>NC_072426.2:38040000-40540000 GCF_028878055.3 Symphalangus syndactylus
TAAGTTGAGATGTCACCTTGGAATAGTAATATTTTCCATTTATATAATTTCCTACCAGTTTCAAAGTACTTTTGTTTATTATTGTTTTCATTTGCTACCCTGGATAATTTTTTGAAATAAATTATCACACTCTTACTGGCTTAGAACAACGTAAATTTATTGTCTTACAGTCCTAGAGGTCAGAAACCTGAAATGAGTTCACAGGCCTCGCCCCCTCTGGAGGGTTTAGGGGAAAGTCTGTTTCCCTGTCTACTCCAGCTTCTACAGGCTGCCCGCATTCCTTGGCTTATGGCTTTATTCTTACATCCTCAAACCCAGCAATGTTGGGCTGAGACCTTTTCATGCTGCCTTCTCTCTGGTCCTCACTCTTCTGCCTCCTCTTCCACTTATAAGGACTCTTGTGATTACATTGGGCCCACCTGATTAATCCAGGATAAACTTCCCATTTCAAGGTCAGCTGGTTAGCAACCCTAATTTCATCTGCAACCTTATTTCTCCTTTATGGTGTAATCTAACATACTCAGTTTCCAGAGATTAAGACATAGACATCTTCAGGGGAGAGAGGGCATTTTTCTGCCTACTCCAATTAATACCTCACTTATTCTTACTGCAGTCCTATGAAGTAGGCATAGAAAATATTCCAGTATTACAGGCTTAGAGAAGTGAATTTACCTGGAGTCACATGGATTGTAAAGACAGAATTGGTACCAGATCAGAGATCTTCTGTTTGTAGTATTTTATTCATTCTATTCTATCATGCTACCTTTAGAAACACAGGTGAAGATTCTAGCTTCACGTAAAAGTTGAAACAGCCTTCACAACCAGCCAGTGAATATGCATCTGATTAATTCAAAGTTGGACGTTCAGGGGCCACGGCCATATAGATATTTTCCAGGAAGGACAATCAGGCAGCTTACCAGGGTGGGACCCACCAGCATTGAAATCACATGTGAACAAAGAGGTTCAAAATGAAATAGAAGGTTTTGAAAATTCTGTAAAGTTCCTCCTTTGAAAAAAAAAAAAAATCCCTTAAATCTTGACAATCTTCTGAGTGTTTCCAATCTAATTTTACTCTGACAAAAATTTTGAACATTGTTTGCTTGCACCCAGTGCAAGGCTAAGTCCTAAACTTAGCCATCTGATTTAAACCGACTCTTTTTTTTTTTTTTTTAATTATACTTTAAGTTCTCGGATACATGTGCAGAACGTGCAGGTTTGTTACATAGATATACATGTGCCATGGTGGTTTGCACCCATCAACCCGTCACCTAGGTTTTAAGCCCTGCATGCATTAGGTATTTGTCCTAATGCTCTCCCTCTCCTTGCCCCCGACCCTCCAACAGGCCCCGGTATGTGATGTTCCCCTCCCTGTGTCCATGTGTTCTCACTGTTAAACTGACTCTTAACAGTTTTATCAGAACTCTGTCCTCATAAAGTTTTCCTATACAGTAATCCTATCCAAATTTGCTTTGTTTTATACATGATATTTTCTCAGTAAAATAAACCTTTTTATATTGCCCTATTATGTTTTTAATAGCACCTTATAGTATCTGATGTTATATTCTTTATTTGAATATGTTTGTGTTCCCCACCAGAATAAGCTCCATGAGGAAGTGTTTTGTTGTTTTATTAATTGCCATATTCCTGTACCTAGAACAGTACCTGCTGCATAATAGGTACTCAGTATTTCTTGAATAAATAGATGAGAAAAGTTGACTTTTAAGTAAATATCAAATATTGTGCTTAATAGCTTGTACATTTTTCTTAAGTGGATTGATCTAGTTTACCAGCTTTGATTCTGCTGGGTTAGGGAGAATACAGTCCAGTCTTAACATTTATCCCAAAACCCAGTTTCTTTGTGGTATTTGGTTATGACCTAAATTCCACTGCTATCTACTTCAAAATTATTTTCAGAAAGCAAACATTTTCGGTTAATTTACTTCTTCCCACCCCTAACTACTACCATTCCCCTTAAGCCTGCAAATGGTAGATTGCACCTGATAAAACAGATGCTGTGCTCAAATCAAAACAAATGGAAAGTACTGTGTATTTTGGCAACCTTCCTTTCTTCCTTTGCCTATTTTTAAAACAGAGCTTTCCTAGGATATAATTTCCTGCATAGTGTGGCTGATATGGCCTACTTAAAGACTTCCAGTCTTGCAGTAATTGAAATGTAAACTTACTGAAGAATTAGTATGGTTTTGCAAATTTTTTCAGGCTCATTCCATCTCATGACTTGAAAATAGAGTGTTTACTTCCAAGTCGTGTGTAATTGCTGTAGCTTTTCTAGGAAACCAGTGTTCTTATTCTAAGAATGTTGGAGAAAGCAGCAATGAAAAGATTGGCTAACAGCACTTACAAATCAAAATCAGACATTTGGTTCTGAGATTGACTGTGAGCAAGAACAAAGAACAGGAAAAACTGGGAGATTACTCTTTAAAAGGCCTAGAAATGGCCCTCTAAAAGTCTGCTGACTTGGTTTTTAAAAGTGACCTAATTTTCGACTGACTATTTAGGTGATATGAAAATGAACAAATATACCACATGCCAGTTCTACAGATCTTATTGATAATGAAATCTGAAGTTGTCTGCTAACTTTAGAGTGGAAGGAAATAGAAGGGGAAAAACATACTAAGAACTTTTCTTTGTTCTCAAGAAGTATTTCCTAGGTATCTTTTGATAATTTTCGTAAAAAGTATTCATTTCATTTAAGGGTTTTAATAATTTAGAAAGTTTAAAGATTAGCCTACTGATTATGATGGGATTTTTACTGAAAATTAGTTTTGTCAGGCCGCTTGCTTGTCTGTGTATTTTCTATTCTAATTTAGTTTTTATTTTTATCAAAGCTGTATTTACTTATAATGTAAGAAGTCAATTAGTTTTCCAAGGCTTATTATGGAAAACAATAGTTCCCCAGGCTCCCATTCCTATGTCTAACTCTCTAGAGGCAACTACTTCAAACTCTTTTATCTGAATCTTTTAGCATTTATTGCCATATTCCAAATAACATGCTTACTCTGCTATTTCTTAATTTTTCAGATGGACGTCATGAGTTAACTTCCTTCTATGAAAGATGATTTAGCAGTTACCCAATGCCACTATACACATGCATATTTCTCTGTTCTTATAGCTTCCCAGAATCATTGCAGTATAATTTGGTTAGCTTAATATTCAATATTTATATTATTTAGACAAAATTAGAAGCAATAGAATATAGAGCTAAAGTGCACAATGTCTGGAAACAGGCTTCCTAGGTTTCATCCTAGCCCTACCCATTACTAGCTGTACCTTTGGACAAGTTATTTAACCTTTCTGTGCCTCAGTTTTCTAATCAGCAAGCAGTAGTAAATAATGAACATATTATTTAATTATATTATATGAATGCACATAAAGCATTTAAATCAGTACCTTAAACATAACAGTACCTGTCATATAATCATTTTCATTATGTAAACACTATTCACAGCTGATCTCTACAGTATCCTGCAATTACCATTCTTTACTCTGGTGTTATTCACTATCTTGTTGTTTCATTTGTGTGGTATTCTCTGTGTTCTTACTGTGTATCCAGACCCAAACTTTCCTAGAATTGTGTGCATTTCTTCTCAGTGCATTCACCTCCATTAGACATTCTGGATTGGTTCTTGTTTTGGATTCTCTGATTTCTTAATTACTTAATTTCTTCATTTTGATAAAATGCATCCTTCCTGAGAAGGCTATAATGAAAGGTCAATTTCTTTTTTTTTTTTGAGACAGAGTCTCACTCTGTCGCCGAGGCTGGAGTGCGGTGGCGTGACTTGGGCTCACGGCAACCTCTGCCTCCCGCATTCAAGCAATTCTCCTGCCTCAGCCTCCCAAGTAGCTGAGATTATAGGCATGCACCACCATGCCTGGCTAATTTTGTATTTTTAGTAGAGATGGGGTTTCACCATATTGGCCAGGCTGGTCTTGAACTTCTGACCTTGTGATCTGCCTGCCTTGGCCTCCCAAAGTGCTGAGATCACAGGCATTAGCCACCGTGCCCAGCCCCCAAGTGGTCAATTTCTTGAGATGCTAGGTTGGAAGTCATTTTCTTTCAGAATTTTGAGAGCAATTCTTCATTGTCTTTAACTTCTGGTGTTGCTGTTGAGAAGGCTGAAGCCGTTATGATTCTTACCTGTTTTTCTCCCCATTCAGGAAGCTTGTGGGATATTTTCTATTTTCCTGTTGCTTTAAAATTTCATGATGATGTGCTTTGTTGCGTGAGTCCGTTATAGTCAATTTTGCTAAACCCTCAGTAGTCCCTTTTAATCTGGGAATCTTTTTCCTTCAGCTCTGAGAAATTTGGTTAAAATTATCTCTTTAATACTGTTCTGTACTCCATTTTCACTGTTGTTCTGTCTGGAATTCTTTTTATTCATTTATAAGGCACTTGGACTGGTTCTCCAATTTTTTTTTTTTAATCTTTTCCCTTCTCTTTCCCATCTCTTTTTGTTCTACTTTCTGATTGAGTCTCTCAGTTTTACCTTCTAACCCTTCAATTGATCTTTTAATTTCTGCACCTATGTGCTTAGTTCCTGAGAATATGACTGACAGTTTTTTGGACACGTTCTTTTTTTATTTATTTTATTTTATTTTATTTTTTTGAGGCAGTGTTTTGCTCTTGCTGCCCAGGCTGGGGTGCAATGGTGCAATCTTGGCTCACCGCAACCTCTGCCTCCCAGGTTCAAGCAATTCTCCTGTCTCAGCCTCTCGAGTAGCTGGGATTACAGGCATGTGCCACCAGGCCCAGCTAATTTTGTATTTTTAGTAGAGAAGGGGTTTCTCCATGTTGGTCAGGCTGGTCTTGTACTACCGACCTCAGGTGATCTACCTGCCTTGGCCTCCCAAAGTGCTGGGATTACAGGTGTGAGCCACTGTGCCCGGCTGGACATTTTCTTCTTTCTACATAGTCTTTCATTTGAATTCTGTTTTATATTTGTTTCAGCTTCTGTTTTTCATGTATAATTTCCTCAAATGTTGGATGATCTCTGGTTCTCTGCTCATTTTTTAGGATAATAATGAAAAGCTGCCTGGAGCTCTGTGCCCATGAAAGGGCTTGTTGAATGTGATCTTCACTGTAGAGTGATCTGACTAGACAATTGAATATTTTCCTATGGCTGCCATAAGGACGTACCACAAGCAGTGTGGATTAAAACAACAGAAACGTATTATCTCACAATTTCTGGAGGCTCGAAGTCCTTAATTTCATAATCAAGATGTTGACTGGGCCACACTCCCTCAGAAACCTGTTGAGGAGAATCGTTCCTTGTGAATTCCTGGCTGCTGATTGTTGCCAGCACTTCAGTCTACCTCCACAGTCTACCTCCAATGTCACATAGGACTCGCCCCTCATGTCTCTGTGTGTCTATTTTGTCTCTTCATCTTAAAAAGACACCAGTCACATAACTTCATTTAACTGCATCTTCAATGACGCTATTTCCAAATAAGGTCACGTTCAGAAGGATTGGGGTTTAGGACTGTGTGTTAGTCAGCTTGTGTTGCCATAACAAAAACCATGGACTGATTGACTTGAACAACAGGAATTATTTTCTCACAGTGCTGGAGACTGGAAGTCCAACATCAAGTTGCTGCCAGGGTTGGTTTCCTGTGAGGACTCTTTTCCTGACTTGTAAGGCAGCCACCCTCCCATATGTCATCACATGGTCTTTCTGATGTGTGAACCTGGAGAGAAATATTCCTCTTTTTCCTTTTCATGTAAAGACACCAGCCCTATAGTAGGGCTTCACCCTGTGACCTCACTTAACCTTAATTACCACCATAAAGGCCCTAACTCCAAATATAGACACATTTGAAGTTAGAACTTCAACCTGTGAATTTTGGGAAAACCTAATTCAGTCTAGAGCGGACCTTAACACATCTGTTTTGGGAACACTATTCAACCCATAACAACCATTTCTTGGAAAGTTATCAATGTCTATATCTTTAGGTATTTTCTCTTGTGCCAGTCAGATTCTTCAGAGAAGACTCTTCCATTCTGAAAGGTACTTGGTTACCAGCATCCTACTGGGAGAATAAGGCTTAGCTTATTCTTCTTATTAGAATAAGGCTCAACATTCAGTTTATAAACTTTTACTCGATCCCTATTAGCCCCACTCAGTTGTGCTGGAGATTTGCAAATCCAGAAACCCTCTGATTCACCCCTTTCCAGAGAATAAACATAAGGGTTTCCCTGGGGAAGGAGGGACATTGACAGGCTTCTGGAATGAGAAGGTATCTTGGAGTCTCCCTACTCCTTAAGCAGATGTACAGCCATCCTTCTACCTTTAGCACCCCCATCCTTTTTGTTTTGTTAAACAGGGTCTTGCTCTGTTGCCCAGGATGGAGTTCAGTGGTGCCATCATAGCTCACTGCAAGCTCCAACTCCTGGGCTCATGCGATCCTCCCTCCTTGGCCTCCCCAGTAGCTGTGACTACAGGCACATGGCACCACATCTGGCTATTTTTCTTTTTTTTTTTTTTTTTTCTTTTTTTTTTCCTTTTAAGTAAAGATGAGATCTTGCTGTGTTGCCCAAGCTGTTCTTGAGCTCCTGGGTCCAAGCTATCCACCCGCCTGGGCCTCAGAAATTGCCAGGATTGTTAGGCATGAACCACTGCGCCCAGCCTCTGTAACCCTTTTGACCAGGAATTTTGCCACCATTTCTTTTGGCAAGCTCTGCGGTGTAGAGTTAGGTTGCTTCTCAGTTTTTCCACCTGCCAGCTTGCTGTTCAGTTTTCTCAGGTCTCCTAACTCAGTTACTACTCATCCATTTCCTTCCTGGCTCCAAAATTTTTTTTTTTTTTTTTTTTTTATTATACTTTAGGGTTTTAGGGTACATGTGCACAATGTGCAGGTTTGTTACATATGTATCCATGTGCCATGTTGATTTCCTGCACCCATTAACTCGTCATTTAGCATTAGGTGTATCTCCTAATGCTGTCCCTCCCCCCTCCCCCCACCCCACAACAGTCCCCGGAGTGTGATGTTCCCCTTCCTGTGTCCATGAGTTCTCATTGTTCAATTCCCACCTATGAGTGAGAACATGCGGTGTTTGGTTTTTTGTCCTTGCGATAGTTTACTGAGAATGATGATTTCCAGTTTCATCCATGTCCCTACAAAGGACACGAACTCATCATTTTTTATGGCTGTATAGTATTCCATGGTGTATATGTGCCACATTTTCTTAATCCAGTCTATCATTGTTGGACATTTGGGTTGGTTCCAACTCTTTGCTATTGTGAATAGTGCTGCAATAAACATATGTGTGCATGTGTCTTTATAGCAGCATGATTTATAGTCCTTTGGGTATATACCCAGTAATGGGATGGCTGGGTCAAATGGTATTTCTAGTTCGAGATCCCTGAGGAATCGCCACACTGACTTCCACAATGGTTGAACTAGTTTACAGTCCCACCCTGGCTCCAAAATTCTTATGTTCTCTTCTATATTCTTCTGAGCTTATGCTGTCTTTAAAAATTACTTTACTGTTGTTTTAATATTTGTAGAGGGAGTGGAACTGAATATGTATATTCAGTTTACCATCTTTACCCAAATTTCCGAATTGACTTTGTGAGTGAGATACTTGCAGTTGAGTTACTCTATGGTATGTATGTATCTATGTATTTATGTATGTATTTATTTATTTAGAGTCAGAGTCTTGCTCTGTCACTCAGGCTAGAGTGCAATGGCGTGATCTCAGCTCACTGCAACCTCCACCTCCCAGGTTCAAGCAATTCTCCTGCCTCAGCCTCCCGAGTAGCTGGGATTACAGGCACCCACCACCACACCCAGCTAATTTTTGTATTTTTAGTAGAGACGGGGTTTCACCATGTTGGCCAGGCTGGTCTCAAACTCCTGATCTCATGATCCACCTGCCTCGGCCTCCCAAAGTGCTGGGATTACAGGTGTGGGCCACAGTGCCCAGCCGAGTTACTCTATGATATTAAGTAAGACTTAGTATACCCTTAACATTGGTTTTTAAATGTGTTCACTTAGGAAATAGATTTAAAGTAATATATGGCCGGGCATGGTAGCTCACACCTATATCTCAGCCCTTTGGGAGGCCGAGGTGGGTGGATCAATTGCTTGAGTCCAGGAGTTTGAGACCAGCCAGGGCAACTTGGTGAAACCCCGTCTTTACCAAAAAAATACAAAAATTCATCAGGTGTGATGGTACATGCCTGTAGTCCCAGCCACTCGAGAGGTTGATGTGGGAGGATTGCTCAAGCATAGCAGTTCAAGGCTTCAGTGAGCCAAGATCATGCCACTGCACTCCACCATGGGCAAGAGAGCAAGACCCTGTCTCAAAACATAAAAATAAAAATAAAGTAATACATACTGTTGTTTTTTCAATGCTTGAAAATAACTTTAACATTTAATCGTAGCTGACATACACTGAATTCATGTGTGCTTACTTAAATTAGGTTATTATTTCTTTATAAACCTAATTTTTCATATGTCATGTTTACTATTTTATATGTAATATATACAGCATATCACTTCACTGGTACTGTTATAATCATCAAGTGTTTTATATTCTTCATTGTGTGTTTTTTTTTTTTTTGGAGATGGAGTCTCTCTCTGTCACCCAGGCTAGAGTGCAATGGCGCATCTCAGCTCACTGCAACCTCTGTCTCCCTGGTTCAAGCAGTTCTCCTGCCTCAGCCTCCCGAGTAGCTAGGTTTACGGGCACCCACCACCACGCCCAGATAATTTTGTATTCTTAGTAGAGATGGGGTTTCACCATGTTGGCCAGGCTGATCTCAAACTCCTCACCTCAAGTGATCTCCCCACTTCAGCCTCCCAAAGTACTGGGATTACAGGCCTGAGCCACCACACCGGGCCCTTCATTATGTTTTCTAAAAACAATTTATGATCACCTGGGGATTATTACAACAGATCTAACTTTAGGAAAGTAAGTATTAAATTTGAATAAGATTATATAATTGGGGGATTTAAATTAAATGCCTAACAGAGTTTCATCCAAAATTTTAGAATGTGAATTCAAGGAACCCTTGACCCTTCTGAAGTAAATTGAAAGCATTTCCACAGTGTTCACACTAGGATGTAGCTAGCCAACTCACAGCTGCCTGTCCTCTTTTAGCTTCCAATGAAAATGCTTTGGAAAACATACACATAGAAAAAGAAATTCTCACAGTAATACTTAAACCTAAGAGGCTAAGCAATCAGGCTTCTGCTAAGATCTAGGAAGAATGTTACCAACTGTAGTGCCAATGGAAATGGATTTTTTAAACCATTTTAAATGGGACTGAAACAGTTGTTTCCATTAAAGGAAATGTTGCTAAGAAGTAAGTTGGAGGGAGGCCTAGCCACCCCCACCCTAATCCCTAGTGATGGAATAGTTTAAAACCATAAAAGCTACAATAACCAGAAAACTCAACTGCTACCACCCTCACTGCAGGGAGACCTGAATTCAGAGGCAGCCAGTGTTTGCCTTCCCTTTTTCAGAAAACATAGCCTCACTACTTTGAAGAAAACACCAGTAATTTCCACACAGGAGAAATAATCATTGACTATAAGAGAAATCAACAATGTAGTAATAAAGTAATCATAAAAAATTGAAATGATAGTAATATATATCATAATTTATATTCTTGACTATAATAGCTGGTTTTTGTTGTTGTTGTTGTTGTTTTGAGGTGGGGGGGTGGTATTGCTCTGTCGCCCAGGCTGGAGTGCAGTGGTGTGATCAAACTCACCACAGCCTCAACACCCTGGGCTTCAGCTATCCTCCAACTTCAGCTTCCTCAGTAGCTGGGACTCCAGATGTGTGCCACCACGCCCATCTAATTTTTGAAGTTTTTCTAGAGACAGGTCTCACTATGTTGCCTAGGCTAGTCTCAAACTCCTAGATTCAAGTGACCCTCCCACTTCAGCTTCTCAGAGTGCTGGAATTACAGGTGTGAGCCACTGCATCCAGCTATAATAGCTTTAAAAGACTATTTTGAAAAGGAAAGAAGAAAAATCAAAATTAAAAGAATCTGTAAGAAATATAGAATGAATAAAGCAATATAAGAGCAAAAAATAAAACAAAATCAGGTGAATTAGTATATCTAGGAGTTTCTTTGAATAAGTTTAATAAAATAAACACTTGAAATAACTAAGGTGTAGGGTAAGGTAGAAAAGGACTGAAAAAAATGAAAAACAAGAAAGTTTAAGCAAGCAGTACTAAATTTAAGTGACATAGAAAATATTAAACTACCTATAATTTTTATTAAAAAATAGGCCAGGCACAATGGCTCATGCCCGTAATCCCAGCACTTTGGGAGGCCAAGGCAGGAGGATCACCTGAGCCCAGCAGACCAGCCTGGGTAACATAGCAAGACTCTACCACTACAAAAAAAATAAAAATAGCCGGGCATAGAGACACGTGCCTATAGTGCCAGCTGCTTGGGGGACTAAAGCAAGAGAATCACCTGAGCCCAGGAGGCTGAGGCTGCAGTGAGCTGGGATTATGCAACTGCACTCCAGCCTGGGGGACAGAGTGAGACCCTGCCTCTAAACAAATTAAAAAGAGTATTTTCTAATAATATCAGATAGACCTATTTTTTCCTTTTCAGCTAAAGATTATATTATTTATGCAATGACATTTCCCCTTTCACACAATACTAGGATCTGTCTTTGGAATACCCAGACATGTACATCATCTTTCCATTATGTAATTTTAAAAATATAGTGCTTTACCAACTACAGCTGTAATAATCAGATTGTCAACCAGATTGCCATCACACCGTGAAAGGTCCTCCTAAAAATATAAAAGCTAGAGCTATTCCTGAAGATTGTAGCTAAATACATAAAATAAAATCACTCTCCAAAACGTCATAACTTTAAAAGCACCCAAAATGTAATGGAAATGTAAAATGATAAAGTTTTTTTGAAAAACTATAAAAAAATTAAAATGCATTGAAATGTATTATACAAATATTTACCTTAAATTTTGTCTCTTGGCTATGTGTGGCAACTCACGCCTGTAATCCCAGCACTTTGGGAGGCTGAGGTAGGAGGATTGCTTGAGCCCAGGAGTTTGAGACTAGCCTGGGCAACATAGGAAGACTCTGTCTCTACAGAAAATAAAAAATAAGGAAAAATTAGCTGGGCGTGGTGGCATGTGCCTATAGTCCCAGCTACTCAGGAGGCTGAGGGAGGAAGATCACTTGAGCCCAAGAGTTCCATGCTGCAGTGAGCTATGATTGTGCCGCTGCATTCTAGCCTGTGTGACAGAGCAAGACCGTGTATTTAAAAAAAAAAAAAAAAAAAAAAAACTGTTGCTATTAGAAGAGTTTTTAAATTGTATTTTTTAAAATTCTTTTATCTACTCAATTGATAGCTATGAACAGTGCCCCAGAAATATGCTAAAGGCTCAGCTCCCTTTTTTTTTTTTTTTTTTTTAGCTTTTTGGTATTTTTCTTTTAAATGATGATGTGCCCAAACAGTATTATGAAAGTAAGGGTACATTTTAAATGTTTACACTGAACAGATTATCTCACAATACTGAGTTTGTCTTTTCTCTAAACCCAAGGCTTTTAACATTCTCTTCGGAAATGGCACCACCTTCCTCTAGTTGATATTGTCAGAACATGCACAGCACAGCCTCTCACTACAGTGCTTCTCAAAAGTTAATGATCATGCCAATCCCCTGGGATTCTGCTAAAATGCAGATTCTGGCTTAATAGCTCTGGCCTGGGCTTCAGATTCTGCATTTCCAACAGGCTTCCAGGTGATGCCAGTGCTGCTAGTCTGTAGACCACAGTTCACATCGCAAAGATTCTGTGCATGTCCTCAACTCTGGTTACACATCAAAACCACTGGTGGAGCTTGCCTTTTAAACATCTGTCTGCCCTCTCTCTGCACCTTGTGATGATGAGGCCTCAGAATCTGTATAACTGTTTGTAATCACCACATGATTCCTATCCACAGCCAAGTTGAAAACTACTGATTAAACAGTATCTTATTTTATTGTGGCACTCAGGCAACCCTTCACTACACCTTTACTACGCTGTGTGCTTTTAAAAACATATATGTTTATGTAAACGAATAGTTGATTTTAGAAACATCTTATGTAAATTGATTGATTAACAACTTGGAATATATTATAGAAAAATAATATTTTAGCAAAATTAACTATAAGATACAATTAGGGGAGTAAGGCTATTGAGTAGGACTTCCTCCTAGTTTCCATTTTTTGTGGCTGGCTGTAGACCAAATGTCTCCGTCAGTGAAGTTTCCCTTTATAATCACCCACCCTTCTTTCATAGCTCTCTGCAGCCTCTGTGCACCTCTGTTTCCTTAGGCCTCCACCGTGGCACTCAGGCAGCCCCGCTTTACCCATGTATCCTGTATTCTGTGCTCCGTTACTTGCTGCCCTCCCCCTGTCTCCCACTCACCTAAATGTGAACTTTCTCTGTGTGGTTGATTGCACATGCCTTTGAAGAGAAGTAATTTGATAACAGGTTTGTTCTCAGTCATGATGGAGATTTTGTCTTCCTGGAGTTTTTTTCTTTTTTGTTTTCAGATGGAGTCTCTCTCTGTCGCCCAGGCTGAAGTGCAATGGCACGATCTCGGCTCACTGCAACCTCCGCCTCCCGGGTTCACGCCATTCTCTTGCCTCAGCCTCCGCCTCCCAAGTAGCTGGGACTACAGGCGCCTGCCACCACACCCAGCTAAATTTTTGTATTTTTAGTAGAGATGGGGTTTCACTGTGTTAGCCAGGATGGTCTCGATCTCCTGACCTCATGATCCGCCCACCTCGGCCTCCCAAAGTGCTGAGACTACAGGCATCAGCCACGGCGCCCGGCCCCCGGAGTTTTTTTTCTATCAGTCTTTGCTTTCTCAGGAAGACCATGTGGTCCCACTATTATAAGGTCCAGTTCTTGACATTTAAATATTTACTGTATGTTTAAAGTATGATGTCAAACCTACTATAAAGCAACAGTAGTATACAGGGGGTGTTATCTTCCCTAAAGAATGGAATTTTTCATTTACTAAGTCAGCCATAGCCTTGCCAGACACCTAGAAAATGAAGCATCTCTTTTGGTGGCTCGGTTAAGGTGCCTTGTGGAAGGAGCCAGATGGAGTCGACTGTGTGAAGTTAGATGAGGCCTAGGTGCCTAAAAAGTGGGACCAAGACCAAGAGAAAGAAGGAAGTAGGATGACAGTTTGGGATGGGAACTAAGATAACCAGTAGGGTGACTGTGTAGCCCAGTCTATATTTGAATAGTCTTTTTTCCCATACTAAAATCCTGAGAAATTCAGTGTGGTCCTGTTAAAAGGGAACTGTGTCTCTTACAAATGCTTATTATCCCAAATAAATCAATAGAACTTTAAATAATATAAAAGTGAAGTATGAATTCTCAGCCAGTGTTGATGGAGAGAGTTATTTTGGGACTGAGAAGTCATTCCTTCCTAAATTCTGCTCCTGGGAACAGTTCCCTTAAGCAGTTCCTGATTTTCGCATCTTTAACACTTCTTTTAAATGAATTATCATCTAATTTTTAAACATATCCATACTTTCCCATCTCTCGAGTTTCTTAGACTCTACTGAGGTCAGGGTTGAGATATATAAGGCTTCTCTGATTCAAGAGCACTGGGGAAGACCAGTGCAATATTGCGACAGAGGTATCCATTTCTATATACAGTCGGCCCCATTTTAACTCACTGTTAACACCAGATACGTTTATATAATGCGAGGCTTTCTCCTTCAGAGCAACAGGATATTCTGTGAGGTCTTTGGCAGTGATAATTAGAAACTGCAGGTAAACAATGTTGCTGCCAGTTCCGCATCTGAAAGTAGAACTCCCAGTCATTGGTGTACTGGGGAGGTGCTGACAATTAAAACCTACTTAGATGGGCGTGGGGGAAGAAGTACCCCAAAGTTGAGGGAGCTCAAATCAATCCTCAGCTAACATATTCACCCCCAACACATGCCCCATCTTTTAAAAAAAAAAAAAAAAAAAAACAACTATTTTCAGCCACAGTCTCTAGTCGCTTTGGATTTAACTTCAAATAGCTTTTTTTCAACCATGCCTCTAACTTGGCACAGCTCTGAGAAAAATCCCGTAACCAAGCCATCTGGGTTGGATAAAACAGGGAGCTTTTCTATTTGATTTCTCACATTTTGTTCCTCTTTGTTTTTAATGGTGGGGGGGGGGATCATTATGAAGTAACCAAATTATTGGATAAGTTAGTAAATCAGGAATAGATCTTTTCAACTCTATACTGTCTCTAAAAAAATCTGTATCAGAGGATCTCTCTGTTATCTCTGAAATGTGGTGTAGAATGAATGTTTTGGGTGAATTGACTTGAGTGGGTAACAAGTAATGGTCAGAAAATAAAGTTCTCATTGGGTGGTCTGAAATTCAGCAGTGTTTATTTCTTTTTAGACTCAGCAGAGATTTTTTTTTTCCAGTGAAGCATATTTTAACATGTTATGCTCTGGATTTACTTAGTATGGTTTTAAGTGAATCATTAGGCGTGTGTGATTTTTCATTTTTTCTTAAAGACCAGCATTAATAGCTTCATAATTCAAAGAGTCTGTAATTAAAGAGAGTTTGAAGAGTTGTTTAATCTCTGTTAACTTTGAAAAAATAGGATTTTTTTTTTTTTTTTTTTTTTGAGACAGAGTCTCGCTGTCGCCCAGGCTGGAGTGCAGTGGCATCATCTCGGCTCACTGCAAGCTCTGCCTCCCGGGTTCACGCCATGCTCCTGCCTCAGCCTCCCGCGTAGCTGGGACTACAGGCGCCCGCCACCTCGCCTGGCTAATTTTTTGTATTTTTAGTAGAGACAGGGTTTCACCGTGTTAGCCAGGATGGTCTCGATCTCCTGATCTCGTGATCCGCCCACCTCAGCCTCCCAAAGTGCTGGGATTACAGGCGTGAGCCACCGCACCTGGCCAAAATAGGCTATTTTATATGTGATAAACTGCTGCTTGCAGTTCAGAGTTACTTGTTGTGATCATATATCAATTCAGACCTTAAAATGTAAGAAGTGGAAGCCATCCTCTGTGTTTGCTTTCCAGGCACAGGGTGCTAGGTACTGAGAATATGAAGATGAACAAGGCACTTTTGATCTCTATTTGTTGTTACAGTCAAATGGCAGGGGTGGTTGTTACATAAACCAACCATATGGATATGTTACAAAGGAAAACTACAGTACACAGAGATTATATATGATCTCTGGAGGGAGTCAGGGTAATTAGGAAAGGCTTTCTTTTGGAAGTAAAGAAATTTTATTCATACAAGGCAGTGAATAATATGTACTGTAATAAAATACTAGTAGTTATATGTTGAATCAGACATTGTGCTGGTAATCACCTATTCTTATCCTTCTATGTTATACTAATCCCCCCATGAAAGCTTTGTGGGTATAGGAAAACCTTGGCATCAAGGTTTATGACTATCTCATGTCAAAGGCTTTGTTCGTAGTAGGCCCTAAGTAATGGTTATCAAATTAATATATCACATTTTTTCTTTTTATTATACAAGTGTAAATTATTGCAATTATAACATTTAACATTATCATTGCTATCATAATATCTCACTGGTCATAGCATAACAAGTTATATGAAGGTATCATTTAAGAAAAATACTTTGAAGTTAATATGCCATTACTGCTATTATCTATGGCTCTTATAAATCTACAGCAGTGTACCTCCAACCATACCATATTTCCTTGTATACTTGGGGCCTGTGTATTGCTCTCAATTTCTGTGATGGAAATCCTGAGGATCATTTTACAATTGCAGCTTACTTTTTGTTTGCTTTATTTGTTTATCCTGGGATCTAAATCAATTTCATAAAAGTTTTCTCTAAGAATGTAAATCATAGAATCTTGTTTTGTTGAAAATGTTAAGAGATCATGAAATGAAGCTAACCCTTCATTTGGCATTAGGGTAGGTAAATGCATACCTATTAAATGAAGCATGGTTTTCTTGATAGTAAATTTAGCCTAGGAGTATGTTCATTTTACAGTATTCACTCCAGCTTTAAATATCCTGTAATTCCTTTGAGAGAGTGAAGCTAAGAACTCTATCACATGACCATCTGGATTTCTGAAATGCTAAGTCTTTGTAAAAGCCTTATGGATTTGAGTAATAATAAAGCAAGTGCTGGCTTGTTAAGTAGGCTAATCTGATCCATGCACTATATAAATCAGAATGTAATTTTAAATACTATGACTTTATATTGCAGATGACTCTATATTCTTCAAAAGAACTTGCCTAATTATAAGAGTATATTTCCTTGGAAAATCAATTTCTTTTGATTTTTAAATGACTTTAAGATTCCATTTGAGGATTATTTTATTTATATATTTTTATTTTAAATGAAAATATTCATCACATTTCTTTAGTCACAAAAAATACAGTAGGTAAAGTGCTCCAGTAGTGAAAATGATTGCCATTTCATTGTGACCACTTTCAAGAGAAGTTTATTACCAAATAATTAGAAAAAATGGAAATTATAATCTCACTTGTTAAGTTAACCCAGTTCATTCGTTCTTTTTTAAAAAAATTAATTTTTTATGGTAAGGGTAGATATGGGGTCTTGCTGTGTTGCGCAGGCTGGTCTGGAACTCCTGGGCTCAAGCAGTCCTCCCACCTAAACCTCCCAAAGTGCTGGGATTAAAAGCATGAGCCACGACACCCGGCTTATTAATTCTTTTAATAAGTATTTTTGAGCTTCTGTTTTGTGCTAGGTACTGTACGAGGCATTAGATACACTCTTGGCAAAGAAAACAAAGTAAGCAAAATAAAACATCAAACATCTTTGTTTATAGAGTTTTCCTACTGACGTTTATGCATTTTTTTTTGCATTTTATTCACTGGCCTCCCACCCAGAATATATTTACTTGAAATATTGTGCCTATTTCTAACAAGTTCATTTATCTGATTTATTGGCCTATTGAAAGTAGAAGAGGATTGCTGCTGAAGCCATGTGCACTGAATGCAGATGATAGCTAACAAATTCACACAGACTCCACACTTGCCAAGGGATCACAATAATAATTTAAAATAGTATTCCTCTAGCTCTGCCTCAGTCTGCTGCATGAGAACATCAATCCTTCTTACCTTTCATTTCCTTCCAAAATACTTCCCTGAGGATATCTCAACCACAGTTGCTTAAAGTGTGGTCCCCTTCTCCATTTCTCAATCATTGTAGTACTGTCACGACCAGTCCGGGCATTAGCCCTGCCACAGATGGCAGTTAATAGTACTATGACCAGTGCCTACCTAATTCCGAAACCGCTGCTGCTGTGGCCTTGCTCTCTCATTATTACAGAGATTAGTGTAACCTCTTATATTGGGGTAGGCTAAGGCGCTATGATCATAGTATGTAACAATAATGCAATGACTGAAGAACTATAGAAATCTATTTCTTTTTCACATAAAAGTCCTGGTTAGGTGCTCATTTCATCAAGAAATTCTCCCCATGCAACTATTAATATTTGAAAACTCAGATTCTACCCATCTTCAACATATAGCTTCCAAGGGTGCTCTGCTCCCTGCCATCCCAGCCAGCAGGAAGGGCAGACGAGCAAGTGGAAGAGACACCCCCACTTCTCAAAAGCCTCATCTCATACTCTTTTGGTGAGAACTCGACAGATTCCTCATCTACCTGCAAAGAGGGGCTGAGGAACCCAGGCCCTGGCTCAGCCATTTTCTAGCCACTGTCTGTCATTCTGCCTTTTATGGACAGCAGTACATCATATCCATACGTCTCTTGTTTCATTGTCCTAGACTTTTCATACTTGTTTCATTGTCCTAGACCTTTCATTATAGCCCTTGCACCAGCACCCATTGGAAGGCACCATTGGTCATAGCCTGTTCCAGCTCTTCCCTAGACAGCTCCCTTTCCCATCCTTAAAAACATCTTTTCTAAACATTTACTGCTGTTCTGAAATCTACTCACCTTCCCACTCATGTCAATAGGCCCCCTACTGCAGAGTAAAGGTAGAGGGCCTAACCCATGAACCTTCAACTCTCTTCTGGACACAGCCACTCTCTTCTTCCTTTCTATCTGTCCCAGAGGAAAAGGTATCCCTGCTTCTTTCTTGAGCCCACTCTTTTCCCTCTGTGTTCCTAATCTTATTCTTGTCTATCTCATCCAGGATCTTGTTCCATTAAATATTCCTGCTTTCTCATAATTTGAATCTCATTATCTCTCCAGTATAATGTTAAATCCTTGAGAACATAAACATGCTTTCGTGTTGCCTCATGCTATTTTTTATTCCTTCTCCTTGAAAAAAAAAACAGATCTCTTAAAAGATTAATTTATATGTACTCATCATGTTTTTACCTCCTATCTACTTTCTAGCCTTTTGCAGTTCTTACAAAAAGGAACACATTAAGCTATGTGCATTTCCACATTTATTCACCAATTCATCAACATACATTTATTTACACCTTTTTATGCAAGACACAGAGGATTCATCAGTGATCAAAAAAAAGTCTTTGTCATCATGGGGTGTACATTCTACTAGGGAAAAAGCGGAGGAAGGGGGGAAAGCAAATATTTGTTAGATGTGCTTATGATATGTGATACATGCTAAAGAGAAAAATAAAGCAGAATAAGGGAGTTAGGATTTTTATGTTTTAAAGAGGGTAGTCAGGAACGGCCTCTCTGATAGGAGATATTCGAACACAGACCTGAAGCAAGTGATCAAGCTCTTCACATGGATAACTAGGGGAAATGCATTTTAGACAAGGAAACAGCATGCAAAAGGCCTTGAGGCAGGAGCATATCAGCACATACCAGGGCCAGTAAAAGAGCAGGTGTGGCTGGAGCAGAACAGAACAGGAGGTGCAGTAGCAGGTGAGGCCAGAGAGATCGCTGGAGCCACACAGATACACAGGGCTTTCCAGGCTGTAGTAAACAATGATTGGGAACCATGGAAGGGGTTTGAGCAGAGGAATGGCATGATTTGGCTTCTGTTTTAAGTAGGCACCCTGACTGTTGTATGCAGAATAGAGTCAAAAAAATGGAGTGACCAGTTAGGATGCTACTGAAATAATCCAGACAGGAGGTGATGGTCATCTGAGCTGAGGAGGTAATGAAAAATGATTTCTATTCTGGGTGTTTCAAAGGGCTAACAGGTTTAGTAGTGCTGGAACCTTCTATTTGCCCCTCCAGTGGAGCTTCCCCTCCACTCTCCATACTTCTCTGCCCTGCTGCTTATGGCCCAGGAGACTGATCTATACAGGCTGGATCATCTCTGGCCTCCTTTGGGTTTGGCCCATGAGAGGCCCCTGCACAAGATCAGAAGACAGGTAAAGCATGAGGTCACAATATTTGTTCTCCCAGACCCCTCACTGCCACCAGCAGTTAGCTGTGACTGTGCTCTCACCTACTTACCATCTTTGGGTTCTAGGAAGCCTTTTCCTCCCCTACCTCCTTCTCATCTAGATATAATACCAGTTCCTGCAGTTGCTTGCTCAGGGGCGCGCCACTATCCTTTATTGGTGTTCTTGAACCTTGCATACAGATTTATAAATAATCCTTTTAGTAAACTTTCCTCCAAATATTGGGATTTTGACCCATACTAGTAGCTAGGACGTCTAATGTATTAAGAACGGCAGAACATCTTTTTTTTTTTTTTTTTTTTGGAAACGGAGTCTTGCTCTGTTGCCCAGGTTGGATTACAGTGTCATGATCTCACCTCACTGCAGCTTCCACCTCCTGGGTTCAAGCGATTCTCCTGCCTCAGCCTCCCAAGTAACTGGGATTACAGACACGCGCTACCATGCCTGGCTAATTTTTGTATTTTTAGTAGAGAGGGAGTTTCACCATGTTGGCCAAGCTGGTCTCAAACTCCTGACCTCAAGTGATCCGCCCACCTCAGCCTCCCAAAGTGCCAGGATTATAGGCGTGAGCCACCGCACCTGGCCCAGGACATCTTTTTAAATTAGGGATGGTATCTCATTATATTGCCCAGGCTGGCCTTGAATTCCTGGGCCAAAGCAGTTATCCACCTCAGCTTCCCATGTAGCTCAAACTACAGGTGCACTCATGCATTTTAAAAATCATAGTTATTTACTTGTTTTTCTGCCCAGTGAAATGTTGAATCCTTGAGGATGGGAACTATCATGTTTATGTTTCTATTCACATGCCATGAGGCAGGTAGGATTTTCTTGCAGTTGAATCAGTGGGTGTTATTTTTAATGTTGCCACCTGAGTCCTCAAGAATTGACTAAATTATGTTTTGCATGAAAGATTAATGAAAAAGAGGGTATATGTGCATGTGTCCCCATCTTAGTGCTTATAGGTGTACACTTCACCTTGTTGGATAATTAAGTTCTCTGGGATCAAGGAAATTTTTTTTTTTCTTTCCTTGAGTTGTGTATAGTTATCGACTAGGCTACACAGAAGGGAGGTGCAGAGTATTCAGGCAATTCCTATGCTATGTGAGCCTCCTATAATACAAGCCCCCTTTCTGAAAATGAACTGTCATCTGGGTTGAAATTGTGCACCACTGGGAATGGGGGATTTGTAGATTGACAAGGGCCAAAGGGACTTTTAAGGAAATATTGGGTATGGCTTTCTCATTATTCATTGTTCTTGTGAAGATATCTAAACAACAGTTTGTTGATTTTACCAATTGTTTCCGAACTGGAAAGAAATACGGTTTGTTCTCACTTCTCCGATAATATATTTCTGTCAATAAAGTTAGTAACCTTTTTTCCCAGTAGCTTAAAAGGTGGTTTGTGATTTATTAAAGTCACTTGATAAATTACTGACTTCTATTTACATATTTTAACAGCAATTCTTTCTATTATATTTGGTTACATATGTTCATAAAATAGTGTATTGGTTTCCTTTCAAGTTTTTGGTATTAATACTGCATTTTGTTATCAATGTTTTTTGTTGATCTAAAGAATATTTCCTTTATCTTCACATACATTTAGGTTTTGTGGTTTTTTTTTTTGACCTTGACTTCTTTCTGCTGTTTCTTTTGAGCAAAACCTTAAACAGCAGGCTGAATGGCCTTGAGGTGTAGTTTTAATTAAAGCATCACTGAGTAATCATTTGGTATAAACTCCCAACCAAATACATTAATGGAAAAAAAGAAAGCAATGTATTTTCGAGGTTAACTTTCTTTATGGTTGCTTCCATGAATAACACATGGTCATTGAATTTATTTAATTTTTGCCTGTATTCAACTATATTTAAGGTTCATATTTCTGATGAGAACAAAAAAAATCATAGGTTCAAGAGACCAAATTGTCAAAGAATTTATTAATTAAAGACAAATTAAAGCCATGGGGTTTGCATATGTAGAACTGTAGTCAATTTACCAGGAAAATGCCTAGAAATACCCTATTGATTAGATAGTTTGCTGTTGGGTGTTTAACTAAAAGTTGAAGCCTTTTCTCTCTCTCTTATTTTTGACACTATTAAATATTCTCACAACCTAAACAGATATAATTTTTGCTTTCTTAGAAAAAAACATATTTTAAAGCACATATTTATTTTGTGAGTTTTATAATTAATTTGATTACTTCATCTGAAAATTGAATAAGCACTTAACTGAAGCACAGCTACTTTTGAAATCTTCGGAATGTGCAGCAGCTCTAATTCATTCTACAGCTCGTCATTCAGGGAATATCAGCAAATGGCTACTATCTGTACAGTCCTTTTGCCTCTACTCAACCCTATTAACAAGTAAATTAAAACAATTTGTGGAGCATTACTTATAGTGGTTATCCCCTTGGAAGATCACAACCATCAACACAGTTGTAAAATAATGAAAACATGAAATAGTGAAAAATAGCAAGCAGTTACTTAAATGCTTTTATTTTTCTGTGAATTTATTAAATTTTCTATGAAGTGAGCCATATTTCACTTAAGCTTCCACTTCCTGGGAAAGGAGGTGATAATATTTACACTGAGGTCTCTGTGCTGAGTACTGGAGAGGGAGAAAGCCAGGAAATCCTAGAGAACTGGAGAGACTGGTCTGATGGCAGCCGCTTATTTAAAAAGCTTCATCCTTTGGGCTTCAAGGTGGACTGTGCCTCCTTCAGCCATTTCCTAGTGCAGTGATCTTGAGCAACTTATTGATTTTGGCCCTCTGTAAAATGAGAGGAGTTCACCATATTACTTATTTTCAAACCCTTCTCATAGAGCACAAGGGTTTCTTGGAGTCTGCCCAAGAGTCTAGGGTAGGATGAATGAGAGACTCAGCCAGAACAGTTTCTCTTGTAATGTATTTACAGGTTTTTTGTTTTTGTTTTTTTCAGTAAAGGGTTGTTTAGTTTAAAAAAGCATGATGATTCCCCAAATCCCTCCTAGCTTAACAAAAGCACATTGTTCAGTTTGTAGTCATTTTTTCCTTCATTTCTTTTTAGGAGGGAGGCCTATAGTCATGATTGACTCTAAAAGATAACCTTATGGGCCGGGTGCGGTGGCTCACACCTGTAATCCCAGCACTTTGGGAGGCTGAGGCAGGCAGACTGTCTGAGGTCAGGAGTTTGAGACCAGTCTGGCCAACATGGTGAAACCCCATCTCTACTAAAAATACAAAAAAATTAGCCAGGCGTGGTGGCATGCACCTGTAATCCCAGCCACTCAGGAGGCTGAGGCAGGAGAATTGCTTGAACCAGAAAGGTGGAAGTTGCAGTAAGCCGAGATTGCACCACTGCTCTCCACCCTGGGCGACAGAGCAAGACTCTGTCTCAAAACAAACCAACAAACAAAAAAAAAAACCTTACGAATACAGCTGAGAAGTGAAAGTACTAAATTAGTGTTTGGATTTGAAAGGACTGAGGGAATGAACTCATACAAGAGCATCATTTCCTCTTTTAGAAACGGGTAGGGAGGGGCGGGCGCGGTGGTTTAGGCCTGTAATCCCAACACTTTGGGAGGCCAAGGCGGATGGATCACGAGATCAAGAGATGGAGACCATCCTGGCTAACACGGTGAAACCCCGACTCTACCAAAAATACAAAAAGAAATTAGGAGGGCGTGGTGGTGGGCGCCTGTAGTCCCAGCTACTCCAGAGGCTGAGGCAGGAGAATGGCGTGAATCCGGGAGGCGGAGCTTGCAGTGAGCCGAGATTGCGCCACTGCACTCCAGCCTGGGCGACAGAGCGAGACTCCATCTCAAAAAAAAAAAAAAAAAAGAAGAAATGGGTAGGGAGTGGGGAGGGAAGAAAAGATAACACATATAGAGACCCACATAGGATTTTAGACCTGAAGAAAATCCCCATACTTGGACAAAAGCTTGGGATTGGGAGCAGGGAGAGATTGAAAAGAATTCATGAAAAGTGGAAAACTAAAGAAAACATTAGTCTAACTTTGTTAACATTTAAGATAATTTTATAAATCAATTTCCTCATATTTCAAATATAGATAATGTACCCTATTATTTGCTCTGGGAAATTTTTTAAGCTTTCAGGATTCTCTATAAATTAGAACAAATTGGTAGTATTCATATTTCACAATACAATTGCTTCAGAAGTTATTCATGACTATTTTCTATTGGGTTGTTCATGTAAATAGACAATTGGAAAAGCTACTTGAGTTCTCGTTTTATATTGCCTACGAAATACCCAAACAAGCATCTGTATTAAAACTAATAGGTCAATTTCCCAGTTATAGATAAGGACCTAATTTTTTTTGTCACTCATGAGGTGAGAACAAGGAAAGTGGTAGTCATCCTTGGACCCTACATTGGGCAGTTTCTCACATCTTCTCTCTCTGCCTGGTATAATGGATTAACCAATTCCAGAGTCAGGCAGCCTGGACCCAAATCCTAGCCAAATGACTTCTCTTTTACCTGTCTGTGCCACTGTTTTCTTATCGATGATGGAATTAATTATATTTCCTACTTTGTAAAGGTTGTTACAGGGATTAAATGAATTAATTTATGTTATATGTTTATCAGCGTAATTTCTCGCCCCCTGGTTGGCATGGCATTGTGTATTTGCTATTATTACTGCACAGAAAAGCAGAGATTTTAATCATAAGTGAAACTCCAGTGCACTTGAGAGATAAGAAACTCTGTGTACTGAGGTCGATGAAAAAATATAAATTTGGGAAAATAAACTCAGAAAACATTAATCTGGCATGCTTCTATGAGGATAGGTCCCAAGAGAAGGCAGAGTGCCAGGGACCATTCAGCATGCCCTGATTCAGAAGAGATTAAAACATCCTGAACTACCATTGTGGAATTAGAGTGGAAGAAGGAGAAAGATATGTGAGAGATTACAGGCTTACATCAGGGGAAGAGGAAGAAGATTAACCTTATGCTGTCTACCTGGGTAACTAGCATTATGGATGCATCATTAACAGAAGTAAGAAGCCCAGGATTGTTCTTTGCTTTCTGAACAATTTATATATATATTGGGAAATAAGGAATATAAAATTTTAAAGACTAATAAAGATTAAATGTAGTCTTGTCATATCATACTATATTATTTATGTAACAAATAGCTAAGGCCAGGCATGGTAGGTCATGCCTGCAATCTCAGCACGTTGGGAGGCTGAGACGGACAGATAGCTTGAGCCCAAGGAGCCCGATACCAGCAGGACAACATGGCAAAACCTCATCTCTACAAAAAAAAAAAAAAAAAAATTTAGTGAGGCGTGGTGGTACACACCTGTAGTCCCAGCTACTCGGGCAGCTGAGGCAAGAGGATCACTTGCACCTGAAAGGTCGACACTGCAGTGAGTCATGATCATAATTGTACCACTGCATTTCAGCCTACCCTGTCTCTACAAAAAATAAAAATGAATAACTTATAGTTTTCATAAAGAAGCAAGTAGATAACGTTTTTTAAAGAACTTTCTTCCAATTAAGAAAAATATTTCCTGTTTTCCCAATTCCTTGCTTTAGATTGCTAGATTGTATTGTATCAAGTCCCAGAGATTTATTAATCTTTGCTCCTTCTATCCAAGACTGTTGATGTAGTAATGTAAAGAACTCAAACATAAAACCTGTTGAAAATTAAACCGTCACTTTCTGCATTTGACCCAACATACTATGTATCCAGAAATACATACATAATATGAAATTATTATGAAATCCAGAAAGACATACATACATACATACATACATACATACATATTATTCAGAGTTGCAAATAATTTTCATCTGTTGTTTCATGAGTATTTTTATTATTTCCAGGTTCGATGGATGATGTACTGGATTGTTTTTGCTCTCTATACTGTGATTGAAACAGTAGCAGATCAAACAGTTGCTTGGTAAGTTTTACTATTGAGAAGGGGCCAGACTACAGACTCATAATCAGGTGTCCTAAGTTCTTATCCTGCTCTTGCTATTAACTGAGTGATTTTCATCAAGTTACCTAATTATCCAGCCATTTGTTTTTGTCATCTGCTTTCCCATAGAACACTACTTTCCTTTTAGTCCCCATCAAATAAAGGCAGCTCATTTTCCTCCCCATACGCCGCTCCCTGCTCACCTCCCACACACCTTCCCCCAGTATCTTGGAATAGGGAAACTTGATTGTCATCATCCTTTTCTGCACTGATGACTTCAGAACATTTTCCTGTATCACTTCCTAAATGACTCCGCTTTTGAAGCCCACAGCATCTGGTTTTAGCACCCCCTCCCTATCCTATCCTTAAAACTCTCATCTACAAACATTTGAACTGGAAAACGTCAGCACCCACGTGGACACCCACTCAGCACAAGCTTCCTGGCTGCTCTGTTCCAAATAGACGAGGCAAAATTAAAGTGTGTTTATATCCTCAGGGATTTGACATTTTACCAAGGAGCAGTACTTAACTGGACAACTCAAATCTCCCGGTGGTGTATTTCAGTAGTGCATTTCCATCTAAACCCTGCAATCACTTTGAGAACTTCTCCTTTCAAAATATTTTGGTTTACTACCTTGCTGGTATCTTCATCTGCCCTTGACGCACAAACCTTCTGTCTAAATTAGCCTAACAACTACTCGTCCTTTTTTTCTTTTTTTTTTTTTACACAGGGTCTTGCTCTGTTGCCTAGGCTGGAGTGCAGTGGCACGATCTTGACTCACTGCAACCTCTACCTCCCGGGTTCAAGCAATTCTCCTGCCTTAGCCTCCCAGGTAGCTGGGATTACAGGCACATGCCACCATGGCCTGGCTAATTTTTGTATTTTTAGTAGCGACAGGGTTTCACCATTTTGGCCAGGCTGGTCTCGAACTCCCAACCTCAGGTGATCTGCCCGCCTCGGTGTCCCGAAGTGCTGGGATTGCAGGCATTAGCCATTGCACCCAGCTAAAATGACTCTTTCTTGCTTCTTTAACTGGGCTGCTAAATTCAGCCGAAAAAATTAATCAACTGCTCACATAGGTATCAGTTTGAACCTCATTCTTTTTACTTGCTCCTGGTCAGTGTCTACTTACATTTTGCCTGGGTCTGTTTCAAACCTTTACTATTCTCTCCTTAAGCTGTCTTTCCCATTTTGCTATTCTCCTGCTCGTGTGGCACATTAGGTCCTATTGGATTTGCTGGAAAAAAAAATAGAAGTCATCATACTAAAATATTTTTAACAACCTTCCTTTATTTGCAAACGTCACTGTATCTCTCTTCTGATTTGAAATACTGTAAAAATTTCCCTTCCTGTGCCCCAAAGCTCATGCATTTATCTGTTATATTTTTGGTATAGGGTTTTGGTTGGGGGGGTCTCTTTGTTTTTAAGTGACAGAGCACAGATCCCCAACCATGCTACATCTAAGTTTCCAAGTTCTTTTTTTAAGACATTTTTTTCTGATTGCAAATGTAGCCTATATATGTTATTTAAAAATGAACGATGTAGAAAATGTTTAACATGAACAACTGAATCCAGAAACTCCTGTAATTGCAGTGTGGCAGAGACCTCTTTGTTGACTACACAGTAAGTCATCCTCACTGCTCTCTACCTGCCTGCTTTGACAGAAGAACTCAAATTTGCTCAGCTACCATTTATCCTAGTGATAAATGGACTACATTTATGTGGTTCTCACAGAGAACAAGATACTGAGCCTCTCATTATATACTAGTGAACTTTTGCTGTGGCAAAAAAAAAAAAAAAAAAAAAAAACCATAAAAGTACAGTGGCTTAGAAAAGCAAACTTTTATTTCTTGCTCAAGCTACATGAGGGCAAATGGTTGACTGCATCTTTGCTGGGGTCAGGTCACTTTTGCTGTTGTTTTTGTTGTTGTTTTAGAGGCAGGGTCTTGCTCTGTTGCCCAAGCTGGAGTGCAATGGCATGATGATAGCTCACCGCACCCTTGAACTCCTGGGCTGAAGCAATCCTCCCCGTTTGGCCTCTCAAAGTGCTGGGATTACAGGCGTGAGCACTTCACCTGGCCCCTTAAACCAAGGCTGAAGAAGCAGCTATTCTCATGCCAGAAGGCAAAAGCTTAAAGCAAGAGGTTGAGGGTGATGGAGTGAGGGAGTCAAAGGGTGTTCTAAAGCTTCTGCTTGCATGTGACATGTATCATGTTCATTTTCTGCTGGCCAAAGCAAGCAAGTCACATGGTTAAAGCCACAGTCATTGGTTGAGGAAGTATACTGGGCCAACAGGGGAGGCCCACTGTAACACTTTGTATTTTCCTTGGAAGTGAACAGTTTAGGTCTGCAGAGTGCTGCAATTCTGGCCAAATGAAATTGGAAGGGATATTTTTTCGGAGTTCTAAAAAAGATGAAGACGTGTGTATGGGGTAGACACTGTGCACTTGGAGCATATGAAGTCATGCTCTGATAGGCACAACTATCATATGAGGTAGGTCATGTACTTCCATGCCAGTTTGGCTCTGCAGATAGGGTGGCCATACCTTGTGCACTGGATAAATGGTGTTAGTGCCTTCTCTTAACTGCTACATTCAGATTGGCAGCTTTCCTATGCTTACTACAAAGGAAGATTCTTGTATTAGAAGGAGGGGGGAATCTCTCAGGTCACACATTCATGAACTGATCTATAGTTGAAACAAGATTATTCAAACACAGTTGTCTCCTGATCACTAACTTTTACGTGCAAAAACGTAGCATAGGCCGGGCACGGTGGCTCATGCCTGTAATCCCACCACTTTGGGAGTCTGAGGCAGGCAGATCACATGAGATCAGGAGTTCAAGACCAGGCCTGGACAACATGGTGAAACCCCGCCTCTACTAAAAATACAAAAATTAGCTGGGAGTGGTGACGTGCACCTGTAATCCTAACTACTGGGGAGGCTGAGGCAGGAGAAGCACTTGAACCCAGGAGGCAGAGGTTGCAGTGAGCTGAGATGGTGCCATTGCACTCGGATGATAAGAGCAAAATTCCATCTCAAAAAAAAAAAAAACAAACAGCATAGTGACTGAACTTGAACTTTTTAAAAGGTGTTTTTGTGATTTCTACAGTGGTTTATTTTTCACTGGCAGTTTATTTCCAAATGTTTTTCTTATTAGGTTTCCCCTGTACTATGAGCTGAAGATTGCTTTTGTCATATGGCTGCTTTCTCCCTATACCAAAGGAGCAAGTTTAATATATAGAAAATTCCTTCATCCACTTCTTTCTTCAAAGGAAAGGGTAAGATATATAAACTACTTCCGTAAATAATTATTTAGAAATGCCTAAGCCAAGGCCAGGTATGGTGGCTCACACCTGTAATCCCAGCACTTTGGGAGGCTGAGGTGGGTGGATCACTGGAGGCCAAGAATATGAGACCAGCCTGGCCAACATGGTGAAACCCCACCTCTACTAAAAATACAAAAAAAAATTAGCCAGGTATGGTGGTGCATGCCTGTAATCCGGTTAGTCAGGAGGCTGAGGCAAGAGAATCACTTAAACCCAGGAGACGGAGGTTACAGTGAGCCGAGATCTCACCACTGCACTCCAGCCTAAGCACAGAATGAGACTCCATCTCAAAAAAAAAGGCTGGGCGCGTTGGCTCACACCTGTAATCCCAGCACTTTGGGAGGCCGAGGCAGGTGGATCACGAGGTCCGGAGATTGAGACCATCCTGGCTAACACGGTGAAACCCTGTCTCTACTAAAAATACAAAATTTAGCTGGGCGTGGTGGCAGATGCCTGTAGTCCCAGCTACTCGGGAGGCTGAGGCAGGAGAATGGCGTGAACCTGGGAGGCGGAGTTTGCAGTGAGCCGAGATTGCGCGACTGCACTCCATTCTGGACGAGAGAGCGAGACTCCGTTTCAAAAAAAAAGAAGCACCTAGGCTGGGTGCCGTGGCTCATGCCTGTAATCCCAACACTTTGGGAAGCCAAGGTGGGAGGATTGCTTGAGCCCAGGAGTTTGAGACCAGCCTAGGCAACATAGTGAGACCTCATCAATACAAAAAAATTAAAAATTATTTGGTCATGGTGCATGCTTATTGTCCCAGGCCACTGCATTCCAGCCTAGGCAAAAGGAAGAGACCCTGTCTCAAAAAAAAGAAAAGAAAAGAAAGAAATGCCTATCAACACATGCTTAATGCTATAAAATTCGTGAAACTATTATAGGGAAAATGTTCTAGTTTGGGGCTTTTAACACTATTTTTAAGTAAAACTAACATCTGTGGCTTTTTCCTCCAGGAGATTGATGATTATATTGTACAAGCAAAGGAACGAGGCTATGAAACCATGGTAAACTTTGGACGACAAGGTTTAAACCTTGCAGCTACTGCTGCTGTTACTGCAGCAGTAAAGGTAATTGTTCATTTACCTTTTTAATCCAATGTCATGTTAAGTCAACAAATAAAGGTGGCTTTTTATTTCAAGCCATTATAAAATTGTGGCATTTTGCTGTATATTTATTTTTCTAATACTGGAAAACAAGTAAATAATTTTAAAGATATTTTAATTTTATGTTTTCCATACTTGATATTTTGAATCTCTTAACTGATCACAAAATGAGAGGTAGTTAATAAATAATACACACCTGAAAATGTCATTTAGTCATCATTTTCCCACTTAATCACCTTAAAGTAGTTTGAGTAAATCACCTGACGTAAAGATGACCATTGTTTATTTCTCTGTCTTTGGTGTTCTTTCCCTCTCTTTTTTTCTGTCTCTTTCTCAATGGCAATATCTTGGTAGGATTTCTGGCTTACTTCTGCACCTCTACTTCAATCAATTTGAGGTAACTGATTATTCAAAGTAAGGCATGAAAAAGTCTGTTCTTAAAACTTGATACTTAGCCAGTTACTAATGTCATTTGTTGTGTTTGCAAGCCAAGTTATCAAATGAATGTGTTCTGTAAAAATTTGCATTATGGTTTTGGATTTCTTTGCATGTTGTAATTTGTGTGGTTTATTTTAAATACTTTTAGCATAATTGATTTTGGTGTGTTTGGTGTGGAAAGAAAATAGCCTTCTGTGTTCCTTAGTTGCTTCATGTATAAAATGGGGGTAATATACCTGTGAGAATATATAAAAGCACAGTGCTTGCTTGCATATAGTAGGAGCCCAATAAACATAAATATCATGTGTCTATCTCCATTCAAAATTCAAGTGAAAATTTAAGTTTTTTGCTATTAAATTAAATTGAAACTGAATAGTATTCTGCTTTCAAGTTAGTCTCTTTTAGTTATCTTGAACTAAAACAACAATGCTATGGAAATAAATATTCTAGTTAAGTGGTGATTTTATATAACTGTAATGGATGGCAAAGGGATATGAAATGAGGGCATTTTTACTTTTCAGAGAGGTCTTTGGCTCAGGTATCAAAATGAATATAATGAACAAGAAGGAAAATTCAAATTATATACCTAATGGCATTACATTGAGGGTTAAATGGAAGTTTATTAACTGTGCAGCACTATACATGTAAGACAACTATATTATTAATGATTATTAATGATCAGCACTTTAATATAGTGTAGTTTTTCTGTTACTTGGCTTTTAAAGGCTTTTTCTTTTATTAGGATAGATTTATAAATGAATACAGAAATAGCAGTTTTCAGCTTAAAGGACTATGTTTTATTTTAGAAGTTCATTTTGCTTTTTATTTCTTGCTTTCCTGATTTCCATATCTGCTAAAAAAGATTATCCAGGAGATAATCTAGCCACTGGGAATTCTAAAAAGAGGGAACAGATGCAATTATCAAAGAAATAATACAATAATATTTCCCAGAACTGAAGGATATGAATCTTCAGATTGAAAGGACCCACCAAATACTTAGCACAATGAATGAAAAGAATGACTGACTCTAAGTGAAATCATTGGGTATCCCAAAACACCAGTGATAAGGAAAATATTCATAAAGATTCCAAATATAAAAAGCATGTCACATTTGGCTGGGCGCAGTGGCTCACACCTGTAATCCCAGCACTTTGGGAGGCTGAGGCAGGCGGATCACTCAAGGTCAGGAGTTCAGACCAGCCTGGCCAACATGGTGAAACCCCGTCTCTACTAAACATACAAAGATTAGCTGGGTGTGGTGGCGGGCTCCTGTAATCCCAGCTACTCAGAAGGCTGAGGCGGGAGAATTGCTTGAACCCAGGAGGCAGAGGCTGCGGTGAGCCAAGATCACACCACTATACTCCAGCCTGGGTGACAGAGCGAGACTCCATCTCAAAAAAAAAGCATGTCACATTCAAATGATGTAGAATCAGAATGACATTAAATTTCTAAACAGTGACAATGAAAGCTTGAAGACAGTAATACCATCCATGATACCATCATGATTTTCACCCTCAAGTACTATAACAGTCAAGCTCTCAATTGTGTGAGCTTAGAATTAAGAAATTTCTTAATTCTAGGCATGCAGAGTCACAAGATTTACCTACTGGTTATCTTTTGTCTGGGCAGATATGCTCCCCGGAGCTAGGGAATGGTCCACAAAAAAGGAAACCCATGGGATCTGGGAAACAAGTCTTTCAGCACAGAAAGGAGATGACAAAAATTCCCAGAGAGAACACCACACAGCAAGTCCAAAGAGTCCAAAGTGCAGCCAGCCAAAACTGGATGTGGTGGATGAAAGGTGCCAGGAGGGATGTCTCTGGTAGACCTACAAAGCCAAGAGGATTTTTCATGCTGCCCAGGGATGATACTAAAACCAGTGAGAGGCCGGGCGTGGTGGCTCACACCTGTAATCCCAGCACTTTGGGAGGCCGAGGTAGGTGGATCACCTGAGGTCAGGAGTTCAAGACCATCTCGGCCAACATGGTGAAACCCAGTTTCTACCAAAAATTCAAAAAAATTAGCTGGGCATGGTGGCGGGCACCTGTAGTCCCAGCTACTCAGGAGGCCAAGACAGGAGAATCGCTTGAACCTGGGAGGTGGAGGTTGCAGTGAGCCAAGATCACGCCATTGCACTCCAGCCTAGGTGACAAGAGTGAAACTCCATCTCAAAAAATACTAATAATTAAATAAATAAATAATAAAAAATAAAAGCAGGGAGAGGGCATGCTTCAACCAGATGACACATTGGCTATAGGCCACTGGTGCCCATGCAGCTGCACATGATCCCTCAGCACCAGGAAAAAATATATTGGTGGCAATGTAAAGAGTAAGAGGGTAAGACAATGAAAAAGAAAAAAAAAAGGCATAATCATTAACTCTGGGGAAAAAAACAAAAGTTACATAAGAAAGGAAATAATGGAGTATGACTACATTTACATTATAATAATGAACACAGACTAAGGATTTAACAACTGGTTTTGCCATATTGAGAGTATGGGGGAAAGAGAAGGAAAGTGGAAGAGAACTAAAATCCTCATTTGTTACAATAGGAAAGTAGAGAGGGTTTAAAGGGGTTGCATCGGCAGCGGATGAAGAGGAGAAGGAGACTAAGAGCTTGTTGCTTTTTGCTATAAAATTTAGCATTTTTGACTTTGCAAATCAAGTACATGTATTTATTTACATCCAATGAAGATGCTATCCTTCAACATGGTTCTGTGGAGAAAAACTGAAAATTAAATTTCAAGTTGAAAAATTATTTAGAGAACACGTTTTAGAATATTGTCTTAAAAAACAAGCATACGAATCCCATTTTTCCTCCTCACTTTTAACATTTGCATATAATAATCTATTATTCTCCTATTTTGTGAGACACCTTTGTACATATTGTGACTATTTTGTGCGGTACTTGTTTTATTTTGACTTGTGTTTACTACTCCCACGTAGGGAATCAGCAGTCCCCATTCTATTATCCTCATTCCCTTCCCATTTATTTTTATCTTACACTTCGCCTCCATTGGTATTTAGCATTCTACATATTATTTATTCAGCATGTTTATTTAATGCCTACTGCATAGTAGGTACTGGGAATGTAGCAATGAACAAGATAGATACAGCCCTCACCTGCACAATCTACTGTCTGTCTGGAGCTAATGTCTGTATTAGCTAGGGAATAGCCCACAAAAATTTTATTTCTAACTGAAAATTTTATTTCACCTCTGGTTGATAAGACCCCACCCATGACTGGGCGTGGTGGCTCACACCTGTAATCCCAGCACTTTGGGAGGCTAAGACGGGCAGATCCCAAGGTCAGGAGATCAGGGCCATCCTGGCTAACACAGTGAAACACTGTCTCTACTAAAAATACAAAAAATTAGCTGGGCATAGTGGCAGGTGCCTGTAGACCCAGCTACTTGGGAGGCTGAGGCAGGAGAATGGTGTGAACCCAGGAGGCAGAGCTTGGAGTGAGCCGAGATCCCGCCACTGCTCTCCAGCCTGGGCCAGAGTGCAAGACTCTGTCTCCAAAAAAAAAAAAAAAAAAAAAAGACCCCACCCATTACCCTTCATTATTAAAATAAGCATTATCTCACAGGAATATTTTTCTGTAAAAATGCCATGAAAACAAGAATGTATCTATTTCATATATCTTTTTCTGGCTCTCTTGTGATTTATTGTTTCTTTTAATTTATATGTTTAACACCTTAAAATCACGTGTCCACCCCAAAGGCAGTAATATTGATAAAAATCATCTAAGTCACTCCTGCAAAACAAGTAGAAGCCCATATCCCCTAAATGAAATCGGATACTGGATTTGGAACTGTCCCCATTTGTGTGCAATGTTGTGATTCTTTTATCCATAACATCCCTGTATATGAGGTAACCTTCACTATTCTCATGAGTACAGGAATGTTGGAGACCCTATCCTGGAGTCTATATTATTCACTAGAAATTGTCATTACATATGCTGAACATAGCATAATGTTAACCCTATTTGCCTCAAGTTATACTGTGCTTATTTTAAAGTACACGAAATTAGTTTCATCTCTGCAGATGTCAAACAAGGGCATTGTCATAGAAGAATCACTGAACCAGACACTTCATACTGAAGAGTAAATTGAAACTGAAATAGGAAATAGGTCAGGTTTAAGGAGAAGCTGCAAGAAAGCCAACAGTAAGATTTGAAAATTATTTAAAATTTTTACAATATATAGTTTGTTTAAAGTATCTTTCAGGCTAAAAATTCTTGGACTCTTGGTGTGACCTTTGAAGAACGGGTAATAACCCTGACTAGGTTTCCCAGGTTGAACCACCTGAGCATGTTAAAGGTGAAAATAGGAATCTAATCAGAACATTTATTACACCGTAAAGCAATTTTCTGAAAATGTTACTCAGTTCTATGACCTCATTATCAGGCATCTGTTCACAAGGTCGCTGTACACGTTTATTTTGGCTGAGCAAAGCATAAACATTTGAAGGACCTTCAAGGATTTTACTGAGGATGTACAGCATTCCATAGCTTTTCACATGAGAAACGTAGGTGGTTTCGTGCAGATGAGCAACACTACTGCCAGATAAAGGACAGATGAAGAAAAGTACTGTTAGTTGTATTAACCATGTCTTTGAATTTCTCTGGCAGCCTTTTTTTGGTGAATTTCTTTAGCAGATATAAGAATCAATTACCACAGACTTTTGAGCTTTACAGGTAAAATTGTTGAAATCTAACTTTAAATGATCCCGATTAGGTCAAAAATCTGAACATCTTACTATCTATGACTTTCTGTTTGTGAATGGCTTTGAGGATATACAGCTTAGTATTATACACTTAAAAAAAAAAAAAAAAGGAAAGAACGTTTGTCCAGACAATGGAAAAAGAAGGTTGTACTATTTTTCCTAAAATCTAGGGAAGCAGAATGGTATAATAAACATTGAATGCTACAGCAATTGAGTTAATCTGGATTTTTTTTAGTGCTGATTCTGCCACAAATTAGCCATGAGATTTTGGGCAAATCATCTGCATTGATCTAAGTATTAATTTTTCTCACTTGTAAAATGAAGAGGTGAAACATGATTTCTAAAACCCCTTATATCTCTAAAACAGTGGTTCTCAACTAGAGGCAATTTTGTGCCCCTGTCCTTACCACGGGACATTTTAGGTTGTCACCACTGAGAGGGGGCTGCTACTGGTATCTAGTCGGTAAAGAACGGTCAGGGATGCTGCTTAATATTCTACAAAGCACAGGACGTTCCCCACAACAAAAAATTATCTAACAAAAAATAGCAAGAGTGTTAAGGTTGAGAAACTGCTCTAAAAGTATGATGAGTCAGAAAAAACTAAAAGAATATATAAATATTTATAAGTAGTTTTGGTGGTAGGTTACAAATAATTTTTACTTCCTTTTTAAAATTTTTCTCCATGTTATCAATGTTCTTCAGTAAATACATATTGCTTTAATCTTAAACACACAAATATTTTATTCACCTAATGCAAATGCAGTCAGTTCCATTCTGGGCTTGATCAGATTAATTGTTGAATGTGCATGGGGAAATGAGATTTCCCTAAAAACTGGGAACTAACCTTATCTGCAATTATAATGTAACATCAGGGATCAACAAGAAATAGAGCTTAGTGGCTATTCTTTACTGAATAGTATAATAAGAATTATTCTGGGCCAGGCACGGTGGCTCACGCTTGTAATCCCAGCACTTTGGGAGGCCGAGGCAGGTGGATCACGAGGTCAGGAGATCGAGACCACGGTGAAACCCCGTCTCTACTAAAAATACAAAAAAAAAAAATTAGCCGGGCGTGGTGGCGGGCGCCTGTAGTCCCAGCTACTTGGAGAGGCTGAGGCAGGAGAATGGCGTGAACCCGGGAGGCGGAGCTTGCAGTGAGCCTAGATCGCGCCACTGCACTCCAGCCTGGGTGACAGAGCGAGACTCCATCTCAAAAAAAAAAAAAAAAAGAATTATTCTGTAAAAGAATGTTTTGTGCTTGTAAGATTATAAAGCATTGCTGGTTATATATTTTTAAATCTGTGATTTCAAATGTGAAGAAAATAAAGGTTTTATACAAAGGTGCTGATAAACAAAATAAGTTCTCCTTATTTAAAACAAAATATAGTAATGTTAATGTAGTGTCTAACCAGGAAATGAAGTATTTAAACAAAGACAGCATTATTTGAGTGTAAAGGAATTGGAACTACTCATACATGCAGGGTCCCTTTTTATGGATGCCAACCATGTGCTTAGATACATGAGCAGACATTCAGATGTCTTAGTGCCCTTGGATGTAAATGAGCTCTGTGTGGATCCAGTGTGGGGAGCTGCTTCTCAGCTGAAGAATCCCTTCCAGAGCCTGAGTGTGCTAGCTCTGGACCCAGCCCTCCTGCCCAGTCAGCCCCTGCAGTATTCTCAGTTTCTTACAGAGGCATTTGGGCCCACCTAAATCCAAAACCTGAGAATGTAGTGCCACCTGAAGTTCAGATGGTTCAGAAACAATTCTGCTCATGATGTTCAGTTTCGATGTGTAAAATATTCTACAGAATACTTAATTACCTTGGCTTTTATATTCTCATCATAATCTCTGTTACTTTGATTGTTAGGATCAATTTTAACATACACAGAGTACAGACAATCCTGCAGAGAATAGGATCTAAAGTGCTGAAATATGGAATTATCTTGTGAATGGTAATCCCGCCTTTCCTCTTTATTGGCTAAGACTGCTGTTGCCATACAGCAGACTAGACTAGAAATTTTCTTCTTTCTTTCTTTCTCTTTCTTTCTGTCTTTCTCTCTCTCTTTCTTTCTTTCTCTCTCTTTCTTTCTTTCTGTCTTTCTTCTTTCCTTTTTTAGAGACAGGGTCTCGCTCTATCACCCAGGCTGGAGTGCAGAGTTGTGATCACATCTCACTAAGGCCTCAAACTCCTGGCCTCACGTGATCCTCCCACTTTGGCCTCCCAAAGTGTTGGAATTGCAGGCATGAGCCACTGCACAGGGTCCTTTTCTCATTTTTCTTATACTTTTGTCTTAATATTATATAAATTAAATAGAAGAAAATAGATACACAAAGCATTATTAATTTAAACAAAACCAATCCCTTTTAGCATTGTTATTTACAAGTGACTATAATGTTCTATTTGTGGCCTCAAAAATAGACATTTTTCTTTTATTGATGGGAATAAAGCATTAGATACAGGACACATGGGTGAGAAATGGATTGGAAATTCTTATAGTATACCACATATTGACTAATTTTGTAATATTAAAGACAATATTTTAAAAAAGGAAAAAAGTCACCCATCCCATCTGCCTAAACATTGTACTGTTGTTAGTTTTGCATTTTTCCCTGCCTACTTATAGCCATACTGCATACTTGCTACCATATTATGCATGTGCTATAGAATTCTGGGGTAGAGGGAAGATATCTCCACTTACAGTTAATATAGCAAACATAGTTCCTTTATTACTGGACTTTTTGTGCTGAAGATGTAAAAACTGGAAGGAATAAGGTGGCCTTCAGAAGTGATTACTTTATAATTATACCCATCCTTTAAACTGGTTACATTGGATACTTGTAATTTACATAATGTTTTCAAAGTCCACAGTACTGCATCAATTTCTCTCTTATATTAGTTTTATTCTGGATCCATAAAAAATATACAGTGGGAAGTCCAATTTTCCAAGGTAATAATGGTTGTTAAAGTGTTGGAGGTTCTCAAAGAGGGCTCATATTCCCTGTTTGCTTTTCCCTGCGGTGCCTGGCTTCCCTGAAAGCCTTGAAGAGGTTGATAATACTTGGGTATTGATAATAGTAGCATTGGTTACTCAAGAGCTAAATTTAAATCCGGCCTTTAGATAGATCACCCAGATACCTCAAGGTTGGGCCTTGCCTTGCTCAAGTTTATTCTAAAACTGAAGCAAACGCTTTGTGGCTGGTATAGTCTATCCATGGAGAAACCTGTGGCCATACCTGTAGTTTGCTGCTGAACCCTGCATAAAACCTACAGTGTTTACATTAAAACATGCTGCCATCTATGGAGAAGTCTTTAACAGTCAAGAGTAATGAAAAAGAAGAGACATAAAAAGAGTATTTAGTTTACTTATTACGTGCTCAATATCAGTAGCATACCAGGCGCACCAGGAGAATAGAAGAAGCCTAAGATTTGTCCTTCTCCTCTAGTGTCTTAAAAGTCTTGCTCTGGAGGCAAAATATACCTGTCCCAACAATAGAAGTAACAGTAATACGTGAGTTCATTTGTGAGGTATATCCCAAGAGATTTGTTGATTATGCTTGTTAAACATACCAAAGTTTGGGGATGATATAATTATAAAACTAGAATGATTCCATTGCACTTTGAGTCATTTGTATCCTGAAATGTACCTTCTTGAGTGGGAGGGTTTGGGAATTATAGCCAGCCTTGGAAATCGCATGTGAATTGAGTAAAGGATATCATGGACATGCATGACATTTGTCATCTGTGTGGCAGTAAATAAAGAAATCAGAAATTGCTGAGAGAAGGCACAGAACTACGAAGATGAAATAAAGAGAACGACATTTCTGAGAAACAAGGCATCTGTTTCAGATGAACACTGGTCACTTCCTTGTAGTATGTCTCTGGAGTCTTCTGTCAACTATCTGTTTGATAAGTAAATGATATCTAATAAGGAGGAAGCAAGTATAATAAATTAACCCATGCCACAAATGTTTTTTAATTGTGTGAAATCCGATTATTTTTATTGAGAATAAAGACCTTTAATGATTTCGTTATCACAATTCAAAAATATGGTAGAAATACACAGCTTAAGTGGGATATGGAAATGGCATTTGGTTTTGACATAATATATTATTAACCCAAAGTAACTGAATCAAGACTCATAAATTAAGACCTTTCTCTTGAGTGTAAAATACAAGTTAACTGTAATGCCCAAATGTTTGTAGCACCTTTGACTTTGAAATTTAGAGATGAAGCATTATGGATTAGTTTCTATGGTAACACTGTAACTAGAGGAAATCATAAATTCATATGTGTGAAAAGAAGAAATAATAAGTATAAAAACCCCTTAGAAGAATATTTTTAATCTAGCTATAAATAAGAAGTGACTCATCTATATGCTATGCAAATTTAAAGTAGGTAAATTTAGAATTTTTTTTTCCTTTTTTGCTTTTACAAAGCTTTATACTTTAGGAGGGGAAATGTAGTTATACATGAACAGTTCAGAAAATGCCTCTTTCAGAGCTGCTGTGATGGAAATGTTCTGTGTCTGCACCATCCAATACAGTAGCCACTAGCCACATGCAGCTATTGAACATTTGAAAAGTGGCTAGTGCAATTAAAGAACTGAATATTGTATTTTATTTAACTTTACTTAATTTCAATTTATTTTTTTTTTTTTTTTTTTTTTTTTTTTTTTTTTTTTTGAGACGGAGTCTCGCTCTGTCGCCCAGGCTGGAGTGCAGTGGCGCGATCTCGGCTCACTGCAAGCTCCGCCTCCTGGGTTCACGCCATTCTCCTGCCTCAGCCTCTCTGAGTAGCTGGGACTACAGGCGCCCGCCACCACGCCCGGCTAATTTTTTTTTTGTATTTTTAGTAGAGACGGGGTTTCACTGTGGTCTCGATCTCCTGACCTCGTGATCCGCCCGCCTCGGCCTCCCAAAGTGCTGGGATTACAAGCGTGAGCCACCGCGCCCGGCTCTTAATTTCAATTTAAATACCCACCTGTCCCTAGTGTCTGCCATATTGTTAAGGGAAAGGACTTAAAGTCAAATGTAGAGTAGTAGATATGTCTTGCCAGTTAGTTAATTCACTAATTGACTATCATTTTGTATTCAAGATTCTTTGGCTCTTACATATTTCTAACTTGTTCTAGGAAGAGCCGTTACCAGTCCTGACTTAGCTTAGCTTTAAAACAATGTCATTTCTCTTTTACTTTAAAAAGTTGCCCTTGGCCAGGCGCAGTGGCTCACGCCTGTAATCCCAGCACTTTGGGAGGCCGAGGTGGGCAGATCATGAGGTCAGGAGATCGAAACCATCCTGGCTAACACAGTGAAACCCCATCTCTACTAAAAATACAAAAAATTAACCAGGCGTGGTGGTGGGCGCCTGTAGTCCCAGCTACTGGGGAGGCTGAGGCAGGAGAATGGTATGAACCTGGGAGGTGGAGCTTGCAGTGAGCCAAGATTACGCCACTGCATTCCAGCTTGGGCGACAAAGCGAGACTCCATCTCAAAAAAAAAACAAAAGTTGCCCTTGGCCGGGCTTAGTGGCTCACATCTATAATCTCAGCACTTTGGGAGGCCAAGGCAGGTGGATCCCCTGAGGTCAGGAGCTCAAGACCAGCCTGGCCAACATGGCGAAACCCCATCTCTGTTAAAAATACAAAAATTAGCTGGATATGGTGGCACATGCCTCTAATCCCAGCTACTCGGGAGGCTGAGGCAGGAGAAACGTTTGAACCTGGGAGGTAGAGGTTGCAGTAGCCAAGATTGCGCCACTGCCGTCCAGCCTGGGCAACGGAGTGAGAGATTGTCTCTAAATAAATAAATAAATATAAATAAATAAATAAAACAAAAAATTAAAAGTTGCCCTAAGTATTAAAGTTTAAGCCCCAAAGTGCTAGTTTTAGGAGACAGCAACATTATGGATGCTGTTTACTGAGGGTAAGCCCATCATACATCTTTTACATTTTAAAATTAAATATGATGCTGAAATGTTGAGGTTGAAATATACTGATGTCTCCAACTTACTTTGAAATGCATGAAAAAATAAAATGAATTCATGGATGGGTAGATGGTAGATAGGTGAGAAAGCAGATACTGCAAAATGTAAACAATATTGGGTGTTTATTGTACAATTCTTTCAGCTTTTCTGAAGTTATCTTAATAAAATGTTCAGGGATAGTTAAATGTAAGCATACTAAACATTTTTTCTTGGATCTGTCACTTCTCTGTTAAATAGAGCCAAGGAGCAATAACTGAACGTTTAAGAAGCTTCAGTATGCATGATTTAACAACTATCCAAGGTGATGAGCCTGTGGGACAAAGACCATACCAACCTCTACCAGAAGCAAAAAAGAAAAGTACACCAGCCCCCAGTGAATCAGCAGGTGTGCTTGTTTGTTTTAATATACGATTCTTTTACATGGACACAGGGAGGGGAACAACATACACTGGGGCCTGTCGGGGGGTGGGGCACAAGGAGAGGGAGAGCATTAGGACAAATACCTAATGCATGCAGGGCTTAAAACCTAGATGATGGGTTGATAGATGCAGCAAACCACCATGGCACATGTATACCTGTGTAACAAACCTGTGCATTCTGCACGTGTATCCTGGAATTTACAATAAAATTAAAATATATATATATATATATGTGTATATATATATATGATTCTTTCATAATTGGGCTTGTGGATAGTAAAATAATACATGATACATGATAACTATCTGAATTTAGGTAGACAAAATTTACTTCTAAGCTTGTATTTTTTACCTTTACATTTAATCATAGTTCTTTTTCTCTGAATTTTCTCTAAATTAGTACTTGGTAGGCCAGGCACAGTGACTCAGGCTGGGTGCAGTGGCTCACACCATTAATCCCAGCACTTTGGGAGGCCGAGGCGGTCGGATCACGAGGTTAGGAGTTCAAGACCAGCCTGGCTAACACGGTGAAACTCCGTCTCTCCTAACAATACAAAAGAATTAGCTGGGCATGGTGGCACACGCCTGTAATCCCAGCTACTTGGGAGGCTGAGGCAGGAGAATTGCTTGAACCTTGGAGGTGGAGGTTGCAGTGAGCTGAGATGGCACCACTGCACTCCAGCCTGGGCAACAGAGTGAGACTTTATCTCAGGAAAAAAAAAAAAAAAAAGATTAGTACTTGCCTTTTGCTGATTCTGGAGATCATCTAGCTAACAAAGTAGCCTCTTTTGCTGCCATGAATTTTAGAAGCTGTAGGTGTGGTTACCAACACCTTCTCACCACCAGCACTAGTTCTAACCTGTAATCAATGCTCTTTCTACTCGAACTGTGCACTGACATCTAAGGAGTTTTATAGTTGAACACTCTTTACTGTAAGTGCTGTGGACAAATAAGGATATTGACTCACAGATTAAAAGTTTTAAGCACGTGATAAAAGATGACTCAATTTGAAAATAAGATTACTCCCATGGAAAATGTGTTAAAATTACATATTCTAGTTCAAGAGCTAGCTTGTAGGCATACTCTAGTATAAATTATGAACATGTCATAGTTAATATATTCGAAAACTTTAAAAAACTATCGTGATCTTAGAAACATACATATAAATTAGACACGGTTCCTTAGTCATTTTATCACATATGATAAGAAAGTTTTAATTCAAAGGCAAGGCCGAGAAGAAAGATTTTCAAGACATTCCTTATTAATGTGTTAAAGTCCATAAGGTACAGGGCTATTTGACTTTTTATTAAAAAAAGTTTTCTTTTGAGAGAGATTGAAAATCATCTTTATAATTAAAATCAATTTGAAAAATAAAAATAAAAAAACTGTTCCTCCTTAAAAAGAAAAATATCTCTGCAAAAAAAATTTTTTTTATTAGCCAAGCATGGTGGTACTCACCGAGCTACTTGGGAGGCAGGTGGGAAAATCACTTGAGCCCAGGAAGTCGAGGCTGCAATGAGCCATGATCACACCACTGCACTCTAGCCTAGGTGACAGAGCAACACCCTTTCTCAGAAAAAAAAAAAAAAAAGAAAGAGAAAAAATAATGAGCTTTCTTCCAAGAATGAATACCTTTACGAGTTGTGACTATTATCTAAGAGGTAGTGATCAAGCATTGGCCATTGATTAAGGTAGTGATGCCTTTGAGAGAGAGGAACCATCAGTCTTAATAGTATATTAATAATGTAAAAGTAGTTCCTAATGTAGACATTTCCTTTTTTATTTTTATTTATTTGTTTGTTTTTGTTGTTAATTTATACATTTTGAGACAGGGTCTCACTCTGTCACCCGGGCTGGAGTGCAGTGGTACAATCTTGGCTCACTGCAGCTTTGACCTCCCAGGTTCAAGTGATTCTGTGTCAGTCTCCCGAGAAGCTGGGACTACAGGCGTGCACCACCATGCCCTGCTAATTTTTCCATTTTTTATAGAGACAGGGCTTCACCATGTTACCCAGACTGGCCTGAAACTCCTGGGCTCAAGCAGTCTGCGTGTCTCAGCCTCCCAGAGTGCTGTGTGGGATTACAGGCATGTGCCACACCACCTGGCCTTGGCATTTCTTAATATGCATTTAAAATTGGTGGTCAGGCACAGTGGCTCACACCTGTAATCCCAGAACTTTGGGAGGCCGAGGCAGGCAGATTCCCTGAGGTTAGGAGTTCGAGACCAGCCTGGCCAACATGGCGAAACCCTGTCTCCACCAAAAATACAAAAATTAGCCAGGGGTGGTGGTGTATGCCTGCAGTCCCAGCTACGCAGGAGGCTGAGGCAGGAGAATTGCTTGAACCCAGGAGGCAGAGGCTGCAGTGAGCCAAGATCATGCCACTGCACTCTAGCCTAGGTGACAGAGAGAGACTCCATCTCAAAAAAAAAAAAAAAAAAAAATTAGGTATATTGATTTTGATTGGAGTCTGCTATATATATTATATTTTGCTGATTTAGACCAGATATCTTAGACCAGAGTCCTTTATTAGCAGCTTATTCATAATCATACCCAAGGATTGGCTAAGAATTATATTCTAATTAGGTAAATAAAAACAAGTTTATAAATATGAAAATTCATAATAATATTTTTATGGTACTCACCTATCAATTTTTTTTTTTTTCTTTTTGAGACAGAGTCTATCTCTGTCACCCAGGCTGGTGTGCAGTGGCACGATCTTGGCTCACTGCAACCTCTGCCTCCCAGGTTCATGCAGTTCTCCTGCCTTAGCCTCCTGAGTATCTGGGATTAAAGGCACGCGCCACCATGCCTGGCTAATTTTTATATTTTTAGTAGAGATGGGGTTTCACCATGTTGGTCAGGCTGGTCTCGAACTCCTGACCTCGTGATCCGCCCACTTCAGCTTCCCAAAGTTCAGGGATTACAGACGTGAGCCACTGTGCCTGGCCACCTACCAAATTTTGTATCTATGACTAAAATATTTTAAAATATTGACCTGCTGTTTAGTTCTTAAATTTCAAATCATGAAATTAGTTTTATAAAAATATGAAGTATGTGGTAGCAGTATGAGAAGGATATTTGTTCAGTTATGAAAGGTACTTGTTCAGAGTATAAATTCTGCCCAGTTTCCAATTTTTCTACAGAATGGTATATATTCTGAGCCTTTCTTCCCTAAGGAAAAACTTTCATCAAAACTTTCTCTCTTGACTGTATTTTTAACAAAGCAGTATGGTTCTAGGACCAGAATAGATGAAGAGAAGTTAGTAATAGTTCGTCTAGATAGACACAAACCCAGGTGTACATGGAAATTTATCAAATGAGAAAGACAATCTTTCAAATTGGTGGAGGAAAGACAGATTATTTAATAAGTGATGCTAGGATAACTGTTAGACTGCTAGAAGGTGGAGTAGAGAATTATAGGTGGAGTTATATCTCTGCCTCAAATCTTAGATCAAAATAAATTCTTAAAAGGTTAAGATTTAAGTATAAAAAAATTAAACTATGGGCCGGGCGCGGTGGCTCACGCTTGTAATCCCAGCACTTTGGGAGGCCGAGGCGGGCGGATCACGAGGTCAGGAGATCGAGACCACGGTGAAACCCCGTCTCTACTAAAAATACAAAAAAATTAGCCGGGCGTGGTGGCGGGCACCTGTAGTCCCAGCTACTCGGAGAGGCTGAGGCAGGAGAATGGCGTGAACCCGGGAGGCGGAGCTTGCAGTGAGCCGAGATTGCGCCACTGCACTCCAGGCTGGGCGACAGAGCGAGACTCCGTCTCAAAAAAAAAAAAAAAAAAAAATTAAACTATATAGTAGGAAGTCCCTGTGAATATTTTTATAATCTTAAGATAGATAAAATTTCTTAAGCATGATATCAAAACCAGAAAACATAATGGAATAGTTTCTGAGATTTTCCTACATAAAAAACTATAATACAGGGGGGAAAAAACATAAAAAAGACAAACTACAAACTGTCAGAAATATTCCCATTATATGTTATAGGCAAAGGGTTCAGATTCAACAATCCAGTAACCCTTACAAACCAATTATTGTCAATGCTATCAAAGAATACAACTGGTCAAGAAATATATGAAAGAGATTCTCAGCCTCAGATAATCAAAAAATAGTAATAATAATAATTTTCGTTTGCCAGATTGACCAAAAAAAAAAATGTTTTTAATTAACAGTGCTCTGTGTTGGGAACTGTTTCAGTTATCTAGTTATCTATTGCTGCATAATAAGCCACCCCAAAACAGCAGCTTGAAACAATCATGTTCATTCATTTTGCTCACAGATCTGGGGGTGACTGGACTTGGCAAAGCAGTTCTTGTTCAGGGTCTCCTGCAGCTGTGGTCTGACAGCAGCTGGGCTAGAGTCATAATCTCAAAGAGAGCTCACACATCTGCTGTCTGAGCTGAAAAGAGTCAAGCAGCTGCTGGCTAGAATAGTTGGAGCCTCTCAGCCATCTCCCTCTATGTTCTCTCCATGTGGTCTCAAGGGTGTTTGGACTTCTTACCTGGCAGCTAAAGGCTCCCAGGCCAGTGTGCCGAGAGAAACTTACAGAAGTCCTAGAAGCAGCATCACTTCCGTCACATGTTTTGTGGCGATTTGTTAAGGCAAGTACAAAGGCCTCTGAGATGTTAAGGGAAGGGAAGAGGAGTGTCAGAGAATCTGTAGACATGTTTTAAAACCACACAGCAAGCCTGTTGAGAAACACTCTTAGGCACTTTTTATGAGTTTAAAATGGAATAATCCTTTTGGATGACAATCTGGCAGTAATCATCGTAATTTATTCCCTTCAGCTCAGCAAGAAACTTTTAAGAATATGTCATAAGGAAATAATCAGACAAGTGTTCAAAGATGTATTTACAAGAATGTTCATCTAGTTGTTTATAATAACAAATATTGGAATGAACCAAATGCCTAGGAGAAATGATTAAGCAAAAGGTGGTTTATTAGCTGTGAAACATAACAATGTCAATCTATACTTAATGATATAAAAACATATCCAGATTGTAGGGAAAAAACAATAATAAGTAGATGATGAAATGGATTAATATACCTAATTTTTTAAATGTATATACGTAAGAGAAAGTTTGGAAGGGTATTACTAAAATGGTAACAGTGTTTAGCCCTGAGTAGTGAGCTTTTTCGTTTGTTTTTGTTTTTTTTGTTTGTTTGTTTGTTTTTTTGAAACAGAGTCTCGCTCTGTCGCCCTGGCTGGAGTGCAGTGGCGCAATCTCGGCTCACTGCAAGCTCCGCCTCCCAGGTTCACGCCATTCTCCTGCCTCAGCCTCCGAGTAGCTGGGACTACAGGCGCCTGCCACCGCGCCCGGCTAATTTTTTGTATTTTTTAGTAGAGACGGGGTTTCACCGTGGTCTCGATCTCCTGACCTCGTGATCCGCCCGCCTCGGCCTCCCAAAGTGCTGGGATTACAAGCGTGAGCCACCGCGCCCGGCCTGTTTTTGTTTTTTAAATTAACCTATTAATCTTAAAATCAGAAGTAAATCAGCCATACTCTTCATTTTGAAACAATAAGGTATTCATTTTCAGGTTTTAAGTTAAACAGAAAATGTTTTTTGTTTGTTTGTTTGTTTTTAATACATTAATGGAGATGGGATCTCCTCTGCTTCCCAAAGTGCTAGGATTACAGGCATGAGTCACCAAGCCCAGCCAGAAAATGTATATTTTAATGAAAATATTTGACTTGATTCTAGTGTCTCCTCTCTCTTTGATTCAAGGATTGGTTTAATAAATTGCTAAATTAAACTTTTTTTTTTTTTTTTTTTTTTTTTTTGAGGTAGAGTCTCACTCTTTCGCCCAGGCTGGAGTGCAGTGGCGCAATCTCAGCTCACTGCAGCCTCCACCTCCCAGGTTCAAGCAATTCTCTGCCTCAGGCTCCCAAGTAGCTGGGATTACAGGCACTTGCCACCACACCCAGCTAAGTTTTGTATTTTAAGTAGAGATGGGGTTTTGCCATATTGGCCAGGCTGGTCTCAAATTACTGGCATCATGTCATCCACCCACCTCAGCCTCCCAAAGTGCTGGGATTACAGGCGTGAGCCACCGCACCCAGCCTAAACTTGTTGATTTCATTTCCCAATAAATTCTAAATTTGGCTCCTTGCTCTGTCTTCACTCTCTGTGGACTCTGTAATTTCTGACCTGCTATACTACAGTAACCTCCCCACTTACACTCCCTTCCCTCAGCCTTATCCATTTCTGATTCATTTTCCAAAGTGCAAGAAGAATATTTTACAGAACCCAAATCTAATCATGTTACTCTTCAGCTTAAAATATTTCAATACTCTCCCCAAGCCTCCAGAGGCTTCATTGCTCTCTGATGAAGTCCAAACTAGATAGCATGGTATATTAACTCCCCAGCCTTGTTCTCCCACTCCATCAAGTGCTAGCCATACAGAATCATGACTCTTTGAGGATTTAGCTCAGCCACCACCTCCTACAAGGCCTTCTCTCATAACCTACCCTTTCCAACCCACCCCATGCTGATTACATTCTCTTACTGTATGCCCTCTGGCACCTTGTCATTAGCTTATAGTATTTATTACAGTATCATAATGCCCATTACCTTCTGTTTCCCCTATTGGACTCTAAATTTTTTGAGGGTAGAAAAAGACAGCTGTGTCTTTTTCATCCTTGTATCCTCATAATTCAGCACACTGCCTCATTCATAATAGAATTTTAAAAATACTTGTGGAGTAATGAATCAATCCATCACTTTTCCTGAAGCTGTAATTAGAAAGCTAATAAGATTTTTTTTAGCTGGAATTAGGAAAAAAGAAAAGAATAAGATGTATAATCAGCTTTTGAATGAAATTCCAATTCCTAATCATACAAAATGAGAGGCAATTAAAACAGCAAGGACTGGGTTTGTTGAACTGTGCTCTTATGCTACATTTGTGGCCTTAGAGAAATTGTTTATCACAGTTACTTTCTTTCTGACTTTTTCCTTGATTCCTCATTCTGTTTTACCGTATTAGGATCAGGACTACTATATAAGCGACATCAACAGAAAAAAAAAAATCTAGAAATGACAACCTAAACCTGAAGCCTGGTTTATTTTTCTCAATTATAAAATAAACATTTTTTTTAAATAAGAATTTGGCAAGTAAAAAAAGAAAAAATGAAAAAATTTAAAATCACCTAAAAGCTCACTTCCATGAGATATAATCCTTTCATTTATGTTTTTCCTTTGTTTCTATATGTACATTTTTTTTCATACTTAATATTGCTTCAGGAGCTTTTTTCCAGGACCACTGACCCATCCCCTTCCTTGCCACGCTGGCCTCCTTGCAGTTCTTCCAAGCAATCCCCAAGTCCTAGCTACTCTCCTCAGTGCCTCTGTGCATGCTGTTTCTTCTACCCGGAACACACACACTTCCTTGGACCACTGCAAGAAAATAAAGGATCTTGGCCTAAATAAGGACTGATTCCACTTCCAAATCTCCTCTGACTTCTAGCCTAGAAGTCTAAGAGCATAAAATTATACTTGACTAATTATACAATTCAAGTTGCTTATGTTATTATGCGAGTAACAAGCTTATTAACAACTCTTTGTAGTTTGCTTAGTGATTCTCAAATTATTCATGTCTTAGAGCAGACCAATAAACTTGTATTCAATTTTTTTAATATTTTTTGAAACAGGCTATAATGCAGTGGCATGATCACAGCTCACTGCAGCCTTGACTTCCCAGGCTCAGGTGATCCTCTTACCTCAGCCTTTGGAGTAGCTGGAACTACAGGTGCACAACACCATGCCTGGCTAATTTTTGTATTTTTTGTAGAGAAAGGGTTTTACCATGTTGCCCAGGCTGATCTCAAACTCCTAAGCTCAAGCGAACCACCTGCCTTGACCTCCCAAAGTGCTGGCATTACAGGCATGAGCCACCAAGCCCACCCCAGTTTTATTTTTTATCACATGCACGGAATCTATCCCATGCCTTCTCCTGAGCCTGGAAATCCTACTGTTTTTTTTTTTTAAGAGACGGAGTCTTGCTCTGTCACCCAAGCTGGAGTGCAGTGGTGCAATCTCAGCTCACTGCAACCTCCACCTCCTGGGTTCAAGCAATTCTCCTGCCTCAGCCCCCCAAGTAGCTGGGATTACAGGCTCCTGCCACCATACCCAGCTAATTTCTGTATTTTTAGTAAAGTCAGGTGTTTTACCATGTTGGCCAGGCTGGTCTCGAACTCCTGACCTCAGGTGATCTGCCCACCTTGGCCTCCTGAAGTCCTGAGATTACAGGTGTGAGCCACTGCGCCTGGCTGTAAGTCCTTCCACTTTCTCCTCACCTGAAGATTTAAGTATTTATGCTCCTTATGCTCTTATCTTTATTAAAGGAGAATTTATAACTTCATGGGGATTTCTTTCCTTCTTTTTTTTTTTTTTTGAGATGGAGTCTCGTTCTGTCACCCAGGAGTGCAGTGGCGCGATCTCAGCTCACTGCAAGCTCCGCCTCCCGGATTCACGCCATTCTCCTGCCCCAGCCTCCCGAGTAGCTGGGACTACAGGCGCCTGCCACCACGCCTGGCTAATTTTTTTTGTATTTTCAGTAGAGACAGGGTTTCACCATGTTAGCCAGGATGGTCTTGATCTCCTGACCTCATGATCCGCCCGCCTCGGCCTCCCAAAGTGCTGGGATTATAGGCGTGAGCCACCACGCCTGGCCTCTTCATGGGGATTTCTAATCTCAACCCTTTCTTTATAACCTACTTAGTACTCTGGTTGCCTGAGTCTTGGGCCCCTGTCTTGCTGTCTCCAGCGTCCTCAGGCAGTGGTTCTCAAAGTGTGGACCACAGACCATGAGCACAAGCATTACCTGGGAAATTGTCAGAAATGCAGATTCTCAGCCCCACCTCAAATCTACTGAATCAGAAATTCTGGGGTTGTCAGAACTTGTATTAACAGGTTCTCAAGGTAACTCTAACGTGCTCAAGTTTGAGAACCTCAGCTTCAGGGTTGGAAGAGTTTTTGTCATTGAGGCCAAGCCTCGAGATGCTCTCAGACTTCCTGACAATAATCATCCTGTGTGGATATTTGCATATTGGCCCGTAGTAAGTCTTTATAGCTACACATAACAGCCTTCTAGCATACTCGCATGATCTCTCACTGATCTGCCTGATTCTATTTTCTTTGACTAGTATCTGTCACATAGTCTGTGGTACTTCTAATTACTGCAGTCTACCTGGCTGGGTTTTATCTCAGCAACTGCAATAGCAGCTAACATCCCCATCCTCATCACCTGCCCCCAGTGACCTTATTTTGCCCAAAGTTCTAGGCCCCTGGGGTCTTCCTCAATGCCTTAAGTAAACCCTACCATTCCCAGTCTTGACAAAAGATACGACACATAGAAGGGAAAAGCCTTAATTCCTAATTCAAGGCAAAAGTGCAAATGACAGACTAAAACACAAATGCTTGGGTTGAATTCATGAAAAGGAGGAAAGGTGGGAAGAGACTTTTTGCTCTATATCTATTTATATTCTCGAATTTTTTAACAAGATGATGTGTTACCTACTCAAAAATAAATTATTTTATAATTATTTTTAAAAATGCATAGTAAAAATAAGAATGATCAGGGAAAATTTCCTGGAGGAAATGAGTTATGAGTTTCACCTGGAATAGTGCAAGAGGCAAAGCTTAATGATAAAGGGCATGGAGCACATTCCAGATGCAAAAAGAGTAACTGGGAGAAATGCAAACCATACAAAGAACTGTACACAGATGGGTCAAAGAGCCGGCGCTGACTGGTGTTCTTTTACCAAAACATGCTGTTTTTGACAACTTGTTTAGGTTTTGGAATTCCACTGAAAGACGGAGATGAGAAAACAGATGAAGAAGCAGAGGGGCCATATTCAGATGATGAGATGTTAACACACAAAGGGCTTCGAAGATCGCAAAGCATGAAATCTGTGAAAACCACCAAAGGCCGCAAAGAGGTTAGTCAAGTGTAGAGCTGTTTTCCTAATGATTAGTAAAGGATTTCCCTGCTGCGTTATCATTTAGGATATTAATGATCCATAAATGAAGGATTGGAATGGTAGAACAGCAGTTTGATTTTTTTTTTTTTTTTTTTTTTTTTACTTTTTGGGGATAGAGCTTTTTTGCTCTGTCAACCAAATTGGAGTGCAGTGTGGTGCAATCACAGTTCACTCAAACTCCTGGGCTCAAGCAGTCCTCCCACCTCAATCTCCCATGTAGCTGGAACTACAGGCACATGCCACCGCACCTGGCTAATTTTTTCATTTTTTGTAGAGACAGGGTTTCACCATGTTGCCCAGGCTGGTCTCGAACACCTGGCCTCAAGCAATCCTCTCGCCTCTGCCTCTCGAAGTGCTGGGATTCCAGGCGTGAGCCACCTCACCTGGCCAGCAGTTTATATTTAAAATTCTTTATTCAGATTGATGTATCAGGATATCAGGAAATTTTGAAAATGGTAAACTCTTGATCTGCTGCTATAAGTAGAAAATGGCATTCTCATTTAGCAAATCATATAGTTCAAATACCCAGTCCCAACCCTATGCATAAACAAAGAAAGCAATGAATAAAATTAACCACACAGTTTTGCTTTCAACTAATGCTACATGAAGATTAAATAGTAAACAGTTAACCATAACGTATTGTCTTTGTACCCAGAAAGCAGTGGAGGACTGTGAATGGCCTCTGATCATTATAATCAATGTTCATTGACATTGTACCAAGCAAAACATAAATAATAGGATTAATGTTTTTATGTTACATTAATGTTTTTATATTATTAGTAATAATAATCTGTAACATATATCTAAATAGTACCGACTACATTTTTTATGAGTTTATAAGTAATGCTGTCTTATATGCGTTTATTAAGAGAATTTATTCTTTATATCAAAAAGGTAAAAAAATTACTATGATTATGAACTATTAAATCTGATGTAATTTTTTAAAGTAATCATCTAATTCTTAATAATAAAACATTTCTTTCTTCAGGTGCGGTACGGGTCACTAAAATATAAAGTGAAGAAACGACCACAAGTGTATTTTTAGTCATCTACACTTCAAATATCCCAAGACAGATTATGCTAAATACATTGACTTCATCTTCTAACATGATATATTCAGGATTTACACATTAAAATGACTATTTAAATTGTGGCAGTGATGGGATTTACTTTCATGAATTTAAATTGTTTTTATTTCTGTAACAATTGCTTCCAAATATTGACTACTAAAGGCAGTTCTGCAAGATGTACTAATATGTATATTAGAAATTATAGAAAATCATGTTGTCCGTTTTCAAATTCATCAACAGCCTAGAGTGCCTGAGATATAAGATGAAACACAAATCCACAGTATACTTGAAAGGAGCCTTTTTATGGTTCAGGATAAATCAGCCTTTGTGATGTACTGTGTTTACCTCCTTTTGTGTTATATCTGGTAATTAAATAGGCCTCAGATCCAGCAGTGACATAACAAGGACATAATGTAAGATAATAAAGTATGTTTTATATATTCTTTAAATTTTTACTTACATAATACTTTCTAGTTTTTCCACCATCAGCTGAAAGTTTTTGAAACAAATATTTGAAAACCAGGTATCCACACATAGCACTTTTATTCCTGACTAGTTTTGCACACTTGAAAATTGTTTACTTATTTTACAACTGTTTTACTGACGCTATCTTTATTGTTGTTTGCCGTATTCTGACATGTCAAATCTATGCCTTGAATTATATCATCTCTTTTCCTGTGGGTTTCATTTGTTAAATTCATTGGATTTTAATAATATAAAAGTATAGCTAATTGTTCAGTTTTAACAATTTTTAATTATCTTCTTAACAAATAAGAAGTTGCTTTAAACATTAACCAATTTTCTATATTTAGCTATATAGAGTAGTTGAACTTAACATGTTTTTGTCAACACCAATTACATTTTCAGCTTTTAAAAATGGTAGCTTTTGTGAAATAGAATCAGTGACCAGTATAGCACTTAGATCCCTTCTAACTCATATAATTTTTCTCAGCCAATCCATTCACAAGCTTGGCATTGATATGTGCTGCTAGTTTATAAACTGGCGTTGACGAAAATCATTTGAATCTCTTCTGGCTGAGATAATTTGCCAATGCAAAATACAGTCGTCATTGGGCCGGGCGCGGTGGCTCACGCCTGTAATCCCAGCACTTTGGGAGGCCGAGGCAGGCGGATCACAAGGTCAGGAGATGGAGACCATCCTGGCTAACACGGTGAAACCCCGTCTCTACTAAAAATACAAAAAAATTAGCCGGGCGAGGTGGCAGGCGCCTGTAGTCCCAGCTACGCAGGAGGCTGAGGCAGGAGAATGGCGTGAACCCCGGGGGGCAGAGCCTGCAGTGAGCCGAGATCGCGCCACTGCACTCCAGCCTGGGTGAAAGAGCGAGACTCCGTCTCAAAAAAAAAAAAAAATACAGTCGTCATTAATCCTGCACATTAGAAATTATTAGAAACATATTACTTTTTAACTTTAAATCTCAAAGAGATTTTGAGTTATTGAACTCTTAAGGCTTTTTTAGCTTGAACTGATAACTATGCATTACGAACCCTAAGTCAATATATTTTTGGTGGTTTTAGTGATCAGTAATCAAATTTGTACTTACTATGCTTGTTCAGGTAATTTACTTGACTGTTCTATTTGTTTGTCCAAAAGATAAAATGATGAGAGAGATTTGAGAGATCTTTGATCTGTCTCCCTTTTAAGAAATGAAGCCAGCTGGTAATGTATATTCAGGACTTCCTCAGAGTATTGGCCAAGAACATAATGTTTACACAGGAGTACCTTGGTATAATGCATAGTCTCATGATAATAGTCATAAAGTATTTTATGGATTATTTCACATTCTTCATATATAATAAGTAAAATTAATTCAGTTTTTTTCTCCCAAAGTTTAATTCTGAATAACTCTGTCTACTTTACCCTAATTTTTAGCCTCTTAGTTTCCGGAAGGACTCTAATTTCTATTCCAAATTCCTATGAATTCTAATTGTAAATTCTCGGAAGAGAGTTTTATTTATATGACCTGGTACTAGACTTCTTAATATAACTGTTACACTGTCCTTGTCTTTCCTACTTAAAGGCAATATCATCTGAAGTTGCCTAATAAGGTCACGTGAGTCGAGTCAAGAACTTTATCTGTGGGAGCTGATTTGCACCATTTTACCTTTTTTTTTTTTTTTTTGGAGACGGAGTCTTGCTCTGTTGCCAGGCTGGAGTGCAGGGCACGATCTCGGCTCACTGCAACCTCTGCCTCCCGGATTCGAGCAATTCTCCTGCCTCAGCCTCCCGAGTAGCTGGGACTACAGGCACGTGCTACCACGCCCAGCTAAGTTTTGTCTGTTTAGTAGAGACAGGGTTTAACCATGTTGCCCAGGATGGTCTCCATTTCTTGACCTCATGATCCGCCTGCCTCGGCCTCCCAAACTGCTGGGATTACAGGCGTGAGCTACCGCGCCCAGCCACCATTTTATCTCTTTAAAATCTAGTCTCAGTATTAAACCTATTCTTTAGTAAACTCATATTACTGTTCTAAATTGAAGAAATTATTTATTCCTCTGTACTTCTTGACTCAAAATTCCTTATCAAAGATAGTCTCAAAGAGGTAGTACAAGTCCTGTTTAACTGTACTTTTTCACATTCACAGTGCTTCCTCTGACATCTTTCCTTACATCATTATACACTGTTGATATCATTTTACTCTTCTTTCTCTTTTACATTTCTTAAATTTTGGTTCTTTTCCTGTACCTGTGTTTTAGCGGGCCCTTTTCTTTGAACTTTGTCTAATTAGCCTATACATTTTTGTTTCTTTTAAGATAGAACAGATCTTTTTTTGTTTCTCCTTTTAAGTCTACTGGTTTTAAAAGAGGTAAATGTATCCATAGACCAGAGTGCCTTGCTTTTTCCTTTGCCAGCACATGGAGCACGGGATTAGATGCACAAACCTATTTAGGGAACTATTTTGGTAACTGTTTGAGTTTACCCAGAAATTGCAGCTGGTATTTTATTTTACTGTACATTTACTCAACTTGTCCATTAGTATTTAACTATTTCCAGAGTATGTTTAGGAGTAAGAATTGACCCATTCTTTAGTTTACCATATTTTTCCTGGTATAAAAAGGAGCCAGAAATAAGCCTTATTGCTAAATAATTAATTATGTAAGCCCACCTAGGTCCTGCATAAGATCCCCCTCACATACTTCACACTATATATATATGTGTATGTGTGTATGTGTATTTGGCTAAAAAATTGTACTGCCAAAATTACTGATTATAAATACTTGACTACGCTGATTGATGGGACAAAATGATTAAAGTATTTTCAGGGATCTTATTCCATATGTCACCACCAAAGATTTCTACAGTGTTATAAAGTATATAAATATTCCAAATTTCTGTGGTTAAATATTTTTTCTTTTTTTTCCTTTTTTAGAATAACACAGTCTGTGCTTTCCAAAAATGCTTGAACTTTTATGTTGTTAAGACATATATAATGATATCTTACATTAAGCATGAGTCTAATTTGTATTTTTAATTGGGATAGATTAAATTTTCATTTGATTATCAGGAAAATTAAGGAGTTACATATTTAAAAGCAATTTTCTGTGTTTTCTTCTTTGTAAGTTGACTCATTTGTGAAGCAATTAGGTAAACTTTGAGATCATTGTTATTGTGGTTTGCAGTATATATTTCTTAGTAAATATCACAAGATTAAATTTTTCAGAAAGAAAATTATAGCTTTTTTCCCAAAATATTTTTAAGATTTAATCTTTTTGTAGTATGCTACAGATTTAATGTATATTAACTCTTTTTTTAAGACATTGACCATGACTTAACATTTTGTCTTCTAACACCTTTTAAATCTATGTACTTTAATAGTTAAGAGAAAATAAGTTTGCAGATTTTTAATAATCTCTTTGTAAAGGCTATCTCTAAGCCTAGTATGTGGGTAATTTTACAGGTGTGTTTTTTGATAACTTTAATATAAAATAAACTCATTTTATTTGTGGCAATTCGCGTTTCTTTTTTTACGCCAGAGTACATATGTTGGATTCCATGAATTGGTATTACTTATTATTATGTGTTGATTAAATATATGCACACACTTAGGATTAAAAATCACAGAGCAAATTATGAAAATAATAAACATCTGATAAGGTCATCCATAGGATTATGAAAAAGAAATACTGAATTGTTAAATTTGGATGTTAGAAAGGGAAGATAGGAAAAACAATAAGTACAGAAATCCTCACCATCAATTTGGATTGGTTAGCTGTCTCAGGCATAAAATGTAACACAAAATTCAGATTTATGTATCCTGGAAATGTTCTGGGGTTCCATCTGTTTTAAAGTTAGACGTCTGTCTGCCTCGCATTTAAGCTTTAGAGAGAAATCCTATGTTTTAAGAAGTTTCTTTGTGTTACTTCATTATGACACATAATGCGTGTTAAGGTCTTTCTAGATAGCATTTTAAATGGAATTATTTTCTTTTTTATTATGAGGTATATACTTGTAATGATCTAAAGAGGTTAGAAATATAAATAAAAATTCAAAAGAACACAATATATGAACAGCATTTTTTTCAGTGTTTTAGTCTCCCTTTAAATCGTTCACTGTTCTTAAAAAAGAGATTTAGAAAACAAACATCATGTCAGAGGCTGATGAATTGTTCCCTGGGAAAACATTCTACCCCTTTACCTACCCATCAGTATTTTAGTCTTAAAACACTCTCCTTATGGTCTGTCTTTGGTAACGTTTTTTAAACTGCTTTTTATAAGACAATGCTTTGAATTGAAATTTTAAAGCACAGGATTAATAATTGTCTATAAGTGTAAATTACTAAAGGACCATGCTCAACAAAAGCAGGAAACTCACCATGCATACTGTTTACCTTACAATCCCAGATTAAGAGAGAAAAAGGCAAGCATGTTATTTTGGCATTATGTGCAAATCAAATCAGCATCTTTTTTTTTTAATTCAAAAATATCCACTGATTACCTACTTCTTATGAGAGCACTGTTAGGTTTCTGCACAATACTTATATCCAAGTAAAGTAACATAGAATTAATTTAAGGGAAATAATTCTTTCTGTTAATAAAATGAATTCACCATTACCAACCAAATCAATGTTTGGATTATTTGAGTATTATTTATTCTAGAATTTCTTCTTGGCTATTGAATAATTCATGTGGTTCTCTCAGAGCAGTTTTTATTTTTTAATTATTGATTCCCTTCCCCTACCTCTTACATCCAATATATTGGTAAGTTGTTTTGGCTGGCTTATCTCCAAAATACATCCTGAATCTGACCGTCTCACTCTTGAAACCTTACTACATTTTCAGTAGCCTTGCAAATTTTTCAAGGTGAGTTTTAACCTTGAGTCCCTTAGGACTGCCACAGTTTCTTATATTTTCAACCGGTGCCTTGGGGAATACTCATAAAAAGAAAGTCGTGAAGGGAGAGAACAGGATCAGATGCTTTTGCACATCAGTCTTGTGTTTTTCTCTTCCAATCACTGTTTAATGCTGAGATTTGGAAAAGATGTGTGAGGAGAGTTAATGAAGCCAGGTTAGAATATCTGGCTGAATTCTAATGTGTTTTGACAGGATGTTATCTCAAACTACAGGGAAACATGGGGTATACATGGGCATTTCCCCCATGGCAATGCTAAGCATAATTTAAGTCACTCTCAATTTGAGGGCTACAATAGATACGGTAGTGCCAAGAGTCAATAGTAAGTATCTGAATTAGGGTTCTCCAAAGAAAAAGAACAAATAAGATATGTAGAGAAAGATTTATTTCAAGGAATTGACTGGTGATTGTGGAGACTGGCAAGTTCAAAATCTACAGGGTGGGCCAATACACCAGAGACCCAAGGAAGAGCTGATGTTTCAAGTACAAAGGCAATTCTGCTGGTAGAATTCTCCCTTCACCTGTTGGATGAGGCTCATCCACATTGTGGAGAGTAATCTGTTTTACTCAAAGTCTACTGACTTAAACGCTAATTGCATCTAGAAAATACCTTTACGGCAACATAGACTACTGTTTGATCAAATGCCTGGGTACCATGGCCTAGCCAAATTTGACACATAAAATTAACTATCACAGTATCCTTAAAATTAAATTCCAAAAGCTAGGCGTGGTGGCTCACGCCTGTAATCCTAGCACTTTGGGAGGCCAAGGTCAGTGGGTCACTTGAGGCCAGGAGTTCAATACCAGCCTGGGCAACATGGCAAAACCCCATCTCTATGAAAAAATACAAAAATTAGCTGGATGTCGTGGCGTATGTCCATATTCCCAGCTAATTGGGGGGCTAAGCCAGGAGGATTGCTTAAACCTCGGGAGGTCAAGGCTGCAGTAAGCCGAGATTGTGCTGCACGCCAGCCTGGGTGACAAAGTGAGACCTTGTCTCAAAAAAAAAAAAAAAAAAAATCCAAAAGAAACTCCACTTCAAAATATAAAGTCATAAATTCAGTATGTAGAAATTATAAATATTTTATTAATTTATCTTGTAAAGAAAGGGGATGTTGTAGCACGTGATGTATTTGGAAGAAGAATTAATACTTTATAAGGCTTGTGATGCCCCTTACATTCAGTTGTGATAACCAACAGTAGTATATGTTTGTTTTCACACTTTGCGAAGAGGCATCATCCCGATTTTACAAATACGCAGAGACTCATCAGTGACCAACCTGTGACCGGGTACAGTGGCTTATGCCTGTAATCCCAACATTTTGGGAGGCTGAGGCGGGTGGATCACTTGAGCGCAGTTCGAGACCAGCCTGGGCAACATGGCAAAACCCCATCTCCACAAAAAATACAAAAATTAGCTGGACGTTGTGGCTGGCGCACACCTGTAGTCCCAGCTATTTGCAGGGCTGAGGCAAAAGGATCGCTTGAGCCCGGGAAATTGAGGCTACAATGAGCTGTGATCGCACCACCGCACTTCAGCCTAGGTGACACAGTGAGACGCTGTCTCAAAAACAAAAACAAAAAACAGTGACCAACCTACGACCCAAGCAACCACAATGTTTGTGACTTCGGACTCTGTTGTTAATTCCGTCACAGCTGGTTATCTTAGAGATGACAGAATACTTGGAAAGTTAACATGGAAATGATTCCTTCCATACATGCATTATATAATACGAAAGTTTCAGATTATCAGTGTTAAATGAAGTAAAGTTGTTAAGTCATTGGAAGTTAATGGATTTGGTTTTAAGAGTAGCTTTAGTACAGAGAGAAAGGATGCTTTTAAAGTGAATAGAAAAAAATAAGGACAAATAATTTACTATCAGTTATGGACTAAGACAAACAGGAAGAATCTGAAGAGTGGATGCAGCTGAAACAGGAGGAGTATCCTCTCAGGAAGTGCTTTCCTTCCTTCCTCTCCTTTCCACCAACATTTGTTCCACGGCTTCCTCTCTTCAAACCACACCTTGTAAACCCTTTTATGTGCTCTGTTCACAACAAGAAGAATTTCATGTGCTGTTCCATACTGGGTTTTAACTAATAAAATGAACACACACACACACAAAAGGCCAAATGACTTTTTACACAAGAGATTAACTTTATTCAGTCTTTAAGCTGAAAGCAAGTACAGTAAGGATATATAGCAGGCGACAGTTTCCATATGTTCTAGGAAAGTGGAGCTGTATTATTTATAGTTTACAACATGTTGTATAAAATTAAAGCTAGCAAGGGGGCTCCCAGGGAGGTAAATTAAACAAAGAAGGGAAGACTTAGAGAACTCTATTTTGCTATAATCAGAGAACATGCCTATAAGAAAGCACTAAAAAAAATAATATTTAACATTAAGCAATATGCAAAAGTAGTTGGGGTGTTTACAATAGCTTAAATTCTAAAATTAAAAAAGACATTGAAGATTGAGAAGGGGAAAAACACCTTAATTTTGTAATCTTAATAGAAAAATGTGTCCTAAAAGCAGGAGTAGGCCGGGCGTGGTGGCTCACGCTTGTAATCCCAGCACTTTGGGAGGCCGAGACGGGCGGATCACGAGATCAGGAGATCGAGACCACGGTGAAACCCCGTCTCTACTAAAAATACAAAAAAAAGTTAGCCGGGCGTGGTGGCGGGCGCCTGTAGTTCCAGCTACTCGGAGAGGCTGAGGCAGGAGAATGGCGTGAACCCGGGAGGCGGAGCTTGCAGTGAGCCGAGATTGCGCCACTGCACTCCAGCCTGGGCGACAGAGCAAGACTCCGTCTCAAAAAAAAAGCAGGAGTAAATAAATGTCATTAAAAAGGTGTATCTTCCAAAGTGCAAAGACACGTTACAAGAAATCAGGTTGCTCTTTGACCCACCAGTCTCAAAGCACATTAGACTGCAGCAAGTAATAATTGCTTCCTCATTTAGATTAGACAATGAGTGCTCTCTGCAAGCTGCTCTCCTCTAAATAGATTGTAGAGAGTAATTGAAACAAGTTATATGGGGAAGTGGAGTGACTGATTCCTCAAAGTGTGGGAGCAGAGCTATGGTAACCTCTTGAGCCTGGCCTTCATCCTGTTCCTATTTAGGGAATCCGCGGGGCAGCCAGTGTTGAGTGCAGTCTGCAGTTCGCCAGCTTTATTGTTCAGACTTGAAGGGAAGGTCACATGCCCTCTTTGACAGAGAGGTTTATGGGCTCTCTAATTAGCAGCACCCTCCGCCAGACAGACTGTTGGCCACTTTCCAAGAACGGGGCTTGGTAGCGGCCACTGATGAAGGAGAAAACAAGGTTATTTACCCTGCGACTGTAATTCTTGGCACAAGTTCTCCCTTTACACTCAGACACGTTTTTCTTTTGTTCCAACTTGCCTTTGGAATTCTGATTAGGGCGTTAAGGGAGGGAAATGCAGCTATATATTTAGTGGTGTAAGCAACCCATATGTTGGCCTCAGATACTTTTGACTATTCTAAGACCTCATACCAAAAGAGAGAGAGAGAGAAAGAAAAAGGAAAACGAAAAGGGCAGCGTAGTCGAGCGTTGCTTGCAAATGTAACTGCTTAAGCACATGCCCACACACAACCCCAGAAAAGGAAGTTTAATTTGCAACATCTATAAAATAACGACAGTTGTATGGTAGGACACAGAAATCCCAGCGGTAAAGTGTGATTGGGCTTAGCTATTATTGGAGTGTTAAAAGAGTACCGGGAATATATTTGGCTTGTCCTGTTCTGTCGGTTCTGTAGGCCGGTGGATTAAGCTGATAGAAATGCTTTTTGGTTGATTTAAACCAGATGCTCCGACTATTTTTGTCCCGTTTGCAGGCGCAGAAGCTCTGCATAAGGCAATACTGCCCCCCTCGGCCGTCCGCCAACTGCAAGGCGTAGGAGCCTGGTCTCCACTAGCCACCTCGGCCATAAAACCCTTTCAAGTCCCTATTATTATTCCAGGCACATTCCAAGGGGATTGAGTCACAGAGTTCACTTGGCTTTTCTCCGGCCCTGAAGTGCCTGTACCAGGTGGAATACGACTCTCAACTTCAAATATGGAATCCAAAAGCTGTCAAAGAGCGCTTTACAGCAAGCCCCAGATGCGACTCTCCCCCTCTACTGCCACTTCTCCCCCTACCCCATCTGGGGTTTGCTGGCTGCGCAGCTGTAGTCCCACGCCAGCACTAAGGTCGCCTGGTCGACAAATGAGGGTTTTCTTTGGGGCATCCTGTAGAGCTCCCCTATTTTCTCTACCACTTTGAGAAGCCCCAAGGGCTGCTTGGCGGCGAGGCACAGACTGGGCTGAAACCTTTTCCGTTGGGCAGTGCGTCCAGGAGAACCAGGAGGCCCAGGCCAGGAGCCCGGGGGGCTTGAGGTTCTGCTGGCTTTTAAGTCAGCTAGGAGGGAAAACTCCCAGCCCCTCCCACGCGTCCGCCCAGACTCGCCGGCCGCCTGCCCTGGGCGGGTAACGCGCACATCTGGCGGCCCAGGAGCCACATCTGATGCACTAACCCCCGCAACCAGATGTCCAAGAGGCCGGGGGAGTCAAAGAACGCCAGGGGCGGGGCGACCGCAGCTGCGGCTCCTCCCTCGGGCAGCGGGAGTCCAGATGCGAGGGGCGCCCTCCAGGGCCGAGCTGGGCCGGCCGGGCAGCTGGGGGGCTGGGAGGTTGCGGTGCAGGGTGGGTGGGTGCAGTGAGGCTGGAGCCGCGTTGAGGGGCTGGGCTAGCGGGGGGAGGCTGAAGCCGCGCCGGGGAGAGGGAGGTGGCGGTTGGGTGCTGGAGGGCGCTGGGTGCCGTGCCAGTGGGCGGTGGCGCCTTACGCCACCTGCCCCACCCCCGTCACCGTGCCCGCCCCAGTGCGTGGGATTTTACAACCTAGGTCCCCGGGAGGTGGTGGTGGTGGAGGGAGGGGCGGCGGGGACGTTTCCGGGGCAGGGGAGGGGCGCACTGCTCCAGTTCTGGACCGAGGGCGGGGCTCTCCTCTGCTTCTCGCCTCTGTTCCTGCGCTGAGACGCAGGCGTTTCCTGGTGCGGAGCGACTCGCCCCCGAGCTCCCCTGCACCGTCCTGGGAGTCGGGAGGCGTCGACCCAGATGACCCGACCCGGAGATGCTAGATCCTCTGCCCTCTTCCCCCTACGAAGTCCTTAACCGGAGAGGGAGGAGCTACCAATGTCCTCCAGACGTTCTCCAAAGCCCGAGCTGCTGGGAGAAGCTTGCTCAGGGCGGGTGCGCCCTTCAGACGTTTGTTTGCACGCAGGATTTTTTTTTTTTTTTTTTTTTTTTTTTTTTGAGACGGAGTCTTGCTCTTTCGCCCAGGCTGGAGTGCAGTGGCGCAATCCCGGCTCACTGCAAGCTCCGCCTCCCGGGTTCACGCCATTCTCCTGCCTCAGCCTCTCCGAGTAGCTGGGACTACAGGCGCCCGCCACCACGCCCGGCTAATTTTTTGTATTTTTAGTAGAGACGGGGTTTCACCGTGGTCTCGATCTCCTGACCTTGTGATCCGCCCGCCTCGGCCTCCCAAAGTGCTGGGATTACAAGCGTGAGCCACCGCGCCCGGCCGGGGTTTTGACGTTTCGCTAAGCAACAGCTTTTGCCAGGGAATCAGGGCTGTTTTGAAGAGCTTGCGTCTATTGGATGCTCCCATCTTGAACAAATCGTTTCCATTCGATTTGTTTAACCAAGGCGAGGGCGGACTGTGTTGTTACTTAAAAGTTACCCTTCATCCAAGCTGTCCTCAGATTTTCATCTAAGGGTGTCATAACACCCCAGGTCGTTGCGCAAATGTTTTGTGACAATTTAGAAAACCAGAGGGGGAAAATATCCTTAGAGAAAAAATCATAACCAACAAGAAAATTATGTTAAATGATGTTGGTCCTTGTTCATCGGATGGTCCCAGTTGACGCAGTCTCTTACAAAACCAGTGACTATTTACAGTCTTCAATTTATGGCACATCTCCCGTTGGGGGCGAAGTGCATGAATGGTTCCCACCTTATTCACCAGCTGAAACTCTGAACAAGCCTTGGGGTTTCCTCTCCCAAAGACTGCCAGGCTTCACTGAGAATCAAAAGAAAACAGGATATTAAATGCCTGTGGTAAGTTTTCAAATATGAGCTCTTCCACTGCTTACTTCTGTGAATTGTGGCAAATTACTCAATCTCTTTTGTCCCTGGTGCGCTTAGAGACAGGGTCTCACTGTGTTTCCCAGGCTAAAGTACAATGGCACGATCCTAGCTCGTTGCACCCTCAAACCCCTGGGCTCAGACTATCCTCTGGCCTCAGCCTCCCAACCAGCAAGGGTTACAGTCGCAAGCCACCACACCTGGTTAATTTTTTATTTTTGTTTTTTAGAGATAGGGGTCTCACTATGTTGCCCAGGCTCGCCTGAAACTCCTAGCCTCAAGCATTCCTCCCAGCTCAGTCTCCCAAAGTGTCGAGATTACAGGTGTGAGCCACCATGCCTGGCAAGCTTCATCATTTCTAAAATGTAACTGTACATTTTAGAGTAGCATAGGGGTGGTGTAAGGGTTAAGGATTAATGATATTTCAAATCAAGTGCTTAACGCAAAGTTCGATGCATAGGAAGAACATAATTGTTATTATCAATGTGAGTAGACTGTTTACCACCAAAATGAAAGGTGTGGGCAATGGTAACTGGGTAGCCTCCAGAGATCCTTTTTTAAAAGGTGTATGAGTTTTAATACATTTGTTGAATGAATAAAACCCACAACACTCTAGGCACATCTCCAGTCCTTGCCCTGGCAGAGCTTTCAGTCTAACTAGGGGAAATTGGATGAAATGATAATGATGCATACCTAGTCTTTCGTCATACTGTGAAAACCTTTTAAAACATGGATTTGACTTCTGAGTTTCCCATTATAATCGCTTCCCAAAGAAGATTGTTCGTTCTTTCAGAAAATTTCACTAGGGTGATGATAAGGTATTAACAGATGTATGTTGAAAACATCCTCTTCCTTTTTCTGCATAGCCCCTTCTTCCTTTGGAATTTTAGAAGAATCTGATCAAGGCAACCTCTGTATTAAGTGAAAATGTGGGAACTCAAAGATATATTAGATGCACAGAAAGTGCAATTCTGAAAAGGTCAGAGCTATTGCGTATAGAGGGGAGCTGCTGAAACTATAGGAGTCTTAAATTTTTCAGGCTCAGCTTCCTTTGCTTTAAAGTTGAAGGGTTGGACTAGTTCTTCCTTCCTGCACTCAAACTCTTTGGTTTCAAAGGTAGCTGTGTCCAGGTGGTATTTTCTGTGTATTCCAGAGCCCTGACCAGGAGGGGAAAGACTTTGAGAGGCTTTGGGCTTGACAAAATATCATGACCAAGTGTGGTGGCTCACACCTGAAATCCCAGACTTTGGGAGGCTGAGGCAGGAGGATCACTTGAGCCCAGGAGTTTGAGACTAGCCTGGGCAACATAGTGAGATCCTGTCTCTTAAAAAAAAAAAAAAAAAAAGAGAGAGAAAGAGAAAAAAAAAATCATGGAGTGATGAGAGAGGCTAAGGAACTCAGACCAGTACTGAATTATAAAGCAAGGTAAAGTGTCTATGACCAGGTATATATTAACATATTTCTTTCTTTTTTTTTTTTTTTGAGACGGAGTCGTGCCCTATCACCAGACTGGAGTGCAGTGGCACGATCTCGGCTCAGTGCAACCTCTGCTTCCCAGGTTCAAGCGATTCTCCTGCCTCAGCCTCCTGAGTAGCTGGGACTACAAGGCACGCACCACCATGCCCAGCTAGTTTTTTTGTTTGTTTTTTGTGTTTTTTTGTTTTTTTTTTTTTAAGTAGAAATGGGGTTTCACCATGTTGGCCATGATGGTCTCGATCTCTTGACCTCGTGATCTGCCTGCCTCAGCCTCACAAAGTGCTGGGACAACAGACATGAGCCACCGCGCCCGGCTGTATTTCTTTCCTTGTTTTTTTTTTTTTTTTTTGAGATGAAGTCTCACTCTGTCACCCAGGTTGGAGTGCAATGGCGCGATCTCGGCTCACTGCAACCTCCACCCCCCGAGTTCAAGCAATTTTCCTGCCTCAGCCTCCCGAGTAGCTGGGACTGCAGGCGTGTGCCACCACGCCCGGCTAAATTTTGTATTTTTAGTAGAGACGAGATTTCACCATGTTGGCCAGGCTTGTCTCGAACTCCTGACCTTGTGATCCGCCCGCCTCAGCCTCCTAAAGTGCTGGGATTACAGGTGTGAGCCACAATGCCCGGCCAACATATTTCAATGTATATAGTGGATATATTAATATATACATTGGTATATATATTTTTAAAATAAGAGGCACATATGTATTTATTTCTAGCTTATCTATAGTATAGATTCCGTATACACACAGATCACCCTGTAAGTTTTCCTAATACCTTACCTACAAAACAGGTAGAATTTTCTTCTTCTGTCTATGATCGTGGTCTGAAGGATGACTTCTCAGCAGCAGAAGGGACTGGAATGGAAGGTGTCCATGATTTTGGCTGGAAGAGAGAAGTGTGCCCTCTTGTGGGTCTCCTGTCATGTTCTCAGAAAGTTCCTCAAGATAGAGCTGTGGCCTTTGTGGTCAGGGCTGTAGTCCCATTTTACCTTCAGATGCCTCCTATGCAATTTTTTTCTCATCATCTTCCCTGAGAAATATTTCCCAAATAATAACACAGCTCCATCATCTCCCTAAATTATCTCCCTCACACTCCACATCCAATGGATCAGCCCTTCCTCTCAGGTCTAATTTTTTTTTTAACTTTTTTTTTTTTTTTTTTTTTTGAGATGGAGTCTCGCTCTGTCGCCCAGGCTGGAGTGCAGTGGCGCGATCTGGCTCACTGCAAGCTCCGCCTCCCGGGTTCACGCCATTCTCCTGCCTCAGCCTCTCCGAGTAGCTGGGACTACAGGCGCCCGCCACCACGCCCGGCTGATTTTTTGTATTTTTTAGTAGAGACGGGGTTTCACCGTGGTCTCGATCTCCTGACCTCGTGATCTGCCTGCCTCGGCCTCCCAAAGTGCTGGGATTACAAGCGTGAGCCACCGCGCCTGGCCAATTTTTTTTTAAACTTTTATAAGTTTAATGTTGTCACTGTATGTTTACATATTCATTGGTACAATTTACATCGTTTTATACTTCTCCATTTTTGCAAAGATAGCATGTACACAAAGATACATATTCAATAACTGAGAAACAAGTGAAACTTCTAATCTATACTTTCAGGTTTGTTCAATCATGATACTTCTGATAAGGATTATGGACATACCAGTTTCACCTCTCCCAGAAGGACGTCGCCATTTTATCTTAAGAGTTTACTCTGGGTTTTACTGCAGAATACAAATTCCCTCAATCGCTTTTTTCTTGCAGGTTCCTTTTTCCATAATTTTTTCTTATAACCAGCCTTTCTCCTCACCCAAAGGCCACGATGAAGTCGAAGAAACCTGTAGATGACAGCTTTCACAGTCTTTCTCTTGTCTTTTCGTGTACTGAAGTATGTTAGAGATCTGACTGGCAGCTTCAGGACACTCGGAAGCAAGGGGGACACTCTATTAAGGATCGCTGAAGTATGCCCACATGTCAAGTTTCTCTCAGATGTCGTAAGTCTGGGAGTGGAGGAAACAACTGGTGTCTGAATATGACTAAAACGTCCAGTGGACAATGCAGAAATAAGAGAGGCATTCTTGACACAGTTTCGGTAGGCTGAAGATGCCAAAATATTCAAGGGACATCGGATTCCTGAAGCTGCTCTCACCGCACCAGCAAAGGCAAAAGCAGCCATCCCTCTCAGCTCTAATTTATGGATATGGATGTATCCCAAACCCCATCCCTTCTTACTACCTCCTGCACTAGCAACTAGTCCAAACCGCCATCATTTCTTGCCCAACCTGCTGCAATCACCTCTTATTTTCCCTGCTTCCACTCCTTCACCGTATATTTCATTCTCCACACAGCAGCCAAAGCGGTTTTTTTAAAAAATACAAATGAAATGTGCTCACTCTCCTATTCAAACTCCTTTAGTAGTTTCTTTTCTTTTCTTTTCTTTTTTTTTTTTTTTGAGACGGAGTCTCGCTCTGTCGCCCAGGCTGGAGTGCAGTGGCGCAATCTCGGCTCACTACAAGCTCCGCCTCCCGGGTTCACGCCATTCTCCTGCCTCAGCCTCTCCGAGTAGCTGGGACTACAGGCGCCTGCCACCACGCCCGGCTAATTTTTTGTATTTTTTAGTAGAGACGGGGTTTCACCGTGGTCTCGATCTCCTGACCTCGTGATCCGCCCGCCTCGGCCTCCCAAAGTGCTGGGATTACAAGAGTGAGCCACCGCGCCCGGCCTAGTAGTTTCTTTTCACACTTGGATAAAATCCACACTCCCTCACCACAGCCTATATGACTGGACTCTTGCCTAATCTTCTCGCCTCATCCTCTATCACTTTCTTCCCTGTTCATTCCTCTCCAGGAACTGGCTTTCTCACTGTTCCTCAGAAATATGAAGCAGACTACTGCTTTAGGGTCTTGCATTTGCTGTTTCCTCTGTTTTCAACCCCCAGACAGTCACATGGCTTTCTCTCTTACCTCACTCAGGTCTCTGCTCAAATGTTGCCTCAGAGAGGACGTCCCTCATCACCACCCCAATATAAATGAAGCACCACAGCCATAGCCGTTCCCTAACCAATTGCCCTACTTTATTCACCTTCACATCTCTTATCAAATATCCTGTTTACCTGTTTACTTGATTATTGTTTGCTTTACCTCTAGAATGCATGTTCTATGAGTGTAGGGACTTGGTCAATCTTGTTCAACAAGGAACCTCCAGTCCAAAACTGTACCTGTCATAGAAAAGGCACCCAATAAATATGCAAATCAAACTACAGTCACTCAGTGACAGAGAGAGAGAAAGAATGAGAACAATTTAAATAGTGTAAGGAAGTGTGTTTACTATTTTGCTCAGTAAGCGTATGCACTAGAACAAGTATGAGATGGGAGATGTGTATCTACTTTATCTCTTTAGTTCCCCTATGCTATTCACAGTATGATCAATGTGCCATGCTGGGTGTTTAAAGATGCTGACAGTTTGAACAGCATGGCCCTTATATGCAGAGAAGTTCCATAATGAGTTTGAATCCTGGATTCACCACGTTAGTGTGTGACCTTGGGGAAGTTACTTACCCTTTCAATGCCTCAGTTTCTTCATCCATGAAATGGGGCTAATAATAGTACTACCTCTATAGGATTGTTATAAGGATTAAATTGATAATATAAACGTCGTAGAACAGTGCCTAAAACATAGTAAGCCGTGTCTGAGTATTTTTAAAGCAAACCTATTTGGCTGTACTTTGTTCTCCTCTTTCTTGGGGACTTTATAACTTGAGTACTTATAAGATACTACTCTGCCCAGCACTTTGGGAGGCCGAGGCGGGTGGATCACGAGGTCAGGAGATTGAGACCATCCTAGCTAAAATGGTGAAACCCCATCTCTACTAAAACTACAAAAAAATTAGCCAGGCGTGGTGGTGGGCGCCTGTAGTCCCAGCTACTCGGGAGGCTGAGGCAGGAGAATGGCGTGAACCCGGGAGGTGGAGCTTGCAGTGAGCCAAGATCACGCCACTGCACTCCAGCCTGGGCGACAGAGTGAGACTCCATCTTAAAAAAAAAAAAAAAAAAAAAAAAGGCCGGGCGCGGTGGCTCACGCTTGTAATCCCAGCACTTTGGGAGGCCGAGGCGGGCGGATCACGAGGTCAGGAGATCGAGACCACGGTGAAACCCCGTCTCTACTAAAAATACAAAAAAATTAGCCGGGTGTGGTGGCGGGCGCCTGTAGTCCCAGCTACTCGGAGAGGCTGAGGCGGGAGAATGGCGTGAACCCAGGAGGCGGAGCTTGCAGCGAGCCAAGACTGCGCCACTGCACTCCAGCCTGGACGACAGAGCGAGACTCCGTCTCAAAAAAAAAAAAAAAAAAAGATACTACTCTGAAGTGACTGGCATTGAAATTTTCATTATGCTTTTAGACCAGTAATTTTAATTTGAGCGCCAAGTACAATAATTATTTTATAACCATTGCTAGTCTAGCATTTTTGCTTAGCCATAAATTCCATTTAAGTCAAAATATCCCTAACTTTGCAAAAAACTGTACCTTCAGGGTCACCACCCAATTATAGTTGAAAAAAAGATGTTTCTTCCTTTTTAATTCTGTAGGCTTTTCTTGGCTGGCATATCCATAACATAATATTGTTATTTGGTAGTTGAGTGTCAGTCAGCTCTACAGAAAAATAAATACCAGTGATCTTGCTAAACCTGTGTACCAAATCATTCCTGAACTAGGGGAGTGGGCCAGATAACCTTTGGAAGGCTTTTTAGCTCTGTTTTTCTGTGGTTTTCATAAAATGAAAATAGCTCAGAAATGAGAGGTTCTAGATTTAGCACTATGTGAACTGGGCCTGGATGCGTTGTGAATCATGGACAATTGAAATCGTTTAAACTCAACTTATTTGGAACAGATTAGGTCCTTATTCGGGTTTAACAAGAATGAAACCTGTTTGAACTGTGGACAGGCTGTCAGCACCCTTCTAGGCTCAGCTTTTCACTTCTCTTTCTAGGGCCTTGACCCATTCATATATAACTGTATGAATGCCTCTTTAGAAAGGACTGCAAACACCCCCAACTAGTGTTTGTTAAAACCTCCCTGAGGTTATTCTACATATGATTCAATAATAAACATCTTCTGCAGTCTCTACCTTAGTTATGGTCCCATAAGTCATGCATTTATTCATCCAGTAAATATTCCGTTGAGGGCTTAATATGTGCTAGGAATTGTGCTACTGCTAGCCACTTAGTTGTCCAAGTTAGAAACCTAGGAGTTGGGCGAGGCACAGTAGCTCACGCCTGTAATCGCGGCACTTTGGGAGGCCGAGGTGGGAGGATCACCTGAGGTCAGGAGTTCAAGACCAGCCTGGCCAAAATGGTAAAACCCCGTCTCTAGTAAAATTACAAAAATTAGCTGGGCGTGGTGGTGCGTACCTGTAATCCCAGCTCCTCGGGAGGCTGAGGCAGGAGAATCGCTTAAACCTGGGAGGCAGAGGCTGCAGTAAGCTGAGATCGTGCCACTGTACTCCAGCCTGGGCAACAGAGTCATTCCGTCTCAAAAAAAAAAAAAAAAGGAAAGAAAAGAAAGAAAAAGAAACCTAGGCGTCATCTTAAATATACCCCCCTCACTCACTCCCGACATGTTAGGTCAGCCACCAAACTGGTGCCAATACTACCTTCCAAATATCTCTTGAAGTTTTGTTCTCTTCTTCACTCGCTCCTGGTGCCACTATGTTGGTAAAGGTGGTATAAGCCCAGCTACTGTAGAAAGCAGGGCACAAAGAAGTCTGCTAAGGAAGGAGAAGAGGAGGGGAAGATGGGACACAGTGAGATGCACTGTTATACTGTTTACTGTTGTTGTGCAGTCATACAAGTCACTCAGCAGGCATGGGACGTCCCTGGAAGGGTTAACAAGGAAGAACTGCATCTTGGACTATTCCACATGAGAAAAAAGAGCGAGTGTGTCTTCCTGTCTCTCTCCTGGATCCATTTGCCATTGGTGAAGGTTTACCCCATGGAGAGATAAACACCCCTGAACTGGATTGTGTCATCTGGCCACTTGGTGGCTCTCAGGAAGGCAGATACCAAGCTCAAGGTGTGGTACTTGTTCCAACTTCAAAAGTAAAGCAACAGGCACTCCGGAGATCTCAGAAAGTACACAAGGTTTGTTTCTCAATATAAACAAAGACCTCAGAGTTTTTTCCTTCAGATTCTTGCAAATGCCTACTAAGAGGACTTTGTACCTCTCACTTACTCCCTTCTAATCCATTCTTTACACTGCACCACCTACAGTGATCTTTGCCAGACTCAAATCTTTCACCAGCTCTCCTTAAACTCCAGGATACACTCTAAGATCTCTCCTTGCCTGCTTTCCAGTCCTCTTATTAAAGAGAATTTTTACCAATTGAATCAGATGGTCATTCCTCTCAAGCTCTTTGTTAGCATTTATTGGTTTATTTTTATTTTTATTTTTGATACAGAGTCTTGCTCTGTCACCCAGGCTGGAGTGCAGTGGCACAATTTCAGCTCACTGCAAGCTCTGCCTCCCGGGTTCAAGTGATTCTTTTGCCTCAGCCTCCCAAGTAGCTGGGATTACAGGCATGCACCACCACACCCGGCTAATTTTTGTATTTTTAGTGGAGACGGGGTTTCGCCATGTTGGCCAGGCTGGTCTTGAACTCCTGACCTCAGGTGATCCTCCCACCTCAGCCTCCCAAAGTGCTGGGATTATAGGTGTGAGCCACCGCACCCAACCTATTGGTTTATTACTCAAAAGTAATATACTTACTATAGGAAATTTGGAAAATACAGAAAATATGAAAAAGAAAATAAAAATCACTTTCCTTGAGGAAAAAGCTTCTATTAACATTTTGGAATATATCCTGGCCATATTTTTTACTATGAACATATGTACATTTTTTTTGAAATCTCAGAGGCATATCTGAAATAAAAATTGTACTTTAACAGTTACTACACTGAAGTTAATACCCAACCAAAAGTATGTCAAGACCACCCAAATGGTTCAATTTGATAAATGCACTTTACTATAATTTTTTTATTTTTTTATTTTATTTCTTTTCTACTTAAGCATGAAAAAAGGTATGTTTACATTTCAGAAATATAACACATTAAGAAGCACTCTATAAACATAACCCTTTCCCAATATATTTTACTGCTTTGTTTTAAATATAATTACCTAATAATAAATAAACTTAGATAACAATCTAAAAATCGTAATTGCAACTGTTCACATTTGCTTTGTTATATTGGAAGAGAAAATTTAAAGCAGTTATAATAAACTGCTACATTATAGCCTAAAACTAGACAAAATTTGCCCTATATTAATTGAGCTTAACAAAAATTGTTTATTTTGTGATTCTATAAATACCAATATAATATTTTTACTCTATTATAAATAAATTGATGTATTAGCATCACGAATTACTATTTTCTCCCAGTCAGCCTATGAAATAAGAACTTTCCATGGTAGTTGATAAAAATACTGTTAAAAAAAAAAAAACACATGGTCAAGACTAGAATTTGAAAACAATAGCAGAAGTTGATATTTAAAATCACCAAGCCGTATTAAAACGACAACAGCATATTTAAACAAAAAAATTAAGCTACTAAATAATGAATGCTTGTATAGTCATAATGAAATTAGAGTAAATCCATATTAATATTATGAAAACACATCAAGTTTCTATTAGAGGAACAGAATCAACACTATCCTAACTTTTCTAAGAATTATTTTGAATATAAAACTTTTAGGGTACGAATGGCATCATACAAAAATGACCTTAGAAAGACGGTTACGATTCTGATATTGGGACATTAACTTTTTAGTAACTGGAAACCCTTGAGAAAATATTAACACATTTATAAATCGAAGATATTTCTTGTCTTGTGATTTATTACAGAACCACTTAAGGTTCATTAGATAAGCACTCAAGTTATTTTGTTAATATTAATACTTAATACAATTAGAAAAAAATTTGCTGTTGGTCATGTTTTATTTTATACATTATATTATTCTCTTAGGCCTTCAATTAAAGGTAATAAATCATAGAAAGCAAAGCATAAAATTCTTAATGAAAATACCAAAATTCCAATTATATTCAAATTGCACACAGTTATTTTTAAAATCTATTTCCAGAAGTTTATATAAATATACACATATATATATATTTTTTTTTTTTTTGAAACAGGGTTTCACTCAGTCACACAGGCTAGAGTGCAGTGGTGTGATCTCAGCTCACTGCAGCCTCAATCTCCCATGCTCAAGTGATTCTCCCACCTCAGTCTCCCAAGTGGCTGGGACTCCAGGTGTCACCTGGCTAATTTTTGTTTTTTGGCTTTTTTTTGAGACAGAGTTTCGTTCTTGTTGCCCAGGCTGGAGTGCAGTGGTGTGATCTTGGCTCACCGCAACCTCCACCTCCCAGGTTCAAGCGATTCTCCTGCCTCAGCCTCCCGAGTAGCTGAGATTACAGGCATGTGCCACCACACTCAGCTAATTTTGTATTTTTGGTAGAGTCAGGTTTTCTCCATGTTGGTCAGGCTGGTCTCGAACTCCCGACCTCAGTTGATCCGCCCACCTCGGCCTCCCAAAGTGCTGGAATTACAGGCATGAGCCACAGCACCCGACACACCTGGCTAATTTTTGTAGAGACTGGGTTTCACCATGTTGCCCAAGCTGGTCTTGAACTCCTGACCTCAAGTGATCCGCCATCTTGGCCTCTCAAAGTGCTGAGATTACAAGTGTGAGCCACTGTGCCCAGCCCCAAAGTTTATTTTTTAAAGCAAAATAAACTGATTCATATTAATTACCAACTAAACTTCATACTTAAAATACTAAGTTCTTTTCATTATAAAAGCAAATTACAAATTTTTCCCATGTTCTTATAAAATATGGTTCTGCTGTATGTAATGAATCTAAGTCAGCGTTCACAAAAGCTATCTGAAATTCTTTTAACTTTCAGCCCAATGTAAAGTAAAACCTCAGTTATACATAAATAATTCAAAATTAGAACTTAACGATGGAAATGTCAACAAGCCATAACTGCTAGATTACTAATGAAGGGTTTCACTAAACTTCCCATGAAATGTAACAGATGGCAAAATTTGATAGTTTTCAGCAGATTAAAGCTATCAGAGCTATAAATGAGGAATATATTATATACTAAACTTTATCAAGTCCAAAGCATTAAGGCTGTTAAAGTGATTAAGATATGAAGTAAACATCTCTGGAACATATAAACAGATCACAAACCAAAACATAAGTCACTTTATATTTGTTTATAACTCTATGTTTTTTCATAATTATTTTTAAGATGAAAAAATTTCTGCACTGTGGCATGCAGTGATTTTTTTTCTACCTCCCTGATTACCATGCAGTTTTCAAACCCTCTCTCAGACTGGCATTCTTTCATCAAGATTTCTCTCTGAAGTCAACTTGTCATATTTTCAGCAGGCTTTAGTGCTTTGGAGCCTTGCAAAGTTCTTTCCTCTTCTTCCTAACCCAAGCTTCTGCCCTATCCTCAGTTTCCTGTCCTTCCCCTGGCTGGAATAAAGGGAAGGCATGCTTGAGTTTCTGCATTGCCTGTTAAACACCCGTCACGCACAAGGTATGGAGCACTGGGCTTGTTTATCTGGACTCTTTTCTGCTAATGCTTGGCCATTGTTTCTAACCGTACTGGGCTAATGGAGCGTCTCTTCTCTTACAACTTTTTGACTCTGCCTACTTCCAGAGACCAGCCACTAACCCCAAGGTTCTCAGTCTTGCCTGAACCTATCTGGATTCCTTCCTTCCTTCCTTCCTTCCTTCCTTCCTTCCTTCCTTCCTTCCTTCCTTCCTTCCTCCTTCCTTTCCTCCCTCCCTCCCTCCTTCCTTCCTTCCTTTCTTCCTTTTTTTTTTTTTCTGTCAGAGTTTCACTCTTGTTGCCCAGGCTGGAGTGCAATGGGGCAATCTTGGCTCACTGCAACCTCCGCCTCCTGGGTTCAAGCGATTCTCCTGCCTCAGCTTCCTCAGTAGCTGGGATTACAGGCATGTGCCACCACGCCTGGCTAATTTTTATTTTTTATTTTTAGTAGAGACAGGGTTTCTCCATGTTGGTCAGGCTGATCTCGAACTCCCAACCTCAGGTGATCTGCCCCCCTCGGCCTCCCAAGGTGCTGGGATTACAGGCGTGAGCCACCATGTCCAGCCTATCTGGATTTCTATCACTTCCCCACACAGATTTCCACCACCAAGAGGGGTAAGGTGTGGACACCAGCATCTGAACTCCTTTCTCTAATCTATCGTCTTATCTCTCCTATTCTCTCCCTAAACTGAAAATTTCCCTACACTTTTCTTTTTTAACTAGAAGGCTGTTCCTACATTGTCTCCTACTTCTGTGCAAGGTGGCATTTGCCCTTTCTCTTCCCTGGGGCCATAATGGTAGAATGGTGGCAGAGAAGCACAATTTATGGGAGGAATAAAAAACACATCATTCTGGATTTTTTCGATAATTTTCATTATGCTATGATAAACAGTATCTAATGTTGCTGATAACATTATAGCACTTCCTTGTCTGTTATCTCCCTATCATCATGTTACAACATGATGGTTGAGTTTCCAGAAAACAGACACTGAGATGATGGAAATTTGCACACTAGAAGTTCCTGGGAGAGAGCGTTCTCATCAACAGTGTCTATGAGGGAGGGAAAGAAACAAGACTGGGGCCGGGCGCGGTGGCTCACGCTTGTAATCCCAGCACTTTGGGAGGCCGAGGCGGGCGAATCACGAGGTCAGGAGATCGAGACCACGGTGAAACCCCGTCTCTACTAAAAATACAAAAAATTAGCCGGGCGTGGTGGCAGGCGCCTGTAGTCCCAGCTACTCGGAGAGGCTGAGGCAGGAGAATGGCGTGAACCCGGGAGGCGGAGCTTGCAGTGAGCTGAGATCGCGCCACTGCACTCCAGCCTGGGCGACAGAGTGAGACTCCGTCTCAAAAAAAAAAAAAAAAAAAAAAAAAAAAAAAAAAAAAAAAGAAACAAGACTGGCCAGAGGGAGAGGTAGGACTGTTATATCGAAGGGCTCAGAAGGAGCTCTGGACTGAGATAGTTTTCATATTTTCCCCAGATTGAGGCAAGAGGGCCTGCCCTTCATAGCCCTACATTGGATATGGGCCACTTACTGGGAAGGGCCTGTGACATTGGCCTTCAGCTGCAAGTAATTTTCTAGGGGGATTAAGCCGAGAACCCTTAGCTGAAAACCCCAGGTAGCTGGAGAATGAGTGTCGCAGTCCTGAAGGGGGACCTAGGGTACACAACACAGAATCCACTGTACATTACCAAAAGTGAAGTTAAGTTCCTGCCTGTCATTGCATTTTATGCACAGGGACCCGGGGCTCAGGGAGATTAACTAATTAGATCAAGGTTCCAGATCAAATACCTGATGTATGTATTTTATGTCATTTGGCCTTCCAAATAATTTGATCAGGTGTAGCTTAATAACTTTCTTTTAAAGACAAGGCTACTGAGATTCAAAAAGCTTAAATGATTTCTGCAGGTATTCAAGGCCAGCCAGTGGTGGAGGTAAGATCCATATCTGCCAATTGCACGTCTGTGCTTTTTGTATCTCACACATTGAGTTGATGTTGCCTAAATCGCTTGGATTAAAGAAATTTTAGGACTGGAAGAGACCTCAGAAAACAGTCCAATCCACTTACTATTCGAAGAAATAAAGTAACTTAGTAAATTGTTCAAGGAAATGAGGCTGCTAATAACCTCTGTGCCTCAGTTTTCTTACCAGTTAAAATGGGATGAGCCACTCACCTACAGAGGGGTTTTAAGACTCAAATAAGATGGCTGGGCGCGGTGGCTCACACCTGTAATCTGAGCACTTTGGGAGGCCAAGGCGGGTGGAATCACGAGGTCAGGAGTTCAATACCAAGATGGTGAAACCCCGCCTCTACTAAAAATACAAAAAATTAGCTGGGCGTGGTGGCGGTTGCCTGTAATCCTAGCTACTCCTGAGGCTGAGGCAGAGAATTGCTTGAACCTGGAGGGACGGAGCTTGCAGTGAGCCGAGATTGTGGCACTGTACTCCAGCCTGGGCGACAGAGCAAGACTCTGTCGCAAAAAAAAAAAAAAAAAAGACTCAAATGAGATAATATATGCAACATAAACTTGAAACTTATTAAAATGGTACAGGATGGTCAGTATTTTGCTATTTAGATACGGAGTAAGAAGGACTTCCAACTGTTAACAACAGCAGTGTCAGGCTTGTACACTACAGTGTCACATTTTAAGTTTTGGGGGTGCTTGCACAGAAAATGTTTTTGACTTAATAAATGATTTTATTAAATTCAATTTCCTGTGAAAGGTAAACAAGTTTCCACGAGGTTTGTGGGGAACACAAAACTTGCTTTCTGAAAAGTTTGGATTAGCAATTAGAGCCTAAGAGGCTTTTGCTGTGAATAATTCTGACTGATACTCAGAATTCATAATCACATAACTTCCTATTCTCAGATAAATAAAATAACACAGCTCAGTCTGCTTTGGTGTAAAGGAAACACCGAAGTTCCTTCCTCTGATCTTTGGAACTGTTTGTGACATAAAAACAAAAGGTCCAAAATACTTTTGTCTTTTCCTTTGTCATGCAGGCTGAGTTCCTAAAACATCATAATTTAACAAAGTTAAAGTATTTGCTTTCTTTTTCTACCAACATCACAACTTCTGCTCTATTGAGTCCTTAGCACAGAGTTTGGGTTTTAAGAGAATCTACAGATTGGTTGTTTGGATGTTTCTCTTCTGGAAAACTCATGAGGAAATTTATATTCCATGCTTTTAACATCACAAAATAGAAAGCTCTAGTCAATTTGTTGTTCATAACACCACCACCACTGCCACTATCTTTTCAAAGGATGAATTAGTCATCTTTGTTGCATGACAAATCACCCCAAACTTAAAACAATAATAATTTTTTTTCACAGTTTCTCTGGGTCAGGAGTATGTAGCAGTTTGGATGGGTGTTGTGATTGGGGGTCTCTTGCAAGGTTGTAGTCAGATGTCAGCTGAAGCCTTTTGAATGCTTGACTGAGGCTGGAGGAACCACGTCCAAGGGGGCTCACTCACTTGGCTGTTAAGATGGTGCTGGCTGTTGGTGGGAGATCTCTGTTCCTTTCCACATGAATTCTCCAAGGCTGCTTGAGTGTCCCCAGAGTACGGCAACTGGCTTCACCCAGGGTTAGCAATCCAAGACAAGATGGAAGCTGCAATGCCCTTATGGGCTAGCCTTAGAAACTACCCATTGGTAACTCTATTGGTAGCTCAGAGCAGTTCTCAGCCCTGATTCATTGAGGGAGGAGACTACACAAAGAGATAAATACAAGGAAGTGAGGATCATTAGGGACTAACTTGAAGGAGGAGGAGTAGGCTGATGTGTGAATTTTACTCATTTCAGTGTTCATGAATCAAGTATGTACAGTGAGAGAGATCTGACAGCACTCCCTGCCTTCCCCCGAAGGAGGAGAAATGTCATGAAGCTAAGAGAGACTCAACATGGAAAATCCAGATCCTCCGAGGACATTTACATAGCACGCAGAGAGGGCTGAGTGGTCCATCTGGGTGCCTCCTTCATCCTCTGAAACCAGGCCGATCAACCCTCGGAATTCTGAGCCATGTTCCCAAATGGTTCTGTGATTTAAAGGCAAGTAGGCGCAGCCAGAAATAGGAAATACTGTGTCCCATGCACTCGTGGGAGAAACTCTTCCCTCTTACTTCATATCTCAACTCTGCCAGAGTCATCATGCTATGAGTGTATCTTTTTTGGTTTCTTAGACAAAGTCTCACTCTGTCACCTAGGCCAGAGTGCAGTGGCGCAATCATAGCTCACTGCAGCCTCAAACTCCTGGGCTCAAGTGATCCTCACACCTCAGCCTCCTGAGTAGCTGGGAATACAGATGCATGTCACTTAGCCCGGCTAATTTTTTTTTTATTTTTTGTAGAGACAGGGTCTCGGTTTGTTGCCCAGGCTGATGTCAAACTCCTGGGCTCAAGCGATCCTCCCACTTCAACCTCCCAAAGTGCTGGGATTACAGACATCAGATACCACATCTGGCCCTAAAGGGCTATTTAAAAACTACAGTAAATTTTTTTTATCCAGGTCAGTGGATAAATGTAGAAGCCTACAAACGGCGGGTGGGGAGGGCAGGGGGAAAGCATATTCAGCAACTCTGAAGCATTCTCTGATTTGGATCATCTTCAGTAACAACTTTAATGACATTTCTTGACACTCAAGGTGGGAAATTCAAAATTCAGAGGGACAAATGTAAAAGCAATCCTGTAAATCATTTAGTGTGAATTTGGTTTAAATTTATTCCACGTCGGAGAAGTTTCATTATTAATATAGTCAAAAGAGCATGTCCTAGCTTCAGATCTTTTCTGTTTATAAAGAATATTCCTCATATTCCTATTTGTAAGAAAAATGTAATCTCTAACTGTATGCATAATCTTTCCAGATTCCACGATCAGTAACTTTTTTGGAACGCCCAATAAAGATCAAAATAAGAAAGGCCTGAGAAAATCACATTTTGCCAGAAACATTTAGGTTCCTCTCTCACTTACTATACATGTCGTTTCCTCTGTAACATGGACATACTTGGTGAGCTTTTCATGACTCATAAAACTTTCTGCATGGTCAAGATGACCTGGTCCTACACCTCTCAAAGTAATAAGCATAAACTGATAAGACCCTTAGTCTTTTAAAAAAGAATACACCATTTATGTTTGACTAAAGATCTACATTTATTATTATTTTTATGTGGCTTCTTTATTTGTCATGCATACTACAGATTAATTCCACCCTTAGCCCTCACCCCACCAGTGGTTTCTATCACCTAGGGAATTGAGGTTTGACTTGTTTAAAAGGTTGATGCTCTGCAAAATGTATCCACATATGTCTTCTCACTATATACGCTGCTAACTGTAGGGCAATAAAAATTATTATGAATATGTAAGATGTAAACTATAAGTAAATATACTTCAATTTTTCAAGATCACAGATTTGCATTACAAGTGATCACAACTAAACACAATATATCAAGATGCCCATTTACAAGTCCACATGAGAGTACAAGTAAAAAGATGATGTAGATGTTGGTGGCATTCTGTTTAGGGTTCTTTGGTTCAAACTGGGAAGGAGGTGAATTCTCTCCAATACCCACACCTCAGGTATTCAGTGACATGGTACTGTCTGCTGGCTTCCTGGGATTACTGAACTGCCTGTTGAATGGAAAATTGAATGAAGAGAACTCCAAGGGTAGTTCACTAAAAAAAAAAAAATTATTTCCATAGGTTTTTGGGGAACAGGTGGTAATTGGTTCCATGAGTAAGTTCTTTAGTGGCAATTTGCAAGATTTTGGTGCACCCATCACCCAAGCAGCATACGCTGAAACCGATTTGTAGTCTTTTATCCCTCACCCCCTTCTCACCCTTTCCCCCTGAGTCCCCAAAGTCTGTTGTGTTATTCTTATGCCTTTGCATCTTCATAGCTTAGCTCCCACCTATGGGTGAGAACATACGATGTTTGATTTTCCATTCCTGAGTTACTTCACTTAGGTTAGTAGTCTCCAATTCCATCCAGGTTGCTGTGAATGCCATTAATTCATTCCTTTTTATGGCTGAATAGTATTCTGTTGTGTATATATACCACAGTTTCTTTGTCCACTCATTGATTGCTGGGCATTTGGGTTGGTTCCACATTTTTACAATTGCGAATTGTCCTTCTATAAACATGCATGTACAAGTATCTTTTTCATATAATGACTTATTTTCCTCTGGGCAGATACATCCAGGGGCAGTTCATTTCTTTTCTTTTCTTTCTTTCTTTCTCTCTCTCTCTTTCTTTCCTCCCTCCCTTCCTTCCTTCCTTCCTTCCTTCCTTCCTTCCTTCCTTCCTTCCTTCCTTCCTTCCCTTCCTTTCCTTTCTTTCTTTCTTTTTTTTTTTTGATGGAGTTTTGCTCTTATTGCCCAGGCTGGAGTGTAATGGCGTGATCTCGGCTCACCACAACCTCTGCCTCCCGGGTTCAAGCGATTCTCCTGCCTCAGCCTCCAGAGTAGCTGGGATTACAGGCATGTGCCACCATGCCTGGCTAATTTTGTATTTTTAGTAGAGACAGTGTTTCTCCATGTTGGTCAGCCTGGTCTGGAACTCCCGACCTCAGGTGATCTGCCCTCCTCGGCCTCCCAAAGTGCTGGGATTATAGGCGTGAGCCACCACGCCCAGCTATCCAGGGGTAGTTCATTTCTAAATGAGGACCCCAGTTAGCAGACTTTTGCATCATTCAGGTAGGGATTATAGAGGTCTAGATTAGCATGGTGGTGGTAATGGTGGTGATAATGGTGGTAGAGATGGAGAAGAGTGGAAGAACTTGGGATAGAGTTTGGAGTAGAATGGATAAAATGTTCTGATGAAGGCTGGGCGTGGTGGCTCATGCCTGTAATCCCAGCACTTTGTGAGGCTGAGGCGGGCAGATCACAAGGTCAGGAGATCGAGACCATCCTGGCTAACACAGTGAAACCCCATCTCTACTAAAAATACAAAAAATTAGCCAGGTGTGGTGCCACATGCCTGTAGTCCCAGCACTTTGGGAGGCCGAGGAGGGTGGATCACGAGGTCAGGAGTTTGAGACCAGCCCTGGCCAATATGGTGAAACCCCATCTCTACAAAAAAAAAAAAAATTAGCAGGGCATGGTGGTGCGCACCTGTAGTCCCAGCTACTCAGGAGGCTGAGGGAGGAGAATCGCTTGAACCAGGGAGGCAGAGGTTGCAGTGAGCTGAGATCATGCCACTGCACTCCAGCCTGGGCAACAGAGCGAGACTCTGTCTCAAAAAAAAAAAAAAAATGTTCTGATGAATTAGATCTAGGGGTTGAGGAAAAGAAGGAATCAAGGACATTCTTTAGGCTATATGCCTAACCTGCTAGGTGAGTAGCGAGTGGAGAGGAGGCTGGGCGAGGTGGCTCATGCCTGTAATTCCAGCACTTTGGGAGGCCAAGGCGGGCAGATCACCTGAGTTCGGGAGTTCAAGACCAGTCTGACCGACATGGAGAAACCCTGTTTCTATTAAAAACACAAAATTAGCTGGGCCTGGTGGCGCTTGCCTGTAATCCCAGCTTCCCGGGAGGCTGAGGCAGGAGAATTGCTTGAACCTAGGGGGCAGAGGTTGCGATGAGCCGTGATCGCGCCATTGAACTCCAGTCTGAGCAACTAAGAGCGAAACTCTATCTCAAAAAACAAAAAAGAAAGTGAAAGGAACAGACTTTGAGTATTAGAGAGGTGGATATTACAGTTATGTTTTCGACACAACATATTTAGGATACCTATTAGCCATCCAACTGAAGATGGAGATTAGAGTTAGAATTTGGGGCTGAAGGGTCACATATATTGAGCATGTAGGCCTCTCAGCTCGCACTCAGATCCTTTGATAAGACACACTCCCATAGGTGTATCTACACATTCACCAATATTCCTGCCCCACCCTCCCAAAGTGCTGGGATTACAGGCATGAGCCACTGCACCCAGCTATGCCAGTTTCAAAACGCTCTGTGGTGTTGTCTAGAACTACTTCCAGATATGTTATGAAATACCAAAACAAACTAACAAAATTTTAAAAAGAAACCTAGGCTAGACACAGTGGCTCACACCTGTAATCCTAGCACTTTGGGAGGCCGAGGTGGAAGGATTGCTTGAGGCCAGGAGTTCAAGATCAACTTGGCCACGATAGCGAGACCCTGTCTCAAAAAATTAGTTAATTAATTAATAAATAAGTAAATATGAAAAAAGATCTTCCAATTAATTTGATTTCATTTTAATCTTGGAGCCTTTAACACACTCTTGGAAGGAGGAAGGGCATCTTTAACTCAAATAACAATATTGTTTAAATAGGTTTGGGCATCACAGAGCCATGGGGTAAAATGGTAGAAACCCCATTTACTGTTCTTGACCTTAAATGAAACTATTGTGAGATTTAAAGGAAGGACCAAAGAATCAAAGGGCTACGTTTCTTCTAGCCCTAGTTTCGCCACTTTCCCACTGGGTGACCTATATATACTACAAGTCCCTGACCACCTCTGAGTTTCCTTTTGTCTTCAAAATGGAAAAGACACCACTGACCTCCCATAGTTGCTTTGAGACTTAAGAGAGATAATGAATGTGAGTGCACCCTGTGAATGCACAAACATAAAACATTTTTAAAACCTTTGTGAAAGGATGCATGTTTGGGGATAGGTGCTACCTGTTAAATAAAATATTTTACTACATTTTAAGAATAAATACATACTTGAAAATATCCTTTTTGCCTTTACATTTTAAATTGAGCATTAATAGAGGAACTCTTTGGAATAGAATTATAGAGGAGAAATGATCTAAAAATCATGGATCATGGAAAAGTGACTTTTTAGGACAGATTAATTTATTAAAGAATGTATGAAATGTATATACTAAATGATAATTTATTGGACAAAGATGAAAAGCATTCTCAAAATGAAAATCAAAGGAGTCTGAGCATTCTGTGAACTGATAAATCTTAGAGTGTCTTATTAAATGACAGGAAAGCCAGCAACCATATACTTTATATTGGCCTGTTTTTTGTTTTTTTTTGTTCTTTTTTTTAGACAGAATCTCACTCTCACTAGGCTGGAGTGCAGTGGTGTGATCTCGGCTCACTGCAACCTCCGCCTCCTGGGTTCAAGCAATTCTCCTGCCTCAGCCTCCTGAGTAGCTGGGACTACAGGTGCACGCCACCAAGCCCAGATGATTTTTGTATTTTTAGTAGAGACGGGGTTTCACCATGTTGGCCAGGATGGTCTCAATCTCTTGACATCGTGATCCACCTGCCTTGGCCTCCCAAAGTGCTGGGATTACAGGCGTGAGCCACCACGCCTGGCTGGGATTATTTTTATTTTTTATTTTTTTTATGATATGGGTAAGAGTCTGAAAACAACGTGAGTACTTTCATCAACTAATTCAGGTAATGAACTTGACTTAATGTAAGTAAAGTGGCTCTGTGGCCACACTTCCGGGTCTTCTTGCTCTCTGTAGCTTTTGCTCTGCTTTATACAACACAGTGCCTTTGCTCGCAGACTGGCCCAAACCAGTTTTTATTTCTTCCCACTGGTGCACCTTTTTCCCATTCCAGCATCAGTTCACGTGTGTGTGATGTGTTATTAGAGGTGTGGTTTATGCTGACATACGATATAAACTGATAAAATTTATCAAAGAACTCATGTTCCCAACCTTGCATCTGCACAGATTGGTGAATTGATTTAAGTTAAAGATAAAATGTTGGATGAACACATCTACACAGATTGGTGCACTGATTTAAGTTAAGATAAAATGTTGGATGTATATGCCATTTTAAAACATGACCCTTTACTTTAAGTGAATTATTTTTGGTAATTGAGCAACTCCCAGTCCTGATTGTGTCAATAATGAAGGCTGCTCCAGCCTGGGCAACACAGTGAGACCCTGTCTCTACAATTTTTTTTTTTTTTTTTTTTTTGAGATGGAGTCTCGCTCTGTCACCCAGGCTGGAGTGCAGTGGCGCGATCTCGGCTCACTGCAAGCTCCGCGTCCCGGGTTCACTCCATTCTCCTGCCTCAGCCTCCCGAGTAGCTGGGACTACAGACGCCCACCACCACGCCCGGCTAATTTTTTTGTATTTTTAGTAAAGACAGGGTTTCGTCGTGTCAGCCAGGATGGTCTCGACCTCCTGACCTAGTGATCTGCCCACCTTGGCCTCCCAAAGTGTTGGGATTACAGGTGTGAGCCACTGCACCTGGCCTTTTTTTTTTTTTTTTTTTTTGTGAGACAGAATTTCACTCTTTTTGCCCAGGATAGAGTGCCATGGCACGACCTTGGCTCACCACAACCTCTCCCTCCTGGATTCAAGCGATTCTCCTGCCTCAGCCTCCTGAGTAGCTTGAATTACAGGCATGCGCCACCACGCCTGGCTAATTTTGTATTTTTAGTAGAGACGGGGTTTCTCCATGTTGGTTAGGCTGGTCTTGAACTCCTGACCTCAGGTGATCCGCCTGCCTTGGCCTCCCAAAGTGCTGGGATTACAGGTGTAAGCCACCGCACCCGGCCTGCAAAAATTTTTAAAAATAAGCCAGGCATTGTGGGCATGCCTGTAGTTTCAGCTACTTTGGAGGCTGAGGCACGAGGGTTGCTTGAGCCCAAGAGGTTGAGGCTGCAGTCAGCCGTGTTTGTGCCACTGAACTCCAGCCTGGGTGACAGAGCAAGACCTTGTCTCAAAAAAAAAAAAAAAAAAAAGAATACTGCCATCTGTTTCCCCAGACGGCAAATCTAGGACTGATGATTTGAATCATAGACAGATGCTGGCTCAGTGTAAATTTCCGATGGTCAGAGCTGCCCAAAAAATACTTCTTTGGTTGATAATCCTGAGGTCAGGAGGTTTTTGTCAGAGGCGGATAGATATTTGTTAGGGATGTTCATTCATCTACTCACCTATTCATTGACCTATTCATCAGAAGTGTATTGAGCACCAACTATATCCTCAATATATAGTTGATACAATGGGGCATTCCGTGGTGTGATTTACAAGGGGATACAAATTCATGGAGCTTAGTCTAGAAGACAGAGGTTTGGATGATGGTAGGGAAGAGGCAAAGAAGGGCCTGAACACAATGTCCTGTTTTACTCCTCAGAGTATTACAGGGTTTCACCTGGGAGCTTGTTAGAAGTACAGAATTTCTGGTTCCACCTGAATCAAAATCTACATTTCTAACAAAATCTCAGGGTGGTTTTGTGTTTTAAAAACACTGTTCTAAGTTTCTTTCTAAACCAAATATTACATTTTTCTGTGACTCTATATCCTTCCATGCCAATAATGAAAGATCCTGGAAGAAGTAAGTGGCTTTATGAGGCTTACAGCTGTGGAGTGTCTTCTCAATAAGGGGCCAGATTCTCAAGAAGTCACCTCAGTTTAGACCTAAGTTTCCAGGCCAGTCTGGAAAAAGTCTTAAGACACCTAACGTCTTTTTCCGAGATTATTCTATTGGCAGCCTCAGTGCTACATCTCTAGTTTCCCTTCACTAGTCCAGCATCTGCCTAACTTTTAGATTCCACAAATAGTTAACAATTAAATCAAGCAAGAAGGAAAATCTTATTTACACCTGAGTCAATTTCAATACCTCTCAGATATTTTTCACATATTGTAGGAAACCTTGAATTTCCTTAAAGACAAAATCAACTACACACACACACACACACACACACACCCCAGAATGTGGCCTCTTCTGCTGGAACATCTTTGATTTCTGCCATTAGGATAAATAATTTTAGCAAGGACTTTTGTGATCCACCCCTACCCCGATTCCTGGAGCCCCCTCATCCCATCTAAAGCAGGTGGCCTATTATTCTCTCTCAAAGTTGTATGTTTACTTCCTTCCTGGTACTTCATTAATCATCTCGGTGATTTTCTTGGGTTTTTTTTTTTTTTCTTAACTTGTTTACTGTCTCTTTCTTCCTACTGGGTTGTACGTCTGTGAGGGCAGAGACCCTGTCTTATTTTCCATAGCACAGTGCCTAGCACTCAGTAGTCTTACAATAAATATTTGTTGAATGAATTAATTAATATAGTAAAGTCAATTTTTTACTTGAAAGTTTTATTTGCCTCAAGTGAAGTTATGGACAATTACAATTTGCAGGAATTTTTCACAGAAATAACATAGAATGGCATAGCTTCAAACTTTGATTGCTAAAGGTAATTGAGGAAAAGAATGAAGATGATACATTTTCTTTTTTAGGACTGGAATATCTGTTTTGTCAACTGTAATTACTTACAGGTATGCTGCAGTGTAGCTTTTTCCTCTTAAGTAGATGACATCATCTTATTACAACCTTTTTTCTTTTTTAAATCTCTAACAGTGTTATTAATCAAACACAAGACTCATAAAGTGAATTTGGGGTCATCTTGTCCTTTACTGGTTTCCTGATTGGGAGGCTCACCCTTGGCTTATGATCACATCCATTTGGCAGAAAGTCAGCTTATTTGATAGGTAAGGACATCAATATGCCTCTTTTCTTGGTAGAATTGATCCCCCTTCACCAGAAATACAATATAAATGGATCTGATGTGTCAAACCTGCAGATGCTGTTTGTTTTAATTGCCTCAATGCTCCCCTAGCTCATGTCTGAGGAATTGAATGCATAACATAGGGGCGGTTAGCGCCCAGTATGACATCAGCTCAATAAGCTGATCAGCCTGGAACTGAACTTGGTTGGCAGAGCTTGTTTTCCTTCCCCTGCTTCACTAAGTTATAGGTTTTACAGGAATAAGGATGTTGTCTTCTTCCTTTGCAATTTTGCAAACATATATGCCAACTGCCTGATTGATAATATTACTAACTATATACTTGTGAAGTGGTTTGGACTTTTTATAGAAGACTATTTTAGGTAATATAAATTCTTTAGGATGCAAACACAATTTTCTTAACCCAAAAGACAAAAATTCCCATCTTCTTCATTGAGAAACACTAAGTAATGCATGATAATTACAACCAATAAGATATTGCTGAGTGCATAGTCTATGCTAGGCATTGCTCTAAATAATTCAGTATAGTCTCTTTTTATCCTACCATAGCACACCAGCCATTGAAATGTATATAGGAGAACTAATGTAGTGAATGGGCCGTGTTAAATAATTTTATTGTTTGTTTATTAACACATTTAACAGGGAAGTCTGGCTTCACCTCCTTTTCTTTACTTCTTAGGGTTGGAAACAATGCCATGTGAGTAGGAGAGAAATTGCTTTCATCCCTTTTTCTACCTCATGCTCTTATATTATGATATGGTTTGGCTGTGCCGCCACCCAAATCTCCCTGAATTGTAGTTCCCGTAATCCCCGTGTATCATGGGTGAGACCTCATGGGAGGTAAATAAATTATGGGAGTGGTTCCCCCATGCTGTTCTCATGATAGTGAGTGAGTTCTCATGAGATCTGAATGATTTTATAAGTGGTTTTTCCCCGCTTTGCTCTGCACTTCTCTCTCCTGCCACCATGTGAAGAAGGATGTGTTTGCTTCCCCTTCTGCTCTGATTGTAAGTTTCCAGAGGCCTCCCAAGCCATGAGGAACTGTGAGTCAATTAAACCTCTTTCCTTTATAAATTACGCTGTCTCAGGCCAGGCACAGTGGCTCATGCCTGTAATCACAGCACTTGGGGAGGCTGAGGTGGGCAGATTGCCTGAGGTCAGGAGTTCGAGACCAGTCTGGCTAACATGGTGAAACCCCGTCTCTACTAAAAATACAAAATTAGCCAGGCATGATGGCATGTGCCTGTAATCCCAGATACTTGGGAGGCTGAGGCAGGGGAATTGCTTGAACCAGGGAGGTGGAGGTTGCAGTGGGCCAAGATCACGCCACTGTACTCCAGTCTGGGCGACAGAGCAAGCCTCCATCTCAAAAATAAATAAATAAATAAATAAATAAATAAATAACCTAGTCTCTGGTATTTCTTCATAGCAGTTTGAGAATGGACTAATACATATTATAATATCCTTATTTTCCTGATGAAGAAGTTGAGGTTCAGAGAAGTTAAGGTCCCATGGGTAGTAAATGTTTAAGTCAGGCTTATATGGTAATTTATCTAATTCCAGAGTCCATGGTCTTGACAAATATACTATAAACTGCCTCTAATGTTTATTAAAGTTTATAATAATTGGTGGTGGCTTTTCAAATTATTTTTGAAGAGTTACCTTTACATTAAAAAAAATAAAATCAAGGTAATATTTAAAAGAATGTTAAGACAAGAATCTGGGAACATGAGTTCTAACCAGCACCTATCATGAATGAGGGGAAACCTGGAAATTACTTAACTTCTTTTTTTTTTTTTTTTTTTTTGAGACGGAGTGTCGCTCTGTCACCCAGCCTGGAGTGCAGTGGCGCGATCTTGGCTCACTGCAAGCTCCACCTCCCGGGTTCACGCCATTCTCCTGCCTCAGCCTCCCAAGTAGCTGGGACTACAGGCACCCGCCACCATGCCCGGCTAATTTATTTTTTGTATTTTTAGTAGAGATGAGGTTTCACCATGTTAGCCAGGATGGTCTCGATCTCCTGACCTCGTGATCCGCCCGCCTCAGCCTCCCAAAGTGCTGGGATTACAGGCGTGAGCCACCGCGCCCGGCTGGAAATTACTTAACTTCTATTCTCAATTAGGTATCCATATAAAAATTTTATTATTTTATTCCAAGGCTCTTATAAACAACTTTACAGAAAAAGTAAAAAGTCATCTAGTGGTTCATCTGTACCTTGTCTCTACACATGTATTTTAAAAATTTGTTGTAATCACTGTATCAGTGCTATTTTGTGCTTGCTTTGTAATTTTCATTTTCTAAATTATGAAAGCCAGAGAATAGTGATTTAGAATAAATTATCATAAAAAGAACTAATACTAGATAAACAGTGCTATGGCCTGAATTTTTGTGTCCATCCAAAATTTAACCCCCAAGGTGATGGCATTAGGAGATGGGGCCTTGGGAGGAAATTGGGACATGAGAGCAGGGCCCTCATGAATGGGATTTGTGCCTTTGTAAGACACCCCACAGAGCTCCCTTGCTCCTTCCACCATGTGAGGACTCAGCAAAAGATGGCTATCTATAAACCAAGCAGGCCCTCCCCAGGCACAGAATCTACCAGCTCCTTCACCTAAGGCTTCCCAGCCTCCAGACTATGAGAAATAAATTTCTATTGTTTATAAGCCACTCAGTTTACAATACTTTATAATAGTAACCCAAACAGACTAAGACGGGAATTTTTAATTTGACTGCACATTAGAAACACCTGGATGGGGATGGTGGGGGTGAGTGGGGGTAATTTTGAAAAAATACGGTCTTTGGCCAGACATGGTGGCTTATGCCTGTAATCCCAGCACTTTGAGAGGCCGAGGCTGGTGGATCACTTGAGGCCAGGAGCTCGAGACCAGCCTGGCTAACACGGTGAAAGCCCATCTCTACTAAAAATACAAAAATTAAATGGGCGTGGTGGCGTGTGCCGGTAATCCCAGCTACTTGGGAGGCTGAGGTGGGAGAATTGCTTGAACACAAGAGGCGGAGGCTGCAGTGAGCTGAGATTTTTCCATTGTACTCCAGCCTGGGCGACAGAGCAAGACTCTGTTTCAAAACGGACAAACAAAAAAATGGTCTTGGAGCAATAGACCAATTTTATCAGAATCTCAGGAGTGGGGACTGGACATCAATATTTTTAAAATGCCCCTCTCTCCCATTATTTTAATATGTAGCTGAAGTTTATATTATAGTTATATACTGCAAGTACTTTTGCTCCAGCCTAATAACTGCTCATCTAGAATAGATCATTGTTTATTGCATTATGATCTCTGATAATTGCTCAACTGCCTTCTCAAGAGTCAACTAACTCAGTAATACAAGAGTCTAATGTACCATCAATTATTAATCCCAAACAATACTTCTTTATTCTAATAGTACAAGCTAAGTTCAAAATATTTCTTCTTCAATAACAATTTCAAGTCAGCCATTATAGTTTGTTTAATGGCTATATTCATCTCTGAGTCCTTAATAATTATAGAAGTAGAATGGTTCCCTGAGTACTAGATATTTGTAATGTGAAAGGAAGATAAGGAGCATCTGGCAGTCTGAAAAAAAGTTGGGGTAATCCCAGCACTTTGGGAGGCTGAGGCAGGTGGGTGGATCACCTGAGGTCAGGAGTTCAAGACCAGCCAGACTAACAAGGTGAAACCCCATCTCTACTAAAAATACAAAAATTAGCTGGGCATGGTGGCAGGTGCCTGTAGTCCCAGCTACTCGGGAGGCTGTGACAGGAGAATTGCTTGAACCCGGGAGGCAGGGGTTGCAGTGAGCCGAGATCGTGCCACTGCACTCCAGCCTGGGCGATGGAGCAAGACTCTGTCTCAAAAAACAAACAAACAAAAAAGGTGTGGGTTGAGGGTTTGAGTTTTGAAGCTCCCTTTTGAATTCTACATTGGTTTATTTTGAAATATTCATTTTAAAAGTAAAACAATGACATAACTTTACATTTTTCTCCCAAATTCTTCAGTTCCTGAATGTCAGAAGTTACCTCCACAGTGAAATGGGACCCGGAGATTTTCATTAATTAATCTCCAGGAAATTCAGCAGTAAAACTTAGATTTATATTCAATGATACGGAAAATCTCTCATCACCAGAGGACTCTGAAAGTCATGGTGAATGAGATCCACTTCTAGGTCAGAACACAGAGGAGACTCAACTGTTTGGATGGCTGATTAAAGGAATCTTCTGAAATTCCACAGTCGTAACATTGGAAAACAGACATAGTTGTAACTTATTTATTTACTTAACCATCTGATCTCAGGCACAAGAGGAAAGAACGTTATTATATAATTCACGAATGGGCCTGCAGTTTATTGCACCTGATATATTCAAAAGGCTTAATTGGGCCCATCCTGCTGCCCAAGAAGGCCCACTCTCTGGTCAGAGTGCAGTCACTGGCCATGGGCCACTGATAAAGGTCAATCTGAGAACCATCTAGGGAATGAGGACCAGGGAAAAGGCTCCCGTAACCCTCCATCTGGTGTGAACCGCCTGCCAGAACACATGGAGACCCCTCCCTGTGGGAGCTGCAGCACTCAAGCAGCAGCAAGGAAAGAAAAAGCCAGGTGTAGCCAGTGTTGCTTAAGGTCTTTCTGCTTGTTTATCACCTTTGGCCTCTTATTTGTAACCCTACTGTGGATAATAGAATTAAACGTAAATAGACACATGCTCTCTTTAGAGAAGAGGTGATGTCCTCCAACCATTCCTCCTCTTATGTAGATATACTGTGTATCTTTTTGGCTCTGTGCTCCCATCATTTCATTTTTATTTGCCTGTGTTGAGACCTGGTTCCTGGATTTCAAAGTGCTGTCATGAGAGACAGCAAAAGAAAAGACTCCTCATAGGTCAGGATCCTGCTGAAAGAGAGAACTTACATAACCCAATGGTCTTTTTGGTGGTCACTTTTATTCTCCACTTCGATCTGAAGTAGCCTCTGATGAGAAAGCTGCTGAAAAGCAGGAGAGTGGAAAACCATTTCTAAAACTATGAGGGTACCTTTGTTCTATGTGAAAAGTCTTCATTGAAGGTTAAGGGAGGGCAGAAAAGGCTGAGGAGGAGACCTCCACATTGGAAGTTATGATGGCAATGGCTATTGCTGATTTTGTTGAATTCACTTATTGTAATATACTGTACTGAATCCATACTCATCTACCTATGGCTGGTAAGATAATGTGATTATCCTTCCCGTATTCAGAGGGACTGAACCTGATATTTTATATTGAATAGATACACAAGTCTTGTGCTATATTCCTAAAGACTTCTAAATATATTCATTCACAGAACTGTTTTTGTTTCATGCATCAGATTTACTTTATATTTCTTTTTTTTTTTTTGAGATGGAGTTTCACTCTTTCACCCAGGCTGGAGTGCAGTGGCATGATCTCGGCTCACTACAACCTCTGCCTCCCGGGTTCAAGCGATTCTCTTACTTCAGCCTCTCGAGTAGCTGGGACTACAGGTGTGCACCACCACACCTGGCTAATTTTTGTATTTTTGGTAGAGACAGGGTTTTCACCATGTTGGCCAGGATGGTCTCGATCTCTTGACCTCATGATCCGCCTGCCTTGGCTTCCCAAAGTGCTGGGATTACAGGCATGAGCCACCGTGCCCAGCCTATTTCCTTTTCAATAGCATACATTTTCCTGCTTTTCTAAAATTATGCACATATATTTATTGTATAATTTTTAAAAGGTAATAAAGGCCAATTTCCTCTGCTTGGTGACCTTCATCCTTCAGCACTCATCTCAAGCACTGTCTCCTTTCCAAGCCTTTGTCATACTCCATAAAGCAGAGTTTGATACTTTCACCTGTAGATGCCCATAGAAATGTTTCATTACTCTTACTACCACACAAAATTATGTTGCATTATAATTGTCTGTGTACATCTGTTTTCTCCACTGGACTGTGAACTCCTTGAGAACAAGGCATATGAGTTGTTCATCATTATATTAATAAAAACCTAAACCCAGCACTGGCAAAAAATAGAAGCTCAATAAATGCTAGTTTCTGGAATGAACAGGTTGGTTACTGGCAAGAGTGAAAATTAGAATCATAATGTTTTAGAGCTGGGAGAGATTACTGACAATCTAATTCATTCCCTGTATAGCTTTTCATCTAGGTTTCAACTAGTTAGTACTTCATCTATGTTTAAAATACAAATCTTAGGAATTCTGGCAAGATGGTAGTAACCACACCCCTCTTCCATAAAAATAAACAAAACTAGGATAGCTAAGCCAAAGCCTATTGACAAACTCAAAACAAGCTAAGTGAAAAAGTACTGCCATCAACCCCGAAGTATAAGCAGATAGGGAAAAAATACCAGCAATAAGACTGTATTTTATCAGCATATCATAAGACTGTATGGTATCAGCACTTCCATGGGAAGCACTGGGCATCTGACAGATCCAAGCAAAGTAGAATCTCAAAATGACCATTAGATAGAGAGATACTCACTGGAAAGCATAGTTGGCCAACTTGAGAAAAACAGCTTAACCTGAGAGGAGTTTGTACAAACTCCAATTTGTGGGTAAGTAAAAGGACAATACAGTGATAAGTTCTGAAAGGGATGGAGTAGTCTTGGCCTTGTGAACTCTTGAAATTAACCAGCAGGGCCCAGCGTGGTGTCTCAGGCCTGTAATCCCAGCACTTTGGGAGGCTGAGGTGGGTGGATCATTTGAGATCAGAAGTTCAAGACCAACCTGGACAACATGGTGAAACTTTGCCTCTACTAAAAATACAAAAACTAGCCGGGTGTGGTGGTGGGCACCTGTAATCCCAGCTACTTGGGAGGCTGAAGCAAGAGAATCACTTGAACCCAAGAGATGGAAGTCGCAGTGAGCCGGGATCATGCCACTGTACTCCAGCTTTGGCGACAAAGCGAGACTCTGTCTCAAAAAATAAACGAACAACAACAACAACAAAAAAAGAAAGAACGAAATTAACCGGCAGAAGCTTCCTTTCAAGACAAAGTTCCATATTGAGGAAAAACTGCTGGGAGTAGACCAAATTGAGCAGGACAGACAGACCAGGGAGGGGCAAAGGAAAAAGATTCAGATAGAAATGAGGGAGAAGAACAGAGCCAGGAGCTATTAGGAATAAGAAGTCAAAACTGTGAGCAAAGAAGAGAGAGCAGAGATCACATAGCAAGTATTTTAAGCTTTGAGACCTACATGGTCTTTGTCACAATGACTCAACTCTCCCATTTTATCATAAAAGTGGCCACAGATAATATGTAAACAAATAATCTTGATTATATATATATTTTTTTTTCTTTGAGACGGAGTCTTGCTCTGTCTCCTAGGCTGGAGTGTAGTGGCGTGACCTCGGCTTACTGCAACCTCCGTCTCCCGAGTTCAAACAATTCTCCTGCCTCAGCCTCCTGAGTAGCTGGGATTACAGGCGTGTGCCACCACGCCTGGCTAATTTTTGTATTTTTGTAGAGACGGGGTTTCACCACGTTGGCCAGGCTGGTCTTCAACTCCTGACCTCAGGTCATCCACCGCATCAGCCTCCCAAAGTGCTGGAATTACAGGCGTGAGCTACCACGCCCGGCCCTCAAGATTGTATTTCAATAAGACTTAGAAAAGCAGATGATGAGCTGAATTTAGTCCATGAGCCATGGTTTGCTAACACTGCTCTAGAGTCATGAGGTAGAAAAGCTATTCTGACCCACCCTTCCTTCCTAAAAGTTCACAGTCTGCCTTCACCTAAAAATCAGCAACAGAAAAACATAAATTTGAATTCTGTACAAATTTTTTATCATAAAAAGATAATGAGGAACAAAGTAATTTTCTTACAGACGAGAGCACACCGAATAAACATGCCCACAAAGCAGGTAAAAGAGGCAAGTGAATGTTTCAAAATGACTTTTTAAATTCAGGAAAAAATTAAAATATATGAAGTAATTACACAGATTAGAATTAGAATAACTTAAGAGTGAGCTGACCAAACTCAGGAAGGATTAAAACATCAAGAAGAGGCCGGGCGTGGTGACTCACGCCTGTAATCCCAGCACTTTGGGAGGCTGAGGCGGGTGGATCACCTGAGGTTGGGAGTTCGAGACCAGCCTGACCAACATGGAGAAACCCTGTCTCTACTAAAAATACAAAATTAGCTGGACGTGGTGGTGCATGCCTGCAGTCCCAGCTACTTGGGAGGCTGAGGCAGGAGAATCGCTTGAATCCAGGAGGTGGAGGTTGCAGTGAGCCAAGATCGCACCACTGCACTCCAGCCTGGGCAACAAGAGTGAGACTTTGTCTCAAAAAAAAAAAAAAATCAAAAATAAATAATTTTACTAATGAAGCCCAAACTTTGAAAGAATGTAAGTACAAATAAATATCAAAAAAGAGAGAGGAGGAAAAATTTAAAAATAGAAGGAAGAGATAAAAAAGATTTGAGAGAAAGAAACAGATATAGAGGAAGGGCAAAAATGATCTAATATACTTACAGTAAGTTTCCCTGAAAAACTTTAAGCAACTGAACATATTTAGGAGATTTTATATTCATATACAGATACATAAATAGATTATATTAAAATATGATTAGCTTTAAGGATCAGGGATAGAAGCAAGACTATGCTTGAAAATATCTAGTTTTATACGTTTGATGTTGAGAACCATGAAACATTTTATATAATTATAAAATAAAATTAATTTTTACAAATTATTTCCTTAAAATCAAAAATAAAATAAGTAATCAAAAGGTGTATCTAATTGGTCTCATAATCACACAGAGAGGAGCTATTCCAAGTGACTTTATAATATAGTAATCTTTCGGACATTAATAATGGACTGTGCCCTGAGGACAAAAAGATCTTCAAATCAGAAAAATCACTAAGTCATTTATAGAGTCATGGTGTCAGTTAAAGTGTTGGTATTATTCTGAGACTGTTAGCTGTGCACTGTAAGATAAAGCAACTGAGTATGTGATTTTTTTTTTTTTTTTTTTTGAGATGGAGTCTAGCTCTGTCACCCAGGCTGGAGTGCAGTGGCATGATCTCAGTTCTCACTGCAGCCTCCACCTCCTGGGCTCAAGTGATTCTCCTGCCTTAGCCTCCCAAGTAGCTGGAACTACAGGTGCTTGCCACCATGCCCAGCTAATGTTTTGTATTTTTAGTCGAGATGGGGTTTCGCCATGTTGACCAGGCTGGTCACAAACTCCTGACCTCAGGTGATCTGCTTGCCTCGGCCTCCCAAAGTGCTGGGATTACAGGTGTGAGCCACCACACCTGGCCATTTATGTGATCTGTTGAGTCTGTCATTCTTGATGTTATTGAGAACTGAGATTCTGAGCAGAGAAGGAGAGGAGATACAACCTTTCTTATATTACTGTTGTATCTCCTTTTTTATATGACTTATATTACCTCCTTTCTTATATTACTGTTGTATCTTCTTTCCTTCCACGCTCAGAATCTCACTTCTCAATAACATGAAGAATGACAGACTCAGAAGATCACATAACTGGCCAGGCGTAGTGGCTTACACCTGTAATAACAGCACTTTCGGAGGCTGAGGCGGGCAGATCACCCGAGGTCAGGTGTTTGAGACCATCCTGGCCAACATGGCAAAACCTCGTCTCTACTAAAAATACAAAATTTAGTCAGGCATGGTGGCGCATGCCTGTAATCCCAGCTACTCAGGAGGCTGAGGCAGGAGAATCACTTGAAACTGGGATGTGGAGGTTGCAGTGAGCCGAGATCGCGCCACTTCACTCCAGCCTGGGTGAAAGAGCGAAACTCCATCTCAAAAAAAAAAAAAAAGAAAGGTTAATTAAAAACTCTATGGTTATTGTGACAGTTAATTTTATGTGTCAACTGAGCGACAGGGTGCCCAGATATTTGGTCAAACATTATTCTGGGTGTTTCTGTGAGGGTGTTTTTTTTTTTTTTTTTTTTTTGAGACAGAGTCTCGATCTGTCGCCCAGGCTGGAGTGCAGTGGCGCAATCTCGGCTCACTGCAAGCTCCGCCTCCCGGGTTCACGCCATTCTCCTGCCTCAGCCTCTCCGAGTAGCTGGGACTACAGGCGCCCGCCACCACGCCCGGCTAATTTTTTTGTATTTTTTTTTAGTAGAGACGGGGTTTCACCATGGTCTCGATCTCCTGACCTTGTGATCTGTCCGCCTCGGCCTCCCAAAGTGCTGGGATTACAAGCGTGAGCCACCGCGCCCGGCCGATGTGAGGGTGTTTTTGAATGAAATTAACATTAAAATCAGTAGACTGAGTAAACCAGCTTGCCTTCCTTAATGTGAGTGGGTCTCATTCAGTTAGCTGAAGGCCAGAACAAAAAGGCAGACCCTTCCCTCAATAATAGAGAATTCTTCCTGCCTGACATATTTTGAACTAGGACATCGGCTTTTTTCCTGCCTTCTGACTGGAACTGCATCTTTGGCTCTCCTAGGTCTGTAGCTTGCAGACTCACCCTGCAGATCTTGGGACTTGCCTGCCTCCATAATCACATATTCCAATTTCTTTTCTTTTTTGTTTTTTTTGGAGACAGAACCTCATTCTGTCGCCCAGACTGCAGTGCAGTAGCACAGTGTCGGCTCACTGCAACCTCTGCCTCCTGGATTCAAGAGATTCTCATGTCTCAGCCTCCCAAGTAGCTGGGATTATAGGCATGCGCCGCCATGCCTGGCTAATTTTTGTATTTTAGTAGAGACGGAGTTTCTCCATGTTGGCGAGGCTGGTCTCAGGTCTCAAACTCCTGGCCTCAAGTGATCATCTGCCTTGGCCTCCTTTATAAAGTGTTAGGATTACAGGCGTGAGCCACCACGCCCCGCCTAAATCTAAATTTATAAAAATCTAAATGTATAGGTTTGACATTAAGAACCATGAAAAATGTTATATAATTATAAAACAAAATCACTTTTTAAAACATTTTTCCCTAAAATAAAAAATAAAATAAATCAAAATGTGTATCTAATTGGTCTCATGATCACACGGAGAGAAACTATTCCATGTGACTTTATAATCTAGTAATCTTTTATATAATGGAATGTACCGAGGACAAATATACACACACACATACACACACCTCTATAAACATACATTCTATGGATTCCATTTCTCTAGAGTCATAAATTTGAATTTAAAGTAGCAGTATGAATTGGTAACATATTTTATTACATCCTACTGGGATTGTTACGGGGCGGGGGGTGGGGCGGGGGGTGGGCCTTGCTCCCAGAGCATCCAAGATGGCGGCGGGTCGCTTCCAGGGCGGGATGGTGGCAAGCCTCTTGTTCTCTGACCTGGGGTTCTTGGCCTCGCGGATTCCAAGGAATGAAATCTTGGGCCATGCGGTGAGTGTTATAGCTCTATTAGAAGCTGTGGGTCACGGAGGAGAACCATGGAACCTAACAACTAGTGTTCAGCTTGATTAGGACGAACCTGAGCACTTAGCCATGCAGGAACAGTGGCAAACCTCTAGTCTGATCTGGAGCGGCAATGGGTGCCTCACTGGATCAGGAGCACAGCGGACACCCTGATGGGTCCAGAGGGGTGGAAGTTAGTGGCAGGTCTGTGACGGCAGCGAACAGCAGTGGTGGATGGTGAGCAAAAGCTCAGCTAGAGCCGTAACAAACACAGACCAGAAGAGTGTGCAGTGGCAAGATTTAATAGAGTGAAAACAGAGCTCCCATACAAAGGGAGGGGACCCAAAGAGGGTAGCGGTTGCCAGCTGGAATGCCTGGGTTTATATCCGGATCATTGTCCCTCCCGCTGTGCTCTCAGGCGATAGATGATTGGCTATTTCTTTACCTCCTGTTTTTGCCTAATTAGCATTTTAGTGAGCTCTCTTTACTACCTGATTGGTTGGGTGTGAGCTAGCAAGCCCCGTGTTTAAAGGTGGATGCAGTCACCTTCCTAGCTAGGCTTAGGGATTCTTAGTCGGCCTAGGAAATCCAGCTAATCCTGTCTCTCAGGATGATTTGAGTATCAGTAAAGATGATAACTACAATGGATTGAAACATACAAAATATGTTTAACTCTGTTAGTTCATAATATTACTAAAACACAACACCAACTAGTTGGTCATCATGGTAGGGTACTAGAAAACCAACTTATTATTTGGAAAGCTGTTAATAAAAAGGAAGATGTAAGCATTTACCCTGCCTTTGCTTTTGAACTGTACTCCTGGGAGCTATATAGCAGGCAAGGGGAACTTTCTTTTTATTCTAGCTGATAAAAGAAGGACTAATAGAATTATAATGTCACCATTTCACAATCCTTAACAAATTAATGCATTTAGAAATTAAGCACCAACATCTGCTAGCATAACACAAGAGATAAACAGACATTAGGGCCTCCTGATGAAATCACACCACATCCATCAAGCACCCTCACCAAAGGCAATCAAATCTGAATCCCTTCAAACCTCTTAGATTCAGTTACCAATTTAAGAACAGAAACTTGAAGAATGTGTTAAAGAATACCACAAGTTGCCATTAGCAAAAGCCAGTATGTGTCTAGAGGACATATGACCTGCTCCTTCAACAAATAAATTACAAAGGAAAAAAAGAGGGCCAGGCGCGGTGGTGTGATCCTGTAGTTCCAGTTACTCAGGAGTCTGAGGTGGGAGGATTGCTTGAGCCCAGGAGTTCAAGACTGCAGTGAGCCATGATTGCACCACTTCACTTCAGCCTGGGTGACAGAGTGTGAGATCTTGTCTCAAAAAAAAAAAAAAAAAAAAAAAAAAGAAAGAAAAAAAAAGAAGAGATGGAGGGAAAGCCCAGAAATGTAGAAAGAACTAAGAAACGTGATGAATCACAACAAGTAGACTTTACTTGGATCTCGATTCAAACAAATTTAAAAATTATTATATTTGCTGGCTGTGATGGCTCATGCCTGTAATCCCAGTACTTTGGGAGGCTGAAGTGGGAGGACTGCTTGAGCCCAGGAGTTCAAGACCAGCCTGAGCAACATAGTAAGACTTTGTCTCTACAAAAACAAAATTAAAAATTAGCCAGGCATGGTAGCATGTGCATGTAGTTCTAGCTACTTGGGAAGCTGAGATGGGAGGAAGGCTTGGGCCCAGGAGGTTGAGGCTGTAGTAAGCCATGATCACACCACTGCACTCCAGCCTGGGTGACAGAGTGAAATCCTATCTCAAAAAAAATTATATTTATGATCCTGTTGGAATTTTGAACAGTAGATATTTGATGGCATTAAGTAATTATTATCAAATGTTTTAGATATAATAATGGTATTATGGGTTTTTTTTTGAGATTTATCTTTTAGAGGTATATCCTGAAATATTTATGGAGGAAATGATATGGTATGATGTGTGGTATTTGCCTTAAAATTATATGGGATAAATAAATTCAGTGGAATATAGATAAAATGAGATAGGTTATAAGTAAGATTCTTGAAGCTGAGAGATGGGTCAAAAGGGTTCATTGAAAGTTTCCATTACATAAAGTTGGTTATTTTTGAAAAACAGTCTCTGACTCTTAGTACAGAACTCTTTCCACCACTCTATTAAATTGGTCATGAAAAACAGCAACCAAAATTCCAGAATTTTCTACTTTTTTATTTTAATGGGGTTCCCAAAACAAGGGACAAAGGCAGTGGTTAAAATGCTGTACTGGGAGTTCATGAACTCTGTTTTCTCATCTGACTTTGCCAAGGACTTCCTATGTGGTCTTTAGCAAGATCAGATTTTTTTGTCTTGATTTGGTCACTCTCCAAAAGTGGTTAGAGGTCGAAATCCACATTATGACTTAGAACGCAGCAGTTCTAGCCAAGGAGGGCTCTGCCATTTGCATGAAGATGACTCACTACTCTATCTTAGGAAAAAAATATATCAGCTTTTAAATAACTATCAATACAATGCACTAGATGACAAATGTAAAATGAAAATCTTCACAGAGAAAAAATAAAAATGCTTTATATGAAAGGCTGTTACAGACCAAATCTTTGTAAGTAACCATATAATTGACTCAAAATAGTAGGACTGTTTTTCACTTTAATGTAAGATCTCATAGTTGGGGATCTCTGTAACTACTTTTTTCATGGTTTTCTTGTTTTTTATATGAAATATAATATTAATATTTTATACACTGGTTCTAATCTATGGTTTACATTAATTTCTTGTATAAAGAGCTGCTCACACTTAGATTTTGAGTTTTCAATACCAATACCCTTGCAAACAAATGAAAAGCAATAATCATTTGATGGTAAGACATATGTGCTGTTTTTACCTGTCTAGCCCCAGAAATAAATGAGGTGATAAAGTAAATGGAATCAACTTTCTCTTTTACCCACCTGGCATCAATTGTTTCCACCTCCAAGCATCTAGCTGAGAATGATTTGTCAGCCAAAGAGGTTGAGGGTTATCCCAGAATTCTCAGTTGCTTCTATCACAACTAGACAATACCCTTCTCTGCAGAGGTCCAGTCTCCATACTAATCCTCTGCCATATATTTGGACAGATACGCTTTCTCAACCACAAACATATGCCTACTCTAATTTTCTTTCTCATATCTGCAAGTTATTTTGCCCAAGATATATATTTTCATCTGTTTCACATTTATATGGCCTCCCTCAGTGTAAGCCTTAAAATGCTGTTATGGCTTTTGGAAGATTATTAAAAGTAAAAGAAAAGTACATGCCAGATAATTATAAATCAGAGCTTTTACATACCGGATAGGAGGAAGAAGAGAAAGGGAAGGAGAGGGGTGAAAGCAAAATGCACACATCAGAAAGTTTTGAAACATCTGCAACTCACAAAAATTAATGGTGAATAACATTGGTTGGAATTCCTTGTCCTAGAATGTCAAGACAAAATGCTGGTATCTGAACAGAATGCACACAAGATCGTGAGCACATTCCACTAAGCCACTCTTAGACCTCTGATGTTCACCTTAGCCCCATATCATGTAGGGCATGATGTTATACTTCCAAAGATAGCTCACTTTCTGATTATATGTTTGAAGAGCTCACAGGGGCTTGTGCATTTTGCAGGTAATAAATGTTTTCATTTAAGCAAAATGATTTCTTCTGCAACTGTGAAATAACTTTTTAGGGTTAGACAGTTGACATTTTGGAGATAGTCCTCCATATACATATACATTCTGCTTTCTTTCCGTATTCTTACTTTCCAGCCCAAGATTCATAGTCTTAATTTTGTTTGGATATCTGAATTTCTTCTCGGTGTTTAACCCACAGATGCCCATTAATTTTTGTGAGTTGTGGATGTCGCAAAACTTTGTGATGCTTCCATTTTCCTTTCACTCCTCCCTCCTGTAATATGTGTAATAGCTCTGTTTTCTATTCATCTGGTAGGTACTTTTCTCTCTATTCTAAAAAAGTTTCTAATAGCCGTGACAGTGTTTCTTACAGTCTGTCTGCCCTCCTTCCACACCGCACCTCCCATAATCTCAGCAAAAAGGGTTCAGGATTCACCAGCTGTTCCCTCTCTGCCCAGCCCAGCCTGTTTAAGGAGCAGCACTTGTAGCATGTGCCGGAGAAGTCCAAAGGCCCTCATATGCTCCACCTGACCATTTTCAAAACTCTACCTCAGAAACTGGGCCCTTCTTTATCCCCACCATTGTCAATTCACTGGATACCTACCTACAATTTCTGTTGTCTTTAAAGCTACTCTGTGTTTAACCAGTCCTTCCCAAACCCAGTTTTTCAGGATCTCAGAATCAACCTAGTTTACATGCTCTTAAATCTTCCTCCTCCAGAAAAGTCCCCAATTTAACCTAAATGCACGGTCTTGACTTTACCAAATGCCTTCTAGTGGTAGGGCAGGCCCTACTTGGTGACCAGGACCATGCAGGGCATTCTCCCAGGGCCTAAACCCAACCCAGATGTCAGACTTGCCCTGAATCCTGGCACAAGTCAAAAACAGAATCCCGAAGCTTAGAATACATAGAATTACCTAGGGGATACTTGTTAAAAAGCAGATTCCTGGCCTGGCACGGTGGCTCATGCCTGTAATCCCAGCACTTTGGGAGGCTGAGGCGGGTGGATCACAAGGTCAGGAGTTCAAGACCAGCCTGGCCAAGACGGTGAAACCCCGTCTCTACTAAAAATACAAAAAATTAGCCAGGCGTGGTGGTGGGCACCTGTAATCCCAGCTACTCAGGAGGCTGAGGCAGAGAATCGCTTGAACCCAGGAGGCGGAGGTTGCAGTGAGGCGAGATTGCGCCACTGCACTCCAGCCTGGGTGACAGAGCAAGACTCCATCTCAAAACAAAAACAAACAAACAAACAAAAAGGCATATTCCTGGAACCTCCTTCAGAGATTCTAATCCATAAAATCTTGGTTGGATCCTAGAAATCTGTATTTCTCTGAAGCCCCTCAGATATATCTGTTCCCAATGATACAAGGACCATACTTTGAAAAATGCAGATGGAGTGATGTCAGATATCAAGTGACATATTTAAGATGCCTGAGGGAAAAGCCACTTTGCATGAAAACAAAGTCAATTAAAATAGCTTTATGAAAGGTTAGCTTTGCCATAAGACATTATCAGGATTTTGATGCTTCCTCCTTTGTTCGTGGCTGTCCAAACCTCCCTCCCCCTTTGGCTCCTGGCCTTGGTTTGGGACCTCTGAGCCGGGGCTCATGTCTTTTGTTATGTATCCTTAGCTTTGCCTCTCGACCTCGATTATGCTAGGAAATCACCTTGTGCTAGGAAAACCTCCAGAATTCCAGATCACTAAGATGCGTATGTGGAAATTACTCCCATATCCAGCTCCTTCCCCTTCCTCTTTCAGGCACAAATGACACAGCACTTGTCAACTGCCTGTGCTTGGAAGGAGCCGTGGGATTAATCATGGCTAATGAAATATGAGCAGAAGTGACATGTGTGGGATTCCCTTTAGTTTCTCTTCTTCCACCTCCGCTTCCTGGCCACGTGTTCCAGATGGTGCAGTAATGAGCTGGTGGAGCCTTCATCAGCCCAAGTCCTTCAGAGACTGTGTGGAGCAATTTTTGCTGATTTACCTGGAACATGTAGTGTGAGCAAGAAAGAAACTGTGCTGGATGAATCCACTGAGATTTAGGGGTAGTTTGCTATCACAGAAAACCAAAGTCCATTCTGACTAATATGCATTGGTAATGTACTTTAATGGAGTTTCGCCAAAACCACCTCTATCCTTGCTTATTTAGTTGATGGCTGCTGACTGTCTTAAATAATTCAGTATATGGTGAGGCAGGCAATGTAATAAATTGTCTTTATTTAGTGGTAATGGTTGGAGGAGCACCTAATAAATGTACTTACGTAGATAAATCTTTAGTTTGAGACAGATATGTTCAGCGCAATCTCTTCCTGACCAATTAGACTGTGAGCTCTTTGAATCTGACTAACACAGAGCTGATGGATTATTGAGCATTTATCTTTTAATAAATCTCAACCAGATTTGGGATCCGACAGTCATCATTTGCACTAACTCTAACCTGTGCTGAATTTTCCACATTTCTTCTGGATAGTCTCTGTTGTGTAGACACATAACCTTAGTATATCTTGTAAGTTCAGAAAAACATTAGGATCTGTCCTGATAAAACACATTAAAATGACTGAGTCACATTTTTTTCATTTAACTCTGTTAGATGTAGCATGGAAGCTGGGGGCAGTCACAGACCTGCAGAGGCTTTTAAGTTTCACTCCTGTGGATTTGTATTCTGTGTGTCCTCCTTAAAAGCTTTCATTGCCCCTACAAGGCGAGCTAGGTTGTCTGTCCTTGTTTTACCTTTGCAAATGCTTCAATTGTGCAGCTGGAAGAATGGCCTCTGAACAGATTCTTCTGGAGTGATTGTCTGATTCCTGGCCCAGAGCAAGATGCAAACTGGCAATTTTCTTTTGTTGTCTCTACCCCCTCCTCTGTCTCCATCCCCCAACTCCAAATCGTTAGTTGCATTTGAAAGTTGTTTTTTCTTTCTTTTTTTTCCTTTCCTGCCTAGTTGTATGCACTCCTAGTCTGGCTGACTTTCTGGGCTCTGATCCAGCTTAGTTTAACATTGTTTATGCCTTTCAGAGCCTTCTTGGGAGATTGGTGCTTTAATTAAGAACATATTGATTTTAGATACTAGAAAATGTCATCTGACCCAAAATATCTCTCCATGTTAAACCTCCTCAACAGTTTTCTCACTGAACCATAATCACTCCCTAAAAATAATCACAGTCTATTTTGAGCATATTTACACTTTTGAATGTAGCTTTGCTTATAGCACTCAATCAACACATTTAGTACACCTTGGCTAAAATATTCTCCTCACCATAGTTTTCTAGTTTTTTTCCTTTTCCTACATTTTAGTTCATTTTTATCTCCAAGAAATCTTTAGTTCAATAGCCACTAAAGGCACATCTAAGATTAAAAAGGGGCAATTACCTTGGAATATAATAGTTGTTTTTAATAACTTGTCATACTTTAAATCTTAACCTATCTCAAGACAATTTGAATTTGATGCTAACTAATTATCTGGCAAGCTCCTGATCTGTGACCTATCAGTGTCGCCCTTCACAAATATCTTTTCCTACTTAATATTTCCTTCCTTAGTATTTTAAAATAGGTAATTCTAATTCCAATATCAAAATGGGAAAAATATATGAATGATCAGGTAATTGACTAAATAAGGGAAACAAAGAAAAACGTATTGTCTTGGATTGGGTTCCCTAGCCCAGAAAGAGACCCTGAGACAAGGATTCAAGTTCAAGTTGTTTACTTGGGAGATGATCCTAGAAAACACTGATAGGAAGTGGGGAAGTGAAATAGGGAAAGGAAGGAAGTCAGCAAAGGGTACCTCAAGCCATTTCCTCTGTGGGCAACTGGGATTCAGTCCCGCCAGGGAGCTCTGGGAGACAGTATGAAACATTCCCCAGAGTTACCGCACCTAACAAGTGGGATATTTACCCCTCAACAGGGTGCCACTGGGCACCTATACCTCAACTTGGTTGCTCCTTGGAGTGTTAATTCTCTGGCACTTCCTGCTACTCTTGCACAGCTTCTTCCTGCTGTTAAACCAAAGAAACACTCTCAGCAGTCACAGTGATCTGGACAGGAGACAGGGAAATGCTGGATAGAAGAGGGCAGTTCCCTGGCAAATGCCCCTCCCTTAAGCCTGGAAACCTGCGGCCCTAAATGGGAACAGGCATTCCTGTTTTTGCACCCAAAAGTTGACTTTTGGCCCACCACACCCCCTATCGTGTACCCATACCCTAAACCCCTGGCTCCACAAGGAGACGAACAAAAGAGCAGAAGAATGGCAGCATGGCATGACAGAGAGAAGAGAAGGAGCGTCTGAATGCCGAGAAGATTTTGGCTGGGGACAGTTGGAGAGGAGGTGGGCCACTGGACAGCCAACCTCCAGAAGATCATCTTTCCAGTCCATTCTGCTTCCAGCTCCCCATCCATCCTGCTGAGAGCCATCTCCACCACTCAGTAAAATCCCCGCATTCATCCTTCAAGTCCATGTGCCACCGGATTCTTCTTGGACTCCAGACAATCACCTGGGTACCAAGAGGGCACTGACCCGCTTAACACTTAAGTCATCCACGAACAGCAAGGCTAAAAGAGCGCACTGTAACACATGCCCACTTGGGCTTTGGGAGTCACAGGCTCCTACCCCTGGACACTGCTGTGGGGCCGGAGCCCGGGAGCGCTTGCCCTGGCTCCCGCACCTGCCCATATGCGTGCTCCCTCTCCCATAAGCGGTTTGAGTGCACACAGTGGAGCCACACCTCTGTTGCACGTCCTGTGTGGGGGAAGTCAGGAACTTTCCCGTTTCAACAGGTCCTCTGAGTAAGCACCCAGTGGCTACAGAGGTGGAAGCTGGAGGATATGGAAGGCCTGACAGTGCCTGCTATTCCTATTAAAAGATGATCAGTCTCACTAATAATCAAATACATGCACATTAAAATAACAATGAAATATTATTTTTGACATATTTTGACATAATTTTGACATATTAGAATGGAAAAGATTTTCTTTCCAAAGAGGAGAATGTTGGAAAACTGGCACTTATATACTACTGGCAAGAATAAAAGTACAATCTTTCTGTAAAGGCAATTTGGAATATGAATCAAAAGACTTAAAATTGTGCTTCTCTTTGATCCAGAAAGTCTGCTTCTTAAGAATGTATTCTGAGAGGATAATTAGGCCAGTCTGCAGTGTTCACTGAATCATGTTAAAAAAGACAAATAACTAGAAAAATCTAAATGTCTAATAATAAGTGATTGGTTAATCCCTCATTCATCCATCTAATCCATCCATCCAGTAGAATATAATGCAGGCATTTAAGCTGATTCAGCAAAAGTGATTACCTGGAAATATTTTCACAATATACTGATAAGTGGAAACATCAAATGCTGTATTTTGTTTAAATATATATGAGTGTGTTATGCATATGTGAAAAATTCTGGAAAGACAAAAACCAAATGCTAAAGGCAGCTATTGCTGATCAGTAGAAATACAGGTATTTAAAAATTCTTTTGATGTCTTTTTGTAATTTCAGAGCTATTTATAATAGTATTAAAGAAAGCATATATAGTTTATGAGGTTTCTATACAAAGGCCACTTAGGATGCAATAAATATTACATTTAAAATGTCAGGCTGTGCGTGGTGGCTCACACCTGTAATCCCAACAATTTGGGAGGCTGAGGTGGGTAGATTGCTTGAGGCCAGGAGTTTGAGGCCAGCCTGGGTAATATGGCGAGACCCTGTCTCTACAAAAAAATAACAATTAGCCAGGCATGCTGGCTAATTTGTGGTCCCAGCTACTCCAAAGGCTGAGGTAGAAGGATTACCTGAGCCTGAGAGCTCGAGGCTGCAGTGAGCCATGATCATGCCACTGCATTCTAGCCCGGGTGACAGAGTGAGACCCTGTTTCAAAAAAAAAAAAAAAAATTATTTGTATAAACTAAATGTAGAATGATAATTTACTTGTGAAAGTCACCCCTATAAACTGAAAGCATAAGATACACATCATCTTATCTTAAATGCTTTTGTTAAATGAAAATCACTTGATTCTTTTCTAGAAAAATGCCACGTAGCATTATCCCTTTTCCCTATACAAAACTATGGGTCATCATAACTTTGTCTTGAGTAAAGTTATAGGTCATGTAATTTTGCAGTTTGGAGGAAAAACTTATAGCGGGAAACAAAAATGGAAGTAGATTGTGTTTAAAACATTCGTTGTATGTCCTGTAGTTAGAAACATGATATAGCAACCGAAACATGTTTTCTCAGAAGATCAAAAAGACATAGAAGTAATGATCAAAATTTTATGACTCTTTGTGGTCTAAAATCATGGTTTTATACCTTATCCAATTTGTTTCTCACCAAAAACTCTTTGGGGTTATGTTATTACTATCCCTATATCACAAGTGAAATCTCTGAGGGCTAAGTTTTAAATAATTTTTTTCTACCTTAGCTAAAAAAGCTTCTATCTTAGGAATCAGAGATTGTTCTGATTCTTCAGCTCATTTCTTTTCCCTTTCAATACTGGGCATGAGATTTGGAGTCACACGGCTTGGCCCTTGTCCCAGGCTCTCTTAGCTGGGTTATGCATGAGCCCATGTTCCCTTATGGGTAAAATAAGGATAATAATATATACAGATTAGGGCAGTTGTTCCCAAACTGTGGAATGCATAGGATTCACTTGGAGAGCCTGTTAAAGCACAAATTCTTGGGCTCCATCTCCAAGATTTCTGAACCAGTAGGTCTGGAATGGAATCTGAGAATGTGTGTTTCTTACAAGTTATCCGGTCATGCTAATGTTGCTGGTCTAAGGACAATACTTTGAGAACCAGTGGCCTAGGGTATATTAACTTTTGCTTCTACTGAGAGGTTTGTTTGTTTGTTTTTTTAATCTGTCCGTGGCATTCAAATCACAATTTAGATTATAAATTATTTATATATTTTCTGTGGCTGTAGTTTTTTTTATGTCTTTTTTTTTTCTTTTTTGTTTGAGACAGAGTCTCATCTGTTGTCCAGGCTGGAATGCAGTGGCACAAACACAGCTCAACCTCCTGGGCTCAAGGGATCCCCCCGCCTCAGCCTCCTAAGTAGCTGGGACCACAGGTACATGTCACCATGCCCAGCTAATTTTCTTTTCAAAAAAATCTTTTGTAGATATAGGGTCTCACCATGTTGCTAAGGCCGGCCTCAAACTCCTGGCCTCAAGCAATCCTCCTACCTTGGCCTCCCAAGGTGCTGGGATTACAGGCATGAGCCACTGCACCTGGCCTTTTAATATCATTTTTAACTGTTTCAGACTTTCCCCAAATTAAGTCTTTGCTATGTTGTGCTTTTATGTTGGAATTATGAATAATATCACTAATATGAAAATTATTTGGGGTATGAATAGTGTTTATAGTTACAATGGTTGATAATAAAAAAAAGTAAGCTAAAGACTGATTTGTCTTCAGAAATGAAAATAAGGCCGGGCGCGGTGGCTCACGCTTGTAATCCCAGCACTTTGGGAGGCCGAGGCAGGCGGATCACAAGGTCAGGAGATCGAGACCACGGTGAAACCCTGTCTCTACTAAAAATAAAAATAAAAAAAAATTAGCCGGGCGTGGTGGCGGGCGCCTGTAGTCCCAGCTACTCGGAGAGGCTGAGGCAGGAGAATGGCGTGAACCAGCGAGGCGGAGCTTGCAGCGAGCCGAGATGGCGCCACTGCACTCCAGCCTGGGCGACAGAGCGAGACTCCGTCTCAAAAAAAAAAAAAAAAAAAAGAAATGAAGAAAATAATATGTGAGGTACCCACCCCGAATTTCACACTGTATCACTCAGGACTGCTGCTTATCAGCCTCTCTCCATCATAAAGCCTCAGGCTAAAGTTTCATTGTCATGGAAACAGAGAACAAATAAAGCAGAAGTGAAGGGAATATGCACTGCTTATTTCTTCCTTTATTTTTTTCCAGCCACCCCTGGAACTTGAAAGTAATTAGACAATCTTCCCATGCTGGAAGAAATCTTCATATTTGGGTTGTAGATCACAAACTCTCCAACAGAGAAGTGGGCCTAAATCAGAAAATTGTACTACATGTGGGCTGGGCGCAGTGGCTTACAACTGTAATCCCAGCACTTTGGGAGGCCGAGGCAGGAGGATTGCTTGAGTCCAGGAGTTCAAGATCAGCCTGGGCAACATGGTGAAAGCTCATCTCTACAAAAAAATACAAAAGTTAGCTGGGCGTGGTGGCATGTACCTGTAGTCCCAGCTACATGGGAGGCTGAGATGAGAGGATCACTTGAGCCCGGGAGGTGAAGGTTGCAGTGAGCCGAGATGGCGCCACTGCACTCCAGTCTGGGTAACAAAATGAGATCCTGTCTCAAAAAAACAACAAAGAAAAGAAAATTGTACTACTTGTATGATAGTGATATGATACCCTCTGCCTATGAATCCCATGGCTCAACACAGAACTTGCTTTTGTTTGTCCTAAGTGCAGGTTGCTCAAGTTTCTAAAGAGAATATCCTAGCATATTAAAGACAAAGCGATTTTTTAATTTGTCCTTACAATTCATTAACTTTGTGTCTTGTTAACCTTTACCTTTTTAAGATGAAGGGTGCTAGATCTTTTCATATTTTTAAACATGAAAATAAACAATCAGCTGCTATTCACAGTCCTAAAATGTGCTAAATGAGTTTTCAACCAAGTAGATATAAAAATCTTGAGATTGATATTATTTGCCTGTGGCGACAGTTGTTCTTAGTGATAGAAGATGAAACTGACTGTTGAGGTTCAATGGTTGGTCCCAGGCCCCAAAAAGTTTCAAAATTAGATCAAGGACCAGAAACTTCTGATGCTTAGTCTTTTACTTTGAAAGAGAATCAGAAGAGAACATCTGGAACCTTAGGGAGATTTATATATTCTTTCTCGACAGTGGGGTCCACTTATTAGCTAATATGCTTTCTCTATTTCTAATCATGGAGACCATTTAGCTATTTGAGATTTTCCAATACTTCATTTTTACAATGCTGTGTGTTCTTTGTTTAGCTTCATTCTTTCTCATAGGGCTTTGGTTTGAAATAGCTTAGGAAGGGGATTTCATGTCTTGTAGCTATCTAATTTAGAATTGCCCTTTCATTTCTACCAGTAATTTTTAGCATAATATATTAATCAAAGTTGTCTCATTTATTTCCTCTTCTTATTTCTCTCTTTTCACATGACTTTTTTCTTTGCCTACCTCTTGCACAAAGAGCCAAATAAAAGCCCACAAAAAACATTCAATGTGCACTAATTAAAATAATAAAAATGTTAGGACAATATGGTATTTATTTCTAGGCTTTCTGTACTAAAAATAATAATACCTTGATTTTTTTTTTTTTTTTTTGAGACGGAGTCTCGCTCTGTTGCTCAGGCTGGAGTGCAGTGGCTCGATCTCGGCTCACTGCAAGCTCTGCCTCCCAGGTTCATGCCATTCTTCTGCCTCAGCCTCCCGAGTAGCTGGGACTACAGGCGCCTGCCACCACACCTGGCTAATTTTTTGTATTTTTTTTAGTAGAGACGGGGTTTCACCGTGTTAGCCAGGATGGTTTCGATCTCCTGACCTTGTGATCCGCCCACCTCGGCCTCCTAAAGTGCTGGGATTACAGGCGTGAGCCACCACGCCCGGCCAATACCTTGAATTAATGCTGTACCTCAAGGCACTGTTGCAGATATTTATCTTTCTATTATTTTCAGGAGGGAGAAATATTTATTACAGTCCTAATTTTGTAGGTGGAGAATGAATGATTTGTCCAGAGTTTCAGAGTTAATGAGTGCTGAAGGTGAGACAAAAGGATTTTGTAAGGATTTACTAAGATGAGGACTTCTTGATGCTCATCTTGGTATTCTTTGTAGTACATTTTGTTGCTGTAATTGCAAGAAGATGCTTTTATAACATAATAATAGACATTTCAAAAAAACATTGGTCCTAGTACTGGTTATAGATTATGTTTTATTCTTTGCAGAAGCTTTATGTAGGTTTTTTTCCAACAATTTCAAATGAATCTTGGTTGTATATTTAGATTTACTTACAAAATTGCAGATGGCATGGAATTCTGTGCAGTGGTAGGTTATAGCATCATGACCAGCCTACCCTGGCAGATGTGTCAAATAACCTCTGGAGTGTTTCCCTTCCTACTTCTTTTTAGGTTATTGAAATATTTATATAGAATAAACTAAAGCTCACATATGTGAGTTTTTCCTAGGGGTGGCTGTTGTCTTTTAAAAACAAGGAGTTATGAGGAAGGTTTGAACATGGCTTATTGTGGATAGTCAGTCACAGTTACATTCAAAGCATAGAAAAATGTGGTCCAAGTCAATAACTTTCCTACTCATGATCCTGTCCTCCCACAGGGCCTATGAATTTCAATCATAATTTCTTTGGAAAAAGACATCTATTGCTCAAACATTATCCACTAAGGATGATGGATAAAAATAATAGTTAAGATTTTTGTATTAATTTGTCATGTTAAATTTCATCTCATGGGTGAGCTCTGTGGTTGGGAAGGTTGAATAAAATGAGATCTACAATCAAGAGGCTTACGTAGCTGAGAAGCAGTGTGAACTCACAGGGCACCTGGTAGTTTAGAAGGTGGGAAGGAAAACAAAAGTCAGGCACAAGTCACAGACAAACACTCCCACAGTAGCCAACCCTGCATAGTCCCAGAAGGTCAAACAATCTATGATATGAGAAATGTGTCTAATAGAAGCTAGCATGAAAAGTTAAAGTATAATTTTTTTTCAACCTAACAGAAGCTGGTAGATTGTAACTAATTTTATTTTGAAGCAAGTGTAGTCTATTAGTCTTTGTCATCGTGATGTATAAGAACATTAAATAGTCGATGATGAGGCTGGGCATGGTGGCACATTCCTGTAATCCTAGCACTTTGGGAGGCTAAGGCAGGGGGATCACGTGAGGCCAGGAGTTCCAGACCAGCCTGGGCAACATCAAGAGACCTAGTCTCTTAAAAAGTCAGTGGTGAAATATGAAACAATATAAGGCATAGAAAATGGTGTTTTGATTAGAATGGATAATTGTAAGTAAACTTTGGTAAAACAGAGTCCCATTCTCCTCACCCCCACCTCAGTGAAGCGTCTGTTGCTCTACCTGAAGAGCATACATGTAGCTGCTTTAATTCAGTTCAATTCAATTCATTTCAAACATTTTAGGGATGTTCATTTTGTGCTTGCTTCAGAGATAGGAAGGAAGAGCTATTGGCCAAACATGGAAGAGAAGCCCAGTGTCTCCTAAAGCAGATGGTAACTTGAAAGACGATGAGCAACCTCTTCCAGAGAGAGATATAACGTATAGGGATAACATTTCTTTGGTTTTCTCTAGTTTGTAAAGAAAATATTGCCAGTGTTTCCTACCTTGGTAGTGTACATGAAAATAGTTTTAAAAAGAACAAGATATATGTACAGTCAATAAACATGAGAAAAGATGCTCAACATTGTTATCATCAGGAAAACATAAATATAAGTAACAAAAAGATCACTACTCATCCACTAGAATGGTGAAAATTAAAAACACTGATAATACTGTGTTGGTGAGGATGTGGGGCAACTGCAATGCTCATGTATTTATCATATAACTAAGCCAATTCTACTGCAAGACTTACACTTGAATGATCCTAGCAGCTTTATTCATGATAGCCCAAACTGTAAACAACCCAAATGTTTATCATTGAATGAATGATATGGATGAAAAATTTTGGAACATCTTCATTCAATGGAAAACTAATCAGTAATAAAAATTATTGATGCATGCAAAAATGGATGAATATTTAAAAAGATAAAATTGGTCTAATAAAGTTAGACCAAAAGAGTATATATTGTGTGATTCTATCGGTCTAACGTAACAAGTACAGTCAAGTAATGTCAAGAAGCAGATGATTGGTTTCCTGGGGCTGGAAAATGGGGATTGTTGGGGGATTGACTGCAAAAGACAGCAAGGGAATGTCTTTTTCTTTTCTTTCTTTTTTTTTTTTTATTATACCTTAAGTTCTGGAATACATGTGCAGAACATGCAGGGTTGTTACATAGGTATACACATGCCCTGGTGGTTTGCTGCACCCATCAACCCGTCATCTACATTAGGTATTTCTCCTAATGTTCCCCTAGCCCCCCAACCCGCCGACAGGCCCCGGTGTGTGATGTTCCTCTCCCTGTGTCCATGTGTTCTCATTGTTCAATTCCCACTTAGGAGTGAGAACATGTGGTGTTTGGTTTTCTGTTCCTGTGTTAGTTTGCCGAGAATGATGGTTTCCAGCTTCATCTATGTCCCTGCAAAGGACATGAACTCATCCTTTTCTGTGGCTGCATGGTATTCCATGGTGTATATGTACCACATTTTCTTTATCCAGTCTATCATTGGTAGGAATTTCTTGAGTGATGGAAATATTGTATATCTCAAGTGGAATGGAGGGTATATGAGTATGTGCATTTGTCTCATCAACCTATACACAGAAAATGGTGCATATTGTATAAAAATTATACCTCTATCAAATTGATTTAAAAAGAAAAATATCCATGTGTTTATTATGATTTGTGCAGTAAAATTATTTCTCAAGATATCTCTTTCATAGAGGTTCCAAATTGGCCTCAACATAGTGCCAGGCAGAAAACTAGGTAACATTTTACAGTTTAACGAAAAGTAGGCCACTGATGCTGGGAGGAGCTGCTCTAACAGTCTAACAAATGAGGCGATTCCCAGTCAGGCACTGGCTAAGGGTGATGGCTGGATTTAGGATGTCTGGATTTGCATCTAGCTCACCATCTGCCGGTTGAGTGACCTTGGGAAAGTTACTTAATTTCTCTAAGCATCCATTTTTTCGCGTAAAAAATAGGGATAACAATGGTCTCAATGTTACAGTGTGTACAAAGATTAAACTAGACAGCCTATGTGAAGAGCTCAGGATATATAAAATGCTTCACCTATATGAGCTATTATTTCTGATTTCATCTCTCACAAGAACACGGAGATACAGAGGAGAAAGAACACAGGAAGGAGAAGTGTATGCAGCTTTATGCATCTGTTTATTCCTTGGTTTCCATTTTTCCTTCGTGCTGAATGGAAGGCTCTCGTAAAAGGAATGTTGTCCTCCATTCCCAGAAGAATGGAGACTGGGGATGCTGGACTGAACCTGAGAGACTGGACTAAGGGAAGCGCAGGGCTGAGCTGTACTGCATTCCCAACTTGTCCTAATGATTTTGAGAAGCAGAAGAATTTAATGGCAGGCAGCTGATCTGCAACCATTTACCTTCGTGTCTTCACTGTGGCAGGTAATTCTGGGCCACATCAGGCACAGGTAAATATAAAGCCCCATGGAAATATTATCTCATGCTCACATTTAAAATCACAAATCAAAAAATAAAATAAAATCACAAATCAAGGATCTGTGAATCATCTTGCAATCTGGTTACTTCAGATTCTAGCATTATATTTAATGTCAAACTATCCAATATTTAAGATCCTTTATCACAATCAGTAGAGAATGGTGTATGTTTGAGGGTAGTGTTGCTGCTGCTAAGTTAAAGAATGTGTCTGAGGAATGGAACTTTCCCTCCATTTGTCCTATCTGCTTCTTACTCAAGCATTTACAAATTTGGTTTAGATTTCTGAAGTCAAAGTAAATAAATGAATTTTATAAAGTTTTTCTGTGAAAAAAAAGAATAATAAGTGAAAACATTCTGGAAGACTCACTTATTCAGAAATACTTTATCAGTAGCTCAGCGGTGTGTGTGTGTGTGTGTGTGTGTGTGTTTATTGGACATTTTTATGGAGTTATTTGGCAGAGTTTAAAAACTCTGAGATGTGAAAACTATCTGATCATTTTCTTTGCTTTGACAAATTCTGCCTGAGTCCCCTATTCTTGAAGTCTTCAAATGAATGCATAATTATCTATAAGCTATTGTGCACATTGGTTTGCAAAGGAGAAAAGGCAGGGAGTCAACTTTGGAATGGAATGAATTCTCATGATTGAATCGTTTTTGGTGTGTGTGCTTCCTGAATCCCTTAGAAGGCTGTGTTCCTAAGACAACATGGAAAATCAGAGGGGATGTTGCAACACATCACCCAAGGGAATGGAAATGTAAGTCTGAGTATAAAATTGAAAGACATCCATCTGTAGGAACAGGGAGTAACTCAACGAGTGCCCTAAACCAAATGAAACACCCAGGTCTTTCTTGGCGTACAGTCATCTGATCTCTATCTCTCTGGCTAAGTGATAATGTGAAGGAGGAGGCCTGAGCTAGTCCAGATTAATCAAACATGAGAAACTGATTAATATTTTCTTATTTGTCACTTACTTAAGAATAGATTTTTCACATAAAAATATCTGGTTAGATAACTGTTTCTTTTTTGTTTTGAGACGGAGTCTCGCTCTGTCGCCCAGGCTGGAGTGCAGTGGCGCAATCTCGGCTCACTGCAAGCTCCGCCTCCCGGGTTCATGCCATTCTCCTGCCTCAGCCTCTTCAAGTAGCTGGGACTACAGGCGCCCGCCACCACGCCCGGCTAATTTTTTGTATTTTTAGTAGAGACGGGGTTTCACCGTGGTCTCGATCTCCTGACCTCGTGATCCGCCCGCCTCGGCCTCCCAAAGTGCTGGGATTACAAGCGTGAGCCACCGCGCCCGGTCTAGATAACTGTTTCAAGTAATATGTGTAAATTTAGTTTTTCTTGCTTAGGGTGTGATTGCTGAGACCTCTAAGAAATGTGAATGTTGGCCGGGAGTGGTGGTTCACGCCTGTAATCCTAGCACTGTGGGAGGCTGAGGCAGGCAGATCATTTGAGGTTAGGAGTTCAAGACCAGCATGGCCAACATAGTGAAACCCTGTCTCTACTAAAAATACAAAGAAATGAGCTGGACATGGTGGTGCGTGCCTGTAATCCCAGCTACTGGGGAGGCTGAGGTATGAGAATCACTTGAGCTCAGGAGGCAGAGGTTGCAGTTAGCTGAGATTGCGCCACTACACTCCAGCCTGGGTGACAGAGTGAGACCTTGTCTCCAAAAAAAAAGGAAATGCAAATGTTGTCAGTAGAGAAAAACCTAAATTAAATAATAATTGAATATGTAGGGAAACCGTTTAGTCAACTATGAAAAAAACGCTAGCTCCAGGCTTTGGACCTGTAACAAAAAAACTTTAACCCACAATCAGGAGATTCTGCAGATAATTTTAGTTCTGCTACTAACGTTTATGAATAAATCGTGTCAACTCTCTGAACAGTTTCCTTTTCTTGAAAATAAGAAGGAGAGGGTTGGACTTTCTGGTCTCAAACTCTATGATTCTGCCCTGTCTAAACATAGATGAAGTTTTCAAGATCTCTATGTATGGGGAGGCAGGATGATGCCTTCATAACTTTACTGTGGTTTCTCAACCTTTTCATTAACTAATTATGTCATATTTAAGCTCTACAAAAGATATAAGGAATTAACTGTAGTTATATTGTTATATAAACTGTCAGGTAAAGATACACGGGTATAATTTCAATTCTTCCTGCACTCCCACTTCAGCTACACATAGAGGAATCTTTAATTAAAGGCATAAACCTAAGGCAACAAGAAGACTGTGATTGCCTCCCCAACCGAACAGTAGGAACCTACCTAGAAATCACACAAAGCAGACACTTGATTTTTCGTTTAACACCTAGGCTTAGTTTGTGTTTTGTTGCACATGCCAACGGGAATCCACAGTGGCAGCATTTTAGAAGCTGGAAAGCCAATGCAGTAGTGAGAACTGACTCAGTAAACCTGAGAATGCCAAATCCTAAACTGACACTGTGAAGATGAGAACCAACTGGATTTATGCCACACAACCCTGAAAAGCCTCAAAATAGGTGGTGTCAGGGCTGCAGGAGTAGAACGGAAGTGAGGCTAAAATAAAGAGGACTAAGGCCCGGGCCCGGTGGCTCATACCTGTAATCCTAACACTTTGGGAGGCCGAGGCGAGTGGACTACCTGAGTTCAGGAGTTCGAGACCAGCCTGGGAAACATGGTGAAACCCCATCTCTACTAAAATACAAAAAATTAGCTGGGCATGGTGGCAGGTGCCTGTAGTCCCAGCTACTTGGGAGGCTGAGGCAGGAGAATTGTTTGAACCTAGGAGGCGGAGGTTGCAGTGAGTCGAAATCTTGCCACTGCATTCCAGCCTGGGTGACAGAGCAAGACTCCATCTCCAAAAAAAAAAAAAAAAAAGAGTACTAGCAGCAGTGGCTCAGTGGCTCACACCTGTAACCCCAGCACTTCGGGAGGCTGAGGCTAGCAGAATACTTGAACCTAGGAATTTGAGATCAGTCTGGGCAACAAAGTGAGACCCTGTCTGTACTAAATAAATAAATAAATAAAGCCAAGCATGGTGGCAGGCACCCATAGTTCCTGCTACTCGTGCAGCTGAGCTGGGAAGATTGCTTGAGCCCAGGAGGTCCAGGCTGCAGTGAGCCGTGTTCGTGCTACTGCACTCTCTAGCCTGGGTGACTGAGTGAGACCCTATCTCAAATAAGTAAATAAATAAAATAAATAAAGAGGATTGGTTGAGAGCTAAAGTGGATTGGTAAGAAGCATGCAGATCCCTAGGTTCTCCTGGCACTGCATACCCTAGGAAAGGGCCTCATTACCACCACAGCTGAAGTCTGCGTGCTGGTTTTTTGCAGATGGTAAACAAGAGCCTCTGATCTGGAGGAAACCAGACACAATCGATTGAGAGCATGAATACCATACATAAAAGAAGGCGATTAAATAAATGTATGTATTGATTGTTGAATCCCCTTAACTCTCTCCTCCCACTTAGCTCCCCAAATACTGGCAGCTGAAAACAGTGAGTGAATGAAGAAGGAGGAAGCCAGGGGAGACAAAGAAACAGGATACACAACACAGGGGAAAGATGAAAATGACTCCCCTGGATGGTGGTGAAGAGAGTTGCTAGGATGACAACTGTGCATCAAGCTGAAAACCCAGATTGGAGCATGTGAAGCAAGAGATATATATGGCATCATCTTTTTGAACTAAAAATGGCTGCGTGAACCTGGCCCACTGCTTATCTGTACTTGGCTTTCCTGGGTCACATGTAGATGAAGTACTGATCTCTTCTCCTTCTTGGGTCAGCTAAGGACACTCATTCCCTCCATAGGGATGTTCTGCTTGGACCTGTTCCTGAGAGCTGGAGGTTGGTCAAGGTAAGAATAGAAGTAGGAAATATGAGGAAGATTCCTGCCTGTTGTCTAGCATCTGGCCTATACTGTCCCCTGCCAAATGTCCCAGTTGTGGTGAGCCCAGTGTTTCTCAGAACTCGCTCATTCCCTGGTCCACCGACTCCTCCAGAAGGTTTTGGTAAACTGTCAGCCAAGATAAAGTCAGACGATGAGCCAGAATCATAGTCTTTTTCTGTAAATTCCTCTTTTCCACTTAACATTATTTTAATGAAATTTATCCATGTTTATGTATTTAGGTCCAGTTCATTGATTTTCTCAGCCATATAGTATTCTATTGTTTGACTACACTGCAACTTACGAATCTGCCTTTTGTTGGTTGTACTTTTAGGTTGCTTGTTTTTTTTACGTTATTAGCAGGAAATGCTTTTAGGAATATCTTTCCACATATCTCCCCGTGAACATGTAATATTCTCTCTGGTATTTACTTAGAGGGGTACTGCTGGATTATAACATTTGTTCCTAACAATGAATATTTCCAAATTTTCCTAAGTACCTTTTACCAATTTTTACTCCCACCAGCAATGTATAAAAGCTTCTGGTGCTCTGCATTCTCACGAATACCTGGTCTTGCCAGACTTTAATTGAAGTTTGCTAGTTAAATGTGTGTAAAATGTTTCCTCATTGTTATTTTCATTTATATGTGACCAATGAGATTGAACTTTTTTTAAATGTCTATTGGCCATTCAAATGTCCTATTATATGACTTGCCTATTCATATTTTTGGTACACTTTTCTATTTTGTTATTCAATGTTTTTCTCTAGATTTGAGAAAGTTATATATTATATATTCAAAATTTATATATTTTGAATTATAATCCTTTGTTGGTTATAGTGTTGCAGATATCTCGTCCCAGAGTATTGTCATCTCATTGATTCTTATTATAGTGTCTTATTTTGGGTAAACTTTTAAAACATTAAAATATAATAGACATGAATGCGGGTAGAAATCTTAAGGGTATAGTTCTATAAATGTTTACAAATGAATCTACCTATGTAAAATATTATGTACCTTTTGGTGATTTTTTTTTTTTTGAGATTGAGTCTTGATATTTTGCCCAGGCTGGACTTCAACTCCTGGGCTCAAGTGATCCTCTTGCTTCAGTCCCAAGTAGTTGGGATTACAGGTATGCATCACCATGCTCAGCTCTTTTGATGCATTTTTAACAATGTAGTTGAATGAAAGAACCTTTCCATTTGTGGTTTGTGAGTTTGTGTTTTGTTTAAGAAATTCTCCTTTATCCTAATGTCATAGACATGTTCTCTTACTTTTCTTCTAAACACTTTAAACAGTTTTGGTTTTATTTCACTTCATGGATATGGAATGGGTATATGTGTGTGTGTGCATGTGCACATGTGCATACAATTTGAAGTAGTGATCCAGTTAATAATGGATTTTATTCAAGCGCGATTTATTGGCCATCATTACCCTCTGATCTACAAATCACCACTTTCATGCATCAAGATTCCATATGTGTGTGGGTCTAATTTCTGGCCACTCCATTGTGTTCCATGGATCTCCTTGTCTGGCTTTGTGCTATGAGGGAGAAAAAGATATTCCAGGAATATCGGCCCAATAAGCCGATTTTTTTTTTTGTTCTTGAGAACTGAATTAGATTATCATTTTTTTTTCCTTTTAAAGTCTTCTCAGATCTTGTCAAAGATTCCAGGAATATCTTTTTCTCACCTATCAAAAAGTTCATTGTTGTGACACCTATAATAAAAAACAGATTAACAAGAGAAAAGCGTACACATTTATTTAATATAAGTTTTACAGAATTGTCTTTAGAAATGAAGCCCCCCACCCTCCCTGCCCACTGCCCAACCAAGGAAACCAGAGAAACCTGTGTATTTTTATGCTTAGGTCTGATGAAGAGTGGTCAGTCTTGCAGAAGTCTGATTGGACAAAAGGGGTATGATCTAATGGTAATAAACTCGGAGGAACTTAGCAAAGCCTGTCCAGATTCTTCTTGGCGACTTTGTGTCTTCAAGGGTAAAGATAGTTCTTTTCTCTGGGTATAGGGGAGGATACTTCTGGAATGAAGGTTTTATGAGCTACTTCAAGAGAGAAGGGTGAGGGAAAGGTGAGAATGACCTTCCTGCTTCTGCTGTTTCCTCAAATGCCAAGGTGCCACATTTTAAGGTAGAATGTTCTGAACCCATCAGTACTAATACCCATGGCCTTAGTCGCTGTAACTTCATCATAAAATTTGATACTGGGTAGAGCAAAATTTGTTCCCTATTTTGTGCCATAAATTCTCAGTTGTGCACAGAAGCATGAAATCATTCAAATGGTTCTATGAACTCAGGTCAATGAAGGAGAAAACGTACCCGATTTGTAGTCACAGCGTCCAGCCCAGCTCTGGCCTATCTGGTTATGTGACTTTGAGCTTTTTCATCTTAAAACATGTAAATCTCAATGGTTCCATAGGGTCCCTTCCAACTCAGAAAATCCTGACTCTATCATACCAACTTTGTCTTATTTCTAACAATCTACCCCTATTGCCCAATAAGCCGATTGTTTTTGTTCTTGAGAACTGAACTAGATTATCTTTTTTGTTTCCTTTCAAAGTCTTCTCAGATCTTGTCAAATATCTAAGTTCAGAAGAGAAACAACTGTCATTGATTTTTCATAAATGTCTCATCTGTTTTGTTCATACTTTCTAAAACAATTTGATTTACACAGAGATTTTAGTTGGTCTCATTGGGACTGTAAAAATATCTCTTCCTCTTTCAGAATGGATTATTTCAAGTAGTGATTTAAATGAAAATCAGCATGTAGTTTTATCACAGTCAGTTTGAACTAGACTTAGCAGAAGAAACGTTCCCATCCTTATAAAGCAAATGAGTTCTATAGTGAAATGCTATAACTAGCATGCTTTAAGTTAAGAACTTTTTTTGGCCGGGCACGGTGGCTCACACCTGTAATCCCAGCACTTTGGGAGGCTGAGGCAGGCGGATCACAACATCAGGAGTTCGAGACTAGCCTGGCCAACTTGATGAAACCCCATCTTCACTAAAAAAATACAAAATTTAGCCTGGCATGGTAGCATGCGCTTGTAATCCCAGCTACTCGGGAGGCTGAGGCAGGAGAATTGCTTGAACCCGGGAGGTGGAGGTTGCAGTGAGCCGAGATTGCACCACTGCTCTCCAGCCTAGGCAAAAGAGCAAGACTCCATCTCAAAAAAAAAAAAAAAAAAGAGAATCATTCTCATTCATTTACATTTACAAAATGAATACTTAATTGGAGGGTCGGTATAATTATTCACACTACTGAAGGCTTAATTTTTTTTTTAAATGAGGATTCACTATGGAGTTCATTTAAAATATTATTTATTATATTGTTGAAAGTATGGCAAGACAGGTATGATGAAGTTAGGATTTTCTGAGTTGGAAAGGATCTTATGGGGCCAGTCAAATCTACATGTTTTAAGATGAGAAAGCTAAGGCCTAGACAGAAGAGTGACTTATCCAAGGATTTAATTTAGAAGACTTTTCTGCCCAGAAATGTTTTCTGTGTGAAAAGTTGAAATTTATCTATGTGTTTTTGTTCATAATGTTAAATTACAATGTTATATACATTGAAGGGCAAAACTAGGTTTTGTAAAGTCTGAAGTAATTCAAGGGGTCCCTTTCGAAAAAAAAAGGACCCCAAATTACAAATATAAAATTAAGTATAAAATAAAAAATATATGTATATATTTAGAATAGAAAAAATAGGCTGGGCATGGTGGCTCACACCTGTAATCCCAGCACTTTGAGAGGCTGAGGTGGGGGATCACCTGAGGTCAGGAGTTCAAGACCAGCCTGGCCAACAGGGTGAAACCCTGTCTCTACAAAAATACAAAAATTAGCCGGGCACAATGGTGGGTGTCCATAATCCCAGCTACTTGGGAGGCTGAGGCAGGACAATCGCTTGAACCAGGGAGGTGGAGGTTGCAGTGAGCCAAGATTGCACCATTGCACTTCAGCCTGGGCGACAGAGTGAGACTCCGTCTCAAAAAAAAAAAAAAAAAAAAAAAAAAGGAGAATAGAAAAAATTTCACAACATATTATGAAGATTTAGAATTCTGGTCCCTTTCTTCTGAGTTCTTTTTAGGCAATTTATCAGAAACACATATAGTAATGTTTCCAAGCAAAGTCTGTCTTCCTCTCCCCACCTAGAATACTCTATAACTCCCAACAACTTCCAGAACTCATGGCTTCATCAGCTTTAAGGTAAATCTGCCTCTGCACACATCATACACATTATTTCACTAATTTTAAGAGTGATCAACAAAGTGAGAATCTGTGTAATGCAGAAAATAAAGAAATCTCTATTTCATTTTTATATCATAACTAAAAACTAAACTCACATTTGTTATAATGTATAATGGAACATATAGACGTTAGCTAAAAGTAAGTATGAAGAAAAATGATACCTTTTATTCATTGTCAGTTCTATACCAAATTTCAGATTTTAGATGAGGAAACCAAGGCTCATAAAAGTTAAGCAGCCTGTCCAAGGGGACCCAGGTATTTGCATTCTATTACTCCCACTTCCCACCAATGGTTCCAAAAATGTCTCTTTTCAGCGCCTAGTGCAGAAGGTTCACAATGACAAATGAGGCCCCAGGGGTGAGCTCAGAAGCACAGAGCAGCTCCTCAAAGACACCAACCTCATATCCCTTAGGAGATTTCCTAACAAAAATAGCAGACCCCACAGGTGGTTGCAGGTAGAGTTTGGGTAATTCCCCAACATTTTAGTTATAAATACGTTGTATAATGGCAGCCTGCTATGTACCTGTGTGCACTGATGCCACTATATTTCCTCTTAGCTTGCGATTTTATCCTTTTTTATCAGCTAGTAGAATATAGTAACATATTCGGAACTTTGATTTCTAAGATCTAGCACACTGGATTATCTGAAGCCACATCAATGCCCATTTTCAATACCTGTGTGATGAAAATTATTTAATTTAAAAAGATTGCATCTTATAAGCCTGGTGAGTATGTTGAGTGATCCAGAGCATGCTCAGAGTGGAGAAAACTAGTCCTGGTCCTGTCTCTATTACTTATGTCCTGAAATTTGATGATTTTTCTCCTTTGGCTGCAGGCTACAAAATTCTTAACTCCTTGCAATGTAGGATCTTTGGCTATGAAATGAAAGTGTTACACCTAGGACTCTGAAACAGTCCATGACTTTTATTTTATTTTTACAGAGGACTAATATATGGGAATGTTTATCCCAGTATTATTCATAGTGGTGGCAGGGGTGCTGGTGGTGGAAGAGGGAACCATACCAGGAGAATGGCTACGTAATTTGTGTTGGATGGTTACCATGGGATGTTATTCAACTATTAGAAGCACCAAACTGGATGCACATATTGCAAAGTAGATAGATCTTAAAAACATATGATATAGTGAAAGAAATAGGAACAATTGGTTCTATGGTACAATGTCATTAACATAAATTTAGAACATGCATTTTAACACAAAGTAACAGTATGCACTTCACAAGGATAACTGGTTATTTAAATATATAAATCAAAGACATCAAGTGCTACAGTTGGGGCTGGAGATCAAGGAAGAAAGGGGATGGTGGTGAAAAGAAGGACCTTGCATGAACCAATAAATATAGGGGGCCATAAAATAAAAGGTATGATTAATTCCATCCTGTGCACTTGAGGTTAAAATTTCTTTCTTTCTTTCTTTTTCTTTTTTTTTTTTTTTTTTTTTGAGACTGAGTTTCACTCTGTCGCCAGGCTGGAGTGCAGTGGGGCAATCTTGGCTCACTGCAACCTCCACCTCCTAGGTTTGAGCAATTCTCCTGCCTCAGCCTCCCAAGTAGCAGGGACTACAGGCATGTGCCACCATGCCCAGCTAATTTTTGTATTTTTAGTAGAGACGGGGTTTCGCCATGTTGGCCAGGATGGTCTCGATCTCTTGACCTCATGATCCGCCTGCCTGGGCCTCCCAAAGTGCTGGAATTACAGGTGTGAGCCACTGTGCCTGGCCCGAGGTTAAAATTTCGAAGTTGCTTGCTCACTCAAGAATGACCATGGGCCAGGCGTGGTGGTGTATGCCTGTAATCAAAGCACTTTGGGAGGTTGAGGCAGGCGAATCACTTGAGTCCAGGAGTTCAAGACCAGTCTGGGCAACGTGTCCAAACTGTCTCTACAAAAAAAATACAAAAATTAGCAGGTATGGTGGCACGAGTGCCTGTAGTCCTAGCTACTTGGGAGGCTGAGGTAGGAGGATCTCTTGAGCCTGGGAGATCGAGGCTGCAGTGAGCTGTGATTGTGACACTGTACTTCAGCCTGGGTGACAGAGCGAGACCCTGTCTCAAAAAAAAAAAAAAAAAGGCTATGGCTTTGTATTGAGTCAAAATGAAAGATGTAGACTGAGAATAGTATGAAATATAAACCAAGAAATATATCCAGTATAAAACAATTTTTAAAAATTGATACACTAAGAGGAGGCAGATTTCATATCACTTCAAAATTACTGATAAAATGGCTGGGCACAGTGGCTCATGCCTGTAATCCCAGCACTTTGGGAGGCTGAAGTGGGCAGATTGCTTGAGGCCAGGCGTTCAAGACCAACCTGGTAAACATGGTGAAACCCCGTCTCTACTAAAAATACAAAAATTAGCCAGGCTGTGGTGGCATATGCCTGTAATCCCAGCTACTTGGGAGGCTGAGGCATGAGAATCGCTTGAACCCAGGAGGTGGAGGTTGCAGCGAGCCGAGATTGCACCACTGCACTCTAGCCTGGGCGACAGAGCGAGACTCCGTCTCAAAAACAAAATAAGAATAAAAATAAAATAAAAATTACTGGTAAAATAAAGAGACATAAATTTAAGGAAGCAATTAGAACATATGTGTTAGAACCAGTTCCTCAATTCATATGTGTGAACATGGGTCACATTTGAGTCTTGAAGAGCTTACAGGAAATCCACATGTGATAATAATGAAAGGTTAAATGTTCTCAGCATTGAACACTCACTAGCTTCATCATTTCTGTAGTCTTTCCTTCCTCCAGCCAGATTACCTTTGGCTCTACTTTCTCTGGCCAGGACTGGGCTTCCTCTTCCTTTGGCTGCTGGCTTGGCTGCACATTATTGATATTTCTTTTAAAGAAGTAAATAATTCCTTCTTTGGCCACACACAATATAAACTCAATCTCTCTCTTCCTCTCTCTCTTTCTCTCTCTCTCTCTCTCTGTCTCCCTCTCTCTTACACACACACACACACACACACACGCACACACAGAGAGCTACTCCTAAAACTTCAAATAAAGCCAACCCTACAATTAGTGGTTTAGGAATGAAATTTCATACAGGGGTAAAAAGGGTGGTGTAAATCTGATGATGTGAACAAAATGTTCCAGAGAATTTCAAATAGTTATTTACTCCATAAATAAAGAGATGGCAAGGGCCGAACTTTTTTCTTATTCTTTATCAATTCTCTACTTCCATAGCCCGGATCTAAGCATTTAAATTATATTACTATATAGGGTGGATTTAATATTTTATCTGATAATCATAAATCTCATTACAAGGAGGGGATTGAGTTTTAAGCAACTTTATCTGTGACTACAACTTAATGATTTTTCTTCTTTGGTTGTGGGATTTTTGCCTTGATGTTTAGAGACTGAAAAGATACCTGAAAATGTGGAAGCAACTTTGGAACTGGGTAACAGGCAGAGGTTGCAACAGTTTGGAGGGCTCAGAAGAAGACAGGAAATTGTGGGAAAGTTTGGAACTTCTTAGAGACTTGTTGAATGGCTTTGCCCAAAATGCTGATAGTAATAAGGACAATAAGGTCCAGGCTGAGGTGATTCAGATGGAGATGAGGAACTTGTCGGGAACTGGAGCAAAGGTGACTCTTGTTATGTTTTAGCAAAAAGACTGGCGGCATTTTGCCCCTGCCCTAGAACTTTGAACTTGAGAGAGATGATTTAGGGTATCTAGCGGAAGAAATTTCTAAGCAGCAAAGCATTCAAGACGTGACTTGGGTGCTGTTAAAGGCATTCAGTTTTATAAGGGAAGCAGAACGTAAAAGTTCAGACAATTTGCAGCTGGACAATTCAATAGAAAAGAAAATCCCGCCGGGCGCGGTGGCTCACGCTTGTAATCCCAGCACTTTGGGAGGCCGAGGCGGGCGGATCACGAGGTCAGGAGATCGAGACCACGGTGAAACCCCGTCTCTACTAAAAAATACAAAAAAAATTAGCCGGGCGTGGTGGCGGGCGCCTGTAGTCCCAGCTACTCGGAGAGGCTGAGGCAGGAGAATGGCGTGAACCCGGGAGGCGGAGCTTGCAGTGAGCCGAGATTGTGCCACTGCACTCCAGCCTGGGCGACAGAGCGAGACTCCGTCTCAAAAAAAAAAAAAAAAAAAAAAAAAAAAGAAAAGAAAATCCCATTTTCTGAGGCAATATTTAAGCCAGCTGCAGAAATTTGCATAAGTAATGAGGAGTTGGATGTTAATCCCCAAGAAAATGGGGAAGATATATCCAGGCTATGTCAGAGGTCTTCATGACAGCGCCTCCCATCACAGGCCCAGAGGCCTAGGAGGAAAAAGTGGTTTCGTGGGCCAGGCCCAGGGTCCCCATGCTGTATGCAGCCTAGGGACTTGGTGCTCTGCATCCCAGCCACTCCAGCCATGGCTGAAAGGGGCCAATGTAGAGCTCAGGCCATGGCTTCGGAGGGTGCAAGCCTCAAGCCTTGGCAGCTTCCACATGATGTTGGACCTGCCAGTACACAGAAGTCAAGAATTGGGGTTTGGGAACCTCTGCCTAGATTTCCGAGGATGTATGGAAACACCTGGATGTCCAGGAAGAAGTTTGCTGAAGAGGCAGGGCCCTCATGGAGAACCTCTGCTAGGGCAGTGCAGAAGAGAAATGTGGGGTTGGAGCCCCCACACAGAGTCCCTCCTGGGGCACTGCCTAGTGGAGCTGTGAGAAGAGGACCACTGTCCTCCAGACCCTAGAATGGTAGATCCACTGACAGCTTGCACCATGTGTCTGGAAAAGCCACAGACACTCAATGCCAGCCCATGAAAGCAGCCGGGAGGGAGGCTGTACTCTGCAAAGCCACAAGGGCAGAGCTGCACAAGGCCATGAGAACCCACCTCTTGTATCAGCATGACCTGGGTGTGAGACATGGAGTCAAGGGAGATCATTTTGGAGCTTTAAGATTTGACTGCCCCTCTGGATTTTGGACTTGCGTGGGCCCTGTAGCCTTTTTGTTTTGGCCAATTTCTCCCATTTGGAATAGCTGTATTTACCCAGTGCCTGTACCCCCATTGTATCTAGGAAGTAACTAACTTGCTTTTGATTTTACAGGCTCATAGGCGGAAGGGACTTGCCTTGTCTCAGATGAGACATTGGACTGTGGACTCTTGAGTTAATGCTGGAATGAGTTAAGACTTTGGGGGACTGTGGGGAAGGCATGATTAGTTTTGAAATGTGAGGATATGAGATTTGGGAGGGGCCAGGGATGGAATAATATGGTTTGGCTCTGTCCCCACCCAAATCTCATCTTGAATTGTAACTCCCACAGTTCCCACATGTCATGGGAGGAACCCGGTGGGAGGTGATTGAATTTTGGGGGTGAGTCTTTCTTGTGCTGTTATCATGGTAGTGAATGAGTCTCACAAGATCTGATGGTTTTATAAATGGGAGTTTCCCAGCACAAGCTCTCTTTTTGCCTGCTGCCACCCACTTAACATGTGACTTGCTCCTTCTTGCCTTCTGCCATGATTGTGAGGCTTACCCAGCCACATGGAACTATGAGTTCTCCATTAAACCTCTTTCCTTTGTAAATTGCCCAGTTTTGGGTATGTCTTTATCAGCAGCATGAGAACAAACTGATACAGTAAGCAAATTTCAATATAGAAGTCCAACATAATGTTTATTGCTTAGAATGGAAAAAAAATTGAACTATAAAATTGCTATTTTTACTTATCTTTTATTAATAGGGAATGAGAAGTCAATCAGGTCACTGGACTTTCCAGTTATCCCAAAGGCCACATATTAATAATGTTATTACACTACTATGACATTAGTAGTATTGACATCATTACCTTGGAAGAAGATACTTTTTATTTCCTGGCATTACTGAACGGAATATGTTGGTATCCCTTCTCCATTTATTGATGGCAGTCATCATGAATAGTGAATGGTAACTGGCCTTCATGCTGTAAGGGTTGTCAGGTGAGGCAGCCTGGCCTGGTAGTGCAGCAAACAGACTCTGGAACTAGAACACCTGGGTTGAATCCTGGCTCTGCCAGTAATGCGTGGTATGGTCTTGGGGAAGTTATTTAGCCTCTTTGTACTTTAGACAGTTATTTTTTATTTTTTGAGACAGGGCTTTGCTCTGTCACCCAGGCTGGAGTGCAGTGGCCTGATCCTGGCTCACTGCAGCCTCCACTTCCCGGGTTCAAGCAATTCTCCTGCCTCAGCCTCTCAAGTAGCTGGGATTACAGGCACACCCCACCACTCTTGGCTAATTTTTGTATTTTTAGTAGAGACAGGGTTTCACCATGCTGGCCAGGCTGGTCTCGAACTCCTGACCTCTGCCTGCCTTGGCATCCCAAAGTGCTGGGATTACAGGTGTGAGTCATTGCACGCGGCCTGTACTTTATACAGTTATTTATAAGGACTAAATGAGGTAGTTTTTGTAAAACAACAACAACAAAACCACCCGACACATAGTAAACATTTTGTGTCAATTAAATACAAATAAAAGTAATGCACTTCAGCAAGTGTAATTGAAGTATATATATAAATGACCATAGGGTGGCTCTTATTTTAACTTATGTTGATTTCTTTTAATACTTTTTCTGCCTTCTCTCTTCTGTTGGCTGCCAGTTGAGTACATTTCTGGTAATTAGCCTCCCGGTTTTGTTGTTGTTGTTGTTTTTGAGAAGGAGTCTCATTTTGTGGCCCAGGCTGGAGTGCAGTGGTGCAATATCGGCTCATTGCAACCTCCATCTCCCTGGGTCAAACGATGCTTGTGCCTCAGCCTTCCAAGTAGCTGGGACTACAGGCGTGCACCACCATGCCTGGCTAATTTTTGTATTTTTTGTAGGGACAGACAGGGGTTTCGCTATGTTGCTCAGGCTGCTCTTGAACTCCTGACCTCAAGTGATCCACACACCTCAGTCTCCCAAAGTGCTAGAATTACAGACATGAGCTATTGCACCCAGCCATAGCCTCACATTTTAATTAAGCTACTGTTTCTATTTTGTGATGGTCTGGGTAATGAGAAAATCAATTATTTGAGTCATGTCTAAATTTGAATTGAATAGTTTGAAGATCTTTCTTATGACTCATGCATATGTTCTTTAGTCCTTGGATGAGGAGGCTTCTATCTGGCTTGATCAAAAATTTCCTCTTCTTCCAATCTTTAATTATGTTCCAAATAACTAAGGTCAATTGCTAACTACTCTCTAGGTAACAGGGTTTATCACATCTTTTATTCTGTAAATACATTCTGCATTGAGTATCACAGTTCCCTGTCCTTTCCTCCCCATTTATACAAACGCTTCCATGCAGCAGAAATCATTCTGGGATAGCATGGAATATGTTGGGCTAAGAGGAAGAGAAACAGCTATCATGGTGGATAATGGCTAGATGATCCTCTCTGTATTCGGCTCTCTGTGCTGACTTCAGAGAACTGCCATAAAGTTCTGCTCACTTCTGAACTGGCAATGCTTCCTAAGTATTTTTTAACCTAATCTGCATCTTTTCTACATGAAAGGAGGTGCTGGACTCCAATTGTGATGTGTGAAACGAGACAAGCTGTTAAAAACTCACAGAAATTGGCCGGGCGCAGTGGCTCACGCCTATAATCGTAGCACTCTGGGAGGCTGAGACGGGCAGATCACCTGAGGTCAGGAGTTTGACACCAGTCTGGCCAACATGGTGAAACCCTGTCTCTGCTAAAAATACAAAAATTAGCCTGGTGTGGTCGAGCGCATCTGTAGTCCCAGCTCCTCGGGAGGCTGAGACAGGAGACGCGCTTGAACCCAGGAGGCGGAGGTTGCAGTGAGCTGAGATTGCACCACAGCACCCCAGCCTGGGTGACAGAGCAAGACTGTCTCAAAACAAACAAACAAACAAACAAACAAACAAACAAACAAACAAACAAAAACTCATAGAAATCATCACCAGGTTGACTCCACTCCACTCCTTTCCACTTTCCCCCTTAAAAATGTCCAATAACCAGAAAACAAACAAACCGTTCTTTTGAAATTATTCTCCTTGGCCTTGTAGCTAATGGAAAAACAGCTTCAGAGAATCTTGAAGGTAGCCAAGGAGAACTTAATTTAAGTCACAGTTATAAAATTTTAAGCTGAAAGTGTTCATAAGGATTACTTATTCCGGTCTCCATACTTTCAGGTGAGGAAACTGAGACTGGGAAGAGTGAATTGACCTGATTTTAAAAAATCACAAAGCCAGAACTTGATATTTTTCTTTCTTTTTTTTTTTTTTTTTTTGAGACGGAGTCTCGCTCTGTCCCCCAGGCTGGAGCGCATTGGCAGGATCTCCGCTCACTGCAAGCTCCGCCCCCTGGGGTCACGCCATTCTCTTGCCTCAGCCTTCCAAGTTTCTGGGACTACAGGCGCCTGCCACCACGCCTGGCTAATTTTTTGTATATTTAGTAGAGACAAGGTTTCACCGTGTTAGCCAGAATGGTCTCGATCTCCTGACCTCGTGATCCAGCCGCCTCGGCCTCCCAAAGTGCTAGGGTTATAGGCTTGAGCCACCGTGCCTGGCCCAGAACTTGATATTTTCAGTGCTGATGAGGGTACAATTTTTTGTATTTCTAAGATGGAAGGTCCATGCTCCCTGAGTGCGGAGACCATCTTATCACCTCTGCCTTTGCCACAATACCTCTGCCTTGGCCACAGTACTTACTGCGGGCTTGGAGACATGTTGTAAATTGCACCAGTTTGTTGTCTCTCAGTTGCAAGTGATTAAAAGACAGACAAACAAACAACAACCTCAAGAAGAGCCCGGCAGACATTCATTTAAGGAAAAGGAAAAATGTAAATGGAGTAACTATGTAATTGAGAAATCTAGAAGGTTTGGCTTCAGGCCTCCCATGGTCCAACAGCCCAAATAATATCAACAGAGCATGATTTCTCTGTCATGGATCTGTTCCACTCTCCTATTCTTGGATAGGTTCTTCCCTCATAGTTAAAAGATGGTTGCAAGCTGCTCTAGGCTCTGTATCCTCTAAGATTTAAGTCCAGTAAAAAAGAACCAATATCTCCTTCCCAGAAATCCCAGTAGTAGACTCTGATTAGACTCTGATTGAGACCATGGTGCCATCCACAAAGCAATCACCGGGGCCAGGAGAAATGCGATACATTGATTGACTTCGGCCTGAGTCACATATAGTGAGAATGAGTACACAAATGATCTCAAAAAGGTTAATACACATACGTTATTTATGATTTTCTAACAAATACTTTTATAGCACTTATTCTGTCAGCTTGTTCTAAGAACTTTATAAATATTAACTCATTTAATCATCTTAACAACTCATTGAGATAGGTACTATTGTTATCCCCATTTTGGAAATGAGAAAAACAAGCCAAAGAGAGGTTATGCAATGGGCCCAAGGTCACACAGCTTGTAAGCAGCAGAGTAGCCACAATTCTAACACAACCAGTCTTGCTCCTGAATACCTGCTTCTTCACTGCCTGAACCAAGTCATTTAATCCTCTTTCCATCTTCTTAACTACAACAGTTTACTAAAGCAGGGACTATGATTTTTCTTCTTTCTTATGGTGAGGAGGCTGGTTAACAGAAAGGGAAAGTGCTTTACAAAGGTGCACTGGCAGGGCCTGAGGTAAGGGGCTGATCTTGCTCTGCATGAGTAACAATTCATTCATCGTGTCCTGGACTTCCTTTGTAAAGATGCTTTTTGGACCCCTCTTGTAGATGTGTTCATATGCACATCATATTGCTAATTCCTGAAATGGAGAAGATTTGCCAATAAGCTTCTTGGAGATGGATGACTTCTTAAATGTCAAATGAAACACTGAGCCATTAAATTGTGCTCTTTAAAATGTCAGGGAAAACCATTAGTTTTGCACATGGAGCTTCAGTGTGGTCTGGCTTCAAGTCTGTGAAATGACTCCTGTCTTGGAGAAGAATGCTTCTTTTCTTATTTTGAAATGTTGTTACTGTTTTGTCCAGAGAATGGTTTAAGAAGCAGTGCTGGCCGGGCGCGGTGGCTCACGCTTGTAATCCCAGCACTTTGGGAGGCCGAGGCGGGCGGATCACGAGGTCAGGAGATCGAGACCACGGTGAAACCCCGTCTCTACTAAAAATACAAAAAAATTAGCCGGGCGTGGTGGCGGGTGCCTGTAGTCCCAGCTACTCGGAGAGGCTGAGGCAGGAGAATGGCGTGAACCCAGGAGGCAGAGCTTGCAGTGAGCCGAGATTGCGCCACTGCACTCCAGCCTGGGTGACAGAGCGAGACTCCGTCTCAAAAAAAAAAAAAAAGAAGCAGTGCTGGTCTCTGAGCCCAATGTAACAATGGGGAAATAGTGTAATTCCTCCTGTCTCCTCCAAGGCGCTTCCACTCTATACTATCCTGCTCTTCCCAAAGTCTCCATGGACAGCTAGCAACTGTCCTGCTGTCTTCCTGGCTTCCTTCTTCCTCTCACCCCAGTTGCAAACCTCTGGGTCCTTCAGAATCCATTTCCAGTTGTGTTATTTTAAGCTGTTTTCCTTCGCAGCATAGCAGAGGCTGGTAAAGTAGAATTTATACTTCAAGAGAATATTAGAGTTGAGTGTTTTTGAGGGGAACAGCCCTCAGGCAAGTACCAAAGAATGACCAGTGCCAGTGGCGAGTTAGACCCTTTAGGCCTTGGGTCTATTTCTCCACACCTGTCACTTTCATCCAGGTATTGTCAGGTGATTAGGAGCCTGAAGCAAATCACCAAAAAGTAACCTGAAGTTTGAGTGCTATGTGTGGAAGTGGGGAGGAGAAGGTCTACTAACTTCCCTTGTAGAAGGAGAACTTGGAGAGGAAGAGTTAGCACTGACTCTATGTGTCGGTGAAGCTCCAGCTTTATAAAGCACAATTTTAGTATAGTGAGCTCCTCTTCTTCCTCACTTCCTTGTTCATCGTGACCCAGCTTGATTATCTCAGAACTGTTAGGTTGTAGATGACTCCCAATATGTTTCTATATCTGAAATTATATGGTATGGCTTACCACATAATTTACAAAAAACAACATTAATTTGGGGGGAGATGGATAACTGTTTTGATAGCATAGGAGACCACCATCTTGTATCTCACCAAGACTTGATATGAGTATATTATTTTACATATTCTAGATAGTCACATTTATAAAGAACTCTGAATAGGGTGAGCAATGGGGTAGGGCATAGAGCCAAAAGCAGTGAACTGCTTGTCAGAAGGCTCAGTTTTTCCAACTCTAAAACCATCCAGCTGGGTAATGTTGAACAAATCAAAATCTTTCTTATCTTTTTTTCCCCTCTCTGGTGAAAAGAGGAAATAAACTGGATAATTTTTAAGATCTGCTTCCTGCTTGAAGAATCAAAGTTGTGTCTAGGAAATCAGATTAAAACCATTAACAATTATTTTTTATTTCTGCAGTCTTAGAAAATTTAAATAAATATTTGTCCCTAGGTAATAGACAAGAAAACTGAGATACAGAGAGATTTATATGCCACCTAACATCAAAACCTGGAGTCCTTCAGAGAGATCATATTCCCTTGTATGATACTTGGTCAGTGAGTCACTAACCTCCATCACACAGGCCAGGCTGGCTCTTCCAGTCCCGGGAGGAACACAGTAATGTCAGTGGGTATGAATAGTTTGAGTCTCAGATCACTCAGCTGGGAGATGATATTTAGAACGATGGCTCAAAAACAATTCTGACCAATCAAAGCATTAGTCAGCTTGGGAAAAACTTTATGGGTTGGGAAGAACTTCTCAGGGAGGGAGAAGTAACAGTATATTCTATTCATCCCAGGAGGACCATTGCCATAAATCAGTGAGGAAAGGATTTGTTTTGGACCTCGACAGAGAAAAGGGAGGCAGTAAGGAAAAGCAGGCTGGATTGGGAGTTAGAAGACTATTTCTAGTCTAACTCTGTCAAATACTTATCACAGGGGAAACTAGATACCCTTTCTGGCCTTCATTTCTTTATCTCTAAGATGGGAAGATAAGACTAGATGATCTCCAAACTTCTTTAAGCTCTGACATCTACTGGATTTCTTCCAAAAGCACAAACTGTTTCCTGTGCCACAGAGGTCATTCAGAGGCTTCTCCTTATTTTTCAAAACAAATCCTAAACAATTAGAAAGATTTCCCTTCTCATGGTTCCCCTCGCCCCTCCTCTGTGTTCTCTTGAGCTTATGAATACCTCCCAATAAGTAGCCTCATCATAGCCTGCTTTGTATTATAAAGAATATTATGTTTCCGTGTTGTGGGCTTTTGGCAAACAGTAACGAAGTAATTAATTTAAGGCTCTTCTAAAGCATGTAGTGAATGCTGCCTTCCCCTTTGTTTATTAGAATTGCATATTCAGGAAATTACAAGTCTATGATTGCTCAATATTTCAAGTATTACTATTTCTCAAATTTTCAATGCAAATGATTGAATAATTCCCTGTGTAACTTTCATGATACTATGCAAATACAGAACTCCTTTGTTTATGTGTACAATTATTGGTTCATAATTTTTTTATTAAGAGAGCAGCAACTTATATATGTATATGATTATGTGTCTGTCTGTGTGTGTGTGTGTGTGTATCTTTTTTCTCCTGTACCAGTATATATTTCCTTGGCTTAAAGAATTGTTTTTTTTTTTTGAGATGGAGTCTCACACTGTCACCCAGGCTGGAGTGCAGTGGCACGATCTCGGCTCACTGCAACCTCTGCCTCCAAGGTTCAAGCAATTCTCCTGCCTCAACCTCCCAAGGTAGCTGGGATTACAGGTGCCCACCACCACACCTGGCTAATTTTTGTATTTTTAGTAGAGACAAGGTTTCCCCATGTTGGCCAGGCCGGTCTCTAACTCCTGACCTGAAGTGTTCCACCTGCCTTGGCCTCCCAAAGCGCTGGGATTACAGGCATGAGCCACCGCACCTCACTGGCAATTTTTATGTAATGTTTTTGATTTTTATGCTGGAGCCCGCCTCACTTTTTCCAAGTCCTTCTTTTATATTGCTCATTATAAGGCCCTTATGAAGAATTTTAAAGCTGAAAGTGTTCTTCAAGGTCATCTCTGATCTAACCCCTTATTTTACGTTGAGAAAACAAAGGCCCAGAGAGTTTAAAATGTCACTGCCGGTCATAGCCAAGGGCGAGCTAGAACTGATGGATCTCAATTTCCAGCCCAATGATTGTTTCTCTGCTATAACACAGTAATATTTATGGACATATCACATAAAACATATCTATTTATATAAGTATAAGCATAAAAATATTTATGTTTGTTTTACATTCTGTTACAGAAAGGTAGAGAAATTCAGGTATATATTTTTTCTCTTGAATGTCTTAGAGATGTGCATCTTTATGAGTATTATTCATTGGTTGAAGGAAACATTGCTAAGTAAGTAGAAGATATGTATCCTGTTTCTTTAGAAGCCTATTTCATGCTGTGCCAAGGGGATAGAGTACAAGTGCTGGTTAATAATTTATAGTATATATTCATCTCCATTCCTCTTTGACTAAAATATTAATTCCCCATTGATCATCAGTATTTGCTTTTTGCCCAGGCAATATACAATGTGCAGAGAGTTTGATGAAAGGATTATTTCCTAGACTCATCATGCCCCCTGTGCTCTGCCAGTAATTTACTGACTTTATTTACTTGTGGTAATGAGCACACCATGTAGAGTGTGCCAGCTGCTGGGATTGTCCTGGGTGCCTTCTTTCTAGGGCAGGATGATGTAAAAAGCACAGATGTTTTTCTAATTTAGCATCTGCAGCATGTGCTTGCATTTATATTACATTTTTCATGGAACAATGCAGGTGAATATACAATATAAAAAACCACACTGGGTGTAGTGGCGTGCGCCTGTAGTCCCAGCTACTCAGGAGGGTGAAGCCCAAGGATCCTTTGAGCCCAGATGTTTGAGACCAGTGTCGACAACATAGCAAAACCCCATCTCTAAAAAAATAAAAAATCAAAAATCTCAGCTTGATTTAATAAAATGAGTTTATTTAAAATATCTCCAGAAGTGTTTGGAGAGTGTATGTGTATTTAGGCTTGTTTAAAAAAACAACGGGTCCTGGAAGATGGGGCATAGAACATTTGGTTTAATGGCTTAGAAATTGTATAATTCTAGAATTTGTATAATTTTTGTATATATAGATATTTTTGTGTATATGCTTACATTGTGTGTGTACTATATATGCATATAAAATTTGTGTAATTTTTCATAATTTATAATCCAGGCAACAGAAGGAATCTAGTATGTAAACCATCCATTACTATATATGCTAAAGGAGAGAAGCTTTTTATATTTGAATTGGTAACAAGGAAGTCAATCTGCAAATCATTCTTTGTTTATGTGAAATGCAGTTTTCAACTTGTATTTGTCTAAGAATATCTGCTTTTTCAAAATGTGAGCATTTCCACTAGACTGTGAAGCCACGATGGTGACTGTCGAAGGAGGAACTAGCTCTTGTCCCGCTTTCTCTTTGGGCTACTAGTTCATTCCCTTTCTATGCTTTGCTCCGGGTTGGGAATTGATTGCATCATCCTCACACCAGTAGACCCATGGGCTAGCTCCTCTCACCCCTTGTCTTTCTGACTTTCATCTCTGCCTTCCTCTTTTTAAAAAACATAAACATTTCTGCTTTCATCTTCTCCCACTACCTCTTTAAAATCTTCTGCTAATATAAACGAACTCAAGAACTGCAAGAGTTCTTGGCACACCGAGTTTGTGGGTTGCACCGCATGTCCATCACATACTCGTATTTTTTTCATAGTTGAACCAATGGTATGACAACCACGGGGTGTTTGGTTGCTTATAACACACTTCAAGGACAGTGGATTCATATTACGATTGGTCTTGCTCGGACGGTGGCCCAGTTCTTCCTGAGGTAAATCTGTTTGAAGAGTCATCTAAGCAATTTCTGCATATTGGGGGCGAAGAGGAGACAGTGTTTGTGTTCTAGTCTCGAATATCGTAACAGCCCTACTTGGCAAGTCACCATTTAATATATCAATTCTTCATGTATATATGTATCAGTTAGGATCTAGCAAAGAAATCAGAATCCACTTTCAGTATTTACAAGAGAAGAAATTCAATCTGGTGACAGAAATTGTTTACACAGGTGCTGGAGAAGCTGGGAGCCAAACAGGGGTTTATCAACAGAAAAAGAAGTGAAGGAGGTAAGGCCCCAGGAGCCAGGGTCAGCTGGCAGTGGCTAGAACCACTTCAGGAGGAGCTGAAGCCAGAGAAGGGACCCGTCCATCACCTGAGAAGCCATCCAAGGTGGAAGAGCTGTGGCTTCAGGTTTCTTCCCACTCCTCATCTCCTCTACACTCCCAAGCCCGCGCCTGGCATTGCCCAGTCACAGAGGGCAGCCAGTGACACTGGAGCTCAGGAAAGGCAATCTGTTGAGGTCAGCTCCTCGTTGAAGAACATATAGATCGGAGCTGGATGGGCAGTAGGGCAGCAGGGGAGGCATAGGAAAGGGAAAGGAGAAGAATGGATCATATTGTGAAGAGGCTCAAGACACACATAAAGGTCACCATCTGACCCTGAGTCTCTTGATCCCCATTACTGGTGAAATCTGAGTGCAGGTTTAGGAATCCAAGTGGGCAAGGATCACGAATCTGAAGGTTTTCCAGAGGCTCCCTGTGGTTCTTGGAGTACCTGTTTAAGCTCCCTTCTCTTTAGGACTTTCTGGTTTTTCTCCTCTTGCCAACTGCCTACACCACTACTTCCTTGTTTAAACTTTCCCTGCCGTCACTGGTCAGAATTATATGGGTTTACCAGGGAAAACCTCAAACCTTCTTCAGCTAGCTCACAGCCTTGGTTGAGGGTTAGAATAATTAAGTCAAGGATGTTGACGTCTGCACAAGAGTTGCTTAAGCCTTAGAGGTGGGATCAGGTCTTCTCCAAACACCTGCACAGGAAATGATCCCTGAGTGCTATGCCGGGCTTTTTGCTCCACTGTCAAGCGCTCATCACATACCACCAAATATTTTAATTATGTGTTTAATGTCTTTGCAATTCCACTAAAATGTAGATTTCTTGAGGATAAAGCCTGTACCCTATAGAACTTTACATCCCAGAACACTGTGTTACTCAAATATTAGGTATTGAAGTTTTTGATCAGTCAAGAGGTAGAGATCCATCAAACAGGAAAGATAAGCTCTAATCTCTGTGGTTTTGGGTAAATTAGTCTCAAGTCTCTGAGCCTTATTTTAATGATTTTTAAAATAGGATTTTAAAGCATTCTTCTATGACCTGTTGTTTCAAGTACAACACAAGTAACTCGAGGGCAAGGACAGTATCTTATGTTTTTATGTAGAGCATCTAGCACATTATCCTGCACAAATAAGATGCTCAGTACATGTTTAGTGAAGAGCACAAATAAGATGCTCAGTACATGTTTAGTGAAGAAAAATTGAAAACAAGATTGGCCAACCTGCAATGTGGATAACCTTTTTTTTTTTTTGAGACGGAGTCTCACTCAGTTGACCAGGCTGGTGAAGTGCAGTGGTGCGATCTTGGCTCACTGCAACCTCCACCTCCCGGGTTCAAGCGATTCTCCTGCCTCAGACTCCTGAGTAGCTGGGATTACAGGTGCACACCACCATGCCTGGCTAATTTTTGTGTTTTTAGTAGAGACGGGATTCACCATGTTGGCCAGGCTGGTCTCAAACTCCTGACCTCAGGTTATCTGCCCACCTCAGCCTCCTAAAGTGCTGGGATTACAGGCGTGAGCCACCGGACCCAGCCGGATAAGCTTTTAAAATTTTTACATTCTTTAAAATTTTTCTATTTCTGGCTGGGTGCAGTGACTCACGCCTGTAATCCCAGGACTTTGAGAGGCCGAGGCGGGCGAATCACCTGAGGTCGGGAGTTCAAGACCAGTCTGACCAACATGGACAAACCCCGTCTCTATTAAAAATACAAAATTAGCCGGATATGGTGGCGCGTGCCTGTAATTTCGGCTACTCAGGAAGCTGAGGCAGGATAATCACTTGAACCCAGGAGGTGGAGGTTGCGGTGGGCCAAGATGGTGCCACTGCACTCCGGCCTGGGCAACAAGAGTGAAACTCTGTCTCGAAAAGAATTTTTTTTTCTATTTCTGTTTATTATGTTTAAACAGTAAGAGTAACTTAGGAATCTACTTATCAGGGGTTGCAAACTCAAATACCTACCAGAATCAAGTAAGTAATGTGAAACGGACCTGGTTAAGACAAAAGGGAATATAGTTGGCTCTCCGTATTCTCGGGTTCTGCATCCACAGATTCAAGCAACCATGGATTGAAAATAATTCAGAAAAAAACCTCCATAAAAAAATAATGATACAACAAAAAAAAATTAATACACATTTAAAAATACAATATAACAAATATTCACATTGCATTTATATTAAATACTACAAGTAATCTACAGGTAAGATATGTGAAGGATGTGTGTAGGTTATATGAAAATACTACGCTCTTTTAAACAAGGGACTTGAGCAGCTATGGACTTTGGTATCCACAAAGGCCCTGGAACTAATCCCCCATGGACGCCAAGGAAAGACTGTAGTGGGGGCTGTGGTGAACTGGAGATTATTGAAAAGAACATTAAATGTCCTCACTAAAGGGAGCAGCAGATATTCTGTCCTAATCAATTATTGTCATATGGGAGAATGGCTCCAATGTTGTCAGAACTTAAGGATATGTATTTTTAAATATTTATTTATTTATTTTGAGATGGAGTCTTGCTCTGTGGCACAGGCTGGAGTGCAGTGGCACCATCTCAGCTCACTGCAACCTCCACCTCCTGGGTTTAAGCGATTCTCCTGCCTCAGCCTCCCGAGTAGCTGGGATTACAGGCGCCCACCATCACGCCTGGCTAATTTTTGTATTTTTAATAGAGACGGGGTTTCGCCATGTTGGCCAGGCTGGTCTGGAACTGCTGACCTCAGGTTATCTGCCCACCTTGGCCTCCCGAAGTGATGGGATTACAGGCGTGAGTCAGCGTGCCTGGCCTGAACTTAAGGATATGTATAAAATTTCTCTGTGTTTGTGGCTAGATTAGCCACTTAGGAGATTCTGCTAGTATCAATGCATGCATTAAAAAATAATCCCTTGTATACTCCCAGGTGTTAATGTTAATATTTCTTATAAAGGCACTCATTTAAGATGCTTTGGAAATTACAACATGATTTTGGAACTTTAATTTTTCCTGTCTTCCTTTCCAGTTTTAACTGGAATACTTTATTAGTGCAGCTCTCTGTTGCATTCAGTTTACTTGCAGAGGTGGCATAACCATAAGACAAAAAAGAGAGCTGTTAGCTATTGCTGTGCTTTGACTTTCTGTTGATGAAAGCACTAACTGAGTAGTTGTTTTTTTCAGATTATTTTCTACAATGATTATTATATAAGTAGTGATAGGCTTTCAATCAATTATCTAAAAATTGCTTACATGTAGAGACTACAAAGATTATGGATATGCTAATGTTTAGATGTGGTTAGCTCAGATAAGTGCAACACACTGTTGGCAAGGCTGGGCTTGAGTTCTTGTGGCAAAACAACCAGTTAATTTCAGACACAGAAATCCTCTGTGTACCAGCAGAAAGTAATGGCTCAAGCAGAGCCACTTGAGTTTCATAAGACCTACTCCAATTTGCTGTTGATTTGATCTTGAGGGGAGCTAATAAAGGTAGTAAGTGAGTCATTTTCCAGCATGATATAACTAGAATTGGTTCTTGGCCCAGAAAGATGTGAGTCAGTTTAGTCCTGACTCAGTTCCCAGTATGATGCACAGTGACTCACTTCCCTATGTGATGTCATGTTTGTTCCTTATAAGATTTGACCTCCTCATTGTTTTGTTGTATTTTTTTAAAAGAAGAAAAGGAGAGTGTTGTAGAATAAGATGAAATACTCCAAGGAATGTAGAATCAGACTAATAAATAAAGCCTTGATATTCTCACAATGAGCCTGAAGGAATAATTAAACACCTATATTGTTGTTCCCATCTATTTAGATTATTAATTTCCAAACAGCCTAGCTATTAGCCAACATTTGATTGAAGACATTTCACATGTAAAAGGAAAAAGAATTGCTATCACAACAATTCAATTATTTGGTAGATATATTTATAAAAGACAGCTTCCATTGAAAAAGTTGACAATAGATGGTCAGATTAAAGAGGACACATAAATTGATCTTTCTAGAAAGAAACATTCATTTATACACAGAAGGTAACCAACAATGGAATGTTTCTTATGAAAACCGCATTTTCAAAATATGTAGAATTTTAAAATATACTATATAAAAGTGGCTTTGTTATATAAAAATGGCTTTGTCAACTGTGAATGCAGTTCAGTGTTCATGGCTTGTGTTGGCGATCAAGTTTGGAGGCTGAGGAGAAAAGCAACTAAAGCATCTCAGACATTGTTTGGTGAAATGTATTAACTTTGGTGACCCCCTCAAGGCAGACCAATCTCATCCTCAGTAGATAACTATACCGAGAAAGTCAAAGCTATGTAAGTTAAGGTTTGTTTTAATGGCAAGCAATAGAAACCCCTTTTAACTAACATAAGCTAAAAAGGGAATATTGGATGGTTGAATAAAAGGAGGTGCAGAATAACTAAGCCTCAGAGCACTTTGGGGGCCCCTCATTAGGTACTTCTAGACCTTCTGTGGCTCTGTTGGCTGCTAACCCTGCTCCAACAACCTTCTGTATCTGTTTCTCGTAATTTACGTTTCAAATTCCCAGAGGATGATCCACTAATTGGCCTCACTGAGTAGCTGCATCTCCCTTTGGGATAATCGTCCCTGACTGAGGGGCTAGCTGCACAATTCCATCTGGAGAACCGTTATGAGCAGCACATCCCAACTTGTGTCTGTACGGAGACTGTTTTGTTCTCCAGCTTCCTTCTCTTCCAGCCCCAGTCATAACACTGTTTTCATCTATCCCGTAGATGAGTGCATTCAAAGTTCTACGTTTACAGGGGTCACCGGGGGATCTCGTTAAAGTGCAGATTCTCATCCAGTAGAATTGGGGCACTACCTGAGATTTTGTATTTATAGTAAATTACCAGGTGATGCCAACAATGCTGGTTCTGGAACTGCATTTTCAGGAGCAAGCCTGTATTAGATGTTCTTGATGCCTAACTAGTATCTATTCTCTCCTCCCCCTTTCCTAGTAGCAGAGAAGTTTTTATCTAAGGATCCACTTCCATCCCTATACAGTCCATGTACTTTGGGGGAAATTAAACACACTCCTAGCGCTCGTGATGGGTACCAATTTCTTTAAGCTAATCAGTCATTCAAGGTTATTTCAATGTCCCAGAACCTGAAACAGTGGCTAATATGTAGTAGGTATTCCATAAATATTTGTTCAATGAATACATGAGTTGACGTGAGCATAAATGTGTGAATTAAGGGCCAGGCGTGGTGGCTTACACCTGTAATCACAGAACTTTGGGAGGCCGAGGTGGGCAGATCACTTGAGCTCAGGAGTTCGAGACCAACCTGGGCAACATGGTGAAACCTTGTCTCTACAAAAAATACAAAGATTAGCCAGGCATCGTGGCGGGTGACTGTGGTCCCAGCTACTTGGGAGGCCGAGGTGGGAGGATTGCTTGAGTCTGGGAGGTGGAGGTTACCGTGAGCCAAGATTGTACCACTGCACTCCAGCCTGGGTGACAGAGTGAGACCCTGTCTCAAAACAGCAACAACAGCAAATATGTCAATTAAACTTACTCGGTTTAGGTTAATCTCAGGACACTGGCTGGAATGCTGGTCTAGAAGCCCTCTTTGCCATCAGATGTAACTATTAGAGACTTGATTGTGACTGGCAGCATTTCTACAACCATTAGGAGAGTCAGCCTTAAAAAAAGGCTGACACGGCTGGGCGCAGTGGCTCATGCCTGTAATCCCAGCACTTTGGGAGGCCGAGGCGGGTGGATCACGAGGTCAGGAGTCCAAGATCAGCCTGGGCAAGATGGTGAAACCCCATCTCTACTAAAAATACAAAAATTAGCCAGGTGTGGTGGCAGGTGCCTGTAATCCCAGCTACTAGGGAGGCTGAGGCAGAGAATTACTTGAACCCAGGAGGCGGAGGTTGCAGTGAGCCGAGATCATGCCACTGCACTATAGCCCTATAGCCTGGGCAACAGAGTAAGACTCTATCTCAAAAAAAAAAAAAAAAAAAAGGAAAAAGCTGACATGGCTGGGTGCAGTGGCTCATGCCTGTAATCCCAGCACATTGGGAGGCTGCAGCAGGCGGATCACCTGAGGTAAGGAGTTCGAGACCAGCCTGGCTGACATGGCAAAACCCCATCTCTACTAAAAATACAAGAAAAATTCGCCAGGTGTGGTGGTGGGCACCTGTAATCCCATCTACTTGGGAGAATGAGGCAGGAGAATCGCTTGAATCCAGGAGGCGGAGGTTGCAGTGAGCTGAGATAGTGCCATTGCACTCCAGCCTGGGCAACAAGAGCGAAACTCCATCTCAAAGAAAAAAAAAAAAGAAAAAAGAAAAAGAAAAATGCTGACACTAGTGAAGGTAGGACAGAGAGAGAGAAATGAGCCATTGATAGCCTCATTCAAACACTGGATTAACTACTCTATGCCCACCCTAACAATTATGTGAAACAATAAATTCCCTTCAATTTTAAAGCCAGTTTTAGTTGGATTTTCTGTTACAACACAAAGAGTCTTAATCAACAATGGGGAAATGACTTATTCCATTCCAAGGCCATCCCACTTTGGTACAATGTGGGTGCCTTCATAGGTCACCCTGGTCAGAAAACACCAGGATCAGAAGGCGTTCCAAAATACCCCTTGGTATGAATTTAGAAACAGGCTTTATTGTAGAAACATACAAAGCAAGTGTCAGCAGGCAAGAGTCATCTACAATCTCCCAGCCTTTCATGAATCCAAGAAAATGAATATTTTGGAATATGGCAAGTTATGTTTTAGGGGAAGGACTCTATCTCCTTCTTGCTTTCCATGTGGAGAGAGGATCAGAACAACTTATCAGTGGGGATGCAAATAGGTACTGGGGCACTAGGCAGTCTGAGTTATGTGTTAGATATTTTGAGAGGTTGTCTGGGAAAGCCAGCTTTCCAGTTCTGGAGATTTGAGGCCTGTGGAGAGTGGTAGCTCATATGGGTGGGGTGGGAAAGAAACTGCCAGTTCTGTGGGAAGCTGAATTTAGGGCAGCCCACCCCACTGGGAGAAGGGGGGAAGCCCCTGTTCCAGTTGGCTTGTCCAAGCCACCCCAGGTGACCTCCCAGAGTCACTTTTGGACAACTTTGCTTGTCATACACCAAACTAAACCCTTGACCCAGCCAGTTGCTTAAAATCCTTCATCTGCTTCACCACTGCCTTCAGGATAAAGTCCAAGGAGTTGGTTGTCTGAGAGTCACCATCTGGCCCAACCCAACTATTTGGTCTTTTCGTGTCACCCTCCACCTTATACTGTAAACTCCAACTGTCCTGGATGACCTGCTATGCTCCAAGCATTTCATGTAACAAAACCTCTCAGTGTCTGGAAGCCTTTTGCACCATGCATCTTCCTGGAATGTATCTTGCTGAGCACTCTGCCCCCCAGATTTTGTCATGATCAAAGCCTGCTCGTCCTCTATGTTTCAGCTCCACTGTTTCTCCCTCTGGAAAACATTCCCAGATCTTTAATCCCCATACCCTGCATAATTAATCATTGCTTCCTTGGAGTTCCCATGGCACTTGGTTCACACTGCTAGCATGCACTTATCACCTTGTTAAGCAGCACAACCATGGCCTCCCCTAGATTACCAGTTTCCTGAGCACAGAGACCTTGTCTTACTTGTCTTTACAGCTTAAGCCCTACTGGGCTGCTCTCCATGGGACTGAGCCTGCTGGCCGCACTGTGGCATCCTGCCCTTTATTCTGTATTAGGGAGCATACATACCTTACGGCCAAAGCTTACTGAGCAGTTGTACAGGCCTTTCCCTGGTGATAAGAGAATCTAAAGAGGACTAGGTACAGCTTGTCAAAATGCTGGAATTTGTATCCAGGTTGGAGAGTGCCTAACACATTTGGGAAGAAACAAAATTGGGGTAAGAAGCAGCCCGATTTTTTAGAATAAGTTCTTAAAGGGTCAGTGGGACCCAATACCTTGAGGAATAGCTACTGATACAGAAGATGACCTAGTTTGTAAAAAGAACAGCATAATATTTTAAAGTAAGGTTTTCCTCCTTTTGACCTTTTTCCAGTATGACTGTATTGCTGTTAACTTTATTACTGAAGCTGAATGCCCACGATACCAGGAAGCACTTCTAGCAACAGCTGTGAATGTGGCCATTCATGGGTTTTGCCCCCACCATCAGGGCATGTGGGGAGGGATTTCTGTTTCCGCTGCCATGGTGCCTGTGTTTTTCCTGTGAGTACTAATGAAAGGCCCTTAAATTAGACCACACAGAGTTAAGGGAAATTGTTTATTCCTTCATTTTCATCATACCAAGGAACTTCAGAGATTTGGATCTATACACTTTGACCTCTAAGGAGTTTTAGAACAAAGGTGTGATGTCCAGAAAGATAAGAATCAGCAGGTCACATGGCTTTTCTGAAGGTTTATTCAGTCATCCCAGGACATCTAAAGGCAGGCAGATGCCAAAGTACACATGGGGCATTGGGTGTGAGCCTGATGAGAGCAGAGACCGGGAGGCCTAATGGAGGGGCTGGCACAGTGACAGTCTGCAGGACTAGTCTGGCCTGTGCAGCAGCTGCACATGTTCCTGGGATCAGAGCCAGCTGGTGGCTCATGGCAATGGTTTCTGGGTCCTGGCTCCACCCCAAGACAGGCTCGAGCTCCTTAGCCCTGACCTGGCAATAGCTTTTTTCTGGCTCCACACTGAAGTTTGGCTGCTGAGCCAGAAGGTGAGGGCAGAACCTTGCACTGTCACCCATGCCCTCCTTCCAGCCTGATACACAGGCTGCCCCAGGCAGGGCCACGGACCAGTGGGAAAAACCAGTCCTCCGGGGTGAAACTTCCATCATCCTCAGAACTTTTGTAGTGGTTTTGCCCTCTTTGGGTCTCCTGGGGGCACTTCAGTGTTCCTATCTGTGCATAAGGCCTCAGGTTAAAGTAGATGTCATACGGGATGGAGCAGAAATCTGGCAGGCAATCGCCTGGCTGTAACAATCCAGAAACATTCAGAGATGACTCCGAGACTGGATTTCAAAACTGGCTTTGGTTTTGCAAGAAATGCCACCCCAGATCTGGTTCTCCAAAATACGGTATCAGGAAACCCACAAAATAAGATGGATTTTAAACTCTATTAGAACATTTCCCAAACATTCCAAATAAAACATCACTAGTGACACTATTGGATATTGATGCTTTCAGTCTTTCATCAAGTGGGATAAAGCATCTTCAGAACATTTTAGTCGCTTTATTGATTGGAACAGGCAACCTAAGTAAAAGCAAAGTGCTTGCTATGCAAATAAAGCTTCTAGACAAGGCTCCAGTCTCCCTCTGGCAGCAGCTTGCCATCCCAAACCCCTCCCATCTGGGACTCTGAAATCTGTTTTTAAAATATAGTCTGTATTTGCATGTCCCAATACCCCCCTCCTTGTTTCAGTCTAATTCTCCCAGGTTGAGAGAAATACAATAAAGGGAATTTTTTTGTTGTTGTTTTCAGTGCTTCCTTTTCACAGACTCTTTTTTTGGAAACCGCAACCTCGGATCCCAGCAGAGGTTCCTGGGGACTTGAAGAACATCAATCAGTTTCGCAGCTGGAGGCTGAGGCTTTCCTCAGGGAAGACTTTTTACATAAAACAGATTGTACTTTGTCCTTGCCAGGGCAGACAAAGGTTTAAATTAAATATGCAGAAAGCTCCAGTTGGCTGCCTGCCACAGCCTGGGAGAGGGGGAAGGGAGATTGTGTCCCCACTCTCCTTCCTTTCTCTGTAGTTGTTTCTTTTTCCCATTTCTGTTATCACAGTGATAGGAGCCAGCAGTTAAGAGACTTGGGCTTTAAGCTGGGATTTTCTGTAAATTCACTGTGTGATGTGATACAAGTCACTCAGCCTCTGGGACCTCAGTTTCCTCTTCTACAATGAAGAGTTTGAATGAGATGATCTTTGAAAGTCTTTTCCGTATTTAACCTTCCAAGTTATCTCCAAACTCAGATGCATGCTTTTCCAGCAAATACCCTAAGCCTCATCTATGAGTAATGCATCCTCACTGTTCCTGGGGTGACTGGAAGGACCTGGCCTCTTTTCTCATACACCTCATGGGCCAAGCAGTCACATTATAAGAGAGGGAGGCCCAGGAGAACATGGTAAGTGGCAACTGACTTTGTATCTCAGTTTTAGGGAGTATAAGAGAATGGTGGGGATTGTGGCAAACTGAAGAGAGTCTTCCCAAAAAGGGGCATCCTCTACCCAAGTTGACTCAAGTCAGTTGTTGCCACTGGGAATGTGGGTCACTGGGACAGCCAGTTCTTCGTGTGGTGGTTTTTTTGTTTTTGTTTTTGTTTTTTTTGAGATGGAGTCTCACTGTTTCTCCCAGGCTGGAGTGCACTGCTGCGATCTTGGCTCACTGCAACCTCTGCCTCCTGGGTTCAAGCTATTCTCCTGCCTCAGCCTCCTGAGTAACTGGTATTATTGGCATGCGCCACCATGCTTGGCTACTTTTTTGCATTTTTAGTAGAGATGGGGTTTCACCATGTTAGTCAGGCTGGTCTCGAAATTCCGACCTCAAGTGATCCACCCACCTCAGCTTTCCAGAGTGCTGGGATTACAGGCATGAGCCACTGTGCCCGGCCCAGTTCTTTTTTATAGTGTGAAAGTGCTAAACTTTTAAATATTGGCAATGAATTAAGAAAAACTGTGTGTGCTTCACAAAATAGATAAATAGATCTGTGGGCTGAATTCATCTTGAAGATTAGTTTGCCAGGTCTTCATGGACCTTAAGAAGATAAGGTCTTCTCTGTCTCAGAACTGTTGAGAAAACCTATGTATTTAAAAGTGTGTTGTAAGCTGCAGCAAAGTACTAGAGACATAAAAAGTAGAACCTTAATAGGTTGTTCATCATATTTTTCAATATAGAAATTTTACACTGGAGAGTAGGTTTCAGGAAGATAACTTAATCCCTAATCAACTTCCAAATCAAGTCATGGCCTGGGAGTTAATGATTCTGTTCTTTTGTTGATTAAAAATAATTTATAATTTCTATCTCCATATTAAAAATTGATTTCATGCTATTAGCCTTGTGGGGAAAAGCAGGCTATAATATAATGTATATTTAAACTTCATATTTCTATATTCTGTGGTAAGTGCAGTCTTATGATTAACATATTAAAGGAAAGTATCATTTTAGTATAAAATTGAATATGGAAAATTGATATGAGTAATATGCATTTTAGTCAATATTTCTGCCATTTGAATTCACAAGGATATAATGTGTATCTTCTACAATACTATAATAATTGCAAAAAAAAGTATGCAAAGTACAAAAGCAACATGAGAGAAGTTCTATTTTCTTTATACTAAAGTATTAAACCTTATCTGCAGAAAGACAGAAAGAGGAACAGAGAGAGAGAATCAAATGAAAGTTGAATTTAGTCTTTTAAAACATACATGGTAGCCGGGTGCAGTGGCTCACACCTGTAATCTCAGCACTTTGGGAGGCCGAAGTGGGCGCATCACGAGGTCAGGAGATCGAGACCATCCTGACTAACACGGTGAAACCCTGTCTCTACTAAAAATACAAAAAATTAGCCGGGCGTGGTGGCGGGAGCCTGTAGTCCCAGCTACTTGGGAGGCTGAGGCAGGAGAATGGCGTGAACTCGGGAGGCAGAGCTTGCAGTGAGCCGAGATCGCGCCACTGCACTCCAGCCTGGGCGACAGAGCGAGACTGTGTCTCAAAAACAACAACAAGAACAAATACATGGTAGTAACTAGATTACTTTTGTTTTTTTAATTGTATAAGAAATACAAATTTTAATTTCAGGAATGTGTATGATATATACTGCAGTTTTTAATTTATTTAAGTGATATGCAAGTAATAGGCACAGGTGATAATTTAGGAAACAAGATAAAGTGAATCCCATATTGAAATGCCATAATTTCAGAGTAAAATAATGGAAATGGTACTTAAATATAAAGCTTTTGCTTTTACGTGGATAGATAACAATTCTGTTTTCAATTTTTTTCTTGATCTTAGCAACTTAAGATATAAATATTTCATTTCTTTATCCTTTTTTCTAGAGTTTGTCTCATTTTCTTCCCTTGTATTTAAGCTTTTTATCTTTTTGCCTCATGTATATAGTCTCATAGATTTGATCCATTAATGTATAGTTTCTGATGATGGAGTTTAGAACATGCTGCCTCAACATAGAGCATCTTGGCATTTGAGAAAACAAAAGCAGGAAGGACTCTGACCTTCTCCCTCTCTTCTCCTTTGAAGCAGGTCATAAAAGAATTCTCTGACCTTCCTCTGGAGCAGATCGTAGTATTGTCATGTGAGAAGTGTCCACCCTATACCCAGAGGAAAGGAGTATCCTTACCTCTGAAGACACAGAAACACAAAGAATCTAAACAAACAGTTCTTGCTAAGTTCTCCCAGTTTATCCTCAATAGATCATACCCCCTTTGCCCAATCGTCGTACTTCATGACTATCCACTTCCTCACCAAACTTAGCATAAAAATACACAGGTTTCCCTTTTCTTTGAGTCTTTCTTTTTGAAGCCTCCTGTGGCATATAAAGCTTATATTAAATACATTCGTGTGCTTTTCTCTTGTTAATCTGTCTTTTGTAGGTACCTCAGCCATGAAACTAGCAATAGGTGAGGGAAAGAAATCTTTCCTTTCTAAAACTAACTTATAATTTTAAAACACATTTTATGCTTTTAAGCTTTCACTTTAGAATACGTTGAAGGGCACATGTATATAGTTTTCCTATGAGCAAGGCAAAGTGTGAAGAGATCTTCACCCAGTCAGATGGCATAGGCACAATCAGAATGGACACTGCCATGGTCTAGACAAACACCAGCTGTAAACAACTGTTTCAGACTTATGTTTCTCAACAACTTACAACTGTGCAGTTATGATCACTAGAATAATTACAATATGGGAAGTACTAAAACATTTTGGTTATTGTATCAGTCAGGATAATTAACCATTAGCTGCCGCAATAGATCAACTCTGAAACCTCAGGGGCTTTATACAACAAAAATTGATTTCTTGCTCACATAAAATGATGTAGTCAGCAGGGATTCCCCTCTACCAAGAGACCCCGTGCCTCTCCATCTGTCTGTAATGCTGCCATATTAACACTTGGTTTCCAAAGTCACTGCACAAGAGACGGGAGAGCTGGAGGAGGTCCCTGGCTCTCAGTGACCTTGACTTGGAAGCGACATTTGATGCTTCTGCTTACCTTTCACTGGCCAGAGCTAGATATATGGCTCTAACCCCCTGCAAGGGAGGATAGAAAATGTAGGAGAGCATCAATTATTTTGTGAGTTTGCAGGCACAGCCCTGGTGATGATTTCTATCTCACATCATGAATTTATTTAACTCAAGGCAACTTGCAACCTTTGCTGCTGACTCACGGCCTGATTCCATGACTTCTTTGCATCTCCTTCTCTTATGGCTCTATCATGCCATATTCTTCAATCTATTTCTGGTTCATATGCTCAAGAGAGACAATTTGATTGCCTTGTTTATTTATTAACATAGTCTCATTTGGACAGAGCTTTTTATTCAGACAGAGTCTCACTTTGTCACCCAGGCTGGAGTGCAGTTGTGCAGTTGTGCAGTCACGGCTCACTGCAGCCTTGACATCCTGGGTTCATGCTATCCTTCTGCCTCAGTCCCCCTCCCTCCCCCAAGTAGCTGGGACTATGGGCACATGCCATCATGCCCAGCTAATTTCTTTTCTATTCATAGTAGAAATGAACAATAAACATATTGTTTAGGCTGATCTCAAACTCCTGAGCTCAAGCAATCTGCCCGCCTCAGCCTCCCAAAGTGCTGGGGTTACAGGCATGAGCCACCACATCTGGCCAGAGCTTTTGTTTTAAATCATATGATAAACACTGGCCAGCTAAATTTCAGGCACCTCCCCGCCCCCAATGCCCAGAGTTGTATCTAAGATTCAAGTGGTGTATATAGCATTAAGGCATTGGAAAAAATACAGTCTTACCCTGTATGTACCCTGTATATATCCACCTTGGCCTTCATGTGACACTGACCATGGCAGAGATCACCACTTATCTGCAGATATCCATGTACTCTTTCTTTGGTCAAAGAACTACCTTATTTTTACCTAGGCACAGGCTGCCCACTTCCCAGCCTCTCTGGAGTGAGGTGTGGACATGTATGTGTCTAAGGCTGGAGGTCGGCAGCGAGTGGGAATGGCGTGCCTCCTTCTGGCTCAGGCCCTTAAATGGCATCTCTTAACTCTCAGCTTTGCACATCCCTTTTTCTCTTTCTCCCAGGCTGGAATGAGGATGTGGTGATGATGAGTTGGCTTTGTTTCTGTGAGGGCACAAGGATAGCATTCTGTGGGGTGGCAAAGCAACAAGATGAAAGTTCCGGAACCTGGGCTCCTGGGTGATCTGGTGGTGCAGAGCAGCTCTAGCCCCCTGACTACCTTGAACTTGTATGTGATAGAAATGAGCATTCTATCTTGTTTAAGGCTCAGTTATGTTGGTCTCTTCGAAAACAGCTAAACCGATATCCTAAAGGATATCCCCATTTTCTAGGGGGTTCCCTGCTGTACCCTCCTTTGTTTCTGATGGTCAAGCCTCTTCCGGTCTGTGGCTTCTGAGAGCTTTGCTTGTGCCGCGTTCTGCATGTTGGCGATATTTGAATGCTTCTTTGCCAGCTGCACTGTGAGAAACTTTGGTCTATGCTCATCTTGCATTTCTGGCACTATTCTCTGCCACCACATCACTTTGTGGCTTTGGAACTTTGTGAAGCTCTTAGCAGACCACCTGCCTAGACATGTCATACAGATTTTCCTTCCACTTCTGCACAAGCCAGATGTGGGGAACTAGAGAGTCCTATAGCTCCCAGATTCCACCCAAAGGGGAGCAGGATACTCAGCTCTAGAATCCCCAAACGTGTTTGGGCATTTTATTATTCCCCCCTGTAACCCCAAATATAGGGCTCAGCTTAAGATAAAAGTAGGTTAGACCCAGGGTCCCTTTTCAGGAGCCCACTGGTGTCTTCACTTTTCTTTTAAATCTCCCCATTCTGCTCTATCAGATAAATCTTCTGAGTCTTGGGAGCAGAGGAAGCTCTGTCCTAACAGGGCAGGTTTCCTTCTGCACCTTTTATCACACTTCCGGGACCTAAGCTTTAGGAAGATTCTGTTTTCTGGATTGTGTTGTATCCTCCCTTCTCTGAGGCAATTGAGGCAGAACCTCATGAAGTGGTAAATACAATGAAGTAGATGGACAGAAGTGTCTGTTAATACTTTAGAATTTCACCTGCCATTTAACTAGCAGCCAATATTGTCAAATACTTGTCCTTTAGGAGTTTCTTCAGTCAATAAATCAGCCTGGTTTGTCATGGTGCAGTGGGCAGGTCACTGGCTTGTGATTTGGAAGGTTTGTATTCTACTCCTAGTTTACTCGTCGTTTTTGGAAGCAGACCCTCTATGTCAATAGCAAAGGGCAATTCCAAGTGGTAGTGTTTGTCTGTTTTTATCTGTGGACTTTGATTCTGCTGATTGTGTGACATTGGGAAATTGACCTAGATTTCATGCTTCAGTTTTTACTGTATATTTCCATAGCATGCTCTATCTCAGATTCAAGGAACTTATGTGAAGTGATAATAATAGTTAATATTTAAATAGAATCTCTAAAGGAAAAGTATTGTTTCTAGTACTTTATGTATATGAATTCATTTGTGACTAATTTATAAGGTAGATCATGAGGTATAATCTAAAGTAGGGCTAGGATTTAAGCTTATACAGTCTGGTTCTAGGTCTGTGCTATTAATTATTAAGCTAGACAACCTCTTATAATAGGGAATAATTTGAAGGAAAGAAATGAAAAATGCCCTGCAATTATTGGAGTACTTTCCTAGTCTTATTTATAAATACCAATCTTTCAAAAGTAAACTGCGACTCAATTCTGCTGAAACCATCTCAAATTTCAGATGAGGAATAGCTGAATGGATGCTAATACTGCAGTGATTAAAATTATTAAACTATTCATTTTTATAAAATGAATAATAAATACACTTTAACCCACCTCCTTTCAAAAATGGTTTCAGGTCACAGATCAATATAAGCAACTCAATTTTAATTCCAGCTTAGAAATAATAATTCAACAATAGTATTTACTAAGTAATTAAGTAAGGGTTCTTTTAATTTTTTCACATTATTATTATTTTTTTGAGACAGAGCCTCGCTGTCTCCCAGGCTGGAGTGCAGTGGCGCGATCTCGGCTCACTGCAAGCTCCGCCTCCCGGGTTCACGCCATTCTCCTGCCTCAGCCTCCCGAGTAGCCGGGACTACAGACGCCCGCCACCACGCCCGGCTAATTTTTTTGTATTTTTAGTAGAGACGGGGTTTCACCGTTTTAGCCAGATGGTCTTAATCTCCTGACCTCGTGATCCGCCTGCCTCGGCCTCCCAAAGTGCTGGGATTACAGGCGTGAGCCACCGCGCCCGGCCAATTTTTTTACGTTATGCTCATTAAATTATTTTAACCCTGGCCAAACTAATTGAAATTTAACTGCATGATAAAACTTTACCGCCATCTAGTGTCAGTCAGGAGCATTGCAGGAGTGCTGCTTTTTGAATCTGTTTTGGTAGCTACCTGCCGTATCTATGGCAATATTAAGCAGCACTCCCAGGTGGCACTCTTTGACCCTTATACCAGCGACCTTTGATTTTATAGATTATTCCAATAATTTGAGTTCAGAGGAACTAATTTCATGGCATTTCTCATTTCTAAATCCTAGTTTATTTTATGAGTGTGCTCTCAGGGGAATATAAGAATCTTTCATCCAAGTCAGGGATAGTTTCTAAATTCTCTGAGTGTGCTCACCCCTAAGAGCTCTTGTTACCTTAGCTTCAAGATGGTAAACGTGGGGAAAAACTTTGTGCTATATATTTAAATTATTATGAGTTTTTTTATATATCAAGTATTTATGTGTACACTATAATAGTTTTCTACTGCTGTGGGATAAATCGCCTCAAAATGTAGCAGCTTAAACAGCAAAAATTTATCTCACACTATTTCTGAGGTTCAGGAAGCAGAGAGTGGTTTAGCTGGGTGGTTCTGGCTAAGGGTATCTCGCAAGGTAGGTCAAGTGTGGGATGAAGCTGCAGTCATCTCAAAGCTCAACTGGGGCTGTAGAATCTGCTTCCAGACTCACCCATGTTAGCAGGTTTTGGTTTCTTGCTTGCTGTCGGCTAGAAGCTCAGTTCCTTGACATGTGGGACTCTTCACAGGATGTGCTTCCCCTAGAGCAAGAGGAGAGGAGAAGAGAGTGAGAGACAGAGAGGAAGCCACAGTCTTTTAAAATAATCTAATCTTACTCTCATATGTTATTGATCAACCAAACCAGCCCTGGTCCCCTTGTGTGGCAGAGAATTACAAAAGCTTGTGAATAACAGTAGGTGGGGATCCTTGGGGCCATCTTGAAGGCTGGTGACTACACCCACCATCAAGCTTTATTAAATAGTAATGTTTTGCCCGATTTGGGTAACTGCTTCATAACATGAGTTTAGCCCAAGGCTAAATTCTGAGAGGTACAAATGGGAAACAACTTTTTCTCCCTTCGTTGCTTTCAACCATACTATGCTAAATCTCCCTTCTGTGCTCTGTAACTTGAATCTCTGGTAGATTTCATAGCTTTTGGCTCACATTCAGCTGTAACAAGAGTCCTTGTTTGTTTGTTTCTTATTTTTAATACATGGTTTCTTATTTTTAATACATGGTTTCACTCTGTTGCCTCACTGCAGCCTTAACCTCCTGGGCTAAAGTGATCCTCCAATCTCAGCCTCCCGAGTAACTGGGACTACGGGAATATGCACTGTACCTGGCTAACTGTGTGTGTGTGTGTGTGTATTTGGTATACATGAGGTCCCACTATGTTGCCCAGGCTGGTCTTGAACTCCTGGGCTCAAGTGATCCTCCTGCCTAGGCCTCCCAAAGTGCTGAGATTACAGGCATGAGCCACTGTGCCTAGCCCCTGTTTTCAGGTATTAAAAATCTTAGTCCGGGCTGGGCATGGTGGCTCATGCCTGTAACTCTACTACTTTGGGAGGCTGAGTGGGAGGATCACTTGAGGCCAGGAGTTTGAGACCAGCCTGAGCAACCTAGCAAGACCCTGTCTGTATTAAAAAAAAAAATTAGCTGGATGTGGTGGTGCATGCCTATAGTCCCAGCTACTTAGGAGGCTGAGGTGGGAGGATCACTTGAGCTCAGGAGATTGAGGTTACATGAGCTATGAGTGCACCACTGTCCTCCAGCCTGGGTGACAGAGCAAGACCCTGTATTAAAAAAATAAAACAAAACAACTGCTCCCTCCCCTGCCAAAAAAAAACAGTCCAATCTCATATATAGCTCCAATCTTCTCTCCTTAACTCTTCTTGCTTCTGACTCTGAGGAAGGAGAGCATGACTGTTCTTTCAGTGTTTTTCTGACTATTTCTCATCTCTTTCCTGCTTTCTAATTCCTCTAGTATAGAATCTAGCATGCATATCAGAGAAAGAGGAGCAAAATATCACTGTACTTAGCTGGCATTGTATGTGGTTCTCTCTTGGATAATACTGGCTGGGACTCATTCCCTCTGTTAATCTGAAAATTCACATACAGCTTCTCCAGGGCACCCTGTGGGGATGCAGGGGCTTCCTCGTATTCTGGTCATTCTCCGGTTGCTTCTGAAAATCCTCTCTCAGCTTTTGCCCCACATATTCTGAGCTTCACTCTACACAGCTTCTTCCTGCTGGGGACCCCTGGCTTCAGGCAGTAGTTCTTTTGGTCAGGGTCTGTTCCAGATCATGCGTGTCTTGCTACTCTCTTCAGGTTCCCTTGGTCAATGGGAAAACACCATCCATCCTTTTCCTCCCTAAAGCTTAACCATCTAATCAGCTCTCTCTCCCACCCTGTAATTGCATGCTGCTCCAGCCAGTCTCTTGCCTTCAGCATTCTTGAGATGGATGGAAACCAGGCAAAGATGCCAGCAAATGCCTGTGGATGCTCTTTGGCTCTCCTAAGAACACTTGTTGTTCTCTGTGGTCTGGAAGCAGCACCAGGGCCTGTGATGTCAGGGCTCTGTAAACATCCAACCAGGAAGTGAGATACAAATCTTTCTCGTAGGCATTCCTGGTCCCTGTGACTGATGTGCTTGGACTCCTTCACTTGACTTAGCAGTAGGGAGGGAGGGAAAAAGCCAAAGCTTTTCTGGTTCTAAAAATGCCTTTCAAAGCACCCCATAGGCCGGGCGCAGAGGCTCACGCCTGGAATCCTAGCACTTTGGAAGGCCAAGGTGGCTGGATCACTGGAGATCAGGAGACCAGCCTGGCCAACATGGTGAAACCCTGTGTCTACTAAAAATAAAAAATTAGCCAGGTGTGGAGGTAGGCGCCTGTAATCCCAGCTACTTAGGAGGCTGAGACAGGATAATCACTTGAATCCAGGAGGCAGAGATTGCAGTGAGCCAAGATGGTGCCACTGCACTCCAGCCTGGGCAACAGAGTGAGACTGTGTCTCAAAAACAACAGAAAACAAAGAACAAAGCACCCCATAAATGAATGTATGGCCTTCTCTGAAATTGGCCGAAGGCAATTAATGAAGTTGTATTGATTTATTTTTATTTATTTGTTGTTGCCTGTCTTTTGGCATTTTCTCCACATCCTCACCAACGCTTGTTATTTTCTGTGTTTCGTTTTGAAGTTCGGTATTTTAAGGATCAGCTTGGGTATTTTAAAATAAAATTCTGCAGAACGGTACCCAGTGGGTCTCTTTGGCTTCAGGGTCTTAGCTGAATTTCAAAGATAATAAGAGAAGGCCATTCTCTCTGTTCTTAGTCATGTTAGGATACAAGAAGATAGTCATCTGCAAACCAGGATGCAGGCTGTCATCAGACACCAGATCTGCCAGCACCTTAGTTTTAGACTTCTCAGCCTCCAGAATGACTGTCTATAAGGGAACACTTGAATTCATCGGAGAAGGGATGATAAGTGCCAGAAGTAATTGAGGAGAGGGTTCAAGGCAGCTTGCTCAGCTGAGAGCTGAGAGGTTTCTGGCCTTGGGGAAACAGTGAGAGAGAAATCCCCAGAGCTCCAAAATGGGTTTTTATGATCTTGGCTATGGGAGGAACCCCTGACCCACTGGGGCCTGATGCCTGACATACGGAGCTGCCTAAAGATTGCGCAGGAATCTTGCTCCAGAAAGGGAACCCGCACAGAATCCCACAGGCATCTGAGCCTGGAGCAGCCTCAGCTGGGAGCCACTTTGAGAGCCCAGATACCAGGGATCTACAGACACAGCTGCAGCTGCTCCAAGGAGGAAGAGGCAAGACTGGGCGCTCCCATGCACCCTCAGGAAGGTACTTGCCACTCTGCTATAAGCTGCTGTGGAGACTGAGGCACGAGTGAACTGCCCTCCCCCATGCTGCCAGCCTGGGCAGGGATTGACAGGCAAACCAGGCCATCCTACACCCATCCAGGACAATACCCACTGCCCTGTAATGAGCTGCTGTGAGACTGAGACGTGATCACACTGCACTCCCCATAGCTTCTTGCCCATACTGCTTGCCTGGGTGGTGCACGCCCTCTCTGGCTCCAGGTCCAAGGTGACATTTTGAGAGTTTAACACGGGGCTGCACCTCACTCTCGGCCTGAGCTTGGGCAGCCATAGCTGCAGCCACTGCCTGCCAAAGAGGCCCCACCCTCTCCTGTCACAAGCCCACAGCTGGTACCATTTTGAGAGTTTAGAGACATTGTTTGACAACCTGGCAGCACTGGCCACAGCAGGCATTGTAGTCTCAGGTCAGAGATTGGAGCGCTTGCTCTGAAATGGGAGATGGGACTCCATAGCCAGCAGTGAGCAGCAACTGTCAAAAGTACCCCAGCAGCAGGCGCTGGAGTTAGGCTCTCTCCTGTCGCAGGACTGCAGTGGGAGGAGAGTTGCTGAAGCCAAGGTTTCTCCCGGGTGGTGAGACTTGCAGCCAGGGACAGCTTTGTGACCTGGAACTGGTCTGTGCATGTCATTGCCGGGTGCCCTAGTTTGTTCCCTTGGTCACTTGGGAGACGGTGCCCCACCAGCATTGAGGAGCAGGAGGCTGATGAACCCCACTCCCCAAGAGATCTAACCCTCAGCACGGACTGCCTCTATGGGAGGGGGAAGCACAGCCTCCCCAAAGCCCCCCTTGGGCCAAAGGAAATGTGAGTGTGGTGCCAGCCACTGAAGGTGGCACCACTGAAGCCTGGGAATAGACGCGGAGAAGGCGTTCTCTCTGTCACCCCTGGCCCCTCTCAGTGCATTGTCACTGAGGCCTGGGGAGTGTTGGCTGAAAGAGTTGATTTATTGGGTTTCTCCAATGGCTTCACCCCCACTGAAGGCAAATATGCATTGGAGGAGGACGCTTTTCACTCTTCTCCATTGCTTTCACCCCTACCCCTACCTACTGGCTGTTACTCTTACATGTCACTTACTGGCCTGCAGTCTGAACTACACTACCAAACAAAATTAGGTCGCTACAACAAGCAACATCTGAGATAACCACTGCATGAACCTATCTGCAACCAAGGAACTTGTACAGAGGCTTGGTATCATGAAAGCACTCAGAAATGAAGCCAATCAGGCATACACAATATACACTACAGTTATACCCCCTCAGAGGAAAAAATAATAAAAAAATAAGAAGCCCTATCTAAACAATAGGAATTTTTTTTTAAAAAAGAGGTGTCAGCTCTCTCGTATGAGAAGAAACCAGCATGAGAACTCCAGAAATTCAAAAAGCTAGTGTTGTATCACCTCCAAAGGATCCTGCTAGTTCTTAAGCATGGATCCTAACCAGAATGAAATGTTTGAAATGACAAACATAGAACTTAGAATATAGATGGCAAAGAAACTCAACAAGATCCAAAAAAAAGTTGAAATCCAACACAAAGAGGCCAGAAAAACAAAACAATCCAAGATTTGAAAGATGACACAGCTATATTAAGAAAGAACCAAACAGAACTTCTGGAATTGAAAAATTCACTACAGGAATTTCAAAATACAGTCAGAAGTCTTAACAATAGACTAGACCAAGTAGAAGAAAGAATTTCAGACTTCAAAGACTGGTCCTTTGACTGTCAACCCAGTCAGACAAAAATAAAGAAAAAAGAATAAAAAAAACCAAAGACTTTGAGAAATATGGAATTATGTAAAGTGACCCAATCTATGACTTATTGGAATTCCTGACAGAAGAAGAGAAAGTAAGCAACTTGGCACACATCTTTGAAGATATAATTCAGGAAAGTTTCCCCAATCTTGCTAGAGGTTGACATGCTGATACAAGAAATCCAGAGGACTCCTTTGAGACACCATATAAGATGACTATTTGTAAGGCACATAGTCATCAGACTATCCAAGGTCAATGTAAAAGAAAAAATCTTAAAGGCAGCTAGAGAAACAGGTCATATTACCTATAAAGAGAAACCCATCAGACTAACAGGAGACTTCTCAGCAGAAACCTTACAAACAGAAGAAATTGAGAGCCCATTTTTGGCATTCTTAAAGAAATCCCAACCAATTTCATATCCTGCCAAACTCAGGTCATAAACAAAGGAAAAATAAAGTTTTTCCCAAACAGGAAGTTGCTAAGGGAATTCATCACTGCCAGACTGGACCTACGAGAGATGCTCAAGGGAGATCTAAACATAGACATGAAAGAATGATACTTACTACCATAAAAGCACCCTACAGAGCAACTACACAATGAAGACTATAAAGCAACTAGCTAACAACACTATGACAGGAACAAAACCTCACATAATATTAACCTTTAATGACAACAGCCAGAATATTCCACAAAAGACATAGTCACAAATTGGATTAAAAAAGACTCAAACTTCTGCTGCCTTCAAGAGACTTCTATCACATGCAGTGACACCCATAGGCTCAAAGTAAAGGGGCGAGCCTTTAATGGAAATGGAAGACAAAAAATAGCAGTGGTTGCTATTTACATATTAGATAAAATATACTTTAATCCAATAGCAGTACAAAAGGACAAGGAAGGTATTCCATAATGATAAAGGGTTCAGTTCAACAAGAAGACTTAACTAGCCTAAATGTATACATACCCAACATTGGAGCATCCAGATTGATAAAACAATTACTTCTAGACCTAAGAAAAGACTTTGATAGCCACACGCTGATAGTGGGGGACTTCAACACCCCACTGACATCAATAGATCATCGAGGTAGACAATTAACAAAGAAATTTTTGACTTAAATTTGACATTTGACCAATTGAACCTAATAGACACCTGCAGGATACTTCACCTAACAACCACAGAATATACATTCTCACTCATCTCCACATAGAACATACTCTAAGACTGACCACATGCTTGGTCATAAAGTAAGTCTAGATAAATTAAAAAAACATTGACGTCATAACCAGTATATTTTTGAACTACAGTAGAAGAAAAATAGAAATCAATACCAGGAGTAACTCTCAAAACCACACAAACACATGGAAACTAAATGATTTTCTCCCGAATAATTTTTGGGCAAACAACTAAATCAAGGATGAAGTAAAAAAATTATTAGAAACAAATGAAAACAGAGACACAACATACCGAAATCTCTGGGATACGGCAAAAGCAGTGTTAAGTGGAAAGTTTATAGAGCAAAATGCATACATCAAGAAGACAGAAAGATTCCAAATTAACAAGCTAACCTTGCGCCCCTGAAGGAACTAGACAAAGAAAAATGAGCTAAACTGAAAGGTAGCAGAAGAAAAGAAATAACTAAAATTAGAACAGAACTAACTGAAATTGAGACCCCCCAAAAACATACAAAGGTCCAGGGAAACAAAACATTGGTTCTTTGAAGGGATAAACAAGAGTGATAGACTGCTAGCTAGATTAACGAAGAAAAACAGAGAGAAGATCCAAATAAGCACAATCAGAAATGACAAAGGTCACATTATAACAGATCCCACAGAGGTACAAAAGATAATCAGAGACAATTGCAAACATCTCTAGGCACACAAATTAGAAAATCTAGAGGGAATAGATAAATTCCTGGAAACACGCAACTTCCCCAGATTGAACGAGGAAGAAACAGAAATCCTGAACAGACCAATACTGAGTTCTGAAATAGAATCGTAATAAAAAAACCTACCAGCCAAAAAAAAGCCTTGAACCAGATGGATTCACAGCCGAACTCTATCAGAACAAAGAAGAGCTGATCTCAGTCCTACTGAAACTATTCCAAAACATCAAGGAGAGACTTCCCCCTAATTCATTCCACAAAGCCGGCATCATCATCAGATTTTTGTATGACAAAATGATTTTGATACAATTTTGATACAAAATCATTTTGTGGTACAAAAATGTCACAAAGACACACACACCTCCCCCCCAAAAAACCAAAAAACAAAAAACTATAGGCTAATATCCCTGATGATCATAGATGCAAAAATCCTTGACAAAATACTAACAAACCAAATCCAGCAGCACATCAAAATGTGAATTCACAATGATCAAGTTGGCTTTATTTTTGTGATGTAAGGATGGTTTAATACATGCAAATTAGTAAATGTGATTCACTACACAAACAGAATTAAAAACAAAAAACATATATTAATAGATTCAGAAAACGCATTTGATAAAATCCAACATCCCTTCATGATTAAAAATTCTCAACAAACTAGGCATTGAAGGAACATACGTCAAAATAGGAGCCATCTATAACAACCCACAGCCAACATCATATTGAACAGGCAAAAGTCAGAAGAATTCCCTCTAAGAACTAGAATCAGACGAGGATCTCTACTCTCACCACTCTTATTCAACATAATACTGAATGTCCTAGCTAGATCAATCAGGCAAGAGAAAGAAATAGAAAACATCCAAATAGGAAACAAAGAAGTCAGTCAAATTATCTCTCTTCACTGATGATAAGATTCTTTTTTTTTTTTTTTTTTGAGACAGAGTTTCACTCTAGTTGCCCATGCTGGAGTCCAGTGGTGCGATCTCAGCTCACTACAACCTCTGTCTCCTGAGTTCAAGTAATTCTCCTGCCTCACCCTCCAGAGTAGCTGGGATTATAGGTGTCTGCCACCATGCTGGCTAATTTTTGTGTTTTTAGTAGAGACAGGGTTTCACTATGTTTTCCAGGCTAGTCAAGTCCTGACCTCAGGTGATCTGCCCGCCTTGGCTTCCCAAAGTGGTGGAATTACAGGCGTGAGCCACTGCGCCTGGCCATAGTAATATTCTATACCTAGAAAACCCTAAAGATTCCACAAAAGACTCCTAGATCTGATGAGCAACTTCAGCAAAGTCTCAGGATACAAAATCAATGCACGAAAACAGTAGCATTTCCATACACCAAGAATGGTCCAGCTGAGAACAAAATAAAAAAAAAGTACCATTTACAATAGACACACAAAAAATAATATACCTAGGAATATGTCTAACGAAGGAGGTAAAAGATCTCTACAAGGAGAACTACAACACACTGCTGAAATTAACCATACATGACACAAACAAATGTAGTAGCATTCCATAGTCATGGATTGGAAGAATCAACATTGTTAACATTGCCATATTGCCCAAAGCAATCTACAGATTCAACCCTATTCCTATCAAGCTACTAATGTCATTTTTCACAGGATTAGAAAAAACTATTCTAAAATTCATATGGAACCAAAAAGAGAGCCCGAATAGCCAGGGCAATCCTAGGCAAAAAGAATACAGCTGGAAGCATCTCCTTACCCAGTTTCAAACTATACTGCAAGGCTATCCTAACTGAAACAACGTGATACTGGTATTAAAAACAGACACAGGCCAGGCACAGTGGCTCACGCCTGTAATCCCAGCACTTTGGGAGGCTGAGGAGGGTGGATCACCTGAGGTCAGGAGTTTGAAACCAGCCTGGTCAACATGGCGAAACCCTGTCTCTACTAAAAATACAAAATTAGCCAGGTGTGGTGGCGGATGCCTGTAATCCCAGCTACTCAGGGAGGCTGAGGCACGAGAATCGCTTGAACCCAGGAAGCAGAGGTTGCAGTGAGCCGAGATCGTGCCACTGCACTCCAGCCTGGGCGATACAGCAAGACTCCATCTCAAAACAAAACAAAACAACAACAACCAAAAACAGACACATAGACCAATGGAACAGAATAGCAGACTCAGAAATAAAGTCGTACACCTACAACCATCTGATGTTTGACAAAGTTGATGAAAATATGCAATGGAGAAAGGACTTCTTATTCAATAAGTGGTGCTGGGATAACTGGCTATCCATATGCCAAAGAATGAACCTGGACCCCTTCCTATCACCATATACAAATATTAACTCAAGATGGATCAAAGATTTAAATGTAAGACCTCAAGCCATAACAATACTAGAAGAAAACCTAGGAAATACTGTTCTAGACATTGGTCTAGGCAAATAATTTATGATTAAGTCCTTAAAAGCAAATTTAACAAAAGCAAAAATTGACAGTTGAGACCTAATTAAACTAAAGAGCTTCTGCACAGCAAAAGAAACTACCAACAGAGTAAACAGACAACCTACAGAATGGGAGAAAATATTTGCAAACTAACCATCTAACAAAGGTCTAATATCCAGAATCTGAGGAACTTAAATGAATCAACAAACAAACACCAAATAGCCCCATTAAAAAGTGGGCAAACAACATGAACAGACACTTCCCAAAAGAAGACATACAAGCAGCCAACGAATATATGAAAAAATCCCATTATCACTAAACATCAGAGAAATGCAAATCAAAGCCACAATGAGACATCATCTCTCATACTAGTCAGAATGGCTGTCATTAAAAAGTCAAAAAACAACATACTGGTAAGTTTGCAGAGAAAAGGAAGTGCTAATACACTGTTGGTGGGAATGCAAATTGAGCCTATGTGAAAAGCAGTTTGGAGATTTCCCAAAGAACTAAAAATGGAACTACCATTCAACCCAGCAATCCCATTACTGGGTATATGCCCAAAGGAATATGGACCATTATACTAAAAAGACTCATATATTCATCACAGTGCTATTCTCAATAGCAAAGACATGGAGTCAACCTAGGTACCTATCAATGGTGGACTGGATAAAGAAAATGTGGTACATATACACCATGGAATACTACGCAACCATAAAAAGGAATAAAATAATGTCCTTTGCAGCAACATAGATGCAGCTGATGGCCATTATCCTAAGCAGATTAAAATAGAAACAGAAAACCAAAAATATCACATGTTCTCACATACAAGTGGGAGCTAAACACTGGGCACACATGGACACAAAGGTGGGAACAATAGACACTGGAAATTCGAGAAGGTGAGAGGCAAGGGCAAGGACTGAAAAACTACCTATTGGGTACTATATTCGCTAGTTGGGCAATCAGTTCTTTAGAAGCCCAAACCTCAGCACCATCCAATATACCCTTGTATTGAACCTGCACTCATGTCCCCTGAATCTAAAGTAAAAGAGAAAATACCTTTTAACATACTATTAAATTTCACTCAATTAAAAATTTAAAAATTGGCTGGGTGCAGTGGCTCACGCCTATAATTCCAGCACTTTGGGAGGCCGAGGCAGGTGGATCACGAGGTCAGGAGTTCAAGACCAGCCTGGGTAAGATGGTGAAGGCCGGGCGCGGTGGCTCATGCTTGTAATCCCAGCACTTTGGGAGGCCGAGGCGGGCGGATCACGAGGTCAGGAGATCGAGACCATGGTGAAACCCCGTCTCTACTAAAAATACAAAAAATTAGCTGGGCGTGGTGGTGGGCGCCTGTAGTCCCAGCTACTCGGAAAGGCTGAGGCAGGAGAATGGTGTGAACCTGGGAGGCGGAGCTTGCAGTGAGCCGAGATTGAGCCACTGCACTCCAGCCTGGGCGACAGAGCGAGACTCCGTCTCAAAAAAAAAAAAAAAAAAAGATGGTGAAACGCTGTCTCTACTAAAAATACAAAAATTAGCCAGGCATGGTGGTGGGTGCCTGTAATGCCAGCTACTTGGGAGGCTGAGGCAGAGAATTGCTTGAACCTGGGAGGCGGAGGTTGCAGTGAGCCGAGATCGCACCACTGGACTCCAGCCTGGGCAACAGAGTGAGACTCCGTCTCAAAAAAAAAAATTAAAAATTTAGAAGTTTACAGATTTATTTGAAGTTCCCTGTCTACTGTTTCTCAATTCCATTCTTCTTCTTATCTATTCAGAGAGTAATTATTATATTGAATTTTGTGTTTTTCAATGTCATGGATATTTAAATGCTGTTACACATACGTATCTCTCTACAAAGGATATACTGTATGAATTCTTTTAAGCTATATGGAAATGGTATTTTACCACACACATCACTGTGGAACTTGCTTGCTTGGCTCAATATTATGGTTTTTTTTTTTGACATTTATGCATGTTAAAACCTGAATTTCTAATTATTCATTTTAACCACTGTATAGGATTTCATTTTATAAATATGATATGCTTTATTTGAAAATTTCCCCTCTTGGATATTTAAATGATTTTCTTTCCTTCTTTTTTTGCAACTGCAAATCATACAACAATGAACACCCTTGTACTTGTTTCCTTATAGATTATAATATATCTACTTAAAAGAGGTATAGAAATATTGCTGGCTTGAAAGATATGCTCATTTACATCTTTACTAGATGTTATCAGATTTCCCACTTACGTTATTTTATACTAGCACAAGTAAATCCAAATTTTCAATGACACTTAGTGTAGTAGAATTCAATATATATATATTTTCCAATTATCTTATCCTAGTTTTAAGTTGTATTTGCACTTTCATGGCTACAAGCGTGAGTGAGCTTCTTTTCATACATTCTTTGGCCATTTGAGTTTCCTATTCTGTGAATTACCTCTTCATAAATCTTGCCAACGTTTCTGTTACTCTGTTTTTTCCCCCTCATTGATTTATAAGGCTTTTATTTCATGTGCACACATTGCAAATACTTTACCACAGTGTGTGATTTGTCTTTTAGCTTTCTTTATTGTGTTTTGTATAATAAGCTTTTATATAAATATAGTCACATTTATCCATCTTTTCCTTTTGATTTGTGCCTTTGAAAAGAATCCCCAACCTGAAGATCAGAGCCATATTATTTTACATTTCTTCCTAAAGGTTAAAGGATTTTCTTTTTAGACTTAGGTCTTTAATCTATCTTTAATTTATTTTTATGTGTGGTAAGAGGAAGGAATCTTCACTCCTTTTTGTATGTATGGATAAAGCAATTTTTCCAGTACTGTTTACAGAATAATCTGTATTTCCTCCACTGATTTATAATGAAACCTGTGTCATATATCAAATTTTTATGTATGCATAAGTCCCTGTCTGGGTTTTCTTTTTTTTTTTTTCTTGAGACGGAGTCTTGCTCTGTCGCCCAGGCTGGAGTGCAGTGACTCAATCTCGGCTCACTGCAAGCTCCGCCTCCCGGGTTCACGCCATTCTCCTGCCTCAGCCTCTCCGAGTAGCTGGGACTACAGGCGCCCGCCACCACGCCCGGCTAATTTTTTGTATTTTTAGTAGAGACGGGGTTTCACCGTGGTCTCGATCTCCTGACCTCGTGATCCGCCCGCCTCGGCCTCCCAAAGTGCTGGGATTACAAGCGTGAGCCACTGCGCCCGGCCCCCTATCTGGGTTTTCTATTCTGTTTATTGCTCTATTTTTCTATTCCCCAGTCAATACCAGTCTTAATTGCTATAGATTTTTAATAAGTCATAATATATAGTAGAATAAATCTCTTCTCCTTTTCTGCATCGTCTTCTTTTCTCTCCAAAATTTACTTGGCTGTTCTTCGTCCGTTGCATGTCCATATACATTTTAAAATCAGGCTTATAGGCTGGGCACAGTGGCTCATGCCTGTAATCCCAGCACTTTGGGAGGCCGAGACGGGCAAATCATGAGGTCAGGAGTTTAAGACCAACCTGGCCAACATGGTGAAGCCCCGTCTCTACTAAAAATACAAAAAATTAGTCGGGCTACTCGGGAGGCTGAGGCAGGAGAATTGCTTGAACCTGGGAGGCAGAGGTTGCAGTGAGCCGAGATCGCGCCACTGCACTCCAGCCTGGGCTGCAGAGCAAGACTCTGTTTCAAAAAAAAAAAAAAAAAAAATCAGCTTATAAGATCTTAAAACACAGCTGTCAAAATTTTTATTGAGATTGTATTGTATTTCTAGATTAATTGGGGAAAATTACATCTTTTTAAAATTGAGTTTTTCTGTTTATGAATATGACTCTCCATTTACTCTGATCTTCTGTATCTTTTGGGGTAGGTTATGACTGGGCCACTCAGGAATCCTTTCAGCCTGAAAACTCCTAAGCTATGGAGAAGTCCTTTCGTCAAGTTGAAATTCCCAGTCTCTATGGCATAGTTAGAAATTCTAAACATGGCCGGGCACTGTGGCTCACGCCTGTAATCCCAGCACTTTGGGAGGCTGAGGCGGGTGGATCACGAGGTCAGGAGATAGAGACCATTCTGGCTAACACGGTGAAACCCCATCTCTACTAAAAATACAAAAAATTAGCTGGGTGTAATGGCGGGCCCTTGTAGTCCCAGCTACTTGGGAGGCTGAGGCAGGAGAATGGTGTGAACCCGGGAGGCGGAGCTTGCAGTGAGCCGAGATTGCGCCACTGCACTCCAGCTTGGGCGACAGAGGGAGACTCTGTCTCAAAAAAAAAAAAGAAATTCTAAACATAAAATTCAGACATTAGGGCCGCATGTGGCAATTCCACACTCATCATTTTGTAATAAAGGTTGAACTACACATTAATGAAGCAGCCTTCAGGGGTTTTAGAGAATAAAAGTCCAGATACTATGAGATTCAGTACTTCTTGTTCTGGAGGGAACTTGGGAGTCTCTGCTGGACACATAATTCCATCAACCTAGGGCAGGCTATTGTGAAAAAGAAGGCATCAGAGATCCATATCTTCTCTCTCTCTCTCTCTCTCTCTCTCTATATATATATATATATATGTCGATATATATCAAGATAGATATATATATATATCTTGCCTTGTTCGATACCTTTTATTCTTTCCCCAAGTAAATCGTTTCTTCCCCTGTAGTTACTCTGAGTATTTGATTTTTGCTGACCTACTCACCTACAGTTGGTCTACAGAAATCATGGAAGTGACACGTGTCTGTGTTTGGGTTTGAGTGTTAAAGGGGTGGCTAAGGACTGTATAAGTAGTAGCTGCAGTAATTCGTGTGAGATCTCAAAGGGAAAGGTGAGTCTTGGGAAACAAGTGTTGACTTCCTCAACTTTTAAAATCAAGTTCCTGATGTTAGCTAAGGTTTGGTCAATCTTTATTTTCTGTAGTTTCTATTATGAAAACAAATGGCATGCCCTCCCCATCCCCATATAATATTAAACTATAATATGAAAAAACTTTATACTCACCCATCTGGAGATAATGACATATTTTTGCTCCCTGTCATTTGTGAATGACTGAGTGGAAATGAGGTCTAGCTGCCTCTTCCCCTATGGGGTCTCAATATTATTGATCCACCAATAATATTACTAATATTGGTGGATCAGAGATTTATTTTATTAAGGAAGGGGATTTTCCTTTCAGATGACAGAAAGAACACAAGATTCCTTTCTCATCTTTTCCTCACACTTGTATTTTTAAAAATATGACATGTATTATGCACACGTGTGCTTATTACATAATCACTGAGGATATTTTAGAAGTCTGGAAAAGCAGAAATAAAAAGTTACCCAGAAACCTGTAACTTAGAAATAACTCTTAATATTTTGGTACATTCTAATATGTAGAAATTGTTTAAAAGTTGTATATTTACTACATACTGTTTTGGCCTACATTTTCACTAGTAATATAATTTGAGTATTTCATATACCAACCAGTATTTTTAATAAAACATGTTTTTAAGTGTCAATTCTAGCATCTGTGGATTTAAGAATATCTTAGCAAACCTCTTCCCCCAGTTGCACTGAAGACTGATGGAGAGGACTGAGTCATATGTGTCTTTATTCATTTCTTTCTTCTTCTTTTTTTTTTTCTGAAGCAGGATCTTGCTCTGTTTCCTGGTCTGCAGTGCAGTGACATGATTAGCTCACTGAAGCCTTGAACTCCTGGGGTCCAGCCATCCTCCCCACTCAGCCCCCCAAGGAGCTGGGACTACGGGCATGCACTACCATGCCCAGGAATTTTTTAAAAATTTAATTTAATTTTTTTTTTTTTTTGAGGCGGGGTTTCGCTCTTGTTGCCCAGGCGGGAGTGCAGTGGCATGATCTCGGCTCACCGCAACCTCCTCCTCCCAGGTTCAAGCGATTCTCCTGCCTCGGCCTCCCAAGTAGCTGGTATTATAGGCATGCGCCACCATGCCTGGCTAATTTTGTATTTTTAGTAGAGACGGGGTTTCTCCATGTTGGTCAGGCTGATCTCGAACTCCCGACCTCAGGTGGTCCGCCCGCCTTGGCCTTCCAAGGTGCTGGGATTACAGGCATGAGCCACCGGGCTGGCTCCTAATTTTAATTTTTATAGAGACCGGGTCTTGCTGTGTTGCCCAGACTGGTCTCAAACTTCTGGCCTCAAGCAATCATCCTGCCTCAGCCTCTCAAAGTGCTGGAATTATAAGTGGGAGCTACCACACCTGGCTGCACTTATTTAAATTGTCAGTCATGTTTCAGGAACATTGCTAAGATCTAGGGTTACAAAGCTGAGTCAGAGGTTTCTCTATCTTCATTCTCATCTCCGTGGGCTCAGAGGTTATTGATAGAGACAGGTATGTTAGCAGATAAGTAGTAAAGCACTAGGGAAACACAGAGGAGGGAGAAACTACCCTGTTTTATTGCTGTTGAATTCCTTCTATGTGAAAGCCATCACATTTTACGCACTCTCAAGAAAGGGAAAACATTTAGGATGGAGAGTCTCCAGGTGTCATCACCCTCAACAGAAAAAATTGGAAATGCCGAACAGTTATATTCTCAGTGTAAATGTAAGTGAGAAAAAAACCCTCTGTGCATAGAAGTTCAGGAAGAAACTTTGGATGGTTCAACCTGGCCCTGGGTGGAGGGCATGTAAATCTCCCCTGAAAATTGGAACCACACATAGGTTCTCATGCTGTTTGTGATCTGAATTTACCAAAGCGGCTCAACAAACTTCAAGGAGATAATTTAATTTAAAGTGGTCTCAGTTTTGTATGGACCCATGTGACAGGCAGAAGCAAATTCAAATCCTCTTTAGGAAAACTTGACTTTGATCCAAGCTGACAACTAACAAGACTTCATGGGCTCTAACCACATCTCACTTTCAGTGATACTAAAATATGAAAAAATATGCAACATAGAAATCAAGAAATACAATTACTGCCTGGGGAAGAACAGGTCAATGTGCCTTAAAATTAAGCCTCTAGGCTTAAAAAACTACATCTAGGTAGAAAACAAAAGAAGGAGACAGCATTGATGGAAGCAAATACAAACTATAGACGAGGAGTCCTTCATCCACACTCTGTCCACACTAGAAGTGCAGGAGCAGTGCCCTTTGCAAAAGTTCACACTCTCACATGTCCCAGTGACCTCATGGCTAGCTCAAGCTTCTTGAAATTCAGGGCTAAATGTTGTTTACCACAGTGTCCCAGTTCCTAGCATAGTGCTTGGTATAGAGCATGCTCATTTGTCTGCTCAAGCTGCCATACCAAGATATCATAGATTGGGTGGCTTAAACAACAGAAACCTATTTTTTCACAGTTCTGGAGGCTAGAAGCCCAAGATAAGGTACCAGCGAGGTTGGTTTCTGGTGAGGCCTCTTTTCCTGACTTGCAGACAACCATCCACGTTCTCACTGGTCTTCATGTGGCAGAGAGTGAGAGAGCTTTGTGGCTCTTCTTTTTCTTATAAGGACACCAGTCTAATTAGATTAGGCCCCCACCCTGATGACCTCATTTAATCTTAATTACCTCCTTAAAGGCTCCATTTTCAAATAAAGTCACCCTAAGGGTTAGGGCTTCAACATATACATTGTTTTTGTTGGTGAGGACACAATTCACTTATACAGCATGTCTTCAATAGATATATGTTATATTAATATCGCTTTTATTTAATGAGTGCCCCTATTTCTGATGGTCATATTCCCCTTCACATCATCTAGAGCTGATCTTTTAGGTTGACTTGCGCCTCTGAATTTGAGTTTTTCTTTCCTTTGTGGATCCCTTCTGAAAAAATTGATATCCCTGGTCTTCTAGGTATTCTGAAGACCGGGGTCTTTTATAATTATGGACATTGCTATAGCTTGGATATGGTTTGTTTGTCCCTACCAAATCTTATATTGAAATTTGATCCTAGTGTTGAAGGTGGGGTCTAATGGGAAGTGTTCGGGTTATGGGGGCAGATCCCTTATGAATAGATATGCCCTCCCTGGGGTGTGTGTGAGTGAGTTCTCAGGCTATTAGTTCCTGTGTGAAAGCTGGTTGTTAAAAACAGCCTGGCACCTCTCATATCCCTGCTTCCTTTCCTGCTATGTAATCTCTGCACATACCATCTCCCCTTTGCCTTCTGCCACGAGTGGAAGCAGTGTGAGACCCTAACCAGATGCAGATGCTGGCATCATGCTTCTTGTACAGTCTGCAGAACTGTTAGCCAACTAAATCTCTTTCAGTAAATTACCCAGCCTCAGGTGTTCCTTTAAAGCAACACAAAATAGACTAAGACAGATATATACAATATACCTGCCAGAATAGCTAAAATGAATAGACGGAAAATACCAAGTGGTGGTGAGGATGTGAAGCAGCTGGAGTCCTCATACACTGTTGGTAGGAGTATAAGCTGGTACAACCATCTGGCAAAGTCCTTGACAGCATGTCAAAGCTAAATATATGCCTACCCCATGCTATATATACATATGACCCAGATAGTCTACTCCTAGGTATTTATCCAACAGAAATTCATCCATATGTTCACCAAAGACACAGACAAAAATATTCGGAGCAGCACTATTCATAATAGCACTAAACGAGAAACTGCCTAAATGCCCATCAAAAATAGGTGAATATCCTGTCATTTGTGACAACATGGATGAACCTGGAGGACATTATATTAAAAAGAAATAAGCCAGGAACAGAAAGACAAATATTGCATGATTTCATTCATACATGCGATCTAAAAAAGTTGTTCTCATAGACGTAGAGTGTAGAATAGTGGTTACCAGAAGCTGGGGTGGTTAGAAGAAAGGGGGGTTTGGGAGATGTGATGCCAATCATAATCCTAAAAGACACAATCCTAAATGTCATAATCCTGACTGTTGAAATCCCAAAAGGTCAAAATCCCTAAAATGTAAAATTTGTAACATCCCCAAATTCCAAAATTCAGAATCTTGAAATACTAAAATCCTGAATGTTGAAATCCTGAAAGCTGAATTCTGGGGAAGGGATTAGTGCATTTTTGGTTGCAAGCAAGGTAGTTGCAACATGTTAGTTGTATCATGTTAGAGGAAGTATTACCTTGTCATTGTCTTTATTTGGAAATTAAGTATAATTTAAGGAGATGCTTATAGGTGCCAGGCTGACAAGGGGTGGACTTGTGGACTTAATTTTAGATGTCATCTTTTTTTTTTTTTTTTTTTTTTTGAGACGGAGTCTCGCTCTGTTGCCCAAGCTGGAGTGCAGTGGCGCAATCTCGGCTCACTGCAAGCTTCGCCTCCCGGGTTCACGCCATTCTCCTGCCTCAGCCTTTCCGAGTAGCTGGGACTACAGGCGCCCGCCACCACGCCCGGCTAATTTTTTGTGTTTTTAGTAGAGACGGAGTTTCACCGTGGTCTCGATCTCCTGACCTCGTGATCCGCCCGCCTTGGCCTCCCAAAGTGCTGGGATTACGAGCGTGAGCCACCGCGCTCGGCTAGATGTCATCTTGACTGGATTGAAGAATACCTAGAAACCTGGTAACACATTATTTTGGGTATGTCTGTAAGGGTGTTTTCAGAGGAGATGTATGTGTGAGTCAGAGTGGACTAGCTGAGGAAGATCCGCCCTCAATGTTGGCAGGCACCATCCAATTGGCCAGGGGCCCTGAGAGAACAAGTGCAGAAGGCAAATTGGTCTCTCCCTGAGGGCTGGAATAGACTTTTCTTCTGGGGCCTTAGACAGCTGAACTCTAGGCCCTTTGACCTTTGGACTGCAGGACTTACACCAGGGGCCCCCCAGAGTCTGAGGCCTTGGACTCAGAGTTACACAATTGGCTTTCCTGGTGCTGAGGCCTTTGGACCTGGACTGAGTCATGCTATCGGCATCCCATGGTCTGCAGCTTGCAGGTGGCCTATCATGGACTTCTCAGCCACCATAATCATGTAAGCTAGTTCCCAAAGTCCCTAATAAATACCCTCATATATCACACACACACACACGCACACACACACACACACACACACATATATATATATGATATACCAGTATATTCTATTAGTTCTGTCTCTCTGGAGAACCTTGACTAATGCAGATTTGTTATTGGGGAAGCTGAATATCATTCCTTCTTATTGTATTCTTTACAATGCAATGAAAGAGATCTGTGAAATTGTTCCCTCATAAATAGTCTGTGATAAGTTAAGTGTGTAAAGCTAATCAATAGTGAAAGATAAAAGTTTAAAAACTAATTATTATTGGTGCTGAGAAAGCAGAAACGTCACTTAATTGCAAGGATTAAACAATAATCAGCTTTTCAAATGGACAATATATACTTTCAAAATTTGTAGAATGCAACCACTCTCCAAACACAAGTGCAGTGAGTATTTTAAAGATCATAGAATAATTGAAAATGCAGGCTAAAAACACGAGAAATCTCCCCTGCCACGTTATTCAATCATGTGCAACTTCTGCCCCTTCACACACAGCACCAATCTGCTATACAATGTGTTTCATCTTCACATTATTTCCAATACTGGAAGTAAAAATTGTGCAAAGACTTTTACAGTGCTCTAGTTTGCTTTATGCATTTTTGTTTTTTTGCAAATTTGACTCCATAAAAGTGCATTATCACCATGTTAACTTTGTGTGTAAGAATTGTGCATATACATAAAAATGTTGACTTTCTCAGTAAATAAAAATATATGCTTTTTGCACATCTGAATTTGTGAATGATAAATTTCTCAAGATCTCAGCTTTGCAGTGATAGCATATGCGGTGGTGACCCATTGAAGTTTTAGATTGATATTGTCAAAAAACATAGGTTGTCTGTCATGGTATTTCAAATGATTGCAGTTATAAAACTGAGTACACACAATTACTGACTATAGTGATATGCATTGATATATTTAACTTTTTGACCCATTTCTTTAGGAATATGATTTGTCTGCTCATGACTGTTATAGTCATATGACTGTCATTGGTATAACTGTGTTTATACTTGCAAAGATATATATGTTATTTTTGTGTTATTAATATAGTATGTAAAGTGGCCTATGAAGTGTTCTGTCATTTTTTTTTTTTTTTTTTGAGATGGAGTTTCACTCTCGTTGCCCAGGCTGGAGTACAGTGACACAATCTTGACTCACTGTAACCTCCACCTCCCGGGTTCAAGCTATTCTCATGTTTCATCAGCCTCCCAAGTAGCTGGGATTACAGGTGTACGCCACTATGCCTGGCTAATTTTTTTTGTATTTTTAGTAGAAACAGGGTTTCACCATGTTGGTCAGGCTGGTCCTGAACTCCTGACCTCAAGTGATCCATCCACCTTGGCCTCCCAAAATGTTGGGATTACAGGTGTGAGCCACTGCGCCTGGCCCTGTAATGTTTTTATGTTTCTCAAATAAATCTCCTTTTAAAAATATAAGTAAATATTTTAAAAAGAATTTTAAAAAACTACTTTTTCCAGAATTAGATTTTCTGGATTTTCATCTTTTGGTATTTCAACTTTTGGGATTATAGTGTTTGGGATTGTGTCTCTCAGGATTAAGGCCCCAACCCAGAGAAATGTTCATCAAAAAAATATAGATGAATAAATCAGTTTGTGGTATTTCATTCAGTGACATCTGTATTAGTCCCTTCTTACACTGCTGTAAAGAAATACTTGGCTGGGTGCAGTGGTTCACGCCTGTAATCCTGGCACTTTGGGAGGCCAAGGCAGGTGGATCTCTTGAGCCCGGGAGTTCAAGAACAGCCTGGGCAACATAGCAAAAACCTGTCTCTACTAAAATACAAAAATTAGCCAGACATGGTGTGAGTGCCTGTAGCCCCAGCTACTCAGGAGGCTGAGGTGGGAGGATCACCTGAGCCTGTGGAGGTTGAGGCTGTAGTGAGCGGTGATTGTGCCACTGAACTACAGCCTGGGTGACAGAGTGAGACCTTGTCTCAAAAAAATAAAAAACCCTGAGACTGAGTAACTTATAAAGAAAAGAGGTTTAATTGGCCCACAGTTCTGCAGGCTGCACAGGAAGCATAGTGGCTTCTGTTTCTGGGGAAGCCTCAGGAAACTTACAATTATGGCAGAAGGCAAAGGGGAAGCAGGCACATCTTACATGGCTGGAGCAGGAGGAAGAGAGAGGGAGAAGGTACCACATACTTTTAAACAACCAGATCTCACCTGAACTCACTATTGCCATGACAGCACCCAGGGGGATGGTGTTAAACTGTGAGAAACTGTCCCCATGATCCAATGATGTCCCATCAGGCCCCACCTCCAACATTGGGGATTACAAGTTGACATAAAATTTGGGTAGGAACAGATCCAAACCATATCAACACACTACACAGCAATGAAAAGGAATGATCTACATCTATCTGCAGCCATATGGATGAATCTTCTAAATATATGTTAAATGAAAGAGGAATGTACTGATACCAGTGGGTGGTGAGAACTGTCCACTCCAGGTGTAGGCAATGAGTGTGCATTGGCTGTAGAAAATTTAAAAATAATTATAAAACTGACTAAAATTAGTTTCTCTTCTTTTTTTTTTTCTTTTTTGAAACAAGGTCTTGCTCTGTCACCCAGGCTGGAGTGCAGTGGCGTGATCTTGGCTCACTGTGACCTCTGCCTCCTGGGCTCAAGTGATCTTCCCACCTGCAGCCTTCTGAGTAGCTGGGACTATAGGCACAAGCCACCACATCTGGCTAATTTTTGTATTTTTAGCAGAGACAGGGTTTCACTACGTTGCCCAGGCTGGTCTCAAACTCCTGAACTAAAGCAATACAATCTGCCTGTGTTGGCCTCCTAAAGTGCTGGGATTACAGGTGTGAGCCACTGTGCCCAGTCATGTTTCTTCTTTTTGAATTCCATGTGCTGTTGATTCAATGAGTGATAAAATATTTCTTCCTGCTGGGGCAGAGTACCCCTTCCCATTCCCGACCCCATCTCTGGAGTGAAAGAAGCTTGCCATAATAGTGTACATACTATGGCCGGGCACGGTGGCTCACGCCTGTAATCCCAGCACTTTGGGAGGCCAAGATGGGCAGATCACGAGGTCAAGAGATCGAGACCATCCTGGCCAACATGGTGAAACCCCGTCTCTACTAAAAATACAAAAATTAGCTGGGTGTGGTGGCACGTGCCTGTAGTCTCAGCTACCCAGGAGGCTGAGGCAGGAGAATTGCTTGAACCCGGGAGGCAGAGGTTGCAGTGAGCCGAAAAAGCGCCACTGCACTCCAGCCTGGCAACAGAGTGAGACTCCGTCTCAAAAAAGAAAAAAAAAATTGTGTAAATACTACATGATTCCATTTTAAAGTACAAAACCAGGCAAAACTAATCTATGCTGTTAGCATTCAGGATAGCTTTTTAAGTCTTTGAGATGGTGACTAGAACGAAGCATGAAGGGATTCTAGAAGCTGGAAATGCCCTGGATATTGGTTACAAGGGTGTGTTAAATGTGTTAAAATTCACTGAACTGTACCCTTATGATCTGTGCACTTCTTGTATGTTATATTCAAATATAAAGGTTTTTTTTTGTTGTTGTTGTTGTTTTGGTTTTTTGTTTTTTGTTTTTGTTTTTTGAGAAGGAGTCTGGTTCTGTTGCCCAGGCTGGAGTGCAATGGCACAATCTCGGCTACTGCAACCTCTGCCTCTCGGGTTCAAGCGATTCTCCTGCCTCAGCCTGCTGAGTAGAGTAGCTGGGATTACAGGCGTATGCCACCATGCCCGGCTAATTTTTGTATTTTTAGTAGAGATGGGGTTTCACCATGTTGGCCAGGCTGGTCTTGAACTCCTGACCTCACGTGGTCTGCCCAGCCTGGCCTCCCAAAGTGTTGGGATTACAGGCGTGAGCCACTGCTCCTGGCCCCAACATAAAGTTTTAAAGAAAGTTATAACACATTAAAAAATTTAGATATACTTAAGAATTATAGTTTTGCCCAGGAATGTATTTCTGGCTTGATTTTAGAAAAAAAAAAAAAAAAAAAAAAAAAAAAAACAGAAAACAACAAAGAAAAAACTTCTGTCTGTCTCAATGGAAATTTCCATCATAATTGCTTATAACCAATAGTTTGAGAATCAATCCCTAAAAATTCAACACAGGCAGTTATTGAGTGCCTGCCATGTGGGAGAACTACTGAGCATCATGGTTTGATGGTAAGAAAGAAGAGCCATCTCTTAAAGCTGACTTAAAGCAGTTAAACTGCTTGGGACTTAATTACATGAAACTAGGCATTTACCTTTAAATACAGATGGCAGATGACCTGCAATTCTCTTTTGCTATTTCTGTGGAGTGTGAATTCCTTTTGAGGTCACTAACTTTGCAGGAGAGGGACAGAGCTTGAGCTGGGAAGAATGAAGGTGGGTGGGTGGAACAGATGAAGACCAAAGGAAGACGCTGAGAAAAAGGCCAGAGAGAGGAAAAAGGTCATTGCTCCTTCTATCCCCATCAACCAGAGTGGATAAAGGGATAAAATAGAAACAAACCATCATTTACCATCACTGAATAAGAGAAAGGACATCTCTTCACTTCAACAAAAAGTAGGAAGGGTGTTAACTGAGGATAAAGGACTCTAAGTTGAGTAAGTTTAACTTTATGAAAAAGCCACTTTTTAAATACTTTTTTTTGGTATTTTTCTGTGAATTGGTAAAAAAAAAAAAAAAAAAAATTCATCACTGTCTGATGTTGAGAGGGACCACTGTTCTAGTCCAGAGGTTGGCTTTTTCCATAAAGGGTAAGAAAATAAATGTCTTAAGCTTTGGGGCCATGTTTTCTGTTGCAACTACTCAATTCTGCCATTGTAGCATGAAAGCAGCTGTGGAAAATATGCAAATGAATGAGAATGGCTGTGTTCCACTAAAACCTTATTTGAAGACACTAAAATTGCTATGATTGAGCAAAATTCAACAAAATTGAGACCCAAAAATTTATACAAAAGATCAATGAAAGGAAAAGTTGGTTATTTGAAAGGATAAAGAAGATTGATAGACCACTACCTAGATTAACAAAGAAAAAAGGAGAAATGTTCCAAATAAGCACAACTAGAAATGACAAAGGTGACATTACCACTGATCTTGCAGAAATAAAGATTATCAAGACCATTATAAACACTTATGCACACAAACTAAAAAATCCAGAGGAAATAGATAAAGTCCTGGAAACACATAACTTCCCATGATTGAATCAGAATTAATTAAACCCTGAACACACCAATAATGATATTGAATCAGTAATAAAAAACCTACCAACCAAAAAAAGCCTTGAACCAGACGGATTCACAACCAAATTTTGTCAGAGGTACAAAAAAGAACTGGTACCAATCCAACTATTCCAAAATATCAAGGAGGAGAGACTCCTCCCTAACACATTCTACATAAACAGCATCATCCTGATACAAAAATTTCACAGACACAATAAAAAAAGAAAACTACAGGCAAATATTCTTGATGAACACAGACACAAAAATCCTCAACAAAATAGTAGTAAAGAGAATTCAGCAGCACATCAAAAAGTTAGTTCACCATGATCAAGTAGGCTTCATTCCTGGGATGCAAGGTTGACTGAACATACGTAAATCAATAAATGTGATTCACCACATAAACAATTAAAAACAAAACCATATGATCAGATGCAGAAAAAACATTTGATAAAATCCAACATCCCTTCGTGATAAAAACCCTCAACAAACAAGGCATTACAGGAAATTACCTCAAAAAAATAAGAGCTATCCATGACAACCCAAAGCCAACATCATATTGAACAGGAAAAAGTTGGAAGCGTTTCTCCAAGAACTGAAACAAACAAGGATACGTGCTCTCACCACTTCTATTCAACGTAATACTGGAAGTCCTAGCTAGAGCAGCCATCAGGCAAGAGAAAGAAATAAAAGTCATCCAAATAGGGAAAGAGGAAGTCAAATTATCTCTCTTTACTGATGAAATGATTCTATAGCTAGAAAACCCTGAGGACTCTGTGAAAAGTCTCCTAGAACTGATAAATGACATCAGTAAAGTTTCAGGATACAAAAATCCATGTACGAAAACCAGTAGCATTTCTATACACCAATAACATTCAAGCTGAGAGCCAAATTAAGAATACAATCTCATTTACAATAGTTACACACAAAAATACCTAGGAGTACATCTAACCAAGAAGATGAAAGATTTCTATAAGGAGAACTACAAAACACTGCTGAAAGAAATCACAGATGACATGAACAAATGAATAAACATTCCATGCTCATGGGTTGGAAAAATCAATATTGTTAACATGGCCATACTACCCAAAGCAATCTACAGATTAAATACTATTCATATCAAACTACCAGTCATTTTTCTTTCTTTCTTTTTTTTTTTTGAGACACAGTCTTGCTCTGTCGCCCAGGCTGGAGTGCAGTCGTGTGATCTTGGCCTACCCTGGCCTCAGTCTCCCAAGTATCTGGAATTAGAGACACACACCGCCACGCCTGGCTGATTTTTGTATTTTTTTTTTTTAAGTAGAGATGGGGTTTTGCCATGTTTGCCAGGCTGGTCCCAAACTCCTGACCTCAAGCAATCCGCCTACCTCGGCCTCCCAAAGGTGTGAGCCACTGCACCCAGCCTCATTTTTCACAGGATTAGAAAAACTATCCGAAAATGTATATGCAACCAAAAATGAGCCTGAACAGCCAGGGCAATCCTAAACAAAAAGAATAAAGTTGGAGGCATCACCTTACCCAACTTCAAACTATACTACAAGGCTTTAGTAACCAAAACAGCATAATAAAAACAGTCATAGATGAATGGAACAGAATAGAGAACTTAGAAATAAAGTTGCACGCCTATAACCATCTAATGTTCAACAAAGTTGACAAAAATCAGCAATGGAGAAAGGACTCCTTATTCAATAAATGGTGCTGGGATAACTGGCTATCCATATGCCAGAGAATGAACCTGGACCCCTTGCTATCACCGTATATAAAAATTAACTCAAGATGGATCAAATATTTAAATGTAAGACCTCAAACTACAAATATCCTAGAATAAAACCTAGGAAATACCCTTTTCGACATCAGCTTTGGCAAATAATTTATAACTAAGCCCTCAAAAGCAATTGCAACAAAAACAGAAATTGACAGTTGGGACCTAATTAAACTAAAGAGTTTCTCCATAGCAAAATAAACTACCAACAAATTAAACAGACTACCTATAGAATAGGAGAAAATATGCACAAACTATGCATCCTGCAGAGGTCTAATATCCAGAATCTATAAGGAAATTAAACAAATCAATGAGAAAAAACCAAATAACCCCATTAAAAAATGAGCAAAGGACATGAACAGACACTTCTCAAAAGAAGACATACAAGCAGCCAAAAACATATGAAAAAATGCTCATCATCATTAATCATCAGAGCAGTGCAATCCAAACCCATGAGATACTGTTCTCACACTTGTCAGGATTGCTAATATTAAAAAGTCAAAAAATGACAGGCGTGGTGGCTCACGCCTGTAATCCCAGCACCTTGAGAGGCCGGGTAGATCACGAGGTCAGGAGTTCAAGACCAGCCTGGCCAAGATGGTAAAACCCCGTCTCTACTAAAAATACAAAAATTAGCCAGGCGTGGTGGCGGGTGCCTGTAATCCCAGCTACTCGGGAGGCTGAGGCAGAGAACTGCTTGAACTCGGGAGATGGAGGTTTGCAGTGAGCTGAGATTACGCTACTGTACTCCAGCCTGGGCGACAGAGTGAGACACCGTTTCAAAAAAAAAAGTAAAAAAAAAATAGATGTTGGCAAGGATACAGAGAAAAGGAAATGCTTATTTACTGTTGGAATGTAAATTAGTTCAGCCACTGTGGAAAGCACTTTGAAGATTTCTCAAAGAACTAAAAACAGGCTGAACATAGTGGCTTATGCCTGTAATTCCAGCATCTCGAGAGGCTGCGGCAGGAATTGCCTGAGCCCAGGAGTTCAAGATTAGCCTGGGGAAGATGGCGGGAACCCATCTCTACAAAACATTAAAAAATTAGCTGGGTGCTGGTAGCGTGTGTCTGGTTTGACTACTTGGGAGGCTGAGGCAGGAGGATCCCTTGAACTCAGGAATTCAAGGTGGCAGTGAGCTATGACTGCACCGCTGCACTCCAGCCTGGGTGACAGAGTGAGACCCTGTCTCTAAAAAAAGAGAGAAAAAAAGAACTAAAAACAAAACTACCATTTGACCCATTTGATCTCAATACTGGGTATATACCCAAAAGAAAATAAACTGTCCTACCAAAAAGGAACATACATTCATTGCAGCACTATTCACAATAACAAAGACAGGGAATCAACCTAGGTGCCCATCGACAATGGATTGGGTAAGGAAAATGTGGTACATATACACTACAGAATACTATGTAGCCATAAAAAAGAATGAAATCAGTCATGTCCTTTGCAGCAACATGGAAGCAGCTGGAGGCCATTATCCTAAGTGAATGAATGCAGAAACAGAAAGCCAAATATTGCACATTCTTACTTACAGGTGGCAGTTAAACATTGGGTGCTCATGGACTTGAATATAGGAACAGTGGGGACTGGGGACTACAAGAGGGGCGAAGGAAGGAGTGGGGCAAGGATTGAAAAACTACCTATTGGGCACTATGCTCACTACCTAGGTGACAGTTTCAATTGTACCCCAAATCTCAGCATCAGGCAATATACTCTGATAACAAACCTGCACATGTACCCCTCGAATCTAAAATAAAAGTTGAAAAAAGAGATTAAACAAATTCATGTGATTTATTGGGTCACAAAATGTTATTCTTGTTTTGATCCCCCCCACCCCAAACATTTAAAAAGGTAAAAGTCAAAAACAAGAAACGGGGAAACGATTCCCTATTTAATAAATGGTGCTGGGAAAACTCGCTAGCCATATGTAGAAAGCTGAAACTGGATCCCTTCCTTACACCTTATACAAAGATTAATTCAAGATGGATTAAAGACTGAAATGTTAGACCTAAAACCATAAAAACCCTAGAAGAAAACCTAGGCAATACCATTCAGGACATAGGCGTGGGCAAGGACTTTATGTCTAAAACACCAAAAGCAATGGCAACAAAAGCCAAAATTGACAAATGGGATCTAATTAAACTAAAGAGCTTCTGCACAGCAAAAGAAACTACCATCAGAGTGAACAGGCAACCTACATAATGGGAGAAAATGTTCACAACCTGCTCATCTGACAAAGGGCTAATATTCAGAATCTACAATGAACTCCAACAAATTTACAAGAAAAAAACAAACAACCCCATCAAAAAGTGGGCGGAGGATATGAACAGACATTTATGCAGCCAAAAGACACATGAAAAAATGCTCTTCATCACTGGCCATCAGAGAAATGCAAATCAAAACCACAATGAGATACCATCTCCCACCAGTTAGAATGGCGATCATTAAAAAGTCAGGAAACAACAGGTGCTGGAGAGGATGTGGAGAAACAGGAACACTTTTACACTGTTGGTGGGACTGTAAACTAGTTCAACCATTGAGGAAGTCAGTGTGGCAATTCCTCAGGGACCTAGAACTAGAAATACCATTTGACCCAGCAATCCCATTACTGGGTATATACCCAAAGGATTATAAATCATGCTGCTATAAAGACACATGAACACGTATGTTTATTGCGGCACTATTCACAATAGCAAAGACTTGGAACCAACCCAAATGTCCAACAATGATAGACTGAATTAAGAAAATGTGGCACATAAACACCGTGGAGTACTATGCAGCCATAAAAAATGATGAGTTCATGTCCTTTGCAGGGGCATGGATGAAGCTGGAAACCATCATTTTCAGCAAACTATTGCAAGGACAAAAAACCAAACACCGCATGCTCTCACTCATAGGTGGCAATTGAACAATGAGAACACATGGACACAGGACAGGGAACATCACACACCAGGGCCTGTTGTGGAGTGGGGGGAGAGGGGAGGGATAGCATTTGGAGGTATACCTAATGTTAAATGACGAGTTAATGGGTGCAGCACACCAACATGGCACATGGATACATATGTAACTAACCTGCACGTTGTGCACATGTACCCTAAAACTTAAAGTATAATAATAAAATAAAAAGATAAAAATCATTCTTAACAGATTGCAAATGCAAGCTGTACAGAAACAGGTGGTGGGCAGGGTTTGTTCCACAGGCCACAGTTTGAGTTCCATGGCTTTCTTTATTCTGCCATGTCCACCTTTTCTCAAGCAGTTTTCATTGCATGTCCTGGCCTCCGGGCCCTCTCGCATGCTTCTGTCTCTTTCTCTTCTTTATGTTTATTGTTTATTTATTTATTTATTTTGAGACAGAGTCTTATTCTGTTTCCCAGGCTGGAGTGCAGTGGTGCAATCTCTGCTCACTGCAAGCTCTGCCTCTCTCTGGTTCAAGCGATTCTCCTGCTTTAGCCTTCCGAGTAGTTGGGTTACTGGTGTCCCCCACCATGCCCGGCTAATTTTTGTACTTTTAGTAGAGATGAGATTTCACCATGTTGGCCAGGCTGGTCTTGAACTCCTGACCTCAAGTGATCCACCCGCCCCCCCCCCCCACCCCCGCCAAAGTGTTGGGATTACAGGCGTAAGCCATTGCAGCTGGCCTCTTTCTCTTCTTTAAAAGTCTTCTACTCTCATCTCCTCACTGAGTTTTGCCCAAACGTTCTAGGTAGATCTCCTTCCCATGATGACTTATGGTAGCTCTGCCCTTTGTTAGCTGAGAGACCTTGGGCAATTGCTTCTCACCTGGAAGATGGGGATAACACTGGTACTGACCTCAAGGTATTGTGTGTATATGTGTATTACATGAGATAGTGCATGCAAAGCACTTAGCACAGTACCAGACTTACTTTAAGTGCTCCCTAATGTTATTTAAGATAGTGAATATTATTTAAATGCTTTGTAATAGTTTTGCTTGTTCATTTAAACCTTCCTCTGATATTTTTCTTATGTTCTCACAACACCAATAGCCTAGGGCTCTACTTAAAGCAGGTGCTATAAATATTGACATCAAAAATTAGTTAAATTTAAGAAAATCAGCCTGGATGTGGTAGCTAATGCCTGTAATCCCACAACTTTGGGAGGCCAAGGAGGGAGGATTGCCTGATCCCAGGAGTTCAGGACCAGCCTGGGCAATATCTCAATAAAAGAAAGAAAAATCAAAAATTTCTACAAACAGTTATATGGGAGGCAAGAACTGTAGCAGCAGCCAGGCTGTACCAAGTGCTGAAACTGATAGGGCAGAGTTGTAAGGCAGTTTCAGGCTCTCAATTTAGTGCTTCTTCACAGCCCTATTCTTTTAAGTATTTGTCCAAGATCTCTTCAGTAGGGGAAAGATTAAACACTCTTTGTGGGAGAGGCAGAGCCACCCACTCAGACTCTTCTCTGTTATCAAGAGTACTTCCACTCTGGCCTCAAACTTGTTCAACTCTCCCAACAAATCAAATTTAGACGTGAACTAGACTTGCTCTGCTTAACAGGCAGTTTATTGACCACCTGCTTCTACCTTTACACACACACATGGGATCTTACTAGTCCATTTTCACACTGCTACAAAGATATACCCGAGAATAGGTAATTTATAAAGGAAATAGATTTAGTTGACTCACAATTCTGTCTAGGTAGGGAGGCCTCAGGAAACTTACAATCATGGCAGAAGGGGAAGCAGGCACATCTTACATCGTGGCAGGTGAGAGAGAAGAGCAAAGGAGGAACTTCCAAATGCTTATAAAACCATCAGATCTTGTGAGAACTCACTATCATGAGAATGGCATGGGGGAAACTGCCCCCGTGATCCAATTACCTGCCTCCCTCGACACGTGGGGATTACAATTCGACATGAGATTTGGGTGGGGACACACAGCCAAACCATATCAATCTCCAAGTGGCTTACTAATATATTCCTTCCCACCACAAGACATGCTCCTCATGCAAGGAATTTCAGTAAACACAGCCCTATTCTCTTATCTGGTTACATTTCCTGTGATATCTTAGTGCTCACCTCCCTCCTAACCCCACTCAGTTTGTAGAAATCAGGTTGCTAGTAGGTTTTGACAAAAGGAGAATAAAAGTCTTATCCCCTTGGGGAGGGCAATGCAGAGAGTCTTTCTCAGATTTGGTCCTCTGGTCCGGCCTGTGGAGAGAGGGATGGCAAGCAGAGATGAAGGTGTTTCAGAAGGCGCTCTGTGAGATATGTGATAAACTGCCATTTGGATGTTAATGAGGGACACTGGGTGGGGTGAGAGAGGCCTTTCCCCAGCTGTGTCATTCTCTCTGTGACTTAAGTGTTTGACAACTTGGAGGGTGGGCAACAAATGTGCCACTTTGAGGGGAAAGGACTGATAATGGGCTTCAGAGGTGTGGCAAGGTGTCTTTGTGCAATTTTGCAGGTGAAGAAGACTCGGCCAATAAGCCTCACCCAGGAGTTTGTCCAGTGGCAATGCAACAAGGTAGCACGGCCTAGAAACTATTGGGGTGGAGAGTGTGTGGATATTAGGAACACGGGGCTTTGGTGTCAGGTGCTCTACCGCTTACTAAAACCCTGGGACTATTTCTTCATCTAGAAAATAGAGATAATGGGCCGGGCGCAGTGGCTCACACCTGTAATCCCAGCACTTTGGGAGGCCGAGGCCGGTGGATCACCTGAGGTCAGGGGTTCGTGACCAGCCTGGTCAACATGGTGAAACTCTGTCTCTACTAAAAACACAAAAAATTACCTGGGCGTGGTGGCAGGCACCTGTAATCCCAGCTACTCCGGAGGCTGAGGCAGGAGAGTCACTTGAACCTGGGAGGCAGAGGTTGCAGTGAGCTGAGATGGTGCCATTGCACTCCAGCCTGGGTAACAACAAGAATGAAACTCCAACTCAAAAAAAAAAAAGAAAGAAAGAAAGAAAGAAAATAGATATAATGATAATACCTATGTAGGACAGTTGAAAAGATTAAGTAAGATAATACATGTAAAGCATGTGGCAAGTGATATTAAAATATCAGAAAGCAACATGGGTCAGTAACATATGACATATTCCTGGCAATGTGACCCCACTGGAATCTATAAAGAGTGGCCTGGCATTTAGACACATGAGTCACATATGTTTCCATGTGCCTTGAGTTGCCATGAAATTAAGTGATTTTTTTTTTGTCCTTTAAAAACCACATCCTTTTAATAGAAAACTACAGCAAATACCATGCAATATGTGAAAAGGACCACTTATTTATTATCACTACATGTCAGAAACCATCTGGACCATTTTCTTGCAGCAGATGTTTGCCAAATTAACTTTGGAAACAGAATTCATGTAGGGTATTTCTGTTAGCACAATGAATGTAAGTAGGACAAATGCAGATACATTTTTCAAAACAATATTAAGCCTTATTACAGTCAGGTAAAAAAACCATGGTGACTGCACACATTCTTATAATTTGCTCAGAGAGCTCAGGAAGTGTCAATAAACTATCTCTTAATTTAAAAGAGATTAATTTAGAAATGATCTGAAATGCAAAAGCGTTTTAAAACCTTGACCATGAAAGCTTAAAAACATTTAATTCATATTGTTCATGGTAATGAGGCAGGAGAATGGGGAATTAGGGTAGCCAAGGGCTGGGGTAGAAGCAAGAGAACAGCAGGTGCAGCCAGTTCTAGGCAAGATTGGGCAGCACACAGGCCTCATCTTCACCCCTGTGATAAGACAGAAGTCTCCACTTCAGCCTCTGATTGGTCGCAGGCCAATCCTTTATAGGATATCACCAATTGGAGGCCCCTAAAGGGCACTTAGGGGTGTTACCAAATTCTTTTGGCTTTATACCAATCCTGGGGAACATTGCAACAGAAGAGGCTCTCCAGCTGCTTGCTTGAGCTCGCTGCCATTTTGTAATTGTACTTCCGCCTCTTCATAAATCTGTGCCTTCGTTACTCTGTTCTTTAGTTGCTTTGTTTGCCTTTTGTTGTTTTGTTCCTTTGTTGCCTCGTTCCCTTGTTGCTTCATTCTCTTGTTGCTTTGTTTGTGTGTTTTGTTCAGCACACCAAGAACCTGGACAACTCACAGTGAAGACCTTCCATCTGGTAAGTGATGGTAATTGTTAAGACATATCTTCTATTTATTTATTTATTTATTTATTTATTTTTGAGACAAGGTCTCCCTCTGTTGCCCGGGCTTTTGTAGTGGCACAATCATAGCTTGCTACAGCCTCGATCTCCCTGGCTCAATCAATCCTTCTGCCTCAGCCTCCCAAGTAGCTGGGACGACAGGTGTGTACTCCCACACCTGGCTACTTTTTAAATTTTTTGTAGAGATGGGGTCTCACAATGTTGCCTAGGCTGGTCTCCAACACCTGTGCTAAGTGATCCTCCTGCCTTGGCCTCCCAAAGTGCTGGGATTACGGGCCTGAGCCACTGCGTCCAGCCTGCTGATTGTTAAAGAGTATTTTATTCTCTTTTATTCACAGATGTACTGTGTTAGGGACTGGGAAATAAAAAAATCTATTGAGAATTAGCTTCTGCCCTCAGGGATCTTTTAGTCTCATAGAGAAACAGGTAAACGAATACAGACAGTGTTATCCAGGGCTGAGATTCAGGTATGCCTCAGATCCTAGGGAAGCCCCCTCCCCCAAAACAACCATAACAACCAGACCAATGGGTATAAACATATGATTTGATAGAAGTAAGACCAGTTTTTGATAGGTCAGTAGGGTGACTATAGTTTACAACAACCTATTGTACATTTCAAATAGCTAGGAGAGGCTAGGCACGGTGGCTCATGCCTGTAATCCCAGCACTTTGGGAGGCTGAGGTGGGCAGATCACTTGAGGTCAGGAGTTCGAGATGAGTCTGACCAACACGGTGAAACTCTGCTTCTACTAAAAGTACAAAAATTAGCTGGGTGTGGTGGTGCATGCCTGTAATCCCAGCTACTCGGGAGGCTGAGGCAGGAGAATTGCTTGAACCCGGAGGTGGAGATTGCAGTGAGCTGAGATCGAGCCACTGCACTCCAGCCTGGGTGACAGAGAGAGACTCCATCTCAAAAAACAAAACAAAACAAAACACCTTCCCCCACCCCCAGCAAAAAAAAACAAAACAAAACCCAAATAGCTAGGAGAGAATAATTCAAGTCTCTAGCTTAAAGACAAATATTTAAGGTGATTAATTTCCCAACTACACTGATGAGATCTTCACCGTACATCTGTTATGCATCAATAAGAAAATTGTTTAAAACATTGAAATTCCCCAGGCCTTCCTCAAAAAACCAGACCAAGGGCCAGGGAATACTTCTTGAAGGATGTGAAATTTGAGAGACAGGGAAAGTTTGCAGAGCAAAAGCAAGCAGGAAGTGGGGATAGGGGAGTAAGATCATCAGCAACTTGTCAATTTTTGTAATCCCCACAGTATAATAAGATAATTATAACTAATATCTAATAATTAAAAATTTTCAATCACTAATATTTTCAACAGGCTTATTTTAAAATCCAATATTTGCCTTCTGTAGAGTCAGAATTCTGGAACATAAAAGGATATTTGGTATCTTTTTAGTCTATTTCCAATACGAACAACCTTTAAAAAATACCAAGGTAATACATATTTAATATAGAACATTTAGATAAGCAAAAGAAGGAAAAAATTCACCTTTAATCCTATTCTAAACTGTCATGAATATTTTGTAACTAAATTCTTGCAAATGCTCATGATGATTTCCTTGAAGCAGATTAGGATAAACTCCAAGATGAGAATGCAAATTTAAAGAAAATGATTATTTTTAGGGCTTTGACTGATGTTAACAAAGACGGAAAGATTGTGTTTATATTTGAAAGCCTAAGCTCTGGAGTAGATGGCTGAGTTTTTGCTACTGTCCACCATTACTAATTCTCGCCATTTGGCAGATCCTGTATCTTTCTAAGCTTTTGATTCTTTATTGGCCAATGGAGAGTCTCAGCTTTGGCTCATCATCTATCATGCTTGTACCATGGAGTGGCCAATAGGATTACAATGGATAATCTCTGTAAAGAATTTATTACAGTGCTAACACACATTACACATTCAGTACAGTTCAACTATTATTTCTATTACTGTTGTCATTATCGCATTCTTCCTAGCAATACAGAAAAGTGCCCATTTTCCTCTGCCTTTGATAATAGTGGCAAAAAAAAGCATTTCTAGCTTGATAGATGAAAATGGTGCTTGCTTTAATTTGCAATTCTTTATTAACCCACAACCCCCTTTGAAAAAAAAAGATGAAGGGCTCAAGGACACCCAACAAATTATTAGAAGAATTAAAACTAGCACCCCGATTGCCTGATTTGTAGACCATTGCTCTTGCTAGTTCATTGCTCTGCCTTGAAAGGCAATATAGCTCATTTGTCTAACGTAGCCCCTGAAGTCAGCCAGCCTGGGTTCAAATCTCAGCCCTTACTACTTTCTTTTTTTTTTTTTTTTTTTTGAGACGGAGTCTCGCTCTGTCGCCCAGGCTGGAGTGCAGTGGCGCAATCTCGGCTCACTGCAAGCTCCGCCTCCCGGGTTCACGCCATTCTCCTGCCTCAGCCTCTCCGAGTAGCTGGGACTACAAGGCACCCGCCACCACGCCCGGCTAATTTTTTTTTTTGTATTTTTTAGTAGAGACAGGGTTTCACTGTGGTCTCGATCTCCTGACCTCGTGATCCGCCCGCCTCGGCCTCCCAAAGTGCTGGGATTACAAGCGTGAGCCACCGCGCCCAGCCACCCTTACTACTTTCTAGCTCTGTGATCTTGGACCTTTCCTTCCTGCAAAGAGAGAGTTAATAACTTCCCTGGGTCTTAGTTTCGTGCTTTATAAAACAAAGATACTGAAATTAAAGGTCATTCTAAGTATTAAATTAGTTAATTCATATTAAGTGCTTAGAACAGGGACTAGCAAGTACGAAGTGCTCATGGGGCTCTAGCCTGTCAGATGTGCCACCCTCTTGGATCACACTGACTTTCTTATAAGGCATTTGCCTGCTCATATAGCTCAACTGCCTTTAACACTGGAGTTGGGAGAGTAGTTTGGGAACTGGTGTGGACTTCTCCCAAAGTTAGGCAGCTGTAATGAAATACAATGCATAGCTGATCACAAGGTCTTTGCCTGGAAGGCAAGTTCAGAGTGACATGAATAATTTCTTTCACAGAAGCTTCCATATTTATGAACATTCAGAGACAGGAACAACACACAGAACCAGAGAGAAAGCACACTCACTCTACCCATTCCCAGCAATCTGCTGTTCCTTAGGTTTACCCACAGATTGACTTAAAAGTCTCTCAGGGGCCAGGCGCAGTGGCTCACACCTGTAATCCCAGTACTTTGGGAGGCTGAGGCAGGGAGATCACTTAAGGTCAGGAGTTCGAGACCAGCCTGGCCAACATGACAAAACCCCGTCTCTACTAAAAATAAAAAAATTAGCTCAGCATGGTGGCACGCACCTATAATCCCAGCTACTTGGGAGGCTGAGGCAGGAGAATTGCTTGAATCCCGGAAATGGAGGTTGCAGTGAGCCGATCGTGCCACTGCACTCCAGCCTGGGTGACAGAGCAAGACTCCATCTCAAAAACAAACAAACAAACAAAAGTCTTTTAGAACCTAACCTGTCTACAAGTAGAAAAACTTATTAAATCCCAGAGTGGAATCAGTTACAGAATCTAGCTGGGAGTTTTCTTTGTCCTAACCATAGTCTTTTAAAAACAGTGTCTATTTGCAGAGACAAATACTGGAACCTGGTTCTTACTGTGACTGCTTGTGTTTTAAATCAAAGACATTTTAGAATCATACGGAAAAAGTTGCAAAGACAAATTTTTAAATAACCATGGATGTCCAATTTCACTAAAAATAAAATCTCTATTTTAAAAATAAAGAAGATAACATAGCCTTCCTTAAATATGATAGTATAGCCATTAGTCTGACAAATATGCATTACGTCTAAATGCTGAATATTGTGCAATTTAACTCTTGCCATTTCACGTATTTCTGAGAGAATTACAGACAATTATCAGTTATTTGTTTTTAAGATAAAAATATTAACTCTATTCTTTAAAAAAATCTTTTATAATTGAAATTATCTAAAACACCAGTGATTCTAATCAATATGCAGGCATTTTGCAAGCAAGTATTTATAGCAAAAATGTTCATTTAAAAAAATGTTTGAATAGAAAAAGTCCAGGAGCAAAAAAATAAACTTCCGTTCTCACAATATGGAAGTATTGAAAGTGAAAATCCATCAGAAAAATAGGTTGATGGCTTGGTCCACCCACACCCATACTGACAGTAAATAAGTGAATTTAAAATGAAGATGAGAAATCTTTGTGCAGATGTAGGAGGTTAATTATCAGTGAAACACTGTAAAGCAATCTTTCAAAAATCACTGGGGCTAGACACAGTGGCTCACGCCTGTAATCCCAACACTTTGGGAGGCTGAGGCAGGAGGATCTCTTGAACCCAGGAGTTCAAGACGATCCCGGGCAACAAAGCAAGACCCAGTCTCTACAAAAAATTAAAAAAATTAGTCAGTCATGGTGACATATACCTGTAGTTCCAGTTACTCAGGAAGCTGAGGTGGGAGGATTGCTTGAGCCCAGCAGTTCAAGGTTTCAGTGAGCTATGGTCGTGCCACTGCACTCCAGGCTGGGTGGCAGTGTGAGACCCTGTCTCAAAAAAAAAAAAAAAAAAAAAAAAATCCTTGGACGCTTTACTAAGCTCTGACATCAGTATTAGTCACCAAGATAAAGTGTGTGCTATAGAGTGACATGATGGCGTTGTTTTATAGGCAGAATGCTTAGAAAACACCCAAAGTAGAGGTCTTTAAGGGAGGGCACTGTCTAATTGATTGCTCAGATATGTTGCCACATTTAGAAATACATTAGCCAGTAAAACTCGTTTTCAGTTATTTCTGATTTTCCTTTTGTTGGGGTTGAATTCAAATCAGAAATAACTGAAAATAAGTTATTAAATTAAATTTCATATAAGAGAGCACTAGTATTTTACATAAACAATGTGACAAACTAATCCAATTACAAGGATCATCAGAGAAATTTTTTAAAGTATGGATTGTTTTCATAATTATGTCATGTCTCTTCTTAAACTCTTCACCTTACTTTTTATATATCGGATATTAATATTCCTACCTTAAATCATTTTTGATTAACATTTGTTTTATACTTTATATCTTTTTCCTACTTTTTATTTTCAACCTTCGAGATAAATATTATATAGCTGGGTTTTATTTTTTCATCTAATTCAAGAGCTTGGAAATCCTTCCTTTCTTTCTTTCTTCTCTTCTCTTCTTTTCTTTCTTCTTTTTAAGGGACAGGGTCTCTACCACCCAAGCTGGACCGCAATAGCCTGATCAAGATTCACTGCAGCCCTGATTTCCTGGGCTCAGGTGATCCTCCCACCTCAGCCTCCCGGAGTAGCTAGAACTACAGGGGCATGCCATGCCACCACACTAGCTAATTTTTATATTTTTTGTAGATAGAGGTCTCCCTATGTTGCTAACCTCCCACTGTGGCCTCCCAAAGTGCTGGAATTACAAGAGTGGGCCACTGTGCCAGGCTTGGAAACTGTTTCTTATCCACCAAAATCTATTTTTCTATTCTTCTACAGTAATAAAGTTGTAACTGGGCTGTTGCTATCCAATGAGGAGCTACATTTCCCAGCCTCCCCTTGCAGCTTGGATTCTAAGTCGTCGCCAGTGAAATGTGAGTAGATGTGATATCTGCATTTGCTGGCTTTGCTTGTATGCCTTTTGAGTCAGGACTTAGATATGCCTTTTCCTATCTTCAAGTATGCAGATGAGGACAACACTGTGAAGGATGGTAGACAAGTGATATGGAAAGAAGTTGGATCTCTGGATGGAGTGTGGAACAGAGTTGCCCATTGATTTAGAGCATTGACTTCTGCTATATTATATTCTTTAAGCCATTAGATTATTGTTGGATCTTTTTATTTTTTATTTGAGACAGATCTCACTTCATCACCCGGACTGGAGTGGAGTGGTGCAATCATGGCTCAGTGCATCCTCCACCCTTTGGGCTCAGGTGATCCTCTCACTTCAGCCTTCCAAGTAGCTGGGACTACAGACACAAACCACCATGTCCAGCGAATTTTTAAAATTATTTTTTCGTAGAGACAGGGTCTCCCGACGTCACCCAGGCTGGGTCTTTTTGTTATAGTAATCTTATCTTGCCCCGTAGCACTTACCATATAACATATTCTACACAGGATTTTCATCTATTTTATTCTGTTTCCTATTTATTTGTATCTATTAGATTAAAAGCCCCTTGAAGAAAGAGGACATGACTTCTACTTTTGTACACCATGTTAGTGCTGAGCATATTTTCTCTTTGAACAATTATTTTCTGATCCCCTAGTGGGTGCCAGGAACTGTACTAGGAAGTAGGCGCATAGTGGGGAACAAGCAGAAAAGTTTCCCACTCTTTAGTATTGTGGGGAGCTGGACATCAAATAAACAGAATAAATATGTAATTATGATAAAGAAAAGTACAGGGCATTCTGAGACCTAATTTATATTGGGAGCTCAGAAAGACTTCTCTGAGGAAGTGATTTTTCAGTTGAGACTTGATGGCTGAATAAGAGTTAGGTGAAGAGTGGAAGGGAAGACCACTTCCCAGACATGGAACAGCGTAGGCTAAAATCAGCGGCAAAGACCATGGTGCATTCACAGAACTAAGTGAAGGTGAGTTAGGTTGAGTGTGGTGAGTGAAGTGGAAACTGTTGTGAAATGAGCCTGGAGGAGTTGTCAGAGGCCCAAAGATACAGTGTCTTGAAAGATTTGATATCTCACTCCAGTCTTGGCAGCCACTGAGGGATTTTGATTTAGTTTGCACTTAAAAACATTTCTCTGGATTCTGGGCGAAGGACTGATTATAAGGGAGAGAAAATGGGAATAAACCGATAACCGGAAGTGCCCTGGCAAGAAATGACTGGCCTGGAACGGGGTGGTAGCCATGGGGAGAGAGGGAAGAGGAGGGACTCAAGATGCAGTCTGGAGGTGGAAGTAGCAGGACTTGGAAACACCATGTCTGGAGGAGGGGAAGGTGGCAACAAATCATTCTTAAACTGATTTATTCATTTCTTTCACCCCTTAAATGGAGGAGGAAAACGGTCTCATGGGTCTTTCTTTTGTGATTTTCTTTGAGTAAACACCTACCCTATAGCCACCTAAACCTGGCTGTCCCACCTGAAGTATTCCATTCTGCATTCTATCTTGGGCTAGTGGAATTTTCCTTTCCAATTGGATTGTTAGATTGTGCGAGGGAGAGAACTGTGTTGCTTTCATCTCCTGTCCTACATAGCACCTAGCACGGTGCTTTGCTCAAAGCAGATGCTGAAAATCATTTCTGAAATACATTTCTTTCCAGTGCTTTGTAAGAAATACATTTTTCTTTAACTGCACAAGAAAAATTTTATTTTCCTTTAGTCTTTCAGTTTTTAGCCCACTGGTAAACTACAGTGCATTTGGGATATTGGTTATACATTCAAGTGAATTTTTCCTTTGCTCTTTGATATTAGTGTATAGTAGAAGCAAGTTGTTGGACCAGTAAAAAGCCCAGTGCCTCATCCAAGTCTGGTATTCATATCTGTGAGGCGAGAACTACTGACGAGCACACTGAAACATTTTCACATGTGTTTTTCTCTTTTGCCTCTGTGGTAAGGCATTTTCCTAGCTCTGCTTTGGATATTTCCCATTCCAGTTTTGAAATTTCCACATGGGATTTAGCCACTTGGTGAACTGCTCCTAGATCCCCTGCATACCATCAGAGTCAGCTTCAGCCATAAGATTCTTGGTATTTTTCGGTTCTTTCAGCCTGTCTTCACTAACCCACCTCACTGGCTTCTTTGCCTTTATTCTTTCCCAATATTTCATGGTTGTAACCTGTGAACTTTTTCTTTCAACAGTTCTCTGTCCTTGGGAAAGCACTCTGTCTTGTCTGTTCCATGGTTTTTGATTTTGACTCTGTTGCTAGCCAGCTGTGACAGTTGCCACTTGAACCAGTGTGAGCTATTTTTCTTTAGCTGTGTCTGTTTTTCATCTTCCTCTGCCTTGACATTGTTTCAGACATAGTTTTTAATTTAACAGAGTTTTTCTCGTAATTCTTAGATGCTGATTTCAGTCTGTCTCTTTAAAATAAAGCCAATTTTGTCCATTTCTTTCTTTTTTCTATTTGGCAATGTTGAGATTGCCACTGCTCTTGACAGCTGCTATTCAGTATGTCATTACTCAGCCTTGGAAGTAATTTTAGAATGTCTTGTGCCCCTGACTCTGGAACACTGTGTCCCAAGGGTGGTGCATCTGAAGGATGTGGGGATGACCTGAAGAAGAATCTGTGACATTTGTACAGTGCCTTACAAGTTACAGGGGACCTTTAAGTATGTGATCTTGCTTAGTGCTTACAATAAGCATATGAAGGTGGCAGGGCATTATAATGCCTGCCTTAAAGTCAAGGAACTTGAGATCATAAAGTTAAGTATTTTCCCAAAGTTGCCCAGCTAGAAGGTGATGGAGAAAGGTTTGAACATATGTCCCACCAGTGCTCTTCATGCTACAGAATTCTGTCTTTTTAATATCATTTCAATTTCAGGCTGGGAAGGACACTGTAGGTTGCAGGAGCAGTTGGATCCAGGAACTCAAACAATGTTGTCAGGGCCTAGTCTTTCTTCTCTTTTGGCTCTGCCTTCCTCTGAGTCGATTTTCCCTTTATCCAGGCTCTTCCCTTGCAGGGCACTGTGGCTTCTAACAGCTCTAGGCCAATAACCTTCAATTCAGAGGAAAGGAGAACATGCCCCTTCTGGCAGAAGTATAGAACTTGCTTCTCATTGTCTCCAATTGGGTTATATGTTTGCCTCTGAACCAATCACTGTGGTCAGAGGCTTGGATGCTCTGATTGGGCAGGCCTGAGTCATATGACCTCTAGAAAGCCACAGTGGCAATCAACCAGGCTTAAATTCCATGGCAGGAGAATCGGGGAAAAGTGGTTTCCCAGAAGAAAATTGAGAACAAAAGTAATGCCTGTTGGGCAGACAAAGACCTGAGATGCCCTTTGTGCTGGATATTTCTCATTTGCCCTTCAGATCTACTCACCACTGGTCTCTGTGCCTCGGGAGTCTAACTCATGTGTATTACATTGATAAGCTTTCTTTCCCTCAAGCTTCCAATTGTATTTGGCCAATGGAGAACTCTGGCAGATTAGAGTCAAGCAGAAGTGTGAGGGAGGGGTGTTTATTTCACCAGCCCCTTTCCAGAAAGGGCCCTACCTGTAAATAAAGTTCACAGTGCCCACCAGGCAACCCTCTTGACACAGTTCGTGCCGTCTCCAGGTGCTGCTGCTTTCTTTGCTTTTTCAAGACAGAACGGTAACACCCCTGGGTTTTGGCACAATCCCTTTTACTTTTTCTACACACTGCTCACACTTTTGTAAATGATCCCCTTATAAAACTCAAGTTCCCAAATAGGAGTGCATCATCTAACTCCTGCCACGACCTGCATGATATACCCTTTATAAGCAGAGAAGTGAAAGTCACATTCATGTCAGGTGAAAAATGATTCGGATCATCTGGGGACATTACCTCAGGAGTTGAGAAGATTTAGGTGAGGCATGTTGACTGTATTCAAAATCAATGCAAAGGGTGGCCACAGGGAAGAGGGAGCAGCATGGTTTTGTGTGGCTTCTTTCAAATCAGAGTTGTTAAGTTTCCAACAAATAGTGCTGTCTAAAAATGAAGCAAGCTGCCCAAAAGATAATGAGTTCACCATCACTGAAGGTATTCAGCTGGACGTCTTTAGTGATATCCACTTGTCAAGGGTTTTTGTGAAGGGGATTCCTTCATCAGATAGTAGGTGAATTAAATTGCCTTAAGGGTCCCTTCCTAGAGTTCTATTCATGCAGGAATATTTTTCATTTCCTCTGGCCCATTGCTTTCTCAGTGCCTGGCAGACATTTGATGTTGGAACCAGAGGCTATGGGTGCATCTGCTGAGTCCTGGAGCCTTTGTATTGTTTGCATTGATTTCCTAGGTCTTCTGGTTCCTCTCCTCCCCCAACACCCTCTGGTGTGAGGGTCATAAATCAGAAGTGGTGAACTGTTCTGTGGTATCTTGTCAGTGGCATGTTGGATGCATTAAAAGACTTCATGTGCCCCTTTGCCTACATAGACTGGCAGATGTCCCCAGGTAGAAGCTATAGGGAGCAATCTAATGGTGCTCATTACTAAATGTCACAAAGAAGTAAACTGCTACTCCCAGAGAAGTAAAATTACGTTAGCAACCAGAAATTGCTGAACTTTAACCATTGAGATGAACAAAAAAATCTGTGACATGACATTGCTATTCTTTTTATTATGTTTTTCCATTTAAGAAATTGAATTTAAAAAGCCTTCTAGAGTTTTATAGGCTCAATTACGAACTTCCTTTCCTAATCCTAATTTATTCAGAAGGAATCAAACTCTTTAGAGACAAATTCTCCTACCCTGCAGGGTTTTCTGGACCTACTGTATCTGGGTATAAGTGATAGACAGTGATTTGGCCAACTTACTTTAAAAAACAATTGACAGGACTGAAGAAAAATCTGAAGAAGCAGGCTTGGAATGGGCAATTTGGAGAGCAGTAGAAGCCAAGCATCTTGGAAGGGGATGGCTGGAGGTATAAAGCAGCTCTAATGAAATTTCTGTCTATGAGTCACTCTACTCAAAATGTGAAATGGTGAGGAAGAAGTCCTAACGGGCTCTTTGAGTCTCAAGCCTATCTTTGGTTGGGGAAAGGGCAGGGCACCTTGACTGAGAGTCCGACCAAACCTACACACAGTGGGAGAGGTAATATCCCTGAATAATGGAAAAATGGAAACCACTGTCCACACACTAACTCTTAATGGCAGCCAGGAAATTACCACATGAAAATAAAGATTGAAGAAGGTAATATGGTAGTTGTGAGGCCGGGTATCCTATCCTAGAAAAGTTGATTATGGTTAATGTGGAAAAAGTACTGACACATAGACATGTATTGGAGAAATATTCATTGAGAGAAATGTTATTTGAAAGGATTAAGATTCTACTGTTCCTCTCAGAGTGGTTTTAGGATTGTCTATGGTGTAATGAGATATTTGCCAGCCCAATGTGGGTCTCGGACAGGAGCTGATAAGCTTTTTCTGTAAGGGCCACATAGTAAATATTTAGGTTTTGTAGACCATATAGTCTCTGTTGCAACTACTCAACTCCGCCATTGTAGTGTGAAAGAGTCAGACAATATGTAAACAAACAGGGGTGGCTGTGGCCCAGTACAACTTTATTTACAAAAATAGGCGGTGGTGAGGTCTGGCCCATGGCTGTACCTTGCTGAGCCTTGGTTTAGGGAGATACTTTATTGCTATGGCAGTTTGGTGGAGCCCAGTCAAGGCAGCAATTGTAGGTTCAATGTGAGTCATCAGTTTGCTCAGTAGCTGAGTCTGAGCAGATTGGTGATGGGCCCTGGAACACATGTCTAGAACAGAAGAAAGCACATGGTAGTTGACCTGGGATTGCCAAGTTCATCCTGGCCCAACTGCTCTGTGATTGAGGGCTGCTAGAGCTCCCAGAGCCTCAGTTTCCTCATCTTTAAAGTGGAGAATATAATTAGAATGCCCCTTTTGTTTGTTGTTTATGAGAAATAGACAGCATGGAGCTTAATACGTAGTACTTAGAGCACACACTTTGTTCCTTCTCTTTCCTCCCTTCCTAAAGGCACGTGGAAAGCATACATTGCTTCAATAGGTCTTCATTGAAAGATCACTGACATTTCATTCAACTTGGGAAATGTTTGAAAAAAGCCAATGCCGTGTTTTTGAAGATTCTCAGGAGCACAGAATGATGAAAAAGAGGGTGAAGGAGTGGCCTTAGAAGGATGAGGAAAATACCTTGTCTCCCTGTCTTCTTTACGTTTCTCTCCAACCATGGCCTCTTCTCTGGATAGACTCCCTTTGAGGTACGGGCAGTTCTGAGGCATATTCACAAGCAGGAGTTCCTGTGGAGGGAACTTTAAATCAGGCCCTTGGGGTAACAGGTTGGGAATGTAAAAGTATTCAGCCCAGAATGTGATAGTGTCTTTGATGCAGGGCAGGCAGGCCCCAAAGTGGAGTTTAGCCCACTGGGTTCTTGGCTTTGTCCAGGAAAGAACTCCAGGGCCAGCCAGAGGTAGGAAAGAAGGAAACAGCTTTATAGAAGAGACAGTGTTACAGCTCTGTGACTGCTCCTGCAGAGCAGGGCTACTGTGTAGGCAGAAAGTAGCAGCTCAGGGCAGTTTTGTAGTCATATTTATACCCACTTTTAATTGCATGCAGATTAAGGGGCAGTTTATGCAGAAATGTCTAGGGAAGATGTAGTAATCATTGGGTCCTTGCCATGGAAAGGGATGGTAACTCCCAGGTGTTGCCATGGCGACATGACACACTGGTGGGCATGATTGAAAGCTGCCTTGCCACCTCCCCCCCAATCCTGCCCTGTTTTAGCTAGTCCTCAATCTGGTCCAGTGTCTTGGCCCCACCCCTGGAGTCAATCCCACCTCCTACCTCATCTTCACATGTCTGAAGGGCTAAGCATATGGAACTGGGGAGACTTCTGCTGAATGGCCCCACAGGACGGAGGTGGGCATGGAAGCCATAAGCCATCCAAAAGTGACATGGACAGCATGGGGAAGGGATGAGTTTCCTGTTGCTAGGGATAGTCAAGCAGACGATTTCTAGGATTTTTGGAGAGGGAATAAAGTCTTAATAGGAGTCAGGCTCTTCGGACTCATGAATCCCTTTTGAGTTTGTGGAAGTTCAGAAGAGACAGGTCAGGGCATGAGGTGTTCCTGAAGATCAGTTACCCAAACATATCAGCACTAGTCTCCTCCTGACTGGGAACAGATTCTTCACTACAACTGGAGAATGCCCCATTTTGGGGAAAGGTAATGATAGGTAACATTTATTGAGCTCTTCCAATGTGCTAGGAACTCATTTGTATACTTCAAATGTTTTCTTTTTTTTTTTTTTTCTCACAATGGCTTTAAGAGGTTGGTGCTCATTGTTATGTTTATTTTATGGATGAGTAAACTGAGGTCCAGGGAGGTTAAATACCGTGCCTAAGACTGCGCAGATAATAGGCGATGCTGAGATCTGAACATTAAATATTCAAATTCCAGAGCCCACATTGTTAATCCGAATTTTATTCAAAATTAAATAATTAGGAGAGAGAGGCCTTTTTGGCATAACATTGTGGTATATTGGGGCTCCTGATGGCTAAAACGTTGATGTAAATCCACATTTAATAAGAAAATTGTATTTCAGGGACTAAAAGTTTGAAAATTTAATGAAGACAGATAATCCTTTTTAGCACAATTAAATAATGATGTGTTAGGTTCTGGCATTCAGTTTGTGGTAACCCTCTCAGAGCAGGAAGCTTTTGGTTTAGTTCTGGCTGTGACTGCCACTTACTTGCATTATAATCTTGAATTCAGACACCTTTAGGGTCTCTACTCCTGGCCCCACTTTTTAAGGAGGCCCACAAGGAAGTGACCCAGGCTGGTGTGGACTAAGCTCTGATTTTCTTTATCTTGCCCAGATTCCTTACTAAGATGTCTGGGGAGTCATGCCCTACGAGCCATACATTCTCATCAGATGGGTTTTATTTTACCCTATATATCGTGACTTACTTTCCAACCTGACTCTGGCATAACAAGGGAAAAAATAAAAATGTTTTACCCCAAAATATATTTCCTTGCCATATCTTGAAATTGCCCTGCAAAGTCTTTTGTGGAAAAAATCCACATTCTGTAGAGAATCCTCTTTCCCCTTTGTTTTCCTTCCTTCCTTTTCAGATCCAGGAGATAATCAACTAACAGGCAGATACCCTTTTAAGTCTGATAGGAAACATTTTACAACCTGCTCTCTGTAAAGTCTGCTGAGAGCTTCCTCTGCACAATAAAACTTAGTCTCCACATCTTTTATCTCAACCTGAACATTTCCTTTGATCCCAGGTCTTCAGATAACCAGTTACAACCAGAAAGAGTTTAAATTTATCTATAGCCTGGAAGCCCCCGCTTTGAGTTGCCCCACCTTTCTGAACGAAACCGATGTATTTCTTAAATGTATTTGATTGATGTCTCATGCCTCCCTAAAATACATGAAACCAAGTTGTGCCCAGACCACCTTGGGCACGTGTTCTCCGGACCTCCTGAGGGCTGTGTCACGGCCGTGGTCACTCATGTTTGGCTTATAATAAGTCTCTTAAAATATTTTATGAAGTTTGACTCTTTTCGTCAACACTGGTTACTGGTGTAGGGAGGAGGGGAAGAAAGGAATGCGCCTGCAAGTTCAAAAGGACTCCCAGAACATACATGCAGCTGAGAAAGAGAAAATGTTATTTTGACAGCTGGCCTTAAGAGAAGTGGTCTTTGTTTAAGTCCTTGAGTACAGAAAGCAAGGGCTGGAAGAAATGATCTAGAAGACAGGCCTCTGGGTTAGGAGATCAGGCCGTTTGGTTTGGCTCTTAAAGAATGTGGTGGCCCCTGTTGACATTCAGGTTGCACACACATACAGTCTCTTCAGTCACCCATTTCTTCACCCAGGACCAAAGCAGAGTGTACTCCTTACTTTGCTGACTTATTAGACACACTGGGCTGCATATTTGGGACTTTTCCATTTATGGTTGCTCTAGAGATGTTAATTTTAACCTGATTTTCCTTGGCTGTGAGTGCTGCAAAGCTGAAGAGGGGGTGGCAGACACTGACTTGACAGGCCTGGAAACATTTTAGTTATGTGATTCAAGAGAAAAAAAAAATACCGTAAAACCACAGAGAACACAGTTGGAGCTTCCATCACAGAAAGCACAGTCCCCAACCAACCCTTGTTGCTAGTCCAGCTCTGCCATGTGATGTTGGGAAAGGCATTTCATCTCTCTGAGTCTTGGTTTTTCCATCTGCAAAATAAGGGTGTTTGGACTGAATGATCTCTCCAGTCAACCCTTCCTGCTGTAAATTCTATCATTCTTCAATATTTCTTTTTCGGTATTGAGGGATTTGGTTTTTTATTCTTTTCTATTTTTACAGAAGATAACTCATACAAGGAGAAGCGTGGTGGTGACATGATCCTGGAAAAAAAATCAGTGTATTTTCTGAATCTTTTTTTCCCATATAAATTCTATATTTCTGTGTGTTTCTTGCTCCCCCTTCTGTCCAAACTTTGGTTTACTCTGGATATTTTCACATTTTGAAGGTCATTGTACAAACTTGGGGCTTTACTGTTTGGAACCTTTGCCATTATTGTCATTGCTGATATTTCCTGTTTCACTTTTAAAAATTGAGTTGGAATTCACATAACTAGAAAATTAGCCATTTCAAGTGTACAATTCAGTGACATTTAGCACGTTCAGAATATTGTGCAACTAACAGCTCTATCTAGTTCCAAAATATTTTCATCATCCCAAAGTGAAACCCTGTACCCATTAATCAGCTACACCCTACTTTCTTTTCCTTTCAGCTCTGGCAACCATCATTCTGGTATCTGTATTTATAGATTTATCTTTTCTGATATTTCATGTGAATGAAATCATACAAAATGTGACCTCGTGTGTCTGGTTTCCTTCACTTAGCATCGTGTTCTCGAGGTTCATCACATTGTAGCATGTGTCAATACTTCATTCCTTTTAGTGGCTAAATAATTTTCCATTTCATTATATGTGCATATCGCATTGTCTATCCATTCATCTATTGATGGATATTTGGCTTCCACCTTTGGCTATCATGAATAGTGCTGAGGTGAACATTCATATACTTGTACTTGTTTTCAGTTCTTTTGGGCATATACGAAGGAGTGCAATTGCTTAGTCATATGGTAATTCTATGTTTAACTTCTTGAGAAACTGCCAAACTATTTTCCACAGTGGCTGCACCATTTTTTATTTCCACCAATGTGTGAGAGTTCCAGTTTCTCCACATCTTTGCCAACTCTTGTGATTTTCCATTTTCTCCTTTTGCTTATAGTCATCCTAGTGGGTATGAAATGATATCTCATTGTGGTTTTGATTCTTACCTTTAGGAGGTCACAGGGTATCTTTCATACTCCCACCACCTCAGCCCAGCACAAGAGCAGATTGATACCAGGCAAATCCTTTGGTAAAATTCATTTGAACCACCAATCTGATCTTATTCCCCTGTTTTATATACCTGGGCCTTACTTTCATGCTTGTGTCAACCCTGTTCCCAGGATACAGTTCTCTGCCTTTATGTGAAAATGTCTTACCTTTTGCTCGTTTTATTTTTTTGAGACCGAGTCTTGATCTAATGCCCAGCCTGAGGCGAAGTGGCACACTCACGGCTCACTGAAGCCTTGACCTCCCAGGCTCAAGTGATCCTTTTGCCTCAGTCCCCCAAGTAGCTGGGACTACAGGCACGTACCACCATGTCCAGCTCATTTTTGTATTCTTTATAGAGATGAGGTTTCACCATGTTGCCCCGGCTGATCTTGAACTCTTGAGCTCAAGCAATCCACCTGCCATGACCTCCCAAAGTGTTAGGATTACAAGCATAAGCCATTGTGCCCAGCCCTTTTGCTCCTTCTTAACAGGTAATAGACATTTTTCTTTTTTTTCTCATATGCAAAACAGGGTATGAAATCCAAGAATATCTCATATGCAAAAACAGGGTATGAAATCCAAGAATAAAGGGGGAAATATTTTGGTTTCAGTGAATATGCACTGTAAGACACTGATTTTTCCTTCTAAGGTAGATTCTAGATGGGGTTGTTAATTACTCTTAGTCTTGTGTGGAGTTGGTTGTGTCAACTGCATTTTCTTGGACAGGCCACACCTGAAGGGCCATGCCACCTGCTTCAGCCAGTGCTCTCTTCAGGGGACCTTGAAGCTAGTTTTTTTTTTTTGTCACAGTTAAAGGGTAGTCTTTGTCCTCACTCTCCTGAGGAACTTCTATTTCTGCAGGGGATGCATTTGGATTTCTAACTGCAGTGGTTTCATCTCCAGGAAACCACACTTAGGTGGTTCATCTGGCTCAGAGAGAGGTGAACTCCAGATTTCAGTGTGACATAGTCAGCAAAGTCTGGCAGACTGGCATATGGCTGAGGCCAGCAGGGGTTAGTTGTTCTTGCCATCTAGCTGACCCTTCTTATCAAGAATTTCTTCTCTTTCCTCACACACCATTCCTCTTGCTAAGAGGTCAAGCCAAAGTCAAAATTTTGTAAGGACAGTCCAGTTTTCAAAAATTTAGGAATGATGTTTCTCTAGCTTCTGTGAATAATAAGATGTAGCCACTTTCTATTACAAAATTAGGCATCAAGGAGTTAAGAAAAAGTACTTAAAACTCAGAAATGAGACAGAAAGATTGGTAATGTGTTCTTTTATGATCATATGGGAGCATGGTTTAGCAGACCAGTCCAAAGAGTTTTTAATTATCCAGGCAGGAGAATAAAGTTTGTTTAGCCCACTCATTACCATTAATTAGTTTCCAGATTTAATGAAGTTACATGTTAACATGTAGATTTTTCAAATCATTTCTATTTAGTGAAAAAGAACCCCAGAAGTTATGGTTTATTGCTTTGTATGTCATTAGCCAGTTTTGTATCTAACCTAGTAATCTTGCTCTAACATTGTTCCAAATACTTATGAAAACCTACATCCTCAAAATGCTCTTTGAAGAAGCTTTGTCATCTTGTTGGTTCCCTCATTAATTAATGAATTAAATAACATCCTTGACTCATGTTCATTTTATATTTGTATGAGAATCATGTTTTTAACTTTTTGAGAATTTACTTTGACAAGGGTTTCAGATGTTTCTAGTAGACACCCGGGGAGGATGGGATTGAATCAAAGCTAGCATCAGTGCAGGGATTATGTCCTATGGGGACTGATGTTATCTGCTTTGCTAGACAAGATAGTCATGGATCCATTTGGTGGTTTCAGTTGAACACTGAAGATTCCCTGGGACATTGGCCCTTAATGTAGGTCTATGATTTTATGATATTTCGAAGCCTTGCCTTCATTTTCAATGTTAATTCTGCCCAGTGTCCGATAGCTTTGGGCCTCCACCTCTGGCTTCTTTGTTCTCTTCCAGCTCTTCAGCGTCTGATGTTCACAACCCAAACGCCCAGCTGGTGAATCTATTCACTCCTGACTTCTTCTAATCTTCCTTTCTTGTGTGAGACTTCTGTACTTACAGGTTCTAGAGGCTGGATTTTTGGCGCCCCCTTTGTTACCTGTTGAAACTCCTTGTTCCTATTGCCTGCCGGTGAGGCACACATCTGATCTGCCCGGAGAAGAAACTCTGGGGCAGAATTTTTCACAAGAGCAACTAGTGGGATCTTGGGTAGACTTGGCTTCAGACCGAATTGACTCTTTCTAGTGTTTGAGGGCAAGTGAGCCTGTGTGCTCAATTATATCGTCTTTACTTTAAAATCCACTTCCTGTCATCAGTTCCTCAGGCTGTTTAATCTCTTGGTCACTCATCAGCACTTGAGCTATTCTTCTCTCTATCTTTATCTCTTCCCACAGTTCAAAGCAGAATGTTCTAGGAGGTGGGCTCACTTTGGTACTTCTCCTTCTTCTCCTACCCATCAGAGAGCCTTCCTCCTCCAGATCAGCCTTTCCTGTCTTGGGTTGAGGAAAGATTGTTTTAATTTATCGGTCTTCATTCTTGTTTTTCTATTCCCCTCTAGTCTATAATGGCTTCTTCTCTGAGGTATCATTTTTTCCTGGTGTCTGGGATTCCATGGTAGGTGAAGGCTGGCCCCACTTCTAGAGGCCCTGTTTCCTGAGGCAGGCTCAGCTTTCCCCTTTAGCCACATACCTATGTTGGCATCCCTCTCTGGGAGGATACCAGGGCCCCTTAATATTGTATGTTTTTGGGTCAAAGTTTACATATGACCTGCTCTGTCCTGACCTTAGTAGGGGCAGAAGGAAGTTAGAACTTACTTCTATTTCTCAGGTTATCAGGTCCTTTTTTAATAGGCTTGTCAGAGGGAATAGAGCACTGTCTTTATGCCTCTCCAGTAGTACCACTTTTCACTCTGCTCTGGGGTGTAATTTTTTTTTTTTTTAGATAGGGTCTGTCTCTGTTGCCCCAGCTGGAGTGCAGTGGCATGATTATGGCTCACTACTCACTGCAGTCTTGAACTCCTGGGCTCAAGCAATCCTCCCGTCTCAGCCTTCTGAGTAGCTGGGACTACAGCAGTATGCCACCACACCTGGCTAATTTAAAATTTTTTTTAGAGACAGGGTCTTGCCGTGTTGCTCAGGCTGATCTCAAACCCTCGGCCTCAAGTGATCCTCCCACCTCAGCCTCCTAAAGCTCTGGGATTACAGGCTCATGCTTGGCCTGAGGTGTGACCATTGTGAGCTTTATAGATCCCCTACGGTGCCTAGAATAGTTGCCAAGAGATGTTGCTTGATATGGGTTTGTTGAATAAATGAATGAATCAAATCAGTGGGATTCATTTTGAAACTTGGATTCCACTTTGGTTCAGGCCCTGATTGGTCCAAATATTGTTTTTCCAAATATCTAGCTTTGCAGTGTTCATTATTTAAAATGTTATAAGAATATATATTTAAGAAATATCATGTAAAATATTGATGCTGGTATAATGGAGACCCATTAAAACCTGGGGTCTTTCTATTTTTAAAATTCTGCAAAACACAAGTCTCATCTGTACTGAGAGAATTCCAGCTAAAACATGGCAGGTCTATGAGGCACGTGTCAGTCCAGGACTGTGCTAACAATCCAGCCAGGATTTGTGGTTGTGTCAGTAGAAAGATGTCAACTGTGGAGTTTGATGTTGCACTCCACACTAACGGCAAATTAATGTTATTAAAATGTTTGGTTACTAAATACAAAAAAGACTTCCTTGCATAGACTGGCTGAACACCGAGAGCCAGAGCTTTCTTTCTTGACTCAGACCTTAAAAAGATTATTTTAATTTGTAGGACTTCTTGCCTTTCTACTCCTCTCAATTCTTTTTTCAAGCTGTTGTTGATGAAATCTAGATTTTCCCAAATGGGACAACTTGAAACAGAAGTGAATTCATTCTTAAATGAATGTATGAAGAGAGAGAACAGCTCAGGAATGTATTTTGGTGATTAGCCATCAAGCCAGGAGAAAGGGTGGCAGTTGGCTGGAACTCACCCGTATCCAGTCTGCATTCGTTTTGCATCCTTCTTTATACATATGTCAGTCTCCTCTTTTAATGGAGAAAAAACCCAAGTAAACATTGTTAAGCACATTTTGGAAAAGGGTTTAGTCTTAAAATAATATTGTGCACAGTATGCATGCAAGAGAATTTGAAATTTTTGGAAGTGAAATTAGACAGGCTCAAATCCTTTGTGGACTGAAGTGATGTGTAGAAATATATATAACAGAGATCAGAGTATCTCTAACCATCCTAGGGTGTGGGACATAAGAGAGAATAACCTTGGAGGGATTGAATGAATGTCATTTATGAGAAGTTTACGAAACTTTGCACCTTTTAATTTGGGCACTGACGTTTTGGAAAAGAGAAGCAAAAAGATGTCATCAAAAGAAAAGACAGAACAAAATGTGACTTATAGTATGTTAGAGAGACCTCAGCGGTTATTTTGTCCAATCTTTTTATTTCACACAAAGGAAACTGGTGTTCAGGGAGGTTGAGTGACTTGCCCAAGGTCACCCAGACACTTAATGTCATATCCTGGAATTGAATCTAATTTTCTCTTTAATAAACCAGTATTCCTGTGGTGTTATAACTCCTGTGGTCCCTATTTACCTAATGTGGAGCACATTAAGCTTTTGAGAGAATGCAAAATGCTCCAGTTGAGCACACAGAGACCTATGGAGCAATTTAAAATCCTAGGACCCTGCTTTGTAATTATGGAGTTTGCAGCTCATTTTATTTAAAATATGCTAGTCTCTAGTGGATAGTTTTCTGGCAGACTTTTGTATTTAATTTTTTGTATCATTCCTTTGGAGAGGATTGCAGACTCCCAAGGACATTGCAGGTACCCCGATAGGCCTTTGCTGTAATTAATGTTTTGGGGCTCTATTCTTCATTCATACCCACACAAAAGGAAGACACTTTAATTTCACTATTCCACTGTTTAGTAGCTGAGAATTTGGACATTTTATTATCCTGTCACATGTCTTTGCGAATGTGTTTCTAACTGGTAAATATGGTTATTTTTACTTCTTTTTGAAAGTTTTTTTAAAAAGCGTTTTGCTTCTTTTTAAAAAACTTTGTTCATGCCTCCTGCGGATTTACCAATCTTTGCTGGCCATTTGTTGCTTGATTTTTTTTTCCTACCTTTTTGTCTAACTAGACAGTTTCTCATCTTCCCAATGCCATGACCTTTTCTCGACTTTACTATTTGGTTTTGAATGGACAAGGATCTATGTAACTTTATTACCTCTTGGAGGCAATTAAAAAATTGTGGCAAGATATACTTATCATATAATTTACTATTTTAATCACTTTTATGTGTACAATTCAGTGACATTGATTTATTCACAATGTTATAGAACCATCATTTCATTAATCATTTCCAGAACTTTTCATCATCTCAAACAGAAACTCTGTTCCTATTAAATTATAACTCCCCATTCCCTCCCCCTATTTAACCTTCATTTAACTTTCTGTCTCTATGATTTTGACTATTCTAGGTACTTCACATAGGTGGAGTCATACATTTTTTCTTTTGTGTCTCGTTTATTCCACTGAACACAATGTTTTCAATGTTTGGCCATGTTATAGTGTATTTCAGAATTTTTTTCCTTTTTAAGGCTGAATAATACTTGATTGTATGTATATATGGTATTTTGTTTTTCCATGCATCTGTTGGTAGACATTTAAGTTTTTTCTACCTTTTGGCCATTGTGAATAATGCCACTATGAACGTTGGCATACGCATTTGAGTTCCAGCTTTTGTATACCTAGAAGTGGAATTGCTAGGTCATATGATCATTCTATTTTAACTTTTTGAGAAATTGTCAAACTGTTTTCCACCCCTGCACCATTTTACATTCCCACCAGCAATGCACAAGGGTTCCAATTTCTCCACATCCTTACTTAACACTTGTTATTTTCCACTTTTTTGGTAATTGCCATACCAGTTTGTGTGGAGTGGTATGTCATGGTAAAGTTTTGATTGGCATTTCTCTAATGACCAGTGATGTTGAGCATAATTTAATGTGCTTATTGGCCATTTGTATATCTCCTTTGGAGAAATGTCTGTTCAAGTCCTTTGCTCATTTTGAATAATTGCGTTATGGTGTTTTTGTTGTTGTTGAGTTCTAGGAATTCTTTACACATTTTTTTTTTTTTTTTTTTTTTTTTTTAGACAGAGTCTTGCTGTCGCCCAGGCTAGAGTGCAATGGTGCGATCTTGGCTCACTGCAAGCTCTGCCTCCCAGGTTCACGCCATTCTCCTGCCTCAGCCTCCCGAGTAGCTGGGACTACAGGTGCCCACCACCACGCCTGGCTAATTTTTTTGTATTTTTAGTAGAGATGGGGTTTCACTGTGTTAGCCAGGATGGTCTCGATCTCCTAACCTCGTGATCCGTCCGCCTCGGCCTCCCAAAGTGCTGGGCTTACAGGCGTGAGCCACCACGCCCGGCTACACATTCTTGATATTAATTCCTTATCAGATACAAGATTTGCAAATTTTTTTTTCTTTCTCTGAGTTGTTTTTACCTTTTTTTTTTTTTTTTTTCAGAGATGGGGTCTGGCTATATTGTCCAGGCTGGAATGCAGTGGCTATTCACAGGTGTGGCTGGAATGCAGTGGCTATTCACAGGTGTGGTCACAGTTCACTGTGACATTAAACTTCGAGGTTGAAGTGATCCTCCTGTCTCAGCCTCCCAAATACCTGAAATGACAGGTGCATGCCACCATGCCCAGCTAATTTTTTAAACTCTTTTTTATAGTATCCTTGTGATTCATGAAAGTTTTAAATTTTGACAAAGTCTGATTTGTTTTTTCTTTTGTGGCTTGTGCGAGGCTTAATGCATTTTGAGTTTCAGGTAGGATGGTGACTGTCTTAGAACTGTGAGGTGTCATACAGTCAGTGACAATAATGCCTCTGCCTCTACTGCTGTAATCACTAGCCATGGATATTCTGAATTCTTTTCACTGTGGGTAGGGCCTCTTACCTGCCCACTCTAGGGAGGTTTCTTAAAGTCTGGTAGCAGGCAGTTGTGCTATTCTCAGATCAGTAACCCAGTTATGCCGCTGTGCAGATCAGGGGCCACATGCCCCAATCTGACAAGCCAAGTGGGAAATATCCAAGTGTGAATTTTGCAGAGTGTAAAATTGGATTAGGGAGGCAACTGCAGTGGGTAGTTAGCTTCCCAAACTCTGCGGCCAGATTGCCCACATCTAAATCGTGGCTGGGCTATTTATCACTTGTAGGACTTCAGGCAAATTATTCAATTATCTCTGCCTCAGTTTTCTCTTAGGTAATATGGGGATAGGGTTGTGAAAGCAACTCATGAGTTAATGCACATAAAGTGCTTGAAATAGTGCTCGGCATATCGCAAGTCCTCAACAAATGTTCTCTAGAGGATTAAATGGATTCAAATATGCAAAGTACTCAGAACAGTACCTGCTGCAGTCAGTATTATTCCCAGCTCATGACATTCAAATGCAAAGTTCTAAAAAAGTTCTAAAGAAACAGAGTGCAGACCAAACAACATATTTCTATGGGCCAAATTCAGTTTGGGGACTGCCAGTTTGCAATGCTTGAACTAAAACCAGAGAACTTTGTCAAGCCTCCCACTCAGAATTTGCTTGTAAGTGTGCTTCCTCTGGCTTTAGTGGAACCTTGGACCTTGATCCCACATCTTCCTCCTCCTCCTCCTCCTCCTCACATCTCCATTTGAAGATTCTTGAAAACCAAGAGTCTGAGAAGCCATTGCCTGTTTCCGTGTATTGGTTTCACAAAGCTTTTTGTTTTTTTTCTTTACCTATGCTGTGTCTTCAAGGAATGATCATTTGTGCTTTTTTAAGTTTAATTGCTGAGGTCAGGAGTTCGAGACCAGCCTGGCCAACATGGTGAAAACCTGTCTCTACTAAAACTACAAATATTAGCCAGGCACGGTGATGCCTGTAATCCCAGCTAGTAGGGAGGGTGAGGCAGGAGAATCACTTGAATCTGGGAGATGGAGGTTGCAGTGAGCCGAGATTGTGCCAATGCACTCCAGCCTAGGTAACAGTGGGAGACTCTATCTCAAACAACAACAACAACAACAACAAATACATTGTCATAATTGATCAAATAGACCTGAATTTTAAAAAGCATGTTTATAAAATTCATTCATTCATTCAAAACACATATACCGTGACAGGCACCAAAAATATAGAGATGAAGAGATATGATTCCAACCTTCCAGGAGTGAAGAATCTGGAGCCATATAGATACCCTTTCAGTCTGAATTCAAGAGAACATTTGAGGATGGCTAAGTTAATAGCCGGTAGTTATTAACCACTGCCTGTTTCAAATGAAGGAAGCACAACTCAGTCGGGTAGCACTGGAATTAGAGGTTAAAACATCCTTGGGATCGTTGGGACTCTGTCTCCTGTGTTTCTCAAGCCTGCTTGGTTTCCCTTTGCTTCATTCTCAGTGGTGAATACTTGCTGTCTAAGTGGTGGCAAGATGGGCTCCAGCAGCTACTGGTGTCCATGCTCCTTCAAGCTTGTGAACCCAGAGTCCCTCTGTCACCACATTTCCAGTCTCTTGGTGGGACCTGGATTGGACTGTTTTAGATGTGTGTCTGCCTCTTGCACCAATCCCTGTATTGGGTGCCATGACTATTTTCATGCGAGGTCTGGGTCACGTGTCCATTTTCATGACCCCACCTAAGGAATGAATTTCTGTATACAAATTCACAGATGCCTGCCTCGAGCACGTTCCATTAATGAGTAGAAAGATACATTTAAGGGAGGCTGAGGTAGGTGGATGGCTTGAGCCCAGGAGTTCGAGACTAGCCTGGGCAATGTGGTAAAACACCACCTCTACCAAAAAAAAAAAAATACAAAAGTTAGCCAGGCATGGTGGCACATGCCCGTAGTCCCAGCTACTGGGAGTGCTGAGGTGGGAGGATTGCTTGAGTCCTGGGAAGTCAAAGGTACAGTGAGCCAAGATGGTACCACTGCATTCTAGCCTAGGCCACAAAATGAAACCCTGTCTCACAAAACAAAAAACAAAAGATACATTTAAAAACTTGAGATGCAGTGTTTTCCCGAAATCTGCATGTTAATTTAAAAGTAGACTTCCTCAAGTTTACCCACTGGTCTTCAATTCTATAGAATTTGTTCTAGATAAAGTTAATGGTAATCAGGAGGCCTTTTTTTCTTTTTGAGATGGAGTCTTGTTCTGTCACCCAGGCTGGAGTGCAATGGCGTGATCTTGGCTCACTGCAACCTCCACCTCATGAGGCATTTTTTTTTTAAACTATACTTTAAGTTCTAGGGTACATGTGCACAACGTGCAGGTTTGTTACATATGTATACATGTGCCATTTTGGTGTGCTGCACCCGTTAACTCGTCATTTACATTAAGTATATCTCCTAATGCTATCCCTCCCCCCTCCCCCCACCCCACGACAGGCCCCGGTGTGTGATGTTCCCCACCCTGTGTCCAAGTGTTCTCATTGTTCAGTTCCCACCTATGAGTGACAACATGCGGTGTTTGGTTTTCTGTCCTTGTGATAGTTTGCTCAGAATGATGGTTTCCAGCTTCATCCATGTCCCTACAAAGGACATGAACTCATCCTTTTTTATGGCTGCATAGTATTCCATGGTGTATATGTGTCACGAGGCATTTTTTTTAAGGTGCTAGCATGGTGACATGAAAGCCAGGGTCTGCCATGAGCTCTAGTACTGGGTTCTCCAACCCTTGGGTCACGGACTGGTATCAGTCCGTTGGTTGTTAGAAACTGGGCTGCACAGCAGGAGGTGAGCAGCAGGCGAGCAAGTGAAGCTTCGTCTATATTTACAGCCCCTCCCCATCACTTACCTGAGCTCTATCTCCTGTCAGATTAGTAGCGCATTAGATTCTCATAGGAGTGTGAACGCTATTGTGAATGGTGCATGCGAGGGATCTAGGTTGTACAATCCTTATGAGAATCTAATGCCTGATGATCTGTCACTGTCTCCCATCACCCCCAGACGGGACCATCTAGTTGCAGAGAAACAAGCTCAGGGTTCCCACTGGTTCTACATTATGGTGAGTTGTATAATTATTTCATTATATATTACAGTGTAATAATAATAGAAATCTAGTGTATAATAAATGTAATGTGCTTAAATCATCCTAAAGCCATCCCACCCCCACCCCATTATGGAAAAACTGTCTTCCACAAAACTAGTCTCTGGTGCCAAAAAGGTTGGGGATTCTTGCTGGGGTAGCCCAGCCTTTGAGGTGAGGTCAACTCATGGACTGGATATCTGGATTGGTTTTCCCATACCACTGGACTCACCCACTCATTGAGATGGGCCCATTGTGGGATAACAATGACCACATGTTGAGCATAATCTGATAGGAGAGTAGTAGGTAATTTCATGAGATTTGTGTTTTCACCAACCATGGTGATACAAAGTATGTGATACTGATATTGTCATAAAGCAAATATGACTATCATTTGTTTCATATTTTATGTAGCTTTTCTCATGTGTTATCATATTTCACATTCAATCATATTTGAGACAGTTAGAAAAATGAAAATGGTTTTAGAGTTTTTATTCTAACTATAAAAATGATAAGTGCTCATTGTAAATGATTCAAAAAATATAGAGAAGTATAAAAAAGAAAAAAAAGCGCTCCAAATTCTGTCATCCAGGGATAAATACTGTTAACATTTTGATGAATATCATGGATATTTTTCTATGCCTATATTATCTGTCTAAAAAAGCAAGAACGAATGCTGCATTTTCTCCAGCGCCTTTGGAGTCTTTTAAAATTCTCACATGAGGCTGGTGGGGTGGCTGACACCTATAACCCCAGCACTTTGGGAAGCCTAGGCAGGTGGATCACCTGAGGTCAGGAGTTCGAGATCAGCCTGGCCAGCATGGCGAAACCCCTGTCTCTACTAAAAATACAAAAATTAGCCAGGCATGGTGGTGCACACCTGTAGTCCCAGCTACTTAGGAGGCTGAGGCAGGAGAATCCCTTGAACCCAGGAGGCAGAGGTTGCAGTGAGCCAAGATTGTGCCACTGCACTCCAGCCTGGACAACAGAGTGAGACTCTGCCTCAAAAAAAAAAAAAAATTCTCACATGACCTATTGAGCATTTTCCATATTGACCTAATGAAATAATGAAAAAGTATTTTTCTGTTACTTATCTATCTGCATATTTTCCCTTTAAAAACCACTGTTGGATTTACTTATCAGTGTGGTTTTTGAATTTCTTAATTTCTGTTTTTTTTCTACATTAAGTCCTTCTTTTTCCTTAGGCTTTTGTGGTTCTTTTTCTAACATCTTGATTAAATTCTTAGTTATACATCATGGGAATGTAAATCAAATCCTGTTTTCTGACCCTCCTTTTACCACCAAAAGAAACTCCAGAGTTTATACTAAATAAACAGCTTTCTGTTTTGTTAACTCTTATCTTGGAGTAAAGAGACAATGAGAGAAGCTGGAGACCTTTCCACACAGCGGCTGTCACAGATGGTATTGCCATTTTCTTTTGTTTTGGAAGCTAGAGGCAAATAACCATAGCATCTGGGATGAGATCAGTTAAACTTCTGGAGGGAAGAAGAGAATTAGAGATTTTTTTTTGCTAGATGAAGATGTAACAGTCCATTCTGAATGTCACCACTGAAGGAAATGTTATTCTCTGCATAAACCTGGGGATTTGGGCTCACCCAGCAGGCTTAGTATTTAGTATGGATTGGGGACCAAAGGGCCTGAGTTTGGTGATTTCTCTGACCTATTAAAACAGGAAATTTCTGGGAATCACATTTCCTCTGTTGATTTACTTAGTGTGGCCAGCCTACTTAAACTTTGGTTCTCACAATCCCCAGGGATATGGTTTGGCTGGGTCCTCACCCAAATCTCATCTTGAATTGCAGTTCCCATAATCCTCCTCTGTCATGCAAGGGACCTGGTGGGAGGTAATTGAATCATGGGGGTGGTTACCCCCATGCTGTTCTCGTGATAGTGAGTGAGTTCTCACAAGATCTGATGGTTTCATAGGGGGCTTTTCCCCCTTAGAGGGGCACTTCTCTCTCCTGTCACCATGTGAAGGAGGACGTGTTTGCTTCCCCTTCTGCCATGATGTAAATTTCCTGAGGCCTCCCCAACCGTGTGGAACTGTGAGTCAATTAAACCTCTTTCCTTTATAAATTACCCAGATCCAGGCAGTTCTTTATAGCCGTGTGAGAATGGACTAATACACCCAGCGTAAAATCTGCCCTTCTAGGACAAACAAAAACTCAGGCTCTAAAGTAAAATAGAATTCATGCTCAGCCATTTGTGCTGTGACCTTGGCCAAAATTCCTACCTCCTTGAGCCTTAGTTTCTTCTCCCAGGATGTAACAATAATGTAAGAATTAAGTTGCTTAATGAGTATAATATTAGAGTGATTTTAAAAATATTTAGTGGGGTCATTGACCAGTCAGAGGAGGCACAGATCATAACATTGGAGGGAGTACTCAGAGGCTCCTTTCCGTGCTTTCAGTTCCTCAGGGCAAGGGACACGGGGTTCTAGTAAAGGAGCTCAGATGACCAGGGCACTAGGGGCTCCCAAGGATGCTCAGGGCTTCAATTATTTGCTAATGTGTATGACAGCATTTCTATATTTTAATAGTCAGCATTTTGGTTTGGAGGAAAGTGCATGGCACAGTGTCTGGCACATAGTAAGTACTCAATAAATGTAAGTTACTGTTCCTGTTATTATTTTAAAAGTTGAATATTATTGTTATTGTTTTGATGATGACTGTATGTATTCCCACCCATAAGCTTTTGCTCTCACTGTTACGTGCCTGAAGTATATGGGTATAAATAAGTAATGCAGTCCAGCACAGCTGCTTTTTGTGGTGGTATGTCCTATGCAGTTTTATGTTTCTATCATGATCCTCCTTAAGCTTATTTTAGCTCTTGCCCTAAGGATCACTTTCCTCCTTGACAAGTATCATGTTAATCAGTCCATGAGCATGATTCAGTATCTCTGATGTCCCCAGCACTCTTAGCATGCTCAGTCTGGGCCCTAAAACACCTCTTTGATGGCCTTCCTCATTTGTTCCAAAGCCTTCAATGAATTCCTTATCCTAATTTCCAACCCCATCTTCTGGCTCTCTTTTCCACACTCCATGTTCTAGACTAATGTGACTATTTGTCACTCTTCCCCAAGCACACTAAGTAAGTTCCTTTTTGCCTTCTATTTTGTCCATATGGCATATCCTCCCCTCCGTCTTCAAGATCCATTGCTTACTAGTTTCATGAAACTAGGCATGTAGTAGTTCAACTTATTTTGAGCCTCTTTATCTGTACGATGGGCCCAGTAATGGTATAATCCTTGTGATGACTGAATGAGATCATCTATGTTAAGTGCTAACTACAGAGCTCAGTGAATTTAGTGTCATCATTATTGTCAAGAAAGAATCAATGACATAAACCTACTGGTAGTTCCTGGGGTCAGAAACTCATTGATGCAACGTTATTTAATTGTTCTTTGAGTTCCTCCATTACTAGCTATCAGGAATGCCAGATTTAGCAAATAAAAATACAGGATACCCAGTTAAATTTGAATTTCAGGTAAGCAATCAATATTTTTTAGTGTAAATATTCCTAAATATTGCATGGGACACACTTATACTAAAACATTTTGTTGTTTATCTGAAATTCAAATTCAGCTGGAAATTCTGTATTTTGTCTAGCAACCCTAATAGCCTAGTAGCTGTGTGACCTTAGGCAAGTTACTTAATTTTTCTGTGCCTCACTTTCTTCATCTGTTAAATGGGTTGTTGAAAACACTTAGAACCTTGACTGGATCATAGTAATGCTCTATGTATTATAATAATTGTTACCATTCAGTTGCCGTTGTGTCTGGTTAATGTGAGTTGCTGGTGGTAATTCACATCTATTATGATTCAAGAGAAATTTTAAAAATTATGTTTCACTGTGATTGCATTTAGCATTTCATTTGAAATTGTCTTTAAAAATGCAACCTCAAACTAAAATAAAAAGAGACTCCATTCTTATAATAGCTCCTTTTGGCTTTAATGGTTTTTCCTCTCCCATAAATTCTTATGATAGGATCGATAACCATCAAGGGTAATTCAATCCTCACTCTCTATTTCTGCAATTTTCCTTACTGGAGCAGTGCTGAGCTTGAGTTGAAACTGACAGGAAATTGCCATTTCCTCCTTTGTCTGAAGAGTTTTTTTATTACTTTCAAACCAGTTCAAAACTGTTTCTCAAATATAGGTGTTTGGCACTGAGAATGTTTTAGATGAGGGACTATGAATCTGAGGTGTAATTGCAGCTCTGACAGGGGAGATGTTTGTGTATTAATTTAACCCAGATACTGTATTTCAAATTTGTCAGAGGTTAGTATTTGCCATCATTATTTTCCACATCAAATTCTTTACTAAAGTTATTGACTTTACAAGTCTTTGGTCTGAGAAAGTAGCTCAACTAAAATTATGTCTTCTTCACTTGAAGTATCTATGTTTTGTGCAGCTATAACAATACCATACACTGGGTAATTTATAATGAACATAAATTTTTGGGCTCACAATTCTGGAGGCTGTGAAGTTCCATATTAGGGCCCTTCTGTGGCCTCAGGTGAGGGCCATCTTGCTGTGTTGTCCCATGGTGGAAGGTAGGGGGAGAGACAGAGAGAGAGCAAAAGGGGGTGGAACTCACTTGTTGATAACAAATTTACTTTCTTAATAATGAACCCACTCCCACAATAAGGGAATTAATCCATTTCTCATGGCCCAATCACCTCTCAAAGATCCCACCTCCTAAATGTTACAATGGCAATCAAATTTCAACATGAGTTTTGGAAGGGACAGTCATTCAAACCGTAGCATGAAGTATCTCTCCAGCTCCTCATCCTCACAAAATGACACCAAAGTTTTACGTATCTTTTCAAATTCAAGTTCCACGTCTTGATGCCCTCTCAGAGTACTGCCAGAATTAATCTTTATAAGAACATTTATCATCCTCTGTCTTCAGATGCTGATGTGAGGGAGGAAAATACCATCTGTAATTCATTTTTGAATTCCTCATGATGCCTTCCTTGCAGATAGTAGACAGCTCAATAGATATTTGCGGCATCGAGCTGAAAAGATCTGAGCACTCGATAGGACTTCAGTGTCACTACACACAATGCATGCTTTAACAATATTTAAAAATATTCACCTTTGCAAACCAACCTGAGTTGCTTACCCTAAAATAGATGAAATTCAAATATGAAAAAATAGATATTAAAAATGTTCATCAGCATTATAATGTTTAGATTTTCAATTTCCATTGATAAAGTAGGTTGGATGAGGCATGAAGAATTTACAGTGGACATAGGAAATAAGTAGCATGATGGAAATTATCTGCGTTAGACAGAGAATTCCATTTTCCCCCCAAGAAGGGAAGGATGTTATCTATAGTGTGGATAAGGGCTGGTCTTAAGACTTCAAACCAATATTAAAAGGTTGGCTTTCTCAGCTGTGTTGGTTGTTCTCTATTTCCCCACTTGCTTTGTCTCTTCCATCCATTCTCTGCTCTGCCTGCTCTGTGCCCAAGAGACTGATCTTTTCTTACCATGTCTTCCTTGTTTACCTGCTGGCTGTCTTCCAGGTGGGTTTGGCCAACAGCAGGACAGGAGAAAGATGTTAGGATATTGTTTCCCTGTTTTTACCCTACATCACTGGCAACAGCTGGGTCCCTCAACAATGATGACATCTGCTGGGTGCCTTCTCCATAGCTGGTTCAGCTCTCCCAAGTCTTATGGGTGGTAACAGTTTCTCACTATTGCTAGCCTGTGGTGGCTTACCATCCCTTGTTTCCTAAATCCTGCTCTCACCTCTATGACAAGTCCTTTTATTAATCTTCTGCTTTTTAAAATTTAAAACATCTGGAGTAAATTTTTGTTGTTGCCAAGATGTTAATGGTCACAGCATCTAAAGCAAAGACTTAAAAAGTTAAAGCCTTCTAAGCAAAGGCTTAAAATCTTCGCTTAATAAGCCTTCCTAAGATACCTACAATGCTCTAAACCCTGCCTTAGGAGCTAGTGACAGAGGCAGTACAAAGAAGAAAAACGCCTGTTCTCTGCTCTTAAGTTAATCACAGGCTAGTGCTGTAGTCTCTAAAGAGATCTTTAGATACTGGGAAGAAACTGTCTATATACAATAAGTAAATAAGTTTATTATATGTATTAATAATAATCTGTACAATAGAGAACAATTCTGACAGGTTGTGGGTAATTCCCCAGCACAGAGGTGTTGAGAGCATGGTGTCTTCATTTTCATTTGCTTTTTTTAAAAAAAAATTTTTTAAATTTTACTTTAATTTTATTTTAAGTTCTGGGATACATGTGCAGAATGTGCTGGTTTATTACATAGGTATACACGTGCCATTGTGGTTTGCTGCACCCATCAACCTGTCATCTACATTAGGTATTTCTCCGAATGCTATCCCTCCCCAGCCCCAACTCCCTGGCAACAGGCCCCAGTGTGTGATGTTCCCCTCCTTGTGCCCATGTGTTCTCATTGTTCAACTCCCATTTATGAGTGAGAACATGTGGTGTTTGGTTTTCTGTTCCTGTGTTAGTTTGCTGAGAATGATGGTTTCCAGCTTCATCCATGTCCCTGCAAAGGACATGAACTCATCCATTTTATGGCTGCATAGTATTCCATGGTGTATATGTGCCACATTTTCTTTATCCAGTCTATCACTGATGGGCGTTTGGGTTGGTTCCAAGTCTTTGCTATTGTGAACAGTGCTGCAATAAACACACGTGTGCATGTGTCTTTATAGCAGCATGATTTATAATCCTTTGGGTATATACCCAGTAATGGCATTGCTGGGTCAAATGGTATTTCTGGTTCTAGATCCTTGAGGAATCGCCACCCTGTCTTCCACAATGGTTGAACTAGTTTACAGTCCCACCAACAGTGTAAAAGTGTTCCTATTTCTCCACATCCTCTCCAGCATCTGTTGTTTCCTGACTCTTTAAAGGTTGCCATTCTAACTGGCATGAGATGGTATCTCATTGTGGTTTGTATTTGCATTTCTCTAATGACTAATGATGATGAGCTTTTTTTCATGTATCTGTTGGCTGCATAAATGTCTTCTTTCGAGAAGTGTCTGTTCATATCCTTTGCCCACTTTTTGATGGAGTTGTTTGTTTTTTTCTTGTAAATTTGTTTAAGTTCCTTATAGATTCTCGATATTAGCCCTTTGTCAGATTTTGGAGTATGGTACCTAATTGTATTTTTTTTTTTGTTGGCTACAAATCATCAAAAGGGTTAGCATTATAAAAACAATATCTTTAAATGTAATGAGGTAAGGAGTGACTTTGAACATTTTTTGTAAGATAGATTTTTTTGTTATCTTGTAACAACTTAGAATAAAAACTTAAGATTAGAAATGAACCTTAATGATATCGGACATTTTTCTTCTATGAAGGAGACAAATGCTCCAAATTTGCTTCTTTTTATTGAAAGAAGACAAATGTTTATCAAGTACACTCTTTTCAGGAGATTAAAAAAATTAAACATGCTTAATCTGTACCTTCAAGTTGAAAGTTATTCTAAATAATTAGAAAATAACTGCTTTGTAAAACAAAACAAAAGTAAAAGCAAACCTCCCTCCACAAACTCATGTTACAAAAAGAGCATTTTGAAAAAGGATATTTAAAAATGTTTTCAGGCAGAGCAAGGAGGCAGAATAGAAGCCTACATCATTTATTCCCCCTGCAGGAAGACCAAATTTTAACAACTAACTGCACACAGGAAAGCACCATCAAAAGAACCCAAAGTCAGGTGAGCAATCACATTACCTGCTTTTAACTTCATATGGCTGAAAGAGGCACTGAAGAGGTCGGAAGAGACAGTCTTGAATTGCCGATGCCACCTCTCCCCTGTCCCCTAGAAAAAGCCATGTGATGCAGAGAGCCTGTGCACTTGGAGGGAGAGCACAGTGACTGGGGGCTTTACATTGAACTCAGTGCTGTCATGTAAGAGCAGAGAATAGAGTCATGCTTGATTCAGCCAGCAGCTGTGCATGGAGGAACATTTGGAGCAGACCTAGCCAAAGAGAAATTGCCCATCCCAGCAGTCAGAACCTGAGTTTCTTGGCAAAGCCTGTCATTGCAAGCCAAAGGGCTCTGGGGTCCTAGGTAAACTTGAAAGGCAGTGTAGGACACAAAGACTGCAATTGCTAGGCAACTTGTAGTGTTTGGCTGGGCTCGGAGCCGGAGGACTGCTCCAAGTGCACAGGCTTTCTGCACCACATGGCCTCTGCTAGGGGACAGGGAAGAGGTGGCATTGGCAATTCAAGACTGTCTCTCCTGACCTCTTCAATGTCTCTTTCAGCCAGGAGAGCAGGATTTATGGTGGTATGTGACCTAGGGAGACACCAGACTTCAAACTATACTACAAGGCTACAGTAACCAAAACAGATGGTACTGGTACCAAAACAGAGATATAGACCAATGGAACAGAACAGAGCCCTCAGAAATAATACCACACATCTACAACCATCTGATCTTTGACAAACCTGACAAAAACAAGAAATGGGAAAAGGATTCCCTATTTAATAAATGGTGCTGGGAAAACTCGCTAGCCATATGTAGAAAGCTGAAACTGGATGCCTTCCTTACACCTTATACAAAAATTAATTCAAGATGGATTAAAGACTTAAATGTTAGACCTAAAACCATAAAAACCCTAGAAGAAAACCTAGGCAGTACCATTCAGGACATAGTTATGGGCAAGGACTTCATGACTAAAACACCGAAAGCAATGGCAACAAAAGCCAAAATTGACAAATAGGATCTAATTAAACTAAAGAGCTTCCGCACAGCAAAAGAAACTACCATCAGAGTGAACAGGCGACCTACAGAATGGGAGAAAACTTTTGCAATCTACCCATCTGACAAAGGGCTAATATCCAGAATCTATAAAGAACTTAAACAAATTTACAAGAAAAAATCAAACAACCCCATCAAAAAGTGGGCGAAGGATATGAACAGACCCTTCTCAAAAGAAGACATTTATGCAGCCAACAGACACATGAAAAAAATGCTCATCATCACTGGCCATCAGAGAAATGCAAATCAAAACCACAATGAGATACCATCTCACACCAATTAGAATGGCGATCATTAAAAAGTCAGGAAACAACAGGTGCTGGAGAGGATGTGGAGAAATAGGAACACTTTTACACTGTTGGTGGGACTGTAAACTAGTTCAACCATTGTGGAAGACAGTGTGGCGATTCCTCAAGGATCTAGAACTAGAAATACCATTTGACCCAGCCATCCCATTACTGGGTATATACCCAAAGGTTTATAAATCATGCTGCTATAAAGACACGTGTAACGTATGTTTACTGTGGCACTATTCACAATAGCAAAGACTTGGAACCAACCCAAATGTCCATCAATGATAGACTGGATTAAGAAAATGTGGCACATATCTACCATGGAATACTATGCAGCCATAAAAAATGATGAGTTCATGTCCTTTGTAGGGACATGGATGAAGCTGGAAACCATCTTTCTGAGCAAACTATCGCAAGGACAGAAAACCAAACACCGCATGTTCTCACACATAGGTGGGAATTGAACAATGAGAACACTTGGACACAGGGTGGGGAACATCACACACTGCGGCCTGACGTGGGGTGGGGGGAGTAGGGAGGGATAGCATTAGGAGAAATACCTAATGTAAATGACGAGTTAATGGGTGCAGCACACCAACATGGCACATGTATACATATGTAACAAACCTGCACGTTGTGCACATGTACCCTAGAACTTAAAGTATAATAATAAAATAAATAAAAAAGAAAATTTAAAAAGTGTTTTTAAAAGTATGTACTATTCTTCAACTCACTGGTAAACACTACTGATACTATAAAAAAATAAAATGACATAAAATAGAAAAAGATGTTAATGATCAATAAATCATCTAAAAGTACAAAACTCACTGGTAATAGTACACAGAAAAATACAGATTATTACAACACTGTAACTGTGGTGTGTAATCTATTCTTATCTTAAATAGAAAGACTAAATGATGAACCAATAAAAAATAATAACTACAACAACTTTTTAAGACATAGATTGTAAAATGAGGGAGATGAAGTTAAACTATAGTTTTTATTAGGTTTTTTTGCTTGTTTATTTGTTTATGCAAGCAATGTTAAGTTGTTATCAGCTTAAAACAATGGATTATAAAATAGTATTTGCAAGCCTCATGGTAACTTCAAATAAAAAAAAACATACAGCAGATACACACACACAGAAGCAATAAATTAAATCATACCACCAGAGGAAATCACCTTTACTAAAAGGAAGACAAGAAGGAAAGAAGGAAGAGAAGACCAAAACAACCAGAAAACAAATAAACAAATGGCAGAAGTAAGTCTCTATTATCAATATTAACACTGAAGGTAAATGAACTAAGTTCTCCAATAAAAAGACATAGAAAGACTGAATGAATGAAAAACATGACCCAGTGATCTGTTGTCCACAAGAAACATGCTTCACCTATAAAGGTATACATAGATGGAAAATAAAGCGATGGAAAAACATATTACACGCCAATGGAAACCAAAAAAGAGCAGAAGTAGTTATACTTACATCAGATAAAATAGATTTCAAGACAAAAACTGTAAGAAGAAAAAAAGATGGCCACTGTATAATGATAAAGGAGTCAATTACCTAAGAGGATATGATTATAAATATATATGCAGTCAATACAGAAGCACCCAGATACATAAAGCAAGTATTATTAGAGCTAAGGAGAGAGAGATAGACCTCAATACAGTAATAGCTGGAGACTTCAAAACTCCACTTTCAGCATTGGACAGATGTTCCAGACAGAAAATCAACAATGAAACATTGGACTTCATCTACACTGTAGACCAAATGGACCTAATAGGTATTTACAGAACATTTCCTCCAAAAGATGAAGAACACACATTCTTCTCCTCAGCACGTGGATCATTTTCAAGAATAGACCATGTGTTAGGCCACAAAACAAGTGTTAAAACATTCAAAAAATTAAAATAATATCAAGCATAGTCTCTGACCACAATGGAATAAAACTAGAAATTAATAACAAAATGAATTTTGGAAACTATAAAATTACATGGAAATTAAATGATAAGTACCTGAATGACCAGTGGGTCAATGAAGAAATTAAGGCGAAAATTGAAAATTTTGTTCAAACAAATGATAATGGAAATACAGCATATCAAAACATGTAAGATACAGTGAAAACAGTACTGGAAGGGAAAATCATTAGCCGTAAGTGTCTACCTCAAAAAAAGAAGAAAAACTTCAAATAAATAACTTAATGATGCATCTTAAAAAGCTAGAGAAGCAAGAGCAAACAAAACCCAAAGTTATAGACGAAAAGAAGTAATAAAGATCAGAGCAGAAATAAATGAAATTGAAAGGAAGAAAACAATACACATGATACATGAAATAAAAAGTTGGTTTTTTGAAAAGATAAACCAAATTGATAAACCTTAACCAGACTAAGAAAAAAAGAAAGTCCCAAATAAATAAAATGAGAGATGAAAATGAAGGCATTGCAAGTGTTTACTGCAGAAATTCAAAGATCATTAGTAGATATTATGAACAACTATATGCCAATAACTTAGAAAATCTAGAAGAAATGGATAAATTGCTACACATATAAAACCCAGTAAGATAGAACTATGAAGAAATCCAAAACCTGAATGGACCAATAACAAGTAATAAGTTCAAAGCCATAATAAAAAGTCTCCCAGTAAAGAAAAGACTACGACCCGATCACCTAACTGATGAATTCTAAAAACATTAACGAACTAATACCAATATTACTCAAACTATTCCAAAAAACAGGAGGAGGGAACACTTCCAAACTCATTCTACTAGGCCAGTATTACCCTGATACCAAAACCAGACAAAGACACATTAAAAAAAAGAAAACTACAGGACAATATTACTGATGAATATGAATATGTATGCAAAAATTCTCAACCAAATACTCACAAACTAAGCTCAACAGAACATTAAAAAGATTATTTATCATGACCAAGTGGGATTTATCCCCAGGGTGCAAGGATAGCTCAATATGCACAAATCAATCAATGTAATCAATGTGATACATCATACCAACAGAATGAAAGAAAGAAACCATGTGATTATTTCAATTAATACTGAAAAAGCATTTGATAATATTCAATATCCATTCATGATAAAAATCCTCAAAAAACTGGGTATTGAAGAAACACACCTCCACATAATAAAAGCCGCCCATGCAACAGACTTACAGCTGGTATCATACTGAATAGAGAAAAACTGAAAGCTTTTCCTCTAGGATCCGAAACATGACAAGGATGGCCACTTTTGCCACTGTTATTCAACATAGTACTGAAAGTCTTAGCTAGAGAAATCAGACAAGAGAAAGAAATAAATGACACCCAAACTGTATGAAAGGAAGGCAGGTTATCTTTGTTTGCAGATGACATGATCTTATATTTGGAAAAGCCTAAAGACTCTACCAGAAAACTATTAGAACTGGTAAATAAATTCAGTAAAGTTGCAGGATACAAAATCAACATACAAAAATCAGAGGTGTTTCTATATGCCAACAGTGAACAATCTGAAAAAGAAATCAAGAAAATAATTCCATTACAATAGCCACAAATAATATTAAATACCAAAGAATTAACTTAACCAAAGAAGTGAAAGATCTCTATGATAAAAATCATAAAATACTGTTAAAAGAAATTGAAGAGGATACCAAAAAATGGAATGATATTCCATGTTCCTGGATTGGAAGAGTCTATATTAAAGTGTTCATGCTACTAAAAGCAATCTACAGATTCAATGTAATCCCTATCAAAATACCAATGACATTCTTCATAGAAATAGAAAACAAAAATCCTAAAACTTATATGGAATCTCAAAAGGCCCAGTGTCTGTTAGATCAGCTAAGTAGATCTAGCATGTGATAGCCAAAGCCATCCTAAGCACAAAGGATAAAACTGGAGGAAGCACATTACCTGACTTTAAATTATACTACCAAGCTATGGTAATCAAAACAGCATGATTTTGGATAAATCAGATGCATTGATCAATGGAATAGAATAGAGAACTCGGAAGCAAATCCATACACCTACAGTGAACTCATTTTTGACAAAAGTGCCAAGAACATAGTGGAGAAAAGATAGTCTTTTCAATAAATGGTGCTGGGAAAACTGGATACCCATATGCAAAATGATAAAACTTGATTCTTCTCTCTCACCTTATACCAAAATGAAATAAAAATAGATTAAAGATTGAAATTTAAGACCTCAAACTATGAAACTACTACAAGAAAATATTGGGGAAACTCTGCAGGACACTGGTCTGGGCAAAGATTTCTTGAGTAATACTCTATAAGCACAGGCAGCCAAAGCAAAACTGGACAAATGGGATCACATCAAGTTAAGAAGCTTCTGCACAGCAAAGGAAACAATCAGCAAAGTGAAGAGACAACCCAGAGAATGGGAGAAAATATTTGCAAACTACCCATCTGACAAGGGATTAATAACTAGACTAATATATAAGAAGCTTGAACAATGTTATAGGAAAAAAATCTAATTACCTTATTTTAAAAATGGGCAAGAGATTTGAATAGACATTTCTCAAAAGAAGACGTACAAAAGGAAAACAGGCATGTGAAAAGGTGCTCAATCATTGATCATCAGATAAATGCAAATCAAAACTGTAATGAGGTATCATCTCACTCCTGTTAAAATGGCTTTTACCTGAAAGACAGTCAGTAACAAGTGCTGGTGAGGATATGGAGAAAAGGGAACTGTCGTACCCTGTTGCTAGGAATCTAAATTAGTACTATCACTATGGAGAACAGTTTGGATGTTCCTCAAAAAATGAAAAATAGAGCTTGACACAATCCAGCAATGCCACTGCTGGCTATATACCTATAAGAAAGGAAATCAGTATATTGAAAAGATATTTGCACTCCCATGTCTGTTGCAGCTCTGTTCACAATAGCCAAGATTAGGAAGCAACCTAAGTGTTCATTAACCGATGACTGGATAAAGAAAATGTGATACTTATACATAATAGAGTACTATTCATCCATAAGAAAGAATGAGATCCTGTCATTTGCAACAAAATGGGTCGAACTGAAGGTCATTATGTTACATGAAATTAGCCAGGCACAGGAAGACAAATATCACATGTTCTCCTTATTTGTGGTATCTAAAATTTAAAACAATTCAACTCATGGAGATAGTAAAAGGATGGTTACCAGAGGCTGGGAATGGTAGTTGGAGGGGTGGGTGGGAGGTGGAGATGGTTAGTGGGTACAAAAAACATAGAAAGAATGAATGAGGTCTAGTATATGATAGCACAACAGGGTGACTATAGTCATAATATTAGTTGTACATTCTAAAATAACTAAAAGAGTATAATTGGATTGTTTGTAACACAAAGGAAAAATGCTTAAAGGGATTGATACCCTATTTTCTATCCCCTGTATCAAAATATCTCATGTATTCCATAAATATATACATGTACTATGTATGCACAAAGTTAAAAATTAAGAATGAAAAAATACATTCATCATAATGTAATTCTGTGGCCAAAATTAATGTAGTGATTTTTACCTATTAAAAATTCTCATATTTGCACTCTTAAACTTGGAAACAAAATTTTCTAACTTGTGAACAAATCTTTTAAATGAATAATTTCAGAAAGTGTTAAGCCCATTTGTTAAAAATGAATATTGTGCCTTTTTCTAATTAGTTTGGAGATGACAGAGAGACATCAGGAAGATGAAAATTTTCTAGAAAAAATTTTAAAGTATTATTTTTCATGTTTGACATGTGGAATTAAACATTGAGTATGACAATTCAGTAAGTATGCGAATTATGCATTCCTTCCATTTGGCTTTGAGTTTTTGTGATGTATTTTTTCCAGCTATGTAAGATATTATACCTACTACTATTGAAATTAACTGTATCTGGAACCAGAGCATCCACTTGCTCCATTACTAAATATTTTGTCAAGAGTTTCAATAATGAAGCATACACAATCTCACTATTCCCACTAAATAATAAACAATATGAAACATTTTGTTATTTGGTTTAATGATATAATTATTAGATAAGACAAAAACACAGACATTAGCCTAGGCCTACACAGGGTCAGGATCATCAATATCACCTCCATATCTCGTCTCACTGGAAGGTCTCCAGGAACAATAATACACATGGAGTTGTCATCTCCTATGATAACAATGTCTCCTTCTGGGGCACCTCCCCCCAAGGACCTGCCTGCAGCCGTCATGCATCACATAATGGCATTTCAGTTGATGGACCCCCATATACAATGATGGTCCCTCACATACAATGATGGTCCTGTACGATTATAAGGGGGCTGAAAAATTCTTATCGCCTGTGCTGTCATAGCTGTCATGACATTGAAGCACAATGCATTACTCATGTGTTTATGATGATGCTAGTGTAAACAAACCTACTATGCTGCCAGTTTTTATACTTTTTATACAATTTTTATAATTTTAAATAAAGTATAGCATACACATTTATGTACAATACTTAATACTTGATAATGATAATAATAAACTATGTTACTGGTTCACGTATGCACTACACTACACTTTTTATTATTTTATTTTATTATTTATTATATATTATTTATTTATTTTGAGATGAAGTCCTGCTCTGTCGCCCAGGCTGGAGTGCAGCAGTGCGATCTTGGCTCACTGCAACCTCCGCCTCCCGGGTTCAAGCGATTCTCTTGCCTCAGCCTCCTGAGTAGCTGGGATTACAGACACACACCATCATGGCTGGTTAATTTTTTTATATTTTTAGTAGAGACGGGGTTTCACCATGTTGGCCAGGCTAGTGTCTAACTCCTGGCCTCAGGTGATCTGCCCGCCTCAGCCTCCCAAAGTGCTGGGATTACAGGTATGAGCCACTGTGCCCGGCCATCGTTATTTTAAAGCGTATGCATTTTACTTATTAAAGAAAGTTAAATTGTAAAATGGTCTCAGGCAGGTCCTTGTGGGAGGTGCCCCAGGAGACATTGTTATCACAGGAGATGACAGCTCCATGTGTGTTATTGTCCCTGGAGACCTTCCCAGTGGGAGGAGACATGGAGGTGATATTGATCCTGACCCTGTGTAGGCCTAGGCTGATGTGTGTGTTTTTGTCTTATTTTTTAACAAAAAAGTTTAAAAAGTAAAAAAGAAATTAAAGTTATAAAAAGCTTATAGAATAAGGATAGAAAGAAAATATTTTTACAGCTGTACAGTGTGTTTGTGTTTCAGTTATGTATTATTACAAAAGAGCAAAAAAAGTAAAAAGTTTATAAAGTAAAAACGTTATAGTAAGCTAAGGTTAACTTATGATTGAAGAAACATATTTTAAAAATAACTTCAGCAAAGTCTTAATTATAAGTGTTTCTGAAGTCTACAATAAGTTCAGTAATGTCCTAGGCCCTCACATTCACTTACCAGTCACTCACTGACTCACCCAGAGCAACTTCCAGTCCTGCAAGTTCCTTTTTTTTTTTTTTTGACATGGAGTCTCACTCTGTCACCCAGGTTGGAGTGCAGTGGCATGATCTCGGCTCATTGCAACCTCTGCCTCTGGGGTTCAAGTGATTCTCCTGCTTCAGCCTCCTGAGTAGCTGGGATTACAGGCGCGCGCCACCACGCTTGACTAATTTTTGTGTTTTTAGTAGAGATGGGGTTTCCCCATGTTGGTCAGGCTGGTCTTGAACTCCTGACCTCGTGATCTGTGCATCTCAGCCTCCCAAAGTGCTGGGATTACAGGCATGAGCCACCGTGCCCGGCCCTGCAAGTTCCCTTTATGATAAATGCCCTATGCAGGTGTTCCATTTAAAAAATATTTTATACTGTATTTTTGCTGTACCTTTTCTATGTTTGTTGGGTATGTTTAGTAGATATGTTTAGATACATAAATATAATTGCCTACAGTATTCAGTACACTAGCATGCTGTATCGGTTTATAGTCTTGGAGTCATAGAACACTATACCATGTAGCCTAGGTGTGTAGTAGGCTCTATCATCGAGGTTTGTGTAAGTACACTCTAGGATGTTTGTACATTATTTGAATTGCCTAATGACACATTTCTCAGAGCATTGCTCCATGAGACATTACTGTATTTTTGAATAATCACTAATTTAAATTAAGTTACTAATAGAAAACAATTTTGCCACTATTAAATAAAAGAAAGTTTATTTGAAACATATTGCTTGTGATGTCTTTTTAATATTTCCTTTTTATGTATATGTTTTTTCTTCCTATAATAGAATAGTACAGTCAATATCTGAAAATGGATGTTTATTTTGGGTTGTATTAAAAGGTTTATTTAGTGACTTGGATAAATGATTTGGTCAAGAGTAAGAGTTTGGAACATAAAGATACGAGAGGTCTAGAAGTGATGTGAGACCACAGACGACAAAATGATTAATTTCCTATAGGGATTAAGGGGGCTGCACAGACGGAGTGACATCCCAACCTTGTTTTCAAAGAGCTAGACTAGAGACAGGGTGGAGAGATCATTTTGAGCTGAGCCACAGAGACCAGGGTGGAGGAGATGAAGGTTTACTCATTCTTTGAGGCTCAGTTTCCTCTTTTGTAAAATGATGTCTGTAAAACTTTTTTTTTTTTTTTTTAAAGGAGTCTTGCTCTGTCGCCCAGGCTGGAGTGCAGTGGCGCGATCTCAGCTCACTGCAACCTCTGGCTCCGAGGTTCAAGAGACTCTCCTGCTTCAGCCTTAATGTCTGTAAAATCTATCTTGAAGAAAGGTGGAAATATTGGGGAGATTAGAAATAGCGTGTAAAAATAGTACTGTCACCCCACAGGTGCTCAAGAAACGATAGTGCTGCGTAATTTTTTTGTGACAGGATAGCTTTTTGTTCTATGAGTCACAAGGCAGGCATGACAAGTGTGAGACACCCTTGGGAGTCAAAAAATATTTTAGGGAGGGCTGAGTTTACTGGATCAGTTTACCATTGTGAAATAAAAGTCCCTGGACTCCAACAGGGTTTGGAGTCCCTCTCTCTCAGTGTTTTTTAAGGCACGGATTATTCTGTCTTGACCACATTTCTAATCTCCACTTCTTCCTGCTTTGAATTTTGTCCTCCAAGGGCCACTTAAATGAGAAGCCTGTCCCACCCACCTTGTCTAGCATTCAATGTGTATCTCATGCCAGCTCTCTGCACTGACCTCATCCATGTTGACCGTTTTCTGTGTTTCAGAAGATGGACTCAGCTTAGTACCTGGCACATAACAATAACCCCAAAGACCTTGATGCTCAGAGATGCCTGGGCTAACCTATTTATCTTCAGGCCACTGTCTTCACAGTTATATAACCACAGGGGAGAAAGCCAAGAGCATTGTTACAGGATATCTGGGTTGTAATGTAATAGGCATCCTTTCAACATGGCATCTATGGAGCCATAGAAGTTGTGCTGGAAGGAGCTTGGGAGTTCATTGAGCCCAGCCTTGTTGTTTCAGTAATAAAAAAAACCGAGGCAAAAGTGGGTAGATGAAATATCTAGAAGTAGAAGCCAGGTCTCCTGGTTCCCAGGACAGGGTCCTTTATATCACATCCCCTCTAGGCTGTAATATATAGCAACGGTAAAATACAGACTCAACTTTCTCGGTCTTACAAGTGGCAGGCTGTTGCTGGCCTCAAGTGGTGAATCCACTGATAGGGAAAAATAAGAATTTTGTAAACTCTCAGAAAGTTTGTCTTTGTAATAACAGTCCCCTAAACTCTGTTGTGCTTGGAAGTACAACAAAGTCCAGGCTGAGACCATAGAACTGGACTCAAGTCAGGATTTATGTCACACAGTCTATGTGTTTCCCACTCAGTGCCAATTATTCATTCCTCCCATTCAAACGAAAATAAATAATAAAACCACAGACAGGGAGCAGTGTGAAAAAAGCCTTGACTGAGAGTGAGAAAGCTATGACCATCCTGTGAAAACATTTACTTCCTGGAGAGAGATCCAGCAGTACTGTGTGTTCCTTCCTGGGGTGGGGCTGGAGGCTGCCTGAGGTGATGGGAACTTAAGTGTAAAAGAGGTAGCTGTACATCACAATCCGGGGACTGTTGTGGGGTGGGAGGAGGGGGGAGGGACAGCACTAGGAGATATACCTAATGCTAAATGACGAGTTAATGGGTGCAGCAAAACAACATGGCACATGGATACATATGTAACAAACCTGCACATTCTGCACATGTACCCTAAAACCTAAAGTATAATTAAAAAAAAAAAGAAATACATAAAAAAAAAAAAGAGGTAGCTGTGGCGTATCTTCTTTGTTGAGAAGATAAAAGTTCATTCACTGGGAAAAACAGCCACAGCTCCTTTTTTGTTTGTTTGTTTCTTCTTCAACTTTTAAGTTCAGGGGAAATGTACAGGATGTGCAGGTTTGTTACATTGGAAAACGTGTGCCGTTGTGATTTGCTGCACAGATCATCCCATCACCTAGTAAGCCCGTCATCCAGCATCCATTAGCCGTTCTTCCTGATGCTCTCCCCCTCTTCCCCGTCTGACAGACCCCAGCATATGTGTTGTTTCCTGCTATGTGTCCATGTGTTCTCATTATTCAGCTCCCACTTATAAGTGAGAACATGCAGTGTTCCTTCTAAGGTGGTATTTCCAACACGTAGAATGCTCAGGGAGGGAAAGTCAGAGTTGGATGTATACTATAGAAGAGTTGCAATCTATTCTAATACCTCTTCCCAAGCCTAGTTCCTGGGCTACTGAATTTTTATTTAAGATCCTTGAAGGCAGTGATATGAGATGGAAAGAAATCCTAGGCCTTCCACTGCCACGTGCTAGCTGAGTGACCCTGGGCGTGTGATTGAAGAGGACAGAGCTGGCATCCTCACTTGTGAAAATGGCATAGCAAGGTCTTCCTTATAGGACTTTGGTGAGAACTAAATGCGACAAAGTATGGAAAAATGCATAATGCTAGAAACATAGTGAGCAGTCAATAATAATGATGACATATTTCACGTTTAGAGGATGATACAGTGGACACCAGTGTAACTCTCAACTCTCAGCATAATTCAACTCTCAGCATAATTAAGAAAACATAAAACTCTGATTGCATTTCTCTTTCCCTGGCAGGTAAGCACAGTCCTGTGTCCTGTATTGGTACCTACATTCCCATGGATGTCTTTATATTTTTACTAAAAATTATATAAAGAATACTGTTTGGATGCTTTTAAATATGATAACATGCTCTATATGTTGTTCCAAAGCTGCATTTTTTTTGCTTCAAAATTAGGTTTGTGAGGTTCATACTTGTTGATCTGTATAGCTCTAATTCATTTCATTTTCAGAACTTACTTGTTCATTCTCCTGATGGATATTTACATTGTTTCAAGTTTTTTTCTACTACAATTAATGCTACAATCACGATAGTTTTTGTGTGCCTTTTTTTTCTCATTTGTAAAAGAAAATCAAACCTCTGTGATATACTGCCTGTATCATAATATCCCGTACAATGACATTTTTAGAGCATTTTTCAGTTTATAAAATGCCTTTCCATTCATTATAGCCTACTACAGGTGGAGACCAGATTCATACTGAGGTTTTCTGGGTCTCAAACCAAGGATCATTATGCTGTGACAGCTCTTTATAAACTCTGAAGATTTTCACCAATATAAAATGGCATCATCATTGCTAGAAATTAACTGTTGCAATAGCTTAAAGCCCACTTACTCTGTCTGCTTATCTTTTAAATAGGGTTTCAGATTCCACAGCTGAAGCTTCCCCAACCAAAATCTTGCAAAACAAATTCAGTTTTCAATTTTCCTCTCTGAGGTAAAAAACATCCCCTTGCAATAACCTTGGCATTTGCTGCCTGGTCAATGTGGCTTTTTAGTGAGTTTCTCTATAATCAAGGTTTCCATGGATTTTTAAAAGTTGAGCTTTTCCAACTATAAAATTAATACAAGATTGTTATTAAAGATTTGGAAACTGTGAACACAGTCAGAAGAAACGCTTATTCAGAAACACGCACTGTTATCATTTTGGCACATTTCTTTCCAATTTTTTTCAACATATTGTTTATATAGTTGGGATCGTGCTGTTGATCCAGTTTTGTGCCTTGCATTTTCCACTTAACGTTATAAGTAAGCTTTCCCTCTGTGGACTTTTAGTGGCCAAAATTTACCCAGAAAGGAAGTCTGTGTCTCCAAGGAATCCCATTCTCAGAAAGGAAAATAATTCTGTTCCTCTGAAGTTATGGGAAAAATGCTTCTTCAATGGTTTAGTCTTTCCTTGGGTAACTCTTTATTAAACGTGTCAGTAAACTTCTGTTTTCTGTCCTAGTTTGGTTTCCATAAAGATAGTAGCAAGAGTTAAAAAAAAGTGTGTACAACGTGTGTTTTCATATATACAACAATATATTTTTATATGTACATATGTGTGTGTGCATACTAATGGCATATATAGTTAGATGTTTGTGTTTAAACACATACATGCACACATACAGAGACTCACACCCCTTTAGAGAGAGTTGTAATAAGACAGATGAAAAGTTCCACATTACTATTATTTTACTCTGTCAAAGCATTAGCTTGACTTTATGCTGACTCTATGCTATTATCTTAATCTTGGGATTCTCCCAGGAAGGCGGTGAAATAATTATTAGTGACAGTTTGTAGTTCAAGTTAATTTGTTGGAGGAACTAATTATCCATTCCAGGTGTTCGCCATCAGTGTAACAAGACAACCTGTAACGATCAACTGTTTCGTTTATGATGAAGCTAATTAAAACTAATTAAACAGATTTCAGTTTACAATACAATGAATTACAAGTAATTAAGTACATTAGGTTTGTAGTATTCATAGAAGAACAACCTTTGAAACTAGAATCTAGTTTCCTCAGATCTGTTGAACTTGTTTGTAATATAAGCAGAGATCAAGCCAAGAAACCTGCAAGGAAATTAAAAAAGAAGTGATTCATCAACTTTTAAAAAACATGGACAGTTGCTTAATATTTTAATTCATAAAGTATGTAAGGGGATGGGTTTCCCTAGGCAAGGTACAACCTACAGAGGAACCAGTTAGCTGTGAAGTTATAGCGATTTTTTTTTGTAAATGTTGAAATATATTTTTGAGAGCCATAGTGTATAACGTGGAAAGATAATCTCAAATTTATCTGAATTTACCATGGCCTCTTTTTCTTTCTCTAGAATATGTGACAACTTCTTGCCTTATTGCCACACCTTATATGACACCTTATTGCCACAGTGGGGATGAAAAACGTCTCTTGGTTCCAGTCTGGGATTCTGTGCAGTCCTCTGACAGACCGGTCCAGCATAGAATCATTCTCCTTGCCAAGGTTCCTGGGTGACCAGCCCAGCCCATCTCTGGGCTGTTTTACAGGGAGGAGTTGGGGGGCACAACCATTGTTGCTTTCTGACCCAGAGTGACTAGGCTTGTTTGATTAAAGAGAAGTAATATTGGTAGTTAATTCTATTTGTTAGAATAGGTGGCTCTTGTGAGAGACAATGAGAACCTGGATTAAGTAAGTGTCTATGAAGGTGGAGAAGAGGTGAGGAGATGGGTGAGATATACGTTTGAAAAATAGAATGGATTTGGCAGCATTTAGGTGTGAGTTGTATTAGACAAGTCCTGTACAGCACTTCAGATCTTATTGGCCTCATCTATTACTCCAACCAAAGCCATAGCACTGGCTACTCTCAGGTTTCTGGCAACTTCATGCAGTTTCACCCAGACAAGCCTCTCAGCCTGGAACCAAGAGCTGCTGACTTCCTGCCCTGGGGTTTCTGTGCCCTTGAGGACCTTCTTGGCTCTCAGTATTAATAGCAGGGGAGTACTGGGGGAGTTAAGGCCCTTTGGAGGCAACTTTTGACCCATGGTGCTGGAAGCCGATAGACACTTACTTCTTCCTCTTCCTGGTGGAGTCCTGAGACACATTTTAGACGGTGATTGGGCAGCCAGTAGTCTGTGGTGGTAGCCAACTTGATGCGACATCCTTCTAATGGTTTTCACTCCTTTCCTGTTTCACTCTCCCATTCCTCACTTCTGGCCACTGGAATTCCACTACCAAGCTACCTGAATGTAAGCCGTCATCTTTGGCTCTGCTTTTGGAATAACGCAGGCTAAGATATGTTAGATTTGGGTGTATGGGAGGATAGTGGGCCTATCAAGAAGGAATGGAAAGCCATGGATGAGAGGCCTGCTCATGAGTTCAGTTTGGGTTACAGTGAGTTTGGGGCAGCCAATGGGACTTCCGGTCACAGCCCAGTTACCATATCAATGACATTGCTAGCCAGAGCTCTCTTGAGATTAGAAAACTCAGGTTTTTTAGCTCCTAGCTTTAGCTCCTGACTCATGCAAACATGGGTCTTCAGTCGCTTTTATTTCTCCAGGGATAGCAATCTGTATTAGTTATCTGTTGTTGCATAATACATTACTCCAAAACATAGAGGCTTAAAACAACAAAAACTTTTGGTCTCCCAAAGTTTCTGAGGATTAGAAATTCAGGAGGTTTAGCTAGGTGGTTCTGGCTCAGGATCACTCATGAAGTTGCTGTCAAGCTGTTGGCTGGGGCTGCTGCATATGGAAAATTGACTTGGGCTGGGAGGCCTTCTTCTAGCTCTCTCATGTTGCGATTCTCAGGAAGCTTTGGTGCCTCACCACATGGGCCTTTCCACAGCGCTTTTCACAACATAACTTTCCACAGGGCTAGTGAGTTGGGAGACAGATCTATGGAGAAAGAGAGCACCCAAGACAGAAGCCATCATCTTCTACAAGCTAATCTTAAAAGTGACATATGGCCAGGTGTGGTGGCTCATGCCTCTGATCCCAGCACTTTGGGAAACCAAGGTGGGTGGATTGCTTGAGCTCAGGAGTTCGAGACCAGCCTGGGCAACACGGTAAAACCCTGTCTCTACAAAAAATTAGCCAGGCATGGTAGCAGGCACCTGTAGTCCCACCTACTAGGGATGCTGAGACAGGAGGATCACTTGAGCCCGGGAGGCCAAGGTTGCAGTAAGCTGAGATCGTGCCACTGCACTCCAGCCTGGGTGACAGAGCAAGACCTTGTCTCAAACAAACAGACAAACAACAAAAAAGTGATACACTATTACTTATACCACTTATTATTGATCACACAGAACAATCTTTGTACATCTTGGGAGGGGGACTACTCCAGGACGTGGATAGTGGGAAGCAGGGATCAATGGGGTCCATCTGGGAGCATGGGAACCACACAGTCTTCAGTTTTCTTTTAAAAATAGGTGTTTATTTTAGTGTACAAATAAAATATGCACATAGTAAAAAAATCAACACTACGGAAGAATTTATATGATGTCCTACTCCCAAGTCCAGTCCTCATAAATAATCACAATTACTTGTGTATCTGTTTTGTATTTTCACAGTATTTAACAACTGTGTTTAATAGCTGTAAATGGTGTACTTTAACTTGTCAGATATTTTGTTCGTTCATATACCTCACATTTATATTACCCTTCTGCCTCCCAAATGTGTTAGTTTTGTAATTATTTTTAATTTCCCTGCTTGTTGCCTTGATAGTTTATTTGCTTAAACATCTATTTTTGATCCATCATATATAAACAGTACTTTGACTCCATTATATAAGATGAAAAACTTAGCAATATTCATTCTTCCTCCTCTCCTCACTTTTGACTTCTGTCAGCTACATTATTCTTTCAATCCTTTTTTTTTTTTTTAAATTGAAATGGGGTCTTACTCTGTAACTCAGGCTGGAGTGCAGTGGCCCAATCATAGGGCACTGTAACCTCTAACTCTTGGGCTCAAGCGATCCTCCCACTTCAGCCTCCTGAGTAGCTGAGACTACAGGCATGTGCCACCACACCTAGCTCTCCTCTTATCTTATTGAGGTTAATACTATTTACATTTCTATAGGTATACTTGATTTTTATTTTTTGACTGCAGATTGACTCTAAAACTTCAAAGCCATGAAACACTTAACACATTTGTATTTGCAGTAAATGCCTACTGTAAAACCAAGCAGTTGAACCAATAATAAAGGCACGCAACAAGAAAATGGTAAGGGAAATGGATGTCTTTTTTTCTTTTTTTTAAAGCCAATAGATTGCTTTGCACCATGTTTGCAGAATGGTTTTCTTTTATACTATTTTATTTTTCCTGGCATTTCTAATTGTCTTTCTTTTCCTGTTTTATATAAAGAATGTAATGTCTTCATTTTATCTCTAGGAACTTTGTAGTTCTTAATTATACATTTGTGTAATGGAATTCTCCTTCAGCCTAATTACATCCTTTACAGGATTCTGACTTCCTGTTCTAATCTGGAGTAATTTATTTTCCACCCTGATGCACAGTGTTTCTTCAGTAGTTCTTTTGGGTTAGCTCATTCTACTTGTTTATTTTCACATTTATTTAGTATTTTTTAATAATTAATTTTTAATTTTTGTGGGTCCATAGTAGGTGGTAATTAATGGGTTACATGAGGTGTTTTGATACAGGCATGCAATGCATAATAATCCCATCATGAAAACTAGGGTATCCATCCCCACGAGTATTTATCCTTTGTGTTACAAACAATTCAGTTATTCTCTTTTTGTTATTTTAGTATGTACAGTTAAATTATTATTGACTAGTCACCCTGTTATGCTATCAAATACTAGATTTTATTTGTTTATTCTATTTTTGTACCCATTAAGCAGCCTCACTTCCCCAACAACCCCTCACTACCCTTCCCAGCCTCTGGTAACCACCCTTCTCCCCTCTATCACCACAGGTTCAATTGTTTTGATTTTTAGACCCCACAAAGAAGTGAGAACCTGCAATGTTTGTCTTTCTGTGCCTGGCTTATTTCGCTTAACACAACAGTCTCCATTTTCATCCATGTTGTTGCAAATGACTGAATCTCATTCTTTTTTATGGCTGAATAGTACTCCATTGTGTATATGTACCACATTTTCTTTATCTATTCATATGCTGATGAACACTTACCTTGCTTCCAAATCTTGGTTATTGTGAACAGAGCTGCAACAAACATGGGAGTGTAGATACTGCTTTGATATGCTGATTCTCTTTCTTTTGGGGATATTCCCAGCAGTGGGATTGCTGGATCATATGGAAATTCTATTTTTAGTTTCTTGAGAAATCCTTCACGATTCTCTATAGTAGTTGTAGTAATTTATATTCCCAGGAACAGTGTATGAGGGTTCCTTTTTCTCCACATCCAGCATTTGTTATTGTCTGTCTTTTGGATATAAGCAATTTTAACTTGAGTGAGATGATGTGTCATGGCAATCTGAATTTACATTTCTCTGATGATCAGTGATATTGCACAACTTTTCATAAGTCTGTTTGCCATTTATATGTCTTCTTTTAAGAAATGTCTATTCAAATCCTTTGCCCATTTTAAAAATTGAATTTTTTTCCATAGAGTTATTTGAGCTCCTCATATATTCCAGTTATTATTCCCTTGTCAGATGGTTTGTAAATATTTTCTCCCATTCTGTGGGTTCCCTCTTCACTTTGTTGATAGTTTCCTTTGCTGTGCAGAAGCTTTTTAACTTGATGTAATCTCATTCGTCCAGTTTTGCTTTGGTTGCCCATACTTGTGGGATATTATTCCAGAATCTTTGCTAAACCAATGTCCTGGAGAGTTTCCTCAATGTTTTCTTGTAGCAGTTTCATAGTTTGAGGCCTTAGATTTAAGTCTTTAATCCATTTTGATTTGATTTTTGTATATGGTGAGAAACAGGGATCAAGTTTCATTCTTTTGCATATGGATATCCAGTTTTCCCAGCACCATATATTGAAGAGACTATCTTTTTCCCAGTTTATGTTCTTGGCACCTTTGTAAAAAATGAGTTCACTGTAGGTGTGTGGATTTATTTCTGGGTTCTCTATTATGTTATATTGGACTATGTGTCTACTTTTATGCCAGTACCATGCTGTTTTAGTTACTATAGCTCTGCAGTATAATTTGAAGTCAGGTAATGTGATTCCTCATTTTGTTCTTTTTGTTTAGGATAGCTTTGGCTATTCTGGGTTATTTTGTGGTTGCATATATATTTTAAGATTTTTTCTATTACTGTGGAGAATGTCATTGGTATTTTGATAGGTATTGCATTGAATCTGTAGATTGCTTCGAGTAATATGGACATTTTAACAATACAGATTCTTCCAATCCAGGAAGAATACCTTTCCATTTTTTGGTGTTCTCTTTAAGTTCTTTCATCAGTGTTTTATAATTTTCATCATAAAGATCTTTCACTTCTTTGGTTATGTTAATTCCTAGGTATTTAATTTTATTTGTGGCTATCGTAAATGGGATTACTTTCTTGATTATTTTCAGATTGTTCACTGTTGGCATATAGAAACACTACTGATTTTTGTATGTCGATTTTGTATCCTGCAACTTTACTGAATTTATTAGTTCTAATAGTTTTTTGGTGGAGTCTTTAGGTTTTTCCAAATATAAGATCGTATCATCTGCAAACAAGGATAATTTGCTTTCTTTTTTTCCGATTTGATTGCCCTTTATTTCTTTGTCCTCTCTGATTGGTCTAACTAGGACTTACAGTACTACGCTGAATAACAGTGGTGAAAGTGATCATCCTTGTCATGTTCAGATCTTAGAGGAAAGGCTTTCAGTTTTTCTGTATTCAATATGATACTAGCTGTGAGTTTGTTGTATATGGCTTTTATCATGTGGAGGTGTGTTCCTTTGAAACCCAGCTCTTTTAGGATTTTTATCATGAAGGGATGTTGAATATTATCGAATGCTTTTTCAGCATCAATTGAAAATAATCATATGGTTTTTGTCTATCATTCTGTTGATATGCTGTGTCACACTGATTGATTTGCATATGTTGACCTATCCTTGCATCCCAGGGATAAATCCCACTTGGTCATGATGAATGATCTTTTTAATGTATTGTTGAATTTGGTTTGCTAATATTTTGTTGAGAATTTTTGCATCAGTATTTATTAGTGATATTGTCCTATTGTTTTCTGTTTTCGATGTGTCTTTTATTTTATTTTTATTGTATTTTTGTGTTTATTTTATTGGCTTTTATTTTAGTGAGAGACATTTTATTATGGCTTTGATGTTGTTACTTGTTATTAGTCTGTTCGGGTTTTGGAGTTCTTCATGGTTCAATCTTGATAACTAATAATAAAGTTATTAATTAATAATGGGGTTGCATGTGTCTAGGAATTTGTCCAGCTCATCTAAGTTTTTCAATTTATAGGCATATACTTGCTAATAGTAGCCACTTATGATGCTTTGAATTTTTGTGGTATCAGTTGTAATGTCTCCTTTTTCATTTCTGATTTTATTTATTTGGATCTTCTCTCTTTTCCTTAGTCTGGCTAACAGTTTATCTATTTTCTTTAACTTTTAAAAAAGCTAACATTTTATTTCATTGATCTTTTGTATTTTTTTCATTTCAATTTCATTTATTTTTGCTCTGATGTTTGTTACTATTTTTTATGTCTTGTTTTCTTTTATTAAACTTTTATTTTAGGTTCATGGGTATATGTGCAGGTTTGTTATATAAATAAGCCTATATCATGGGGGTTTGTTTTATGTATTATTTCATCACCCAGCTACTAGATTTATTGCCAGATAGATTTTTTTTTATGATCCTCTCCCTCCTGCCACCCTCCATCCTCAAGTAGGCCCCAGTGTCAGTTGTTCCCCTCTTTGTGTCCACATGCTCTCATTTAGCTCCCACTTGTAAGTAGAACACTTGGTATTTCATTCTCTGTTTCTGCATTAGTTTGCTGAGTATAATGACCTCCTGCTCCATTTATCTTCCTGCAAAGGACATAATCTCATTCTTTTTTTTTTTTTTTTTTGAGATGGAGTCTTGCTCTGTCACCCAGGCTGGAGTGCAGTGGCACGATCTCGGCTCACTGCAACCTCTGCCGCCCGGATTCAAGCTATTCTCCTGCCTCAGCCTCCTGAGTAGCTGGGATTACAGGCACGTGCCACCACACCCGGCTAATTTTTGCATTTTTAGTAGAGATGGGGTTTCACCATGTTGGTCAGGCTGGTCTCAAATTCCTGACCTCGTGATCCACCTGCCTCAGGCTTCCAAAGTGCTGGGATTACAGGCATGAGCCACTGCGCCTGGCCAATCTCATTCTTTTTTAATGGCCATATAGTATTTCATGTTGTTTATGTACCACATTTTCTTTATTCAGTCTGCCGTTGATGGGATTTAGGTTGATTCCATGCATTCCTACTGTGAATAGTGCTGCAATAAACACATGCATGGCATGTGTCTCTATGGTAGAATAATTTATATTCCTTTGGGTATATATGCAGCAATGAGATTGCTGGGTGAAATGGTAGTTCTGCTTTTAGCTCTTTGAGGACCCTTCACACTGCTTTCCACAATGGTTGAACTATTTACACTCCCACCAACAATGTATAAGCATTACCTTTTCTCTGTCAACTTACCAACATCTATTATTTTTTGAATTTTTATAATAGCCCTTTGGTGTGAGATGGTATCTCACTGTGGTTTTGATGCGCATTTCTCTAATAATCAGTGATACTGAATTTTTTTCATGTGCTTGTTGACTACACGTATATCTTATTTTGAAAAGTGTCTTTTAATGTCCTTTGCCCACTTTTTAATGGGGTTGTCTGTTTTTTTTGTAAATTTGTTTCAGTTCCTTACAGAGGCTGGATATTAGACCTTTGTCAAATGCATAGTTTGCAAATATTTTCTCCCATTCTGCAGATTGTCTGTTTAATCTATTGATAGTTGTCTGTTTAATCTATTGATAGTTTATTTTGCTGTACAGAAGCTCTTTAGTTTAATTAGATCCCATTTCTCAGTGTTTGCTTTTGTGAAATTGCTTTTGGTGTCTCTGTCATGAAATATTTACTTGTTCCTATGGTCCAGAATAGTATCGTCTAGGTGGTTTTCCAGGGCTTTAATAGTTTTGGGTTTTACATTTAAGTCTTTAATCCATCATGGGTGGACTTTTGTATATGGTGTAAGGAAGGAGTCCAGTTTCAATCTTCTACATATGGCTAGCCAGTTATCCTAGCACCATTATTGAACAAGGAGTCCTTTCCCCATTGTTTGTTTTTGCCAGCTTTGTTGAAGATCAGATGGTTTTAAGTGTGTGGTCTTATTTCTGGGCTGTTTATTCTATTCCATCGTCTATGTGTCTGTTACGAGTACTATACTGTTTTTGTTACAGTAGCCCTGTAGTATAGTTTGAAGTTGGGTAACATGATGCCTCCAGCTTTGTTGTTTTGATTAAGACTGCCTTGGCTATTTGAGCTATTTTTCAGTTCCATATGAATTTTAAAGTAGTTTTTTCTACTTCTGTGAAGAATGTGGTTGATAGTTTGATAGAAGTAGCATTGTATCTGTAAATTGCTTTGGGCAGTATGGCCATTTTAATGATATTGATTCTTCCTATCCATGAGCATGGAATGTTTTTCCATTTGTTTGTGTCATCTCTGACTTCTTGAGCAGAGTTTTTAAATTCTCCTTGTAGAGATCTTTCATTTCCCCAGTAGGCTGTATTCCTAGGTGCTTTATTCTTTTTGTGGCAATTGTGAATGGGATTGCATTCATGATTTGGCTTTCAGCTTGGCTGTTTTTGGTGTGTAGGAATGCCAGTAATTTTTGTACATTGATTTTATATCCTGAAACTTTGCTGAAGTTGTATATCAGCTGAAAGGAGCTTTTGGGCCAAGACTATGGCATATTTTAGGTATTGAATCATAACACTTGTGAAGAGAGAGACTTTGACTTCCTCTCTTCCTATTTGGATGCCCTTTATTTCTTTCTCTTGCCTGATTGCTCTGGCCAGGACATCCAATACTAAGTTGAATAGGGTGGTGACAGAGGGCATTCTTGTTCTGTGATGGTTTTCAAGGGGAATTCTTCCAGTTTTTGCCTATTCAACATGATGCTGGCTGTGGATTTGTCATAGATGGCTCTTATTATTTTGAGGTATGTTCCTTCAATACCTAGTTTACTGAGAGTTTTTAACACAAAGCAGTGTTGAATTTTAGCAAAGGCTTTTTCTGCATCTATTGAGATAATCGTGTGGTTTTTGTCTTTAGTTCTGTTTATGTGATGAATCACATTTATTGATTTATTTATGTTGAACCAACCTTGCATACCAGGGATAAAGCCTACTTGACTGTGGTGGATTAATTTTTGATGTGTTGCTGAATTTGGTTTGCCAGTATTTTGTTGAGGATTTTTGCATCAACATTCATCAAGGATATTAGCCTGAAGTTTTCTTTTTTTGCTCTCTCTGCCAGGTTTTGGTATCAGGATGATGCTGGCCTTACAGAATGAGCTAGGGAGGAGTCATTTCTTCTCAATTTTTTGGAATAGTTTCAGTGGGAATGGTACCAGCTCGTCCTTGTATATCTGGTAGAATTTGTCTGTGAATCCATCTGGTCCTGGACTTTTTTTGGTTTGTAGGCTATTTGTTACTGATTCAATTTGGAACTCATTATTGGTCTGTTCAGGGAATCAATTTCTTCCTGGCTCAGTCTTAGAAGAGTGTATATGTCCAGGAATTTATTCATCTCTTTTAGGTTTTCTAGTTTGTGTGCATAGAGGTGTTCATAGTAGTCTCTGATGATTATATTTCTGTGGTGTCAGTTGTAACATTGCCTTTGTCATTTCTGATTGCGTTTATTTGGATCTGCTCTCTTTTCTTCTTTCTTAGTCTAGCTAATGGCCTATTTATCTTATTAATTTGTTTGAAAAAAAAAACAACTTCTTGACTTGTTGATCTTTTGAATTTATTTTTATGTCTGAATCTCTTTCAGTTCAGCTCTGATTTTGGTTATTTCTTGTCTTTCTGCTAGTTTTGGGGTTGATTTGCTCTTGGTTCTCTAGTTGTTTTTGTTGTGATGTTAGGTTGTTAATTTGAGATCTTTGTGAGTTTTTGATGTGGGCATTTAGTGCTGTAGATTTCCCTTTTAACAGTGCTTTAGCTGTGTCCCAGAGAGTCTGGTATGTTGTATCTTTGTTCTCATTAGTTTCAAAGAACTTCTTGATTTCTGCCTTAATTTCATTATTTACCCGAAAGTCATTCAGGTGCAGGTTGTATAATTTCCATGTAATCGCATGGTTTTGAGCAATTTTTTCAGTCTGATTTTTTATTTTTATTGTGCTGGGGTCTGAAAGTGTGTTTGGCATAATTTCAGTTCTTTTGTATTTGCTGAGGATTTTTTTTTATGTCTGATTATGTGGTCAATTTTTGACTATGTGCCATGTGGCAATGAGAGGAATGTATATTCTGTTGTTTTTGGGTGGAGAGTTCCGTAGAGGTCTATCAGATCCATTTGGTTCAATGTTGAGTTTAGGTCCTGAATATCTTTAATTTCCTGCCTCATTGATTTGTCTCATTGTTAGTCAGTGGTGTGTTGAGATCCCCCATTATTATTGTGTGGGAGTCTAAGTCTCTTTGTAGGTCTCTAAGAACTTGCTTTATGAATCTGAGTGCACTTGTGTTTGGTGCATATATATTTAGGATGGTTAGGTCTTCTTATTGAATTGAACTCTATACCATTATGTAATGTCCTGCTTTGTCTTTTTTGATTTTTGTTGGTTTAAAGTCTGTTTTGTCCGAAATTAGGATTGCAACCGCTGCTTCTTTTTCTGATTTTTCCATTTGCTTGGTAGATTTTTCTCCATCCTTTTATATTGAGCCTATGGGTGTCATTGACTGTGAGATGGATTCTTTTGAAGACAGCATACCTTGGGTCTTGCTTTTTTATACAGCTTGTTACTCTGTGCTTTTGAAATGGTGTATTTAGCCTGTTAACGTTCAAGATTAGTATTGATACATGTGGATTTGGTCCTGTAATTGTGTTGTTAGCTAGTTATTATGCTGGCTTGTACGGTTGCTTTATAGTGTCACTGGTGTGTGTACTTAAGTGTGTTTTTTTAGTGGCTGGTAATGGTCTTGCCTTTCCGTATTTAGCGCTCCTTTCAATATCTCTTGTAAGGCAGGTCTGGTGGTAACAAACTCCCTCAGCATTTGCTTCTTTGAAAAAAAAAATATTTCTCCTTTGCTGAGGAAGCTTAGTTTGGCTGGATATAAAATCCTTGGTTGAATTTTTTTTTCTTTAAGAATATTGAATATAGGCCCCTAATCTCTTCTGGCTTGTATGGTTTATACTGAGAGATCTGTTTTTAGCTCAATGGTGTTCCCTTTGTAGGTGACCTGCCTTTTCTCTCTAGGTGCCTTTAACATTCTTTCCTTCATTTTGACCTTGGAAAATATGATGATTACGTGTCTTGGGGAAGATCTTCTTGTGTTGAATCTTTCAGAGACTGTGTATTTCCTGAAGTTGAATGTTCATCTGTCTTGAAAGGCTGGGAAAATTTTTATGGATAATATCCTGAAATATGTTTTCCAAGTTGTTTGCTTTCTTTCCATCCCTCTCAGGGATGCCAATGGCTAAGGCTATGAAAAGCAAAGATGGTGGCCTGTCCTTCTCTCTGGGAACTCCATCCCAGGGAGGCTCAGAATCACTGCCAGTTGGAAAACACTGGCAAGGGTGGCTGGTGACCCCAGTCTGAAGATCCTGTTCAGTAAGGAGAAGTGGGATCAGGGACCCAGGTAAAAAAGCAGTCTCTCCACTTTTTTGTAGGGCAGCTGCACTGAAGGCAACAATGGCTAAGGCTGTGCAACAGCAAAGATGGCAGCCCACACTCCCTCTGGGAGTTCCATCTCAGGGAGGTGTAATGCTGCTAACAGCAAAGATGGCAGCCCACACTCCCTCTGGGAGTTCCATCTCAGAGAGGTGTAATGCTGCTAACAGCAAAGATGGTGGCCCACCTCTCCCTCTTGGAGTTCCATCTCGAGGAGGTGTAATGTTGCTACCAGTGGCTGGCTAGAGTTCCAAGCCAGTGGTTCTTATTCTGCAAGGTGTCATGGAAGTGGGACCTACAGACTGTTGCTGCTCAGCCCCCTGGATTCAGCCCCTTTCTTATAGGTATGTACAGGAGTCTAATTCCCTGCTTTGGAGTTGCAGCTACTTTTGCTGGGAAGTCCAGGTATCAAAAACTTCCAGTGGCTGCTCTGCTGAAACTCCACATTGCTCTGTATGTCAGACTGCAGGCCCAGGTGGAGTGGGTTCACGAGGGGATCTCTTGACTTGAGGGTTGCAAAGACCCGTGGGAGAAGCATGGGTCCCCAGGGATGCTCACTCATTCACTGCTTTTCTGGGCAGGGGAGGCTCCTGGCTCTGTGTCACTCCCGGGTGGGCAGTTGTCCTGGCTTGCTTTTCTCTGTTCTCCATGGGTTGAGTTGTTTTCTTGGTGAATCCCAATGTGTGTTCCTGATGTTTCAGTTGAAGATGCTAAATTTACTCACCCTCTATATTTTTCTCCCTGAAAGTGGTGCACACTAGTTGCTTCTTGTTGGCTATTGTGGTCAGGCTCCTATTGTTTTTTTTCTTCTACTAATTTTAGATTCGATTTGCTCTTGCTGTTCTAATCCTTTAAGATGCATTGTTAGGGTGTTCAGTTGATTTTTTTTGTCTTTTTTGATGTAGGTACTAATAGTTATAAACTTTCCTCCTAGTACTACTTTCACGGTATCCCGTAGGTTTTGGTATGTTGTGTTTCATTAAGTTTCAAAATTTTTTTCAATGTCTTTCTTAATTTCTTCATTGGGCCAGTGGTCATTCAGGTGCATGTTGTATAATTTCCATGTATTTGTATTGTTTCCAAAATTCCTCCCGTTGTTAATTTTTAGTTTTATTCCATTGTGGTCAGAAAAGATGCTTGATAGTATTTTAGTTTTTTGGAATGTTTTAAGACTTGTTTTGTGACCTAATATATGGTCTATTCTTGACAGTAATCCATGTGCTAAGGAAAAGAATGTGTATTCTGCAGCCAGAAGTTGTTCAGATATCCAGCAGGGTGGCATGGCTGAAGCCATCTTTCCGTATATTCAGGGGAAGGGAGTGACCGAATGGCATGGCATTTAACTCTGGCAGCCTAACCCTTTGTAGAGAAGAACTGTTCTGTTTTACAATGGGAATCTGTTGGTCTAGACTCCTTTCGTAGAAGGAGTTGGGAATCTATATTTATGGAGACCATGGGATTTAGCTACCATTTTATTAAGAATAGCAGTCGTTTATTGAGTACTCCTAGAGACATATGTTGTCTCTTTCTTTCAAACAACTCTGAAAAGTCATTACTATTTATCTATTTTATAAAGACATGGGCTTAGAGAGTTAAGGTAACTCTTTCAGAGTCACGTAGTCAGTACATTCAAAACTAGAATTTGGGTGCATTCAAAACTTGGGATTTTGGAGGCTCCCAGCCATTGATTCTAAAGGTCTTCTCTGTATGGCTTGACTAAAGATGAATAAATACCACAACACTTCACAAAGTCTCAATTTTTAAAAACTGTTTTCTCGATTATGCAAAAAGAATATTTTCAAAAGTAGCATTTGGCATAATTCTCATCTTCCCTCATGTACAAAACTATTTTAAGAGACCAAGACCTGTTGTTTACTGGGAGAAAAGCTGGTATAGAATTTTGAAGGCCTCTCTTGCAAATAGAAGGATCTGATATCTGGTGGAGGGAAAGAGGAAAGTTTTTTTTTTTTTGTAAATGGGACTGAAGTTCGGGTGTATCTAAGGGAAAGGGAACTATAGTTAATGAATTAGGGAAAAATACTGCATAAGTTTTACTTAAAGTGAAACTTAGACAATTTGGGTAACAAAAGATCCTTACCAAAATCTGCAAGGGTTAATCAGATACTATAATATGTGGGGTCATAGGCCAAGGGGTTCTAGGGTTTATAAAATATAGGTCTATGGGAGAAATGAGTAACCTATTTATCAACTGAAATTCTTATTTTGTACAGCTATCCCAGCATGATGTGTGCTAGCAAAACAAAACAAAAACAAAAATCAAACTAACAAAAATGGAGTGTTTATGGAAATAAAGGGTTAAATTATGATACACACATTAAATGGAATCTCTTGTGCCCACACTCTACTGTCACTTCCACAGGCTACTGATGTTTCTCTCTGGGCAATCGGGCCCATGCATTTGCACCAACAGAAGCCCTGCCATCAATACTTTGGCTTTACTCTTCATTTTATTATACTATTTACAAGCCCATTTCTCCTATAATCCTCCCATAAATTCCCATTTCTGAAGCTCTCTATTGCTAAACTTGGCTTGCACTCCCCCTACTGGCAGACCCAACTGTTATTCCCAAGTACTGTAGATTTCATCATTGCCAAAACTACATGATGTTTGTTAAGTACCAGAAAAAATCTTGTCTTTAATTTGATATTCTGTTAGGACAGCCAGAGGACAGTCGAGGATGAAAAGGAAGATTTTTATGAATAGTCATTCAACCTGCAGAAAACCCTCCCTAGATGATGACTTCCTGTATACATGAGTTTGTTTCATAATTACTCAGGACAACAATGCCCTTGACAGCCAACCAAATTAAAATGCATACCCAGAGCTATAATTTTTTAGCTCTAATTAACCAATTCTGTTTCCTTAAATGTAAATGACCTTTCTTCCTACTTTGAGATTTGCTATTTAAGGTTTACCCAGTACACATTTTAAAGTAGATTAAAAAACAAATCTATCTAAATCTGTTTCAAAGATAAATGCCTGCTATAAGTCTTGTCTTCAGATACTACTCAATAGATTCATGTGTGCCTGAGGCATTATCAGTGGTGTTGGGGAGTAGGCAGAGTTTTAATTTCTACCATATACCCTCTTCTCTCTCTCTCTTAACCGTTTGAGTCAATGGTGGTGAGTGCATTTGCAGACAGCTACTCTCCCCTTCCCCAGGACTGGACACAGAGAAGGCAAATGTTCCTTTCACAGATCTCCTTTCCTTAAAGAGCACAAAGCCCCATGTTTTCAAAAAAGAAATAGCTGAAAACTAAAATAACGGAACATAGCTAGCATCCTTTTGTCACTATTTGGGTGTGTGATTGTTCTATTCTTGATGTTTTCTGTAGAGTTTGACTATTAAGTAAAAGATTTTCTTTGGAAAAAGTACAAATGTGTTGCATATCATTGTCCCCAACATTTTGTCCTTTCTCAAGCAATATGATTTCTTACTTGAATTTTGGTTTTCTATGTAATAAAATGTGTAAGTAAATAAAAATAATGTAAAACTTACCTTTGCCCCAGAATACAGGTGACTAAAAAGCAATATTTCATAAAAATAAATGCAGTAGTAAAACTTGGTTAGAAATCATGCTTTTCTTTTTATCTTTTCTTGTAAAATTGATTGAGACTTTTGCTACAAGAAAGAGCCAAGTAATTAAGCCCAAATGAGCATTTGCTAATACAGTTTTTTTGAAGGCTCAAAAATATTAATTGTAATTTTATTAATATTAATTAATAAAAGTAAAACTTGGCCAACAATAGGACTTCCATGTAGCATTTCTGCTTAGCAAGGTAAGGTGTGCCAATGATAAATACTTAGAAAAACTGTGGCCCAAAGATAAGTATTTTCAGGTAGAAGGAATTCCACCAGAGGCAAGGATGCAATCTTTGTCTGCGATCAAAAAGTATGATTATAGGTCGTGCGTGGTGGCTCATGCCTGTAATCCCAGCACTTTGGGAGGCCAACGCGGGTGGATCACCTGAGGTCAGGAGTTCAAGACCAGCCTGGCCAACACTGCAAAACCTCGTCTGTACTAATAGTTGGGTATGGTGGCACACACCTGTGATCTCAGTTACTCAGGAGGCTGAGGCAGGAGAATCGCTTGAACCTGGGAGGCAGAGGTTGTAGTGAGCCAAATTCACACCATTGCACTCCAGCCTGGGCAACAGCGTGAGACTCCCTCTCCAAAAAAAAAAAAAAAGCAAGCATTATTATAGAACAGACTCCCCTCTTTCTTCACAGAAATTGATAATTCAGAAGAATTTCGAATTACTAAGGAAAACTTATGGTCAATAGACTCAAGGATGGGGAAAAGGTAGATGCTTAACTAAATTCCTTTACTTGGGTCATTTGGAGGTCAGGATGAACTGATTTGTTACATTTGTCTTTAAACCCTGCCTCTTTCTGCTTCTCGCATTGCCTTACATTTTCTGTCCTTGTGCTTTGGGTGGCTGCTGAGAATGAATGTGTTTAGCTGATAATTTGACTAAATGATTCTTTCTTGAACATCATTAATCAACAATGCCAGGTTTCTTGGTACAAGGACTTAACCTACCAAGATCCTCTTTGAACTCTTTGAAAGGCAGGCTGTCATGGTTGTTGAAGGTGATTGAAGAAGAAAACCTGGCCATCAGAAATGCTCCAGTGTGGTGTGCAAGAAATATAAAGAACTAACTAGTAGGAGTAGAAATAGTGGAATGAACTAAGGCACAGGTCTACTTGTTACGCTGAGTAAGTGTGAAGTACATCGCTTTTTTTTCTTTCTAGCATTTGTGTTTTGGAGGAATTGTTCCTCTTCCACTCTATGTCATTCCGATGGGACTGCCAATCATGGGACTTCAACCATGACCTTTAGGGAGTGGGATAGGTGGTAGGCACTTGGCCCAAACTAGGCCAATCAACATCGTCTTTTGCAAGTTTGAAACTTTAGGGTTTATCCTCAGCTAGAAGATGTATGGAGTGGGTCATCTGGTGGTTGGAGCCAAAAGCAACCGTCCCTGAATTTCTGCTCTACAGGTGCCTTCAGTGACCCTGCCTTCTGTCCTTCCTGTGGCTGTCGTGTTTGGTTATTCCTTTACAACTCTGAACTACCCCAGAATGTTTCCAATAAACCTCTCTTTCTTGTTTAATATAGCAAGATCAAGACCATCATTCATCATTAAAAAAACCCAACGGATACTTTCAGGTATAACAGCAGTTTCTGGAAGAAATTAAATTTATTGCCTAAGAGAGAAAGAAACTACGCAGTACTGTGCTTCTAAATTGTCAGCAGTTGATCTACAGGCCTGCGCTTGGCATTCTGCCATCTTCGGTTCCATATCATGTTGTCTTTGCAGCTCCAGAGCTCAGTCAGTGTGATTAGAGGCTAGTAAGGCAGTGAGGGGTACCACAGTGTTTCACAAAATGTATTCTGAGAAACATTAAATGCTTGAAAAACTCTGTAAACAAACAAACAAACAAACAGCAAGTCACCTTGTATGTGCTTTTTGGAGATTTACATTGCTCGTAAACATAGTAAAGTCTCTGACGAGTTGTGTGGGAAAGAAAATTGTTTAACTTTAACCCACCATTTTCAAAACCTTTTGACCGTAGAATCCTTATCTCACAGAATGCCTCTTAATATCTCTTGGGATGAGGACTTTGTGAAGGACATTTGGGAAAACACGGGAGTACAGAAATTGGAAAACCCAGGTTTTGGATATTTAAATGTAATACCTATTTGGCAGAGTGTCAACAAATAAATGTTACTTTATTGTCTTATTTGCCAAAATAGTATTTCATCTTTAGTTATATGATTAAAAAATAATTTGTAGTATTTTACTACAAAGACATCCCATGTTCATGGATTGGAAGAATTAATATGTTAAAATATCAATATTACTCAAAGAGATCTACAGATTCAATGCAATTTCTATCCAAATTTCAATAACATTTTTAATATAAATAGAAAAAAAATCCTAAAATCTGTATGGATCCACAGAAGACTCTGAGTAGCCAAAGCAATTGAGCAAAAATAAGAAAGCTGGAGACATCACACTACTTGATGTCCAAATATACTTTGAAGCTATAGTAATCAAAATAGCATGACATACAAACAATATAGACCAATTCCATATGGACCAGTGGAGGAGAATGGACAGCCCAGAAATAAATAAACACATTTATTGCCAACTGATCTTCAACAAAGGTGTCAGGAATACATAATGGAAAAAGGATAGTCTCTTTCCATAACAGTGTTGGGATAACTAAATATAATAATGCAAAAGAATGAAATTGGACTCTTATCTCAAACCATATCCAAGAATCAACTTAAAATGGATTAAAGACTTAAACATACTGTAGGAAAATGTATGGAAAAAGCTTTTTGACATTGGTCTGTGCAGTACATTTTTGGATATGACCACAAAAGCACAGGCAGCAAAATCAAAAATAGACAAATGCCATTGCATCAAACTAAAAAGCATCTGCACAGCAAAAGAAGCAATAAACAAAATGAAAAGGCTACCTATGGAATAGGAGAACGTATTTGTAAACCATATATCTGATTGGGGTTAATATCCAAAATATATAAGGAACCCAAAAAACTCAATAGGCATTTCCCAAAAGAAGATATGTAAATTACCAACAAATGTGTGAAAAAGTGCTCAATATCACTAATTATCAGGGAAATGCAAATTAAAACTGCAACGAGTTATCATCTCATACCTGTAAGGATGGCTATTATCAAAAAAATGAAAAATAAGTGTTGATGAGTATGTGGAGAAAAGGGAACTCTCATAAACTGTTGATGGAGATGTAAGTTAATACAGTCATGGAAAACAGTATAGAAGTTCCTCAAGAAATTAAAAATAGAACTACCACATGATCCAGCAATCCCACTACTGGGTATATATCCCAAGGAAATGAAATCAATATGTTGAAGAGATATTTGCACTCCCATGTTCATTGCAGCATTAGCCAAGATATGGAGTCAACCTAAGTGTCCATTGATGGATAGATGGGTAAAGAAAATGTGATACACACGCACACACACACACACACACACACACACACAGGAATACTATTTAACCATAAAAGAGAAGAAAATCCTGTCAATTGTGACAGCATGAATGAACCTGAAACCCATCGCTAAGTGAAATAAGCCAAGAACAGAAAGACACATACTGCATGATCTCGCTTATATGTGCAATCTAAAAAGTTGAACACATGGAGTTACAGAGTAGAATGGTGGTTGCCAGGAGCTGGGGTGGGGGTGGAATGGGGAGATGATGGTCAAAGGATACAAAGTTTCAATTATGCAGAATGAATAAGTTCCGGAGATCTAATGTACAGCATGGTAACTATAGTTAATACTGTATTGTACACTTAACATTTGTTGAGAGTAGATTTTAAGTGTTTTTACCACGTACAGTCACAAAAGGCAGTTATGTGAGGTGATGGATATGTTAATTAGCCTGATTGTGGTAATCGTTTCACAAAGTATGTGTATATCAAAGCATCACATTGTACATCTTTAATATATGTATTTTTTATTTTTATTTGTTAATTATACTTCAATCTGAGTAAAGAATAATGAGATCCTTTCTTATGAAAACAATATATTCTTGTGAAGCATTTTTTCAAGGATTTGAGAATTGTGATTTGAAATTATCAATTTTTGTACCATTGCAATTAAAAAATTTTTATTTTGATTTTAATTTCTAGGAAATAAATCTATATAAGATAATGATTAAACATCAGGTTAGAAGGACTCAAGATGTTCCATATATTTATTTGAGTTTGGTCATATTAGTAACATCAAAGCTGAAAGAGAGGGTGAGAGAGAGGGAGAGAGAGAAAGAAGGAGAGAGAGAGAAAGAGAATAGTATTTAGCAATACAGTTGTTGACTCACCACATGGGAAAAGCTTCATTGGAGAGTTACCAGAACGCACAGTTGGCTTTGTTTGAGTGAGAAATAACTTTTATGTGTTTAAGCCTGTGAAATTTTGGATTAATTTGTCACTGAAGCATCACTTTGCCTAATATGACTAATGCAGGTGGCATTGGTAATTGTAGTCATTACAGATAATACAAGAAAGCCAGTAAAGAAATAGTTAACCCTTATTGAGCATTTATTCTCCAGGCTTCATGATATGTACTTTCATGAGTTATCTTGTTCAACCTTCACAGCAACCCACTTAATAAATGAGGATGCTGAAGTGTAGACAAATTTAATAACTCACCCAGGGTCACAGACTTCATAAAGTTTAGAGTTGGCATTCAAACCTACGTTTGATCTGATAACAAAGCTCAATGACTTTCTGACTATAGAGTAATTTAGTTTATTCACATAATTATAACTTTCTAAGAATGTAAAAGTCAACTTGGTTCTAAGGTATCAAGTGTAATATTTTTTAGAGGAGCATGGTAGATTTTGGCTTCTTGGAAATTTCTTGGTTTTTAATGAAAACATTCTGTATTTCCTATGATGCAAAAGGGGAAATTTTTGGTTCATGTGACCCGCTTTATTTTTATATTACCCATATGTTGGGCACAGACTAGAGTTAGAGCAAAGTCCTCTTAGGATTTAAGAATGTTGATGTGATTAGTATGTCATGATTTAACGGTGGTGACAGCAAAAAACAATAACAAGCTAATGAATTAAGTTTCATTTGTCTGTCTTCTTGGAAAGACTGTTTGTCAGGTTAAGTAAGATTCAGCCAGGCGCAGTGGCTAACGCCTGTTATCCCAGCACTTTGGGAGGCCGAGTTGGGTGGATCACCTGAGATCAAGAGTTCAAGACCAGCCTGGCCAACATGGCGAAACCCCATTTCTATTAAAAATACAAAAATTAGCCGGGCATGGTGGCACATGCCTGTAGTCCCAGCTATGTGGGAGGCTGAGGCAGGAGAATTGCTTGAACCTGGGAGGCTGAGGTTGCTGTGAGCGGAGATCATGCCACTGCACTCCAGCCTGGGTGACAAAGTGAGACTCTATCTCAAAAAAAAAAAAAAAAAAAGATTAAGTAAGATTCTGTGCTTTGGTTGCCCATGAAGTTAGGAACTGAGACTGGCTCTTCACTACAAGGACCAGACTCCTAAGTTCTGGCCTCATTTATCCATCATTTCTTTGACTCCTTAGGGAGCCATAATTTTAAAGAAGATAAAATCTATTACTTTAAACGTTTATTCTTGATAGTAAAAATCCAACCAGGACCTTAATTAATTAACTAGTAAATTAATTATTAATTAACTAGTAAATTAATTATTAATTAACTAGTAAATAATTATTAACTAGTAAATTAATCAATTAACTAGTAAATTAATTATTAATTATTAATTAATTAATTATAAATTAATTAATTTACTATACCTCATTAAAGATGTTAGTTGGTAGGGGTTGCTTTTGGGACATTTCATTATATTTCTGTTTTAGAAATATAAGAAATACTGATTCTTCAGGGCTCCCAAAGAAGTGGCTGATTCTAATCTGGGGTCAGTAAAAATACTAAGTGAAATGAGACATCTTGTTGGGCAAGAAAGTCAGGGAAATGCTCAAAGACTAATGGGGATGTGTCAAAAGAATATTCAAGGCAATATGACAATCCTCTTATTGACCACATTGGGGGACCATTTAAACAAGAAAGAATAATGACTGTGACTAATTGTAGAAAGAGAAGAGAAGAGAGGGAGGACTTACTTGCTACTAATGCAGATGCTATTATAGTAATGTTTTACTCTAAAATTGACCATCAGAAGTGTATTATTCCATTCTCATGCTGCTATAAATACCTGAGACTGGATAATTTATAAGGAAAAGAGGTTTAATTGACTCACAGTTCCTTGTGGCTGAGGAAGCCTCAGGAAACTTACAATTATGGTGGAAGGTGAAGCAGAAGCAGGTAGCTTGTTTACAGCGGGCAGGAAGGAGAAGTGAGTGCAAGCAGGGGAAATGCGAGACATTTATAAAACCATCAGATCTCGTGAGAACTCACTATCACGAGAACAGCATGGGGGAAACTGCCTCCATGATCCAGTAACTTCCCACCAGGTCCCTCCATGACACATGGGATTATGAGGATTACAATTCAAGATGAGATTTGGGTGGGGACACAGCCAAACCATATCAAGAAGGGAAATATTAAGTATTTGCCTTGCCTTTTTAGGAGGACCAATAATTCTTTCAGCTACAGAGGGAAAGCTCTCCTTTAAGGCAGAATGCCAGCTCATACATTTGACATGGTTACAAATAGAAAGTCAGTGTTTTGCAGCCTTAAAAAAATACTTTTTTAGTGTCAAGAACCATCAATGGATGCTAGTTTGTCAAACAAGATATTCACATAATACAAAGGTCTCAACCCACATTCGTATTCACTGCTAAGGGAAAAATGTAATTTTAAAATGGAAGCATCTTGTGGTCTCCATCTTTACTGAGTGATCAAAATTCTCATCACTAAGAATAGGACAATCTGATATATTTCTCCTGATGTGACAAAATACAAAGTTTACAACATCATGCATGCAATATTTTAATAAAAAATGTTTAACTAGAATCTAATCATGCTTCTAGTCCTGACCTAACTTCTAATTTACGGAAAAAAAAGATGATATAAAATGAGTTCAATGATATTGCTAGAAAGTGTTCAAATTCAGAATATAGAACATTCTATAAGACAGTGAGTCTGGGTTTTTTCCTCCAAAAAGGTCAACGTCTTAAAAAAGAAATTAAAAAAGATTAGAGGCACAGCAGAATAGACTGCATGAACTTTGATTAGATCTTCATTTTGACAACAGGTTTTGTTTCAACAAAAGCTATAAAATGATCTTTGGGTAATTATGAATGCTTTCAAGAATTATTGTTTCTTTTCTTGGGCATAATATGGTACTGTGGTTATGTAGGAGAATGTTTTTTCTTTTAAGAGATGTAGGCTGAAGTTTTTAGGCATGATGGGTAGAGTCATGATGTCTCTAAATGGTTCAGTAAAAACAACATATATATATATATATATATATATATATATATATAACAGAAAAAAGAAACCTGGCAAATTACTAACGATTGTGGAATCTAGGTTTTCTAGTACTATATATATATACATTTTTTTTTTCTTTTTTTTTTTTTTTTTTTGAGAGGAAGTCTCACTCTGTCGCCCAGGCTGGATTGCAGTGGCATGATCTCAGCTCACTACAACCTCCGTCTCCCGGGTTCAAACAATTCTCCTATCTTAGCCTCCTAGGTAGCTGGGACTACAGGCACTGGCCACCATGCCCGGCTAATTTTTGTATTTTCAGTAGAGACGGGGTTTCACCACATTGGTCAGGCTGGTCCCGAACTCCTGACCTCAGGTGATCTCCCTGCCTTTGCCTCCCAAAGTGCTGGGATTACAGGCTTGAGCCACCGCGCCTGGCCAATATTTTTAAATATTTTGTTTTGATTATGTTTAAGGAATAATGACCTTTATAAAGATCTTAACTTAAGGAGCAATTCATTCTAGAAGCAGTGTAATCCAGGTTAAGACCTTGGTCTAGTTTCAAATTCTGACTCCTCTATTTTTTTTGACGTCAAGTTCCTTAAACATTCTCAGCCTCAGTTTCCATATCTGTAAAATAGGGACAGTAATAATACCTACCTCAGGGGGAGATTGAGAGAGTTAACTAAGATAAAATATGTAAAGTGTTTAGAACAGTGCCTGGCACATAGCATATGCTAAATAAGTATTCGTTATTGTTATTTTCATAATTATGGTCTAGGCTGGTTCCACTAACCACCAGGGAGCTAGAGAGCTGTCATACCAGTCCCAGGCTTTTTCATCTCCATGTTTTCCCCCCGAGTGCCCTTTGCTTTGGATCTTTGTAATAGCTGAGTTGCTATCTGATATAGTAAGTCATCTCAGAGGCTATTGTGAAACCAAGAATGATTGGGAAATCACAAGTTGGGAGATTGAAATCTGTAGATGAGAGAGAAGCAGGAATCTCACCTCTGTGCTAAGGGAGGCTCCATGACCCTCTGCCCTATGAGGCTTCAGACCCAGATGAAGGGACTAGGTGAGAGCTAAGGGAGCATCCCGATTGCAAAGGTCACAGCTGGCTCTGGCAATCTTCTCTGAGAAACAGCCCTGAAAAAGAGACAGTGCACCTAATGGATAGCTGACTGAAGGATGTGGGTAGAACTGCCTTAGTCTGCTTGCATTGCCATCAAGGAATGTCTGCAGCTGGGCAATTTGTAAAGAAAAGAAGTTTATTTGGCTCACGGTTCTATAGGCTGTAGAAGCAGCATGGTGCCAGCATCCACATCTGGGAAGGAACTCAGGCTGCTTCCACTCATGGCAGAAGGTGAAGGGGAGCAGACATCATGTGGTGAGAGAGAAAGCAAGAGAGAGAGAGAGAGAGGAGGGAGGTACCAGGCTCTTTAAAACAATCAGCTCTTGTGGATCTAATGGAATGAGAACTCATTAATTACTGTGGGAATGGCACCAAGCTATTCAGGAGGGATCGGTGTGCATGACCCAAACACCTTCCACCAGGCCCCACTTCCAACATCGTGGGTCGGATTTCAACATGAGATTTAGAAGGAACAAATATCCAAACTATAGCAGAACCCCAGAGGCTTGGAGGATCAGAGGGCAGTCCGGACAGGGCACTCAGGGAGAAAGAATCATTTGCACAGTAAACTCCCAGTGTCGGGATGGCTTGGACCCCTTGTGGTTTGTTTGCCTGTCGACTTCCTTGTGTGAAATTCAGAAAGCACCTTATCAAGCAGCCTCTGAGGAAGTGCACCTCTCCTGTTCTCTTTCTGGAGTATTTTAAGACCCTCATTCTAATGCTGTCCCGATGAATGTTCATTGGAAATGTACTTGAGGTAGTGCTAGTTAATAATGAAACTTTTTAGTCTTTCTTAAGTAATTTGAGAAATCTGCATACAGGAGAGGAGAGGTGTATAGGAGTTTCTGTCTCAAGGACAATTTTATGTTTCAAAAAAAGTGTTTTTTAAAAATCATAGTTTAGTATTGAATGCAGCTTCAATTTTCTGTTGTAAGATCGTGCCAAAGATAGGCTTTATAATTCAAATTTTCACTTCATGCAAATTTTTCTGGGACAGAGAGAAAATACCTAAATTAAGAGAGAGCCATGTTAATCCTTATTTTAAGTTTTTCACTAGTATAGTTGGTGATACGACAAAGCCTGAAGGCCAAATAGATTGTGTGTGAACTTGGGTAAATTGTTTAGACACCGTGAGGCTCAGTTTCTCCACACATCAAAGCGTGCGGCCAGGCACGGTGGCTCACGCCTGTAATCCCAGCACTTTGGGAGGCCCAGGCGGGCGGATCACTTGAGGTCAGGAGTTTGAGACAGGCCTGGCCAACATGATGAAACCCCATCTCTTCTAAAAATACAAAAATTAGCCAGGCATAGTGGCAGGTGCCTGTAATCCCAGCTACCCAGGAGGCTGAGGCATGGGAATCATTTGAACCTGGGAGGCAGAGGTTGCAGTGAGCTGAGATCATGCCATTGCACTCCAGCCTGGGCAACAGAGTGAGATTCTGTCTCAAAAACAACAACAACAACAACAAAATGAAAACAAAAACAAAAAACTGTGCATGTGGTGATGGTGAACATTCATAGAGCTACTACAGTGTCTGTTCAAGTCTTTTTTTTCCTCCTAAAAATTCCTCTCTTCTATACTGTAGCTGGCCCAGTGGAAAGGGTTGACTTTATTTATGCCACTGGGTATGCTGTCCAGCTCCCATGTTAGTATTTCAACATGTATCATTTATGTCAGGAAGGATCATCACTTAGGATGTGCCAAATTTCCACCAGAATTCTAGGTCCTTGCTGGAATACACAAGTGGCATGCTAGCTCTTCTTAAGAAACCAACAATCTAACAAGGAAAAGAAAACCTCTGAGAGCATCATGCTTCTGCTTTTTCCCCATAAGTCCATCTACATTGTATGTGTCGGATAAGGATCTTTCAGAATGGCTTAGAGAGAGGGACAGACTCTGTTTCTTTTTTTTCTCTGCCTCTCTATTCCTTTCTATATCTTGTCTCTATCTGTGTTTGAATCCCTGTGTTGCATTTCCAGTAATATTCCCCTTTTGAAACATTTGTTCATTTCCATACAGTTGTTCTGAAACTGGGAGACTTTCAGTTCCTATTTTATATAAGCTGCAGCCAGTATTCATATAAATTTCCAGTCACTCCTGAAGGAGATAATTAAAAAAAAAAGTACCTGGAATCTGGGAAAAGAAAAGGGAAGTAAACCAGGTGGCAAAGCAGGAGCAGGAGTTTTTGCAGTGCAGCCTTGGGGAAGAGCCAGGAGGGCAAGCCAAGTTACACTTGAGTCAGAGAGGTGCTCCTACCTGTGAGTGGAGGGAGGGGAACTGCTGGAGACAGGGCCTGGGGTCCTGTGACCTTCTGGTATGCTTCCAGCTTGAAACTATCACCTGGAGTGTGAAGGTTGTATGATCTAGAGCATGGGTGGGAAATCTGAGAAGCACCAATTCAATTATAGGAAAAGCTAAATAATTTATCTGTAAGGTGTACTCAAAGATTCTTTATTATTCAGAAGTGGAAGCTGGTCTTCTACTCAATACCAGCTTCCTCATTGTGCTTACTGGCAAAATCTCTTTGATGGGGTAGGCAATGTGCCAAATAAAAACCGCATTACCTAGCCTTCTTTGCAGATGTGGTGGACATGTGACTAATTCTGGCCAATGGATATAGGCTGAAGTCACTGAATGGGAGCTTCATGGAAAGTACCTTTAAAAGGGGGCTAACTCAGCCTGCAAGCCCCTCTTCCCTTTCCCCTTTTCTATCTGAAATTGAGTTGTGGTGGTTGGATTTGTAATGGCCATTTTGCAGCCATGGTGCAAACCATGGTAGGACTGTGAGGCTAGAAGACATGTACTAAGGATGGTGGAGAAGAAAGATATGAGGCTGGGATGCTGATGGTGCCACAAAGCTACTGTATCAGTGTTAAAGAAAAAAATTCTGTCACTTGTTAATAAGGTGAGGAAGACTTTATTGAAGACTATTGTAATAGGAGTTGACTCTATTGCAATAGGGGAGAGAGATCAGTCTTAACTCTATATGAATAAAATACAATAAAGACAAGTGGGGGCTGGGTGTGGTGGCTCATGCCTGTAATCCTACTACTTTGGGAGGTCAAGGTGGGTGGATCACTTGAACCCAGGAGTTTGAGACTAGCTTGGGCAATGTGCAAAACCCCATCTTTACAAACAAAACAAACAAAACAAAACAACAAAAAACAAGTGGGGATTTATAGCCAATGAGCAGAATGAGGGAGTCAGTGGCTGAAAAATTACTAGGAGTAATTTTTAAGGGTGGGGGATAGATATTTGGTTAACTGACTTAATAGAATTCTTGCTGAAGGCAGGCCAGGGTGATCCCATATCAAGGATGGGGGAGTCTCTCTAAACAAACTTAGCAGTATTCTTGCTAAGACTGGGCAATGCAGGCCTGGCAAGGACAGGATCAGGTTCAAAGTTAAGGCCTAGTTGAGAAGAGGGCCCAGGGGAGCCTGACTGAAGTTTGGTGGAGACAGTCTTTGTCATCAGCCAGTGAATGCTTTCCTCTTTATATTTTTTATAATATAAAAGGCATCTCAAGAGGGCATCTTGAAACCTGGGAAGGTTAGGAACCCCCAATTCTGAGTCATAAAATCATGCAGGCATTTAACTTTGAATCAAGGCACCAAACACTGAAAAAGTTAATTTTTTTCCTTCAAATTAGAATGGTCTCTGTTTTTTCAGGTTAGAACAAACGATACTTGTTATAAAAAGAAATTTAAATGAAACTAAAATGCACAGAATTATAAGGGAGAATATCTTCTAATTCCACCCTCCATAGTAGCCTCTGCTGACTTGGTTTTTGTATTTTTCAAATTTTCCCCTTTTTTGTATATACACATACAAGATATAAAATAATTTTTAAAATTATTCATGACAGGCATGTTTTCTACAAAACAAAATGGATTTCTTTTTGCATCTTGCATCTTGGGAAAGACATTGTTATGGAAAAAAGATTGTAACAATAAATAAATAAGATAAACTGTATAGTAACTATTATTACTATTAAAATTTGTGTAAGTATTGATAATCTTATTTCCCTGAGTATTTTAAACCCAAATTCCTCACTGTTAGCAGATAACCTGGCCTGTTCTTCCACTGGGAAATAGAGGTCACCAGTGGAAACACTTTCAAGTTGTCCTGCCCTCCCACCTGCCCACAACCATACCACGTCATACCTCCTTCCATATGGAATCAACAGATATGTGCCCTCCGCCCTCACACTGATCTCTTCCTCCCAACACCTCTAGAAATTGCATCATTCATTATTCTGTTATCCCTGGATCTTCACTTTCTCCTTCTCTATCAGCTCTTTTTCCACTCCACATATAAAAATATTCAACTCTCCTTTGTCTGAAGACATGTACAAAGATTTTTTTCCTGCCTTTGTGTCCATGGTAACTACTGTTGTTTCTCTTTTGTATCACAGCATCACACTTAAGAGTGTGGTCTACATTTGCAGTCTTCTTTTCTTCACTTTCCATAGAAATCTAGCTTGTGTCTCCACTATGCAGATGATTTCCTACATTATTCATTCAGTAGATATTTTCTGGTTTTTATTTCTGCAGCATCTGGTTTTGTTGGCTGTTCTCTCCTTCTTAAGGTGTTCTGTCTTTGTATTCACAACACCACATACTTTTATCTTTTACTTCTATACCTATCTCTTTAAGATATTCTCAGGTTCTATGTTTTTAATCCTCATTTCATGTCAGCCCCAGAATTTTTATATAGGAATGGCTTCCTGACTTGGAAAAAGGAAGATGGTGGGTGAGTGGGTAGATGGATTGACGCCATGTTTGCAAGCATTTTGGCAAGCGATTGTCCTATGAAAGACTAGGGTTATGGATCAATGAGAGTAAGGTAGGCCAAAGAGTCTTACCCTTAGTTGCACACCTAACCTTTCACAATTGACCAGTCATAAGCTGATGACAGCTAAACGTCTAGAAAAGCAATTATATACCCAAGACTGAGAGAGTTAATATATGATAATAGGCACATATATTGAGCTAACTGCAAAATTAGCAGAATACACTATTTCTCCCAAGGTCTCATTGCAGCTGTAAAATGCTTTAACAACCCCTTTCTTTTGAGTGATTATTGCTTTTTTAGCAATGACTCTTAAGCTCCTCTCCATTCCTTCTGCCTTCTGAACAAAGACTACTGATATACCCAGTATACTATTGCCTTCGCTTCATGACAGCTTTCAGTTCCAGTGAAGATCCCCATTTCTCCTAGTCTCTCTTAAAAATCGTCAAGAAAAAGCCCTAACCCTGCAGAATTTCTTCCTATACCCCTGATCTAGATGCCCCAAGATTTCTCATGGTGTGTGTTCTCTCTTGTTACAGCAAGTTGAATACACCTAACATTGTTGAATTACTTTTGTGTTCCTGGTAATCTTTACTGGATTAGCTTTATGGCTGTAACTCTCATATAACTCTCATTCATAATTCATATTCCAACTACCTAGTAAAGCAGTAGGCTTGAATAAAACACGTCCAAAATTGAACTCATCATTTTCTCCTCTAAGTTTCCTTGCTTCTTCTTTCTCTTCTCTTGGCTAATGGGCCTATTATCCACCTTTTTTTTTGAGACAGAGTCTCGCTCTGTCATCCAGGCTAGAGTGCAGTGGTGTGATCTCAGTTCATTGCAACCTCTGCCTCCCGAGTTCAAGCAATTCTCCTGCCTCAGTCTCCTGAGTAGCTGGGATTACAGGCACCCATCACCATGCCTGGCTAATTTTTGTAGTTTTAGAAGAGACAGGGTTTCACCATTTTGGCCAGGTGGCTCACGCCTGTAATCCCAGCACTTTGCCAGGCTGGGGTGGGCGAATCACCTGAGGTCAGGAGTTTGAGACCCTCTAGTTTTCTTAAGCCAAACATTTGGGAATCATTCTGACTGCTTTCTCTTCTTCATTTCATTTATCACCCAGTTCTGTTAATTATATCCCTTAGATATGTCTCAAACATATTTCTTATTCATCCTCATCATTCATGAGGAGATTCACTCCTCATCAGCATGAGATTAGGTCTTTATCAGTTTACACCTAAACTTTCCTCCTTTGGTAAGAACTAGGATTCTGTTATTCTATATGAATAGTTTTTATTAAATACATACAACAGTCATTACACTCTCTCTATATGTGGATTAAAATACTCCCACTTTATGTTGAAGGCTAGTGTCTTATTGATATCAGTTACACAAGGAAGAACTGTAACTCTCAAATTAGAATCAAACAAAGATGAAATGCCTTAGTGGGTGGCACAGTGGAAATGTGGCTCACTTGTTCTTACCCATGAAGATGTTGAAGTTTGGCAGGAGTGGTGGGTTGAAATTTTTTATTTTTTATTTTTTGAGATGCAGTCTCACTCTGTTGCCCAGGCTGGAGTGCAGTGGTGCGATCATGGCTCACCATAACCTCCGCCTGCTAGGTTCAAGTGATTCTCCTGCCTCAGCCTCCCGAGTAGCTGGGACTACAGGCGCATGCCACCATGCCCGGCTAATTTTTGTATTTTTAGTAGAGACGGGGTTTCATTATGTTGGCCTGGCTGGTCTCAAACTCCTGACCTCGTAATCCGCCCACCTTGGCCTCCCAAAGTGCTGGGATTACAGCCACAGCCACTGTGCCTGTATTATTATTATTTTTTTTTTGCTAAGTCAAGAAGTGGAGCTGCATAACACTTCTTTGGTTTCCAAGACAGGTATCTCAGGTGGTGTATGTGGTAGAACAGCACCTGTGAGACCCAGGAGCAAATCTTCTATGGCAATATTTGAAACCTGAAAGTGACATGCCCAACAGACCATGATTCCACTCTTTCAACATTCTTTGTGTTGAATTCCCTTTTATTATACCTTAGAATACAGTTAGTTATCTTCAAAGGCTCACTTAGGGTATAAGGAAGAGTTCGTATCTATTCCAGAGCCAGGCTATAAAAGGAATCTCAGTACCAGGGGTGGGTGTGGCGGGGGAGAAAGAAAGGGAACACCAAGCACCACTTGTTTAGCCTTAGGCGATTTTATTCTAGAGCCAAATCTTGGAGAGTTTGGAATGAAGAGATTTAGGACTCTGTGATTGAAATCTTTCAATGAGCCCCTTCACTTTTCATTAGGATGAAGCAAGTCCTAGCCTACCTTATAAGGACTTTCATGTCCTACCTCAAGCCTATTTTTACCATTCCGTTCTTCCAGACTCTCTTCATACATACATATGTGCATGCACACACACACACACACACACACACACACTTCCGACATCTAAAAAATACTGAAGTTTCATAAGAGCATATTTCTTTCTCTCTCTCTGCCTAATTTTTCCCAGTTTTAATGTGGTTACTTTTGTTTCCTCTCAGGAACTTTCCTGAGTGTGGTGGGAAACATGGCTAATTACTGATAGCTCAAGAGTGTTGCACTTGATAACATCTCTTCTCAGAAAGGGACTGACTTTCCACTTTCAGTTAGAAAAGTCAGGGCAGTGTCTGGGTTGGTTTGGGTTGGGTGGGGTGCCTACTCTGGATCAATCTACTCTGCCAAGGGGGTGTGAGAGAAAGTAGAACATGGCAGCACCCAGCATTATCCAGATGTTGGTAGGAGGTTACTAGTCCCAAAAAAGAGCAGGATTCTGGATAGGCAATAATTTGGGTTCTCTATTCTCATCTGCTCTGTGAAATAAGACTGTGTTTTCTTTGACTTGTACCCTCAAAACCTAGCATGGGGCCTAGTATAATGTGAGGAGCCAACACATACTTGTTGAATAGAATGATGTATCTACTAGGTGCTTTTGACAATGAGCATTCTCATTCAGAAAAAGAGGAACTCTCTTCATCGAGGACCAGAGACAGGTGAGAAGTGCAGGAAAGACTTTCAATTATTGTTCTGAAATAGAAGTGGCCACCACCTCTTTGTGGGGACAGGGAGAAGGTAGGTTCATGTAGGGTGATTCCTTTCTGTGCCTAGCCAAACACACTGGATTGTAAATTAGAGGGCTCTTCACAGTTTAGATTATCTCTTTAGTTTCAGTTTTCCAATTATATCAGGTCAACTGGTAGTTGATTACTGATCTATTTTTTGTATCCCATGAAACATCTATACTTTTATTCTCCATCATCTGCCTCCAGGGCACATTCATAATTGCTTTCTTAGCCTCTACACAGCCATTGTTTAGTAAGTACTACACTATAGCAAGGCGCCACCCATCTTTCTATGGTATACTTTTCATACTTCAATTTTAAAAATACTGTGGTAAATACTAAGTTTGGAAAGCAGACCATATAGGTGTGTTTCTATCTTGCAAGACCTAAAAGGTTAATTTCAAGTTAGTTAGACATTTTCTTTTCTCATTAATGAGTTCAGTCCTTTTTAAAACCGATGAACTTTTCATATTTCTTCATTTTAGTGGGTTCATGCTGAGTTAAAAGAGATTTCATGCCACCATCTATTCAACCATTTTACTTTTTCATTTTTATTTAATGTAGCCAAAAAAGCACAGAATTTTTTAATCATGAAAACCTAAAACATCAAAGGATATTTGATATTCATGGTTTGAATTTCATGATTTTAGGGGCAACTCTTCCCTAATGAAATGCTCCAGAATGGGCTTCCTGAAAATGCTGCAATGGAACCATTTCTGTAAAGATTCAAACAGCTGTCTGTTCCATTTGTGAATTTGTATTCAGTATTTTAATTTAATATTTAAAAGATGGTTTGGGGGTATTATCATCTATGAATGTTTATTGTTGCTGGAAAGAATGCTGAGAACTTTCTGATCAGAATTACCAAATATGTAATGAAAACAGTTCCCTCCAGGAAATGGCTCCCAGAGGCCATCACTTGAGATGAATAAATGCAAAAACCATGGGTGAAAGTGTTTTCCATCAGGAATGCTTTTTTTTTTGAGACAGGGTCTTGCTCTGTCTCCCAGGCTGCAGTGCAGTGGCATGATCATGGCTCACTGCAACCTTCACCTCCTAGGCTCAAGTGATTCCCCTGCCTCAGCCTCCCGAATAGCTGGGATCATAGGTGCATGCCACCAGACCTGGCTAATTTTATTTATTTTTATTTTTATTTAGTTATTTTTTTTGAGACAGAGTCTCGCTCGGTCGCCCAGGCTGGAGTGCAGTGGCGTGATTTCCGCTCACTGCAAGCTCTGCCTCCCAGGTTCACACCATTCTCCTGCCTCAGCCTCCTGAATAGCTGGGACTACAGGTGCCCGCCACCACGCCTGGCTATTTTTTTGTATTTTTAGTAGAGACAGAGTTTCACCATGTTAGCCAGGATGGTCTCAATCTCCTGACCTTGCGATCTGCCCGCCTTGGCTTCCCAAAGTGCTGGGATTACAGGCGTGAGCCACCGCGCCTGGCTGCAAATTTTCTTTCTTTATTTTTGTAGAGATGGGGTCTCGCTCTGTTGCCCATGCCGGTCTAAATTCCTGAGCTCACCTCCTGCCTTGACCTCCCAAAGTGTTGAGATTATAGGCGCGAGCCACCACATCTGGGCCAGAAATGCTTTTAGCTAGGAGAATAAACAGAGAAAGACCATGTCTCTGCCTTTTGTGCTGGACTGCCTGTTGTCAGGTTGCAATGAGCTCCATCTCCGTGGATGGTCTCTTTAGCAGGGCAGAGAAGTGAAGTTCCCAGAATTTTCTTCCCTCTTCTCACCTGAAGCTAAGTTAGATTCTGCCAGTGAGAGGAAACTAAAAGGTGGTGGAGGAGAGACCATTATTCCCTCGGGAATCTCTGAGGGCAGACGAAAATGTGAAGTTTGAGGAAACTTCTTAGTGAGCTTCTTGTAACTCATTCAAGTCCATGCTATAGGCTGAAGTTTTTAGCAATGAGCTTCCTGAGTTTTACTCCCCCAGCTTTTCCAGCTGCCTCTAATTCCTTGTATTAAATTCTCCATGCTTGGAATGCATCTAGTGGCTTCTGTTTTTCAGACTTGATTTTGACTGATACACCCATCATGTTAGTTATCTCAGTTTGCTGAATATCAGGCTTGTCCACCTCTCTAACATTTGTCCACATGGGTGTTAGAATTCTCCAGAATGATGGCACAACTTAGAGGAGATTCAAGAGCGAATATCTAAAGTTGCTGATGAAAGTGGGAGGATGAACAGGAAACTGGAAGATGGCAGCTTGAGGAGGACCAGGGTAGTGTGAGGCTGTACAGAAAATATTTTGTTTCTGTATGGTTAGGGCTTTCTGAGCACCAAAACCTGGCATATGGGTCAAAGGACAAGTGTTGGTATTTAAAGGGTGATTAGATAGTGAGAGAGCAACCCGAGACGTTTACCTTCCTGAAGGCAAGTGATGTGGTTTGGCTGTGTCCTCACCCAAATCTCATCTTGAATTGTAGCTCCCACAATTGCCATGTGTCATGGGAGGGACCCGATGGGAGGTAATTGAATCATGGGGGCAGGTCTTTCCCATGCTGTTCTCATGGTAGTGAATAAGTCTCATGAGATATGATGGTTTTATAAAGCGAAGTTCCCCTGCACAAATTCTCTCTTCTCTACGGCCATATAAGACATGCCTTTTGCCTTCCACTGTGATTGTGAGGCCTCCCCAGCCACAAGGAACTGTGAGCCATTAAACCTCTTTTCCTTTATAAATTACCCGGTTGGGGTATATCTTTACCAGCAGCATGAAACTGGACTAATACAGTTAAGTGTTTCCATTTTAGAAGAGGGATGAAGCTCAGGACCACAGACATTCCAGGGGTTGTGAATTGAAGATGCTTGTCTTCTTCCTGGAGATGTTTATTGACATTATGAAGGATAAGAACTTGGGATCCTTCCATTCTTTTTCCAAGGAGAATTTGTTTATATTAGGGAGAAAAAGTTTCTCTCTAGTCAAGCACTCTCCCTTTCTCAGGCGGTGAGAGGAGACAGCTGTCTTCCTAGATAAGCTCCAGAAAACTCATGCCACCTTTCAGGATAAATGAGTAAACACAGATACTAAAAACTTATCAGCTGCTGGAATCAGATGGTTTGAACCTCAGGGGTGGTGATGAGAGGCTATGAAGTAGAAATAAGAATGGCCTGGAGAATGCCCTTAGGAGGTTGCTGAGCTGATCACCAACTCCAAGGACTCTGGAGCATGATGGGAAGGAAGCAAGAGAAGCAGAAATTTTGTGCAAGCACATTTATCTCCACTGGAAGAAGTCTTTAAATTGTTTAGGAAAGTTTTACACTGGATAATAGGCTCCAGGCTTCAAGTGGAATTTAGGCACATATTTATAGGAAGGCAGTTTACACAATGGTAATGATGATGCAATTTGGATTAGAAATGCAAATCTGCCAACCATTTATTTGGGCAATGTTTATTGAACATCTATTATCTACAGGGGTATTCTACTAGGTACTGAGCTGAGGGATGATGTCTGCTCTCATGGAGTTTACAGTCAAGTGTACAAACAGAATATAAGGAAACAAAAGAGAACATGTACTTACAAACTATGCTAAGTGCCATGAAGGAAAAGAATAAGGAATTGTAAGAGAAAATAGAGATGACCAACTTTAGTTTGGGTGGCCAAGGAAGCCTCCTGGAGAAGATGACAAATGAACTAACATCTGAAGGATATGAAGGAGGTGGCCACATGAAAAGTGGGAGCATGAGCTTCCCATACAGAGCAACTAGTACTTACCAGCTGGGTATGAAATGGAACTCCTCAGAGGTGAAGCACTTAAGAATTGTGGGCATTTCTGCACTGATTTCATACTGGCTCTCTTTCTTCATTTGTGTAAAGGGGACAAATGGCACCTTCCTCCCAGGTAGGAAGCCCTGCTCTCTAAGAGAGGCTGGTGAAGAACAGCTGCAAGCTGATAGAAATGACTGCCTTCTTCCAGCTTCATCATCCAGACAAACTCTGTTTCTTATCTGAAGGCAAGTGAACATCGCATCCGAGAAGGGAGTATACTGTCAGGAAAGCTCGTTTGCAGGTAAGGAAAAGTGACCGCACGTGAGTCCTATTGCCATCCAAGACTATGACTTCTCTTGACACCTTTCTCTGTTAGAAGGAAATTGTGAGAATAGAATTTTCAGTCTTAATGCAAATACAAATGCGTGCACGAGAGACAGAGAGAAAGAGAGAGAGAGAGAGAATTTCTGGAGGTGAGAAGTTTTCCTCTGGGTCTCGCACCGTGTGGATGACCATCAATTTTGCTTATGCCTAAGACTGCTTTGACTTGGACTTCTAGGGATATCTGGTGTTCAGGCAAGCACAGTATGGAAAGACTTGGGATGTGAGAGAGGCAACTAGAAATGATAGCAGAGGGATGAAGTTATGAAACCTTCTTTCTCTCTGTATTTATTTCTAGAACTCTTCCACGCAAGAGAGTACTGTGAATGCATTTCTCTTCTTCACAACGAAGCAGATGTGAAGTGGGATTGCAGAATCTAGCAATTCATTTTAAGAGACTAGACAATGTTGGAATCGGGGAATTTCTGCTATCATGTATGTAAATGAATTGGGAAGGCATTTGGGATTCTTAATGGCTTCTCTACTGTGGTACTACAGGCTGTACCTTATCAGAGATGTGTGTCCCTGGGCAGTCTATTTGTTTCCTGTTTTGCTTAGGTAAGTAATGTTCCTAATGATCATGATAGGATCCATAAATCTAACTTTAAAAAGATGAGACTCTGGCTATTATGATTTCATTGCTGATGGGTTATCTTGATGGAGAAGGAACTCTCGGAAGAGGGACTGGGAAGTAATATTGCTCCTCTGGCTAAAATCATTCATTTACTGAATGCTTATGTAAAGGAAAGACAAAGAGACTTACTAGACAAAAACCTCACATTCTCTTTGGCAGTTTTCTCCTTTGCTTCCTCCCTTTATCTTGTCCTGAGTTCTTGGAAATAAAAAAAAAATCACCTTTGAAATTATAATTTGCTTCCCAGAATTTAAGCCTTTAAACATTTTCCCATCTTCACAATAGGAAAGAGAACTTGTCCCCTTCTATGTTCATCGTGTCTTGGTTATCTGCCATTATCAACAGAACTTAGAGAAGACTAAATTGGAAGTCAGATTTTGCGTGAATCAGAGCCTATCACCAGCCTCAACTCAGTCTTAATATTTTATGGGTCTTGGTGAATTCTTACTCCCATTTCCCTTCCAGACATAATCAATATCTCCTTCCTCTGTGCTTCCATTGAACTTAGTCTATAATTAATTCAGTGAATATTTACTAAATCTTAACCATATGCCACTAGTGTGATAGTCATTGGATATATCATGATGAACAAGACAGTCTCTCTCTCTGTGTCTCTCTCGTAGTCTAGTGGTGGATACTATAGAACATTTCTTTCTTTTTCTCTTTCAGCTTATATTCTAGTGAAGGAGACAGATAAAGCAAGATGAACAATGATTATAAATGATGACATGTTCCATAGCAGGGGAAGTACAGCGGAGTTTTTGTAGCACACAACAGAGACAAATAACCTAGTCTGGGGAGTCATAAAAGGAAGTGATGTTTAAATTGAAGCTCAAAAAAATAAAAAGATGGTGTTAGAATAAGGAAGAGGACGTACATGTCAGGCACAGAGAGCAGCTTGAGGGAAAGGATCAGCAGCAGATGTATAAGTGAAGTGATTGTGTACACAAGTTAGAGATCTCATATGTTAATCTGTGGTAGAGTGGACCCTAATGCTGCAAGAAAGAACATGAGGAGCTATGTTGGAGCTCTGCACCTCTTTCTGCTTTGCCTGTCCTTATGGCCTTGAAATTAGTGATGCTTGATATTGAGTAAGATCTCTGATTCTTGTAAGTCTGATTTGACAATTGAATTACGGAAGCCATGAAAATGCGCCACTCGGATCTCCTGCTACAGGGAGCAGAATTGACTGACAGCCTCGGCTGTACCCCTTCTGAATCCACTACTGTGTTCACATCAAGGCCATACATTTCCAGTTTGCTCCCAGCCAGTGACTGAGGATGGTGGGGCTACTAATGCAGGCCAGTCCTACAGGATGCATGGCTCCTCTTGTGGGCAACTTTTGTTCAGGTAATGTCCGTCAGCCTAGTTGAGACTTCCATAGGACTGCACTGCAGTCTGAGAATTTTCTAGCTAATCTCCTCCTGCCCCTTTCACAGATATCAGACCCGCATCATGGTCCAAAGGCACTTCTTTCTACTAGGTAAGACAGCTAAGGGAGAAGGGAACATAAAATGAATAGAGAAGGAGAGCAAGGATGAGTGTCTGTTGTGGCACTGAGATTAACTACAGTGGTGGCAACCGTAATTCATCTTTCTAACCTGCCTCTTAAGTTTCCCTTCCGGGAGGGAGGCCTTGGGAACCATAGAGGAGCTGCTCCTCAAACCTGCATAGAGAAGTAGATCTGTGAGGTATAATCTGTGGAATTTGGTGGTCATGAAAATGCATAGTTGACTGATGGCCCCATTGTTCCACCTCTGATCCACAACTGAGTTTACACCATGGCCACATATGCCCTGGACTGCTCCCAGACAGTCACTGGGCCCTGAGAAGCTACTGGTACAGACTCATCTCTGAGGGATATGAGACTCCTCTAATGGGAGACTTTGGGCTCAAGGACTCCCCAAAAGCCTGGTGGTCACTTTAAATTTTCTTGCAGTCTGAAACTCTTCCGACCCAATCCTATTTCCTTCTCCTTATCCTTTCATAGGTGTCAGACATACATTGCAGTCTGAAATCTCTTCCTGCCTACTTTTGCTTCGTCTCATTTTTTCTTGACAGTCAATAAATCTCTTGCACATTGTAATGGTTAATTTTATGTATCAGTTTGATTGAGCTAAGGGCTATCCAGATAGCTGGTAAAACACGATTTCTGGAAGTGTCTGTGAGGGTATTTCTTGAAGAGGTTAGCATTTGAACTGGTAGACTGAACAAAGAAGATTGCCCTCATTAGTGTGGATGGGCATCATCCAATCTATCAGTAGAGGAAGGGTGAATTCACTCTCTCTTCTTCCCCAGCTTGGACATCCGTTTTCTCTTGTCCTTAGACATGGATGATCCTGGTTCCTGAGCCTTTGGACTTGGACTGGGAGTTATACCATTGGCTCCTCTGATTCTCAGGCCTTTGGACTCAGACTGAATTATGTCATCAGCTTTCCTGGTACTACAGCTTGCAGATGGCAGATCATGGGATTTTTCTGCCTCCATAATCGTGTGAGCCAGTTCTTATAATAGATATCCTCTTATCCATATCTATATGGAAATCTATATATTCTACTGCTTCTGTTTCTCTGGAGAATCTTGACTAGTACAGACATCCACTCTCATCTTAGATCTGCTTCTCTGAGGGCCTGAACTAGCGGAGATCAACATGTCTGAAGAACTGAAAGGAGCAGGGACAATATAATGAAAAGTGGAAATGGGAGTGGAGAGGGTCAAGAGGCCAAATGGTGAAGGGCTTTATCTGCCATATAAAGTCATTTGGATATCGTTCTCAGGTCAGTGGGCAGCCACAGAAAGATTTTAACCAGAGGAGTGGCAGGTTTTATTTTTATTTATTTATTTTTGAGATGAAGTTTACTCTTGTTGCCCAGGCTGGAGTGCAATGGTGTAATCTTGGCTAACTGCAACCTCCACCTCCCAGGTTCAAGCGATTCTCCTGCCTCAGCCTCTCGCATAGTGGGGATTATAGGTGCCCACCACCATGCCCAGCTAATTTTTTGTATTTTTAGAAGAGACAGGGTTTCACCATGTTGGCCAGGCTGGTCTCAAACTCCAGACCTCAGGTGGTCCACCCTCCTTGGCCTCCCGAAGTGCTAGGATCACAGGCGTGAGCCATCGTTCTCAGCCTGAGTGATAGGTTTTAGAAAAATTACTCTAATCACAGGGTGGAGAATGAATTGAAAGGGAGCAGAATTGGGTGTGTATGTTGGAGTCCCCCTAACTAGCAATGATGGTAGCCTGGATGGTAGGTAATTATGTTAATTCTGCCTGTTTGGGGAGGTTGAAAACAATCTGAAGGCCACAACTCAGTTTTACTGGTCTTGCTGGCCTAGCATAGTGGTAGCTACTGAACAAATGTGTGCGGAGAATGGTTAATGTTTTTTTTTCTTTAGAAATAAAAAAAATTAAATATATTTAATCTTTTTATGTGTGTATGTTAGCCTAAAATCAATTGCTCTTCTCATACTGAGCTGCCAGCCTAAGCTGCGAGGCATTTTAGTAAATTTGTGATCTCTATTCTTTGCAATTCTGATTAACTTTCCCACAGGATCTACACCGTTTGGTGCTGGTTCTGTGGGAAAAATGTTAACTATTATTTTCCATCTTAAAAGTCAATTCCAGTTTCCTTCTGTCAGATATTTCCAGAAGCCATTTATTTGTATATTCAGCCATTCTTTTTTATCTTAATGACAAGAGAGATGCTAAAATGGAAAGAAGGATCCTAATAATAGATACCTTTGAATACTTACACAAACACAATGATGGGGTTTTACATTATATTGTCTTTACTCTTTGCAAGTCTGAAAGCAAGGCTAGCTTCATAGGTGTGCAAACCGTGCATTTGAACAGGGTCTCTGGCTTACAGAGGCTGCATGCTTAGTTTAGTGCTCAGCTGCTGACGTCATGAGTAATTTTTGAACAAGGGGCCTCATGTTTTTCATTTTGTACTAGGGCCCACAAATTATGTTGTCAGTCCCATCTCTAAGATAGGTATTACTATTCCTAATTTATAGATCATGAATTCAAGCTCAGAGAATTTAAATAAGTTGCCGGAGGACACACAGCTGATAAATAACAGAGGAAGCATTTGTCTTCAAAGCCTATGCTTTTTCCAATATACTTATATCCATCCTTGTGTGACCTGCCTATAATGGATGTGAGATTAGGCTAACAAAATAATAGTAATAAGCTTTCTCATGTTAGTTCATTTCCTCGTAGTGGTAACACAATGAGGTAGAAACTCAGAGCCTTTTGAGTCCAGATACTGTGTTTTTCATTACATGTGCCACTTATAGATTCTACATCACAAAATAAAATTTAGGACTCACTTTTCATAGGACATGGAATGATGGGATTCAAAAGAACCTGAGAGGCTTCTGTATCTTCTGGTAGGTGGTCATCTAAGCTATGCTAGTAATGCAGTTGTTCTTAACTGTGGCTAAACTTGGAATCACCTAGAAGATACTGCCACTTGTATAGATCTCATCTGGCCTAGCAGTCTGGGCTGAGAACCACTGTAGTCACATATCCCAAGGTGAGGAGTCCCTTTTTACAAGACAGTCTGTAGACTTCATAATGTATCTTTTTTCTCTTTCTGAAAGTTGGGGCTTTTGTTCAACTTGATTCCTCACATACTTCTTATTTTCTCTATGGTATTTCAAAGATTCTCATCTGAGCTTCCATAATAACCTCTAAGACTTCTTTCAATATCTGGGGTGTAGGACGGACAGAGCAAGATGACCAAATAGAAGGCTATACTGATCATTCCCCTAGAAAGGACATAGATTTAACAACTATCTAAACACAAAACAACACCTTCATAAGAACCAAAAACCAGGTGAGCACTCATAGTACCTGGTTTTAACTTCATATTGCTGAAAGAGGCATTGAGGAAGGTAGGAAAGAGCCAACACCACCCCCTCCCACCCCTCAGCAGCAGCTGTGTGGTGCAGAGAGAGAATCTGTGCATTTGGGAGAGGGTGAGTGCAGCAAATGCATTGAACTCAGTGCTGCCCTGCCATAGCAGCAAGCCAAGCTGGGCTGAACTCAGCTGATGCCTGTTCACAGAGGGAGTATTAAAATCAACCTCACCAGGGGGGAAAATTGTGCATCCCAGTGGTCAGAACTTGAGTTCTGGCAAGCCTCACCACCACAGGCTTAAGTACTGTGGGGCCCTAAATAAATTTGAAATGCAGTCTAGGCCACAAGGACCAGAACTCCTAGGTAAGTCTGATGGCCGAGTCCTAGGTGAGTCTGATGGTGACTCTGATGGACTTGGGAGGCATGTGACCTGTTGGGAACAGGCCCCCTAAAATCTGCCCATAAACTGGCCCCAAAACTGGCCATAAACAAAATCTCTGCAGCACTGTGACATGTTCACGATGGCCATAATGCCCATGCTGGAAGGTTGTGGGTTTACCGGAATGAGGTCAAGGAACACCTGGCCCACCCAGGGTGGAAAACCACTTAAAGGTGTTCCTAAACCACAAACAATAGCATGAGTGATCTGTGCCTTAAGGACATGCTCCTGCTGCAGACAACTACCCAACCCATCCCTTTATTTCAGCCCATCCCTTGGTTTCCCATAAGGGATACTTTTAGTTAATCTAATATCTATAGAAACAATGCTAATGACTGGCTTGCTGTTAATAAATACGTGGGTAAATCTCTGTTCGAGGCTGTCAGCTCTGAAGGCTGTGAGACCCTTGATTTCCCATTTCACACTTCTCTATTTCTGTGTGTGTGTCTTTAATTCTTCTAGCGCTGCTGGGTTAGGGTCTCACTGACCAAGTTGGTCTCAGCAAGTGGCACCCATACATGGGGGCTCAAATCCAGGTTGAAGGGTTGCCAGAGCAATGGTTGGAGAATGTGGAACTAGCTGGAGGACACCCGAGCACTCTTAAAGCAATCCCCATGGTGAGTAAGAAGGGGAGCTCGGAAGCATCAGGGTAACAATGGGACAAGTGTGGGGTCTGGTTTGTTCCAACTTGGAACTTTTTCACATTGATGATGACGAGGAAGGAGAGTATAACAAAGTAACAAAAGAGGTTACAGAGGAGGTTTATTTGCCAGCTAAAGCTAAAGCGGCAAAGGAGGGAGAGGTTCATCCCTACCCTTTTGCACCCCCTCCTTATTATTTTGAAGAAAAAGACCCTCCAGATCTTTCTTTTCCAGAGGACACTGGGCGAAAAGTAGTTGCCCCAGTGACTGTTCGAGTGGTGCCTCGAGTGACTGCTCTCAGTTTTATTCAGGCAGGAATTCAGCAAGCTAGATGAAAGGGTGATTTAGAGGCTTGGCAGTTCCCTGTTAGAATACACCCCCCAGATCAACAGGGAAATATTATAGCTACATTTGAGCCTTTTCCTTTTAAATTACTCAAAGAATTTAAACAAGCTATTAATCAGTATGGACCAGGTTCTCCTTTTGTAATGGGACTGTTAAGGAATGTTGCTGTTTCCAGTCGGATGATTCCTACTGACTGGGACACTGTTACTCGAGCTTGTCTAACTCCTGCTCTGTTCTTACAATTTAAAACTTGGTGGGCAGATGAAGCTTCCATTCAGGCTACTTGCAACACCCAGGACCAACCTCGAATTAATATAACTGCAGACCAACTTTTGGGGGTTGGCGGCTGGGCTGGTTTAGACGCACAAGTGGTCATGCAGGATGATGCCATAGAACAGCTTAGAGGAGTGTGCATTAGAGCTTGGGAAAAAATAACTTCAAGTGGAGAACAACACCCTTCCTTTAGTGCTATAAAACAGGGACCAAAAGAACCATACATGGATTTTATAGCTCGGTTACAGGAGTCTCTTAAAAAGGTGATTGCAGATTCGGCTGCTCAGGATATAGTGTTGCAGTTATTAGCTTTCGACAATGCTAATCCCGATTGCCAGGCTGCTCTGCAACCTATCAGAGGGAAAGCACATTTAGTTGATTATATCAAGGCCTGCGATGGTATCAGAGGTAATCTGCATAAGGCTACTCTGCTAGCACAGGCAATGGTAGGACTGAGAGTGGATAAAGGAAATACTCCATTTCCTGGAGCTTGTTTTAACTGTGGGAAGCATGGTCATACTAAAAAAGAATGTAGAAAAAATCAGCGAGTCAGGCCGCCACATAGGGGAAAAAAGAAAACTGCTGAGCCTGAAATATGTCCAAAATATAAAAAAGGAACATTGGGCTAATCAGTGTCATCTAAGTTTGATAAAGATGGGAACCCGATTTCGGGAAATGCTATGAGGGGCCCGTCCTGGGCCCCATTCCAAACTGGGGCATTTCCAGCTCAGGCCATTCCCTCACCCCTGTACAATATCTGTCCCCCACCACAGCCAGTAGTACCACAGTAGATTTATGCTGCACAAAAGCTGTGAGCCTTCAGCCTGGGGAACCCCCGAAAAAGGTCCCAACAGGAGTCTGTGGACCCTTGCCAGCAGGGATGATAGGATTAGTTCTAGGCAGGTCTAGTTTAAATTTAAAAGGGGTACAAATACATACAGGAGTCATTGATTCAAATTACAATGGGGAAATTGAAATTGTTATATCTACTTTTGTTCCCTGGAAAGCAGAGCCAGGAGAGCGCATAGCACAGCTCCTGATTGTGCCGTATGTAGAAATGGGGAAAAGTGAAATTAAATGAACAGGAGGATTTGGAAGCACAAATAAATAAGGCAAAGCAGCTTACTGGGTGAATCAAATTACTGATAAACGTCCTACCTGTGAAATAACTATTCAGGGAAAGAAATTTAAAGGTTTGGTAGATACAGGAGTGGACATTTCAATCATTTTTCTACAGCACTGGCCGTCCACTTGGCCAATTCAACCCACTCAATTTAACATAGTTGGAGTTGGTAAAGCCCCTGAAATATATCAAAGTAGTTATATTTTGCATTGTGAAGGGCCCGATGGACAACCTGGGACTATTCAACCAATTATAACTTCTGTACCTATAAATTTATGGGAGAGAGATTTATTACAACAATGGAGAGCACAAGTTCTAATTCCAGAACAATTATATAGCCCTCAAAGTCAACATATGATGCATGAAATGGGGTATGTCCCTGGTATGGGACTAGAAAAAAATTTGCAAGATTTGAAAGAACCACTTCAAGTGGAAAGACAAAGTTCCCGCCAAAGAATAGGATATAATTTTTGATGGTGGCCATTGTTAAGCCTCCAGAACCTATACCTTTAAAATGGTTAACAGATAAGCCAATTGGGATAGAACAATGGCTGCTAAGTAAAGAGAAACTGGAGGCTTTAGAGAAATTAGTTACTGAACAATTAGAAAATGGGCACATAACTCCAACATTTTCCCCTTGGAATGCTCCAGTTTTCGTAATTAAGAAAAAATCAAGTAAATGGAGAATGTTAACTGATTTACGAGCCATCAATTCAGTAATACAACCTGTGGGAGCATTACAGCGAGGATTGCCTTCTCCTGCTATAATTCCAAAAAATTGGCCTTTAATAGTCATAGATTTAAAAGACTGTTTCTTTACTATCCCCTTAGATGAGCAAGACTGTGAATGGTTTGCATTTACAATTCCTGCGGTAAACAACCTGCAGCCTGAAGTGTTTTCATTGTTTTACAGATGGGTCTAGTAATGGTAAAGCTTCTTATTCTGGATCAAAAGGTAAAGTTTTTCAGATGCCCTATACTTCAGCTCAAAAAATGGAGTTTGTAGCTGTAATTGGGGTATTGACTGCTTTTAATATGCCTATTAATGTGATTTCTGATTCTTCATACGTGGTTCATTCCACACATTTAATTGAAAATTCTCAGTTATGATTTCATACAGATGAACAACTGATGACTTCATTTACCCAATTGCAAACAGCAGTTAGGAGTAGAATGCACCCTTTTTACATCACTCACATTAGAAGAGGGCTCATACACCTCTTCCAGGACCTTTGACTGAAGGGAATCAAATGACTGATCGCCTAGATGCTAATGCAATATCTAATGCTAGACATTTTCACAATTTAACCCATGTTAATGCCTCTGGTCTCAAACACAGATACAGCATTACCTGGAAAGAAGCTAAAGCTATTATCCAGCAATGCCCAACTTGCCAAATGGTACATTCCTCATCTTTTACAGGAGGAGTTAATCCTCGAGGATTGGGACCTAATTCTCTTTGGCAAATGGATGTCACACATGTTCCCTCATTTGGGAGACTAGCTTATGTACATGTATGTGTGGACACCTTTTCTCACTTTGGGCTACATGCCAGTCAGGAGAGTCTTCTGCCTGTGTTAAACATCACCTTTTGCAGTGTTTTGCAGTGATGGGCATTCCAGGTTCTATTAAAACAGATAATGCCCCAGGCTATACTAGCCAAGCTCTAGCTACATTTTTATCTGTGTGGAATATTAAACACATTACTGGTATCCCATACAGTTCTCAAGGACAAGCCATAGTGGAAAGAATGAATCTCTCCCTAAAATAGCAGTTGCAAAAGTGGGGTGGTGGGGGGGGTGCGGGTTGGAATAGAGCATATGGAACACCACAGATGCAACTGAATCTAGCATTTTTTTTTCTATTTTTTTCTTTTTCATTTATTTTTTATTATTATACTTTAAGTTCTAGGGTACATGTGCACAATGTGCAGGTTTGTTACATATGTATACATATGCCATGTTGGTGTGCTGCACCCATTAACTCTTCATTTAATATTAGGTATATCTCCTAATGCTATCCCTCCCCCCACCCCACAACAGGCCCTGGTGCGTGATGTTCCCCTTCCTGTGTCCAAGTGTTCCCCTTGTTCAATTCCCACCTGTGAGTGAGAACATACAGTGTTTGGTTTTCTGTCCTTGTGATAGTTTGCTGAGAATGATGGTTTCCAGCCTCATCCATGTCCCTACAAAGGACATGAACTCATCATTTTTTATGGCTGCATAGTATTCCATGGTATGTATGTGCAACATTTTCTTAATCCAGTCTATCATTGATGGACATTTGGGTTGGTTCCAAGTCTTTGCTATTGTGAATAGTGCCACAATAAACATACATGTGCATGTGTCTTTATAGCAGCATGATTTATAAACCTTTGGGTATATACCCAGTAATGGGATGGCTGGGTCAAATGGTATTTCTAGTTCTAGATCCTTGAGGAATCGCCACACTGTCTTCCACAATGGTTGAACTAGTTTACAGTCCCACCAACAGTGTAAAAGTCTTCCTATTTCTCCACATCCTCTCCAGCACCTGTTGTTTCCTGACTTTTTAATGATCGCCATTCTAACTGGTGGGAGATGGTATCTCATTGTGGTTTTGATTTGCATTTCTCTGATGGCCAGTGATGATGAGCATTTTTTCATGTGTCTTTTGGCTGCATAAATGTCTTCTTTTGAGAAGTGTCTGTTCATATCCTTTGCCCACTTTTTGATGGGGTTGTTTGTTTTTTTTCTTGTAAATTTGTTTGAGTTCATTGTAGATTCTGGATATTAGCCCTTTGTCAGATGAGTAGATTGCAAAAATTTTCTCCCATTCTGTAGGTCACCTGTTCACTCTGATGGTAGTTTCTTTTGCTGTGCAGAAGCTCTTTAGTTTAATTAGATCCCATTTGTCAGTTTTGGCTTTTGTTGCCATTGCTTTTGGTGTTTTAGACATGAAGTCCTTGCCCATGCCTATGTCCTGAATGGTATTGCCTAGGTTTTCTTCTAGCATTTTTATGGTTTTAGGTCTAACACTTAAGTCTTTAATCCATCTTGAATTAATTTTTGTATAAGGTGTAAGGAAGGGATCCAGTTTCAGCTTTCTACATATGGCTAGCCAGTTTTCCCAGCACCATTTATTAAATAGGGAATCCTTTCCCCATTTCTTGTTTTTGTCAGATTTGTCAAAGATCAGATGGTTGTAGGTGTGTGGTATTATTTCTGAGGGCTCTGTTCTGTTCCATTGGTCTATATCTCTGTTTTGGTACCAGTACCATCTGTTTTGGTTACTGTAGCCTTGTAGTATAGTTTGAAGTCAGGTAGTGTGATGCCTCCAGCTTTGTTCTTTTGGCCTAGGATTGACTTGGCAATGCAGGCTCTTTTTTGGTTCCATATGAACTTTAAAGTAGTTTTTTCCAATTCTGTGAAGAAAGTCGTTGGTAGCTTGATGGGGATGGTATTGAATCTATAAATTACCTTGGGCAGTATGGCCATTTTCACAATATTGATTCTTTCTATCCATGAGCATGGAATGTTCTCCCATTTGTTTGCATCCTCTTTTATTTCATTGAGCAGCGGTTTGTAGTTCTCCTTAAAGAGGTCCTTCACGTCCCTTGTAAGTTGGATTCCTAGGTATTTTATTCTCTTTGAAGCAATTGTGAATGGGAGTTCACTCATGATTTGGCTCTCTGTTTGTCTGTTATTGGTGTATAAGAATGCTTGTGATTTTTGCACATTGATTTTGTAACCTGAGACTTTGCTGAAGTTGCCTATCAGCTTAAGGAGATTTTGGGCTGAGATGATGGGATTTTCTAAACATACAATCATGTCATCTGCAAACAGGGACAATTTGACTTCCTCTTTTCCTAATTGAATAGGCTTTATTTCCTTCTCTTGCCTGATTGCCCTGGCCAGAACTTCCAACACTATGTTGAATAGGAGTGGTGAGAGAGGGCATCCCTGTCTTGTGCCAGTTTTTAAAGGGAATGCTTCCAGTTTTTGCCCATTCAGTATGATATTGGCTGTGGGTTTGTCATAGATAGCTCTTATTATTTTGAGATACATCCTGTCAATACCTAATTTATTGAGAGTTTTTAGCGTGAAGGGCTGTTAAATTTTGTCAAAGGCCTTTTCTGCTTCTATTGAGATAACCATGTGGTTTTTGTCTTTAGTTCTGTTTATATGCTGGATTACATTTATTGATTTGCATATGTTGAACCAGCCTTGCATCCCAGGGATGAAGCTCACTTGATCATGGTGGATAAGCTTTTTGATGTGCTGTTGGATTTGGTTTGCCAGTATTTTACTGAGGATTTTTGCATCGATGTTCATCAGGGATATTGATCTACAATTCTCTTTTTTTGTTGTGTCTCTGCTGGGCTTTGGTATCAGGATGATGCTGGCCTCATAAAATGAGTTAGGGAGGATTCCCTCTTTTTCTACTCATTGGAATAGTTTCAGAAGGAATGGTACCATCTCCTCCTTGTACCTCTGGTAGAATTCGGCTGTGAATCCATCTGGTCCTGGACTTTTTTTGGTTGGTAGGCTGTTAATTATTGCCTCAATTTCAGAGCCTGATATTGGTCTATTCAGGGATGCAACTTCTTCCTGGTTTTGTCTTGGGAGGGTGTATGTGTCCAGGAATTTATCCATTTCCTCTAAATTTTCTAGTTTTTTTGCGTAGAGGTGTTTATAGTATTCTCTGATGGTAGATTGTATTTCTGTGGGCTCAATGGTGATATCCCCTTTATCATTTTTTATTGCATCTATTTGATTCTTCTCTCTTTTCTTCTTTATTAGTCTTGCCAGCGGTCTATCAATTTTGTTGATCTTTTCAGAAAACCAGCTCCTGGATTCATTGATTTTTTTGAGCGATTTTTGTGTCTCTGTCTCCTTCAGTTCTGCTCTGATCTTAGTTATTTCTTGCCTTCTGCTAGCTTTTGAATGTGTTTGCTCTTGCTTCTCTAGTTCTTTTAATAGTGATGTTAGGGTGTCAACTTTAGATCTTTCCTGCTTTCTCTTGTGGGCATTTAGTGCTATAAATTTCCCTCTACACACTGCTTTAAATGTGTCCCAGAGATTCTGGTATGTTGTGTCTTTGTTCTTATTGGTTTCAAAGAACATCTTTATTTCTGCCTTCATTTCGTTATGTACCCGGTAGTCATTCAGGAGCAGGTTGTTCAGTTTCCATGTAGTTGAGCGGTTTTGAGTGAGTTTCTTAATCCTGAGTTCTAGTTTGATTGCACTGTGGTCTGAGAGACAGTTTGTTATAATTTGTGTTCTTTTACATTTGCTGAGGAGTGCTTTACTTCCAACTATGTGGTTAGTTTTGGAATAGGTGCGGTGTGGTGCTGAGAAGAATGTATATTCTGTTGATTTGGGGTGGAGAGTTCTGTAGATGTCTATTAGATCTGCTTGGTGCAGAGCTGAATTCAATTCCTGGATATCCTTGTTAACTTTCTGTCTTGTGGATATGTCTAATGTTGACAGTGGGGTGTTAAAATCTCCCATTATTATTGTGTGGGAGTCTAAGTCTCTTTGTAGGTCTCTCAGGACTTGCTTTATGAATCTGGGTGCTCCTGTATTGGGTGCATATATATTTAGGATAGTTAGCTCTTCTTGTTGAATTGATCCCTTTACCATTATATAATGGCCTTCTTTGTCTCTTTTAATCTTTGTTGGTTTAAAGTCTGTTTTATCCGGTGAAACCCCGTCTCTACTAAAACTACAAAAAATTAGCCGGGCGTGGTGGCAGGCACCTGTAGTCCCAGCTACTCTGGAGGCTGAGGCAGGAGAATGGTGTGAACCTGGGAGGCGGAGCTTGCAGTGAGCCGAGACCGCACCACTGCACTCCAGCCTGGGCGACAGAGTGAGACTCCGTCTCAAAAAAAAAAATAATAATAAAGTCTGTTTTATCAGAGACTAGGATTGCAACCCCTGCCTTTTTTTGTTTTCCATTTGTTTGGTAGATCTTCCTCTATCCCTTTATTTTGAGGCTACGTGTGTCTCTGCATGTGAGATGAGTCTCCTGAATACAGCACACTGATGGGTCTTGACTCTATCCAATTTGCCAGTCTGTGTCTTTTAATTGGAGCCTTTAGCCCATTTACACTTAAGGTTAATATTGTTATGTGTGAATTTCATCCTGTTATTATGATGTTAGCTGGTTATTTTGCTTGTGAGTTGATGCAGCTTCTTCCTAGCATCGATGGTCTTTACAATTTGGCATGTTTTTGCAGTGGCTGGTACTGGTTGTTCCTTTCCATGTTTAGTGCTTCCTTCAGGAGCTCTTTTAGGGCAGGCCTGATGGTGACAAAATCTCTCAGCATTTGCTTGTCTGTAAAGTATTTTATTTCTCCTTCACTTATGAAGCTTAGTTTGGCTGGATATGAAATTCTGGGTTGAAAATTCTATTCTTTAAGAATGTTGAATATTGGCCCCCACTCTTTTCTGGCTTGTAGAGTTTCTGCCAAGAAAGAGATCTGCTGTTAGTCTGATGGGCTTCCCTTTGTGGGTAAGCCGACCTTTCTCTCTGGCTGCCTTTAACATTTTTTCCTTCATTTCAACTTTGGTGAATCTGACAATTATGTGTCTTGGAGTTGCTCTTCTCGAGGAGTATCTTTGTGGCATTCTGTGTATTTCCTGAATTTGAATGTTGGCCTGCCTTGCTAGGTTGGGGAAATTCTCCTGGATAATATCTTGCAGAGTGTTTTCCAACTTGATTCCATTCTCCCCGTCACTTTCAGGTGCACTAATCAGACAAAGATTTGGTCTTTTCACATAGTCCCATATTTCTTGGAGGATTTGTTATTTCTTTTTACTCTTTTTTCTCTAAACTTCTCTTCTTGCTTCATTTCATTCATGTGATCTTCAATCACTGATACTCTTTCTTCCAGTTCATCGAATCAGTTACTAAGCTTGTGTATGCATTATGTAGTTCTCGTGCCATGGTTTTCAGCTACATCAGGTCATTTAAGGACTTCTCTACACTGGTTATTCTTGTTAGCCATTCGTCTAATCTTTTTTCAAGGTTTTTAGCTTCTTTGTGATGGGTTCGAACTTCCTCCTTTAGCTCGGAGAAATTTAATTGTCTGAAGCCTTCTTCTCTCAACTCGTCAAAGTCATTCTCCATCCAGCTTTGTTCCATTGCTGGTGAGGAGCTGTGTTCCTTTGGAGGAGGAGAGGCTCTCTGATTCTTAGAATCTTCAGTTTTTCTGCTCTGTTTTGTCCCCATCTTTGTGGTTTTACTACCTTTGGTCTATGATGATGGTGACATACAGATGGGGTTTTGATGTGGATGTCCTTTCTGTTTGTTAGTTTTCCTTCTAACAGTCAGGACCCTCAGCTGCAGGTCTGTTGGAGTTTGCTGGAGGTACACTATAGACCCTGTTTACCTGGGTATCAGCAGCAGAGGCTGCAGATCAGTGAATATTGCTGAACAGCAAATGTTGCTGCCTGATCGTTCCTCTGGAAGCTTCATCTCAGAGGGGTACCCTGCCTTGTGGGGTGTCAGTCTGCCCCTACTGGGTGGTGCCTCCCAGTTATGCTACTCAGGGGTCAAGGACCCACTTGAAGGGGTAGCCTGTCCATTCTCAGATCTCAAACTCTGTGCTGGGAGAACCACTACTCTCTTCAAAGCTGTCAGACAGGGATATTTAAGTCTGCAGAAGTTTCTGCTGCCTTTTGTTCAGCTATGCCCTGCCCTCAGAGGTGGAGTCTACAGAGGCAGGTAGGCCTCCTTGAGCTGTGGTGGGCTCCACCCAGTTCAAGCATCCTGGTCTCTTTGTTTACCTACTCAAGCCTCAGCAATGGTGGGCACCCCTCCCACAGCCTCACTGCCACCTTGCAGTTCGATCTCAGACTGCTGTGCTAGCAATGAATGAGGCTCTGTGGGCATGGGACCCTCCAATCCAGGTGTGGGATATAATCTCCTGGTGTGTCATTTGCTGAGACCATTGGAAAAGTGCAGTATTAGGGTGGGAGTGACCCAATTTTCCAGGTGCTGTCTGTCACAGCTTCCCTCAGCTAGGAAAGGGAATTCCCTGACCCTTCGTGCTTCCTGGGTGAGGTGATGCCTCGCCCTGCTTCAGTTCATGCTCGGTGGGCTGCACCCACTGTCCTGCACCCACTGTCTGACAAGCCCCAGTGAGATGAACCCAGTACCTCAATTGGAAATGCAGAAATCACCTGTCTTCTGCATTGCTCACACTGGGAGCTGTAGACTGGAGCTGTTCCTATTCCATCATCTTGGAACCACCTCCCCCCAGAAGTTGTGTTTATAATGTACTTATATAACAGCCACATACAGTGCTCATGTACAAACATTTTTATAAAAACTCTCTCTTTCTCTCTTCTTTCTAGACCCAAAATGGCCACTGTCAGGGAACCTGCCCCAATAGTCACGTAGGTTCTTTTCTGTGTTCCCTAAGCATCAGCTGGTTTGAGAAGTAAAGGGACAGAGTACAAAAGAGAGAAATTTTAAAGCTGGGCATCCGGGGAAAACATCATATGTTGGTAGGTTCTGTGATGCCCCACAAGCCACAAAACCAGCAAGTTTTTATTAGGGACTTTCAAAAGGGGAGGGAGTGTATGAATAGGTGTGGGTCACAGAGATCACCTACTTCACAAGGTGATAGAATATCACAAGGCAAATGGAGGCAGGGGGAAATCACAGGACCACAGGACCGGGGCAAAATTAAAATTGCTAATGAAGGTTCAGGCACCATTGTCATTGATAACATCTTATCAAGAGACAGGGTTTTGAGAGGAACTGGTCTGACCAGAATTTATTAGGCAGGAATTTCCTCTTCCTAATAAGCCTGGGGCCACTATGGGAGACTGGGGTCTATTTCACCCCTACAGCCTCGACCATAGAAGACAGCCACGCCCAGGGGGGCCAGTTCAGAGACCCACCCCCAGGTGCATATTCTCTTTCCCAGGGATGTTCCTTGCTGAGAAAAAGAATTCAGCTATATTTCTCCCATTTGCTTTTGAAAGAAGAGAAATATGGCTCTGTTCTGCCTGGCTCACCGGCGGTCAGAGTTTAAGGTTATCTCTCTTGTTTCCTCAACATTGCTGTTATACTGTTCTTTTTTCAAGGTGCCCAGATTTCATATTGTTCAAACACACATGCTCTACAATTTGTGCAGTTAATGCAATTCTCACAGGGTCCTGAGGCGACATACATCCTCCTCAGTTTACGAGATGACAGGATTAAGAGATTAAAGTAAAGACAGGCATAGGAAATCACAAGGGGATTGATTGGGGAAGTTATAAGTGTCCATGAAATCTTCACAATTTATGTTTAGAGATTGCAGTAAAGACAGGCATAAGAAATTATAAAAGTATTAATTTGTGGAACTAATAAATGTCCATGAAATCTTCACAATCCATGTTCTTCTGCCATGGCTTCAGCTGGTCCCTCTGTTTGGGGGTCCCTGACTTCCTGCAACAGGCTGCACTCCAATTGTTTCCAATTAGACCTGTTTTAAGCACATGTTACGTGGAAACAAGGGAGTGAGTTCCCTCACCTTGATATCTGCTTGGTGACAATGTTGTGCCTGATGGGCAGTTGGGCACCAAGGGGTCTGATCGTCATCTGAGAGTGACACATCTATAGTATCAGAAAATGTAGAGGCACTTGCCTCTGTATTTGGTGTGCTGCTGGAAAAGAAAAAAATACATATCGCATGGTTGCACAGATTTTCTTTTACATATAGTTGGCTGATAATGGTGAAATTTTAGTAGAGTCTGGATCACCTAAAAAATGTATTCAGAAAGTTCATCCATTCACTGTGGACTTCTAGCAGGAGAGCTTAATTCTGTAGAAATTTCAAGCAAAATGACTTATTGTCAAAGTAAAATTACTATCTCATTTGCTTTTATTTTAATGGAGTTAAGATTAGATTTGCACTCTACTTAAAGTTAAGTAGTTTTGCTGGTGTATGTCTTCAAGTTTAACAAAAATATTAGATAAAATCTTACGTCTTCAAGTGAAACTCTCTTCAACTTGTGTTTGAAGTAACTGTGCTTAAAAAAAAGTGTTGGATGACAGTTGTGATGGATTAGACCTGGAAACAAGACAGAAATTGGTACCACATTTGATAGAGAGTAGATGAATCATGTTAGGGTTAATATCCTGACAGCAAAACACTTGCATTTAAACTTCTGAATGGATATAGATGGTTCAGTCTATTCAGACATCCTGGCAAGAGTCAATTTAGGATCTTGGTAGGATGTTGGCTTGTGAGAGGCATAATTTTTCAGGAAGTAATCACAAAGCTGGGTGTTGACAGCTTTGAGTTCAAATTTCAGACTCTGTAATATCACATAAATCACTCAATTCCTCTGTGGATCTGTTTTGCTACCTGTAAAATATGATTCATTGTGTTTCTTTCATACATATCTCATTGTAGTTCTCACTCAAATACTCTACTTCATATTTTAAGAATTAGGAAATAATTAAAAATATTTCTTGCCAAATCATAGTTATTGATGGGCACATAATTTTTTTCCTTGAAAATTCATTACTCTCTGTGCCTGTTAGAAAAGTGAGAAAGTCTTAGACCAGTTAGCTACTGGAAACAATGTGAAGCATGAGTTCAGTGTAGTCATAAACCAAATTCCATTACAGGAATCAGACATTAGTATTGTTATTCACTTGGCTGTGATCATTTTGTGATCAAGGAGAAAATCTGACTTTTGCACAAAGTCCTTTTACTCTGTGGGTTTATATTTTTGGCCGACAAATGGAGAGGTAAATTGACGATGACTTGCCAGCTGAGAATACTGTGTACTGTCTACCACCATAGGGAGCCAGAATTTTGTCATTTAGCGTGATATCTTTTTAGCTTTCCTTACCCAGATTTCCAGCAAAAAAGCAAATTTCTGTATTTCTCAATGAAAAAACCTTTTAAAAGGTAAGGAGAATCCATTGTTAGCCCTGGCTGTTCCTGGGGTGAATGTTGATAAGACTGCATTAAACTGTCATCAAGGCTGGCTTCAGGCATGATGGGAAGACTCTTCCATCATCAGCAAGCATTGATTCCTCATGGACTAGGTGTATTAGTCCATTTTCACGCTGCTGACAAAGACATACTTGAGACTGGGTAATTTATAAAGGAAAGAAGTTTAATTTACTCACGGTTCTGCAGGGCTGGGGAGGCTTCAGGAAACTTACAATCATGGTGGAAGAAGAAGCAAGCATGTCCTTCTTCACATGGCTGCAGGAAGGAGAAGAATGAGTGAAGTGGGGAAAAGCCCCCTATAAGACCATCAGATCTTGTGAGAGCTCTCTCAGTATTACAAGAACAGCATGCGGGAATTGCCCCCATGATCCAATTACCTCCCACCAGGTCCCTCCCAACACATGTAGGGATTATGAGAACTGCAATTCAAAATGAGATTTGTGTAGGGACACAGCCAAATCATATCACTAGGTGAGGGTTGTGAAGCCAGGGAGTGGGGTGGTGAAGTATTTAAGGCCTTCTGGGGAAACAACACAGCATAGCACTGTGGTTAAGGGACAATACTTTGGGAGCCAGATAGGTCTGGGAGGAAATCCTAGCTCAGTACTCAGTATACATGCAACTTTGGACAAATGACTTAACTTTTTTAGTCTAAATGAGCTCATCTGTAAAATACGAGCATTATTGCCTACCTTGTAGGTCTGTTGTAAAGATTACCTGAGATAATGTGTGCCAAATATTTGGCAATGTCAAGACCTGGGGTGTGGCATGTGCTCATCCTTCTCAGACAGCCCTCCCATGGGTCTTTCCCTTTCTGGTCCCATTTGTAAATAAATATTAAAAATTCTTGGTGTCTGTTGCTTTAAAAAAGCATTTTGGGTTGCCATTTATATTTTTAATTAATTAAATTTAATTTCCCTTTACCTCTGTATGTGGCCGGCATTATAACTTGGATTTAGATACAATATATGCTACAACTAGTCATTTCTGGAAGATGAGTTAGGGGTCCCTTGGGAGTCAATTGCATGAGCTCTTGAGTTAGACTTCATACAAAAAGAAGTTGGAAATGAGACGGTCAGGTTTACTTCAAGTGCAGTGCTCGGGGCAGAGGAAAGGGCTGATCACTATGTTAGTCCCTCAGGCTTGTTGCTGTGTTACTTAATACCCTTTAAGCAACATGGGCACTTATTAGTAGGATATATGGTGTCCCATGTGTGTATTTCAGGTGGTACTGTGAAGCCAGCCACTCTGTTGTCAAGGAGGCTTGTTTGTTTGATTGTCCTTACCTGAATCAGCTACACATCTTTCATGAACTCCAGGATACCTGTCTCTGGAGATAAGAACAGCTGTGTTCAGTCAAGATGCATCAAAACAGACGCATAGTTACTGGCAGAACAGCCTCATCAGGCTTTGGGGAGCTGAATCTTTATAAACAGCCATGAAATTACTTGATGCAATTGGCCCTTTCAAACACTGCTCTTTACCCATTGGCTGTTACCATTGGTGCCATATATGTAAGCAGTCACTAGAGTCTCCTCAGCCATTCAGCTGAATACGTTCCCAGCATCATTCTGCTGTCAGTCAACTGGGAGAGTATATAGTCTTGGTCTCTTATGGCAACAGCAGGTGTGTGTGTGTGTGTGTGTGTGTGTGTGTGTGTGTAGCCATGTGTAGATGGCAAGTTTTAAGTACAGCATGGCTCTCTGATCAATATAGCCCATTCTTTTTTTTTTTTTTTTAAAGAATCTGGCCACTTATATTTATTCATAGGAAATTAAATTCCATGTATGTTGGGCAGCTGGAATTTTATTACTTTCAGGAGGAACAATAAATGTTTTTAAACATCAGTTTATACAAAACATCTAAAGTCTCCTCCAACATATTCTGTTCATCACTGGAGGTCCTGGCTCTATGAAGAATGATCAGATTTGGTAAACAGTTTTCCTAAATAGAATGTGTGAAATAATTATCCGTGGTTCTTGACATATACAGAATAGGAAGGAGTAAATTACATATAGAATTTGGAGCTAGAAATCCTCCTATGAAATTCAGATTAAGGATTGGTTTTATACTTAATGTCCCTCTTCCAGGAGATTAATAAAGCAGGGCTGATTCTAAACATTTAATGACTATTTACCTGGTGTGATTTGGGAGGCATAAAAATTATCTGCCTCAGTATAGTTTTTTTTTACCCAAATGATAATATCTATCTCTAAGATTCATTCTTTTAGGTTAAATATTGCCTCCTTACCTAGTTCTCTTTGTTAGAAGTAGATAATTCATAATGCTACTTATATTTTGGTGTTAATTTCTTTATTCAATATATCTCTCCCTCTTATAAGATGGGTGTGTGTGTGTGTATGGGTGTGTGTGTGTATGTGTGTGTGTGTGTGTGTCTGTGTGTGTGTTTATGGGTTTGACTGTACTAGTCACAGGGTTATGGCTATGGACTACTGTATACCTAGAGAGAGGGCTGGAGGTTGGCTGGGTAGGAAGCATTTGTAAGACATACTTTTAAATTTTGCACAAGGCATTATCTTAGGACTTATTTTGGGGTTATAGCCTTAGAATTCTTGATATAGAGAATTTCTTTTTCTCAGTGATCATATTTTACATCACAGATAATGATTCCCATCGACTTAGCTGTTATCATATGCCCGCCCCAGGGCCAATCACAGTGATCATGAGTTTAAAGACATGGGATTGGTCAATTTAGGCCACACACCTCAGTTACCTGAAAGCAGGGGTTGGTGGTGTATTGTACTTGGCAGCCTCATCAGAACCATGTGGAGTAAGGGAAGAGAGTTTTCTAAGGCAGATGGGGTTGCTATCTGTGCTAGAAAAGGAAGAGGCATGGCAAAACACAAATGACACTAACCACTGGACTCTTCTGACTCAAACTCATCTCCACTCAGAGTTTTATGGTGTAAAATAATTCATTCTAACCAGAAGAGTGTGGTGAGTGAGTGAAGGCTAGATGTTTGGAATATGTGCACCCCTGGGGAGGGGGTGATTCTGAAACTCTGCCTCTCTGTGCTTGAGATGAAATAAATCAATACAAAATAGAAGCATTTGGCCACATGACACCAACACATAAACATGGATCATTTGTAAATGTGCTAATGACGAGACCAAGGCGTTTTGCACTTCTGCATCAAAGGGGTATCTTCTAGACTTGGCCTTTCAATAGAGAAATATCATCTCCAAGGAGGTGAGGATTGTGATTGGCAGCCTCACAGGGGTGGGGGAGCGAAAAGCTTAGATATTACAATGGTTTATGGCTTTCCAAAGCTACAGTGCATAAACATATATGCAATATCATGGGGAGGACAATTTAAAAAAATACCTAATAGAGATCTTTAGGAGACAATAATGGAAAAAAAGGTTGAGACACATTGTTCTATATCTAAGCAAGTTGACTTATCTTAGGAAGATGTGAACTAGAATGAAATGATGTTATGAAACTTGTGATCAGAGACACAGCGAGACTGGTGAAAACACAATTGGGATTGGAACCCAGCCACCTCCTAACTCTGTGGAAATGGACAAGAAACTTAATCTCTCTGCATCTCAGTTTCCTAATAGTGACTTTTTGTGGTCAATCCTTCCCCCAACTACTGGCCTGAGGCAACTATTGATCTGCCTTCTGTCACTGGTTTCCTAAGATTTCATGTAAATAGAATCATACAATATATGTTCCTTGTCTTGCGTCTGACTTCTTTTGCTCATGATATTTTTGAGATTCATTGATGTTGTTGTAATGTATCAGTATTTAATTCCTTTTGATTGCTAATTTGTATTCTACTCATCAGCTGATGGGCATTTAGATTATTGACAGTTTGGGGCTATTAAGAATAATGCTACTATGAACATTTATGTGCAAGGCTTTGTGTGGACATTACTTGACAAACTTTTTTTTTTTTTTGACAGAGTCTTGCTCTGTTGCCCAGGGTGGAGTGCAGTGGCGTGATCTCAGCTCACTGCAACCTCCACCTCCCAAGTTCAAGCAATTCTCTTGTCTCAGCCTCCTGAGTAGCTAGGACTACAGGCACCCACCACCACACCTGACGAATTTTTGTATTTTCAGTAGAGGTGGGGTTGCACCACGTTGGCCAGGCTGGCCTTGAACTCCTGACCTCAAGTGATCTGTCTGCCTCGGCCTCCGAAAGTGCTGGGATTACAGGTGTGAACCACTGCGCCCAGCCCCAAACTTTTTTTATACTTGGTTCTTGCTGCCAGATGCCACTGGATACCAGATATTCTATGTAGTTAATACATACATAAACTGTACATTGTGCAAAACAAACAAAAGACAAAAAGCAGGCAAGAAAAAATACAAATGAGTAAACTGGATAGAATTCTTTTTGAAATGCTGCAGATTTTATAAATATTTATTGCTAGAAATAGCATATTTAAAAAATACTTGGAGTGTGAAAAAGTATGTGAAATGCAGACACCCCCAAATGTACAAACTTATCATACTAGTGGTATAATTTTGCAAAACTAATGCATAACTATGTAAAATACAAAATTAGGTTCAAAGTATTTTGGGACACACTGGCTATAGAAAAAACTTAATTCATAAGGGGATGCCTAATTCATAATTTTTGGCAGAAAAAATATCCTTAAGCAAGTAGGTTTCAGGTAAACAAATTTTAGGCAAATTCACTTTAGGCAAATTTCACTGTCAATGGAATAGCATTTGTGATTAATTAAACATGGATGGCAAAAGGAGAGGTCAAACCTAGGGTGATTCTTAGGTTTTTCTTAAGGACTACCAGGCAGATAGAGGTATCATTCATGGAGATGAGAAATTTAGGAAGGGAAGGAGGATTTGTGGTGACATTGGGAGGGGAGAAAATGAGTTCAGGTTTATTTGTGTTGAGTTTGAGCTTCTTGGGAGGCATCTGGGCCAAGGTGTCCAGTAGGTATAAGATTTATGGAACACAGCAAAAATCTGGCTTGGAGATACCTAAAATTAGGGCTTCATATGGGAGAAAGCCACAGCACACAGGTGTTTAGACACATGGAGACACATCAGGAGAATTGCTGGGGTTGGAGGAGCTCTGTAGGAGACACTTATTCCAATGCAAGAAATTATGAGGATTTCCTGTTGATTTTGCCTGAGTTTCTCCAAGTAAAGCTCCTCTGGATGTTCCAGGGCACCAGACATACCCACAAGTCCTTACACCTCAGGGACTCATGGCTTTGGCTTAAAGGGGGCAGGTGATTCTATGAACAGCATGGATTTGTTCCAGGGATTAATATGTGTTGGAAGCTACAAAGAAAAACTGAAAATGTGGACTCTCTGAAAACGATATTAGGGAATAAGTGTCACTGCTTTGGAGCTCCTTGCACAGTGTGTAACATAAAAAGGGAGGGGGAGAGTGTGGCAGATGCCTTTGGTGCCCATGCCACCTCCCCACTGCCCATTTCTAGTTTCAGCTAGGGCTGTGGCAGATGGTTCTGGTGAACTGAGGCTCACTTTGTGTATCTTTCTGATGTCTCTCTTAGGGTATTCTCTGGCTTTGTAGAAGCCTCCTTGGCTTATATGCAATTGCAGCCCAGAAATCCAGGAGAGCCAATGCTCTCGGGAGCAACCTTCAATCAGTAGGTATTGGGATCTGGTGGCTAAATACTCCAGCTACCAGTCCTGCAGGTGGGCAGCATTGGAGACATCCTGTATGCTTTGTGGGGGCCCTGGTTGAACCATGCCGTTTCTTCCAATGCTACTTGGATAACACATCTTTATATTTTCTTTTCCTCTTTTCTTGTCTCACTGTATCATTCATTCACTCCAGATTCCTGCGTCACTTCTCATATAAGCCATCTGCACCCAAGTGCTTGCCTCAGGTTCTGCTTTTGGGGGAACTTACTCTAAGACAACTAGCTTTGCCCACTCTTCAACAGAACATGGTCTGCTTGAGTGCTTCCCACTGGCCTTGGCTGCAGGAAGACACTGTGGTGTCTGGCAGAAACAGCAGGGGGCCCAATGGATGCAGCAACACCCAACCAACGGGAGCCAGGAGGTGAAGGTGAAGGCGGGAACTGAGGTTGGTACATGGTAACTATGGGGCAGTGGGCTGGATGTGTCCATGAGACAACCCCAGGGGACTTTAGAAGTACGTGGTAGGGACTTGGCTGCACACTGGGATTCTGCATTGTCAGGAATGGGTAAGAGCCAGTGAAACCCTAGTTATGCACAAGATTTGGAACTGTCAGAATATGTGTGGTTGTTTAAGCAATGACTAATGACAGTGAGTAAAAATTTCCTAGGAATAGCCCACTGGTTCTCAACCTTTGGTGCACATCAGAATCACCTAAGGAACTTTTTCAAAGTACAGATGTCCCCGAAGTGCAATCTCTAGGAGTCTAGCTATCTCTATTGTATATTTTGGAAAAATTCCTCAGCTGATAATGATGCCCAATAAAACTTGAGGACCTCTTTGCAAAGTGAAACAACAATAAGGCCAGAGGTAGAAGTCCGAGGAGGCATTAACACGTAAGAAGTAGACAGAGAAAGATGTCTGCGAATGAAGGTAGGAGGGAGCAGTCAGAAAGGAGGCGGGGAGAGGCTCGAAGAGGGGAAGTAAGGCTCATGACGGGAAGACTGAAAAAAATGTTGGTAGAGGCAGTTTCAGGGAAACAGTGGGGGCCGATGTCAAGTCACAGCAGACTAAGGAATGAATTGAAGAGGAAAAGGACAGGAGTGTACTATAACATGTTCACACGGCTCACAGATCAAATTCTGTCTTCCACTAAATCGCAGCCACTCCGTAGAAAAGCACATACGGTGGTGCACAGAAAACCTAGGGTTAGTACAGCTCCGCCCCCACCCTCAGCACCAGGGAGACTGTGGCTGCGCCGCCTCTAGAAAAGTACCTGTGAGAATCTTTAACAGATAACAATCTCCAAGAAATTAAGAAGGAAAAGACCCTTGAAATAAGCATTTCGGAACAGTGGACTCAAAGAAAGGGATTGTATTTTGATGTTTTGAAATGCAAGTTGTCTAAATAGCATGCTTTCCCCTCTTGGACGGCGTGCAGACTGTCAATCCCTAGCGTCACGCCCTCTGGAAGGCTGCAGCGCCCAGAAGGGAGGAGACGCCCCTTTCGGGGAAGATCTCCTCGGCTACATTTGTCTTGCACTGTGGCACTGCATCCTCTAGATGGCGATAAATCTCCAAAGAACGCCAAGCCTTTCCTCCTGGCTATAGGTCCCTTGGCAAATTGCTTTCTTAAAAGTAGAGAAAAATGAGAGACATTTCTTCAGAATTGACTGGAAGCTGCTGAGAAAGCTCTTCCTTGCCTCTTAGTTCTTGAAAGGCCCTTGAAACGGTGGCAAGGGTCCAGCGATTGGAATATTGAAGTCTAATCAAGGAAGGAGCTGCTGCATTTCTCAGTATCCTGGAGCTGGGACCTGGAAGTAGTGATGGTGGGTGGTAAAGAGCTCCCAGACAGACTTCCCTGCTTTGCAGAAACCGCCTCTTCCCCAGGCTGTAACACCTGTGGGTTCTTACCCTTCTCAACAGGGGCATGTCTGTTCATTTTCCATAGGGTAGCTGATGCTAATATGAAACAATTTTTTGTTGTTGTTGTTTTGCATTTATCCACCAGGTGCCACTATGTGCCAAGTGCTTTAGAAATCGCATTCAACCCTCTCAAGTAGGTTCTAGTATTTTTCCCTTATTTAAATAATGGAAATACTTGGCCAAAGTCACTGTGGCTGGGTTTTGATTCTAGAGCTTAGGTTCTTAATCACACTGCTATAGTACCTCAAGGACAATGCCTCAAAACACTCAAACCTCTGGAAAAGGATCTCAAGGATCAGTAAAGTGTCTCTCAGGAGACTGGCCCAGAACATGAGACGATGAGGTGTCCAGGGGCTCAGGTTTTCTGAAAGGAGCATGAAGGCACCCTGGAGAGGGTAAAAGAGTTCAGAAGAGAGAACTGAGGTGTGTGTGAGCCAAGGATGAGATGACTGTTCTTCCCAGAGCTGCCAGCGGCCAGCCCCACCTGTGATTTGGGACTGGGCTATTAACCAATAAATGGCCTCAGACTTTTTAGTTTGATAGTCAGTGACTTTCTTGGAAACCAGTCAGCCAAATGACCTGTTCAAAGCAGTAAGCAAGTGCACATTTGATCTGGAAATGGGATTGGCAGTCACTGGCCTATTGTGTCTCTGGGTGGGGGCAGCTTTGGTTTCTGACTGTCAGAGAAAGATTCCACCTGAAACATGAACCAGCAGGGCTTGGGGTAGGCTTGGTGCAGATGTCTCTATGGTGAACTTCTTACAGGGAGTCACCAGGAAGAATGTTCAGGTTCTGTTTTGGAGATGCAGTTAGTGGCACTGAAGTCACTTTTCTTGCCCTTTCCCCAGTTTGCCTTTAGCATGACTAAAAACATTTAAAGATGACCATTTGTTGATTATGTGCTTGCTATGTGTCTGGCCCTATCTATAATGAGCCATTTATGTGCACTATCTTATCCACCTCTTACATAACCCTATGAGGTAAATCTTATTATCTCCATTCTACAGATGAGAAAACTGAGACTTAGTGTGGTCAAGTAACTTACTCAAAGACACACAGGAAGTAAGTGGCAGAACCCTGGTCTCTTTATTCTGAGACCTTTCTTTTACCTACTCTGTTAGGCAGAATCTTCTTTCTCTGCCTAAAATCCGGCTCATTAGCAAAGGCAGAAGCAGAGATGTACAATGATTACTGGAACTCACAAGTCACAGGCTTCTCTGTGCCTCCCCAGAGCAGACAAGATTCAGTTTGAAAGGAAGTCAGTGAGATGTAAAGGAAGGTCTTGGAAACCTAGAACTGTCAGACATGAGGAATGACATTTCTGCTCCCTGGCTGTGGCTGTGGGAGACAGATTTGCAAGCCAGGAGGCAGGCCCTGCACTTCTTGAATGAAATTCTGAGGTTGAGTTTGGTTGCCTGCTTCTAGTCTGTTGTCTGGCCATGTGGCTATTATTAACTCTATTAGTACCTCAGTCAACTGGCTGTATTTAACCGTAACATTAACACTGATGGCACCTTGATGGCAGCCGAGGATTACAGTTGACGGGGCAGCTCTATCCTGGTGATCAACGGGATGCTTGATGTTGCAGCCACATTTGCCTCCCCTACCTCAAATACTCGAGTGCTTTTACTATATTATCAACATCCATCCTAAAAATGCTGTCGATAGCTAGCTATTTTCCCTTTTCCTCAAGGATCCTGAAATGCTTTGCACGTGTTCTTCCTACAGAAAGATAGAAGGCTGGTGTTATAGTTTATCCCCATCTACAAGATGGATATCCTTAAAAGCAAATTAGAAGCTGAGCTGTGTCTCTGCACAATGGCTTCCTTTCACATACCGTGTTTCTCTCCAGAGATACAAGAATATACAGAAATACAAAAGCCTTATTTATGAAAACATAGAGGAAAACATTTGAACGTTCACTTTTATCAGCACTGCATTTTCTTACTTAGCATTAATCCTTTGGCTCATTTTTATTCTTTAATAGAAACACATATCCATGTTAACAAACAAAGAAAATTAAAACCTTGTCAATCAAAAATTATTTGATTATGTTAATGGTTTTATTTATTGTCTTTTTCTGCCTCTTAGTGTGATTTCTCTTCTCCATATACTTTTAAGAAAAAATTGTTTCTTCAGCCTATCAACTAACATTTGTTAAGCTCTTCCTATGCATATGGCACTATTCAAGGCTCTGTATGGGACATAGGTTTGTGTACCTTTTTCTTCCATAAAAGAGCTTACAATTTAGCTGGGAAGAAACCTGTCTATCCATGTTTATGTTAATATAGAGTTACTACCTCTATTGTTAGTTATGACAAATAAGAGACACAGATATGTCTTCTAGGACTTCATAGGAAGGAGACGTCACTGTGAGTGGGCTGTTCAGAGATGAGTTCTGGGAAGTAGTGATCATTCATTCATCCATTCCACAAATACTTGTTGTGCTGGCCACTTGGCAGCTTGCTGGGGCTACAATGATGGATCAGAAATGCTCCTTGAGAAACTCATGATAGCAGGGAAACAGATGAATAAATAGCTGATTATAATCTAGGCCACGATGACTGGAAAAGGCTGAGCAGTTTGTGCAAAGTTTGGCCTAGGGGGAGAAAATGGAGGCAAGTGGGGCTAAAACCCAATCACCATCCCCTCTTCCAGGGCAGACATGAGAACTACAGGGACTTTTGTCACAGAGGGGGAGCCTCTTTGCAAATCCTGCCAAGGCATCTTATGTACCAGTGGCTGCCCTGAGTGTGATCAATTTTTTTTCTATTTAAAAATTTACATACAATAAAATTCATTTTTTAGGTGTATAGTTCTGTGAGTTTTGGTAAATGCATAGAGTCATGTAACTATCACACATCATGATATAGAATAGTTCCGTTGTTCTTCTAAAAAAATTCCCTCTACCTCTTTGTGGTTAAGCCTGCCTTCTTCCCAGTGCCTGGAAACCACCAATCTGTTCTCCAATTCTACAGTTGTCTTTTCCAGAATGTCACATAAATGGTGCCATACAGAGTATAGCCTTTTGGGTCTGCCCTCTTACATAGCACAGTGTATTTGAGATTCATCCATGTTGTTGCATGTATTGATTGTTTGTTTCTTTTTGTTGATGAGCAGTTTTCCACTGAATGGATGTGCCACAGTTTGTTTATCCATTCCCAACTTGAGGGATATTCTGATTGTTTCCAGTTTTTGGTGATGTAGCTGCTATAAACATTTACATATTATTTTCTGTGTGAACACAGGTTTTCATTTCATTTGGGTAATTATCCAGGAGCGAGGTTGCTGGGTTGTATGGTAAATATATATTTAGTTTCATAAGAAACTACTTAAAGATAAAATAAATCTACGATGAAACAACTTACACTCTTTTATAGTGGTTATGCCAGTTTGCATTCCTACCAGCAATGTATGAGAATTCCAGTTGCTCTGTATCCTTGCCAGCACTTGATAATTCTTCTTCTTTTTTAATTTAGCCATTCTATTAGTGATGTAATAGTATCATTGTGGTTTCAATTTGTTTTTCACTAATGACTAGTTATATAAAACATATTTCACAGGCTTATTTGCCATCTATATATCTTCCGGGTAATGTACCTGTTGAAATCTTTCCTCATTTAAAAAACTAGATTTGCTTGATGTGGTTGAGTTTTGAGAATTCTTCTTTTTCTTTCTTTCCTTTTTAAAATTTTTCCAGACAGGGTCTCACTCTGTCTCCCAGGCTGGAGTGTAGTGGCACCATCATAGCTCACTGCAGCCTCGAACTCCTGGGATCAAATGATCCTCCTTCTTCATGAGAATTCTTTATATATTCTCAATACAAATCGTTTGTCAGATGTGAAATTTACAATTATTTTCTCCCAGTTTGTCCTTTCTAGCTATGTCTTTCTCAGAGCAAAAACTTAAAGATTTAATAAATCCAACTTACCATTTTTTAAATTTTTCTTTTCTTTCTTTCTTTTCTTTTCTTTTTTTTTTTGAGATGGAATCTCTGTTGCCCAGGCTGGAGTGCAGTGACCTGATCTCCGCTCACTGCAACTTCCACCTCCTGGGTTCAAGCAATTCTCCTGCCTCAGCCTCCCGAGTAGCTGGGATTACAGGCATGTGCCACCACGCCCAGCTAATTTTGGTATTTTTAGTAGAGACAGGGTTTCACCATGTTGGCCACACTGGTCTCGGACTCCTGGCCTCAAGTGATCTGCCCACCTGGGCCTCCCAAAGTGCTGGGATTATAGGCGTAAGCAAGTAATTTTTAAATTTTATTGATTGCAATTTTGTTGTTATATCTAAGAACTGTGTCTAACTCAAAGTTACAAAGATTTTTCTTTGAGAAATTTTACAATTTTAGGTTTATATTTAGGTCCATTATCCATTTTGAGTTAATTTTTGTATATGGTACAAGGTGTGGATTGAAGCACTTTTTTTTTGTACATATGGATATCCAACTGTTCCAGCATTATTTGTTGAAAAGACTATCTTCTCTTCATTAAAGTGTTTTGCTTTTTTGTTAAAAATCAATTGGTCATGTTTATGTGGGTCTCTTTCTGGGTTTTCTATTTTGTTCCATTGATCTAGGTGTCTCCCCTTTCTCCAGTGTGAGTGTGGTAGATCTTAAGTCAGGAAGAGACACTGAGTGAGAGGGGAGCATTTGGGAGAGGACATGGGAAGGCGAGGAAGGGCTGGAGACTTTCCAGGCAACATAACCTTTAAGCTGAGATCTGTGTTGGGTAAGAGTGAAAGGGAAGAGGATGGGCAGGTATCATAGGTCACTTCAAGCCTTAGGAATGTTCTGGGCAAACGCTGGAGGGCAAGAGGGAAGTGGGTGGGGGCAACGGTATGGTTCACGGTGTGGTTGGAGCAGAGTATAAGAGTCAGGTTGGAGGCCGGGCGCGGTGGCTCATGCCTGTAATCCAGCACTTTGGGAGGCCGAGGTGGGCGGATTACGAGGTTAGGAAATCGAGACCATCCTGGCTGACACGGTGAAACCCTGTCTCTACTAAAAAATACAAAAAATTAGCCGGGCGTGGTGGCGGGCGCCTCTAGTCCCAGCTATTCGGGAGGCTGAGGCGGGAGAATGGCGTGAACCCGGGAGGCAGAACTTGCAGTGAGCCAAGATTGCACCACTGCACTCCAGCCCGGGCGACAGAGTGAGACTGTCTCAAAAAACAAACAAACAAAAAAAAAGAAAAAAGAAAAAAAAAAAAGTCAGGTTGGAGACGACTCAAGCCAGGGTCAGGTCAAGAGAGGTGTCGATTTGATCCCAAGGGTAGGGTGTTCATTTCAGAGGAGGGCATTAAGGCAGGTCAGCAGGATGAGTGAAAACACCACATTCAGAAGTTCTCTGCTGTCATTCGATCAGTGCATCAGAAGTTCTCTGCTGTCATTCGATCAGTGCATCTTCCCTAGCTCTAAAAGACGAAGTCTGGCTTCTCAAAAACAGCAGACCCCAGGCCCAGCTGCCCAACCATCTCCCAGGGGGAGCAGCCCACTCAGCCCAGGAGCTGAAACCTGCTCTTGGTATTTCCCTCTTGCCTTGGCTGTGTAGCAAGGCCTTGGTGAATCGCAGTGCCCTGCCTGGCGTGGAGCAGCAGATGGCAGCAAAACCAAGGCTCTTGGAGCAGAAGCAGCACAGTTCACGGCCTTCAATCCAGAGCAGCTTTAATATTGCAGCAATTTGGACGTCTGCATAAAAGCAGACTTGTTTTTTTTTTCTCTCCACTTCTGCCTCCTGGAAATAATATTCTCTTAATCTTTTGGAATTAAACCAGCCAAATAGAGTGTAACATGTTTCTTAATCATTTGGGCCACCTTCTCCTTTCTGAATGGATGTTGGTTTCAGTGGGAATATTTTCTGTGGTTGTGGATCATTGAGAAGATGGTGCTGATTTGCTCTGGTAAGCTGAAGAAACAACCAAGCACGTGGCATGAAGTGAAATAAGGACAAATGCAAGAGACATTCTGGAGACAGGCAACTGAGGACAAAGAAAGTCTGTGGGGAAAGGGTGGTGAACCAGGTGCCCACCTGCCAGCATTATTGCTGTGGCACATCTCAGCCAGGTAAGCCTCTTCCTCAGAAAATTCTCCTCCCCCACTGCTCCCAGTTCCAGAATTTCTCCATGGACCAGGATGATGGTTTTCAGACATCAAGTGTTACTTTCTTGGGGAGCTGGCGCACTCTCTCCTCCCCTAGTTCCCTACTGGACCAGGTGACACACTCACTCAGCTCAGCGCAACTTGCCTTCATGGCACTTTTCACAGTGTGTAATTATATGACTGTGGGACAATACAATTGGTGTCTCTATCCTCTACTAGACGGTAAACCCCATGAAGGCAGGAATCATTTTTGCTTTGCCTATTTCTATATCCCATAGGTCTGGCATAGTTGCTGGCATAACTGTGACACAATTAGCTGTTGAATAATTCCATGATTATATAAGCAGAAGAGGATATATAATAGAGAGGCAGAGAGCCAGAATGATCTGGGTGGAAATCTGGTGTTATTTGTATTAGTCTATTTTCATGCTGCTGATAAAGACATACCCAAAACTGGGAACAAAAAGAGGTTTAATTGGACTTACAGTTCCACATGGCTGGGGAGGCCTCAGAATCATAGTGGGAGGCAAAAGGCACTTCTTACATGGTGGTGGCAAGAGAAAATGAGGAAGAAGCAAAAGTGGAAACCCCTGATAAACCCATCAGATCTTGTGAGACTTATTCACTATCATGGGAAAGATCAGCCTCCATGATTCAATTGCCTCCCCATGGGTCTCTCCCACAACACGTGGGAATTCTGGGAGATACAATTCACGTTGAGATTTGGGTGAGGACACAGCCAAACCATATCACTGTTACTCATCCACTGCATGTACTGGGTATGTTGCTCCAAATTTCTGTTTTCTCATCTGTAAAATAGAAACAATGGTACCTATCTTGCAGGCTAGTTATGAGTATACAATGAAATTATCTGTGTGAAGTATTTAGCCCAGTACTTGGAAGTAAGTGCCTGTACATGATAGTTACTTTAATTTTTACGATAGAGCCTTCATATGCAATTTGCCCAAGTAAACAGCATTGATCTGATTTCAAAAGGAAATGAACTGACTAACATGAGAGCTTGTTTCATACAGTTTTGAATGGAGAGAGGAAGAGAGAGTTGTTGGAGGTATGGTGTTGCTGCTGTTGCTGCTGAAATGAGTGACTTGAAAGTCCTAAAAGTGTTAAGATGTTCTGCACTAAGGTGTGTGGGAAAAGACTGCTCCAAGTCACAATAAATAATAAGCTGACTAGGTGAGGCCATATCCTGGTTTAAAAAAAGAAATACAGTGGGATTGTTGACATGGGTGTCAATAATGTAAGGCTGAGCAAAGCAATTAGACGTTGAAATTTCACCAAGACAGTGCTAAAAGAATTGTGTTCAGTTCTGCACTCCATACTGGAAGAGTAGTGAGATTAAAGGAAGCCACCACAGAGAAGGGTGAGGGTGAGTACTGATGTTCCCTTCCCAAAAAATGCTTTCAAGCTCTGACATACATCCTTTATATTACTTAAAAAAGCAGAGCTTTTGAAAGTGCTTTTAAATATTTGGGAAATTTGTTCATAATAGCCAAAAAGTAGAAACAAGCCAAATGTCCATCACTTGACGAATGGATAAACGAAGTTTGTTATATCTGTATAATGGTATACTATTCAGGCATTAAAAAAATGAAGTTATAATGCATGCTATAACATTGATGAACCTTGAAAACATTACGCTAAGTGAAATAAGCCAGACACAAGTATTGTGTGATTCCACTTGTGTGAGGTACCTACAGTAGTCACATTAGTGGAGAGTGAAAGTAGAATGGTGGTTGCCTAAGGCTGAGGGAAGGATAGGGTGGGAAATAGTGTTTGACTACTAATGGGCACGAGTTTTATTTTGGGGTGATGGAAATATTGTAAAATGAGATTGTGGTGATTTTACAAGTCCATGAACATATAGGAAACCACTGAAGTGTAATTTAAATGAGTAAATTTTATATGTGAATTATATCTCAATAAAAATGTTAAAAATATTAGGGAGAGATCAGAGTTTCATAACCCAGGCTGCATATTACAATATTTGGAGAGGCTAAAAAAAATATCAGTTCCCAGGATCCCACTGCAACCACTGAGATCTGAATATCTGAGGGGTGAGGGATAGCCCTGGGCATTTGTGAAGCCGGGATTGAGAGACTCTGCACCGGTTGATTGAGGGATTAGATTTTAACTTTTCTACCTCTTAAGAACGCACTGAATAAGCATCTGATTTTGTTGTTTTTAATGATATAAGGCTGCATGTCCAAAATAATTTTCCTTAGTTTTTCTTGGAGGCAAAACAGTGGTTGAACTATATGGTCTTACTAGAAACTTTCCCATTTTAAGATTTTATAATTAAATATATCTTTTGCAAATGTCATTAAAAGATACAAATATTTGTTTTGAGTAATGCCAGATGCTTTAGTACAACCAGAAATATTCTGTTCATTTATTTTTCTTATTTTTTCCCACTGGCTTTCTTAAGGTATAACTGACAAATAAAATTATGTGTACTTAAGATATACAATACGATGATTTGATATACATTTATATAATGAAATGATTACCATGTTCAAACTAATTACCACATTCATCACCTCACGGTGACCATTTTTTTTTGGTGGTGATAACGCTTAAGATCTACTCTCAGCAAACTGCAAGTATACAATACAGTCATATTGACTATAGTTACAGTGTTGTACATTAGATTCCCAGAACTTCATCTTATACATGAAAGTTTGTACACTTTGACCAACATCTCTTCGTTCTGCCCTCTGCACCATGCTTCCCTGCGCTACTGGCAGTCACCATTCTATTCTTTTTTTAAAAACTTTTATTTTAGGTTTGGGGATACATGTGAAGGTTTGTTACATAGGTAAACATGTGTCATGGGGCTTTGTTGTACATATTATTTCATCACCTGGGTACTAAGCCCAGTACCCAATAGTTACTTTTCCCCTCCTCTCCCTCCTCCCACCTTCCCCCCTCAAGTAGACCCCAGTGTCTGTTGTTTCCTTCTTTGTATTCATAAATTCTTATCATTTAGCTTCCACTTATAAGTGAGAACATGTGGTATTTGGTTTTCTGTTCCTGTATGACTTCGCTAACGGTAATAGCCTCCAGCTCCATTCATGTTCCCACAAAATACACGATCTCATTCCTTTTTATGCTGTATTCTATGGTGTATATGTACCACATTTTCTTTATCCGATCCGTCATTTTTGGTCATTTAGGTTGATTCCACATCTTTGTTATTGTGAACGGTGCTGCAATGAACATTCACGTGCATGTATCCTTATGGTATATAGATACATGCAGATAAATCTTGGATATACCAGATTTATATTCACCTGGTATATCCAAACTAATGGGATTGCTGGGTTGAATATTTCTGCTTTTAGCTCTTTGAGGAATCTTCATATTGCTTTCCACAATGGTTGAACTAATTTACACTCCCACCCACAATGTATAAGTGTTCCCTTTTCTCTGCAACCTCAGCAGCATCTGTTATTTTCTGACTTTTTAGTAATAGCTGTTCTGACTGGTGTGAGATGGTATATCATCGCGGTTTTGATTTGCATTTCTATAATGATCAATCACCATTATATTCTTTGCTTCTATGACTTTAGCTTTTTCAGATTCCACATATAAGTGAGACAATGCAGCATCTGTCTTTCTGTACCTGGCTTATTTCACATAGCATAATGTCATCCAGTTTCATCCATGTTGTCACAAATGACAGGATTTCTTGTTTTTTATGACTCTAAAGTATTTCATTGCGCATGTACTACATTTCATATATCTATTCATCTGTTGACAGATATTTAAGTTGATTCCATATCTTGGTGATTGTGAATAAAGCTGCAATGAACATGGAAGTGCAGATATCTCTCTGACATATTGATTTCATTTCCTTTGGATATACATTTATGCACCACTTGATGATGTTTCAGTCAACCATAGACTATAAACATGGTGGTGGTCCCTTAAGATCTTAATATCATATTTTTACTGTATCTTTTCTATGTTTAGATATGTTCAGATACACAAATACTATTGTGTTACAGTTGCTTACGGTATTTGGTACAGTAACATGCTGTAGAGGTTTGGAGCCTAGAAGCAACAGGCTATACCATAAAGCCTAGGTGTATAGTATGTTATACCATTTAGATTTGTGGAAGTGTACTCTATGATGTTTGCACAATGACAAAATTACCTAGTGATGAATTTCTCAGAATGTGTCTCTCTTGTTAAGTGACACATGACTGTATACCTAGGAGTGGGATTACTGGATCACATGGTTGTTATATTTTTAGTTGTTTGAGGAACCTCCATACTATTTCCTATAATGGTTGTATCAATGTACATTCCCCTCAACAATGTACAAGGGTTTCCTTTTCTCAACACTCTTGCCAACATTTATCATTTGTCTTTTCGATAACAGCTATCTTAATAGGTGTGACACAATGTCCCATTGTAGTTTTGAATTGCATTTCCTTGATGATTAGGGATATTGAGCACCTTTCCATATCCCTGTTGGCCATTTTTATGTCTTTGGAAAACGTCTATTCAGATGCTTCCACTTTTTTTTTTCTCTTGGGTTGTTTGAGTTTCTTGTATGTTTTGGATATTTATCCCTTATCAGATATGTGATTTGCAAATATTTCATCCAATTCCACAGGTTGCCTTTTCATTTTGTTGCTTGTTCCTTTGCTGTATAGAAGCTTTTTAGTTTGATGCAGTCTTATTTGTTCATTTTTGCTTTAGTTGCTTGTGCTTTTGGTGTTATAGCAAAAAAAAAAAAAAAAATCATTGCCAAGACCATTGTCGAGGAACTGTCTCTCAACATTTTCTTCTAGAAGTTTTATAGTTTCAGTTCCTACAGTTAAGTCTTTAATCTATTTTGAGGTAACTTTTTTGGTGGATCATATGTCAGTTTTATTTTTAATTTTTTCAGCAAAAAGGGTGTACAAAAGGGCTCAATTTCATTCTTTTGCATGAGAATTTCAGTTTTCCCAGCATCATTTATTAAAGAGACAATCCTTTTCTTGGCCAGGTGTGGTGGCTCACGCCTACAGTCCCAGCACTTTGGGAGGCTGAGGGCGGATCACTTCAAGTCAGGAGTTTGAGACCAGCCCGGCCAACATGGTGAAAGCCCATCTCTACTAAAAATACAAAAATTAGCTGGGCATGGTGGTGCATGCCTGTAATCGCTGCTAGTTGGGAGGCTGAGGCAGGAGAATTGCTTGAACCTGGGAGGCGGAAGTTGCAGTGAGCCAATATCACACCACTAGCACTCCAGCCTGGGTGACGAGAGCAAAACTCCATCTCAAAAAAAAAAAAAAAAAAAAAGACTATCTTTTCCTAATTGTGTATTCTTGATGCCTTTGTCAAAGATTAGTTGTATATGCATGGAGTTATTTCTAGGCTCTTTATTCTCTTCCACTGACAAGCTGTGGACTTGTCATATACGGATTTTATTATGTTGAAGTAAATTTTTTCCCCATTTAATTGAGATTTTATCAGGAAAGGATGTTGAATTTGGTCAAGTGCTTTTTCTGCATTTATTGAGATAATTGTGATTTTTATCCTTCATTCTGATTCTGTTAATGTGGTGTATTATGTTTATTGGTTTGCATATGCTGAACCATCCTTGCATCCCAATTAATGTCTGTTTTTATGACAGTACCATACTCTTTTGATTACTATAGCTTTGTATTATAGTTTAAAATCAAGAAGTGTGATATCTCTACCTTTTTCTTCTTACTCAAGATTATTTTGGCTATTTGGGGTCTTTTGTCGTTCCATACAAATTTTTGGGTTTTAAAAAACGTTTTTTGTAAAAATGCTCTTGGAATTTTAAGAGGCATTGCATTGAATTTCGACATTGTTTTGGGTACTGTGGATATTTTAACAATATAATTCTTCAAATCTATGAACACGAGATATCTTTCCATTTATATCTTTTTGGCTTTCTTTTATCGATGTTTTAGGCTGCTTAGTGTACATATCTTTCACCTCCTCAGTTAAATTTATTCATAAGTGTTTATTTTTTGGTATCTATTATAAATGAGATTGTTTTCCTAATTTATTTTTTTGGAGAGTGTATAGAAACAACTGATTTTTGTATGTTACGTTTGTATTCTGCAACTATACTGAAGTCATTTATTATTTATAACAGTTTTTGCGGTGGTCTTTAGAATTTTATGTATGTAAAATTATGCCATCTGCAAACAGAGAGTATTTAACTTTTTCCTTTCTAATTTGAATGACTTTTATTTCTTTTAATTCTTAATTGTCTGGGCTAGTAATTCCAGTATTATGTTGAACAGAGGTGGTGAGAATGGGCATCCTTGTCTTTTTCCTGATCTTAGAGGAAAACTTTCAGCTTTTTGCCATTGAGTACAATATTACTTGTGAACTTGTGCTATGGCCTTTATTATGTTGATGTACATTGTTTCTCTATTTAATTGAGAATTTTTGTCAGGCAAGGATGTTGAATTTTGTCAAATGCTTTTTCTACATTTATTGAGATAGTAGTGATTTTTATCCTTCATTCTGCTAATATGATGTATCATGTTTATTGATCAGCATACAATGAACCATCCTTGCATCCAGGGATAAATCCAGCTTGATCATGCTGTATAATTCTTTTAATGTTCTGTTGAAATGGTTTGCTGGTGTTTTGTTGAGAATTTTTGCATCTGTATTCATCAGGAATATTGACCTGCCATTTTCTTTTTTTGTAGTGTCCTTGTCTGGCTTTGGTATGAGGGTAATGCTGGCTTTGTAATATAAATATGGAAGTGTTCTTTTCTTTCAATTTTTAAGAAGAGTTTGAGAAGGACTGGAATTAATTCTTCAAATGTTTGGTAGAATTCACCCAGCAAGTCATCTAGTCCTGGGCTTTTCTCCATTGGGATATTTTTGATCAGTGCCTCAATCTTCTTACTCACTATTAATCTGTTCAGATGTTCTGTTTCTTTATTATTCAGTCTTGGTAGGTTGTCTGTTTCTAAGGATTTATTCATTCTTCTAGGTTATCCAATTTATTGGATAGTAGTCTCTTATGATCCTTTGCATTTCTATGGTATCAGTTGTAATGTGTCCTTTTAAATTTATGCTTTTATTTGTTTGAGTCCTCTCTCTTTGTTTCTGGGTTAGTTTAGTTAAAGGTTTGCCAGTTTTGTTTCTTTTCAAAAAACGAACTCTTAGAAAACTAACTCTTAGTTTTGTTGATACTTTTCAATTGTCTTTCTAGTCTCTACTTCATGTATTCTTTCTCTAATCTTTATTGTTTCCTCCCTTATTCTAACTTTGGGCTTAGCTTGTTCTAGGTTTTTCTAGTTCCTTGAGGTGTAGTGCTAGGTTGTTTATTTGAGATTTTTTTTTCTTAATGTAGATATTTATCAATGTAAACTTCTCTCTTAGAACTGCTTTTTCTGCTTCCCATAAGATTTGGAATGTTGTTTCCGTTTTTGCCTCAAAATGCTTTTTAATTTTCCTTTTGATTTCTTTATTGACACATTGGTTGTTAATGAATGTGTTATTTTCCACATACTTATGAATTTCAAATTTTCTTCCTGATATTGATTTTTAATTTTATACCAGGTAGTTAGAAGAAATACTGAATGTAATTTCAGTCTTCTTAAATTTGTTAAGGCTTGTTTTGTGGCCTAGCATATGATCTATCCTGAAGACTGTTCTGTATGTGCTTGAGAAGAATGTATATTTTACTGCTGTGGGTGGAATGTTCTCTATGTCTATCAGGTCCACTTGGCCTATAGTGCTATTCAAGTCTTCTATTTCCTTATTGATTTTCTGTCTGGATGATCTACTCATTGTTGAAAGTATTATTCTATTCCCTTCTATTCTCCCTATTCTAGTATTATTATATTCCCTTCTATTTCTCCCTTCAGTTCTGTTAATATTTGCTTTATATATTTAGGTGTTCCAATGTTTGGTGCATATATATTTATAATTGTTATATTCTCTTGATGAAATTAATGTCTTTATTATTATATAGTGACCTTATTTGTCTCTTGTGACAGATTTTGACTAAAAGTCTATTTTGTCTGAGGTAAGTATAATTAATCTTGCTCTCCCTTGGTTATCATTTGTGTGGGATATCTTTTTCCATCCCTTCACTTTCAGCCTATGTGTGTCCTTAAAGTCTCCTCTAGGCAGCATATTATTGTATCTTGTTTTGTTGTTGCATTCAGCCACTCTGTGTCTTTTGGCTGGAGAATGTAGTTCATTTACATTTAAAGTAATTATTGCTAGGTAAGGATTTACTATTACCATTTTATTAATTGTTCTCTGTTTTGTTCTCTTTTATCCTCTTTCTGTCTTCCTTTGTAATTTGTTGATTTTTTAGTGACATGCTTTGATTCCTTTCTCTTTCTCTTTTGTATCTAATAGAGGTTTTTCTTTGTGGTTACCATGAGGCTTACATAAAACATCTTACAGTTATAACAGTCTAAGGCCGATAACAACCTCAATTGCATATAAAAACTCTATACTTTTACTTTCCCCTCTACTACCTTTTAGGCTATTTTAGTAAAACTTTACATCTTTTTATATAATGTATCCATAAATAGATTATTATACCTATAGTTATTTTGAATACTTTTGTCTTTCAACCTTTACACTAGAGTTAAAAGTGATTTATGCACCACCATTACTGTATTCTGAATTTGACTATATATTTACCTTTACCAGTCAGTTTTATACATTCATGTGTTTTTATGTTATTACTTAGGATCCTTTTGTTTCAACTTGAAGAATTCCCTTTAGTATTTTTTTGTAAGGCAAGTCTGGTGGTGATAAACTGCCTCAGCTTCTGTTTGTCTGGGAAAGTCTTTTATCTTTTATCTCTCTTTCATTTCTTAAGGACAGCTTTGCCAGGTGTAGTATTATTGGTTGGCAGTTTTTTCCTTTTAGCACTTTGAATATATTAAACTACTCCCTCTTGGCTCCTTGCAGGTCCCATGGTGGATGGTGCTGGTAGCAGAACCAAGGCCAGATTGGGCTATAACCAAGTCCACAGGGGGATGGGGCTGTTTCTGGGTCTGTAGCTGGGACCATGGTCAATGAGCATACCACCTGGGCATAGACCTGCATTCTCAAAATGGCCCTCCTCAGGATTACAGCCTCCTACCTGGATCCCAAAGCTCCCATAAAGGTACTGTTGTCTGTTGATAGCTGACAAATTAAGGTTTCTGTGAGGAGATATGAGCAAAGACCTCATATTCTGCCATCTTGCTGACATTACTCCTTCTGTTCATTTAAATTTACTTAATAGAGATAATGACATGGGTACTAACATGAGAATTTTCATGCCAAAATCATACTATTTAGACAACTTAAAATGGTTAATACTTTAATGAAACAAACTTTTGTTTCATTATTGTTTTCATTATTATCACCATGATCCAAAGCAATTAATTGTCTGTTTATTTTCCACACTGGCAGGAGCAAGTCACACCTGTCTTTTTAGGCGAACCACTGCGTTTACTGAAGAATGGTAATAAAAGTCCCTGTTAAAGTCTTCATGAAACCTAATCAGGACTTTTTTTTTTTTTTTTTCTTGAGACATAGTCTCTCTCTTTCGCCCAGGTTGGAGTACAGTGGCATAATCTTGGCTCACTGCAACCTCCGCCTCCTGGGTTCAAGTGATTCTTGGTGCCTCAGCTTCCTGAGTAGCTGGGACTACAGGCACATACCACCATGCCTGGCTAGTTTTTGTATTTTAGTAGACACAGGGTTTTGCCATGTTGGCCAGGCTGGTCTCGAACTCCGGGCCTCAAAATAATCCAAATGCCTCAGCCTCCCAAAGTGTTGGGATTACAGGGGTGAGCCACCGCATCTGGCCCAGAACTTTAAAAAATTGCAGTAACTTTTTAAAGAATAGAGGGGTCGGCTGGGTGCAGTGGCTCACCCCTGTATCCCAGCACTTTGGGAGGCCAAGTTGGGCGGATTGCCTGAGCTCGGGAGTTCAAGACCAGCCTGGGCAACACAGTGAAACCCTGTCTCTACTAAAATACAAAAAATTAGGTAGGTGTGGAAGTGGGTGCCTGTAGTTCCAGTTACTTGGGAGGCTGAGGCAGGGAGAATCGATTGAACCCAGGAGGTGGAAGTTGCAGTAAGCCCAGATCATACTACTGGACTGCAGCCTGAGCTACAGAGTGATACTATCTCAAAAAAAAAAAAAAAAAAAGAATAGAGGGGCCACCAATATCTTGAATTTTGTAGTGCACAAAAAAAGTGTTGGAAAGTTTCAATATAAACACATTAGAATAGAAAATGTCATTATATTAAATTGAATTTTGGAGGGGCAACTCTGGTAGCATGAAAGGAGGAAGAAGAAATAAATTTATATTTATTGAGCTTCTACTGTGACTCAGATTCAAAGCTTAATGCTTTATATAGAGCGTATCACTTTATTCCAGCCCCAATCATCTTGGTAGGGAAGCACTGTCTTTTTGTTTGTTTTCAGATGAAGAAATGAGGCCAGGGGGGCCACTTAATTTGCCCTAAGTCTCAAGCTTGTAGGTGGAGGTCCTGAGATGTGGTCCCGCAGATGTAACTCTGCTGTCCTGTCATTCTGAAGACAGGCCAGATTGTGTTTTATAGCTTTGTATAGGAAAAAGCACTAAACATTAGATGACCCCAACTTCAAATTCTCTGTGGTCTTGGGTAAGTCATAACCTTTACATTCCGTTCTCCTAAGATATGAAGGTGAATGTATTTATCTCATGGGATCGCTAAGAGGCAAATGAGTTAATGTAGGTAAAAGTCCTCAGCATCTTGCTTGGCATCGCACAGGTGGGACATTACAAATGTCAGTCCAGTAGCTTGGAGTGAATGTGGTGTAGCTGAAGTGGAAAAAGTGGCCCATCTTGGTAAAATCCCCAGCCTCACTCTAATCTTCTTCTTTGAATTCCCTCTGAATGAGGGACAGGCAGGAAAGCCCAGGTTGAAAAAGTCTCCCAGTTGGTTCTGTCTGCCTGGGTATGTATTTTGGTTTTCAAAGGAATTATTTTCCTGGCTTGAGTTCTTTCAGAAATCCATTAATTTATAAATCAATAGAAATATATCCAGCACCTGCTTTGTGCTAAGTGCCCTGGGGAATATCTCTGCCTGCAAGGAACTTAATGTATAGTTGCAGGGGGCAAAGCAAACAAATGCAAAACAACAGCAGTACCAAAGAGATGCTATTCATATTTAAAAAATACATAGTAAAAATTCAAAAGTACTGAAGGTAGAAAGTAAGTTCCTCTCCCACCCCTACCCTTCTTGCCCTGGTTCTCTTTCCCTCTAATCAGTTTCTATATAAAGGCATATAGGTACATATAGCACCTTTCCTTCTGCCAAAATACCAAATGAGACATACTATAATACTCTTCTGTACTTTGCTTTTTAAAATTCATAAAATATCTCAGATATTGTGCTGTATCAGTACATATTGATCTCCCTCATTCTCTCTAATGGAATTCTTTTGTATGAATATAGCACGCTTTATTTAATAGCCCCTTATCAATGGTCTTTTAGGTTGTTTCTAGGCTTTTGCTACCTGAACAATGCTGCAATAAATTCTCCTGACAAAGAGCTATAATTAAGGGCTAAATTGGGTGGCTCAGACTGTAAGTGATTCTGATTTCACAGTATGGGTGCTAATGGCATTTTGGGTGAGACAGTTTTGGTTGTGCAGAACTGTCTTGCCCACTGCATGATTTTTAGGTCCCCTGCCAAAGTTCGAGCATGCTCTCATTGTAACAACCAAAAAAGCCAGTCCTTGTCCCCCCAGCTCCCATCTCCAAGTGTTCTCTAGGAGGATGATATTACCAAGACTGGGAATTGCTGCAAGCATAGGGAGTTAAGAGTTGGAAGCCTTCTGGGGAAAAGGGCAGTCTGAGCCTACTATGATTTCAGTGTTTGTGTCCCCTTCAAAATTCATGTTGAAACACAACCCCAGTGCAACAAGATTAAGAGGTGAGGCCTTTAGGTGGTGATTAGGTCACGAGGGCTTCACCCTCAAGGATAGGATTAGCACTTCTAAAAGGACATGAGGAAATGAATTCACCTCCTTTTGCCCTTCTGTCCCTTCCATCATGTGAGAACACAGCAACAACATATTGGAAGCAAAGAGCAGCTCTCACCAAACGCTGAGCCTGCCAGTGCATTGATCTTGGACCTTCTAGTGTTCAGAACTATGAGAAATAAATTTCTATTGTTTACAAATTACTCAGCTTATGGTATTTTGTTATAGTAGCACAAAAGCCCTAAGACAGAGCAGGACTTTGAGGATTTGTACAGGCTTTGGGACACAGCCTGCAAAGGATGAGAGTTAGTCATCTTATTGGGGGATTTCCCTTGTCTTGCTGCCTACTTTTTTACTCCCAGAGAGATGACACAGTGTTTGTGAAGCCAATTGGCCTGGCAAGTAGTCCTTAGGTTTTAACGTGGGTCCTAGAAAGAGCTGGGACCTTGCTTCAGCTTCTTTGCCCAGCCTGCCATGTTGGCCCTGGGTTTGCTTGTGGTCACAGGTGTGGAGGTGCTGGCCTGGTGACTCTGTTCACTAGTAGAATGAAGAAGGCCATTAACACTGGATGGACCACTGACAGGCCTTGGGACAAATTATGCAATGCTTGAATTTTCACTCTACCGTTTCTGTGCCAGTGAATCATAAACTCCTAGAAAGTTAAAGCTGAAGGGAAATTTTTAGATCATCTAGCCCCTCTCAATTAGGAGAGAGGGAGTCAGGCTAATGTGCTTTAGAAGGGAAAATGTCATAAAAGAGCCTGCAAGTAAGGGGTACTATGGACTAGGGGATAAGAGTAGAGATGACTGAGTATGACGGACTTCATGCCAAGGGAAAAATGATCTAAATCAGTGGCTTACTAACTGGGTTTTATATCAGTATTGGAAAAGTAATATAAGGAAGAAATGCAGATTTCTAGGCCCCACCCCAGCCAGAACAAATTCGAATTCTAGGACTAGGATCTTGGAATCTGTATTTACTTTTATTTTTATTTTTTATTGAGACGGAGTCTCGTTCTTTCGTCCAGGCCGGACTGCAGTGGCGCTATCTCGGCTCACTGCAAGCTCCGCCTCCCGGGTTCCCGCCATTCTCCTGCCTCAGCCTCCCAAGTAGCTGGGACTACAGGCGCCCGCCACCGTGCCTGGCTGATTTTTTTGTGTGTGTGTTTTTAGTAGAGATGGGGTTTCACCGTGTTAGCCAGGATGGTCGCGATCTCCTGACCACGTGATCTGCCCGCCTTGGCCTCCCAAAGTGCTCGGGAATCTGTATTTTTACTATGATCCTCAGGTGATCTTTGTGCCTAGTAGTGGCCTGACGATCAATCTTAGGAAACTGATTTAAATAGACTCAATCAAATAATTTCTATATCACAAATATGAGTGTCAGAGCCTGGGGTGCTGCTTTGCTGGATATCTGTACTCCAGGCAAAGGGAGAGAGCAGATAATATGCTGGGTGGTTAATTATGTTGGCATTTATTCATTCTGAAATGTTTACAAAGGTAATTAGAAGCCGGATTAGGTATGATGCTCACTGACTTTTAAGGAGAGCTTGACATCAAACAACCAAAAAAAAAAAAAAAAAAAAAAGAGGAAATGCCTATATCAAAGGTTAATCAGAGCAAAACACAGCATGATTAGCTGGGAATCTCTAGCTTGCAAAAAGAAGGATTTTATTTGGTATTAAGAATAAGAATTAGGAAATGGAAGATCATTTCTTCTGAGTCGTTGTTTTTCTGGATTTGGAATGACTCTTTTCCCAGACCTGAGACTTTCCCGGCTGGACTAACAATTTTCTGCCTGACATTGTTGGGAAGATATTTTCAATGGTAAATTTAGAGCTCTTGCTCCATGTGGTTACATAATCAAACTGGATCACTGACTATTCTTACCTCATCTTCCAGAGACTGTATGGAACCCTACCTTCCTTCAGATGATGGCAAATCCTCCAGGGCCCTATAGAACGGTTCTCTCCCTTGCCTTTAGGTTCCTCTCCCCAACTAGGGTTCACACGGCTACTTTCCTGACAATCGGGTGAAGCTGACTGTGTGACCTCAGGTAAGTCTCCCAACTCTACCTCACCTTTGCCCTTCCGATCCATTTTCTACCCTGCTCTGCACCCTGGCAGGCTGCCTCCTGTAGACTGTATCATTGGGGCTTCTTTGCTAGCTGACTTCCTGCTGGCAGAGGAAGCAGGATTAACCAGCAGGACGTCCCTGACGGGGTGCTAAAGTCTTGCCTAGTCTTTCCTTGCCAGGGCCCTAAGTTGTTCCCATGGCTACAACTTCCACTGCTCAGCCGCACTGCTGCGGCTGGGGGCCCTCGCTGGGCTCCCCTGGCGATATTGCCTCCCTTTGCAGCTTCCCGTGTGCGTGTTGTGATGGCTCCCTCTGATGGCAGTCGCTGGATGCTTCATCCACGTGTGGTGGTTTTTTTTCCTCTGCACACACCTCAGTACATACTCCAGCTGGGAAAATCTTTTCAGTTGAACACCCTGTTTTTATCCCAGTCTGATAAATTTTTCTTGAAAAGAGGTCAAACAGGAAAGCAAACCTTCCTCTGCTTGTCTCAGTGCAATCGTGAAGATCACGCAAGATAGTTCCCTGTTGGAGTGTGCGTGCTTCAGCAGTGCAGAGCGTTCAACGGTAGGGTGGCATAATAGTTACTGCTCTGGTGATTATTATTAAGGTCTGAGACATCTTTATAACCTTAAAGCATTTTGGACAGCTTTCAATATTTGGTATTTGCACAGTAAATACTAGTTGATTAATTCAGGGAGCTGGAAGTAGGGAGTACTGACAAGTACATCTACCTACTTTCAAGTGTGCAGACTCATTATGTTTCTGGAAGCTACAAGAGAGTCTGGTTTTATTTTCTCTGTTATTAATGAAAATTCCTCCCAGATTCTGGGAACAGGTTGATATACAGCCCTAGTTTTCAGTTACATCAGTTTTCATTTATGTCTGGGTTCCACATGTATTTTGTGGAGTTGGTGGAAGTTATGTTATGGTTTACTGGCAAGATTTCAATTTAACCTGGGAAACCTTGAATACATAAGTTTTTAAATCGCTGTACATATAAGTCATAGTTTATTTAACCATTGCCTCATTGTTAGAGAATTAGATTGTTTCCAGTTTTGCTCTGATAAAGCAATAGAGTGATCATCTTTGCACTCACAGTAGTCTGCACATCATTCAACAGTGCCATCGCTGCTTAGGTCAGAGGCTGGTGGACACAGCAGTAAACAAGGCACAGCCATGATCTTGTGAGTTTATATTCTAGATGGAGAGACAGATAATAAACAAACACAGTGAATAAACGGGGTAAAGCAGGATGGGGGTGGTAGGGAAGAGAGGCAATGGGAGTTGCTATCTCAAATAGGGTAATCACAGAAGCCATTCTGATATGGAAACATTTGGGTAGAGATCTGAATGACATGAAGAAGCAAGCCAAATATCTGGGGGAAAGGCATTTTTGGCAGAGGGAGCAGCCTTTGCAAAGGCCTGGAGACAGGAATGTGCTTAACAGGTTTGAGGAACAGCAAGGAGGTCAACGGAACTGGAGTGGAATCAGTGAGGGGGATAGCAGTAAGAAGTGAATTAGAGGGAGAAGTGGGGGCAAAATCTTCAAGGGTCTTATAGGCCAACATAAAGACTCTGACTGGTCCTTATAGTGATAGAAGACCTTGGTGGGTTTGAAGTAGGAGAGTGACATGAGGAGACTTTCATTTTAAAAGGCTCTCTTTGGCTGCTGTATGAAAATGTTCTGAAAGGGGTGGGGTAGAGTGAGGGTGGCCAGGAGAGAGGCTTTGGGGATAATTCAGGGAGAGATGAGGGTAGCTTGGACCAGAGTTGTAAAAATGAATGTCATGAGAAATGATTGGATTCTGGGTATATTTCAAAGGCAGAGGTGGCTGATTTTAATTATGGATTGGATGCAGGGTAAGAACGATGAGAGTTGAGGATGACTTGGGTTTTGCCCTGAATAATGCCTGTTGAGGGATAAGTAAACAAATGTTTAGTCAGGGCAGTGGTTCTTAAGTGGAGGCGACTTTGCTGTCTAGGGGACATTTGGCAATGTATGGAGATAGTTTTGTTTGTTACCGTGGGGTGGGAGATGTGTGCTACAGTCTTCTAGTGGGCAGAGGCCACAGACGCTGCTAAACCTCCTACAGTGCACAGGACAGTTCCCTTAACAAAGAATAATCCAGCTCCAAGTGTTGATAATGCTGAGGATGAGAAACCTAGAGTTAGGGAGATCACTACATTTTTTTTTTTCTCAGACTCTTTCTTCTCTTAGCTTTGTTCTCTTCTCCACCCTAGATGGTTTTCTTTGTTGCTTCTTGCACACGTTAAGAAATGGCTGGCCCAGCTCTTCCCTCTACCCTCCACCAAACACGACCTTTAAGCTCCCACATCCAAATTCAACTCACTATATATAGTCTCTTTGTTCCAATTCCACGTTTCCGGGAGAGAGACATTGATTATCCCAGGTGCTCCTTCCGCTTCAATCCAGTGTATCAGAGGGCGGGTTCACATGGGCTCTTGTCTGCTTAAAAAAGACTGCAGGAAAGATAGTCTGGGAAGGAATGCGGGTCACATGAGAAAATTAACTGGAGTGTCTGTTGTATGAACTTGGAGAATTCAACCTACAGATCTGACTCCTGGGGGTCCTGCTTAGCCCACAGAATTGTTCAGGTGTCTGTTCATTCATCCTAGTCCTTTTAAATTATAAGAAAAGGAAACCGTATGTGAGGAAAGATGGCTAAAGATCTCCTGGGCCGTATTCAGAATCTGAGTTCCTACTGAGCTGGACATAAGGAGAAAGCCGCTTGCTGTGTTTTTCCTTTCCACTTCTAATTGAATTTGAATCCAGCATTTCTTTGGAGGAAGTCATTTAAAGCAACAAACGCTCATAACTAGTGACTGGCATGAAAAATAATAGTGGGACAAGAGAGCGAGCATGGAATGCAATGTGCATTTATTGTGACATATGGCTCTCCTTTTGCGTTTCCACTGACTGTATTATCCAGGCAGGAACTTGTTTTCAGAGAGAAAGCGGAATTCTGCAGATGGTAGCATATTGGAATCATTGTCAGAAAAAGGAGAGATTATATCAGACTCATATTGAATCAAACGTTCATTTAAGAATTAGTCTGAGATCATTTTTCCATGCAGTAATGAGCATTTTAGTATTTCCAGCCTGCTGTTCCACATGACTAGTGCACAAAGGGATGTCTCCGAGGACCTCCAAATAGGGCTAATACAAATTGTCATAGGAACAGACTGACGATGGTGAGGAGAGAGGTAGCCTGCTCAGGCACGGGGAAGCGCCGGTGTGCTCCTGGCATGGGCAAAGCAGGAGACCTGGTGACCAGAATGTCTCCTTTACTCTTTCTGTCTATTGAAAGTACCTGTGTTTCTCAGACCATTGAGGTGAAGTTTTCAAAGTCCCTGCAGATGAGCAGTTATCAACTAATAATTAAGGCATAAGAGGCCACTTGCATTTTTAAAAAACAGGTTTATTGAGATGTAATTCACATACAATTCACCCATTTAAAGTGTATAGTTCAATGGTTTTTAGAGTATTCACAGAGTTGTGCATCTATCATCATAATCGATTTTAGAACATTTTCATTACTCTCAAAAGAAAACCCATACCCATTTCTCCCAAAACGCCAGCCCTAGGCAAGTACTAATTTACTTTCTGTCTCTATGCATTTGCCTATTCTAGAAATTTCATATAAATGGAATCATGCAATCTATGGTCTTTTGTTTCTGGCTTCTTTTACTTAGTGTAATGTTTTCAAGGTTTACCTATGTCATAGCATGTATCAATACTTCATTTTTTTAATGGCTGAATAATATTCATTATATGGATATATCACATTTTGTTTATCCATTCATCAGCTGATAGACATTGGGATTGTTTTTATTTTTTGGCTATTATGAATAATGCTGCTATAAATGTTTGTGTACAGGCCATTCATATTTTAGCATTAATTAGTCAACTGAAAAGTCAACTGCTCTAGGAAGTCTGCCATGATCTGCCCTCCTCCTTCTTTCCGCTTTGTCCCTCTCCCATTTAATTACTCTCCCTTCTCTCAGTATCTTGTATGTCTGTTATTAATACTTACTCTCTAGGGTCATGGTTTATTTATTATCTCACCTGTCACCTCTGTGAAAGCAAGAATTATGTCTTATTTTATCCCTAGCTGCTATTAATATTAAGTTTACAACTGGTTCTATTTCTCAACAAATTGCTGAATTTACATATATGGACTTTGACAGTGAGTATTTATATTTCGCTCTTTAAGGAATTTCAGGCTCTCAGTTCAGCCTGAAAATTCCACATCTTTTTCTTTAGTCTCCCACTTATCTGTCTCTCCCTGGGTCCTTTTTGGTTATGGCTGGGATCCCAAGGTGGCTGGAATCTGTCTGTCCTGGTCATTCATGGTGAACCAGAGGGAGGCACCAAGGGGCTTCAGAAAAGTCAGATTTTAAAAAAACTTTACTTTGAAAATGTTAATCTTTTTGCATCTTACCTTTTATTTTTCCTTTTTGAGCTTTAAAGGGAGGGAAACACCCATTGGGGTGCTCCATGGGGGTGTTGATTCAGGGGAGCATTGGGGTAGGTGGAGGAGAATCCTCATAAACGCGTGGGGCTACAGGCAGAGGAGAGGCTTCTTGGACTTGGCAAAAGATCACATTACTGTTGATGACACAGTGGGGCTTCTCTTGAGCATCTGCTCAGCTGGAGCTGCCATCTTTTGCATATTTTACAGGGAATTCTCAGAGCTTCCTTTCGGTCTCCAGGCCTCCGTGTAGTTGACATAGCTTTTGAAGCTGCTGCAGCCCTTCATAGCCAAAGGACAAATGTCACCTCATTAGGCTAGCTCCTGAGCTGCCATGGCTGGGGCTGCCATTCCTTGCTCTTAGGTTGGCTATGTCCCTCAATACTCTCGTTGCCACCATTGCTTACTATCTCAGAGCAACCTTCTGTTTTGAGATTGCTAATTTGCTGGCTTGTAGCCTCACTAGAATCTCTGGTTTTGGAAAATCAAGACCTTGTTTCAGTTCTGTATTCACAGTGCCAAGCACAGTGCTTGGGACTTTGTAGGTTCTCAGAGACGGTTTTTGAGTGGGTCACTTCTTGGCATTCTTTAGGGTTCTGGTGGGGAGGTAGATCCAAGAGAGAGGGGTTCTCCAGGTGTGGGAAACAAGCATCTATGAGCATAGAATGAGACTGGAGACACTGGCACATTTTTGCTTAGAGAAAGCCAGTCTTGGAATTTAAAATTGTGTTCTGGCAAGCTTGTCTAAATGACCTTTTATTTCCTCTAGACGGATGGTATCTCTCTATCTACTCATGGGGTGCTAGACCTTTGCATAGGGCTTCTGGAATGGTTTCCAGCTCTGAACTTTTAGTAAAACGCATGTGGCTCCAGAATTATCTTCCTTTCTTGATCTGGAATTGCCTCAGCTTGCTGAAGGCATCTTAAAGGACCTGTTTGTTTCCACCCTAAAAATAAATTCCTGGGCATGTGTATGTAGCATTTGGTACATTTTCCAAGAGCTTTTAGAGAATTTTTTCATGGGACCCCCACAGCCCCTGAGGCTGGGGCCATGACTTATCCTTCTATCATTTGGAATGCTGACATGAGGCTGCCTACCTGGAAGACACTCAGTACCTCTGGTTTCAGGGAGAATGTGGCAAGGATTTGCTTTTTCTGTTTTTACAAAAAAGGCAATGAGGATGAAAGAGGTAATGGCTATTTAGAGGCAAATACATGTTTTCTTTTTCTCTTGCACCATACATTTCTAATCACCTTTTGATAATTTGTGTTGATGGCACATGACTGCTTTAGATAGTTGGTATATTTTGTTAATAAATTCATTTCTATCTTTTCTCTGGGCTCACTCTTTGGGTTTCCCTTGCCTTTCCATTCTTTTGCCTGTGCTTTGAGAATGAGCAGCCATGTCATCAAATCAGTGGGGTATCCCCACAAAACAAAACAAAGCACCCAAAATAACTGTGATGTATATCTGCAGGTTTGGAGAGAATCCAACCATAGGGGTGCTCACATACCAAATAAAATGAAATTCCAAGGCCCAGAAGCCCCGTCCTTGTATTGTATAGCAGCACTGAGGGACATTTTCAGCACATAGGACACAAGGGATGACTAACATGGATTTCACTCTCTCCTTCAAGTACTCACAAGTGATATTCACTCTGCAGTTAATCAAGTCCTACTTGACAGATTGTGCCATCTTTTCTGATGTGTGCTTATTTTCATTGTCTCCAAAGACTGTGAGCTCTGAGAGGTCATGTCTTCCACGTCTATGCAGCTCTCACAGTGCCTCCCACACACTGAAACCCAATGAAGAACTGATTTTGGACATTTGGATCAACTGGATATTTTCATTGGAATATACCATCTTTAGTTCAAATTCAGTATGAGTTACCTTAGTCCCCTCTTTGTTGAAAAACAATTTAAGTGAGCTTACATGTCATATGACAAGATAACACAATTTAGAGATGGGTGGGGAAAAATAAGAAAAACAAGAATAGGGCCATAGAGTGGATTCCCCAGAGGTACACATGCTGCAGGAGGACCACAGATTTGGCTTTACAAGACTAACTAAGATTAGTTACACAGTTCATTGTCTGTATAATAAAAGCCATCCAGCTTCTCAGAAGTAGAACAGTCACTGGACCTCAAGAGCCTAAAGAAGTTTCTTGAAGGATGTCCGTAAGATTCACAGCTCTCCTCTGGCCTGGGCTATCCAAGAGGTAGATTTTAGAGTATAGAGAGGAATGAATGGACTGCACAGCTTCTAACCAATCCCTCCTGATTTTTATTTCTCCCATATGAGCTTTTGCTCAAATGCAGTTTATTTTTAAAAGAACATACCCATCTTTATCCCACCCTAACTATTCCTTCTGCTTCCCTTTTTCTGAAAGAAAACAATAACCACACAGCCACATAAGTCTATATGACCATAGTTGTATAGGACTTCTTTGCTCATTTGTTTCCATATCCAACCAGTCATCAAAATATGTTCCTTTCTTCCTTTCTCCTCTTCTTCCACTGTCCCTTCCTCCTCCTCTCCCACCCTCCCTTCCTCCTCCTCTCCTTTCCTTCCTTTCTTTTTCCTTTTCTCTTTCTCTTCCTTCCTCCTTCCCTTCTCCCATCACTTCCTTCTTTCCTTCATCACTTACTGTATACCAGGAGCTGGGCTAAACAAAAAGCCATGATTTTATGTAACAGTCAACAAGGAGACTGTCCAATCAGAAATTATATCAGCTTTAGCACAGGAGCAAGGTCCTCAAAGCCTTCGCTTGTGCTAGGTGTAAACTCTTCAGTTCCTGGATTTGGAAGAGGCATTGTTTCAGGGAGTTCCAGGAAGGCTAAGGTGGTGGCACAGGCATGGGGTTGGGTGGGTCATGGTTTCAGGAAAGGGGTGCTTTCAATATACACAAGTAATGAAGTGTTTCAGTATCTTAACAGCTGATAGAGCTGCACTGGCAGATGTTGGCTGCGTATCAGTCCTGAGTAAATGGAGTCACAAAGATAACTCAGCTGTGGTTCCTACCCTGGAGGATACTGTAGTTCACCATCTTCAGAATGTGTTTTAAAACCATCCTTTCCTCTCCCTGTTTGTTGCTACGATTGTATTTTAGACACTCACTATCTCAGGCTTCACTGATTATAATTATCTCTTAATGGGCCTGCTGGTTTTTAATTTTTTTCTTCTCTTATTTTCTCTCTTTCCAATGTTTCATGTATGTACTGTCAGAGAAAATTCCCCCAAATATTGCATTGACCATGCTATATTACTTCTACTCCAAAACCATCAATGGCCTTTCTATCTTCTTCAGAATGATATTTGAACTCTTTACCTGGGCATCTGAGTCCCTCAATTTTGTACCTGCACCATTTCATCAAGTGATATGGTGTCACCAAAGAAGGATAAGCCATGGTCCCCCATTCTTAAGTACTTACAATGGGTGATGTGGTATGGAAGAGATGTTTGTAATGATTGTTATACAGTAAAAGCAAATGGGGGAAACAGGTAGGTGATGGTGTGTGGGGTGATGCAGGCTGATGGTGCTGGCAGGGACAGTGAGGAAATAGTCTCTTCGTGTCTGATTTCTCTTGACAAGCTGACAACAATTAATTCCTGGTCCAAAGGCTCTGATTTCTAGGTGGTTGAGCCTGGGATGGTTGAAGGAGGTTTGTCAACCTCAAAATGAAATTTGGTACAAACCGAGGATATGAAAGCGTTTCAAAGTGTATGAACTCTGAGTAAATTCCAAACCGGGTTAGTGCAAACGACTTTGGAACTCACCATATTCTACCAGCTCCCTCAGAAAGTGAACTGTCAGCTTTAAATGGTTGTATGGCATCCTGAACTGGACTGGATTCACAGGACGAGTCCGCGGGAGAAGTGTTTGGAGTTCTTTCTCTGAGCTGCTCTTTAGGAGAAAGCTTGGCTCAGTAAAACCTAAGCTTAGACCAAGAGAGATTGTTCCTACCTCCCATGTACTGAGAACCATTTTACATGGCTACTACAAGTTAGGCATTTTGCTCTTATTTTCATACATGCTCTCATTTAATCTTCAATATTATCTTGTAAGGTAGATGTTATATTGAAACCCAAAGACTAATTTATCTGAGATCACCCCATGTCTAAATCCTAGAGTCAGGATTGTAGGATTACCGGAATCTATGCTCTTTCCACTCTCATCGTCTTTCTAGAGCTAGTGCTTTTTGGAAGTGTTGGAAAGGCAAGGATTATACTTTTACATGCACATTGGGAATGAGACTTTTAAGCCTCTAAATCCCACTGCTATTCCCCCTTATTGATAAGGGCAGTTGAATGTCCATCTACCCTGGGAAATAAGGGTACCCTCCTTCTTAGGCAGAAGTTCCCTTATTTCATGGTTGAGTGACCTCAGCAAGAACAGCTCAGTCCTTCAGTTATATGCCTCTATATTCACTTCAGTGCCTTTTTTGGTTTTTGGCAGTGAAGTTCCTTTCAGACAGAGCATTATGCTCTTGCTTGCCAATATCCCCACCATTATCTCTGGCTTGCTTTAATCGTTTATGCTGCTGCTGTTTGGAATTTGATTTGAGTTGTTGTGAGGTTTAAATAGGATCATCCATGTAAAGTGCTTAGCACAGTCACTGGCGCATTTTAAGAGCTAATAAATGGCAGCTACCACAATGGTTTCACTTATGATTACCTAATAATCACAAGGTAAGCCCTCACTCTGGACTACTTCTTCAGATGAGCGTGGTTAGTTGACAAGACTTGGAGGAGATGAGGCACAGGTCAGATAAGGTTTTAAACAGGCATGGTAGTCAGGAAGGGCCTTACATGTGTGATGATCTGCCCCAGAGGATTTCCTGAGCATTCAGATGGACTCTTTAAGACAGAGTTTAGCATTTAGTTTGGCCCACATCCCAAATGTGGCCAGTGCCTATTTCTCCATAACCTGTGAGTTAATAATTTTTTTACAGTTTTAAATGGTTGAAAAAATTCTAAAGAAGAATAATATTTGTGACACATGAAAATTGTATGAAATTCAAATTTCACATTCCATACATAAAGTTTTATTCGTACACAGCCATGCCTATTTGTTTATGTATTGTCAACGGCTGCCTTCACTCTGAGTGAAGTGAAGAGTGGTGTAGTAGTGACAAGAGACTATATGGCCTGCAAAGTTGAACATATTTACTATCTGGCCCTTTATAGAAAGGTTTACTCCAGTGTAAGGTAGAGTGCTTTAAGAAAGGGAGATAAGTGAACACTTAAACATATATAATTCAGTTTACAAAGCTTCCAAGGAGAGGCCCTGCTCACTTGGGCCATGAAATTAGATTCTGTCTAGTTTCAGTTCAGTTCAGTAAATAATTACTCAATGCTTCCTATATGACAGAAATATTCTCTGCCCATAGAAACCTCACAATATTATAAATTCACAGACTTGTAGGAAGGAATGCGGAACCACTGAGGTTTAAGTTTAAATCCTGGCTCCATCATTTACGAGTTGTATGTGCTGCTGGATTTCTTCTGTTTGCCTCTCTAGATGTACCCTTCTCTCTTCGATACCCCGTTCTGGGACTGCGGAGGCTGACTCATGGATTTCACTGATGAACTGTCTTGCTATTCAGGTTCCAGGTGGATTTGGCTGATGGAAGGAGGAGAGGGAATCAAGATAGTTATTTTTCCAGTTCTCTCCTTACCTATTCGTTGTGGTTGGCTGCACGCCTCTACTAAATGCCACAGCTCCTGAGGGAAGGCCTTTTCCATGCAGCTACTCTCTCTTCTGGGTACTGGTAACTACTCCCTCCTCTTTCCCTTGGGCTTAGAGTTGTAATAGGCTCTGATAACAATAGTTTTAGGCTGTTACAATAGCTCTTGTTGGTTTTCAAACATCATTCCAGCATTTATAAACAGTTTGAATGAGCTTCAGTTTCCTCATCTGTAAAATTAGGATACCATGCGAGTCGTGATCACAGCACATGTAAGCTCCTAGCACAGCGCCTGGGCATGCAATAAGGGCTCAGTAAGTGCCATTTACTTTCTGCTTTTCTTGAGAGCTTATAATTTCTTAAGAGGAACAAGTCGAATGGCTGCAGAAAAGTTTAAACCAAATTAAGGCAGTGATTTAGGGATTATTAGGAAAGGACACATAGGGGAATAATTTGTAGGTGTTGTAAGCAATGCTTGCAGAGTCTGGGTGTATGGGATAAGAGAGAGGGAGGAATCAGGGACAAATTTGATTTTTCTGCATGTGTTATTGTGTGGACAGTAGGGAGAGAAAATGCAGGGGAATTTTCATATTAGAGAAGAAGATGAGTTTCATCAGAACAAGTAGAATTTGAAATGCCTGTGAGATGACCAGGTGACAATGTTAGGCAGGTGGTTGGGTGGGTGGCACTGGAGAAGGGTCTGGGTAGGCGAGGAACATTTGAGAATCATCATTATACTAAGAAATAGATAAGAAAGTAGAAGAGGCTGCTGTGTGTCATAGGTTTAGTGGGAAGACAGATGCCCTAATGGCAAAAGGACTAGACTGGAAGTCAAGTGATTTTAATTCTTTTTTTTATTTTAATTTTTAATTTTAATTTTTTATAGAGACAAGATCTCATTCTCTCACCCAGGCTGGAGTGCAGTGGTACCATCAGAGCTCACTGCAGCCTCAAACTCCTTGGCTCAAGTGATCCTCCTGCCACAGCCTCCCAAGTAGCTGGGACTACAGGTGCATGCCACTGCACCCAGCTAATTTTAGTATTTTTTTTGGTAGGGATGGACTCTCATTATGTTGCCCAGGCTGGTCTTAAACTCCTGGCTTCAAGCCATCCTCCCGCATCAACTTCCCAATGTGCCTAAGATTATAGGCATGAGCCATTGTGCCCAGCTGGTTTTATTTCTTGATCTGGTTTGCCAGTCACTGGCTGTTTGACCTTGGAGATGTTACTTAGTTGTACTGACAATCTGTTTCCTCCAGCAAATCTAAAATGAGAAGGTTGGACTATGTAATATCTATGATGCTATAGAACTTGCAATCTAATGGGAGGCAAATCATGGAATAACTAGAGATTACTGATTGTATTATCAAGTTCTTTCTGGAGGAAAGCCCCCAGAGACCCATGATCTTCCTAATCAATGGCTATTGTTTAGTGAGAAGGCAGCACACAAAAACTAAGACTCAGTTTCATGGAATAATGATGACAACAACAACAATGGCAATATTTATTGTGAGTGCTTATTGTGTACCAGGTACTGTTCATGGGTTTTACATCTATTAATATTTAATCTTTGCAATAACCTTATGAAGTAGAGACTATTAGGAACCTCCATTTTACAAAAAACGAGAGCATAAAAAGGTCAAATATCCCACTCAAAGTCATAAAGGAAGTAAGGATTGAAACCCAAGACTCTTGGTTCCTGAGCCCAAGTATTTAATCACAGACTATCTGCTCACTGGGAAATCTGTGAGCTCTGGGGAAATAAGAGGCAGAGGCACACACATTGGAACTAGTAATGTTTTTAGATTAACCATGATTTTAAGAGAGGCATGGTCAGGAAGCAAACTCAGTTATGATTGTACTTACTAGTTGTAGGAATCTTAGTTGCTGGCTAATATTTTCACTATACTTACAGGTAGTATAACAGATACACCTTTAACTGGTACATTTTGGTAACAACTAAAAAAATTACGTATTAACGCATATATAGTATGTACTAACATATATTAATATATGTAGATTCAACCTTTTGTGCACCTTCATCCCTCCTCCTCCTACCCCAAGAATTACTTTTTGTGAATTGTGCTTGGCTATGTTACCACCATCTACAATGAAGGTAGGCGAAAGACAGATGACTCTTATCCTTGTGAGTCTTGTAAGGGTATTACTGAGGTCATTCCTTGTTTACTTTCCATAAAGTCTCTCTTATAAGGACTCCACAGGTGAAATTCCCTTGTGGTCTTGTTAATATTAATTGTACTTCTTACACCAACAATTTTAGATATTTTTATTAGAGACCCTTTAGTGAAACAAATGACCAAGTTGTTCCTTTCACAGTGGACTCTTGAAAACATAAGAGGCAAATCTGTGGCCAATGGTAGTGTCTGTGCTTATGCAGTTTTAGCTTTACTCCTGGTCCCAGTTTGTGATCCTTTGTTTGCTTTTCTTTCTTTTTCCACCTGCTTTTCTTTTGTAGCATCTGGTTGTAGTTTATGGAACCAGGCAAAATTTAAATCAATATCTGTGTGCATGTACCCCACCACCCGCATATTCACGAAATGCATATCCATGGTGCATTTTGGACTCTCTCTCCAGAAGGCTGGCTTGCCAACACAGGGACTATTAAGGTTCTATAACTACTCAACATACTTGCTGATAACAAGAAGGTCATCAAAAAGAAACTGATAATTAGGAGGATTATCACAACCATCAATTTACAATCCCTTTGGTGAGTGTTGGTTGCATTTAATGACTCACTGAAGATCAAGTCACACTCCCTTTCAGCAGTAATGTGAGCTTAATAAGCATTAGTGTGATGAGGGCAATGAGTAAACAATCATCTTCGTGATGATTACAATTTGGTCTAGGCAGGAGGGAAAATATTCTTGACTGGGCTTGCTTGACTGTGACAGGAGATGGAGAGGCAGAAGCCGGTAGAGGAAAGGAGAGGGCTGATGGGTTTAAAAAATGTCAAGGAAATGAGCTTAAGAGACTTGGAGTTGGGGTAGGGCAGAGAGTGTGTGTGGAGGATTAAAGGAAGTCACAGGGAGCTTGATTCAGAGTGGGAGTGAGAGAAGCAGCACACTGGTGTATGTAAGAGAGCATGGCTCAGATTACTGGCTCCATTGCTTACTGTGTGACCGTGGGCAAGTCACTTGACCTCTGTGTCTCAATTTCCTCAACTGGAAAAGCAGAATAAGCACCTCCCCCATAGAGTTGGTGAGGAATTAAATGGGGATAATTCATGTAAAGTGCTCTGATCAGTGCTTGGTGCATTTATGGGTATTCAATAATTGGTAGTACTTAGGCTGCTGCTGTTACACTGTAGAATAGAGAATGCAAAGGTTCTTATCTCAGGCTTCTGAGAGGATTGTGCAGCATTTTGAAAGTGGAAATGTAATTCTGGGAGCCATCTTATGTTATTTAAGCAACATACAGACTTATAACTTGTATTATGTATTATATGCCACATATTTTATCAGTCATTTCATTTATACTGTGTTCTTACAATCTCATCTCCCCCTATATTTCTGCACATCAACGTATAAGCCTGGACACATAGTAGATGCTCAGTAAGGACTCATTGAGTTGAATTGAGGGGTGTACTTAATAAATAATATTTTGGAATAATGTAGACATTTGTGAGCTGGAAATTGCAAATGAAAATATTATCATGAAAATACCACTAATAATATTAAGCATAAGATTATATAGGGTTTTTGGCTTTTCTCAACTTTTCCATAAACACATTAGTCCTCATAAGCCCAGTGAGGTGGACAACATGCTACCATCAGCCCCATTTTACAGACGAGGAAATGTGTGTGTCAGTGAGGTTCAATCTTGAGCTTAGATGCCACAGCCAATAGGTGATGGAGCTGGAGTCAGAATTCAGGTCTTTGGACACCTCCATCAAAGAAATGGTTGTTCATACTGTTTGGAGTCAGGAAACCTTGGATCTGTCATTAACTACTTAGGAACCTGTGTGGAGTTTCTCTTCTTCACCTGTAATGTGAAGGAGTTTACAAACTCAGATTTTTACGGGGTCAGATACGTGCGAACTGCAGGTGGATGCAGAGATAGGGGAGTGGGGACAACTGTGAGTAACTGCAGATCGCTGCCCTACCTGAAGGGGGCAGCTGCTGGTCAGCTGGTGTGCAGGAAATGAAGGCCCCCACATGGACAACACTAACAAGTTTTTCAAGAAAAGCCCTAAATTTGGCTTTTTATATGAATTTCCCAATTTTAAGTATTGATAACTAATTCAAATGAAAAGCAAACATACACATTACAACGGCCAAATTAAAAAATATGTGGGCCAAATCAGGCCCAAATTACCAGATTGCACCCTCTATATGAGAAGATTTTTAACGGCCCTTTCAGCTCTAAGAGGCAATGAAAAAGGCCAGTAGCTTCCTGCTGAAAGGCAGGAAATTATTTATCTCCACTCATGGTCAAAACTCATCATCTCTGTTTCCATCAGAGAATATTCCTTGGTACCAGGGGGTGATGCCACCCCAAGCCTCCAAATTCTCACTTGCCCAGAGAAGATGGAATACCATGCCACACTGCAGTGAGTGACAGATGTAGATGCAGGGGAGAGAAAAGCAGACCTGGGTTTAATTATGTAAATCTATGGCTACGCTTTAATAAAGCAGTGCAATAAAACTGTCATAACTGCCAAGTTTGGGAAATAGGATGAGCAAGGTTTTCATTCCCGGTACTATATTTGGAAAGAAAAAAATAAGAAGAAAAATGCAGAAGCGCTGATTCATCTCTGAAACCCTTTAGAAGCATGTCAGAGATTCCTGGGCTTCTTGCCCCTGCCAAACGACATTTGCAGTGACAACTGGTGCCGAAACCCTAGCAGCCCACACAGAACTCCTTGGGAAAGGAGAAAGCTGAAGTTTCAAGGTTGATGTTTTCTAATGAGATCTCAGACAGACAAGCTTTCTAGTATTACCTGCCAACTCTTCCTCAAACTAGTTAGCCTTCTCTTTGCCTTACAACCCTGCTTCTGCTGCTTTTTGCTAGAATGTGACAAAAGGTGACCTGGGCTTGCCATTTTTTTTTGAAGGAAAATTTGTATTATTTTAATTATTTTTATGTACAGAAAACTTAACAGTGTACATTTAACCCAGTTTAGTGGCAAGTTCTTTAGCCTTTGCCTTTTCGAGCTTGGCAATACGAGCCATGGACTTAGGACCCAGGACGTTGCCGCCCCAGTGATGGTGGATCTCATCGTATCTGTCGTTATAATTGGTCCTGATAGTTTCCACCAGCTTAGCCAAAGTGCCTTTGTCTTCCGAGTTCACCTGTGTGAAGGCGACAGTGGCGCAGGTCTTCCTGTGGACGAGACGTCCCAGTCTTGCCTTCCCCTTGATAATGCAGTAAGGGACCCCCATTTTACGACACAGGGCAGGCAAGAAGACAACCAGCTTGATGGGATCCACGTCGTGTGCAATCACCACCAGCTGAGCTTTCTTATTCTCCACCAAGGTGGTGAGGGTGTTAACTCCTGCTCGAAGGACAGGTGGTCTCTTGATGAGGACGTCCCCTTTGCTAGCAGCTTTCTTCTCTGCCGGGGCCAACAGCCTCTGCCTCTTCTCTTGCTTTGTCTCTGGTCTGTACTTGTGGGCCAGCTTAAGCAGCTGAGTAGCTGTTTGGCGGTCCAGGGCCTGGGTGAACTGGTTAATCGCAGGAGGCACTTTCAGTCGCTTATAGAGGATGGCTCTCTGCCGCTGCAACCTGATACAGCGGGGCCATTTCACAAAGCGGGTGAGGTCTCTTTTGGGCTGGATGTCCTGTCCCATGCCAAAATTCTTAGGCCTTTTCTCAAACAGGGGATTCACCACTTTCTTAGCCTCCTGCTTCTTCACGACAGCAGGGGCCGGAGCCACCTTCTTTCCCTTGGCTTTCTTTCCTTTCGGCATCTTGGGCGGCGGGAGGAGAGCGGGCTTGCCATTTTTGAAAACTGGTGGTAGTGGGCTTGTGAATGTGGTGGCAGGTATTTCTTTCCCCGTCGGGTGGTGGGGGCTGAAGTGCTGTTCTCCGTGTTTTAACTATCCAAATACGTGCTTGTTTGTTTTGATTTCAGTGTTTTTTAGAAAACCCTATTTTCATATTATAGGGCTAGGATTTCCACGGCCAGGACTCTCTTGGTCATGAGCAGCAGATGCCCACCCTAAAGAGCTAAGCTACGAGTGCCCATAGGAGTGGAATTCCCAGAGCAGATGCTTTGTACTTTATGGATATCCAGTTCTATTACCAGGTTAGACTTTTGCCAATAAAGAAAACTGAAAGGGCAACCACTCTCTCATTTCTTCAACAAATAAACAAACAACTTGCATGGAAAAAGAGAGAGGGAGCATGAGAGACAGACAGAGAGACAGAGAGAGAAACTGTAAATTAAAACAGTGTTCTGGGCCGTATGAATCAATGAAAGGTTTAGGAACCTTATTTGCATTCTAAATTAAACAAACTATTAAGAATTTACATGTCAGTTAGGGAACAATGAGGGAATATTAAGGAATTATTATTATTATTATTATTATTTTAGATAGAGTCTTGCTCTGTCACCCAGGCTGGAGTACAGTGGCGTGATCATGGCTCACTGCAGCCTGGATCTCCTGGGCCCAAACAATCCTCTTGCTTCAGCCTTCCAAGTAGTTGGAACTATAGGCATGTGCCACCACACCTGGCTGATTTTTAGTTTTTTTTTTTTATAGATACATGGTCTCCCTACATTGCCCAGGCTGGTCTCCAGTTCCTGGGCTCATGGGATCCTCCTGCCTTGGCCTCCTAAAGTGCTGGAATTACAGGCATGAGCCGCCGTGCCCAGCCTAAAGTTTTTACAGGTGATAATAATATTGTGGTTCTGTTTTTAAAAAGTCTTTATCTTTTAGAGATATGTGCTAAAATATTTATGGATAAAGTAATGTAATGTCTGGAATTAAAAGAAAGTAATCTGTGGATGGAAGAGTGGGGCGGTGAGGTAGAGCCAGCTTGTACTTGTTGGAAAGAATCGATTGTCAGAATTTCAGGAATTTCGTGAGCTGGTGGTAAAGAGTCATTATTAAAAATTAAATTCTATGAACTCACACTTAAAAAAATTTTAAGAAGCTAATAAATACTCAAAACTTACTGCTTGCTAGTTATTTTACTACAATTACTATGATCTGTGCTCTTGAAATTATTGCATTGATTATATCTATATGGTGAAAATACTATATAACTGTGCTCCTGCACATCTCTTTCCAGTCCTCAGTTGGCACCATCATATTGGTAACTTGAAGTCTGCCACAGAAATCTACAAATCAGGGATTTCTCCAGGGAGAGCTGATGGTTTTCCATTTACCACCGCACTGCTGGAGGAGTAGGAAGGGTTCGAATAAAACAAGATAGCTCATGAGTTGATAATCGTCTTGAAGCAGAGTGAAAGGAACATGGGGGCTCATTACATTATTCTCTCTACTTTTACATATGTTAAACTTGTCTATATTGAAAAGTTTAAAGAAATGTGCTGGCTCAGGCATTCTCTTGGATAGATAAATGTTGCAATGTTGAGGATTCAGACAGGTAATGAAGACCCTGTGGTGCAAAGGAAAAAGCAATGATCCTAAGGGCAGGGGATGTGGATTCCTTGACTAGCTTTGCTCCTGATGAGCTGTGGGACTTGAGGAAGTCAGTTAGGATCTCTGTGTCCCGTAATTCCTGATACACAGTTTGCCCTTAATAATAGTTTGTGACATTTATGACAATCAGGTAAGTGCAAGGATGAGTTAAAAGAACAGGTGAGATTGTGGAGACATAATAAAGGGTTGCCAAACAAGAGAATTATTCTTCACAACATATTTCTCATTTATTCTAGATGAAAACTCTGAGTCATTAAATATCTCCCTGAAATTTTTCTCTAGAGTAATTTTATCTTCTTGGCTCGTGGTGATGGATCTTTCTGGGGAGAGAATTACTTCAGATTAGGGAAATACCTGGAGCACAGAAGTTAAAAGTGCAGGCTGCCAAAAAGTGGAAATAATCCAAATGTCCATCTCCTGATGAATGGATACACACAATGTGGTATATCCATATAATGGAATACTATTTGGCCATGAAAGGGAATGAAGTACTGATGCATGCTGCAGCATGGATGAACCTTGAAAACCTCCCGCTAAAGGAAATAAGCCAGTCACAAAAGGACACATTATATGATTTCGTTTATATGAAATGTTCAGAATAGGCCAATCTACAGAGACAGAAAGTAGATTAGCAGTTCCCGAGCCCTAAGGAATGGGGAATTGGGAGATGACAGCTAAGGGATAAGGTCTTTCTTTCTGGGGTGATGAAAATATCCTAAAATTGATTGTGGTGATGGTTACAAAACTCTATGAATATACTAAGACCAAGGCTGGGCACGGTGGCTCACGCTTATAATCCCAGCACTTTGGGAGGCCAAGGTGGGCTGATCACCTGAGATCAGGAGTTCGAGACCAGCCTGGCCAACATGGTGAAACCAAATCTCTATTAAAAATACAAAAAAATTAGCCGGGCATGGTGGCTCAAGTCTGTAATCCCAGCTACTTGGGAGGCTGAGGCACGAGAATCGCTTAAACCCAAGAGGCCGAGGTTGCAGTGAGCCGAGATCGTGCCACTGCACTCCAGCCTGGGGGACAGAGTGAGACTCTGTCTGAAAAAACAAAACAAAATATATATTTATATATGCATACACTAAGACCATAGAATTGTATATTTAAAATGGGTGAATTATATGGCATGTGAATTATATCTCAATCAAGTTGTCAAAAAAGATGCAAGCTGCCTGTGTTCAAATCCTGATTTAGTTGCTTATCAGCTGGGGGACACATGACAAGTTTTCTTAACATTCATCTGCTTATTTTCTCATCTATAAAATGGGGATAAAGGTGATGCTTACCTCATTGGATTTTTGTGAAGATTAAATTTAATCCTTATGTAGAAAACATAAAAATGCTTACAATGTGGCCTATACATGGAAAGAGGGCAAGTAATGTTAGCTACTATCATATTCTTGTTACAGGGGAAGAATAGTGGAAAAGAGGGGGAAAGAGTCTGCTGACAGTTTTTTTTTTTTTTGAGACCAAACCTCTGCCTCCTGGGTTCAAGTGATTCTCCTGCCTCAGCCTTCGTGAGTAGCTAGGATTACAGGCACGCCACCATGCCCATCTAATTTTGTATTTTTAGTAGAGATGGGGTTTCTCCATGTTGGTCAGGCTGGTTTTGAACTCCGAACCTCAAATGATCCGCCCACCTTGGCCTCCCAAAATTCTGGGATTACAGGTGTGAGCCACTGTGCCTGGCCTTTTTTTTTTTTCTCTATCTAATCATGGCCTGGGGAAGCAAAAATGTAATGAAAGAACTTCAGGTAATACCAGCGTAGTGAATTATAGAGTGACCTCCAAAAGATGTCCTAACCCCTGAAACCTGTGAATATAATCATATTTGTAAAAATGGTCTTTGCATATTAAGTAAGAATCTTGAGGTGAGATCATCCTGAATAATCCCAATGGGAGTTAAATTCAATAACAGGTGCCCTTATAAGAGAAAGGCAGAAGGAGATTAGATACGTAGAGAAGAAAGCCATGTGAAGATGTTGGCAGAGATTGGAGTTATGCAGCCCAAACCAAGAAATGCCTGCAGCCGGCAGCAGTGGAGGAGGCAAGGAAGGCTTCTCCCCTAGTGCCTTCAGAGGGAGTGCAGCCTGCTGACACCTTGATTTGGGACCTCTGGCCTCCACATTGTGAGAGTTGAATTTGTATATATTTTTTAAAAAACAATAAATTTTATTGTGTATATTCAAGGTTTACAATGACATGATGTTATGGGATACATATAGATAGTAAAATGGTTACTCAGTAGCAGAAAAACAAATGACTGCTCTGAATTCCACCTTAACCCCACAGAAGGAGGACTCTTTGGAAACACTCTGTCCACTGCCTTGAGGATCAATTCAGAGAGAACTCACACATCGTTCTCTGTGTATTGCCAATCTAATCAATAGGCAGTCACAACAAAGAAGATTGATGGAGATTGGGATGGATAACTGGTGTGAACGTTGAGGGGAAGGTTTGGTTGAACCAAATAAGTTAGACTCTCTTCTTTTCCCCCCTTAATCATGTTAGATTTCCATGTCTTAGGGGAAGCATCACTTTTATTGGCCATTAAGAGGGAAAGGTTTTATGATCAAATTGCAGATGTAATTGTTAAGCTAAATTAAATTGTCAGGAGCTCAAAGAAGGCTTCTCTGTTGATTGGAGCTCAGTTCGCTCAACAAGCAGTGTATGCTTCTGTGATGTTGTCCAGATAACTGACATGGCCTGTATGGAGGAGGTTAGCCCTCACTTTGGTTTTTTTTTTTTTTTTTGAGACGGAGTATCCCACTGTCACCCAGGCTGGAGTGCAGTGACACCATCTCGGCTTACTGCAAGCTCCGCCTCCCGGGTTCATGCCGTTCTCCTGCCTCAGCCTCCCGAGTAGCTGGGAGTACAGGCGCCCGCCACCACGCCCGGCTAATTTTTCGTATTTTTAGTAGAGACGGGGTTTCACCGTGGTCTCAATCTCCTGACCTCGTGATCCGCCTGCCTCGGCTGGTTTTTTAAAACCTTTTGGAGAAGAGGCTGAGTGTTAGGCTACGTCTTATTTCTTTCGACTCATGTTTTGCAGGGAAACTATTATTGCAGAGTTTTTCTGGTCTTGGACAACCATTGTTTCATTAAGTGGCTTCTGAGATCTGGACACCAAGGGGTTAGATGAGCTATCAGGAATTTCATACTAGCAGAAAATAGAAAGCTCTTATTTTATTTATTTTTTATTGCTAAATTCCAGTACACATTGGTAACAACTCTCAGGGCAGAGCATCTCAAGGTTTTATTGTGCTCCCTTAGTTGTCAGCCAACTGATCTTTGGTGCTAAGCCTTCTTGTTGCTCGCAAGTTAGTGTTTGTCATTCCTGGGAAAGGTTCTGTTATTTTCAAATTGAGCTTTCTGAATCCTGCTTTTTTACTGTTCTTTCTCAATTTTTTTTGACCCGCAACAATACATATCACCTTTTCCTTCCACAGACCATATTCGAATTTATAGTATTGTGACAGAGGAAATATTGCTTTATCTCTTTGCCTATTAAGTAGAACATCTCAGTTTAAAGTACTTCACATCTGTATTTTCATCATACTTGATCCTATTATAATGTGTGACATTCCTAGAGGGACTTACGGTGGGCTCTGGCCCCACTTTGAAGCCAGTGCTGCCTATCTGGTCGGCCTTCCCTGGACTCATTCATATACTGTGGGCAAGTGGGATCTCTCAGGTTAAGTACTTCTTTTTAAAAATACAGGAGGGTTCTTTGAGCTTGGACCTTATACAAAAGCTAAAATAGTTGAGAATGACTGTATAAAATGAATTTACATTAAAATTTATAATTATGAGAGCTAGAATCTATATGGAAGCTAAGACTCCTTGTCCCTTATGATCCACATAAAGTGTGGTTCAAAGCCACGTTCCAAGTGCTCTGGAAAAATCTATCCCGTCTTTCAGAGTTCTCTAATTCCTAGGTGCTTTTATTATTTCAGGCACTTTTGTCTCTAGCTTTCTGTCTCTACAGGATTCCTATTCTTTTTTTGGGGGTTTGATGCTTGTCTTTTTTCTCTGACCCAGATGTGAGACTTCCTTACTTTCTCTCTCTCTCTCTCTCACACACACACACACACACACACACACACACACGCACATCACCTGCACAATCTGTTCACTCAAGGTCTTTGCATGTGGCAGCTTTTACTGAAGGTTTGGGGAGACAAGGGAAGGGTTTTGTTCGGATCTATGAAAACAATCTCAGATTGTGTATTAGACATTATTAGCTCTTGAAAGTTCTCTAGCGTTTTGGTCATGTTATTTATTTAGCCATCCTTTTCTTTTCCTCTCACTCTCTTCCTATGACATATGCAAATGTCTTGAGACATTTTTTGGTTGTTGAAACTGGGGGTGGGAGGACTGGTGTCTAGCAGGTTGAGGCCAGGGATGCTGCTAAACATCCTAGAATGCACAGGACGGCCTCCACAACAAAGCATGGTCAGGCCAATGTGTCAATAGTGGTGACATACTTCTTCTATCTTGCTTCCTTACCTCTCTTTTCTTCTCTCTTTATGAATTCCTGTTTATTTCTAATGCAGAACACTTTATCGATCACACTTGTTGCTTTGTCTCTTTGGCTCACCTCACCACTATCGACATATTGACCTGACCATGCTTTGTTGCGGAGGCTGTCCTGTGCATTCTAGGATGTTTAGCAGCATCCTTGGCCTCAACCTGCTAGACACCAGTCCTCCCACCCCCAGTCTCAACAACCAAAAAATGTTTCAAGACATTGGCCTATGTCCTAGAGAGGGAGTCAGGAGGAAAAGCAATTCCAAACAACAGTTCCTGCTCTCAGGATTGCATCTTTCACCTTTGTGCATCGTTCTAAATAAAAGCACTGCCTGTTCCTGAAAGGAAATCTAGGACCAGGTGTTAGGGTTCTTTTTTTTAATGCTCCTGCTTAAGTAATACTTACTGAAGATCACTGTATGCCAGGAACTGAGCTAAGCATTTTATATACATTATATCACCTAAGCACACGCAGTTATCAAGTTATTTTAAGTGTCAACATATACACACACATATTCTTAACTATATGCATTATACATGCATTCATGTACATATATATGTATGCATACATACAAATATATGTTGTCAAATGTTCTCAAATCCTCTGGTCTTGTGATAGAATGGTTTAAGTGATTTATAAATAAACCCCATCCCAAGTACCATGTGGGGTGTGCCATTGTCTTCCCTGGGATAGCAGGTTTGCTGAGGCAGGTTTCCATTTCCCTGTCAGTCCCTGGAGCTGCCTGCCTGTCCGTGGTTACCTGCTCTAGTCTGTGCTCCTGGATCCTGCACTCACTGACCTCTCTGTTTTCCTCCAGGCTGGACACTACCCCTTCCCATCTTTGTCCTTAATTTCTGAAAGCACAATCAACACAAATCTGTTGTGAATAGTAAGCCTTTTATTTTTTAGGGTTTGCGGATAATGGAAAAGAAACACACCCCAGGGTAGGGAACAACTTAAAGTCCTTTTCCTTGTCTTGTTATTTCTCTAAAAATTTACCCTTCTTTGTTGAAGATGTTGAATTAACTTAAAGTTGAATATCAAACACTGATTTTAAAATGTCTCTTGTGCATTCCTTTGGGAATTTCTCACTGGCTGCTCTAGGGGAACAATAACCCCTGTAGTTTCTTTGTTGGAACAGACTCCTGTGACAAAAGGCAGATTAACAAGAGAAAAATAAACAGAAGTTTATTAACATGTATATTTCATATATACATGGGAGACACCCAGAGAATGAGTAATTCTCAAAGAAGTGGCTTTGAATTCCAGCCAATTTAACATCTTCAACAAAGAAGAGTAAATTTTTAGAGAAGTGACAAGACAAAGGAAAAGGACTTTGAATCTCTAGGGACAGCATCTTGAGGGAAGGCAGGTTAAGGTTAGTTAGTAAAGCTTATTAATATAGATTCCTCTGGTATCACGTCCAGATGATGTGTCCAAAGTAGTTTTCAATGGTTAACCTTTGTTCTCCCTGGTAGAGGAAGGGTGCACAGGATACCTTTTGGGATTGTAAATCTTTGTCTTGCTTTTACACAAATGGAAGGCAGAAAGCTTTTCTGTATCTGCTTCTTCTTAATTGCTGTCAGTTCAACAATCCATCATATTTTGGAGTGGCATATTCTGGTCTCCCACACTGCCTTTGTCATCAGTCCTGCAGGTTCTGCCATGTTATTGGCCTCCTTTCTTCATCCTCCTCCTTTTTCCCACCTTCCAGCCTCAATCTGTAAGTCACACAACATCTCCAGCATTCTTTGTGACCCCTGACTCCTGCTGGTCCACACAGAGCACACTGACTGGGTTTCTTAATCCTATCAGAGCTTGTATTCTGATTGTAGACAATAATGGCTGTTTTGTCTTTGACTATCTGATAGCAGACTTTAGAATACAGTGTTTTCATTCCCCATGTTTTTGTTGCTTTAGCTGTTTCTTCCTAGTGGCTTTCTTGCACTGCAGGAATCCAGCATGAAAACACTGGAACTGGAGGAGGTGGAGCTGGGAAGTGCATGCCTGCAAGGTGTTTCTTGATGATATAGTTTAGCCACTACTGCAGGACCACAAGCCAGAGCTTAAAGGAATCTTTTGACCCTTTTGGTTTTGGTGAAAAGAGAACAACATTAGAAAGTCTTGCTTCATAAGTCAACAAACAATTATTCTGTTTTTTTTTCCTATTATAGTATCAGGCACTCTGGCAGATACAGTGGAATATTTGCTCTTTAAACATTCATTGCGATTCTCCAATTTTAGTATATGTGCTGCCGAAGCGAGCACATTCATTCCGATTCTCAATAATCTTGGAAGATAGACAGATCAACTCGTAGTACCATAACTTTACAGAACGAAGAAGAAACAGCAGAAAATAAAATGTCCTGCAATATTCACCATTTTAATTCCTCCTTCCTCCACACTCCCCCATCACTTTTTGCTTTTTCCTCATTGAGCCGCATATTTAATTTTACTTATAGTTAATTATTTACAGCTTATAGATGAAGAAACATTCCTAGGACAATAAAGCAATTTGACTAAAAAGAGGTAATAGAATAAGGAAAGACATTTACAAAGTATGTGAAAGCTTTTCAGTTATAATTCCTAATATCCTCCTGTAATATTTGAGGAAGACCCTAGACAATCAGATTAGATTTAGATGTGGATTTAACAAGCATTTAATTCAGCATTGTTGATGAGCCAGGTACTTGGAAGTGCCTGTTAAAGGGATGAATGAATTGTGCCATATTCCTCATGGGTTCCTTAGGAGCTAGTATTTTTCTAGACATGAAGGCAAAGTTCAGAGAAGGAGAGTGACTTGCCCAAGGTCACAACAGCTAGTAATCAGCAGAAGCAGGATTCAAATGTGGATGACTGACTCCAAACCCTAAATTCCTTGGTATACTGCCACATCATTTGCTTCCCACATCAATTAATTGAGGAAGTGCTTGCCTCACAGACATTTGTTAAAAGGATTTTACTAATAATGCTGTTGCAAAGACAGAACTCATTTAGCTGTATTCCTGGTAACTCACACCTGTCTGATGGAATCCAGTTGGGATTTTCGAAAGAAACATAATCTACAGGAGAACTTGCATGTGTGTGGCCTGAAAGCTGAATAACTTCTGTGGTAGCCAGCATCCAGGGTGGTCCCCAATAATCCCCCATTCCTGGAATTCACACCCTTGTGCAGTCACCTCATATTAGCATATGGTAGAAGAGATGGTATATCCTTTCCAAAATGAGGCTGTAAAAAAGACTGCAGCTTTGTCTTGAACACTCTTTCAGGGCTTGAGCTGGAGGAGGTCTCATAAGGGCCACCTTACATTTTCTCCTAGGCACCTCACCTTCATCTGTCCCTGCTTCATGCCCTGTCTCGAATCTCTAGGTCTGGGGCAGGTTGGTTGCCATGTTGTGAACAGCCTCATGAACAGGACTATGTGGCTGGGAACTCAGGCCTCTGGTCAGTGAGAAACAGAGGATGGCAGAAACTATGTGAGTGAACTTGGAAGTAAAATCTTCAGCCCCAGTTGGGCCTTCAGATGACTGCAGCCTCGTGAGACTCCCTGAGCCAGAACTACCTAGCTAAGCTGCTTTCAGATTCCTGACACAACAGCTGGGCTCTTGCTAGCCTTCTTCTCAACTCACCATCAGGTCCACCTTTGTACATCAAGGGGTGTTGACTAGTCACTCCTCATTTTTTCTTTTCTCTCCTTAAGGGGCAGTTATAATTTTAAATAATAATAGCTATTTTTTCTCTTATCCTGATTTGGTAGGAACTTGTGAATACCCCAAATGTACAGAGTGAATGAAAGCACCTGCTACTTAAGCTTATATTTCTTTCCCGAATGAAACTCATCAACATCCTGCACAATCCCTTCAGGTGCAGTAAGCAGATTTGTGAGTGTTGATGGTGATGTGTGCCCGATGGTGTCTGACAGGGCATGGTGCCAGCCCAGCAGTAGCAGCACCAGGAGAGCCCAGGGCTGCAGATAGGGCCCCAGTTCTGATCCCCTCTCTGTGCTCGACCAGCTCTATGACTTTTATCAAGTCCTCCTACCTTTCTGCCTCATATTTTACCTGTAAGAGGGAAATGAGATCATTATGAGGATGGACTGAGATAATAAATGGGACAATGCATTGAAAAGCACAAAGGGTAATACAAATGCTATGTAGTATTAATCAGGGTTCTAGTTATTATGACTGTGTTAAATAACCCATTACGTGATAGACAGCTTTAAGTGGAAATAAGGGCCTTCCCCCCAACACAGGTGAATTTACTTTACAAAGTGGGAATGATTCCTCATCCTCAGTCAGGTCATGATGGATGTGCCCATTCATGCATTCATTCACTCAAGAAATATTTACCATGTGCCCACAATGTGTTAGGCAATGTTCTAGGCTCTTGAGACACCTAAATGAACACAACACATGAAGACCCTTGCCCACGCAGAGCCTTCTCTGATGGATGTGAGAGGCAGGCCTGAGATGGCTGTGCTTCGAGCCAAGGGAGAGTGGCTGAAAGCTGGAGTTAGCAGTCTGAGGTTGGACTTCCAAATCCATATAGGCATTGTGCTGGAAGAGGGAGCTCCGTGCAAAGGAGAGACAATTAGTGCAAATGTTCAAGGGGACCTAAAGGAGTCAAAGTCTGGAGGAATTCCTGAGCCAAAGGAAAAAGCGACTGTTACAGTCACATTTTTGGGAAATTCAAAATCTCTTCAGGGAAGAGGGTCTTGGTAAAAGAAAGAAATGTGGCAAAGGGAGAGGGAAATGGGAGATGTTGATCAAAGGGTAGAAGTTTCAGTTACACAAGATCATGAATGAGTTCTGGAGCCCTAAGACACAGCAATGTGACTATAGTTAACAAGGGCTTAATGTACTGTACTGCAATTTGCTAAGAGGATAGATCTTAAGCATTTCTTACCACAATCAATCAATATGCAGTAATGAGTATTTCAGTTAGCTCTTAATGGTGATTATTTTACCACGTATGCATATATCAAAACAGCCAGTTGTTTACCTTAAATATATACAATTTTTATTTGCCAATCATTCCTGAATAAAGTCAAAAAAGAGAGAAAGAAAATGAGTAGTCAACTCTCCCCCCACCACCTGATGATGAGTTGAGGAGTAGGCCTAGCCAGAACTGGATTGCTTTGCATCCCAGAATAAGAAGAAACAGGAGTTTCCTGAGGAGGACCAGTTCAGCAGGAGGGGTAGGTCACCTAGGGGAGAAGATGAATGTGAGGCTGAATGGTGAACTTGGGCTGCAGAGTTAAGAGCCTGTTTGATCAGGCTAAGGATTTAGAACATTATTTTTCATGCAATGGGGATTATGGATAATTTAGAGTAGAGGAATGATATAACCTGAGCAGATTCATCTGGCAGCAGGGTGTTGAATCAACTGGAAGGAGAAGAGGTGAAGAGATCATATTGGAAGGAAAAAGAATTTATGATTCTTTTGGTTATGGACTGAATTTGCCCCCCTCCTTCCAAATTAACATATCCAAGTCTCAATTCCCTGCATCTCTGAATGTGATTGCATTTGGAGAAAGGGTCTTAAAAGGGGGGCAATTAAATTAAAATGAGGCTGGTCAGGTGGGGCCCTAATTCAATAAAACTGGTATCTTTATAGGAGGGAGAGAGGTGCATGCACAGAAGAGTGACCAAGAGAAGAGGAAGCAAGACTGTAATCTTGGACTTCCAACTTCCAGAGCTGTGAGACAACAAATTTCTGTTGTTTAAGCAAGCCGGCTGTGGTGTTTGGTTATGCCAGCCTTAGCAAAGGAATCCAGATTCCTCCCTTTTCGGAGGAGCATGGGTTTCCTATCCTGTAATGTGAAGCAATTCCTAATCCTAACTATGCATTAGGACTCTCCTGGAAAATGTTTTTAAAGATACTGATTCTTAGGATCCACTCATGAGTCATTTAATCAGAATCTCAGAGTTAATTTTCTGGACATCATTCATCTTTAAAGAAACACTCCCAAATGGTTCTGATGTGTAGACATACTTGAGAGCCATGGCTTTAAGACAATGGACAAAGCTAGTCAGACTCTTATGTGTTATTGCCATATCTTCACAAAAATTTAAAAGGGAAAAATATCCTGACGGCAGGCTTGATAAATAAGATTTTAATCCTTAACTAGATGGTAGTGAACTCTCTTAAAGTAAAAGAAAATGCTTGATAGAAACATAAGGTGGCATTTGATGCAGGTCATTTGGTTTGTGGAGGGTGTAGACTAGAGCATGTGGTTAATGTGAAAGCTCTGTAGCCGGGTCTTCCTGTTTGGCCTGCTTTCCAGCCAGGTTTAAACCCTGTTCAACCTTACTAGCTGTGTGACTGATTGTAAGTTACTTTATTTCACTTTGCCACAATTTACTTCTGACACATGGTAAATATTCAATTAATGTTTGATATGGTTTGGCTTTGTGTCCCCACCCAAATCTCATCTTGACTTGTAATCCCAGGTCTTGAGGGAGGAACCTGGTGGGAGGTGATTGGATCACAGGAGAATAGTTTCCCCCATGCTATTCTCATGATAGTGAGTGAGTTCTCATGAGATCTGATGGTTTTATAAGTGTTTGGCAAGTTCCGCCTTCATTGGCTTCTCTCTTCTGCTTCCATGTGAAAAAGGTCCTTGCTTCCCTTTTGCCTGCTGCCATGATTGTAAGTTTCTTGAGGCCTCCCCAAGCCATGCAGAACTGTGAGTCAATTAAACCTCTTTCCTTTATTAATTACCCAGTCTCAGGTAGTCTCTTTACAGCAGTGTGAGAACAGCCTAATACAATGTTAGCTTTTATTAGTAATCCTGAAGAATATCAGTGCAAACCCAAAGATCATGGTGTGCTTGTTTGGTCACTAATGATTAGTTTTCTAGTTAGTTAAGCTAATGTTATAATTGATCAACAGACATCCAGCTGGTTCAGAATACACCTCCAGGCCCCTTCTGTGGATTTTCCTGGAGGTTTGGGGTTTTATCAGAATTTTGGGTATTATCTTAGTACGTCAGAAGGAAGCGCAAAGTGTTATAATAAAAATCAGTTTCAAATGGTTTCAGAATTTACAGGTATATAACATATAAATATTTCTCAGGGAGTTATGGGTTACCATCAGGGTGAATTACTGGGGAAATTTTCAGAAGTGACTTGCATGTCCTCTAATCTGAAGAGCCTTCTGAGCTAAAGGAATCAAAATTTTCTGTCCATTCTTCTCTTATTTAACCCATGGGGGGATTTGGGGATCTTTCTGGAGCATGGTGATGGGAGTTCTATGGTTTAGTGCACCTTTCTTCTCTGTGCCCTACTTGGATCCCAGATGGAGTTTAGGTAAACTCTTCTCTCTTCTAAGCACAAGATACTTTGATGAAAGAACAGATCACCATCATTGGCAATTATTTCCTCTCAGCAAATGGTTTTTGCTGTTTTGAGCTATTGAACTTGGAATTCTGTGTCTTGCCATTGGAGTCACCTCTTTTAAAGTCTTTTATTTAAATGGTTGGTTTATCTGCAAGATATGACTAGGCTTATTCCCTTTATCCTAGTGTCTAATGAAATTGGAAAATTCCTTTCTGGTTCCTAAGAAGGAGATACAAATCAGTGTGGGCTAGAATGGGCTGGGCCTAGTGTAAAATCCTGAGGCCACCCTGGTAGCATGGAGTGGAGAATTTTTCTTCCCTTAAGTGGCTGGACTGTGAGCATTTGGAAGGCAGAGACTGGACTTCATAGGCCTTGTATTTCCACAGTGCCTAGCCTGGGTGTCTGCACTTGGCAAATGACCAATAGATATGTGTTTCCTCAAAAAACTGCTTGGTTTGGATGTCTGACCTGCCATAGTTATTTCAGATACAGTAGAGAAGACCGAGGGCTATTTTTTAGGGCCCTTCTTTCTGTGCCAGAGGTAGAAATATTTAGGGGATGAGCCAATCATCAAAGAGGAAGCTGAGTCCAACTTCTTGTTCAAAGACTTCTCGATTAGAATAAGAATAGTAGAATAATTCCCCAAAAGAATAGTGGAAGAGGACCGAATAGCAGACTTGCTCTTCTAATTAGAGCTTTCAGGCCAGGAAGACCCCAAAAGTTGTCACACTGCCTGCTTCTTGCAACCAGACCAGACTAGATTTATGACAGCTGAGATACATAATATCTGATTGCATCTGTTTACATTAGGGCCTTCTTTGCCTTAATCTATGAGTTTGTCTGTGTACTAAATCATGAAAGCTTTCTGTGTGCTTTTCAATGAAAGCATTTGACTTCCTTCCAAAGGGAAGCACATAATGAGTAGACACATTCCTCTTTCTCCTAAACCCAGCTGAGCCACTTACATTTACCTCCCTTTTCTCTCTTTCCCTCACTATGACTCCTTTCCTCTCCTTTTTCTGTTTCTAAAATAGACCATCAAAGTTTAATTGCTCAGTACCTTGCTAAGTGTGTGAATTCTCTTGAGGGCACTTACATGTTTCCAAAAACAGGACTGAATCTGATCTGGATGAGTTTCAAGCAAGTAGATGTTGTAGTTTGGCCGGAAATAAGGGAAGCCTTTTATTTGAAGGTGTCAGGATGGCATCACTGTCAGATCAGCAAATTTGAATAGCTCTGAAGCACTGGGGAATGGGCAATGTCTTGCTGATAACATGGGTAATATTTAAGAATAGGTGATAATTACTAAAGTGTTTTGAATTTCTAAAGAACTTAAAAATTACTCTGTAGGGCATTCAGTAGGAAAAAAAGCTGAAGAACTATGGGAGCTATGGTAGAAAAGTAAGGGTAATGGGAAATAAGACAATTTCAGATAATATTGCTACGATTACCACCATGACCATCACCAACAGCACTAGCACCACCACTGCCACCACTACCACTGCCACTACTAGCTAAAAGTGATGGGGTACTTCCTATGTTCCAGGCACTATGCTAACTGCTTTACATTGATTCTCTCACTTTATGTGAATCATCTCACATCAATCTTACGAGGTAGGTACTGCTATTATTCTTATTCTACACTTGAGGAAGCAGATGTTAGCAAATTAAATAATTTGCTTTTGGATCTCCAGCTACAACATTCTGGAGCTGAAACTTAAAGCTGTGTTTATTTGCACAAAGCTCATATTCTTAACTGATACGCTATATAAATATAGCCCCTATAGATATATATATGTTGATTCAATGTTGGAAATTATATTGATTAGATAAGATCACTTTCCTTAGTATTATGAGCATATGTGGTGTGCACATGTATGTGTGTTTGAGTGCACTGTGCTGGTGACAAGGTAAGTTATAGAAATGGACAAAACTATTAACCTGAGCTTGGGAAGGCAAGCTCCAGCAGTGGGGATTAAGGATGCCTCTCCCTCTTCTCCTGAGAATGAATCATAAATGTGGTGTCCTTAAATCAGAATAATTGAGACTGAGAGGGAGAATGTTAGAGGGCTGAAGACATTTGATTCAAGGAAAGTGGTTCTGGCATTGGTCCTTGATTGGAGCAAGATGTTTAGTTAGATTGTGGCCATATAGTAAGTTACAAGATGCTTCTCACCATATGGAGGCCAGAAACAAGAAGGGAAGAAGTTCAAGCAAGGTGCCTGCAGACACTGCCAGCCAAACTGGAGCCAAAGGCAAGTTATCATTGTGGCCCTCTGAGCAGTTTTGTTTTTAACTGCATGAATTATTTTGTTTGTATTTTCTATTAATATATTTATCTTCTGTTTATTTTCACCTTTTCTATCTTCCTTCAAGAAAAATTATTTTTGAAAAATGCCAATTTGTTTCAGTTCTGCTGAGAAAGAGAAAAAAGTATAGGTGCAATGAGAATCCAGTTGGGGAGGCACTGAATCATGGAGACTGGAGTAGTGGTATTAGGAGATAAATAGGGGGTAACTCAAGGGGGAAGGGGGGTATTTCCGGGGAAAGGTAGCAGGAATTGCTGATGTAGCCACTCCTCTGCCATTGAATTTCCTCCACAGAGGTCTACATTGTTAGACTTTTGGAGGATTTTTGTTTGATTTCCTTTAGGCATGAGTCTTTAACAGAAAAGAAATTTTAAGGTTAAGTGGATCACTTTATGTAATAAAGAATAAAGAAAATGAAGATAAATTAACTTGCTAAATAAATGAAATTTATACAAAAACTGTAACATGAATTTTATTAAAAATAACTTTGTTTCTGTAAATCAGTGATTTTTAACTTGTTTTGAGATTTGTTATGAGGTACATTATAAATAATCTGTCACCAATAATAAAGGAAATAAATTTGCAAATATCTTATTGATATTTTCAGTATAAATTAGAGTAGAATTAAGGTTATATCAGTCAGGATGGGACAGAATTTGTGTGGGAACAAACAACCCCCAAGGTCTCGGTTGCCTAAAACAGTGAAGTTTTGTCTTGTTTATACTGTGTGTCTATTGTGGATAATCTGGGGGCTCTTCTCAGGTTATTCACACTCAGGGATAAAAATTGATGAAACCTTGTATGGAACATCTCCAGTCACTGCGGTCAGCAGAAGGAAGCAGGCAAATCCCTCATTGGCTCTTGAAGGTTGAAGGAGACATGTATCACTACTGTTCACACTTTCTTGGCCAAAATAAGACATACAAACTTGCCTAACAAGGAGCAAGAAGGGGAGGTGTGATCCTCCATGGACTTAGAAGGAGAAGAATTAGAATATTGAGCAATAGCCCGATGACTATCTAGAGGTTAATTCCTTTACTGCTGTGAATCTTACCCCTTTGTATTCTGCGATGGCCATAATAAGGTGGAGGTGAGGCTCCCATGCAGGATTTGTGCCTAATTCATAAATCATCAGACTATTGCCAAAGCCTGCGGTGGGGTCTGCATATGAATATTACCCTTCATGTCTGCCCTCGGGACCAAGATTTTGAACTCCTGCCTCAGATAAGGAGAGGGGGCCCAGCTGTACTCTCCAACTGCTGTGGTTTGGAAGATCCCTGAGTCGTTCAGTGGGAGAGAAGAGAGGACAGGAGGACCTCCCATCACAGAGCTTCTGGGAGCCCCTGACAGCTGGGAGAACTGACGTACACTTCTAGTAGCAATATTCCAAACTTTTCCCTTAAGGGATTTTCCAAGCCTCATCCTCACCTACCCAGCTAAAATCTGGTGCTTGAATATCTAACCTTGTGATAAACTTTCTATCTCCACTCTTTCTTAACAGTTAACATTTACTGAATGCTTGTCGTGTGCCAGCAGCTACTGTTTTAAGCACCTGATATGTATTACTAATTATTATTTTTACATAATTATTACATAATTATTATTATGTATTACGAATTATTATTTAATCCTCATAACAACTTGGGGAGGTGGATATTGTTTTCCCCATTTTACAACTAGGCACAGAGAGATCCAGGAATGTCCTGTTAAGTAGGACAATCCTAGTAAGCTGAGATCAATCACATGCCATCTGGCTTCAGAGCCCACTGCATGGCCTTTTGGCTACTAGCAGATATTATATTTGGAGGAAATGAGCTTTATTGGAATGTGGATGTGAACAATGAAATGCTCAATGATGCCCATAGCAACTCACAGAGATTCTTAAAGACTAAAATCCTCACAATCTTATACTCTCTATTGAAATCAATAGGATAAAACTGATGCAGGTGTATGCATGGTCCAGCAGACACCTTCATCTTCTAAAGAGCCAATGCAGAGCAAATTTACATGACCGAGTGTTAACAGAGCCTTTGTCATGACCAGCAGGTGACCGATTTCCAAAGGCCTAAATTCATTATCTTGTGCACACAGGGCAAAGCTTATAGGCTTCTGTAGGATATCATTATTGCAAAAGCAAACAAACGTTTCTTAAAGCAAAACAGGACTGCCTAGAAAAAGAGTGTTATAGTCATGAAATAATCATCTCTCTTTCTCTTTCCCAGTGGCCCCTCTGTGTATGTATATAAACAAACAAATGTGTGGAGAACTTATGCATTGGTGTGCTGGTAAGTGTTCAACAACTGGTTCCTGGTTATCTGGCGGTGGGGGGGAAGCCTATTTATAGTGGTTGCCAATTTCTCTGATGTAAATATTCCCACCACTGCCAGTTTCAAGTTACCAATGTGATATTACTGAATGCAGAATTGGAAAGAGATGCTAAGAATTGGCTCTCATGAGCCAGTATGTACTGGCTTCAGTCCACCAATGACATTAAGTGGGAGAGAAAAGATAGTCCATAGCTCAGAGTTGCAAAAAAAAAAAAAAAAAAAGTAAGATTTGAGACAGCTTAACTGAAATGAATACACCATCATATCAAACTTTTAAATGAGAGCTGTATTAATTATTTTTATTCTAGAATTAGTGAGACAAACGGTGTACTTTGGGTTATTCTCTGGGAAATGTGAGAACTACCATCTTCAAGAATTAAAACTCCAAAAGAGAGAGAGACTAGGATGTGAGACCCTGGGAGTCAGGAGGGCTGAATGCTGCCTGTGGTCTGCTGCTGAGTAGCTGTGATCTGGGGCGTGTTATTTATCTTAAAGTGTATACATTCTTTTAGATTCTTCTGGTGCTGAAAGTCTATGGTTTTAAGTCCAGCTAAAGAGGATGGTGAGAAGAAAAGCCTAAGGTATATCAACAGCAAGGGGGCAGAAAATGGAGAAACAGGAAGAAAAAAAGACTGAGTGGGGGTACTGCGAAAGAGAGATGAAATTGAGAGAAAGACAAAGAAAAGGCCTAACATTTATTGAGAATATACTATGGGCTACTGGTTATGAGATCATGAGTGATTACGAAACTACAATTATGTGATTACAAATCACTTTCTCTTTTTTATTTTTATTATTTTATTTTAAATGAGTTCCTGCGTTGGCTGGGAAACGAACCCGAGAAGCACTTTGTTTATTCTATCTAACTCAATTTCCATACCAACCTCATGAGACAGTGGTTATTTTCTCTATTTTACAGATGAAGAAAATTAGTCTATAGTACAATTATTCACCCTAAGTTCTACTGCTAGTGAGTGGCTAACCTGGAGTTCCAAACGAGGTCTGCACTTCCGTAAATCCTGTGTTCTTTGCACCATGCAGTGCTGCCTAAATGAGCAGGAGGTTTGAGAGGAATGTTAGATTAAAATTACTCCCAGGGAGGCATTTGGACTATGATTCTTATGAATTATCCTTTGACAAGTTTGTTGATCTTCACTGCTCTTTATCTGCTCAAATCTTTAAGTCTTAAGAGGTTTCCATCTGAATAGGATGATTTAAACAGTCCAGGAAGGCAAACATTATTTCTTGGGATGATGCATCCATCCTGGGAACAATAGAATCCTGAGGTCGGGTACCAAGGTTGCCCTTTGGATCTCTTTGAGGCAAAAGTAGCAGAAAGTAGGTATTGGCGGGGCCTGGGTTAAACATCAAGTACAGAAAATACAGAAGAGTAAAGAAAGGAAGAGTGAAAAGGAGAGAGAGAGAGAGAGAGAAAGGGATGTTGATGCAATGGGCAGATTTTGTTGCGCAGTAAGACTACATCATCAGAACACTGATTCTCAGTCTCTGAGTCTGGCTTAAAATCAAAAGTTAAATCAGACATCTGCTTTAATGAGTAAGAAAATATTGATTAAAAGGGCCAGATTCCCTCAGCTCCCAGCTCTGGATTCTTGCTGTGTTGACAGCACGAATCGATATCCTCTTGTGAAGGTTTAAGCTCTGATTTGTGAAATAAGAACTGTACCGGGTCCAGTAAGAACTGCCATCCAGCAGGGAAACTGCAGTGGGCACTGGCTCAAGGCAAGCACATTTACCATTCAGGCTGCTTTTATTCAGGGAGCGAAGTCCTGGGTCAGGGCTCTGGGGAGCTTCACAAATGACCTCCTGCTGCAGACTGAGCAGGAAGGCATCGGATTCCATGTGTGCACTGTCTTTATTGCATTATATTTGCATGTATACAAATGTCCCTATATTATATTGAGTGAGAGCCATGAAGTGGAATTACAGGCAGCACCCTGAGTGTATTTGCTGCTGAGCTGCTTGTATCACACAACCCTGTCCTGCATTTTCCATTCTGTAGGGAGGTCCTAAAGCTGAATGAATCTGTCCTGGTAATAGATATGTACACACCTCCTTTGTTCTTACCCACTAAGTGGAAGGTTAAACATTTTCTGAGGCTGAAGAATGAATACACATTTAAAGTCAAGCAGACCTGTCTCCACCCCCACCCCCCAACTAACTGTGTGACCGGGAGGAAATTATTTAACCTTGTTGAGGCTGTTTTCTTGACTGATATGTAGACAATTTCTACTTCCTAGGATTGTTGCGGGATTCGATGAGATCTTGCAAAGAGGATATTTAGGGGAGTGCCTGGTATGTAGTAAGCACTCCATACATCAAGCACTATAATAATCCCAATAATTCTCTTAGGTTACTAATGACCTTATTTACATAAATGTCACAGCAGTAGTAGAGGTCTGAATAAAAGGAGAGTAAGCATTACTCTATCCAAATGACTCTTTTATTTCTCATCCGTCTTTCATTTCTGGCTTCCTCAGCCAAGACAGCCATTAACTAGCTTGGGGAGGGTTACACGTCTGTTCATTTTCTATCACCAAAAGTGGAAAACAGAGTCACAGATGTCACCTCTACATTGGCCATGTGACTTTGGGGTCAGATGCTTGTGCTTTCTGGGCTTTAGTTCCCTTATCTTTTTTTTTTTTTTTTGAGACGGAGTTTCACTCTTGTTGCCCAGGCTGGAGTGCAATGGGGCGATCTCAGCTCACTGCAAACCCCACCTCCCGGGTTCAAGTGATTCTCCTGCCTCAGCCTCCCAAGTAGCTTGGATTACAGGTGCACACCACCACAGCCAGCTAGTTTTTGTATTTTTAGTAGAGACAGGGTTTCACCATATTGTCCAGGCTGGTCTCGAACTCGTGACCTCGTGACTCGCCTGCCTTGGCCTCCCAAAGTGCTGGGATTACAGGCGTAAGCCACCATGCACGGCCTAGTTCACTTATCTTTAAAGAGAGGGTGCAGTTGTAGGGAATTTGACATCCCTAAGGCCCCTGTTGTGGGGGCATTTCCAGATGCTTCTATGTTCTGTTTCCTGGCACTGTATCTTTTCCTCTTAATGTCTGTCTGTGACTTGAAGATCTTCTCTGCTTTTTCAACAGTTTCTTGTTCCTCCAGGCTGGAGCCTTCCCTGACAGTTGTGCCTGTTTCTTTCCATCTTCTTGGATTCCACTATCTGGCACTCACTGTCAACTTCTGTGGTCTTGAATCACGGAGTGATTATTCTTCTGTCTGATGTTCCTTGGTCACCACTCTTTGGGTGTGCTTCCCCAAATTTTGCTTTTTACTCATTTTGGGGGTTAAGTGACCCTAAACAGTACCTCTGTCAATGGGGACAAATAGGGCGTTTTGCAGATGTTCAAACCAGATCGTTCCTCTAAGCTGCTTCACTGATCATTCACATTTTGAATGTGAACGATCAGTGAAGACCAGAGGAATAAATTTCTCAGATGACAGCATTAGGAGCAGGTGTTCTTAAAAACAAACAAGCAAGCAAACGTAGGGCCACTATGGATTACTTAAGTGATTAAGTCTGTCTCTTAGTTTTGGTAGCTAGAAAGTTGAGAGCCAGATTTTGTGGTTCATTCTAGCAAGATTCTGTGTCAGGCATTTTACGTCTTACTCTTCACCCTGAGTTTATTCTACTTTTCCTCAATTTATTTTCCCTCATTCAAATTTCTTGTATTCATTAAAAAAAAACCCTGTTATGTTTTTGAAATTTATGCCATGCCTTTTTAGAATAGTGAGAGCTAAATCAATGGACACATTCTGTGCATTTTGTGTAGCTGAGTGCTTGACCCAATTTCAGGGAAAAGCTGTCAGAGAAGGCTTCCTGGAGGAGGTTGCTTAGGATGCACACACATCAGCTATTGTGCAGTTCAGTCAAACATGAAATCCCCAAAGTGGCATGGAACTTGAGATCAGAAGGTGTATAGAGAAAAATGAAATATAGAAAATCTTATCAGATATTTATATTAGGGTGGGAAACATTTGCCATATAATATAAACTAATCATGGGAGTAAAATTACATTATACGTCCACATTCAACAGCAGGAGGTGACCTATTCTTTCTACCACACATAATTAATGTAAGTTAATATCAGATTTTGCCTCAATCAGCAGTAAGAACTTCCTGTATGCTTCTGACCCTTCCTTTGGCCAATATTGCTGTGTTATGATCACAGGGTACCCACCTCGAGTGAGAAGCACAGCTGGATTTCTATTCACCAGTTCTGTGATCTTAAACCCTATGATCTTCTTAACTCTGACTTTGACCTTAAGATCTAGCCAATCCATTGAGATTTGTCTTACTCTCTAGAATCAGCTCATTGCCTATTCTCATCTGGGGGACCTATCTTATCCCCAGTTGCCACTAACACGCCTTCTACCTGCTGCCCCTCAATAGTCCTTGAATCCCATCCTGGCCCATACCATTTTCTTCTGCTGCTCATTCTCTAACACAAAGGCAATGGATGCATTTTAGTAATGGATCTTTGAGGAGATTTTAAAAAATTAGGACTCAAGGAGATAATGTTATGATATAGGTTGATGGACATGGTTAACCATTTTGTCAGGGCCTTATCAGTGTCCTTTAAAGATTTCAAGGTGGGTTTCGAGATACAAAATCCACTTAGAAAGCTTCCTTTCTTACTAAGATCAGCCGAAGGATCTTTACGTGCCAGATGTTTCTTTGCGTCCAGTGACTGCCTTTAGAAACCATGAGTACTCTTTTACCACCTAGACCTGTTAGGGCACCAGGATACTACACAGTCATTGCAAGCCTTTCCTAATCCTAACACCACAAAACCCAGCTTTAGAGGAAGAGAGGTTGTGAGCATCACTTACTAATGGTGAATGAAGTCATCAAACTAGAAGCATTTTTTATTTTTATTTATTTATTTATTTATTTATTTATTTATTTATTGATTGATTGATTGAGGTGGAGTCTTGCTCTGTTGCCCAGGCTGGAGTGCAGTGGTGCAGTCTCTGCTCGCTCCAAGCTCTGCCTCCCAGGTTCACGCCATTCTCCTGCCTCAGCCTCCCAAGTAGCTGGGACTACAGGCGCCCGCCACCACACCTGGCTGATTTTTTGTATTTTTAGTAGAGACGGGGTTTAACCATGTTAGCCAGGATGGTCTCGATCTCCTGACCTGGTGATTCGCCTGCCTCAGCCTCCCAAAGTGCTGGGATTACAGGCGTGAGCCACCACACCCGGCCCTAGAAGCATTTTTTAATAAACAAAATCTTGCTTTCAAAATAATGCAAATCCTTTAATAGTGGCACTTTTCATCCTGGCACTCTTTTGCCTCAAGTTCATGGAAACTTCTAGATCTCACCATAACCTTTCCCTAAATTTATAAACTTCTGGTCAGGTGGTGCTATTTTCCAGACCTGAGAGTACATGAAGAATTTAGCTAACAACAGTCCCACAATATCTGAGGACAGAGAACTGGTTAGAGGTCGTATATTCCAGCAAACCTATTACACCGTTGTATTAGTTGGGTTTCTCCAGAGAAATATAACACATTGTGTGTGTGTGTGTGTGTGTGTTATAAGGACTTGGCTCATGCAATTATGGAGGCTAAGACCCACCATCTGTTGCCTGCAAACTGGAGACCCAGGAAAGCTAATGTGTAATTCAGTCTGAGTCTGAAAATCTGAAAACCAGGTGTAAATCCCAGTCCAGGGACAAGAGAAGACCAACGTCCCAGCTCAAGCAGACAGGCAGGAAGTAGAAAGGAGTGAATCCCTTCTTCTTTCACCTTTTGTTCTATTCAGGCCCTCAATAGGTGGGATGTCTACCTCCAGAGCCCACTCACTAACACTGATGCTTAGAGGCTATCAGTCTTGGTTCTTATAATTCTTTTTTTGGTTATATATTCTATTATTATTTTTAATTGACACATAATAATTATATTTATGGGGTATAGTGTGATATTTTGATACATGTACACACTATCTAGGGGTCAAATCAGGGTAATTAGCATATTCTTTCCCCCAAACATTTATTATGTTTTTGTGCTGAGAGCATTCAAAATCCTCTTTTAGCTTGAAAAATATACAATAAATTGTTGTTAGTGACAGTCATCTCACAGTGCTATGGAACACTAGAGCTTATTCCTCCTCTCTAGCTATAATTTTGTATCTGATAGTTAACCTCTCCCTATTCTCCAACCTCCCTTCCCTTCCCAGCCTCCAGTAAGGATGATTCTACTTTATACTTCTATGTAATAAACTTTTTCAGCTTCTACACAGGAGTGAGAATATTTGGTATTTGTCTTTCCATATTATTTCACCTAATATAATGCTGCCCCCTCCCCAAGGCTCATCTATGTTGCTGTGAGCTACAGGATTTTATTCTTTTTTATGGCTGAATAGTATTTCCTTTCATTGTGTGTATATGCCACATTTTCTTTATCCATTCATTTGTTGATGGATACTTAGTTTGATTCCATATCTTGGCTATTGAGTACAGTACTGCAGTAAACATGGTAGTGCAGATATCTCTTCAACATACTGATTTTTTTTTTGATACATAGACCCAGTAGTGGGATTGCTGGGCCATATGGTAGTTCTACATTGAGTTTTTTGAGAAGCCTCCATACTGTTATCCACAATGACTGTACTAACTCACATTTCCATCAACAGTGTATAAGAGTTTTCCTTTATTTGCATTCTCACCAGCCTTTGGTTTTTGTTTTTTTGATAATGGCCATTCTAACTGGGATAAGATGACATCTCACTGTGCTTATGATGCGCATTTCTCTGATTACTGGTGATGAGCATTTTTTTCATATATCTTTCGGCCATTTGTATGTCTTCTTTTGAAAAATGGCTATTCAGAACATGTGCCCGTAAAAATATTTAAAGAGATTTATTCCGAGCCAATATGAGTGACCATGGCCCAGGATATATATTCGGGGATCTGTTACTGGATAATTATTGTGTTCTTTTGAAGGTGTCTTTTTTCTTGCTTTTAAAATGTTTTTTTGTGTCCAGACATTGATATCTGTGCATTTATTGGGACAGTTGCCTCTTCCAATTTTACAGAGAAGCTTTCATAGGGAAAGACTTTCCTGTAGGTGTGACCTGTAGTATTGGTTGGGTAGAATGCTTTGGCTCTGGTTCCGAATGGTGCAGTAGTGTACTCTCTGTGTGATTTCTTTGGCTATAATGAATGTCAGAAGTGTCTGCAAGTGCCTCAGTGGCCTAGAATGAGAGTGCTTGTGGAGGCAGTGGCATGGCTTTGCCAGGAACAAGGGTTACCAGGTGAGCCCATCCTTAGGTCCTCAGGGTGTGTGCACGTTGGTTCCCGCAGTCTTGGGGGTGATTTCCCCACTGTGCTGGAGTGTCTGTTTCTTGGGGCCCTGAGTACTTTGTTGGCTCAAGTGCTGAGGTTATAGTTGTACCACTGAGTCTAGGTGGGGTCGTGGTATTGCAGCCTTTGTTGGGGCATGATGAGGTGATGACAAGGCCTTAGGAATGTGAAGTTGCAAGGGTGATGGACCCCAGGGAAGGATGTACTTTAGCATTGTCTGTGTTCTCAAAATGGCATTGTGCCATAGCAACTGGGGTTCCAAGGACTCAGAGATGGGGGCCTAACATGGGTTCCTTCTCTGGATCAATGCAGCCATGTGGACTCTAGGCATGGGGACTGTTGGGGATATCCCACTTACCTTTTCACCGCAATGGGGAGTCCTTGCCTCTGACCAGTTTTTGACTGGGTGCTTTGCTTTCCTCTCTATGCTGCCACCCCAGGTTTCTGTGTTTCAGAAGGCTTGTATCACTTCCTTGCTGAATTTCAGTGTTCTCCCTAAGACATTCTACTCGAAGTGAGTTTATTTAGTTGTTGTTTTAGTCATTCTTTCTGGAGAAAATTCGTGTTGGGCACCTGTACAGCTACGGCTCTTATAAGAATTCTTATTAAGATGTAATGAAATAATAAAATTTTTTAGATCTACTTCATGTTAATCTAAAGTGGTGGGAAAAACTGGGTGGATAAATAGGTAAAATAAACTCGATCACATGATTCTTAGTAAACTGGGAGATGAGTAAATGGAGGTCATGGTATTCTCTGTATTTTTGTATAGGTTTGAAATTTTACGTAATATAAGAAAGTGTGGTGATAGATATATACTTACATGTTTTGAGTTAAAATCAACTTTTAAGGTTTGACAAATAAAAAGGAGTTTCAGATATTTATGTACGACCTTTGTGACACTCCATGCCTTTAGTCTAAGGACCGCAGCTAGAATCTTGCCCTCAGCAGAGAACAATGAGGCATGATATTGGTTTCCAGTCACCTTTCTTGTATTTTCTCTTAAAGATGATGACCACACTTGCCTTTTTCAAATATCGTGACATTTTTTCTGTTTCCATATATGTAGATAGTCACACAGCCTCTGCCCTTTCTACTTGAAAATCTCAGCAGGTTTTTCTGTTCCTCACAGTTTGGCAATGGTGCTTCGAGGGAACACACAAAACACCCTAAAAGATTTGGAGCAGGTAGCAGTGGGGCATTGAATGAGATGGATTTAAAGAGCTAAGATAGTCAGTGGCTGTTATTTAGAGACCAGAAACAAATGTGAAAGTGGGAATTGAAAAAGAAGGAAGCAGAGACATTAGTAAAGCTGTTTAATGGGAAAAAAAGCCCAAAGTACATCGTAAAGGATAAAAATGTGGGCATTTATATCTTCATTAAGGAATTTATTAATTAGAGTTGAGTTGTTAAGTAGTTTATAGTTCCCTGGGACTAGGACAAGCCTCTGAGAGGAGCCCAGGCAGAGAGCAGTCAGCCTGGATAATTATCATGGCTTGCCGTGGGGCTTTCCTCCAGCCTGGTAAACAATTTAATATCTGGCAGGTAGATGAACAGGCCTGGGATGCTCTACCCATCAGGCAAGACTAATTCCCAGACAGGAATCCTGGCCAGTTGCCAAAGTAGGCTCCTCCCTTCTTTTGTTGGAAGTGAGAGAAGAGCTGAGTAGTCTTACTTGGCAATGGCCCATGACCTCCAGCTTCTCCTTTCCTGCTGTGTGCAATGATCATTCCCAGATCCAAGGTGCTCATATTGATTCTGTGCCTGTAGGCCAAGACGATACACCAGGCACCATGCTGCCTGGTCTATAACAGCAAAGAGTATTGTATGGTGTTTATGACAGTTACAGGGGAGCCTCCTGCTCTGATCCACTTCTTTGTTTCTTACTTTTAGCTCTGTCTTCCACTGATGATCCCTTACTTACCCATTGGGCTTGATAATTTTATTTATTTTCATCGGCTCTTGAGTCTTCAATCTTCCCTTAAGGAGGAGAAAAGAACAGACCAGGAGTGACCATGATGGTGATGTCAATGTAGAATGCTGCTAGGTAAAAAAAAATAAGAGAAAGGTGAGAGCATGCTTGGAAATGGCAAGTTTATGTCCTACCTAAAGACAGTCAAATTACAGTTTCTAAATAATCCCTGGCCTGGGCAAATAAAATGTATCAGAGAATGGATTTGTTCTGTCGGTCTGCAGTTTGGAACTGCTGGCACTGACTGCCATTCTTGGGACCCATTCCATGTTTTTGTGGGAATGTCATTTGGGCCTACTCAGTCCTCAGGAGAGGGTATGAGTGGGACATCTGTGTTCATGTCTAGGTAGGGAGTGTCCTCTGATGAAGGTACACAGATTATGTACTGTCATCCTCATCCTGATAAATGCCAAGTGCCTGTGTGAGACAGTGCCTTTTTTGGCCATATCAGCCTAATCTTTAATGGCAAAGAAAGAGAACCATAATTTTAGTGCCTAATCCCTGTCCCCTCCCTACGCTTGTACTTACTCTCCCCTGGTTCTGAGTTTCTCTTCTTTGTCTGTGTAAGGTCTGCTGCTTTGGTACCTCCTGGTCTCTGGTAAGTGGTTAAATACGCTAATCCACACAAAGGTGCTAATGGCTTAAAGTTGTACTAATTCCAGGAATTATTTCTATGGCTCATGGAAAGGTTAAGGCTTAATCCAAAGGAATCCTCTTTAATAGATTTCCACATATTTTAGCACAAGGGAAGTGAATGTATTTTGGGAACATTGTAGAAGTCATGTAGTGAATTCTTTTGATTGCCTTACTTAATTTACATTTTACTATCCTCTATGAAGAGGTTAAAAAGCCAAAAACTATATTTCCAACACCTTTTTATAAACAGGACTCTGGATATAAAATAGGTTCTTCCAATTAGATGTTTTTGTTTTAAGGTATACAAGGTGCGAGGGAGGTAGAAGCCCTTTTCCTGCTTCCTTTTTCTGTTTTTATTCATAAGCAAGGATGGGGGAATGTGAGTTGTTTGGTATCAGCATTCCAGTGTCTAATCTCCAGCTTCCCAAGTATTGAGAGGCCATCATGGCAGCAGTGTCATCTTGATTCTGCTCTCTAATTCTTGGGCTCCAGCTACACATGGGTATAATTTTGCATTTATGTCTCCAGCGGCAGCCTCAGAGGTGGGCCAGTTTTCTATTGTTTTGGCAGTCATTCCTGGAGGCCCATCTTAGAACATGTTCCTTTACCCCTTCCATTAATTTTGTAAACTCCGAAATTCCCTGCATTAAATCTTTTCCTGCTCAAAATACTTAAGAGCTGTTTCTGTTTTCTGTATTGAACCTTAATGAATGTAGATCCTTCAAATGGTTAATATCATACTTAACTCCTGAAGTTATTCTATTTCTTAAGTTTGAAGATGAAAAATAAGGGCACCTTTCACAGAGAAGACCATGCCAGTGTGGAAACGGAGTGCCACAAACTGTGGCATTGACTTGAGTCTGGCTCAGTAATCTAGTAATTTACTAGACCAGATGTTCCCTGCTATGAATGTCACTAATGTCTCAGAGAAGGTTTAGGTCACTGCAGATTGTACTGGCAACCAGGGCTTTTTTTTTTTTTTAAACATCTCTCTTGGTGCTACAGATAGGGCTTTTTGGCAAGTAGATGAAGGCAGCCTAAATAGGTGATTGGTATGTATGTTTGTCATTGCCCTGGCCTTCCTTAATTGTTAAGATAGATCAGTGAGTAATGTAGTCATCTTTTCTAGTGGGGAATGCACTTTTGTATGGGAATGATTGAACTGATAATGCAAGGTGAAAGTGTTGCTTTGTGTCAAAATATTCATTTCTCCAGTAACTGTTGAGTAAACGTAGCCATTACTGTATGCATACAATTTCCCTTAATCCTCAGAGCATTCAAGCAGCAGGTAGACACTCCCTGCTGAGAAACATATTTGAGTGAGATGAGCATTTTTAAAAGGCGCATGAATGTATTCACCATCTGGGGAGGCCAGAATTATTCTCCCGTGTTCAGCATGAATTCAGGTGACTTCGGGAGATGGGGAGCAGTGATGTTGCTCTCAATTTTCGCCGTCTACTGATTTCAGCTTTCCTTGTAGCAGCTGGAACTGAAGGATCTCCTGAGCAAACAGTAGCTTAAAGGCAGAACATCTTGGAAAGTGGGAGATGACTCTGAAGGCTTTCAGACAAGGGATGTTCATAGGTAGCATCAGTTTTTATACCAGAGGTATCGTTCTTTCTAAGATGGCCCTGTAACCTTTTTCAGTTTTCTGTAGAAATTGCTTTTTACATGTTTGGTTGCTACATAGCAAAATGGCCTTGCCTAATACAGAGAAAACATCCCACTCACTCTATACCTTTTTATTTATTTCATTTAAGTAACACTTAAGTAAATGATGATTACTATGTACCAAATATTAACTCAATTCTTATAACATTCTTTTGAGGTGGGTACTATTATTTCTCCCATTTTTTAGATGGTAAAACCAAGGGACAGAGTGATCAAATAACTTATCCATAAGCACACAGCTAGTAAAGCAGGATTCAAAACCGTGTTGTGGCTGCAGAGTCCCTGCTCCGAACCACTGGGCCATAGACTGCTCACCTTGCCTTCATCTCAGAGAGCTTGCCGTGTTGCCTTCTCTTTAAGTCCAGGGCTGCTGCATATTGTACAGATTGTTCACTAGCTGAGGAGGCCCAGTCAAGGGATGTGGGAGCTGAAGTCTAGCTTGTTTTCAGTTTACCAAACTCTGTGTTCTGGTACGCTGCTACTACCCAGAGACAGAGGAGTCTTTATCCAATTTGGACATAGGCACTGTATGGGATAGCAGTGGATACATTCTAAGGCTCCCTCCTCTACCTCCGTACTGGATCCTACCCCTTCCTGTCTCTTCTAATGCCTTGGGGCTTCCTTGACTTCTCAAGTGTGGACAAGAATTTGACCTGATGAATAACATGAAACTGTACCTCTTGATATCAGTTCATTATCTGCATAAAAGCCTTTAGGATACTTTGAAGCAGCTTTAGCATCTCTTGCCTATACCACAGAACTAATATTTAAACTCTTTCAGTATCTTATAGCCTTTTTCTGAGAATCTTTTGAAGTGTGGTAGGTCCTTCTTAATTATAAAACTGCTCAAAAATGAAAAGCAAAGTCACCAAAAAGTTAAATTGAAGTATTAATTAAATCATGGAACCCAACTGCCTTTTATAGAATTGTCTGGGAATTGGGAAAGTATGTTCTAAGTTGGATTTTAGGGTATCTGGAGAGCTTTTCCCTCTAACCTAAGGGGTTGATAACGTCAGAAGGAGCTGGGAAAGGACTGTGGTGCTGACAGTGAGGTGGTGGCTGTTAGTATGACCTGGTCATCTGCTGTGTTCACAGGCTGTGTTCACAGGCTGAAACACCTTTTCTGATTGGCCTCCTAACTCTGCTTTTGCCAACCTCCAATTAATTCCTAACACAGGCAGTCAGACTAATCTTCATGGAATGCAAATGTGATGGTGATACTCCTTAAAACCCTTGAATGCCTTCTAATTGCTATTAGTATAAGATCCTTAACATGACCTGGCCCCGTCTAGTTCTCATTTGCATATTGACCTGTTCTCCTCCTTTTCACAGTGCTTTAGACCTTCTGGTCTCCTTTTAATTAGTTCTAATGTCCTAAGGTGTCTCCCATTATAGTTTCTTCATATGTGTTTTTTTAAATTTACCTAAAATGTTTTATTTCTCCTCACCTGGTTAACTGCCACACGTCCTTTGATCATTAACTTACATGTGACTCTCTTAGGAAAAAATATTAATGTACTGAAAGCATCATGTAGGTGTCCTTGATAGCATCGATTATAGATGAAAATTAAGTGTTTAACACCTCTCTTCCTGGGTAGACTGTAGCCTCTGTTAGGCAGGGGCCATGTTTGCCTTAGTTTTTTCTTCTGGTACCGAAGTATTTAATAAGTATTTGATGAATGAATCAATGGGTGAATAAACCAATTAATGAACTAAGAAGATTTAACTTCCATATGTGACTGTTTTCTTTCCCCACCTAGATTTCACATTTCATGAAGGCAGGAGCCATATCTGTACTCATTTTCATAGGCCCTGAACTGATTAGCCCAGAGCTTTGCAAATGGTGTGCCTCAATAAAGATTTGCTGGTTAATTAATTAATCTGCCAAGCTCAGATGAATTAGTTAAGGTATGGAAAAATAAGGAAAAGGTCAGGATGAAATATACTGGATCATTCTGATGAAAGGGTGCAGTCTGGTGTTTTAAAGTACAGTGAATACTGGTCTCTGCTTATGCGCGATGATCAATTAGTAGATCGTGCCCCACGTTGAACCCTCTATTTTCAACCTGATTGATTGTTTAACTGCTGACTTTTGTCTCCACTAACAGTATTTGGTTAGCATAGGTAAAAGTCTTTGACCTGGGTTAGTAATAGCTGCTAATTGTATTTACTCGTTTGTTTCTGAGAGTAACTGGAATTTTTTCCCTCTATTTGTTGATATGCCAAGGGCTATGTATAATAGGTAGCTGATTAAACAGGTTGTGAAGAAGAAAACAAGATGTCTCAGGTTTTATCTTTTAATTTATTGATTTTGGATAGGGACTACTTTTCGTGGCTACAGATCATACATGTTTTCTGCACGATTATCCATATCCAATTCTTCCTGTTGGAAGAGGGTAGGACAGAATCCTGAGCCTCTTGTTCAGAGGGCACAATCAATCCTCCTATGCCTATTGATTCTGACCTAAATTTGTATTTTCTTTTCTGTCTTTTTTTCTTCCTTTCTACATTAAAATCTGCCCATGCTTGGAAGAAAGACAGAAAAGCTGCAAAACAATTGGAATGGATTTTGCATTTTGTCTTGCTCTGTCTGAATTATCATCATCGTCCTCATTTTCATCATCATCCTGTAGTCCCTCCCATCTTGTAGCATATTACAATTCCAAAGCCCCTTCACGTATGTTTACCTCACATACTTTCCCCCTTGGCCTCAGTTGTTGCTCAATTTATAGCTCAGGAATCTTGGGCTCCCAGAGGTAAAGTGACTTAGCTAGGGTTATATGGCTAGAGAGTGAGTAAAATTGGATATATTTGCCAAAAATCTTCTGATTAAAAGGAATAAAAATCAAATTTCAGTGAGCTGCCAACTTAAGAGAAAAAGAATATATTGAAAAGAGTTTGGAGTTGTTTACAGAATGGAAGAAAGACATACAGAAACCAGGTCAACTTTTGGAACGGGAGCCAAAAAACTTGAAGCCTGCGGGAATTTCTCACACCTTCTCGTGTCTGCCAATTTTGGGGTATTGATATCATTGAGTCAGACTTCCCCAGGTAGTAGGGACGTGGTTATCAGCGGGGCTGCCATGTATGGTGTGCAGTGTACAAGTGTGTTCCATCCAAGTGTCACAAATCATACCACACTCAAAGATTTATATGTTTATTATGATAAATTTCCAGCAGATGGCACTCAAGTGTTTTTTCTAACAAAAACACTTTGAGGAAGAGGCACATTTTTCTGTTTTGCACAAAGACTCCCTAAGGGGCACTGGGGATGCTGCTTTCCAACAGTTCTGAGGTTACATTCTTCCTGGTTATAACAAATGAGAAAGGTAAACCTTCCCCAGAAGCTCCAGCAGAACAAAGCTAGAAAATAACTCTGATGGACCTGGCTTGGGTCCTACCTTGGACCAATTTCTGTGTCTGAAGTGAGGCCCCAGACATCATAATCCACACACACTTTTATTTTCATATATAAAATTCTGACTGCTGCCTACAAAATGCAGTAGATCCATGTGTAATGACAAGTATAATCCCCCTTCTTCAAGACAGCTGTCTCAAACTATCACCCAACTACTGCATCCATTACCAAATGCAAGGTCTTGGATGATATGCATGCTATGGTTTGATTGTGTACCTTTCAAAGTTCAGGTGTTGTCAATGTGATAGATTAAGAGGCGAGGCCTTTAAGAGGTGATTAGATCAGGAGGGCCCCGCCCCTCATGAATTGGATTCAGGTGCTCATGAAAGAGATTCACACAGCGTTCTGAGGAGCTTGCCTTCTGTCTTCCACCATGTGAAGCCACAGCATTTCTTTCCTTTCGAGGATGCAGCAATGAGACACCATCTTGGAAGCAGAGACCAGACTCTCACCAGATGATAACCAGCTGCTGCGTTGACCTTGGACTTCTTAGTCTCCGGAACTGTGAGAAATACATTTCTATTGTTTATAAATTACCTAGTCTGTGGTATTTTGTTATTGTAGCACAAATGACCTAAGACAATGCCTCTCAGTCAGGTCAGATATAGCTGCTGGAGATTCTGAAATCTATGGGTGTTGGGGCTAACTTAACTGTTTCTAACCCATCCAGGAAAAACAGAATAGCTACACTCCAGGGAATATGTCATGGTCCACTCAATAGGACTCTATGCCATATTCATTTTTTACTCTCTGTCATTTTTACTCTCTTTACTTTTAGGTCTTTGGCATTCTTTTTTTTTTTTTTTTTGAGACAAGATGTGGCTCTGTCACCCAGGTTGGAGTGCAGTGGCATGTTCTCATCACACTGCAACCTCTGCCTCCTGTGCTCACGCCATCTTCTCATCTCAGCCTCCCAAGTAGCTGGGACTGCAGGCACGCACCACCATGCCAGGGTAATTTTTATATTTTTTGTAGAGACGGGGTTTCTCCATGTTGGTCAGGCTGGTCTTGAACCCCTGAGCTCAAGCAATTCACCCATCTTGACCTCCCAAACTGCCCGACCATTTGGCCAATGGCCATTCAGCCTTTTGGCATTCTTTTCCTTGATTGTTTCCCTCCATGGCCACAATAGGTAGAGGGGCTGCCCATGGAGGGTAATATTCTTTGAGACGCCCCCTTGCTATCTTTGTGGTTATAGTGACCCAGGGGATTACCTTAGAAATCGAATGATTAAAGGCTTCTAATTTAGGAATTTCTCCAGCAAAATATCTCTTTTAAAGAGCTAGTTTGATTTCAATGTTTAGTTCATTATGATGGGCTCTATTGATTTATAGCCAACCTGAAATCTTATTGAGTCATAATATTTGACTCTGGACCTTGCCTTTGAAGGTTTTGTTTTTTAGAAACAAACCTATAGGACTTTGCCTATCCTTCCATGGACTCTTTAATAACTTCTTCCTTGGCCCCTGCCTCAGGGCAACTGAAGCAATGGCTGAAATAAATCAGAGCTCATCTGCTCTCGGGCTTCTGTCTACATCCCAATCGTTTGTGCCTTATGATGAAAAAGCTTACTATTCTTTCTCGGGAAGAGGTGCACAGCAGGAATTGTTTGGGAGAAGCCTGGGTGACCTGCCTTTCCCATTTCTGAGTTATTCCTTAGTATCCCCTCTCTTTATCAGTGCAGTGACTTTACTGTGGGGCAAAGGGTTCATCTTTGATGGTTTTGCAGGCAGCATGGCTGTTTGACCCTCAGCGGCTTTGGATCACTAGCCAAAGGCAGAAAGTGCCTCTGTTTTAACAACACCACATATCTATTTATTTTCTCCTATCTGCTTTAAGAAATGCCATTTTGGATTGAGACTTATTTTCTTCTTGAAGGATCTCACTGAAGGCCATAAGAAATATCCAGCATGTCCTTATTTTTAAAACATTTTTATGCCAAACCACCAAAATGTTATCATGGTCTGTCTGCAAAGATATAACAGGTAATGGTTAACACCTGCTTTGTTTTCCTTTAAGGAGGACTCTGCCTTCCCAGCTGGGAATGGAGGGATCTTGCATTCACCTCTACCTTACATCAACTAAGCCTATCCTACTTTTAAGGGTCTGCCGTTTGTATTGCCCCACTTCTAGGTATTAATTTCTCTATTAGCCAGTCATTCTTGTGTTGCTAGTGACAGTGACTCAATTGTAACTAGCTTAAGAGTAGTTATTGGAAAGACCCTGAGTAACTTACACAAGAGTTACAGGGAGAAGTGGCTCTGGAAATGTCTATGACTGGAACTTGGGATTTGGGAATTGGCTATTTCCTATTCCAGATCCTCTCTGGCTGCTGGCTTCATTTGCTCTGACTCCTCCACATGGCTGCAGGAAGCTCTAGGTTACATCCTTACACCTTGCAACCAAAGAAAAAAGAGGGATTCTTCTCTTCCTGCTCCATGAGGAAAATGCTGGAGAAGGGCTTTGATGAGCCTGGTTTGGATTGGTCATTGGACCTGAGGGGTGGGGTCCTGTAATTGGTTCAGCCTGGGCCACCTGCCTTCCCTTTAAGCCCCAGGTGGGGAGAGCTGGTGGACAGGCAGAAGGAAGCTACCACTCTAGGTACTTACTCACTGGGCTCTCAGCACAGAGCTCTGCCACCCGACCTTGCTGCCTTTGATATCACTTAACCGACTTGCTGGAGTATTTTTCAGGTACTGAGAATTCTAATATCTTCTGTGTACTGTGATGATAGTTGCTGAATTCCTGGCTAGCATCATGTTTGTTCTTATGGGTGGTCAAAAATAAATACTCTAGTAGTTTGAAACCATACCGGAGGAACCAGGGATGTCCTTTTAATAGCAAAAATAAAAACCGTTATCCATTATCCTCAAAGACAACCAACTTTTCTTTAAAATTACTGCCCTTTTTTTTTCTGATGCCATCCTTCTGGCTTTGGGAAAACAGTCACATTCTGCCCAGATTATGCTTTTGATCAATGTGGTCTCTGGATATTCAGCTGGGATGGTGATCTACAGAGACAGCAATTGAAATGGCCAATCACAGGAGCCACCAAATCACGCCTGAGTGCAGGTGTGTGATTAACAGCAGGTGCTGGAGATGTCAGAGATGGCAAATTGGAGTCTTCCTTTCTCCTCACCTTAGCGATGCTTTAGATTTCCTTGGAACTGAAATTTCTGCAGGAAGATAAACTTTGTCACAAACAGCTGCTCACTGGATACTTAAAATAGGCTGCTGTGCAGTGGGAGTTACTTTTTAAAGGCATATCACCTGTCCTTCTAGGTTGACTATGAATCCCTTGGGTCCTTGGGACCAAGGACCTGAGTTTATATTTCTTCATATACCCACTCTTCTTAGAGGAGTTTTATGTATGCAGAAGGTGTTTAGCCAGGCTTGGAGGGTTATTATGAATGCAGGTCAAGAGGTGGAACATTGGCACCATTGGCTTTAGAAAGTGGATAGAAAAGGCTCCCCAGTCTCAGGTGAACGGAGAATTATGGCTATGGAATAAGCATTGATCTAGGAGCCAGTAGGTATCTGGGTTCTGGTTCTATTTTGAATTCTGACTAAATTTTTGAGCAAGAATAGTTGTTAAATCAAACATTTGATTGAGTGACTATTATGTGCTAGGAGCTGGGAGTAACAGTGCACCTGATAGACGTTTCCATGAAGCTTTTATTTTAGTGCGAGAACACAGAATACAAACAAGATGCTAAGCAAGATAATTATAGATAATCAGACATCCCATGAAGGAAGAGGGATATGATAGAGAGTAACTGAGGACACGTTTTAGGATAGGGAAGAAAGGGGTAAGATTGAATGAGAGTTAGGAATGTAGCCTCAGGATAAGACACAGCTGAGTTTGAACCTCAGCCTCTTCCACTTAGCAGGTGTGTGTCCTAAGCAACATTACGTAATTCCTCTGAGTCTCAATCTTATCTAAAAAATGGGGCTGTGCACTTACTTATGAAGTTGATATAAAGGTTAAACTTTAAAATACATAGAAAATTAATAGTAAGGACTTACTATGATGTATTTTGGCCAGTGTCCTCTGGGTTGTGACAAAATGGTTTTGAATGCCTTTTCTAGTTCTAAATTTCTGATTTTTGCGGCCCAATTTTCTTTTTCTTTAAAAATAAATAAGGAAAAAAAGGAAACCCTTCTGATTACTTTCCAAGTTCCAAAGGCTTTCAGTGAAACAGAAGATGCGTAATTGTCATTTCTACTTAACTTTGCAATCTTCTGAGCTGAGTGTCTTTAAATAGGAAAAAGCAGCCATAAATCTTGCAAAGTTCAAAATCCATTACCTAGGGATATGGTTAATGTCTCCCAACTTGAAGTGTAATTATCTTTTTAAGAACAGAGCTGGCTAAAGAAAGCTTTGGTAGGTTTTTAAAAAAAATTCCAAAGCAACCATTAAATCAACAGTTATTCTAATTTAATTCATTGCATATGGTCCCAGGTGTGGGTGTGACAAACCAAAGGATTTGTGGGATGAACAGTCAGATTTTCCATCTCTCTATATTAACATGTGAGCAGAAGAGAATGAATGGCTTCTTACAACCAATAATTAAAGGACCCTGAGGCACACATCACTCTCATCAATGGCAGGGCTAAAATACCTAGTCCCAGTGGGCAAGGCAGGTCATTGTAGAAGAACTCTAGACGAAGAGGCAGATACCATGTGTTCTATTCCTGAACTTGCTACTTTCCTACTGTGTGAAACTGTGCATCCCATATCTCTAGCCTCTTGTAAATATTTTAGGCATCCTATATCTACAGATGTTATTTATGAAAAAATTCCACATAAGCTGAAATCTCTACCTTATAAAGCCTCTTCTTTCGTTTCAAAGCATTATCCCAGAAGACCTTTGCTTACATGTTTATAGAAGGAAGAGCTTGTAAAAGAACTAATTTCACCTATCAATATACCTCAGTTGGAAGTTAAGGGTGCCAAACACTCTTTGCTACTCCTGTATTTGAATGGTTGCCAGCTAAGAACAGACAATCTGAGACATATGGGTTTGAAATGAAGCTTTATTAGCTATCCAATAACTGCCCTTCCTCCATATAGTCTTGATGTAGTTGACTTAACTCTGTTGAAGGATATAACTTAGACCAGAAGCCCAAATGGAGCTTCCTACTCCTCCTACCCTCAACAAATTCGGGGCAGCTGGATGCAGATTGTGGCTGGTGTGATTTATCCACTCCAGTTACTGGCATGGAAGCTGGGGAATGGCAGATCTCACTGGCAAGGATGGTTCCCGGTGGGCCGACTGCATAGTGACAAAAAGGAAAGGAGAAGGAAGTGTTTCTGGACCAAACTGAGGGTAGGGCTGCTCATTCTCTTGGCCCAATAACGAGATGCAGATGAACTGGGGAAGAAGACAGTTTTTATTTCTGTAACTGGTTACAGGGAGAAGGCCTGGAAATCATTGCCAGACCAACTCAAAATTACAAGGTTTTCCAGAGCTTATATACCTTCGAGGCTATATGTCTACGTGTAAGTGTGCATTCATCTAAAGACATGTTATTAACTTCTGATCTATAACTAAGGCCTAAGTCCTGAAGATCTTCCTCTGAAGCCTCAGTAAATTTACTCAATCTAAATGGGTCCAGGTGCCATGGGTGATTACCCTTATCTTGTCTCCTATTAAATCATGGAGGTTTGGGGGGTTCCTTCAGATCCCCAGGAAACTTGTTTGTGGGGGCCTGGAGTTTCTTCAGACTCCTAATAAAACTTGTTTAATCCTAAATGGGTCCTGTTAAGAACTCCTTCGTTATCTTGTCATGCTTCAAGGCCCAGGCAAAATTCTTGGTGGGCTTTTGTTACCCTCCAGCCTTTATATGAGGGTGCTGGCTCTACCAGCTTTTAATATTTTACCTAACCACTCAGTCAGCGCTGAAACAGTTGTCATGGAGGCCTGCTTGGTCAGCTGTTAGACCTGGCCTGCCACAGAAGTGCTGTCATGAGAGAGATAGGGAGATGGGGTGGGGGTGGGATGGGGAGAAAGAGAGAGAATTTCCTGCTCCTGCTTCAGGGCCACCTACCAGTCCAAGGAGTTTCTGATGGAAGAGAGATCCCATGTCTCTGCCTATAGGAAGAGCTAGCTCTTTAAAAACTGTCCATTTTCCTTCCCCCTCTCATTGACTTTTCTTTCAAGGTGTTTATATGTTCATTTAGTCCAAGTTCCTAGGTGCCCCACACTCTGGTTTCTACCTGGATTTGTCCTCTTGGGTTGTCTCACTCTGCATGTACTTTCTCACTCCCCACTAACGCACCTGCCCCATGATCTACTTCCTCAGCCTTCTATTTAATCTCAAAACTAGTTTCTTCTCTAATGTTATCCCATGACCAAACATGAACATTTGTCTTTTCATGGTAATCTTTGAAGACTTAACACAGAGTTGTGATTTCTATGAGAATTTCAGGTTTTGAGGTAGGCAAATGGGGAACTGTTTTACTCAGAAAATTTCTCTGCCCCTCTACTGGGCATGGTGGATCATGTTGGTAATCCCAGCACTTTGCGAGGCTGATGTGGGAGGATAGGTTGAGCACCAGGAGCTCAAGACCAGCCTGGGCAACATGGCTAAACCCTATCTCTACAAAAAAATACAAAAATTAGCTGATGTGGTGGTGTGTGCCTGTACTAGTTACTTGGGAGGCTGAAGTAGGAGGATCACCTGAACCCAGGATGGTTAAGGCTGCAGTGAGCTGTGATGGTGCCACTGCACTCCATCCTGGGTGACAGAGTGAGACTCTGTCTAAAAAAAATAGACAATTTCTCTGCCCCTCAAATCGTGGAGAAAAGGCAACAGCCTGGTCTGCTTATACACAAAATTGGCCTGGCCATGCCCATCTCCCATAGCTAGATTTCATCATTTCCTGGACCTCTGATAAGGTGAATAAAGTTGATTTCAAAGTCCTTCAAGGAAGAAGAGGAAAACTCTTCTCAATCTGACAGTGTCCAGTTTAGTGTGAGAAGGAGTGAAGGATATTTAGTGTAAAGAAGAGAAACTATTGGGAGGCGTGCTATCTGTTTTCATATCTGAAAAGGTGCTATTTTGGAGAGAGTTTATTCTTTTATATCCAAAGAGTATGAGTTAAAGAGGGGCAGATTTGGGAGCTTTACATAGGCTGGCTTGCGGACATGGAAAGTTCTTCATCCAGGGAATAGGCTGCCTTAGCTTCTGACCTTGAAGATGCTGAAGCAGAGGCTAAGTGACTACCTGCCACAATGCTGCAGGATGCCTCCTGTGTGTTGAATAAGGTTTGACTGATGACTTCTAAGGCTTCCTTCCCATGCTGAGATTTAATGGCCCTCTGTGTCCTCTCTTCTCTGCTAGTTGTCTCTACTGCTCAGGGTCTGGAGGAGCATTGAAGAAAATGACTAAAGCTTCAGACTTCCACAGTTGCCAGATTTCTTAGCTTAGTTAAAGGCAAAACAACTCCAGGAGGCCTTGGCTGTGAGATGTTATAAAAAGCTTATAAAAAAAAACCTGGTGAACCAAGGGATATTGCCCTAATTTTGGAATTATGCCTTAAGATTTGCAGAATTTTCAGAAAATTTGTCAGCCGGCATCATAGTCTGACTCTTCCTGATAACTATAGTCTTCTAGTTCTTAATACCTATGGTTCAATTTTTATGCAAACTTTTAACAATTGATGTATATATAGGGAGATACACAAGTGTAAAGTGTACAGCTTGATGAAGTCCCACAAATTAAACACAGTTGTGTAATCTCTATGAAAATAAAAATATGAGATTATACCTCAAAAGCCCCTCCTTCCCACGTGTATTCTTTCCCAGTCTTTATCCCACCATGTTCTCCCCAAAGGTGACAACGTTCTGATTTCTATCATTAAAGGTAAATTTTGCCTGTTTTTGAACTTTATATATTCACACCGGCAGCATATGTGCCTTCCAGTTGCTCTGCATTATTAATTATTAACTTTTTTTTAGAGACAGGGGTCTTGCTATGTTGCCCAGGCTGGTCTCAAACTCCTGGCCTCAAGCAATCCTCCTGCCTCAGCCTCCCAGAGTGCTGGGATTACAGGTGTGAGCCACTGCGCCCAGCCAGCTCGGCATTCTTTACAGCACTTGATATTACTAGGTCTTTTTAACTTAAGCCATTTTGGTGTTGTGTAGTAATAATAGCAGTTTTTAAATTTGCATTTCCCTAACGACTAATGAAGCTGAATGCCTTTATCAGTGTTCATTGGCCATTCAGATATCTTCATTTAAAAAGTGCCTGTTCATGTCTTTTGCTCAACTATCTACTGGATTGTCTACCATGTAAATAAACATTCTTAATGTATGTTGAATATGAGTTCTTTGTTAGCTATATATTTTGTAAATATTTTTCTGCTATTTGTTTTTCATTTCACTTTTTTGATGGTATATTTTAACAAAACCTTTTTTTTGTATTTTAGTTATTTTTCTTAACGTAGTCTAATTATCAATCATTTTCTTTAAATGCTTTTTGTATACTGTTTCTGAAATCTGTTCCCTAACCTCCAGGTTATGAAGTTATTTCATCTAGAATCTCTGTTGTTTTAACTTTTATATTTAGATCTAAAATTAACCTGGCATTAATTTTTTGTCTATGGTATGAAGTAGGGGTGAGGGTTTCTTCCGCCTCTCATAAGAATATCCAATTTACTTAGCACCATTACTGAAAATAAACTCCTCTACCCACTGCTGTGCAGTGCCACCCTTGACATAAATCAGTTCTCCATAAAACTGTGGGCCTGTTTCTAGACTTCCTCTTCTGCTCCAGTGGTCAATTTGTCTATTGTGTTTTAATTACTAAAGATGTATAATCTTGATATCTGGGTAGTGTAAATCCTCCCATTTTGATCTTCTTCTTCAAATTTGTCTTGGCTATCCTTGCTCTTTTGCATTTCCACATATGATTTTGAGTCACAGAAAAAAAAAAAGAAAAAAATTTGAGTCAGTTCTCAATTTAAAAATAAAATAAAATAAAAAACACCCTGCTGGGATCTGGAGACAACTGACTTCTTATACCAGTATCTCTTTCAATCAATGTTTTATAGGCTTCTATGTAGAAGTCTTGTACATCTTTTATTAGATTTATTCCTAAGTGTTTAAGTTTTTAAAATGCAGGTATAATGGCGTTTAAAACATTGTTTTCTATTTATTTGCTAGTACGTAGAATAATTGCCATTTTTTTGGCCTTTTATCTAGGAAACTTGCCAAATTCACTTATGAATTTCAATGCATTATCTGTAAATGTTTCTTTATTTTCTACTCACACATTAGTGTATCTGCAATCAGTGACAGCTGTTTTCTTCTTGTCTTTCAATCCTTCTGCCTTTTTTTTCTTTATTGCACTGAATAGAATCCCTAGTACAGTGTTTTGCCTACTTGGTTTTCAAAAGCAAGTTCCAACTTGCCAAACCTTCTTTGCCTGAATTGTATAGCTGCATATTTGTGTTAAACCTTTTTGTGCTCTTCTAATATGTGAGGTAGAATAGGTCATTTTATGTATCATCATTTCATTGGTAGAGAAATGAAATAGGCCCAGTGAAATGGAGAGAGCCCTCTGGGGTCAAAGAATAGAATAGGTGGGTGCAGAGCTGACCATGCACAGCAATGGTCCTAACTCTCTATGTGGTGCTATGCTAAGGCTGAGATACTGTCCCTGGTAAGCCTGATAGTTTTTCTTGCTTTTTAGTTATTAAATAACAATCTTAACTATAAGTCCCAGGATAGGCCATCTGCAAGCCGGAGAACCAGGGAAGCTGGTAGCGTGGCTCAGTCCAAGTCTAAAGGCCTCAGAACCAGGGAAGCCAAAGCTGAAGAACCAAGAGCTGGGGATGGAGTGTGGGGGGACTGTAACAATCTTATAGCAACATTAAGTGTATATTTAAAAAGAAAAAGAAAAAACACATACAATTTTGTCATCAAGGAGTTGTCTCTCTCTTCATTTTAGTGTGTTTCCCTCTGTCTTTACTATATGATATGCTTATTAAATTGATGTGCTTTAGAAGTAATAATCCTTTTAGACAAGCTAAGAGCAACAGAAATGTAACAAATGTGGGATTTATTAGAAAAATCTTAAATTCTGCTTTTCTTTGGAGAATCATAGTGGTGGTAGCTATTGGACTATTATTCACAGACTTCTTTTATTTTGATGCAGTGGTTGTAGTGTAAACTATTTTATCTTGATTTTACTCTGGGGCTTTTAGAATTAGATTTTGCTGGAGTCGGGTTTGATTTAACGCTTGTATGCATTACAGGTATTAGAAAAAAATCCCATTCTTTCAAAAGTCTTTGGAGCACCAGCAAACTAATTAAAGCTACCCAGCTAAGTAAATCCATTTTCGATTATCAGTAACATGGTGGGGTTTTTTTTTAAACATAAAGTTTGCTGGTTACTTGAGTTTAAAAAAACCCCAATCTATCATACAAAATGTTTGGTGTTCACTCAGAGTATGCCCTTAGATTTAGAAATGTTTCAGTATTTTTTTAATTGCAAAAACCACGGATTAGCTCAGATGGCTAGAATAAGTGACTAAAGGGTGACATAAATTTGAATGATAGGTAGACAACTAATTGGTTTTCTGTGTTTCACAACCTCACAGTCACATGAATGGATCTGTCGGTAGTTATTGAATGTCTAGCATTGTCACCTAGAAATGTTTAATGTGATTTTATGTTCCTTAGTGATTAATCAAGCATCTTCAAGTTTAGGGAAAACATTTTAATGCTCGCCACACTGGATGGTTCAGTAGTAACACTCATATGTAAAGGGCTAGGAGATAATTGTTCCAGTTCCTGCTTTGTCACCAATTAAAAAGTAGGGCAAAAGCTTTCTGATCCTAGGTTTTCTAATCTACAACATGTGGTTAATAATACCTGCCCTGCTTATCTTTCAGGCTTGAGGTGAAGGCCAAAATAGAAATTGTAAGTAAACATGCTTTTGATCACAATTCTAATGATAGACATAGTTTTGGTCTTCTTTTATGTTTTTATATTTATTTGGTGACCTAGGTATTCAGCTGAATACTAGAAGGTGGCATTCACCTATACTGATAATTTAGTGAATAGGTCAGAAACTAAGTACAGGTATATCTTGGTGACATCATGGGTTCAGTTCTAGACCACTAAAATAAAGCAAATACTGCAATAAGGTGAGTCACACACATTGTTTTTATATTCTCAGGGCATATAAAAGTTATATTTGTTCTATACTGTAATCCACTGAGTGTGCAATAGCATTATTTATAAAAATGCAAATACCTTAATTAGTAACACTTTACTGCTAAAAAATGCTAATGATCACTTGAGCGTTCAGCGAGTCATAATCTTCTTATTGATGAAAGGTGTTGCCTCCATGTTAATGGCTGCTGACTGATCAGGGTGGTGGTTGCTGAAGATTGGGGTGGCTGTGGCAATTTCTTAAAATAAGACAACAGTAAAGTTTGCCACATTGATTGACTCTTTTAATGAAAGATTTCTCGGTAACGTGATGCTGTTGGATAACGTTTTATTGGAGTAAATTCTCTCAAACTCTGCTGCTTGTTTATCAGTTAAGTTTATGTAATATTCTAAATGCTTTTTTTACTATTCTAAATCCTTTGTTTTCATTTCAACAATGTTCCAAGCATCTTTATCAGGAGTAATTTCCATCTTAAGAAACCACTTTCTTTGCTCATCCATAAGAAACAAGTCCTCATCCATTCAAGTTTTATTATGAGATTGCAACAATTTAGTCACATTTTCAGGCTGTGCTTCTAATTCTAGTTCTCCTACTATTTCTACTACATCTGCAGTTATCTTCTCTACTGAAGTCTTAGACCACTCAGTCGTCCATGAGAATTGGAATCAACTTCTTCTAAACTCTTATTAGTATTGATATTTTGACTTCCTCCCATGAATTATGAATGTTCTTAATGGTATCTAGAAGGTTAATCTTTTCATGAAGGTTTTCAATTTACTTTGCCCAGATTTATTAGAGGAATCACTATCCAAGGCAGCTATAGCATTACAAAATGTATTTCCAGGATGGGTGCAGTGGCTCATGCCTATAATCTTAGCCCTTTGGTAGGCTGAGGAGGGTGGATCACTTGAGGTCAGGAGTTCGTGACCAGCCTGGCCAACATGGTGAAACCTCATGTCTACTAAAAATACAAAAATTAGCCGGGTGTGGTGTTGGGCACCTGTAATCCCAGCTACTTGGGAGGCTGAGGCAAGAGAATTCTTGAACCCAGGAGGCGGAGGTTGCAGTGAGCTGAGATTGCAACACTGTAATCCAGACTGGGAGACAGAGGGAGACTCCACCTCGAAAAAAAACCCAAACAAAACAAAACAAAAAACCCCAAAACCAAAATGACTTTCCTAAATACTAAGACTTGAAAGTTAGAATTACTCTTTGATCCACGGCAGAATTAATGTTGTATTAGGCATGAAAACATTAATGTCCTTGTTTATCTCCATCAGAGCTCTTGGGTGACCAGATGCATTGTCAATGAATGGTAATATTTTGAAGGGATTTTTTTTTTTTTCCTGAGCAGTAGGTCTCAACAGTGGGCTTAAGATATTCAGTACACCATGCTGTGAATAGATGTGCTATTATTATCTAGGCTTTGTTGTCCCATTTATAGAGCACAGGCAGGAAAGAGTTAACATAATTTTTAAGGACCTTGGAAATTTCAGAATGGTCAATGACCATTGTCTCCAATTTAATGTTACCAGCTTCATTGGCCCCTAATTAGAGAGTCAGGCTTGTTCTTTGAAACTTTGAAGTTAGGCACTGACTTCTTTTCTCCAGTTATAAAAGTCCTAGGTATCTTCTTCCAATATAAGACTGTTTCATCTACATTGAAAATGTGTTGTTTAGTGTAGCCACATTCATCAGTTATCTTAGCCAGATCTTTTGGATCACTTGCTACAGCTTCTACATCAGCACTTCCTGCTTCACCTTGCACTTCTAAGTTCTGGAAATGGCTTCATTAACCCACCTCTAGTAGCTTCAAACTTTTCTCCTGCAGCTTCCTCACCTCTCTCAGCCTTCATACAACTGAAGAGCGTTAGGGTCTTACTCTGGGTTAGTCTTTGACTTAAGGAAGTGTTGCAGCTGTTTTTATCTCCTATCCAGACAACTAAAACTTTCTCCATATCAGAAACAATGCTGTTTCACTTTCTTATCGTTTGTGCATTCACCGGAGTAGCCCTTTCAACTTTCTTCAAGAACTTTTCCTTTACATTTACAACTTGGCTGTTTGGCATAAGAGGCCTAGGTTTTGGCCTGTCTTAGCTTTTGACATGCCTTCCTCACTAAACTTAAACATAGAAGTCTTTTGATTTAAAGCGAGAGAAGGCAACTCTTCTTTTCACTTGAACACTTAACTGGCCCAAAGTCAATATTGTTGTGTCTTGGGATGGTTTGGATCATAATCCCAAAAGAAACGATCTTGAAAGCCGTAATCCCAAATGTTGAAATCCCTAAAGATTAAAATCCCTAATGTCTAAAATCCTCAAAATTACAATCTCAAAAGCTTAACAGCCCAAATGTTAAAATCCTGAAAGCTGAATTCTGTGGAAGGGATTAATGTGCTTTCAGTTGTATGCAGGATAGTTACGTCATGTTAGTTGCACCCTGTTAAGTAGAACTATCACCTTGTTTTTATCTTTATTTGCATTTGGCAGAAAATTCAGATGAGTGGATTAGCCATGATATGGGGATGACAAAAACCTCAGTTTAAAAACGTCAGTTTAAAAATGCATCATTCCTCCTGGCTAATGACGTTCCAAGAGATTTTAACGCATTGAAGCCACATTTGCCTGAAGAAGTCAGAGATGTTACTGACTGGTTCAAAAATAATCATGTGCACGGTATGATAAAAAGACACACTTTTTAAAGAATTAGAAATGGAATAATTTCAAAAAGAGCAGTACTGCATATAAAATGATTGTGAAAATATTCTCTGAGACAGCCATGTCCTAAAAGATAAAAAGCAGCTATTCTTCATGATGTAAGACTTCAAAATATAATGATTGTGAAAGTCAGTCAGCTCTTATTAACTATTTCCTTGCAATTGCCCATAATCTATAGTACATTTTTTCCATACGTTAAATTTTCTTTTAAGTTTTTTGTTTTTCTTTTTCTTTTAAATGTTTTTTGCACTATTTTAAATTGTCAGCATTATTATTATTTTACAATTTGTTATGCTATGTTTTGTTTTTGCATTATTTCAATACTGGAGGTATAAACTATATAGAGACTTTTAGAGAGTTCCAGTTTTATGCATTTCTTTTGGCAAATTTGACTCTATGAAAGTGATTCATCACAATGTTGACTTTGTGTGTAAGCACTGTGTGTGTGTGTGTGTAAAAACGTTGAAACTTCCTCAGCAAATGAAGAGATATTCTTTTTGTATGCCTCCATTTGTGAAAGATAACATTTTTTAAGATCCTGGCTGTCCGGGTGACTGCATATATGGGGGTGACCCACAGTAGTTGTTGATGGATTTCATCAAAAGACAGGTTGTTCATCATGGTATGATTGCATTTACAAAGCTAGGTGCACACAATTGCCAACCAGAGTAATAGGCATTTATATATTTCCCTTTGACCTATTTCTTTATGAACACAATTTATTTATTCATAACTGTTATACCCATGTGATTGTCATTGGTATACCTCAGTGTTTAAACTTACAAAAATATGTATACTATTGCCAATTTTATTGTGTAAGGTGGCCCATGAAGTGTTCTGTTGTGTTTTTGTTTTTCTCAAATAAATCCTCCTTTAAAACGTAAGTAAATACATAAAGTTGTGCAACCTTCACCACAATCAACTTTAGAATATTTTCATCACTGCAAATGGAAGCCCCATTCCCATTTGTGATTATTCCCCATTCCTCTTAAACCTCCCCTTCCTAATCTCTCCCTACTATCAGCCCTAGGCCATGACAATTGCTAATCTACTCTTTGTCTCTTTAAATTTGTCTGTTTTGGACATTCCATATAAATATGTATATGTGGTCTTTCGTGACTGGCTTCTTTTATGCATCACAAGTTCAAGGTTTGTCCATGATGTAGCATATATCATCAGTATTTCATTCCTTTTTTTTATTGCCAAATACTATTTGGCTTGTTTCCATTTTTGGCTATTGTGAATAATGACACTTGAACATTACTATGTAAGCTTTCTTATGGATATATGTTATCATTTGAGTATGTACCTGGGAATGGAACCACTGGGTCATATTGTAAGTCTGTTGAACATTTTGAGGAAGTGCCAGTTTTCCTATGTGGGTGTACCATTTTACATTCTCACCAGCAGTGTATGAGAGTGTTCCAGTTTCTCCACATCTTAGCCAAGTTTTGCTATTATCTTTTTCATTTAAGCCATCCTAATGGGTGTGAGGTGGCATCTCATTATGATTTTGATTTGCATTTCCCTAATGACCAATGATGTTGAACATCTTTTCCCTAATGACCAATGATGTTAGTCATTTGCAGATTTTCTTTGGACTTTCATACTAGTTTCAAAGTCAGTTTGAGTTAGATTTTTCTGTCACTTGCATCATGGATTCCTATCTGATTCAGGTGGCATGTTTCACCTCTGGGAAGAGTTTCAGTGCTATCTCTTAGTTATCCTTTAATCAACTTTAAATATAACATTTATACAGAGAAGCATACAAGCCATAAGTCAATTGCTTATTATATTGTCACAGGAACAAGCCTTGTAAACATTGCTCAGATCAACAAAATATATAAGCATTTTTGGAAGCCCCCCCATACTTCTTGTTACTCTCCTGCTAAATTATTAACATCATAGATTGGTTTTGCTCGTTTTTAAACTTTATATAAATGGAATCATACAGTATGTACTCTTTTGCATTGGCTTCTTTCATTCAGCACTATGTCTGTGACATTCATCCAGCCTGTTGTGTTTAGCAGTAGTTTATGCTTTTATACTACTGTGGTGTAGTACTCCAATGAATGAATATACCACAATTTATCCATTCTATCGTTTCTAGTTTTTAAATATTACATATAATACCGCTATGGACAATGGTGTACATGTGTTTCGAAATACTTCAAATATTATATAGATTTTCAGTGGCATCTACTAGAAGCTTTATTGTTAGCCTTTCACGTTTAGATCTACAATTCTCCTGTAGCTTTGTACATCTTTAGTAGACCTATTGCTAAATATTGTTGGTTATTGGTTCTACTATAAGCCCTCAAGAGGATTTACTTTTGTGACTAGCAGGCAGTTAGGAGGAGGAGATTTACCTTACTTTAGTCTGGAATTGATCTAAATCTGAGCCAAACTTTATTCTTTTTGAGGGTTTGGTGTCTCCTGTTACCTGAATTCCTGGAGTATTGCCCTTCAGAAATCCCAAATGAAAGCCTGAGTGTTTAATAGGAACCCTCCTCTTTGGTAGGTCCTGAAAAAATTCAGATTTTTCTCTGCAGCCCCTGAGACTGCTGAAAGCTCTGCTCGGCTCCTATGCCTGCTAGCCATGACTTTCTGCTTAGTGGCTTACATGCTGCCTGGGCATCAGCAGAGGTGTCAGGGGAGTGTAACATCAGGCTCACTTCTCAGCACTTCTTTCTCTCTGGGATCTTAGACCTTTAAGTCTTGGCTGCCCTGGTAATACTCCTTCAAACAATAAAAAAAAATTATACAGCTTTTCTAGGTGTTATAAGCAGGAAGGTTATCTGATACTAGCTTATCTGCCATAACCTGAAGTGGAAGTGCGTAGTAGAATGCTATTAAATGTCTAACAACTGTCTCTGGGTGGGGTGGGGGGTGGTGGTGCACTGGGAGGCTTTAATTTGTAGCATTTGCTGATTAATGGTAGAAATCCTCTCACCATGAACAATTTTGAGCAGCCAATGTGACATCATTGAACATGGAGTTGAGAAAAGAAATATATAGTTGGCTCTCGTGAGCTGAGACATACTCCAAGACATCACTGAGTTGAAGTCCATTCCATCTGGCTGGTTCTGTCCTTCCAGTGAAAGTGAAGGGAGCTGTTTATTCTATACCATCAATATCCCCATATCTAGGTATTGAGGGCCATACCCTCTGCCTGGGTGTTTGTCTAGGGGGGAGCAGTTTATGAGTCGATGGAGTCATAGGAAAGGTAGAGCTCTGTGTCTGGGATTTACATTTGGAAGTGAAAGAAGGGTCATACAGATTCAGAAGGAGGAGGGAACCAGAAGCATGCAGAAGTCTGGAGAAGACATCAAAATAAGTCAGAAACGCTAGTAATAATTATAACAAATATTAAACAAGGGATACAACTTTCACCTGCCAAATTGCAAAATATTTCAAAAATATTGGGTACAAAATTTCACAAAGAAGACTGTAAATATCTCTAAACTGTTAAACACTGTTGTGGGGAGGAAAATTGTGCTTTCACAAGTAAATCCTAAAAAAGGAATCAAACACAAAGAAAAAAGAAAATGTAAAAATATGATCCCACTTAAAAATGAAAAAAAGGGGAATGGTGGAATAAATTTGTAGTGATTAAAAATGATGTTTTTGCCTGTAATCCCGGCACTTTGGGAGGCCGAGGAGGGCAGATCATGAGGTCAGGAGATCGAGACCATCCTGGCCAACATGGTGAAACCCCATCTCTACTAAAAATACAAAAAATTAGCTGGGCATGGTGGCATACACCTGTAGTCCCAGCTTCTCAGGAGGCTGAGGTAGGAGAATCGCTTGAACCTGGGAGGCAGAGGTTGCAGTGAGCTGAGATTGCACCACTGCACTTCAGCCTGGGCAACAGAGCGACACTCTATCTCAAAAAAAATATATATATATTTTTGAAGAATTTTAAGTATGTTAATGTTGATGTAAAATAGAAAAGAGTGTTTGCATTTTATTAAACTTTCCAAAAATAAAAAATGCATATTTATAGAGAAAGGAAAGAAAATAGGTTTTTAAAAAGTACTCTTATCCTTGGTAGTAAGATTATGAGTAATTTTTGTTGTCTTCTTTTTACTTTTTTGTATTGTGTTAGTTTTCTAAATGAGCTTGTGTTACCTTTATGTTCTCAAAATAAATCCAGTAAATATGACAGTGGGAAAAAATTAATAATACATTCTTAGTAGGAAAGGGATATTTTCTGCTTGAGATTAATAATTGGATTAATTTAACTAGGAGAATCTCATACAAATCAAATGCTAATCTGTTTGCAAATATGCTGCTTATATTTTTTTCTGTCTCCAAGTCTGAATTTTCTTCTGGTGCTGATATGGTCTGGCTGTGTCCCCACCCAAATCTCATCTTGAATTGCACTCCCATAATTCCCACGTGTTGTGGGAGGGACCTGGTGAGAGATAATTTGAATCGTGGGGGCAGTTTCCCCCCATACTGTTCTTGTGGTAGTGAATAAGTCTCATGAGATTGGATGGTTTCATCAGGGGTTTCCGCTTTTGCGTCTTACTCATTTTCTCTTGCCACCACCATGTAAGAAGTGCCTTTTACCTCTTGCCATGATTCTGAGGCCTCCCCAGCCATGTGGAACTGTAAGTCCAATTAAACCTTTTTCTTCCCAGTCTCGGGTATGTCTTTATCAGCGGCATGAAAATAGACTAATACAGACGCCCCATCAAATTTAGCAGATAAATGTTAGATACTGAACAGAAAGAAGAAAGAAAGGCAGTTCATGGGTTTAGAGAACAAGCAAAAAGGCATTTAACAACTAAGTTATTATAAACTTTGTCACTTTAATAGATGTTTGAACTTCCTCAAGTTTCCATGGAACTGTGACCCCTGGTCATGCAGAAAGCTACCTTCTGGTCTTGCACTAACTCTCATGGGCCCTGAGAAATCATTTTCAAAAAGACAGACAATCTGCTAATATTCTGGAGGGAGTATGTCTCTCTTTCTTCAGGCTCTGGGCAGACTTGCCAGACTTTATTTTTCCCATTTTCCAGTTATTTTTCCTCCCAAGTGGTTGTAGGGTAGAAATCACTTAAATTTCCAGAGACTTCTTTAACTGATCAGCAAGTTTCCCGTTTGCTAAGTAACATTCTGGTCTTCTCTTCAGGATTCTCAGGAATTAAAAGCAAATATGTCAAAGCAAAAATCAGTGAAACTTACTGATTTTTTTTCCCTTAGCACCAAGAAAAGGGCTGTGGACTTAGAGATGTAAAATAAATGTTTTTTTTTTTTTTTGGTATTAAATTGTTGCTATTAAAACAAAAATAAATGTTTTTGTTACATATGCACACACACATATATACCTATATGTATATACATTTCATTAGTTTTCTAAATGAGCTTGTGTTACCTTTATGTTCTCAAAAAAAAAAGCCAATAAACATGACAGTGGGGAAAAAATTAATCCATTCTAATGTAGGCAAGGGGTATTTTATGCTTGAGATTACTTATCTGGTTAATTTAACTAGAAGAATCTCATTCAAATTATCTCATTCAAATATATATATAAACATATATGTATATCTGTATATGTTTTAAAATATATGTATATTTAAATATGTGTATATATGTATATGTATATAGGTATATGTATTTATTTATTTATATTATACTTTAAGTTTTAGGGTACATGTGCACAATGTGCAGGTTTGTTACATATATATATACATATATATATATATATATATATACATGTGCCATGTTGGTGTGCTGCATCCATTAACTCGTCATTTAGCATTAGGTGTATCTCCTAATGCTATCCTTCCCCCCTCCGCCCACCCCACAACAGGCCCTGGTATGTGATGTTCCCTTTCCTGTGTCCATGTGTTCTCATTGTTCAATTCCCACCTATGAGTGAGAACATGTGGTGTTTGGTTTTTTGTCCTTGCGACAGTTTGCTGAGAATGATGGTTTCCAGTTTCATCCATGTCCCTACAAAGGACATGAACTCATCATTTTTTATGGCTGCATAGTATTCCATGGTGTATATGTGCCACATTTTCTTAATTCAGTCTATCATTGTTGGACGTTTGGTTTGGTTCCAAGTCTTTGCTATTGTGAATAGTGCCGCAATAAACATATGTGTGCATGTGTCTTTATAGCAGCATGATTTATAATCCTTTGGGTATATACCCAGTAATGGGATTGCTGGGTCAAATGTTATTTCTAGTTCTAGATCCCTGAGGAATCGCCACACTGACTTCCACAATAGTTGAACTAGTTTACAGTCCCACCAACAGTGTAAAAGTGTTCCTATTTCTCCACATCCTCTCCAGCACTAGAATATCTAAAAGAAATGGATAAATTCCTGGACACATACACCCTCTCAAGACTAAACCAGGAAACAATTGAATCCTTGAACAGACCAATAATGATCTCTGAAATAGAGGCAGTAATAAATAACCTACCAACCAAAAAAAAGCAGAAGGCCAGATGGATTCATAGCTGAACTCTACTGGATGCACAAAGAGCTGGTGCTATTCCTACTGAAACTACTCCAAAAAATTGGGAGGAGGAACTCCTCCCTAACTCATTGTATGAGGCCAACATCATCCTGATACCAAAACCTGGCAGAGACACAACAAAAAAGAAAACTTCAGGCCAATATTCTTGATGAAAATCAATGCAAAAATCTTCAACAAAATACTGGCAAACTGAATCCAGCAGCACATCCAAAAACTTATCCACCATGATCAAGTAGGTTTTATGCATGGATGCAAGCTTGGTTCAACATATGCAAACCAATAAATGTGATTCATCACATAAACAGAACTATAGACAAAAACCACATGATTATCTTAATAGATGTAGAAAAGGCTTTCAATAAAACTCAACACCCCTTCATGTCAAAAACTCTCAATAAACTAGGTATTGAAGGAACATACCTCAAAATAACAAGAGCCATCTATGACAAACTCACAGCCAACATCATACTTAATGGGCAAAAGCTGGAAGCATTCTCCTTGAAAACCGACACAAGACGAGGCTGCCCTTTCTCACCACTCCTTTTCAACATAGTATTGGAAGTCCTGATTAGAGTAATCAGACAAGAGAGAGAAATAAAGGGAACCTAAATAGAAAGAGAGGAAGTTAGACTATTCCTGAGCTTTTTGGCTGAGACCGTGGGGTTTTCCAGATAGAGGATCACAACCCAACAATCTCATTACTGGGTATATACCCAGAGGAATATAAATTGTTCTATTAGAAAGACCCATGGATGTGTATGTTCATTGCAGCACTATGCACAATAGTAAAGACATGGATTCAACCTAAATGCCCTATGGTAGACTGGATAAAGAAAATGTGGTACATATACACCATGGAATACTGTGCAGCCATAAAAAAGAATGGGATCATATCCTTCATAGGGACATGGATGGAGCTAGAGGCCATTATCCTTAGCAAACTAATACAGAAACAGGAAACCAAATACTGCATGTTCTCACTTACAAGTGGAAGCTAACTGATGAGAACATATGGATATCTAGAGGGGAATAACATACACTGGGGCCTATTATAGTGTAGAGGGTGGGAGGAGGAAGAGGATGAGGAAAAATAACTGACGGGTACTAGGCTTAATACCTGGGCAAGGAAATAATCTGTACAACAAACCCTCATGACAAAAGTTTACCTATATAACAAACCTGCATGTATACCCCTAAACTCAAAATAAAAGTTAAATTAAAAAAAAACCCAAAAAACCAAAAACCAGAACAAAAACAGACATGTAAGAAGAAAGCACCAAACATTCATCCTGTCCTTCCTGAACAGACTTAATTTTAGGGACACTGAAGAGTTGATAAGGGAAAAATGTATTTAGTAAATGCCAGCTAATAACTGCAGAAGGAATGCCAGAGTTAGAAATAGACAGCTTTTACTACTTTTAACAAAATGATATATCTAGTTAATGATCATTAATGGCCAATAAAATGATTTGGTAAAGTGCTGGTAAGAAAGAAATGTTTAATGGATAAAGAAGGCTGACAATATTTGAAATGAAGGATTAATTTTAAGAGCACAGAGAGACAACAGGACTGAATGTGCTTTCTAAAGTGATAAAATGAAAACCACACAGCAACTGTGAATTGCCCTTCCCAAACCAGAACCGGATTCTAATAAAGCTTCAACATTTATTTTTGTTTTTACAGGCATATAGGGATAGTGGAATGTGTTAAACAGCAATTGATTGCAATATGACAAATATAGAATGTGGGGAATTCTAATTTCTTCAACAAATAAATGAAAATGAGGGAAGAGGAACTTATAGAGTAAAAAATAAGAACTGTATGACATATTCCAACTAAAAGTGGGCACATTGGGCCAGGTGTGGTGGTTCATGCCTGTAATCCCAGCACTTTGGGAGGTCGAGGTGGGTGGATCACTTGAGGTCGGGAGTTCGAGACCAGCCTGGCCAACATGGTGAAACCCAGTCTCTACGAAGAATACAAAAATTAGCCGGGCGTGGTGGCTCACGCCTGTAATCCCAGCTACTTGGGACGCTGAGGCATGAGAATCATTTGAACCCGGGGGGCAGAGTTTGCAGTGAGCCGAGATCGTGCCATTGCACTCCAGCCTGGGCGACAAGAGTGAAACTCCATCTCAAAAATAAATAAAATAAAAATAGGTACATTGTTTAGATCTAAATTCAAATGTGCCAATTATAAAAGCCAACCTTTTCTTACACAATTAGAAACACTTGAGCACTGACTTTATACTTGATATTAAATAATTGATATATTTATGTGTGTTAAAGATATTTTGATTAACTTAGTAAAGGAGTTCATAATCTTTAGTGATTTACACTTAAGAATTTGTAGATGAAATAATATCTTTCTAGAATTTGTAAAAAATGTTTAAAAAATTAGTAGGTATATAGAGGGTGAAGAAATTGAGAAAACCAGGATATCAAAACATATTTTGATAACTATATGTTGAAAATAGATGATGGATTCTTGGTTCTTCATTGTGTTTTTCTCTTTGGTTTTGTATGTCTCAAAATTCCAACAATAAAGCATTAAAATATGATTTTATGTCAATTACTTAAATGTTAAGATTTTCTCGTTACCGTAATTTTATGTGTTTTTCAGGGCAATATACTTTGTACATTTTTTGGTAACCTTTTATTTTCTGATACTGTTTTTAAAAACTGTTTTACTTGTATTGCAATTTTCACTTCGTATTTCAAAGGCAAGGCATATAATTTGAAATGACTCTCCTATCTAAAGAGGAAAATTACATGATAAAGTAAGTTCTGTGTGCAGTCTGCCCTGACCTAAACAAATAGTATACTGCTTCTAAGCTTCCTATCAATTACTGACATGTATTATCAAATCATTATTTTTTAAAGTGAGGAGTCTGATTGTATATGAAATATTCGATTTAAACAGGGACACATGGCTGGGGGCAGTGGCTCACGCCTGTAATCCCAGCACTTCAGAAAGCCAAGGCGAGAGGATCACTTGAGCTCAGGAGTTCAAGGCTGCAGTGAGCCATAGTTGGGCCACTGCACTCCAGCCTGGGTGACAGAGTGAGACCCTGTCTCTAAAAATTAAATAAATAAACAAATAAATAAATAAATAAAAGGGGGCACACAATATAAAGTGATAAAACTCTTTGCAGAACAACCAAAGAGGTCTGCATTTGGTATTTCGTATATGCTGTTGGTTGTGCTAAGCACTTTGTGTGCATGAATGCTGCAGTACTGGGTAGGAATTCTCTGTATAGGTAGGGGGTCTGGAATGCAGAAAAAGTGGACTGGGGAGGCCCATGGCTCAGATGGGTCAATTGGGACCCCCATAGCAGGTGAATGGCCTGAGCACTGTGCTCTCCTCTGTGCTGACCTCACCCAGAGCCTTCTGCACCCTTGGCTGACAGATGTCCGCAGGAGTCTCCTCCCTCAAGCACTATTTATCTACCTGCTTTCTCTTTCGTCTTTTCTCCTTCCCCCTTTTCTCTAAGTTTTAGTAGTGGGAAGTGGAAGACAGACCAATAAAACCCTCCAGTAAAAATGCTAAGTTACAAGCATTTGTTCCTAACTAGCCTTGGGCAGAACTCTCTGTTACAACAGAGTAACTTAGTTAGTAAATTGGACTTCCATTCAAAACATATACAGGGATCTAGAGACACTGGGTAAATTCAGTTTTCTCCTGATCTATTGTTTCCTGGGGGCTGTTACAAAGAAAGTGTCACTGCCCAAGTGAGAGACTTGTTTTAGGTTCCTACTTCAGGCAGAGGGAGATCCATGGGCCAAAGAAGCAGGACTTTTTCTGATTGCCTATGCTGACCTTGCAGGGAGAATGCAGCCACCAGAGAGGTCCAAGACCTCTAAGGGCAGAGAGTAAAAATGACAATGTCACTGAGTGGCAGTGCATCCTGCAGAGAAGTTAGGTAGAGCCTTGAACAGAGCCCAGGCCACAGGGTCTTAAAGATTGTGCTTGGTCAAGCACTACATCTGATCAGTAATAAATAGTAGGTAAGGAGGCATCTTCTGCACTAGACTCATAGAAGAGGGTCCAGACTAGACCAGAGAATCTCATCAGTAAAAAAAATTATTTTAAGTTCCAGGATATATGTGCAGGTTTGTTGCATAGCTAAATGTGTGCCATGGTGGTTTGCTGCATCTATCAACCCATCATGTAGGTATTAAGTTCCATATGCATTAATTTTCCTGCTTCAGTTTGCTGAGGATAATGGCTTCCAGCTCCATCCATGTCTGTGAAAAAGACATGATCTCATTCCTTTTTATGGCAGCATAGTATTCCATGGTGTATATGTACCATATATTCTTTATCTAGTCTATCATTAACAGGCATTTGGGTTGATTCCATGTCTTTGCTATTGTGAATAGTGCTGCAAGTATTCACATATGCGTGTGTGTGTCTTTATAATAGAAAAATTTATATTCCCTTGGGTATAAACCTAGTAATGAGATTGCTGGGTCAAATGGTATTTCTGGTTCTAAGTCTTTGAGGAATTGCCACATTGTTTTCCACAATAGTTGAACTAATTTATATTCCCAACAGTGTAAAAGCATTCCTATTTCTCCACAGCCTTGCCAGCATCTGTTGTTTCTTGACTTTTTAATAATCACCATTCTGACTGGCATGAGATGGCATCTCATGGTGGTTTTGATTTACATTTCTCTAATGATCAGTGATGTTGAGGTTTTTTTCATATGTTTGTTGGCCACATAAATGTCTTCTTTTGAGAAATGACTGTTCTTGTCCTTTGCCCACTTTTTAATGGGGTTGTTTTTTCTTGTAAATTTAAGTTCCTTGTAGATTCTGGATATTAGACCTTTGTCAGATGGATAGATTGCAAGTATTTTCTCCCATTCTGTAGGCTGCCTTTTGACTCTGATGATAATTTCTTTTGCTTTGCAGAAACTTATCGGGGGAACCATCCCCCAATATTTCAACGTAGGTTCTTTTCTATTTTCCCGAAGTGTCAGCTGGTCTGAGAAATAAAGAGAAAGAGTACAAAAGAGAGAAATTTTACACCTGGGTCTCCGGGGGTGATATCACATGTCGGCAGGTTCCATGATGTCCCCGAGCCGCAAAACCAGCAAGTTTTTATTACGGATTTCAAAAGGGGAGGGGTGTACGAATAGGGAGTGGGTCACAGAGATCACATGCTTCAAAAGGCAATAAAATATCACAAGGCAAATGGGGGCACAGCAAGGTCACAAGGCCAGGGTGAAATTAGAATTACTAATGAGGCTCCATGTCCCACTGTGCACACATTGTCATTGATAAACATCTTAACAGGAAACAGGGTTGGAGAGCAGACAACTAGTCCGACTAGAATTCACCAGGCTGGAATTTCCTAATCCTAGCAAGCCTGAGGGCGCTGCAGGAGACCAGGGCGTATTTCATCCCTTATGTTCAACTGCATAAGGCAGACACTCCCAGAGCAGCCATTTAGAGGCCTCCCCCTGGGAATGCGTTCTTTTCCCAGGGCTGTTCTTTGGTGAGAAAAACAATTCAGCGATATTTCTCCTATTCGCTTTTGCAAGAAAAGAAATATGACTCTGTTCTGCCCAGCCCCACAGGCAGTCAGACCTTACGGTTATCTCCCTTGTTCCCTGAAAATTGCTGTTATCCTGTTCTTTTAGGATGCCCAGATTTCATATTGTTCAAATACCCATGTTTTATAAACAATTTGTACAGATAATGCAATCATCACAGGGTCCTGAGGTGACATACATCCACAGCTTACGAAGATGACGGGATTAAGAGATTAAACTAAAGACAGGCATAGGAAATTATAAGAGTATTGACTGGGGAAGTGATAAATGTCCATGAAATAATCACAACTTACATTAAGAGATTGCAGTGAAGACAGGCATAAGAAATTATAAAAGTATTAATTTGGGGAACTAATAAATGTCCATGAAATCTTCACAATTTATGTTCTTCTGCCGTGGCTTCAGCCGGTCCCTCCATTCAGGGTCCCTGACTTCCTACAGCAGAAACTCTTTAGTTTAATTATATCTCATTTGTCAATTTTTGCTTTTGTTGCAGTTGCTTTTGATGTTCTCATCATGAAATCTTTGCCTGTGCTTATGTCGTGAATGGTATTGCCTAGGTTTTCTTCTAATGTTTTTATAGTTTTGGGGAAAATCTCATCTTTATATACCCCAAGAAGAACCAGGGACTGATACAATCCACTCTCTGTGGCTTGTATGTACAGAGTGTCAAAAAAATGTTAGTTTAGTTTTAAGCTTTAAGAACTTCAAAATTACAAAAAATTACATTTCTTATATACTTACTGAGATTTGTAAGTTTAAAATAATAATTTTTTTTTTCAGGCTGTATTCAAGGTGACAAATATTAACTGAAGCAAAACATTGAAATCAAATCTTTATTTTATTTTATTATTATTATACCTTAAGTTTTAGGGTACATGTGCACAATGTGCAGGTTTGTTACATATGTATACATGTGCCATGTTGGTGTGCTGCACCCATTAACTCGTTATTTAGCATTAGGTATATCTCCTAATGCTATCCCTCCCCCATTCTCCCACCCCACAACAGTCCCCTGAGTGTGATGTTCCCCTTCCCGTGTCCATGTGTTTTCATTGTTGAATTCCCACCTATGAGTGAGAACATGCAGTGTTTGCTTTTTTGTCCTTGTGTTAGTTTACTGAGAATGATAGTTTCCAGTTTCATCCATGTCCCTACAAAGGACATGAACTCATCCTTTTTTATGGCTGCATAGTATTCCATGGTGTATATGTGCCACATTTTCTTAATCCAGTCTATCGTTGTTGGACATTTGGGTTGGTTCCAAGTCTTTGCTATTGTGAATAGTGCCACAATAAACATACGTGTGCATGTGTCTTTATAGCAGCATGATTTATAGTCCTTTGGGTATATACCCAGTAATGGGATGGCTGGGTCAAATGGTATTTCTAGTTCTAGATCCCTGAGGAATCGCCACACTGACTTCCACAATGGTTGAACTAGTTTACAGTCCCACCAACAGTGTAAAAGTGTTCCTATTTCTCCACATCCTCTCCAGCACCTGTTGTTTCCTGACTTTTTAATGATGGCCATTCTAACTGGTGTGAGATGGTATCTGGTTGTGGTTTTGATTTGCATTTCTCTGATGGCCAGTGATGATGAGCATTTTCTCATGTGTTTTTTGGCTGCATAAATGTCTTCTTTTGAGAAGTGTCTGTTCATATCCTTCGCCCACTTTTTGATGGGGTTGTTTGTTTTTTTCTTGTAAATTTGTTTGAGTTCATTGTAGATTCTGGATATTAGCCCTTTGTCAGATGGGTAGGTTGTGAAAATTTTCTCCCATTCTGTAGGTTGCCTGTTCACTCTGATGGTAGTTTCTTTTGCTGTGCAGAAGCTCTTTAGTTTAATTAGATCCCATTTGTCAATTTTGGCTTTTGTTGCCATTGCTTTTGGTGTTTTAGACATGAAGTCCTTGCCCATGCTTATGTCCTGAATCGTAATGCCTAGGTTTTCTTCTAGGGTTTTTATGGTTTTAGGTCTAACATGTAAGTCTTTAATCCATCTTGAATTAATTTTTGTATAAGGTGTAAGGAAGGGATCCAGTTTCAGCTTTCTACATATGACTAGCCAGTTTTCCCAGCACCATTTATTAAATAGGGAATCCTTTTCCTATTGCTTGTTTTTGTCAGGTTTGTCAAAGATCAGATAGTTGTAGATATGCGGCATCATTTCAGAGGGCTCTGTTCTGTTCCATTGATCTATATCTGTGTTTTGGTACCAGTACCATGCTGTTTTGGTTACTGTAGCCTTGTAATATAGTTTGAAGTCAGGTAGCGTGATGCCTCCAGCTTTGTTCTTTTGGCTTAGGATTGACTTGGCGATGTGGGCTCTTTTTTGGTTCCATATGAACTTTAAAGTAGTTTTTTCTAATTCTGTGAAGAAAGTCATTGGTAGCTTGATAGGGATGGTATTGAATCTATAAATTACCTTGGGCAGTATGGCCATTTTCACGATATTGATTCTTCTAACCCATGAGCATGGAATGTTCTTCCATTTGTTTGTATCCTCTTTTATTTCACTGAGCAGTGGTTTGTAGTTCTCCTTGAAGAGGTCCTTCACGTCCCTTGTAAGTTGGATTCCTAGGTATTTTATTCTCTTTGAAGCAATTGTGAATGGGAGTTCACTCATGATTTGGCTCTCTGTTTGTCTGTTATTGGTGTATAAGAATGCTTGTGATTTTTGCACATTGATTTTGTATCCTGAGACTTTGCTGAAGTTGCTTATCAGCTTAAGGAGATTTTGGGCTGAGACAATGGGGTTTTCTAGATATACAATTATGTCATCTGCAAACAGGGACAATTTGACTTCCTCTTTTCCTAATTGAATACCCTTTATTTCCTTCTGCCTGATTGCCCTGGCCAGAACTTCCAACACTATGTTGAATAGGAGTGGTGAGAGAGGGCATCCCTGTCTTGTGCTAGTTTTCAAAGGGAATGCTTCCAGTTTTTGCCCATTCAGTATGATATTGGCTGTGGGTTTGTCATAGATAGCTCTTAGTATTTTGAGGTACGTCCCATCAATACCTAATTTATTGAGAGTTTTTAGCATGAAGGGTTGTTGAATTTTGTCAAAGGCTTTTTCTGCATCTATTGAGATAATCATGTGGTTTTTGTCTTTGGTTCTGTTTATATGCTGGATTACACTTATTGATTTGCGTGTGTTGAACCAGCCTTGCATCCCAGGGATGAAGCTCACTTGATCATGATGGATAAGCTTTTTGATGTGCTGCTGGATTTGGTTTGCCAGTATTTTATTGAGGATTTTTGCATCAATGTTCTTCAAGGATACTGTTCTAAAATTCTCCTTTTTGGTTGTGTCTCTGCCCGGCTTTGGTATCAGGATGATGCTGGCTTCATAAAATGAGTTAGGGAGGATTCATTCTTTTTCTATTGATTGAAATAGTTTCAGAAGGAATGGTACCAGTTCCTCCTTGTACCTCTGGTAGAATTTGGCTGTGAATCCATCTGGTCCTGGACTCTTTTTGGTTGGTATGCTATTGATTATTGCCACAATTTCAGAGCCTGTTATTGGTCTATTCAGAGATTCAACTTCTTCCTGGTTTAGACTTGGGAGGGTGTATGTGTCGAGTAATTTATCCATTTCTTCTAGATTTTCTAGTTTATTTGCATAGAGGTGTTTGTAGTATTCTCTGATGGTAGATTATATTTCTGTGAGATTGTTGGTGATATCCCCTTTATCATTTTTTATTGTGTCTATTTGATTCTTCTCTCTTTTCTTCTTTATTAGTCTTTCTAGCGTTCTATCAATTTTGTTGATCGTTTCAAAACCCAGCTCCTGGATTCATTAATTTTTTGAAGGGTTTTTTGTGTCTCTATTTCCTTCAGCTCTGCTCTGATTTTAGTTATTTCTTGCCTTCTGCTAGCTTTTGAATGTGTTTGCTCTTGTTTTTCTAATTCTTTTAATTGTGATGTCAGGGTGTCCATTTTGGATCTTTCCTGCTTTCTCTTGTGGGCATTTAGTGCTATAAATTTCCCTCTACACACTGCTTTGAATGTGTCCCAGAGATTCTGGTATGTTGTGTCTTTGTTCTCATTGGTTTCAAAGAACATCTTTATTTCTGCCTTCATTTCGTTATGTACCCAGTAGTCATTCAGGAGCAGGTTGTTCAGTTTCCATGTAGTTGAGCGGTTTTGAGTGAGTTTCTTAATCCTGAGTTCTAGTTTGATTGCACTGTGGTCTGAGAGACAGTTTGTTATAATTTGTGTTCTTTTACATTTGCTGAGTAGTGCTTTACTTCCAACCATGTGGTCAATTTTGGAATAGGTGTGGTGTGGTGCTGATAAAAATGTATGTTCTGTTGATTTGGGGTGGAGAGTTCTGTAGATGTCTATTAGGTCCGCTTGGTGCAGAGCTGAGTTCAATTCCTGGGTATCCTTGTTAACTTTCTGTCTCGTTGATCTGTCTAATGTTGATAGTGGGGTGTTAAAGTCTCCCATTATTATTGTGTGGGAGTCTAAGTCTCTTTGTAGGTCTCTCAGGACTTGCTTTATGAATCTGAGTGCTCCTGTATTGGGTGCATATATATTTAGGATAGTTAGCTCTTCTTGTTGAATTGATTCCTTTACTATTATGTAATGGCCTTCTTTGTCTCTTTTGATCTTTGGTCGTTTAAAGTCTGTTTTATGAGAGACTAGGATTGCAACCCCTGCCCTTTTTTGTTTTCCATTTGGTTGGTAGATGTTCCTCCATCCTTTTATTTTGAGCCTATGTGTGTCTCTGTACGTGAGATGGGTTTCCTGAACACAGCACACTGATGGATCTTGACTCTTTATCCAATTTGCCAGTCTGTGTCTTTTAATTGGAGCATTTAGTCCATTTACATTTAAAGTTAATATTGTTATGTGTGAATTTGATCCTGTCATTATGATGTTAGATGGTTATTTTGCTCGTTAGTTGATGCAGTTTCTTCCTAGCCTGGATGATCTTTACAATTTGGCATAATTTTGCAGCGGCTGGTACCAGTTGTTCCTTTCCATGTTTAGTGCTTCCTTCAGGAGCTCTTTTAGGGCAGGCCTGTTGGTGACAAAATCTCTCAGCATTTGCTTGTCTGTAAAGTATTTTATTTCTCCTTCACTTATGAAGCTTAGTTTGGCTGGATATGAAATTCTGGGTTGAAAATTCTTTTCTTTAAGAATGTTGAATATCGGCCCCCACTCTCTTCTGGCTTGTAGATTTTCTGCCAAGAGATCAGATGTTAGTCTGATGGGCTTCCCTTTGTGGGTAAGCCGACCTTTCTCTCTGGCTGCTGTTAACATTTTTTCCTTCATTTCAACTTTGGTGAATCTGACAATTATGTGTCTTGGAGTTGCTCATCTCGAGGAGTATCTTTGTGGCGTTCTCTGTATTTCCTGAATCTGAATGTTGGCCTGCCTTGCTAGATTGGGGAAGCTCTCCTGGATACTATCCTGCAGAGTGTTTTCCAACTTGGTTCCATTCTCCTCGTCACTTTCAGGTACACCAATCAGACATAGATTTGGTCTTTTCACATAGTCCCATATTTCTTGGAGGCTTTGTTCATTTCTTTTTATTCTTTTTTCTCTAAACTTCCCTTCTAGCTTCATTTCATTCATTTCATCTTCCATCACTGATACTCTTTTTTCCAGTTGATCGAATCAGCTCCTGTGGCTTCTGCATTCTTCACGTAGTTCTTGAGCCTTGGCTTTCAGCTCCATCAGCTTCTTTAAGCACTTACCTGTATTGATTATTCTAGTTATACATTCGTCTAAATTTTTTTTAAAGTTTTTAACTTCTTTGCCTTTGGTTTGAATTTCCTCCTGTAGCTTGGAGTAGTTTGATCGTCTGAAGCCTTCTTCTCTCAACTCGTCAAAGTCATTCTCCATCCAGCTTTGTTCCATTGCTGGCGAGGAACTGCATTCCTTTGGAGGAGGAGAGGCGCTTTGCTTTTTAGAATTTCCAGTTTTTCTGCTCTGTTTTTTCCCCATCTTTGTGGTTTTATCTACTTTTGGTTTTTGATGATGGTGATGTACACATGGGTTTTTGGTGTGGATGTCCTTTCTGTTTGTTAGTTTTCCCTCTAACAGACAGGACCCTCAGCTGTAGGTCTGTTGGAGTTTGCTAGAGGTCCACTCCAGACCCTGTTTGGCTGGGTGTCAGCAGCGGAGGCTGCAGAACAGCGGATTTTTGTGAACCGCGAATGCTGCTGCCTGATCGTTCCTCTGGAAGTTTTGTCTCAGAGGAGTACCGGGCCGTGTGAGTTGTCAGTCTGCCCCTACTTGGGGGTGCCTCCCAGTTAGGCTGCTTGGGGGTCAGTGGTCAGGGACCCACTTGAGGAGGCAGTCTGACCATTCTCAGATCTCCAGCTGCATGCTGGGAGAACCACTACTCTCTTCAAAGCTGTCAGACAGGGACATTTAAGTCTGGAGAGGTTACTGCTGTCTTTTTGTTTGTCTGTGCCCTGCCCCCAGAGGTGGAACCTACAGAGGCAGGCAGGCCTCTTTGAGCTGTGATGGGCTCCACCCAGTTCGAGCTTCCTGGCTGCTTTGTTTACCTAAGCAAGCCTTGGCAATGGCGGGCACCCCTCCCCCAGCCTCGCTGCCGCCTTGTAGTTTGATCTCAGACTGCTGTGCTAGCAATCAGCGAGACTCCGTGGGCGTAGGACCCTCCGAGTCAGGTGCGGGATATAAACTCCTGGTGTGCCGTTTTTTAAGCCCGTCGGAAAAGCGCGGTATTAAGGTGGGAGTGACCTGATTTTCCAGGTGCCATCTTTCACCCCTTTCTTTGACTAGGAAAGGGAACTCCATGACCTCTTGTGCTTCCCGAGTGAGGCAATGCCTCGCCCTGCTTCGGCTCATGCACAGTGCGCTGCACCCACTGTCTGGCACTCCCTAGTGAGATGAACCTGGTACCTCAGATGGAAATGCAGAAATCACCCATCTTCTGCGTCACTCATGCTGGGAGCTGTAGACTGGAGCTGTTCCTATTTGGCCATCTTGGCTCCCTCCCTCGAAATAAAATCTTTATTTTTTAAAATTCACAAAACTATATAAACATGTAAGAAAGTTAAATAATTTAACTTTTAAATGATGTTTTTTTGTAGGCTTGTAGCATTTATACTTTGAAAGTTATTAAGCTTAAAACTTCACTAAGACTTTGGGGACATCCTGTTATTACAGATCACTGGATAGATGCTTGTATAGGATTCATACAGTGTATGTATAATACTACAATATGTACATACATTTATTCAATGTACATATTTTCAATATTTATTGGCCATTTACAAACTATGTGCCAGGCATTGTTGTAGGCACTGGGAATACAATAATGAACAAAATAAACAAAAATCCCTTTTCCCATAAAATTTATACATTTTTCTAATATATTAATAGTCATGTTGCTTGATGAATGGGATACATTCTGAGAAATGCATCCTTAGGTGACTTAGTTGTGCAAACATCATAGAGTGTAGTTACACAAACCTAGGTAGTACAGAGATTTTCATTTGTATATATTTTTTCATATGGAAAACCAAATGTCCCAGCACCATTACTGGATGTCAATCATTTCCCCTACTTGATCTGCAATGCCAGTATCAAGTGCCATATATCAGGTTTCTATACATGCTCCATTGTTATCTTACAGGACCACCATTGTATATGTAGTCTGTTAGTGACTGAAACATGGTTATGCAGTGCATAACATACATTCCTTATTTTGAAGTTTGGGTTCAATCATTATCAATAAATGCTTTAGAAATCTTCATAAAGTTCAAGAATAAGAGACTACATTTTTTTTTTCTTTGGATAGAATTTCTTTAAAAGTATTATTATTTCACCTTAGAAAGAGGAGACATGAAGATCATAGGATAATAGGATTTGGGTTTATTCTGTTTGGGTACATTTAGGACCACAAACTCCTATAGACTGCACAGCAATCCTACTACATCTACTAGTCAACTCACTCTATTTCACACCCCTCCTCAAATGACCAGGATTCCTCAGCCAGCCCATTTTATTTTACAGAGACAAAGAGAAGCAATCTGATGAGAACTTCTATATCTTCCCCTATGGAACCTTCTAATCAGTCTGTATTTGTACCTATATACTCTGCTTCCTGACCCCGTCACCCCAATCTGGATGCCCAGTGGGCTGCTGACTAAAGTTAACCCTGCTACCTGTACACTGGAGGCCACACCTCTTTGGGATACTAAGGATATTGTTTCTAAAATTTCTTCCCTTTCTTCTGTATCATCAACTTTTTCCTCTGTACTGGGTCTTTCCCATTAGTATACACACACTGTAATTTCTTCCATTAAAAAGGGAAAAGCTTCCTTGACTTCACTTTCCTCTCTAGCTATTGCCCAATTTCTTGGTTCCCATTTACAGTAAATCTCAGGAGACTTGTCTCTACCAATTATTTACACTTTCCTCCCTTCTCTCTTGAACCCTCTCAAACCAGGCTTTTGTGCATCATCACTCCACTTAAAAAACCTAATTCAGGGCCCAAGTCCAGGAGTACCACATAGCTAAATACAATGGTCAGTTCCCAGGTCCACCCTTGGTTTCTTAGCAGCATTTGCTCCACGGAGTCACACCCTCCTTGAAGAAATCTCTTCTTCACTTGGCTTCCAGAACACCGCATTGACTGACTCTTTCCTCTCAGTCTACTTTCTTGGCTTTTTCTCGCCTTGCTCAAGATGGTGGAGCACTAGGTTGGATCCTTAGACCTTTGCTCTTCTCACCCTACCCACATCGTATGCCCATGGATCTAAGTCCTGTTCTTATCAGATTGTTCAAATTTGCATTTCAGCTCCAGTCTCTCTCTTCAACTCTAGACTGGCTAACAGCCACCTTCACATGTACTCTTGAATGTTGAGTTGACATTTCAAACCCAATGTGTTCATGTCCTCTGCCATCCCTGTACCTGCTCTCTTCACTGTCTCTATAGGAGTAAATTGGAGGACTATTACCAGACCAAATACCTTGTAGGCTTTTTATTTTTTATTTTAAGATTTGACCACTTTTTAACCTCTCCAATGCTACTACACTGTCCGCTCTAGTCCTTGTTTACCCTTGTCCACTCCTGGACTACTATATGAGCCTCCTAAGTAGCTTCCTTGCTTCTAACTTGCCACTTCATGGAGCTTCTCCATTCAGCAGTCAGAATGATCCTTCTAAAAAATTAAGTTTAATCTTGCCACTCCTCTGCTCAAACTACCCAGATGGCTTCTTACAATAGCTGGAATATATATATGTATATATAATCCTGTGCTGCAAGGCCTTTCCAGATCTAGTCCCTGCTTATGTCTCTTGCCTCATTTCTCACCACTCTTTCCACTACTGCCTTCTGGACTGCTTAGTTAGCCTGCATCACTGTGTGAGCCAATTCTCCTAATAAATCCTGACCCCCTCCCTCTATTCTATTGGTTCTGTTTCTCTGGAGAACCATGACTAATATGCTAAGTAAGACAAAGTAGTTCAAACAATAGGGAATAATTCCCTCCTTATGCAGCAACCTGAGTGTGTGTGAGTGTGAGTGTGTGTGTGTGAGTGTGTGTGTTATAAAGGAAGAAAGGGGAAGTGGTGGCACACAGAAAGGATGGGTGAATAAAGCGTAGAACTCTGTTTTAATGACTAAAAAGTTTGAGGAAATGTCTACAATCTGAAGGACATGCTATAATTATGCATGCTGTTTTATTGGATACTTCACTGAAACTGAGCTCAACTCATGGCTTCCTTTTTGTAGATGCTACTGGGCAGCCCAGCTGGGGTCAAGACAGGGGTCAAGAGAAGTCACTCATATTGCATCAATTACAAGTTACATCTATCTTGGCACAATCCATCAGATGACATTGTCTTGGGACAAAGGTTTGTCCATGGTGTTGATGGGCAGTCAGTGCCATAACCTCTTTCCTTTCCTCAGCATCTTTAATAAATAGCCCTTAGCTTTATGGTCTGAGCGTTTCCTGCCTTTTGGGTGTATTAGGAAGGGTAGAGGTTAACTGTCTCATCCTATCCTTATGTGTTGAGTTAATCCAGGGCATACTGAGAGTTGTTCCTAAAATAAATAGATTGTACTTAATGATTAGAGGTCTTAGGATTCTATTTCAATAAGGCAGATTTCAAAGGAGTCCCTCACTTCTGTTCTCCTTACTTTCTCCTCTTAGCACAAGGTCAGTCTCTTTTTGCTATTCCTGTAAAGTTGAATTCAACCATTGAAATGATAGAGAATTTATGGACCGGCCAATTCTATCCAGGCCACTAAAGGAGAGTTTTCATGGGCTCTGGGAAGCATTTGGCTTTCTCTGTAGGCAACTCTGGAGAGAAAATTGGGGTTAAAAAGGAATCTTCCTTGTCTGTGAAAGAAGTTCTATACTTTTTAAAATTTATACAAATAATCTACTTGGCTGACAGAATTAATCATAAGGGATTTAGTGAAGAGTGCTCAAGTTTTAGTTCAATTAAAAAGTACCCACTGTCCAATGGAGAGTTGAGCAAATCTGCTCCCTGCATTCTTTCATCAATTGGCGTCTTAACTTTTTAGTGGGTTTATTTTTGTCAAGCAGAGAAGCATAGAAATCTACTCTATTTTACTTGTCTCCAGCAGAGTGCATTTAGTAGAGCTCAGTGGTATGGTTTTGAAGTTTTGAGAAGGGTGGGGAAGTGCTGAACATTAATAAACATGAAGGTCAAGAAACCCAGAGTACAGAGGGTTTTGTTATTCTTTCAACATTTGTCACCAGATGCTTGTTTCAAATAAGTCTGGCTTTCAGACAAGGTTTTAAAGACTTGCTTAGATGTGACAGCTGTAAGAGTCCCTCGTGAACTCTGAAATGGCAATCTCAGCCCAGCTGCTCCTGTTTAGGGCTATCCAGAATGAAAATGCTATTAGCAACAGATTCATTTCTCCCCCTCTAATGGCTTTGATAAACATTGAGTGCCAAAGAAGAGAGTGAGTTTCTTGTATTTTTCCTCCTGTCTGGGTTTAACAATAGTCCTGCATTCTTGACTACCAAGGGTATGCAAAAGTATAGTAAACATGGTAATGAGGGGCACTGCAGTGGACAAGCAGTAAGTACATGAAGGCTCTCAGTTTGTGGAGGGCTGAATTCCTATGACTGCCTTGCAAGACAGAGTCTATGGAGGATGGGAAGAGAGGGCAATACACCGAATTAACTCATTTCATTAAAATTCACACAGGAATTTGACTGCACATCTCATACATGTTGAGGCATGCTGGGAGAATTTCCTTGAGGTAACTGGTGTGAGGAGTGGTGCAGTTACTTTTAATAAAATTAAGTTTGATGCACTTCTTTGTGGATAGACTGTCTCATCACTTAGATTGTCAACATATTGAAGGCACGAGTCATGGTTTATTGTGTTTTGTATCCTTCATAAATTCTAACATCATGTCATGTACCTCAGTTTCTAAATTAATTTTCTTTTTGTTGAGTGACACATTGGGAAGTTACAGAACTTGGTACCAACTAAAAGGAAAACCATGTGAGGACGTGGGAGTGGGAACAGGGGTGGGGGGAGTGGCTACTTACTACCCGCCAACGCCATATTTTGCCTGCATGTACTTTGGTATATCGTCCAAGCAGGGACCCCAGGAGTAGTTTCTTGCTACCTGCACCCCTACTTTCAAAATCCTACTTATCCTTCACTGTCCAGCTCAAATATCACCACCTCTAAGGAGCTGGGCCAAAATCCTCAGTTGAAATTAATTTTCTTCTCTCTATTCCTACGGCAGGGTTTCCAAACCTTGGCACTATTGCCATCTTGTACCAGATAATTCTTCTTTTCTTTTGGAGGAGTGTCCTGTGCATTGTATGGTGTTCAGCAGCATTCCTAGTCTCTACCTTCTGGAAGCTAGCAGCACTTCTACTGTCTCCAAATATTGCCAAATGTCCCCTGGGGATCAAAATTGCCCCTGGTTGAGAATCACTGTTCTATAGCAGTGCTATAGTCTGCATGTTTGTGTCCCTCCCAAATTTATATGTTGAAATCTTTACTTCCAAGGTGATGCTATTAGGATAGTGAATCTTTGGGAAGTGATAAGGTCATGAGGGAAGAGCTCTCATGATTAGGATTAATGCTTTCATAAAAGAGGCCCAAGAGAGAACGCTCCTTCTGTCCGCCATGTGGGGTTAGAGGGAGAAGACCACTGTCTATGAACCAGGAAGCAGGCCCTTACCAACACCAACTCTCCTGGTGACTTGATCTTGGACTTTCCAGCCTCCAGAACTGTGGGAAAACAGTTCCATTGTTTATAAGCCGCCCAGTCTAAGATATTTTGTTATAGCAGCCAAAAAGACCTAAGTCAAGCAGTTTCTTTGGATAGTCCTTATAGCAGTTGTGACATGTTCCTGTTTGTTAGTATATACACTTGCCTGTTAGATTTTAACCTCTTTGGGTGTAGAAAGCAACCTATAGTTTTTAATTTTGGTGATGTCTCAGCATCACACTCTTAGCACATTTTTTTTATTGCTTGCATAACAATTTACCACAAATTTAGTGGTTTAAACAACACTCATTTATTAGTCCACAGTTCTGTAGGTCAGAAGTCTGGAACAGCTTGGCTAGGTTTTCTGCTCAAGTCTCACAAGCTGTTGGCCAAAATGGGCTCTTACCTGGAGGCTCAGGGGAAGAATAGCCTTCCATGCTCATTCACGTTGACAGAATCCAGTTCCTTGCAGGTGTATGTCTAAGCGCCTTGCTGGCTGTCAGGTGGAGACACTCACTGCTCCCAGAAGCCATCTGTATTTCTTTTCATGTGTGCACGTCAAAATCCCCTAGTGCTTAAAATCCCTGACTTCCCCTTGTGGCTGCTCTGTTGCTACCACCCAGAGAAAGTTCTCTGCTTTTAAAGACTCCTGTGATTAGATTACCTCACCCAGATAATCTCTTCTCCTCAGGTCAGCTGTGCCATATAACATGACAGATTCACAGGAGAGATATCTTATCACCTATCACATTCACAAAGTTCCAAAGATTAGGTTTATTCTTTCTGTAATTGAGGTTTTTGGAGAACAGGGTAGGTCTCTCAAGCAGGTCCAAAATGGCTTGAAAGAGGAAGAAAAGGAGACTGGCTCAGAGATCTTATTGTGGTTAGGAGGTGGAGCCCCTGCAAGGGTTCCTGCATGGGAGGAGGGACTAGCATGGTTTCAGTCTCTTTTGGCACACCTAGGCTTTCTTATTGGCTTACTCAGATGTCCTGGTCCATTTCGGCTGCTGTAACAAAGCGTCATAGGCTGGATGGCTTATAAGCAACGAAATATATTTCTTGCAGCTCTAGTGATTGGAAGTCCAAGCTCAGCATGCCAGCATGATCAGTTCTGATGAGGGCTCTCTTCCTGGTTCATGACTGCCAACTTCTAACAGTATCCTTACATGCAGAATAGCAGTTAGTAAGCTCTATGTCCTCTTCTTATGGGGGCAGTAATTCCATTCATGAGGGCTCCACCCTCATAATCTAATTATGCCCCAAATACTGCATCTTCAAATATCATCACATTGGGATTAGGGTTTCAACAGATAAATTTTGTGGGGAATCAACACTGAGTCCATTGTACCAGATGTAGAGCAGAAGGGAGTGAGGGAGGGGTGAAGCTTAAAAGCTATCATTAGTCAAACATCCAAAAAATGGAGTCAGACTCCTTGGAACATAACTGGTCATTTTATAAGGCACTGAACAGAAATTGCTTTTCAGACTTTTTTTTTTTTCTTTTTCTTGAGACGGAGTCTTACTTTATCCCCAGGCTGGATTGCAGTGGTGCGATCTCAGCTCACTGCAACCTCCGTTTCCCAGGTTCAAGCAATCCTCCTGCCTCAGCCTCTCGAATAGCTGGGATTATAGGTGCCTGCCACTGTGCCTGACTAGTTTTTGTATTTTTAGTAGAGACAGGGTTTCACCATCTTGGCCAGGCTGGTTTTGAACTCCTGACCTTGCCTCGGCCTCCCAAAGTGCTGGGATTACAGGCATGAGCCACCGCACCCAGCCAGACTTTTAAATGACAAAGTCAACTAAGTGTCTTTTTCAATCAAGTCTTTTTCATTTTTTTCCTTAGTATATTATTAAGTAATAATGAGCTATTACTCCAGTTATCAGGTGTTTTCCTTTTGTTTTTAGTTTGGATAGTGGTAAACTCAGGGCTCCCCCTCCCTCCGTTTTAAGCTGGTAGAAGAACAGAGGTCTGCCGACAGTCGGTATCCATAGTCACAGTGTGGTCACTGCCTCCAACAAGTGAGATGGCTGGAGCTTCTCTTTTATAAGTGATTGATGATGGTGACACCCAATTTCTGCTTTGACTGGGGACATTGAGAGATGGGCTTCCTGTAATCACTAATAGAAATATTACAGGTAGCAACTATGCATAATTTATCTGAAAGAAAAGATATATTTTGTTTGGCTTTTTTTTTTGCTTCAATTTCATTATTAACGTCTTAAATTAGTTTTAGGGATGAAATGATCAAGGTTTTGTGGCACCATGCTCTAAAATCACAAGTGACAATTGCATCCATTTCTCCTCAGATAAAGAAGGGAGCGTCACATGGGAAATAGTCAAGAACTGCCTCCAATTTGCAGGTCAGGATTTCCAACAGTCCTCCTGGCACAAAGTATGAAGAGCAGACTCAAAATTAAAAATGGTCTTGATAATTGGATGATGGACAGAATCCAACAAGAATGTAGTGGGATATTAGGAAAAACTTCTCAAGGGACCTATGGAATGGTTTGTCTTTTAATGAGAATAGAGGATACTAATCTTATAAAAGCTTTTCCTTCAAAAAAGTGTTACCTTTTCACTTAAACATGTCTTTATGTCTACAATGAGGGAAGACAGACCACTTATAACAGCACCATTCTTGAAGTTCCTTTTATTTTGGGGTTGGAATTCTGTGTGCAAGCACAATTGAATTGTGTGTAGGCAATGAGGATTCTCATCCTAAGAGATTGTGTGTGCATGTGTGTGTTTGTGTGTATGAGTGTGTGGTGCTTGGTTGGTTGATATAAACCTGGATCCAAAGGTGGCCTACTCTAAATTAAGTTGACATGCCAGAACTTCTTGGATATACTAGAGATTGTTGGTCCTTAAAATGTGGCCTACAAACCCCTGAGAGTCCCTAAATCCATTTCAGAGGCTCTGTAAGTTCAAAGTGATTTTTATAATAATACTAAGATATTATTTTCCTTTGCACTGTGTTGTTATTTGCACTGATAGCTCAACAAAAGTGGTGGGTAGATGTCTAGCTGCTTAACATGAATCAAAGCAGTGGCTCCAAACTGTACTTGTGATCACTGTATTTTTCATTCCCATGCTCTTGTAGTTTTTTTTTTAAAGCCAGTTTTACTTAAGAATGCTCTTAATAAAACAGTAAAAAATTAATTTTATCAAATATCAAGCCTTGAGTTTCTGACTTTTGGCTTCAGACATAAGTACAAGAGATTTACAGAGACTGTTTAGCTCTCACAATTGTGAAAGTAAAATCCTAGTAATAGATCTCTTATCTTATGTATCATTTCTAGTGGTTCAGTTTCTCTGATGGAACCCTGAGTGATACACATCTTAAAGAGGGAGCTCGATAGTTATCTTCAAATATTTTCATGGTTATTTTGTGGCCAAAAAAGCATTTTTATTTTGTGTTGATTCAAAGTTTAGAATGCAGTTCCCATAGTAGAGTGAGAGGCAGGGTGGTCTTTGGACTTGGAGATGGACTAATTTGGTTTAGATTCCAGCTTTGCCAGTCACTTGCAGCTTTGGTTTTCCTACGTGTAAAATAGGGATAATAATTGTACCCATTTCATAGTAAAGATAATTAAATGGGTTAATATATGGAAGGTACTTTAAATAGTGCCTGTCATAAACTAAGCACTATTAAAGGTTCTGTTAAAATCCTTGAAAGTTACAGGGAAATAGATTTTGCCTCTTTAGGAATTTTTAAATCATTATAGATGTTCAATAAAGTACAGTTGATCCTTAAACAACATGAGGGTTGGGGTGCTGACCCCCTGCAGAGTCAAAATCCATGTATAACTTTTGATTCCCTAAAAACTTAACTACTAATATCCTACTGTTGACAGAAAGCCTTATTGATAACATAAGCAGTCAATTAACATATTTATATGTTATATATATTATGATTGTATTCTTACAATAAAGTAAGCAAAAGAAAATATTACTAAAAATCATAAAGAAGAGAAAATATATTTACTATTCATTAAGTGGAAGTGGATTATTGTAAAGATCTTCAGCCTCATGGTCTTCATGTTGAGTAGGCTGAGAAGGAGGAGGAAGAGGAGGGGTTGGTTTTGCTGTCTTGGGTGACAGAGGCAGAGGTGGTGGAGGTGGAAGGGGATGCAGGAGAGGTAAGCACACTCGGTGTAACTTTTATTGAAAAATATCAGAGTATAAGTGGACCTTGCAGTTCAAACCCATGTTGTTCAAGGGTCAGCTGTAGTGGAATGCCTTGCAAAGAACAAAGCCTCTCTTGACTCTCACCAGGGAGACAAGAGGGAAAAGGAATATGACTTTTTAGTACAAAGACTTAATTCAGCCATTTGTTAGTTGTGTCCTCACAGCAAGTCATTTAATCTCTCAGAATCTCCATGTCATCATCTGCAATATAATTTAAGGGAAATAACATGATTAAAGGTGCTTTGTTATCTACAAAGTGACCTACAAATGTCAGTCCTTGTTATTTCCCTGAAATCTTTGAAGCAGAATCTGGTTGAGCTTCTCTTTGTCAATGACACCAGAGAAAGGATTCTTGTATTGAAGAGAGGTTTGGACTAGATAATCCCTGTGGCTTTCTCCAGCTCTGAGAGTCTATGAACTGTTTCTCAAGTAGCCTGCCTGTTGAGGTTTGTGATCATACTAAAGGAATTAATAAGGAAAATTAAAAAAATTTATATATATATTTTTTGCCAGAGGGAATGAGATGAAGCTGTACTAAATAAGGAAATTAAATCAAGCAATCAGTTTGGAAGATTGGCTCTTTCCACATATTATTGTCTCAATTTTAGTTGTGGTTGTTATTTGTTATTTGTGGAGATCCTGCTTCATTTGAATTACAGCCAGTTCTACTTGAAAGTGTGCAATTCCATCTTCCATACTAAGGTTTAGGACAATTTGACTTTCTCGTTTTCTTTCTCAGAGCCTCAGATTGTTATGGTTAAAAATAAAGTATTTATCTTCAGTTTAGAAATTTAATAAAACTTTGACAGGAATGTGAAACGGTATAAAGCATCTCTTCAACAAATCCATCTCAATAACACTTTCTGACAATCAAAAAACCTTCAGGGCCACCCCTTAATGACTTCTAAAGTTTTAACGGATTTGTACTAAGGATGTAAGAGTGACTGAAAATGAGTTTTAAAGTAGTGCTAACTTGTTTGTTTTAAAATCCCTCTCTGATTTGGGTTTTGAAAAGGGTTTGAGATATGCCTCCATTAAAATGTAGACTGATGAAGTGATTATGATAATGAGAGCATTACTTGCCTCTGGTTTGGAATTACTACAGAACTGCTCCAAGGTACGAGTTTTGTAAAGAAAAAAAATGTTTCTGAGAGACTTAGAGTCAAGCTGCAGAGGAAAGATGGTAGCTAGAAATCTATCTTCTAAGACCTGGGTGATTGTCTACAGTGATGTGAGGCCCTGGGTATCCTAAGGTAGATCTAACCGAAAGTGGGCAAGTTTAAAAGATGCAATGTTTCTTAATGCCTGGGCACACTGTACGAATTAACTAGGGTAGATTTTCAAGATCATGAATTGCCAGACCTCTGTCTTCAAGATTCTGATTTAAAAGATCTGGAATATAGACTAGAAATTTTATAAAATGTATATGAATATAAATTTCCAGGTGATTCTGATGATTGGCAATGTTTATAAACCACTGGAATGATATACTCCTCAGGATCTTAGGTTTACATAGAAAAGAATGGAATTTTCAGAGTTAATTTTAAGAACTGAGTTGTTGTGGGTGATCTTGATGCATTTGAATCTTAATTGCTAGTCTTGAGGGTCTTAGGGAAGCAAGAACTAGTTGTCAATTCTGACTGATAATTGTAAACTGAAGGGAATTCAGAAAATGGGTCAGTTTCTGTGAGTTAGTTACATTTTTCTGGGTCCCCGTGATTATAGAGAACAGTCTTCTGTCCACATTTGATAGACAGAACTAAATGTAACTTAAACATATACCTTCTGATTTGCTGAGGTATGGGAACACTGTCAGGAAGGAAAATAGGCCCAGGTTTTTGATCCAAGGTTGTGTTATAAAATCTTATTTAATATTTTCATCATATAAAACTGTATTATTGGGAGGCTGAGGTGGGTGGATCACAAGGTCAAGGGTTCGAGACCAGCCTGACCAACATGGTGAAACCCCGTCTCTACTAAAAATACAAAAATTAGCTGGGCGTGGTGGCAGGCACCTGTAATCCCAGCTACTCAGGAGGCTGAGGCAGGAGAATTGCTTGAACCCAGGAGGTGGAGGTTGCAGTGAGCCGAGATTGCACCGCTGTGCTCTAGCCTGGGCGATAGAGCGAGACTCTGTCTCAAAAACAAACAAACAAACAAACAAACAAAAAAAAACAAAGAAACTGCATTGTATTTATTGGTGTTTGGCATTTGGGTCTTGGGTTTGGTATGCAACAAAACTTAATAGGTGTTTAGTACATATCTGTTGAATGAATGAATTAATTAATGAAATATAACTTGTGTTCACACTCAATGTACCATAGGTTAACTCTGCTTTATCAAATCTATGATCCTAATTTATTATAAATCATTTTTGTAAATACAATATTTACAAGTAATTTAAAAATCTTAAATGTGTTCAGAGAATTTATTGTTAAAATTATCTGGCAATAAATTCTTCCTGAAGGGAAACAGTTTCATGCAATGGAAATGACATTTTCTAATACACCTATAGGGCAAGAAATACATTTTGAGTATTTATTTTCTTAAAAGATAAAGGATATACTTTAGAGATTTGAATCTAACTCTTCAGGTAATATTGGCATAGGTTAGTAGGAGAAGCTGCAGTTGCTAATGGGTCACAGTAGTTTAGAGTGAAGAACAGAAAATAGGAAGCCTGCAAGATATAATGTAAGAGAAAAGTGTCTTAGCACTCTGCTTCTAAAATTCTCTGATGCCGGGCTTAAATCTTGAGTCCCTTAGTTTTCTGGGGTAGAAGCTATTAGTGCTTACCCATATCTGCCTTTTTTTCTACTGACCTCACAGTGGGAGCCCATTTCCCACTCTGCCCTGCAATTAGGTGTGGTGACATGATTGAGTTCTGGCCAATAGGATGTGAGTGGAAGTTGTGTGCATCAGTCTTTGGCTTAATCGCTTCTCAGCCTTTTGGCTTAGAACAGGTGTCATCTTTGGCCTGGCCCAGCATAACTTCTGCTGAGAATGGCCCCATTCCCTTCCTCCGTCTGCAGGCTGCATGCAGGGCATCAGGCAGAAGACTCCAAGGCCCCTTCCATCTTGTGATCCTGCCATTCCCTAGAGTCTCAGACATGAAACGTGAGATAAACCTCTACTGTGAAAGCCATTGAATTATTGGGATTGTTCATTACTGTGGTAAGCTTAGCCTGGCTTACATAGTTTCTAAGCACAAGGACAAAAATATGAAATTGGGTCCCTTTAGAAATTCACAGAGGTAGTATGCAAGAGTGGTTTAACACATGCATGAGCTTTGAAAACTTAAGGAGTTTACTGAAGTAAAGTCTACTACCATCTCTATTGTGTAGCTGTATAGCTTAGGGTCAGTTACCTTCTTTAGGCCTCAGTTTCTTCATCTCTAAAATGGAGATAATTAAAAAAAAGACATCCATGTGGCCAATAAACACATGGAAAAATGCTCAACATCACTAATCATCAGAGAAATGCAAATCAAAACTACAATGAGATACCATCTCATACCAGTCAGAATGGCAATTATTAAAAACTCAAAAAATAAAAATAAAAACAGATGCTGGCAAGGCCATGGAGAAATAGGAATGCTTACATACTGCTGGTGGGAATGTAAATTAGTTCAGCCACTGTGGAAAGCAGTTTGGAGATTTCTTAAAGAACTTAGAACAGAGCTACCATTTAACCCACCAATCCCATTATTGGACATATTCCCAAAGGAAAATAAATCTGTCTGTCAAAAAGAAACATGCGTTCATATGTTCCTCGAAGCACTATTTACAATAGCAAAGACATGAAATCAAGCTAGGTGCCCATCAACAGTGGATTTGATAAAGAAAATATGACACATATATACCATGGAACACTACACAGCCATAAAAAAGAACAAAATCATGTCCTCTGCAGCAACGTGGATGCAGCTGGAGGCCATCATCCTAAGCAAATTAATGCAGAAACAGAAAACCAAACACCATGTGTTCTCATTTGTAAGTGGGAACTAAACATTGGGTAAACATGGACATAAAGATGCGAACTGCCAGAGTGGGGATGAAGGAAGGGGAGCAGGGGTTGGAAAACTACCTATTGGGTACTATTCTCACTACCTCAGTGACAGGATCAATCATATTACACACCTCAGCATCATGCAATAGACTGTGTAACAAACCTGCTCATGTTCCCCCAAATCTAAAATAAAAGTTGAAATGAAAAATAAATAAAATGGATATTTTTGTGTGTGTGTGAGATGGAGTCTCACTCTGTTGCCCAAGCTGGAGTGCAGTGGCGCGATCTCCACTCACTGCAACCTGAAATGGAGATATTGATAGTACTCCCTCAAAGGATCATTGTGAGAATTGAATGGAACTGTTAATAAAGTTAGCTATTATTATTAGAAATGACAATAACTTATGTTTACATTTTAATTTTATTTTAAATTTATTTAAATTTAATTTATTCAAGTGCATTTTGTAAGTGCTTCCTACATCAGGGCAAGGAATTTGGAAAAGATAGAAAGAGTAGCAGGACCCATTTTTGCCTTCAGAGAGTCCCCAGTCTAGGAAGATAATTGGAGGACAAACCAATAATTACAGTAGATGAATGGTGTTGTGAGTCTGTAAGCTTTTAAATCTGATGATTTAAAAGATAATATATTCATATGCTAAAGATATGCATCAGTAGGTGGAGACAGAAAATATTCTTTTCAATATGTATATATATAAATAATTTAAAAATATTTTTAAATTTAAATTTAAGGATTTTTTTTTTTCAAACTGTCAATGAATTTACAATGGAGGCTGCTTTTCTGGAAGTCAATTAGCCCTTCAACGAATGCCAAAAGTGAAGGTTTGGTCATTTCAGGGCAATATTTGGAGCCTTGTAGACAACTTCAGATGATAAATTTACTCTAACAGTGAATAAGAGAGGTGTGCTGCAGTGTGTCCCCAAAGCTGACTTTTTAGTGATAATTTTACTTAGTCAATTACCTCTTTTTCTCTCTGTCAATTTCATCCCCACCAAGCCATCACAGTACACAGAGGATAACGCAGGTGGGTGATAGAACATAGGGTTTGGGAATCTATCCACGCCTTTTCAGGCTCTGGGAATTTCACCATGAAAAGGGATTGACACAATGAAACACGAATTCAATGTCCATTTAAGCATTTTTGAGCTTGTGCGAGCTTTAGAATTGAAGAGAAATCCCTGAGGATGCTTATGCAAGAGCCTAGTAAACGTTTTTTTCTTGACATATAAACAAGTATTTTTTCTAGCTATTCGTTTCCAGGCACTGTGCTAGGAGCTTTAGGCTTAAAGATAAGTAAACAGGAGCCAAAGTTTTATGGAAAATTTTTTATTCAAATATTTCAAATTTTGTAAGTGCTGCAATCAATAAATATTCTAATTGTCATGGTTCCACTGAAGCCTTGTCTACGTGATGCTGCGATCAGGAGAGAGGCTCGAGGTTGTGGTGGATCAGCTGCTGCTTCAAAGGAGTATGGGAGTTTGTGGATGGAGAAGAGAGTGGTGAGCTTTGCAGGCAGTGAAGACAGGATGTGCTGGTACAGGGCTCTTTAATTATCATGACTTCTTGATTTTCTGGGGTATCTTAAAAGAGACTTTGGCTCAAAGATCTGGGAAATTTTATTAAATTTGCGACACCTACCAGACCAAGAAGTTAGACATAGCTGCTAAACCTAACTTTCACAAATATCCCCCGAACCCCCATATGATTATTTTCTCAATCCAGCCTCCTCCCATTACTATCACAAGTCTCCTAATGAAAGGAGCAGGAGGAGAAGTTTCTGACATTTCCTTCTCCAGAGGCCTCGTCTTCTTTGCTAGTTTATGATTTATAATTGTTCATCAAAGTGCTCTGAATATCCCAAGTTACCTAAAATTAACATATCAGTTCATTGGATTTGATACTATTAGAGATGGGGAAATATTCTCAAGCAATTGGTTGAAATCAAGGACATAAACAGAAAGGCATTATGCAAATATTTGGTTATTAAGATTTTCTGCCTAGAGAGGATAAAGTCAGATAATGGGAAATAAATGAGAATCAAAAGTTTCTTCTATGTTTTAATATTAACTTTCTCTAAGAGTAGTATTTGGCCTCTTTAGCATCATATCTTTATCAAGACAAAGGAACAGAAGCATAAGAAAGCACTGGGTGCTTTGGGGTGATATGCGGATATGGAGTATCGAGAGTGGACTTGAGGTAGGGGAGGGAGGGTGGAATGGAAGAGTGAGGCCAATGAAGCAGACGAGTTTGACTATGTAGCACTTTGCTTATCGCATGGGGCTCTTCTAATATGAGTAATAATCTGTTCCCAAACATCTAGTGAAGGTAATAACTTTAAAGATATACCTTTCAGGTTACAAGACAATTTCCCATTCATTATCTCCCATGATCATTACAGCAATTTGGAGGTGGACTGGTGCCTGCCCTAGGTCACACAACAGAGACTGAGATGCGTCTTTCTGAAGGCATTTTCTCTCATTTACTTGCTGAGAACAATTGGGATGACAGATCATGAATAACTTGTTATCTTTGGGCATTGAGATTATAGTGGATAATCTGGTTGGCAATCAGATTTTTTTAACTTGATGAAACTTAATTCTGGGATTACTGCATCTGACTTGAAGAATTTAGGCCACTAATTTCAATGGGACTATGTTTCTGCTTGACTGGGGCTTTGATGGCTTATTGCCTGGGCATTGCAGTTTCTGGGCACCTCAGATATTATTTGAGGTAGAGCCCAATGACTCTGGCTCTACAGGAATTTTTTTTAATTTTAATTATTTATTTATTTATTTTGGAGACAGAGCCTTGCTCTGTCTCCCAGGCTAGAGTGCAGTGACACAATCTTGGCTCACTGCAACCTCTGCCCCCTAGGTTCCAGCAATTCTCCTGCCTCAGCCTCCCAAGTAGCTGCGATTACAGGCACCTGCCACCACGACCGAGTAATTTTTGTATTTTTAGTAGAGACCAGGTTGCACCATGTTAAGACAGGCTGGTCTTAAACTCCTGACCTCAGGCAGTCTGCCCACTGTGGCCTCCCAAAGTGCTGGGATTACAAGTGTGAGCCACCGCATCTGGCCTGGCTCTACAGGACTTTTTAAAGAACCTCTATCCCCAAGCCGCATGTGAATGGTCAGTCCGGGGGGGATTCCATGGACTTCAATTATTCTTTACTAAATCCTCCCAGGGGGAGGCCTATTCATTTTTTCCTTAGTCTTTTTCTTTGTGGTTTTATAAATTTCCAGTCTATGACCTTTAAGTTGGAGAACTGAGCTGGAAAAGAATGCTTAGATCTGATTCTCATTTTTTAGCACCACAATAAACTATTTGTTCTAAAATAGCTTTATTTTCTAAGTCTTATTCTTCCAACAGGATTGTAAGTTACTGGAGGGCAAGGGCCTTTCTTCTAGATCCTTTGTTTTTCACATATTACTTTTGACCCTTCTAGCCTTTATATCCTGATTTTAGAAAGGCTCAAATAAAAATCGGGTAGTTAAGAGCCTAGCTCTGGAGGAAGATGGCCTGGCTTTTAAAATTACAACTTCACTTACTAGCAGCATCATTGTAAGGAAATTACGTAACTCTTTGAGTTATATGTATATATATCAAATATATATATATCAAAGATTTATATATATATATATATATATATAGTTGTGGGATTAAATTAGATACTGCACTTGGCACAGTGCTTGACACATAATGATCAATAAATGTTGGTGGATCATCATAAACAATCATTGTCTTTGTTTTGTGCTTCTATCACAGAATACCACAGACTGGGAAATTTATAAAGAATATAAGTTTATTTTCTCACAATTCTGGAGGCTTGGAATCCAAGCTCAAGGTGTTATAGGACTGTCTCCTTAGTTCGGCTAAAAACGGAGTCCTTGTCATATGACCATGAAAATTTAGGCTCGCAGACACTTTGAAAGGTGAGAAGGGCAGGGTTTATTGGGTGAAAAGGAAAAAAAGAGAAACAGGGACTGTTCGCAAAGCCAGAGTCCTGCTAGGTGCCCTTCCCACCTCGCAGATTAAATTCCAGATTCCATCAGGAAGAGGAGGGGCGCGAACTTCCCAAGGCTCCACCCCAGTGTGCACTCCTCCCAGTGCGCAGGCCAGTTGGAGTTTCTCTGGGGACCCCTTATCACCTGGCTGTCTCAAAGGTATTGGCATCCGAGGTCTGGTGAGGGCCTTGTGGCTGCATTCTTACATGGCAAAAGTTGGAAGGGCAAGAGAGAGTTAATGCACTCCTGTAAGCCCTTTTTATATGAACGTCAGCCTATTTAAGGGGGTGGAGACCTCAAGACCTAAACACCTTCCAAAAGGTCCCACCTCCAAACATCGTGGCATTGGGATTCAGTTTCCAACACATGAATTTTGAGAGACACATTTAAACCATAGTGATCATCATCTTTTTATAATCTTCATCATTCTTTTCCCTGGGGATGGTTGATGATAATGCAGTTAGCTACTTCTATAACTTCTTAATTAATTTTGATTATTTTCAGCCTGGAAAGAAGTTCTTGGTAATGTGTCACAGGGCTCCAGTGGCTTTATACAGTTTAGATAAATTTAGACGGCATCATTAGTCAGTTAAGGATGACCACAAATGTAGGAAGATCAGAAAATATAGAGCAGATAGATTCTAAGTTTGAAATGATGAGCTAAAACGGCAAGGCTACATTTACAGAGACAAGTATGTAGAATTGTATTCAAGTTAAAGGTCAAACATACAAAAATAAAATGGAATATATACAGCACTGGAGAGACCTGGCTGAATAGAAGTTAGTGGGAAAAGATCTTGGGAATTTTGTTGATCAGAAGCTGAGCCTGAACTGCTGGTGTGGGGCTTTTATTTAGAGAACAATACCAACTTAGACTACATTAATCAGAGTGTAGAGTTCAGGTCAAGGGAGGTAACTGTCCTGTGGTCTATCATGCCAGTATGAGCACACCTTGAAATATTATGTTTAGGTTCAGGTGCTTTTGCAATCATCTTTTTGCCATTTTTATTAAAGGTTTGAGCTTTTTAAAATTAGCTCTGAATAAAAGTAATCAGAAGGGGTGCAGATTTGTTAAATCAGCCAACACCACTCATCATTTTGTAGCTGATGACTCTGGTGATCAATTATAATTTAGAGGGAACTTTTTTTTATGCCTTTCTCAAGAGAGAGTCTTACTTTGAGTTTGACCTGAAAAGCCAGTTATGTCACTTTATTTTCTGCTTAAGCATTAGGCCAAGTGTGTTTTTGACCTTTTCATTCTCCTTGTGTATTACCTCTCCTCTATTTTTCTCTTGCCTCCTCTTCCACTCAGTACCGCATCTCTCTTCTGTGCTTCCTCTCATTATGTGTTCTCACTGTGCCTGCTACTTTAGCTCTTAATTTGATGCCTTTTTATGATCCCCATCCTCTCTACTCTCTCTATTTAGGGGTTCCCTTTTCACTGCAGCTGGTTAGATAATTTTACCTAGGATTTTCATAGCTTAATGATGACTCATATAATTGTATGCTTTTCAGATTGTACATTAAAAAAATACAGTGATAGTCAGTGATCTTGCCAAAAGGAAACTAATGGCAAAACCTTTGGAATTTAGAGCAGGCTGGTGCAGGGGGTATGTCTTTTATTAGGGCCCCATCATCAGGGACAGTGCCTGGTGATTGTGGTAGATGAAACAGAGTGGCATTTCAGTACCCACAAAGTTCCTTTTTGGGTAGGGCAGAGGGCTTGACAAGGGGTATTAGAAGTTCATTGAGCAATGACGGGCCAGGATAGAAAATTGGGGTTGTTGAGGTTATTTGGCTCTGCTTTTATTCTTAGACCAGAAAGTTCTGTTGACATCTGGACTTGATCTCATTTAGCTGGAGGGTGGGGAAGGGGGGGGTCTTCTGGAGGCAATGACTAGACCTCATTTCCCAGTTCACTGATGGTGACTAATTCAGGCCATGCCAGAGAGAAAGAGGAAGAGTATTGGGCAGGTGGAACTTTTAGAGACAATTAAGTCAGGCAGTTTAAGCTGCAACTTAAATGGGTTGGAGAGTACTTATTATTCTGTGCATGTTCACGCCTTAACTGATGTGTGGCCATCTCACTTCACAGCTATATGATTCTCATTCTCTTCTCTAGTGAGGGAACCTGGGATACCCATTTCGCTTTTTTTTTTTTTTTTCTGCAGAGCTTATACATTTCTCTTGGATATTTTCCATGACTTTTTTTTTTTTTTTTTTTTTTTGGCCAGAAATTATGTCAGTTATATTACAGGGGGCAATTTATGTAAAAGATGTTAATGACTTAAATGGAAGAAATTTTAATAGTGATACTAACACAGTTGTAATTACTTTAGTTACTGCAAAGCAAAATGTAGCATGACAACGACTTGAAGTATTAACCAGTGCATTTTCACAGTTGCATGTCTTTCTTATACTTTAGGGAAGGGAGGCCACAGAAAGAATGATTATAAGAAAAAGGAGTCATTTCTTGCTCTTGAGTTTCAAAATATAGTTTTGGAACCCAAGGCAGAGATAATAGTGAGAGAAAGGCACAGGAGACCAGTCAAATATTCGCCCTGCCCTGGAGAGAGGCCTAGGAGAGCTGAGGGAAAGTCAGGGGACCCTAGGAGTCCTCAAGGCTGGGAGAAGGGAAGGAAGACTGAAATTTGGTATGAGAGGTATGGCCAGGAACCAGGTAGGGAACACAGACGTCAGCCTCAGTGGAGGCACAGCAGAAGGTTAATGACATCCTGGGACTCAGCTGATGAGTTACAGCTCAGGGATGGCAGTGTGGATGGATGACACTCAAAGCCCAGACACCTCAAACGTCCTGACGCCGTGTAATCTCCTCTGTCCCCGGCCCGCACCAGATGCAACTCCTACAGAAGAGGGAAATCCCAAACTGACTGAGCAAACTCTCAGACTTGACCATGATTCACATTTTTACCCTTGATGGAAAAAGGATTCAAGGAACACATTACATTTCTGTTTTAGAAAAATAAAGTTGTGTTTTTGCATACCTGAATTTGCTTTAGGAAAAGGCACTGGAGGTGAGTTTGACTGAATGGGCTGTTTCCAGGTTGGAAAAAGAGCACTGAAATGCAAGTCAGGAAATTTAGAATTTAGTGTTGGCTTTGCTACTGCTTGACCTTGGGCACAAATTTTTCTCCTCTGGGCTTCTCTGTCTCCATTTATGCGGCTGGCCTGGACCGGGGCTTCCTAACCAAGTGGCAAAAGTCTCTTGGAGGGCCTGAGGAGTTTTCTAAGGCATCTGCATCTACATATGAACCAATCATTGCTGTAGATGAAATAAGAAATATGCTTTTGTCCACAAGTACCACAAATTTTAAAAATGTTTGTAGATCTATTGTGGTCCATAAATGTGATTAATTCATTTAAAAGCACCACTGGCTGGTTGTGGTGGCTCACGCCTGTAATCCCAGCACTTTGGGAGGCCCAGGTGGGCGGATCACGAGATCAGGAGTTTGAGACCAGCCTGGCCAACATGGTGAAACCCCGTCTCTACTAAAAATACAAAAGTTAGCCGGGCATGGTGGTGTGCCTGTCATCCTAGCTACTCAGGAGGCCGAGGCAGGAGAATTGCTTGAGGCAGGAGAATTGCTTGAGCCTGGGGAGGCAGAGATTGCAGTGAGCTGAGATTGTGACATCGCACTCCAGCGTGGGTGACAGAGTGGAACTGTGTCTCAGAAAAAAAAAAAAAAGCACCACTACATTTTGATTCTAGTTTATAATTAATTCTTCTCAATTGAGCTAAATAAAAGTTGTAACTGCTATTTAGACATTATAGAGGAATCCTTCTGGTCCAAATTTTAGTCTAAAATGTGGTTTCTGTGGCACTAGAGGATTCCTAAAGAACCATTCCAAGCCTCACTGGCCACAATCCTAAAATAGAGTTTATGTTAATTAGGGATCAATAATTACTGATACATAATTATGCTAGAAATGGTTGATTCTCACACTCTATCTGACAGTGGTACTAATTGATTTATCTCAGAAATATAAAGAATCAATAATAGAGGAGATGTTTTAATCACTGCATCCAAATAATCTCTTCTCTGATACCAAAAGTCACCCGCCATCTATCTCTAGAAGAGCATAATGGTAAAAACTTAGTTCAAATGTTGCTCCTTCTGCCTATTTGCTGTGTGTCCTAGATGAGTTAACTAACCTTTCTGAGCTGGATTACTACTATTCCTTAAAATGAAGATAAAAGTACTCATTACAAAGGGATGTTGTGAAGATAAAATGAGATAAACTGTGAGCCCATTATGTGGTCTGGCATAAGGAAAATAGTCAAAAATGTTTGTTCCCCTTAAAGCCTTTTGGAAAGCTTATTTAATGTAAAGGTATAAAAAGGCAAAATAAATTAACACTGGCCTAAACATAAAAATGTGTAATTTAAACATTGAATAAGCAGCAATTAAAGCACATGTTCACTTGCCACCTTGTCCAGGGCTGGTTTGGAATCATCCCATTCACTCCACGTAATGAGCAATGCAGCTTGACCGCCTGGAAAGCAATTCGGCACCGGGTCTTGTCTCTCTAAATCTCGGAAGAGCTTTCACCTGTTTTCGTCCCAAGTCTTGTCTTTCTTTGTGAGCAAGTACTGAGAGTGTATTGTTCAGCAGCCCCCATTCAAGTGCTGCCAGGAATGAGATCGTGGAGGTGCCCTCTATTGTGAGGTCTTGAAGTAGAACTTGAATGGAGAGAATGTGCTTTCAAAATAATTTAGTTTGAATGCATTTTCACTTTGGTGGGGAGAGGAGGCACAGATGGCTGAATCAGGACATGTGCCAGTTCTTTCCTCACACCAGGCATCCAGTGAATGCAGGCTGTGGGAAAATGAGCTTTAGGGGAAGGATGAAGGCTAAAAGAACACAGAAAGTGCTTGCATGATGTGGTCACTGGTCCACCATTAAAAACAGCTGTTTGGGGGAGTCAAGGGGCTTTGCTAAGAGATTAGGCTGGCTTCGGAAATATTTGCTGCCTTGCAGACCCCGAATAATAGAGAAAATTGATCTCTATTAGTGCCTTCAGGAACTGTTCTATTGGAGAGAGTGGCTTGGATGGGAACAACAAGTGGCCGGGAGACCAGTCCCTCCCCCCAGCAGGAAGCTTGCCAGGATGTAGGTTTCCCAGGCTCACCTGCTATCCTCCTCCAGCTCTGCCAAGCCGCTGAGTTCCTGGCTGGATGCCACTCCCTGAAGCTGTCAGGAAAGTTGTTTCACATTTCCTGATCCTCTGATTTGCGGATCCCAAAGCAGCAGCTTCTTTGCTTCCAACTGCTTCATTTACTCATTCCCAAACACTGCTGCACTCCAACTGAGTTACTGAAGTTCTTTCAGGTTCCAGGGAGCAGACAGGCTCGGGTTGTCTAAGGTTATGGGAGTTATTGTGGGGATACATGAGCGGGAGGATAGAAGACAGAAAGCCTTTCAGTGGCCAAATAGTCAGCCTCAAGGAACAGAGCAGATGTTTCTCACTCAGCGGTAGCGCTCCGTGCCTGGGTTAGTTTGCCAGGGCTGTTTTAACCATGTATCATAAACTGGGGATGTAACAGACGTTTATTGTCTCAGTTCTGCAGGCTAGAAGCCTGAGATCAAAGTGTCAATGGGGTTGCTTCCTTCTGAGGATTGTGAAAGAGAGAATTTGCTCTATGGCCCTCCACTAGCTTCTTGTAGTTTGCTGGCAATTTGAGGGGTTCCTTGACTTATAAATGCATCACCCCAATCTTTGCCTTCATCTTAACAGGACGTTCTTCCTGTGAGCACTCTGTCTCCAAATTTCCCCTTTTTATAAGGATACCAGTCACACTGACTGTTGGACACTATTATGGGTTGAATTTTGCCACCTCAAAATCCATATGTTGAAGTCCTAAACCCCACTACTTTGCAGTGTGGCCTTATTTGGCTATAGGATCTTCACAGAGGTAATCAAGTTTAAATCCACTTTTATTCTTGTCCCCCGAGACTCAGTCATAGCCCTGAATAAGCATATCCTTCCTCAGTCTCTCTAGGGATTGTAGCTTTCCTGCTACTGAGTGTCTACTGTTTCCACTCTTCTCTGTGACTTGTGGTTTCTGCTGTTTTATGACCTCCGCATGTTGAGTTTTCTCTGTGCGCCTTTGGCTTCCGTATCACTCTCTTGATTTCTGACTCTTGGAAGTATTGAAGCTCCTTGAGAATGTCATTGGTTTAGTCACTTCCTGTCCAGCATAGAGCATCCCGCCCGGCAAGGCTGTCCTGTCAGGCTACTCCAAGGCCTGCTGGTTTTTGGCAGGTGGCTTGGCTCAGGCACCAACCTCTTGACCAATCAGCCTTGGCTGTGATAGTGCGTCTCACAGAACACAGCATGGTGACCTTGGCAGAGATCATTTCCCATGGCTGCTTTTCTCAGAAGGAGGCTATGGACATGTGGATGTGCTCAGCTTTCAAAGTGGCTGTGTGACTGGCACTGTGCAAAGCCCTGGAGTTCAGTGGAAAAGCTGTAGTTCCTTCTGTGTACAATTTTTGCCTAAGTGTGTTTGTTGCTTGGCCCATGTAATGCAGGACTCCTTGGCCTAGGCAGATCTCATTTCATGATTCTCCTCATTTTGAGAAGCTCCTAATAGAGCCATCATGATTTTTTGAGTCTACTGGTGTATTTAAAAATTAAAAAATGACTAAAGCGGCTTACAGTTACGGCAATATAAATGTTTACATGTAATTGCTTTTAACTCCTATGGCTATTCATAAGAGAATTACAGTATTTAGAAAACTATTACTCATATGTACTTCAGTAAGGGGACACAAGCTTACAGGGTTGTAGGATGACTGTATTCTGTCTGCCAGAGTATATTGTGATCATATGTGTGTAAGTTTATCTGGGGATACCATCAAATGGCTTAAGTTCAGGACCTTTGTGAATGTGACTCCAAACCAAATGGTGCTCCTATCTGCTCCAAATTTGGTCCCCTTTCATTCTTGAAAGGATTTGAGGCCAGAGGTACAGGCTTTTCAAGGATTTCATTAAACTTATGTGATTCTGTATGTTCTCATTTCAAAACCCAGTTAAATTACGTAAGTTAGGTGGCCTACATTCCTTTAAAAACTCCCTTTGACTTGATGGGGATGATTAAGCAACATTCCGTGCCTAACACTGTGCGAGGGCTCCCCAGAGAAGACGGAACTAATCAAGGTGTAGGGCGTTGCTTCTACGAAGTTCCCAGTTGGTACAACTCATTGGTCATAATCCCTTTGTGTTGTGTGAGTTTTTTTTTTTTTCTCAGCTGTGGGTTGTAGGCATTTGAGTGGTACTGCCCACAGCCTGCACCTGTTGGCCCTCCTCTATGTGTACTGATTCTAGAATTCCTCCTTGACTTTGGCTTTTATGGTTTCCATGTGCCTTTCAATAATGCCGGCTGTTTCCCCCTCCTGCTGCTCTGCTGGCGTTGCCTAAGATGCACGTGGCCTCCACGAAGCGTGAAGGCTTTTAAAAGCGTGAAGAAACTTTTACTTCCATAATGTACTTTTTAGTGTTTTCAATTTCACAGGCCCATTGCTGTTTGGGAAGCAAATGATTTATGAGGAGTTTCCAGAGAATTGATTTCTTGAGATCTGGGTGATCCTTGGCAATGGGATAGGGTTTTTCTGCCTAGTTACTACAGGGTAAAAACAGAAGAAAACAAATTGAAGAGTCTGACTTGAGAGAGGTTTTATTTATCTGGCTTTGACAGATCAAATAAAATCAGTTAAATTTAGTTATTTTATTTTTGGAATCTTGGAATTCACCCAGATACTCCTGATTGAAGAAAAGGATGTTTTTTGTTTGTTTTTGGAACAGTCACTTTTCTATATCAGAGAAAATTTGAAGCTGAAAAGCTTTATCTGTCCTTTGTCATCTTTGTGTTATTTAAAGGACTGGATTTTTTTTTCTTTTTTTTAAAAAATGAGTTATTACTGCAAATTCTAGAAATTTATGATGGGCAATTTAATTTTTTAAAAGTTTATAATTGACATAACTGTACATGTGTATGGGGTACAACATGATGTTTCAATAGATGTATACATTGTGAATTGATTAAATCAGAGTAATTAGCATATCTATCACCTCAAACATTATGTCTTTGAGATGAGAACACTATAAACCCCTCTTCTAGCTATTTTTTTTTTTTTTGAGACAAAGTCTCACTCTGTCACCCAGGCTGCAGTGCAGTGGGGCAATCTCGGCTCACTGCAACCTCTGCCTCCTGGGTTCAAGAGATTCTCATGCCTCAGCCTCCCGAGTAGCTAGAATTACAGGCTCCTGCCACCACGCTGGGCTAATTTTTGTGTTTTTAGTAGAGACGGGGTTTCACCATGGTGGCCAGGCTGGTCTCAAACTCCTGACCTCAGGTGATCCACCTGCCTTGGCCTCCCAAAGTGGGATTACAGCTTCTAGCTATTTTAAAATATAAAATATGGCATTGTTTAGTCATCCTGCTTTGCAATAGACCACCAGAACGCATTTCTCCTACCTCACTGTAGTTTCTCATCATCTCCTCACTCACCACTCTCCATCCTTTGGTAACCACTATTCTACTCTCTACTTCTATGAGAACAATGTTTTATATTCCACATATGAGTGAGATCGTGAGATATTTGTCTTTCTGTGGCTAGTTATTTCACTTAATGTAATGTCCTCCAGGTTCATCCATGTTGCCACAAATGACAGGATTTTATTCTTTTTTATGGCTGAATGGTATTTCATTGTGTATATACACACTATATTTTATCAATTCAGGTATTGATAGATATTTAAGTTGATTCCATATTTTGGCAATTGTGAATAGTGCTGCAATGAACATGGAGTGCACATATCTCTTCTACATACTGATTTCATTTCCTTTGGATATATACCCGGCAGTGGGATTGCTAGATCCTATGGTAGTTCTATTTTTAACTTTCTGAGGAACCACCATACTGGTTTCCGTAATGGCTGTGCTAATTTGCATTCTCACTAGCAGTGTGTAAGGGTTCCCATTTGTCCACATCTTTGTCAACACTTATCTTTTGATTTTTTGATAGTAGCCACTCTGACTGGAGTGAGGTGATGTCTCACTGCAGTTTTGATTTGCATTTCCCTGATGAGTGATATTGGGCCCCTGTTCATATAGCACCCGGTGCCTTATTTGGTCCGTTTGGTGAGGTCGTGGTTCCCTGAATATTATTATTGATACTTGTGGGCATGTGACGAGTCTGTGTATCGAAAGACTAGGTATTTATTCCAGTCTTCAAAGGCTGATGTTGTCCCCATCCTTCCAGAGCCTCTAAGCCTTCTGTTACCGTCTCTGAGCCTCTTTCACTGCTGCTGTTTCAGCACTAGATGGCACCCTAAGCCCACGTTTGCCACAAGTCCATGGTTTGTGTGTTGCCACATTTTCAGCACTAGAGGGCGCGCTGAGCCCAGGTGTGCCTGTGACCTTGTTTCTGAGGGACCTAAAAAGCTTCCGGGAGTTTCCGCCTTAGGCTGGGGCGGGTCCAGATGCTCCATTCTGGCGCCGTAGGGTTCTGCCTAGGTCTGGGCTTCACTTTGGTGGGCCCAGCCCTGGGCTCCAAGGCAACGTCTTGAGTCTACTTCTCTCTCCTTTCCCCAAGCAGACGCTGCCTCTCTTTGTGCCCGGCGGCCTGGGGTTGGGGGAGGGACGGGACGGCAGCTCCGTGGCCACCACAGCTGACCGACGCTGAGTCACACCCGGAGTCCGCAGCCTCCGAGACCAGCCCAGCACAGGGCTACTCCCCAGGCCCACGCGGCTGTGGCCTGCCTGCCACCGAGGCAGCTGGCGCCAAGGCGGCCCAGAGCACGAGGCCGCCACACCGGGCCGCGGGTCCCCCAAGGGACTCCGTCCGCAGGCTCCTGCCTGGGGTTATCTGGTTCCGCCACACGGAGGAAACCAGCCAATGTCGGGTTTCACGGTGGCTCGTGGGGGCCAGTGCTGATTTCCAAGACAAAGTCCTGCGCTGAGCGCTTTCCCCTTCCGCAGGGGACGGAGTCGCTCTCTGCACTGTGCTGCCCAGCTTTGGGGGCGGGATGGTGGAGGCAGCAACGTGGCCACCAAGGCTGACGTTAAGCTGGGTCGCACCCACAGTGCGCGGCTGGGTGCTCCGCGTATCCCCGGCCTGCCTGCCTCTGGTTCACTTGTGGCCGAAGCCCCTGGAGACGCCCTCAGCGGTGTAGACCGGACATGAGCCCATCCCACCAGGACCAAGGCCTGGCACCCGGGAGGGTCCAGATGCTCCATCTGCGGGCCCTGGCCTGGGATGGGGACCTGGGGTTCTGCCCGGTACCAGGCTTCACGTCAAAGTCCTGCACTCACACTGCTCTCCCTCCTTGAAGCAAGCAATGCCTCTCTCCAAGCTTCCAGGCTTGGAATTAGGGGAAGGGCGAAGCAGGCAGTGAGACTCTGTCCTTCTTACCCTCTTCAGTGTGTCTTTTCTTATTGCTGTGCTAAAACCAGGCACAGAGAGTTCTTACCTGATATCCTTAGCTCTTGTGAAGGTACCTTCCCGCATGGGTACGTGTTCAAAAGGATGTTTCAGTGGGAAATGATCACTGGAGTATTCTTTTTGACCACCTTGCTCCACCCCCAATTTTTGAAGACTCTTGGACTATTACAGCCAAAAGGGAGCTTCAAAATCACTTTCTTTGGTTTCTAGCTTTTTCCTTATGAGAGATAGCCATTGCTACCCAGAACTCTATGATTGGAAAGCCTTAAGTCTATTAAAAAACCATTGGACAAATTAACCAAATGCATGCAGAGTTGCTGATCTAACTTGTTACCAAGAAGAATAGCTTAACACAAAGAAACTTTTTCCAGCGGGCTTGTAAGGGTTGATGACAAATAAACTAGAGAGTTTTAAATTATTATTTAATGAATTACTTTAAAAATTCAGAAAATATCAACGACCCCTATACCGCCAGCATCCCCAGTTTTATGAACCACTGATAGAGTTTGTTCAACCATTATAGGGGTTAAAATTGAGGTCTCAGAAATACTAAATAATGTTAGCAAATGTCATGTAGCGATTTTCTTTTCAAAATCAATTGGAGTGATGTCATTAATATGCAGTAATTATAGCTCTTATAGCCTTTCAGTTGGGGTGTAGCCCAGAGTTTGCATGATTTATATTGAACTGTCAAAAAAAGTAAGCCTGAGTCTTTCAGTCTCTCTCCCCCCCCACACCCTCCCACCCTTTTTCTCACCTCTTATCTTTTATATTCTATCATTTTAGTGCCATTATATGTATTTATATTTTAACTTCATATTGACATCCTCCCAGTGACAGAGGAGTACAGGAAATGATGCAGGTGCAAGGTGCTTACAGTCCGGAGGAAAGGGTGTGAAGCAAGAATGAGAAAGCCTGAGGGAACCATGCAGACATCCTGTGAGTCTTTCTCTGGGGCTGTGTGGCCTAACATCTCCGTGTTTCTTGGGCTTCTGCTTCATCCCTTTCTTCCTGCAGACTCTCTCCCCTTGCTCTCAGTGCAGTGAAAAAGGTGGCTGTCCTTCAGGTCAGGTTCTCTACACAGAATGATCAGAGCTTTGGTATCAACTCCTTATTCGTAAGAGAGAAAATCTGATTTGCCTTCTTGGGTCAGGTGGCAGGACGTGTTCCTGGGAAAATCTCAGAGGAGGGGAATTGTGGATCCTTCTCTCCCTTCCAAGGTATTTGTGTCATAGGTTTAGTGCTCTACAGTTCACAGAGTGCTTTTCCAAACATTAATTACTCTCAGTTTCACTACAAGCTTGAGAGTGGATTTTACTAGTGCACTCGTTGTACACAGGAGGAAACTGAGTGTTACAGGGATTAGAGAGTGTACTAGTTTTTTAGGGCTGCAGTAAAAAAGTGTTATAAACAGAGTGGCTTAAAACAAAAGAAATTTATTGTCTGTCAGTTGCAGAAGTCCTAAATAAAAGTATCCATAGAATAGGTTCCTTTTAAGGTCTCTGAGGGCAAATCTGTTCCAGGCCCCTCTCCCTCTGGTGGTGGCTGGCTGTCCTTGGCATTCCCTGGCTTGTAGCTGCGTCACCCCAATCTTGCCTCTGTCTTTATTTGGTGTTCTTCCTTCCTGTGTCTCTGTCCAGATTTCCCTCATCTTATAAGGATACTAGTCATATTGTATTAACGGCCCACCCCAGCCTAGTAAGACTTCGTAACTTACCTAACTACACCTACAATGATCCCATTTCCAAATTTCCAAATAATGTTTTCACATTCTGAGGAACTATGAGTGAGGACTTTAACCTGTCTTTCTGGGGGAACACAATTCAATACATAACGGACAGTTTGCTCAAACTTTGGACTCAAACTCAGATCTCCTGAGTTTCCGATGGGAATCATTCTTTCCCTGGTTGATTGGGCAATATTAAAGCAGAAAACTACCATGGCTAATTAGCTGTCTTCTATTTGTTGTTGAATCAAGCACTTATTCAAAATAAACAAAGCCACTGGCTACTTTATCACTTACATACTTAATCTTATAAGATGTGAGGGCAGGAGTTTGGAAAGAAACAATTTTTGGTCAGACAGATAGTTCTAGCTTTCATTAAGGAAAATAAAATGATAAAAGCGTAAAAGTAAATCTTTATATGAGGATTGATACAATAAATATATTGCTGAATGGTTTCTATAAAGTGCCTTGATAATTTACTTTGAGCTTGTTACAGTTTTCCTTGGCCCACCCATAGGCTTAACACTGGATGCTTAAAAAGAAAACAAATCCAAAAGTATTTTTCCTTCTTCGGTGGCTAGCCATCCTGAGGGGAGGAAACTATGTCCTCGTGCCTGCAGCTAACCAATGGAAATTACTTAAAACCCTTCACCAAACCTTTCACTTAGGTATTGATAACACCCATCAGATGGCCAAATCATTATTTACTGGATGAGGCCTTTTCAAAACTGTCAAGCAGATAGTCAGGGCCCATGAAGTGTGCCAAAGAAATAATCCCCTGCACTGCAGGCCATACATTTCAACCCCTGTATCTTTAACCTCCTTGTTAAGTTTGTCTCTTCCAGAATCAAAGTTGTAAAACTACGAATGGCTCTTCAAATGGAGCCCCAGATACAGTCCATGACTAAGATCCACTGCGGACCCCTAGACGGGCCTGCTAGCCCATGCTCTGATGCTAATGACATAGAAGGCACCCATCCCGAGGAAATCTCAACTGCACGACCCCTACTATGCCCCAATTCAGCAGGAAGCAGTTAGAGTGGTTGCTGCCAACCTCCCGAATAGCACTTGGGTTTTCCTGTTGAGAGGGGGGACTGAGAGACGTGACAAGCTGGATTTCCTAGGCCGACGAAGAATCCTTAAGCCTAGCTGGGAAGGTGACCGCATCCACCTTTAAACACGGGGCCTGCAACTTAGCTCACACCCGACCAATCAGGTAGTAAAGAGAGCTCAGTAAAATGCTGATTAGGCAAAAACAGAAGGTAAAGAAATAGCTAATCATCTATTACCTGAGAGCACAGGGCAGGGGACAATGATTGGGATATAAACCCAGGCATTCGAGCCGGCAACGGCAACCCCCTTTGGGTCCCCTCCCATTTTATGGGAGCTCTGTTTCCACTCTATTAAATCTTGCAACTGCAAAAAAAAAAAAAAAAAAAAAAAAAAGAAAACAGATCCAGATTCATTTTATGAGGCCAGAAAACAAAACAAATCCTCTAATTATTAGCACAGGTCAAAAGGAAAAAATGGAAGTGGCACTAGTTGCTGAGTTCTCTCTTCTTTTGCAGTTGGTCCTAGAATATAAATTATTATTTTTCTATGATGGGCCAGGGCTAGAGTGACCCTGGTCCAAACTGGGAGGCTTTAGAAAATGAAAGAGGTGATAAAAATCGTTAAAATTATATTCTCCAAAATTATTTGCTGACCATCAAATTGTTTTATTTTGTTGGTTAATTTATATAACTGATCCATTCAATAGCTATTTAAAAAATCTATTAAAAAATAAATAACATATCTGTGAATTGTAAAGCAAAATAAAAAAATATTCAAATATCTGAGTATTTAAAAACAATACAAGCAGTATAATTCTTCCTGGTATGTATTCATATATGTTGATCAGATTCTTAGCTATGTTTTTCTGTCATACTGTGTCACTGGAATTTTTCTGAAGAATTTTTTTTAAATATAGTCTTATTCTTAAGATTATTTTAAACAAATTGCCTTTCATCTTCTTTAAAGATGTGTCTTATGGTAATAAGTTGGCAATTGTTGCTTTTCTCAATTGCTGTTTTTGGTAGAGTATAATATTTTCCATCAATAAGATAAAATGATTTCTCTACAGATGCTAAGGTGCTTGGTAAAACAATAGCAAATTCAACTAAATGGTGTACACTTTCACTGCTTTTTTGGTATTTAAATGTGTAGGAAGTTTAGCCTAAATATTTTCAATTTTACAGATACTTTTGCTAGTATTTGGCTGAGAATTTTTACATCTATGTTCATCAATGATATTGGCCTGTAGTTTTCTTTTTTGTTATGTCTGTCTGGTTTTCACTGTTAGGTTAGTACTGGTCTCATAAAATGAATCTGGAAGTATTCCCTACTCTTCAATTTTTTTTTGCATAGTTTGAATAGAATTGGTATTAGTTCTCTTTAGTGTTTCATAGAATTCAATAGTGAAACCATATGTCCTGAACCTTTCTTTGATGGGAGACATTTTATTATGGCTTGATTCCATTAGTTGTTATTGGTTTGTTGAGGTTTTCTATTTCTTCCTGGTTGAATCTCGGTAGGCTGTTGTGTCCAGGAATTTATCCATTTCTTCTAGCAGGGAATATTTCCAGATTCATTTTATGAGGCCAGTACAAAAAAGAAAACTACAGGCTAATCAATATCATTGATGAACATAGATGTAAAAATTCTCAGCAAAATACTAGCAAACCAAATTCAACAGCATATTAAGAAGACCATTCACCATGATCAAATGGGATTCATCCCAGAGGTGCAAGAATGGTTAAATGTGTGCAAATCTATAAACACGATAAATCACATTAACAGAATCAAGAATATAAATTGTATTTAATACAATTCAACATCCTTTATGATAAAACCCTTATTAAAATGCATATAGAAAGAACGTACCTCAAAATAATAAAGTATATGTGACAAACCTATAGCTAACATTGTACCTTACAGGGAAAAATTGAAGGGCTTTTCTCTAACGACTGGAACAAGACAAAGATGCCCATGTTCACAACTGTTATTTAACATAATACTGGAAGTTCTGGCCAGAGCAGTTAATCAAGGGAAAGAAATAAAGGGCATCCAAGTTGGAAATGAAGAAATCAAATTAGCCTTGTTTACAGATAGCATGATCTTATTTTTGGAAAAACCTAAAGACTCACCAAAAAACTATTAGAACTGATAAATTTAGTAAAATTGCAGAGTACAAAATCAACACACAAAAATTAGTAGCATTTATATATGCCAAAACAAACAATCTGAAAAAATTAGAGAAAGCAACCCCATTTACAATAGCTACAAAGAATATGAAACACTTGGAAATCAATATAACTAAAGAAGTGAAAGATCTATACAAGGAAAACTATAAAACTCTAATAAAAGGAATTGAAAGAAAGCAGTTGAAGAGGACACAAAAGCTAGAAAGATATTCAATGTTCAGGGATTGGAAGAATTAATAGTGTTAAACGGCCAAAATTACCCAAGGCAATTTAAAGATTCAGTGTAATCCCTATCAAAATACCAATGACATTCTTTACACAAATAGAAAAAAATCCTAAAATTTATATAAAACCACAAAAGATCCCAAATAGCTAAAGCAATCCTGAGCAAAAAGAACAAAGCTGGAAGCATCACAATACCTGGCTTTAAAATTTATGACAAAGCTATTATAAGCAAAACAGCATGACACTGGCATAAAAACAGATGCATATTCCAGTGGAACACAATAGAGAACCCATAAATAAGTCCATGCATTTATAGCCAATTTATCCTCAACAGTGGTGCCAAGAACATACGACGGGGAAAGGACAGTCATTTCAATAAATGGGAAAACTGGATAACTATATGCAGAGGAATGAAACTAGACCTTATCTCTCACAACACTCAATTCAAAATGAATTAAAGACTTAAATCTAAGACATGGATATATGAAACTAGTAGAAGGAAACATTGGGAAGCACTTTAGGACACTAGTCTAGGCAAAGACTTTTATTTTCTATAAGACAGAACTCAAAGGCACAGGCAACCAAAGCAAAAATAGACAAATGGGGTTATAACAAGCTAAAAAGTTTCTGCATAGCAAAGGAAACAATCAACAAACTGAAGAGACAACCTACAGAATGAGAGAAAATATGTGCAAACTGTCCATCTGACAAGGAATTAGTAGCCAGAATATATAAGGAGCTCAAACAACTTAGTGGCAAAAACAAATAATCTGATTTAAAAATGGGCAAAAGATCTGAACAAACACTTCTCAAAAGAAGCCATACAAATGGCCAACAGGTTAACAACAACAACAAAATACTCAATATCACTACTAAGCAGAGAAATGCAAATCAATACCATGATGAGATATTATCTCACCCCAGTTAAGATGGCTTGTATCAAAAAGTCAGAGAATAACAGATGCTGGTGAGGATGTGCAGAAAGGAGACACTCATATACTGTTGATGGAAATGTAAATTAGTACAGCCACTATGGAGAACAGCATGGAGATTCTTTAAAAAACTGAAAATAGAACTATCATATGACCCAGCAATCTCACTACTAGGTATACACTAAAAGAAGGAAAATCAATATATCAAAGAGACATCTGCACTCCCATGTTCATTGTGGTACTATTCATAATAACCATAATATGGAATCAACCTAAGCACCCAAAAATGAATGAATGGATAAAGAAAGTGTGGTGTATACACACAACAGAATGTTATTGAGTCTTAAAAAGAATGAAATCCTGTCATTTGCAGCAACATGGACGAAACTGGAAGCCATTATATTAAGTGCAATAAGCCAAGCGCAGAAAAACAAGTATCACATGATTTCATATATGGGAGGTAAAAAAGTGAACCTCATGAAGATAGCGAGTAGAATGGTAGTTATCAGAGGATGGGAAAGATAGTGGGGAGAGGAAGAGGAAGGGAAAAGAAAATAATCTGAATTTAAAAATAAATACATAAAAAATTTCAAGAAAGAAATAAAAACCCATCCCATTTACAATAGCATAAAAATTACTTAGGAATAAGTTTAATGAAGGAGGTAAAAGACCAACACACTGAAAACTGTAAAACATTGATGAAAGAAATTGAAGAAACAAAAATAAAAAGGTATTCTATGTTCATGAATTAAAAGAATTAATGTTGTTCAACTGGCCATATTACTCAAAGTGATCTACAGATTCAATGAAATTCCTATTAAAATTTCAATGGCATTTTTTACCAAAATAGAAAAAAAATTCCTAAAATTTGTATGGAACTACAAAAGACCCCAAATAGCCAAAGCAATCTTGAGCAAAAAGAACAAAGCTAGAGGCATCAACTATCTGATGTCAAAATATACCACAAAGCTAGAGTAAGCAAAACAGCATGGCACTGGTATAAAAAAAAGACAAATAGAAAAATGGAGATGGACAGGAAGCCCAGAAATAAATCCATGCATTTACAGCCAACTGATCTTCAACAAAATTGCTCTGAACACACAATTGGGAAAAGACAATCCTTTAAATAAATGGTGTTGTGACAACTGGATATCCACATACAGAAGAATGGAATTGGACCCTTATCTCACAACATATACAAAAATTAGCTCAACATCAGTTAAAGGCTAAATTTAAGGCCTGAAACTCTAAAACTGCTACAAGAAAACATAGGATAAAAGCTCCATGACATTGGTCTGGGCAATAATTTTTTGGATGTGACCCCAAATGCACAGGCAACAAAAGCAAAAATAGACAAATTGGAATATGTCAAACTAAAAAGCTTCTGCACAGTAAAGGAGAAAATAAAGAGAGTGAAGAGACAACCTCCAAATTGGGAGGAAATATTTGCAAATCATATTTCTTATAAGGGGTTAACATAAAAAATATATAAGGAACTCAACTCAATAGCAATAAAACAAATAATCCAATTTTTAAAATGGGCAAGGTATCTGAAGAGACAGTGCTCAAAAGAAAACATACAGATGGCCAACAGGTATAAGAAAAAGTGCTCAACCTCACTAATTATCAGGGAAATGCAAATTAAAACCACAATGAGATATCACCTCACATGAGTTAGAATGACTATTATCAAAAAGACAAAAGATAACAAACATTGGTGAGGATGTAGAGAAAAAGAAATCCTTATGCACTGTTGGTGAGAATTTAAAATAGTATGGCAATTATAGAAAACAGTGTGGAGGTTCCTCAAAATTTAAGAATAGAACTACCATATAATCTAGCAGTTTTACTATTGGGTGTATATCCTTTGCAACAGGACTGCTTAGTCTCAATTTTTATGTGTATTTTTTAATATATCCAAGCTATAATGTCTCACATTTGCCATTGAGCCCTCCCTCTCCACACCTTGCACCTTTGTGTAGCTTGCAGGTTTTAGCACAGGTCATGGGGCCTGTCCACCCACTGGCTGAGAGGTGCCAGTAGTAGCATTAGATGCTTCTCCTCCTACAACTGTGGCTGCAACAAGGTATTAGTCTCTGGGTGCTAGAGGCAGAGCACACTTTGTGTTATCAGTAGGCACTCTGCCACTGTTCCACAAAGGGACTGTCTGCAAAGGGTCAGAAAATGAAATGAGTTATCACTGTCATCTTTCAGATCTAACCAAGTATTAAAGTGACTATGAGTTTTAAAAATCTATGTCTTAAATAATTATTGAGATTTCCTCATGCATTAGAGTGAGAATTGTGCTCCACTGCACATTTGTCTCACACAGTATACCAGACCAGGGCAGAAACTGGAAGTACAAAGTGGAAATCTATCAAATGTATTTTTCCTTTTCCAAAAATACAACTATTAAGAGTGATACTTTTGTTATTACAAGATGAAAACTGGTACAAATGTCAAACCAGACAGGAAATAGACATAAACTAGAAAATGTCCCAGGGAAATGGGCATATGGTCTGTATTAGTCCATTCTCATGCAGCTATGATGAAATACCTGAGATTGGGTAGTTTATAAAAGAAGGAGGTTTAATTGACTCACAGTTCCTCAGGACTGGGGAGGCCTCAGCAAACTTATAATCATGGTGGAAGGGGAAGCAAACATACCCTTCTTTACATGGTGACAGTAAGGAGAAGTGCTGAGTGAAGGTGGGGAAAACCACTTTATAAAACCATCAGATCTCATGAGAACTCACTCATATAATGAGAATAGCATGGAGGTAACCACTCCCATGATTCAATTACCTCCCACCGGGTCCCACCCATGACATGTGGGGATTATAGGAACTACAATTCAGGATGAGATTTGGGTATCATTCTGCCCCTGGCCCTTCCCAAATCTCATGTCCTCACATTTCAAAACACAGTCATGCCTTTCCAACAGTCCCCCAAATTCTCAACTCATTTCAGCATTAACCCAAAAGTCCAAGTCCAAGGTCTCATCTGAGAGAAGGCATGTCCCTTCCACCTATGAGCCTGCAAAATCAAAACCAAGTTAGTTACTTCCTAGATACAAAGGGGGTACAGGTATTGGATAAATACACCCATTCCAAATGGGAGAAATTGGCCAAAACAATGGGGCCACAGGTCCCATGCAAGTCTGAAATCCAATAGGGCAGTCATTAAACCTTAAAATGATCTCCTTTGATGCCATGTCTCACATCCAGGTCATGCTGATGCAAGAGTTGGGCTCCCACGGCCTTGAGCAGCTCTACCCCTGTGGCGTTGCAGGGTGCAGCCCCCCTTCCTGCTGCTTTTGTGGGCTGGCATTGAGTGCCTATGACTTTTCCAGGTGCATGGTGCAAGCTGTCAGTGGATCTACCATTCTAGGGTCTGGAGGATGGTGGCCCTCTTCTCACAGCTCCACTAGGCAGTGCCCTAGTGGGGACTCTCGAGGCTCTTATCCCATGTTTCCCTTCCACACTGCCCTAGTGGAGGTTCTCCATGAGGGCTCTGCCCCTGCAAGATACTTCTGCCTGGATGTCCAGGTGTTTCCATACATCCTCTGAAATCTAGGCAGAGGTTCCTGAATCTCAATTCTTGTCTTCTGTGCACTCACAGGACCAACACCACATGGAAGCTACTGAGGCTTGGGGCTTGCACCCTCTGAAGCCGGGGCCTGAGCTGTACCTTGCCCCCTTTTAGCCATGGCTGGAGCTGAAGCAGCAGGGACACAGGGCTTTGTATCCCAAGGCTGCACAGAGCAGGGGGGCCCTGGGCCTGATCCAGGAAAGCATTTTTCCTTTTGAGACCTCCAGGCCTGTGATGGGAGGGACTGCTGTGAAGGTCTCTGATATGTCCTGGAGACATTTTTTCCATTGTCTTGGTGATTAACATTCAGCCCCTCGTTACTTATGCAAATTTCTGCAGTGGGCTTGAATTTCTCCCCAGAAAATGGTTTTTATTTTCTGTTGCATTGTGAGGCTGCAAATTTTCCAAACTTTTATGCTCCGCTTCCTCTTGAACACTTCGTCACTTAGAAATTTCTTCCACCAGATACCCTAAATCATCTCTCTCAAGGTCAAAGTTTCACAGATCTCTAGGGCAGGGGCAAAATGCTGCCAGTCTTTTTGCTAAAGCATAGCAAGAGTGACATTTACTCCAGTTTCCAACAAGTTCCTCATCTCCATCTGAGACCACCTCAGCCTGGACTTCATTGTCCATATCACTATCAGCATTTTGGTCAAAGCCATTCAGCAAGTCTCTAGGAAGTTCCAAACTTTCCCACATCTTCCTGTCTTCTGAGCCCTCCAAGTCTCTACGAAGTTCCAAACTTGCCCACATTTTCCTATCTTCTTCTGAGCCCTCCAAACTATTCCAACCTCTGCCTGTTACCCAGTTCCAAAGTTGCTTCCACATCTTTGGGTATCTTTATAGTAGCACCCCACTCTCTGGGGTACCAATTTACCATCACATGGTCACACTAGATATAGCAGACATGATGTTAATGGCTCCTAACATGGATGTGCAAGCTCCTGTCTTAATTTGGGCCTGGGTCTTGGTAGTAGAGTTGTACTCAGGTCACCACCACCCTAATAGGATAAATGAAAACCCTACACAGAAGCCCCATTCTGTGACTTTACATGAGACTATTTATAGTCATTCCCAATCAGTAGTGTGCTGGTAAATGTTTACCAGCTGACGTGGGTGGTGGGGGTGGTGATGCATGGGACAAGGGGGAAGAAGGGTAGCCCTGTGTAGTGTTTGCTGATTTCTGTGGGGTAAATACTCCTGCTGTGATTGGTATCAAGCTCCCAACTTGACAGTCATCAAACTTGGAGTTGGGAATTTATGTGCACAATTGGCCAGTGGACCGCTGCCAAGCCTCTCCCCAAATATCTGTCTAACAAAGCTGAATATGCTTCTTGCTGGCTAGTCTCTCTCCCGCAAAACAGTTAACACTAGAAGTAAGAATTTTTTCTCACAGTGATTTATTTCCTCTAAGACTCAGTCAGTCATGGTGCAGTGTGGGTTTAGCTGTCTTTAGCTCGACTACTTTATCTTAGGAAGAAATTAAATAAAGTATTCTCTTCTACTTTTTGACCATTACACACCATTTATGTTCACAACATATACAGAGGAAAAATATACCACCTAAAGCATAACTCTAGTATCTGTGATCTTCTGCCCCAGATCAACACCAAGGGAGGAAAAACCACCTGCAGATGAAGATTCCTTTAGCGTCTCCTTTTTCACATCCAGTCTTCCAAAATTATATGACAAAAAACTTTATGGAATATTCTATACAAGTTTAAAGACAAAGTATTTAAACCAGAGAACACTTAATTAAGTTGTTATGTTCTAGATACCACAGGGAAAATTTTATTGACTTGAAGAATCTCAAGTAATAAACCCTTGATATATGTGGGTTTGCTTTTGCATGTGAAAATAGAAAACTTATATTTTATGCATCACTTATAGATATTGTTCTGCAACATTTCCTCTTAAAACAGGATGTGTCTTATGCTAATTTGCCATGAATATTTCAGTATCATTTGGCAGAAGGAGCAGAGATATGACCCATGTCAGAAATACACCTCAACTTTGGGGTTGCCACATTCTTCAGTGGTTTCTTTAATTACAGATTTATGAAGTGAGACCATTCTCAGCAGAACAGCAATTGAATACACCAGTCAGAAAGGAGATGCTCATAGCAACCATGGAACACTGAAAATAAATAAATAGATAAAAAGCTACCAGCACCAAAACAAAAAAGCCTTCATGGTTTTATCCTATGGAGCTGTGACAAGTTGCTATTCTATCTGAAAAACTGATGGAAACTGAAATCAGCAAAAGTGAGCTGGTTATAAAACACCAGCAGACATTTATTGATGGGTGTTACTGGGACACACTCAGTCATGAAGAGAATAGAAATGCATCAAAGTCCTACTCCAGGAATTTTTCCTGACCTTTACTATTTAGGAATTGCCCAACCTCTGTTGTAGGTGTTCATTTATCTTTCCATTCTCGAGTTAGTTTTATAGCACTCTTTTTTGGGGTATATAATGTAGTACCCTTTATGTGTATAAGGGAGACTTCTGACAGCTTCATATATACAAGAGATCCTTCCGTGGAGAAATGATTTATTGTAATGGTCTTTATGTTGTTAGAGCTAGAATTGGGACTATGTTTTTGATCTACTTTCTAGTTTCATTCTGTGAAGAGAATTCTTTCTTCAAATGTCAGAAATCTTTGCTGTCAGCAAGACCTGCCCCTCCTCAGATTTATTTTTGCTTCAGTGTATTCTATCAGAAGGAGGGAAATAGCCTCATTTTTAATGTCCCTTCCACCACCCCCACCCGCCTCCCCCATTGAATAGTTGCCATTTTTCACTGTGGGATGGGCAGGAAGGGGTCAAGTATTTGTAATTCCTTTTTCCTGGGAACATCACCACTTTCAGAAGAATAGTAGAGATTTTAATGGGGTAGGGGAGTGCATCTCTTCTTAATCTATAGAGCCTCATGGCCATTTTAGAGGCAATGTAACAGGTGATTACTAACTCAGAGATGCTATTTTCCTGTACCTGGAAGGTCACTTTTGCAATACAACAGCATCAAAATGCTTAAAGGGAAGTCAAGGGAAGTGTTGAATATGTAACAGATGGGATTCAGAAACTCAAGTGAGCTTCATCTGAAGTACAAAGATTTATAAACTCTGTTTAGTTTTCCGACTCTTCCAGATGATACTGCAGAGAAACAGAGTGGGGGCTACAGTGAGAGAGGGACCAAGATTTCAGGGAATATATGTGGAAGTAGAGCCTGATTTCTGAATGTGTTTAGTTTCTTGCAGCTGGTTTTGCTAAATCAGCTTCCTTAAGTTGACTGATAGAGCTCATTGCATGAAGCTTCAAAGACGTCTTTTTTTTTTTCTGCAGCAGAATGTCCTAAAGGAAGTTCAACTCAATTGCCTTCCTTTGAAAAGACACTGAACCAAATGATTGTTCGATGGTCCTGGAAAGAAATATTCTTTTTCATTTGAAGTTTCTACTTTAGCCTTAAAACCTAGGTTGACGGTATAAGGAATTGCCTACCCTCTTTACTTTCTCCCTGGCTGAGTTAGACGGAGTCATTAGGTGCTCATTAGACTAACACAAAGGCAGATAGCACCAGCTATGGAATCCATGACTCATTTAAAAATTTCATCAGTTCTCTTTAGCTTTCTGCCTAAGTTGCAATCTTTCTTGTGGCAGGTGGCCTGAAACTCTAAAATATTAGGCATTAAAACTCAGGACTTAAAAACATTAAAGCTTTTTTATTTTAAAAAAACAGATATTCTCTGATGTGAGCAGGTAACCAACTTCTCATCTTTGGCATTCGCCATCACCCTCCTTAGGAAATGATTGATACCAGTGATTTTACTGAGACTTTTGAACCATATTGCCAGGTAGGTATTACTCTCTTCTTGCAAGTGAGGAAGCTGAGGCTTGGAGAGTCAATAAGCGATGGAGCCACGATTCAGAAGCCTATACTTGACACCAGACTACCTCCCAATGATGAACATGAGAAGTTAAAGCTATGGACCCTGTGAATGTGAGAAGATGACAGGATTGCTGGCCCATGTGTCCACAGGGGAACCTGGTCAGAGGATCCCATGTCTAGTGGAGGAATAAAATGGCCGTTTATTTCCACCTTGGCTATTTAACTTACTCTGCAGTTCTGGGGCCACAAATATCCCTAGGGGCAGGTGAGAACTAATAAAATGTGAGCTTGCAGCTGTACCCCATATACTTTTGTCCTAAAGGTCACTTTTCTCTTATGCTATTGAATATGGGTTCCACATTTCTTCCTCCCAAAGCTATGGCAAGAGGAAGGCCTCTGTGGTTGCATGTACTTTCTTCAGAAAAGAGCATATACCTCAATTCACAAATCCCGGATGTTATTTTATGATTTCTAATTTAAGCAAATACCTTTTACTGGAAGACTATTGGAAGTAAGAAAAATAAAAACCTTCTTAGAAAGATTTCAAATAATGTAGGACAAAATTGAAAACAAAGGAAATAAGATATTCAGTATGGTAAAAATAAAGACCTTTGGTTATGTCATGTGATGAAAACTTTAATTGACTTGCCTTGGGGGTTAGGGACCTATTTCACACATCATTCTACCACTTAAAGGGTACACAATATTCTAGACTTTTTCCCCCATAAACTCCTTTTAGTCCATCCTATTCTCTTTTGGTTTTTCTGATTTGGGGATTTACAGCTAATGAATATCAATTGTGATTTGTAGATGTGGCAGATATGATTATAATGTACTCCGTGAATTCGTTCCAATTGTTTTGTTTAAAAAGCCAATTATGATTCTGGAAACTGATTGGAGAGGAGAAAAGTAAAAGATTCACAATAAATTGTGGCATACCCCCATTTGGGAAAAGGTGTCTGGTGGTAAGCCACAGGGGAGAGGTTTAGTTAACATTTTCATTAATAATCAGGGAGAAATAGTAAACAGCATGTAAATAAAGCAGGCAGATGCATCCAAGTGGGCTGGTGCTAATGAAAGAGGAAGCAATGGAAATGGACGTTATGCAGCTTTTTCACTAAGGCAGATAGGAAGCATGTGGGAATATGCTAACTCTATCCTGATATAATATTTGATTGGTGCAAATTTTTTTTTTTTTTGAGACAGAGTCCGACTCCGTCACCCAAGCTGGAGTGCAGTGGCACAATCTCGGCTCACTGCAATCTCCGCCTCCAGGGTTCAAGTTATTCTCTTGCCTCAGCCTCCCGAGTAGCTGGGATTACAGGCACACACCACCATACCTGGTTAATTTTTTTGTATTTTTTGTATAGGCGGGGTTTTGCCATGTTGGCCAGGCTGGTCTCAAACTCCTGACCTCAGGTGATCCACCCTCCTCGGCCTCCCAAAATGCTGGGATTACAGGTATGAGCCACCACACCCGGCTGATTCGTGCAAAATTAATTGCAGTTTTGCCATTACTTTAAATGCCATTAAAAGTACTAACCTAACCTAATACTAATTTTCTCTTTCCCGGAACAACTATCTAATGTTGTCACTTATATCACCATTTCCTCAGTCACCCAGCTCAAATCCTGGAAGTTATCTTTAATTATTTTCCTTTATCTATGTTCTAAAACTAAGTAACACTTATTTCACATTTACTCTATGAAAGACACAATGCTAAACAGTTTACATGTATTATCTCATTTAATCCTCAGAAAAATTATTTGATGTAAGTATTGGTTATTTACATTTTGCAGATGAGAAAACAAGAGGTTTTGAGGCATTTGATAACTTGGCCAAGACCTGATAGTTAATATAAACTAGTTCTCTGTATACTTAGTGTGCTGTCACCACGCATAGCAGATTCTTCCTTGGTGTGAGCTCTTTCAATCTTTTATTATTCTCCACTGGCTCATCACCCGCTGCAGTCATTTCATAGCTTCTATTCCTGTCATGAGTCTATCTCAGCAATGTGCATTGGCCATATGGCAAAAACTACTTCAACTGTGTAAGTCCTGTAACTCCCATGATCAAGAAGATTTACTCACTCCCTAGTGTTTACATACCACAACTAATTATAGTCCTGTAACTTTTAATAGTGTCTCCCTATTTATTATCAACTTGTTCTAGAAAAGATTAGTCTTTTTAACATAAATAATAAGTCAAGATAAAACTAAGTACAAAATATGTAAGTGAAAAAATGAACACAGAAAAACTGATCATATGAAAAAAAACTCATAAAGGCAGAAATGAAATCAGGGTACAAAAATTTATAAGACCCTGAATGTTTACCACCAAATGCAGAGTGGCTTTCATACATTTGTGTGAAGAATTGACACTCAGTTTGTAGCATCATTCTTAAGGATGATAATGGAAAGAGAGAGCTGACTCTGATACAATCTGTGATGCTTGCTTCTAGGGTAGAGAAGCCCCATTCAGTACCACAATGTTCTGATTATAAATTCATTTGCTGAGAAATTTTGCATATAGGTCAACATACCTATTTTCAAAATAAAATCTAGAGGAAATCTATTTGTCTGTTTTTGGATGCCTCTGGTAGGGTTGCATTGGATGTACTAAAAGTATTGGAATTCCTTGTCCTCCAAAATAGGTCAAGTAAATATTTGATAATTAATCAAAGATACAGCACATCTCACAGTAAGCCTTAATGTGGGAAAGCAAATCTAGGTGGAAGGGAAGAATTCAAAGGCCACTTTGAATCAGTGGGTTCAACAAGTCATGCTAAATTTAATACTTTGTCAAATATTTCCCACAGTATTTGGGAGTTCTTTCTAGGGAGGTGCTTCCCTGTCATTACCTACTTGCTTGTGGAATATTTTTGACATGTTTTTCCCTAAATTCAGGGATGTTTTACCCTTTTCTCTCCCATTTTCTGATCCCATTCATTCTTTCTGCCTATCATCTTCGCTATATATTCCTATTTTTTAGCTTTCTTACATCTCCATGAATTTTTTAAACAAGTCCCCTTCTCTCATGAAGATACAACAATAATTGCAGAACCTCATGTATAACCCAGATAGATCAAGGTAACAGGAATCTATGGGTTCGGGAGAGTTAAGTGAGCCTACTCTGTGGAAAACTAGAGCCCTGGAAAGCATTACTTCCTAGGTTTTTCTATCTCTCCAGGTGACAATGTTCTGAGATTTCTAAATAGGACTGGGAGGTCCCTGGGGATAGTGGGGAGTGGGGAATTCTGGAGTCTGCAGGGCAGCCTCCAGGTACAGTGAGAGGTGAGCAGAAAGTGTCCGGCCTCCCCTGTGTATGGAGTCAACACCCCTTTGGCCTTACTTTTTACCAGTTGTTGTAAAAATAAAAATTTTAAGTACGAAAAATTGTAAGCGAAGAAGAGGAAGAAGAGAGAACACATTTTCATTTTATGAAGAAAGGTAGATACTTAGAAGAAAGTCTAACTTAAAAAAATTGAGTCAGATAGAAAAAAGAAAGTGAATAAAGAGGAATAGAAAAAAAAGAGAATTAAACCCCAAATAAAGGTTAATGGCTTAACATTAAAAAAATAATAAAAGGAAGAAGTGGATGAGATTTAGAATAAATGAGAGAAGGTCAGAGCGCAATGAGATAAAAGGTTAAAATCGTGACCACAAAAGAGATAAAAGATTAAAATATATTGGAAGAGGGTGAGAAGTGAAAAGTGTAAAAGCCGATGGGATTAAAAATTAAGTGCAGGAAATAACTAACATGCCAAAAGTGAAAGAGCATAAAGATGAAATGGATTTCGGTAAAATAACTCAAAAGAAAATGGAAACAAGTAGCATGAACATTAGACAACTAGATGAGCTGAAAGAGGTATGTTGTGTGAGGGCAGCTGCTTTCTGCAGTCGCAAGTCCACAGCAAAAGGGGTAGCCCTGTCATGGGACTGGGAGCCATGTGGCTCCCTCATTTCTCTGCAATTCATCACAGCCTCTCACACCTTTGTCTCTAGTGCCAGAGCCTTCAGACCAAGGCAATCGAACATCCCTGAATATCCAAGATAGCCAGCCTTTCCTCTGGAGAGCTTCCCAGGTGAGCCTGAAGAATGTATCTGAAATACTTCCTGGCCTGTTTATCTAAAATTTTGAAATATGTAAAATTCATCAGAAGTTCTTTCTTTTCTAAGATGCCTTTCTCCTCTCCTTCAGCTTGCATAGAAACACCCATGAGCTGTGAAATTTTCTGCTTGTCATGTGTTTTGATATTCGCTGATAGTTTTATTTGTGTATTTCCAAGTTCTTCCTAAAAGGCGAAAGCATGAAGAGGGGAGACAGCGGTCATTTAGACCATTGTCTTAGTTTAAATGTCAAATTCATGGTGTTACAAGATTTCATGCTACTACGGCTAAGAGAATTTTATAATTGTCAACCCGTTCCCCTGCCCACTCATTCTCTGCCTGCAAAAGTCATTCTTTCTGTAGGAGAGTTCTCCTTTGTCAAATAGACTTCTCCCATGACAGGTGGAATTTACTTACGTTAAAAAGATCTGCTCAAGTTGAACCAAAGTATCTTAGTCATACTCCTAATTTTTTAAGACAGGGAATCTGATTAACCCATCTTGACCTGAAGGTAAGGGAAGCAAAGCAGTGTTGAACTGAGCAGTGGAAGAGCTTGGGAGGGTGTGAAGGTTATAGTGAGACATTCTGCTGAGTAGCTGCAAGATTTGATGGAAATGGATTGAAGAGAGGAGGGATTTTTATAGATGGTACTGTGGACCATGTATTTGAATTCCCTTTGTGCTTTTTGAGAAATGCAATCAAAGATTTCAGTCTGAAGTTATATTTGGTTGCTGGGTTGTGTTTCTGTGAATAGGAAACTATTCTAAGAGTGAAACACCTGGATCTTGGTTTTATCAAGGCTACAATAATGATTCCAAATACGTAAAAGCAAATTTTGTGAAGTGCAACATACAATAAAATGATTTTGGAAATGCAATGTCATAGAAATTATGATGGAATATTAAAAAGGAAGGAATAAGCTCCAAGCAAAAACTGAATTTTCTTCTTCCACCTTTATTTCATTCTTTTTGAGAAAGTACTATGTACAATGTAAAGTGTTGTAGGAGATGCAAAAGATGAATAAAGACATTCTCTCTCATTTGCTTATAATTTAATCAGAGAGATAATACATCTAGCAGCAATGAAAAACAAGGAATGAGGAGATGATTGTCAAAAGAAAGGTTTGTTCAGAGTTATATGGATTTTTCTGAAATAAGTTATGACAGTGACCCGAATGGGTAAGAAGGCTTCAAGAGGAGGTGTGAATGTTTGAGAGTCAGTAGGATTAATGGTTGTTGGGGTTGGAATTGGCATAAGCAGTAAGGCAGAGGAAAGAGATAAGCAAAGTTATGGTAGAAAAAGCTTACATGTGGTGACTCTTTGGAGAAGAGAAGCAAATGGGCACTTTAGAATGAAGAATTAGGTTCAAGAAGGCAAATGGTCAGTTTTCCAGAAAGAGTTATATGAGCTAGATAATGAATGATCTTAAATGTCAGGATAAGAAATTTGTACCTGCTGCCATTGGGAGACTTTTGGGAGTCTTTGAAGGCTTTGATCTGGGGAGTGACATAATTTATGCTTTGATATAGCACTAGACAAAAGGAAGGACTACAAAGAACAGTAACAAGAAGTAGCTGAAGAATGGGGGCAATTGTGTTAAGATGGCAGGCAGGTTACCCGCATCTACTTCCTCCTAACAGAATTCCTTTGAGACAATACAGAGGGAATGCTTTCATAAGGGCAATGGAAAACAAGGAAGGGCAATATGGGTGGAGCATAAACTTTTTAGATATTTCTAAAAGATATAAAGCAGAGTGATTGGCTAGATAGAAAAAAGGAGACCAGAGGAACCAACAGCCCAAAATATAAGCAGAAGTTCGGAATGCTATCAAGGTAGGAAAAACTGGGGAACAGTCCCATGGTTCTGAATCAGAGCTGGGTCAAGGTGGGTTGATCAGGTTCTCTTGCCTAGAAATTTGGAAGTGAGACTTAGAAATTTCAGTTTAGGCTGGGCGCAGTGGCTCACGCCTGTAATTCCAGCACTTTGGGAAGCTGAAGTGGGTGGATCACCTGAGGTCAGGTGTTCGAGACCAGCCTGGCCAACGTGGCAAAACCCTGTCTCTACCAAGAATACAAAAATTAGCTGGGCGTGGTGGTGCATGCCTGTAATCCCAGCTACTTGGGAGACTGAGGCAGGAGAATTGCTTGAACCTGGGAGGCGGAGGTTGCAGTGAGCTGAGATTGTGCCACTGCACTCTAGCCTGGGCAACAGAGTGAGACCCTGTCTCAAAAAGAAAAAAAAATTTAGTTTAATATGAGTGACTTTTTTGGATGTAAACAGAAGAGCCAGAGTGGCCATCTTCTACCTCGTGTTGGGGAAGCCTATCTACAGAAAGAGAAGAACACAGGATATGGCAAAAGAAACTGATTTCCTTTAGCTTTTTACCTTATGGTAGTCAATGGAGGCAACTGCCATTGGCTTCCTTGAGACAGCCCAGTGGCCTATTACTACATTCCTGTTTCAACTTCACACAAGTTGAGGTTGTTTTCTGTTACTTGCATCTGAATCTTCATCTATATATGAGTTCTAAGCAAAAGGTGAGAGTTTTTCAAGGAAGTGGATGAGAAATAACAGTTATTTGTTTTTGAAGGGGGTTATTGAGAATTGAAAGGTGTTATCCCTTGTTTGATATTGCATTGGGAGATGTCAGAAACTAAGGCAACTTCAAGAGCAATTCATTTAACCAATCATACATGAAATTAATATTGTCTGACTGCAGTGAAAGGAACAAAGCCTGCTGGAAAGCAGTCTGTGACATATTAATTAATATCAGCTTGTTGACTAATAGTATGAGGTGAATTCCAGTTCGATAGAACCATAACCTTAATCAGTCCCTGGAAAATTTTCTCTGGCAAAATTTCTCTGGCTTTATATATTGTTGTTTGTTATATTATTCCTTAAAATTGAAAACGGGTTCAATGTTCCCTTTCCATCACTTGAATTGACTCTACCTCCTACATAGCTCTAGTTTCTTTCTTTGTATACCATTGTGGTATCAAGTAACTTCCAATATTTGAATATCCAAAGTACATTTTTCAGACTGCCTTATTCGCCCTGAAATAGCACAAATATTCTTTGTCAAACTATGTCCTCTGGTTTTTCATTTGAATTATAGTCTTGTAGTAAATTCTCCTTCGTGCCAGGCAGAACAATTTTACCCTCTGCTGAGCTCTGATTTTTCATTTCAGTCCATTTTCTGGAGAGAACTGAGGTCACTGGTTAATGCTGGTTTTAAAACAGCTTTTCATGCGACAGCCCTGAACATCCCTGGCTGTGGAAAAACTTGTGATTGTGGTTTACATGTTCATTTTCAGAGTCCCTTTCTCATTGCCTCCTTCCTTCCCCTTGTTTTTATTTCCCACCTCCCAGCTTTCCTGCATGTATCCAGACAGCTTCCTGTCTTCCCAGGACACTTCTGTGTGGGAGAACTGCTCCCTTTACGTTGCCTTTTCCTCCATTAGTGTTCAGGCTCCATACCTCTGTCAAAAACATTTATGTTTCATGTCTACACATTTTTAGCCATCAATGACTGAAAATATCTTAGAATATTATGCTGCTGGAAAACCAGTGTACTTCTAACAAGAGTCTTTAGAGTGACTTGTGAGAATTTCAGAACTGATGATAGGATGGTCAATGTGTGGATGGTGTAATGGATTCAGTCTTCGGTTCAATCTGTGCCCTTCTCTTTGCGAACTGAGCTTTCTCCCAAATGTCTGCACTGTATCCTAGGAGTGGGCCCTGGCTGCTTGTCATGGGCTCACTGGCTGCCATGCTTTTGCTGATTACACAGAGTGGACAACTGAGTCAACCTTGTCCAACCAGATTATCTCTCTAGAAATTTGGATTTGGAATGGACAGATTTGCAACTTTATCATGTGAAGTTGAAGGTGGAAGGGTGGCCATATTTGCCAAGTGACTGAAAGGCTGAGAACACCAGTCTGAAGGGAGATGATGCAATGGCTGGGTGGAGAAGGGCAGAATGAAGGCAGCAGTGGAGGTCTGGTGGATTTACCTCCTCCTCAGGCCTTCCTGGGTTCAGCCTCACCCTCCAGCCAGTGTGATATACTTGAAAATGGCAAGCAGGGATTTGGGTGATGGCAATCCTCAACTTCAGAATTACTCTTCACCTACCTGTTCTAACCATAGGACTTGTTGATGACCCTGCTTCTGGCAATATGGTGTGGGGTAAATCCTTTAAAGAAGAATTCTATTTATATTGGTTAGAAGTATAATGGCTTATATTAAGTCCAACAGAGCTTAAAGGTAAAAAAAAAAATGGCTTATAATTGCTTATGAGAAAGAGAGAGAACAGTGTTGGCTAAAAATTTACAGTGTTTGGGTTGGGGACTGAGACAGGGTACTGAGAGAAATGTTGCCTGTAAAATGAAGTAAAAATCCAGTAAGGAGAGGAGAAATTTTCATCTGGGAATAATGTGTGGTTTCAGCTGTAATAAATAGATCTCTTCCATTGGGTTTTCTGTTTTGTCTCTTGGGTTCCCTGGAAGGTTCCCTGTTTTGTCTATGAGCAGCCTAGTTTGGTCTGGTTCCGCATGCAAACACTAACTTTTTTTTTCAAAATATACATCTTAATACAAAGAAGGTTGGGGAGCTTGGACCCAGAATAATGGCTGATATTTATTGAGGGCTTACTATATGCTTTGCATTCATTATCTTATTTAAAGTTCACCAAAGCCCTATAAGATGGATGCCCTTGTTATCCCCATTTCACAGATAAAAGTAAGGAGTCCGTAGGTTACATAATTTGCACAAGTCACATACCTTGTAGCTATGGAGCTGGGTCACAAACTCAGGTCGTGTGGCTATAGATGCCAGGTGCCACGCTTTCAGCTGCTACTCTATAATATGCTTCCCCTACCTACTGAGAAGATCTATCTGCTGGGAGGCACTGCAGCCTAGGAGGAGAAAAGGGTGCCACATTAGAATATTATGCTGCTAGAAAACCAACGTACTTTTTTTTTTTGAGATAGAGTCTCACTCTGTTGCCCAGGCTGGAGTGCAGTGGCACTGTCTCTACTCACTGTAACCTCCACCTCCCAGGCTCAAGCGATTCTCTGGCCTCAGCCTCCTGAGTAGCTGGGATTACAGGCATCCACCATCATCCCCAGCTAATTTTTGTATTTTTATAGAGAGGGGATTTCATCATGTTGACTAGGCTGGTCTTGAACTCTTGACCTCAGGTAATCCACCCAGCTTGGCCTCCCAAAGTGCTGCGATTACACACGTGAGCCACTGCGCCCAGCCCCAATTTACTTTTAATAAGAGTCTTTAAAGTGACTTGTGGGAATTTCAGTCCTGATAATAGGATAGTCAATGTAATGGATGATGTAATGGATTCATTATATTGGGGATATTACTAGTCTCCTGCCTCCACTGCTTCACTCACATAGTTGATCTCTCCAGGCAACTGGCTTTCTACCTAGAGGCTAGGCTATGTTGAAATTTACACAAAAGACACTGTACAAGCGTTAAGCAATGGAAACCAACTGATCTTTCCTCATCCTTGGCAAGGTGGTTCCCTTACTTCTACCCCTGTCAAATAGGCCATTGATAATCAAAGTTGGGTTACTTGGTGTCAGGAAGTACAACTAAAGTAGTATTTCTCTCTCTCTCTCTCTCTCTCTGGGTTTTGTCCTGGGAAAAAGAAAATACTTTTTATTATTGAGTCTTTTATTGATGATCCTTAGTCCTTAAGGGCAGAACTTCTCAGAGATAATATATGGTCACTTTATTTAGGATTTTTGAAATATATACCTGTAGGGTCCAGCCCTACAGGGCTTAGCAGGTATTCTCCCTGTGTGTGGAGACGAGAGATTGTAATAAATAAAGACACAAGACAAAGAGATAAAGAGAAAGCAGCTGGGCCCCGGGGACCACTACCATCAAGACGTGGAGACTGGTAGTGACCCCGAACAGCTGGGCGCACTGATATTTATTGCATACAAGACAAGGGGGGCAGGGTAAGGAGGGTGGATCTTCCAAGTGATTGATAAGGTGAAGCAAGTCATGTGATCATAGGATAGGGGGCCCTTCCCTTTTAGGTAGCCGAAGCAGAGAGAGAGGGCAGCATACATCAGTGTTTTCTTCTATGCACTTATAAGAAAGATCAAAGACTTTAAGACTTTCACTATTTCTTCTACTGCTATCTACTACGAACTTCAAGGAGGAACCAGGAGTATGGGAGGAACATGAAAGTGGACAAGGAGCATGACCATTGAAGCACAGCACAGCACAGCACAGGGAGGAGTTTAGGCCTCTGGATGACTGCGGGCAGGCCTGGATAATATCCAGCCTTCCACAAGAAGCTGGCGGAGCAGAGTGTTCCCTGACTCCTCCAAGGAAAAGAGGCTCCCTTTCGTGGTCTGCTAAGTAATGGGTGTCTTCCCAGACACTGGCATTACCACTTGACCAAAGAGCCCTCAAGCGGCTCTTATGCAGGTGTGACAGAGGGCTCACCTCTTGCCTTCTAGGTCACTTCTCACAATGTCCCTTCAGCACCTGACCTTATACCTGCCAGTTATTCCTAGGTCATATTAGTAATGCAACAAAGGGTAATATTAAAAGCTAATGATTAATAATGTTTATAATAATGGTTGATAATTGTCCATGATCATCTCTATATCTAATTTGTATTATGACTATTCTTATTCTAAGTATTTTCTTTATTATACTGAAACAGTTTGTGCCTTCAGTCTCTTGCCTCTGCACCTAGGTAATCTTTCGCCCACATATACACACGTTATCTCCTTGTTTCTTAATCTTGCTGCCTATTTCTGTTTGTTGCTACCAAAAATTCCAAAATAATAGGGTTCAGGAGGGAGAATTTGGAGCTGAATGTTGGACAGGGGGAACTATTTCTATCCCTCAGATTAGGTGGTTTATCAGGGAGAATGCTGCTGGAGGCCGATGCAGTTTTGAAAATGGGCAACGAGACATTTCTCAGTCCTGAATCAAAATAAAGCCACAAAAGATCTTCCCATAGAGGGTAAAGGGATTACATCTTTGATATGGGATTTGACATTGTATTTTCTACTTTATTCTCCCCCTGTGCATGTTGGGAGTGTGACTGATCCATGAAAGCTTTTCCACTCCTGGCTTTCATGAATTTTTTCCCCTCTTTCAGAAAAAAATAGTTATTATAAAAGAAGCACAACTCCTCTAGCCTCTCCAAAATAGAATAATGACATTTTCATAGCAAGTGATTGTGGGAGGAAGTGCGGGGATGTTGCGCTGGCTGAAATCCAGTGGTTTTTAAAGAACCAGAGAAAGGTTGTTCACCTCTTAAAAAGTGACAGTTGTGAAAACAAGCCAATTTTGGAATTTGTCATCGTGCGTTAACAGCATACGCTTTTGTAGTTACTGATATCTGTCAGGGTAAATGCCAGCAATAAAGAGCTTGCTTGCAGGCTTTGCTGAGGAGGTAGAAGTCTTGCATTTTAGGCCTGTACACATTTCTTTGGCTTGTTGGAAGCAGAAGTGGTTGAAAGAGCTTTGGCCTGGGACTTCTGATGCTTTATTTATCCTGGCTATGACACTGAGGAGCTTCTTGACACTGTGGTTCACGAATCTCTCTGGTTCTCAAGTCCCTTCATCCGTAATGTGAATGGGAGTTAAAAAAGATTAACTCTAAGATCCTTTCTTGCTCAAAAATTCAGTAATTCTAAGATCTGGATAAATGCCAGAAAACACAAGGGTCTTTGTATCAATACTTTATTTTTTCTCCAGGAAATAATTGGTTCCTTAAAAGTCCTTGCCTAGGGTGGATGGACAGTTTGCCAGTTGTATTTTGGAAGAAAAGCTTCTGTTTAGCAGCACTTTCTCTAAACCTTCCTTGACTCGCATTAAGAGAGACCCTGGTGTGGCCAGATCTGTATCTTTGCACCTTGCCTCCTAAGCCCAAGTCCTCATGACCTAACTTAATATTTGAGCCAGTTGCTCAGAGTTGCTCCCTTTGGTGTATCTGTGCCTGGATCTCAGTCCTAAAAATTACATGTTGTTGTTCAGGATGATCAATATTAAAATCGAAGCTCTTGAAAGTACAAAACAAACTAAGACACCATGGAGTCTGTGATGGTTAGTTTTATATGTCAGTTATGCAATCAAACACTAATGAGGGGTTGCTGTGAAGGTATTTTGTAGATGTGATTAATGTTCATTATCAGTTTATTTTAAGTACAGGGAATTATCCTGGATAATGTGGGTGGGCCCAATTCAATCAGTTGGAAGGTCTTAATGGCAGAACCGCAGTTTCCTGGAAGATGAAGAAATTTCATGTGTGACTGTAGCTTCAGCCTATGTTCAAGAGTTCCAGCCTGTCTTTCTTAGTGGCCTGTTCTAAGCATTTTGGTCTTGCCTAGCCTAGCCCACAATTGTATAAGCCAATAACTTGCAATAATCCCTTAATATCTATCTTCTACTCGTTCTGTGTCTCTGGTAGAACTTTGGCAGATACAGACCCCAAGTGCTGCATTTTATAGAGAAACTGGGGTTCAGTTCCCAGAGTTCATTGATTGGACAGCCAGGTGCCCTGACTTTCAGGTCTATAAACTTCTCACAGAACCATATTTCTACTGCCTAGAATCCAGTCCTCAATGTGGACACCAGGGCATAGATGTAATACATGACTCATGCCTCCTCACCCTGTGCTTCCAAATGGGTTCACTATGGCTTGGTAGATGGATTCACCATTTTTCAATGGCTTCTGTGTTGAATGTCCTGGTGGAAATGCAAACATAGTGCCCAGGAACATTACAACCCACGGGACTTTAGCAAGAAAATCTAGTGCTCAGATTTTGTGGAAAGTTACTTAGCAAGATGTTGAGGGATACTGGAATCTTAGAAGAGCAATCCAGCTGCATATGTGAGCCATGACAAAAGTGTTGTAAGGCTGCAAAGATACTTCTTGTCCATGCTTTTCCTTGGAAAAGTAAAGCTCTGGAATAGTTGCTCTTAATTTTTTTTAGAATTGACTGAGAGGCCTTGGAGAATCTAATGCAGATGTAGTGGGTGGCTGTCCCGTGCATTACAGAATGTTCAGCAGCATTCCTGGCCTCTACTCGCTACTAGAATCCAGTAGCATTCTCTTAGCCGAGACAACCAAAAGTGTATCTAGGCATTGTCAAATAGCTCTAGAGGGCAAAATCACGTCTGATTAAGAAACACTGACCTAAGAGAAGCCAGAAAATTGCACATATGAAGAAAATTTTGCCTATGATTTAAGGGTGTTCCTAGACCTCCCTGAAACCATCCACAGGGACCCTAGAATAACCCTTGTTATTCTAGGTTCAACTGTCTTTTCTATATTGCTATTTGGAATATTTTTACTGAATTTTCAGGTGTATACATTTTGTCTACTAGCTGGAATGGAAGTTCTTTGAACAGAAGGGAGCATGTCAAATATTGTTTTAGTATATTGTTTACATCATAATAGCCCTCAGTAAACACTGCCTGACTGATTTAAAAAACAATGGAGGCTCCCAGGACATACTTCCTTCCCTGGGAAGCAGTATAGGTTCAGAGCATCTCCTGCCCCAACCCTCCCAGCCCCATCAGAGAGACAATAGCTTTGCTCCTAATAAGGAGCTATGTTAACTTTGGATAAAGTTGCATAAACCCTCTAAGTCTCAGGTCTCATCTCTAAAATGCAGAAATCATACAGTTGTCATGGGCATAAAAATAGGTAGTTATGTAAAGCATTTGGCACACAAAATATCCTATAAATATTAGCCATTACTATTGTTCCTTTCACTCCCCTAGTGCAGTCCCTGGTTGACGTGGTGGTCAGGCAGGTTTGGGAGGACCTGGGATGACTCAAGGCAATGAGGAAGGCTGCAGAGGGGTTTGTTGCTATGTAAGTGTGTTGGGGGTGGGCAGGGTATGAGTTCCCAGCTGAGGTTGAATTTAGAACTCACCCACCTAGGATGATGGTTTCGTTTGGTTCCACAGTCTTCAGTGCCTCTGTCTGCAAAGGTGGTCCTTTGGGGCAGAGGATGCAGCTGGCCTCTGAGCCTCCCTCACGTGGTCCAGAGGGGCTATGATTACTAATATATGTATTGGTTTCTCAGGGCATCTTATCAGCAGGAAACAAACCTTGCATATTTTCGGGAGCAGGAAGTAAACAGCGTACCTTCCCCTGCAAGGTAATTAGAAAAGCAAAGAGTTTGTGCTGGGAAATAAGGTAGGGAGCCAGTTGTTCAGAAAATACTCAAAACAGCCACTTGACAGGGGTCCCCTGGAGGACCTTTGAGGTGTGTGGAACTGGGGCAGTTCAGGTGGAAAAATTCCCCTTCCCCCTTGGAAAAAGGGGTAACCTTAAGACAAAATGTTCTAACCAGGTCTTGGTTCCTTCTGCCAGAGCTGCTCAGAGATGAGCTCCCTGCCCAATTAGGCAGGCTCTGTGGAGATTGCTTTCATCAAGCCTTGTTAAGAGGGAAAATAACAGAATGTGCTCACTACTTTCAAATTTACTTTGAAGCTTGCATTTATCTGCCAGAGGGAAATGTTCATCTTTCCTGTGAGCTGGTGGGTGAGCCCTGGAATTAACAGGTGATGTATCCATAAATGCGGCTCAGTTCAGCACTACCATTATACCTTTTTATTGCTAGGGATTAATGAACGGGAAAAGGAAGACTCTTTGTAGGGCATAAAGACATAGAGAGGTGTTTGGTAAGAAAACTCTCAGATCTCATCCAGAGTTTGAAGACTCAGGGCTTTGCACGCTGCTTTTCAACCACCATTCAATCATTGGGAACAGGTGACAGAGTCAGCCAACTGCTGCACTAACCACCCCTGAGCATTGCTTTTTTAATGTATACTTGTCCCTGAAATTCTTTATTGGCTCTCCAATAGCAATACATGATTGGTATTATATACTAACAATTACCTTATATGATATTAAATTATTTCCTATTATTCTTCTATATTTCTTCTTTTTTAAATTTCCATTTTTATTTTAGATTCAGGGGGTACATGTGCAGGTTTGTGTCAAGGGTATATTCTGTGTTGTTGAGGTTTGGACTTCTACTGATCCTGTTACCCAGGTAGTGAGCATAGTACCTAATAGGAAGTTTTTCAGCCTTCAAGCCCCTCCTCCTCTCCCTCCTTTTGGAGTCCCAAGTGTCTAATCTTCCCATCTTTATGTCCATGTGAACCCAAGATTCAGCCTCCATTTATAAGTGAGAATATGTGATATTTGGTTTTCTGTTTCTGTGTTAGCTCACTTGGGATAACAACCTCCAGCTGCATTCATGTTGCTGTAGAGGACAGGATTTCATTTTTTTATGGCTGCATAATATTCCATGGTTTACAAGTATCACATTTTCTTTATCCAGTCCACCACTGGTGGGCACCTAGGTTGATTCCATGTCTTTGGTATTTGAATAGTGCTGCAATGAGCATACTAGTACATGTGTCTTTTGGTAGGATGATTTATATTCCCAGGAATGAGATTGCTGAGTCGAATAGTAGTTCTATTTTTATTTCTTCAAGAAATCTCCAAACTGCATTCCACAGGGGCTGAACTAATTTGCATTCCCACCAACAGTATATAAGTGTTCTCTTTCCTCCACGACATCGCCAACGTCTGTTTTTTTTTTTTTGGCTTTTTCATAATAGCCATTCTGACTAGTGTGAGATGGTATCTCATTGTGCCTTTGATTTGCATTTCTTTGATGATTAGTGATGTGGAGCATTTTTTCATACATTTATTGGCTGCTTGTGTGTCTTCTTTTGAAAAGTGTCTGATCATTTCCTCTGCCCACCTTTTATTAGGATTGTTTGTTTTATTCTTGTTGATTCATTTAAGTTCCTTGTAGATTCTAGATATTTGTTGGATGCAGAGTTGGTAAATATTTTCTTCCATTCTGTAGGTTGTCTATTTACTCTGTTGAGAGTCTCTTTTGCTGTGCAGAAGCTCTTCTGTTTAATTAAGTCCTATTTGTCTACTTTTGATTTTTTTTGCGTTTGCTTTTGGGGGCCTTCGTCATAAATTATTTGCCTAGGCCGATGTCTACAGGAGTATTTTCTGGGCTTTCTTCTGTAATTTTTATAGTTTGAAGTCTTACATGTAAGTCTTTAATTCATCTTGAGTTAATTTTTGTATATGGTGAGAAGTAGGGGTCCAGTTTCATTCTTCTGCGTATGGTTAGCCAGTTTTCCCAGAACAATTTATTGAATAGTGTCCTTTTCCCATTGCTTTTTTTGTCAGCCTTGTTGAAGATGAGTTGGTTGTAGGTGTGCATCTTTATTCCTGGGTTCTCTATTGTGTTCCATTTGTCTATGTGTCTGTTTTTGTACTAGTACCATGAAGTTTCAGTTACTGCAGCCTTGTAGTATAATTTAAAGTCAGCTAATGTTATGCCTCTGGCTTTGTTCTTTTTGCTTGGGATTGCTTTGCTTAGCCTAGATTTCAAGATTGCTCACAATCTAGCCTCATGCTACCTTATCAACAACGAATTGTAGAATGATTGATAAATGAGATAATCTATTTAACATACTTAAGCATAATATCTAGCACATGGTGGAAAATCATTAGACTTTATCAATATGTTTATTTGCAAAAGCCATTGCTTTTGTCTGCTCAGCATCCATTCACTATTCTTCTTTTTCTTGTCATAGTATGCCTACCTTAAGAAATAATCTCCCTTTTCCAATCATGTTCATGTATTATGAGGAAATTGGCCAGTCATAGTGCCTCATCTCCCTGGCCACAGAGCTTGAATTAGAAATGGATATGTGACTTAAACTGGGCAAAGAAGAAATCCTTCACTGCCGTTTTTCAAATAGGAGCTGGAAGCCAAGCTCCTTAGCTTCTCGTTTTTTCTCTAGACATATTGTTCAGATATAAGCCCAGAGCATCTGTGGCCATATTTTTATCTCATGGGGCAGGTGACCAAGAGAGAAAAGCCAAAGAATAGGAAAACACCTAAAGATGGGTATATAATTTTTATATAAATATAGATGAAAATATGAAGAAAGGGGAAAATATGAAAATCCCTGGCTCTAGTAGTTTTTAAGTCCATCCATTTCTGTAAGTTTCATCGTATTGGACATGTGAGCCTATAACTATTTGCTTTTGTGTTTAACTAATTTAAGGTGGCTTTTAATATCTTGGTGGCTACTTGGAATATAAGGAAAGCACAGCCCCCACCCTTAAGGAATTCCATTTCTTGGGGGAAATAGAAACATGAATATCACAAGTAGTCATGGTTTCACTAGCAAAAGTGTGTCCTGGACAGTGGCATGCATCATGAAAGCCACTCTCCTAACATGTTCCCCTTGTCTAGCCTCCCAGTTTCCAGTTTGTGATGGCTCAAGAGTTGTCTGTGGTCTGAGCATATGACTACAAGGAGTATCAGCGAGAGTTTCTTTTGCTCTGTTCGCATGCCACCTGGAATTCCCTGTGGCTTATGACATTTCAGTAAGTGATGATGGATTTGCAGATAGTGCAGGGCTTTCTTCCTGAGAATGAGAATGTCTGCGTCTCCCTCAATAGGGACTCCATAAAGAGGATTCTTTACTTAAAGTCCGTAGACTTTGTGTGGGGATGTCCATGAATGGGCTTAAGGATAGGTAATGTTACACATCATTTCTAGGGCACAGGATTTTTTTGGGAGTGGTTGGAAAGAGAGAATCTACAGCCTTTGCCAGGTTCTCAAAAAGGTGCTTGAGCCAAAAAAAAAAAATGCTCCACAGGGAGGTCTTGTAGAAGAATTTCCAAAATAAAAAGTGACTGCAAAGAGGAATGCAAAAAGAATCTTCATGTGTCTCGGATCTCTGGAGCAAATGGGGAATTTTTTCTGGTGAGTCTGGAAAATAGTGACAACCCAGGTGGCTGAGAGTCACAAAGACATGTATGATGTCTCTTCAAAAGGAACCTCCCAGGACATTCAACCAAGGACCTCTGCCAATTTCAAGAGGTGGAGGAAGATCATCCTTAGATTTCCAGTTAGGTGATAATGGGGTAAAATACCAATAGTTGATAGTCTTTCTGCTTGGAATGACCTCCTGATATTCACATGACTTTCTCACTTCCTTTAGAGCTCTAATGAAGTCGTTCCCCTTTATTACTGAGAGACTTTGTGTCACTATACTATTTAAAATGGCACAATCAACATCTCTACCCTGAAATTTGTTACTTCTTTATCTAGCTTTATTATCTTCTAGTATATATCATGCATTGAGATGCCATTTATTCATTTATGTAGCTTAGTCACATATTTATTTACATTTAGCAGAATGTAAGGTCCACGAGAAAAGGAACTATGACTTGTTTATATACTGTATCTCCAGCAGTGAGAACAGTTCCAGGCACAAAGTGTCTGTTGAATGAATGAATGAATAAAAGAATGTCTTCTCTGTGTTCTTCTACCTAAGGATTAATTCTTCTCTTTCCTTCTTGTAAAGATAGCCTAGTATGAAAATTAAAAGCACAGATTCTAGTGCCATATAGCTTGGATTAAATCCCAGCTTTGCCCTGAAAATATCTTTATTGATAACAGTTACAATGATAAATGAGATGAAGAAGATTTACTTGTCTTGAGAGAGGCATGAAAACAACTGAATCTCTTCTACCTAATTCTACAGAAACAGAGGGTCTATGATGGGTCACAAATAGACCTTGGGTTCTACTCTCAGCCCTGCCACATGCTAGCTGGCAAAACTTGGTCAGATTACTTGACTTCACATGCCTTAATTTTTTCATCTTTCAAACAGTGCTCCCCTCATACTATCTGTGAGAAAATGTGTTAAAACACTTAGCACAATGCTAAAGCATGAATTAGTGCCTGGTGAATGTTAGGAGTTATTGGGATACATAGTAAGTGCTCAGCAAAAGTTAAATGTTATCATCAGTCTCTTCTGACCACTCTAGTATTTTTCCGTGCTCTCCTTATGATTTATATCTGATCCACACTTTAGCTGTATTGATCTCTGTGTGTGTGGTGTGTAATATTTTCTCAACTAGATTAAATTCCTTAAAAGCTCATACTTTTGACCTTCAGAGGGCACAGCCTAACACTGAGCACATAATCCTCTTAGCTTATGGTGAATGTTTGGAATAGGGCGTCCTGTCCTCCCTGGTCTGTTATTTTCTCTGTTCTTTTCATTTTAAGTAAAGGAATCTCTCTTAAAACACACTCCTCCTCTTCCCTTATCTCTCAGAGACAGGCTCTGTGCATATATGGGGCTCCAGTTATGCCAAATGTCTGCCTCTTGCTTGCTGATACCTTACATGAGGAAATACCTAATCCACCTATTGATTTCCTCTTGACTCAGGACCCATCTAAATGGCTCTGGAGTAAATAGCTTATTTCTTTTTGGATGGAGGAATGTCACTACAACCTTGCGTGAAGCCTGACCTCTTTCTTCCTTGATTTTTCCATCTATGAAACTGAGATTATAAAAGACTCTAGGTAAACTTATAGGAAGCCTGGGAAAATTTCTACCAATCATTCTGTCTGTGGCATCATGAGAAAGAGAGTCTAATTCTCAATATTAGAAACTTGGAGCATTGCTGCCAGTCTACTTAGGTGGCTGCTTTCACTTCTGGTTTAGTTTGCTTGAAATATATCAATAACTGGAGATTTCCAGGTGGAAATCCCACAGAATTTCAGGCCAAAAACTATTTTTTTGGGAGGTCAGGTGCTTGAGAAAATTCTATTTCTTAATATCTCTGCTCAAATGTCACATCTTTAGGCAGCCCTCCCTGGCCTTACAATTAAGGTCACTTTCCCCATTACACACACTCACAGAGCCCTGTAGCTTTTCTTCAAAGTTCTTATCAGAGCTTGGAAATAGTTATTGATCTGTGTGGTTATCTGGTTAATGTCTGTTTTCCCCACTATACTGCAAGATCCCCAAGGCCAGGAATGACTTTGCTCAATAGGGTCTGGTACACAGTAGTAACTCACGGAAGTTTTATTCAACAGCGAATCAATGAAGAGAAATGCTCTGTTGGTGAGGAAATAGAAAAGAACCTGATTCTTTTCAAACCAGGAAAGGCCTGGTGGTTTTACTCTGTGCTTCCTTGGAAGGCCTGTCTTCTCATTTTTAATCAGGAAGATAGGCCGGCAAATAACTATCGAACGCAGCTGCTCTGAAACTCAGGGAAACAACGTCTTGCTGACACATGTCTGTAGGCTCTTGGTAATGCTTAAGTCCATGCATTAAACCTCATAAATAGTGTCTGATGAGAAAAGTTTTGATTTGGATCAAAATGGGAGAGGAGTCAGAGGGCAGTTCCAGAACGTGATGGAAATTATGTAGCTCTTCCTTTAGGACTGCTGAGTCTAGATGGGCTGCAATGTGGGTCATTACCAAAAAAAATAAAAAATAAAAAAATAAAAAATTCACTGTTGGACAATCGTAAACATCCATGGTGTCCAGAGAAACAGGCGTCTCTTTTTCTCATCGATTCCCTTTTAGTCTTTGCAAATTCTAGGAGTCTCATCTCCCACATATCCTACTCCTTTTCTTTTCTTACATACTTTCGATTAGTCAGCTTCTTCCAGGGGCCCAGCACTTTCCTGGACAGGTCCAAGCCCCCCTGAGGCTCTGAGTGTTTCCTCACTTGAATTTTCAAGGACCCCTAGAGGCCTTGAAAGAGTGCGGCTGTGGCAACTTCAATTTCCTTAGAGTGGAGAAACTTTAAGACCCAAAAGCCTCCCTTTTGCTGATTTAGACTGTTTATAACATAATTTTGGTGAAATATTCTGCAAGCAAATCTTTCTCTTTGTTCTTCCTACCAGCTGGAGGATATGTACATAGAGTACCATTTCCCAAGTCATGTGTTACAGAACATCAGTTTCAGGAGGTATTTACTTACTCACTCACCAATATGCATTTAGTTAATATCTACCATGTGGCAGATACTGTGCTATTTGGAGATAAAAGGCTAGGAAAAAAAAAAATCTGGGTCCTGCCCTCAGGGAACTCACTGTCTAGTCAGGAGACAACTATTACTATAGTAATCAATTAAATATGAAATTTAAATGTGAGACAACTTTCATGAGAGAAAAGTTTACAGTGCTATGAAAGCATATAGTCAATAATAGGAGTTGGGAAGTTTTTTCTGCAAAGGGCCAGACAGTTAATATTTTTGGCTTTGCAAGCCAAATGGTCTGGTCCAACTACAAAACTCTGCTGTTGTAGTGTGAAAGTAGTTCATGGACAACATGTAAACAAATAATCATGGTTATGTTCCAATAAAACTTCATAGATACTGAAATTTGAATCTTATGTAATTTTTAAGCGTTACAAAATTTTTTTTCATTTGATTTTTTTTTCAACCACTTAAAGATGTAGAAACCATTCTTAGCTTGTGGGCTATGCAAAACAGGCAGCTGGATGGATGAGGCCCGTGGGCCATAGTTTGTTAATCTTTGCTCTAGGAGGCTAAGGAAGGGCTTTCCTGAGGAAGAGGTGTTTGATATGAGATCTGAATGTGAGTGGGAGAACTGAGTAGTGTGGACAGTGGTGGTGGGGGGAGAACTGGGTAGGGTGGAGACGGTGGTGGGGGGAGAACTGGGTAGGGTGGGGACGGTGGTGGTGGGGGGAGAACTGGGTAGGGTGGGGACAGTGGTGGTGGGGGGAGAACTGGGTAGGGTGGGGACAGTAGTGCTGATGATACCATGAACCCCACAAATATCTACACTTACTATATATCCCCCCAAATTAAAAATAAGTAAAACAAAAAAACAAGAAAAAAGGACCACTCTAGTATGTTAATGTCATGTTGCAAATAAAAGGGAATCTTTGGTGATATAAGAAAAACACCAACACTTTAAAGATTCTGAGAAATTCCTGTAGCAAAAGAAATAGATTTTGCTTAAACCAATGTTTCCTAAACCGATTTGTCCACAAAATCATTGTTAGGCTGAAGACCTACTAACATGGAGGGAACACATTTTTGGAAATGCACGTCTAGGGAGTATTTGGCTGTAAAAGAATTCCAGAATATACTTCACACTTCTGTTCCAGAAATTTAGCCATGAAAATGACCCTAGTTCATGTAGCATTTTCATGTGGGTATTTCTGAGAATTTGTGTCTCTTTGTCGAGGGATCTTTTAGGCTAGAATTTGACACCACTGTTTTTGCAGTAGCTTATGTGTGGACTTGCCCCAGGGGCAAGGGGACAAACTGAATGGCTCCCAGAGGACCCTGTCTGGCATTTAATGATGCCATTATAGTTGCAAGAGAATTGAATGTATTTTACCAAATGCTCAGTGGGGAAAATAATAACAGCAGATATTTAGCTGATGATGACATACAGCTCCTCTGGAGAGCTGTGAGAACCTATTGATTCTCATTTCATAAAATGCTTATTTGAAAACTCTAATATCTGTGAGAGTTTTCCAAGTGCTGTTCCACTAATGTGGTTTTTCCCAGAGCACCCAAGTAAAAAGTGGAAAATATTTTGTCCTACGTCTGTATATCCCCAAATATCTAGAAGTTTTGAGTTGATTAGACTAGATGTTTGGATAGTAGGTTGAAATTTCCACAATTTGTCCAGTTATTTTGGCTTTAAGTGTTCCAGCATAAATGTGTACATGAATTATTTGTTGTCATGTTTTTAATGCAGGGCAGTGTCCTCCATCTTATTCTTTTAAAACCTCTCTTTTACAATGGTCAGAGAAAAATGTGATAAGCACTTTTTGATTAGCACTTTTCAAACTATCCTTACCTCAGGGTCTGGGATTACTTTTTTTGTGGCAGGCACACATTGAGATGCAGAGCATGTTGGGATAAGTCTTAGGAGGATGCTTGTCTAGGAAGTCAGTTGACATACCATGAAATGAAAAACTTAAGAGAAATGTTCATGGCTAGAGCCGAGTAACTGAGTTTCCTCTGTTTTCTGTCTCAGTCTCTTTCTCTTTTGTCTGTCTCTTTCTAGTTGTTATGCCTCAGCCTTGGATCAAGACAAGAGAGAAATACACGATTAGAGTCTTTGTTCCTTTGTACAGTGCTGTTGCTGAGGTAAATAAATGATCTGGGTGCTTCTGTGGTATTTTTCCGTTACACTTGTAGAGGAAGCAGTGTTTATTATACATCAGAGCGATTTGCTGTAAATGGTATATTTACCTCATTTCCTTTAGTTGAGCTTAAATTCTCAGTTAGCCTCCATGTAAATCTTGCTTAAAACCATATAACATTAAAGCTGAAGGGGTCTTACCAGTGGCCAGGCTGAGATTTCTCATTTCAGAAGAGGAAACTGAGATACTGAGGTAATGGCAGAGTCCAGGCTGACTCCGATCCTGACTTCTACTCGGTGTCTCTTTCTGGTCCAGCTTCTGTTGGATACCCGGTAGCAGCAATTCTCTGACATATGATTGATTTCCTCTTTCAATTTAATGTAGGCAGTGACCCTATAATACTTAATCTTGAGAAGTAGGAGGGTCTACCTTTCAACAGAATAAAACAAGGATGTCTTCCTTCCATATAGAAGGATAAATGTGTTTGTTTTTATGGGAAGCAGAAACAGGGCATGCCATTTGACTAAGTGGAGAGAAGAGGGTGCGGGTGGGGATGGGGAGTATTTTATAACAGCCAGATATATAGCGTCTCATAAACAAACTGAGCACAAGTAATAAAGGAACTGCTCTTGTTCCCCATGTATACATGGCCGGAGGGAAGGGTAACCAGTAAGGGATTTATGTGGACTGGTTACTGCGCTTCTTTATGGGCTTCTTTATGGGGCATCTGTCTGTGTAGGGCAAAGCAGCAGCAGGTGGGGTTAAGACAGTTGGAAAGAAACAGCTGAGTTTGAGCTCTTTATTTTTTAAAATTTTAATCTGAGAAGAGGGTAAAGCACTTATTTTCTATGAGCTTTTGCTCATGGAATCAGCTTTAGTTTGAGGGAGTTGGTGCTCATTGATCACAAAGCGCGTGGAAGCATAGTTTTCATATGGCTCTGTGGCAGAAACTTTAGGTGTGGGATGGATAAAACAACCCCTGTCTCCAGATTGTTTAAATTGACTGGCTATCATAGAACATGGACCTATGTGTAGGGTTGCCAGATGAAATACAGGTAAATTCAAATTTCAGATAAACAGTAAATAATTTTTAGTATAAGCATGTTTCAAATATTGCATAGGGCATGCTAGGGGTTCTGTATTTTTATTTGCTCGTGGATGGGTAACTGGAAGCTTATCATAAGGCCCAGAGACTTTATTGGGATCAGAACTAGAATAGATCTTTGAGATCATTCCAATCCCTCTATCTCAGATAAAAGAACTTGGGTTTAAAGAAGATAGTGAGTTGCCCTGGTTCACACAGCTGGCAATGGCTGAGCTTGGCCTTCAGCCCATTTTTTTTTCTAATTCTTGGTATAATGCAGCACACTGATTTCATTGGTAGATGAGCACCGTGGACTGGTATGTTTGAGAAAGCTCCAGGAGGGAAGTGGGACTTCAGCAGAATTTTGAATGGAAGTGGAATGGTTGGGGAAGGCATTCCAGTGGAACACAAGCATAAGCAAAGGGACAAAGGCGAGACTAAATTTTTTGTTCAAGGAAGGAAGGAATGAAAAAGATGTTACTGTGGAACATGGATCAGTCATTGGACCAATGGATTCATGCCAAGAGAAATAAAAGAAGGGAATATTGAAGAGATAGTTTAGATAGGAGTTAGATTTTATAGCACCTTTACAAGTTTTAAAGATTTGGACTTCATTTAGAATGGCATAGAAAGGAGATGTGAAAGGTTTTTTGCATGGACAAGTCAGTTTTATGTCAGTGACCAAAACAATTTTGAAAGACAGACAGAGAGAGATGTTTCAAGAATTTGAATAATTTTTTTGAAAGTCTCTAGGGTTAGTTTACCACTCAGATAGCTAAGATGATCACTGGCACATTCTTCACTTCTTCTAGTGAGGAAGAATAGCGATATCTCAATTTCCTTTAGGAAATGAAGTAATGGTGGGGCCAGTGGGAATTTCCCTACTCTGATTATAATCACAATTCTGGTGTGGGTGGCTACCAGTGAAGACTTCTGCCTATGTGGTATATGTGTGTGTCTGTGTGTGCACCGAGTAAAGTAACCACCTGAAGCATGATCCAAGGAACATGCATAAATCCTTTACATGAAAAAATTATTTGACTTCAGTGCCAAAGGAGTAACTTGATGATTAGTCTGACGAATAAGTGTGATCACACCTGAAATTCTTGGAGTAAGGATATTGATGAGGAGAAATTAGAGTTAATGGATAAGGTTTGAGAGGTCCATTGGTAGGACCCATACAAAAAAGCCAGTAACTCTTGGGCAAGACAGATCAACTTAGTGGCTAAGAAATAGGCCCTCTGCACTTGTAGCTGGGAGTTCATTAAACGTGTGAGAGTAGGAAGATCCCTAGAAGAAAGGCAAACTAATATCCTTTCTGACCCAGTCCCTAAAGGATCCAAGGCTAGTCAACCTTTAGTGCTAGCATGAGGAGTAGACTGACCTAAGGAACAGGGAAAAGCCCCCTTTTAACGTACCCTCAAATGTCTCCCTAAAGACTGGCTGAAGGGATAAAAATTATTTAGATGAGATATGCATTGATTGTTTTATCAAAGTTAAAAGACTTGATAATGACAGATGTGTCTAGGAGATATGACTAAGAAGTATGAGTTGTCACAGAAGTTTAAGCAGAGATGGCAGATCCTTGCTTGTCTGGGAAGAGAACATTGGACTAGGTGTCTGGCAATGGAGCAGGGGGTGCTGGTGAAGATCAGTGGGACTTGGGCATGAAGTCTGGAACTGCCAAGTCTGGTAACATCACAATTTTCCTGTTGTGGACTCTGTTTCCACGATCATCATGTGGTAATCAAGCAGTACATGTTATCTATTTCAAATTCTGTTCAGCTCTACAGAAACTATGCTCAGAAGTTAAATTTTGCATGGCCAAATGAACTGCATTCTCTGTGGAAGAGTTCTGTATGTATGGGGTGGTGAAGGCAGAGGCCCTATTGGGAACTAGGGATGTGAAGGGGTTCGCACAATGAACAAATTGCAGCTCATGCTCTACTCTAGAAAATAGGTGCCTTTTCTTAATGTTAGTGCTGATACTAAAGGATAAACATAAGATACCCCATTGCTGAGAAATGTCCCAAACTGAACTCCTGAGATTTGGCATCTGCACGTAATTACTTAGGGCACATAATTCTTTTATGGGTGCTCACTTAGTAAAGCATTTACATTTACATTCACAGCTCATTAGGTTGCTTGTGAATTTGATTTGAACATTTTAAGTGGGATTGTTTTTAATCTGTGGAGGCACCATAAACCCACAGTCACGCTCAACTGCTGCAGACTGTTAGAAGGAAAAACATAACTAGTTTGTTTTGCTTCCTGGGAGGAGTTTTATAAGGTGAGGGTGGAACCGACCATGGATAATATAAGGGGAATGTTTTTTCTTTCATCTTTGTGAGCCCAAGGCTTATGGCGCTATCATGATCAAAAGTAAAGTTACTTGAAACTCTAAAGAACGAAATTAAACGTGACTTTTGAATTGTTATAAAAAATCATAAAATAACAGATCTTGCAACCAAATGTTTAATTTTAAAATAGTAAACACTGCAGACTTTCTAGAGACTGTCAATGGTTTGAAAAATCAATTCAGTCTCTTCCCTTGGGCTCTCGCACCGCTTGGTAATGAGCACTGTTGGTCTTTAGCAAGGCAGTCGCTACGAGCAGTACATTCGGAAGTGTACCATCTAACGAATTTTTTTTTGTAGGAAAACAGAATACATTTGCAATTTATTCATGGTGTCAGGTGTTCCTTAGCTGTGCACTTTGGGGTTTGAGTTAAGTGCCTGCAGTTTTCCTTTTTCATGGGAAAACTACAAAATGAAAGATTTCCTGTTGCTCCATGCTTGATGAAGGCAGCTCTTCTCTGAGTGTCTGCAGGAATGTTTGATTTCAAATTCAAGTGTAATCTTAAGGAGACTTGCCCTGCCTTGACACTTTAGTGTGGGTCTTGGTACTATGGCCTGTACATGGAACAGATGTAAATTGTGCTCTGATTTTCAACATATGGTAGAAAAGACCAGTTCATCCCATGCAATTTTGGAAATTATTTGTTAGATTTGATCAGTGCCTGTGTGGATAATCAGATGGGGTTGTGGGGGTGGAGTATGGAGACAAATGCTCTCCAGAGCTTCTTATCTCAAAACTGTACTTTTCCAACAATTTTAACTAAGGTAACTCACTGATATCATGGTCATTAAGAAAATGAGAAAAAGGCATTGCGAAAAGCAGTGTTAACACAAAGGTCCGTCTGCTTTATACTGGACTGAAACGTCAGAGGTCAGACCATGCAACTTGGAGAGAAGTAGTAAAACATGAAGTGCCCTTTGCTGTCCTCTTTCCCCACCAGCCCTAGTGCAGGCCCCAGCCTCCGTCCAGGCCTGCCCTATGGAGAGTCCTCAGCTGTGTTGCTCTCACGCTCTCCCTCTCATTTTGCCTGCCATTCCTTTGCCTCCTATGTCTCCACGTAATCCTCTGATAATTCTGTTTTTCAGCCTTTCCACCTTGGGAACTCTCTCAGGCAGCCCTTGTGATTTTCTCCCTGTGGGAGTAGCTACTGTCCAGCCATCCTGTGGAAGACTAGAGGTGTCCACAGGCTTTGGAACTTCCAAGAACTCTATCAAGAGATCACAGCTGAGATGTGTCCCCATTTATTGCAGGTCATTTTTCCCCCTAGAAATGCAGCTACTTCAATAAGGGATTTTTAATGTTAGAGACCTCCAAGTTTCTGGAAACATTAAAGTTACAATTCCTATTTCAGTTAGACTCTAAATTGTAGAAATTAACCATCTTCTAAGGGGCATGTGGAAGGAATGCGTGAGTTTAGCTGCAGCTAATGGTGGACTTCACACCATACACTGTGCTACTCTAGGGAGTGCATTCCCAAGACTCTGTTTATTCTTATTTTTTGTTGAAACACGACTCTCACCATATTGCCCAGGCTGGTCTCAAACTCCTGGCCTCAAACTCCTGGCCTCAAGTGATCCTCTTGTCTTGGCCTCCCAAAGTGTTGGGATTACAGGCATGAGCTGCTGTGCCTGGACAAAACTCAGTTGTTAATGGTGCCCCCTGGAGCTGTATTATGTGGCAGTCCTAGGAGTCTTGGCAGGTGAATTTGCTAAATGTCTTATCTAATAAATGCTGAGCATTTTGAGGGCAGGCCCCATATTCCTCATAAGGTTTAGCATAATACCTTGCATAAAGCATATGTTTATTAACTGTTGATTGAAAGAATGAATTTGGATCTGTTTCAGGCAGGAAAAGTACAATAAAGAAAAGAATACATAAAGGCAAAAGAGGATGGCAAATGTGCTTTGTTTTTTTCCTACACAGCATTTGGAACCAGAAGACCTAGATTCAAACCACAGCTCTAATATTTACTAGTTGTGTGCCCTCTTTGAGCCTGAATTTCCTTAATTGTCAAATAAATATAATAACAACTGAGCTTCTTCCCTCAGACGGTGGTTGTGAGACTCAAATGACATAATAATTGTGTAATAATTGCCTTAGGAGGGTACTTTTCCAGCTCAAATTGACCCCCTTGACTATCGGCCCTAGCTCCCCTTTCTAGGAATGAGTCTCTGAGTCGATTTGTATAATGTGACCCAACACCTACTTGAAAATAAGGGATTGGATCAGTGTTGAGTGCTTGACCCGAGCTGGACCACACAGTATCCCTGACCTGCAAATTTGGAAATGCACCTGACACAGTCAGTCTCCCTTGTCTGAAAGTGTTTAACTGGGGAACTTATGACTTGAAGACAGCCATCTTCTCCCAGCCACATTAACAACTGAGTAGCAGAAAATATTGGCCTTCTAAAAAAGAAGAAACACATATGTAAAAAGAACCAGAAAGTAAAAATGATGAACAACTGTTCTCTGGGTTACAGAGACCCTGCTGCATCTTTGCCTTGGGGGCTCTGAGACACTCTTGTATCCTTACAAGAAATTTCCATTTTATGCCTAAGTCAACTCAAGTTGGTTTTTGCTTTCAATGTTCAATCAAAGCATTAAAGGATTTTTGTGATGCATTTTCTAATATAATAATTTTCCCCCATAGGCTTAAGTACAGCCTGAGAGCACTTCTACTTCACAGGAGAAGATCTCTGTCTTTTAAAATTAATAAGAAATAAGGGTCCTTTTCTGACAGTTTTGATCCAAAGCCTACAATTTCTACCTATGCCACTATCTTTTAAAATTCTCTCTCAAGGTAACCAGTGTCCGAAACCCCATGCTGCTGTCTCCATGGTGATCAGGATCCCCCCTATGGTAAGTACCTGGTGAGGGCCACACAATATCCACGGCCGCAGATGTATGTGATATGCTGAATTATTGGCATGGGGAAGTGTCAGGAAGCAAGGCCACTGAGGCTTCTTTTTATGAGATTAATGATGTTCATTTCTGCCTATCTTTTGCCCATGTAGCAGAGCAAGGTGCAGAAAACCACTACGGGAAATTAGCTATAATTTAGGTAATATCTCAAATGCCCCGTCAGTCACTTGATTATGTGATTGAAAGGAACATTTCATTTGGAGATTTGCAATTTTCTGGTGCTACTGGCATTACACAATTACGTTTCCTGTCATTTATCACATTGTGGAATACCAAGACAAATTCCTCTCTCCATACATTTATCATATTACTGGGGCATATAGAGACAGATTTAGCCAATTGCTTTACACCAGTTGATGCCCCTCGTTAGCTGGGGACATTCAGCAGCTTTTCTGTTTGAAGATCTCTCTTGAACATATTCTGCACCGAGAGGATTGTTTCCCCAATTACTTCGAAATTGAGATTTTCCCTTTAACCACAGCATTGCGTTCCAAAAGGAGGAGCTGAGGCCTATCTGCCTTTTGCAGCAGGTGTGCCGTGTGAACAGAGAATGACAATGTTGCAAAGGGACTTCCTTCTCCTTGGGAATCTGGGAGCAACAGTGCCAAAATACGGCATTCAGGCATAGGGGTAGATGAGAGCTTTCAAAATGTTTGAGTCCTGACTTGCCATGGTCAGATTTAAAGCTGTGAAAAAACAGCATTTAAACAAAAGTAACTTAAATATTTAACTTAGAAAGCAGGTAAAGAGCTTGTGGGGCCTTACACATGTGAAATTCTCTGCAGGCAGTTAGGTTCCCTTTCACTCATGGACTAACCTAGATTTTCCTTTCCTCTGTAAAGATAGTATTGGAGATAATTCCATCCCTGACCCTTGATATAATTGAGGTTTTCAAGTAGTTTGTAAGTAGCTGGTTCCTGCATCAGAAGCTTGTGCTTGCTGAGAATATGCACACTCCTGAGCCCCAGCCTAAGCTTTGGAATCAAAGGACCTGGGGCCTGACGAATCTACATTTCAAACAAGTGCTAGGGGTAGTTTTGTTTTTTTTTTTTTTTTTTTTTTTTTGAGACAGAGTCCAGCTCTCTCTCCTAGGCTGGAGTGTAGTGGCACCATCTCAGCTCACTGCAAGCTCCGCCTCCTGGGTTCACACCATTCTCCTGCCTCAGCCTCCCGAGTAGCTGGGACTACAGGCGCCCGCCACCACGCCCTGCTAATTTTTTTGTATTTTTAGTAGAGACAGGGTTTTACCATGTTGGCCAGGATGGTCTCGAACTCCTGACCTTGTGATCCGCCCACCTCGGCCTCCCAAAGTGCTAGGATTACAGGTTTGAGCCACCGCGCCTGGCCTGCTAGGGGTAGTTTTGATAGGCACACTAAACCAGTTGTTTGCATCCCTGGATGTTCATTAGAATAACTCAGAGAGATTTTGAAGCTTCTGATGCTCTGGCTGCACCTCAGACCCATTAAATCAGGGCCCTTGAGACTTAGGTGTCAGATGGTTTTACAGCTCAAGCTCTCCAGGTGACTGCAGTGTGCAGCCAAGATTGAGCACCCGTCACTGAACTGTGGGAGAATCACTACAAGGAAGCAGAACCCCTGGACGTCAGTACTCCCTTAGAAGGTTCCAGTATGTGTGCCTTAAGGCCAGTTGGCAGTCACCTCAGAGTCTTCAGTGAAACAGGGGCCAGGGGAAATCTTAACTCTCTGAGGACTTGGGGTTGCCTGTTGCTCTAAGGTCTTTTTAATATTAAGATCTCTGTTTCTAATCAAGCCAGGTTCAGGCTTTAACCCCCTGTGGGACCTAGTTTTCCCTGACCCTGACCAGGTCTCAGGAAGGAGACTCAGAGGGTGCAGGAATCAGTGAACCATCCCCTTTCTTCCCACAGTCACCCTATCACATGATCTGTTTTGGTGTTTAGACATTTATTAGGATCTGAGTTGATCTTATTTGCTTATTTATCTGGGTATTATCTCTCTCCCTTCTATAGCATAAGCTTCATGAGGGTAGGAGTTGTGTATGCCTTCTGCCCAGAATAGTGCCTGGCACATAGTTGATACTCAACTGATGTTTGTTGAGTGAATATGAATACTGAAAAAATAATTTAGATTATGGACCTTCCAAGTATGGGGTAAGCAGCTAAAGGACATGAGAGTCCTGCCTGGAATTTGATCTGGGCAAGGAAATTAGCTTGGCTTTTACATAAGTTGTTCAATACCATCCTCTTCCTTAGCTGCCACCATTCTCTTCTGCTGTTTCCCATGTAGTCAATAAGATGACTTGAAGATTTACCTTCAGAAGAGCGCTGCTTGTTAATTAAGGCCTGCTACTTGATTCTCTTGGGCCCATCCTGAATCCATTGAGATCTAGGTCATAGGAGTCAGGGCTTGCACTCAGAGTCAACTTCACTTCCTCCTGGAACTCAAGATCATGTGTTTGCTCTGGGGTTTTAAGAGTCATGGAGCAAATTTAAGCATGCAGCAGTAAGGGCAGAGATCTAATTCTACTTTTGTTTCCAGAAAACAGTTGGGCTCACAGAAGATCAACAACTGTCCAAAAAGTCTCTCTGGCTTAATGCTGAAGGGCCTCAAATGTGAGTCATGTAAGAACAGCTGATATTTAATTTATAGGACTTGATTGCTTTTAAAACAGGTATTAGTGTATTGCAAAGCTAAGTAAACTGTCACTTGAGACTTCAGTGAACAAGCTCCATTTAAAGAATAGTGGTCATTTTTGCCATAAAGTTGTAGTAAATTGCTTTAGGGAAGAGCTGTAAAATATCCTATCTTTCTAAGGACGTTCGTATTCACAGAGGATGTTGGGAACCTGTGACAGGTGGGGACCAAGAGGAGGCCAGGACATGGTGTACAGGGTCTAGGGGACCCACTGGGCTATAGAAGTGGCCCCAAGGAAAGAGGCTGCTGGTCAAAATCATAATGTCTAAATCAGTAGCACACCAAGACTGATCTGGGCCCCTGTGAAAATCAGAGGCCTGATTTGGGGTTGGGGAGTACTGTGGTATCACTGGTAATATTTGTGGTCTGATGACTGCTGCTTCAATTTCTTGAGCAGTTGGGGCTACTCAGGGCCAAGTTTTTGGGAGCTGGAGAAGAAGCCAAGACAATGAGTGTCAGGGAAGGAGTGAGGGTAAGGAGAGACTGTAGCTCTGTAACCATGCAACTCTCCTATACCTAGGGTTGTTTGGGCTTAGGAACATAGAGGAATTCTACACTACCTCTGCTGGTGAGGCAAGGACACCTCTGTTATTGCCAGGCTCTCTTCTCAGTAGCCTAAGAGTAAGGGCATTTGAACCTTCTAGCAGCAGGATATCTGTATCTCGAGCAGAGATAAGTCAGGATGGATGAATGCTGCTGTGTGCCATTCTAAATCTGAGAGTCCTTTCATGATCACATTGGTGTACCCCTAAGGCCCATGGCACTGGTGCAGAGTCTGAAGATCTAAGATTTTTGTGGAGACATCTGGGGGGATGACATTGGACAAGCAGCTGACTTCCCTGAGCCTCAGAATTTTTTTCAGTGAAGTTGATCTTGGGTTAGGAGGAAAGTAAGTTCCTATAATATTCAAAATGTACGTTAAATAAAGATAAATTATTATCTTTTTTATTGTTCCCATTGCCTTTAGGTACTTTGCTATTTTAAAATATGATTTAAATGTGGCCCAGGTGCAGTGGCTCACGCCTATAATTCCAGCACTTTGGGAGGCTGAGGCAGGCAGATCACCTGAGGTCGGGAGTTTGAGACCAGCCTGACCAACATGGAGGAACCCTGTCTCTACTAAAAATACAAATTGGACGCGTGTGGTGGTGCACACCTGTAATCTGAGCTATTCAGGAGGCTGAGGCAGGAGAATCACTTGAACCCCGGAGGCGGAGGTTGCAGTGAGCCGAGATCACGCCATTGCACTCCAGCCTGAGGAACAAGAGTGAAACTCCATCTCAGAAAACAAAAAAGTGAATGCTTTGCTTAGTGTTGTACATTTCTGTGCCTCCTCTTTTTATCTCCACTTAGCCACATCCTATGTTTTCAGGCCTGGGTCAAACCAGAATGCCAAATGAAGATTTCAGGACAAGCACGTAATTGTTGATATCTGCTCTTAGGACTTGTCCCGTCTCTGATCAATCATTTGCCTTTTTATTCATTCAGTAAACTTGTTTCAAACTCTTACTATGTCTCAATTACTGTGCTAGACATTGGACATGTAGGGATGAAAGACACTGCTTACCATCAAACAGCTTGCAAGATTGTATGCAGTATGTTGGGGGGAGTTGGGAGAGTTTAAAAAATTATTCTTTTAGATATTTGTTTGGAATTGATTCTACAGAGTAATAGCAAGTCTTATACATTTCCAAGTCTTCTCATATAAATAATCTCATTTAATTTTCTCATCATTGAACACATCTAAGAGGAAGATACTAGGAGCTGTATTTACACGTGGTGGAAATGAAGGCTCACAAATATAAAGTGAATTGCTCAAGGTTACATAGTTAGTGAGGAATCACACTCTGGACTCCTAATTCCAGGTACGATGCACTTGTAGCACATGGTGGCAGCCCCAGGGCTCGGCTGTCAAATGCAACCGTCTACCCCCCCCCCCCACACACACAAACAAACACACACACACACAGTCTTAAAGTTACTGATGTAAGTATTTAATGGGTGACCATTCCTGAGGGTTGAGTGGAGAAGTTGTTAGCAAAACATTCTGCACATTTTGCCAGCCAGCATTCTAAGAGATCCTTTCTGGAGCTGAGGATAACAGATCTGGGTTTCTATTCCCTGCTGAGAGGGCATCTAGTGGCAGCAGCTGGGGCTGGTCCAGGGCTCAGTCTGGCTTCCTGGCCAGGGGATACCGGGAGTCAAGGTCTGCAGCAATAGATCTTGGAACTGTTGCCAGAAGTGAAGTATGAACTTCCTCTCTCTGAAGAATATTGCCTGCCAGGGAGGTAAAAGTAATTACTTGTCCTTGCTAATTGAATTCTGAACTTTAAAGTGGAGGTTCTGACTTAGGTTAACATGACACAGGCCAATTTAAAATTTTAACTTAAAGGAAAAAAATGGCAATGAACCTTAGTACTTGGAATGTGGCAGATTGAGTTCCTCAGGGCTGGAGCCAATTTTCACAACTTCTGCAGGTGCTGGCCTCCTGCAGAAGTCTTCAGCATGCCCTGCTTGTAACCTTGGCTAATGCGAAAGAGTTACCTGACTGAAAAGCAGGAAATTATTTCAGTCAATTTCATTCCATAGGCTTTTTCTCCCTGAACTTCTCTTGCTTAAAGTGCTTTTTATTTTTTTTGTTTACTATCTTTGGATACCAATTTTAATAGCTAAAATCCATAGATTGCTTACTATTTGTTGGGGGCAGTTCTAAAAAAAGAAGTATATAGGCACTATTTTTGCCATGGAGCAGCTGAGTTATCTGAGGCACAGAGAGGTTAAGTAATTTGCCCAAAGCCACAGATAGGAAGGTGGCAGGGCCAGGATTTGGACTCACGCAATCTGGCTCTGGAGTGTTCATGTTGAGCCTCTCAGGGTATGCCCAGTTTGGAGATACCATGTGACCTCTCCTGCCAAGGATGTATGTGCAGTTTAACCAGTTGGCCTGGGCCAGTCTAGACTCCAGTTTTTTGAAAGCTTAATGATGAGAGGCTGGAAAGTGCCTGGCCTGACTTTGGCAGGTAAGCTTCTAGTCCGGGAATCACACGTCCTGCCCAAGATGTCCTTTAAGATATAACCCAGAAATAACCATCTTTGGGAAGGAATTGGTATCAGACTTATGGGTGATTGTCTCACAGGTATTTTAATCAACTTGCTGTTGCTTTTCTCTCATATGTCTTGGTGGAGGTAGGAAGGCCCAGGGAAAGATTGGACTTCCTGCTAATTTAGAAACTGGAATTCCAGAATATTTTCTATGATTGATGTAAGGATGATGCTGTTTATTTCCCAAGCTAACAGTAAGTAGACATGCTGGGCACATAAGTCTTTCTCTTATTGGAGTAATTTGGGCGTGGCAGAAGTAGACTGATACAGGTGGCATAGTCACCCAGTTGGAATTCACTGGCAATTGCAGGAATTGCTATGACTTAGTTTGCATGAAACCTACTGTCAGAGGGTTAAGAATCTTGGAGTGAAGAATACTTCTTGCAACAAGACAGTTTCTCTGTGAAAATACTCTCTCTCTTTTTTTTTTTTTTTCCAGATGGAGTCTTGCTCTGTTGCCCAGACTGGAGTGCAGTGGTGTGTTCTCGGCTCACTGCAACCTCCGCTACCTGGGTTTAAGCGACCCTCCTGCCTCAGCTTCCAGAGTAGCTGGGACTACAGGTGAAAATACTCTCTTTAGGAGGAATTGTTTTTTGGTACTACCTTACCTTTTGATAACATTTAAAACAATTATTATCATTATTATTTTAAAAAATGAACCTTGGTTGTAAAGCTCTGAGTGAGTGCTCGTTGTTGCCAGTTGAGGGAATCATTTGGGAAAGTGAATAGTTAATTTCTTGGGGCTTCTATTTCTTATCAGTAAAATGGTGGTAATAATATCCACCTCATGAATTATTGGAGTGTTCAACTGCAGTCTGATCTTCAACTGAAAAACATCTTCCTCCACAATTAGAATATTGCAACATTTTCATCCTAGACAGAAAGAAGCGTTTGTCATTTGATTTCATTTGCAACGTCTCCATGCTCTTAGGTACTGTCTCTTTACCCCGACAATCCAAACTGGTTTAGTTAGACATAAAGATGTCTCTGAAGGCCATGGGACCGTTAATGTAAAGGCTTAATTAAATGACAAGTTCAATTCCAACATTACTGATTTACTTGCTGTGGGAAAAGTGTCAAACCTAGAGTCAGTTTAATTGAACTGAAGTGATACCCTGTTTATTCACCACCTACCAAATGGCACTCTGTGTGTGTATGTATGTGCATGCATAAACACATGCACACATGTGCACATGCATGCATAAGTATACATACTTTAAAAATGATACAAATATAGCATATCAATACAAATATAGATCAACTGAGAGCATCATTTTCATGCATGCTCCTAGAACTTTATACCACTGTTTCCACCTCAAACTGTGGGTGGCAGCAGAGACTTGGGAAATATCTTCTGTGCAACTCAGATGACTTTCCAGGGTTATTAATGGCAAGGAAATGATAGCACTAAGTGATGAGAAAGTTGGATCTTTATTTTTTAACTACAATTGACATTCCTTTATCATTTCCCATCTCATTCTTGTGGTCAAAGATGGTGAAAGATGCCTGTGGTCTGGGACCCTCACTGACATGTTGTCTTTTAAACAGGCTTTTCATTATTTTGAGCTGATTACTTTCTCTCTTATTGGAGATTGCAGGCACTCCCTAAGAAATCCTTTTCTTTGGCTGATGCTGTCTTGCATACATCTGACCAGTGTGGCTTTCGGCTTCCTTTGGACCGCAAAGTGCTTCCTAAAGCTAATGGTGGACTATTATATTGAACTTGGCCCAACCCTTCAGTCTTTTGTGCACAGGTCTATCCTTCTGACACGGGCAATGGCCAAGGTTGTCCCAGCTCAGAGGATCAGTGAACTCATGTGACTTTGTTTCCTCCTGAGAAGGACAGGCACACCAGCCTTTGACTTGGCCTCTAGTTCCTGGCTGAACGTGAAAGAGGCACACTGGATGTGGAAACCCACTTTCCCTCCTCTAAGTATTCCTCCTTGAGGCACAGGAGATCAGGGGATGCCTTTGTGGATTCAGAAAAGATTGGCAAAAGTGAAAAGTGGTGCCAACTACTGCTGATGGGGATAGGGGAAGTATATACTCTCATACACTATGGGAAACATCTAATGATGTCGAAAATTATACAGACCCTTAACCCATTCCCAAGATACCATGCCACAAAAGGAAAATAACCAGATACTAAGAATACATGTTAAAAAAAGAAAAAGAAAGCAAACATCAATAAATAGGAAAACAGCTTTATAGACTATAGTTAATTCAATCTATGAAGTATCCTTCAGGCATTAAAAAAGAATGAGCCAGGCCATATTGTTGTCTTAGAAGACATTTTGAAAGCTGTTATTAAATGACAATAGTAAGATGTAGAGAAACATGTAATAGTCACCTTTATAAAATAAATAGGCACAAAATCTATACATATATTTAATACTTTCCCTCTATGTTTTAACTCTCTGCAAATCAAATTCGTCTTACAAACAATGGTCTCATAATCACTGTCAGCATCAAAATCAAGTTCTTCTAGAGAGGATTTGTGTTTGCTTCTATGGGTCACCTGCAGAAGGTCTTACTGAACTGAGGCCACTTTAAATTAAATTCTATTGGTGAGGATTTCCTTTTTTGAGAATCTCTTTGGTTGTGTGAATTCATACCCCAAGTCTGTGTGATGATTAGCTTCTGGTCAAATTCTCAGGAGAGAATTTGTTTTCTTCTTTCTCCCATTGTCAAGGTAGAGGAACAAAGCCTTCCTTGTTGTTCTTTGTGAAGAGCTTACTTCCTGTTTAACCTGACACTGAGAGCCCTTTCCTTTCCTGCTTTTAAGTTAGGGGCTTCTATTAGACTCCTTTGTTTGGATAATTTCTCTTTCTCAGTGGCATATAACAAAATTGTGCATCTTATAATTAATGATATTTATGTATTTATTTGTATTGTAGGACCATGATGAAAAGTGCAGAGGAGTACATATCTAGTTGTTAACATGAGATACCTGAATGGTGGTAGGGTGAAGGAGATGATAGAAAAAGGGAGGGACAAGGATTTAAAAAAACAGAAAGACTGAACAGAAGAGAAGAAGGGTTGTATACCACTTCATATATGCTCTGATCCTATTTATGTGAAATTGTTTCTCTCTGACTGTGTACATTTATAACAGAATTAGAATAAAAGATAAATAATTTAGTCTGTATTGTAAGATTGCTTATGCTCTATTGTTTGGTGAAAAAAAGCAAGTTATATATTAAAAGTATGAGACTATTTAGGGAAAATCCAATGACTAAATTCTTCTCTCTATATAAATGCTTGAGTACATTTAGATGAATGAGTCTAAAGGTATGAAGTGACACATACCAGCCTACTAATTCTATGCCATTTGGGACAAGGGGTGAGAGTTAGATGGAGTGGAGGTGGTTGCGGTGGTGCTGGGAGATGATTAGCTCTTTATAGAACTCTGCATGGTTTCACCTTGCAAACATGTACAGACTGCCTTTATAATTTGAAAAGCCTCACAATGAGTAAAAAAAAATCCAAGTTACTCATGTGACATAATTTGATGCATCCTTCCCTTCCCAGTATAAGAGGTTTAAAAAGACTTCTTAAAAACAGGCTGACAATATCTCCCGGATGGAGAGAGAATTTTTCTAAAAAACCAAGTGAGTCATCATAAGCTGATTCAAAGATTCACAATTTCCTTGGTATTTATTATGCCTAAATTTTCCACATCAGGTTGGGTTATACATAGTTATATCTTTAACAACTACACATAGTTAAGAATGTCTTTATTGATTGTTTTGCTCTTTATTTCCTCAGATGCAATTCTTTCTTTTGATTCTATGTATGTTTCCATGGAAGTATTATAGACATTTCTAGGTCTGAGACAGCCAAAGGAAGGACGAATAAAGGCTTATGGGTAACCATAATGACCATTCAAATAATTTTATTTGAGTTCCCACCAGCCAAACCCTTTCTCCCCTTTTCTATCTGTCTCTCTCCTTCCCTTCCTCAAATATTTGTTAAGCACTTATTATGACACAGATACTTCACTGGATCCTGGAGATACAAGACTGAGGCTGGAGTTCCTGTGGCTGTGTTTAAGGGTGAGGGTAGAGGACTCAGCTCTCTCCTTCATGGCCTCATTAACATTTCCTTCTGTAGCCAAGGCACTGTGGTCTATCCTCCTTGGCCAAGCCAAGCTGTTGCTTCTCCCACTTCTGCAGCTGGGGTCCTATTGGTGAGAACTACTCATTACCCTCTGGCAGTGGCTCTGATTGCTGTTTTCAGTTGTTTCAGCTGTCAATCCATCATGCCACCTATAGGGTGGGTGGCTGCGGCTGCCTTGTGCGGTAGAGCTGGACCTTCACAGCATCTCTGTCTCTTTGCCTGGACCCATCCAGTTTGTACCTCACCTTCTAGGGGATCAGGGTATTTCCTATTCACATGCTGGAGAGTCTCTTCCCAGCTCCACAAAACAGTGCTGGTCTCACCACTTGTGTTGCCTTGCATGCAAATCCGTGATCTTTTCCCCCTTAAGCTCTCATTTTAAATATATATATTTCAAATTAAAAATTTATGTCCATTCCTTTTTTGCTCAAGAACATTATTGGTGTGCCTTATTAGCAGGACAGCTGATGGGGCTCCATTTGTTTCTTTGCTAATTGACTTCCTAGGTCAGAAGGAAAGCTTGAGGATTAGTGAAATTTGCTCTCAGAGGACATTCTCTTGCCTTCAGAAGCCTCTGGCTTGTCTTTAGTTGACACTGCTTTTAAAATTTTTTTATTTTGTCAGAGAACAATACTTCTGTGTGATTCCAATTTTCTGTTTTTTATTTTAGTTTCTATAATTCATTCAACTATTATATTTTGAACATACTGGGAAAAGTACAATGGTAGAAAGAGGATGAAGGTAAAAGAGTGGCAATATATGTCCTTGGCCCTGGCTTCTCTGAGCTTAAAATTTGTGCACCTCAATAGGACAAGTGATCACAGAAGGTTATATGTGATTACGTGAAAAATGAACGATGTGGCCATTGCTGATGGAGCTCAGAGCATAAGGAAACATCCTTTTGGTTAGAAGATTCAGGAAAGGCCCCAGGAAAGAGAAGAGACTTGAATTTGGCCTTGCCGGATAGAAGGATAGATTTGGATTCTAGGCTATTTTCAATGCTAAATATTTCTAATAATATCTGTGACTTTTATCTGAAAATTCCGAGAAGAGATCAATTCTGGGAATTTATCTGAGAAGAGAAATTCCAGAGTAGCTATTTCTTCTGGAAACTCACCATTACTAGTCCGTAGAACTCGTGCTATTTTCAGGTGGGTTGCAAGAGCCCTGGGTTTAGCTTGAATGGATGCTTTGTGTTCTGTGAAAAGTTTCATCATGTGGGGGCAGGAGCAATGATTCTGTAAGGGTACCAAGTAGCTAAACATCTTGGGCTGATGTTCAAGTTGAGGCTATATTTCCATCTGTCCATGCTTCCCTTCCAGCATGTTAGCTATGGTTTGTAAATTAAACCCACGTCTAGAAAAAACGGAAGCACTATGTATTCTCCAGCCAGGAGTGATGTCAACGATGCCTTCTATGTAATTCCAAAGACAGTATTTCTAATGAGGTGGTAGAAGAGAAGGGTATTGGCATGGTAATGTGAAGGGACAAGAAAATAAAAGACGCAAGGGGGGAGGAAGGAGGAATACAAACTCTTCTGGGAGAAAGTGTATTATTTTCCTCTTTCTAGGTCTATGACAGAATTTATCATAGTCTCAGAGAGAATATCCTTCTTGAATAATGTTCTTTAATGTACTTCTTGTATTTCTTAGAAAAAATATTATAATCTCATTGAGCATTTATTCCCAGTTGGAGACTGCAGATTTATGTCTGCATCTCAGGCTCACGCTTGGGTATGTACTCGTGATACAAAAGTGGATGGATATCTGTATTATGTAAATTGTGATTTCTCCTTCTTTGTGATGTCTTTCTTTCTGCTGTGTGCATACAGTTGAATTCATATAAGTAAATCTGTATCTGATGCATTTCCACGGTAATCAATGACAAGGTGATTGTTTCAAGTTTGGTGGGGGGAGTCACTGACTCCTTTAAGAATTTGTAGAAAACTGTCTATCTTTCCTGGAAAAAAATGTACCTATGCATCTACATAAAAAATATGGCCTATTATTTCAGGGCATCCATAGCCTATTTGTAGATGCCTGGGCACAGATTGCCATCATGTCAAAAGAGGGAAAGCTTTCTCCCATTGGGCTCACAGAGAGCTGAGGGAGCAGATAGAGTTCGTCAGCAATGAGAGATGCTAAAGCTGTGGAGAAATGGGGGTTAAAATGCATTGGCAGCTCCAAAGGCCTGAGGAGAGACATGGTGCCAGGGACCACAAATTGCTGAAGAACCTGAACTCCAGGAAACCTGGACAGGAATGTTATAGTACTGACCCAATTTCTGCAACCAAAACCAAACCAAAACAAAGGCTGTTTTAGTCTGTTGTCCACCAAGTTCCTGTTTTACAGCTACAAGTTTATTGCCTGTGACTTTTGAGGGACGGAAGACCATGCAGGAATTTCTCCAGCTCTTGGACCAGATCAAAATGAACAGAAGGAGTGAGTCATTACCGGAGCACCAATAATGCTGGGTGAAGCCTGAGCCAAAGATTTCTCAGGCTGCAATCTGGATCCTTGGTATCAGTGGTTTCACCTTGGGCCCAGGTATCATTCCATCGCAATGGTTAAGAGAATCAGAACCGGCCGGGCGCGGTGGCTCACGCTTGTAATCCCAGCACTTTGGGAGGCCGAGGCGGGTGGATCACGAGGTCAGGAGATCGAGACCACGGTGAAACCCCGTCTCTACTAAAAATACAAAAAATTAGCCGGGCGCGGTGGCGGGCGCCTGTAGTCCCAGCTACTCGGAGAGGCTGAGGCAGGAGAATGGCGTGAACCCGGGAGGCGGAGCTTGCAGTGAGCCGAGATCGCGCCACTGCACTCCAGACTGGGCGACAGAGTGAGACTCCGTCTTAAAAAAAAAAAAAAAAAAAAAAAGAGTCAGAACCATTTCTTATCTATCTGTTGTTTTTTATTTGTTTATAAGATTAAAAATGTTTGTGTTCTTTATTTAATTAAACTACAAGATAAGAAGTGTCGAAGTTGTGCAAGAAAGAATAGCTCATTCCAAAAGAAAATTGCCAGCCATGCGTATCTCCAAAAGGAGAGAAAGAGAAGAAATTAACCCTGGGCCAATCTGAACATTTTAAGAGACTAAGTATCCAGTGGTAATATCCTTCTAGAAAGCTATTCAAGCCTAGTGTCATTTAGCATTAAATAATATAATCAACTTCCATTTTTCTAGTTAAGAGTCTTCAAACTATGGCCTACAGGCCAAATCTGGCTTGCATTTGAGTAGCTGTCACACAGCCATATGGACCATGAAGACGAAGATATTAACTATCTGGCCTTTTATGGAAAAAGTTCTTCAACTCTTGTTTCAGCTGATGAAGCAAATTTCTAACATTTTGGCTTTTCATATAAGGGGAGACTATACTGGTTAGGCCAATGCAAATGTTGTCTGCTTGATAGTTTTATTCTCTTCATAAAATTATAAGCTGCCATTCTTGTTGTGTATAACAGTTTCTTGGAGGCTCTGTTAGTCTGAGTAGGTAACATTAAGTCTGATCATTGTTGGAACACTGTTTCTGAGCATGAAGTTGAGGATAAGATTAGGGCCTGAAATTAATTCAGCAATTCCATGCCTCTCCTTCGTGACTGTAATGGTTTGAGTATGGGCTGTCCCCTATGAAACTCATGTTGAAATTTTATTCCCGATATAAAGGTGTTGAGAGGTGGTGGGACCTTTAAGAGGTGTTTGGGTTGTGAAAATGAGCAGGTATTAATGCCTCTCAGGACTGGATTAATTCTCATGGAACTGGATTAATTACTGCATGCAAGAGTGTTTTGTTATAAAGCAGAGGCTTCCCCATAAGTTTTGTCTCTTTTGCACATGCTCCCTTACCCTCTGCTTTTCTGCCATGTTATGATGCAGTACGAAAGCCCTCACCAGAAGCTTCCACCACGCTCTTGGACTTCCAACTCTCCAAAACTGAGCCAAATAAACTTCTGTTCTCTATAGATTACCCAGCCTCAGGTATTCTGTTATGGCAACAGAAAACAGACCAAGACAGTGACCCATGGGAGGGAGGGCCACCTGGCATTGTCTGGGTAGTTGTTCTTGCATCTCTGGGAACTGATGGCCTTTCCCCTGTAAAGGTCTAAAGCTCCATTTCAATGTTTCAACTACTTGCTTTAGCAATTTAGAACATGTTGAAGAGTCTGAATTGATATATTTACCTCTTTTCTATTTAAATAATCTCTCTTCTTTCTTTCAAAAATATTTAAAAGTAGCCAGTGTCTTTTGTAGTCATACAAATCAGTGCTAGATTAGAAAAGTCCAATAGATCTGGGATTCTCGCAGTAGGGCTTGCAATTACTCTTCAACTCATTCAGCCCTATGTTTCCCCAAACTACCTCCATTGGCTTAGAGTAGATTTGAGGACATATGTTCCTTTAATCACAATTAAATGAAGTGACTATGGGATATTTACATGGAGCTTTAAAAAATTTATGTACATAACACTAATGGCATCTAGTAGTTTACTTATTGCATTTTAAAATTTGAGCAGTGTATTATTCATAGCTGGTCAGAAATCCATAATGCATGAACGTCCTCCGGTGCACTCTTGCTTGTATGCATGTTTGACTCTCCAATTTCCTAAGGTTGTCCCTGGGAAATGCTGACACCCATTGCATACGTAAACACTTCCTAATCACATGGCCTTTCTGTGGGTGGATGGCTTTTTTCTGAGGATCTCAAAACAGTTTGCAGGCATGATCCCATCAGTTTCTGTAAAATTCTGAGGAGTATGTTAGAGACGGATGCTGTCACCTGGACTTTACAGCTCAGGGGATGGAGACACAGATCATTTAAATGGGAAACATCAAGTGCATGGCCTTTCAGCACAGTGGGACAGAGAATGAAAGATTCCCAGCACTAGATCAATCAATCAGCCAATCAGTATTTATTGAGTGCATATCCTTAGCTCAGCATGGGGCTAGTTGCTATGCTAGACTATTTTATGTCTTGCTTATATGATTTGGGTCTTCTGCTATCTTGAAAAAAATATTCTGTCGGTGAATTTTCTTAAATATAAGCTATAAATTAAGAGGGAATAAGCAGGAAGGAATTATGAGATGATAAAGGTGTGTGGGCGGGAATAGAAAGTCACCTTTGGAAGGCAAGTATCCTCCGAATATGATGATATTGAAGATTTCTTATTCTATTTCTAAGACAATTTTCAAGGCAATGAATAAAGCACAGCAATGTTCCAGCATTAACATTAGTTAGTTAAGTACACTTCTGTTATCTCTCATCCAGTTGATTTTCTGGCTAAGCCTACCTATCAATACCTAAACCATGACTACCACTCACCACAGTATTTGTGTGTGTGTGTGTGTGTGTGTGTGTGTGTGAGACACAGTCTCGATGTGTTGCCCAGGCTAGAGTGCAGTGGCACAATCTCGGCTCACTGCAACTGCCGCTTCCTGGGTCAAACGATTCTCCTACCTCAGCCTCCTGAGTAGCTGGGACTACAGGTACATGTCACCATGCCTGGCTAACTTTTGTATTTTTAATAGAGATGGGGGTTTCACCATGTTGGCTGGGCTGGTCTCAAACTCCTGACCTGAGGTGATCTTCCCACTTTGTTCTCCCAAAGTGCTGGGATTACAGGTGTGAGCCACTGTGCCCAGCCACAGTACTGATTAGACAATATTTTTGTGCATTTTAAATGCTACTAGAAAGTAAACAATTTAAAGTTGATGCTTTTGAAAAGATGATAAATCATGAACCAAAAGTATCCTGATATAATGTCATTTCACCCCTACTACCATCTTAATAAGGATACTTTATTTTTTATTTTATTATTATTATTTTTTGAGATGGAGTCTCACTCTGCCACTCAGGCTAGAGTGCAGTGGTTTGATCTTGGCTCACTACAAGCTCCACCTCCCAGGTTCATGCCATTCTCCTGCCTCAGCCTCCCGAGTAGCTGCGACTACAAGCGCCTGCCACCACGCCTGGCTAATTTTTTGTATTTTTAGTAGAGATGGTGTTTCACCATGTTAGCCAGGATGGTCTCGATCTCCTGACCTCGTGATCCGCCCACCTCGGCCTCCCAAAGTGCTGGGATTACAGGCGTAAGCCACCATGCCCGGCCAAGGATGCTTTATTTTTTTAAATTTTCATAGAGACAGGATTTCATTCTGTCACTCAGGTTGGAGTATAGTGACATGATCATAGCTCACTGAAGCCTCAAACTCTGGGGCCTGAGTGTTACTCTTGCCTCTTAGCCTTCCGAGTAGCTAGGACTATAGGCATATGCCATCACACCTGGCTAATTAAAAAACAAAACAAAACAAACTTTTTTGTAGAGATGGGGTCTTGCTATGTTGTGCAGGCTGGGCTATAACTCTGACCTCATGTGGCCCTCCTCCCTTGGCCTCCCAATTCCATCTGGGATGATAGGCATGAGCCACCATGCCTATCTTAACAAGGATAGTGTAGAGAACAGCATAAAAATGAAGCCCAGGAGAAGGACTTAAATCATATAATTGTGTGACTACTAAAGAATTATCTAAGATACTGATCTATTTTTATAAACTAGAAACCGAAGAACAGAGACATGAAGTATCTTGGCCCAGACACACAGCTAGGTAGAGGCAGACTATGATTAGAAATCCAAGTATATGGACTTTAAGTCTGGGTCCCTTTCCACTTACCTCAAACTTTCATGCTTAGTAGAGGATGCAGAGCAATCAAATTGATGTCCCCACCTCTGTTAATTGGTAAATTAGTGCAAGTTTTGGGAAATCATCTTCTTGGAGAGAATCATGAATTTCTCTTAGTCACATAGATGTTCTTTATTCAGTAGCATAAATGTTCTCAGAGACTATGTTTTGAGCTTGAGAGAGAGCCAAAGTTCCCTGCTGCCAAATTCTCCAAAAAATCCTTACAGGCATTAACTGGAACCTGGGATGCTGCACTAGTAGGTGATAGCAACTGCTTAATGAGGTGACCCCATACAGTGTGATCAATAGAGAGCTTCGTTGGGAACCTTATCTCCTCAGGAACTCACCCACTCTCAAGACAAATGCAAAGGGCACAGTGGGCAAAGAGGCAGGGTGAATTAGTGTCAAGGAACAACTTTAATTCATGGGAGTCATACATCAGAGGGAACTGAGCATGGCTTAGTTTTGTCACAGGAATAAAATGAGAAGCCCTGGAAAGTTGGCACTTTGTCAAAATGCCATTTATGAGTTCAGCAGTACATACTCTTCACTTGAGGCAAAACTGGCTGGTTCACTTGGAAGTTGTTTATGAACTTCAGTGGGTATACATCTATGGAAACTCCTTCCAATGAGGTACATGGTTAGGCAGTGTAGCATTTCTTCTTTTACAGGGGAGAAAACAAGAGATTGATTTTTAAATTCCCCAAACTGTAGAAGCAACTATAGGGAGAATGGCTATTTTTGGACTGGAGGTCTCCCAACATTTAGTGTAAAGGACTTGTGCAGATCAATAGTGGTGAAAGTCCTTCCAGCTGGTTGACTGGCAGTTCCTGAACCATCCCCACCCTTGTCAGGTGGTGGCCTGGATGTTAGTATATAGATACACTGAAGTATGTTTCAAGGAGCACCCCCACTCCCAGCTCAGTAACTCACAGCCAAGGCTTGGAGTGGGGCCTCAGAGAGACATGGACTTCACTGCTGGTTCCACCATTCATGTCTCTGCACCCATTTGCCTCCTTTCTGAAATGGTAGTAATAATACCTTCATTACAGAGCTGCTATGAGGAGGAAGTAAATACGAATCTATGTCAATGTGCCTGGTGCAGAGGAGTGCTCTCCCATGCTAAGTCCACTCCCTTTCAGATCATTAATGGTGAAGTCCTAGTATCAATGGTCACCTCTTGTGTCTGCAGTAGTAAGAGGTCAGCTGCTAGTCAAAACCTCATAAAGTTTCTTTGGCATTAATAGCCTCATTTCCTCACACGTATACCGGTGTTATAACGATATGGACTTCGCAGGGAGAGAAGAAGGAAGAGAGGAGGATAGAGAGAATCTAAATAGTGTGAGTGGCTTCATTCACATTCCACTCAGTGAGCATAAACCATGAAGTTAGCATGACATGGGAGGTATGAATGTGATGTTACTCCAGTGGATCTCCATTGCTTCAATTGCTGCATCCTATATAGGGTGTAAGTAGTCCACATAAGCTGTATGATTCTGGTACAGAATTTTATGTATGTGTGCATAAAATGTGCACACATATATTTTCCCAATAACATGGCTCCTTAACACAACCGACTCTCTGATTGGATGTTTCATCAAAGAAACAGCCCCCTCTTCTAATACTATGTCACGCTTATTGAAAGATGGTATTATACTGGTCTTTAACAAACTGTCTTTTTGGAGGGTGTTTTCCAAGATAATTTTGATGATGGGTAATGTCTGTCTTTTCCTCTGACATTAGCACATATTCCCCAGTGAGAAAGCTCTGCTGTAAATCCTCCAAGCCAGCCAGGGTTATTGTGGGGATCAGGTGAGATAATAGTTATGAAAGAGCTGTGCAAAGGGTAAGGCTGCAGACTGATGCAAGATGCTGTTGTTAGTAATGACTTCTGATTGTAACTTTTCTTTCAGGCTTTGGGTATATGGATCAAAGTGGAATATTTTGCTTTTATTTTCATGGACTTGATTTTTCAGCCAAAGCTATCAGAATACTCAATGAAAAGGATTATGAAAGATGTTTAGGGAAAATGGCCACCTTGCCTTCAGGTGGTCATGTCACTGTTATTAAACAATTGGGATTAGAGACACCTGTGAAGCATTCTGATTAAAGGCCTAGGATAGAGACTGAAAATTTAGCATTTTCAATTAGCTCCACAGGTGCATCTGACTTCAGAAAAATCAGAAAGAAAGGGAATAAAATGTGTGTGTGTGTGTGTGTGTGTGTGTGTTTCAATGAGAATCAAAAGGAGAAAATATAATTCTTGCATGAAACTCCTGAGAAGTCCTTTTATTGTTAACGTCTCATTCTAATTCTAGTGCGGAAATGCAATGTTTGAGGCAGACAGTATCTTTTCAGATGATTTATCTCAAGGCCTAGGATTTATTACTCATTTACAAATTTCTAGGTCTTAGAGATTGTAGATACTAGTAAGGAGCTTACCCCTACCCTGAAAAAGGAGGGAGTAGAGAGGTTATCTCTATCTAGAGACAGTGAGAGCTCCCCTAGGGAAGCTGTGGTTTCTGTTTGAAGGATGAAGACCATATGGGGTGTAAGGAAAATGGCTGTGCTGCAGCCAGGCAGGCATAGGGCAGGAGGCATAGGCCGAGGTAAAAAGCCTAGATGACGCAGTGGGATTGGGGCACAAGCACACAGTCTCTTGTCTTATACAATCATCACCATGTAGACATAACATAGAGAAGCTCACCAGCTGGCTCTCAGCCACTATTGTTTGTGTGGTGTATAACTGTAACAGTGACACTGTGAAGGAGCTGCTGAATAAAGCCATGTCTCATTTACCTGCTGTCTCTCATGTGCTCTTCCAGCTCCCTGCCCCACATCCACCCACTCCCCTCGGACCTTAGCTGGGGCTGGACCTCAACCCTGAGCATGACATGGGACAATCTGAAGAAAAGGACCCAAAGGAACACATAACCCAGACTTGCATCACTGCTCCCCTATTTGAAAAATATCAGAAAATTGTTATTTGCTGATTTTGGAATTTTTGGTGGTAATTCCAAAGTTCTTTATAGACGAATGCAAAACAAAACAGCAACAGCTCTTTTTCAGAGATGAGCAGGCTAGTGAGAAAAGTGATGATTTGGATTTGGATGGTTTTGGAATTTCCTTATTTTTTTTGTATGAGCCTTGTCCTAAATCTTCAGAACTCTGTAAGTTCTGAAGTTCTAAAGTTCTGAAGTTGTGAAGTTCTAATACTTAACCATTGCAGGTCGGTTTTAGGGGTTGGTAGTTTTTAAGGAGTTCAGATAAATTCTGGTCACTAAGTTGAGCTTCTAAGGGTTTAGATCTATTGCTATTGAAAGCTGTTTGTTATCTATGACTCCTCCTTGGTGTAATTCTCTCCTGGATAATTTCTTTCTTGGAAAGAAAATGGATTTTCAAAGAATAAGGTTTGAGCCTCATAGAGATTTTTGTTGGTTTTCAATAATGTTGGCTTAGGAAAAGCCAAACCAAAGCCAAAACACAACTTCCAGGAAGCAGGTACTGTATTTCGGGGTCATTGTGGAACTGAGCTGAATGAAAGGAGGGTATCCATCATGGAAATGGTAATTATAGAGAACTGAAGCCACATTGTGAGGTAAGGGGAATACAAGTAGCAAATATGAACCAGAAACCCAACCAGGGTGGGAACCAGTATCAGAAACAAAGGCCAAACCAGAGTCAGTGAAACCAGGGTTCTGGGGTGCTTTAGGGCTCATGAGTCCTCTCTAATGAGCTTCACAGAAAGACAGAGCTTGGCCCACATCCTGGCTCTTCTACTTGCTGTGTGCGTATGATTGAGTTACTTAACCTCTCTGATCCTCAAAAGCCTTATGTATCAATTATGTTAATTAATAATTAGCATGCATGAGAGACCTGCTGGTATAATTAATATTCATGTTAGTATTATTACCATGCGGTCCTCTGCCTCTCCTAATAGGCGACATTGGCCAGTTGTCTTGGTCATGTGGGTGAGGCCAGCCTGAGAGACAGACATGAATCAACTGGTCACTCTGCTCTTGTTAGAACTGGTTCTGTCACGGGTGACTACTCTACCTTGTCAGTCAAACCCTGGCAGGATCCTTCACATTAATGAAGCTTGCATGACTGCTCCATTTGACTTTGCCTCCTCTGCATCAACACGAGCTTGATTTTCTCATTAGTGGAGCATTTGCTAGGAATTATTTTCCATAGGAATTTAGTTACTAATCCCCGTTGTGATAGCAAAATCAACAAGGAGTCCCTTGAGACAGTCAGGGTCTCAGCAGGAAACAGATGGCACACTCAAATTGGATAATTTGTAGAGTTTAATAAAGAAATTATTTAGGAAAGTAGGGCCAAAATGTAGAGAAGCTACTATGGGTAGTGCAGAAGCTGAGGGCTAGACACTGCCATGTACTCTTCCCATTCCTATCCAGAGAAGAGGGGAGGCGGAGAAGTTGTCAGTATCTAAGGGTTTGTCAGTATCTAGAGACAGCGAGCACTCCCCAGAGGAGCTGTGGTCTCTGTCTGAAGGATGCAGACCATCTGATGCAACCTGCCAAAAAGAAACTGAAGGACACAGAACTCAGCCTTGCCTTCTTGCCTCCCTGTGGTCTCCTGCTTGTTCTGCCCTTTGGCCAAACCCAGTGGAAAGGCAGAGAGCAAAGGAAATTTTGATGCCGATTTGGTCTATTCAGGTCAGCCTCCTGGGGCACAGATCAGAGTGGGGAAGGGTGCTGAGTGCAGCTGGGGATGCAAAGAGAAGATCCTCTGCTCACCCTCTTAGAGGCCATCTGCTGCCAAGTGTTGTCATGGTAATTATGTTGGGGTCTATTAAGTGATGTGTGCCTGATATATTTTTTTGTTTGTTTGTTTGGTTTTTGTTTTTGTTTTTTGAGACAGAGTCTCACTCCGTCACCCAGGCTGGAGTGCAATGGCACAATCTCTACTCACTGCAACCTCCACCTCCTGGGCTCAAGCGATTCTCCTGCCTCAGCCTCCTGAGTAGCTGGGATTCTAGGTGCCCACCACCACGCCCAGCTAATTTTTGTGTTTTTAGTAGAGACAGGCTTTCACCCTGTTGGCCACACTGGTCTCGAACTCCTGATCTCAAGTGACTTGCCTGCCTAGGCCTCCCAAAATGCTGAGATTACAGGTGTGAGCTACCGTGTCTGGCCGTGTGCGTGACATGTATTACAAAAATAAATTTACTGAATCCTGAATCACCCCACAGAACTTGATGGCACTAATTTAGAGTCAGGCAGCTCTACGTTCTACTCTGGTTCTACCACTTATTATCTCTTTTACACTCTTACCAAGTCACTTAAATTCTCTCAGCTTCAGTTTCTTCACCTGTAAAATGGGAGTAATGAGACTTCCATGACAGAGTTATCACTGAATTCAGTGAAATAACGGAAATGAAAATATATCCAAATATCCATACTGTATACACACACTATAGAAGATTATACAGAGAGACTGGGTTTTGGTTCTTCTATTGTCAAAGAACTATGTTGCATGCTGGGTGAAAAATTGCTATTCCAGTGAGCAAAAACTAAGACACTTGGAAATCTATGTGGTGTTCTACTAAAATATGACTTTGGTTCTCTCTGGGGAGCCTAAAACTTCCATTTGATGTTAAGATTGCATATTAATTTATACCTACGGAAGCCTTGTATGACATTTCCAAATCTGTCTGTAAGATAATGGCTCTAAATGGTTTATGACTTTGAAAAAATCTAATAAATATAGTAACTTTGTACCTCAGTGTAATGAAAAAAAGAGATGTTTTGGGATATATCATTTCTCATTGAAATGCATTACTGTTTCCCACTAGCATAAATCTTAGAACTGGAGATCCTCTGTCAGCTCATTTCTTAAAGGAGAGTCCCTGAATGAACAGACTACGTGAGGCTGTTCTCCACTGGCCCTTCCAGCCCTGGCAGGTCAGAGCACAGCTAAGACTAGAGTCAAATGGCCCAGGCGTAGGGCATTTTGAGGAGACATCACACAGATGCATTTTCCCTACAGTACTTAACCTCCTACCCTCTCCTCCCACACAGCAATCCATTCAACTCTGCCTCCCTCCTCCCAAGTGTGTTCCTAATTGCCTGTGATGTTATTAAATAAAACATGTGAAGCTGGATTTTTCAAAAAGGAGTTTCTTTCATACAAAAGCCTAAAAATGAAGCCACAGATGAATCCCAAATCGGGGATTATACATACTCAGAGAATGGTAAGGGGAGTACCAAGGGAGAACAGGACACAAGTAGGAGACAAGAAGAGGAGCAGTTAAAATGTAGGTCCTGCTAAGACCCTGATCCAAGGGAAAAAGTGCTTCAGGGAACTTAGCTTATTTGGCTGCTAGAGCAGAAGCTGGGCTCAGCTCAAATGCCTAGACCCCTTTAGTGCATTGTTCAACAGCAAAGTTCTCAATCTTTAGAATTTTTTTTTCTTCTACCTTGACCTGCATCTTAGCTAACATTTACATGCTCAATACTTTCCACAAACATAACCAAGATTTTATGCCAATTCCCACTGCACTGTATCCTTTTCTCTTCCCAAGTTGGAATGCAAAGGAAAGGCAGGCCATTATAGGGATAACCATAATTCTGTTCCAACATATATAAATATTAACAAATGGGCATGAGCATCCAAAAATATGCTGGTTTTATCTCAAAACTATATCCAGACTCTAACCACTTGTCTCCAACTCTACAGCAATCACTTTGGCCAGAGCCATGACTCTATCTCACTTGGGTTATTGCAAGAGCCTCCTAACTAGTCTCCCTGCTGCTCCCCTCTTTTGTCCCTCTAGTTTATTCTAAACACAACAGCCACAGTGGTCCTTTGAAAATGCAAGTCAGACCATATTACTCCTTTGTGCAAAACTTGTGCCAGTTATCCATGTCATTCAGAGTAAAAGCCATAACCTTACAAAGATCTATGAGGTCTTCTGTGATCCAGCCTCTTGATAGTCTCATCTCCTACCACTCTCCCATTCACTGTGTTCCAGCCATCCTAGTCTCCTTCCTGTTCTTCAATTAAGAATACTCTCACCTTAGGGCCTTTGCACCAGCTCTTCCTCCTGTCTGGAAAACTCTTCTCCCATGGGTTTGGATAGGTAAATTCCTCACCTCTGTCAGGTCTTTAATTATCACTTTTCCCTCCAGGCCTACCCTGGCCATTCCATTTAAAATAGCAACACAGTCCATCCCTGCACCCCAATTCCTGATCCTTATCGTCCTGTTTGCTTCCCTTCCCCTAGCATAGCACATATCATTTACCATACTACACATTTAAAAAATGTATTGTGCTTATTTTCTCATAGAATAAGCTCCATGAGGGCAAGAGTTTTTGCTTGTTTGGCTCATGATTTATTTCAAGCACAAAAAACATGACAAAAAATGAATACATATTATTGCTTGAAAGGCATTTTCTGATTTATTCAGCAGGCATAAACTGAGTATCTACTCTGCGATTGGTATTGTTCTAGATGCTGAGGCAAAAAGATGAACAAAGTCAGATACAATTTCTGTTCTCAGCTAGATTAGAGCCTGTTGATGAATCCGAAACATTAACCCAAAAATAGTGGTGAGTGCTCCACTTAGCTTTTGTGCTCTGAGTTAATTAAGTAACCTGTGAATCGTAGATTCTGAATAAGAGGAGACATCAATCAAATATTACTGCTGTCAAATAAAAAATAATACAAGTTTGGATATAAGTAAATGTCTTAGTCTGTTCCTGCTGTTATAACACAAAACCTCAGATTAAGTAAATTCAAACAATAGACGTTTGTTTTTTAGTTCTAGAGGCTGGGAAGTTCAAGATCAAGGCACTGGTAGATTTGGTTCCTGGTGAGGCTCTCTGTTTCAAGGATGGCACCTTGTAGCAAGTCTTGAGTTTTTCAGAGAGGAGGAAGAGCTAAGACTGTGACTCTGAAAAGAAGAAGGCAGGGTCTTAAAATGTAACAAACTGTTCAGATATCACAATAAGGGAAAAGATAAGGCAGGAAATGTTTGTGGTCAGACACATGGGGTGGGCTGTGGGCCTAAGATGGATCTGAGGAGTTACAGAGAGGGAGTCCTGGGCCCAGTTGACCTAGCTTAAAGTCATGTCAAGTATAAAGTCTGATGAGCCTTGTCCATGTTCACAAGCAAAAGTTAAGGTTTAAACATAAGGAAGTTGATGGCTTTTGCTTCCTTTCTTAATATAGTTGCTCCCTTCGGGGTCATATTTGCTGCTGTCTTAAGAGTGATGTATTAAGGTAATCAGAAACAGTGAAAATACTAGTTTGCATTTATTACTGTTGACCATTAGGCTAACATAGCAAAGTCCCTTTAAACCTGGCAATGGATCTCATATGTACACTGTATACTAGGTTGTGTGCATAGTGATAGGCATATACATCTTCACTGCACCGGAGAAATAAAAGGCAGTCCAGAGAATTCAGCAGTGGAGTTGGATTTTTGCAACCATTATGGGAATCCTTTAGCTTTTCAAAATGGCCTCAGTGTTTGCCAACCAATAATGCTTTATGCTTGTAACAAACTTTATGCTTTTAACTAAACATTGTTACCAATGCTGTGGTACCAGATCCCTGCTGTTAAGCTTGTTTTATTGAGAGGTATACTATTCATATAAACACTGTAGGTGAAAGATGAGAAAACACCAATTAATATCAAAATGAATCTGCTCAATGAACTACAAAACTGACAGTTCATCTGGAGCCCATTAAGACTACTGTAACCTGCTACCAAAGAACTGCATTTTTATAGTGAAAAATACTTCTCACAGGAGGCTGTCAACTAAACCACAGTATCTTAGATTTTATTTGAGAAAGTCAGTAGCCGTTCCCAACTTTAATCACACATGCTTTGGCCTCCTATAAGTACATCTGGCATTTAGGCTGTGAAATACACTATGGGGCCTTGAATTCTCTGACTGAGTTACTGATAAATTCACTGAAATGTGTACCAGCTTTTAAAATAAGTCCATAAAAAATGTGTCTACATTCCGAGTCATATAGTTGTTCTAGTTGGAAGAGTATTGGGTAGGCAGGGAGAAAAGCAGAGACAAGCTTGGGGGCAGGAATGAGGGGTGACATTAAGTGTTCCTATAATGGCCCTGTCACTTCCTGGGATTCCTGTGTTACAGACATCATGACCTTTACACCCCACCACAGGCTTGTGATGGGACGGAGTCCCCATTTGGTAGATAAAGAAACAGAGACTCAGAGAAGTTAATTAACCTCCCCTAGTCACACAACTAGAAGAGGTAAGATACAGATGGGAACTGAGGTTTGTCTGACGGGTCCAGGCCTGTCTTATTTCACCAATTCTAGCTTCAGGGGTGTCTACTGTTTAGTGTATGATCTTAAGCAAATCACACGGTTGCTTTGGTTTTCTGTTTTCTCTGTTGTAAAATGGAGATAATACCACGGATACAATCTGCTTCACAAGGGTGATGTTAAATTAAATCTATGTGAAAGCACACTGAAAAAGCATTAAGAGCTTTACAAATAGAAGTCATTGTTGTTATGGAATTGAATGTAATTAGTGTGGTTTTTTTTACCTGCCTGGAATATATTTGCTGTTGTCTTTTTGGTTCAGAAACACCACTATAGATGGATCCTTGGAGGAACACTGCTAGTCACAGAACATTTAACATGAGCTCAGGAACTCGCCCTAAACACAGAAACAGGACAGAGAGACTCTGCATGCTTGTTGGATGCATGAAAAGTACGATATCTCTATGGTCCACTAATTGAACCTATTTCCAAATTAATAGAATTAATGTTTAAGGTAATTTTTTCTTCTTTTTTCTTTCATTTCATGGGGGAGATGGTGTTTATGATCTTTCAGAAATTGCTTGACCTCTGTGAACTTGTGTTTCCTTACTGGTAGGATAATAATAATGCTATCTACCTCAGAGTGCTTATCTATTCATTTATTCCACAAATATGCTGAATGCCTACTATACATTGGGCATTGTTTTAGATGCTGGGGAATACAGCAATGAACAAGACAGACAAAAACCCCTACTCACTTACATCCTAGTGATTGATAAAGATAATACATAAATAAGGCCGGGCGCGGTGGCTCACGCTTGTAATCCCAGCACTTTGGGAGGCCGAGGCGGGCGGATCACAAGGTCAGGAGATCGAGACCACAGTGAAACCCCGTCTCTACTAAAAATACAAAAAATTATCCGGGCGTGGTGGCAGGCGCCTGTAGTCCCAGCTACTCGGAGAGGCTGAGGCAGGAGAATGGCGTGAACCCGGGAAGCGGAGCTTGCAGTGAGCCGAGACTGCGCCACTGCACTCCAGCCTGGGTGACAGAGCGAGACTCCGTCTCAAAAAAAAAAGAAAAAAAAAAAAAGATAATACATAAATAAGAAAAATAAGTAGAATATAGAGTATGGTAGATGGTGGTAAGTGTGAGGAAGAAAATTAAGCAGGAAGGAGAAATGAATTATTTGGGTGTGCTTTACTTAGACATGCTTGCTGAGAAACTGCTATGGTTTGAATGCATGTGTCCCTCCAAAATCCACATGTTGAAACCTAAGGGCATTAATCCTATTCACAAGGGCTGAGCCCTTTTGACCTAATCACTTCACAAAGACCCCACTTTCTGATACCAGCAGTGGTATTTATGGACTGTTTATTAATTACCCAGTCTAAGGTATTTTGTGATAGGAATAGACTAAGGTATTTTGTTAGCAGAAACGGGCTAAGACAGAAGGCCTCACAGGAAAGTGGAAAGTGGTAATTAGCAATGACTAAAGTAACTGAGACAGGGAATCATGTGGCTATCTGGAGATAAAAGCATGCCTCATGTGTTGTGTGTGAGTGTAGTGTGTATGGGGGAATCACAAATGAAATAACAATATTGCTCATAGCAGGTACTCAATACTTGTTTGCGAACTATGAAGAAACAAAAAATATGATGCGTCCACAGATTCTGTAAAGGGAAATATGAATCCAGAAAGAAGGGCTTTACAAATAAAAATGCAAAGCAAAAAATGAAAGCACCATTCACCTTAAACTGGCAACACTGAGCGTGTGAAGAAATCTTGGTGAAATTTTTATCAATCAGTTGCCAACAGCCAGCCCAGCCCCTGTGCATGCCTGAAGACTTGTACTGACTTAGTTATTGTTCATCTGCATACTAGAATTCAACATGGCCTTGGGTAAATTTTATGAACTGCAGCTCCATCAGAAGTAGCAAGGGGAGATAGCTTTTAAGCTTGATGTCAAAGAGGACACGGATCCCTCTCTCAGCCCTTCCTTTGTAGTTGCCTCTATAATAGGATATTGAGCTTAACGAACCGTTGATCTGACCAGCTCTAGCATTCTATGATTCTTTTCAGTGACCTAGGATGACTTTTTACTGGACTCTGAGATAACAAATAGGTTTTAGCTCTTGTTCCAACTCTGGTTAGTTGGTAGTGACTGACGGAAGTACAGTAGTGATAAATGCTAAGCCCTCTTTGGGCTCATCAGGAAAGACGGCTGTGATTAATTAGCAATGTCTGCCATGGAGGTAGAGATGGTTGCTCACATTTTCCTACCCTGTACATCTCCATGTACACTGTATGAGAAACTGAGCCAAAACATGGGAAACAAAGCCTTTTGCTACAGGCTAATGTTTAAAGACCAAACTCCCCTAGATGTGAAATAACAGAGGTGTATGTATTATAACTTGATAGGAAGACTCTTCAAGGAGAAACTGAAAGTCCATGTGACATTTGCAAAGCATCAGAGATTTGTGAATGAACTCTGGTTATGTTAGAAATAGACAGTAAAGTAATGGGAAATGAGGATAGATCAAGCTTTGATTTATTTGGCCATTTGATACCACCTTTGACAACTTTGTCTACCTTGATATGTCAATAAAGTTATTAAAATGAAATGTGAAAAAAATGTAGAGCACTAGAGCATAAGAGAGTCTCATTTCTAAGTCATGGTGCCCAGCCGACCAAGGGAAGCTGAGCCCTGGGCATAGAATTACTGCTTTAATTCCAGGCTGCCACTCTCCTCTGCTTGACACTTGACAATGTACTTAAAAGTGCTCCTAAGCACATCGAGGGAAATGAGTAAGTAAATAATTGGTTGCCCCTTTAAAAATAGAAAATATCAGGCTAGGGTTTAATTAACTGCCATAAATTATTCTCAAGCTAACTGTTCAAAGAGGAGCCACTTTTACCCTTTGCCTCCGATGAAGGAATATGGTTTAGGTTATTTACAGTTTCACTTTCTAAAGAGGAAGTATGACGTAGTGAGTTTCCCATCACTGAGAATACTACGGGAAAATTTTCTGTACTACTCTGTTGGAGATTAGACTGGAAAACTAAGCATCTCCAAAGATGCTTTTCTTGAAGCCATTCATGAAATGTGTTTTGGGCAAGGCTTAGCAAAATGAATAGAGCACTCATTCTTTTCTATTTTTGAAAAATGTTACCCATTTCTGTATAAACCCATTATTCACGTGAGGATAAATAAGGCTCATCATGTGGAAATAATGGGGATCCAGGAGAGAATAATCTAGCTCAGAAAATGTTAATTAACATGGACTATGTGTAAGGCATGGATGGGGCCAGACTCCATGGAAACTGTGATATTAACATCAACATCATCAAACCTAATGAAGGATGACGTGGCAGATTTGCAAATAATTATCATGTAGGCAGCAGGTGATATGAGATTTAGAATACAAATAAATTACTGTGGGTAGATAGAGAGGCATTAATTCTACAAAAACTAAAAGTGATAGATGACAAGGAGGACAGTCAAGGAAGGTTTCCTAAAAGAAAAGGCATTTGAACTGAGATTTCACGAATAGGAGGAGGATTTTACAAGTAGAGGTAGGGAAAGGACAGCTTATGCCCAGGGGACTGTGATGACCACGGATCAGAGTTTGAAAAGCAGCGGATATTGTGTAGGAGATGAGACTGATTTGGGGAACATCATATAGAGAGACTTAAATGCCAGGCAGAGGTGACTGAAATTCTTTCACAGGACTGACAGTTTTTGGGGCAGGAAGCAGCTAAATGGAACCATGCCAGCAATGTGGGAAATGTATGTGGTAGTGATTTGGGGGAAGGTGGCAGACTGGTATCTGGCTCCAAGCTACTCCAATAGCTCATGAAAAGTGTAATCTGACCTGGACTAGATTTGCTGAGAAGAGGTAGTTTTTTTGTGGATATAGGAATAGAAAGGATAGTTTTAGCCATGTGTCTGGGTACTCAGAATGTAAGCAGAGTTGGCCTAGAGCAAGGCAAGGTTTTATTCTCAGGTTGTAAATGAGCCCTGAGGCCTTAGTATCAATTTAAGTCCTAGGCTGGAAAATATTTAAGGAACACCTGAGGTTCTGGAGGTGAGCTAGCTGCTCTTGCCCACAGCAAGTTAAATCCTGACATCTCAGCAATTCCCAGTCTTCTTGCTAAGCCCCTAGCAAGATGTGACTGGTTATGGCTGGTTCTGTACAAGGCACATGACGGTGATTTGTATTATGTGGCTGATTAAAAGCTATCATTGTGGGGGGTGTGTGTGTGTGTGTATAAGTAAGTGGGGGAATCCAAGAGTAGACCTATTTGTTGGTAAATTTGGGACTTCTGCTAAGGACTAAAATAATGTCAAAGAGTCTTCCAATAATCCAGAATCCCAGTATTTGCCCTGTTTCTGTAAACATCAGGAAGCTCCTGGGGTGGGAGTCAGTGGGGCTGAAGTTCCAAGCAACAGGGACATCATTGTGACAGAGAAAGAGAATCATGCTTGGTTCCTTTTTTTCTTTTTAAATCTTTCCTCTTTTGTCTACCCTAGAATAATTCACTAATGCTAACTCCACCATTTGTTACCTGGGTTCCACCAGCCAGCTTGCATCTAGACTTGCTGGATAGGTTTCACATCTACCACCTTCATGGCAAAATTGACCTCCACCAACTCTGCCAAACTCACAGGCTAAAAAAGAAAGGAAGAAGCTGGTACCTGGATGGTGGGTGCCAGAGAAGAGGAAACACTGGGTTTGAAAGGTAGCCTGGAGAGCAAGATGGGAGGGGTGGGTACAAAGAAAATATGGCACAGGCACTTGGAGAGGGGTGGAGAGAGCTGGATAACTGGGAGAAGCTTTTCCTAGAAAGTCCAAATTAGTACCAGGAGATTACAGTGACAAGGATAAGTCACATACTCAATGGGAGGTCAAGCTCTGGGAGATGTAAGAGCCGTTATTCTGGTGAGAGCAAAGAATCATCCCTACATTTGTAGAAATTATGGGGTTATGTCATAGGCAGCTTATCAAGACAAGAACCAGATCAGAGGTTGGCTTGTTGCTGAATAATAACTTGCTTTGCACTTCACAGATTCATACGTGGTAATGCTGGGAGGGATGCTAGCATCTTCTAGTCCAGCATCCTTATTAGGCAGGTGAGGACAGCCTGGCTCAGTCAGTAAGTGGGAGGTGAAGAGTACTAGAATTCTTGTCTTTTCACAGAATCATCCATAACCTGTTCTACTGTCCACATTTTCCTGGTCATTGTGGGAAATCCTAGATTATAACTCTGCTAAATCATAATAACTCATTATTGACCCTTGTGATTTTCTCTTTTCTCACCTTTTCTGTCTGCTTCCTAGAATAGTTGTAATGGTCCAATACGAAGGATGATGTGTATGAAAGTCAGATTCCAAACTACTGAGCACACACAAATCTGTATTGGCATGCCAATGATTGCTTATAGAGACTAAAGTTGGAAGTGCCTTAGAGCATGTCTCATCTGATCTCACAGATTGAAAAGGAACCTGAGACCCAGATAACTGAGAAGCATTTCCCAAGACACATTTAATGACTTTTGGGCTGGTGCCTTAACTCCCTTTTCAAAGTTGGCTTGGTAGAAATTAGCTTCTAGTAAAGAGTGGCAGAGCTGCCCTAGAGCCCAGGTGCCCTGACTCCCAGCCCTGTGTAATTTTTCTCAACAGGTTAAGGGTGTCCTCTCAGTGTTGAGTCTGCAAAGTTTTCTAGGAATGGAGACTCAGCTCCATCTAAAAAATGCCACTTTGCTCTTTATTTGTTCACCTGGATGCATGGGGAGCGGGTCTCCATTTTCTGACTGGAGGTCCTGTGCTGCAGGGGCTCAGACGGACACAATGGGTTTTTCCGTGGGGGAAAGAGGCTGGCTCTAGAGGGCAGACTTGAGTTATTTTGACTTGGATACAAAAGCATTTTCAAAATCTAATCATAAGCAGCAGGAGGAAAACCCATCTAATCATTTGCCTCTGTGTCTTTTTATTCATAAATCAGTTGGATCAATAACTATTTAAAATGTGAAAGCCTTTATCTGGCATGCTACCCAAAGAGAAAAGAGAATATTATAACTTTTTTTGAGGAAAAGTAGAATGATTTTTAAATTCAAAAAAAAGGGCAAGCGTGAAAATCTGGCTTCTGGCCCTGTTCTGGGGATCTGGCAATACCATCATGGAGTGTGGAGTTGTGCACTAATTAAAGTGTCTTACTGATGACTTGTTTGGATTCCAGGACAGGCACCAGATGTCACTCAGCCCACAGCATGGAGAGTTACTCTTAATTACAACTTGAAGTTGCCCTGTTTGGCGGTAATTTTTGCCCCTTCAGTTGAATAAGTTAATTCACACTGAAAAGTCTATTTTTTAAAATCTTGAAATCTTCCTTCTTCTACCAAAAGAAGGTATTTCATTACAGTACTGACCACTTCTTAAGGGTTACCCAAAAAAGTTGACCCAGGCTAAAAAGAGAATTTCAATCAAACAGGAGCTTTATTACACATGCCTTTTGTGCTGTCTCTGTGCCCTTTCCCACAGTCCCCACACTTGTGTCATGAGTGACTGCCAAGGCATTTTTTTCAGAATATGTCCAACCGCCTCATCCAATTGTCAGAGGCGTTCGAACCAGAGCAACTCCATCTTGAATAGGGGCTGGATAAAATGAGACCGACACCTGCTGAGCTGCATTCTCTGGTTAGGCATTCTTAGTCACAGAATGTTTACAGCTAAGGGAACAAGTTAATAATGTTTACTGAACAGACCCCGGACTTAATAGACCCAGGAAATGTCCTGATGTCCCAATATCTCAAGAACAAAAGCATTCTTAAAGTTTCACTTTAAAGATAATAATACAGATTCTTGTGGAAGACGGTAGTTACACAAAGATTAGCAATCCTTTGTTAAAAGCCCTTGTAGTAGAACACATCTCCCCTATAATTTTTTGCTTTGTTATCTTGTATATAAACAAGTATTGTACCTAGGGTGGATGTATTCTTCCTCTTGCTTTCAGGAATGTCCAGCTCTGCCTATGGAGTAGCCACTCTTTTATTCCTTTACTTTCTTAATAAACTTGCTTTCGCTTTACTCTGTAGACTTGCCCCGAATTACTTCTCGTGTGAAATCCAAGAACCCCCACTTGGGGTCTTGATCAGGACTCCTTTTGGGTAACAAAATTTTGCTCTGACCCTATGCCTATCTCTACTGATTGGTACTGGAGAAAGACAGCTGTTTTTGGCCAATCATAATCTGACTTGAATTCAGTAACTCTGATTGCTCTTGCCCATGAGCATAAATGAGAGGAAAGAAAAAGCTTTAAGTTTTGGTCAAAGCTGACCTCACTCTATTTCCCAGACCTACAGATGCTGCTTCTAGTAGAGACAACATGGCTTTTATAAGTGATTCAGATGACTAGGCCCCGCAGTGCTCAGATTCTATACGGACCTAATTACCTAGTCTGCTCTAAGGAGGCTAATCCTTCCTGGGACCTCAGTACTGAGCCCATGATATTGTTTGGGCCTTTAATATTACCTGGACGGATTTTTTAACTTGTGGTTTTAGAGGTATAAAAATTAATAGAGTTAGAAGAGAAGAAAGAAACAACCTGGGAGTAACTTTATTTCGATGTACTGAACTGTTTTTTTTTTAGCCTATCCACAATCAATATTAAGTATAATATACTGATATCACTTTTTGTGTTAGTCTAGCATAAACCAATAATACCTTATCAGTAGGAAACTGACTTTTAAAATCTTTAAAAGCCGGGCACTGGTTTTAATCTTATTATTTCTTACCAGTTGTGTGAAGTAGAAAATATATAGATTTTGTGCTTAGAAAGATTTGCGCTTCAGTTTTTTAATCTGACAAATGGGATAAATAATATATCCCTTAAAAGGTGACTGTGGGGATTAAAGAAGAAAGCCTAGCTCATGGTAACAATGTCAGCTGTCATCACTGCCATTATTATTGTCATTAACACCCTTGTCTATATTTATTCCTCAATATTCTAGTGCTTGAGCACTACTGAGGTCTTCATTCCGATGGTAATTTTATTTGGGAACAACAACAACAAAAAGTTTGTTCTAAAGACTTGCTGACAACTGGTCCAAAGCCCCTTGATTTAACCCAGCGTTTCTCAGCGTGTGGTCCTCAGATCAGATGGCATTGGCTGTATCACCTGGGAACTTATTCAAAATGGAAATTATCACCCCATCCCAGCATACTGAATTAGAAACTCTGGGGACTTGGTAGAAATGCCAATTATTAGGCCCTCCCCCACACAGACTGAATCAGAAGCTCTGGGATAGGCCCAGGGTTTTAACAGACCCTGTGGTGGTTCTGATGAATGAGAAGCACAGCTCTAAACTGAATTCATCAACTGGAGTTGATCTTTCTACTATGACATATTTGATGATTCTAAATATGTTGCACAAATATGTGCAAGACAGCCACTCTCTAAAATAAAATGGGTACCATCTTGCAGAATTCACCTCATGATTCCCAGAAGTCGTCTCACTCTGGGAAAAGAAGACCTTGCAGTCAGAATGCCTCTCATGACTCAAATACTCTTCAGTTGGCGGCACTTCCCCTGCCTCTTGTCTAGTACACTGCCACACTAACTATGAAGATTTCAGCAAAACAGAAAGGAGAAAGACATTAACAATCACAGCAATAAACCCCAAGACATTCCTGGCCCTGGGCTATGATCCAGAGATCAAAGTCCTTGTTTAAGATCCCAGGTTACAATTTTTCATTACCCATGATTTCAGGGTTATATTGTCTTATTATGACACCTTTGAAGCTGAGATCCTACTTGGAGCCCCAAGAGACGTGGCCATAATAATTTAAAAACTGAAAATGCCTATGATTATCTGTAACTCATGGAGTAGTTTTTCTACTCTGGCGGATACATTCTTCTTTGAACATCTCTTCCAAACTTTTGCAGTTCACCTTTAAAACATCTCAAATCCCTGGGTTTTGGGGAAAATGATTAATAGCTTCTATTGATTTTCAAAAGTTAGGAAACACAGTGGCATAAAGCCGTGAATAGGAAACTTAAAATTTCCATTACACATTCACTTTTTAAAGGGTATTTGGAAATGACTTTCTAGGGGGAATGTCAGTGAGTTTCTAAATATTAAAAGTCTTCTCATTTGATGCTTAAAGATGACAAATGCTTGCATTTATATTTCTGTTCTTGCTTTCTATGACACAGAACAACCTCTTCTGAATGTAACCAAGCCAGATAAGTTATTCAGAAGAATCTTTCAACTTTCATACTTGTACAATAGTTGGACTAAAGGGACCATATGCATGCATATTTGTTCATTATATGCATTATGTATCTTTGTAAGCATATCTGTAAATGGTATCTTTCCACACATAGCCATCTAATTTTTTGTAGTACTCCTGGGGGAATGATAGAGCCTCTATTTTCAAAGGAAGGAAACAGGGCCTGCACTGCTTAGCAATGCTACAGATCAGATACATGTTTGCAACTAGAACCTAAGTCTTCCAGCGTCCTTGAAGTAGTATAATTTCTGTGGGAATCCTGTGTTCTCTGAATTGTGGATTTGTTCTTAAAGAGTGATTTTTCACACTTGCTTCTGTATGATCCCAGGGTTTTCATAGGTCTTGGAAAAATTTTGCTAACTTCCAGGCTTGCAATGTGTACCACTCTGTTAGGTTAGGCATTTGGATCCCACACTCACGTAGTGTGGCCTTGGTATTTTTTTTAAATATTTTTCCTAGAGGGCTTTTAATTCTTTCTCAACTAGAGCCTGGAGCAGACTGCAAACATTCTGTCATCTTTCGGTCTTTTGGGTGGAATTTTTCGAATACCTGTTCTACGGATTGAATCGTGTTCTGAGCGTTCTTACTTTATGCAGAGATGTCTTTCCACCTCCCTGCCTCAAGCAGTTTAAAACCATAGTGTAATGAGCTGAATGATGGCCCCAAAGATTTATCTGTGTCCTAATCCTTGGAACTTGTAAATGTTACCTTACTTGGAAAAAGGGCATTTGCAGAGGTGATTAAAAATCTTGAGATGATGTGGTCATCTTAAATCATTTGGTAGGCCCTAAATCAATGGACAAGTATCTATATATCCTTTTAAGATAGAATCAGAGGGAGATTTGAGACAGACTGAAAAGCGGAAGGCTTAGATACTCAAAGAAGAAGGCAATGTGAAGAGGAGGCAAAGATTAGCGTGGTCTACAAGCCAAGGAACACCTGCAGGCACTAGAAGTTGCAAGAGGCTAAGAATAAATTTTCCCCTAGAGCCTCCAGAGAGAGTGAGGCTTGGCTGACACCTTGATTTTTGGACTTGTAGCTTCTAGAACTGTGAGTTAATACGCATCTGTTGTTTTAAACTACCAAGTTCATGGTATTTTGTCACAGCAGCCACAGGAGACTAATACATATGGATGCAGCCTCCTCTATATCTTTAAGACCCCATCCCTCAGCCCTTAGAGCTCCTATTCAGGCATAATATCACTTTCCCCACCTTTCAGTTTAATTCCAGGAGTGCGATTTGCCTAGAATAAAATCTCCCTGGAATTGAGCAATCTGCTGCCCTTCCACCCTGGATTTATGTTTCGTCTTGTTTTAACAAACAAAAAAAAATTTTAGTTTTGTTTTGCATTCAGTTATGTGCTTAAGATAATTTTTGTTATATTTTATCCAGAAATTCTATGGCCATTTGTGATGAGTAACTGATTTTCATTAAATCAGTCTGCTACTTTTTTGGAATGAGATGTCCCCTTAAATATTTTTTTGAAGGAAACTATTTAGAAGCCCATGTGATTATTGTGTGAACATATACTTTGTTAAACTATTCCTGTATATGTCTTTGACTATTTGATATTTCTTAACTAACTTAAAAGTGACAGTGAAATCTCTTAGTAGTCTTGATTTCCAAAGGAGATGTGACTTGACATTTCCTCTGTGATGTGAAGAAGAAATAGTGTTAGCAAGGTGGTCCATTAATTATGCTGGTATCTTAATTCCACAGCATTCAAGGGCAGTGAAGTGGAAATCATAATGGGTTTTGATAAAAGCTTAAATTAGAGTTATGTCACGAAGGTGGGGATGGACTAGCTGAAAAGTCAGCGGGAGAGAAGAGAGTTGCAAAACAAATGAGATGATTTAAAGTGTATAAACTACAGCCAGATCCTTTGACTATTTTCTGCAGAGTTAATTCAGAGGTGCCAAGAAAGTCTCTTTTTATCCCAAAGTTTTTATTCTGGCTTGTTCAGTCAGTGTTTTCATTCTTTAATTTGTGATAAGACCTAAATTACAGTTATACCAGAGAAAAGTTGACTCAATGACAGTGTAATTCACGCTAAGGTGATTATGACTGTTATTGTAGAGCTTCAGGTGCCTGAAATAGGGGTGGGGAAGTGAGCCCCTATAAATGCTGCTTTGCACTGTCCTGATTTCTGTTCTTATATTTTCCTTAATGTATTCATTATTTATTGCCGAGTGCTAAATTGGCCAAAATGTCATTGCTTAAAACAGCAACACTTTTAAAATCTCATTGTTTCTGTGAGTCATGAATCTGGTCACAGCTTAATTGGGTCTTTGGCTTCATAGTCTCTCTCATATGGCTGTAATCAAGGTGTTTACCCAGGTTCTGTGGTCTCATGTGAAGGCTCAACAGGGGAAGAATCTGTTTATAAGCTCACTCACATAGTTGTTGGCAGAATTCAGTTTACTTGAGGGCTGTTGGAGTGAAGGCCTCAGTTCCTCACTGGCTGGTTGGCTGGAAGTCACCTTTTGTCCCTTGCTAAGTGGCTCTTTTCATCAGGGAAAGTATGTAAGAACAGCTGGAGAGAGAATGTCAGCATGGTGGAAGTATCAGCCTTTTATAACTTAATCTCAGAAATGACATTACATCACTTTTGCCATATTCTCTTCATTATTAGAAACAAGTCACTAGGTCCAGTCCACATTCAATGAAAGGGGATTACACAGGGTGTGCATATTAGGAAGTAAGAATCACTGGGCACCGTTTTAGAACACCGACTACTATGAATATTGAGCGGTACTCTCTTAGAGAGCAACAACATTGTCTAATTCATCTTTGTGTTGTCACAGAACCCAGGCATATAAAAATATCCATAATAGAAAAAAATGGCTGATTATTGCCTTAATGCTATCTTTTTTTATACTGAGACTAGTTCATTCATACCTCACTGGACACCATTTCTCAGTGTCCTTTGCTAATTTCTCCTCCTATTTTGGATCTCTATAAATTGGAATGTCCTTGGGCATAGGATTCTGATCTCTACTTCTCACTGCTTTGATAATCTCATTTACTTTTAGGCACTAAATACCATTAATGACTCCTGGATAGATATATCCTGCCCTGACTTTGCATCTGGACCACAAAACTTATTCATTTACTTTTTTCAGTTCTTTGCTTAATATCTCTTATTGGAAAGGTCTTCCATGATCACAGTGTCCAAAACAAAATAACACCTCCACCCTGATACTGTCACTGTCTTTCTCCTTAACCTTTATTTTTCTTCAAGGCACTTTTCATTGGTATCTATTTATCTATCTATCTATCCATCCACCTACCTACCTATTTACTAGAAATAAGCTCCATGATAGTTAGGACATTGCTCACCATTATATCCTCACTGCTTAAAATATTGTCTAGCACAAAGTAGGCTCTCAATAAATATTTATTGAATGAATGAATGGTAAAATATTGTAGCTATTGTTGGTTGTCTTTTCAGGTAATAATATAAACTTCTTATCTAACTGTAGACAGAGTGAGTAAAAGGGCATACAGGCATCTATTGGAGGTAGAGGATAGCTGGGATAAAGAGGGAGAGGAACAGGATTGAGAATTCTATGGACAGAAGGAAAAGCTGTTGACTTCTGTAGTTGAGATTTTTGGGTGTCATGTACTGCAGAAACTGAGTTTGCAGACAAGAGCTACTTTCTCCTGAGCTGGAGTTGCAGGACAACTGTAGGGAATGGAGACCTTGACCAGAGGTGGAAGCAATTTGGAATAAAGTAAAATTGCTCACAACCACGTATCCAGAAATGGATCTGGGCCAGGACACATTTGAATTTAGGAATGTAGGAAATGAGTATCTAGAACTCAGAACTTTCCAAATAAGTCTTGTTTTCTTCAAAGCTGGATAGATATGGTCTCTATATGTCTGTTTACCTATGATATTGTGTTTGCAGTGTCTGCAATATGTATATAATTACCACTGCTTTCTGAACCCTGAATCTCCATTTCTCATACAGCACTTACCACACTTTATATTACATTATATTGATATACCATATTTTATATATACATATATATTTATATATGTATATAGCTAATGCAATAACTAAACTATTTCCTAAATGCTTCTGATTTAAATTCCCTTATTGACAAATCAGTTTCTCTCTTCTTACCCCATCCATTATTAAGTTCCCAAGGAAGGGAAAGGAAAATTATGTCTTGGGAAAAAGGGGAATATGATGTTTAAAAGGGCCTATCAGACAGGATGATAGAAGAAAAACTAGCTTATTTCATCCTGGTCTTGGAAGAAGTGCAAAGACATTAGGGATGGGGCAGTGAGGTCAGATATAGGTCCTGATTTCTCTTTTTCAGGTTGGAACCGTTAGGTGTAAGGGGCCTGGTGGGGAGGCTAGAAACATCCAAAAGGGATTTATGCAATGGGAATGAGCTATTGGCACACTTCCCAGCTTCAGGGAAGCCTGTTACTGGCCACGTTCAACATGCCTTGGAGGTGGCAGAACACCACTGGCAGGGGTACGGGCTATATAGATGAGCCCGAGCTGAGGCTCCTGGATCCCTGCAGCTTGTGAAGAGCATGCAAGGGAACAAAAAGCCCACACAACCTGCTTAGAGAGTTTCTTGTTTCAGCAAGAAATGCTTGCTGAAACAGCAGAGGCCTAGAGTTGGAACAAAGAGGCTACAGGTGGGGACATTTCATGGCTAGGGGAAAAGGATAGGAACAAGGACTCTAAAGGTGAGTAGGTGCCACTACAATGTGCAGATGGTCAGAAGGGTCTAATTATGTCTCAGTGATCCAGGAGGCAGGGTAGACCAGTACTCTGAAACAGAGACTAGCAATGATCTGAAGGACATGGGAAAAATCTGAGGCCACCACCTCTCATCTGCCTCCCTGAAGACACATGAGCCCCACACCCTGTACTATGTAGGGGAGGAGAAGTGCACCTAATATTGAACAATTTGCTTGAAAAAGAACAAGTCATCTAAAGAGACAAATTAAACCTGAAGAGATCCGTACACTCTAAATTATCAAGTTTATTGGTTTTTTTTTTTTCATGTTATCCAGATGGGTGGCAGACTTGTGGGAGTCATCAATTCAGTCAGAGAAAGTAAAGAATCTCTATTGTCTTTGGATATCTGAGTGTAATTTGTGTTACATGTGCAATCATGCTTACTTATGAATATGTCTTATCTCTTAGTTACTTCTTTTTTTTTTTTTTTTTTTTTGAGACGGAGTCTCGCTCTGTCGCCCAGGCTGGAGTGCAGTGGCGCGATCTCGGCTCACTGCAAACTCCGTCTCCCGGGTTCACGCCATTCTCCTGCCTCAGCCTCTCCGAGTAGCTGGGACTACAGGCGCCCGCCACCACGCCCGGCTAATTTTTTGTATTTTTAGTAGAGACGGGGTTTCACCATGGTCTCGATCTCCTGACCTCGGGATCCGCCCGCCTCGGCCTCCCAAAGTGCTGGGATTACAGGCGTGAGCCACCTCGCCCGGCTCTTAGTTACTTCTTGTAGCATATCACCTCTCAGATCAGAAGCTCCTGAGGGTAACAAAGGTAGAATATGGCTAGCACACTTTTCTGTATGTACCTGAAGCATTTTGCATTAACCATCTCATTCAATCATTCCCATTGTGTGATGTGGTTGTTTTTTGATTTCACAGACCAAGACATGAGGCTAGGAGGCTGAAGTAACTTTCTGAGTCACACAGATAATCATTTTCAGAGCCAGAATTAAACTCAAGATTCTGTTAAATTCAAGATATTCTTGCTCATTTTTGCATCTTCTCTCATGCCTGTACCATTTTTGCATCTTGCACCCTGCCTGTAGGTAGAGGACATTATGTTCAATTGGAAATAAGTTGGTAGCAACGAAGTTCTATAAGCAAGGAAGAGGAGAATGTAGAAGAATTCCAAGGGGTCTCATATTCTTCTGTGATATCAGTGAAGCAGAAGTGAAGAGGTACAAGTCCTCAGATAACATTCTGTAAATTGTGTCTGAACAAACTCTGCCTCCTGCCATCTGACCATTTCTCACTTCCCATCAGCCAGTCAGGGTGTGTGGTCCTGAGTCTATTTAAATGCCCAGTGGATAAGAAGTCATATTAACATGACAACTTTTTTTTATTTCTTTCAAGTAAAGCATTAGCACATATCCTGATGGCTCTAGAGTTCAGAACAAAGATATTTGATCTGTGTGAGCTGTAATGTCGTCCTGGCAAATCGCAGAGCAAGGGAGAACCTATGATATTTTGTTGGTTATTACCAAATGCCAAAATGGAAAGAGAGGATCATTTCTAATAAAAGAATTGACTGTGCAATTTATATCAAGGCACATCCAATTAATACCTAATCCTTAAATGTATGTAATTGGATTTACATATTCACATTTTTGCAATTAGGAGTTGGTATTTAAAGGGCATGCCTCCCATTTCCCATTTTCTTTATCACAAAACCCTAGAGGGGCTTTTTGTTGTAGAATTACAGAATCAAGGCAAATACCTTAGCCTAATAACCTCTAATCATGTGAAAAGAAAGGTTTTAGTTCACACAGACCCGTTAGAAGTGTAGAAATATTCATGGTTGATTTAAATGATATTCAGCCCTGACATTCACAATTTATGTTTCACAATGCTCATTTATAATTGCAATTGGTTTCCTTTTAATTTATAATGTCGGAAATACTTAGGCATAAAGGTTAAGTTCTTCTCTTTGGAATCTTAGGAGTGAATAAAATTCTTCCTTTAAAGCACTTTATGGTGGAGAGTGCTGTAACTGTTTGACGACCAAGATACCATTAAGTAAATTACAGATACCTGGGTATCATTTAGTTCAGTGAAGCAGAAATTTACCCTAGGAGTCTGAAAGAACTGAAGTTTGACTGCTAGTTTATTCAAACTGCAGGCGATGTGCTCTGTGGTAAGATATTCCAGAAATAGGTCAAACAAATTTGTAGTAATGCCATGTTAATAAGCTCATAATGAAGGATTTAGATTGGTACTGTACACTTTCACCCTTGAAAAAACATGCATGATTCAGATTATACAACAAGCCACTGAGTCGGAGAGCATCCTTGGTTGAATCTCCCTCTAAGGATCACCTGAATGCTTAGAGATTGAGGAAGACTTACCCAGAAATTAAAACATACATATTGTAAGAGGCAAGATTCTAAAAGGAGTATCGATATCTCGTACTGGAGAGCATGAGGGAATGTGAATAATCTCTTACAATTGGGGACTATGTATCAAAAGCCTTAAGAAGGTGCTTGCTCTTTGACACAGAACATTCCACTTAGAGAAAATTATCAGAAGGAAGCAATTATCTATGTAAAGATAATTTTACTAGACTATTTATAGCAGTCAGCAAACTATCTAAAATCCCCAGTAATAGAGGATTTATTAAATATGTTAAATTAGAAAAATGGAATCCATGTAGTAACGGAAAATGATGATGTAGCCACATAAAATAGATTCATAAGATACTTTTAATTGAAAATCCTTTAAATAGTGTATACAATGGTACATATCACGTTTGTAGAATACATACACTTACATATAGCTGGATAGATAGATAGTCCAGGATGGTAAACTAAAGATTGACAGTGGCTATCATTTTGGGGAGATAGGAATATTTGTGATTTTCCCCTTTATTTTATAATTTGTCTATATAAACAACCCTTATGAAGGTAAACTATGAAATGGACATGGTATTATATCACAGCAAATCTTACGTTATGTGAGAAGGATACGCTATTTTCTACAATAATTTCTGAGAAGTGCAGCTACATGTTGTTAAAACATGTTTTATGTTGTGTTTTAACAACATGTTTTATATTGTTAAATGTTTCATGATTTTTCTCTTGCTTTTCTACAGAAAAGAGAGCTGGAGTTTTATCTTATTTAAAAAGTTGTTTTGTAGTTGAATAGAATACATTCTCTGTTAATTCTATACTATTTGTTCTGAATGACAGTTTAATTTTGACAACGATATATTATTTTGCCACCCTGGTAACAATTATTGATGGATATGATTAGCAGGCTGGCCGGTTTAGTTTTAAAATGCCTCTCAGACATTTCCTTTTGGTTTTATGAAAGGGCATTACATCAATGACTACAACAAAATAATTCAGAGCTTCAAATGGCCAATTCATGCAAATAAATCTGTTGGTGTCTTGTTTTGCTGATAATGTAAGTTTTCACATGAGTTGCTTTTCTATCAACTGATAAAAATGCTAATGGTTTTAGTATCTATATGGTACAATGTTACTTATTTTATTTAGATGATATAAAATCAATTTAATTATGCCCCTCGGAAGAATTCTGAAAATGGTATTTGTTCAGTATATGTTAATGCAAAACATTTGAATTTGAATTCTAACTTACTTTTAAACACAGTATTCTATTATAGAAGACCTTGATTTTTCTCTTACTTTTTCTGTAGAAAAGAAAGCTGGAGTTTTATCTTATTTAAAGAGTTGTTTTGTGGTTGAAATACATGAGATTGTTTCACTGGTTTGAATTGAAAAAATTTTGCTTTTCTTCTAGAGAACAAAGGTAGTCTTACTGGTATCTTCCCCAACCTAAAAACATATCATTCACTTTAAAACTGCTGTTCAGCTGAGTAACAGCAACCTTGCCTTTAGGTTATGTTTTCTTTCTTGCTAAAGTGAGAAATGCTGCTAATTGAATCTAACCTGAAAACCAGCACTTAGAATCTGTACTTTAATTACTGACACCACAGTGTAGGATACCAACCTGGCTTGGCCAATTTTATTACTTGTTCTGTCAAGTTCTGTAGAAGCCACAGAAGAATGAATAATCTCTTTTTCTATCTTTGAATGAGGTGCCAAAATAATAGACTCAAGATATACCAGAAGGAAGATACAAAAATATTTTATTTATTTACAGCATATATTCCACCAATAAGCAAGAATGGACTGGAGGCAGCTTATGATAAAAATACAGATATAAAATTTATGCAGGGCAGTAAAGAACGATCAAGAGAAAATCAGAAGCCACAAGGAAGAAAGGTAGAACAAAGACTGAGATAATTCCCTAAATTAAACGTTGTATTTGTCTGTATCTTTCTAACATTCAATATCAAAAAAAAAAAAGCATGACAAGTTCACTATCAAAGAGAAAGATTGTGAATTTTCAGAAGACAGAAACTTTTTCTTGTAGCTAAATCTAGGAAATATTTATAGATTGTGGATGCATATTTAAAGGAGTTTGAATAGTATAAGTGGCCCAATTCAAATGCTACCTTCTTCATGAAGTCTTTTCATTCCTCTCTTCTCCTTTTCCAGTTATACTTGTTTTCTTTTTCTCCTTTGTTTTCCTATGGCACTTTGTGGGTAGCACTCTTAAAGCGTTTATAACATATTACCTTATTGTTATTTATGATTGCATTTTGTCATTCCATTAGACTGTGATTTATCCTTTTATCCCCTGCAGTGCGTTTGTTCATAAAAGTAACATTTTTGTGTGCTTTTATCACACGGCAGGCACGGGGCAACGCTTTTATGTACTTTGCTTCATTTTATCCCCACAATCCCCTCTGAGGCCGTAATATCGACAATACTGTTATTGTCTTTGTTTTACCAATAAGCAAACTATAGTTTGAAGATACAGGAACTAATATGCCCCAAATGTCACGTCTGGTAACTGGCAGATTAGAATCCATGTCTGATTGATTACAAAGGGATTGTTTTTAACCACTATGTCCAATTTTGGGCAATGTTCTGCCAGTGTTTGTTTAAATTTAAATTTTTGTTTTTATATATTTTTTAACAGAAGTATTCTGTGGAAATATTCTGAATGTAGATTAAAAAATTATATTTTTCCTTCCTGACCCTCAAATTAAGGGATTGAGGGAGGCGTTTGTATGAAGTACTTTGGATGGAGGGGTTTGGATGAAGAAGTCAGGATGGCAACCCGTCCTGTATTAACCCCATACATACTGGTTTTTGGACACTCCTTAGAAAGCCTTGAAATGCAGAAATCGGTATCGTTCTTTCTTATTAGTCAGGTTATTGTTTGCTTCAGTAACAAACAACCCTGAAATCTTACTGAGTACAGCAAAGGTTTACTTCATGCTCATTTTGAATGTCTGTCACAGGTTGGCTGTGATTCTTACTGTTGTCATCATTCTTCTACTCTTGCTGATAGGGAATCCCTATTTGGGTTATTGACAGCCCATTGCCAAGGGAAATAAGACATGGCAAACATGAGCTGGCTCTAAAAGTTCTTACTTGGAATTGACATACATCACTTCTGCCTACATTTCACTGGCCCACGAAGGTCATGTTGACATTGTTGGGTTCAACAGAGTAGAGATGTACAAACTTCCTGCAAGAGGGGGACAACATAAATCAATTAATGTCAAATTTAACGTCACCAGAGCAAGGATGCATTCCAAAAGGGAGTTAGATTCCAGGGAGGGGTGGCAAATATTTTTCACAATCCACCACATTTTTCATTGCCTGGCTATGAAACACCTAGTTATTCTAGCTTAAGGTTTTGTTACAAATAGTGACAGAACCATGACCATTCTGACTGGGAGAAGGTAGGGCCTAAAATAAAGTCATAAATGTTAGTTTCACTAATGAGGGTGAAAGAATAAGCTGAGGTCATTTTTTACTATTTCTCCATGGAGAAACAATGTACAAGGTCTGTACAATGGAGTCAGTCAGACTCAGGTTCAAATCCTGACTTTATCATAGACTTGCCTGTGAGACCTTGGGAAAGTCTCTGAGCCTATTTTCTCAGGTAATTGCAACTGCGCTTAATAACCAGCAATTAATATTACAATATTTTTCCCAATATCTAATTATCACACCTCTTGTTATAATTTAGCTTATTTCCTTGTGCTCAGTACTCAGGATATATCACATGGTAGCTTTTTACATATTTAGAAAGTGTTATTAAGTCCTCACCTCCTGCCCCTACCTTCCCAGGTTTTTCAAACCATAACACATTAGCCTGTTTTCCTTCACAGACCATGAACCCTAATTATTATACTCACTTACCTGTACATTTCTTATTCTTTCAACAAGTAGACCAAAGGCACGCCTAAGATACCTAGGCAGATATGAGGAATATTAAATACAGTAGGGAGATTGCCTCCTTGCTCTGAGGCTGATATGTATGTGTATCAGATTTCATTAGCCATATTGTGCTGCTGAATTATTATTCTTTCAATGTGCCAGTTAACTCAAGGTGGGAGGGAGCAAAAGTGAACAGAGCAGCCAAGAGCTAGAAATTACCTCCTTATTGGCAATCTCCTTCTCCCCAGGTCAGGAGTCCTCTGTGACATTTATTCTGTGTTGAAACCAATTTGCTTCTTGTTCCCCCTTCAAGAAGCAACAAAGGCCTAAAACAGCGGCTATTGCCTAATAACCTGGAGATTTGCCTGTCTCTCTTGGTAAAATCTCCTCTTTGTAGATTATTGATGTATTTCATAACGAGAGTCACACATTGACTTTTCAGCGAGATAGATGTTATATAGAGCCAGTTCTGCTTTGATTGAAACAACCTAATTCCAATGGATAAGAAATAGTATGTCTTAATGCCAGTGGATTATACGTTGTAATAAGGAACATTTGTTTATTCTGATATACATCACTATGTTTATTGGGCAGATGGAAAAAATAATGCACCTGGAAGCAGACCATTTATTTTGTTGGCTGAATAAATGAATGAGATTGTGCTTCTGGGCTTGCTTTGATATCTGGGGTCACTGGGCTTACAATTTAAGATTGAGAGGGGGGAGGTGGGAAGGACAAATTAGCTCAAAGATTTTGCAGACTAGTGAGCTAGGGAAATTGGCCAAAACATAAAAATCTAAGTGGAAAAGAACAACAAGGAATCATCCCATGTCTGACTGAGCATCAGATACAGGCAAGGTGATGTTTTAGTGTCCATCTTTTATGTGGATTTTCTGTCTATAGAGAGTGGGAATAAGGAATTCCCTCTGGGGAAGCAGAAACAGTTGGTAACTTCGGTTTATGAATTGTCTTTGGGCTGGTTTCTGGAAGCCACAGAATTGGCAAATTCTACTGTCTACATGGCAGGCACTAAAATTGCCTTTTCAAGAAGACCCCATTGGTAAGATGCTCCTTATCTCTTAGAGAGGTTTCAACTGTTTGAGGCTTCTTAGTAGTTACCAAAGTGATCATTGGGTAGTGGGGAAACCTTTGACAGGTTTTCTAAAAGGCTGCAAAGTGTGAATGAAAATAGACACATTTAATGTTTGTGAGCTAATTGATTTGGCTGGTTTAACTAGTAGTTCCAAGCTCAGCTGAAATTTGAAGCTTTAAAAAAATTCGGTTACCAAGACCCCATCTGGGACCCAAAGAATCAGAAATTCTGGGACTGAAATGAGTTGAAATTTGTATTTAAAAACTTCCTGGGTAATGCTGACATAGAATTTTTATAGAAAGTTTTGGAACCACTGGGTTAGGGCATGTGGCTACTGAAGTTTGCTGTGCTTACAGGTCACTTTATTATGAGTAGAGAAATAACCAGCAAATCAGCATACGATACTCCAATGAAATGGTTTTCTATGTATGGATGAACACCAGATACAACTAAAAGAAAAAGCCCTCTAAAAGCAAATAGATAGTTTTTGATCTTTGATTTATATTGGGGAAAATTATTATTTATGAGCAGGGCATTTTGGTTTAGTTCAAAATATTATTGAATGTCAGTGATCTGCCAGGCACTGTGCTAGTTTCTGTGGCATATAAATATAACATTTGGTTTTTCTTTTTTTTGTAGAGTTTACCATTCAATTACTACTTTGAGAAGGTCTAATCTAATTGCACTTTTGGAATATTATGAAGGTGGTGAGGTGATGAAGTCAAGACCAATTCTCCTTACATAGAATAGGAAAAATTGCCTTATTTGGGTGAGTGAAAGGAAAAGGGATCAAAGATACATTTGCTAACATATTTACAGTAGTCAATGTTGATATCCTAAGCCAGGACCTACTCATCCCTTCCCCTTTGTCATCCTCCCATTACAGAGCCTGGAGAGGTGGATCCCAGTATCCCTTGCTGCTGAATGTAGCCATGTGACCCAGTTCCAGCCAGTGAGAAGTAAAGAGAACTTTTCTGAAAGTTTCTGGGAAAGAGCTTTCTTTTCCAGATCAGAAATAAGTACATTAATTGCCCTCCACTCCCACTGCCTCATGCTTCTTACCTTTGGGGATATGCTACTTCGAGGTGGTGTGGCTATCTTGCTGCCATGAGAAAATACTAAGAGAACACCAGAATCACCAACTCAGAGACTTGACACTTAGGTCACTGAATGGGGGTCCCAAATTGCTTGCTTTCTCTAGAAGAAAAATGAATCTTCTATTGCTTAAGGCAGTATTTGTTGGATATTTTCACTTGCAGTCAAGAGAATTCCTAATAGAGAGAGTATAATGCAGGGCATGTTTCAACTGTTGGCTTTATTTTAACTTTCAAGGTTTTAGAAAAGAAGTTTTTAACTTCCTTTTCTGACACAGAATATGGGAAAAGATAGCATCGTAGTGGAATGCATTGTTTTTGCCTGTTGAATTTTCATTTTCCTTTCTTGGTGATATTGTCCTGATTGTCTTGGGAGGTGGCCCTTGCCCATCCACAGTCCTTAGGGTTTAGTCGTGCTGACCCTACTCCTGACAACAGGACTGGCTATGAGTCTTGGGCTTGAGACATCAGAATATTGCACCCCTGTGATGTTGTGACTGGTTCATGGATGGGTTGGAGAAACAGACAGAGTAGGGATAGGATGTGGATGGGAATGGTCAAGCCCTTTGACTGAGAAATGCCTGAAGCCTGGTTTAAATCAAGAAGTTAGTATATGAGCAGATATTTTAATAGCAAGAGTAGTTTGAGTTAAATTTCTGACACTAGCAACTAAAATAGAGCTAGTCACTAGAGCCACAGCGTTTTCATTATCAGTGGTGTCTGTATTGGAATAGCCTAAGAGAGGCTGGTCACACATCAGGGATGCTGTAAAGGGAATTCCAGTTTTCAGTAGAAAGTTAAAGTAAATGACCACTAACATCTCTTTAAAGTCTCAAACTATATAATACTATAACATCTTGGGCCTGTAGGGACATTATGACAATGAAAGGAGTGTGGTACCTTAGGCATGATGCTTTTGCATAGAATATGCCTAATAAATGCCAGATGAATTGAAGGGAATGTGGGGATTTTGGCATCATGGAAATAGCACCAAGACTATTAGGCGCCAAGACTAAATATAGATTCTGATCCCATTTCAGAATTGGATCTTATTTTAGACCCTGGCTAGCTAAATTGATCCGAGCAAGTCCTTAACCATTGGTGACTCAGTAAACTCATTTGTAAAATGGGAATATAATTTCATGGTACAGGAAACCTTGGGAGAAGAAAAATGGAGTGGCAGAGGAACAATGTTTATCATGGATCTACTAGGGATCATGCATTGTGCTAGATGCTTTACTTTTAATTATTTTATTTAGTTGTCACGACAATGAAATGAAGACCATGTTGTCATCTCAATTTTTAGATGAAATGATGGAAATTTAGGTGAGCTGATTAAATTTACCAGAAGTTATACAGCCAATGAATGGATTAAACATTTAAATATTTGACACTATTTAAAGATCAAAGGCTGAGTTTATATTTACCATACCAAATTAGTTCAAACCCTTTATTTTACAGACATGCATAAGCCTAAACAATGAATGGGTGACAAATCTGGTACTAGCCCTCATGTTTCCAGCCTCTGATATACTCTGCCAATGGTATCTGCATTGCCTGTCTCATTAGAATTATTGTTTGAAATCAGACAATAGCTAGGAAAGTGATTTGAAGGGTGCAATGTGCTATACAACGTTATTTGGAACCCTGAGCTTGAAAGCTCTCAGTTCTCTTTCTCTCTCTTTTTTTTCTCTCCATCATTAGTCTTTGCTTCTCTCTGTGGGCTTTTTCTTTTCCCCCATTCAGACTGGTTATCTCAACAGATTGGCACTATTACAGAAAATCCTGGACTTAAATCATCTCAACTTTCCCCACGGAAGAATTGGCATAAATGAATTTAGAGGCTTATTTGACTCACACGTGAAGAACTACAGATAGAGGCAACTGCTAGAGTTGACTTGGTAGCTCTAATATGCCAAGAAAGCATTTCAGTGGTTCATTCCTAAATTTGTTTAAGCTGGTGATGGTTTTTTTTGATACTTGAAGGTGAAATGATATTGCAGCTGATTCAAGTTGAACAACTGAAGGACAACTGAAGTCATTGTTCCAGGGCTGGGCAATTGACTTACATCAGGTTAGACAGAAGCCTTCCCCGGGAATATTTGAAAGTGAACTGGTAACAAAAAATTTTCCTTCTTATCACATGGCTACCCCTAACTGCAAGAGAGGTTAACAAATTAGCATTTAGCTTTCCAGGCTTGAGGGCAGAAGAAGATGTTGTAGCTATTACTAATATCTACTATTATGCAGTTCTCCTCTACTTCCAGGAACACTTCCTTACTCCATGAAGTTAAGTGTGGTCATGTGGGTAGTTTTTCCCAACATGGCATATGTAACGTGTAATTTTCAAGCCAAAGCATTCAGGATCCATTGTGTGGGTCTCTATGCTCCCTTCCACACCACAGCAAGCACGGAAACGAAGCTTACTACAAGGGGGCTGCCAAACTGAAGCAGCCTCTATCACTGAGCCCTAGTATGGGAGACAGCTGTGCTGGAGAGTTGCCTAGCCTTCTAGTGGACTTGCACAGGTGGGAAATAAAGCTCTTTTTTAAAAAAATCATTAAAATTCGAGGTTGTTATCACAGCATAACTTCACCTATCCTGAGTAATAGAGAAAGCAAAGGGAAGGAAAATGGGGTTGGAAATAAGAATTGTGTGAGCCAACTTGCAGCATCTGCCAAAGGTGAGTCATGAGATTCTTAATTTAATGACTTTAACTTCACTCTAACATTCTTAACCATATGTTAGAGTGAAGTGGAGGTGGAGGAATGGGTAACAGAGACAGGACTACAAAGGTACTGCTGTGAGCCTAGTTACTACTACATACTTGGGTCTATGGCAATTGTCAAATGAATTCTCCTTTACATCCATTAAGAAAATATTAAGCATCATTCCACGTACTTTTTAGGTACTGCAGACATCATGGTCAATAAGGTAGATATGGCCCTTGCTTTCATAGATTTTCCAGCAGGGAATCCTGCTAGTGTCTCAAAAATGGAAAGTGCTGTTGGAACCTGTAACAGATGGATTCATAATAGGCTATGAGATCAGGGAATGCTTTCTAGAGGAAAAGATATTTAGATTGAAGCCCAATAAATGAGAATGTATTAGCTAGTTTCATAGACAGTAATGGGAGATTTCTCCAGGTAGAGAAAATAGTAAGGGCTCAGCCCCAACTGAGAAACTTCATGGCATATGCAGGAACCATGGGCAGACTCGTAGGGACAGAACATAGAAAATTCAGGGAAAAGAAGGATGCTTCTAGGTCAGTTGTAGTACTTGATTCATTTGGATATTTTCGTCACCTTATTACTCATTCATTAGGTTTCCTACTCCTGAACTCTATGTTTAGTTTCCCCTTTCCCTGGTAAATCCATAAGAACCTAGGTGCACACACTTCCCTTTGTCCTGCTGCTCACAATGTATTTAACCCTAAGCTGCTTGCCAATTTCCTCACTATAACCCTTCTACCTCCTTTTCCGTTCTTTATTTTCCTCTTGAACTAGCACAATAGTCTGTGCAGGTCCTTGAGTGACATCCCCTCTGGTGAATCCAACTAAAAATTCATGCTCCTTTCTGAGAAATTCCAGTCCATTGAGGTTTTATGCAGGGGATCCTATGGAGCCTGCTAGGAATAGCTCTTACTGTCTGTGTTGCTGAATGATTATTGGCTGTCCCTGTTTGTTTTTTTGGCTAGATCCCTTAATCTTTCGAACTTAACTGTGTTGAATCCAATAGTCCTAGATGGCTGTATTCTTTCAACCCTTTTCTCACAATGCCAAATTCAATAACATCACCTGGCAGAGCCAAACTGCCTCTGAGGTTGTTTGGGTTTCTTTCATTTCATAGCACATTACTGCTTCTGTTTGTCTGATTTCTTGTGGAGAATTTAATACCAGCTCTAATCTGAATTTTGCAAATAAAATTGACTGAATTCAAATTGCTTGTGTGTAACAAATACCATCACCCTGCTAAATTGCTATTTACACCAGTAAATATAAACTCAGATGCCTTTGGTTAGGCTGAGTGCAATAATTTTAGAACCCTCACCTGATACATAAACTAGAGAACTGAAATTGAAAAGCAAAACTATGAGCTGAGTGAGACAAACACTAATAAGCAACTCTTCAGACTCCCTCTACTTCACCTCAGAGATCTAAGTAAGAAAATAGCCAGTAATATATTACTGACATTTTCTACATAGCATTTCATGGATTGATTTGGCTAACTGATTGACACATAATCGGCTTGTTTGAAGAGAAGCAGTGGCATGCAATTGGACCATAGTCTCTGTTTCACGAGGGGGTGGAGAGAATTAGATAGTTCAGTTCAGAAAGAAAAAGAGCCAGAGCCCAAATGTTATACTCACAGAATAAAAGTTTCATTTGGAAAATGACGTATAACGAAGTCCCAAGCCTTGTGTCTAGTTGCAAGAGATCTTAAGATGGAAGGCCTATTTTCAGCAGTACTTCCACCATTTGATCATGTTAATATTATCAGACAAGGACATTCTGAAGTCTTCATTATTTGGTCTAATTATTGAAGAAAGTTTTCACTCTGCTTACCAAAAAAGGATTACTTTTTGGGGGTGTTCTCCTTATTTTGAAACAGTGGTTTTCAAACTCATTTCCACGAACTCCAAATGCCTTTCATTGCCCCCAGTGCCCCTCCCATTGTTTAAAACATTTTTAAAGGAAGCCTCATATGTTCAGCTAGTAAAGGATGCTCTGCTGGAGTGGGGTGATAGGTCCAGGAACCCCATGTACACAGTCTCCTTGCCCTTCAGTTCCTGCGGTGGCTCCTAAAGTGTTCCCTGGCACCCCCAACATATTGGGAAGCACAATTTGAAAACTACATTTTTTAAAAAGAAGAATATAAACAATTATCTCTTGTAATTAATAGTAGCTTCCTTTCTTGTAGTTTGGGTAGATTATCTGTGTTTTGAATCTCCACCACTGGCTAGAATGCTAAAAATGTATTTTGGACTTCCTGGACAATGTGTTTTAGTGATATTGGAACATCAGTTGGATTTCAGTATTATGTCTTGCTCTTCAAGGGCTGGTCAAGTTCTCCTGAGACATGTTTACCAGAAAGAGCCAAAGGCGGAGTAGCAGTTAAAACATGACATATTGAAAACCAAAGAAAACTCAAAGCAGCAAATGTCGAGGTATTGACTGAGTCTTGAAATCCATGTGTATGTCTTTTATCTAAAGTTTGAAAATAAAGTAAAGGAAAAGAAGAACAAAATTTCCCAAAACCTCAAAGTTTTTCCCCCTGTATCAATCAAGGCCATTTTTACCCGAGTATTAAAGAATTCAAAATACTAGCAAGTTTCCAAGTGTCCAAGATGTAAACTGGGTTCTTATTTTGTATAATAACCTGAATCCACCCCCACTTAAAAAATATAAATAAAATTCTTCAATGTGTATCATTGGTAGAGATCTTGTCCTATGTTGGGTTGTGGGGAGGGCTGTATTAAAAATCTGGAGAAATAATGCAGGACTACACTTTTTATTTCTCTCTTGCATTTTTCCTCCTCTCAAAACATAAGCAGAGCTGTTTGGAGGATGATATTAGGTGAATAGGCCTTTTTTTTTTTCTTTTGGAACCCAAGATACCCTTGGGTATTTATTATCCAACTGTACCAGAACCTTGATATCATGGTAAGAAAGGTCTCTTGACTTTATGACTTCATTAACTTAATGCCTAATGAAGTGGATTAATATGTTTGGCAACTATTATGTTTTGTTAAGCACTAAACACAGAAGCATCAAAATCCTATTTAGCTTTATAACTAATGGCATAGCTATTCTTTTTCCCAGCTGCAAACCTATGATTATCTTTTAAACATTCCATCTCAGAAAATATTCTAGTATGGTAACTTTCTTTTTTGGTGCTGGAGAGATTTTCAGCAGTCTCAGAAGGCTAATCAACTTTCTCTGCATGAATGAACTTAATCTTCTTACGTTTTAAGCTTATTCCGTTCTAGGAAAAATCTGTTTCCTATCTACCTCCCATTTGAACCTGTAAGAAAGTTATGACCTTGCTAACACAAAAAGATTTTCTCAAGGTGAGTGTTTTTAGTGAATTAAGTAAAAGAATTTGAGGCAATAAAAACAAATTTGTATTTTGGTTCATTCATTCAACAGTATTTATTGAACACCTTTTATATACATGATCGTGTGTTAAGTACAACAAAGCATTAAGATGTAAGACCTATTTTCAAGGGCATTTTATACCAACAGATAATTTATTAAAACCTTTCCTTTCCCACTGTCTTGGTCTGTTTGTGCTGCTATAACAAAATACCAGAGTCTGGGTCCTTTATAAAGAACAGAAATTTATTTTCTCACAGCTCTGGAGGCTGGGAAGTCCAAGATCAAGGTGCAGGCAGATGCTGTGCCTGGAAAAGTCTTGTTTCTCATAGATAGTGGTGTCTAGGTGTCCTCACATGGTGTAAAGGACGAAAGGGCACAAGGTGACAAAGGCTGTGTTCTCACATGGTGGAAGAGCAGAAGTGCAAAAATAGCCTAAAATGACTCCCTTCAGCCCTTTCATAAGGCGTGAATCCACTCCTAAGGGCTCTGCTTAATCACTTCCCAAAAGGCCCTGCTTCTTATTACCACCACAATGGGGATTAAGTCTCAACACATGGATTCTGGGGGACATTCAGATGATAGCATCAATTATGCACTTGTGTTTTTGGTTTAGCATAGGAGATGTTTAATGGAATCCTGGATTAAATGGCTTAGCTATTATGATTACTCTTAAATTATTGCAGGATATTACCTTGCTGCTTCAAATGTTTTCCTGCTGTTTAAATAAGAATCAGTTTATGGACCTGATGACTCCTAATGCCAGAGAATGAAATACACTGGCCACAAGGCAGATATTTGACAGGTTTTACTTTCATGGTCATGTGGATAGTTACAGTTGTGTTTGTTTTGATTGGTAAATGCCCCTGCCATCTGGATGTGACATATTTTGAATATTACCCCTGACTCTATCATATTACTTGGATCAGGAGAGGCAAAGGATTTATTTGAAAGGTTGTTGGGCCACTATTAATATAAAGCAATACTGTTTTATTTTAAGAAATTTCCTTTTAGAAGAATTTAGTGCAGCCATAATTTTTGAATATCCAGAAGATACATAAAATCTCACATTGAGAAAAAAAAATAAACTGGGAAATTTTCCTTTGTACTATTCTCTTTGTCAGATTATTCTAAGAATTGATTTACTCTGTGTTGTCAGTAAAACCTCTCTCTTTATTCTCTCAGTCTCCATCTGTTCCTTTTTCATCAGCTTTTCTCACTCTGTTCTAGCGGGAAGGAAATTGAACTTGAAAACAAGAATATTTGCCTCTCTGGGCCTCAGTTTCTTCATCTATAGAATGAGTATGAATCTTACAGGTATGAATTTATAGACTGAAAAGTCAGTCTTTGCAAGATTGTAGTTTCATCTTCCTTTTACAATAAGACTACTTTTTATCTCATGCCTAATACCGCTTGGCTGAGTAAATTTAATCCTGGCACTTGAGTACTTCCATCTTTTGACTATCACTTCATGCTTATGAACAATCAATTGAGTTTTAGCTCTCCTCCTCTTCTCCCCAGAATTGGTGGCAAGAAAGGTATGCTTATGTGCATTTAAGCATGATGGGGAGTGGCAGGAGAATAGAGCTGCTTCTGGCTTTTGGTGTTAGCTGATTGTGTCTGTCCCTGTTCACCAGCCTTCAGACACTTCTGTACCAGATTTCTACAGCTTTGGGCTGTCTCCACTTCGATTCTCAGTCCACTCTGGTATCTGTGTCCATTTGGTTCTCATCTTGACTATGAGGTCTCTTTGGTTCCACTCACACTCTTGGCTCCCTCTGTGGACACAGAAAGGTTTTGCCAAGCTACTGTTCACAGCTAGAATTTAAGCTTCAGCTTTTTCCTCCAATATTTTGTTATGGAACATTTCCAACAAACCAAAAAGTTATAAGGATTTTACGCTGAACACTCATATACTTACCACTTTGATTCTATAGTTAACATTTTGCTATACTTGCTTTGTCAAATATCCATTCATTTCTTTGTCCCTCTGTGGTAGGCAGAATATTGGCCCACCCAATGATGTCCATGTCCTAATTTCTGGAAGCTGTAAATATGCTACCTAACATGACAAAGACACTTTATAGATGTGATGACCTTAAGGACTTTGAGATGGGAAGATTATCCTGTATTATTCCTTTGGATTCACTGTAATCATTAAGGATCCTTGAAAGAGTTGGAGTAAGCGAGACGGCAGTGGCAGCAGAGTCAGCGGTTTGAAGATGCTGTGCTACTGGCTTTGCAGATGGAGAAAGGAGTCATGAACCAAAGAATGTGGGCAGCCTCTAGAGGCTGGAAGAGGTACAGAAATGAATTGCCCCTGAACCTCCAGAAGGGCCATAGCCCTGCCCACACCTTGATTACTCTCTAAGTGAAATTCATTTCAGACTTCTGATCTCTACAACAGTTAAATAATAACTTGGTGTTTAAACCACTCAATTTGTGGTAATTTCTTATAGCAGCAATAGGAAATTAACACATCTTTTATCCATCCATTAGTCAGTTCATCTGTTAAAAATTTTATATGTAATACATTGAAAGTAAGTTGCAGGTACCAGGACACTTCTCCTCTCAGGACTTTAGTACATCTGTCATCAGTGAGTTCTGTTTTTGTTGATATATCTTTTTTCTCTTGACGTAAATTAATATACAATTAGATGAACAAATGTTTAGTGTACTTTTTCATAAATTCCAAGAAAACACTTAAATCTCTGCAGCCAAAAACTCCAATAGAGATAGGGAATCTAATCATCAGCCCACGAAGTTCCTTCTGTCCCCTCCCATAAACCCAAACTCCTCATCTCGGGTAATAACTGTTCTTACTTTCTGCCTTTTTTATATAAATGGAAATGTGTAGTATGTATTCTTTTGTGAAGCTTCTTTCTCGCAGCATATTTTTGAGGTTCATCCACGTTCTTGCATTTATCAGTAATTTGTTCATTTTCATTGCTGAGTAGTATTATATTACATGAATATATCACATTTTCTTATCCATTTTCCAGTTGTTGGACACCTAGGTTGTTTCCAGGTTGCAGTTATTATGAATATAGATGATATGCACATTCTTGTACAGTTTTTTTGTGGACATATGGTCTCATTTTCTTACCTAAATATTTAGGAGAGAAACTTACAAACAATAGTTTTGTTTTATAAGCAACTACTAGAACTTTTTCTAACATGGTTGTGCAATTTTACTTAGTTGCTGTACATTTTCATCAACATTTGATGTTGGCAGTCCTTTTAATTTTAGCTATTGTGTATTGCATTTCATTGATGATTAATGATGTTTGCCAGGCTTTGGCTGTTGAAAAGCCCAGCTTCTGGTAAATGTAACATTTTGTCTATTTTGAAATTCAAGTGGCTCTTTTATCCTTATACAAGGGTGGAGTTATATGGTACTATACAAAAAAAATGATGACAGTGAGGTCCAAGGGAATCAGTCCTCAGTTAATTTCTCTGAGTTCTTTTCTACTAAAAATATCTGTTCTCCCCAGCTCAGGCTCATTGTAGGGAGGAAATAAGATGATGATTAAAATAAGAGCTATTATTATTTCAATCTTACTAAAATAAGGGGTAAGATTTTTTCTTTTGGAAAATATCTCAAACATATACCGTGTTACCACTTCTTGATCTTGATTTGGGAAGCATTTTAGTTACTCTAAATGGAGAAAGAAAGGAAAACAATCAATATAAAAGAGCATTAGATGGTTAAAACTGTCAACTTTTTAAAAGTAAAATTTAGAAGCGTGTCAGAACAGCTTAACTGAAGGAGACAATGTTAGCATGTTCTACAGAGATCAATATATTGTTCAGATTTGGGGTGCCTGCATATTTATCAAAATCCTCTAAGACTCCAACTTTCGGAGGAATACACTAGTTTTAGATTTCAATCATTTAACTGAGACCTCATTCAAACGAGGGAACAGTTTTCTTATATTGTCAGTACTGAACACATGGTTTCTTCTTTTTCTTTTTTTATTCTCTTTATATCTAGATTTGTCATGACCCTTCTGTACTACAGAAACTCAGCTCCAGGCAAAGTTTTACAGCACAAAGTGTTCACAAACCAATTCTATCTCCTGCCAAAGTGAAGAAAAATCTGATTTTTAGAGAGAAAAATATCTGTATCTATCTCCCTGGAGGGAGAATAATGCATTAGAAAGAATAAAAAGATGTTATGTTTCCTCTCCTTCTCTGACCCCCTCCTGTTTTTGTCTCAGCTTCTCTTTGGACTCAACAGGGCTTTTTCCTTAAACAGCAAACACTCCGTATCCAAAAGGCCAGCCTCTAGCTTCTCGGTTTAAAGCAATATTTCACATGTGGAGGCAATAGGGGAGCCAGTATTGTAATCTTTTCCAAAATGCTTAAAGGAAAATGAACCGTGCAGACGAGGAGAGTTTTTACCATGATTTCAAATCGTTAGATCCCACTGCTCTTCTTTGAGGCCTATGGTCTCACTTCTTTCGTAGCGATTTGAAAGTTTTTGGTTAACTTTACGAATGCACTCTGAGAACTCTGTGTAATGTGGGCCAATACTATGGTTTAGCTCATGAAATACATATCCTATTTTTGGTGTCTTCTGTCACTTTCTGAAAATTTCTTCTCAGCTAAAAAATTCTGACTTTTGATCAATAGTGCATTTCTTAACCTTTCGGTCTTGACTTATTCCTGCGTTGTGCATACTTAATTGGGTTGGGTTTGTATATGTGTGTGTGGGGTTGAGGGTGGGGTAGCAGCTGGAAAGATATAAGCTTTTCTCTTTCAATTATTTTCAGGCTATTAAAGATGAGTGAGTGAGCCATTTAAAAATTTCAAGAGGGAAGACCTATTAAAAATAAGTGACCTTGTGCTTAAGCCAATTGATGAAAATTCTAAAATTGGGTACTGAGTATCAATGCTAAATATTCTCCCTACAGTTTGAGAGCCTTCTGCCAGACAAATGCATTGTACAATAGTCTGGTTTTTCTGGAATGAAATGCCCAATTGAAGCCAAATTAGAAATATCGAAACGTAAAACTTCTGAGAATTCAATAATTTTGTTGTTAATGTGAAATCACAAACTAAAGTTGTACAGATGCTCTACAGATGCATGTTGGTAAATCAATATATAAAATACTATGAGTGATTTCTGAATTAAAAAATCTCTGCATTGAAGTAGTAGTTGTTCTATTATATTTTTTATTTGACTCCTTATATGAAGTGTCACAAATAACGTATTATCTTAAAGTACAGACCATATATTCTGTATTTTCTGACATTGTTCTAATTTCAACTATTCTGTTTAGTCTTCCCAATAGGTAAACTAGGATTGGATTATGACATAGATGGTATACTGTGTTCAACTGAAAGAAAAAAATGAAAATAGGATAAATAAATTGCTTTCTGAGCTTTCAACTGTAAATCAAAATGCAATGGGTCAGAGCAGAGAGATGCAGTCCCCTTACAATGACTTTTTGGCCAAAGGGACACTAAATTATTATTTGATTATCAGTATTAATGTGTAGTGAGAAACTCTTCTTAAACTCATGTTTGCAGCTAATACAAAGCATTGTTTTCCTGTAAGTCTATTTGCCTTCTGGTTTTTGAGCTGCTATTTTCCCAAAGGATAAAAATTTAATTTCAATAAGTTCAGGTATCTACCTCCATTTCTTTCCCTAGGGAGATAGGGACAAGGTCCAGGGCCCCTTTGAGGACAGACTAGCATCTAATATCTCATGGACGAACACTCTGACTTGCCTCCTCAGACCTGAAAATGTCTCTAGTGTCTGGGACAGGAAACGTTGTTCTTATAGATTTACTTTCTGCCCAATCCACTACTGTCTTGGTAGGATTCATCCCTCCCCTCACAGAGCCTAGCTTATTGAAACTCAGCCAAAAAGACTCCTTTTCTCTGGCCTTCTGTGCTGTCATCCTTTTTCCAGGGGCAGCGACTACAGCATGCCTAACTTCCTGAATGGGGGAGACCTTAGGGATGCCAGAAAATATTGGGGGAAAAATTCACTTGTTTAATCACCTTGCAATTTGTATAGAGAATGTGTCAGCAGGTTGCTATGGGAGTGGTGTGGAGATGGCAGAGGTGGGAAGTGCAGGTGCCTAGGTCTGTGCATGGACAGACTACCTAGGACAAAGACACAATGCATATGGGACCCCTTCTGCTACCTCAGCAGTTATAGCTTTAAAAAATATTTTTTATCTTACATTTTTAAATTTGTATTTTCTTCTTAATTGGTAAATAACAATGATACATATTTATGGGTACAAAGTGATTGATACATGTATATATTGTGGAATGATCAAATCAGATCAATTAGCATATCCATCACCTTAAATATTTATCATTTCTTTGTGGTAAGAACATTTAAAATCTTCTGTTTTAGCTATTTTGAAATATACATCATTATTAACTCTCACCTTGCTGTGCAATAGAACACTAGCAATTACTCCTCCTGTCTAACTGGAACTTTGCACCCATTCGCCAATGTCTCCTTTTCCGCTACACCCTTTGCCCACCAGCCTCTGGTAACCACCATTGTACTCTCTATTTCTGCGAGTCAGACTTTATCATAGGGATAGATGCAACATCCTATCTGAACCTGCTGCTATTAACCATTTAAAGCACAGAATTAACTTCTTCTCTTCTGGTTTTACCGTCACAAGCTACCTTCAGACAACTTCACTTTCCACATGACTTGCATTCAGGGAGAGTGAGCTGGTCAGAACTATGTAAGGATTTACCCCACAAGATGAATACTGTTTTTATTTTAAATGAATATATTGTTTTTCTACTTTATATTAACACCCTCCCTTAGCACTCATATATTTCATGTTTTTGATTTCCTCTGCCTATCCTTGATCTTCTGGGCTAAAAAATGATTCAGGAGCCTATACATGCAATCCTATAGAGCACCAGGTGGAGAAAACACTAGTGTGGCTACTGTATTGATTCCTTGTGCAAGTAAAGGGCAGTTCAGGGATTTTCTTAAGTCCTTTTTGTATTTATGTCACTGCAATCTCCTTGAACCAATCTTCACTGGCTTTAGATCATACCTTCTCACTCAGGACTTCATCCCCTTATTATCTTTCCTTCAAACTTTCTGGAGATTTCCAACCATCTCATATGAATTTATTAGTCATCCAATCAGTTACGACATGGCATTATAGCAAACTGCTACTCTTGCCAGGTACATTCATTTGATACAGGCAGACCTCGGAAATATTGCAGGTTTAGTTCCAGACCACCATAGTAAAGTGAATATCACAATAAAGCAAGTCACACAAATATTTTGGTTTCCCAGTGAATATAAAAATTATGTTTACATTGTAATAAAGTGTACAATAGCATTATGTTTAAAAACATATGTGCCCGGCTGGGCGTGGTGGTTCATGCTTGTAATCCCAGTACTTTGGGAGGCCGAGGCAGGCGGATCATGAGGTCAGGAGTTCGAGACCAGCCTGTTCAATATGGTGAAGCCCCGTCTCTACTAAAAAATACAAAAGTTAGCTGGGTGTGGTGGCTCGCACCTGTAGTCCCAGCTACTCGGGAGTCTGAGGCGGGAGAACCGCTTGAACCCGGGAGGTGGAGGTTGCAGTGAGCCAAGATTGTGTCAATGCACTCCAGCCCGGGTGACAGAGTAAAATTCCATCTCAAAAAAAAAAAAAAAAGTATGTGCCCTAATTAAAAACTACCTTCCTCCTAACACATGCTAACAACCATCTGAATCTTCGGTGAGTCATCATCTTTTTGCTGGTGGGGGGTCTTGCCTTGATATTGATGGCTACTGACTAATCAAGGCTGTGGCAGCTGAAGGTTGGGTTGGCTGTGGCAATTTCTTAGAATAAGACGATAATGAAGTCAATTACATGTATTGACTCTTCCTTTCTTGAAAGATTTCTCTGTACTTTTGGAAAGCATTTTATACACAGTAGAACTTTCAAAATTGGAGTCAATCCTCTCAAACCCTGCTGCTGCTTTATCAACTAAGTTTATGTAATATTCTAAATCTTTTGTTATCATTTTAACAATATTCACAGCATCTTCACCAAGAGTAGATTCCATCTCAGGAAACTTTCTCATCCATAAGAAGCCACTCTTTAACTGTTCAAGTTTTATCATGAGATTGCAATGCAGCAATCAATCATATCTTCGGGCTCCAATTCCATTTCTAGTTCTTTTGCTATTTCTACTACATCGGCAGTTACTTTCTGGATTGAAGTCTTAAAACACTCAGTCATCCATGAGGATTGGAATCAGCTTCTTCTAAACTCTTGTTAACGTTGACATTTTGACCTCCTCCCATGAATCATGAATGTTTTTAATAGCAGCTAGAATGGTGAATCCTTTCCGGAAGGTTTTTAATTTACATTGCCCACATATATTAGAGGAATCATTATTCAAGGCAGCTATCATCTTAGGAAATGCATTTGTTAAATAATAAAACTTGAAAGTAAAAATTACTCCTTGATTTATGGGATGCAGAATGGATGCTGTGTTAGCAGGGATGAAAAAAATATTAATCTCCTTGTATATCTCCATCAGAGCTCTTGGGTGACCAGGTGCATTGTCAATGAACAGTAATATTTTGAAGGGAATCTTTTTCACTGAGCAGTAGGTCTCAACATTGGGCTTAAAATAGTAAACCGTGCTTTAAATAGTTGTGCTTCCAACTAGGTTTTGTTGTTCCGTTTATAGAAGGAAACAGTAGATTTGGTGTAATTCTCACAGAGCCCTAGGATTTTCAGAATAGCAAATAAGCATTGGCTTCAAATAAAGTCACCAGCTGCTTTAGCCCCTAATAAAAGCTTGTCCTTTGAAGCACTGAAGCCAGGCATTGGCCTCTCCTCTTTAACTATGGAAGTCCTAGATGGCAACTTCCTCCAATATAAGGCTTTTTAATCTACATTAAAAAGCTATTGCTCAGTATAGCTTCCTTCATCAGTGATCTTAGCTAGATCTCCTGGATAACTCACTGCAGCTTCTCCACTAGCACTTGCTTTTTCACCTTGCACTGTACATTATGGAGACAGCTTGTTTTCTTTTTTTTTAATTTTATTATTATTATACTTTAAGTTTTAGGGTACATGTGCACAATGTGCAGGTTTGTTACATATGTATACATGTACCACGTTGGTGTGCTGCACCCATTAACTCATCATTTAGCATTAGGTATATCTCCTAATGCTATCCCTCCCCCCTCCCCCCACCCCAAACAGTCCTCGGAGTGTGATGTTCCCCTTCCTGTGTCCATGTGTTCTCATTGTTCAGTTCCCTCCTATGAGTGAGAACATGCGGTGTTTGGTTTTTTGTCCTTGCGATAGTTTGCTGAGAATGATAGTTTCCAGTTTCATCCATGTCCCTACAAAGGACATGAACTCATCCTTTTTTATGGCTGCATAGTATTCTATGGTGTATATGTGCCACATTTTCTTAATCTAGTCTATCGTTGTTGGACATTTGGGTTGGTTCCAAGTCTTTGCTATTGTGAATAATGCTGCAATAAACATACGTGTGCATGTGTCTTTATAGCAGCATGATTTATAGTCCTTTGGGTATATACCCAGTAATGGGATGGCTGGGTCAAATGGTATTTCTAGTTCGAGATCCCTGAGGAATCGCCACACTGACTTCCACAATGGTTGAACTAGTTTACAGTCCCACCAACAGTGTAAAAGTGTTCCTATTTCTCCACATCCTCTCCAGCACCTGTTGTTTCCTGACTTTTTAATGATGGCCATTCTAACTGGTGTGAGATGGTATCTTATTGTGGTTTTGATTTGCATTTCTCTGATGGCCAGTGATGATGTGCATTTTTTCATGTGTTTTTTGGCTGCATAAATGTCTTCTTTTGAGAAGTGTCTGTTCATATCCTTCACCTACTTTTTGATGGGGTTGTTTGTTTTTTTCTTGTAAATTTGTTTGAGTTCATTGTAGATTCTGGATATTAGCCCTTTGTCAGATGAGTAGGTTGCAAACATTTTCTCCGATTATGTAGGTTGCCTGTTCACTCTGATGGTAGTTTCTTTTGCTGTGCAGAAGCTCTTTAGTTTAATTAGATCCCATTTGTCAATTTTGGCTTTTGTTGCCATTGCTTTTGGTGTTTTAGACATGAAGTCCTTGCCCATGCCTGTGTCCTAAATGGTAATGCCTAGGTTTTCTTCTAGGGTTTTAATGGTTTTAGGTCTAATATGTAAGTCTTTAATCCATCTTGAATTAATTTTTGTATAAGGTGTAAGGAAGGGATCCAGTTTCAGCTTTCTACATATGGCTAGCCAGTTTTCCCAGCACCATTTATTAAATAGGGAATCCTTTCCCCATTGCTTGTTTTTGTCAGGTTTGTCAAAGATCAGATAGTTGTAGATATGCGGCATTTTTTCTGAGGGCTCTATTCTGTTCCATTGGTCTATATATCTGTTTTGGTACCAGTACCATGCTGTTTTTGTTACTGTAGCATTGTAGTATAGTTTGAAGTCAGGTAGCATGATGCCTCCAGCTTTGTTCTTTTGGCTTAGGATTGACTTGGTGATGCGGGCTCTTTTTTGATTCCATATGAACTTTAAAGTAGTTTTTTCCAATTCTGTGAAGAAAGTCATTGGTAGCTTGATGGGGATGGCATTGAATCTATAAATTACCTTGGGCAGTATGGCCATTTTCACAATATTGATTCTTCCTACCCATGAGCATGGAATGTTCTTCCATTTGTTTGTATCCTCTTTTATTTCATTGAGCAGTGGTTTGTAGTTCTCCTTGAAGAGGTCCTTCACATCCCTTGTAAGTTGGATTCCTAGGTATTTTATTCTCTTTGAAGCAATTGTGAATGGGAGTTCACTCATGATTTGGCTCTCTGTCTGTTATTGGTGTATAAGAATGCTTGTGACTTTTGTACATTGATTTTGTATCCTGAGACTTTGCTGAAGTTGCTTATCAGCTTAGGGAGATTTTAGGCTGAGATGATGGGGTTTTCTAGATATACAATCATGTCTCTGCAAACAGGGACAATTTGACTTCCTCTTTTCCTAATTGAATACCCTTTATTTCCTTCTCCTGCCTGATTGCCCTGGCAAGAACTTCCAACACTATGTTGAATAGGAGTGGTGAGAGAGGGCATCCCTGTCTGGTGCCAGTTTTCAAAGGAAATGCTTCCAGTTTTTGCCCATTCAGTATGATATTGGCTGTGGGTTTGTCATAGATAGCTCTTATTATTTTGAGATACATCCCATCAATACCTAATTTATTGAGAGTTTTTTAGCATGAAGCATTGTTGAATTTTGTCAAAGGCCTTTTCTGCATCTATTGAGATAATCATGTGATTTTTGTCTTTGGTTCTGTTTAAATGCTAGGCTACGTTTATTGATTTTCGTATGTTGAACCAGCCTTGCATCCCAGGGATGAAGCCCACTTGATCATGGTGGATAAGCTTTTTGATGTGCTGCTGGATTCAGTTTGCCAGTATTTTACTGAGGATTTTTGCATCAATGTTCATCAAGGATATTGGTCTAAAATTCTCTTTTTTTGTTGTGTCTCTGCCAGGCTTTGATATCAGGATGATACTAGCCTCATAAAATGAGTCAGGGAGGATTCTCTCTTTTTCTATTGATTGGAATAGTTTCAGAAGGAATGGTACCAGCTCCTCCTTGTACCTCTGGTAGAATTTGGTTGTGAATCCATCTGGTCCTGGACTTTTTTTCGTTGCTAAGCTATTAATTATTGCCTTAATTTCAGAGCCTGTTATTGGTCTATTCATAGATTCAACTTCTTCCTGGTTTAGTCTTGGGAGGGTGTATGTGTCGAGGAATTTAGCCATTTCTTCTAGATTTTCTAGTTTATTTGCGTAGAGGTGTTTATAGTATTCTCTGATGGTAGTTTGTGTATCTGTGGGATCGGTGGTGATATCCCCTTTGTCATTTTTTATTGTGCCTATTTGATTCTTCTCTCTTTTCTTCTTTATTAGTCTTGCTAGCGGTCTATCAATTTTGTTGATCTTTTCAAAAAACCAGCTCCTGGATTCATTTATTTTTTGAGACAGCTTGTTTTCTTAAACCTCATGAACCAACGTTTGCTAGCTTCAAACTTTTCTTCTTTAGCTTCCTCATCTCCTCAGCCTTGGTCGAATTGAAAAGAGTTAGAACCTTGCTCTGGATTAGTCTTTGGCTTATAATAATTTTGTGGCTCGTTTGATCTATTATTCAGATCACTGAAGCTTTCTTCTTATTAGGAATAAGGCTGTTTCACTTATCATTCCTGTGTTTACTGTAGTAGTGTATTTAATTCCCTTCACGAACTTTTCCTTTGCATTGGCAACTTGGCTCACTGGTGCAAGAGGCCTAGTTTTCAGTCTATCTTGGCTTTAAACATAATACTTCACTAAGCTTAATCATTTCTAGCTTCTGATTTAAAGTAAGATACGTGTGACTCTTTCTTTCATTTGAACACCTAGAGGTTACTGCAGAGTTATTAATTGACCTAATTTAAATATCATTGTATCTCAAATAATAGAAGGCCTGAGGAGAGGGAGACAGAAAGAGAAAGAGGAATGACCAGCTGGCAGAGCAGTTGAAACATACAATACAGATTGATTAAATTTGCACTCTTATTTGGGAAATGTTCATGGTGTCCAAAAACAATTACAATAGTAACATCAAAGATCGCTGATCACAGATCACCATAACAGATAGAACAATAATGAAAAAAGTTTGAAATATTGCAATAATTACCAAAATGTGACACAGACATGAAGTGAGGACATGCTGTTGCAAAAATGGTGCTGATAGACTTGCTTGACGTGGTTGCCATAGAGCTTCAATTTGTAAAAAAAAAAAAAAAAAAAATGCAAGATCTGCAAGGTGCAACGAAGTGAAGCTCAATAAAACGAGGTATGTCTGTACATTATTTCACTCTTAATTTATTTAACTGATCTCTATTATTAATGGTAGCTGATGGTTTTGTAGTGCTTATTATAAACTAGGCAATGTGTTAAGCACTCATGAACACCAATTAATTTGCTTCTCGTAAAAGCCCTATGTTATGGGTTGAATAGTGTTTCCCCCAAAAAGATACGGTGAAGTCCCAAGCCTTCGTACCTCATAATGTGACCTTATTTGGAAATTGGGTCTTTACAGAGGTAATCAAGTTAAAATGAAGTCATTAGTTAAAATGAAGGATGGTCCCTAATCCAGTATGACTGGTATCCTTATAAAAAAGGCAAATTGGACATAGGGACAGACATGCACAGAGAAGATGATGTGTAGAGATAGAAACACAAGGAGAATACCACGTGAGGATGAAAGCAGAGATTGGATCAATACATCAACAAGGTGACGATCGCCAGAAAACCACCAGGAGCTAGGAGAGAGGCATGAAACAGTTCTTACTTAAAGCCCTCAGAAGGAACCAGTGCTGCCAACACCTTGATCTTGGACTTGCAGCCTCTAGAATTGTGAAATAATAAGTTTCTGTTGTTTAAGCCATCCAGTTTTTGGTATTTAGTATAACAACCCTAGGAAACTAATACACTCTATGAGAGAGGTACTATTATTATTCCCATTTTGCAGCTGATGAGATTGAGGCACTGAGGAATTAAGGGAATTACTTTGGTAAGTGACTCAAACCCAGGCACTCTGGCTGTAGTGTTTGTGCTCTTCTCTATTTTACTAAATTGCCTCTTGTCTTTTCTAGTTAAGAACCATTCCTTTCTTAGCGCTTTTTGCAATCTTTTCACTGCCTTTGCCAGGACTTGTTGCACATGTTGCTTCCTCTGTAGTCTTCCCCTGGGTACTCTGGCCTTGACTTGCCCAGAGCTGCACTGTGTTCTGTGGGGCAGGCAAGAGATAGCCTCCTTCTGTGCTGTATCCCACTCTCTCAGAGGCCTCTAGAAGTCTTTAGGGAAGTACCGCTTTAGGATTTTAATTACGGTTTTTGTTCCCAAGAATCTGGACACGAATCAGTAGGGAGGGGGCATAGAACAAGGACAAATATGAGTCCTGGCTGATATTAAAGTCTTTATTTCTCCTCACCCTGTTGAATGAAACTATAACTGGGTCATGTACGTACATGTATGTCATATATGCATATGCGTACATGGAGAAGGACACACACAGAAAAATATACAGTAGGTTGTTGAAAAAGAGATGTTAATGACAGAATGACAAGAAGAGCAGGTTATTAATGATACAGACATTTTATTGGGATTTCTGCCCATTTATTTAAATTAGGAGAGTGTAGTCAGAGAAGTATATGAAAAGACAGTCACTAAAATGCTAGTGGTGATAACTGAAGGGTCATAGGATTTCAGGTGAATTTCTTCTTTCTGAATTTCTGGGGGATATAATTGTTTCTTCTCATAATAACATTGGTGGATCCCATAAAGAGCACAAAGATGATACAGTATTGTTTCCTTTTTATTGGATTCATAAATTGAATGGACCACAAGATTTCTGAATCTTCTCCACATTCTTTCTATAAAATATGATGTTTCTTTTTCTTTAAGAACATCTTGAAGATCAGAAATGTGATGCACAGGATAAGTGCTTAGAGAAGCCTTGAAGAGATGATATTAAATGAATGAGCACACAAAGAAAATGGAAATGCTATTAAAAAGTCACATGGTTAGGCTCTCTCCTTGTCATTTGGACAAGCTGAGTGACTCTGACATAGAGCAAGAATCTTCCTTCCCCAGCCCGTTCATTTCTGCTTGGCCATATGGATCATAATGACTGAGGCAGTCTGTTCAGGAACCTCTGCCCATGTTACTGGGCAACACACTCTAGTCTCACAGAAAATGACTACTGGCAGGTTGTCATCAAAATAATAAGCCCATAGTCCAAAGGGAATAAAGTTGGTACTCTTAATAAACAGTTATAGTATTGTTTTATACACTGCAGCCTCTAGTATCTGAAAACCATTATGTAAATATTCTCCCATTTGGTATGAAGAGGTAGAGCGTTCCCCATTTCTATCTGTCTTTCAAGGTCAGTGAATTTTGTAGAATTCTTTGCCAAGTAGCTGCTGTGATATGAATAAATTTATGTGAAAATGAACTCAGCCAGCTAGTTATTGAACAGGATTTTTTTAATGGAATGTACTGACAGGAAAGAAGAAAAGGCAAACATAAAGGGTGAATAATAACCTAATGAAAAGAACTATTTTTTTTTCTTCAGTTCAGGGGAAACAGTAATCTATTTTTTAAAGACAAACTTTCAAAAGTCAAAAGGGAAGGAAGATGGAAATTCAGCTCCACTGAGATGAAGGAAATAAGTAAGGCATTTCCAAGGAGAAAGAATTATCTGCATGGACATAAGACAGAAGTAAATATTTGCATGGTTTAATTTTTTTTTCAGATACAGAAGGGCATGAACAGTGGTGCAACCCAAATAATGTACAAGACAGGTTTAACTGAAATCTTCCTGAGTTGTCTTCAGTACCTCTTTTAGTTGCAATAAAAATAAATTTTTTAAAAATGCTGAAATTTTGAGGAAAATAAGTAGTTGTGCTTCAGGTGGATCATAAGGAGAAGAATATAAGCCACATAGTTATAGAGCCAGCCCCTGTTCCATCTAGTTTCTTCCAAAACCAAAGATGATAAATGCCAATATGTCAAACTAGAAATTGCATTGAATCTGTTTCACTAAATAAAACTTGGGTTTTGTAAGACTGGTGCAAGAATCTGTCTGATCCTTGATTCAGAGTTAAAAATATACTCCACAATGTGTGAGCTGACTAGCTGCTTGCATTCCTATGGGCTCCTCTGCCTCAGGGCTTTGTACTTCCTCATTGTCTTCCCTATCTGCCTTGTATATTCCCAGATGGGAAACGTAGTGCCTCCTCTCTCTCTCTGTCTCTCTCTCTGTCTCTCAGACAGAGACACACACACACACACACACACACACACTCACTCACCCCACTCATGGATGTAGCATACTTTAGCAAAAGTGTGGTGGTGCTTACGAAGATGGTGTATGTGAGGCAGAAAACAGTAACTTCAGCATGAACCTTAGGCACTCATGTTTCAAAATGCCTTTGACCATCCCCAACAAGTGTGTTTCTTCTGGTTCCTTGCTCCACTTAGTTGAGGTCTATCTGTTCACATTCTTTTCATTTGCCTGCAGGCCTAGGAGCTCCCCTGCTTGGATCACCCCTTCAGTTTCTTTTCCCTCTTTTAGATAGAGGCATTTGGTACTCCTCAACTTCTGTTCCTGACTGCTCCTCCCAGGAAATTTCACCTAAACTCAACCCCATGAGCTACAGAAGAAATGGTCCTTTAATTTAGTGCCTTCCAATTTAGAAAGTGAGAATGGCTGTACATCCAAAGGTAAGATTTCTTCACTACACGTTATTTTAGTTTGCTGTGTTTCACATCAAGATGAGCTATCCAATAGCAATAGGAAGGCCATTCCTTAACAGGACTGTGGGTCCTCCTATTTCTACAGTTTTGAGGAGTCTGAACAGCCATCTTCTCCACCTTCCATTTTCTTGGAAAAACACCCTGTTTGAAGCAGGTATCTTGGGTTCATGGAAAAGGTTAAGTGTGAGAGATAGGAGGAGATGAAAAGTGAAGAGACTGACCCATTCTCTGTTATTTTCTGACTGAAAGCTGTGCTTACTACATATTTTAATTACTGTTATTTATCGCTGCTCTTAAATTTCTAGGGATAAATTACATTAAATTTACTTTTACTTTACTAATGTAACAGATTTATTCTTTGGAGCTATGTAGGCCCTCCATGAGAAAAATCACGCCTCCTTAACAATGACAAAATTGGAAAAGCTAAAGAAAGGAAGGCAAGAGAAACATTTTAGATTTCTCTTTCTAGTTAGCAATGGGTCAAGTGAAAAGGGAATTGCTCAAAATGTTTCACTGGAGAGGTGGGAACAATGTACTTTGTAGACCATTGTTTATGACCATTCTGTGTTAAAATTGCATCAATAGGCCAAGCCCCATCATGGAGATTAAGCAGATGTTTGCTCATTTTTTCCCTATTCTAAATCAGAAACAATTTCCCCAGGCTAGACCGCCTGGATAGATGTGTGTATCATCAAAGTGCTTTCCCAGTAGGTGTTATTTATCAGTTTGGGGGATTCATATCCCAAATTTTGACAGGCGCTGAACTTCCAGGAATTAACTCACAGACCACTCTTTTGGCATGATAATGCTGGATGTATTACTGTTTTCTGAGTGTTTTCTTCAAGAATCAGTTTCCAAGTGTTTTTTGAGTAGGACGTGAGTTCACTTTTTGGACTAGATTATTGGACTTCAGAAATAAATTCCAGTTCCAAATCCTATTCATTTGAATGTTAATCTCTAGACAAGCATTCAATTTTCCAAAGTTGCTGTCCTTTGCACTATCAAGGGAAGCAGGGCAGAAATTCACTCAGGTTATATTACTAAAGGCCCATCTTTAGGGTCAGTGGCACCAGATAAATAAAATCATCTTCATAAAACCCTCTCCTGAAGTCTGTCAATTGGTACCATCATCTTGATGTCATAACTTATTTCAAGATTTCCTGGACTTTTTAAAAATCAGAAGTCCTTAGGGTTAAAGAACTGAATATATTTTATAAAGGGCTTCCCTTTTAGGTTATTGAAGTTTAAACCATCATTTTTATTGTAGAGGCTTTTCTCAAATTTCTGAAGGTCTTGGCTTTCTGTTAATATTTAGGGATGTGGCACTGAGATAGCGATTAGGAGTGCTGTGGGCATGACAGTGCCTTCTCAACTGATAAACATAATAATACAATCAGGATTGGGCAGGAGTTTTATTTTTTATGAGGCTACTCCAGATACCATTACCTATAGTTCTTTGCATTGGAACAGAGGAATCTCTGGAGCAATATCTTCCAATTTCTTGACTGAGGAGTATATGTTTGCCTTCCAGAGCTCTAGGACCTAAGCTGGGAGAAGGTAGCTGGAGTTGGGTAGACTCGGGGTTTGGTTTGTAGATAGTCAGGCAATCCTCTTTATTTCCAATGTAGTTCTTTACTACCATCTTATCTGTGGCTAAGATCCTTTAGTTTATAGCTCCAGAGTCTCTCTAATTCAACTTACTCAACTTATTCCATTTTCTGCTGGAGTTTGTGGAGTATTCCTATTCCTTAAACATAAAAGAGTTATTTCTATTTTGTATTTTTATTCATTCTTTGTCTCTTTGTTGCTTCAACTCCTAGCTTAGATGTAACAGGATTTGGGACACACATACACACACACACACACACACACACACACACACACACACATACTCCTTTATATAATAATTTGTAACTTGGAATCATTTTTTATCTTATTTATCATTTCCACTGAAATTTAGAGAATCCTTGTTTTTAATTAACTGTTCATGTCTCAGTTTCCTTCTCAATAAAATTGAATCTGATTGCTAAGTTCCTTTCCAAATGGAAAGTTTTGTGAGAGGTGATAGGAAGCAGGAGGAAAGGTCAGATAAACATTGGAGTTAGACTCCCTGATTCTTACCACTGTTTCACCATTGCATAGTCAGAGTTGTCTGGTTGCAAGCCACAGAGACTGGGCTCTAAGCAGAAAAGCCAACTGTAGGGAGGATAATGAATAACAGAATCAATGTTAAAGCTGGAAAACTAGTCTCAGGAAATCGGTAGAAAACCAAGAGGGGCTTGGCAGTGGAGAACACAGCCAAGGTCATATCTCGGGAACTACCTGATAAGGAAACTTCTGCCTCTGGTGCTGTTGGCACTGGACATTTGCCACCAGCACACTCTTAATGTTGCTGCCACTGCCAGTGTGAAGCATTTCCTAACTCTCCCTCCATCTTTGTGATTGGTTGTGCCCATGCCCTTAATTCTCACTCCCTCTGTGATTGGTTGTGCCCATGCCCTTAAGTCTCAAGGGGTAGGGAGAGGATATTTATGTCCCCATTTGTGTAGTCAAGGTTCTCCAGAAAAACAGAACCAATAGGTTATTTTACTTTCCCACTTTATTTTATCTTATGGAATTGGCTCATGTGATTGTAGGGGCTGGCAAGTCTGAAGACTGTAGGGCAGGCCAGCAGGCTGGTAATTCAGGTTAGAGTTGATGTTGCAGTTTTGTCTAAATTCCACAGGGCAGGCTAGGCAGGCTGGAAACTCAGGCAGGGTTTCTTTGTTGCAGTCCTGAGGCCAGGCTCCTTCTTGTTTGAAAAATCTCACTGGTTGCTCTTAAGACTTCTGATTGGATGACATTCAACCACAATAAGGAGAGTAATCTGCTTTATTCAAAGCCTACTGATTAAAGTGTTAATTACATCTAAAAAACACCTTCACAGTGACATCTAGATGAGTTTTTGACTGAATAACTGGGCATCAAAGCTGATCCAAGTTGACATATGAAATTAGCTATGACAACATTCTGTGTCCATAACAAGGTCCCTCTGCAAACATTTCCTAATTTTAAGATGCTGGGTAGGAAGATAAAAAATTATAACTGCCCAATACAGCTGCTTTACTGTATAATCTTGGCCAAGGTACTTCTCTTTATGCTTTAGATTCCAATTCTATAAAATGGGGATAATAACTCATATAGTTGTTGTGAAGATTAAGAGATTAAAAAAATACATAAAACATCTTGAAAAGTGCCTAGAACAAGGTAAATGCTCAGTCAAGTAAGATGCTGTAACTTCTTATCTAAATACGGCCATAAGTTATTTGTCACAACACATGTACTATACCTCCCACAGTGTGGGGTACGTAAGGATGAAATACCTGAACCTGATGGAGGGAGGTGTGATCTGCATTCCTAATCGAAGGCCCACACACAAACAATGACACTAATAGATGTAATTTACTAAGCTCTCATTACCTGCAGGCACTATGTCGGATGCTCCACATATATTCACTCACTATAATTTCACTCACATAATAATCCAGCAAGGTTCATGATGCCTCATTTTGTAGAAGAGAACACAGAGATTTAGAAAAAACTGTATCATGCTTAGAATCACGCAACTAACCCTTTGCAGGGCCTGTATAAAAAATGTGATTTTTAAATTAAATTAAATTTTAAATATTAGCCTCTCAACTACTCCTCTGTGCTGTCTCTACTTTAGTCCAGATGGAGGGGTCTACTCACTAGACCCGGCTCCTTTTCCTGCTTCAGTGGCTTGAATTTTTTTTTTTTTTGACATGGAGTCTTGCTCTGTTGCCAGGCTGGAGTGCAGTGGCATGATCTCAGCTCACTGCAACCTCTGCCATCCGAGTTCAAGTGATTCTCCTGCCTCAGCCTCCCTAGTAGATGGAACTACAGGCACACGCCACCACGCCCAGCTAATTTTTGTATTTTTAGTAGAGATGGGGTTTCACCATGTTGGCCAGGATGGTCTTGATCTCTTGATCTTGTGATCCACCTGCCTCGGCCTCCCAAAGTGCTGAGATTACAGGCTTGAGGCACTGTGCCCGACCTTGAATGTTACCTCAGCTTCATTGGTCTGGAAAATGAGAATTCTGAGGTCTCCCTTAAACATCAGATTCAGGACGCTAATCCCTAGCAAGGGAGATCCTTGTCCTTTATTGGATGTTTGTTAGGCTTTTTTTAGAGGGAGCTCTGCCTCAACTTCCTTCTTAAAAAAATGATTAATGCAAATTTCTTGGGTTTTTTTTGGTCCACTCATGAGTGTAGAAAAGAGAGAATATAGAATTTTTAAAAATCTTCTTTTATATAATTAAAAATATCTTAACGTTAAATAAAATTCATTTCAGAGAAATGAAATTAAACTATTTTAGGCTACTTGAATAAATTTAGGGTGCCATGGAAATTAGTCTATATTTATAAAAGAAATTGCTAATTTTTGAATATCACTTTAAAAACTTATGAATGTTTGCTAGGCTGAACACTTCTATCTATTATAGAAAGACAAAGATTAAAAATCATATGCAAGTCTTTCATTGTGGACAAAAACATCTAAGGGCTAAGAGTATCTGAAAACATTAATGTAGGAATTTAGCCCATTTTCCTGAGACAATTTGAATTTTAAACATTTTATTCTAGAAGTTAGATCTACAACCAATTGAATTGGAGAACAATGTGATTTTGGGGGCCGGTGTAGGGTCAGACCTGTGTATCTTAACTTTCAGTGTTCATTCAAATTACCTGGGGATGTTTTCCAAATGCAGATCCTGATTCAGTAGCTTTGAGGTGAGATTTGAAAGCCTATAGTTCTAATAAGCTCCCAAGTGAGGCTGATACTGCTGTTCACATACGAAACTTTTAGAATAAAGGGCTGACCACCAATTTTGGTGGATGTCACAGCTCAGAAGCCAAACATCACCCATTAATCAGAGTACTTAGTCATTTATTGTTGATAGTCATGTATAGCCATTATGATATGGTACCTTGGCAGCCAATAGCTAGAGATGGCTTCTAAGTTAATCAGAGACAATTCTATCTAGATCTCTGGAGGTGAGGGAGTGGAAAGAAATTGGTATCTATTGTTCATCAGAGCTACTCTTCCTAGAACTTAACAGCAAATGTCTCATTTCATTCCTGAAGCAATTCTATGTGAAGCATACCCTAGAGCCCCCTTATACATTTGAGGCAGCGAAGCCTCAAAATAAGTAACATGTCATGGCTAGTAAGTGGTAGAGTCAGGGTTTGAACCTTGGTCTGTCTGACATGACAGCCCATGTTTTCTCCAATATACTAAGTGCCAGTCACGTGGTACAGCTTTAATGCTATTACCTTTTCTTTTGACATCATTGGCTATTTTTTACTTTTAAAGTGTTTATTTAAAAAAAAGCCAAATCCAATTTAAAAAATCTACACAAAATTTTTCATTAAACGTCCGTTTACATCCTGTTTTCCCATTTTATTCTGTATGTCAAAATTGTTCTGTACCCTGCAAAGGCCTTGATGCTTTGTGCTGAGCTGACTGACAAAGCCTTATGATTAAAAAACTGATTTTATGAAAGAAGACATTTATGCAGCCAAAAAACACATGAAAAAATGCTCATCATCACTGGCCATCAGAGAAATGCAAATCAAAACCACAATGAGATACCATCTCACACCAGTTAGAATGGCCATCATTAAAAAGTCAGGAAACAACAGGTGCTGGAGAGGATGTGGAGAAATAGGAACACTTTTACACTGTTGGTGGGACTGTAAACTAGTTCAACCATTGTGGAAGTCAGTGTGGCGATTCCTCAGGGATCTAGAACTAGAAATACCATTTGACCCAGCCATCCCATTACTGGGTATATACCCAAAGAACTATAAGTCATGCTGCTATAAAGACACATGCACACGTATGTTTATTGTGGCACTATTCACAATAGCAAAGACTTGGAACCAACCCAAATGTCCAACAACAATAGCCTGGATTAAGAAAATGTGGCACATATACACCATGGAATACTATGCAGCCATAAGAAATGATGAGTTCATGTCCTTTGTAGGGACATGGATGAAACTGGAAAACATCATTCTCAGTAAACTATCGCAAGGACAAAAAACCAAACACCGCATGTTCTCACTCATGGGTGGGAATTGAACAATGAGAACTCATGGACACAGGAAGGGGAACATCACACTCCGGGGACTGTTGTGGGGTGGGGGGGAGGGGGGAGGGACAGCATTAGGAGATATACCTAATGCTAAATGACGAGTTAATGGGTGCAGCAAAACAACATGGCACATGGATACATATGTAACAAACCTGCACATTGTGCACATGTACCCTAAAACCTAAAGTATAATAATAATAAAAAAAAACCTGATTGTAAAACTATCCTGTTCCTCTTTCTACAAAGCACCAACCTTTGATCTTCTCTCAGGAGCAATTTCCAATCAGCCCTTTTTTCAAAGATTGTAAATGTTTGGTATTCATTCCCTACCTGGGCCCTCTCCCTCTCCCTAGAAGGAGAGGTTGGGACCTTCAGTTCCCCATTGTCATTATTGTTCTATTGGAAGTCTTAGTGTAGGATTCGGTTTTCTACAGTGAAGGTGAAATTAAATATAGCAAACCTCATGCTCTGCTGTGTTTGCACACTATAAAATAAGTGACATTTTGGGTAATTACCTAGTTCACTTGATCTATGGAAATGATACCAGATTAATTTAGCACTTAAAAAATTGTTTTTGTTTGCCCCTCTTTACCCAGACATTGGTAGCATAATTCAAAATAGCTGGCTAATTGCAAAATTATAATTTCACCTTGTGATACAAACTTGAAAAAATCTGATGGTCTATAATAAAAAGAAGAATGAGCAAATTAGCTCATTTTAGATTCATTTTTACTATTTAACTTTTCCTTAAGAGCAAGCCAAAATGTAAAATCAATACTATTAGGGCTAGTGTGGTTGAATAAGGTAGAAACTTTGGAGCCCATCTTCTCATCCTTCTAACTTTGGGCATATTCTCTTGAGGTCTCTAAAAAATCCTCACAGCTCTGATTGATGAGATTAACTTAGTCATTTTTCTCTCAGGAATATTTATTTTAACTGAAATATCTGATCTTTGAAAAAATAATTAGTATCCATGAATAACTGTTTGAATTTTTGTGAATGTTTGAAATTCCTTATCTAGTATTTTATTCAGGAACTAAGATTAACCCCGTTCTACTTCCTAAAATGAAGCTATAGGGTCTTGAGTTAATGGAAATTTTAAAAGGGAAGGATAGAAAGACATATGTGTTTTGACATTGCTTATTGTTCTTTCTTGCTGAGGCCTCTACTCAGTACTAGGTGCCTAGCTGTGGCTTACCCAATCTAGGAGATATATGTCAAATGACTAAATATATACCTTTCAAGACTGCACACAACAATCACCTGCAAAGCTACCACAGTTGAGACCTATTGAGGAGAAAGGAGTATGGTCTTCATGGTTGTCATTTTAGAAGGATCTGGAGTTGATTCTAATATAGTCAGAATTGAGAATTACTGAACAAAACCATTGAAAATTGGTCATTTTATTCTGGTCATCTTTGTAATGGATTTAGGTTCTCAACAAATTACTAACCTGGATTATTTTTTGAAAGATTGGTTCTAAATCAGAATTGGTAGTTTTATTGTTCTAAATACATATGGCATGGGACTTACCCGATCTTCTTTAAATTCAATAATATTAAAAACAATAGCTATAATTTTTTGAACAACTATTTTGGGTAGGTATAATCATCATCATCAGTGCCAACGCCGACAAAGCACTTGCTAAGATGTGTACATTTAGTTCTCACAAGACGCTATGATGTAAGCATATAATCTTCCCTTTTCGCAGACAAGAAAACTGAGTCATAGAAAGGTCAAGATTACTCCTCCAAGGCTACGTGGAAAATATGTGTAGAGTTCTGGCCGCACATGGCTATTAAATATATACCCTTATTTTACAAATGAAGAGACTAAGGCTGTAAATAGTTAAGTAGATAATATTAGATGCTGGAAAGCAACCTAAAGTCAAGCCAAAATAATGTTTATTCAGTGTACATAAAATAACATTTTTCTCTTATCTCCTCTGAGGGCTTGAAGAACTGCACCCAAATAGAATTCTTCCTAAACAAATGCTACTTTGAAAAGAAACAAGCTAGTAAACACTGTGAGTTTAAAAGATTATATATACCAAAGTAATTGAAATGTGTGGATATGGGTTTGGGGATTATGGAGAAGACTAGCATGGATATCAGTTCATATCCCCTGCTTTAAATTTTACATCCAGCTTTATTTTAAATGTATAAGTATGTTAAGCCATATAATTCCCTGGATTATTTACATTCTAGTCAGGGTGACTGTTGAAGGATAGTGTAATTACAACGTACAATTTCGAAGCCGAATGAAATTGCTTGTTGTGTAATAGGTCTGACCTCTGAAAATGTCAAAAACAAATACTAGTAGGTCATGGTTAGAGGTAAAAGATACGCAGCCCTCCTGGTTAGCATATGAAATGAAGGGTGGTCTCTGAATTGATTGAACCATTTTCTTCTGCTGTTTGTCAAACATAGAGAAAACATTTAAATTTGAAGTACATCTTCCTTTCCAATTTTCTTTTTTATTTCTCAGCATAGTATTAGAAATTGGCTTCTGGTCTATCACGTTCAAGACTACACAATGAGCAACTCTTTGGGTGGTAGAATGAAACATAGCTAACTACTAAAGTTCAATGTGTGAGATTTTATTGGCTATCTGAGCAGACAGCAGTATCTCCCCAGTTCTGTATCAGCAACTCTAATGTGCCAGGCTCTTCTTCTCTGCTCCATTTTGACATCTACCTCTCTTTTTCCTTTTTTTGAGACAGGGTCTCATTCTGTCACCCATGTTGGAGTGGAGTGGCATGATCACGGCTCACTGCAGCCTTCACCTCCCGGGCATAAGCGATCCTCCCACCTCAGCCACCTCAGCCTCTCTAGTAACTGGAACCACAGGCACATACTACAACACTCGGCTAATTTTTAATTTTTTTTTTTTTTTTTTTTTTTTTTGTAGAAACAGGGTCTCCCTATGTTGGCCAGGCTGCTCTTGAACTCCTCAGCTCAAGCGATCTTCCTGCTTTGGCCTCCCAAAATGCTGGGATGACAGGTGTGAGCCACCATGCCTGGTCTTTAATTCCCATTACTTAGTTCAACTTCATGAGATGACTCAGTAAATGATGGGCAGGTGGCAGAGGTACATAAGATAGTGTTAGGTATTATAGGCAAAATATGAGCACAGAGCATGCAATTACAAGCAAAAGCTAGTGATAATTCCCATTTCCTTTCTAATATTTCCCCATATGAAATAAATTGTTGTATACAGTCAGTGCTTAGCTGGTCCTCTTCCATGTGATCATCACTTTCTAGAATATAAGTGTCTAAATTTATGCTGAAATGAGAAGAGCTTAATTTTTTCCAAATTCATTTTCATTCTGACATCAATCTACAGTTACATTTCTGTTTGCTCCTCTATCATCTAATTCCAGTCACTTCTACTGGAGGGAAAGGGGGAGGATTTCACAACCTAAATTCTTAAATCAGTTGTTCTGGTTATCTACTGCTTCATAACAAAGTATACCTGTGATATTTATTATAGCTCATGATTTCATTAGTCAGTAATTTTGGCAGGACTCAGTTAAGCTGTCCATTTTTGCTTGTTCTCAATTAATAGAGGAATTAACTTCTCTTTAGTTTATGGGATACATTCTTGACTATCAGAGACTAGAATACAAGATGAATACCCTGCATATGAAGATTACTTTAGGAACCATAGTCTGAAATGGAGTATATAGTAAGAGACAGGGAAAGGAATCCTTGACCTATAAACCCCAAGGCCTAATTCTTAGTATACAGGAAGTTCTCAAATTCTTTTTTTTTTAAAGTTGTGGTAAAATACACATAACATATAATTTGTTACCTTAATCATTTTTAACTGTACAGTTTAGTAGTGTTAAGTACATTCATTGTTGTACAACCAGTCTTCGGAACTCTTTTCATCTTGCAAAACTAAATGCCATGCTCATTAAACAATAAATGCTCATTCTTCCCTCACCTTCAAGCTCTTGGTAACCACCATTCTGTTTTCTATCTCTACAAATTTGACTACTGTAGGTACCTTATATAGGTGGAGTCATATAGTATGTGTCTTTCTTTGACTGGCTTATTTCTCTTAGCATAGTATCCTCAAGTGTCATTCATGTTGTAGCATGTGTAAAAATTTTCCTCCTTTTTTAAGGCTGAATAATATTCCATTGCATGTCCATACCACATTTTGTTTATCCATTCATCTGTTGGTGGACACTTATGTTGCTTTCACCTTTTGGCTATTGTGAATAATAGATGTGCAATATGTCTTTGAAACTCTGCTTTCAATTCTTTTGGGTATATGTCCAGAAGTAGAGCTGCTGGATCATATGGTAACTCTATTTTTATTCTTTTGAGGAGTTGCCATACTGCTTTCCATAGCAGCTGTACCATTTTATATTTACATTTCTATCAATAGTGTACAAGTGTTCCAATTTCTCCACATCCTTGTCAAAACTCGTTCTTTTCTTTTCAAATATTAGCCACTACGGGGAATGTGAGGTGGTATTTCATTGTAATTTTTTTATTTTGTGATTTCCCTAATGATTGGTCGTGCCGAGCATCCCTTCGTGTGCTTTTTGGTCGTTTGTATATCTTCTTTGAAGAAATGTCTATTCAAGTGATTTGCCCATTTTCTGATTAGGCTGTTTTTATTTTTGTTGTTGAGTTGTAGGAGTCCTTTATCGACGTGGATATGAACCACTTGTCAGGTATATGATCTGAAAGTATTTTCTCCCATTCTGTAGGCTGCCTTTTCTCTGTTGATTTTATCCTTTGATGCACATCAATGTTAAATTTTGGCATAGTCCAACTTATCTATTTTTACTGTTGTGGTCTATGCTTTTAGTGTCATATTTAAGAAATTATTGCCAAATCCAATCCCATATGTTTTCTTCTAAGAGTTTTATAGTTTTACTCTTAGGTTTGTAGTCCATTTTGAATTTTTTTTTTATACATAGCTTAAGGTAAGGGTTCAACTTCATTCTTTTGCATATGGATATTCGCTTTTCCCAGTATCATTTGTTGAAGAGAATATCCATTGAATGGTCTTGGTACTCTTGTCAAAAATCATTTGACTGTACATGTGAGGGTTTATTTCTGGGTTCTTGATTCTATTTTCATTGGTCTATATGTCTGTCTTTATACCAGTACCACATTGTTTTGACTACTGAATCTTTGTAATAAGTTTTGAAATCAGGAATTATGACATTCAATTTTGTTATGCTTTTTCAAGATTGTTTGGCTATTTGAGGTCCCTTGAGGTTCCATATGAATTTTAGGATAAATTTTTCTATTTCTACCAAAAGCCACTACTGGGATCTTGATAGGGATTGCATTAAATTTATAGATTGTTTTGGGTAGCATTGACATCTTAAATATATTGTCTTCCAATTCATGAACACAGGACATCTTTCCATTTATTTGTGTCAAATTCTTTTTTTTAATGTAGAATAAGACCAGTCACAAGTTTATTCTGTAATTTTTCTATAACAGGCATTCAATTCTGTAGAAAATTGCAAACGTTTATTTTTAATATTTACATTTGGGTCTGTAAACAAAGCTGGTAAAAAAAATCCTAAGAATTTCTATACATATTTATAAAAATTTCAATGATCCTTATCACTTCTGAAAAGTATGCATTTTTTAAATTCTAAAAGCCAGTAAATATAGAAGTTGAAGGGGACGAGAAAAACGCTGTTAACAGATTATCCGAATTTTCCTCTTCCCAAATATCTAAAACGTTGCATATACCACTCTTTTCCATGTAGCTTGTGAAACCCAAAAATTGATTTCTCTTCACTAGTCTAAAACAAGTCTAGTAAAGACTGTACTGGTGAACTACAAATTCTGTTTTCTTCTTGTGTAATAAATTCAGTTCTTTTATCAAATTCAGCATTTGGTTCCAGATTTTCTTTTCTATTTTGTCCTAATAATATTTTCACTTTTCGATGTATTTTACCAGAAGGTAAACTATCCATATTCTTGATGTCACATTCATTGGGTTCCTCAGGAGTATGGGATGGAGCCTTTGCCTGAACAGTTAGGTGCTTTTGTGAACTGTTTATTGTTATCAGACCAGAATCATAAGTAAATATTGAATGAAGGTCCTTTTCCTTCAGATCCTTTGCTGGAAAAAGCACAGTATCTGACTTTTGTTTTGGTTGAGATGCACTATTATCTGTACTGAAATCAGAAACATGTACAGATGCCTGTATGTTACATTTATAGTGATCTACCCTTAGTTCTTCTAAGTCATTTTCACTTAATGTGTGTTCGGAAATGTCAAGAATGCATTCCTGTTTGTTTTTATGTAGAGGTAGCTGTGTAAAATTCTGTCTTATGTCATTTTCAGCTGTACTTAACATGGAACATTTATTACTCATTTTCTCATTGAGCCCTCTCAATGCATTTGAAGGGTGGGGGATGGGCTCTGAAATAAACAGAAGCTTCTTTTCAGTTTCCTGGGTCTCTTGATACAGGAAATTCTGCTCCATCACCGTTATATCATCTTCCCGGCAATCTTTCTGAGAAATATGTTACAATTCCACTTTTTCCTTTTGTTCAGTCTTTTTCAGGACACTTGCAGAAACAGGAGAAAGGGATCCAACACTGTATTTTATTAGTTTCTAGATCTTCATATTTCTGCAAGCAACATTCACAATATCCTTTTCTCTTCTTCTCTTTCAACTGGAGTTGAATTGAGGTTCCACCATACTTATCGCCATCTGTTTGGATTCTTAGTTTAACCTGAGTTTGCTTTTGCATACTAGATGGCTTGTCTACATCAAATGGACTGGAGGGCTTCTGAATAGAATAATTTATAAAAGGCATATTGGTCAGCTGAAGATAAAATGGCCTATAAATTTGGCTCATATCTTCCACCTTTACAAAAGGCCTTTTGAGTCTTCCTGTTCTTGTTTTTTGTGCACCACTACCAATTCTTTTGCCCCCATCTCTTACTGAAGTACTTGATTTCTTGAGTAAATACAACTCTTTTTTCTTTTGTTCAATGTGTAGTATCTAATGTCATCAATATGAAGAATTTTTACTCCCCATGACAAGGCATTTGATAATATACTATTTGAAGGAATAAAATCATGGTCCTTGATAGCTTTTTCAACTAATAATTTTCCTCTGCTTAAACACACTGTGTCTGGTGACTTTAAGGAACTTCCATTATGGCTGGGATGAGGTGAAGTGGTTTCTGCAGTATTTGCAGATTCTGGACTTGGTACAGGAGAAATTCGACCCAAGGTTTGTGCAAATTTAGCTTCCTTCTTATTTGAAATAAGATAACTGATATCTTTGCTGAGAAATTCTTCAACTCGCCCTCCCAGATCCTTAATGTCCTTCTGCAGTTTTTCAGATATGGTGACAGAAGGTAAGTCAAGGTAAAATACTTTTCCCCAAAGTGGCTTACATTTGGATTTTTCTGGCCTGTTATCAGTTTTCAGAGATTTCAAAGATGGTCTGTTTTTTTCATTTTTGACTTGGATTCCACCCTGAAAATGTCCTTTACTGTGGATCCTCATGGCTCCGGAGTTCATGGCAGTAGCCCGGCACCTACATACTGGGTCCGGAGAAAGGGTCGCGCCGGGCAGCCACGAAAGCACGGCTTCCCCAGGCATGTTGACAGGACGGCCGCCTCTCTCCTTCCACCGGCTACGGCCTCTACGCAGTAGAGGTACCGCATCTGCGGGTCGGGTTTCCGGGGCCAGATCCGGCTCCAAGGCGCGGAGGAGGATGGCGCAAAGCACAAACGAGTTGGCTGTGGCAGTTGGAGATTTGAAAACGCGTCACGCGGCCGCGGCTCCGATACGCGCGCCGTCAAATTCTTAACATAGACTATAAACAAGGAAAAAATCTTTGCTATTTTATATAAGAAAGAAATTCAATGGTTTAGATTTTCTGCCTTAGCATAAAGCAATATTTGCAGTATTAAAATTAAATAGATCTCCCAATCTTACTCCAGGGTTAAAACGAAAATATTGCACATCAGACTTTATTTAAATAATATCCCCCATTGGCAATTTTTGAAATGTATAAACATCTCCTCCTGGCAAGTGAGCATTATCTGTATCCTCGTCATTTTCCATGTCTCCAGAAATATCTGTGAATGAACATTCTGAGATTTATCTTGAAAAATTCATATAAGACTCCAAACTCTTTGAGAAAAAGAACAATATCCCTTTTTTCTTAATACTTTCCCTCCTCATACTCAAATATTTCTTGGTTACTGGAACTAAGGGGACAACAAAATTAGTTGCCAACGACCTAATCATATCAACAGTTTAACTCTTAGCAAACATTATCTAATTGTTTCATTGGATCTTTAAAAATCTACACCCAGATACAACAGAGGGGTTTAACCTTGTCTCAAGCTCTGTTTCAGGGAAAAATTCTAAGTAAGCACTTCAGCATTACTAAGAAGAATTCAGCAACTCTAAGAAGCATTACTTCTTATTTTGGGGAGCACTAACACCTTATTATCATTCACCAGCTCTGGCTCATAGTCTGAAGGCAAAGAGGTTTTTGCCTCAGTAGCATTTGCTCATCTCTACTCAACAATGACTGCTGCAAGTTGCCCTTTGGCCTTGATGGAGTTATATTTAAGTGCTCAAACTATTTTCTTTACTTTGAAATAATGTAAGAACTATTATAAGAATGAAAATCATTTAAATACGTTTAAAATATAGTTTTTCACGGCAGATGCATGAGCTCTTTTGTGCTATTATGGACACAATCGGTACTAGCATATTAAAAGGTGAATGAAGTAAACGAGAGGTTTCAGATGAAAAAGGAAGCTCTCTAACAAATGTACTGTACTTTATCATAAATTAATAATAGGAAGAAACAATAAAACAAGCTCAACTTCTTCCAGATTAGTTATGTGCTAGAAATTCTTTAGAGACTAAATTTTTGCTAGTATTATATTTCTGTTTTCTCACTGTATCATGCAGTACAATCAGGAAATACATAGAAGTTTTGAGTTCTTTATGGAAAGATCAACCCACTTTTTATACAAACTTGAGGTAGCAAAATGGCACTAATGGTTTTCATGATGAAGACATTTTTATGGTTTTACTGGATAATTAATAAAATACATAAATGGCACCAGGGAAATGCTAATCTGTTTTCCATTGCCACGAAATGCCCCATCTTAGAAACTTGATTTTTCAGACACATTCTACTCAATTAGAGAATAGGTTTGCCATCTTAACGTAACTATTCCCTAAATCATATTACAAGATTATCGAAGTTCAATGTCTGTACAAAAGTGGCTCCAGCCAAGCTTTCATGCTAAGTAAATGTAAAATGCCATCATTTTAAGTTTGATCCAGTAGATTATCATAAAATACAGGCTCCAGAATAGTAGTGTGTTTTGCTGATTTCTCTAACTTGTTTAGTTTTCCTCTAGGGGCACTCATATACTTCTAAGGAATGGCAGACCTTGAAATTCTAGGTCTTCCTGTGAATACTGAAAGGAAGGGAATGTGGGAAGAAAAGCAACCAAGGGAAGGATACAGAAGTAACTAATTAAATGAGGGGTTTGTCCTGGGTAGAATGGAATTAAAGAACAGAGGTGTGCTCACCACCTATGGAAAACCAGCCACAGCCAATTTAAAGGTCTTTTTTTTTTTTAACCACTACAGTGAATACTCCAAGCCCTTCCTTTAGTCCCATAACTATGGTGTACACATTTACTTGCAATAGCATGTCAGGGAGCTGTGGAAATGGGCCAAGTTCATGAAGGGTCTAACACAGAAAAGCAGATTTTTAAAATTTCAAGTTCTAGCCCCAGTGGCTTTATAGAGACGTGTGCAATATTGTGTTGAAAAGAATCCTGAAGTAATGTTCCGGACTCACCACAAATGAGTCCTGTGACTGATTAACAACATCTGCAAGGTGAAGGAGAATGAAGAGATGTTATGCGTGAGGTATTTGGTTACGGGTACCATGTTAGGGGTTTCTCCAGATCAATAATAGAGTACTAAGGGAGAATATGCCCTAAAAGAGCAGAGTTCATTGGGGATGTACATTTGATTCTGTCCTTTTCTGTGGAATTTTAATATATCTCTCCCCAGTATGCTTCAACATTTGCCAAGAGTCTTAGGGATGTTGAAATAAAATTTACATATTTAATTTTCAATCCATGAGGTTAAAAATGCATTTATTTATTCCTAAAAAACGACTTGGTTTCATTTTCTCTCCTAGAAACAGTGAAAAAACAGCCTTAAAAAATTAAGCACAACTACCCTGCTTTATGCATATTCACAAGTCCATCCAGTACAAAGGGCACAGTATGAATGATTTTACTTCGTTTTGTTTTTTTAAAGGACAAATCCTAATTTCCACATAATTAAATCTAATGACTTTTAATCACAATCCTCCTAAATATCAAAGAATTGCCTGCACCTTGAAGGTTCTTGAACTTTTTTTGGAATTGCCCTTTTAAAAAAGATCATGGGGTGGCTGCTGGAAGGTTTTCTTCTCGATTTACAACTCAGGCATAGATTTAAGGAAAGTGTAATTACCAGATACAATCCCTAAACAGAATTGAATTGCTTCCTGGGTGCCAACCTTGTTGCAGACTGACCTTCAAAGGGAACAAAACAACACTGCAGCTCTGTGTCCTTGTTAGATTTTAGCAGGATAGAAAACTTTTTTTTCCTAGGCACAAATGAGACAAGGAAAGCTGTTGTTACTTACCCTTTGGGAATTTTTATCTACTTGCTCAGAGGACAAGAAATCCCAGTTATCACTGTCATTCCTTAAAAAAACAAAACAAAACTTATTAAAAGAGCAATTCTGAAAGATCTACGATAAATCACTTGCTCTGAAAATTGAACCAACCCAACAGTGTCTAAATCAACCACCTACTTGTTCTTCCCTGAAGAAAACAAAAATCACTTATTGTCCATGAGGCCGCGGTGGGTGATGGACCATGGAAAACCCTAAGTCAGGAAATAGGATCTCATCTCCCAGGTTAGTTCATATTCTGGAAATAATCAAGTTGAATTTCTCTACTTTCCTGTGCAAAAGAAGATTTCTTCACTGGCAGGTTTTCTTTTTCTCCTCTCCAATCATTATGTATAGTAAGTGTTAGGTTGTTATACCCTTTCTTTTTCTCTGGAAATAAACCATTTTGCTATGTTCAACATTCTCATTAGTGTTTGGATAATTAGTTGGTGGGGTGGGAAAAAATTCTACAAACATCATTTGGCTGGTAGAATTTGCAGGCCAGAGCTTTTTACTGCCTACACATACATACAAATGTGCATGCGTGTACCTGCGTGCACACAAACACACACATTCATATGCTGGAATGCATGTGTGCACACATACTCTTTCTCTCCATTCCTTCATATCATACAAAACAGCCAAATATAATCCAATAACTATTATTAGCCAGGCTTCTAATTACTTTTCTGAGGCGGAAAATGAGGGCAGGTAAGGCATTTGTAGCAATCAGAATAGAGAATGCTAGTTCATCTTTCCTTTCTTAATTGTAACCGTCCCTGCATGTCTCTCTCACCCACACACTCACTGCTGCTACGCCTCCATACCATTCTACACATATTTAATAAAAGTATTTCACTGTGTTCTTTGGCAATAATTATTTTCACTTCCTTATACAAACACACTAAAAAAATACACTCTTAAAAGCTTTTCCTTTTTAAATCTTGCAGTGCGCGTGACAAAGTGTGAGGCATCTGACAGGCAGCCAGCCACCTGTGAAAATAGTTTTTAAACAGATGATGCACAGCAAATTAGTTCAAATGTAGACATCACAATATAAACCTGGAAAATATTCACAGATGTGGATTATGATAATCCCATGACCCAGACCCATTGGTCAGTTGATTCTGGTTAGAATGAAAGACTTTGTCTGCTGAGAGTTTAAAAAATATAAACTAGCAGCTTTGTATTTTGGGAATGAAAAATTGCTCTTAAGATTATGAAGGAGTCTTTCCTACATATTTCAAACACCTCATCCTTTCTGGCACTTGCATTTTTTGCCGTTGGCAACCAGGTATCCCTTACCGAACTCTGTAACAGATTAATGAAGACTCTTCACATCCTGGCTTCTGCCTGCCTTTCCCATTCTCCCCTTTCCCCTCTTGTTCCTTAGCAGGTCACGCTCTACTAGTATTGATCCATTCTCCAGATGGTCTGCACTTGTTTTTTTCTTCTCCTGGGCCTTCACAGATGCAGCTTGATTTCTAGGATACCTTTTCTGCCTTCCTTAAGTGTAAAATTCCTATTTACCCACCTAAGTGCTCCTTGTGTGTCACCCCTCTGTGAAGATTCTCTGAATACACGATTCGCCCTACTCCGCCAAGGCAGAGTAAAGAACTTCTCCCTCCCCATAATCCCTGTTCCACAGTATCAACATTATTCTTACACCCACCTCCTTCCCTACACTGTGAGCTTGGAGAGGGAAGCATCTGCTTCTTATTATCTCTCCTTCTCAGCACCTGGTCTGGTGTCTGGCATATATTCAATGGTCAGCAAACATTTGTTGAACAAAATTAGAAATGGTTACATATCTGTCCTGAGATTGTAAGTTTCTTGCAGGTCAGGACCATGTTTTGTTCAGTTCTCTTTAATATGAACCAGCAAAGTCACTTTCATGTAAGTACCTAATTAATGTCACTGCACTTATTTGTAAGGGAGTGGGAAAACATAGTACCAGGAGTCAAGAGAATAGAGTTCTAGTCCTTTCTCTGCTAACAATTCATTAGGCAAGTTAGGATAAGTAATATAGCTTTTCTGAACATCAATGTCCTTTTATGAACTATGGAGAATAATCACACATTTCCTATTTCCATTACAGGCCACTAATGAGAATCAAACACATTTTCTAGATTGAGAAGTGCTTTGTGAAGCAAGAGGCAGGATAGTATAGTGAGGATGAGCTCACTCTCTTGAGTCAAATGGGCTTTGTTACCTCTTGGTTGTGTGACCTTGGGTACAGTATGTTACCGAAACACCAGGGGTTGGTCTAGGTCTTGCTGCTCCCAGCACAGAACGCCAATCACTGAAACAATGTGTATTTCCAGGGCTGATGGTTATATTTGGGTGCTACAGACAAGGAGATGGGAGATCAGTCTCAAATCCGTCTCCCTTACTGACTCAAATTAGGGGTTTATATAACAGAAATGTAAGTACATGTAGGAAAATGGGAACTAGGGAGGGGTAAGGAAGATGAGTTGGTCGACAAGAAGCAGTTGGTTGGTTAGGCAATCATCATGGGTGAAGGGCCTGACTCCTCATTGTCCAGATGCAGTGATCTTGTAAGTATCAGTTCCTTGATACTTTCTGGGAGGCCTGATGTTTGGTTTCCATAGAAAGGGATTCAGATAAGACAATGGTAAATTTCTCAAGCTTTAAGATCGGGAGGATGAATTTCTATGTTTATTCAAAAGAAACCATAAACATCAGTTATATGGAATAATTAGGCTGGTTTCAATTGGTTTATATCTCTGAGTCTCAGTTTCCCATCTGTAAAACAGAGATAATGATAGGGTCTACCTCACGAAGTTGCTATGGAGTTTAAATAATTTGTGTGAAGCATTTAGTGCCTTAACAACAATTAGTGAGTCCTAACAGATGATAGTTTTTTAAAAAATGACAGTTTAACAATTTATATAAGTGCAGGATGTTATTATTACTCACTGATGAATTATTCTTCAACTTTAAGACCAGTAAAAGGAGAGTCACTCAGATGGAAAAGAGAATACCATACTCTCCCTTCCCTTTGCATGACCTATCCTCCAGCCAGTTCTTGTGACTGTGTTGTCACAAGCAAGAGAGTCCACAGCAGATAATAATAGGTTCCCTTTCCACAGGGATGCAAACAGTATGGACAGCATACAGACTTCAGCCTTGTCAAGTGTTTTATCTGAACCCTCAGACATTCCCCCACTTAGAAGTGGGATTACTGTGATAGACAGGAAAAGTACACATATCTAGGCAATTCCTAGGGATAGACAGGTCTATTCCATTTTCAATTTGCTGTTGCTTGCCATCACTGGTCCCATACAACTGCCTCAGGCAGCTCTGACTTGTGACTTTTCTAGGAATCTTTCTACCTTCCCCAAGCTTGGACACAGCTTTCCTTTATTAATCCAAAGCAAAGTTAACATTTTTAAATCTCAAGACTTGAGCATAAGATAAGCCAGTTGCAACAAGAAAATGTGAAATTGAATGTGAAATTCACTAAACATGTATTTGCCATGACTCTTTATGAGTCTTGTATTAACTACCTCTATCCTTAGCCCTGGATTAGGAGCCAAGCTTCACTTCTCCCCTACAGATAGGAGACCTTGTGTTCATGTCACCACTATTTTTTGGAGTTCAGACTCCTGTTTCCCTGGGATGCATTAGAATACCAACTTCCATACCATTTCAGAAACACATTCATCACCATCTGTAGGGTAGGGCCTCTGTAATGTTTAGCAATACATTCTCCAAAATTGGAATCACTCAGTCTTAAAGATTTCCTTGTACGAAACACTACACTAAATGTGTACTTTGAAAAAAAGGCTCAGTGAGAGCACAATTCTACCAAAGATACTCCCACTTTATGTTTCCAGGCAAAATACACATCTGCATGCCTAAAAAGGGTCACTCATAGTTGCCCCTTCTACAATTAAGGGAGGGACTTAAACTAAGGCTGAATTCTAGCTTACCTCAAAGTAGACACTGCCTATGCCCACTATACCTTCCTTGCCACTTTATAATCTTCCACTTTGAAATAAAGATTTAGACTCCATCTACAGGAACAGGAAAAGCTACTAGAGCATTCAATGAGGAGTTTGTCCTTTCTTCATTTTATTAGGAGAACAAAATTTTACTACCAAGAACTAGGAACAGTGTCAAGAAACAACTAAACCTGTCATCTAATTATGAGCAGAAAGACCAACACAGTTAAATTATTATCTAATTTTTTGGTTCTTATTTAGAAATTATTTTAAATAGTCCTTAGAGATTTAAACAATTCCCAAGAAATGTTTCCAAACACTCTTACCATTTTAATACACCGATTGTGACCAAAAGTGAATAAACACATACTTTCCCGATATTCTGGAGAATGTTCCAAAGAAGACACATTGGAAAAGCAAATGAAGGTGTCTGCCAATAAAAATTGTTGCTTCCCAAAGAGTCTTCACATATCAGGAGATTAGCCCTGATGCTAACGTTTTTATCAGGGAAAGATGAAAAAATAGTGTAAGATGTTAATTCCCAGTGGAAGAAAATGAACTCTGGATTCAGATGCAGGTGAGGCCTGGGTTCAAATCCCAGATCTGCTGCTTATTAGCTGCATGGACTTGAGGAAATTATTTAACCTCTTATTGCCTCAAATAACTTCTGTGTAAAATGGAGATAATGGAAGTAAATGCATCATAGAGTTGCGAAGAGATTTCAGATTGTCCATGTAAATAAAGATGGTGCACATGCTGTCATGATGTCCAGCATGAAGCTCAATGCTCAATGTGCCTTAGCTATTATTGACATCATTATTGCTGCTGCTGTCACTAGGGTAAGAAAAAAAATCTAGCCCAAAAGAAAAGAAACTTATTCCTGTGACTAGTAAAATACTCCTTCTCTCCAAGATCCTTGCAAGTCTAGTTGCACTTAAATATTATGGGGGTGCAATGTCCTAGAATGGGATAACAACAGTCTTTGCTTCAGAGGAACTTGCCTTCTTCTGAGAATGCTGAAAAAAACAAAACAACACAAAACAAAAACAGCCATCTCTTCTAAATCTTTTGGATTTGATTCATACCACCTAGTGGGTCTCTTTAAAATTCCAGTTTGTGTTTTTTATGCCCTTTGAAGTTCACATAAAATCAATATGTAGAAATCAGCTTTATGAGTATTAAATTTCTACAAAACACTTCTGTTTGGAATTCAAGTCTCACAAAGCACGGATCCATGCTTTTTATTACTATTAGAATAAATGGATGCTGTGCTTTATTATACTTGTTGAGTAGTGGGTAAAAGACCATGAAATATCCAAATAATCCAGGAATGGCTGCCTTAAAGTCCCCTGGGAAGAAGAGGGATTGCTTGCTAAGAGTCTTTAAAGAACAACAAGTGCTAAGAAATTTGTTTTGACCTATTAAATTTATATTGGCTTCATAGCTTTCAGGCTTCTCTCACTATCTGCCTTTGCTGCTATCTAAAAGCTACAATATGGAAATGATCAAGTTTTTGTTCATATGTTAACTGGGTTAGATGACTAAAATAAGATCAAACTAGATACTAGGTGGTTCCATCCTGGCTCCTGCATTGCTACTTGTTCAACTCAGCTTATGACAAGTATTCTTTCATTGATGAGAACAAACCCCAGAGAAATAGGAGTCACCTTAGCAAAGAAGTCTTAGAGATTCAAGAGAGACCCCTACTTAAGCCTAATTTAACTAGCTCTAAGTAAGTGAGATGTCTCAAAGGTATCCCCATCCTTAGTATTAGCATGCACCTACAGCACAACAATGACATCCTGGTGAAGAAGGCTGCTGGAAGAATGCAGTTGCAGATACAAAGAAGTAAATAATGGCCAGGCTCCCTGGGGTGAGCTGTAAATCATAGCAGGGCTGTGCTAGGGAGGAGGTGGGGTGAAGAGGGTAGACATTAAGGCTAATATGGGTGTAAATGGTTGAGGTTTTTAAATGGACTGTATAACTGGGCCACATGATCCCAATATGTTAGCCAATGGTATACTGCATGAACCTTTGCATTTTACTGCTGTGTAACATTGCAAAATGCAGCTGTTGGGGCCCTGGTTGTAGATGGTGGGTGGATGGCCAAATGTTTTCCAGGCAGCAGTGCCAGGTTTGGAAGAATCAAAAGGAAGGTTCATCAACCATTGAGATCCTTTAAATTTACAATCACAAACTCTCACAGAAACAAAATTAAAATCAACTAGAGAAACTAGGTAAGTACATTTCTTTTCACTGACTGGGGCCTAATTTCCCTTAGGTATGCACACAGGCCCATAACCAGGGTGAGTGGATGTTATCTCCTACAAAACAAAAATTTAAGTAATTTTTGTAATTTTAAGTAATTTAAGTAATTTTTGTTTTCAATAAAAGACTTTTTTTGGTGCTGAAATTTTAACTGAGGGTCCATGGTAAATTTCTTGCTTTGGAAAATGCATTAATACCTTTTGTTCATCTTACAGAGAACTCTGCCTTTCATGAAAGCTCATCCAAGGTAAAATAAAGTTCAGGAAATTGGAAAGATGAGAAACAACCAGTAAGAGAGTTAATTTTAGAGACGAAATATATATAAAAGTTAGGGTGAAGAATAGACATAAAAATACATATATTTTCAAATTTGCCATAATTTTTTAAATTTTTTGTCTTGAGCTCAGAAATCATAGTTTGGTCACAAAATGGTCAAGCCTACTCCATTCTTACCCTTTCAGTTTCAATGGACTTGCCCTTGCAGCCAATTCCAGGGGTAGGGGCTGGCTGGCTTAAGCCACTGGGTATGTCCTATCTCCTAGCCACAGTGATAGAGGAAGAGACTCAATTCAGGCTAAATGGTAAAAAAAAAAACGAAAAAACCAAAAAAATAAGTTTGCTGGAAATTCTGTGAAAGGAACTCTCTCTCCTCATCTGTATCTCCTGCTGGAGTTGCTTGTTCTACAGGTCTTAAACTGCCCCCTGAATGGGTTTCAGCTGCGAGAATAAAGCTGACCCACATAAGGACCCAGAGCTGAGAGCTGGACATAAACTTTTATTTTTGGTCTTTCCTTTTTCTTCTTTTATTTTTAACTTAACTACATACCCTGTACAGTTTATTTGACTGCTCTGAATCTCATGTTGAAATGTGATCCCTGATGTTGGAGGTGGGGCTTAATGGGAGGTGTTGGGGTCTTGGGTGCAGATCCATCTTGAGTAGATGAATGCCTTCCCTGGGATGGGGGTGTGAATGAATTCTTACTCTATTAGATCCCAGGAGAGCTGGTTGTTAAAAGAGCCTGGCACCTCCCCTCTCTTGCTTCCCCTCTTGCTGTGTGATTTCTGCACATGCTGGCTCCCTTTCACCCTCTGTAATGAGTAGAAGTGGCCTGACAATCTCACTAGAAGCTGAGCAGATGCAAATGCCATGCTTCTTGTACAGCCTGAAGAATAATGAGCCAAATAAACTCTTTTTCTTTATAAATTACCCAGCCTCAGGTATTCTTTTATAGCAATACAAACTAACTAAGACACTGGTCATGGGGATAGGCCATGGGATCAAACTTACTCATTGTTATTTTCAGTGCTATTACTGTCACTGTACCTAACTATTTGAATGCATTCACTATTCATTATTAGGGAAGCAATGCAGTTTTAAACCCTTAATTCCATTCCACCTACTTATAAAAAGAACTGTTAGATTCTCTAATCAGTCCTCAGAAATTATTCATTAAAGCATCAAGTTTACCCATCCCAAATTATATATGAAGAAACTGGGCATTCAGGTCTTTGCCCTGAAACACTGGAGAAATAAATGGCTAAGAGGAGAATATAGTTTTTCCCTTAAGTACTGTATCTATACATTTCCAGACAAATCAAATCATTGGGAAAGATCAAGTCATAAAAACAAGCTATATTTGGGCTGGGTGCGGTGGCTTATGCCTGTAATCTCAGCATTTTGGGAGGCCAAGGCGGGTGGATCACGTGAGGTCAGGAGTTTGAGACCAGCCTGACCAACATGGTGAAACCCTGTCTTTACTAAAAATACAAAAATTAGCCAGGCTTGGTGGCGAATGCCTGTAATCCCAGCTACTCGGGAGGCTGAGGCAGGAGAATTGCTTGAACCTGGGAGGCAGAGGTTGCAGTGAGCTGAAATCGTGCCATTGCACTTTATCCTGGGCAACACAAACAAAACTCTGTCTCAAAAAAAACCAAAAAAACAAAAAAACCAAAAAACCCAAGCTATAGTTTGTTAGATAGGTTAGATAGACTTCACAATAAAAGAAGTGTTTGGTTATTTTCTATTCTTGGGCTCTATATTCTTAAGGAAAACTGAATAACAAAGTTCTTCAACTCTGTATAATTCCACCTTATACCTTTATAAAATCTAACTCCCTTAGTAATTCTAGTACATTCTATCACTGAAGAAATGGCCAAAGGCAGCTGTAGAAATTAAAGTTTGCTAACACTTAGTCGAACTGACATTAAAACATCTTTATTTAGTTCTTTCATAACTTTCATGACCTTATAGACATCTATAGATTGAAATAAATAACTTATCTCTTGTCCCCAACATGATATTTACAAGCTTTGAAATATCAAGTCAAAACTTATATGCACATTTTACATTTCAATTATATTTTCATTAGATTTTCTAGGGCTTGCTATTTGGAAAATAATTATAAATCTCCTTGTGACTTTGCTAAACTACATTGAAATTGTAGTCATACAAAAAATACAAAAGGCTCACTTATACAGTGTTCTTAAATATCTCATTTAACTTGGAAGCACCTCATAAACACACACTTTTTAATGTGCTCTTTTTCTAAGATTTTAAAAATTTTCAATTGCCATTATATCAAATATGCCTGCTTGCATATTTATGTCCTTTTTGTATCTGATATAAGCAACTCAAGAAAATGTTTAACTAATTTTTTTCAGATCAGAAAGTTTTAGAAAATCTGGAAATCTTCATTAAAAAATTAAACTCTGTCTTGTTACTAAAACAATTTTTATTTTCAGCAGGAAACATACCAGGGCACAGTAACATTGATGAATAGGACAAGTAGGAAGTCATTAAAAATTTTTAAATTTTAAGATAATTTCTATACTCTAGAGAGAAACAGAAATGTTTTCTGGGAAAAGTCTGTGTTTTTGTTGTGTGGTATGTGACGTGACCTCTATAAGCATCAAAGACTAATGAAAAAATAAAACACAGGAAAAACATTTACTCATTTATGTAATAAAGGATATCAAAAACTCCAGTGTTTGTGAAGGTACAGGGAAGAAGGCACATTATTGGTGAGAATGGGGTTGTTACAATCTTTTTAAAAATTTAAAATGCACATATCTTTTGACTCATAAATTTGACTTTTAGGAATTTATTTTATAACTATAGGAATAGGTAAGGATGAGAATGTTTTCTATAAAAAGTATGTGAGAAGATCTGAATGTCCAGTTTAAGAAGAATGGTGGAATAAACCACAGGTTGGCAATACTAGGAACTACTACAGTGATATTAAAAAGAATGAATTTAATCTATACATATTGACCTTGAAAATTATTATGATATTTTAAGTGAAAAAAGTGAGCTGAGAATTAATATGCATGGCACTCTCTTTTTATTGATCAAAAATGAAAACCATCCCATGTAAATGTACAGGCTTGTCTATGTTTATTTATGAGCATTGAGAAAGTTGTAGAAGGATGGTGTTGATCATCTCACAGACATGAGATTGAAGATGGGATAAGGAGATTAATTATAAATTTTTTATACACCTCTATATTGTTTGGCCTATTGCAATAAATCTGTATTACTTTTGAAATAAAGAGTGAAAACAAATAAATGAGTGGGCAGCAAAGACTATACAAATGATCTAAGTTGTAATTTTGTTTCATACAAATATCAGTCTTCTAAGAACGTATACAACTTTGAGTCTCTATAATTATTACAAAGTAAAATGGTTTAGGACTGCCCAGTGACCAAAAATGGAATTAATACCTATGACCCCAGATGTTTCCAGATGTCTGGATGCTTACCTCGACATAGCTGAGATATTCAGCTAGTTGGTGGAATATAACACAATGTCCACCATCCTGTGGCATCATGTAGTGTAAAAAGAGAAACCTGATCTCTCTACTAATTTGGGCTTTTAACTGAGCGGTACTGATATGACCAAAATAGTGAGCATAATTAACTGCATTATGATGAACAAAGACATTTTGGGTTGAATTGTATATCCTTCCTCAGAAAAAGATATATTGAAGATAGCTTGAAGTACCTGTGAATGTGACCTCATTTGGAAATACTAGCTGCAGGCTGGTACATCTACAAATTTGCAGATGTAATCAAGTTAAGATAAAGCCCTTAGGCTGGGCCCTGACCTAATATGACTGGTGGCCTTATAGGGAGAAATCTGGAGACAGGCAGACACATACAGGGAGAACTTAATATGAAGATGGAGGCAGAGGAGCCAAGAAACACCAAGGATTGCAGGTGAAACCAGAAGCTGAGAAAGGTATGGAACAGATTTTTCCCTAGAGCCCTCAAGAGACAATGGAACTGAGGGGCAATAAATTTATTTTTTTCAGTCACTCAGTTTGGGGTAATTTGTTATGAAAGCCCTAGGAACCTAATTCAAAACCCAGAAATAATCCCGGAGAGAAGACAAAAAGGGAAGAAAAAGTAAGTGTGACCAACCAGAACCCCTCCATAGCCCAAACTTCATGACTAGTTAGTCAAATATTATTCTTAATTTGTTTTAAGAATATGTGCAGGGGGGAGAAAGAGTGAGAGACAGAGAGAGAGAGAGAGGCAGAAATGAGACAAAGCTACTTAAAAATACATCAATACATCAGCATTTAATATGTGTAATATAATACTGAGTAATATTTTGAGAATAATATTCAAAATTTCTATAAGATGTAGGTTTACAAAAACTTTAGTAAGAACTAAATTGATTGACAGTTTTTCCACAATTACGTGATGTTTGATTATCCCATCTTGCTTGCATCCAAATATCTGGTCACATTGTCTGACAATGAGAAAGAGCATTTCTATTTAGGAAGGCAATAAAATGATGAGTGGCCAGTGGAAAAGTTGTGAGCATGGTGGTTGTCAAATGGGTGGGGTATGGGCCCTCAGTATTGTTTTAGAGGGACATAGGATTTTCCTGAAAGTAACTCTTGCTGCTTACAAATATTAGCTTTGTGTTTTAGTTACCAAAGCAGAAATGCATATATTCTAGAATATTATTGTAATCCTCATCTACAAATGTATTGCTGTTTTTTGTTTGTTAGTTTGAGTGCTTCAAAGCCAGGGTAATAACTGCTTCCTCTTGACAGTACTTCTGAAACTTAAGTGCACTAACTATTAATTTAGTAATGAAATGATCATAATTGTATAAATATGGGGTTGGGAATGGCAGTGGCTTTTATCAAGCTGTAATCAGGTTACTTGTTAAAGTGGTTCACAGGAGGATGTTACGGAAGGACGCAGGCTGGTGCCACCTGTGCAAATAACCTCATACTTCATGAACCACTCTTGGTGCCTAAAGTAGAAAAGCCAGTCCATGAAAATAAGCAGAAGGACCATGTGTCAGTGACAGTAAATTCTACTGAGTGGAGGGGAAAAGTAGAATTTTGATGTTATCTGATAGGCCAACTTCGTAGTGGCAGCTCTGTCCTTGTTCAATTAGAGACTAAAGTAGACTGCCCACGAGAGGTACATCTGTAGTCTCCAACTCTGTGAATACATAATTGTTTGTATGCACTACTTGATTTCTTCCAAGTCATGTTTCTCCCTAAAGTCACATGTCAAACAGGCATAGCTTCACATCACAAATAAACCAAAACAACTTAAAGAATATTTTAGGAGCACTATTACTCAGGTGAATAGGAGTAGGCAATCACAGAGTTTTTGTGTGATGCACTTGGTGAGCTTAAGGGGCCAAAAAAAAAAAAAAAAATCTGGAAAAGAAACAGACTGTTACTCCTTTAATCTTTAGTCACTTCCAATTTCTTTTGTTTGCTACTGTTTTTAAAGGATAGCTGATACTCACCATATCTTTTTCCTCATCATCCTCTTATCACTTAAATCTGGCTGTTGTTCCTACTGCTCTAGTCAAATTTATTTTGTGAGAGGCCAAAATATTGCCTAGTTGCTCAATCCTATGATCTCTTCTAATCTTCATTCCCTGACTTTTATAATTCCACTTGGTATTATTCATTGCCAATTTCTCAATTTTTCTGTACTTTTAGCTCCCACAAAACGGACAAATATCAGTCTTTTCTAGCCTTTCCTCATTATTGTTCTTTCTCCTCCTCCAAGTCCAAATGTAGCATCCTCCAAAATGGTCCTTAGCTTGGTGTCTGCTGGAGACACATGTGAAGTAGTGTAAAATAATTGGCCTACAGTTAAAGGAGTTTAAATTCTGGCTTTGAGACTTACAATTGCAAAGAGAAAGAAGGAGAGAATTTAAATAGTGTTCCCAGTGTGAGCAATGATTCTGTTATTCCTTTAGTTGAATGTGTGCACAGCCATCTTTCTCAAACTGAACATCTGTCAGTGCTAAGTATGGTCGCAGTGTTTAAATGGTCAAGAGGTATTTTTTGTTTTTTTAAATTAAAACGTGGTCCCTAAACTTCTTCATCTGGGGTTCTAGTAAAGGAACAGCAAACAGCTCCAGGCTGGTAGAATGATTGCCTGAGATGAATTAACTGAAGGCCAGTACTGTACTGTCTTAATAGAGAGTTTAGGACCCCCAAGAGTGTTTTCAACCCTACAAAATATTCATTGGCTTTAACATTTAACCCCCTGCAAAAGAGGAAATGCATTGACCTTGAGTGATTTACTCAGTGTTCCTGAAGCTTGGCATGCGAATGTCCTTCACACAGTTATAGTCAGTTATAATGCTCCCTTAAAAAATACTGCAAAACATTCTGATGATCTGGAGAAATAATTTTTTGGTAAGCATGTAAATGGTTTTGAATTTTAGTATTTTAATGATATTTTAAATTTACAAAAAATTTCAAAATAATACAATGAATTCTCATTTTTCCCTTTATATTCTTTGATTAACCTTTTACTATATTTGCTTTATCTCTCATTTTCTACACTTGCAGATTTATATGTACATATATATACATAAATACATATACATGAAATATATTGTACACCTTTCTACCCATTTCAACATTCAGTGATTTTTTTCATGAATAGCTTGAAATCAGCCATGGTGGGAGAATTTATACAACAGTAGTAAGCAAATTGATATGGTTTGGCTCTGCATCCCCATGCAAATCTCATCTTGTAGCTCTCATAATTCCTATGTGTTGTGAGAGGGACCTGGTGGGAGATAACTGACTTATGGTGGTGGGTCTTTCCCATGCTGTTCTCATGATAGTGAATAAGTCTCATGAGATCTGATGGTTTTAAAAAAACACAAGTTTCCCTGGACAAGCTCTCTTGCCTTGTCTGCCACCATGTTAGATGTGCCTCTCTTTGCCTATTGCCATGATTCTGAGGCCTCCCCAGCCATGTGGAACTGTAAGTCCATTAAATCTCTTTTTCTTCCCAGTCTCGGGTATGTCTTTATCAACAGTGTGACAACAAATTAATATGTAAAGACTACAAACCAAGGCTTTTGTTTATTAACTTGTTTTCTGGAGAGCTAGTTTATCAGCATGTCACTGCTTTTAACACTAAATATTTTGTGCCCCAAGAATGAATACATTCTCTTACATAACTACAGTAAAAAGATCAACATAAAAAAATTAACACTGAGATAATGCCATTAAGTAATGCAAGTTGATATGAAACTTCATCCATGGTTCCAATGAAGTTCTCTATAGTCATTCTCCTTCCTGATTCATTGTGTAGAATGTCCTTTGACTTCAGTTTGCCTGATGTCTTCCTGTTATGCTTTGTTTGGCGGGAATATAATTTAAGGGAGAACATGTCCTCAGTGGATGAAATCAGGAAACAAGGAGTTAACTTTGATCACTTGGTAAAGGGAATCCCCACCAGGTTTCTTCACTGTAAAGTTAACTGTGTTTCCATTTGTAATTAATCATTTACTTATGGGATAGGACTATCATTTAAAATTTGATACAACATAAAACATTGTAGTGCATGAACTAAGAGATATAAATAATGAATAAGAAATTACAAATTTTTATAAAACTAAAAGTTTTATTTGTTCTGAAATGGTTTCAATGCTATAGGTTGTTGTTGTGAAAACAGAAAGTTAAAAAGTGAAAATACAAGCTATGAGCAGCATGTTCTGGAAAGAGTTTTCATGTTGTAATCAAAGGTCTCTACTTGTGAGGTGCTTATGTGTGCAAAAGAGAGAAGAGAGAGAACCATGGTAGCATGGTGGGGAGGGAGGTGGCGGAGATATGCCTACTCCTTACTGTACCCCAGTCCACTCTTAAGTTGACGCTGCTACCAATGCCCCAAGAGGTCTCTGAACCTCAGTTAGCTCATCTATAAAACTCAGATACCAGTTATGTCCTCCTGGAGAGAGTGGGGGAAGTGAAATTAAAGAGTGATGGTTTACTAAATGCCAGGTATGTGCCAAATACTCTGCATATGGTATGTCATTATCCTCCTATAAAGAAGTTACTATTATTACTCTTATTTTACAGATGAAAAAAGTGAGGAAAATGTTTGAGATGAGGAATGTTACGTAATTTGCCAAACTTAGTAAATGATAGAGGCCCATTTATTGGGACTCAGTTTTTTGGTGTCCACCGAAACTATTTTTTGGAGGGGTAGAGAGGGCAGTAGGATGTGATAAATGGGCCTCAAGAAGTCTTAATATGGCCCTGTCCCTTGAACTTGAACTCTGATACATGACTTTATTTATATCTTTATTGTCTAGAGCAGGGTTTCTCAATCTTGCACTATTGACATTCTGGGCCAGATAATTCCTTGTTGTGGAGAGCTGTCTTGTGCATTAGAAGATGTTCAGCAGCATCTCTGGCTTCTACCCACTAGATGCCAGTGGCATCCACCCTGCAGTTGTGACAACCAAAAATGTCTTCTGATATTGCCAAATGTTCCTAGAGGGAAAAATCAACCCCACTGAGACACTGCCCTGAGGCATTTCTGGCTGTACTTTTTGGAGTACTCAACACTTTTGGCAGCTAAGTGGCTGTACCCTTGGTGGCTGTGTGCTCCTACCCTAGTCACAGCCACTGGACCTAATTTCCTTTGCAATTAAATGATCTATATTTTCTGAATATTATATGCATTTGTAATGTGGACTAAAATGAAAGGGCCATTCTAAAGTTTTAGTTCTTCCTCTCCAGTTGTTTGAAAAGTAAACTCTCTGCTTATTGGAAATGTCCTGGGACTAGAGTTCAATCGCAAGGCTTAGCTGTAATCCCTGCTCTACCTCAGGGCCCTGCTTTGAGCCTCAGTTGTTGCAGCCTTAAGGGCACTGTCCTAAATCAGAAGTCACAAATACAATGATGACAGGGCTAGGCAGGTAAGAAATGTAAAATCAGCTTGTGTAACACATCAGGAAATACTGATGTCGACAGAGAACCAAAGTACAGGCCCTGGCTAGAGGCTTTTGAATCACACCTTTAAAACACAGGGTGTATCTGAGCCAATATGGCCTGTGGACAGTGGAAATGTGGTGTATAGAAATGCTACTGATTTTTGTATATTAATTTTGTATCCTGCAACTTTATTAAATTCTTTTGTCAGTTCTAAAAAATTTTGGTGGAGTCTTTTGGTTTTTCTATACATGAGATTGTGTTGTCTGCAAAAAGGGATTATTTGACTTCTTTTCCAATTTGGATGCCATTTATTTCTTCCTGTTGCCTCATTGCTCTGGTAGGACTTCCAGTATGGTGTTCAATAGAAATGGTGAAAGTAACCTCTTTGCCTTATGCTTTCATTCAGTATAATGTTAGCTGTGGTTTGTCATTTATGGCCTTTATTATGTTGAGGTATTTTCCTTCTATGACTAATTTTTTGAGAGTTTTTATTATGAAGTGATGTTGAATTTTATCAAAAACTTTTTCTGTGTCTACTGAGATGATCATACGGTTTTTGTCCTTTGTTCTGTTGATGTGATGTATCACATTTATTGATTTGCCCTTGGACTAAATTTGTTTCCTGGACTAAAATGATCTCTAAGATCTATTTCAGCTACAGAATCACTTCTTTCTGCTAGCTTAAATACTCTTTAGTATTTTCCCCCATGGAGACTTTCTAAACTTATAGATACCCAATCTGAAAAGATCCAGAAAGCTTCTACATTTATTTATAAATTCTAGTAAAGAGAATGAAAGTTAAAAAATTTGTTCATTTCTTTGAGCAACTGAATAGCTTTTGTTATAGCCTCATGTGTGGTGACACTGTTTTGTTCCATCACTTAAAAGATGTCAATGAAAATAACTCATATATTCATTCACTCATTTCATCAACTGATGTTTATTTAGCATCTATTCTTTGCCACTTTAACTGTGTTGGTTTAATGTTTTTTACAGGATTGCTAGTCACATGGAAGGAAAATAACTTGTTCATTGTACAACTAAACAGCTTGTTTCAATTTTGTGCATGCAGTTTCTTTTTTCCCAACAAGCTCTGCACTATCATCAAGAATCAAATACAAATATTCATATTTGGTGAAAAAAGCAAAGAGGAGAGATCTATAGCATTCTCCATATAGGCGTTCACTAGAGAATGATTCCCGACTGTGCCAATATGGAAACCCAAGAGTTAATTTCAGAAAGCACTTAAAATCTGATATGAGAAATTTCTCTCTATAAAAAAGAACAATATCCTGAGGCAGGCAATTATCTACTGAAATGAAAACAGAAAGTCAAGCCATAGGATAACAGCTGAAACCTTAAAGAACAGAAATATTTATCAGTGGTAATTTAAAAATAAGGTACATAAAATTGATTTCAAGGTCCTCTAGGATTTTCTTTCCATTTATTTCTCTTTCTGTCAGAAATTCTACCAGTCTGAGTTATGGGCAATTTTATAAGTGATACAGAAAACAAGAGCTCTTCCTTTCTCCACAATTATCAGGGAAAATTGAGAGATACTCTTTAATGGAAGCCTAGATATATTTATTCTGATGTGCACATACTTTCTGGAATGACCGTCTTTTCTGAATGCTAAAACCTAAAGAGTAAAGGGATAAGGAAGCTGTGACTAATCGTATGTAATTGCCATAAATTGGAGCTGCACACCAGTGTAGCAGAAATAATTACTTCTGGGGAGTTTATCACCAGCAATTTTAAATCCAAGGGGACACCAATGAGGTCAGTTTTCTGTGTACAAACAAAATGGCTGGTAACCAGAGTTAATGACCATTTGATGGCTACTGGATAAGGCCTGGCAGAGGTTGGAAACGCTATTTCAATTCAGAAATTCTTTGAACTACAGCTGTGGAAGTTTCCTTAGAGATCATGTAATTTAACCTCTTAATAGTATAGAAAAGAAAGCCCAGGTTTTGAGTGTTTAAATTACTTGGACAAGACATGCAGCTTGGTCTCCTCTTTTTCCTATTGTTCTTTGTGCTTCTTCAGGTTGCTTCTCAGGATGACCAATTGCCTCTTAAGGCAGATTCACAGTTGGAATTCAGAACCTAATTTGTTACTGACATCAACCTGACATTCATAATGTTAAGGGTGATGGTGAACCCAAATCCTTCCAATGTCAGTCATCTGACTGTAAATTCGTGGGGTTGCACCCCTAACCAAGGCATTCACTTTGTGGACTAGATTTTAAACATTTCCTGTGGTGGAGACAGAACGCTGATATTTATAATAAGATGTGATTTTTCTGTCTCAAATACGTTCAAATCGTAGCCTTTGGAATTTATGAAGATTCTTATTTTACATTTTTCTATTTACTAAGTGCTGTGACATTTCCCAGGCTGATCATGGGACTCAGTGGTGGCTGAGGACAGTTATTTTGTTCATCTCGTCTCTAAGAATCAAAGGTGCCCCCTGAGTGGCACTCAAAGCATCGTGGCCCTCTGAGACTACTGGTTTTTGATAAGGTTTATCAAGAATATCCACAGAACAGCATCTAGGACTCAAAACATGCTTATAAAAATGCGGAGTTTGACATACAATGTAAGATAAGTTTTAGTCTATTAATATTAAAATAAAAATGTAGACTCTCAAGACCAATTTAAAAATCATTTGGTTATTCATATTGATTCCCTGAGAAGTATGACATGTTGAATATATTGGATAAACATATACTGACAATTAAATGTGATGATGATTTATTTTAACTTTCCAAATTCTAAATTAAGTATTTTCATGTTTTTATTATACAATTAGATAATGTAGAACTATTGTGAATGGATTATCTAAGGTATTTTTTAGACACTATAAAACTAATAAATACTAGATACATTTTTAAAATTCAGAAACAGAAACAAGTTAAAAAAAACCCTGGTATCACTACTTAGAGTAAATCAGTTATATTTTTAAAAAACTTTAAAATTAATTCAGCACATTTCACTTAAGTTAGTATACAAGATTCCTGTCTATCTAGTAGGGAAATGTTAAATATGCTAAGTAACCATACTAGAGGTAAGTTTATTTATAAATAACTCGTATTATCATATAGAGGATTTAGAAGGTTACATAAAAAGATAAGAAGATAACATGTGGCAGGGGCTGGTGGCTCACACCTGTAATCTCAGCTACTCAGGAGGCTGAGATGGGAGAACTGCTTGAGGCCAGGAGTTTGAGGTTAGAGTAAGCTATGATTGCATCATTGCACTTCAGCCCCTATGCAACAGAGTCAGATCTTGTCTCTAAAAAACCCAATAAATATAAGTTTAAAATAATTTTCAAAAAGACAGCAAGTGGATAGAAAAAAATAAGGATGGGATCATTAAGTAGAAGAGACAGAGAACATCTGTCACACACACACCTACCTGCTGGCTGGCCATGGGTAGCCACATATTTGGGTCTAAGAGTTCAAGCCAAGTTGAAAAGAGAAAACTGGGTGTTTGCATGATTCACAAAATCTATAATATATAAAGTCCATAAAATATATCTATCTATCTATATATATATCTCTATCTATCTATCTATCTATCTATCTATCTATCTATCTATCTGTATCTATCTATCTATCTATCTATCTATCTATCTATGTATATCTATGATAGTGTCCTGGACAACATTCTTATGATACACGTGCTGACAAAATTTTCTTTAAAAATGATTCCTTAATAGAGATAGATATTCTCTTCCCAAGAAATAATTTGTGCAAATCAGCTCTACTGGCAAGAGTGGTAGTTTAGGAGGCTGGGGAATATAATTCAGTCTGGGTACCTCTCCCTTTGCCAGTCTGGCTGAATGCCTGGATAATGCTAGGTTATCCCATGGGCAAACTAATTGAGAGTGTAAGGCACCAACAAATTATGTGTCTGTTGAATAAAAATTGGGTAATTTCCAGTGAAATTATTCAATCAAAAATCAAGAAAAAGCAGGTTTATATTTTCACCATTTATGTTTTCTGTAATTTCGAAGAATGGCTTATTTCAATTTGCATATATCAGAAGAAAGCACCGTCGTCTTCTCAGTTTTTATGGGCATTAACCTGGCCTCGATTCAGGGGCATATCTTATACCAGTTAGAGAAATGAAACATTCTTGCTCTTCAAGCAATTGTGCTAAATGTTTTTCCTCTTGGTAACGTTCTGATTAATACTAAGTGGCTCTGAGCTTGAGATCATGTTTCCTGGAAAGTTCCAGGAGTGTAGTTATCATCAGACTTCAGAGCTTGGTACAGAACAGGTGAAAAGAAGCCTTTTGTCCACCACCCATGGCCCATCACTTTTCCCAGGAAGCCAGAGGAAGCCTCAAAAATGGCTTACATTCTTATCAGACGCTGTTTTCCTGACTCTACCCTATAGTCCAGATGAGTGCATTCTTTAGGCCCTCAAGTGTTACTGAATAGAGCAGATGCACTGTTATTTGGCATCAGAAAATTACATGGCATGTGTAACTGCTCTACAATGTAATAGCCAAAATGTAGCCATATAGCACCCATGGAACCCAATAGTAACACCTAGCAGTGATGTCCATTGCTTAGTACTAGTTATATTAATGGGACAAAAGATAGGCAACACACTTAATGAACAGATAAAGAATATCTGAGAATAATAAATTACATTATTATCAGAGCTGGAAAGAATTAAGCTGGGAAGGTCTCCTGAAAGATGTATGTCTTTATATGTGATATAAATCATTCTACTATAAAGTCACATGCACACATATGTTTATTGTGGCACTGTTCACAATAGCAAAGATTTGGAACCAACCCAAATGCCCATCAATGTTAGACTGGATAAAGAAAATGTGGCACATATACACCATGGAATACTATGCAGCCATAAAAAAGGATGAGTTCATGTCCTTTGCAGGGACATGGATGAAGCTGGAAACCATCATTCTCAGCAAACTAACACAGGAACAGAAAACCAAACACCACATGTTCTCACTCATAAGTGGGAATTGAACAATGAGAACACATGGACACAGGGAGGGGAACATCACACATTGGGGCCTGTCGGGGGGTGAAGAGCAGGGGGAGGGATAGCATTAGGAGAAATACCTAATGTAGATGACAGGTTGATGGGTGCAGCAAACCACCATGGCACGTGTATACCTATGTAACAAATCTGCATGTTCTGCACATGTATCCCAGAACTTAAAGTATAATAAAACAAACAAAAAATGTGATATTACATACAGCATGACTAAATGTAGATCAGATGTCCATGAATTCTTTTCCTCCCCTGAATTTTAAAATGTAGACATGCAGGGGCCAGGTGCGGTGGCTCATGCCTGTAATCCCAGCACTTTGGGAGGCCGAGGCGGGTGGATCATGAGGTCAGGAGATCGAGACCATCCTGGCTAATACGGTGAAACCCCGTCTCTACTAAAAATACAAAAAATTAGCTGGGCGTCGTGGTGGGTGCCTGTAGTTCCAGCTACTCGGAGAGGCTGAGGCAGGAGAGTGGCGTGAACCCAAGAGGCGGAGCTTGCAGTGAGCCGAGATTGCGCCACTGCACTCCAGCCTGGGCACAGAGCGAGACTCCGTCTCAAAAACAAACAACAACAACAACAACAACAACAGCAACAACAAAAAATGTAGACATACATAATGCTAACACCAAACTAAAGCACAATATCTGCGTTGACATTTTATGGATGTCTGTTTATAACTGTGCCCTCATCATGCATAATAATCATGTTACAAAAACCTGTTTGAGAGAAAAATTAAAATATTAACTCATTTTTTATGATTAACGGGATTTTCAATTTAGTTTCGCAAGTCACTCATTATTTTAAATTTAACTTCAGTACTCAGCTAAGGATGAAGTACCTTAAACAGTTATTTGGGAATAGTTTACTTCAGAGAAGCTACCTGGAATACGTCCACAGAGATGGAAAATGTTTTCTCAGCAGAGAACTTTATATTTGTGATTCCAAAACAAAAAGCGGTATCATTTACCAGAATATAGCATGGTATAAAGCAGACGAGTACACTAAAAGCTTTCATTAGCACTGAAATTAGTTGCATAAAGTTGATGTCACTTGCTGTCTTCGGTGACTTTAATTCCTGCTGCCTGAGTTAAATCAGTATGGCAGAAGAGCACATATCCTTAGTCATTTGTTGGAACAACAAAAAAAATTAAAAACCGCACACACAACTGAGTGGTTAATTTGTTGCTATTTCGTCAAGTCAATTAACTTGAAAAGATTCCATTGTTGGGGAATGACCTGTTTGCCGATTTGAAGGTGACCCTACACAGCAGAGCAAGAGCGACTTCCATGGTGCAGCTCCGTGGGTCATTTTATATTTAGCGCTGTAATTGGCTTTTCTTCTTTCCCTTTATAAATTGTATGAAATTTGGGACGACTCAGGCTGCTGACTCCTTTGCAGGCTGGCTTCATAGATCAGAAATTTCTACTTAGGAGTGAAAATATATCTGTGCTCAGCTCATTATATTTGCTTATAGGGTCAGCCTTATCCATGGGGCAAGGTGGAAGCCACTGATGGTGGATTAAAGAGCAAAAAGAAAGCTCCCTCATCCAGGGAGGCAGCAAGAACATGGTCTTTGTGTGACATTGTGCTGTTAAAAACAACAACAACAACAACAACAACACAAAAACAAAAACTCTTTGAACCTCATTTTCCTCACCTTTTAAATGGGGGTAAAAATTCCTAATTTTAGGGTCATTTGACAATAAAATAAAATAAATCAAATGAGTGCTTTATATAAAGTGGTGATCAATAAAGACTAATGGTTATATCCAAATAATTATCATCCCTGCCAGTCCTAGAAAGGACCAAAATGCCTCTGGGGAAGTGTTTCACATTGAGCCTTGAGCAACAGTCTTTGACTATGTGAATTCATTTATATAGTCTTTTCAACTCACCAGCAGAGAGTAGAACCCAAGGGTGACATCACTGTCCTGGTGTGTCCGGAATTGGTGGGTTCTTGGTCTCACTGACTTCAAGAATGAAGCCGCGGACCCTTGTGGTGAGTGTTACGGTTCTTAAAGGCAGCGTGTCCGAAGTTTGTTCCTTCTGATGTTCGGATGTGTTTGGAGTTTCTTCCTTCTGGTGGGTTCGTGGTCTCGCTGGCTCAGAAGTGAAGCTACAGACCTTCGTAGTGAGTGTTACAGCTCATAAAGGCAGTGTGGACCCAAAGAGTGAGCAGCAGCAAGATTTATTGCAAAGAGTGAAAGAACAAAGTCTGGAAGGGGACCCGACTGGGTTGCCACTGCTGGCTGGGGCAGCCTGCTTTTATTCCCTTATCTGGCTCCACCCACATCCTGCTGATTGGTCCATTTTACAGAGGGCTGATTGGTGTATTTACAATCCCTTAGCTAGACATAAAGGTTCTCCAAGTCCCCACTAGATTAGCTAGACACAGAGCACTGATTGGTGCATTTACAAACCTTGAGCTAGACACAGGGTGCTGTTTGCTGCATTTACAAACCTTTAGCTAGACACAGAGTACTGATTGGTGTATTTATAATCCCTTAGCTAGACATAAAGGTTCTCCAAGTCATCACTAGACTCAAGAGCCCAGCTGGCTTCACCTAGTGGATCCCTCACCCGGCCGCAGGTGGAGCTGTCCGCCAGTCCTGCGCCGTGCGCCCGCACTCCTCAGCCCTTGGGCGGTCGATGGGACCCGGCGCAGCGGAGCAGGGGGCGGTGCTCTTCTGGGATGCTCCGGCCGCGGCACAGCGGAGCAGGGGGCAGTGCTCGTCTGGGAGGCTCCGGCCGCGCAGGATCCCACGGCGGGAAGTGGGGAGGCTCAGGCATAGCAGGCTGCAGGTCCCGAGCCCTGCCCTGCGGCGAGGCAGCTGAGGCCCAGCGAGAATTCGAGCGGAGCGCCGGCGCGCCGGCACTGGTAGGGGACCCCGCGCACCCTCCGCAGCTGCTGGCCCAGGTGCTAAGCCCCTCAGTGCCCGGGCCGGTGGCGCCCGCCAGCCGCTCGGAGTGCAGGGCCACCGAGCCCACGCCTACCCGGAACTCGCGCTGGTCCACAAGCGCGGCGCGCAGCTCCGGTTCCCGCCCGCGCCTCTCCCTCCACATCTCCCTGCAAGCAGAGGGACCGCTCCGACCTCAGCCAGCCCAGAGAGGGGCTTCCATAGTGCAGCAGCGAGCTGAAGGGCTCCTCAAGCACGGCCAGAGTGGGCACCGAGAGCCAGCGAGGGCAGCCAGCACGCTGTCACCTCTCACTGGGACACAGTTCAGAGCCTGGCCACTGTGATAACACTTCTTGATAACAAAGAACAGAATCATAGGAGAGAGGAGCACCAGGAGTTGACGGAAGCAGCCTTTGAATCAGGACGCATCAGGACTAACTGGGAGGGCAGAATCCACCTCCCTCAATGTGCTGAAGCAGGGAAAACTCCAGAGAACAGCCAGGGCATCCTGGGATTACAAGCAGCAGAGGGCAGTGTAGATGCCAAGGAGGAACCAGGTAAGTTAAGGCACTAGTTCCTGTGGCCTGGAATTGGTTGGCCTGTTGAGGACCAGCTACTTCCTAGGCAATGACCTAAGAGGCAGCAGCTGCTCTTGGTCTTCAAAAGATCTCGTCTTTGTAGCACAGAACAACCTAAGCCTCGAGGCCAGCTACTTCCTAGGCAATGACCTAAGAGGCAGCAGCTGCTCTTGGTCTTCAAAAGATCTAGTCTTTGTAGCACAGAACAACCTAAGCCTCGAGGCCAGCTAATCGAAGTCAGGATTTATTATGGAGAGAAAGTGCAAGGCACTGCTGCCTGCAAAGGGCAGGGGGCCCAGCTAGGGGCTAAGAGCAGTAGCAGGTGTTTTGTAAAGAGAATCCTCTCCCTTTTCACAAATGGTGGAACACCGACTTTGTCCATGAACTTGTTATTCAGTTTCCAGGAATTATATCCAGGTTAGAATGCCACTTCCATCATATTTTGTAAACTAGAAATGATTCAAGCAATTCAGGGGAAGTCACACATTATTTTATTCTTTGTTTACTCAAATTGAGGGTCCTTCTCCATGTCTCCATAAAATTAAGAATTGATTGAAGTTGTTGAGCTTTGATAACTTTCGGACTTCACACAATGATTTGATTAGTGAAGAATGTGATTTGATGCAGGGACCTTAGTAATAAGTAATGGGAGGTGGTTATAGTCCACATTCTTCTAGGAATCTATCCTACAGAAAGCTGGTCCAAGTGGTGGGTCCAGATATCAATCCACATTTATTATTGATTAAAGAGGCAAACAACAATTAGAAGCCAAAGGGAACAGATTGGCCATCTCAGATTTCAAAATGTTAGGCATTCTTATAGCCTAAAATGTGTGATTATATGTGTGTGTTCATATGGATCAGGTTTTTTTCTGCAAGCTCTTTGTGGTCAGGTTCTGTGTCATCTTTGACTGTTTTAGCATTAAATAGAGTGGTGGCACATAATCACCAATTAGCAAATGTTTTTAGTATTAATTATTTATACTCTACAAGTAGTAAAAGTGAACATGCAGACATAATGTTTATTATTTTAATTTCACAAAAATACTGCAAAGTAGGCAGTATTACTATGATCTCGTTACAATCAAAGAAACCGAGGCAGAGAGAGGTCACGTAACTTGTTCAAGATTGCACAGTTATAGGCAGATGTAGGATTTCAGCCTAGGCTAAAGTGTCTGTGTTTTAATCACTGCCATGGTATACAGATACAGAATTTGATGTTACAGCAATGATGAATTGTCTGAAGGGGACTCCTGTAGTAGTCAAAGACAGGAAGTTTATGAGAATCCATACAAATGAAAATAAGTTTCTGGCTGTCTATCACTTTCTCTTGTAAAAACATGTAGATGTCAGACATGGTCCAATTTAAAACATAACTTATGGGTCAATCACAAAATCATTTTGGTAGCTCTGGGGTGGCACATCAAAAATAGATAATAGGTAGCCTCCAGAGCAGCTAAAATTGAGGTGCAATGATAGTCTTTGAGGCTGCTGATACACACTCACATGGCATGTATGAAGTGACTTTGAGGCCACTACATTCTGGCCACAAAGCTAACTGATCTATGTGCTTGTGTCATTTAATCATCACCAAAAAATCAAGAAGTCAGTGCCATTACGTTTCTTTTTAAATGGGGAAATTGGGGCTCAGAGAAATTAAATAACTTGCCCAAGGTCACAGAGTTAGTAAGTAATATAGCTTGGATTCAATCATAGTTCAATCTGACTTTAAAGTTCAAGCTTTTAATACCATTACACACACATACACACACACACACACGCATAAATGTAGGTGGAATTTATTTGGTAAAAGGTTCCAGTTTAGGAAGAAATGGAATAGTAAGAGAGGAAAAGGAAGCAAGGCATAGAAGCTCGTTGTTTTTGATAAATGAGACCTAGTAGAAACCAGTGTTCCAAATGGCAGTGTTTGTTGGAGACCTTGCTGCTTATCACAGGTGCAAGTTTCTTCAGTTTTCTGAAGTCTGAATAGCAGCAAGAGTTTATTTCAGAGTGGTCAGTGATGAGCAGGCCACCTAGCATACAGGAAGGTTTGCAACAGGTAAGCAGGAAGCGGGGCTGTGGTAAGAAACTGACAGAAGGCATTGCTGAGGAGCCGAGGCCAGCAAAGTCACCTTGTGTGCCCACTACACTGAGCCTGTGGTTTTCTTGGGTAAAGTAAGCTGGCTGGAGAATTGGTCTCTCAAACTCTAACAAGGACAGGAAATTTGACCATCTCTGAAGGATAGACAAGGGAGCATTGAGAAGGATTATAGAAAGAGTGAGTCTTTCCATCTACTAGAACGTTCTCTTGTTATCATGAAGAGGATGGAATTCTAAGAAGGTTTTGTTGTCTGAGTGACATGACATTGAATATGGACAAAGAATGTTTGTATGTTTGTGGTCTGAGTATTTCCAAGGAGGCCACAGATTTGACCCTAGTCACCTTTACAGCCTTCGAGCACTCCTCAATTTTAGCCAAATTGGGCATTCATTGTTTCCTAAGCACATCCGAAGTCTCCCACCTTTAAAGTGAGTTCAATTCAATCCAGTTTAGTACTTACTGAGTATCAACTATGTGCTTGACACTGTTCTAGGGGCTTTGGTTGATCCAGCCTGTTTATGAGATTTATTGCTTACTAAAAAGACAGGTAAACCAATTATTTCACTCTAAGTGCTAAGCACTAAGAAGTTTGTACTGGGATTTATGAGAGGACAGAGAAGGGTCACTTAAAACACCACTGTACTCCCTCATTTATGGTAAAAAGGCATGGAAGAAGGCCTATCCTGTCACTTCAAGGAGATCATTTTGACATGCATAGGGTTTTTCTAAAAAGGAGGTAGAATAGTAAAAATAACGTATGTGTTGGGCACAGTGCTATATGATTTATATGCACTGCATCATTTAACCATCCCCCAAAATCAAAAAGCAAGAAGTAAACACCACTATCTTTTTCAGATGGGAAAACTGAGATTCAGAGAAGTTAAATAACAAGCCCAAGGTCACAGCATTAGTAAGTCAAAAAGCCTGGATTTAAATCTAGTTCTGACTTTAAAGCTCAAGTTCTTAGACGCTGTTAAACACACACACACACACACACACACACACACACACACACACACACACACACACGTGAAATTTACTTGGCTTGAGGTTTCTGTCTGGCACGTTTTGATAAATTTCAGAAGAAGTGGAATAATAGAACAGGAAGAGGAAGCAGAGCATAGAGGGAAGTAATTTTTGATGACAGGTGAGACCTGGTAGACATAGTTCACTTTAAGATTCTAAATTAAACTCAAGTGTCATTTTTAAGGTGGTCAACGAGGATGTGGCCTGAGGCAGGGGAGACTATATAACTTTTGGTACTGGCTTGCAGTTCTTACACCCAAGGAGCCAAATCTTCTAGAACCAGTTGAGTGCTCTGGGCTCCAGGAGGCTGATGGAATACAAGTGGCCTCAGCCTTCTGGCTGTCAGACAAAGGGGTGACACAGTAGTTTTTCAATAACTGTTTTTTTTTTTATGGGTGTGTGTGAGTATCTCCTCCTTCACAGAAAGAGAGAATGTGGTTTAATATTGAAGGGTAAGGTCTAAACTTGGATCTGGACACAATTTATTAAAGCTCCATTACTTCAAAACAACTATCCAAAAATTGTCACTATCCTGTATGCAGGTAGAGGTTTGGTCCATTCAGAAATGAAAAGGTCTTTTTCAGGCAAGATTGTTCCAACTAACCTAATCTAGGAAAATACTTTACCCAGGCAACAGAAGACCAAGCAATTACCTTGAGTTTATGTACATAGAAATGTATACAAACTGTGTATATGCTAGACTATTGAGGGAAAGCTAGCGAATGATTATGACATATCTATGATCTTTTGCAATGGGCAGCGTTACAAAATATCACAGAGTGCTTTCTTCAGAGATATATAGTCTTTCTGTTTAATTTCCAGGGTACTTTTTTTTTGTGTGTGTGTTAGGTGCTGGTCTTGGTGCTGAAAATATGACTCAGTAATGCTGGGAATTAAATTCAGATAATAGTTTATGGTGCATTGATGTACATTCTCTCATTAAACCAATTGTGAGAATTTGAAAGGGCAAGCATGTTTGGTTCTATTTTAAAAGTAGGAAAGGAGTGACTTTTCAGTGTTTTTTAATTGTCACCTGTGTTTTGGGTTTTGTCATCCTTCCCTTCAATTTCCAAATTCATAAAAGTTTAATGATAATGCCTTTTCTCTCTACTGTGTTGGATTCCTGCACCATTTAAAATCAGGAGACTGATGTAAAACTAATTGATAAAAATCAAAATATGCAAATCTAACTCATTAATTCAAACTAAGAATTTAGAATCCCTAATTTCAATTCAGTTTCCTATTGCTCTTCACTTTCTTTGTCTCTGTTTTTCCCACAATAATAAAGTAGGTTGCACCAAAATAATAGTTTTCCAAGTCCTACAGCTGTAAGTCATAAAACATTATGACCAAACCACAGTATTTATGTGGAGTGATAAAGTACCATCTGAGTGTCATGTTTCTCTTCATGTGAATATTTAATTGGCCAACCAATTTAAAAGAAACTTAAAACCGTGGGACCACATTATGGCAATAATCTCTTATGTGGAACTTTTATGATAGCTGTGTCTACACAGAACCTATGTCTAACATGTTTGAATAGGCAATTTTATTCCCCAACAATATACTAGAAGCGTAAACATTTATAATGGAAAAATACATATGCTTATGAGAAATGTGTGTTTACACTAGAAACATTGCAATTAGTGGATCCAGCACTCAAACTTCTGACAAGCTTGTGGACTTCCTAAGGGCAGCTTAGGGTTTTAAATTCTACGCCTTCTTCTAGCTATCACCATATTTTTCATTTTATCTTTATTGTCAAGCTTTTGAAAGAGAAATAGAAACTAAATATTTATACTGCCTCATTTTCCAGGAACTCCTCAGTGAATTACCATCTGGCTGTCATTCCATCCACCTTCTTGCCAAAGTTGTATGTGAACTCTTAGATGGCAATGCCAAAAGGATACTGTTGAGGTCTTGTACTTCTGATGTTGCTGCAGCTGTTGACACTACCTATATGTCTGTTTGAAACTGTCTTTTTCTTTGGTATATGTGGTGCTTTTCTCTCTTGATTTCTCATCTTCTTGTCTGGATGCTCTAGTGTAATCTCATTTTTGAGCATACCCTTTAAAAGTTTATGACACAAGAGATGTCTATTTTGATCTTTACTTTTCTCACTCTATTCACATTCTTATCTATTCTAATGCTTTCAGTGATTACCTCTGCACTTAATGACTCCAAAATTTCTACATAATTTTATGTCTTTATCCTAGACTTCTCTCTTAGATCACAGATTCATATAACTAGTTGATTACTGAAAAACTTCACATAAATATCCCATTCACTCATCCTTATGTCAATCTGTTCATTCATTTACCATAGCTTTTTGTATGTCCCACAAGCATACATTAACATTAAAGCCAAACCCCTAATTTTGCCCCTGCAATAGCATCTATTTATTCTTCGTTTTCTATCTGATGCCTGGAAATGTTCTCTGCTTAGTTACACAAGTTAAAAAGACCTGGTAATGTACTTGATTTAATGATAAACTGTGCTCTCTAAAGGGGGATCCCTGGCCTTGATGGTTTTGAAATCTTTCCAGGTGTTTCTAATGTATATCCAGGGTTGAAAGCTCTCTGTAAATTAGTGCGTCACCAATTTTGATGTGCACAAGAATTACCTGGGGATCTTGGTAAAGTGCAAATTCTGACGAGGCAGGTCTGGGTTGTGGCCTGAGGTTCTGCATTTCTAATAAGCTCCCAGATGATGACAAATGCTGTTGGTTTGTGGAAAAACTTTGACTATTAAGACTTTAGGTGATTCCGTGATAATATCACCGGTTTACCTGCCCTCTTTTAGGGTTTGTTTGGTGGAATATCTGGAGGATTTCAAAGACAGGATGTGGATTATTTCACGTGTGCTTTTAGCAGTGCACCTTTTTGGTGAATTAGGTATTATCTAAGCCTTTCTCTTTTCTGAACAGCATATTTTAATCTGTCCTTCTGAATTAAAAATGTACCAGGGACTTTGGCTATGGGATTTCAAGAGCTGCTTAAAGTACCATCATTCTGTACACAGAATATCATTTAGGTCTTGTCTTTCCATCTCCAGCCTAAACTCATACCTCCTTGTCCTTTGAGCCATTCTCCCTTTGAAGCTGGACCATTTATACATCAATATGTGTATCATCAACTCACAGGGCTCTGTGCTTTTATACATGCTTTTTCTTTGCCTGGAATACTTTCCTTTACATACTACTTATCTTTCATATTGCAGCTCAGATGTCATTTTATTTTGAGTCAGATATTATTCATGTGCTCCCATAATGCCCTTTATTATTTCTATCAAAGACACTTACACTATTGCTTTGTAGTTTTCAGTTTACTTGCTTATCTCTTAATTAACTGTGAAGCTCCTGAAGATAGTACCCTAGAACTTTAGTGTCTAACATGATGCCTGGCACATTGAGAGATTCAATACTTTCTGTGGAATAAATTGCAGCTCTTGATGGAAATTTAAGATGATAAATTAATTTACATATTTATTAATCAAGCTCTAGAGCTTGATGCATCTCTAGATATTTATCCTGCCATACTCCAGTTAGATAAGGCAGCAACATTGGAGTAAATGAGCATTAAACATGAATACAGCAATATAATTTCAATCATTTATATTGGTCTGTGCCTTGATGGTTCATAGGTCATCAACTCAAGAGTTGATGAGCTTGTTTCCTGGTCTATTTCAATTCTTAAATATTTTGAGTTTCCCTGTGTTACATATAAAGTTTCAGTGCCAAAAAATAAATAGCACTTGAATATAAAATTTTCTTGTTAATTTTCCGCAAGGCAAGGTACTTCTATAGAAGGTGGCGCCCTTAAAGATGGAACAATGGTGAGCGCACACTTGGACAAGAGAGGGGACACATCCCTGACATGTGTGGCCCCTGCTGCTGCTGCTGACCCTATTGGCTAGGGTTAGACTGCACAGGCTAAACTAATTCCGACTGGCTAATTTAAAGAGAGTGACGGGGTGAGTGGTTTGGCGGGAAAAGTGGTTATGACAGAGCAGGTAATCTGAATGAGTCAGGGTGGAGTAGGTAATTGGAATGAGTCAGGGTGGAGTAGGTAGTCCGAATGAGTCAGGGTGGAGCAGGTAATTCAAATGAGTCAGGGTGGATAAGGTAATCAGAATCAGTCAGGGTGGAGCAGGTGATTGAAATGAGTCGGGGGGGAGCAGGTAATCGAAAAAGGTTGCTTTATGAGGAAGTTAAGTTTAAAAGTAGAAGGTAAAGAATTGAACATACTGACATACTGATTCTTTGAAAAGAAACCATCATTCTCAGCAAACTATCGCAAGGACAAAAAACCAAACACTGCACGTTCTCACTCATAGGTGAGAACTGAACAATGAGAACACATGGACACAGGAAGGGGAACACCACACACTGGGGCCTGTTGTGGGGTCGGGGGAGTGGGGAGGGATAGCATTAGGAGATATACCTAATGTTCGAGTTAATGGGTGCAGCACACCAACATGGCACATGTATACATATGTAACAAACCTGCACGTTGTGCACATGTACCCTAAAACTTAAAGCATAATAAAAAAAAAGAGAAAGAAAATTAGACCAGTGGGGGAGAAAAAAAAAGAAATTTAGAACTCATATCTAATACCTGGTAGACAAAAGTCTATAGCAAAAATATAGGAACTTTGGAGTTTTCCAAGAAAAGAAGACTTAAACCATGAGCTTTTATTTCAAAGATTATTGTTTCTTTACCAACACAGCAGTACCCAATGTCTGCCTGAGGAATAAGAAATAGATTCACTCATGATGATTAAGGGAGCCTCAGCTCCTGTCTTTATCCCAGGGATGTTCTCAGTCACGACATCTGGCTCTCGACACTCAGCCTGATGTCATTGATCTTGGCCTGAGAGGCTCATCACATTTCACACACTGCAGGCCACCATTAGCTTGAATAATTAAGAGTTGGTTAAGTCTTACCCTTCCAAGATTCTGTCACGAACTTTAACAGTTTGGAGAGAATTTAAGTAATTTGGATAACTGCATAAACTCTTTATTGAGATTAACTAGATTAGACTCCAAACAAAGATGTTTTTAAAAACAGAAGATTCACAGGCAAACAAGTTTTTTTTCTTGGAAAACAAAATATCACAGATAAACTTGTACCTAATGTTAATTTATCTTATTCAAGAAATCTACAAGTGAAATAGATTTCTAACTTCTATTCCCTTCCGTCACCATGAGCTATTGACAGTATAATAGCAGTCATTTAATATTATCAAAATCAATACCTTCAAACAAAAGAGACTGTTAGCTAAAAGCCTAATGCAAAGGAACGATCCATTAAGAGTGACACTTCATTTGTTTGGGTTAAATTTAATTGGTTGAATAAAAGTAACATTCATCTGATCTTTTGTTCATTTAAAAAATTGAACCATTTAATTGGTGATTTAGACATGTCTTATCGGTTCAGAAGATAACACAATTTTAAAAGTTTAAAATTTCACTTAAATACAACCAGTTTTTTTAAAAATTTTATTATTATTATACTTTAAGTTTTAGGGTACATGTGCACAATGTGCAGGTTTGTTACATATGTATACATGTGCCATGTTGGTGTGCTGTACCCATTAACTCATCATTTAGCATTAGGTATATCTCCTAATGCTATCTCTCCCCCCTCCCCCCACCCCACAACAGTCCCTGGAGTGTGATGTTCCCCTTCCTGTGTCCATGTGTTCTCATTGTTCAATTCCCACCTATGAGTGAGAACATGCAATGTTTGGTTTTTTGTCCTTGTGATAGTTTGCTGAGAATGATGGTTTCCAGTTTCATCCATGTCCCTGCAAAGGACATGAACTCATCCTTTTTTATGGCTGCATAGTATTCCATGATGTATACGTGCCACATTTTCTTAATCCCGTCTATCGTTGTTGGACATTTGAGTTGGTTCCAAGTCTTTGCTATTGTGAATAGTGCCGCAATAAACATACGTGTGCATGTGTCTTTATAGCAGCATGATTTATAATCCTTTGGGTATATACCCAGTAATGGGATGGCTGGGTCAAATGGTATTTCTAGTTCGAGATCCCTGAGGAATCGCCACACTGATTTCCACAATGGTTGGACTAGTTTACAGTCCCACCAACAGTGTAAAAGTGTTCCTATTTCTCCACATTCTCTCCAGCACCTGTTGTTTCCTGACTTTTTAATGATTGCCATTCTAACTGGTGTGAGATGGTAGTTGTGGTTTTGATTTGCATTTCTCTGATGGCCAGTGATGATGAGCATTTTTTCATGTGTTTTTTGGCTGCATAAATGTCTTCTTTTGAGAAGTGTCTGTTCATATCCTTTGCCCACTTTTTGATGGGGTTGTTTGTTTTTTTCTTGTAAATTTGTTGGAGTTCATTGTAGATTCTGAATATTAGCCCTTTGTCAGATGAGCAGGTTGTGAAAATTTTCCCCCATTTTGTAGGTTGCCTGTTCACTTTGATGGTAGTTTCTTTTGCTGTGCAGAAGCTCTTTAGTTTAATTAGATCCCATTTGTCAATTTTGGCTTTTGTTGCCATGGCTTTTGGTGTTTTAGACATGAAGCCCTTGCCCATGCCTATGTCCTGAATGGTATTGCCTAGGTTTTCTTCTAGGGTTTTTATGGTTTTAGGTCTAACATTTAAGTCTTTAATCCATCTTGAATTAATTTTTGTATAAGGTGTAAGGAAGGGATTTAGTTTCAGCTTTCTACATATGGCTGGCCAGTTTTCCCAGCACCATTTATTAAATAGGGAATCCTTTCCCCATTGCTTGTTTTTGTCAGATTTGTCAAAGATCAGATGGTTGTAGATATGCGGCATTATTTCTGAGGGCTCTGTTCTGTTCCATTGATCTATATCTCTGTTTTGGTACCAGTACCATGCTGTTTTGGTTACTGTAGCCTTGTAGCATAGTTTGAAGTCAGGTAGCGTGATATTCAAGAAAGTAAATGGTGCTATGTCACTTCACATGCTCTAAAATCTGTTGTATCCCAGACTAAAACTTCTGTCCTCTTTTGAGCCAGTTCTTACCAAGAAAATGGCTGTGAACACCCTCTTCTCTGTTATGACTATAAACTCCCATGAGGATAGGTCCTCCGACATTTTTGTTCAAAGCTCTGTTCCAGTTCAAGAAGAAAGCTTGGCATATATCAGATACTCAGTAACCATTAGATGACAGCTATGAGAGTGCCTCCTACTTCCCTACTCCAGGATGCTGTATAAGTGTGCGTTGTCAATGAACTATTTAAGAGCTCCAGTTTCCCACATAGAACCAGTTCATTGATTTACTAATATGAAGCAGAAAGAGCTCCACTTTCTTTTCTGTCTAGTCTAGTGAAAAGCTAAATTAGGAAGAGCTATATTTTCAGCTCACCACAATAATGGTCCCTTTTTTGCTTCATAGGCATGACTTTCCCAATCCCTTAGGGTAAAAGTTCCAAATTATACAATGGCTTCGAAATTTTTCTGGAAGTTGGCTACATAACTCTTCAACCACATCCTATTCCAATTTTTCCTGTGTGCTCTGTGGTTCTGCCAAACAAGTCTTCTTTTATTCACTAAAGTTTTTATTTCTCTAGATATTCCATTTGGTTAATCTAAAAATATTCTCCATTTCCTTTCTCACTCTGTTCATGTTTTTTAATCCTTGAACATATTTCTAATAGCTGTTTTAACACCCTTATCTTCCAATTCCATTATCTTTATTATTTTCTAGTCTGTTTCTATGGACTGCTTTTTCTCCTGGTTGTGTGTCATATTTTCCAACATCTTTGTACTTTTTGATTGGATGCTGTACATTGTAAATTTTATGTTGTTGAGTGTCTGGATTTTGTTGCCTTCCTTTATGGAATTTTCAACTTTGTTTTGTTCTGTTAGGCAGTTAGTCTATTTGTGGTCCCATGTGATTCTTTTCAGGTTTATTTGAAGCTTTATTAGGAGAGATCTAGAGTAACTGTTATCTAGGGCTAGTTTAGCCCAACTACTAAGGTGGACCAGAAATACTGGTTCTATTTCTGTTCTTCAAGCATATTCTTATATGCTTCCCCACCTCTGTCTCTGTCACATTTTGATCTCTCTAAGTTAGCTTTCTGTTGTTAGATACCTCTATCATACCTTAAACTTCCCCTTCTGAAATTAAATGTGTAATTATATATTTAATGACTGTCATTCTTACTAGACTGTAAACTCCATGACAGCAGGAGACATTATGAATGGGCAGCTGTCATTTCACACCAAACAAATGAGACATATTTCAGGACTATGCAGAGATAATTTTCCTTTTGAGGACTTGGTCAGTGAAAAGATGAGTCACTCAGCTTCCACCTACAAGGATGGGTATAGTAGAGATGCCATTTATTTCATCTACTAATAATTCCTTTTCCTCCCACACACTTCCAAAATGTCTGTTTTCACAGATACTGTAGAATAAGCAGTGATTCATCTGGTTCCATCCTCCTGGCCATGACTGGCCAGACTGGGGATGGACAAGTGACATAAGGTAAGTCAATTATATTCTTTATTTTAGAGATACTAGTTAGGTTGGGTTTTTTGTTTTGTTTTGTTTTGTTTTTCCCTTGAAGCAGAACTATCCTTTCAGTGGTACTGAGCCATTGAGCATCAGGCTCAGTAGAAATCTGGGCTGTCTGGCAGAACACCATGCCCAGAGGATATGCCCAGATAGATGAGTTGTTGATGCCAATAAGGCCCAGAATGGGTTGGTAGCTGGGTATAGTGGAGACAGGCAGGCCAAGTGTATGAGCAGACAATGTAAAAAGATACATGTACATTGTGATTGATACTAAGTAGTTCTTGCCATAAGGCACCACGTTCAGTGAAGAGTTCATGGGAGGACTTCAGTCCTCAGGGTTATTGGTTATATTGGTTTCCTAGGGCTGCCATAACAAATTACAACAAACTTGGTGGTTTAAAATAACAGAAATTTATTTTCTTCGAGTCATGGAGGCCAGATGTCTGAAGTCAAGGTGCCAACAGGGCTGGTTCCTTCTGGAGGTTCTATTCCTCTGCTCTATGACTCTCTCCTAGCTTCTGGTGGCTGCTGGCAATTCTTGGCATGCCTTGGTGTATGGATATATCCCTTCAATTTTTGTCTCCGTCTTCACATGACGTTTTTCTTCTGTATCTCTGAGTGTTTCAAATCTTTCTCTCCCTTTTCTTTTAAGGACACCAGTTATTAGATTAGGGCCCACTCTAAATTCAGGATGATCTCATCTCAGGATCCTTAATTACATCTACAAGGACACTAATTCCAAATAAGGTCACATTCACAGGTATGAGTTGGTTAGGACATAGACATATCTGTTTTGGCATGTTATTTAACCCATTATTTTGGTAAAAGCAGAACTATGTCCTAGGTTAGAAAAACAAGTGATCTATTTAAGGCAGCAAGTCATAGCTTAGGTATAGAAAAAGAAAACAGGAGTCTAATTTCAGGAACTCAAAATCAAGGTTAGAATAGGACCAGGATCAGTAGTACATGGAATGGAAGCTTAGTTACTAGTTGAGTAAGGCTCTTTCTATTCCAATAGATTAAAAACAGACTGTTAAATAGCCTGAGATATTGGTAAATTCACCAGCTGCAACAGCAGGGACGGTATTTGGGCCACAATAACAATAATTACTAAGCACAGTAATCTGGGAGCTATAGACTCTGTAAAACAAAACAGACAGAATCTTAAACAAACAAACAAACAAACAAACAAACAGAAAAACACAAGTTGCTCAGTTTAGTCAGTGGCATGCATAGAAATTCTAACCAGCTCTTCGAGTTTCCTCATTTGTATATTCCACAAATAACTTTCTGCAAGTAACATGAATTCTTACTTTCTTTTTTGCTCCAACCCCAAATATAAGAAAATTAGTCTCATCCTAGATTATGAAAAAAATGGAAAAATAGCTTGATTAAACCTTAATAATTTTTACCGATTCCCTTTTAAATTTCCTTAGTGTGTGAATGATTTAAAAAAATGCTTTACTACACAGTAAAAATATTTTATCAAAAATGTCGTCAGTTCCTTATTTTATCAGGCAGGACTTCCCTGAACACTAAGCTTTTTATTCCACTTTTAGAAAATTTCTTAGGCAGTGATGTCCCACTTTTGAAGATATTAAAATATGCTCTAACATGTTCAGAAACATATGTCTTGTTATTCCAAATCTGGCCTTTTCTCCTTACTGTTTCCCAAAAATGGGAAAAGAAAAGTTGATGAAATTGAACAGCTTGATTTTTCTGTGAATGAGTAGAGCAGTTTGGAACAGATATGAGCATTAGAGATTATCTGAAGTCAAGGGCTAAGGGGTCAGAGGCCTAATTGGAGTTGCAAAAATCACTTTTTTTCAGAATATAATGACATTTTTCTGTCCTTCTGGATCCAAATAGTGTGTAACTTGGCATACCATGTCTGTTCAAATGACAGCAACTCTCTGTCCTTTAAGAACAAATACATCTTCTCAGCTATAAGTAATGGTTTCATTGGTTTGGTGTTTGATGAACCAAGGCCTTTGGAATCAGTGCACACAGAATGCAGTTATGGCTGGGGTTTTTGGCCGGGTTCCCCACTGTCTCAGAAAATGACCAGCTATCTTTTGAGGTGGCTTAAAGAAAGAGCTCTCTGATGACTCAGCCGGAGGTTAACAACTCTAATAAGTGCTACATCCGATTGGGTTCTTTGGTGTCATCAGTGGCCTTGAGTCCAGAGAAGATAGAGGCTTTGAAACCCTGACACAAAATCAAAGAGTCACCTTCTCACCCCCAGTCAGTTCATAAGAAAAGAACCAAAAAAATGGGCATTTCACAAAAGCCCTTACATAGAGCTTGCATCTTTTTTATTTTCTCTCTTACTAGATACTTTAGAAAGCTTTTAGAAAATACATTTAATCTATTTCAAAGGTCACAGCAACAAAGTTCTCTGCTCCATTGCTATGTCCATGCTTGGTCAGGCTTTAAAACTTCAATCTTTGTGGGTTTTTTTTTGACATCAACTGGAACAGGAGTGAATGAAAATTACTGGTGTTCAAGGCTGCAGATGAAACAGAACAGGCTTTTTCTTTGTATGTATTAGGGTGTTTGGAAATAGAGTTCTCATATTTTATGAATCAAAAATCAGTTCTGTTGCCTGACAAATATGAATAACCTCATGGGGATAATGAGTCAAAATATTTGAAATCAAGAATATTTTGGATAATCTGAGATGTGGTTTCTGTACATACAAAGTCTTGACTTAATTCGAATTTAGTGAAAGCTAAATGAGAACTCATATGTGTTTAAGTTCATAGCCTGGGTAGACTATTACTGTGTGTTATTGCTTGCTTTCCTTCTCATCAGTCTCTGCAAGAAGTTAAGAATATATAATAAAAGACAGCTTTCACAGGTACCGCATTTTCGTAGCCAACCATTAATAATGAGGAAACACAATGCTTGTTTGCTAATCAAATGTGATGAGCAGGTTAATGAAAAACACGTTCCAAGTTCACCTAAGTGATGATCTTGCCTCTATCTCTTAAGTCACCAGGGATGGTGTGACAATCATGTGGCTTAGGCTATTCAGTGATATGAATTTACTTAATTTGCTGTATTTCCTTCCTAGGGAAACTATGCAAACAATGCTTTTCATTTCAAATACATGTCAGGTTTTTCAAAATCCCAGTGTTGTTGTAAGGGTGAGAAACACAAATTGAGAGACAGGGAGTTGGTGAATATCCTTAGCCCATCAGACTGAAGAGACAGCTAAAAGCAGTGAGGTTATGTGGTTGGCCTATGCTTATTATTGGGTTAGAAAAAATTGGATCTGCTTTGCTTTCGGTCAAATAAAAACAACACCAATACTAATAATGTAGGCTAAGTGCTTTTTATGAATTATTGTAATCAATTCTTGCAGTAATCCTATGAACTAGATTCACAAATAACATGAATAAATAAATCTGGAGATAACACTATAGATTTAAGGCAGTGAAGCTGAGGATGAGAGATGTTAAGTAACTCCTGCATGACCTTACAACTAATAAGTGGTAGAAACAGGATTTGAAGTTCAACAGCTTGTTCAAGTTCTCTGAGCCCCTGCCATCCTTAGGCCACCATTTCTTAATAACCCATGTTATGGGTGCAAATAATTACAGCCTTTCTATACAAGATTTTTGTCATAGTGTTGATTCACTAGATAGCAAGAATTGTGTTTTATTTTCCATTATGCAAAGTGCTTTGCACATAGAAGGAACTTAATGCATGTTAGCAGAAGGAATTTACTTTTTAAATCTAGTTTAACACTTATTCCAATTGTGTGCTTAGAAAACTATGGCACACAAAAGCAAAGTGCGTGCATGAACTAGATGGAGTTAGATCCACTAACTTTGTTTCTAGACCCAGGGAGGAGAGTGTAGAAAACCTGCTGCCAATTGTGAGTCTCAGCAAATGAGAAGGTCAGGACATTTCTAAATGTGGATCAGCAGAGTAGATGAAGAGTGCCATATGGCCAAGAGAAAGGCCAAATACCTTCAAGTATTAGTAACCTTCCACAGCTGCAAGTGTGGACAAGAGGACACAATAAACATTGTTCTTGGCTGCAAGAAATATCTCAGGACAAACAATCCTCTAAGAAATTTTTGAACCCGAGCAATCTAACTGTGCTAGTAAAAAGTGCCTTCAGGCAGAATTAGAGGTAAAGTCAGTTAGTTTATTTATTGTCATCTTCTCAGAGGCAAGTACATTTTTACTTTCACAATAAACTCACTATCAAAACTCACATGAAAACTTGGGATTCATCAGTAGCTCTGATGTTTGTCAAAAAATCTGGATCAAACTCTATCCACTAATCTCTCTCTTTCTGGCTCTAAAAACATGTCACACGGTGGCCTGCTATGGACATGTTATGCCCTGTGTTAGATGAGGCACTAATCAAAGAACTTGAGTTACATTTTCTCATTGGCCTAATGAAAAGACAGCCTTCTCCTCTTAAAGATACAAAATTAACCTTTAAGTCATTTTTTTCCATCAGCACTTTGGTAAATTTCCTGTTCCAAGAGAATTTTAAAAAGTTGGTGTTGGCAGCTTTCAGGAGTTAAGTAGAGAACATCACAAACTCATGTTGAGAGAATTGAATGACTTCCTCTTGGCATTTCAGTGTCAGATTTGCTTTTTATCTGCCAAGGAGGTCCAGCAGGCTTGCCAGTGGATTCTTTCTTACAGGGGTCTAACATGAGCTTTACTGCCCAGTCCAATTACAGCGTGACTATAAAGAAGTCTCTGTTTCTCAGTGAACAATAAATAGAAATATAGCGTCCATATCTTTTGACTAGGAAATAGTGACAGCTGGCAAGGTATTTGAGGGGGTAATGGGGCAATTTTTGTGAAATATCAAGACTGTCTTGTAGAATCCACAATGTATTGTCATTATATTTGTTAACGTTCAGAGACAAATATTGATCTACCTTGCCTATAGCATCAGCAACAATAATAATCATAATTTCTAACACTACTGAAAATTTACTGTACACCACATATAAATCCATTTGTTCCTTACAGTAATACTAGGAAATAGATCCTATTATTATCATCCACATTTGGCAGATGGGGAAACTGAAATACTGAGGGGTTAAGAATCTTTACCAAGTTCACACAGCTAGTCAGTGGCCAAGTTAGAATTTTAACCTAAGAAGTTTAGATGGAGAAAATATCCTCTTAACCATTATGCTAGATTGCCTGTATTTACTGGAGAACCAGGACATGAAAACAAAACTCTGAATAATAATTATAATAAACATTTATTTAGCACTATAGTGTGCAAGATACTGTACTTTTTTTTTAAAAAAAAAACTATTCTTAGATAGACATTTTATTTAGGAATAGTTTTAGATTTACAGGGAAGTTGCAAAGAATTACAGGCAAGTTGCTAATCTGCTCACGTTATACACATTTTTGTATTTAATCCCCTCAATAATCCTATGAGGTAGGTAATATTATTATCCCCATTTTACAGATGGAAAAACTGAGGCACATAAAATATAAGTCACTGACCTCATGTCAATCAGCATGTAAGTAATATGACTGGGGTTCAAACTCAGGTGAGGCTAGTCATTCAAACCGAAGTCTCTTAATTTATATTTGTTGATGCTGAAGCAATATTTTGAAAAATGGACACCAATTACTGGATTCTTAAATTCAATAAAAAAGAATTTTCTTTATATTGGCCACATCTAATCCAAAGCAACCTCTAAAATTTTTCTTCTGTAAATTAGAAATCCTCTAACATCAAGTACAATGGCTAAACACAGAAAACTAATAAATAAAATCAAATTAGTTGTTCAAGAAAGACCAACTGGGTCACTGTCTTCCTCATCATTCCCTTTTCCAGTAACCCCCAAAACTTCAAAAAGGAGGAAGAAATATAGTACATAGTGACCAATGATTTACAACCCATATATATGTTTTCAGGGAGATAAACTTACAAGTTCATACTTACTGGAATTTCTTTAATTTTTTTTATATCTTGATTGTTTCTACATAGTCTTTGTTACTTTCTCAGTTGATCAGAGCTAAATATCAAATATATTGGCATTTTTTATGGTGGTTTACATTTCTGTTGAGGACAACCTGTATAAAACAGCGATCATGTCCCTGATGTATACGAGCCTAGCAAATTATAGCTGTGTGTGTATTCATTTCCAAAGATAATAAATATTGCTACTCCAACACTTCTATCTTTAAAAAATGAAATTTAGGAACTTTTACACTGGCAAACATAGTTGATGATCATCTAACAAAGCATACCAATCACTTCTCTCATTAATCACAGTATATGAACATTATAGACTTCTATCAGGGGCTAAATTAGGAGGTAACTATTATTTGAAAAGTGGGAATAGTACTAAATTTGAGAATTTTGGATACTAAGCTTCTTGGTACATCCAAAAGTAGGCACTTTGCAACATATGAACATGCCCACAACTTTTTCAGCCTAAGTAACCAGACCAATAATATGGTGCTATCTCCTATATTTTCTTTCAAACTGTAACCTGATGACAATGGACAAAGAAGTGTGGAATGCCATACTTATGTGCAATTGTTAAAATTCACTGGGTGATGCTGTCAGAGGCTAGGCGTTAAGGAGATCGGTATGGACATTTAGGTAACCCTAGCATGTGGATCATTACAGCAGAATTAAATAATGTTAGAGCTGTAAAAGACCTTTCTGTTTAATTCTGCTGCCACTTATGATTGATGAAAAATTAAAGTGCAGAGAAATTAATCAACCTGCCTTAAAACTCTCAGGAAGTAAGTGGCAAAATCAAGACTAGAACTCAGATCAATGGATTCAGTTTAAAGAAATCTGCCTCAATTGGAAGGATAGAAGACTCTGACTCTGAAGTCACCAGCTTTCCCTCAGGATTTAATACTGAGTCTAATCAATTCCTTTATCTTAGTTCATCAAAAGTGCAGCAAAGATGCAAGCCCTATACACAGGCTTTCCCATACCACCTGGAATATGTTGAGACTATGAATTAAGCAAGATATAGATGAAAAATACTGAAATTAAATCATGAAAAAGACCTGGTACCTGTAGATTCTTCCATTAGCAGTATGACTTTGAGAAAGCTTTAAAATTTCTCTGGCCTTCCATATTCTTATATTTCAGAGATTGAGTTAAAATTAAATTTTATATGCAGTAAGACTACTTTGACGACTAAAACACAGTTTCTTTGCCTTTGGTTGAAGTTATAGCAATATTCAGAAAGATAACCTTGGCAACCTCATACTACTAGAAAGTTCTGATTAGAATTCATATACAAAAAATAAATTATAGAGAAAGGATGATTCTAAGAACTCATCTTAATTTATCTTCATACTAATGGTATAATACACTATTTTGTAACTGAGAAAACTGAGTCCCTGAAAGGTAAGGAAGTTGTTTGAAGCTACTAATACACAGAGCAAGAATTCAAAATGTTTTTGCAGGACTCCAAAGCCACATGTTTGTGTGAGCAAAAACCAGGCCCAGTTGGCAAATAAAAATCACAAAGAAATCACGGTATACAGTGACTCAAAATCACAAAAGTCAGAGTCATCCAATGTTATTTAGTGCTTGGTCAAGCCCAATAGCCTTTGAGAACATCTCTTTATCATAGCAGGATGGGATAATTGTTTTTCAAAATGATGGCCTTGAATCATCAGTAAAGAGTAAATTCCATTCTGTATATTCTATTTAAGAAAGATCATAAAGTTCCAAATCAAATGTTTTAAATATACAGCTTATCAGAAAAGCACAATTATATTGAATGACTCATTACCGGAATGTTCTGGGTCAGAATACTACTAAAGTATTTTTATTCAGAAAAACTAAAAGTTATTTCCATAAAAGTATTCCTGCTATTAGTTTGGAGAGGAATTTAATGGACTATGCTTCTTTATTTATTTATTTATTTTTGGCAGGTGACAAGGTTATATTTGAAGCTTAATCAATGGTCCAGTCATCCAAAATGCTACATCCTGCTTTTTCTTCCTGTACCTATTCATAGTTTATGAGCTGTGTTAGACCTTTAGAGTGGATGGCTCAGTAAGCAGTTTGTCAGAGAGAAGTGGGTGTTGTGTTGTTTTTTCTTTAAGTTTAGTGGAATAATGGTCATTATTTAAAGCTAAGGATCAAGTTCTATCCAAATTGCCTAAATAATTTTTATTTTGCCATCCCTCCAAAGAATTTATTGGTGCATCTAAATGTGTTTGGTATAGATTTTCATTAGTACATTAAAAGAAAATGTGAAAACATCTTTCTAGGATGCTGATAAATTAGAGCCCTGCAGTTAGTTCTCATTGAATCCCTACTAAAAATAATAGAAAGTAAATTACAGTGCTCCTAGAATTTCATCCTAGTGGAAAACAGCAGCCTATTTTGCTATATGTCTACAAACCTGGTGGTATAATTTCGAATGTATCCAGCTAATTAGGCAACCTTTGTGTTTAAATCTTTCAAACCTCTTTCATTACATTTGATGGTTTTTGGGAAAACAGCTGGAAATTTCTGTCAATGAAAACAGATTTTGTTTTAGTATTTGTAATTTCTTTTTTATCTCTGCATGCCAGTAGGATGTGCTGCAAATCATTTTAAAGACCTATACAAGCTGAATATATTGACATTAAAATAAAAGCAGAACCTTTTGCTTGCAGATATTAAAGTATTAAATATTAAAGTTGATTTACTGGCAGGTTTAGCACAAAAGACAGCTAAAATAAGCTATGAGAATGAATGTAAATTGGATTATATTGTTTGTGGTTTGAGCTGAATGAGGTAAAAATATTTTTACTTCATAACAATAAAACAAAAATAAATGTTGATATTAATTGTCCTAAATACTCAGTAAAGGAAAGATGTGACCACTTAATAAAATTAATGCAAATAAAATTCACAACATCTCTGTGGGTCTGTCCTTCATGCAGAATTGAGGAAAATATTAACCATCATTCAGGACAAAGACTGAGAAGTATCTGTCCCATGTGGCTTACAAGTCAATCATTTAATCAATTCAGGAGATAAAAAGATTCCTAGACAAAGTTTGAACTACTGTAGAGATTCTCTTATTTTAAACAGGAGGAAACAGCAGATTGTTTGGAGATTCAGAATGAACCAAAGAAAGGGAAGAGAAGTAACTACTAAGAATCAAGTGCTTAATATATACCATACACTGCTCAATGTGTTTAATACATAATATAATGGAGTTCTCCCAATCCACCTTGGCAAAATTATTATCACCCCTATTCAAAACACTATTGTTATAAGCCTTGCTTTTACCCTTACCATCCAATCTCATCTTGTTCCATTCTTCATTCACCTTCTACACTCTAGGTATATCAGCCTCCTTTTGTTCCCTGGAACACTAGAAAATCCTCTCTTCCTTAGGGGTGTTGTACCTATCATTCCCTCTGCCTTTAACACCCCTAACCCCTCAACCACTACCAATAACTCCATGCTTCAATGGCTAGTGTCTTCCATTTTTAAGTTCTTGCAATATTTTATTGTGGAAACAGAACAAAGAGCTTCTGTAATATCATGGCTTAACAATATGAAAGCTTCTATATATATTTTTTTCTTTTTTTATTATAATTTAGGTTTTAGGGTACATGTGCACAATGTGCAGGTTTGTTACATATGTATCCATGTGCCATGTTGATTTCCTGTACCCATTAACTTGTCATTTAGCATTAGGTATATCTCCTAATGCTGTCCCTCCCCCGTCCCCCCACCCCACAACAGTCCCCGGAGTGTGATGTTCCCCTTCCTGTGTCCATGAGTTCTCATTGTTCAATTCCCACGTATCTCAAAATAATAAGAGCTATCTATGACAAACCCACAGCCAATATCATACTGAATGGGCGAAAACTGGAAGCATTCCCTTTGAAAACTGGCACAAGACAGGGATGCCCTCTCTCACCGCTCCTATTCAACATAGTGCTGGAAGTTCTGGCCAGAGCAATCAGGCAGGAGAAGGAAATAAAGGGTATTCAATTAGGAAAAGAGGAAGTCAAATTGTCCCTGTTTGCAGATGACATGATTGTATATCTAGAAAACCCCATTGTGTCAGCCCAAAATCTCCTTAAGCTGATTAGCAACTTCAGCAAAGTCTCAGGATACAAAATCAATGTACAAAAATCACAAGCATTCCTGTACACCAATCACAGACAAACAGAGAGCCAAATCATGAGTGAACTCCCAGTCACAATTGCTTCAAAGAGAATAAAATACCTAGGAATCCAACTTACAAGGGATGTGAAGGACCTCTTCAAGGAGAACTACAAACCACTGCTCAATGAAATAAAAGAGGATACAAACAAATGGAAGAACATTCCATGCTCATGGGTTGGAAGAATCAATATCGTGAAAATGGCCATACTGCCCAAGGTAATTTATAGATTCAATGCCATCCCCATCAAGCTACCAATGACTTTCTTCACAGAATTGGAAAAAACTACTTTAAAGCTTCTATATATTTTTAAGTGACAGCCCAAAGATAGGGTGGTGATCCAGGTTTTGGTAGGCAGCTCAATGATTCCCACATACAGCTTCTATATCTAGGTCCGATTCCCAGTGTATGCTATGTCTCAACTAGTTGGCAAGTGGAAAAGATCAAGAGAATGCATGTCCAATTGCATTAAGAACAATACCTAGAAATAACACCGGTCACTTCTGCTTATATCCCATTGACTACAGTTTAGTCACTTGGCTATACCTAGCTGCCAGGGAAACTGAGAAATAGAATATTTAGCTTGGGAACCATGGCCCTAGTTAAGACCACATTAAAATAAAAAAGAAGGTGATCAATGACTACAAGGCAACTAATGGGGGCTTGGCTTAGATGTCATCTTTGGAGAAACGCCTTCTTTGACTACCCCATCTGAATAAATCTCTTATATTAGTTACATATATTTTTGTCACTGAATCTTGTTTATTTTCTTTATAGCAGTTATCATTTTTTGACTTTATATTAGTGAAGTTATGCATTTTATAAAAGTTTCAAAAATTATTGTCTTCCTTTTTCTCCTTAAACTCCTTGAAAGTAGCACTATGTTTGTTTTTGTTTTCCATTATATCCTTCATGCCTATATGCGTGGCACATTGGATATTATGAAAGTTATATTTGACATAATAAAGATTGTTGAATGAGTGAACAGAAATTCAAACAAATCTCTAGACAGCCAACACCTCAAATGAGGTGAATTTGTTGGTTGAAAATGCAAGCAATTTACGGGGAAAATAACAAAATTAACTATGAAAGGACCTTACAATACCCCTAGTGCAGTATTTTGTAAAGTGTTGGTCAGCTATCCACTAGTGGGTTATAAAATCCCTTTATTGTATCATATTAGCATTTAGAAAGAAGAGAAATAGAACAGAATAACCAGCGTGAAGAAAAGAAATAGAATACAACAGAATAACAGACTAAAAGAGAACAGAATAAAAAAATCAGAGGACATTGTACATGGTTAGGGTTGGCATTATTTCATAAAACTTAAGTCTCTGATATATACATATGTGTGTGTATATCTGTCTATTGTCTGTCTCAGAAATGTGTGTGTGTGTGTGTCTGTGTGAATATGTATACATTCTGGGTCACAAGGTAAAATGTAATTCTTACTGTAAATGATGTAAAAAAAAGATGTTTGAAAGCCACTGCCTTGTGCACTTAGAAGAAGTAGGCTCAAAGGCAAGACAGATACGGGAGGAAAAAAGTTGATCCTTATAGAGCTTAATGTGACCTGTCTTACAGGCTAACAAAATGACATCAAATGGTGACTCGTCTCTTTACCAATTCCGTGATTTTCAGTTGCATCTTTTCCAGCAATACACTATCAAAGTGTGTTTCAAAGAAGAGAAGAGTGTGTGTTTCAAAGCATCGTTTTATCTTATCAATCACAGTGGGCTATTACCTTCAAGTATGAAAACTTCAAAAATAACTTTGAATTATTGAGAGCATCTTTTTATTTTTGAAATTCAGATATACCTATGGAACTTACATACTTGCTGTAGTGATTGGTCCTTGATCAGTGGTCTTTTCTAATGTGCCCACCTGTGAGGATCCCATGTTGTATTTAGAACAAAGATTAGTTGTCTTCTTTGAGCTCTTTGCATGAATGCAATTTTGCTCCATTTTGACTTCCTGTAATTGCTAGTAGATCTTTTTTTCCTTTTTCACTTCCTTTCTTGCTAGAGGAATCTGAAATAAAATTAGTATTAAGCTATTGACCTTATTAAAATTTTAGTCTTGTATTTTACTTTTCTTTTAAAATCAATACAGTGATTTTCTTCTTGCTTCATCAATTTTCACGAGATTTACCAACTCCCAAGCTCTTTATAAAAACATGTTTGATTGGACAATATCAGAGCCAGAGGTAAGAGTGATGGTTCTCTGAGCAAATAGCTTAGTTACAACCTAATCTGCTGCTCCACACATACAAACACCTTTTAAACCAGTGTGAATCATGTCTGCCATATGCAGGAAATAAAAAAAAAAGTGAAAATGGCACAACATTTTTTCCTTTAAAAACAGTTTCATTCACTGTTCTACTGAACAAGGATTGATCCTTTGTAGTTACTGACCTATTGGAACCCTGAAATATCTACCCAGGCTCTTTTAAGTGGATGTTACTCCTCCTCACTTACCTGCTCTGCATAAGTAAAAGGCCACTTTGTGGGCTCCATTGGAATTCAGCCAGACCACTAACAACTTGTATACTCCTCCTTGCTTTCAGATTTACCAAATCTTCATCTCTGTTTCCGTCTCAGTTTTACTCAAAACCTCTTCCAATATTGGCAGCTAAACATAGTGTCTACTATGATTTGGGCATTATGCTAAACTCTTTACTTGCATCCTGTGATATAACCTTCCCCAAAACCCAGTGAGGTAGTTAGGTGATTTGGTTATCTACAGTGGCATGACAAATAACTTCAAAACAGAATGCTTTAAAACAACAGACATTATTTGTTATCTCTCAGGTTTCTGTGGTTCGCGTAGTTGGAAGTGCCTGTGCTGAGCAACTCTGGTTTAGGTTCTCATGTGAAGTTGCAGTCAGTCTGTGCCTGAGGCTACTGTCGCCTTCCAGGTTTCTTCACCCTCACTGGTGTGGTGCCTGGACTTAAGCAGCTGAGATTTCTCAGGTATAGTTCTCTCTCTTTACATAATCTCCCCACATGTTCTCCCCATCATTGTAGCTTTGGGATGGCTTCATTTCAAGGCACATGCCTCGAGAGAGAGAATTAGATGAAAGCTGTTTTATCTTTTCTAACTTAACTTTGGAAGTCATGCAGTGTCATTTCAGCCCCTTTCAATTTTTTAAATAAGCAAGCCATTAAGGCCAGTCTATATTTAGAATGAAGGAGATTAGACTCCACCTTTTATGGAAGGAATGTCAGGGAATTTATGGACAATACACATAATTTCACTTAATTTTCATAGCAATTATGAATGAGTGTCAGCCAACTTTTTAAAAGTTCTATTCGTGATTATCTAACCTTGTGAGGAAGTAAAAGGTTAAGTAAGTTTCATCCCATGTATGAAAAGCCTTGTTTTATAGACACTTTTTCTTTTTTCATAATAAATTTTAAAAATTGTGAAATATGCCTACAGAAGAGCACATAAGACATTCATGTATTATATAACTTGAAGAAGAATTGTAAAATAAATATTTGCGTACAAATATTTTCGGCACCCGAGGTCCCCTTTGGGTCTTTCTTCTTGGTAATGACCCACTCTGTTCTCTCTAGTGTAACTGATACTAAGACTTTTGTTGTGATATTATTAACTTGCTTTTCAAAATAATTTTAATATTTAGTTATATAATCCTTAATTTTTTATTTTAACTTTGCCTGTTTATAAACTTTATGTGAAATAAGCCAATGTTTGCGTCTTTCTTCGATTGCTCATTTGTGTGATTTATCCAAGTTGGTCACATGTAACTGCACTGTAGTTCATTTTACTTTATTTGCTATGTAGTATTCTGCCAAAAGAATATACCACAATTTTATTTACTAATTTTTATACATGTCTCTTGGTGCACATGCACAAATGTTTCTTTAGGGAATGTTTCTAGGAGTGGAAATGCTTAAATATGCTTGTGCATATCTTTGCAAAATGTCAAACTGCTTTGCAAAGTGGTGGTATTAATTTGCATTTCTACCAGTGGTATATGAGATCTATTGCTCTAGATTCTTGCAAACATTTGGCATTGTCAGACTTTTAAATACTTCCAACGTGTTGGGTGTATACCATTTTCTCATTGTGTTTGCATTGTGCATTTATTTGATTACTAATAAAATTGATTGCCTTTTTATTTATTTAATGGTAATTTATACTTTGTGCAATGCTTATTAAAGTTTTTTGCCTGTATTTCTATTGGACTTAGGTTTTTCTTATTGATATGTTGGAAATCTTTATGTATTCTGAATACTAGCTCTTTTCAAGTTTTATATGTTACACGTCTCTTCTCTGCCCGTATTTTTTGCCTTATCATTAATTCTCTTTATGTTGTATTTGATAAAGAAAGATATTCTTAATTTTAAATATAGTCAAATTTATTTCCCTGTTTCTTTATGATTAGTTTTTTTTGGTGTTGTTTATAAAAGCTTTCTTACTTTGAGGACTTAAAATATTCTTCTACAATATTATAATTAAAATAATTATAATTTTCACTTTTTCATTTATATGGGTAATGAACAAGGAATTTATTTTTTGTAGGTAGTGTGAGAATAATGTCTAAAGTTATTTTTTAGCAATATGGATATTTTATTGTCTTAGCATCATTCATTGAAGACTACCCTTTTCTAAGTACTCTGCAATGACAGTGGCTATAAAGTGTCTGATCAAGATCTGTATCTCAGATTTTTATTCTGCTTTTCTACACCATTATTTCTTTTTAAACTAATAATTTTTTATTTCTATTTTTAATTTTTTTAGAGACAAGGTCTTGCTTTGTTGCCCAGGCTTAAGTGCAGTGACTCACTGAGCTTACTGCAGCCTTGATATCCTAGGCTAAAGTGGTTTCAAGTGATCCTCCTGCCTCAGCCTCCCAAGTAGCTAGGACTACATGCTTACACCACCGCACCCAGCTATTTAAAACAAAATTATTTCTTGTAGAGATGAGGGCCTTTCTATGTTGCCCAGGCTGGTCTTGAACTCCTGGCCTCAGGCAATCCTCCCATCTTGGCCTCCTAAAGTAATGGGATTACACACATGAGCCACCATGCCTGTCCTCATTTTTTTGTATAACATAACATTTTGAAACATTTTGTAAACATTGTGGAATAATTAAATATAATTAATCAACATATGCATTACTAAGCACACTTATTTTTTTTCCATGGTGAGAATATTTTGTATCTGCACTCTTAGCAATTTTCAAGAATAAAATACATTGTTTATTATTAATAATAGACACCATGTTGTGCAATAGATCTCTTAAACTTATTGTATCTAACTGAAATTTTATATCCTTTGACCAACATCTTCCCTACTCCCTCATCTATGCTGCAGCTTCTGATAACCACCATTTTATTCTTTGCTTCCATATGTTCAACTTTTTTTCAGATTCCACAAGTAAGTAAGAAAATGTGATATTCTCCTTTATCTGCTGGGCTTATTTCAATAATACAATGTCCTTCAGGTTCTTTTTGTTGTCACAAATGACAGAATTTCCTTGTTTTTTTTTTTTTTTAAGGCTGAATACATAAACTTTTAGGTTGATTCCATATCTTGGCTATTGTGAATAATGTTGCAATGAACATGGGGATACTGATATCTCTTTAACATAATTATTTTATTTCCTTTGTATATATTCCCGGAAGTGGAATTTCTGGATTACATGGTGTTTATATTTTCAATTTTTCGAGGAACTTCCGTACTGTTTTCCATAATGGCTATACTAGTTTAGATTCCCAATAACAGTGTCCGCATCATTGTCTTAATTACTATAACATTATACTATGATTAAAATCTGGTAGATATAGCCAACCCATCTTGTTCCTTTTCAGGTATGTCTAAGCTATTTTGTGTTTATTTTATTTCCACGTGAATTATAGAATTTGCTTATCAAGTTTTATAATTTAACCTGCCAAGATTCTGTTTGTGACTGTATCAAATCTATAAATGAAAAATTGGGATACGTTGAATAGAGTATCTAAGAGAGATCACTGAATTTCAACAGAGAAGTAACAGGAATTATCTGAGGCACAGAAGGAAAGGAAAATGAAGCAACCAGCTCATCCCAGATTGGCTCAGAGCCAGGAGGATATCCCGATGGCAGGGAAAAGGTAAGCAAGAAATCCTCAATAATCCACATTCCCACCATGGATGCCTGCAATCCACTCAGCCCTTACAGGACCTGAGCCTAGTATAAGGAGCTATCTGGAGTCCATGCAACTACATTGTTCTAGAGGAAATTCACACTGCATCCCACTCACCCACAAGAGCTAAGCTGCTGCATCCTACAATGCCATATTGAGAGCCCAGCCCCCACCAGACTACATCCTGCACTGAAGATCAATAGCCCCTGCATCTCCATTTCCCTGGAGCTGCACTAGCATCTCCCCACATCTACCCCAAGGACTGCAGCATTACAACACCAACTGGACCCAGTGGTGCAGCCATGTCTCCAGCACTCCAGCCCACACACCCCAGAGAACAGGCAATCCAGAACATGAGAGAGGCTACCCCAAGGACAAAGGAAGTGAAAGCATGTACTCCCCAAAGCTTGAGAGCCATCTTCCTGGCACTGCAAACATTCACAACAATCCTGCCCCCTTCAGCAGTGGGAACTCCACACACCTGTGTGTACCTTCAGGGGGCCTGAGAACTGGCTAGCATGTGCATGCCATCAGAGAACCTAAAGACCAGTCTTCTGTGTCCACTGCTGCCAACATTCATGCACACCATCCAGGAGCCAGAGAATTGGTTCACCCCACCTGCCACAACCCACGCCTTCACTGCAGCTAGTGGCCATGGGAACTGTCCAGAGGCCTGAGGATTGGTCTACCCCGTGTCCCATTACTGGTGCCATTGCATGCTGTCTGAGGCCTTGGGAACAATTCTGCCCAGCCTGTCACCACCAACACTGGTGCCTGTGCATGCCATCTGGGAGCCTAAGGGCCAGCCTGCGTAGGCTCTACTGCCACCACTGCTGGTGCCTGTGTACACCACCTGGAGGCCTGAGAACTGGAATATCTGATCTCCTGATGACACCACTGGTGTCTGCATGTGCCACCTGGGTACCCAAGGATCAGTCTGCCTGATGCTCCCATATAGCAAAGCCTCACTGCAGCCTTCACTCCCATCTAGAATCAAAGCCAAAGCACCCTATTCAACCAACACTATAGATAAACCTAAAGAAAAAAGCCCTTGCCCCAAAAATTCAATCCATATAATTGGAAGAAATGACTATTACACCAGATGGGCAGATAGCAACATAAGGATAAAAGAAACACAAGAAAGAAAGTAAACGTGACACTTCCAAAAGAACACAATAATTCTTCAGTAACAGATACCAAAGGAAAAATAATTCTATGGAATGGCTGAAGGGGAATTCAAAATAATGGTCTTAAGGAAATTCAGCAAGATATAGGAGAACACAGACAGATAATATGAAGAAATCAGGACAACCTCCTAGATGAAAATTTCAACAGAGATAGATATTATAAAAAAGAACCAAACAGAAATCTAAGACTGAAGATTTCAGTGAATGAAATGAAAAATACAATCAAGAGCTTCAACAATGGACTAGATCAAACAGAAGAAAGAATTTCTGAACCTGAAGACAGATTTTCTGAAATAACCCAGTCAGACAAAAAAAGAAAAAAAAAAAAAGAATAAAAAATAATAAAGAAAATGTATGTGACATACAGGATACCATGAATCGAACAAATATTTAAATTTTTGGAGTTTCAGAAGAAGAAGAGATAGGAAAGGGCATAGAAAAACCATTTAATTGTACAGTAGCTGAAAATTTCCCAATATGTGTGAGAGATATAGACATCTAGATACAGAAAGCTCAAAGATGTTTAAATTAATTCAATCCAAAAAGGCCTTCCTTAAGGCATGTTATAGTCAAACTCACAAAAGGCAAAGAAAAAGAGAGACTTCTAAAAACAAAAAAAGAAAAATATCAAGTCATATATAAGGGAATCTCCATCAGACTAATAGCAGATTTCTCAGTAGAAGTCTTATAGGCCAGAAAAGAGTAGAATGATATTGTCTAATTGCTGAAAGAAAAAAACAAACAAAAAACTGTCAAGCAAGAATACTATATCCAGCATGCCTATCCTTTAGAAATGAAGAGGAAATAAAGTCTTGCCAAGACAAGAAAAAAGAGAGAAAATTTATCACCACTAGTCTGGCTATACAAGAAATGCTTAAGGGAGTTCTACTTTTGGAAGCAAAAGGATAATGTTTACCATCATGAAAATATACAAAACTCACTGGTAGAGCAGATATAAAAGTGAGAAAGAGAAAGTAATCAAACATTATCATTACAGGAAAACAAGCAATTCATAAAGGTAAACAATAAAACAGAATGAAAAAGACAAAGGATAAACAAAACAATCAGAAAACAACAAAATACTAAGAGTAAGTCTTCACCTTTTATAACAACCTGGAATGTAAACACTTTAAATTCTCTAATTAAAATTTATAGACTGGCTGAATGGATTTTGTAAAAAAAGCAAATATTGCTACCTACAAAAAACTCCCTTCATCTATAAAGACAACCATAGACTGAAATGGAAAGGATGAAAACAAAAAATCTGCAGCAATAGAAACCAAAAGCTAGCAGAAGTAGCTATACTTATATCAGACAAAATAGACTTTAAGTCAAAATACATGAAAAAAGAAAAAGAGGGTCATTATAATGACAAATGGATCAAATCAGCAAGGGGATATAACAATTGTAAATATATATTCACAAAACTTTGGAGTACCAAGGTATATAAAGCAAATATTATTGCAGCTAAAGAGAAAGATAGGGCCCTAATATAATAATTAAAGACTTCAACACCACACTTTCAGCACTGTACAGATCATTTAAAAAGAAAACCAGTAAATAAACATTGAAATTAACCTTTAGTATGAGCCAAATGGATTTAACAAATATTTATAGAAAATTCCATTCAACAGCTCTGGAATACACATTTTTCTCATCAGCACATAGAACATGTTAGACCAAAAAACAAATCTCAACTTATTAAAAAAAATCAAAATTAAAGTATCTTCTCAGATCACAATGAAATAAAACTAGAAATCAATAACAAGAGAAAATTTGGAAACTATACAAACTTGTAGAAATTAAACATGTTCCTGAACAACCACTGAGTCAATGAATAAACTAAAAAGAAAATGAATAATTTTTTGAAACAAATGAAAATCAAAACACAACATTTCAAAACCTATGGGATAAAGCAAAAGCAGTGCTAAGAGAGAAGATTATAGTAAAAAATTCCTACATCAAAGAGTAGAAATATTTCTTTTTTTAATATTATACTTTAAGTTCTGGGATACATGTGCAGAACATGCAGGTTTATTTCATAAGTATATGTGTGCCATGGTGGTTTGCTGCACTCATCAACCCGTCATCTACATTAGGTATTTCTCCTAATGCTATCCCTTCCCTTTCCCCCCACTCCCCAGTAGGCCTCAGTGTGTGATGTTCCCCTCCCTGTGTCCATGTGTTCTCATTGTTCAACTCCCACTTATGAGTGAGAACATGCAGTGTTTGGTTTTCTGTTTCTGTGTTAGTTTGCTGAGAATGATGGTTTCCAGCTTCATCCACATCCCTGGAAATGACGTAAACTCATTCTTTTTTATGGCTGCATAGTATTCCATGGTTTATATGTGCCACATTTTCTTTATTCAGTCTATCATCGATGGACATTTGGGTTGGTTACAAGTCTTTGCTATTGTGAATAGTGCCGCAATAAACATATGTGTGCATGTGTCTTTATAGTAGACTGATTTATAATCCTTTGGATATATACCCAGTAATGGGATTGCTGGGTCAAATGGTATTTCTAGTTCTAGATCCCTGAGGAATCGCCACACTGTCTTCCACAATGGTTGAACTAATTTACACTCCCACCAATAGTGTGAAAGCATTCCTATTTCTCCACATCCTCTCCAGCATCTGTTGTTTCCTGACTTTTTAATGATCACCATTCTAACTAGCATGAGATGGTATCTCATTGTGGTTTTTATTTGCATTTCTCCAACAACCAGTGATGATGAGATGTTTTTCATATGTTTGTTGGCCGCATAAATGTCTTCTTTTGAAAGTGTTTTTTTCATATCCTTCACCCACTTTCTGATGGGGTTGTTTTTTTCTTGTAATTTGCTCAAGTTCCTTGTAGATTCTGGATATTAGACCTTTGTCAGATGGATAGATTGCAACAATTTTTTCCCATTCTGTAGGTTGCCTGTTCACTCTGATGATAGTTTCTTTGGCTGTGCAGAAGCTCTTTAGTTTAGTTAGATCCCATTTGTCTATTTTGTCTTTTGTTGCAATTGCTTTTGGTGTTTTAGTCATGAAGTCTTTGCCCATGCCTATGTCCTGAATAGTATTGCCTAGGTTTTCTTCTAGAGTTTTCATGGTTTTAGATCTTATATCTAAGTCTTTAATCCATCTTGAGTTAATTTTTGTATAAGGTGTATGGAAGGGGTCCAGTTTCAGTTTTCTGCATATGGCTAGCCAGTTTTCCCAGCTTGGTCCAGAGCTGAGTTCAGGTCCTATATATCCTTGTTAATTTTCTGTCTCATTGATCTGTCTAATACTGACAGTGGAATGTCAAAGTCTCCCACTATTATTATGTGGGAGTCTTACATCTCTAAGAACTTGCTTTATGAATCTGGGCGCTCCTTTATTGGGTGCATATATATTTAGGATACTTAGCTCTTCTTGTTGCATTGATCCCTTTACCATTATGTAATGCCCTTCTTTGTATTTTTTGATCTTTGTTGGTTTAAAGTCTGTTTTTATCAGACACTAGGATTGCAACCTGTGCTTTTTTTTGCTTTCCATTTGCTACGCAAATATTCCTCCATCCCTTTATTTTGAGTGTATGTGTATCTTTGCACGTGAGATGGGTCACCTGAATACAGCACACTGATGGGTCTTGACTCTTTATCCAGTTTGCCAGTCTATGTCTTTTAATTGGAGCATTTAACCCATTTACATTTAAGGTTAATATTGTTATGTGTGAATTTGATCCTGTCATTATGATGCTAGCTGGTTATTTTGTCATTAGTTTATGCAGTCTCTTCATAGTGTCAATGGTCTTTACATTTTGGTATCTTTTTGCAGTGGCTGGTGCCGGTTTTTCCTTTCAATATTTAGTGCTTCTTTCAGGAGCTCTTGTAAGGTAGGCCTGGTGGTGACAAAATCTGTCATCATTTGCTTATCTGTAAAATATTTTATTTCTCCTTCATTTACAAAGCTTAGTTTGGTTGGATATGAAATTCTGGTTTGAAAATTCTTTTAAGAATGTTGAATATTGTCCTCCACTCTCTTCTGGCTTGTAGGGTTTCTGCAGAGAGATCTGCTGTTAGTTTGATGGGCTTCCCTTTGTGGGTAAACCAACCTTTCTCTCTGGATGCCCTTAACATTTTTCCTTCATTTCAACCCCACATCAGTGAATCTGATGATTATGTGTCTTGGGGTTGCTGTTTTCGAGGAGTATCTTCGTGGTGTTCTCTATATTTCCTGAATTTGAATGTTGGCCTGTCTCACTAGGCTGGGGAAGTTCTTCTGGCTAATATCCTGAAGGGTGTTTTCCAACTTGGTTCCATTCTCCCCGTCACTTTCAGGTACACCAATCAAATGTAGATTTGGTGTTTTCACATAGTCCCATATTTTTTGGAGGCTTTGTTCATTCCTTTTCATTCTTATTTCTCTAATCTTGTCTTCACGCTTTATTTCGTTAAGGTGATCTTCAATCTCTGATATCCTTTCTTCCACTTGATAGATTCAGCTATTGATACTTGTGTATGCTTCACAAAGTTCTCATGCTGTGTTTTTCAGCTCCATCAGGTCATTTATGCTCTTCTCTAAACTGGTCATTCTAGTTAGCAGTTCTTATAACCTTTCATCAACATTCTTAGCTTCCTTAAATTGGGTTAGACCATGCTCTGTTAGCTCGGAGGAGTTTGTTATTACCCACCTTCTGAAGCCTACTTCTGTCAATTCATCAAACTCATTCTCCGTCCAGTTTTATTCCCTTGCTAGTAAGGAGTTGTGATCCTTTGGAGGATATGAGGCATTCTGGTTTTTGGAATTTTCAGCCTTTTTGTGCTGTTTTCTCCTCATTTTCTTGGATTTATCTACCTTTGGTCTTCAATGTTGTTGATGTTGATGCTATTGCTTTCTGTTTGTTAGTTTTTCTTCTAACAGTCAGGCCCCTCTTTTGCAGTTCTGCTGGAATTTGGTAGAGGTCCACTCCAGACCCTGTTTGCCTGGGTATCACCAGTGGAGGCTGCAGAACAGCAAAGATTGCTGCCTGCTCCTTCCTCTGGAAACTTTGTCCCAGAGGGACACCTGCCAGATGCCTGCCAGAGCTCTCCTGTATGAGTTGTCTGTCGACCCCTGCCGGGAGGTGTCTCCCATCAGGAGGCATGGGGTTTGGGGACCCATTTGAGGAGGCAGTCTGTCTCTTAGCAGAGCTCAAGCGCTGTGCTTGGAGATCTGCTGCTCTCTTCAGAGCCGGCAGTTAGGAACATTAAGTCTGCTGAAGCTGCGCCCACAGCCACCCCTTCCCCCAGGTGCTGTGTCCCAGGGAGATGGGATTTTTATCTATGAGCCCCTGACTGGAGCTGCTGCCTTCCTTTCAGAGATTCGCTGCCCAGAGAGGAAGAATCTAGAGAGGCAGTCTGGCTACAGTGGCTTTGCCGAGCTGTGGTGGGCTCCACCCAGTCTGAACTTCCCAGCAGCTTTGTTTATACTGTGAGGGAAAAACCACCTACTCAAGCCTTAGTAATGGCAGACACCCCTCCCCACAGCAAGCTTGAGCATCCTAGGTTGACCTCAGACTGTTGTGCTGGCAGTGAGAATTTCAAGCCAGTGGATCTTAGCTTGTTGGGCTCTGTGGGGGTGGGAGCCACAGAGGAAGAGCACTTGGCTCTCTGGTTCAGCCCCCTTTCCAGAAGCGTGAATGGTTCTGTCTTGCTGGCATTCCAGGTGCCACCAGGGTACAAAAAAAAAAAAAAAACCTCCTGCTGCTAGCTCTGTGTCTGCCTAGACAGCTGCCCAGTTTTGTGTTTGAAACCCAGGGCCTTGGTCTGTAGGCACCCGAGGCAATCTCCCGGTCTCCGGGTTGTGAAGACTGTGGGAAAAGAGTAGTATGTGGGACGGTTAGCACTGTCCCTCACAGCACAGTCCCTCATGGCTTCCCTTGGCTAGGGAAGGGAGTTACCTGATCCTTTGCATTTCCTGGGTGAGGCGATGCACACCTTGCTTCTACTCATCCTCCGTGGGCTGCACTCACTGTTGAATCAGTTCCAATGAGTTGAACCGGGTACCTCAGTTAGAAATCCAGAAATCACCCGCCTTCTGCATTGGTCTCACTGAGAGGTGAAGACCAGACCTGTTCCTATTCAGTAATCTTGCCCCGTAATCCCCCGAGTAGAAAGATTTCAAATCAACAACCTAATGATGCACCTCAAAGGCCTAGAAAAGCAAGATCAAACAAGCCCAAAGTAGTAGAAGAAAAGAAATAATAAAGATCAGAGAAAAATTAAATGAAACAGAGATTAAAAAGTGCAAGGGATCTGTGAAATGAAAAGTTAATTTTTTAAAAAAGGTAACAAAATTAATAATCTGCTAGCTAGACTAACCAAGGGGAAAAAAGGGAAGACTCCAATAAATAAAACCAGGAATTAAAGAGACATTAAAATTGAAACCATAGAAATACAAAGAATCATCAGAAACTATTGTGAACAACTATAGAATAACAAATTGGAAAACTAGTTGAAATGAATAAATTCCTGGACACATAGTCCCTCCTAAGATTGAACCAGGAAGAAATAGAAAACTTGAACAGATTAATAGTGAGTAACATGATTGAATCAGTAATAAAGAGACCCAAGTAAAACAAAGCCCAGGACTGGATGACTTTATTGCTGAAACTTTTAATGAAGAACTAATACCAATTTTTGTCAAACTATTTCAAAGAATTTAAGAGGAAGGAATTCTTCCTAAGTCATTCTATGAGGCCAGAATATCCCTGATACCAAATTAGACAAGGACACAACAATAACAACAAACTATGGGCTAAGTCCGTGATTAATGTAGAACCAAACAGTCTCAACAAAAATTCTAGTAAACCAAATCCAACAACATGTCAAAAAGATAACACATCATAATCAAGTGGGATTTATCCCAGGGGAGCAAGGATAATTTAGCATGTACAAATCAATAAATGTGATACAACACATCAACAGAACGAAGTACACAAACCGTATCATTATCTCAATAGTTGCAGAAAAAGCATTTGTTGAAATTCCTCATCCCTTTATAAAAACTATCGGAAATTAGGCATAGAAGGCACATATCTCAACACAATAAAGCTCATATATTACAAACCTCATAGAAGGCACATATCTCAAAATAATAAAGTTCGTATATTACAAACCCACAGCTAATGTCATATTGAATGAGGAAAAGCTGAAAGCCTTTCTTCTCCGAACTGGAATTAAGAATGCCCGTTTTCATCACTCCTATTCAACGCAGTACTGGAAGTCCTAGCCAGAGCAATCAGGCAGAAGAAAGAAAAGACATCCAAATGAGTAAAGAGGAAGTTAAATTGTCCCTTTTTTTCAGATGACATAAATTTAATCTAGAAAATCCTAAAGACTCCACCAAAAAACTCTTGGAACTGATAACGAAATTTGGTAAAGTTGGACATTAAAATATCAGCATACAGAAATCAGTAGTGTTCTGATCATAGAAATCAATATGCAGAAGAAGAAAACTAGACTCCTATCTCTTACCATATGCAAAAATAAACTCAAGTTGGATTAAAGACTTAAATGTAAGACCTAAGACTATAAAATTATTAGAAGAAAACATAGGAGAATTGATTTAGGACATTGGTCTAGGCAAAGATTTCATGGCTGAGATTTCAAAAGCAATGGCAATACAAACGAAAATAGACAAATGGGACTGTATTAAACTAAAAAGCTTCTGCACTGCAGAGTACACGATCAAGAGAGTGAAGAGACAAACCTGGAGAACAGGAGAAAATATTTCCAAGCTATTTATTTGAAAAGGGAGTAATATCCAGGGTATATACAGAGAATTTAAATAACTGAGCAGCAAAACACAAACAATCCAATTAAAAATTGGGCAAAGAATCTGAATAGCATTTCTCAAAAGAAAATATACAAGCGGGCAAAAATATATGAAAAAATGCTCAATGTTACTAATCATCAGTGAAATGTAAATCAAAACCACAGTGAAATATCATCTTACCCTAGTTAGAATGACTATTATTATGAGACAAAAAATAAATGCTGGCGAGGGTGCAGAAAAAGGAAACTCTTTTTGTTGTCGTTGTTTTTTGTTTTTGAGACAGAGTCTCACTCTGTCGCCCGGGCTGGAGTGCAGTGGTGCTCACTGCAACCTCCACCTCCTGGGTTCAACTGATTTTCCTGCCTCAGCCTCTTGAGTAGCTGGGACTACAGGCACCCGCCACTCTTATACACTGTTGGTGGGAATGTAAATTAGTACAGCTATTGTGGAAATCACTATGGAGAGTTCTCAAAGCTAAAAATTGAACTACCATATGATCCAACAGTTTCACTACTGGATATTTACCCAAAAGAATAGAAATCAGAATATCAAAGGGATACTTGTTCCCTCATGTTTATTGTGGCACTATTCACAATAGCTAAGATATTGAATCAACCTAAGTGTTCATCCACAGAAAAATGAATAAAGAAAATATGGTATATATACATAATGGAATACTATTCAGTCATAAAAAGTTGAAATCCTGCCATTCGTGGCAACCTGAATAAGACTAGAGGATATTTATGTTAAGCAAAATAAGCCCAGCATAGAAAGATAAATTCCACATGTTCTCACTCATATGTGGAAGTTAAAAAAAAAATTGGAGGTAATGGAACCAGAGAGTAGAAAAGTGGCTATTAGAAACTGCGAAGGTTAGTTGGGAGGGATGGTTGGTATGGGATACGAAATTACAGCTAAATAGGTGAAATGAGTTCCTGTGTTCTGCAGCACTGTAGAATGAATATGATTAACAGTAATTTATTGCTTATTTTCAAAAGAGAAGAAGAGAGGATTTTGAATTTTCTCAACACAAAGAAATGATAAATTTTTGAGGTGATGGATATGCTAATTACCCTGATTTGATCTTTACATATTATTTACATATATGGCAATATTACTCTATATCTTATCGTTGTCATCTTTAGTTTACAATTATTACTTAACTAAAAATAAAGGGAAAAAAATTCTGGAACAGTTGTCAGTTTTACAATAGTGAAACTTCAAATTCATGAACATGTATTTCATTTTTCTTGGTCTTTGACTATATCTCTCCAAAGCTTTATGAGTCTTTCACCTTAAGTTTTTATACATATTTTGTGAAACTACTCCTACTATATATATATTTTGAGACTAACTCACTCTTTAAAATTTTCATGTTCTAGTTGTTGATAGAAATAAATGCAATTGTTTTATATTCATTTGGTTTGATATATATTTCTCTGCGGAGATATCTTTTATTATTTATTATAAGAATATTTTGTTGTTCTCACTCAGCACAGTTATAATAGCTGTTTTAAAGCCTTTATCTGATAATTTTTAACACCTGGGTTACTTTGAGACCCGCATCTGCTGATTGATTTTCTCTTGAGATTATGTTACATTTTATTTGCTCTTCAAGTGATTTTGTTGTGTACAATTGACATTGTGAATGTTGTTGTGGAGATTCTGGATTTTGTTACATTGCTGTGAAAACTTAAATGTTTTAGCAGACATAGACTGAACTGCTCCTCCACTCCCAATTTATATGTTGAAGTCCCAACTGTCCCCACATCACAGTGTGATTCTATTTGGAGATGGAGTCCTTAAAGAGGAAATTCAGTTAAAATGAGATCTTCATGGTGCGCCATTATCCATTATAATTTATGCCTTTATAAGAATAGAAAATTTAGACACAGACATAAGCCAGAAAGACCAGGTGAAGATACAGGGAGAAGATGGCTATTTACAAACCAAGGAGAGAGGCCTCAGAAGATACTCATCCTTTTAACATCTTGACCTCAGACTTCTGGCTTCCAGAATTGTGAGAAAGTAAATTTCTATTATTTAAGCCACCCAGTCTGTGAAGCTTTGTTATGGTAGCCTTAACAAATCATACAGCATATAATTAACTTGGCTAGATTCAAAATGCAAATAATCATGCCTTTGGTGGGTAGTAGCTCAGATCTCGATTCAATTCTTTAAACCTGAGTTGTTAAGAGGCTTTCAGGTTATGTGCATGAACAAGTGTTTGAGAGTTCAGTCAGGCATCTTAACAGTTTAAACATAAAATTTGGGGTTATATTTCTATGAATTTCTCTCTTCTACGGTATGTCCCTCACTCTCTGGTGGCCCTGGGTTCCCTAGGTTTCTTTTCCTGGTTACTCTGGTTAGGAACATGGTGAGCTTTCCATTGGGGTTTTAGCTACCCTAAAGGAAAAACCGCATGAAAAATTGGAATCAATTTATGCTAATCACTTGCTCCAATTTTTGTTTCTTTCCAAACTGCTTCTTTTTTAATCTCTAGAGGCTTCATGTAGTTGCTTTTTGTATTTTGCCCTGAGTTTATAGCTATTATTTGCAAGATGATCAGTTTGTTAGGCCCTCTTTTCTTCATACTGGAATTGAGACTTGCATTGGGTTTTGAATATTAATTTTGAATCTAATTGTCTTTCTAAATTCTCTTAGTAATCTCAGATAATTTATCTCTAAATTTAATTTTTTTTGTCCCTTTAGAAAAAATAGGAGGTAGAAGCTTATTAATGTTCAAGTTTCAGATGGTAAGGATGTTTTGCTTATAATGCACATAACTGATCAAAAATAATTTTGTATTAGCTTATGTGATTTTTGCCAAAGGAATGTCCTAATGTATTCAATTTGTTTTCTTAATCAAGATAATGTAGTTTAGCCAATGGTATGCAGGTGCTTAAACTTTCATATGGGTCTTAGGAGAATGCCAACAAAAAATACTGCTTCATAGTTTTTATTTAACAGCCTTAGGAGAAAAAGACCAGTGAGATGTGATGTGTGTGAGTGTGTGTGTGTGTGTGTGTGTGTGTGTGTGTGTGTGTTTCAATGGCTAATAGTAAGTCCTGATCACCAAAGAGCTTTACGTTTTGGTATTATTTCCATTCCATTTGGATAATTTTCTGAGACCCAACACTATTTCTTTTTTAAACATTTATTTATTCATTTGTTTACTTATTTATTTAGAGACAAGTCTCACTTTATCACCCAGGCTGGAGTGCAGTGGAGTGATCATTTCTCACTGTAGCCTCAAACTCCTGGACTCAAGCAATCCTCCTGCCTCAGTCTCCTGAGTAGCTGGGACTACAGGCACTTGCCACCATGCCTGGCTCTAACACTATTTCTTTACTTTTCTTAGGTCTGTAATAAAGAAAGCCCTCACTGTGGCATCCTAGGTCAGGAGAACCATTTATCAACACATGCTTTAAAAACATCAATCCTGAGGAGCAACACTGACAGGTTTATATACCACTACTCTGGAGATACAAAGAGTGCAAAAGGTATCAGGGCTGATAGTCTTCTCAAGCCCTCTCTGCCCTCTCAGCTAGCTAAGATTACTATAAATTCAGTATTAGGAAAGTGGTTTTGGCCACTATAGAAAAGAGTGATGAAGAAGGGTTGTTCTATACCTAAGGGCAGATAATTATCAATATTTGTATCATGTACGTAAGATTTAAGACAAGCAGAAAAAGTCAAGCTGCATTGGTTATGGTACCAAGAGCAATCTCAAGGGTGCTGTTGTTGCTTTGGCAGTGGCTGCTCTAATCAGTGAATCCTTTTATCATGGGCACCTCAAGGTTGGATGCTTTTGGAACTGCAGTAAAAATCTTATCTAAGCCTCTTACCTAGGAAGACTTCAAGGGGAAAGGTGTTCTTTTCATCTACCCAGAAGCCTTTGGAGTCTATCCTTTGGAGAAATATCTGATGTTTAATGGAGATATATATCCTAGGTTCCTCACTGAGTAAGATCTAAGAACAAAAAATCTCAGTTTAAAGAAGGAAACCCCTTTGAAATTAAAATTTTCATCTTCAATTAGAATACAAACTTCAAGGAGGAAAGAGGATTTTCTATTTGTTCACTGTTGTATTTCCAGTGTTCACAGCAAATATTGGTTGTATAAATTTGAACAAATCTGCCACATCATTTACAGTTGCCTAGCATTTACAAGTGTTTGAACCAGATACTAGGCCCAGCTCCTCTGTTGGAGTCATGTAGTTCCCCAGACTGAATTTCAAAGCAGTTACAGTGACCTTGAGTAGACATCACTCAAGAGTGGGCACATCAATAGAGCCAGGCGGGAACATGGGTCAGAAACTAGTCAAAGAGGCCTGACAAAAGATTTGGTAATAGAAAGAAAATGTATTTGTTAATTTTTATTGTTCTCATTTTCTGATCCAGTTAAATTAATAACTTCATTACAGTAAACCCATGGCCTCTGACTCTAGCACTTATAATGAGAAACAGAAAAAAAAATGTTCATCATTCACCTCTCAGCAAGTCAGTCCAAATCATTAAACTAGAGTTCGTATAGCAGAGGTTGCCATTATGGGGGAAAGAGACAGGATTTACACTCAGAGAAAAAGTCTACCGAGAGGCCAGAGAATGAATACTTTGGTTTTTTAAATTTATCTTTTATTTTTAAAGAGTGCTTTAAACTGCATATATAGTATGAGAATAATTAGCAATTTAAAAATTCCAATTATACAGATATATACCAAAGAAAGTGTGAGTTTTTATACCTCCAGGCCATTCTTATTTTTGTTGAGCTGAGGACGATGCTCAGTGTATATGGACTGAGTCACAGCAGGAACTGGGAGACTTTTGCTTCCATTTCTCATCTTCCAAAGCACAGTCACCAACCCAGCCAATCAGAGTCAGTTGGCTTTAAATGGAACATGCCAGGGAATCACCTCAGTTATTTGTTGAAAGAAAAAAGAAAAGGCGAGATCTGCCAGATGCAGATTTAGGGAGGGAACTCAAGACAAGGGCTATGACCAGCAGTTTTACCAGTGCCAGTCACACACTTTAAATCTACTTTCTTGGGCCCACAGAAGGATGCACCATCTGATACCTAGCTATGGGTTTTAACAAATTATACCTGCTAGGTTCAGTTCCTTCTACTGCACTACCACAATGTAAATGCAATGGTCGCTAAAATCATTTACTCTTTAAACATGTATTTTATATTTTGATATGTGAATAAAGTTCAGTTTCCTAATGCTGGTAACAGCTCACCTGTGAGTTTACCACGCAAACATGGTGCATTAAAGTAGGGTAGTTTCCCAGAGTTAAAAGGCCTCACTGAATCTTTATTTTCCGCCAAATCTAAAATTCTTTGCTTGATTTCAAGACCTTCTATTATCTAGCTCCTTGCCTACCCTCACATCGACTATTCCCTCTAGTTTGATGGCCATTTTCTGACTATCCTAGGAATATGCTAAGATCAGTCCTTTTCTCTCTGTCTCTTTCCCCAAAAATTCTTTCACCTTCCCCCGATCTGTTTGAACCCAATATTTTCCTCCTACATATATCTATACTATGGTATATCTTATAGAAAGATTTAAAAATGGGATGCAGCTATGTGTCCTGGTGAGGAAACATGATAAAGTCATACCATGAATAAAAAGAGAATTGTAGTAGAAGTAAAATATGGTATGTATACATTGTAAGGGAAAAAGGCAGAAGAGTAGAAACCATATTTTTAACAGTAGTTATTTCTGAAGCATGTGATCCTGGGGACAAAGTTTACCTTTTCTTGTATTTATGTGTTTCTTGAATCTTTAAGTTGTATGTATTACTTTTGTGATCAAAATAAAAGCTTGTTAAAAATAACTCAAAAATTATATTTTCTTCACAAATGTTTCCTTGAGAACTATAATCCTTTTTGACAGACTTCTTCTAAAGTCCTATTGAACTTGTACTGTATACCTCGAAGATTCTGTATGAAGTCTTCTATTAGTTATTTTATTTGTGTGTAGGTCTTGGCTCCTTCTTCAAGTTGCACACAGTCTAACTTGGAACAGATGCACGATAATTCTAAAGTTCTTAGACATTGATTAAACACATTGCAGCATCTCAGAAAAATACATAATGATTGATTTAATCACAGAGAGAACAACATTGGGCTGTAGATGTAAAAGTCAACATATATTTGTTCTGACTTCTTAGCTGGCATTGGAGGCACATTCTTTAAGTGGAAGGACAGTAATGAGGCATCACAGAAGATTGAGAAGTGAGCAGAAGTGAGAGGGAATTGAAAGGATATATAGTCTCTGAGCTCTTGCTTGGCAAATATGAGTTTTCTATTGGGAATAGGGTTACTGGCACATGGCATTTTTAATTATCACAACACCATTGAGGCAGATGGAGCAGAGAAAATGTTTTGTGTTAGTAGATACCTTTCTAACCTCCACTGTGGCTGGGAAGGAATGAGAAAGAAAATCTGCCTTGAGGAAAGGCCTCACATCCTCAGGCCATGACCACTCACAGACTCATTGACTTTTTAAGTCTATAGACTTCCTCGCTTCACCTGAAATATATAGGCTTATTAACAAATTCCATCCCTTTCTCCCAGTCCTTTCATCCTACCCGTCTAATGTGAGATCCAGTCTAGCTAGGGTCTGTAACTTCTGAGTTTATAGTCTATGGGCTATTTCCACCCCAAAATTCACTCATAGTAACTCTTTTTTCTGAAGCCAGTGACCTCAGAACCTGAGTGAAAACAAGCATTATAGTATACCAGAAACAAGCAAAGGTCTGTATAGACTGGTAATTTTGTATACAATTTGTAGGAGAATAGATATTGAGTAAGGATATGAGAGAATCTGAGGTCAGGGTTAAAAAGTCAGCTCAAGGACAGGCTATGTTGGAAGCCTCAACTCCCTCTAAAGTTTTATGCATTGAAAGAGAGGAGGTGGTTATTTGACACCTAGATCAGGTAGACTTCTTCCTGACATAATTGCTGTTAATCAGAAACAATCATCACTTGTCCTGTGCTCTTAGAAGTCTTATTCTCCCAGGAAGTTGGACAATACATTTTTCTCAAAGACTCATAGAGAAAACTTCCTCTTCATAAAATCCTGGAGACTCCATTAACATAGGTGGTCCTGTCTCAAAAGTCAAAATCCTCTTTGTTTTTTTGCTTGTTCCTTTTATATTGCTCCTTGTACACTGGATTTTGTGTGGTAAAACTTGATCTTCCAAGCTCCTGCAAGTTCTGAGTCCGCCCACTTGGATATCTCTCATTTAGGCCCATTGAACCACCATTGAATTGTGTGAGTGGGTTAAGGGTCCTCAGGTCAGCAAAATATGTTGGGCAAGGGTCTGACATAACTTCCCCCCCGCCGTTATTTCTTTGAGAGAATATCAGACCACTCTCTTCCCATAGTAATGGTTCTGTTTGGCATAGAGACCTTTAAACACCCCAATATGGGAGGGAATAGAGAATAAATAACTTGAGAATTATCCTGTGTAGGCAAGGATCAGAAAAAAAATATTTGGAGCTGGGTAGAAGTTTGTGGGTTTCTTGACTGTGCTTATGCTTTAAAAGGCTGAACTGTCAGTATGGATGAGCAGGACGGAGAAAAAAAAAATATTGCAAGAAGCATGAATGAGCAAGTAACAGAATACCTAAGGAGGCTTCAGAATTCCCTTTTAGTTTCCTGTGAGCCATTTTCACATGTTTCAAGCCACTCTTGATCAACCTTGTATGTCTGTTTGGCCAGTGTATCAGGTGAGTTAGTATTTGTAAGTCTGCTGTCAGGTGCAAAGTCTCAAAAAGGAATGCAGAGATGGAGGCTGCTATTTGATGAATGATTTTAGTCATCTTCAACCTGGTTTATTTGTTCATGATTTGATCTTTAGGCCAACAATTAGTTTAAGAAAAGATTAATCATTGCTATGTAGAAACCTAGTTTTGGACTGATAATACCCTTCTCTTAGAGTTTTAAAACTGTAGGGAACTTCAAAAAATGGCATGGAATATTTCTTCAGTGTTTGTTTGCCTCTTGAGCTGGGTGTCTTGAGATATTTTATATAATTGATCATATTTTTAAGTAAAAAAATAAATTCAACTTTTTCTATTTGAGCTTCTTTTCAAGTGAATCACAACTGACAGCATTGTCAGTTGTCTCACTTTTCACTGTGGATTTTATTTTTTTAGACCTTGCCACTTTTTAAAAAGTATTTGAATTTTTTGACATATACTAGTTTTATTAGCAAATTTTTATCTTTTTTTTTAAAATCACCATTCTCTTTCTTGTTTGCTCCTTGTTACCTCCTGTGCTTGACATTGTCTTTTTGTTGTTTCGTTCTGCATCTTGGATAATTAAATCTCATTATCTCTAGGACTTGCATGTTCCCTCAATTTTTTGGAGAAAAAAAATAATAATTTAGGTAAGGTAAGGCCATCATTTTGGATCAAAATACAAAACATTTTTTTGAAAGATAAAACTAACTATCTTTAAAAACTAACCTTAAAAACTTTAAATTGGAATGCTGTTGCGGGAAGTCAGGGACCCCAAATGGAGGGACTGGCTAGAGCCGCAGCAGAGGAACATAAATTGTAAAGATTTCATTTTAATATGGACACGTATCAGTTCCCAAAATTAATACTTTTATAATTTCTTATGCCTGTCTTTACTGCAATCTCTGAACATAAATTGTGAAGATTTCATGGACATTTATCAGTTCCCAAATAATACTCTTATAATTTCTTACGCCTGTCTTACTTTAATCTCTTAATCCTGTTATCTTCGTAAGCTGAGGATGTACGTCACCTCAGGACCACTATAATTGTGTTAACTGGACAAATTGATTATAAAACATGTGTGTTTGAACAATACGAAGTCAATGCACCTTGAAAAAGAACAGAATAACAGTGATTTTCAGGGAACAAGGGAAGACAATCATAGGGTCTGACTGCCTGTGAGGTTGGGCAGAATAGAGCCATATTTTTCTTCTTTTAGAGAGCCTATAAATGGACATGCAAGTAGGGAAGATGCCGCTAAATTATTTTCCCATCAAGGAATATTAATAATTAATACCCTGGTGAAGGAATGCATTCCTGGGGGGAGGTCTATAAATGGCTGCTGGCGAATTTGAGGTCAGACCAGTTCTCTGCTCTCGAACCCTGTTTTCTGTTGTTTAAGATGTTTATCAAGACAATACATGCACAGCTGAACATAGACCCTTATCAGGAGTTTTTGATTTCGCCCTTTGCCTTTTGATCTTTGCTTTGCCCTTTGCCTTGTGATCTTTATTGGCCTCAGAAGCATGTAATCTTTGTTCTCCTTTTTACCCTTTGAAGCATGTGAACTTTGTGACCTACTCCCTGTTCGTACACCCCCTCCCCTTTTGAAGTCCTTAATAAAAACCTGCTGGTTTTGTGGCTCAGGTGGGCATCATGGTCCTACCGATATGTGATGTCACCCCCAGAGGCCCAGCTGTAAAATTCCTCTCTTTGTACTCTTTCTCTTTCTCAGCCGGCTGACACTTAGGGAAAATAGAAAGAACCTATGTTGAAATATTGGGGGTGGGTTCCCCCAATAGAATTCCTGGTTTAAAGATGAAGTTATTTTTATTGTACAACTTTGGGCTAGTCTTAGAGTATTTAATAATAAAATTGACATCTGTGGAAACCTGAGATTTAGGGTAGTGTTATCACAAAACTCCGATGTTATTGAATAAAAAGGCAAATTAGATTTTTTGAAGTTCCTTTAAAGTCGTTATTTTCCCATTCAATTTTATTAACTTTTGGCTTCAATCTCTAATTCAGCCTCTAGATTAGGGGGTCATAAGGATCTTTAAGGCTACTTACACAAGGTATTCTATGAAAAGGATTGTCAACACTATGGAAGAGAACCTTGAAAGAGAGAACCTCCTGAAAGTCTGGAAGGATTACACCATTGAAAATACCATTGTTGTTATAGAAAAAGCCATGAAAGCCATTAAGCCTGGAACAATAAATTCATACTGGAGAAAACTGTGTCCAGATGTGCATGAATTCACAGGATTTATGACAGAGTTAATCAAGGGAATAATGGAAAAGGTTGTGAATATGGGCAAAAAGATAGGTTATGAAGTACATCAAGATGTAGATCTTGAAGAAATTCAAGAGCTAATAGACACCATGCCAGAGGAATTAACAGAAGACAATGATGAAAATGATTGCTTCCAAATCAGTGCTAGATGATGAGGAAGAAGACATAGAAGAAGCAGTGCTAGAAAACAAATTGACATTAGACAGTTTGGCAAAAGAGTTCTGATTATCAAGGACTGCTTCTGATTTCTTTCATGACGTGGTCCTTTCTATGATACAGGCACTGAAACTAAAGCAAATGGTGGAAGAAGGATTGGTACCATATGGAAACATTTTTAGGTAAATGAAAAAGCAAAAATGTCAGACAGAAATTATCATTTATTTCTGTAAAGTTACACCAAGTGTGCCTGCTTCTCCTGCCTCCTCTTCCACCTCTTACTCTTCTGCTTCTGCTACCCCTAAGACAGCAAGGCCAACCCCTCCTTTCCTTCCTTCTCTTCAGCCTACTCAGGGTGAAGAGGATGAGGATGAAGACCTTTATAATAATTCACTTCCACTAAATGAATAGCACATGTATTTTCTCTTTCTTATGATTTTCTTAATAACATTTTCTTTTTTCTAGCTTACTTTATTATAAGAATACAGTGTATAGTACATGTAACATACAAAATACTTGTTCATGCTATTGGTAAGACTTCTGGTGACTAGTAGGGTGTTAGTAGTTAAGTTTTGGGTTAAAAGTTGCATGTGGATTTGACTACTTGAGAGGTCGGTGCCCCAATCCCCTAGATGTTCAAGGGTCAACTGTATTGCTTTGTGTGAGTCTCCCACAACATATTTACTCATTCTCATATTGATGTACAGTTGGATTGACTCTGGTTAAGGGGTTTTGTAAGTAGTATTGTTGCGAACATTCTTTTTCATGTCTTTTGTTGGACGTATGCACTTACATATTAGGAGTGGAATTGCTGAGTGATAGGCTATTTTCCAAATATACAATCTCATAAGCTAGGTATGAGAGCCCTATTTGCTTCACAGCCTTTCTATTATAACACTAGGTCTTTTTAGTATTCGTAATGTTAGCCATAATGGTATGGATGTGTGTGTAGTTAGTTGTATTTTGTTGTGGTTCTTATTTTCATTTCCCTGATGACTAATATATTTTCCAAATAATATATATATATATATATAGGGCATGTGTGTAATCATTTTTTCATGGAGAGCTTATTCATGTATTTTAACCATTTTTATTGGATTATTTTTTGATTTGTAAATTTATTCATATATTCTAAATATAACACTATTAGAATATGTGTATTGAAAACATTATCTACCACTATGCAGTTTGTATTTTCAGTCTTTTTGGTCTTTTTGATGAATAAAATTCTTATTTTAATGTGTCTCAGTTTATTAATGTATGAATTTATGGTTAGTGCTCTTTGTGTTCTGTTCAGGAGACAGTAACCTAACTCAAATTATGAAGATATTCTTTTATATTATAAGTTTTACATTTGTATCTATACACATATAAATCTAGCTGATTTTTATAATAGTGTGATTAGAAGGCCAAATTTCATTTTGTCCACTTAGATATCAAATTGACCAAGTATTATATTTCACTGCTCTTTAGTATCAGCTTAAAGGGACCACATATACTGTTGGCCTATTTCTAACCTCTAATTTGTTACATTGGTTTATTTGTATTTCCTTGGGCCAATGCAACACTGAAAAACATTTACATTTCAAGCTATACTTGCTATACTTGTAGTTTCTTTTCTTTTCTTTTTATTTTTTCAGAGGAAGTCTTGCTCTATTGCCCAGGCCATAGTGCAGTGGTGCAATCTCAGCTCACTGCAACCCCCGCCTCCCAGGTTCAAGTGATTCTCATGTCTCAGGCTCCCGAGTAGCTGGGATTACAGGCATACGCCACCACGCTTGGCTGATTTTTGTATTTTTAATAGAGATGGGGTTTCACCATATTGGCCAGGCTGGTCTGGAACTCCTGATCTCATGATCCACCCACCTCGGCCTCCCAAAGTGCTGGGATTACAGGCGTGAGCCACCGCACACAGCCACTTGTAGTTTCAAAAGAAGCCTTTGGTAATGCAAGGCCCATAATTTTGCTCTTATTCTTCAAGCTTGAATTGGTTATTCTTTTGCATTTTCTTTTTCTTTTTTCTTTCTTTTTTTTTTTTTTGAGACGGAGTCTCGTTCTGTCGCCAAGCTGGAGTGCAGTGGCGCGATCTCGGCTCACTGCAACCCCTGACTCCCTGGTTCAAGCGATTCTCCTGCCTCAGCCTCCCACATAGCTGGGATTACAGGCACGCACCACCACGCCCATCTAATTTTTGTATTTTTATTGGAGATGGAGTGTCATCATGTTGGCCGGGATGGTCTCCATCTCCTGACCTCGTGATCCACTTGCCTCGGCCTCCCAAAGTGCTGGGATTACAGGCATGAGCCACAGTGCCCAGCCTGCATTTTCTTATAGATTTTAGAATCAGCTTATAAATTTTTATAAAAATTACTTGTTGGGGTTTTGATTGGTTTTACCATAGCAAGTAGGACAATTTTTAGAAAGTTGGCATTTTATAATAATAGGCTTTCTTATTCTTCCATTTATTAAAACTTAGTATTTCTCTGAACAGTGAATGTAATTTTCTCTGAAGAGGTCTTGTACATAATTTCATTAGATTTACTGTTAGGTAATTTGGTATTTTTTGATGCTGTTGCAAATGGAGTTTTTCTTTTTTTTTTTAAATTTTATTATTATACTTTAGGTTTTAGGGTACATGTGCACAATGTGCAGGTTTGTTACATAGGTATCCATGTGCCATGTTGTTTTGCTGCACCCATTAACTCGTCATTTAGCATTAGGTATATCTCCTAATGCTGTCCCTCCCCACTCCCCCCACCCCACAACAGTCCTCGGAGTGTGATGTTCCCCTTCCTGTGTCCATGAGTTCTCATTGTTCAATTCCCACCTATGAGTGAGAACATGCGGTGTTTGGTTTTTTGTCCTTGCAATAGTTTACTGAGAATGATGTTTTCCAGTTTCATCCATGTCCCTACAAAGGACATGAACTCATCATTTTTTATGGCTGCATAGTATTCCATGGTGTATATGTGCCACATTTTCTTAATCCAGTCTATCGTTGTTGGACATTTGGGTTGGTTCCAAGTCTTTGCTATTGTGAATAGTGCCACAATAAACATACGTGTGCATGTGTCTTTATAGCAGCATAGTTTATAGTCCTTTGGGTATATACCCAGTAATGGGATGGCTGGGTCAAATGGTATTTCTAGTTCTAGATCCCTAGGAATCACCACACTGACTTCCACAATGGTTGAACTAGTTTACAGTCCCACCAACAGTGTAAAAGTGTTCCTATTTCTCCACGTCCTCTCCATCACCTGTTGTTTCCTGACTTTTTAATGATGGCCATTCTAACTGATGTGAGATGGTATCTCATTGTGGTTTTGATTTGCATTTCTCTGATGGCCAGTGATGATGAGCATTTTTTCATGTGTTTTTTGGCTGCATGAATGTCTTCTTTTGAGAAGTGTCTGTTCATGTCCTCTGCCCACTTTTTGATGGGGTTGTTTGTTTTTTTCTTGTAAATTTGTTTGAGTTCATTGTAGATTCTGGATATTAGCCCTTTGTCAGATGAGTAGGTTGCAAACATTTTCTCCCATTGTGTAGGTTGCCTGTTCACTCTGATGGTAGTTTCTTTTGCTGTGCAGAAGCTGCAAATGGAGTTTTTCTATTTCATGTTTTAATTGCTTTGATGACATATAAAAACACAATTATTTTTTATTGGATTAAGCCATGTGAAATTGATGACAGTCAACATTTTTTTGACCTACAAAAAAAAAAAGAGGCAATTTTATTTGGTTCACCTTACACCTTACATCGGCCTTCTATCTAATGGCCTTATTAATTCTAATAGTTTGTAGTTTACTTTTGATTAATCTGTTTTTATTTTTACATAATCATGTCTTCTGTGAAAAATCGAACTTACTTTTCTTCTTTTTGAAAATGTGTGTATTTTTCTTTTTCTTGTTTTACGTACTGACTATGACTTTCTTTTTATTGTCTGTTTGTTTTTGAGATGGGAGTCTCACTATGTTGTCCAAACTTCTGGGCTCAAGTGCTTCAGCCTCCTGAGTAGCTGGGATTACAAAGAATGTGCTATCATGCCTTGCTTGACTTTCTAAACATTACTGTATAATGGACCTCCTCATGTTGTACCTGATTTTAGTTGGGAAGCATTCAGTATCTTACCATGTGGTTGATATTACTCTTATATTTTTGGTAAATATACACAATCAGCTTGAGACATTCCCTTTTTTCCTCCTAGTTTGCAGAGGTGAATTTATTCAATGATTTACCTACATCTACTAATAAGGATATATGATTTTCTCACATTACGTTGTTAACATAGTGGCTTTAATTAATTACATTTTTTCATGTTAAAAATGATTTTATGGACTAAATGCAGAAATAAATTTGTAGTGATATATTATCCTTTTTATATATCACTACATTTTATTTACCATTATTTCGTTTATAAATTTCACATATATGTTTATAAGAGATTGGACTATTTGTAATTTTCTTTACTTATCTTGTCCTCATTAGGTTTTAATATCAATAATATAATGACCTCATAACACCAGTTGAGATATGTGTGCCATTTATACATTCACTAGAAGCAGAATTCTTAAATGTTTCGAATTCACTAGTGAGATTTCTTTGTGGATTTAAAAATTAAATTTCCAGTTTTAATTTCTGCAATGGGTGTTGGACTATTCTTATTTTCTATTGAATATCTGATTTGGCAAATTGTGTTTTTATAAATATTTTCCCATTTCACCAAAACTTTAACATTTGTCACAAAGTTGCTTACAATATTATCTATGGATTTTTTCACAGATGTAGTTTTATAGTGGTTTCTTTTTTAATCCTGATTTTTGTTAATTTTGGCATTCTTTGTTATGTTTCTTCATCAGCTTTGCTAGAGGTGAATCAATTTTCTTAGTGTTTTCTAACAACCAATTTTTGGCTTTGTGAATTTTTCTCTGTTGTATGTTTGTTTTATATTTCATTATTTTCTACTTTTAAAATTTATTTTACTTCATTTTGGGTTCATTTTAGTTACTGTTATTTTCCTAGCTCCTTGAAATGGATATTTGGTTCATAGATTTTAAGCTTTTCTCTCTTTCTAGCAACCATACATCTAAGGCTATGTATTTAGGCACTGCTTTAGATGGATTCAACATGGTTGACATATTGTACATTCATTATCCTTGACTTTGAAATATTTTCCATTTTGATTTCTGCATTATTAAATTATGAATTCTTTTAAATTAAATGCTTATGTTGAGTATATCCTTATCTTATTTTTATTTAATGTATTTTAATTGAAAAATAAAAGTTATACATATTTATGGTATATAAAATATAATTATTTGTATATGTATATATTGTAGAATAATTAAATCAAGCTAGTTAACATATATATAACCTCACACTTTTTTGTGGTGAGGACATTTAAAATAGACTCTCTTAGCAATTTGTATGTATACAATATATTATTATTAACTATAGTCATCATACTGTACAATAGATCTGCAGAAAGTATTCGTTCTGTCTAACTGTAGCTTTGTACCTTTTGACCAACATCTTCCCATCCATCTCTCAACCTCTCCCAGCCACTGGTAACCACCGTTTTACTCTCTGCTTCTATAAGTTTGACATTTTTAAATTCCACATGAACACTAATCATCAGAAAAATGCAAATTAAAATCACAATAATACATCACCTCACACCTAATAGAACTGCTGTTATCAAAAAGTCAAAGGAAAAACTGTTGGCAAGAATGTGGAGCAAAGGAAATCCTTGTACACTGTTGGTGTGAATGTAAATTAGTACAGCCATCATAGAAGACAGTATGGAGGTTCCTCAAAAACTAAAAAAAAAAAAAAAAAATGGAACTACCATATATTCCAGCAACCTCACTTCTGAATATATATTCAAAGAAAAATAAAAAGTATGTTGAAGTGATATCTATACTCTCATGTTCATTGTAGCATTATTCACAATGGTCAACATATGGACTCAACTAAGTGTCCATCAGAGAATGAATACATATGGAAAATGTGTTATACCATTCAGCCATAAAAAAGACATAAATTCTCTCATTTGTGACAACATAAATGAACCTGGAGGACATTATGCTAAGTGAAATCATCTGGGTACAGAAAAAAAAATTACTGCATGACATCCTTCTTAAAAAAATGGTTTCATACTTAAATTCTTCCAGGTCAGATAATATATTCTACATAATTTCATTCCTTTGAAATTTGTTAGAAATTATAGTCTGCCATGTGGCCAATTTTGGTAAAATTTCTATGAGTATTGAAGAGAGTGTTTATTCTGTCATTATTGGCATGATTGGCATGACAGTCAATACATGTAAATTAGGTCAAGCTTGTTAGTCTTTATGCACAGAACATCTATGTTTTTCCTTTATTTACTTCTTTTTACCAATTACTGTGGGAGAAGTACTAAAATATTTTGCAAGTGTATATTTGTCTACTTCTCCCTTTAGTTGTGTCTCATTTTGCTTGATATGTTTTGCAGTTGTATTATTTGCTGCATACAAATTTAGAATAATTATATTTTACAAATAATCATTAAATCACATGACAACTCTGTCTTTATCCCTAGTGATGCTTCTTACTTTAAAATATAGTCTCTTTGATATGCATATAGCCACACTAATTTTCTTTCAGTTAGTGCCTATTCATTATGTTCTTTTACATTTATTTTTTACTTTTATACTTTCTCTTATATTTAAGGTATGTCAATGTAAGCCAAATATTATTGAGGCATATTTATGTATTCAGTTTGACAATCTTTTTCTTGTAATTGACGTACTTATTCCATTTAACTTTAACAAAATTATTTATACATTTGGTTTACTGTTATCTTAGTTTTGACTTTTATTTCAACAACTATATATTATGTACCTGTATTAGTCCATTTTCATACTGCTATGAAGAAATACTCAAGACTGGGTAATTTATAAAGAAAATGAGGTTTAGTGAACTCACAGCTCCACGTGGCCTCACAATCACGGCGGAAGGCAAAGGAGGAGCAAAGGCACGTCTTACATGGCGGCAGGCAAGAGAGCACATGCAGGGGAACTGCCCTTTATAAAACCATCAGATCTCATGAAACTTGAGACTTATTCACTATCACAAGAACAGCCTGGGAAAAACCCATCTCCATGATTCAATTACCTCCCACTGGGTCCCTCCCACAACACATGGGGATTATAGGAGCTACAATTCAAGATGAGATTTGGGTGGGGGCACAGCCAAACCATATTATTCCACCCCTGGGTCCTCCCAAATCTCATGTCTTCACAATTCAAAACACAATCTTGCCCTTCCAACAGTCCCCCAAAGTCTTAACTCATTCCACCATTAACTCAAAAGTCTAAGTCCAAAGTTTCATCTGAGATAAGTCAAGTTCCTTCTGCCTATGAGCCTGTAAAATCAAAAGCAAGTTACTTCCTTCCTAGATACAATGGAGGTACAGGAATTAGATAAATACATCCATTACAAGTGGGAGAAATTGGCCAAAACCAAGGGGCTACAGGCCCCCATGCAAGTCTGAAATCCAATAGGGCAGTCATTAAACCTTAAAGTTAGAAAATGATCTCTTTTGACTCCATGTCTCATATCCAGGTCATGCTGATGCAAGAGGTGGGCTCCCATGGCCTTCGGCAGCTCCCAGCCTCTCTGGGAGAGCCACTCCTGTGGCTTTTCAGGATACAACCCCCATTCTTGCTGCTTTCAAAGGCTGGCATTGAGTATCTGCAGCTTTTCCAGGTGCACAGTGCGAGCTATTGGTGGATCTACCACTCTGGGGTCTGGAGGGTGGTGGCCCTCTTCTTACAGCTCCAGTAGGCAGTGCTCCAGTGGGGACTCTGTGTGAGGGCTCCAACCCCACATTTCCCTTCTGCACTTCCATAGCAGAAGTTTGCCATGGGGTTTCTGCTCCTGTAGCACACCTCTGCCTGGACATCCAGGCATTTACATACATCCTCTGAAATCTAGGCGGAGGTTCTCCAACCTTAATTCTTGACTTCTGTGCACCCACAGGCTCAACACCACATGGAAGCTGCCAAGGCTTGGGGCTTGCACCTTCTGAAGCCATGGGCCAGGGAGGCTGGGATGCAGGGCACCAAATCCCAAGGCTGCACACGGCAGCCCCTTCCCCACCCCTGGACTCGGCCAGGAAACCATTTTTCCCTCTTAGGACTCTGGGCTTGTGATGGAAGGGGCTGCTGTGAAGGTCTCTGACATGTCCTGGAGACATTTTCCCCAGCATCTTGGGGATTATCATTTGGCTCCTCGTTACTTATGCAAATTTCTGCAGCTGGCTTGAATTTCTCCCCAGACAATGGGTTTTTCTATTGTATTGCATTGTCAGGCTACAAATTTTTCAAACTTTTATTCTTTGCTTCCTTTTGAAACTTTGCCCCTTAGAAATTTCTTCCACCATACACCCTAAATCAAATCATCTCTCTCAAGTTCAAAGTTCCACAGATCTCTAGGGCAGGGGCAAAATTCCACCAGTCTCTTTGCATAGAAAGAGTGATATTCACTCCAGTTCCCAAAAAGTTCCTCATCTCCATCTGAGACCACCTCAGCCTGGACATTATTGTCCATATCACTATCAGCATTTTGGTCAAAGCCATTCAACAAGTTTCTAGGAAGTTCCAAAGTTTCCCACATTTTTCTATCTTCTTCTGAGCCCCGCAAACCATTCCAACCTTTGCCTGTTACTGAATTATAAAGTTGCTTCCACATTTTTGGGTATCTTTACGGCAGCACCCCACTCTACTAGTGCCAATAGTAGATTGGTATTGGTATTGGTATTAGTCCATTTTCATATTGCTATGAAAAAATACCTAAGACTGAGTAATTTATTAAAAAAAGAGGGTTAATGGACTCACAGTTCCACGTGGCTAGGGAGGCTTCACAATCGTGGAAGGTGAAGGAGGCGCAAAGGCACGAAGGAGGAGCAGGCAAGAGAGCATGTGCAAGGGAACTGCTCTTTATGAAACCATCAAATCTCATGAGACTTATTTACTCTCATGAGAACAGCATGAAAAGAGCCCACCCCCATGATTCAGTTACCTCCCACTGGGTCCCTCCCACAACATGTGGGGATTATGGGAACTACAGTTGAAGACGAGATTTGGGTGGGGTGCTGCCAAGCCATATCAATACCCTTTTCTAAATTTTCTTACCTACTTTTGAAAAAATCATGTGTTTTTAAAAAGTATTTCAATATTCCCTTCTGTTAGCTGGTAAGTTTCTTTTTTATTATCATTTTTGTTATTACTCTGGAGATTACAACATTAATCTTTGACTTATCAGAGGCTAATAAAAAATCAGCACTTTTATTACTTTTCAGATAATGCTGAATCCTTATAATATTTTAATTTAATTTACTTCCTCCTTCCTTTTGTGTTATCACTGTCATGAATTTTATTTCTATGCATATTTTAACCCTTGAAAATATTATTTGTGTTTTGATTTTCTCTGAATTTCTTTACTTTTCTTTATTATCTTTCTTCTGCCTGAAGAAATTTATTGAGTATTTCTTCAACGTGGGTCTACTGATAATAGATTCTGTCCTTTTGTATTTTTATGAACTTTCCATTTTAAGAGACATGTTTCCTGAATCCAGAATTCTACTTTTGCTGATATATTTTCTCAGTATGTTAAAAAAATGCCATTCCATAGTTTTGTGGCTTTCATTATTTCTGTAATAATCATTAATACTGTTGCTACTTTGAAATTAATCTGTCTTTTCTTGTCTTGCTTTCGAGATTTTCTCTTTGCTTTTGGTGTGTAGCAGTTTTACTATAATATACCCTTACTCTAGTATGGTCTTTGTATTTTCCTACTTAAGATTTGTGGCACTTCTTGAGTAAGTGGCTTGATAAACTTTTTCAGTTTTGAAATATTCTTAGCTGTTGTTTCTTCAAACTTGGCTTTTGTCCACTTCTTTCTCTTCCTTCCTTCACTGCATCTCATGTGTCTTCTTCACTCTTTTATGCATTTTCCACCAGTTTTTTTCTCTGCTTCAGTTTGTATAATTTTTGATTATCTTTAATTTCATTAATCTTCTATAATCTGTGCTGAATTTGCTGTTACACTCCTCTTGAGTTCTTTTTCTGTTTGTTTGTTGGTTTGTTTGTTTTTTGAGATGGAATCTTACTCCATCGCCCAGGCTGGAGTGCAGTGGCCCTATCTCGACTCACCGCAAACTCCGCCTCGTAGGTTCAAGCAATTCTCCTGCCTCAGCCTCCTGAGTAGCTGGGATTACAGGTGTGTACCATCATGCCCAGCTAATTTTTGTATTTTTAGTAGAGACAAAGTTTCACCACATTGTCCAAGCTGGTCTTGATCTCCTGACCTCAAATGATCTACCTGCCTCAGCCTCTCAAAGTGCTGGGATGATAGGCATGAGTCACCATACCTAGTTCTTCTTGAGTTCATAATTCTAGTTATTGAAGTTTCTACATCCAAAACTTGCAACTACTTCAGCCTCTAATTTTCTGTGAAATTCTTCATCTTATGATATATGTTTTTGACTATTAATCATAGTTATTTTAAAGTCTGTGTCTGACAACTTGAAAATTTGGATCACCTGAATCTGTTTCTGTTGATCAAGAGATCATTTTTCCCTTGATCTTATTTGTTGGAATATCAGCTAACTTTTGGTTGAATCTTTCACACTACATATAATTGAATAATTGAATAAAGAAGCCCTGGGTGGTGTTATGTACATCAAGAAAGGGTTCACCACATCTCTTGACAGGCATGAAGGGTAGAGCAGATCACCTCATTCTAATTACAGCCTGAGAAGACCTTGATCAGGACTGCAGTTGAAGTTATAGTTTATATTCAGCTTGTTCTTTCCTTCGGGTCATTTTCACTCTTAGTGTATAGTCCTCCAAGTGTCCAGATTGTGAGCCTGAGGAATTTCCTGGGGCCCTTTTTGTTGGTGGCACTGAACTCCACTTTTTACTTCTATGCACCATTAGGCTTTGTCTTATTTACCATGAGACTACTAAGCTTTTACTTTGTTTTTTGGCTATTTGTTATTGGCCTTTTAGCCTCTTGCCCTGCACAGCATAGGTATTTAGCACATGCACTATGGGAAACACTATTGCTTGTTGGTCTTACTTCTTTGAACCTTTATTCTTTAGGGATCTTGGCTTCTTAAGTTCTGCCTGAATCAGCACCCTAAACTGCAATTTTTGTCCCTTCAACTTTAAAAGACTTCTGAAGTCTCTGATGATTTCATAGTAGCCACTCTCTTCTTGGATTCTCAGTCTCTTCTCATAACAAAGAATATACATATGTCACAAGGAGAGAAGCTGAACTCAGAACATTGGGTTTATCTTACTGAATTTCTTCTCTCCTGAATTCTGACTTATCAAATTTTCATTTTCTCAGCAGCAATCCAATTCCTTCAAACAATTTACTTTTATATTTCAGCTGAATTTTCATATTGTTCTTAAAAGGAGTGTTGGTCTGCTACATCCAGCATAATCAAAACTGAAAATCAGGCCAGGTCCAGTGGCTCACGCTTGTAATCCCAGCAATTTGGGAGGCTTAGGTGGGCAGATCACTTGAGGTCAAGAGTTCAAGACCAGCCTGGCTAATATGGCGAATCCTCGTCTCCAGTAAAAATACAAAAATTAGCTAGGCATGGTGGTAGGCGCCTGTAATCCCAGGTACGTGGGAGGCTGAGGCATGAGAATCACTTGAACCCGGGAGGTGGAGGTTGCAGTGAGCCAAGATCTCACCACTGCACTGGGTGATGAAGTGAGATGTCATCTCAAAAAGAGAGAAAAGAAAAAAAAGAAAAGAAGAGAAAAGGAAAGGAAATGAAATCCGTGCTCACTTTTTTCCTTTACAATCTATCTAGTTTAATTGATTTTAATTGATATATAATTTACATGCAATTGAATACATAATCTTAAGTGTACAGATCCACAGATTGACAGATCAACTTTTTACTGTGTAACAGAGCACTGTTATTTTATTTTACTGGTGGAATGCCTCAGTTTAGCTCCTGCAAACTCAATTTTTTACAGAAGCATAGTTTTTGCTTCATCACATTTATGTAACTGTAAAATATTGTTTTACCTAGAAGCACATGAACCGACTGGTCCTTGTTTTAAGGAGTTTACAACCTGAATGGAGGATTAAGGTTTATAGACATATGTAAATCTTTTGGAACTCATTTTATCTTACTGATTACATTACCCAGGTATTAACTTTCTTTCTTGGACAGGCAGGATAGTGTAATGAAAAAAGCAAAGGCTGAGAAGATTAAACTGACATGGGATTTTGTCTTGTGCCTAACATTTTAAACTGTTCCTAGGGCAAGACAAGTAATGTCAGTTACCCTCAGTTTTTCTACTATACAATTTGAATAATACCTAGACTGCAAGTTCATTGTGAAATTGAGATAATGTGTATAAGGGCCTATTGCAGTGTCTGCCGCATGCTAAGTGATGCATTAATATTAGCCGTTACTCATTTTATTCTCTACGTGGCATTTTTCTCATCAGTTAATATCTGTTGCTTTGCTGCTTCTTCCAACCGCCCTGCCTCACTCTTTTTTCTTTTCCATGATTAAGTTTTCACAGGTGGTTTTCATTCCCTCACTATCTCACCCATGCCCACATGCATGGAAGACAGTAGCATATTATTGACTACTACTATTAGCCATCATTCTCCTCCTATCAATTTCTGTGAGTTGCTTGGACACAATTTGTGTTGCACATATATAAAAGTGGACTGTGGAGGAGTGTGTTGAGGGCAGATAGGCGCCCTTTGATTGGAGAAATTGTCTCCAGTCATCAAGAACAGTATCTTTTTTACAGAGTGTTAATTCTCCATTTTCCTCCATCCCGAACCTCTGAGGTTTTAAACTAGGGCATCTAGCATCTTGTCTTTTTCTTTCTAGTGGAGGCTCTGGTCAAACTTTCTCTGTCTGAGTTCACTCCTGGAGGGTTTGGGGGTTGTTGTAAGACATGCGTTTTTAATATGGTAAAATTAAGTCTCTTCGGTTAAATCTACTGTGAAATTAAAATCTTGACTCAAACCTGACATTCAATAGATTCCCTTGGAAAGTGTCCTGATTTTATGTGAACTCAAATGGCCACAGTAAGCCTAAGGTCCATTTCAAATTTTTCAGGTTCAGCTGCCTGATGGGAGATGGAAGATTGTTGCAGAGACACAAATACCTTTCCAGGTGTGGACAGAGCAGGCTGAGGGAGATACTCAGAGTAATGTGGGGATAGTCTCTCTTTGTACCTTATTTTAGGGTCCTTTTTTATATAGCTATTGTGTTAGTGACTGGTTACTGAGCTATGTGTGCAATGATTCTTTTACCACTATACCTTTTTCTGCTTAATGGTATTACAGTATTAATGATAGTATTAATAGAAGTGGCATTGAGTCCTTTTAATTTTTCATTTTGGATGCAAGATCATCCATCTAGTGTGAACCACTAGTTAATTACATTTGGTCTGATGTTCTTGGCTGTCTCTAGGTACAGAAGTTTAGTATGCTTAAGGAGATGCTTAACTGGTATTACTTGATTAAGACTGCATTTTCCAGGTAATTTGTTTAAATAAACAGAAGGTTATTTGATTTCCTGCCTTTATAAAATTAAGGCTAAATTTTAAATTCTTGAAAACTTTAAGAAAATGTGTGTTGTGTGTGTGTTTTAAGGCACAGTTCTCTTAATTTCTTAATCAGTAGATTTATTGCAATGTGAAATAAAGAGTATATCTCCATGGTATCAAGACCTGTACCAATATTTTGTTTATAAGGGTCCTTATTCCTTACCCCTCTTGAGGGTGGAGTTGGAAGCCTTGCATTTATCCTCTTAGGATTTTCCTTGGGACAAAATTACCATAAAAATATGTGGTTAGACTATTGACTTCTTTTAGAAACATTTAATTTTAGAATACTTTTAGGTTCAAAAAAGTTATGATACAGAGAATTCTCATTTTCCTTGTATTTGGTTTCCTCTAGTATTAATATCTTACATTAACATGGTACATTTGTCACGGTTAATGAATGCTATTAATATATTATTATTAAATGCAGTCTGTACTTCATTAAGAATTCTTTAGTTTTCCCTTAATGTCTTTTTTTTTTTTAAATTCTGGATTCCATCAAGGATAACATGTTACATTTAGTTGTCATTTTCCTTAGGTTCCTCTTGGCTGTGACAATTTCAGACCATTGGCTTTGAGAGTTATGAATGTCTTCTTCCACTTGTGAGATGATACCCAACATTTTCTCTGGCTCTTTCTCTTTACTTGGTCGTTAGATTTCAGCTTTCAGTTTAACACAAACACACACACACACACACACACACTCTCTCTCTCTCTCTCTCTCTCTGTCCATTCTCCTCTCTTCTTCATTTTCCCTTCTCTCTGTATCAAGTTCTGGCCATATAGAATGAAGATTGCCCTTTATTCTTTCACTGAGGTTTTGTTTGTTCTTCTTACCTGCTTATTTGAGATCTTACCTCCTGTGGTTTTTAGATTTTTTTTCTTTTGAGCTCTGACTTGCATTAGTGTTTCCCTGCATGAACATTTTCTAAGCTAAAGCTTAAGAAACCTCTACTGATATATGTATTTTTCACAGTAGACAGCTTCTTCATGTGTTCTCCTGATTTAATCATTAGTTGGGATCCAGAACAGACCCATATTTGCTTTGTGAATTTAAATGATTAAACTCTCTAAATGGACATCTTCTTATAACAACTACCTCTTGGGATCTCTGTGAGGAGTAAAAAGATTTTGCTTCAAACTATGATGGCACAGTGCTTGTATGGGGTTCCTTTTGTCCTCCATTCCTCCCTTCTGCTCTATAAGGTTGACTAATGGAACTAACAAATAAAAAGATGTTTGGGCTTAACACATGCTTCTGACTATTGACTTTTGATTTTCACTGATGATAGAGTTTTTGTTAGAAGTGGACTAATTTAATTACTTTATGGAAAACAAAAGACATGAAAATACCAACACTATGGTTTTAAAAGTATAAAATTCCAAATGAGAATAGCCTATTGTTTACTCAGAGATCCTTCTAAAATTACTGCCTTAAAATGGTTTAGTGGGTTAGTCTGGAACAAAAACTCAGACTCAGAAGAAATCAGACTACAAAAAATCAGATTTTAATTAAAATAGAGAAAACGATTATATGTTATTGCAATGATAGAGCAAGAGATAGAAAGATTTAACCTGTTCTAATGTATTGTGATCCTTCCATACAGTAGTACAAGGTCTGTTTTAAAAGAATTATAGCAAATGGAACCAAAAACATGATTTTAATTCTATCAAATCTCTCTGAGTCATAGCTCCACTTCCAACTGAAGCAGATTTGGACTTTAGGAAATTAATAATTCATTTCACCATCACTTTCATTTTTCATCCTCTGCCTTCATCCAGTTGTGTTAACTGCTCAAAACCACACAAGGTTGCCTAATCTCCTATCCTATCTCTTCTCCCCACTGAGAATAGTGAAGAAATTTAAAAATTTTTTTAAATTTTGACACTATTTGGCCTCTAATTGATTAAGAATTAGAGCCCAACCACTCTCTGAGGAGCAGTGTTTATTGCTATCCTTCAGTCACTTCACTTAATACATTTTTCCCTGTGCAAGTGGCTGACACTCATGCTTTGATTTGATACAGCTTATGGATGATCACTCTTTCAATGAGAGCTGCTTAGTAAAATGTGCACACTTACCAAACTTAAAAATTCGTGCCTTACAATTACCTAAACGAGATGGGGATATACTGCTACGTAGTTAAAATCTATGGAGGGGAAAAGAAAGGGGGATGACTTTGTTATTTTGCCCTCTTGGGGATTTCTTCCACATTTTGCCATCAATATGCCCTCAACAAAATTCTGTCCAATACCTATAATACAAGTCACTGTATGATTTCGTCTCTGGAAGTCCTTGCTCTCCTTTTCCTTTCTTGGAAGAGACATTAACTTTCTAAATATATCCACAAAACTTTTTGCTTTTCAAATATCCCAGCATCCCTCTAAGAGGGTGAGATGCTTCCCTTTTGCTGTTCATTTGGAATCTAAGTGAGGCCCCAGTAATTCCTATTTCCTTGGAAGTTGAGCTGAATCCTATCTTTAATCAGAAATAGAGATAAAAAGAAATTTAAAAAAAATAGTTTTTAGATTTATATTCATGGCATTTAGAAGTTTATTTTGACATTTATTTCCTTTTAGTTTGTCTAAACATGACTGACTCTGCTAATAGTTTTAATTATAATTTCCACCAATTGAAAATGTACTATAGGTTGTATGTGCACCGTCTAATTTAACTCTCACAAAAATCTTATAAAGTAGATACTATTATTATCTTGATATTAATGAAAAACCTGAGGATCAAATAGGTTAAATACGCTTCGCAGGCTCCCGCAACAGTGAGCTTGAAAATTTGAATTGAGATTTCTCTGAGTCATAGCTTCTTATCTTCTACTTTTCTGTTTCTATCATCTCTGTCTCTATCTCTATCTCTATGAAGATTAGACTTTAGAGTTCCTGGGCATTATCTACCCAGAGAAAAAAGACATTCCCTGATTTAATCTAATGGAGGGGAATGAATTCAAATGGCATCTTTATCAGTGCCTTATTGGTTCAAAGAGGAAGTGAGAAAAAACAAAAAAGCCAATATTTAAAAGCACAGCAAACATTGGTAACTTTAGGAAACAAAAGAATTAGACAGGATGAATTAAAAGGAGCTGGTTGAGGTTCTGAGCAAACAGCATGGACCTGCTGATGTGGCATTTTTTTTTTTTTTTTTTTTGAGGTGGCTCAAGTTCAGGAGACATGGGGTGTAGTCCACTAAGAAAAAAAGAAAAAGTTTAGAAACAAAACTTAATCACAGTTTTAAATGATTGTGTTGTTTGAACTTGTTAGATATACTTTGTTACATATTCCATTAGATTTGCTTGGTTTATCACATGGACACAAGAAGGGGGGTGGGGGGAGGGGGGAGGGATAGCATTAGGAGATATACCTAATGTTAAATGACGAGTTAATGGGTGCAGCACACCAACATGGCACATGTATACATATGTAACAAACCTGCACGTTGTGCACATGTACCCTAAAACTTAAAGTATAAAAAAAAAGATTTGCTTGGTTATATTTTTTTGAAAGTAAATCTATGTCATCTTTGGCATTTTTTTTATCCTTAGGAATTAATGTTAAGTGTGTAGGGTAGAACATTGCTTGTTTGTTTGGTTTATTTTGTCTGCTGGGCTTCTGACTCTTAGGAGATTCTAATTTCTGTGCTAGCATAGTAAGTGCTAAGTCTGGACTGGTTCGAATATCATCTTTCCATTCTCCCGCTGAAGGAAATCATGGTCTCTGGCACCTCTGACAAAGATTTTTCAGGCCCCTGTTTTTTGTTTTTTTTTTTTTTGGAGCTGGAGTCTCACTCTGTTGCCCAGGCTGGAGTGCAGTGGCCCAATCTCGGCTCACTGCAACCTCAGCCTTGAGGGTTCAAGCGATTCTCCTGCCTCAGCCTCCCGAGTAGCTGGGACTACAGGCATGCACCACCACGCCTGGCTAATTTTTGTATTTTTAGTAGAGATGGGGTTTGACCATATTGGCCAGGCTGGTCTCGAACTCCTGACCTCATGATCCGCCTGCCTCAGCCTCCCAAAGTGCTGGGATTACAGGCATGAGCCACCGTGCCCAACCTATCAGGTCTCTGTTTTTGCATCTCTATAGGTGAGAAATTATAGGCAGTCTAGACTCAAACATATCTGGGCTCCGAACTCAGTTCCCCTGTATGTACAACTTATGATTGGGAAATTCAACTTCCCATATGCAACATGTGGATTAAAATAATAAGAATAAAAAATAATAGGCCAGGCACGGTGGCTCATGTCTGTAATCCCAGCACTTTGGGAGGCCGAGGCAGGTGGATCACGAGGTCAACAGATCGAGACCATCCATGCCAACATGGTGAAACCCTGTCTCTATTAAAAATACAAAAATTAGCTGGGTGTGGTGGTGCACGCCTGTAATCCCAGCTACGCAGGGGGCTGAGGCAGGAGAATTGCTTGAACCCTGGAGGCAGAGGTTGCAGTGAGCCAAGATCACACCACTGCACTGCAACCTGGCGACACAGCAAGACTCCATCTCAAAATAATAATAATAACAATAACAATAATAATATTAATAGTAATAGTATCTACTGCATAGGGATGTGTGTGCTTATGTGTGTGAAACTGGATAATGTATGTAAGGCAACTTTCAATAACCTGAATATTGCCCTATTCAGGGTATGTGAGCTCTGTTGCCTTTTAGGTGTTATCATGTCATTTTTATGCTGAGTTATAATCTTTATATTTTATCCACTGGTAAACATTTCATCTGAGTTTATTTTAAAATGAGATTCCTACAAATTAAGAAAAAAAACTTTTCTTACTATATTGTGCTTCCCTGTGGATGTGCTTCTGCCCAGGGTTTTGGCTTATAAACATCCTAATGTTGTCATACTCTGTTGATTGGCTTTACCTACCCTGGATGTTTGAGCAGTAGATTTGATAAGTGAACATCCTATATCTGCTTTGTTCAACTGTTTTGCCAGTGATAAAATTTTGCAGCAATCCCCTTGCAATTTCCTCCAAGAGGACACAGGGTTATACACACTTAATTCCTAGCCCTGAGCTCCCATTTCTCTAACTGATCAACTGGATTCTATTAAACAGAAATTGGAGCATCTCCTATGTATTGCTACTGTGCTAGTGTTATGGAAGTTACATGAACAGGAAAGATGGGAGACCTATCCTTTTAAGCTACAATATGGTAGAGATATAAAATAAGAAACCTCAATTCAGCATAAAGTATAAAATGAAAAGTTCCACAAAAGGGCAAAAATTGTGTTACAAAGGTTTCAGAGGAAAAGGAAGATATCTAGGATGAAAGAAAAAGGAAAGAAATTCATAAGGTATATGTAATGCTAAACTTCCAAGGTAACATTTTTCGAATAACTGCATGATGAAAGTGAAAAAAATTAAATGCATTATCATTAGAAAAGGTGTGGAAAAATACTTACCTTCATATGCTCTTGTTGTTAAGAGTACACTATTACTTTTGGGACATAATCTGTCTGTATTTTATTAGATTTTAAATGTGCATGTTATTTGAACCAGAATTCACTTCTGGGAATTGATTTAAAAAAAAAAACTCAATAAGTTATAAAAATTTACATTCAAAGATGTTTATTTCAGCATTGTTTCTAATTGTTTAAAAAGGGGGTGAACTGAATGCTCATCTAGGGGAATGGTAGAATAAGCTAAGGATCATCTATATTACAGTATATGAGATAATTGTTAATATGTGTGAAGTGGATCTCTATAAATTGCAGTGAAAACATGTGCATGTAAATTACATAAGAAAACCTAGTTGCAGAATATGTATTTATATATTATGTAACATGTGTATCACATGATCTGTTTAAAAGCCAAACTATTTACCAAATATTTGTCTTTATGTAACTATTTTTTATATAAGATAAAAAGCAATTATAGAAAGAAGTATACTAAATTATTCCCTTAGGTTGAAAGAACTAGAGAATGCAAAGAAAATCTGTTATAGAAATAATATAATATCTTAGTGATTCAAATAATTGGCAATGAAATATGTAGATATGTTTATATTATGCATATTTTATTATGCATATTATAAACATATCTACATATTTCATTGCCAATTATTTGATGGCAATAGATATATGTTATTTAGTGAGGAGGAAAAAGAATGAGTAGGTTGTTAGTGATCGAAGATGGTTTGGGCATCAGGAATGAGGAACTGGCTACAGGTATGATTCCTGGGTAGAGACTCAGAGACCAGCAGTGGTACAGAGGTGCAGGCCTGAGTAATGCATGGGTGGGACAAAGTCTGTGAAGGTAGAAGGGACAGATTGCAGGTAGCATGAACAGCTTGTATTTCCTTTGTTAGTTAAGTATTTCCTTTGGGTAGAAAGGGAAACTATTTGAACAGGGGAACTCTAGCTGCGCTTTTAGGGGCTTTTTCCAGCCCTAGGTTTAGGGCGGATTGTACAGGGCAGTGCCTGTAAAGTGGTAGGGCTATCAAGAAGCTATTTGCAGTGGTCTAGGCAAGAGATGATGACCTGTACGAGAGGGCTGGCAGTGGTTTGGAAAGAGAAAAATGAGAGGGATATGTTGGAGGAAGATTGCACAGAGTTGTCAACTTACTGATGTGGATGGTTAGGGAGGAGGGGTAGGAGGAGTCATTGGTGATTGAGAGAATCATGATATCCTTGGCAGAGAGAGAGGGGTCTGAAGGTCGTTTGGAGGTTAAAGGTGATGTGCATGATTTATAGCAGACTGAGGGACTAGTTGGCAACCAAAAATTGCTACTCGGATTGAGGCTGGAGTTACGGTTTTGTGAAATGTTTGCATGGAGCTGATGGCAGTTTGGAAGGAATGAATGTAATTTACCAAAAAGAGAAGGCAGAGAGAGAAAAGAAAAGGGACAAGATAAGACATTGATTGTTATACTTTGAGTCAGAAGAATTAGGGGAGCCATTGAGAAGGTGTACACAGACCTGCTGGAGGGAAACCAGAACAGCTTGACAGATGGAGTCCAAGCTGGCGAAGCTGGAGTGAGGCCTTTGGAATTGATTTCCATGAAGAAATTATGTGAGGCTGTATCACATTTTGCTAAAATCTGTGTACTTTTATTCTATTTTACTGAAGTAGCTTTTAGTGGATTGAGGCAACCGCCATTGGTGGATGCTAAAACCATTAAGCAAAAGGTGTAAGAGGAACTTTATAAGGAATGGGGCGCTTAAGCCCCCAGATCAATTCCAGCATCACTGAAAGTGCTGCCTCTGACATGTTGTTTCTTCTGATGGGATGTAGCAAGAAGTGTATGGGGCAACCTATGAAATATTCTAGCCAAAAGAAAAAAAATAGTTTGAACCAGAATCAATGGAGTCTTCAGATCTACCATATTTTCCAGGAAACCCAGCAGGTAGAGGAATAAGTTAAAATAATAACACAGGAAGTAATCAGTCAAATGCAGAATCTGAGATACTTCACAGGCTAAATGACCCAGTTTTACCAACATATAATTGGCAGAAAGAAAAAAGGAAAGGTTATTATGGAGTAAAACATACTAAAATAATAAGAACTTGTTACCCATTACCTCCTACCCACCCTCTGCAAAAAGCCATGAGTGAGAGTGTAAGTTGACTCAGAGCATAATTGACCATACCTGTTCCCCACACCTCCCCCTTCAAATCCATCACTCAGCCACTAAACTGTGGTGTTTCTGTTGCTTAAATGTCTCTCAGTCAGTCCATTCTGCTCCAATAACATTGCATCCCTCACGGTCTGAGCTGCCATTCTCTCTTGCCTGGACTGTTATCATATTATAATTGGTTTTCTTCTGTCTGCCTTGTTTCCCTCTCTGGTTTCCATATCGTAGTCTGAATAAGCTTTAGAAATGCAAATCTGGTCATGTGATGTTCCTGCTTAAATCGCCTCATTGGAGAAAGACCCAGATCTATCCCATGACCTGTGAGGTCTCACTGACCCAGCCCCTGCCTGACTCCCACTGCCCTGCATTTCCTGCCAAAGCTGGCACTTAAGGTTCTTGGATCGGCTGTAGACTTCTCCCCTTCAGAGCCTTTCAACAGAAGTTGGCCTACAAAAAAGCTATATAATTCTAAATTTTGATAAAGGCTGTGAAGAAAAAGCACAAGAAGCTGAGAAAAAAGGAGACCATGACCTAGACTGGGAACAGTCTGGTCATGTCTGGGGGACAATTTTCTAAACAGACACACACACACATACACACACACACACACACACACACACACACACACACACAGGCTAACTCTGCTTCAGGAAAATTCTCCCTTGAGGGCCCATCATCTAGGTCATGGTCTCCTTTTTTCTCAGCCTCTTGTGTTTTTTCTTCACAGCATTTATCAAAATTTATAATTATATCGTTTTTTTGTAGGCCAACTTCTGTTGATTGGCTTCAGGCTGAGAAAAAGGAGGTCATGACCTAGAGGAGAAGGATATAAGCTCCCTGAGAGCAAATGATGTGTGAGTTTTGTCGAGCACTGTTAACTCCAGTGTCTAGCACAACATCTGCCACGTTATGGTCTATAAGAAATAGTTATTAAATGAATGGCTGATCGTTATGGAATCTTATGGACACTATGTGTATTAGTCAGGTTCTCTAGAGGGACAGAACTAATAGTATAGATGTATATATAAAGGGGAGTTTATTAAGGAGTATTGACTCACAGGATTACAAGGTGAGGTCCCAAATTAGGCCATCTATAAGCTGAAGAGCTAGGAAGCCAGTTCGAATCCCAAAACCTCAAAAGTAGGGAAGCCAACAGTGTAGCCTTCAGTCTGTGGTTTAAGGTCCAAGAGTCCCAAAGCTGAAGAACTTGGAGTCCGATGTTTGAAGGCAGGAAGCATCCAGCACGGGAGAAAGATGGAGGCCAGAAGACTCAGCCAGTCTAGCCATTCCTCGTTCTTCTGCCTGCTTTTTATTCTGGCCGTGCTGGCAGCTGATCAGATTGTGCCCACCCAGATTGAGGGTAGGTCTGCCTTTCCCAGTTAACTGACTCAAATGTCAATCTCCTTTGGCAACACCCTCCCAGCACCACCAAGGAACAATACTTTGCATCCTTCAATCCAACCAAGTTGACACTCAATATTAACCATCACACTATGGCACTGTCAGTGCAGATTCACACAACTGTCTTCTATTCACATTGGTTTCATGTTCCTCCTCCCAGTATTCCTACCCCTTTTTGTTAGTTTAATGTGTGCTCAGAAAGAGCTCTCAAAATGTCAGTTCTTGGGGTACCTTTTATGTGGCATTGAGATTGTTTAATGCATATAGTCAGATTTTATTTCCAATCTTTCTTCAGGAGTTATTCAATTCTCTTTGTGAATCCTTGACTGAAGATGTCCTAATTCTTCTTATTCATGTTTTTAAATCTGCTTTCCTAAAGTCTTCAGCTTATACCTGACTCTGCCTGGTATTTTCTTCCTGTCTGTCACAGATTCCAGGATAATATAGTCAGTTTGGCTCAGGTGTCCTGGGGTTTCCACATGTCCAAGTAGTTCTTTCTTTGTAGTCAGGAATAAGGCTAGAATAGCTCCCTCATTAGTGCTTTCTCTGCCTATGAGTTAAAGTGTCTGCAAGGAAGGGAAAGTATGAAAAATTGGACTTTCTTTCAGGATACACAGACCTAGATGTGATTTGTGGGAATTTACTCAACTTCTCTAATCTTCAGTGGTGTTTTTTAACTGTAAAATGAGACCATATTTATAAGGTGCAATTGTTTTGAATAATTAACAAAATAACGTGGAATATCACATTAGAAACTCAATAATTTGTTGTTGATTTAAAAGCTATTGTTAGCCTTTCCCATTTGACGATATTCAAGAACAACTGATTAATTCTAAATAATTTAAATAAGGTAAGACTTTTTCAAAAGATGAATGCTTGTGTTTTGCCCATAAGGCACAGGTTATATTCTTGATGATGCCACTTTAATTCCAAACCAGTATTGGCATAGGAAACAGTAAGAGCCATGCTTAAAATGGGTTCATTAATTGTATTACTAAAGCGTTTTGGCTTTGTCTAGATACTTACAAATAACCCTTCAACAGTGCAGGGGTTGGGGCACTGACTGCCTGTGAAGTTGAAAATCCACAGATAACTTTTTTTCTTTTTCTTTTTCTTTTTTTGAGATGGAGTCTCACTCTGTAGCCCTGGCTGGAGTGTAGTGGCACCATCTTGGCTCACTGCAACCTCCGCCTTCTGGGTTCAAGTGATTCTTGTGTCTCAGCCTTCCAAGTAGCTGGGATTACAGGCACCTGCCACCACACCCAGCTAATTTTTGTATTTTTAGTAGAGACAGGGTTTCACCATGTTGGCCAGGCTGGTCTCAAACTCCTGACCTCAAGTAATCCACCCCACGTTGGCCTCCCAAAGTGCTGGGATTACAGACTTGAGCCACTGTGCTGGATAAAAATCCACAGATAACTCTTGACTCCCCCAAGACTTAATTACTAATACCCTACTGCTGACTAGAAGCCTTCCTGATAATATAAACGGTTGATTAACACATATTTGTATATGTGTTAAATACTGAATTCTTACAATAAAGTAAGCTGGAGAAAAGAAAATGTTATTAAGAAAATCATAAGGAAGAGAAATATATTTACTATTCATTAAGTGGAGGTTGATTATTATGAAGTCATCTTCACTCTGAGTACTGCCTGAGGAGGAGGAAGAGGAGGAGTTGGTCTTGCTGACTGAGGAATGGCAGAAGAGGAAGAAAATCTGCATATAAATGGATCCATGCAGTTCAAACCTGTGTTGTTAAAGGGCCAACTCTCATTTTAAAAACGTTGAGAAATGAAACCAGGAGCTGGAATATAATTTTGCTTGTTTGCCCCAAAGCAAACACCACCATATTGAAATTTTGGGAAGGGTCCTTCAAGCTGTAGGAAGTATAAAAAGCTACTTCTGTCTCTGAATGTTCCACAGAAACTGAACCCTGAGGATACTACTTTCCCCTAGGGTTACAATAAAGATGCACACCCCTTCCTTTCTTACTCTGATGTATATCTGTATCTGTTGGAGTCTGGAGAAACTGCCTAACAACTCAACAGCTTCTCTGTGCAGAATAATACTTGAGCCCTTGACTATTCTGATAAAGAAAAAAGTGAAATTTGATTGTTTAACATACTTCATGAAATGCGCCCCAAAGACATATCATTATTGAATTTGTGTAAGTAATAAACACATTTATAGAACTAACTAATGCCAAACAGACAAAGAATAAAGAGAGAGAAGAGATAGACTAGGATACTTTCATTGAAAATGAGGGCAAACATAAAGAGAATGTGAAAAGACAAGTCAAGTGAAAGAACTATTTGGGAGTGTTCCAATAGGGATGGTTCTTTGACAAGTAGCGGAAAGGTTTTCAGAAGGAGGACTGGCAGATGATGCATACTGAAGAAGCAAAATCACTAGAAGAAGCAGGCACACTCAAGGTTTAGGGAGTAGAGCAAATTTATGAGGTGTATTAAAATTAGGAAGTGCCATGTGAAGCTTCTGCCTACGATGAGTGTGGATTATCAAATGCAATTGTTATCCCACCCAGAGACAGCCTATAAAGTTCCTTAGCCAGGGAATATATAGTTTTAATCAGTCACACAAAACAATTTTCCTCGTGTATCTAGTAATAAAAAGCTTTGTCATTGTGATGGATGAGAAGAGTACAGTGTATGTAACACTTTAGAATATTGGAAAACTTTTACATGCCATTTACTAACGACTCATTTTCTTATAGGTTCCCCATAGAAATGGACATAGTTCTGCTAAATTTCTAGATGAGAAGGATGCTATCTTTTCCCAAGAGAGAATTTTAATATGGGCTAGATGTAGCTTAGTCATGGCATTGTGTCTTAACTTTGTGGAGGTATATCTAGGAAGTTTTTTTTTTTTTGTGTGTGTGTGTGTGTGTGTGTGCAAATTCCAAAGGTCTTCAAGTCTCCAACACTTAGGTTTGATATTGAGGGTGAGCCCTGTGGTCTCCTTCTCCCTGCTTCCTAATGTGGAAAGGAACAGCAGAGGAGGAATCTGAGAACAGAACTTCCACAGAAAATATCAACTAAAATCAGTACTGTCTTACTGTCTTATATTTTCCAGTCTTCTACCTACCCCTCTCCTTCTATTCTGATACAAATATTAAAGGTAAAACCATATTAATGGAATGTTTGCCTTATCTGAACAAGGTTTCTACTTCATTGGCTAGTGTTTGAGAAACTTTCTTCCACTGGGAAATTTTGTATGCACAGCTGCTTTGTGGTTTTTAGGTGAAATAATCCTTGACAGACAAATATCAACTATTTTGAGAGAAACTTGAAAATTAGACTCTTTTTCTGGACCAATGCCAACCTTAGTTGAGACTATAGTCTGCTGAAGCTGAATTTTAATAACATGCATTGTGTTTAGGTGCTGTTATAGAGTGAGAATTTGACTCCCCCCAAAATTTATATGTTGAAAACCAATCCCTGATGTGATGGTATTTGAAGGCGGAGCCATTTAGAGGTGATTAGGTCATGAAAGTGAAGCCCTTATGGATGGGAATAGTTCCCTTCTAAAATAAGTCCCAGGGAGCTCCTTTGCCTCTTCTGCTATATGAGGACACAGCAAGAAGATGGCCATTTGTGAATCAGAGACCAGGCCCTCACCAGATGCTAAATCTGCTGGCCCCTTTGTGTTGGACTTTCAAACCTCCAGAACTGTGAGAAATAGATTTCTTTTGTTATAAGCCTCCTACTCTATGGTGTTCTGTTATAACAGCCTGAATGGACTGAGACAGGTGCCAAACTACACTGGCAGCTATTTGGATTCTTTGATGTGACAGGGAAGACTATTTTCCAGTCTTCCTTGAAAATCCACAGATAACCTACAGTTTGGTTTTTATTTATGGAGTTAAATATGCTTCTTTCTCTACTATTTAATTTTTTTAAAGTAATTTCCAATAATCAGTTCAAAATTCCTAATAAGAGCCTTCCTTAGTGGAGCAGAACAGCAATGAGCTTGAGTCTGGGAGTCAAGCACACCAAGATTTGAGACTACTTCCTTTCCATACCACAGCTAGCTGTGTGGACTTGTACAAATTATTTCACTTCTCTGAGCCCAGGTTTCCCCATGTGTAAAATGGGTATGATGATAAGGATGTCTACTTGTTAGGATTGTTATAAGAATTAAATTAGATACAAAGACATTAACCATAGTACCTTGTCTATAGTGATCACCATATATATTAGCTATGTATTACTATTATTATTATCATTGTTGTTATCATTGTTGTTGTTACTGCTTGGCTATCAAGTGTCTATTCAGTATCTTTAGTGCTGCATTTTTTTCAGTATTTTTGCATCTTGCAAAAATGCGCTATTATAACATTTTTGTTTATAGAAGGGGCCATTCTGTCAATCGAAGTAAAATAAATCATTTGGCTCTGATCATGAACTTTTCTCCTTCTAAATTAAGATAAGACAAACGAGTATGACAGGTTGAGGAATTGACCTCATTTAGATTTTATCATTCCTGGTAAGAATGATTCAGTGTGCTTCATTGCTCATCAGGCCACCCAAGGAGACTGCACCATGACTAGTCGCAATGACAGGTGCCTATCACAGTTGAAACACTGTACTGAAGGCACTGTAAAAGAAGCACACAGTGAAGTCACTGAAGGTGTGGGCTTTGGTGTCAGAGAGATTCAGTCCTGATTTGCCCCTCACAGGTGGTGTGGTCTTGGGCAAGTTGCTAAACTTCTTTGACCTCAGTTTTAATATCTTAAGAGTGGGGATGATAACAGAAGATACTGCACAAGACTTTTTTGAGGAGTTAGAGAGATAGTTTGTATGAAGCGCTTAGTAGAATGATGGACATATGGTAAGTGCTCAGTGCATGGTACCAATCAAATCAGTAACAATAACAACAGTAGCAACAATGATGGTGGATCAGAGGAAAGAGAGGTGATGTTAGAGGAGCTGAAATTTGGATTAGACATTCAGGTAGGATTGGAATGATGCAGAAGCAAAGAAAGGGTGCCACAGACATGATGGAGACTGAAGCTAGAATTTGTAAAGTAGAAGAAAGGCAGTAGTAGAAGTTTCCAGTAGAAGGTAACATTCTTATATTTATGATAAGTTTATATGCTAGACTTAGGAGATAAACTTTAATGTTTAAGTTCAGTTTAAACTTTAACCATAAAGATCATCATTCCTGAACCCCATCTCTTGGTTTTCTGAATCCATACATTTGAGGTAGGCTATACGGATCTGCATTTTTTTTTTTTTTTTTTTCTGGAGACAGAGTTTCACTTCTGTCACCCAGGCTGGAGTGCAGTGACATGATCTCAGTTCACTGCAACCTCCGCCTCTTAGGTTCAAGTGATTCTCCCACCTCAGCCTCCCGAGCAGTTGGCACTACTGGCCGTGGCTAATTTTTGTAATTTTTGTGAAGACAGTGTTTCACCATGTTGCCTGGGCTGGTCTTGAACTCCTGAGCCCAAGTGATCCACCCTCCTCGGCCTCTTAAAGTGCTAAAATTACAGGTGTGAGCTACCATAACTGGCCTGGGATCTGCATTTTTAAAAGGCCCTGGAATGTTCTATTGAAGATGGGTGCAGATAGCTTATAGTTCACAATTTAAGGAACACTGCATTAAGAAATGGTAGATTGTTGTGCCAAACAAGGGGAGAAATTGGCTTCATAATTATGAGCTCTGCCTCACAGATCCTCTTAAATCTGTATCCTTGGTCTGAAGGACATTTTAAGGAATAGGTATGGTACCAAATTACAGGAAATCCAAATGAGGACTATCCTATACAAACACATTTGCAGCTGTAAGTGCTAACAAAAAGGGTAAACCCTTTTACCTGAGGGAGAAATTTGGATGTCAGGATTAAAATCTCTACTTAAATGTTGTTGTCAAGGTACAATCACAACTAATATATGGTTTTTAATACCTCAAATAATTTGAAGTCTAGTGAGTTGATTACATATGATTATGAGTAAGGAGCACTATGCTAGACCTCGGATTAGAATTTTTGGGTTTGAATTCTGGTTCAACAACCGCTGAGCTCTAAGCTGAGGCAGCTGATCTAACCGTCATCAGCCTCAGCTTCTTCAAGTGTCAGAGGAAAGCAAGAATCCCTGCTGTGTGCAAGGGTCTCACGGAGGAGTTGTGAAGAATAGTACTAAAGTATGATTATAAAGCTCTGCATGCATTTAAAATAATGAAATTCCTTTAGTGCCATGAAAAAGGAACAAAATATAGTGAGGGCCCAAAGTGAAGAGGAAACCAAACCTGGAACTGGGGACAGGAAATAAGAACATCTTTATGGAGACCGCAGCATCTGAGTGGATCTTAGAGAGTGGATCCCATGTGATAGGAGTTGATGGGATGGTATGAAGGGGAGCATTCAAGGTGGTGAGGGGAACAGCATGAGCAAACAGTTGAAACCCCAAATATGTAGGGACCTTGGAGGTTATTGGGGGTATTTAGCTCTAATAGAATATTAGGTAAAAGTTTGGGGGAAATAGGAAAGGTCCTAAGATTCAGATTTTAATGAATAATGAATGAGGTACATACTGCTCTTACCACTCACACTCTACATACATTTCCTCCTCTCTCACTCTCTCACTGTGTGTGTTGGCATATGAGATTCCTTCTTTCAACCACAAACGCCATTAAAGATAAGACCATTAATTTATTTGAGCATAGCTTTTTCCTTGATAGTGTGAAACAGAAGTACACTACAGCAGTGGGTGCTGTCATATGTAGGGTGACCACTGTCCTAGTTTGCTAGGGTCTGAGGGGTTTCTTGGGACATGGTACTTACAGTGTTTAAACTGAGACAGTCAGTTGCAGGCAAACTTGCATCGTTGGTCAGCCTAATACCCACACACAACACATGTCCAAAAACCCTTTATTGAGTCCAGTAGGATAATTGCTATTGAAAATTTGGTTCTGATTATACAGCGTAGCATTTGATTTTGGAAGATTTTGAATATCAGGTCAAGGAGATTCTATTTAATTCTTTAGGAACCATGGTGCATGATGCCTCTAAATGTTTTTAAACTTGGGAGTGATGTCATTACAGCTATGTGCTAAAATATTGATTTGGCAGCAATGTGTATGGTCGAATTATAGTAAGAGAGAGAAAAGCCTCTTAGATTTTGTGTAAGTCTCCTGGAAAATCCCAGATGACATAATTACTGAGGCAGGCAGAGTGATCTTTTTGGAGATGCCAAGAAAATTGCTTTAATATGCTATTGTCCAATTGTCAAATTTGGGTATTTTGTATAGGAAGAGTTACAACACTGAAGAAGTAAGATGATTAATTTGGATAGAGCATTTTGGAGAAGAAAATAGAGGAAGAAATATATTTTACTTTTATGCTAGTAATGGAAATCAATCTTGCCTCTTATTTGATGTCTCTGCTGCAAAATGGTTGTTATTTTGCAAAAATCCTGATAACAAGTTAAAATGATTTTCCACTCTTCAGGTTGATTTTTCCCCAGCAGTAGACCATAAGACGAGGATGTGAATGCAAGTACTTTATTTGGCAGGTGATTCCAGCAGGGGAAGTGAGCAAAAGAAAAGAGTGAAGCCCAGACAGATAACATCAAACAGGTTACTGCTGTGGGTATATAGAGCTCAATCCTTCTGGGAACACTGAACGTCAATACAGCACATGCCTTGGAGTTATCCTACGTGAATGGCAAGGAAGCTAATGTGTTTAACCTCCAATTCCCCTTGGTTATTGGCTGATAAATGTTCCCCAAAGTATTAACTCCATTCAGTGCCCAAGGTGCCTCACCAATTTGGTGCACATTGTCATGAAATTCAACTGCAACCACTAGCATCTCTTTAGCTGAGGTGTCTGCTCAAGTGGTTTGCAGGAAGTTTCAGGGAATTAAAGCCTTTGCTCCTCCCAGAAGCAGCCCAGCTCCTGGACCCCTATGTGAGATAGCTCCAGGGCATGCGTGCTACTTCATTTCCCAGTACTCTCCTGGAGAATGAAGTTCAAGTTCCCTGAAGTGGCAACTTGCTTGAATAACCGCTTTCATAGACTCCATTCCTGTTCTCTTGTCTCTCACTCCCTGTCTTTTACCTTTGCTTGGTAGGGTCACTTCCAACATTAACCATCTGTAGCAGAATCCTTGCTCAGAACCTACTCCTAGGGACCCCAAGCTAAGATAGATAAAACGTTACTTTTCATTTTTTAATCTAAATAAAAAGTTTTTGAAACTGGTTATAAGAAGATAATATTTCATCCATTTTTTTTAGAGGCAATTGTTAAGCACAGAACCAAAAATCATTTGCTGGGGATTGTTTCAGGTAGAGTCCGCCTGGGGGAAGCTGGAATGTGCTGATGGTTTCACACGGCATTGCTAAGCCTGGCCTCTACTATTTCATTGTAATGACGGCCACCTCCCAAGTGGGGGCAGTGAAAGAAAGAAACATATACGTTCAAATATAAAAATGATTTCATGGTTTATAACAGGCAGTTAATAGTAAGGCATCCCAATTTATTCTTATTTTATACAAAAAATAATTCAGATCTTGAAATCTGAAGATGAATAATTTGTGCTTTAAAGAGAAATATGAAGCTCTGGAGGTTGTATAACTACCTCATCACTCACCTGCTTAATGACTGTAGTTATGATTTCCAAAAGAAAACATATATCCAATTATTTCACTGACTGTTAAAGAACATAGTAGACTACAAAAGAGCTTGTTTGGGGTGGGAAAATGTCAATGTACAATGGCAAAGAACAAATTATAGTTACTGGGTCCTCACTCTATGTTTTAATATTAATATGTTGCTATGTTTTTGGGACACATTGTTTCAGAAAATTAGTCTCAGGTTTCCATATTTTATGAGATGATTTCATTAGCTATGGAATGTCTATTTTTGTTACTGCTAAGGGGAGCTCAAGAACTTCAAATCATAATTGAAATATTCCATTGATGTGGTTGCTTAGCAACAAACTTTTATATAAGTAGACTAATCATTTTACTTACAATTTTGTTACTTTAAACTTTTTGACTTATTTTCAGCAGATCACCTCACTGTGAAATGTGTTTTTTCCTTCACAGCTTTAAATGCATATTTGTATATGAGATGAATGTTTCATAGACCATAGCCAAAATTTGACTTCCTTTGAATTATCCCTATGAACAAGGTTGACTTGGAATCATTGGAATTAAGGAAAATTTTGTGACTAGCAGGACTTTTTTTTTTTTTTTAACTCCAAAAACAAACTAAATAATGCTAGGGTTGTTAAGAGCAGTAATTAACTTCGTTGTCTTTGTTGTCAATTCAAAATGACAGGCCATGGATCCCACATGTGCTTTCTTGCCACCTCCTCCTCATTGTCTGAGCCTTTCCACTCCCAATCACTCTCTGTCAGGAAAAAACAACTCTCAAATACTCACCATACTAACAATTATTTTCTTGGCAAGTTTCTAACAGTATAATTGCAAAGTTTTTATACTTTTTTTTTAACCAGTGTGTAATTATTTTCATGTAGGTTTACAAGGAGCTGTTGGCGGCGGGGGTGGTTAGTGGACAGTGTATGAGCTCTGGAGTCATATGGGCTTGCTGTAATGTTTACTCATTGGGTAACCTTAACTAAGTTAGTTAATGCCTCTGAGTCTTAGCTTCATCATTTACACAGGGCCATAGAAATACATCTTATAGGCAGGGCACAGTGGCTCACGCCTGTAATCCCAGCACTTTGGGAAGCCAAGACGGGCGGATCACTTGAAGTCAGGAGTTTGAGACCAGCCTGGCCAAGATGACAAAACCCCATCTCTACTAAAAATACAAAAATTAGTTGGGTGTGGTGGCACGTTCCTGTGATTCCAGCTACTCGGGAGGCTGAGGCAGGAGAATCACTTGAACCCGGGAGGTGGAGGTTGTAGTGAGCCGAGATGGTGCCACTGCACTCCGGTCTGGGTGATAGAGTGAGATTCTGTCTCAAAAAAAACAAAAACAAAACCAAAAAACAAAAAACACAAAAAAGACAAAATACATCTTATAGAGCTATTGTGAGAATTAAGGATGATATACAAGGAATGCCATTTCTAGACGTAGGTGCTCAAGAAAGGGTAGGAGTGAAAACATGGCTAAAGTGTTGCTGAGATTATCTAGTTCAAGCTCCTGATAGACTGTTGTCCTGTGGACCAAACATGGCCTATGGATAAATCCATTGCCGTTATACTTGCATTTATTGGTCAGTGTATCTTTCCCTACAAATACTTCCTAAACTGTTACTCACCGTTGGTCACCATGGTGTGTTTGGTAGGATACAATTTTGTGTACGATAACATTCCCTGCTCTAGTGTAGGTGCCTAGTTTTGGAGTAGAAAGGGATATTAAAGAATAAATGTAGCCACAAAAAAATGGACAAAAATATAATTTGTCAATAAAGGGGAGATGAGGAATATTCCTGGAAATAAATATTCACTCTCTTTGATAGAGGAGACAGCATAAATTTTTATTCATTTAATTTATAGCTGCTTGGATGTATATGGTTGTACCATATAGGAAGTTTGTATTTGCACCAAATTCTTAAAGATTCTACTCACTTCACTCAATCCACATCATTCCTTTGTCTCCTAAACTGTTCTATTCAGTTCCATGGAAGTAAAATAACTCAGCTATTGTTTAATCACATTGAAGGCTCTCTGTAAACATGCCTATTGTCCACTGCTGTGGTGGAAAAAGCTTTGTAGCAAATGATCTTGGTTTGATACACCTTCTATTACTATTTATGAGGGCTCTGACAAGCCACTAACAATCCAATTGGGCCTGATTTTTTTCTTTGATCAAAGGGGTATAATAATACTCTCAATGTTGAAGGGAAAAGTAAAGGAGATAATGTGACAAAAATGCTGAGCACAGTGCTAGGTAAAGAGCAGATGATTACTTATGTCCTCCATCATATATTCATCACATTACAGACTTATATTGAGAAGTTAGTATATGCTAGGTGTCATTTTGGTTGTAGAAATAAGGAAAGCTTATATTCTGTCCTTGACAAACCTATACTTTAATAATGGCAGAACAGCATGTAAAAAAACAAATAATAGTAACAGTACGCACTAGTTTTTAAAGCAGAATCTTATGGAGAAAGCAAGAAGAGGACCACATACTTCATGGCAGAGTCTGGAAAGGGCTCAAGAAAGAGAGAACATTGGGACTGCATATTAGAGGAGAAGCAGGAGCTTGCCATCTAAATAAAGGGATAAATGGGAAGGATTTGAATGATTGAAATTCAGAAGAGAAATACTAGGATTTCATACTCCATATTTCAATTTTTGAATGAAAACCCGTGCATTATTTTTTAACAGATTGTCCTTGTGAAAGGACAAATGAGAGATTTAGTATCCACTTATTAGCCCTGAAATCACACACTTTTAGGCATGGAATTCTATTCCAAGCATTGCTGGGAATGAGGTATTTGATAATATTATGTCAAGAGCATCACATTTATTACCTCCAGGAAATTACAGTGTTAGAGCTGTAGACTTAATGCAGCTAATGTCTACAGAAAGTAAAAAATAATCATCAAATCCATGAATTAGGCACTTTTTATATTTCAATAATAATTTGTTTCAAGTCAGATACTCTGCCGTGTTTAAAGGCATTAATGGCCATTGCAAATTAAACTAGATTTAATTTTCTCTAACAGATATGAATTTCAGACATCTTTATCTTGTGGAGAAATTCAGACTCCATCCTTACTCTTCAGTGCTGACGCAGACTTAAAAATCTTATTTAATAGAAAGTTATTATCTACAGTTTTCTATGACTCTACCCCTGACTCATGAATTGCTAAGGCACTGTTTTCTAATATTTACAACTGACTGCTGATTTTGGTGCTTCTCCTATATGTGGGAGTAGCTGATCAGGGGAAACTATGGTAGTTTAATCATTGCTTTTGTGTTTAAAATGTTAATTTATCTTCTTGGTTAATGTTATCCCAATTCCTGTGCCTGAACTAACACATTTATTATTTTTAGCACCCTTATATTTACATCAAATTACTACCCACATGATGGTTTTTCCTTGGGAAGCTTTAGCTTAAGATATAAATTTATCTTTTTCTAGTAGAGTTATTATATAATGCAAATGTTTAAGAAGGGTTGAAGTCTCATGAACGGATGACCTTAGTGTCAAAGATGTTGCTATTATGATCTGGTTTGCTGCAGAACTGAGATTGGGAGGTAGTAACATATTTCACCTTGTTTGGGGACTTACCCAGCTCTGGTGACAATGAGCTATGCAGGGAAGCCCCTTGATTTTCCATTTGCCAATGCTCCTAAGACAATATTTCAGAAACAGCCTTCTTGAAAATTATCAACACATGTCATGTCATGCAATTTTATGGTGCATAACTTCCCACAATGAATATCCGAGTAGATCACTTTGGTTCTATACTCTGATATGTGTAGTACTTCCAGAAATCTGCTGGTGTAAGACCATTTTGCCAATTGATCCTTTGGTGTTATTTTTTAGTTGATTCTGTTCCTGTTACCTGGAGAACCTAAATTTCTGTCTGAAATCATCCTTAGTGTTTGCAAAGGAAACCCCTCTTTGGAGTTCAATCACTGTCTGTTCTTCTTTTTTTAATTGACAAACAAAATTGTATAAATTTATTGTGTAGAACATGATGTTTTTATATATGTATATGTTGTGGAATGGTTAAATCAAGCTAACTAGAATATGCATTACCTCATCTACTTATTTTTTTTTTTTGTGGTAAGAACACTTAAAATCTACTCTGTTAGCAATTTTTAAGTATATAATACTTTGTTATTAACTACAGTCATCATGATATGTAAAAGATCTCTTGAATTTATTCCTTCTATCTAACTGACATTTTGTATCCTTTGATCGACATCTCCCCAGTCTCCCAGACTCTGATAACTACCATTCGAAGCTCTGCTTCTAAGCGCTTGACTTTACTCTTCTGCACATACTCACAATTCCAAAAAGGTAGGGGAAATGATGTCCATTTCTCTTTAGCTGTTCCTTTTTCTCAATCTTAGGTTATGGTCACCACCACTGTCCCTATCTGCACTCCCATCCCAAGTGAAGTTACTGTTTTCTGTAGCTCTTCCTGGGGGTTCTATCCTGATATAAGACCAAAAACAAGATAAACAAAGGTGATATCTGATGTCAGGATGGTAAATTATAGGTAATCTTTCCTAAGTTCTTTAACATTGTTATTACTTCTATAAAAAGAAACAGAAACAAAAACATAAAACCACACACACACACACACACACACACACACAACTCGACACGTCTTGAATTTTTTGCAATACAGTAGGGTGATTAAAGGCAGAGGATTTGAAGTCTGGTTCAAGGTGGAGTCCTAAATATGCTTACTTATTAGTCCTGTAATCTTGGGAATCTCTGTGGTCCTCAGTTTTATCATTTTTCCAGAGCAGATGGAAGAATCAAGTAAGATTAACACACTGACTGGTTAAAACCTAGGTATTGATTAATGGTAGATATTAACCTAATAATATTTCTCTGGTTGACTTGATATGCTTGGCATGTACACAGATTACATTTCAAAAATCCAAAAGGTTTTGAATTCTAAAATACACATGATCTGAAGGATTTCTTAAGAAAGCCTAAAATATGGCATCCATGCTGTTGTTTCTTTTATTTTACTCAGAAGTTGCTCATTATTCATAATATGGCCCAGGATGCAAACAGAACAAAACAAACAAACAAACAAAGAAAACCCCCAAAAAAACCCTTCTGTGGTTTACCCATGGTCTGTTCTTGTATGAGATATTTCTTCTCTGGCACAGTTTTCCCTCACAGAGACCCTGAGGGCGTTTGAAGTAAGAATGATCCCCTACTATAGTTTTGCTGGCATTCATGTCGTAGGATTTTCACACAAGTCCCTTAACAGAACAAAATAGAATTGCGGTGAGTACGAAAAGTGACTTGTTCGTGCTGCCAAAATTCTGATTTTTCAGTGTCCTTTGCTTCACTCGTGGTAATTGAATAGACAGAGTGTTTCCTGGTTTCCTTTCTATACTGGCTTCTGCTGGGGAATCTTGTGAATCAGGATTCTTGAACATTCCATTGCTTTCAGCAGTCACAGACAACTGGTGTAATTTCAGCTGCCTTAAAACACGCCATGAAAACCAAATTTCTTTTCTCTAGTTGCTGTTTTTCTCTCCTTCACTGCCTTCTCTGGGTCTTTCTCTTATATGTGTTGTTTCTGGTCTCCTTGGAAATACTTTATTCCGCCCATATGGAGACTTCCTTCTCCCTGGTTCCTTCTGAGTCACATGCTGTCCACCCTTTTTTTTATTTTTATTTCTTTCTTTCTTACTTTTTTTTTTTTTTTTTAAAGACAGGGTCTTGCTCTGTCACCCAGGCTGGAGTGCACTGGGTGATATGATCACAGCACACTGAAGCCTCAAACTCCTGGGATCAAGCGATCCTCCTGCCTCAGTGTCCTTAATAGCTGAAACTGCAGGGGCATGCTACTGTGCACAGCTAATTTTTTAAAATTTTTGTAGAGATGGGGTCTCACTATGTTGCCCAGGCTGGTCTGGAACTCCTGGGCTCAAGAAATCCTGTCTTAGCCTCCCAAAGTGCTGGGATTACAGGCCTGAGCCACTACATCTGGGCTACCTTTGTTGTTAATGCTATCACTGAGTAGTTACCTTGCCATGTTTTTCTTTTCCCCACCTTTATTGAGGTATGATTGACAAATAAAAATTGCATATATTTAAGATGTCCAATATGATGTTTTGATATACATATACATTGTGAGATGATAACCAGAATCAAGCTAATTAACATATTCATCACTTCACATAGTTACTATTTTGGAGAGTGTTGAGAACACTTCAGGTCCACTCTGTTGGCTAATTTCAAGCAGACAATACATCGTTACTAACTATATTTATCATCCTGTACATTAGGTCCCCAGAATTTATGGTATCTTGTAACTGAAAGTTTGTACTTTACCATATTTTAATATATGTCATGTGTATGGTTAAAAAGTCATTGTCTCCAGTCATATAACCCTAATGGGAAGATGCATTAGTTATCTATTGCTGCATAACAAATTACTCCAATATTTAGTGACTTAAAATAATAAACCTTGTTGAGTGGTGCTGATTCAGGCTCTCTCATGAGGTTGCAGTCAAGATGTCAAGTGAGTCTGCGGTCATTCGAAGGCTTGACTGAGGCTGGAGTGTCTGCTCCAAGCTCGCTCATGTGGCTGTTGGTCAGAGGCCCCAGTTCCTCCCCTTATGGGCCTCTCTGTGTGAGCTCCTTTGGCTTCCCCACAGCATGGCAACTGGGTTGAAAGGCCAAGCATTCTGAGTGACGGCACCAAACACAAGCCATGTTGTATTTTACAAGCTATCCTTGCAAGCTGCACTCTATCACGTCTATCACATTCGTTTGGTTCAAGGGATGGAAAGCAGTCTGAATTTTAATGAGGAGTGGCAAGGTTCTGGAAGAGAATGTGGAAATATAAAAATATTGCTGTTGCAAAACTTTTAGAAACTATTATCTGCTACACTGAATTTTCTAAATCATAGAGTACTCAGACCAGATAAGATCTCTAGAGATTCATCTAGGCCAGGACTGGAGCTAGAGAAAAGGGACAGAGTGGAGTAAAGACCAGTATGTAGCTTTTGATCAGCCTCTATGACATAAAGGTAAACAGTTTGGGCTTTCTTTCCAGTTGCATTTTAGCTACCATCTTTCTTAAATTCATTCCCATTTGATTAGGCTGGATGAAGACATGGTAATTCAAAGTCAAGAATTGTGTCTTCCTACTTGGTTTTCTTACTTCCGTGACCTCGTTTCTCAGGGAGATAATTAGAAGTTCGATGTTGAGCTCATCATTCTTTATTACTCAGCTGGACTGGCCCAAAATTTACCTTCAAAAGTGATTTTTGCTGGATAAAGTGATGATTGGAAATGAATGATATGAGATCACACCATATTATTTTTTCCAAATTCTGATTTCTAAGTATTTGCAGAATAGAAGTTCATTACAGAAATAATGTTTATATATAATATATTACATATAAATAGTGTATAATTATATTACATATAAATAATGTATAATTATATTACATATAAATAATGTATAATTATATTGCATATAAATCTATCACAAATGTGATACTTAAAAAAAATGATTGAGAGAAATAGCCCCTCTCTAATCTTACTCTTTTCCCCTCAACTTAGAGCTAGATGCAAAGTGTCTTTTAATCAATTCTGTCATGAAATGAAAAGCTCTCTCTTGGGATCATTGGGGTTCTGTGCTTTCAGTGTGCCTGATTAAGTGGAATTCTGGAAGAAGAGGTTTGATTTTTATGTAGAGGACAAGGCAAGTGAAGGACTAGAAAGACTCTATATCCCTGTCCTATTAATCAACCTGTCTCATTAGGCTGTCTATATTGCCAATAATTAATCCTGTCCTTGATTGACAAAAGCTGCACTATCTCTTCTTTATACATTTTTTGCTACCCATCAGATACTTCATTCAAAACTCACAGTAATTTATGCTGTGCATGAGTAATTCACTTTTATATAAAGCATCCTATAACAAGTTACCAATAACCACTTGGGTTTTAAGCTATACAGGGAATGTGTGTAACAAGTTAATGTATACATTATTATATATATTAATATTATATGTAATATATTATATATAAACATTATTTCTGTAATCAACTTCTGAAAATACTTAGAAATCAGAATTTGGAAAAAATAATATGATGTGATCTCATATCATTCATTTCCAATCATCACTTTATCCAGCAAAAATCACTTTTGAAGGTAAATTTTGGGCCAATCCAGCTGAGTAATAAAGAATGATGAGCTCAACATTGAACTTCTAATTATCTCCCTGAGAAATGAGGTCAGGGAAGTAAGAAAACCAAGTAGGAAGATAAAATTCTTGACTTTGAATTACCATGTCTTCATCCAGCCTGGTATATATATTATAGTATATATTTATATGTAATATAATATAATATAATATAATATAACCAGGAAGAAAAACAAATGGGAGGATGAAAGGGAAGATCCCCTCATACAGGAATATTGAAAACTTAGCCATTTAGAAACTTGCTTTTTTTTTTTTTTTTTTTTTTTTTTTTTTGAGACGGAGTCTGGCTCTGTCACCAGGCTGGAGTGCAGTGGTGCAATCTTGGCTCACTCTGCCTCCAGGGTTCAAGCGATTCTCTTGCCTCAGTCTCCCGAGTAGCTGGGACTATAGGCACAGGCCACCATGCCCAGTTAATTTTTATATTTTTAGTAGAGATGGGGTTTCACCATGTTGGCCAGGATGGTCTTGATCTCTTGACCTCGTGATCTGCCTGCCTTGGCCTCCCAAAGTGCTGGGATTACAGGCATGAGCCACTGTGCCTGGCTGCTAATTTTTTACTAAAGAATACGTAAAAATGTGGTTAAAAAGTCACACTCCTGAGAGGTTCATTACTTTGGAACATCACTTTCTGTGGCTTGTGTATAATTGCTATTGCTTGATATTGAACCATTTCTCTGCTGCAGCCTGCTCTACAAAGGCTGTCTTCATATTCCTGTCTTTCAAGGGCCCTATGGACATGAAACCACCCTCAACTTTGTGAAACCTGATCTTCACTCAATTCCTGGATCCACCTTCCTTTTGTCCCTTTCAGGATAGTTTCTTCTTTCCATTTCATAGGCTATGTTCTATGCTTTAGCCCACATTATCTTTTTCTTTATTCTTTGGAGCAATGCAACATTTATTGAGTATACGCTATGCACCATGACTGACAGAGATGAAAGAAACCGTCTCTGCATTCAAGAAACTAACGTGGTTGGGATAATAAGCTTTCTTTTGAAGATGCAAGTATCTATGTTTGGGTTACAGAAGAATCAGTTTTTCAAATATTATACATGGTCTTAATCCCATTACTTTCTATATTATCATCATCATGATCATGATCGTCATCATACCCACACCTTACAATTCTATACTACTTTCAGAATTCTGAGAGAAGACTTTTTCCTATTATCTCATTTGATTCTATGCCAGTTGTTTGTTTATATTTTCCTTTCTATATTATAGATTAATAAACTAAAACTTATAAAATATATCATAAAATTGTAACCTGGGAAGTATATTCTGGAGCTGAGATTAGAATCCATATTCCCTGATGCTTATCTATGTCCTCTTTCCACTAAACCACACTTTTTCACTTAACGATTAGCTAAGATCAATGCACTAAAATGGAGGAAATTGGTACTGGATAAAGGAGGAAATAATTTTGGATCTTGGCACAACATTAGAGATTCCAACAGTTCTGAGTGGAGGGTTCTGTGTTGTTTATGACTGTGTAAGGACAATGGTATCTGGTGGTACAGAGTTAAGGTAATGGGGTCAACTTTATCTATTAAAAATGTTTCTTAGGATCAAGCCTGGGCTCAAAGGCAAGAAGGAAAGCTTTCTCATTTCTACCTCTTTTTATTTTTTAACTTAACTGTAATGTTTTCTGCTCCTAGATCCTCAATCTTAAGGCCACTACTCTCTGTAGTTCTAATTTTCTTTTATATATAGGTTAAATAAACCCTTGTAGATCAATACAAGAACACAAACGCCATGTGTAATCTTGCTCCTAAGAAAAAAATTCATTTTGAGTTTTCAATGATCCATTCTCAAGGGGAATTTTCTCTCTTTCCTTGGCAAACACATCTTGTTCTTAATTTATGACTCAACTTACACATTCAAGGCAGCCTTTTGAAAAAATTTCTTTGTTTGCTGATTGGATTCTTAACTTCTGATATTCTGTCTTTTATTGTGATTCTCCCCCGTAACAGAAAGTTTTAGGCATAAGAAGTAATTATGGTGAGGCTACCAGTGCTCTCCACCAAGTATTTCAGGTTTTCTCCTTGCCCACATTTCAACACTGCACTTCCATGCTCCTTTGAAGTTTGCTGTGATCACATGATTTATTTAGAACAATGAAACAGGAACTTAAAATACCCAACAAAAAAACCCACAAATAATCCCATTAAAAAGTGGACAAAATAGACTTTACCACTACATAATATATGCATGTAAGAAACCTGTACTTACACCCCCTGAATATATAAAAATTAAAAAAATAAATTAAATAAAACATTATGCTAAGTGAAAGAAGCCAGTCACAAAGGACCATATTGTATAATTCTTTATATGAAATGTTTGGAATAGGCAGATCTATAGAGACAAAAAATAGATTACTGATTGCCTAAGGATAGGAGGATGGGAGAATTGGGGGGGACAACAATTAAGAATTGGAAGGGAGGGTAATAAAAATGGTCTGAAATTGCCTGTGGCGATGGATACACAATTCTTAATATTTTTAAAGCCATTAAATTGTATACTTTAAATGGGTGAATTGTATGTTATGTGAATTATATCTCAATAAAGTTATTTTTTAAAAAGTGGGTGAAGGACATGAATAGACATTTTTTTCCAAAAGAAGACATACGAATGGCCAATAAGCACATGAAAATAAGCTCATCATTAATCATCAGAGAAATGCAAATTAAAACCACAGTGAAATATCATTTTATACCAGTCAGAATGGCTATTATTAAAAAGACAAAAAATAACAGATGTTGGTAAGGATGTGGAGGAAAGGGAACTCTTATACATTGTTGGTGGGAATGTAGATTAGTACAATCTCTACGGAAAATGGTATGGAGAATTAAAAATATAATTACTATTTTTATTTGATCCAGCAATCCCACTAATGGTTGTGTATCTAAAGGAAAAGAACTCATTATACCGAAAACATAACAGCAGCTTTATGCTTATAGCAGCCCTATTCACAATAGCAAAGATATGGAATCAACCTGTGTCCATCAATGAATGATTGGATAAAGAAAAATGTATATCATTATTTATGACACAATAGAAGACTATTTATTCATAAATAAGAATGAAATCATGTCTTTTTCAGCAGCATGGGTGGAACTGGAGGCAATTGTTCTAAGTGAAACAAGTCAGGCACAAAGACATACCATGTGTTCTCATTCATAAGTGGGAATTAAATAAGGTGTACACATGAACGTAGCATGTGGAATGATAGACAATGGAGGGTGTGGAAGGGTGAGAGGGTAGGAGGGGAGTGGATGATGAGAAATTACTGAATGGGTACAATATATGTTACTTGGGTGATGGATACACTAAAAGCCCTAACTTCACCATCATGCAATCTATGGATGCAACAAAATTCCACTTGTATCTTATGAATATAAATAAACAAATAAGTAAATAAGAAAAAAAGAAGTCGTGAGTTCTGGGTAGAAGTCTCGAGAGCTCATCTCTGATTCTTCATGCTGTGTTGCTCTGTCAGTCTGACCAACAAAGCTCTGGCTTGATGGCTGCTCCATCAGCCCCCACTGCCAATGTGCAATGGACATGCAACATGAAGAACAGCTCTTGCTGTGTTAAGCCACTGACATGTTTAACTTATTTCTTACTACAACATAAGACAGCTTCTATGTCTTACCTAAATTCTAAAATCAACTAAAGAAGCAATGCTGTATGGTCAGTTAAAAATAGGCAGGAGAGGCTGGGCGTGGTGGCTCACACCTGTAATCCCAGCACTTTGGGAGGCCGAGGCAGGTGGATCACGAGGTCAGGAGATCGAGACCATCCTGGCTAACACGGTGAAACCCCATCTCTACTAAAAACACAAAAAATTAGCCGGGTGCAGGGGCAGGCGCCTGTAATCCCAGCTCCTCGGGAGGCTGAGGCAGGAAAATGGCATGACCCGGGAGGTGGAGCTTGCAGTGAGCCAAGACTGCGAGATTGCACCACTGCAGTCCGGCCTGGGCGAAAGAGCGAGACTCCTTCTCAAAAAAAAAAAAAAAAAAAAAATATATATATATATATATATATATATATAAAAATTAGCTGGGTGTGGTGGCACACACCTGTAATCTCAGTTACTCTGGAGGCCGAGGCAGGGGAATCGCTTGAACCTGGGAGGCAGAGGTTGCAGTGAGCTGAGATTGTGCCACTACACTCCAGCCTAGGTGACAGAGTGAGACTCAGTCTCAAAAAAAAAAAAAAAAAAAAAAAGGCAGGAGAAAGGACGACTGCCTTGCTATTTTGTTATGTATCAATCAACATGAGCACAGATGTGAATGTTTCCCTTTAAAATAATAGTGTGAGAGTGCTTCATTTTGTTTGCAATTTGAAGATATTGTGTCAATTCACCAAACTGCCCTTTCTAGAGACTTTAAAAATTGACTTCCTACAGGGCTCTAATCTCTGTACTGTTAAATACTGGTGTACTGACTTGGAGTATAGGTAACACTGTGTAATCATACAGAGTTATACTAAGGGATTCCTATCACCCTTCACTTTCCCTCCTTTATTTTTGCTCCCATTTTCTGACCATGCAAACATAAAGGCAGTAATTAGATCAAAGAAAGGAAATCTTGATTAATCACCACAGTTAAAGATTCATGACTTCTACATGAATATTAGCCACATCCAATTCCAGTGATTTAAAAGGAGAAAACTCTGTCATTGTCAATCATCAAATGTCAAATGTCTAAAATTACTTTATGTTATGAGTTTTTGAGTTTAATGGGAATCTTTCACCTTTCCTTTAACCTCTATTTTGGGAAGAAGCAATAAAAAAAAATTTAAAAATGAGGACTATATTTACATTGTGGCTTTGCCATTTTCTAGATTTTTTTACTTGGGACAAATTATTTAAACTCTTTGAACCTCAGTGTTCTCATCTGTGCAGATAACACTCACTTCAGAGAAGATGACGTACATACAACACATTAAACCTAGTGCCGCCACATAGCAGACATGAAAATCACTGTTTCCTTTTTCTTTTCTTCAGCTCAATATTTATTTTGTTATTATTTAGATTACATTTTAGAGTAAAGATATCAAAAAAGTCAAACTATAATGACTATTGATTTTATATTGTTAATATATTTTATACTAATATATATTTAAAATTTCTTTTACATTTCCAGATTTCAGACTGTGCCGATCTTTTGAGCACAAGGAAAATAGCAAACACCACCAAAGCAAATTAAATGTTAGAGGATAAATTGTTTTCCATGCAAAAGTATAATATCAGATAAATGCAAAGTTTTTTTTTCCTGTAAGACCCCTTTGTTTTATAACAATTATTCATAAGGCTCTATGCAATACTGGCAGAGTAATGAGTCCATTTCTGTGGAAAGATACTCATTTCTATTCAGCATGCTGTTCCCAAAGGAATTATGAATTGCTTTCCTAGTTTGAAAATACAGTTCATGAATCTCAAGGAAAACACATATAAGGAGTCAATAACTAACAGTTTACCTTTAGATATCTAGACAACTGATAAAATGGTTTGAAAAAAAACTTAAAAATGAAATAGAAATGAAAATGGAAATTATTGTTTTTTGTGGCTATCACTGAAATTCCCGCAGTCTCTTAGTAAGAAACCCTTCCTGGGATGGAGATAAAAGTGAAACTTGGGAGGTTGCTGTGGGAATCTGGAGAATCATTATGAAGCTGCTATTGACCATTCAGGTGTATAGTCTTCATCTTCTGACCAGTCTCATGTTTTCATGGGAAATTAATGACAGGAGTAATTCAGGGGGACCAAAAAGGGAATGCCACTGATTCTGGAGTATTATGTGCAGCCCCAGGGTTTGCAATCTGTTGGCCTGTAGACGGGTTGCACTTCTCAGACTTGTATACATTTTCTCTCTAACTTCTCATTGACTCAATCACTCCTTGTCTTGCACACCATTGCTACTACACTCGCTTAGGTTATTTGGCTCAAGGATGGGGTATTTGAGTTGAAAACCCATCTTCTCCTCTTTTCTTCTGTTACAGTGGAGGAGATGTCTCTCTTCTTATGGATGGCCAGCCTCTGCCCTTGTCTTCTGGACCCCACCTCCTCTCTACCATACAAGGCAAGTACTTTGTTCCTGCAGTTATGCCCTCTTTCTCCTGCTTCATCAGTCTCTCATCCTCTATTGGATATTTTCCATCAGCATAAAGACATGTTTTCTGTCATCCCATCTCCATTAAAACAATGCCCATTTGTCCCTTGGCCCCAAATCCTGCTCCTGTATGTGTTTCATTTGGGTGCTTAGTGGCTCCTGCTGGATACTGGGCAGTCCCTGCCAGGAAATTATACAGAGGTTGGCATGTATGACACATAGGCATTAATAGGAGATGAAAGAAAGTGTATTGTTTATACAGTAAACAGAAAAAGGATTTTCCACAGAGAAGGGCTCTTGCCCAGTCTGAAGTGAAGCAAGGTAAAGCAAGGTGAGTGACTTGGCTGGTATTCGTCAGATGGAGGCTGGAGTGGTGTGTGATGGGGACCTGCCGGTTGCCTGAGGTTTGTGTGCTTTGAACTTTCCCACCAGCACCACGAGAGTGAGCCCATGGCTTTTTTCTCCTCTTGCCCAGAGGCGGGTGGGGTGTGAAAGTGGTTGGGGCTGAAAGCATCGAAAGTGGAGTTTGTCTCTTTGTTCCATAGCCTTTTGCTCTTCCCTTCAATATCAAACTTCTCTACAAAGCCTCCATTTTTTTTTTTACCACCACTTACTTTTTAACTCATTTCCATTTAGCATTTTCTTTCCAATATTACACCAAATGCATTCTTGTCCAAGTCACATAGGCCTCCATGTCACCAAATCTAATATCCAGATTTCTGTTCTCATCTTACTAGACCACCCAGCAGTCTTTGACATATCAGATGACCTTATTCTTCTTGATACATTCTCTTCTGTTTTGGTGACACCACACTCTCCAGTTTTCCTCCTATTTCCCTGGTTGCTTTTCTCAGTCACCTTCACTTGATACACTTCTCTCTCTGATCTGAAAATTTTGGAGTCATTTAGGACTCTGCCCTCTTTTCTCTTTTATGTTGACCCCAGTGCCACAGCAGATATCGCTGCTATCTGTGGCTTTAAAGATCTATACGCTTGTGAAAGTTTATGTCTCCATATAGATATTTCATATGATTTCCAGGTTTAAAATCTAGGCTAATTCAAATTTCTGTTTGGACATCTCATAGATATCTGAAGCTTAAAATTCCTCAAGGAAAGTTTGATTTCCCTTCCAAAATATGTTCCTCCTATAATCTTCTCTATTTTAGTAAATGAGATCATTAAGCTTCCACAACCAAAGCTAGAAACCTAAAATCATCATGGATTTCTTCCATTCCCTCACCTCCCACATGCAGTCCATCAGCACATTTCATTTTCAACCCCAAAATATAGCTCATCCTGCTCACTCTGTCTAGGACAAGCCATCACCTGCCCTAAGCCATCATCACTCCTTTCCAGGTCTACTGTGGTGGCTTCCTAACTCCTCTCCTCATTGCCACTTATTCCCCTCCAATACAGCTCCTCAGAGCAGTCCGAGTGATATTTAAGAAATAAATCAGGTCACACCATTCTCCTGCTTAAACTTCTGTATTGGCTTATAGATACACTCAGAGGAAATTCCAACTCCTCATCCTGTCACACACGGTATCCTCAGTGTAGCTGACAATTGATTAGGTAATTAGGCTGCACTATACACTATTCCAAATGCTTTCCAGGCATTAATGTATTTAACATTCACACCAACTTTGTGATCTAAATACTATTATTACTCTAGTTTGTTGCAGAGGAAATGAACCCCAGATATGTTAAGTAACCTGCCTAAGTGGACACAACCTAAAAACAGTGGAGCCAGTATTCAAATCGAGGCCACCTGGCTCCAGAGCTCACCTTCTAACCACTACATTTTACTGTTTCTCATGAGAAAAGGCATGGATGAAGAAATGGGAATGATTATTCAGAGAGGCATGAAATAAATGACCATTCAACTATTCCCAAATTAACCTGGAGAAGCAAAGTCCTAGCATCACAGGCCAAGACTAAGAACTTTGGCTGCTCTCCTGGTTGTGGACCTGGGTTTAGCTTGAATGGTAATTGCCTTCTTTCCTTTCAACCCAAGCACACTGTCAGCATGGCAACCATGGATTTCAGCCTGAGAGTGTCGTGCTGCTTGCAGATGGCAGGAGAGGGCAGCAATGCCAAAATGAGACAGAGTGCATTGTAATATGCTACATCATTGCCATGGGCACTTAACAGAATTGAATTCACCTTCCTTGTCAAGGTATAAGGTATTGCCACTGTCCCCCAGCAACAACGTTGTGGCACACCTGCCAATTTCTGTCCTCTGTGACTAATCAATTTCACAGGTCATTCTGATTGGTCCTAAAATAGCAGATCACCAAATCTATCTGCACAACATTGATATTGAGACCTGCTGTGTGCAAGACAACATATGGAATGTAGATTGAATGAGGCCCGGTTCATGCCCTTAAGGCATGAGAAAGAGACACAGGCTTTCACTAAATATAGTAAAAGTCAGTATGTTAGAATGTTATAAAAAGTGTGCAAAATGCTGTCAGAGCACAGAGGAGGAATGGATTAATTCCGAAAGAATAAATGGGAAGGCTTAATGAAGTAGGTGATGGGCATTTATTAATTTAACAAATATATATTGAGTGCCTACTATATTTTGGGCTCTAAATGGGAGCCTCATCAATATTTCACTACATTAATTAACTTAGTTCATGTAGAAAATAAGAGATAATTCCTTGACTGCTCAAGTGCTTCCCAAGATTTGAAAAATTTTGACCAGTTTAGTAATTTGTCTTCTTTACAATGCCCACCTGTCTTGGTGGGGGAGAAAAGAAATAAGAGAGGAAGATCCAATTATTTCCGCTTTGTTTTGAAGCGCGATGTCCAGGAACACGCTGTTTTCAATCATCAGGTACTAAGACTGCCAGTGTACATGTAGTATTCTGGAAATCATGCTGGACCATGAAATAGTGATTGTTATAGGAAAATCGTCCTGTACACCTGCTGAAAAACATTTTGAAAGTAGTCTCTTTTGATTATTCTGTTTTAAATTTTTTCTTATTAGATGGCTAACTTGCTTTTCCTCCAAGGTCCTTTCAGTACATTCCATAATTACATAGTACCTTTGTGTAGTTGAGATGAAAATATCTGCTATGACATGCTCTTGAACTAGACATAATAGCTATTCTGGGAAGAAGTCAGGAGACACAAAAGGAAATAACTGCAAAGACAGTAGGTTGCATGAACAAAGCAACCTGAAGCTGATGTGTGACACAGTTAGAACACCATTCAAATTAAGTTCCTGACCTTCAGTACATATCTAGTTTTTTTGTAGGCTTTTGGATTTTGCTTTGGAGGAGAGGAGATACAGGGAGGAAGTTTGAGGAAAAGAGTCTTATAAATGCTGTTTTTTGAAGGTGATGCCATGGTCGGCACTGTTGCCTCCGTTCATAATTTCTAGGTCCACTATTTCATGAGAGTTCCAGATAGTGATGTTGATTCAGTTCATCTGGCTGGCAAGGAGTTCCCTCCCTCCCTCATTGGCCTCAAAGGTGTATGCTTGGGCACGTGGTTTGGTATAGTTTAGTAACTTCAGAAATCTAAACTCTCTAGACTTTGCACTCCTCCGTCTGTATGTAAGTACATTTTGCTCCCACCTCTTACACCTGAATATCTGTGGAATGGTCAGGAATCAAAACACAACACCACCACCAACAACAAAATGTAATTTTGAATGCTATGCATTGGTACAGAACACTTGTGATTCAGAAAGATCTGACTTTCAATCTCTATTAGTGCCCTAATGGGTAGCATGAACTTGGGAAAGTTGCTTAGTATCTCTAAGCCTCAGTTTCTTCACATGCACATCGAGAGACAAGTAAGACCTTATGGTGTTAAGAAGATCAAATGAGATAATTTATGTAGAAGAGTGCTTGGCACATGGTCAACACTTTGCTCAGCAGAGGGTGAAATGTAATGACTCTGAGCCCTAGGGTCACAATTAATCCTGATCATTTCTGCTGATGGTGCTGATTAGCCAGCTGAGTGGGGTAGTGAGACCATGTAATGCCACTCAGATCCAACTTAAAGAATCAGGTATTTATTCCTAAGAGATTGGTAGTGTTGGCCGCTGACAGCTCAAGACTACATTCCTTTCTGGGAATTGCCCTCTACTGATGGGTGCTCCCTTCCCAGGGACAGCCCACATTCAATGACTGGTTGCTGTTGGGTGGTACAAAGATCTGGCCCCTTTACTTCAATGACAGACACCCCTGAAGGGCTTCCCAGCTTTAGAGCTTCCTGAGTGATTGGCAAAGGCCACAGTTGCAACTGTGTCCCAGTTTGGCTTCTGCCTCTGTTTGGTCTTGATTTCCTTGCTCCCTCATAGTAGTTCCTGAGAACATATCCCATTAAACCTCCTTTAGGCACATCTCAGGATCCTAGAGTCTCTTTCCTCAGGAGCCCAAGGAAGATGCGGGGATCTCTGTTCGCCCATACCACTCATGGTGCATCTTTCTTGAAGGAAGGGGAACAAGGTACCACAGGTGAAGCTTCCCAGACTCCTGAAAGTCTACGGTGCTAACAGCAGTTCATAGACCGAAAACCAGATGACTATTTTGGTGGTGTCATCAAGACGGTTCTTTCCTTTGCTCTCTAAAATTTCCAGGCTTCTCCAAGCTTTTCTGTATTTTTTGTTCACGTAGTCTGATTCAACCCAGACTAATTAAATTCTTTACTTCATCTACCCTGGTGAGCAGGGTTAAGAGTTGAAGAGAAGACAACTGCTCCTGACATGAAGTCCACACACTCCTCTCTCTCACTGCTTTTTAAGAGGAAGTGACAGACACTTTACCAGGGCAGCATGAAGAGAACTGAATGAGGAATAGAATGTGAGTTTCAGAAAAGACTGCCTGTCAATCGGACTGTGATTTTGAAGTGACTTAGGTATTACCTAGCAAGGCCATGATAGATTTTTGAAAAAGTCACAGAAGCAAGCTCACATTTTGTTAGAGCTATAACTAACTTGAAACGATGCCAGATTGCCCAAAGTTAGCTAACTTCTAGGCTGCACCCAAGACTTCTAGCTTAGGAAGATCTCCTTGTTAAGTGAACAGGTTTAGATCAATCATATAAACAAGCCTTGTCCAATGTTTACTCACCACATGCAAGACACTTTTTGTCATTTGGGGTCTGTAAAGGATGATCCCTGCCTCTCACAAGGTTAGGGTTTGGCTGGGATCATGAAAGATATTGCATAAAAACTTCAATCAATGACATTAAATGGTCTGAAGGCAATTCTAAAATCATGATGGTTTTCAAATCATATGCTAGGAAGGCCACCATCACCATTTACTGCCTGTGGCACACACCTATGTAAGGTGAGCAGATTTCTTGGTATGCCAGCCAGCTCAACTGAGTATTCTTACCCCCAAAAGCAGAAAGCTAGGTTTTTTGTTTGCTTATATTCTTGAATATCCAAATATGTATCTGAGACAATTAAGGGCAAAGTGACTGTAGCGTTCTAGTCAGTGTCTGGTTTGATTTAAAAAATGTCCAGCAACTAAAAACCTCAAATGTCAGGGAAAAACGTTTGTTTTCACATAGCAGTATTTCCTTTGGTAATCTGCCATGCAAGTAGTCAGCAACTATTGGACTCTTAAATCTTTCCAAGTGTTATGTGTTACAGAAAATAGAAAAGTTATTAAATGTATGCCTATAGGGAAATGTGAATCACAAAATTGAATCAACTAGAATTAAAAGCTTCATATTTTATATGATTTATATTTAGATTAGCATCTTAAAAAATAAATTTATTAAAAGAATAAAACAGTGAGTAAAGTCATCTTCAGGCATTAGAAGGTCTCCTTAGCTTTCAAAATATAGTCTGCCTCCAGAAGCATTGCTAATCGTGCAGGAATGGATTATAAATCTTGTATGGAATTGGGGCCATGTTGATTAACCAAATAGAAACATTTTTTAAAGAAAAATATTTTAGGCCGGGCATGGTGGCTCACACCTGTGATCCCAGCACTTTGGGAGGCTGAGGCGAGTGGATCACCTGAGGTCAGGAGTTCAAGACCAGCCTGGCCAACATGGTGAAACCCCGTCTCTACTAAAAATACAAAAAATAGCTGGGTATGGTGGTGGAATCCTGCAATTCCAGCTACTCAGGAGGCTGAGGTGGGAAAATTGCTTGAACTCGGGAGGTGGAGGCTGCAGTGAGCCGAGATTGTGCCACTGCACTCCTGGCCAACAGAGCGAGACTCTGTATATTAAAAAAAAAGAAAAATATTTTATATTACAGTGTTTTAACAGCTCGTTGCTGTTCATTTTGAAGCAGGATTTCTTCTTGTAAAGTAAAACTTTATCTCAAATCCCAATTTACAAAACAAGAAAAAAAAATCATGCTTTGGTAAAATACATTTTCTAAAATTTACTTCATAAAATGCATTTGAATATCCTAATTTTAGCTTCCTTGATAACCACAAACATTTAATTCAGTACCTAAATTTTTATTTATTTGTGTTAGCTTCATAATATGGAAAAAATTGACATTCATACAGATTAGCTGAATATAACCTTTTTAAAACAGCATGCAATCACAGTGTACTTTTCAAGTAGGTATGAGAAGAGATGTTATATTTAGAGGTTTCTCACAAAACCTTTTAACCGTGCAATAAGCATTAACATATTAGTTTTCTCTAATGTACTATAATTTGGGATTGATGTGTGTATGTTGTTGCAATAGTTTTCTTTTCTTAAATAGATTTGCTTTTTAGAACAGTTTTAGGTTCACAGCCAAGTTGAGAGGAAGGGACAGAAATCCCATATATCCCTTGATCCCACACATGCATAGCCTCCACCATTATCAACAGTCCCCACCAGAGTTGTACATTTATTGCAATTGTTGACGCTACATTGACACTTCATAATCACCTAAAGCCCACAGTTTACATTAGGGTTTACTGCTAGTACTGTACATTTTATGGGTTTGAATTAATGCATAATGGCATGTATTCACCATTATACTATCATATGGAGTATTTTCACTACCTTCAAAATCCTCTGCCCTCTGCCTATTCACTCCTTCCTTGCCTCTAATCCTTGTCAATCACTAATCTTTGTACTGTGTGTGTAGCTTTACTGGAATGTCATATAGTTGGTATTATAGATTATTTAGGCTTTTCAGATTGCCTTCTTTCTTTCAGTAATGTGCATTTATGTTTCCTTCATGTTTTTGCATGGCTTGATAACTCATTTTTTTTTAATTTATTTTTTGAGACCGAGTCTCCCTCTGTCGGCCAGGCTAGAGTGCAGTGGTGTGATCTCAGCTCACTGCAACCTCTGCCTCCCAGGTTCAAGTGATTCTCCTGCCTCAGCCTCCCAAGTAGCTGGGATTACAGGCATGTGCCACCACACCTGGCTAATTTTTGTATTTTTAGTAGAGACAGGTTTTCACCATGTTGGCCAGGCTGGTCTCGAACTCCTGACCTCAGGTGATCTGCCCACCTTGGCTTCCCAAAGTGCTCAGATTACAGGCGTAATCAATTACAGCCACTATGCCCAGCCAACTCATTTATTTTTAATGCTGAATAATATTGTCTGGATATACTCCAGTTTATTTGTCTATTCATCTTCTAAAGGACATCGTGGTTGCTTCCAAGTTTTAACAACTAGGATTAAAGCTGCTATAAACATCTGTGTGCAGATTTTGTGTGGATATGTTTTCAACTCTTGGGGAAAATATGAAAAAAATGAGATTGCTGGATTGTATGATAAGAGTATATTTAGTTTTGTAAGAAACTGCCAAACTCTATTTTGTAATGGTTTTTAAAATTAGTTTAAAACAAAAATATAAGATTTCAATGACATATTTATAGATTTCTGAAGCACTTCTTTCAAGGATAGGCAAATCTCTGCTATAGTGCATAATAAAAATCAAAGCAGTAAGAATGTGGAGCAACAGAAACTCTCATTTATTCCTGGTGGGAATGCAAAATACTAGTCACTTTGCAAGACAGTTTGTCAAAAAATAAAAATTAAAAAAAATCAAAACACTGCTACCTACCCCAAGAGACTGAATGAAGAAACATATAAAAATATTATGGTTAGATGTAAATTAGATCTTTTGTCAATGATAGTTCTTATTTTATTTATTTAAAAAATCTGACTCTACAAGTTACTTTCAGTGTCATCTAGGACCATTTATTTAACCTAAATAAAATGTATTTTTCCCATTCATAAATTGAAAGTAACAGATGCATAATGAGTTGTCATGAAAAGAGTAAATTAATATATGATATATACTCTCTCCTTTCTTCCTTTCAATTGTAGACTATTATTAATATTAATATTATTATTAACAGAATTATAAACTCTATTAATTATCTGTATCATCCTTCCCCTGCTCCACACAGTGAGCAAGAAAAAAATTTCTTTGTAATGAAAGTCTTTACAGAAGCATCTCGAAGGGGAGCACAGTATATTCTATTGTGTTTCTTACATTTTATCCTAAACATTTATATCTAAATCATTAAAATTTAATTAAATTAATAAAAAAATTTTTTAAATGAAAATTGGATCACCTTTAAGAGAAAGACATGAAACTCAAAAGGCTGTGTTTACAGCTCCCTGCAGCTCTTCTCAGTGTAGATGGCATACAATAGTCTCTGAAAACAAACCCCTTAACCTGGGACGCCCCAGAAGTTCTTTACCCATTACATACAAGGTAAAAGTCTGGCAGTTATATTTGACTTCTCTTTTTTTTACTCTCATATCAATCAATTGCCAAGCCCTGGCAATGTTCATGCTTAATCCCAACGTCTACTACCTAGTTAGGCTTTTATTATGTCCTTCCTGGATTAAACTAATAACCTCCAATTCCATGCTTGCCACCTTCCACTAATCTGAATGAGTACCACCCTCTTTCTGAACACACATCGATGCCTCAGGTGTTGCCTATGGAGTGAAGTCCAAGCTTCCAGAATTTGGCCCTTGCATCTTCTCAGGCTTATTTTTCACTGTTCTTCACATCAAATTTATTCCTGTTCGACACTGAACTGCTTGTAGTTCTGGTACACATCACAGGGTTTCATTTTTATGTCCTTGAATTTCTTCCTTCCTTCATCTGGATAACCCAGCTCAGGCGTAAGTTATTTCCAGAGCTTCTTTTCTGAGTGCGATCCCCTCTCCCTACTCAACCTCTTTCAAAATTAATTTAGGTGCACCTTCTCTAGGTCCTATACATCCCTATTCATTTCTTATCATCTTACCTAGGATAGGACATTGGGATACTCTCTGTTTAGGTGTCGGTATCCGTCTATCAAGTCCTTGAAGAAAAAGCAAGTGTCTGATTGACTCAGTGTCCAGCATTCTTTTTGGTCCCTAGGGGACAGAGAAAAACGTGTGTTTCACTCATAAGATAAATGAAAGCACGGGTTGCCAATAGTCCCACTCTTTCTCAGTGTAATCAGGAGTTAGTCAATAATGTATTACATCTACCGACACTTGAGGTTTGCTGATTGCTGATTTTTAAGCACAAACTATTCAGCTTTTCTTTTGCCCTGAGGTTTGTCTTTATAGGACCCACACAAAAAACAAATTTGGGTAATCACACTCATCCTTTATAGTAGTGGAAGTTTCTGTTTATTGGAACTAAACAATTATGGATGTCTGCATGTGTCCCTGTGCCCCAGTAGGTGGCCTAGTTAATGGGGAAAGCATAAAGTTTAATTGATGGGAATAGTCCATTGTATAATTTGACTTCTTCAGCCAGAATTTTATTGGCAAGCTCAGTAGGACACCCAAGGCCGACCGTATCTTTACATTCCTGAACATATACTGAGGACTTCTTGAGACTATGGAAATGTACCAGTATAATTGTAGGAGATGAGCGCATAGGAGATTTACATGAAAGAGGGATTTAAAAGCTTCCTGTTATTCTCCTACCAAACTTTGGTGAATCTGGATACTGTAAGCCTCTGATTATACTGTAATAGGAGTATATATGAACTGGAAAAGGTCAAAAAATGACAACTCAGATTCCTCTAGAAATGAAAAGGTTTACAATAGGTTTGCTTTCCAAGCCAAACAAAACCCATGACTAAGAAATGCTGTCTATGGTTCAAGGAAATGTTTGGAAATAGACATATTTTCTTTTCCTCTTTTTTTTTTTTTTTGAGACGGATTCTCATTCTGTTGCCCAGGTTGGAGTGCAGTGGCGCGATCTCGGCACTGCAACCTCCACCTCCCGGGTTCAAGCAATTCTCTGCCTCAGCCCCCCAAGTAGCTGGGATTACAGGTGCGTGCCACCATGCCCAGCTAAGTTTTGTATTTTTCGTAGAGATGGGGTTTCACCACCTTGGCCAGAATGGTCTTAACCTCCTGACCTCGTGATCCACCCACCTTGGCCTCCCAAAGTGCTGGGATTACAGGCGTGAGCCACCGCACCCGGCCACGTGTTTTCTTTTTCGTACCTATTACCATGTAACGTACTATATAATTTACTTTTTATCTTGTTTATATCTGTTTCTTCCTCTGCAATGGAAGCTCCATGAAGGTAAGCGTTTTGTTCTGCCTCATATGCTCTAGTATCTCCAATGCTTAGAATAGTGTGGGTAAAATGATAATTCCTCAATAAATATGTTCTGAATGAATTATTTAATAGGTTAGTAAGATACATTAAAGTGATAGCAAATACTATTGAGAATTGCATAATGGAGAATAGTTAATTCCACATTCTGTGATGCCTGTGGTAGTATAACTATTCACTTTCAAAGTAATTAATTCATTTTACATCTGGAACTTAAGATAATTATCAAATTTGGAAATATTTGAAATAAATTCAAGTATTTGCTGAGCAAAAATACTGAACCAGGCACTGTACCATTGTACTTTTAGATTCTTCTTATTTCAGTATCACCCTCAGCCTGGAATTGTTCTATTATATATTATCATATCTCCATAAAAATAAGCATTTCCATTTTAAATATTGTAGGCAAGATTTGCTTAAACTATGAATTGAAAATATAATGAAAACTATTTACTAAATCTGAAATCGACTCATATTTCCTTTTTTTCTCAAGCCTCAAATAAAATAAGCAGCTATTGCACTTACATCTATAAAAAACAAAAACACCTAGCAAATTAGTTTAACTAGCAATATCACAATATTCTCAATAGAATTGTTTAATTTATTGAAAGATTTTACTGGAAAAGGAACTTCTCTAGTTAGGTAATTAATGTAGACCAACATCCTTTTAAGTAGTAATTTCCTTAAAGTATATTTCTTTCTTTTTCTATATGATCCTTTTCTATTTTTGAAAGGCTCAAAGTACTATTGTTTCATGTTATATAGATACATGAAACCTTAGTCTGTAAAAATGATTAATCAAGGGAAAAAGATATTACAATATATTATTGTGCATTAAAGAATTTTAAGGTGCCAGCTCCTCGGGAAGCTGAGGCAGGAGAATTGCTTGAACCCGGGAGGTGGAGGTTGCAGTGAGCTGAGATCATGCCACTGCACTCTAGCCTGGGTGACAGAGCAAGACTCCATCCCGGAAAAAAAAAAAAAAGAAGAATTTTAGGGCTAACTGAACATAATTACTTTATTCTCTGTGCTTATTTTCTAAATTGCCCAAATAATTACAAAACTTTTCATAGAGTTTCAGTGAAAGAAGAAACTATGAAGGCCGTTTAACAGATATGAAATCTGAGGCCCAGAACGCACTTTGCTTAAAAATATAGAATTAATCACTGCCAAAGCTCAGATCGTAAGAAAGATGTCAGATTTGAAAGATTGTATATTAACAAATAGAACATCATTAGAAATAAACATTCAGGAAAAAAAATCTAACCTATTTAACCTATTTAAATAGATGGCTTGAATGTAACAGTGTACTGGCATCATTTTTGGCAAAACCAAATTACATGGCTAAAATAATCTCTTTAGGTTCATTAAATTCTAAAAAGCACAAGTAGTTAATATGTGTTAATTGCTGTTCAGTAAGTAAATATTGTTAAGTATTACTAGAAATATATTTTAAGGAAATTAATACTTAAAAGGATGTTGGTCTATACTGATACCTTACTAGGTAAGTTTCTTCTCCAATAAAATCTTTCATTAAATTAAACAGAGATTCTATTGAGAATATTGTGATATTGCTGGTTAAACTGATTTGCTAGGTGTTTTTGTTTTTTGCATATCTGAATGTGATAGCTGATTATTTATTCAGGGCTTGAAAGAAAAAAAGGGCATTTTCCCTTCAATTTTCATTTAGGAAGAAATACCTTTAAAGGAAGAAAGGAAAAGTGTAATGTAATAATATCGTTGTTCTGGGTCAAATGGGCTCAATACGTGGGCTACAATATATTTCTAACTATACATACAGAATGCTTCAATTGTCTTGTTGCGCAGAGAAGAAAACAAATTTTGCATTATAAATTATGTCTACTGTTTTTGCCCACTTTCTTTTTTAATGCATATATTCATTTTGTGATAGAATCAAATAGTCAACACTATTTGCAGATGGAACAATCATTTTTTTCTTTTCAAAACCGAAAGTAAAAATCCATTTAGCTTTGCTCCCATTAAGGTTATGGAGGCAAACTAATTTTCCTTTTTTTTCTAAAATTGTACTGAGCAAACATGCTGTAGTATATAAAAGAGTTATTATTAACATATGTAAAACAACATCAACAATCCAAATGGACTATAGTAAGTATGGTGACTGTGAATAATGGCAATTATGAGGATCCATATGCAATTATTTGTTATATTCCTTCAAAAATTATATAACATGAGTATATTTGATACATTATTTTAAAATCTTGGATTAAGAGTCGGGGGGCTCATGTCTATAATTCCAGCACTTTGGGAGGCCAAGGCAAGCTGATCATTTGAGCCCAGAAGGTTGAGATTAGCCTGCGCAATGTGGTGTAACCTCATCTCTACAAAATGTACAAAAATTAGCCAGGCATGGAGGCACACCACCAGTCCCATCTACTCGGGAGGCTGACGTGGGAGGATTGCTTGAGCCTGGGAGGTCAAGGCTTCAGTGAGCCATGAATGTACCACTGCACTGCAGCCTGGGCAACAGAGTGAGACCCTGTCTGAAAATAAATAAATAAATAAATAAATAAATAAATAAATAAATAAAACAGGTTTATGTAAAGTAAAAACTAAAAGCTCCCCCATTATACTTGTCCACACAAGTTTACTCCTCAGCCAGAATATGCTAATAACCTTTGGCTATAAGGTTTTGATAAAGGTATTTTCAGACCACTTTTTATTCATTTATATGCCTGTATTTATATATTTGGAGGTTTGGACAATGCTGAATATAAATACTATGCATATTAATGAGCACAAATATTTTCTTTTTGTATTGTTCTTACTCTTGGTTTTTTACTTGAAAATGTCTTGGAGATATTTTTATACATCATTACGTATAGGTTCTCTAGGTTCTTTTACTGGCTCGTGCTTGTTCATTGAATGCAATTTATATAGTTTCTAAATATATTTTAAGGATTTCCTTTTTTCTTTCTTCTTGATTTTATGAAACAATGGATGAATTTTCATGACTTCTATTTCCTTTCTATGAATCCAGTTTATGATGTCTGTAACAAGACTATTGAACTTAAAGAAGACTGTATAGGAGATACTGTGCATAAGCTATTATATTTCATGAATTGTGATTTTAGAAAAGTCTCATTTTTCAGTACAGATGAATAACACTTTGTAGAGTTCATATTATTAGGAGTTGTTGAGTAGAGCCCTGGCTGATTTGATTGCCTACCAAATCAGGTTTAAAAGCTTATTAAGTGATTACTGGATTTGAAAGCCTATCAAATAATTATCATACTTTCTGATTATTATTAATATATATTTATTCTGAAAATTTTGGAAAATATAGCAAACATAGTGATTTCACCACTCAGACATAACTTATGTTATCCTTTTGGTGCATTTTCCCAAAATTGTTCTGTAGGTATATATCATTGTAGACATATAAGCTCAGCTTCTAAAACTAGGCCTCCTGTTCATATTCTAGCTCTGCTACTTGTTAGTTATGTGTTTTTGAGTAACTTCCATAACTGTTCTAAACCTCACTTTCTTCACCGGTAGGATGGGGAGAATAATATAACCTATGTCATACAGTTGTGAGAATCTAATGAAATAAATACATTCAAATAACTAATAATGAATAAATACATTCAAATAACTAATAATGAATAAATACATTCAAATACTAGCATCTAGCATGTGTTCCATAAATAAATTATTGTGTAAACAATTTGGAACATACTGCATATAATTTGGTACCTTTTCTTCTCATTTAATATGTCCTGAACATTTCTGCAGGTGATTGGTAGTCTTCTTGATTGTTAATTATTTTTAATGACAAAATGGTATACTAGCACGTGAATGTATATTTCATATAACATTGTTTCCAATTTCAATCCATTGTTATTGGACAGTTCAATAAGTTAAAAGTTTTTTACTTTTATTTTTATTTTTTTATTTTTTATTATTATACTTTAGGTTTTAGGGTACATGTGCACAATGTGCAGGTTTGTTACATAGGTATCCATGTGCCATGTTGTTCTGCTGCACCCATTAACTCGTCATTTAGCATTAGATATATCTCCTAATGCTGTCCCTCCCCCCTCCCCCCACCCCACAACAGTCCCCGGAGTGTGATGTTCCGCTTCCTGTGTCCATGAGTTCTCATTGTTCAGTTCCCACCTATGAGTGAGAACATGCGGTGTTTGGTTTTTTGTCCTTGCGATAGTTTACTGAGAATGATGTTTTCCAGTTTCATCCATGTCCCTACAAAGGACACGAACTCATCATTTTTTATGGCTGCATAGTATTCCATGGTGTATATGTGCCACATTTTCTTAATCCAGTCTATCGTTGGACATTTGGGTTGGTTCCAAGTCTTTGCTATTGTGAATAGTGCCGCAATAAACATATGTGTGCATGTGTCTTTATAGCAGCATGATTTATAGTCCTTTGGGTATATACCCGGTAATGGGATTGCTGGGTCAAATGGTATTTCTAGTTCTAGATCCCTGAGGAATCGCCACACTGACTTCCACAATGGTTGAACTAGTTTACAGTCCCACCAACAGTGTAAAAGTCTTCCTATTTCTCCACATCCTCTCCAGCACCTGTTGTTTCCTGACTTTTTAATGATGGCCATTCTAACTGGTGTGAGATGGTATCTCATTGTGGTTTTGATTTGCATTTCTCTGATGGCGAGTGATGATGAGCATTTTTTCATGTGTTTTTTGGCTGCATAAATGTCTTCTTTTGAGAAGTGTCTGTTCATGTCCTTCACCCACTTTTTGATGGGGTTGTTTGTTTTTTTCTTGTAAATTTGTTGGAGTTCATTGTAGATTCTGGATATTAGCCCTTTGTCAGATGAGTAGGTTCCAAAAATTTTCTCCCATTCTGTAGGTTGCCTGTTCACTCTGATGGTAGTTTCTTTTGCTGTGCAGAAGCTCTTTAGTTTAATTAGATCCCATCTGTCAATTTTGGCTTTTGTTGCCATTGCTTTTGGTGTTTTAGACATGAAGTCCTTGCCCACGCCCATGTCCTGAATGGTATTGCCTAGGTTTTCTTGTAGGATTTTAATGGTTTTAGGTCTAACATTTAAGTCTTTAATCCATCTTGAATTAATTTTGTATAAGGTGTAAGGAAGGGATCTAGTTTCAGCTTTCTACATATGGCTGGCCAGTTTTCCCAGCACCATTTATTAAATAGGGAATCCTTTCCCCATTTCCTGTTTTTGTCAGGTTTGTCAAAGATCAGATAGTTGTAGATGTGTGGTATTATTTCTGAGGGCTCTGTTCTGTTCCATTGATCTATGTCTTTGTTGTGGTACCAGTACCATGCTGTTTTAGTTACTGTAGCCTTGTAGTATAGTTTGAAGTCAGGTAGCGTGATGCCTCCAGCTTTGTTCTTTTGGCTTAGGATTGACTTGGTGATGCGGGCTCTTTTTTGGTTCCATATGAACTTTAAAGTAGTTTTTTCCAATTCTGTGAAGAAAGTCATTGGTAGCTTGATGGGGATGGCATTGAATCTATAAATTACCTTGGGCAGTATGGCCATTTTCACGATATTGATTCTTCCAACCCATGAGCATGGAATGTTCTTCCATTTGTTTGTATCCTCTTTTATTTCATTGAGCAGTGGTTTGTAGTTCTTCTTGAAGAGGTCCTTCACATCCCTTGGAAGTTGGGTTCCTAGGTATTCTATTCTCTTTGAAGCAATTGTGAATGGGAGTCCACTCATGATTTGACTCTCTGTCTATGATTGGTGTACAAGAATGCTTGTGATTTTTGCACATTGATTTTGTATCCTGAGACTTTGCTGAAGTTGATAATCAGCTTAAGGAGATTTTGGGCTGAGACAATGGGGTTTTCTAGATATACAATCATGTCATCTGCAAACAGGGACAATTTGACTTCCTCTTTTCCTAATTGAATACCCTTTATTTCCTTCTCCCATCTGATTGCTCTGGCCAGAACTTCCAGCACTATGTTGAATAGGAGTGGTGAGAGAGGGCATCCCTGTCTGGTGCCAGTTTTCAAAGGAAATGCTTCCAGTTTTTGCCCATTCAGTATGATATTGGCTGTGGGTTTGTCATAGATAGCTCTTATTATTTTGAGATACATCCCATCAATACCTAATTTATTGAGAGTTTTTAGCATGAAGGGTTGTTGAATTTTGTCAAAGGCCTTTTCTGCATCTATTGAGATAATCATGTGGTTTTTGTCTTTGGTTCTGTTTATATGCTGGATTACATTTATTGATTTGCATATGTTGAACCAGCCTTGCATCCCAGGGATGAAGCCCACTTGATCATGGTGGATAAGCTTTTTGATGTGCTGCTGGATTCGGTTTGCCAGTATTTTATTGAGGATTTTTGCATCAATGTTCATCAAGGATATTGGTCTGAAATTCTCTTTTTTGGTTATGTCTCTGCCAGGCTTTGGTATCAGGACGATGCTGGCTTCATAAAATGTGTTAGGGAGGATTCCCTCTTTTTCTATCGATTGGAATAGTTTCAGAAGGAATGGTACCAGTTCCTCCTTGTACCTCTGGTAGAATTTGGCTGTGAATCCATCAGGTCCTGGACTCTTTTTGGTTGGTAAGCTATTGATTATTGCCACAATTTCAGAACCTGTTATTGGTCTATTCAGAGATTCAACTTCTTCCTGGTTTAGTCTTGGGAGGGTATATTTGTCGAGGAATTTATCCATTTCTTCTAGATTTTCTAGTTTATTTGCATAGAGGTGTTTGTAGTATTCTCTGATGGTAGATTGTATTTCTGTGGGATCGGTGGTGATATCCCCTTTTTCATTTTTTATTGCATCTATTTGATTCTTCTCTCTTTTCTTCTTTATTAGTCTTGCTGGTGGTCTATCAATTTTGTTGATCTTTTCAAAAAACCAGCTCCTGGATTCATTAATTTTTTGAAGGGTTTTTTGTGTCTCTATTTCCTTCAGTTCTGCTCTGATTTTAGTTATTTCTAGCCTTCTGCTAGCTTTTGAATGTGTTTGCTCTTGCTTTTCTAGTTTTTTTAATTGTGATGTTAGGGTGTCCATTTTGGATCTTTCCTGCTTTCTCTTTTGGGCATTTAGTGCTATAAATTTCCCTCTACACACTGCTTTGAATGTGTCCCAGAGATTCTGGTATGTTGTGTCTTTGTTCTCGTTGGTTTCAAAGAACATCTTTATTTCTGCCTTCATTTCATTATGTACCCAATAGTCATTCAGGAGCAGGTTGTTCAGTTTCCATGTAGTTGAGCGGTTTTGAGTTAGTTTCTTAATCCTGAGTTCTAGTTTGATTGCACTGTGGTCTGAGAGACAATTTTTTATAATTTCTGTTCTTTTACATTTGCTGAGGAGAGCTTTACTTCCAAGTATGTGGTGAATTTTGGAATAGGTGTGGTGTGGTGCTGAAAATATGTATATTCTGTTGATTTGGGGTGGAGAGTTCTGTAGATGTCTATTAGGTCCACTTTGTGCAGAGCTGAGTTCAATTCCTGGATATCCTTGTTAACTTTCTGTCTCGTTGATCTTCTAATGTTGACAGTGGGGTGTTAAAATCTCCCATTATTATTGTGTGGGAGTTTAAGTCCCTTTGTAGGTCACTGAGGACTTGCTTTATGAATCTGGGTGCTCCTGTGTTGGGTGCATATATATTTAGGATAGTTAGCTCTTCTTGTTGAATTGATCCCTTTACCATTATGTAATGGCCTTCTTTGTCTCTCTTGATCTTTGTTGGTTTAAAGTCTATTTTATCAGAGACTAGGATTGCAACCCCTGCCTTTTTTTGTTTTCCATTTGCTTGATAGATCTTCCTCCATCCCTTTATTTTGAGTCTATGTGTGTCTCTGCACGTGAGATGGGTTTCCTGAATACAGCACACTGATGGGTCCTGACTCCTTATCCAGTTTGCCAGTCTGTGTCTTTTAATTGGAGCGTTTAGCCCATTTACATTTAAAGTTAATATTGTTATGTGTGAATCTGATCCTGTCATTATGATGTTAGTTGGTTATTTTGCTCGTTAGCTGATGCAGTTTCTTCCTATCCTCGATGGTCTTTACAATTTGGCATGTTTTTGCAGGGGCTGGTACCGGTTGTTCCTTTCCATGTTTAGTGCTTCCTTCAGGAGCTCTTTTAGGGCAGGCCTGGTGGTGACAAAATCACTCAGCATTTGCTTGTCTGTAAAGTGTTTTATTTCTCCTTCACTTATGAAGCTTAGTTTGGCTGGATGTGAAATTCTGGTGTGAAAATTCTTTTCTTTAAGAATGTCAAATATCGGCCCCCACTCTCTTCTGGCTTGTAGAGTTTCTGCTGAGAGATCAGCTGTTAGTCTGATGGGCTTCCCTTTGTGGGTAACCCGACCTTTCTCTCTGGCTGCCCTTAACATTTTTTCCTTCATTTCAACTTTGGTGAATCTGACAATTATGTGTCTTGGAGTTGCTCTTCTCGAGGATTATCTTTGTGGCGTTCTCTGTATTTCCTGAATCTGAATGTTGGCCTGCCTTGCTAGATTGGGGAAGTTCTCCTGGATAATATCTTGCAGAGTGTTTTCCAACTTGGTTCCATTCTCCCCGTCATTTTCAGGTACACCAATCAGACGTAGGTTTGGTCTTTTCACATAGTCCCAAATTTCTTGGAGGCTTTGTTCATTTCTTTTTATTCTTTTTTCTCTAAACTTCCCTTGTCACTTCATTTCATTCATTTCATCTTCCATCAGCGATACCCTTTCTTCCAGTTGATCGCATCTGCTACTGAGGCTTCTGCAATCTTCGCGTAGTTCTCGAAACTTGGCTTTCAGCTCCATCAGCTCCTTTAAGCCCTTCTCTCCATTGGTTATTCTAGTTATCCATTCTTCTAATTTTTTTTCAAAGTTTTTAACTTCTTTGCTATTGTTTTGAATTTCCTCCCGTAGCTCAGCGTAGTTTGATCATCTGAAGCCTTCTTCTCTCAACTCGTCAAAGTCATCCTCCATCCAGCTTTGTTCCGTTGCTGGTGAGGAACTGCGTTCCTTTGGAGGAGGAGAGGTGCTCTGTTTTTTAGAGTTTCCAGATTTTCTGCTCTGTTTTTTCCCCATCTTTGTGGTTTTATCTACTTTTGGTCTTTGATGATGGTGATGTACAGATGGGTTTTTGGTGTGGATGTCCTTTCTGTTTGTTAGTTTTCCTTCTACCAGACAGGACCCTCAGCTGTAGGTCTGTTGGAGTTTACTAGAAGTCCACTCCAGACCCTGTTTGGCTGGGTGTCAGCAGCGGTGGCTGCAGAACAGCGGATTTTCGTGAGACCACAAATTCAGCTGTCTGATAGTTCCTCTGGAAGTTTTGTCTCAGAGGAGTACCCGGCCGAGTGAGGTGTCAGTCTGTCCCTACTCGGGGGTGCCTCCCAGTTAGGCTGCTCAGGGGTGAGGGACCCACTTTAGGAGGCAGTCTGTCCGCTCTCAGATCTCCAGCTGTGTGCTGGGAGAACCACTACTCTCTTCAAAGCTGTCAGTCAGACAGGGACATTTAAGTCTGCAGAAGTTCCTGCTGAATTTTTGTTTGTCTGTGCCCTGCCCCCAGAGGTGGAGCCTACAGAGGCAGGCAGGCCTCCTTGAGCTGTGGTGGGCTTCACCCAGTTCGAGCTTCCTGGCTGCTTTGTTTACCTAAGCAAGCCTGGGCAATGGCAGGCGCCCCTCCCCCAGCCTCGCTGCCACCTTGCAGTTTGATCTCAGACTGCTGTGCTAGCAATCAGCGAGACTCCGTGGGCATAGGACCCTCCGAGCCAGGTGGGGGACACAATCTCCTAGTGTGCCGTTTTCCAGGCCCATTGGAAAAGCGCAGTATTAGGGTGGGACTGACCCGATTTTCCAGGTGCCATCTGTTACCCCTTTCTTTGACTAGGAAAGGGAGCTCCCCGACCCCTTGCGCTTCCCGAGTGAGGCAATGCCTCGCCCTGCTTCGGCTCGCGCACAGTGCCCTTCACCAACTGTCCTGCACCCACTATTTGGCACTCCCTAGTGAGATGAAACCGGTATCTCAAACAGAAATGCAGAAATCACCTGTCTTCTGTGTCGCTCAGGCTGGGAGCTGTAGACTGGAACTGTTCCTATTCGGCCATCTTGGCTCCACAAGTTAAAAGTTTTATGCTGTTGAAATAACAAACAACATTTGTAGATAGTTTTGTATTATATTCAATATATAAAATTCTCTAAAATGAATGGCCAAGGCCAGTAATGTGTGCCACATCTTAAGGCTTTTATACCTGTTGTCAAATTGAACAATGGTTTGATGGATTTTAAAATTCTTTCAGTGACTTTAAATAAAACAATTATATTTGCTCCTGATTTATTTCCTATTAGATAAACATCTTGGCTTAACAGTGTAAGACAATAATGGTCTTCGATTAAATCTGTGGAATAGATGATGTAACATAAGAACTTATGCATCTTAATAAATGTTACTTTTCAAAATAATTATCTTAAAAGAGAGAATATGCATTTGTTAGATCCATGAGTTTATCAAAAATTTTTTGAAATTATTCTTTGGAAATTGCATAAATATATGGACTTTTTATATTATGGTGTATTATGATTTTCTATAACAAAGTATAATTGAACTTTATCTCTTTTTTCATTAAAGTTGACTTAAGATAATTATTTGCAATGTTTCTTATTCAATATCCATCTTCTTATCAACCAGAATCTTTTTTTTTTAATTCAGTTGGCATGATGACAATGTATTTGGCCTTGGCAATAGATTATGGCTGGTCCAAACCAATTCTCAGGATATCTTACAACTAGAGGTGGCCTTAAGACCTTGTTTTGTCAAGAATACCTACTTGGCAGTCTAGTCAAAAGGTATTTATTAAGGCTTTTGCTTTCCTGATTAAAGGAGATAGTTGTAGCTACCCATCCTTTCTTGTTCTTCACCCTTCTTTCTGCCTTGAATGAAGTCAGGGTAGTTGGGACTGCAAAAGTCGTTTTGTGACTAGAGAGATCACCTCAACCTCACTGAGCTTCTGAGTCAAGTCAATAACTGCGTATCTCCAGACTTTTTATTGTATGAAGGGAAAAAGAGTTCTATTTATTTATGCGACTAATGACTTTTACTTGACTTGAAGGCATTCCTAAACATAAACACTGCTACTTTTACAACTGCTTTTGAGACATACTTTAGAGAGTTCATCAAAATTAATTGTTCTAGAAGTATTTATGAGTTCATTAAAAAAATAGGTTAGTTTTTAAAGGCATAAGTCAAAGAAATTACAGAATTGTTGGAAAGAACTTTAGAAATTGTTGAATTCAGATGTTCTCAGTGGTGGATTTTCATGACAATTATTGTTGGAATTGTAGAGAAATGCACATGTCTGGGCCTCATGCCCAGGCATTGTGGTTCAGTGGATCTCAGGTGGACTCCAGGTATCTTTATTTTTTAAAACTACAGGGTGATTCTAAGTTACTGATCTATATTAGTAATCTTTCTTAAACAATGAACTGTGGACTCACCTGAAATATATATATCTAGCAACAGATTAGAATTCTTCAGCCTAGATAGATGAAGTAACTTTATGCAACTGTATTATTAGACAAACTTAAGATGCTGGTAAGCATGGGAAGAAAACAGTCATTGTAAATCAAAGTTAACTATGGATGATTTTTCTTTCTAGAAAATAAAAATATGAGGCTTCATGTTATTAACTGTCTCATATTCCATGAGAATTTCACCTTTCGTTCCACTGCTTGAAATTGTTTAGATTTCCAGAGCTGACTGAGATTTAGTCCAATGGTGTGGATCTACCTTGTTTGAAAGATTAGGCTAGGTTAATGAATGAAGGCAGCTTGGAGGGGGCTGTTGGCAGAATGTGGTGCTAGTCATCATTGTGCCCTTTCCATTGCCAACTTCTCTACTACGAGAAAGTGAATTTGCTATGGAAACTGGTAAAAGCATAGTCTGATTGCTTTTATTTCAGTTATATGTGCAATTACTTTATAAATTCTTCCAGACCTCAGTTGACAAGTCAATCAGGTTTCTTTTATTATGTAGTCTCAAATGATTTGGATAATTTATTATTTAATAAATACCCATTCTCCACAATGAGCTCTAGTAATTTTTAGAGATAGAAGGCAAATGTTCAGAAATAGTTATTATTTCCAGGCCTAAAAGAATAACTTTCTTTAAATCTCAAATTGTGACTTATTAAAGATAAGTTACACCACTCTCTCGAGCTCTTTCAACTCCAATTTAGCCATTTTCCATTTAAACTAGGATAGTCTTATTTTGTTAATTGTTAGCTCATTCTAGAAAATGTATTTTATATGCATAAATGTTCAAATATACAAATATATACATGTACATTACATATGTCTATATAAATATGCATAATGTATATGTGGGCATATAGTGAAGAGTTATGTTTATTCATGCATATATAATTGTATATATACAGTATATAAGTATGTATGTATGTACAGACACACACATTTATTCTAAAGTATATTACATGGTCTCCTAGAAGTATATAGAGAAAATATTTTTGAAGATTTTTTCTATCTTCTTATCCTTTCTGCATAAACAAGATCCTGGGCTGCCTGTAGAATTTAAGATATGCTTTAGGGAGTGCTAAGTATAAAAAATGCATCCTATGTAAATGGGTCTTAGTAGCTGTGGTTATCTAGGGCCTTGGATATGTTGTCCTTTTGATTTTATTCTAGGCAGAAATTGGCAGAGAAGACCTAGGGTTCAAGGGGTCTAGACTTCTCTTGGCTATATTATTGTTTGAACCATTTCCAGGCCAGTAACCTGGGGCTTTAGGGGCTTAGGCAGAGTTTGATGAGGTATAAGGCAGCAGGTGCTGTTAGCTGCCTGAACAGAGAAGCAGTGTTGTGTTTTGTTGAAGAGCATAGTCTTCAGAGTTTAATTGCAGCTTTCCCATTTGCAAGCTGCGAGCCTGGCCAAGCTATGTGAGATCTCTAAACTTCACACTTGCTATCTCCAAAATTTTTTTTAAAAAAGGATAAGGATTAAATGTGATAACTCTTAGAACAGCACACAGTGTTAGCTATCGTTGGACCTAGAATGCAGTAAGTGCCCAGCCAATGTTAATTGCCAAATTAATCAAAACTTTTTCATGTACAGGGACAAAAAAAGTAAGTCTTAAACTAACTTGCATAGCATTGGAAATTAACTAGCTCACGTAACACAAAAGTCGTATTTTCAAGTTTTCAGGTAGCTTAGTCTTGGCTAGATGTAGGTTTTCAGGAAACAGAGTAAGCTCAGTGTCTTTCATCTCTCAATTATACTACTTTTGCTTCATTTTCAGATCGGTTTTCTCTGTTATTTACAAAGATGACCCCTAGTAGCTTCTACTTACATGGTCCTAAGAGCAGAGATCTCAGAAGGAGAGAGTGTATCTTTCCCAATAGTTCCAAAAAAGTCTCAAAGAAGGTTCTCATTGGCTCAGCTTGGATCATGTGCCAATTATTTATCCAATCAATCTAATCACTTGGGCCAAGGTTTGTATTGCTCTGATTAGATATGCAAGATTACATCCACCCCAGAGGTGGAGATGAGAACTTGTAATTGTCTCTGTGTGTGTTGGGGGTGCAGTAAACATTATCTGAAACTCATAGACTGAGGGTAGAAATGAACTTGTTTTCCCAAAGACAAATGGGAGTTCTGTTCTGCTGCAAGGGACAAAGAATGTTGGCTATAGTAAAAGAAAATCAATAATGACCAGAATATAATCCTCCCAAACTACACGTCTACTCCATATGTAATTCTAGCCACATTTTCTTGCTTATTTTTTTATAGCATGAACTCATATTTATGATTAATTTTTCTTTATGAATTGATTCTCCTCCCACTGTTCAGAATGTTTCATGACTTCAGGGATTGAATTTATGTTGTTCACTGCTATCACACCGACTGAGTCTGTAATAGTGTTCTTTTATTTTTAGTTTAATAAATGTTGAATAAATTTTAAAAATAGATATAGTTGATGCACTCTGTTTTTGTTATTCAGTGTGACATGCTATCAAGGAGGTCATCTTCAAATTCCCTCCTTTCTTAAAAGAAAACACATTTTTCCCTACCTTTACTAAGAAATTCTTGTCACCATTGTTATGTTTTCTATGGCTATAATTAAGCCAAGATTTTTATCCATAATTCCTTTAGCCATAATTTCACAGCCTCAGACATGTCAAATTCCACTGCAAACACATGGGCACAGTTTTCTAACTGGTCATTTGCAAACAGTTATTATGAGCTTAGACTAGATTGCTGAATAATCTGAGTCTTTGTCATCAAAGATAATGTCTTAGTCTGTTTGTGCTGCTACAACAAAATACCCAAGACTGCGTAATTCAAACAGAACAGAAATTTATTTTCTCACAGTTCTGGAAACTGAGAAGTCAACGATCAAAGTGCTTGCAGATTTGGTTGTCTGGTGAGGGCTGATCTCTTGTTTCCTCACACAGCAGAAGGGCAGGGAACAAGCAAGCAAGCTAGCTGGATGCTGCATGAAGCCTCTTTCATAAGAGCCTTAACCCCCTTAATGATGGAGGAGACTTCATGGCCTAATTAGTTTTCTTTTCTTTTCTTTTCTTTTCTTTTCTTTTCTTTTCTTTTCTTTTCTTTTCTTTTCTTTCTTTTCTTTTCTCTTTTCTTTTCTTTTCTTTCTTTCTTTCTTTCTTTCTTTCTTTCTCTTTTTTCTTTCTCTTTTCTTTCTTTCTTTCTTTCTTTCTTTCTTTCTCTCTCTCTCTCTCTCTTTCTTTTTTTTTTTTTAAGAAAGCAATAGATTATTCAGTAAATACATGGAGAACATCAGAATTCAAAAACCATATTTAATCTAAGAATCTGTGAACAAAATTAAAGCACATTACCTGCTGAAGTTCCAGGTAACAAGAATTCACATATTTATTAGCCATCTGCGGAAATCTCCCCAGAAAGTTACACCTTGAAAGAATATACAGTTAATGTAGCTGAGTCCAGGTTACCTACTCAAGTTCATCTAAAACAGCAGTGAATTTGAAAAGTAAGATAAGCATGATCTAATTAATTGTAACATGTTCTACATGAAATGATGATGTAATGACAAACACTTTTTGTGCCTGATAAGTCTATTAATAAAGAAGAGGGAGATGGTTATTCGACTCTTTTATCTCTGGAAGAGAAAAACCAATCATAGATATGCTGGTTATAACACAGAATACTTTGGTGGGAATGGTGCACTGGTCTATTAATCCCTTCTTACACTGCTGATAAGAAATATCTGATGTTGAGTGATTTATAAAGGAAAGAGATTCAATGGACTCACTGTTCCACATGGCTGGGGAGGCCTCACAATCATGGCAGAAAGTGAAGGAGGAGCAAAGTCACGTCTTACATGGTGGCAGGCAAGACAGCATGTGCAGGGGAACTGGTCTTAATAAAACCATCAGTTCTCATGAGACTTATTCACTAGCATGAGAACAGCACAGGAAAAACTGGCCCCCATGATTCAATTACCTCACACCAGGTCCCTCCCATGACACATGGGGATTATGGAAGCTACAATTCAAGATGAGTTTTGGGTGGGGACACAGCCAAACTATATCAACTGGGTACCCCAGTTTGACTCTACAGCTCCTTTGTTGTGTTTCTGTACCTGTGATTACTATTACCTCTGATTGTGACAACAATGAAAATCGTTCTGATGATGACATCTCATTTTCTTGAGCACTAAAGGACTCTGCTAATCATTTGAAATTCATGGTCTCATTTAATACTTGAAATAAAGTATAAATTGGCACAATTATTTTTTTCCTGTTGTTCTTATGAAGGAGAGAGGTTTTGAGAAGTTAGGTCAGTTGCCCAAGATTGTGCAGCCAATGAGTGGTATAGGTGAGACTCCAGTCCAGGTCTGTTTCACTATGGAGTTAAGAGGCTCATAACCACTATCAGCCCTTCTGATGGTTATTTTGATGTCTTTGGAATGATCAATCTACAGTTAAATCTATAAAAGTATCATGTAAGAACTAAACCCAGGACCCATTATCAGCCAACCAAAGCACAGACAGTTCACAAGGCCCACTGTGGAATAGCAAGTTGTGTTTCCCCTCACAGCTTTTTTTTTTTTTTTTTTTTTTTTTGCCACCCAGATCCGCTACCCTGAGCAGGAAGAGGCAGGAGAGGAAATAACACGTATAGGGCATTAATAACATTCCCACACGTATTTACAAGAGAGCGTCTACAGTAGAGCAGGCAAACACAAAATGTTGGCTTGCTTCTTTTTTTTTTTTTTTTTTTGAAAGCCTTTTTATTTATTTATTTATTTATTTATTTATTTTTTTATTATACTTTAGGGTTTTAGGGTACATGTGCACAATGTGCAGGTTTGATTTTGACCCAGCCATCCCATTACTGGGTATATACCCAAAGGACTATAAATCATGCTGCTATAAAGACACATGCACACGTATGTTTATTGCGGCACTCTTCACAATAGCAAAGAGTTGGAACCAACCCAAATGTCCAACAACGATAGACTGGATTAAGAAAATGTGGCACATATACACCATGGAATACTATTCAGCCATAAAAAATGATGAGTTCGTGTCCTTTGTAGGGACATGGATGAAACTGGAAAACATCATTCTCAGTAAACTATCGCAAGGACAAAAAACCAAACACCGCATGTTCTCACTCATAGGTGGGAATTGAACAATGAGAACTCATGGACACAGGAAGGGGAACATCACGCTCCGGGGACTGTTGTGGGGTGGGGCGAGGGGGGAGGGACAGCATTAGGAGATACACCTAATGCTAAATGACGAGTTAATGGGTGCAGGAAATCAACATGGCACATGGATACATATATAACAAACCCCTCACAGCTTTAACCACACTTCTCTGCCATTCACTAACTCTAGTTTGTCTAAGGTAAGCACTGGAGATTGCCTTAATACTGCTTATGTGAATCTTTAAAATCCTATTATTGGTTTCTGAAGGCTTTCATCCATCACCCCCTTGTGATGAATCTCTAACAAGGTGTTTGCGCCTCCTTTCACTTTCAGATTCCCTCATCCTCAATAAATTTCTCTGTGAAGCCACAATTAATCTTGAGTAGCACATTAACCTTGTTCATATCAAAGTAACCCTGCAGGTTTTGCAGTTTTACATGCGATTAGAGATAGGTACCTCACACGCTGCGAGTCTCCTTTCACCACGGGCAGCAGGGTAAGGATGAACTTTCTGATCTCTTCTCCCATTTATCTCTGTTCCCGTCAGCTTGGCTATCTACAAGGCCCTGCTAGCCTCCCAGCTTTTACACAACTCTGGCTGATCTGTCTGCATTTTTCTCTCTTATCCACTTATCATCTGATGAAACTCCCTTTGCATCTTTCCATTTTCTTAAATGCCATTGCTCAATAAATTAGTTTGAATTAAACATTCAAACTTTTCAGGCTATATAGAAAATTTAAACCTTTTATTTAACTGATTTTTTATTTTTTTATTTTATTTTTATTTTTTGAGACGGAGTCTCGCTCTGTCCCCCAGGCTGGAGTGCAATGGCGGGATCTCCGCTCACTGCAAGCTCCACCCCCTGGGTTCACGCCATTCTCCTGCCTCAGCCTCCCAAGTAGCTGGGACTACAGGCACCCGCCACAATGCCCTGCTAATTTTTTGTATATTTAGTAGAGACGGGGTTTCACCATGTTAGCCAGGATGGTCTCGATCTCCTGGCCTCGTGATCCACCCGCCTCGGCCTCCCAAAGTGCTAGGATTACAGGCTTGAGCCACCGTGCCTGGCCTTAACTGATTTTTTAAAAAATGCCTGCTTAATGTCTGAGTGACTGGGATTCCCCTTCAGAGAGCATTGACTTTTTGCATTCAGAAACTCAGCTAATAACTCATACTCACTATGTCTCCAAAGGTAAGAAGGTTGCTTAGTTCATCAAGATTCCACTAGAGACAGCCCCTTCTGCAGTCTAGTTATCTGGTGACAGTCAGTGATAAGCAGAGACAGCCATGCTTAGGCTCAGAGCAAAAAGTTTTTACACAGTGTGATCAGAAGGTGACATGACCCCCCTTATCACCTATCTATATTTCACTTGCTCATCTGCTTTGAAACTTAACATTCCAACCATTTTAATAATATTTCAAATTTAGACATTAAAGGCCTCTTTAAAGTATAATTAAGTCACATGAGAAGGGTCACCTTTCTAGACGTTAATGGCTATTAACATAAAATTAAGGATTAGTTTTGAGTCACTTTAATGACTCAAGAAGGACAAGAAGAGAATAATAGAATGATATCATAAACTTAGATGTGATGAGGTGTCGGGAGTGTTTTACGTCAGGTGGCTGCACATCAGGAGGGCAGGTTTGGATGGGGCATTGCAGTGAAAGGTTCAGGAGAGTCAGAGTGGAGGACGAAGTTTGTCAGCATAAATGAGTTGGGGGCGGAGCAATACCTACAAGGGTTGAAGTGGACAGAGAGTCTGGGAAAATGCTAAAGTATATATGTCTATTTTTAAATTTTGTCAGTGGCTCACAGTTATTTTAAAATGGATAATTTTAACTTAATACTTGTTTCTTCGTTTCTTATAACAGAAATCATAGCAAAGAGCAAAGCAAAGGCATTGCCATATCTGATGAAATTGGTCTGCCAATATGTGTTTCTCATAGTTTCCTAACTGAAGCTCCAGATTTAAAGAAACCGGAAAGATGTACATGCCTCAAATGGAAAATTTTCAAGTTCCTTTATGGAGAGTGGCATTAAGCAGATCCTTTAGATTTGGTTAACTAGCATGTTTCACTAGTTTAAAGCCTCATAAAATATAGGTGAGATGAAAAGAGTATGATGTATGGAATTTACAATGCAAAGAAGTACTTTTTAAACACAGCATTGAACACTTAAAGGTAAAATCATCAAATAGTGTGTAATCATGGAGGAAAAGGAAGGATAGCCAATCTGCCTATGAGTTCAACACCAGTAGATTCAGTACCTTAAACTGATTATTAGTCCCTAAGTGGGAAACAGTTAAAAAGACCAAATGGCCAAGCATGGGAACATAAAACTCCTATTCCAGAAAGATGAGTTTTGAAAATTAGACAAAAAGGTGGAAGCTATTATTATGGAAAAGAAAAATTTGTAGAACAAAGATCACCAAGGATGATAGCGTCTGGGAAACCAATAGCAACAACTCTATTTTCTGAGGGTGGCAGACTCAAAGGACTCCAGAAATAATTAAAGAGAAGAATGAGACAGAACCTGGTGGCCAAGAAACAAACACACAAACAAAAAAAGGGCTGAGCAACCAGAGGTAACCTGAGGGAAATCTACATCAACAGAGAATCTTAAAAAAAAAAAAAAAGAAAGTATGGGGGTTTGGAATTACTGTTTTTGGGGAAATCAATTAGAATCCCACTACGAAATAATTGTTTGAGAAAGAACAAATTTCTTTAAAGAACAAATATAGGGACAGGGGCTTATCCTCACAAGATACTAGAATCATAGTCTTTGTGAATCTCTTGGACTCTCCTGGGACTTTGTTCTAGTTCTGGAGTCATAGGGGATGTTTCCAAATAGGCAGTCATGGGAGAGTAAGATAAACCTGTTTTATTTTTTAAACTACCTTTAAAATTAAGCCATTTAGTGGATTATCCTTGACAGAGGTAAAGAAAAATTGCAAAACAATGAAAAAAGCCAGGAAAAAAGTGGTTAGGGAAAGAGGTGGTCATATGCAAAGAAAAAAAAAAAAAGGAGAAGGAACATAATATAAGAGGAAACAAACCTAAGTGTTTGTTTGTTTTTTTTTTTTTTTTTTTTTTTTTTTTTTTTTGGAGACTTTATGAGGTGCCTGGTACTGTAATAGCTCTTTTACAGTCTTTAACTCTTTTTATCATTTCAAAAAGTGTTCCCATTTTACAGATAAAATTGAGGCACAGATCTAGGTATTACATAGCACACATAGCTGCTTGTATCCATAATCAAGGTTGATCTCTGTGACTGTAAATACCATACTTTTCTATGACAGGTTTCATAGATTTGGATTTAGAAGACCTGGATTCAGTCTTACAGTCTTGCCCTGTCACATATCAGCTATGATGCTACTTTTTTTTTTTTTTTGAGATGGAGTCTTGCTCTGTCACCCAGGCTGGAGTGCAGTGGCATGATCTTGGCTCACTGCCTCAGCCCCCGAGTAGCTCCGAGTAGCTCTGAGTAGCTGGAATTACAGGCATGCGTCACCACCCCTGCCTAATTTTTGTATTTTTAGTGAAGACGGGGTTTCACCATGTTGGCCAGGGTGTTCTTCAACTCCTGAACTCAAGTGATCCACCTGTCTTGGCCTCCCAAAACGCTGGGATTACAGATGTGAGCCACCACGCCCAGCCTGATGTTAAATTAATGCAACTATTTGTTTATTTATTAAGTGCTTACTATGTGCCAGTGGTGCTTCTAGATGCCTAGGAATCAGCAATGGATCAAACAGAGAAAAATTCCCACTTTTATACAGCACATATTCTAGTGGGTGTGGGGGCTTGTGGGGGAACCTCAGACGAGTCAATATACTTCTCTCAGTTTGTCTCATTACCTCTAAAATGAGACATTTATAATGCGTCATTCACAAGATCTGTTACCATGACTGAACTTCACAGCTATAAACTGTGATATGCTTTACAAATACTATTCTCTGATCATCTAGAACATGCCTGGCATGCAGTGGTGCTCGGTAACTGCTGCACGAGAGGACAGCAAACAGGAGAGCAAGAGAGGCAAGGGAGGGTCACAGACAGTAGGTGGGAGTGATGCCTGTAGGTGTCCTTCAGGGCTTCTGGTTACAGATGAACTAGTCATATTTCAAGGCAGAAGCAGAGTAGAATATTGGCAGGGATGGATCGTTTCAGTTCAATCCAGGGAATGTATTACTTGAAAAAATAAAATTACAGTCTACGCAGCTTACAAAGCAAATAGTTTATATTTGGAGTTAGAATGGCAGGATTGATGTAGGGATCAGTAAAGCAATATCTAGGGAGGAATCTCATGGATAGGACTGAGACGTTGACACTCATGGAGCCACGTGTTAATAGTACAATGGATGTTAGAGTTCGTTCTAATTCCCCTGGACTTCTGCCCTTCCCACCTTTTAAGAAAAAAAAATGTAATTCTGGCATGGTTGTTCATAAAATATCAATTATGCTTAAGATGGCATCAAATCTCAGGCCTAGACTTGGCATGTCCCACTCTGTCCGTGACAGGACATTACCTCTACTGTCCTTCAGATATTTCTGGCTCATTCAGGTCCCAAGAGTGGTGGGGCTGGTGTTTAACTGGTGTCTGTCATCTTGCAAACATGCGTGAGTCAATGCTTATTCCCCTGTATGTAGTGAGACTCATGTAGGGACAACAGTCATTTGAACTGATTGAAGTATCCAGATGTGCCAGATTTCCTAAAGTCAGAGATGAGATCTCAGAGAACCACACATACAGACACACACATACCCACAACCTAAGGCAAGGTATGTCCACACAACAGAAATGAGAGACACTGCAATGTTAGAATTTGTTTTGGAATCCCAGGTACCAAACAGAAATGGAATTAAACTTTGTGCAGGGATTAAAACTTTATTTTCACATAGTAGCACTTATACTAGGTACTTTTTACTCCTTCTGAGCCACGCTGCTTACTTAAAGGTGCTGTGAGTAGTGGTTGCTCTACAGTCTCCTGACCAACTGTGTCTTTCCTGCCAGTTTACTTAGCGGTAAACATCACAATGTCACCATGTCCATTTACAGAGAATATGAAACAAAGGAACAAAGGAGGAGTTCATGTGATAGTGATCTTTTTGTGATTCCAAATGCCACGTTCTTACTCTACTTCATCTTTCCATCATGTCTTTATTTGGACCAGGCAGTAGCATTTATGGCAAACCAGCTGGCTTCAGGGCAGATAAGAACATTCTGACATTCCCTGAAGGGGCTTGACTTATAAAGGCAGTACGTTCAGCTGTTTCTGTTTGAAGAACTTTTGAACAATTTGAAAATCATAAACTATTTTAAATGTAGCAAAAACCACTTCATCCAAAGTACAGTAACAATTTGGTGACAGCAACATACTCTCTCATGACTCTGCTCCCAAGTCTACTAGAAGTAAATGGAAGGCTCTATCTTCTGACTTGAGAAAACCTGCTATTTATAGAGCATTTATTTATGTCTGAAGCAATTTAAATAAAAATTACAATACTTAATGCCTAGTTTTATAACATGTCATTTACAATCCATTAATATTGCACGAATTGTGTAAGAAACAGATTTATAGACCTCAATTATGGTATTAATAAGGGATGATGGAATCTCACTGAAGATATATTTCCCTTCAGTTTTTACAGAACTTTATTGTTACAGCATGAAGTGAACTAGATTCTTAATGTTTTATTGTAAGAGGACTGGAAACAAGTGTTCTGATAGGCAGAAGGCATAAGAAAAGCATTCATATTCTCTCACTAAAGATTATTGCTTTAAAATCAATGAGGAAAAAATAGGCATATATTGGGTTTTGACAATAGAATATTTTAAATCAAGTTGGAAACTAAGTTTGATTTGATCTCATGATGTATAGTAGTAACCTATTTCTAAAGTGTTTATTTTTTTTTAGATAAGAGCCCCAACTACTCACTGAATGTGGCAGTTCACTTATTTGGGGTCACAGGCTTAAATGTATCTTGATTATATAAATTTAGAAGAAATTTCAAGGTAACATCTTCAACTTTTATTTACAAAGGGTATGAGGACGAGTCAATGAGTATGAAATGGGCTATATACTTGGATTACCAAGCACACTGCATTCCAGTGTCACAACAGTTAGTTAGAGAATTAATAATTAGAAATAAAATGATGCAAAAGACAGAGGACCCAGCCATAAGAGGGTCGAGGTTTCAGAAAAAATTCAGGGCTGAATAAAGTGGCACCTGACATAGAAGATATAAACTGTGTACCTAGGGGCTTAGGGCCCAGGGAGTGGAGCACAAAGTTGGGCAAACGTCCAGGAGGCAGGGAAACTACTGTCAACTTGCTCTGGATAGGTGAAAAAGAAGGGACTCAGGTGACTGACATTTGAAATAGAAATGTGGAAACACCTTAAGTTTTCTGAGTCAAAAAAGAATGGTCTTCCAGTAACAAACATGAACAATATTAAATATAATGCTATATTTAGCAGTAAGGTTACTTAATCTAGATTTTCTGCTAATGTAGTGTCAAGAACCTTAGCTGGCAGAATGGGAGACAATAACTTGTCTGGGATATGATCTAGTTGGCATCCATGTTTCCCAGGTGGAAATTACAAGTAGGTCTCAAAGCTTTGAGGACTCAATGAGCATTAGGAGCGATCTGGTGCCGACTTTTTCCCTGGAAGCATCCAGGGAAACAGAACAGCTCTACAATCACTGTTTCTGCACAGACAGTAGCACGTAGAGGTCATAAAGCCATCTGGCTCTTTTGCCTGTGTAGGAGCTACGCGTGGGAGAACTCAAAGGACTGATTTCACTGCTGACATATGAGAATTTCAGTCCATTTAAAATAATTGGCTATAATTTCTAAATTGTGATTTGCAACTAGTGGTTAAAGAATCATCTCCTTTCCCTATATTTGCAAATGGTGTGCATTAATTACAGTCTTATTTCTTTGCTTAAGAGAATCAGTCAGACTGGCTTATAGCAACAGAGTCATTTATATTTGCTTCATACCATTTATTAACACAAGGAATGTCTCTGTTGCTATTTTCAGTTATCATTTCCTTTTGCTAAGAGCATTATCAGTTTTATCAGTCATTATTTTTGTTTCTAACGTATTTCCAAGATGCTGATGATAGTATGTCATTATCAACTAAGAAGTTTGTAGCATTTAACTCTTTATATGCAACGCACAGTATAATTGATCCGTATAGTAAATTAAAATTATGTAGATAATAATGAAATTTACCCTTGTAAGGAACTTTAAAATTATTTGTTTAAAATTGAAATCTTTATTTTAAATAGAAGATGAAAGCCTGCAAAAACGAAATGACTTGGCGAACATCATACAGTGAATTAATGGCAGTTCTAGGATTAAAATTCAATAGTATGTATATTCGGTACATATTATGAAATAAACGTTATTCTAAGGCTTTACCTATACTAACTAACATAATTCCCATAATTATTGCATGTAGTAGGGATACTATTATCCTCATCCTAAAGATGAGGTAACCAAAAGTAATCTTCTCAAAATAATCCAGCTGGTGACTAGTAGAGCAAGGAGTAGGAACCAAGGATTCTGTCCCCAGGGTTGACATATCTTAATCTCAAAGATTCTGATTTCAAGTCCAATGTCTTATATACTTAGAAGCTCATTATTTAAAATATGTTTATGGTCTTGTTTATTTATAAAAACACAGGAAAATGTTTTTGTAACAACCTGAAGGAGATAGAGACTAAGTAGTATCCAATTTTATAGATGAACAAATTAGAGACAGAAATAACACGTCTAGTTTAGCTTATGAACTGGTGGCAAAACAGAGCGAAACTCTTTTATTTTACTTATTGCTTAAGTGTTCAGAGCAAATGACTAGTTGGCTTTAATCCTAATGTCAACCCCACCAAATTTCTGGCATCTATTCTCTTTCTTCCTCAGTTTCCTCAAACCAGGGCTCACCTTCCTGCACAGAGATAGTGTTTCTTCAGTTAAGTTACCCAGCTCCCTGTACACTGCCCACAGTAACATAGGGTTTAGCATTAAATCAGTCAGGGTCATTCTTCTGCTCATCAGGATCCTAATTTGCAGCCTGAGCAACTTTGCTGTTCATTGGACTTAAGAGTCAAGCTAGTGTTTCTACTGCATTCTCACAGATTCCAAGATCTATACGTTATCATCCTGTGTTGGGCATTGAATATTCACATTCTAAACTCAAGCAGTCATCTACGCCATAGTCCACATGAGAGGATCTGTCAGGGTCCCTGGTTCTGATGGCCTGTTTGTAATCTGCATAGAATCTTACATACAAGGCAAGGCCTACGTTATTCTCTTCTATTGTAACATTCAAAGATAAGAAGAGCATGAGATCATGTATGCTACATAAAGACTGTAGCACTGTAAGTATGAGCCAGCAATGTAATCATAATTGTTATTTTAGTTACTTTTAGGGACTCAAAATGACTTTAGAGGACCAGAGCTGGCCCTAGAGTAACCTTCTACCTTTTGCCTTAAATTACAGTGGTACCTCAAGCACTTTCCATTGTCTTTGGGACAATTTTGTTTTCAAATTGAAAATGATATAAAGCTACTTTATATTAAGGTAAAGATACCCTTTAAAGTATATTAATATTTTAACAACATATAATATTTTAATGTAAATAAATGACTTTTTGGAGGGTAACAATATCAGCAGTTTGTATTTGAGCGTGGGAGACATTTTGTGGAGGGTAAGATGTTTTCAGATCCCCTAATGCTACATTTAATCAGAAATAACCACTTATTAATAAATAGTTCCATTCTTGAAGAATAGCCTCTGCATTGTTTGCCTTTTTCCTCTTTCTGTTCCTTTTTATAAAGACAAAAGATATTACCTGAAAAAAAGGACCTTTACTATGCCTATTTACTCTCTGCCCTAGTTATCCTATCTAGAAGAAGTGTGATCTACAAATCCAAGGCTGAGTGAGCCTATATTAAGCTCCACTGGTTTTTTCAACCTCATGACTAGAGGACATAAAAGCAAAAGAGATGCCAACATTTTCACAAAAGTGACAGCACAACAGAGAACTGTCACGTGTGGCAGAGGAAACAGATGAGCAAATCATGAGAAACCCACAGTTCACTTATGGTCCAAATGGGAGCAGAAGATACCCAGGTGGAAGTAGGGAAGTATGAGAATGTACTGGGGCAGTGTTAGAGACAAATGGCATTGGAAATCATTTGAAAGCCTGCAAATGGCCACATGACAGTAGTCATTTGTCCATTGGTGTGGATTTCCAAGCACTACACATCATGATATCTCTATGTTCTATCCAAAATCTTGTTAGAAATACAAGGACACTACTATTAGCTGCTTCTGGTAACCAGGTCTCCATTACTATATATATATATGTATGTATATTCCTGAGAACATAATTTTGTCAATAAATATATATATCAAATTTCTGATCAAGATAGAACATCACCATTTTAATTAGAGAATAATCAAGAATAAAAAATTTCCATCCTACTGCACACTGTTAAGCCTTTGTTGAATGCCTGTCTTAGTAACACTGAGTGTTTAGGTTGGAGAAAATCCTGGGACCATGTGCCATATGTCACAGTGACCTCCCTCCCAATATCATGAGTTGATGTTGCAACATTCTAGAGAAGAACACAATTTTGTTTCTCTCTCTCTCTCTCTCTCTCTCTCTCTATATATATATATATATATATATATATATATATATATAAGATTATATATATAAACTATTCATATATTTAAATATTTATATATAAATATATAAACAGCCATGGTGGTCAAGCCAGGGCTTTTAGCGTATCCATTACCCAAATGATGTACATTGTACCCGTTAAGTAATTTCTCATCTTACTAGCTTGAGTAAATTTTTATACTCTCAAAAACTCAGATTTCTACCTGAGTAAAATGGGGTTACTAACAGGAGTACTTACCCCAAAGAGTAATATGTGATGTAATGTCATAATACATGTAAAATAGCACATTTTCTGGCACATAATTTGTGTTTCATAAATGTTATTTACTTTGCTATGACTACGTTGATCAATGGAGATACCAAAAAGTGAAATAATTTCCCTCCAGTTATCTCTAGTTAACAGTGGAATTGAGACTAAAATCTAATCTTTATGCCTCACCAAGTCCTCTTTCTCCTCCTCCTGGGAATTGTGTTTTGAGAATAAAATATTTCCTTCCTACTACAGTGGCAGCTCACCCTCCTGTTTCAACTCAGAAGACCTTCTCCATTACCACGCCTGTCAAGTGAGGAGCTGCTGTTTCTCCTACTAATGAGCAGAGCAGGTCAGTGGTATTGATAGTATCTACTTCCTCAGGGAATCAGTGGGCCATCCATCACCATTAGTGCTTCCCCAGGGGCCCCCAAGATGTTACAAGGTGGCATTACAGGTAAAAGAGATTCAGTGCTGCTGGACAAGCAGGGAGCCTGACAGAGCATGTGAAGGTCAAATGGGAGCAGAATTGGGACGTGGGTTTTTACTGCTGCCAATAGGCAGGCTTCTGCTAATGGAAAAAGGACCCTAAACAACAGTAGGATTAGTCCTTCACACTTGTTTGGTTATAGCTGCCTTCCTTCTTAAACACCCTTCAAACAGCTGACTTTCGATTGGTCAAATCATATATATATATATATATGCAGAAATCCTATCAAATCAATGAACCAAGATACCCAGAGAAAATCACTCTGTTAAGCCTTTGCTGAATACCTATCTTAGTAACACTGAGTGTTTGGGTTGGAGCAAATCCTGGGGCCATGTGCCATATGTCACAATGATCTCCCTCCCAATATCATGATTTGATGTTGCAACATTCAAGAGAAGAACATAATTTTGTCAATAAATATGTATTGAATTTCTGATCAAGATAGAACATCATCATTTTAATTGGAGAATAATCATTATCCATTTAGATTGTGAGTTTAAAATTCAATATAAAAAATTAGGTCTTGGGCTGGTATGTTATTAGGATTGTTCCTAATTATTTTAAGGAGGTAAAGACTTAAAGCCTGAACTCAAAGGTTCGTTTTGAGTCAAAGTTAACTCTTTTGGGGGGAGTTAGCTCCTAAAATATTCATGATGAAATATGAGTATAATAAGTACTTAAGCAAGAAAAATATAATTTCATGGTTGAAAAGCTATTTGTAGTAGTCAAATATGCATTTGCCTCAAACCCAAGTAAACTCATACTATAGTAATTATGAAGCATTGGAATGGTACTCAGAATATATTCAGACTCAGGTAAGCTTCAGAAGAGTGATCTCTCCCCCAGAAGTGATTATGTAATGATAATTTTCTAAAAATAATTTGAAGTTGAATTAACCTAAACCTTAATTTTCTGTATATTTAGAGGAAAGATACACACCCTGAAGTATAATGGCAGAGGGGTTGTGTGCAGTAAATCTTATGAGTTTACTCTTCACTTCATTGACTGAGGGAGATATCTTGAATGGGAATATTGGAATGCATTTGTAAAATTAAAGCCTGTGACCCCACTGGTCTATTCTTACCTTTTGTCTTTCCAAACTGAATCTCCTCTTTCTTAAACCTAACAGGCTACTTAGGTCATCCACTATTGTATTTCTTTGGACATTAGGTTTAGCAAACCTGATTTTAAAAACTGTTTTATGTTTCATACTGACTTTTCAAACACGCAGGCCAAAAGTAAAAATTCTGTCAGCAATACAAACATATCCAAATATCTAGGGATTTTATATTGGGAAGGCAGGATAGCTAAGAGCTGACAGCATTTTATAGTTTCTATGGGTTTTAAAATATAACCCTGTAGTGTTTCCCAGTCCTTGAAAATCATTGAAATGAATTAAAGATTTATTTTACTTAATTTTATTTAAGAATTTTTTGGCTGTATCTATTTTACCATGAAAATTATGAAACTGATCAGGTGAATAGTGTGAGTCTGACACTAATTTAATTTAATTACACCAGAATTGTTGCCAGCCAAAATCATGGGCATTAATATTATGAGATGCACCAGGCAATTCATCAGAAAAAAAATTTGGGAAACTGGGTCTTTGTAACTGCTAGAATCCAGGGAGATCCAAGACTGGGGTCACAGAAGGTGAATAGAGATGATTTGTTAGGACAGATATAAACAGAATGTTCCCCCTGCACCCCGCCCCTGTAGGGCCATGAGAATCAGGGTCCTGCTTCCAAGTTGAAGAGCCCTTTAATCACTTCAGGCAGGTGATTATCTCCTTAAAAGTTCCCATGGAAAAAGATATCCCAATTTCCCTTTATAGACCGAATGTTGCTATAAAGGAATGTCAATGCTGGGAATTAAGATTTTTGCAAACTGAAAGTGTGGATTTCTCTTCTTTGATCATCTGGTTTACTTTAAGTCTACTAAATGTCAGGCACTGTTTTGAATATTTGGGATAAAGTGGAACAAAGGGGATAAAATACTTGCATATAAACTTCTATTCTAATGGAATAAAAGAGATAGTAAATACCATAAATAACATAATTCTAAATGCTATTAAGTAAAATGGTGGATTGGTGGGGACAGAGATGCTTTAGAGAATTTGATTAGGTATGGCTCTGTTTGGGGGCTGATACATACCTGAATGGAGAGAAGATGAAATGGACAAAATGATATAGTGTATTGGAAAGAATTCCAGACATGTGACATTGGATTAGCTTCTGTGGATGCCGTTTTCTGGTTCTATTAGCCAGCATATGTTTTTGGTAATAGATTATCTGCAAATCAAATTTCATGTCTGCCCAAGGTGAGTGCTTCTGAACTGAATTGCCTGACATTTCTGGAGGGATATGGGAATCCTGGTAAACCCCCTGTAGTAAAGATCTCAGAGAACAGCTTGATAGAGGAGGCAGGCCTAGCTTCTCACCCATGATCAATGTTCTACCTACAGCAAATAATACCTTCAAAATCAGGCAGCCTAATGCTTGAAGGCCATATGAAGTTACCGGTATAGACTAAGCAACTTGGATTTCCAAGGATGTGCTTATTTAACCCAACCAGGCTGTGGTTGACAATCTGATCATAGGCTACCTCCCTTTGGACCTATATAGTGTTCGACTGTTATACTCCTTTTTTTCTAAACTACCCACAGTCAGAAAGGGACAGATGGCAATCTCATTTCTTTGCTGAAGCTGGTAACATGGTAAAGATGATAGATATTCACTAGAGGTGTAATACAGGCTTGAGTCCTGGCACACAGGGCATCGGAGCCCTAAGATCAGGCTTCTCCATCTAGAGTGAGTGAGAAGTTGGTCACCAGGTTGATTTGGCTTGTGGAATAAAGCGCCTTCAAGGAGTATATTTCTGTACCACATGTACATTCCACTAACTGAGGCTCACTAACCCCACCTGACAGTCTCCTTCTTATTATGGCCTTTTAAAGATGCTTTTTCTATGTTCCATGGGAATTAAGTCTGAAAGATAAAAATAATGGTTTGAAGAAAAACAAAAGAAGGAGGGGCTCAACTGATGCTAAATGCTGCCTCTTCTTCATTGAGAGGGTAAATGCTCAAGAGAAATCCTGTAATTAAGAAATCTATTTTAGTTTGTTTTACCAGCCAGCCCCAAGCTTAGTTGCCTATGTAAACTTTTTTTCCCTCTCACAGAACATCTATTAGTATCTGGTTGAAAACAGTTTAGAATTTGTTTCAGAGAGAACATTTAAAGGGAAGCATAGTGGAAACCTGACAGTGATGAGAATAGGCTTTTGTTTAGAAGAAGGCAGAGCAAACGTACTAATATTGAAATGGTTTTATCAATGCTTTAATAAGATATTTTCTTACATAGGAGTAGAACTGAGATTAGGAAAGAAACTCTTTTCTATGCAAACCCCTGGTAAGGCCATTTTAGAACGTTTGCTCAGAGTCTCAGAATGACCATGTAATCTTATTAGAACAAAGTGTGCAATTAGAAGCTTATAATTACTAAATCTTTCTCAAGTTTCTTAATTTTAGTGCCAGAATTTGATGACAGGATGGGGTCTCAAAGGAACAGAAACTGCTTCTAGCTTGCTGCTGCTGTATTGGAAAATCAATTCATCCTTAATGGCTTGCAAGTGATTTTGACTTCTAGAATGCTTCAAATTTAGACTTCTAATTTGGAAACTTTATACTAATTTGGAAATCTTTCTACTAGGTGGCAACACAGGAAACTGCTCTCCTTTAATTGCAAGGCTAACTGATTCCTATTCTTTTTGGTTTGACTTCCTAAATGAAAATGTGCAATTGGGGAGTAGATACTCAGACTATGATTCAGACTTCTGCAGCCTCCAGCCTCTGCTCTTTTATCTTGTCTTTGTCATTGCTGTCTTGATGCACTTTAAAGCGTGGCTCTGAAATTGGTCCCTGTCATTGCTGTTATCTGTGTGTTCTGAACAGTTACTCTGATAGTCGCCTAGATGCCATTGATCAAAGCCTGTCTGGCTTTCAATATGATTACATTAAGATTGATATTCATCTTAATGAAGAGTAGCTCTTAGGGCCATGGGTAGGACTATTTCTTTTTCAGTCTCTTGGTCTTAAGATATGACTTATGAATTTTTTTTTGCCATTGGGTAAAAGCAGTTAGTGGCTAAAGAAATTGGTAAAACTAGGGTGACAGCAGAAAGACTAGGAAGTTAAAATGAATTGCTCCCCATTCACTCAGATTTCAAAACCTGAAGTAGCAGTGTAAAAATATTTAGATCCTCTTAAGCCCCATTTTATCTTTAGCTCAAGTTTCTGCATTTAGCACCTAGGATTAGAGAAGAATAAAACAATATGCAATTACCACATGGAAGTCTTTATGAAGATCTGGTAATACTTTGGAAGGCAGACATGAAAAAGCAAATGGCAGTAATTTTTCCACACTTTGTTATTTTGATATTTGATATTTACTAATGTAAAATTTCTCACTTAATATTGATGATCTGTCGTTATCCAGTTGTAAAGATTTTTGTAAGCAGGAAACTGATTTCTGTCAGCCCTTCTGCTATCATCTCTTTCTCTTGTTTATTGCTCTGTCATTCAAAATTACCTTCAGACTCAAGAGTCTATTCTGTTTTCTTGCTTTTATTTTCCTGGTCACTTGAAATATCTACCTCCATATTTCTGGTTTAAGGATAACAGATTCTTTGATTTTTGTTAAATGACTCTGAGGCTCAAACTTGGAATTTTTCAAAGAAGAGTGGCCCTCCCTTCTGCGTTAAAGATTGTGGATCCTGAATGCCTCAGGGGGCTCCTTATGACAGCTCCAAACTTTTTTCATATCTTATGAAAATCAGAAAGATATCCAAGGATAGCTGGGCCCAAAGAAATGAGAAATTGGATTGAGTCATTAGTTCACCATCCAGCCAATAAGTTCTCTTCTCTGAGTTCCTTTAACATCTCTCTTCTTACTGTTTCTAAAGCACTGGTGCCCAGTGAAGGTCCGTGGGTTATTTCTGAAAGGCCATAAAGAACTCTCTGGAGACCTGAAAACATTGGGGCCTCATATAGCACCATGTTGTCTTTACTAAGAATTTCTAAACACTTGAGAACTATTTGCTTTATTTTATTAGTACCCTCTGTAAAGTGTGTGTGTGTGTGTTTTTTTTTTTTTTTTTTTTTTTTTTTTTTTTTTTAACTGAAGTGTGCTTTCGTTGGTTGCTCCACAGTGGCTGAAGGACAATATAAGAAGCATTTTTGTGACTCTCACTCTTTCCTTTACTGTAAGGATTCTGTTCAGTATGTGGGCCATTACATTGCACAATTACCTACACAGGGAATCTGAGGAGATATTTTTGTCTGACTTCATCTTCCGCAATTATGATGGGTCTTGTGAGCAACTGGACAGTTTCCATCTTATAGATAATGGGAATTGTGTAACTGACATGGCATTTCCATTTTAGAGTTGTCTACGGAAAAGCCCAGGGTCAAACTTATGGCTTTTCATAGCACTTGTGTTGGTTTTGCAGTATGCGTTTTTAAAATTAAACTTATTTCGAACTAATTTTTGCACCTTTATTCCTGTTTTGTGTTCTTTTAAAATTTCCATTATGTTATCTTGTCTCACTCATGTAAGGAGTCTTAAATTCTTTCTGGAACAATATGAGAGTAAACTACTCTACATTCCTGTTCTCCTCTAGTTCAGCATTCATTGTAGTGAAGATTCATTATATTCAGCTATTTTTTTTCCTTTCATCTTCCACCACTTAGCTGGGTCCCTTAGTACCCAGTCTTTAATCTTTCCCTGCATTGCTCATCATTTTTGAAGCTATAACATTATTAGTATTATTATCATCACTCTAGTTTTCAAAGTCTAATACTAGCAAGAACATAGGATATATTTCCACTAAAAACTGTTCCTGTTCAAAAGAACATGGATAAATATAACTCTTAAGTAAACAAATGGAATCGCTTTATAACTTTTAGAGAGTAAAAAAGCATCGTGAATACCATGCCTTCTCAGGGATACAAGGACAAATAACAACATAAAACAGACAGTGTTTTGCAACTATAAATGGCAATGGTCCTCTTACTGATTATTAGATATCAGCAAAACCAGTTGACTTTATTAAGCCCATCTGAATGCATACTTTAAAGTGCTGGAGTTAGGTTTATCAAATTGCATTCTGAGTACTAATATGCCAAGCAATTTATTACAGTGTGTCATGGTGTACATCTTTACCTGACGTTTAAACAAAAAAAACAAACAAACCTCTCAGCTTCACATTGGGATTGATTTTTATGCCAAGGATATTATTCCCAGGTTCTTTAGCTAACAATGGCCAAACAGGCAACAAGACGATAGGGGTGATGTTGGGAGTGCATTTAGACACTGGAGTCAGGGTGGCCCTGACCGTTAAGTAAACCTGTGGGTGAAATGAGTTTTCAGTATCCTTTTCTCTTTATGACAATTGTTAGAGTTATCTTGTTCTTTCAAAGTAGATGTGTCATTCAAAGAGTGAGTGAGCCGCAGAAAATGCAGTAGCAATGAACTCCAAGATGTAATGAGAATTTGGTAAATAGAAATAGCTGATTTCTTGATTACATTAAGTGCCTAATTTTCCAAGCTAGAAGTCTTCAATTATTCTTTATTTTTCCACCTCATTCTCAACCTACAATCACTGTTAAACACTGTCCATTTTGCCTCTTTACATCTCTTAGCTTCTCTGACCTAACAGTCACTCCCTTCAGGAAATAGATTCAAATTGTAGCTCTGTGCTTTGCTTCCACTCCCCACTGTAATCTAGGTGCCTTTCTGGCAAAGCGACTGCTGGGGCTAACAGTAATTGAGTCTTGGCCTCAGGGAATCCAGCCAGGGATAGCCGGAACTGTTTTTTCCTTCATGGGGCAAAGTCAGACAGCTCCAAGAACAGGATCTGAACGTAACAGATCTTAGACCCTTGATAGAAAGTTAATATCGGCTTCATGTGAACTTGTCTGGCTTCTATAGTCCTCAAGAAATCTAGGGGATAGAAGAAAATAGGGGAAATGCTCCTTGATCTTGGTAATGCATTTTTGGATAGGACATCAAAAGCAGAGGCAACCTAAGCAACAATAAACAAGAAAGACATAGCAAAGGAAACAATCAACAAAATGAAAAGGCAACTTATGGATTGGGCAAAAATACTTGCAATCTATATATCTGAGGAGGTTTATATCCAAAATATATAAGAAACACACATAACTCATTAGCAAAACAAACAAAACTAATTTTAAAATGGATGAAAAACTGAATAGACATTTTTCCAAAGAAAGCATACAAATTGCCGAAAGATGTGAGAAAGGTACTCAGCATCACTAATGATCAGGGAAATGCAAATAAAAACACAATGAGATATCACCTCACACCTGCTAGAATGGCTACTATCAAAAAGACAAGAGACAACAAGTGAGGGTGTGAAGAAAAGAAAATCCTTGTACACTGTGGGTAGGAATGTAAATTGATGCAGCTATTATGAAAAATAGTATAAATATTCCTCAAAAAAATTACAAATAGAACTATCACATGACCCAGCAATTTGTCTTCTACGTAGGTACCCAAAGGAAATGTAATCAGCACCTCATAGAGATATCTCCACCTTCATGTTCATTGCATCACTATTCACAATAGCCAAGATATGGAAACAACCTAGATGTCCATTCATCAACAGATGAATGATCAAGGAAATTGTGAGACAGACACACACACACACACACACACACACACACACATATTATAATAGAATATTGGTCAGCCTTAACAAAGAAGGAGATTCTACCATTTGCAACACCATGGATGAACCTGGAGGACACTATGTTAAGTGAAACAAGCCAGACACAGAAAAGAAAATACAACATGATATTTCTTGTATGTAGAATCGAAAACAAATAGACTACATAGAAAAATAAAATAGAATTGTGGTTACCAGAAATGGGGGTAGGGGCAGGTGGGTGAGTAAATGGGGAGATGTAGGTCAAAGGTACAAAATTGCAATTATGTAGGATGAATAAGTCTGGAGCTCAAATGTGTAGTACGAGGACTATAATTAACAAAATTGTATTACATTTTGGAAATTTGCTAAGAGAATAGATTTTATGGGCTCCTAGTATTGAAAAAAGCTACTATATGAGACATGGATATGTTAATTGGCTTGATTGTAATAATCATTTCACGATGCCCTCATGATGAATAGATACTTGGGTTGCACATTAAGAGAATGCAGTAAGTTCTGGGCAAATTGATGAGAAAATATACATACCCGGGCATTAGGTTGGTAAAATTCTGAATTCTAGGAATACAGAGAAACTTCTTAAGCATACATACAGTAAATATCTACGGTGATGTAAGCATTTTTATTTTTCTGCACAGTTAGGTCCTTTTGAAACAAATTTTATTGAAACTTAGGACCTAGGCTGAAAGACCAGCCTGGAAGTTAATTTTTGACTTACTAGGTAGAAGTTTAGAGATATTTACTTCTGTTGAAGTAAATGGTATGTATTTACATTTCAAGGGAGATCAGATCCGGAACAAGGGAGAAATCCATAGGTTGTAAAGCTGGTGAGTCTAGTTTTATCTTTCCCTTGGAGAGATTTACTTATATTCCAGAGGGGTAGAGTAAGAACTCAGGTCCTTCCCATTGCTTTCACAAGGAGACAGTCTCCAGAGGGAAGGATAGACAGCTGCCTCTTTCTCTTAGGTAAATGTAAAAATTTTCAACATTCTTCACCTATAATACGGACACTGTATGTATAAAAGTAACATTTAATTCTCATTGCATTCCTTCAAAAGGGATAAATTGGGGCATGGGGAACTGGCACATTATTTGATGAGTAAATAATCTGCTCAGGTCTAGAAACCTCTTGTCTGCATTCAGGAAACTATCAGTAGCAGTAGACATTAAAATTTAATAGTATCAAGAAAGAAAAATACAGCTGACCCTTGAACAATGCAGGGACTAGGCGAGCAGTTCCCCCACACAGTCAAAAATCCATTTATAATTTTTAACTCCTCCAAATCTTAACTACTGATAGCCTACTGTTGACCAGAAGCCTTACTCATAACCATCAACATAACCAGTCGATTAACACATATCTTGTATATGTATTTATATAACTGTATTCTTACAATAAAGTAAGCTAGAGAAAATGTTAGTAAGAAAATCATAAGGAAGAGAAAACATATTTACTACTCATAAAGTGAAAGTGGATCGTCATGGAAATCTTCATCCTCATCTTGTTCAGAGGATGAGGAAGAGGACAAGATGTTCTTGCTATCTCAAGAGTGGCATCGGCAGAAGAAGTGGAAGAGGTGGAAAGGAGGTAGGAGAGACAGGCACACTTGGTATGACTTATATTCAAAAACAAAATCTGTGTATATGCGGACCTGCACAATCAAAATCTGTGTTGTTCAAGGGTCAACTTAATTCAACTGGCTTCAGATTTTTTATCAGAAACACTGGAAGCCAGAAGATGATAGAATAACTTTTTTTTTTAATCTTAAGAACCTATTATCCAGGAATATATGATTCACTTTTCAGAGTGTAGAAAACTATTTATGAATATATATGATTTGAGAAAACATAATTAATGTGCCCTATCAGAGGAAAATATTTTTATTTTTTATAAAATTAGTTTTTATAAATTTTTATAATTTTTAATTTTTATAAAATGTTTATATTTTATAAATATAAATTTTTATTTTTATAAAATATTTTTATAAAAATGCACAAATTAAATTTTATAAAATTTATATAAAAATGCACAAATTAAAACAGCAAATTCAAGATAGGGGAAGATGAAGTGTGCAGAAAGTAAGTGATAAGCAATGATACGTTCAATAAACATGCACATGCATATGATAAATAATATCTAACTTGATAAAGCTGTACAATTTGTGATATAAATGTTAAATAAGAATTCTTGACATAGAAAAGACCCACTGCAAGGGCAATTCTAGAACTATATTAAAAGTATAAGTGACTTCGGAAAAATCCAGGAGTTGAGCAAAAAGGGAAATGAGGGATGTAAAAGTGTTAAAAATTCCTCAGGCACAGATGGGGTAAGAGGTTCAGAGATGGAGAGAATGTAGGTATTCTAAACGTCTCATCTTAAAGTGGTAGGTTAAGCTGAGAAATCTAGAGCTTCTTAGTAGAGGACATGGCCAGTGTCCTGTTTTCAGAGAATGGTTAACAACAACAAAAAAAGGTATTTGGTGCATGGAGCAAGGTAAGAAACCATAAATAAGATGTAACACTATGCTAGAATTACAACCTGACAGAGAAAAAAGCTGGACTGAATAGTTCCTTGAATGAACAACACCCTGATCAAACAAAAAGCAAAAATGAAGAACAAAATAGTAAAACAATATGTTAACAAATGATAAAAATAATCAAATATACAAGTAATTATAGTAGAACTTAATGTGCTAAATTTGGATATTAAAAAGCATTTTGGAAAGTTAAATTAAAAAATAAGATAAATATGTAGCAACTGAAGCAAAAAAAGTTGATCAAATAAAAAATAAAAGATAAAACAAGCAAGATGTAGTTTTAATGTAAAAATGCAAAAAATGGAATCTACTATGTCTACCATTACACTAAATGTGAATGTTCTAAATTATTTTATAAAAGAACATTCTATCAGATTGGCTTGAAAGGTAAAACTAGAATAGAAATTAATTGGAGTGAATAGCAACTTAATTAAGTCAAATTAAAAAGATAAGATTGAAGTGGATAATAAACATAAAGATATATAGAAAATAGTCAAACATGTCATAAGTACACTAAATGAGATGAACTGAATTTTTTCATTAAAATATATACTCTGACTTTTTAAGAAAAACAGTTATATACTATTTACAAAAAGTTAAAGCAAAATTATAGAAAAAATAAAAGTAAGGAATAAACAAAGATAAAGATAAATGGATAGAGAAAATGTGGTGTATATATACACAATGGAATACTATCCAGCTATGAAAAAGGACATTCTGTCATTTGAGACAACATGGATGAACCTGTGGGACATTATGTTAAATGAAACAATCCAGGCACGGAAAGAAAAACATTGCATGATCTTATTTATTTGTGGAATCTAAAAGAGTTGAGCTCCTAGAAGCAGAAAAGTAAAATGGCGGTTACTAGGAGCTATGGATAAAAAGTGGAGTTGAAGAGATCTTATTTAAAAGATACAAAGTTTTATTAGATAGAAGAAATAAGTTCAAAAGATCTATTGTACAACATGGTGACTATAGCTGATAACAATGTATTTGTTCTGGGAAATTGTAATGAGAGTAGATTTTAAGTGTTTTCATCACAAAAGGTGATAAGTATGTGAGTTAATACATGTATTAGTTAGCTTAATTAAGCCATTGTACAATGTGTATATATTTCAAAACATCATGTTGTATATGATAAATATATACAATTTTTGTCAATTAAAAAATTATTTTTAAAAAGACAAAGAATAGACAGAGATAAAAGACTGCAAAGAAGGGGCAACATAACTAAAACATAAGGCTGAAACTTCAAAACATGTTAGAGAGAGACACTTTATAATGATAAAAGTGCAAATTATAAAAAAGTTAAACTCATGGTAAATCTGCATGCATTAAGCAACATAAAAGCTAAATCAAAAAAAAGAAAACATTAAAGACACAGGGAGAGCTTGTTAAAAATATTGCTATAGTGAAACACTTCAATATATCACTTTCAGAATCGGGAAGATTCTGTAGAAATAGAAGTGTAAAGCCTATGGGACGTGAAAACCTCAGTCAATAAACTAACTTTAATAGGTATATGTATAGAATCATATTGCCTCTTAAAAGAAAAAGACCTCAACAAATTTTAAAAAGTAGGAATTTTATAGACCATAATCTCTTTTCATAATCCCATAAAATTGAAAATAAGTAACGTAAAGGCGAACATAAAAACCATAACTACTTGGAAATTAAGGAGAACATTTCAATATGACCTTCGGTTCAAGGAGAAAGTTAAAACTTAACTTACAAACTACTTAGAAAGTAATAAGTCAAATTCTTCATGGTAAAACCTATAAGCACGAAAACAACTATTCTCTGTTGAATACTTGTCATCTTAAGTGTCTCATTTTTAAAGAAGAAAGAAATAACAAAGGAACTTAGTTCTAATCTAATAAAATTACATAAAATGGTTAACAAAAGGAAACAAGACAATAAGAAAGACATTTTTAAAGATAAAATCTCAAGGTAAAAAATATAAAATAATCTTTTCAAATAGTTGAAAAGATGAATTCTACTGATTTTTTAATTTGTATTTTTTAGAAAAGCAATAAAAAACAAAACCTTTTGGAGCTTGGCTAAGAAAAAGAGAAGGGAGTAAAAATATACATATGAAGATAGAAATAAGGAATGAGATATGATCATTGTTATTGAGAAAGATTAAAAGAATAGAAAGAAAATGTTATTACAACTCTGACAACAAATTTAAAAATCTAAAGGAAATGTTTCTAGAAAAATTGGTTATCAGGTCTAGGGAAAAATAGGCTGTTAACCTATACCATACGCAAAATCAATTAGCCTTGTGCACACATCTCAACTTTAAAATAGTTAGAAAAAAATGACAATATTTTTATCACTTAGGGAGTGGGAAAAGATGTCTTAAATGATGAAAAAATAGCAAACTTTAAAGGAAAAGATTGTGGAAAAAGCTGACCTATTAAAAATTTAAATTTTGCTTAATTTAAAGACATTGTGGGCCGGGTGGGATGGCTCATGCCTGTAATCCCAGCGCTTTGGGAGGCTGAGGTGGGTGAATCACTTGAGGTCAGGAGTTTGAGACCAGCATGGCCAAATTTTGAAACCCCATCTCTACTGAAAAAAAAAAATACAAAAATATTAGTGGTGGTACATGTCTATAATCCCAGGTACTTGGGAGGCTGAGGCGGGAGAATCGCTTGAACCCAGGAGGTGGAGGTTGCAGTGAGCCGAGATCACGCCACTGTACACCAGCCTAGGTGACATCTCTAAATAAATAAGTTAATAAATAAATAAGACATTGTGAAAAAGCACCCAAATACAAACCACAGATTTATGTTAATTATTACAAAATTAACACCCTCAATAAAAAACTCCTAAAAATCAGTGAGAATAATATAAGTAACTTAATAGATAAGGCAGCAAATTGCATAATCAAATCAGTGCACTGAAAACCCAAGTGGCTAACAAACATATGAAAAGATGCTTAACCTCCTTAATACTTAGAAAAATTATAACAAAAGCCATAATGAAATACTGTTTCACACTCATCAGATCTGTGATAATATAAAAAATTTAACCATAACAAATGTTTATGGAAGTGTGGAGCAAGAGAAACTCATATAACTAGTGGGAGTGTATACTAGTAAAGGATATCGTTCAGTAATTAGGCAAGAAGTATACAAACCCTAAAGTCTAGTAATTCCATTCCTAAGTATGTAGTATTGAAAATATCTCACACATATTCACAAGGAGATGAATGATTGTGGCAACATTATTTGTAATTATGGAAATTTGCAAACAATCTAGGTGCTTCTCAACAAGAAAAGGGATAAAGTATGCTAAATTCCCATATTACAGATAAAATGAATAAATTTAAATTACATGTTTAAATATTGATGAATTTCAAAAACATAGTGCTGTTTAAGAACCGTAAGCTGCAGAAAAATATACATAGTATAATTACATATATATAAAGTGGAAAATATGAAAAATAATACTTTTTTCTTAAGAACAGATCTAATGATAAAAGTATGAAGAGCTGTATAGAAATGATAAACACTGAATATTATACAGTGGTTAATTCTGGGACTGAGGGAGGAAAATGTGATTGGAGATAGGTATATCTCAGGCTTTATATTGTTAATGTGTAGGCTTTATTTTTTAAGGTTGGTGTTACGTTTGTAAGTTTTTACCTTATTGTTTTAATACTTACATGAATTCTGACAATATTTCATAATCTAATTTTAAAGGATGGACATATTTTACCATGTAACATTTTTAAATTGCTGTATATGACAAAGACATCATAAGCAAAGTCAATAACCTAGCATTCGATTTGTAAAATTTGCAACACAGATGGCAAAAGATTAACACGTATTATATAGAAAGAACTCTTAAAAATTGACAAGAAACAAATGATTCAATATAAAAATTAACAAAAATAAATGAACAATCAGTTAAAAAGAGCAATTCAGCTAAGCAGCAAACACACAAAATATGCTCACACTCAAAAGTGGTCAGGGAAATACAAGTTAAACAAAAATTAAATGTAATTTTACCCTTATCCAACTGGAAAAAAATCAAAAAGAGTAATCATTTGATGGCAGGCATGCAGCAAAAAGTGTACTCTTTTTCTTTTCACTGGTGAAAATAGTAATTGCTATAATCTTTTAGAAAGCAATTTGGGAACATCGGAAGTGTCAAGGCAAAAAAAAAAAGTTATAAAATGAAAGAGGAAAGAAAAAGCTATTACTATGTATTACACAAAACAAATTTTATATATGTGTGGATACATATATACATATCACAAAACAAAAGTATAATTTATAATTTCACTTTTGTACCTATGGAATTTTATCTTTGCATGTATGTATGTGTGTGTATATACATACATGTGTATACACGCGTATTTGTATGTGTGTGTGTATATATATATACACACATACATACAAACCCACACATTTTTATATATATGAATATATTACAAAAACAACAAAGCCAATGAAAACACAAGCACACAATGACAAAACAAATCCCAGTTCTACGATATACTTTCTGGCTTCCTGGATGATATTGGACAACATCTCTAAGTATCATTGCCTCTAGCTAAAAATTAGGATGGCAATAAATCTCAGTGGCTTAACAAACACAGGTTTTTATCTTGTTCACACTATGTACTCTTCACTGATTAGCAGGAGGCTCTGTATATCCCAGTCACTAAGGATCCAGGATGATGGAATATCTATTTTAGCAGGTGCTTCCATTGTGGTTAAGAATGAGCACAGGGTGGGGGCAGGGTGTGAGGGAAGGGTTGGGCTAGGGAGGGGATTGGTGGTCTCACACTGTCAGGTACTATGCTCCAACTCGAATTCGAAAGTGTCACATTCCCCTTTCTGCATTGACCAGGGCTAGTTACACACAAACGGATGGGAAGTGTAGTACTTTCTGGGGCTTCAACAAGAGGGCAGTTGGCAGTTGGGTAAGGGTGCCCATGAGAAGTTTCTACCAAAGCTTTCATGAAGATTAAATAAGAAGAAGTGCTGAATAGTTTCTTTACTGTGCTTTGTTCTGCAGTTTTTCATTATTGTCCTGCCTGTACAATCACATCTTACCTACATTCTTTCATGAAACTAATCTCATCTTTTGTTAGAAGTATTACTCTAAAAGATAGCTTTGCTTATATCATTCCCTTGCACTAAATACTGTTGAATCCCAATGCCTAACTAAGAAAGTTCTCACTACGTGGTATGGCGTTCTAGACATTTCACAGTCTAATACCTAGGTACAGATAGGGAATATCTGCTATTCATAGCTGCCTCAACTTTCTTGGCAGCCAGTCCACATACTAACAATTTATACTGTGGATTCTGTCTTCCTAAATATAATTCCAAACAGCCTACCTTTCCCTGTTTCCCATCCAGCCAATTTGAAGGCACACAGACCTGGGTTTCTGATTCTGATCAGATATACTGAGAAGAGGCAATAGTTTGGAAATGATTTATGGGGATTTTTCCCCATTTCCATGGGAAGAATCAGAAACGATGTTTTTCCAACATTGGCAGTTTGCTTTTAGGTGATGTTCCTGAAAGTTTTTCCTAGAGACAAACCTATTTTACAAACATCCTATAGGCCAGAGAGTTAATATTCCATAACAAATCCATTTTAACCCCGACTAGGTAGAATGGATTCTGTGGATGGCAACTAAGAATCCTGATGAATGAGCTGCATTTTCAGCATTATCTCCTGATGATCTTCCTCCTGAGTCTTGTATTTATAGGGAGTGGTTATTGGTCTAATTCAAGAGAAAGTCATATTTAAAGAAAAGCATGTTTATGTTTTCCCCTTTGGAAGATTGAAAGAGATCATAAGATTAAGAATTTTATTTCTCACAATTTAGAGTTCAGCAGGTCCATCAGATCCTAGTTGTAAGATCATTTGTGAAATAATTTTTTGAATAAACATCACTGGAACAAACATTACTGAGCATGGAGTAATGTAGTAATTGGAAAAATTTCATTCTTTTTTTAACTTTCATTTTTGGTTTTGGGGTATATGTGCAGGTTTTTTATATAGGTAAACTTGTGTCCCAGGGGTTTGTTGTACACATTATTCCATCCCCCAGCTACTAAGCCTAGTACCCAACAGTTATTTTTTCTGCTCTTCTCCCTTCTTCCACTCTCCACCCTCAAGGAGAGCCCAGTGTCTGTTGTTCCCTTCATTGTGTTCATGAGCTGTCATCATTTAGCTCCCTCTTATAAGTGGGAATATGCAGTATTTGGTCTTCTGTTCCTGCTTAAGTTTGCTAAGGATAATGGCCTCTAGCTCCATCCATGTTCCCATGAAAGATTTCATTCTAACAGAAGTTCTGAAGGCTGAGGAACACAGATTGGCATGGGATTGGGGGCCATGATCTTGGTTACACCTCCAGGGGTGTTAGAGTATACAGGAAGATCACATGATTGAGCTCAGGCAAAACATGAAAGCACAGGTCACCTGAGGCAGAAAATCTGTGTGCTGTGCAATGTTGTCTATCCCTTCTACTGCACCAAATTGTGAGCCAAGTCTCTACTCACTCATGAGTATGATTCAGTTCTTGTGGCAAATATCCATATAACTGAGGTCCATGTGCAAATTAGTATGGTCACTGAACAGAGACAATATGCACTGGGATGGACCAGAAACTGAGGGACTATTGTGAAGAAAAGAGCAGAGTGTCTTGAAAAAGCAAAGAAGGTCTTGGACTCACATAGGCTTGTGGAATTTGATTCAAGTTTACCTAAGTTTTTGAGGGCTGGAATCCTCTAGATACATTTGAGTTGTGGCCTTGCCTTCAAAGAAATCTTAGTCAAGTGCAGATCAGGTGGTAAGTGGGAGGGCCAGGGAAGGTCTCACTGGGATAGTGACACTTGAGCTGGGTTTGGGATATAGTATTTAAAGAGAAATTAAATCATATACTTCTACTTGGGTAAGTTTAATTTTCCCTTATAATATTTTGAAAAGTGGATGATACAAAAGTATGTAATAATCTTTACAAACAATTGAAAGATATTTTGAGCAGGTAAGAATTCGTCATTTTCTTTATGGAATTTATAATCTAATGTGGAAGCTGAGGAATTATATAAATAACAGTGTAAAAATAAAGAGAAATTTTAAGTAACTTGGAAGAGAAAAAATGAGAGTTTAGAAATAGAACTGCTATTTTTATTTTATGAAGAATACAGTTTCTAATTTCTGGGCTCTCTTACAGCGTCTTTGAGTGCTGAGCTCTGTCTGACTTCTTGACTTTTCCTCTGGGGATAGGACATTTTCCCTCTGGCTTTCTTATCTGTAAGAAGATCTGAAGCTAGAGGAAGGGGAATGGAAAGGGAATGATTAATGCTTTTGTTGTTGTTTCTGGTTAGACCAGTTTAAATTTGCCTTTTGGAACTGTGTGATTTAGTCTCTGACCTTTTCTAAATTTTTGTATCTTCCTATGAAAAGAAATTCTTTCATCTATGTGTGCCTCAAGAATCATCTTTTCCACTCTCAATTTTAGAATTTAGATTTAAAATATACTAAAATATAGCTTAACACATAAACCCAAGGTCTTCATCATATACCATAGGTTCCAGGTCAGTACTTTTCAAACTTTAACAGGCATTTGGATTGCTTGATAAAGCACAGATTCAATTTTGGTAGGTCAGGAGTGGGACTTCAGCCTGTATTTCTTAAGCTCCTTGGTGAAGTGAATGTTGCTGGTCTGTGAACTACACTTTGAGTAGCAAGGCACTAGATGACTTTCTATATGGGTAAAAAAGGTCAGACCAAGATGCTAGAACATGCCCTGAGATTTTAGGGCAGAATCTTTGTTTCCCTATTTTTTCTCTACTCATCTTTATAAACTCTGAAGTTATACAATTAAACAAAAATTCCCTTTATCTAAAGGCAGAGAGAGAGTTATTCATTTCAGGAGCTCTATCTGTATAGCTATTTTTAGTTGTCCTGGTGTTATAGGGGTCTTTGTTGAAGCAAACAAAATCCAGTCATCTCAGAGATGTTTAAGAGCACTTTAATTGATATTAGATTACTGCAGTATCATGGGAGTTGTGATACGTATGTACTACACATCTCAGAAACAGTCACTTTAAGTAAGACTTACATAAGAAAGAGAAAAATCCCCTTTCCTAACTGCACAAATTCCAACTTCAACACATTATATAATAGAAGAATATTATATGTTGATGGGGTAGTGGGAAGACAATTTTATGAGTAAGAAGGAAAATCAGCTTGTCCCTGTGAGACTGCCATCAGGTGGAAAAATTTGTCCTGGAGTGTCTTCTCCTACTTACTTCTTGTTAGCACTCACCCCATTTTGCTGCCCATTTTGTAGACAGGGTCTTCTCCTATGTCCAGCATCAATTGGTTGAACAAATACCCACAATTACGTAGATTCTCCATGCCACTCATTCAGCCAGCCATCTATTTATTGGGTTCCAAATATGTTCCAGGCAACATGATAAGCAACTGTCTGTCACCAAAACCAACTCTTCTCATGAGTGTTTACAGTCTAGTTGGTGAGACAGAGCTTAAAAATCTTAGCATAAACATTTGATCACAATTGCGATCAACTTTTTATTTTCTCTTCTCTTGTATTTATTACAGTAACTGCTTTGGGTGAGTTTCTTAGAAGGGAATTTGGTAAGGGGAAGAGAAATCTCTTTGTAAGCTAAGACAAATACTAATAACCTAAGCTGATTCACTGAACATCTTTGAAGATGGGTTGATTTTGTAGAAAAGGTTACTGTAGAATCACTGAGCCCTGAGTTTTCCTTCCATGAAACAATGCCTCAGGCAGAACAAGTGAGTCACTGTTGGCATCCTGACTATGATAACCTTGGTAGCTCTCAGGCACACTTGGTCTCTTTAGTTTATAGCCCAAGTCCTATCTTCTGTCAACTTGTGCTTTGTACGTCTGACAGATCCCTCCGAAGTTCCTCTCCTGAGCCTTCCCCAAAGAGGAGGTGGCACATCCACATGTTATTCTACTCTTAGTTACTACTGACTTCATTTGCATATGGTGTTTTTATGATTAATATTATGGAGGGCCTTGGTCGGGTATGGCGCCTTTACAGTTCAGTCTAGGCCGAACTTTGTGCTTCACGGGCTATTTGTCCTTGGACAACTCGAAGTGTCAAAAATGCCAAAGTCTTTTCCTTAGTTTGTCTGTTTTTTCTCAGTGTCTACTATAAATTCACCATTTCAATTAATTTTTTGTATATAATTTAATTTTCCAATCCAGAAGTTTCTTAACATCTCCTTATTAATCCTATTCTCCCATATACAAATGTGCTATCATGTGCTATCAGAGGGACATTTAAATGGAGATGTGATAATTAGCATAAGCTGACTGAGCAAGGCAATGGTCGGCAGGGAAAGGGGGCTGCATATATTTTCCCAAAGGTGGGAAGGAAAACATTCCATTGAGGAACTCAGAGAAGGATATTTGTGACTGGAGCACAGAGAACCGGGGGCATTTGGGCTGAGATGGGCAGAACAGGCAAGTGAGATCATGAGGTCTCATTAAGGACCTCATTTAATTTAAATTAAAGGACCCCATTTAATTTAAATTAAAGGACCTCATTTAATTTAAAATTTTTCCCCCTTATAAACAATGTAAAGACATTCAAGGGCTTAAGACATTTAAGGGTGTAAGGGGGGATTATGTGGAGGAATATTTTTGTATATGTGCAGTAGTGGGGGATGTGGTGCCATATTGAATTTGCATTTCAAATTAGGGAAAAGCCGAAGTTCTCAGAGACACAGCGAGTGGAAGTTGTGATCTGATGGCTCTTTCATCACCACTACAATAGTTTTTACATTGTCTAATCATAGAGAAGATTGTACATGGTGCAATCGTACAGAGAACCAATTCTGATTGAAGCCATCACAACTGAGGAGAATTTGCACGAAGATTGAATGGCTCCTTACATAGCACATCCTTCCCTGGGATACTTTGGGTGGGGGAAGACAAGCAGTCACTTAAAGTGATGGTGGAGACCAAGGCAAGGAAAAGGGGCTTCACCTACTTCACACATACTGGTGACAACTGGACAGTCTTTCCCTTTATCTGGGAAACTACATGAAAGGAAGATCATGGTGAACCGGATGCACTCACTAAGCACCCACCGTGAGAAAGTACACACATATATGGCTTGGCATCAAGAAGCATTTAGTCCTTGGACACGATAGTTTGATAGATGAAACATAAAAAGAAACCCATTACTTACTGAACACGTGCTGTTTGGTGACTGCAGGGGGAGTGTTCATCTTGTTCTATCTCAGGATTCATGCCTTTTGGGCCTTGCCTATGTCCCACAAATTGAGACAAAGTGACTGTCCCTTGATGATATCCTTCCTTTCTCATTCAAGTCACCTTACCAGTCGAATTGGAAACCACAAATCTCCCTCTGTGACAGGGTGATATATATTACCTATATATTATATTCATAGATTGGTTTCCTTTCCAAAATCAACCCTGTACTGTTTGTATTTTGTAAAGCAAATAAAGGAGATTCGTTCTAGCCTGACATACTTTATGTGTTTATATTCTGAGGAATCAATTACTTTGTTACTAATACTTCATTTATTAGATAAGCTGGCATGGGCCATAAGGTCTTCAGAAGAGCTCTCCCTCATTACCAGTGCTCTGACTGGGTCAGTGAGAAAGCGTCCTATAGACATGGCTTATGCCCTTCAGATACCCGAGGGATATATGGTTAGAAAAAATGGTTCTAAATATCAAGGATAATCTTGAATGCTTTTTAACTACTTTCTGATTACAGAATGCTAAGCAGTCAGTAAAATTGCCACATTAAAAAAGAAAAAGAAAAATTGCTATCTTTCTGAAACCACTATTTGAGTGTAGTCTTATTGATTTGTGATTTCAAGGAGGACCTGGCCTGGTTTATTTCCAAGGATGAAAACTATAAACCCTCAGTCAATGTTGCCAGAGGAAGCTTCTCAAAGACCAAAGCAACAACACTTGAAGAATGAATCTACTACCAAGGCACTGTCATTCCCCAAGTGTTATGTAACCATGGCAGTTTGAGAAAGTCAGACAAACGAATCCTGGGAATGAACAAATCAGGGAGACTCACTTATGTGCATGTGCTCACTCACATGCTTGTGCACACACACAGCTGTTGTCCTGTAGCTATCTAAGATGGAGCAACAAGGTTGCATTTCATTCTAGTGCCGGTGTGTCATGGTAATCAAGAAAATTGCTTCTGTTACTTAAGCTGAGGAGAAATTGGACAGATGTCTGGTCTAAGAGAAAAAGAGAGTGTATGATTCCCTTGAAATCTTGCAGTTTTGATGACACTGGAATCTTTGTCTATGACTTACATTTGACGACCCCATGATATCCATCATGTTGCGATGGCTGCAGAGTATTAGAGTGTCCCAGGTTCTTTATAACTGAGTGTACCACTTCTCCTTGCTTATCAGCAGTTGAAAGAATAATTACATCACTTGAGCAGTGAATAAGCGGTCATGGAAACTTTGAATGAACGGTTTCCATTTCTATAAAGATAGATCCCCAAATTGGTAAAGTTACTGTTGTCAGGGACTGGAGATCCACGGCCTTTGAATTTTCATTTTTAGCTGCTCTCTATGAATATAGATTCTAACTTATTGACAACTGTGCAGCAATGACAAGAAGTGAAGCTCTCAATGAGAACTTGATAATGCTAAGTCTATACAAGCTGGGTCTCTACTTTCCTCATAAGTATTTTAGTTCTCTTGTAGTTAGCAACTTTTTAGTTGTATGCAATATCCCTCTAATGTATTTGGGATAAATCTGTTTGCTTCTGAAAAATTGATAAAGAGGAAAAATTAGCTATCGGGGGGTAAGGGAATAAATAAAGAAAAAAACCTGGGACAGCAAAAGAAAGCAAGCCTGGTTGCATCTAATATGTATAAATTATATCACATAGAAAGACTGTGTGTTACAACTAACTCTCTTTGATTCCTGGAGTTTATCACATCATTTGTGTATGCCATGATTAATACATTTGGAGAACTGGCGGATGTTCATTTGAAAAGCAGTGAACCTTGACTATAAAAATATTTTAAACAACTAAAAAATTCATAATGAAATCTAAAAAAATTGTATGAAAGGAAGATTATTACTATCAACTTCATTAATTTTGTTTTCTTTTTTAAACCTAAAGATAAAAATAAAGCAATATGAAAATACACCATCTCTCAGGATTACCTTTTGTTCTCCCAGAAAATTAATTTGCAACTGATTGAATTAAAATGGAAAGGCCCCTAGAAAATAGGCTTTTGTGGTAAAATAAGAGATGAAAACCTTACAGGGAGAAAATACATATCTACTAATACCTTTTATTCTTGTTTTCCAAAGCACACTGAAAGTTGATAATAAACCAAAAATTTTGCATATATTTTAAAATAAAATCACTCAACTCTTCAGTTTGTGTCTTAACTACTGATGGATACTATTATATTTTGGTAGACAATATATACAATCAGTGTATATATATATATGTGTATATGAGAGTGTGTGTGTGTGTGTGTATAATCAATAAATGTTATTTCAGTAAATTTTCTTGAGCATCTCTCTAGAAATTTTTCTGGGGTATATTCTGTTGTAATATAGAGTAGGTGAGTATATTTTGCATAATAATTGTCATCCACTTCAGTTTGCCATCTAGAAGGGAAGATAAATATAGTCTCAGATAATAGGAATGAGTGGATGAAAGGGGCTGAATATGAGAGAAGAATTGATCATGTTATAGTGACCAGCTTCAAATTTCCAAACTGAAATAATATTATGAGTGAACTGTTTTAAATCCCACCCAGTGATGGTGAAAATAGTAATTTTTTGCAGTAATATTTTTTTTTAGTAGTAATTTTTTGTAGAGATGAGGTCTCGCCATCTTGCCCAGGTTAATCTTGAACTTTTGGGCTCAATTGATCCTCCCACCTCTACCCCTCAAAGTGCTGGATTTACAGTCATGAGCCACTGTGTCTGGCCCAGAGAATTTCTTTGTGGTCAAGACAGAAAGGCAAGGAAAGATTCTTCCCTTGGGAAGAAAAAAGAACATGTGAAAGGAAGGCAGGAGACTGTCAGAGAGAGAAAGAGAGAGAGAGAGGGAGAGATTCTGTTTTCCAAGGCTTGCTTCTGAGGCCACACACACACACACACACACATATATATATACACACACACACACACACACATATATATATATACACACACATACATTTATGACAGTACTGGTCCTAAAGTTTTTGAAGCAGGGAAGTATTTCTTTCAATGCAGTGGATGTGTGGAGAAGGAAAAAGCCCACATTTACCCAAATATGAATTGATTCTAAATTTTTAAAAATATGTTTCTGTAACTGATGTTATAATTAACATCTAAATTAGGGCCAAAGATGAGAAAGGCAAGACAACATTAATATTGAACAGTTGGTTGATGTTACATCTTTCAAAGAACCAATGGAATGTTGACTTATTAGCAGGGCTTAGGGAGATGCATCATTCTACAAAGTGCTAATAACACCTGGTTTTTCCAAGTACTAATGACCGAGACTAAGAATTCTCACTGATGTGTGAGGTGATAAAAATATTTTGATGTTAGTGAAGTTTGGACTTTAGCCATGACTTGGGCATGCCAACCAGCTTTCCTAAATGTGGAATCTCAGTTGAGACTCGAAGATATTTCAATGACTTGTGACATTAAGGTTTGGACAACTGTCTATCAAATTTTGAGCAGTTCTCTAGGTGAATTTTGGTTGTGGGAGTCAAGACAGAACTCTGATTTGAATTGCATAGTGTAAGTTTTGTATTGTTATGACCAAGGTTCTTGACCAATGATAATTAGGTTTGTACACTTTGCAGATGTGTTTTGCTATTGTTGTGGTTTTTTTAACCATGAATTGATGATCAGGGTTGACCAGGTACGTATTTTGCAGCAAGCTCAGTATGCCTCATGATCTCTCAGCAGAGCTGGCAAGCTCATGAACAAAATTTTACAGCTTCTCCGCTAGCAATAAATGTGGACAAAGTATAATTCCACAGAGCCACAGAAGGTTGCTTTTTTTTTTGAGACAGAGTCTCGCTCTGTCGCCCAGGCTGGAGTGCAGTGGTGTGATCTCGGCTCACTGTAAGCTCCGCCTCCCGGGTTCACGCCATTCTCCTGCCTCAGCCTCTCCGAGTAGCTGGGACTACAGGCGCCCGCCACCACGCCCGGCTAATTTTTTGTATTTTTAGTAGAGACGGGGTTTCACCGTGGTCTCGATCTGCTGACCTCGTGATCCGCCCGCCTCAGCCTCCCAAAGTGCTGGGATTACAAGCGTGAGCCACCGCGCCCAGCCAGAATGTTGCTTTTTACATAAGGTACATTGATTGCTTACTGTGATGGATGCCTTCATGATTGCAGTTCTCTTCTTTCCATGATGCTGTTTCTTGATCATGTCAGGTTCAAACAGGAAATAATTTCAAACCCTCCATGGAGTCAAATATATATCTGAAGATGGTTATTCTTCCTTAAAATCCCTGAATCAAAATGTGACTCTAGGTAAAATTTATAATGAAGTTAAGGTTTTAACTCAGGAGTGGGCAAACCATGGTCTCTGGACCAAATCTAGCCTTTTATAGCCTGCAGACCAAGAATGAGTTCACATTTTCAGTAGTTGAAAAAAATCAAAAGAATAATAATATTTTGTGACATGCAAACGTTTTTTGAAATTCAAATTTTAGTGTCCATAAAGTTTTATTGGAACACAGACAGTCATTTACATGTTGTCTATGGCTGCTTTCACATTGCAATGGCAGAGCTGAGTAGATCTGACAGAGACCATATGGCTTGCAAAGCTTAAAATGTGTACTATCTGGTTCTTTACACCAGAAGTATGCTCACCTTATTCTAATTTAATCACTTCTTACTATGATAAGAGAAAAATAGTAATTTTTTTTAAGGTGAAGTAGAATCAAATGAGAACATATAAAGTCTACTGTGATTATAATACTATATATAAGAACTTGGCTAGTTTAGCAAAATTGTAATAACTATAGGTAGATAAAAATAAATATGCATTATCTACCATGAAGATAATTACCATTACCTAAGGAAGCAATCAATTCATTGATTATTCCTAGCATTTTTCTCTTTGATTATTTCCTAGCATTTCTTAGGGGGCATAGATTGCCCCCTAACTGTACAAGAAACTTTTGATGAATGACACCTGGTTGGCTGAGAAAATGAATGCACCTCTGAAGAGAGCTTGCAAGAGAAACTGAAAATAAGAGATAATTTCCTTAGTAAAGAAAGGAAGCAGAAAACTTATTTTCTCCCTTGTCTATTCACCAGCCTGGACTTCACCTTGATAATGTGCTTATAATTAATCTCTTTCTACAGACCTACATGGGTTTAATTCATTCTCCGTGACTCTTCTTTATATCAGAATCATTACCTTTGTTTATAATTTATAGACTCTAATTTTTGCTTCCTAGATAAATGGTATGGTTCTTCCTGACCTTTATATGTTCCATAAATGCTTTTTGAATCACTCAATCACAGTATCTACAAGGGGTAAGGTAACTACTTAACAGTGGCAGCAGGATGTTCTCTGAATGAAAATTCCATCTCTCCCCAGCAGCGTGGTACAATGAAAAGAGCATCATTCTCTTCTTTGGGACAATTGAATTCTAGCTCTATCTCTTTCATTGATGTGCTGTGTGTCCTGGGCATATCATTTTACTTTTTCAGGTTTAAATTTCTTTGTCTATAAAATGAAGAGAGAAAGCTAAATCGGTGTTTTCATGTATTTTAAAATAATATAACCACTTTTATATGAATTTTCATGAACTATATATACATATATATACATAGTTATTATGTTAGTATGAATTTATATTGTAAGCCTAAATTTATAACATTTACTTTCAGTGTCAAAAATTAAAAATAAAATTACAAATGAATACAGTAGTGGTCCCTGAAGTGCTCAGATGTGATTCAAGTACACAATTGAGTGTATATTTTCATGTACAACTTTAAAAATAATTAAAGTATGTTTCAATATATTTAACAGGCACTGTTGGGATCAAGTCTTTGCAGAAGCCCAAAGCATCTCTGTTGACTTTCTAAAGCCTTCCGTAGACGTCATCTAGACATTCCCTTTGAAAGACAACATGTTTTCAGGCACTTCTGCAAGGAGTGATTTCAGAAGATTAGAGTAATATTGCTTTCAAGGTTCCCTCTTTAAGTGCAATAATGTACTAGAAAAGGGTCTTGAATGTCACTTCATCCACTCTCCTGACTTTTCTAATTCTCTCTCTTTTGATGATATTGCTACATGTTTAGCATTATGCTGGGGGCTGGGGATAAAATGGTGGGCAAGGTGCACTCTGGTTTGAAGGGCCTAATGGACTTCCTCTTCCAAAACTGTTACTTCTCTTGTGTTTTTGATTTCACTTAATTCCACTACCTAGTCACACTAGCTGGAAAACTGGGGATCATTTTATACTCCTGTCTCTTCTTTACCCCTATGCAGAGCGAAATCCTATTTTCTAATCAATTTTCTTCATTTTTACTATAACTGCTCAATTTTATTTATTTATTTATTTATTTATTTATTTATTTATTTATTTATTTTTTGAGACAGAGTTTTGCTCTTGTTGTCCAGGCTGGAGTGCAGTGGCATGATCTCAGCTCACTGCAATCTCCACCTCCTGGGTTCAAGCAATTCTCCTACCTCAGCTTCCTGAGTAGCTGGGATTACAGGCTCCTGCCACCATGCCCAGTTAATTTTTTGTATTTTTGGTAGAAACGGGGTTTCATCATGTTGGCCAGGCTGGTCTCAAACTCCTGATCTCGGGTGATCCACGCGCCTCACCCCCCCAAATTGCTGGGATTACAGGCGTGATCCACTGTGCCCCGCCCCATAACTGCTCTATTTCAGAGCTTCATTAGTGTTTATTTCAAACTATGGAAGAAGCCTGTGATTCATCTTGTTTCCTTCTGTTTTGTTCTCTTCCACATTGTTGGTAGAATGATCAATATAAAATCTAAATAGCTAAACCCTTCAAAGGGTGCCTAATATACATAAAATAAAGTCTATATTTTTTACCACGATTTAACAGAGCTACTCTGAGAGACCATCCTAGTTCTGGAATCTCTGTGACTTGGTGGAGTCTGTGCGTTAACTGTATCACAGACAAACCTTTGCTTAACACTGCTTTCCTCATCCCACGTAGATACTGCTTCCAATGAGCACTCTCTCACAAACCTCCATAATACAAACCTCTCCTTCTCCAGATGAGTCTGTTTTCTGAAAACTCTGATCTGTGACAATAATCTACTGGGGGAGAAAGAGAGGTACTCCACTATACAACATTAACTCCCAATAAAAATAAGATATGGCTTTCAATTAATCACAAATTATACAAGTATAATATTTTACAGTCTAATTTTAAAAAAGAAATATTATAGAGAAGGTTAAAGGCCCTTTGACTGACACCCTAACTTCTTTTTCAATCATGGATGCACACACATCCATGTTTAGTTTTAGAGATTAGCTATTATTGTCTTGTGTTTTTTCTTATTAATATAAAGGAAATTTTTTATATGAAATGTTTGGCAATTTTCTTTTACTCAATTTTAGGTGTTTGAACTCCATCTATATCCATATCTACATATCTGCCACATTATTTTTGGCTGCTATGGGAAAATACCAGAAAGAATTACATTTTAAATGAATGATAGGCAATTTATATGTACATAGACTTTCTTATGCTAGCAAGTATTTATTGCTTGTGAGACAGTGATCTAGGTACTGAATACACAGCGGTAAACATGAAAGATGAAGATTTTATTTCATTCTTGCGAATTATGTGTATCGACTTATCTGTGAGCAGTATTTAACAGAATTTTCCAAGGCACCTGGTTTAAACGTGATTTTATAAAATCAACATCTCCCCATTCAGCTCCTTGTAAACTTTCAAAAGATCAATATTGAGAAACAAAAATCAGAACTACTTTTGGCAAAACTAAAATTCAAGTGAAACTCTAGACACCAAAATATATGTATGAAATGGATTTGAAAAGCAATGGAGATAGAAGAGATCAGCTGAAATGCAGGACAAAGCAGAGAAACACCGTGCAGTAGCTTTCAGAAAGAGCCAATAGAATCACAGTTTTACACTGAGTGGTGCACCTGGATATCCATAGCTTAAATCCCATGTTTACTACAGAGAGAGCAAATGGCGCACCAGCCCGTTGCAGAAGCTTTCTTTTATACAGCTTGGTTCCAAGAAGGGTAGCCCCCCAGATGATGATGAAGATCTCTCCACAATGAGGCTACCCTTGGTTATAAAGGAGAGTCTTCTCGAGAGATAACTGACCATTCATTCACATCCTGAGGGCTGTTATCCCTAAAGTGGTGTTCATTCAATTGGAAAATGTGTTCACGATTTGCTCCTGATTTTAGCTGAAGTGATCAATGTCACCATTTTGGTCCTGGAGGGCACTCATGTTAATCTCAATAAAGTGGTCAGAGTAAGAAGAGATGAAAAGAATTATTAGAAGCTTCCTCCTTGTGAGCCCAGGCGGAGTCTGTGCAATTGCTAATACATCCCTGAATTAATACTTCCTGCCAGGTGGCAAGGTCAACACAGAAAATAGAGGAGAAAGCCATCTGGCATTTTAAGGTTGGTTTATGGGATTTATTGAGCTGTTTGTTTCTAGGTCCTCAGGGGGCAAGATATTGCAGGTTAGCCTCACCCTGTGGTTTGGAGTCCTATGATGCCAGCCTCAATTAATTGCTGTAAGAGACACTTCTAAATGATTTGGTCCCAGACACTTTTGGTCAGATTAGACTGGTTGATAGAGGATACTCATGGAAAAATTCTCCAGAAGCCACAATGGTGTAGATGAGTGGTAGATATTGATGGTGAATAATCCTCCATGGAGCTATCGTGTTTCTGTATGTCTTGCAAGCAGAGGACTGACTGCCCTTTTTTCTAAACTGCCTTTTTAAGAATTTTTGTACAATGTATGACCTGAGAAGAAAAAGACAGTGTCTCCCTCTGGAGCAAAAGGTGGGCATGCTTGCTATACAATGTAATAAGATGATGTCTCCTTCCAGAGCAAAGGGTACTGAAGCTTATGGCTCATTATAAAATATTACATTTTTCTATGCTCAGGGATCCTGTCTTATAAAGCAAACTACTATTTGTGCAAGTGTCATCTGGCCCTCTTTGAATAGCCTTGTGAGAATGGGGTCTCAGTTTTCTAGTGCAAAAGTGCTGATACTGGCCACTATTACTGTTGTGTGCATTAAATAGTCCTTTGTTTCTAACACTGGAGTCTCATGTTTTCTACTAGCATCCATGAAATATGGCAGGCTAATGTTTTGCTTGCGAATAGGGTGAAATCTCAGACCATTCAGGGTCCCTTACAACAGTCTGGCTCTATGGCGGCAAAGCAAGGAAGTATCTGCATCGCAGAAGACTCTTATGGAATACATTTATAATCACAAATTTATGTATTAGAAAAAATATATTGATTAAATTGGTTAGTGGAGGAGATAGTGGAGGGCAGAGGTAAAAGAAAGAAATTTTATTGCTCACATAAATATATGAATGAATATGATCTAGAGAAATGGAAGATTAAGAGTATTATTTCAAGTAACAAAAGGTGATCATTAGAGCAAAAACACAAACCTTCTCGTACATGAAAAGAAATAAATGCAAAAACAAGCAAACAGACCAAAAAGTAAAAGTAGTTTTTAGATTTGTAAAAGATGTCAACTATATCTCAATAAAGCTGGAAAAAATAAAACTATAAAGGATGAAAAATGTAAGATTATATAGGTGCACAATCACTATCCAAAGTCCCTTGGCTCCATTATATTTTGGGCTTTCGAACTGTTCATATTTTGGAAATGCAAAATGGTGTAGACAACATATACTTTAAACACCCGTGGTGAGGTCTGGAGCAGCACTTTATAATATTTTTGTAGCCAAACATTTTGTTTTTAAAGAAAGTAGGCTAAACAAATATTATAATTAGCCTCATAACATTTCAGGTTAGGTTTTGCCATCAAATTAGTTAAATGAATACTATCAATTTTTAAAGACTTTTGGATTTCAAAGTTGTGGATAAGAAAATTTGGACCTCTGTAACACATTAAGACCAGTTATATCTGTCATATAAAAAATACAAATGGACTATTAAAATAAAGTGACATTCATATTAGATCACAAAACAAAGCCCAAGTCTATGCCTTATAACAAGAAATAAAATAACTTTAAGAAGTAACTAAAGAAATTCACTTAAAAAGATCTTTGTTTCCTACATGTTCTGCAATTTGGACTTAGATTCTCTAACTCAAGAGTTTTTTAGTGAATAAATTGTTTCGTTTTTAAATTATGTCTTTTGGTCTTTTAGTTTGCTTTTCCTAAGGCATTTGAAAATAAAATATATTTCTCCAGTACCAAATTTGATATAAAACTATGTCATATATGCCTATCATATATATCAATTACATATTATTTCAGTTATATATATTAGATATTCTTTTCAGTAACGATATTTGGCTCTTTTATAATCTTATTTCCTTAATTGACTTGATTGTTAATGTACTGAGATGGATGAATTCCAGTATTCCACTAATAGTGTTTTAGATTTCTTATTTCCTTAGTAAAATGGTGCATATTTATACCAGTTATGTATACATTGTGAACTGTACATTTTGTTTATTATACAGTGTAATTTTCATTTAACTTAAGGATTTTTGACCTAAATCAACCTTAGCTAACTTAACATAATAATATTTGCTTAATTTTTTGGTAAGCCTTTGCCCATCTTTTGAAGTTAATTTGATCTTTCCACCTCTGTTGCAGAGTGGCTCACTCTAGTTTCACTTCATCTTTTTTGTTGGGCTGTCCTAATAGTGTCAAGAAGAAACAGCATCCAGAACATATTTTTTTCTACCATTTCTCCTGAAGCAAAAGCCTTCATCAGCCTCTGGTCATTTCGCTAAGGAACAACAGGCGGCAGGTGCATCAAATGTTTAAAGAGAATCACCAACTCTGCCCATCTACAATGCTGGACTCCCCAAATAGCCCATAGCCCTGCCTTCTTCGCCCCTCTCATTTTGTTGTCTTTTTTTTTTTACTTGCAAAACCCTAAATCCAGGTAACAAATCCTATACTATTAGAGTTATCTGGGGCTCCATGAAACAAAATCCTAGCTAAACATATTATTCCTTACCTAAACAAGAGGAGTCTATTTTGCATATTTTTCTTCCAAGCATGTTTATTCTCCAAATACATATTTTTTGCTCCTGTAACAAAAGTCTGCATGGAGACAGCCCAGGTTTGGGACTCTAGCTTCACAATGCCATCAGTTTCCTGGGCTTTCTGCTTTCCTCTCTGCCATCGTTGGCAGAGCCATCCGTCCTCACGCTGCCACCTCAGTGTCACAATGGCTGTTCCATTTTCAGCAACAGACATTCTTTCTTTGTGAGATTATAGAAACTTTGGTTATCTCTCCCACCCACTCTATGTTAAAAACAAGAAAAGCCAATAAAAAACTAACATTTTCTGATGTGCCATGTACTATGACAGGGACTTCGCATAAATTATAATATTTTATACTTACAAAAGAAAGGCATTGTGAAAGAAATTTCTTTGCCTGAGAAAGAAAAAGAAAAGCAAAGCATTGCTGGTCTTGTTTCCTATTTAGTGAAGTATACACATTTTATTATTTCCTGAAAAACAGTTCTTGTCTTTTTCCATTTTTTTTTATTAGAATAGCTAATAATATAGTTTATGAGAACATTTGGGTTTATTTGTTCTATTTTTTATTACCTAATTTATAAATTATGCTTTCATTTTTGTTCCTTCTTTATGCTTTTTTTCTGTTTTACTTTGTTGCTCTCTAACATTTTAAGTTGAATATTTAGGTCATTTACTATCATTTTTCTTGTCTTTTACTATAAATATTTGATTGTAAATTTTCTCTGAGCAATGCTTGGGATAACTGAAGAAGTTCTGACAGGGAAGGTAGTATTTGCATTATCTACAATGGGTAGTACTGTAGTTATGTTAGAAAAAAAAAAACCTTTCTCAAAAAATTCAAACAGGCTTTTGATCATATCATGAAGGTCAAACAGTATTAAACAGCCAACTCTACTTGTAAGGAGCCTCTAGGAAGGCAAGGCTTTTAGCAAGAAACATGGCTAAATACAGGTGTAAGGAAATATGGGCCAGGTCCTGAAGGCAAAAGAAAAAATGCGTATTGAGTTGGAAGTTGGTGGTGTCTGCCACATTCCATCCCCGCCAAAGGACTGGGCATACAAGAAGCACATGTCAGCATTTATGGAACTGAATGGAAGTCCTGAAGGATGATTCCCAAGGCCATGCTTGCATTGAGGAGTAATCAGAGGACAGCTTCAGGCCACTGATGACCCAATGACAAGATAAGTTTATGAAGAAACACATTCTATAGCTTCACTTGTCTTCATGAGTTAGAAAATGGGGAACTTGCAGAGTAGGCAAACCAGGTTGGGGTGTGGAATACCCAGTAGCCTGAACAGCTAGTAACTCCAAAAAGCAATGAGCAGAAGTGACAGCTCAGTCAAAGAAAAGAATCTGTGTTAAAGTACAAACATCTTCATGGCTCCTGCCTTCCCTCTGATAGCAGTGGGCTCTCCTCAGAATTAGAACGGGTGCAGTCACATTTCCTGAAAGATAGTGTAGAAGGGATGCTTTGCTTAGCATCTCCCCAAATCCTCACCACTTATTTTTCCCAGCTCTTTTTGGTTATAGTTTAGCTAAGGACACTGCTTGCTGCAGCCTGCTCTCCATTCTGTGCTCGAATCTACCATCTTCCTGCAGTGGCTCCAGTTATCCCCTGCTCCTATTTCTCAGCATATTTATACTCTGCTGCTCTGGTGGTCATATAAGCAATGTCAGTCTATTTGGACAGTCCCTTGGTAACAATGAAGGCACGGTATAAACAACTGAGTTGGTTAAAAATGGACTGGGTTGAGAATCCTAGTGCCAGGACCCTCATAGTTGTACACACTTGAGCTGATAAGGACTTCTCATCCCATTACATCTCCTCCTACTGTCTTACTAAAGAGCTACTTAGGAATGTAATGCATTGCGATTTAAGAGATAATTTCCTAAATCTTCCAGATAAGATACTGCCTACATACTTTGCCTATAATTTCATCTAGATCTAGCTTTTTAAAATTTGTGTGTGTGTGTGTGTGTGTGTGTGTTTTAAGAACAAACAGTACATTGTCATTTTTGCATTTGATCCTTCCTCCTGGATCCTTCCTCAATCCAATCATATTAAAATACTTCTTATTCTTCAAGTGCACCATTTGCTTTAACCAAATGACCTTTGCTAATGCTCTTTCCTATGCTTTTGATATCTTCAGCTAGCTTAATAGTCTTTAGCTAGCTAGTGTATATTAGCTATTCATACCAGTTATGTGTTCAGGTGAATTATGCCCTTTGTTTATTTTGCAGTATCATTTTAGTCTAACTGAAATATTTTGGCATAAAAAATCTTAATTATGTTAAGATCTTTATGCCTGCCTCACTTTTTGGTAATCTAAAGAAAGACAGATACCAGAGCCTGGTTTCTTTAGTATGAAACAATTTGTTATGTTTAGAGTCAAATTTTAAAAATCATGTCTTTGACAATTTTCAGGAGTTTAATATGTGTCTACACTGTTTGTCTTAGTTTGCAGTTATGCCACTGTGAATAATTGACTTTGCTGATTAATATCAATGCCAAATTTTTTTTGTAAAGGTATTGTCATATCTTCACTTGTTACCTTTTAAGGCTTTATTACACGTATCCTTGAAAAAACGCATTTTAAGTGTCAAACTGTCATTTTTAAATTTTAATAATTGTAACAATTCATATTCTTATTCTGCAAGTATGCAAGTTATATAAAACATTTACCAAATTTACCAAAAATGTTTGTCCATTAAAACTATTATTAAGTTCGTGAATTCCAATGTTTTTTAGAAAGTGAAGTAATTAGGTCTATCCTTAGTGAGGTATATTCAAGGAATAATAAACCCTAAGGCTAGTTTTGATGTCCTAGTCCTAAGAAGTAGTCTTCCCTGTGGAAGATTGAGAGAAAAGGAGAAGGGAAAGGAAAGGGAAAATGGTAAGAACCTTGAGGCATTGGTCAATATTTTATTTATCCTTGTGTTCCTAATACTTAATACAGTAGCTGACATATACACAGTAACCAAAATATTTGTTGAATTAATGAATTTAGTTCTGGCTCAGAAACTTTACTTATTCTGGCTCATTTAAATTGTCACCAAAATCATTTATTTTGTTTACATTTCTGGTTTGGGTAAGACCTTAAGGTGAGATGGTGGATGGTTTGAATAACAAAATATCATAACCAAGCTTTTCTTACCCTTTTTGTTTCTTTTGGAGACATTTCACTACTTAGAAACATAAGCTTGAATGAGCAAAATTATAAACTTTTTTGAAAGGTCAAAGAAACCCGGAATTTTAAAGAGTATGGTATCTCTGCATTTGTTTGATAGACAAATTGATCGATAATAGTAAAGAAAGAAAAAAACTATATTTTTAAAGACTTGTGTTTCTCAGTGAATTTTTCTCTTTATCATCCTTTAGACCTGGAAAGGTATTAAGTTGTCCCCAGAAAAATTGGCTGTATTAAAGATTAAGGTGAATTTTTGTGACTTAAGATTTACATATATATGTAAATATATATTTGTAAATTATAGTTGTCTTTATATTGATATATATTTATATATAATTTGATTCAAAACATAGTCATTGTCTCATCAACTTCAGAGACTATGCAGATTGTTGGGAGCCTAGGCTCAATGGCATTGATTTTTGCTATCACATAGTGAGGTCATGATAAATGGCCAAAAAAAGCTACACCAGGGAAATTCTATGGTAATAAAGTGATCTCAATGTCCTTTCTCCCTAAATATAAATAAGTTCCAAAAACTTTCTGCAAAGATTATTTTCTTCCTTAAAAACTAAAAATGTAAAAATTTTACGCTTGCAGAGGCTCTTCAGCTTCCAGTCAGAGCCATGTAACTATTTGAATCTTGTTATTATAAGTAGAAAATAAATGGTATGTATTAGCTAGCTGAAGACTTATTAAGCCAACTGATGACATCAGAAGCATAGGAAAGAGCATTAGCAAAGGTCATTTGTGTAAAATAATAATGGTGCACATAGAGAATGAGAAGTATTTTAATATGACCAGAACGTAGAAGGGGTCCAAGAACAAGGATCCAATTTAACAATGACAATGTATTGTTTCCTCTTTTTAAAAAACAGAATATCAAAAAATGAACAAATACACAAAATCCAGATCTAGATGAAATCTTAGGCAAAGTCTGTAGGCAGTACCTTATCTGAGATAAGAGATAATTTAGGAAGTTATGTCTTAAATCACAGTGCATTACATACCTAAATAGATCTCTAGTAAGACAGTAGGAGGAGATGTAATGAGGTGAGAAGTCCTTATCAGCTTAAGCATGTATGACTGTGAGGGTCCCAGGATTAGGATTCTCAACCCAGTCCATTTTTAACCAACTCAGTTGTTTATACCATGCTTTCATTGTTACCAAGGGACTGTCCAAACAGACTGACATTGTTTGTATGACCACCACAGCAGCATAGCATAAAAAGTGCTGAGAAACAGGAGTGGGGGATAACTGGAGGCACTGTAGGAAGACAGTAGATTCGAGCACAGAATGGAGAGCAGGCTGCAGCAAGCAGTGTCCTTAAAGCTAAACTATAACCAGAGAGAGCTGGGCAAAGTAAGCAGTGAGGATTTGGGGAGATGCTAAGCAAAGCATCCCTTCTGCACTATCTTTCAGGAAATGTGGCTGCACTAATTCTGATTCTGAGGACAGCCCGCTGTTATTAGAGGGAAGGCAGGAGCCATAAAGAATGTTTGTACTTTAGCCGGGCGCGGTGGCTCACGCTTGTAATCCCAGCACTTTGGGAGGCCGAGGCGGGCGGATCATGAGGTCATGAGATCGAGACCACGGTGAAACCCCGTCTCTACTAAAAATACAAAAAATTAGCCGGGCGTGGTGGCGGGTGCCTGTAGTCCCAGCTACTCGGAGAGGCTGAGCCAGGAGAATGGCGTGAACCCGGGAGGCGGAGCTTGCAGTGAGCCGAGATTGCGCCACTGCACTCCAGTCTGGGCGACAGAGCGAGACTCCGTCTCAAAAAAAAAAAAAAAAAAAAAATGTTTGTACTTTAACACAGATTCTTTTCCTTAACTGAGCTGTCGCTTCTGCTCATTGCTTTTTGGAGTTACTAGTTGTTCATTCTACTGGGTATTCCACACCCCAACCTGGTTTGCCTACTTCACAGATTCCTCATTTTCTAACTCATGAAAACAGGTGAAGCTATAGAATGTGTTTTTTCATAAACTTATCTAGTCACTGGGTCATCAATGGCCTGAAGTTACCCTCTGATTATTCATCCTCAGTGCAAGCATGGCCTTGGGAATCTTCCTTCAGGGCTTCCATTCAGTTCCATAAATGCTGACATGTGCTTCTCTCATATCCCAGCCCTGTGGCAGTGATGGAGAGTGGCCGATACCATAAGTGCAAACCCAATAGCCATTTTCCTTTTGTCTGCATGACAAAGCCCATATTTTGTTTGGGGCAGCAATGTTTCTTGTAAAATGCGTTGTTTTCCTAGAGATTTCTTACAAATAGGGCTGGCCATTTGACCTTTGATATATGATCAAACACCTGCTTGAATTTTCTGAGAAAGGTTTTTTTCTCCTAATATAATTATAGTACTTTCCCTTCCTTCTCCCCCTTTCTTCTTGCCGGAAATGTCACAGCTATCGTTACAATGAGGTGGCAGCATGAAGACAGAAGACTCTGCTAATGATGGGAAAGCGGAAAGCAGATCGCCTGGGACACTAACCATATTGTGAAACCAGAGCTCAACCCCTGGCCTATCAACATGCAGATCTCTTGTTACATAAGCAAAAATATATGTCTGGAGAATAAATATGTTCAAAATAGGCTTTCAAATAGACACTCATATCCTTCTATAAACATCATGATAGAGCAAGTAAATCACAAACTTTGCTTTCTACACCCTCAAGACATGTGGCTTAGTAAAAATATCTTCATTTTGGAGAATAATTTTCAAAATCTAATGATAATAATTCCCCTTTAAAAATTCTCAAATAAAACACAACTGTATTATGCAAAACTCATTTTACATAAAAATAGTTAAGTAACCGTAAAAAAATACTTTCGATAACTGACAGGCTAAATTAATTTAAAAATCAAATTTGTTGAGAAAAAGATTTAATATTGATTCTTTTATTTTTCTGAGACCTCGGGACTGTGGTATTATAAGTGTTAGTGTCCTGCTTTTTTCTAACTTACTGCAATATCTGTCAAACTAGCTAAAGATATGCTTTAGGCATTGCTAAGACATATATGAGAAAAACCATTTTATGTCTTTTTAAAAACATAGTAATGAATAACAATTATATATCAACATTGAGCAGAATTGTCCACAAAAACTTAGATTTTCATTTTGTACACCTGGTTTAGTAGTAATTTTTGCAAACACTCCCCCGTTCTCCCTCACTTAGCCATCAATAAATCTTATGAGAAAAACAATATTACTGACAATATAGGGTCTTCATTTCTCAGATGATTCTGGGCCAGAGTGGGTATCAATTTTAATTCACTGTTTTCAGAGCAGCTACAGTAGAATGTATTAGATTAACAGGCATAAATAAATCTTAATTTTGTTGAGATTTATACCTGTCGCACAATAAATACAGATAAATGTTTCTTATCCAACAAGTTGCATCGATTTGGCTTTTACAGAAGTTAAATGTTAGCCTGAAATTAAATTTGTGGTGACGGAGTAAATGTAATCTGAGATAGTGACAGTATAGGTCAGCACATGGCTAGTGGAGACAGCATGGAAAGGAAGAGAATTCTGATAGCCAATAGATTGTTTGCTCAAGTAGATGATAATTCAAAATGTACATGCATTCATGGAGTTGGAAAAGCAGGAACTCTTTTTAGACTCAGAAAATCGTGTAGCTTTAAGAATTAAAATGTTAGCTAGCATTTTCAATTTATCATGCAACACTGGCCTTTGGAATCAGTAGGATGATTTATCACTCATCATATAATTGGGACTAAATTTTAAAGCCATGTTACTAAGAAATTGTGGTTGCATTTTTGAAAGGGAGCGAAGGGAATGTCCCATGGGGACATTCACAGATGGGAAATGTAGGCAGATATAGGGAACTTTTTTTTTTTCAGTTTACCTTTTGTATATTTTGCATTTTGTATCACGATGTCATGTGCATATAACACCCATTCAAGTAAATAGTGGAAAATAGACAAAGATAAAATAAATGAATGCTTCTTGTTTAGAAGGAAATGCTAATGTTAGCTTCAATGTTTATGAAGAATTTTTACGATGACATCTCTTGCTCTGTACTCAGTATGTATTCTTTGTTTTCCGTATTGTATTATTCAAACTCCTTTACACTCAACATTTCTTTGGGTGCAGTGACTTTTGTCTTCACTATTCTTTGACTTCTTTAGGAGATTTCACAATGTATTGCCTATAGACAGCATTCATTAAGTATCTGAAAAATAACTGAGAAACATAAACTTCTCAATTTGTCATCACTAGCATTTTAGTATGGAGCCAAAGTCAATTGCAGCATATTGGGGCTGGTAGATGGGTAAGGCCAACAGTCATCTGATGGATGCTGACTATTTAACAGTTAAGAATTCCAGATAGGGGGTGAAGGAAGGCATGGTTTATGCTGGTTAAAAGAAGTTAGAAAATCCAAAAGCTAGAAGGTCATCAAGGTAGATGACATAAATAGATGTTGAACATTTGTAACACTCAGGAGTTTGACTGGGTTTTTAGTGGAAGGGACAGCATTAAAGACCAGAAAAAATGAATTTGGATCTTGAAGGAGAGGCTCTTCTGATATCCTGAGATGTCTCCTGACATCTTACTTTTAGCTGAAGTAATAGATTGTGTATAGCTCTGCACTGGTGAGAAAATGCATTAGAACTGACTGAAGAAGTAGTAAAATGGAGGAATCATAGGATTATAAAATGAAAGAATATCTGGACTGTAAGGGACCTTAAAGATGACTTAACTCTAGTCTTTCTCATTTTACTGATGAGAAAACAGAGGCCAAGGGAGGTTTAGTAGCCTAGGAATGTAGAGGCTATGTGAAGACTAGATTTTCAGGTGCCAAATGGCTCATAGTTTTCAATAACCCGTAATCCTTTCCATTTTTCTGACAATCAGCCATGAGCAGGAAGAATTTTTCCTTGAATCATTAAGGGGTACAGAATAGCAACAGCAGGAGCCTGAGGGTGATAATCTTAGGAAGACCTCTTCTGGACTGAATGCTTAAGAGTGTGTCTGGTTTCCACACCAGGTGAAAGTGAGTTGACATTAATTAAAAACTAGGAAGTTGTAATGCCAAAAAGATTCAGGATAATAACACCCAAATAATTATCTCAAGTGTTCAGGAGCAATGTCTAAAATGAAAGAATCTTACAAACTTCTTTGGTAGCCATCTATTAGAATGCATTATAGGACATTAATTCAAAAAATAAAACAGCGAAAAAAATTTCTTCACAGAATCATGTATCAGATGTGCATGATTCAGAGTAACTGACTATAAGGTTATCTGTTGGTTTTATTTTTCTGCTTTTATTCTTCCTGAATCAACTCATTGGATATTTGAATTTGCAAAGTTGAACGGTTATATTGTTCATTATTGTGAGCAGTAATGTTCCATAAAAGTGGTCATACAAAAGGGATGGGGGTATTTATGAGCACATGACTATTCTATTAATCCCTACATGAAATGATTCATTTCTGCATGCATTCATATTTAACCTTGCAGAGAAATCTGTCATTGTTAGAAGGAAATGTGACTTGAATTACTATGCTCTTGCTGATGGACTCCACTGTGGGAGGCCCTTGGGTGGACTCAGCCTTAAACTTCACCTCTACAAAGCTCAGTCAGTCTGACTGCAAGAGGCCAATTGTGTATAGATTAGCTGTCTCCAGCTACCTCTAGGAAATGACCATCAAGAATAAAGCAAGAACCAGAAGCAGCTAAGTTTTTCTGAAAGGCTAGATAATAAAAGTGAAGCATTGGATATTGTCAAGATAAGTGTGGAGAATGTGTAAGCAAGAACGACCAAGAGCACCTCATTGCTGCAGTTTCCGTTCCCAATTTCCTGGAGGGAGGTCTGGGCTTAGTGGAAACCAAAAATCTATCAACAGAACGTCATCAGTCAGTTGAAGGCTAATGTCTATAGAAATGCTGATCTTCAACTTTAGGCCATCCATTGTAATACAGGAACCAGATGAACTTTTACAAGACAACACTGCAATCACATAGCTATCCTCTCAAGACTTTCAGCCTAGAGTTAACACAGTTGAAATATTTGAGATGAACTGCAAGGAAAAATTAATCTATTCAAATCTTCTATGCTTACATTTCTACTATTGTAAGATGTTAGGACTCTGACTTGCCTTTTTTCTTAGTTGATTTGCACACTAGAATGGATTATAAATACTGTAATAATTGCAGAAGGTTATTTCACTGACTCTACTGCAGCAGAACAGCCTAAGGTAGCACCATGTATGCTCACGTTCCAGTGGAGATGAATAACTTGCACATTCAGTAGAGGAAAAAAGCAAACACTTCAATTTCCGCTGCTTATAAGACTTTGGAAAGACTTGGCATTTTAAGCAATCTTTCTGTGTTTAACTCTATTTATTCCTAAGGAAGACTCAACAAGAAATTTTAACCACCTCAGAGGATGCTTTTATGTGAGGTAAGCGATGCTCTCTAAGAGGCAGGTGTTTTCCATCCACAGAGTATTATATGGCCCCCTGAATTTTGTTTCTTACAGCCACAGCATTTACAGCATTTACCACATTATCACTCCACTTGGCAACTATTTTCAGTTTAATAAAATAATGTGCATTATTTTGGGGTGTCCCCAGAAGAAAAAATATTCTTATTACTCAGAGCAGTTTTCAATCATTAAAAATTCTACTAGATTCCCCTTATTTCTGCTAGCAGTCTTCTTATCAAAGATACTATTTCAATTTTTATTCTGAAATAGTGGCATTAGGATGTGTAGGGAGAATTAAGTAGAAACACTGGTATCCCAGGAAACAACCACTGTTACTCTGAAAATAATAATAATAAGCCCCTGTTGTATCCTAACAGCAGGCCAAAAAACTTAGTTATATTATTTCTGTTTCTTAAAATGAGTTTTTGAGAAAAACCTTCAAAATTCCTTTATAAAGATGAGCAGAACAAGATAGATTTAGTAGCCCAGCTTCTCAAGTGAATGGTTCACAACTGAAATTCAAGAATGTCTGATTTCAAAGCTACTCCTGTTATGCTACCTCATACTTATGCCAACAGTAAGATTATGTTGCAGGACTTTTCCTTAGTTCAGCTAAAGACAGGGTTCTTTGTCCCACAGCCATGAAAATTCAGACTCACAGACAATTTGAATGGTGGGTAAGACAAAGTTTTATTGGATGAAAAAGGAAGAGAAGGGGAAAACCGGTACTCTTGCTAGGCCAGAGTCCCTGCTAGAGTGCATCCCTACTGGCTATTTGAATCCCAGGTTCCACACAGGAAGAGGAACCCACTGCAAAGAGAGTGAACTTCCTGAGGTTCCACTCCAGTGCGCAGGCCAGTTGGAGTTTTTCCGGGGACCCCCTCCCACCTGTCTGTCTCAATTACAGACATGTTAAAAGTTTAGGAACCTTGTGAAAAATTTGGTCTATCTCATTTGCTCTTTCCTCCCTCCCATACCCGATTTAAATAAATAGAAATAAATTAATTGATGTTTATGGAGACTATAGAACAGTGGTTGACGTAGAATACAGTAAATGTTCAGTAGATATTTGTTATCATTTTACTGCTTTGAATATCTTATAGAGAAATAAACACAACTTTACACACCAAATAAGGAAGGATATTAAGTCCAATTAGTACATACAATTTTGGAGATACCTCTGGAGAGGAAAAATAAAAGGTTCAGAATAGTCATCTAACTTTCAGTAGTATGTTTCATAGACACAGCTGACTAGCTGTGAAATACTGCCATTTCCACTTAATTTTGTTCACTCGTTAATTCAATCCTCCACTTTATTTGATCAGATCTGGAACCAAATCATTTGTATTCATTTTACATTGTGTTTTTGCAGTGTCTCTTGATCGCTTTCACATGCTAATACTGGCTAATTCAATTGGGATTTATTGAGGCAGCCGTTGAAAATTAACCACCTAATTTCTCATGCACAACATAAAAATAGACCTATTTTTCTTCACTTGTCTTTTTGAAGAATATATATTAACATAAAATAAGAGGTCATCTTTTTGGTGCAAAGCACAATGCTCACGGTGTTGGTAGACAGGTTTTAGAGAACAAATTTTTGTATGAGTTGGTGGACCAATATGGGAATGCAGACTTGACTTACTGAAATATATATATTTTCTGTAGGAGAAATTTTGGCTAGAATAAAGTTGTTCAAGAGAGTCAAGAAAGTTGATCATTTGACTAATATTTGATACCCTAATATTGTGAATGTTGCATTTGCTTAGTTGTATTGGTAACATGGTGAGAATAAAAATTATTAGTGACTTTACAAAGCTTAATGTATGTGGCTATTAGCCCATAATGAGCACCTTCTCTGGTTTTAAAAAAATCAATCAGTAAATCAATGATTTCAATTTATTGGTCATCTGCCTTTATTTAATCATACTGGAATCTAGTTGTCCTTAAAGAAACAAAACTATGAGCTTCTTCTCTTTCCACTAATCTTACAGTATATAGAATTTTAGTTATGCAAGCCTATATCTCTCCTTCCATGGAACACATGCAGAACTTTCCTATTAGAGCCAGTGAATTCCTTTCCACCCCATCTACACAGTGCATTCAGGTAGTTTCTGATTAGGGCATGATTACATGCTCCCTATATCCCAGCAAAAGTCAAAGAATCTCTAAAAAGCAGTTTTACCTCATCAGGTACTGGGAAGCAAAATGGTATGATGGTCAAAAGTGAAGACTCTGAAGTCTGATTATTGAGTATGTATTCTGAATTTGTCACTTCTTAGCTGTATGACTTTTTGGTAAATTATCTAATCTCTTGAAGCCCCTCTTTTTTTTCTTTTTATTATTATTATTATTATACTTTAAGTTTTAGGGTACATGTGCACAATGTGCAGGTTTGTTACATATGTATCCATGTGCCATGTTGGTGTGCTGCACTCATTAACTCGTCATTTAGCATTAGGTATATCTCCTAATGCTGTCCCTCCCCCCTCCCCCCCACCCCACAACAGTCCCCAGAGTGTGATGTTCCCCTTCCTGTGTCCATGTGTTCTCATTGTTCAATTCCCACCTATGAGTGAGAACATGCAGTGTTTGGTTTTTTGTCCTTGCGATAGTTTACTGAGAATGATGGTTTCCAGTTTCATCCATGTCCCTATAAAGGACATGAACTCATCATTTTTTATGGCTGCATAGTATTCCATGGTGTATATGTGCCACATTTTCTTAATCCAGTCTATCGTTGTTGGACATTTGGGTTGGTTCCAACTCTTTGCTATTGTGAATAGTGCCGCAATAAACATATGTGTGCATGTGTCTTTATAGCAGCATGATTTATAGTCCTTTGGGTATATACCCAGTAATGGGATTGCTGGGTCAAATGGTATTTCTAGTTCTAGATCCCTGAGGAATCGCCACACTGACTTCCACAATGGGTGAACTAGTTTACAGTCCCAAAAACAGTGTAAAAGTGTTCCTATTTCTCCACATCCTCTCCAGCACCTGTTGTTTCCTGACTTTTTAATGATCACCATTCTAACTAGTGTGAGATGGTATCTCATTGTGGTTTTGATTTGCATTTCTCTGATGGCCAGTGATGATGAGCATTTTTTCATGTGTTTTTTGGCTGCATAAATGTCTTCTTTTGAGAAGTGTCTGTTCATGTCCTTTGCCCACTTTTTGATGGGGTTGTTTGTTTTTTTCTTGTAAATTTGTTTGAGTTCATTGTAGATTCTGGATATTAGCCCTTTGTCAGATGAGTAGGTTGCAAAAATTTTCTCCCATTCTGTAGGTTGCCTGTTCACTCTGATGGTAGTTTCTTTTGCTGTGCAGAAGCTCTTTAGTTTAATTAGATCCCATTTGTCAATTTTGGCTTTTGTTGCCATTGCTTTTGGTGTTTTAGACATGAAGTCCTTGCCCATGCCTATGTCCTGAATGGTATTGCCTCTCTTTTCTTATCTGTAAAATGGTGCTCACAATGGCAACTGGCCAGACATGGTGACTCACGCCTGTAATCCCAGCACTTTGGGAGGCCTAGCTGGGTGGATTGCTTGAGTGCAGGAGTTTGAGACCAGCCTGGGCAACATGGTGAAACCTCATCTCTACCAAAAATACAAAAAATCAGCAGGGCATGGTGGCATATGCCTGTGGTCCCAGCTATCCCAGAGGCTGGGGTGGGAGGATCTCTTGAGCTGAAAGGTGGAAGTTGCAGTGAGCCAAGATTGTACCACTGCATTCCAGCCTGGGTGACAGAGTGAGACCCCTGTTTGAAAAAAAGAAAAAAAAAAAAAGACAACTGTTTCATAGATTTGCTGTTAGAATGAAATAATCTGATAGATGTGAAGATAGTTCTTGGCATATCATAAATGTTTAATGAATATTAGCTATAATAATAAATTCACCTTGTTATTATTAATTTTATTTAGGTGGCCACAGTAAAGTCCTCTGTGTCTATATTTTCATTAATTCTTCATTCCTCTTCTGGGCTATTCAGGTGGAAAGTCAAGACAGCATTTCCTCTTTTTCCTTTTGTAAATCAAATGAAGTGGGGAAAAAACCAGCAAAAAAAACAGAAATATACAATCCAGCTTCAATTAAACTAGAAAAAAATCCCTCAAATCCAAAATTACAAAATAAATAGATGAGTTATCAAAAGTAAGGAAAACAGAAATTGAAGAGGAAGTTGAAAGGGGAGTCAGATTTCTAAGAAATAAATAGCATGGACTTGTCCAAAGTTAGTTGCAGTCACGCTCTAAAGTAGTAACCCAGTTGGCAGCTGTGAGTTTGGCTGCATGGATTAGTAGACTGAGTTTGTGTTCCAAAAGTAGAGGCCATGGGGCTCAATTACAAAGATAAGGTAGTGGAAGTTATCTGTCAATAAAGCAGGTGTTGGAAAAACATTACACTGTGAGAAGCCCTGAAGCTGCCATTCTTAATCGTATATGGAAAATAAAGAGCTTAAAAGGGCTCATAGGCACCAGGCCATAAAGAAAATTTCTGCTATCTTGAAACATAATCTTGGCATCTCTAAAACATGAACATAGAGCAAATATGATCTAAGAAAAATTCATTCCTTTCAGTGATGATGAAAAAAGCTGCCAATACAAAATACGTAAAAGATACAGAAGAAGAAAGAAATGACAGGAAAAGCAAATGGCAGAATAATAACACAGGAAAAATCATTCCATAGAGCACATAAAAATTATGACTAAATATTTTGTTATGAATTTTAAAAAATGTAGCAATCACCATTTTATAGCAAGAGCTAAAAATATATATATGAGAACTTTGGGTTAAGATAGTAAGATGAGAAAAAGAGATGAAATATGATTTGGTATTGCTTATGAGAGTAGTAAAAAATTGGAAATGGAGGCAAAATTGGAAAGTGTACAAGAGTGAATGGAAACTACTTAGAGTAAGAAATGAAGGAGACAGAAATCAAAAAATAAGTTAAAAGTACAAAAAAAATAGATAAAGATAAAATTAGGCAAAGGATATCCAAGTACCAAAAGTTAGGGGTTCAAAAGTAGAAAAATGATATAATGGAAGAAAAAAATATTTATAGATATAAGGCAAGAATGTTATGGGAAGGCAGGGACTCAGAACAGAGGGACTGGCTGGAGCTGAGGCAGAAGAACATAAATTGTGAAGATTTCATGGACATTTGTCACTTCCCCAATCAATACTCTTATAATTTCTTATGCCTGTCTTCACTTTCATCTCTTAATCACATTATCTTCATAAGCTGAAAATGTATGTCACCTCAGGACCACTGTTGTACAAATGGATTGTAAAACATGTGTGTTTGAACAATATGAAATCAGTGCACCCTGAAAAAGAACAGAATAACAGCGATTTTCAGGGAACAAGGGAAGATAACCATAAGGTCCGACTGCCTGCAGGGTCGGGCAGAATAGAGCTGTATTTTTCTTCTTGCAGAAAGCCTATAGACAGATGTGCAAGTAGGAGAAATATCACTGAATTCTTTTCCAAGCAAGGAACAATCCTGGGGAAGGAATGCATTCCTGGGGGTAGGTCTATAGACGGCCGCTCTGGGAGTGTCTGTCTTATGTGGTTGAGATAAGGACTGAAATATACCTTGGTCTCCTGCAGGACCCTCAGGCCTACTAGGATTGGGAAATTCCAGCCTGGTAAATTCTAGTCAGACCGGTTCTCTGCTCTCAAACCCTGTTTCCTGTTAAGACGTTTATCAAGACAGTGCGTGCACAGCAGGACATAGACCCTCATCAGTAATTCTAATTTTGTCTTGCCATGTAATCTTTATTGCCCTTTGAAACATGTGATCTTTGTGACTTACTCCCTGTTCGTACACCCCCTCCCCTTTTAAAATCCCTAATAAAAACTTGCTGGTTTTGCGGCTCGGAGTCATTATCATGGTCCTACCAATATGTGATGACACGCCTGGAGGCCCAGCTGTAAAATTTCTCTCTTTGTACTCTTTCTTTTTATTTCTCAGACCGGCTGACACTTAAGGAAAGTAGAAAGTACCCACATTGAAATATTGGGGGCTGGTTCTGCCGATACAGGAAAACTTTCTAGAAATAAATAAAGACTCAATTATACAGATTTATAGGGCACTCTAAATCCAAAGAAGCATTGACAAGAATGGTTAAAAGTGAAGGAAAATCTATGAAGCCCTCACAAAAGGGAGTCTAATCTATGAATTTTACCCCCCAGCAAAACTGTTTGTTGTTCAAGGGTAAAGTCACTTACATTATTTAATGTGTAAAATTCAGGATATGGTGGGTCTATGAGCAATTCTTGAAGAAGGTATAGAGAACAAACCATATTCAGCCAATACTTTAAAGTAAAAATTACAGACAAGTAAAAACAAAAAATTAAAAAAGAGAAAATAATGGTTCCAATAAATTTAAAACATAAATTTCTATCATGGATTATAAGTCCCGGCATGTGAAATGATATAAGTAATACAAGTTTGGAGAGGAAAGGGAAGAGACAATAGCAAGTAGTTAAAATATACTGATTTTTCATATTCCCTATGCCCCAGATTAAAAAGATGATAAGTTAAATAATGGTGCTATAAGACTATTTAAGGTACAGTTAATAAAAATAGTATCATTATAAATTCAGACAATGTTTGGAGGGGAAAGAATAAAAGAAGAGAGGGTAAGTAAGGTTATGGATGTTCATATCTTTTATAGCCAGGGATCAGAATAAATAATTTATAGCTCCATCAAATAATAGAGATATGAGAACATTTAGTAATAAAAATCAAAATAAACATCAAAATAGTACAATGGGCTGGGCGCGGTGGCCCACGCCTGTAATCTCAGCATTTTGGGAGGCCAAGGCAGGAAGATCACTTGAGGTTAGGAGTTCAAGACCAGCCTGGCCAACATGGTGAAACACCATCTCTACTGAAAATACAAAACACTGGCTGGGCGTGGTGGTGCACCTGCAAACCCAGCTACTTGGGAAGCTGAGACATGAGAATCACTTGAATTCAGAAGGCAGAGGTTGCAGTGAGATTAGATCACATCACTGTACTCCAGCCTAGGTAATGGAGTGAGACTCTATCTCAAAAAAAAAAAAAATAGTACCTACAAACCAAAGTGTTTGATGGAAGACAATGAGACAGGATAAGGAGCTGAAGGCACATATTAATTTCATTATTGCTCATAACAGTTAATAGGTATAAAATAGATAATTTAGAGCATTATGTAAATACATACATATAAATCTAAATACTATAATGAAAAAATGCAAGTTTTACAGTTAGCAGAAGAAATGCAAACCAAAGTAAAGAAAACAAATACTAAACATAATGCCATTAAATTAGAAAATATGACAGCATTAAGGCCAATATGTCTGTCCTATCAAACAATTTAAATAGCTATTCTCACCAATTAAAAGAAAATTTCAGATTGTACCAAAAAGAAACCCAAATAGCTTCTGTATATTAGAGATACTCATTAATAAACTGACTCAAAAATTGTTTCTCTTGACCCAGAAAAGTTAAAAAGAGTGACCAAAACAAGACAGATACAAATAACTTAAATACAGATACAAATTTTCATATCAGACAAGACTGGTTTCAGTACAAAAACATAAAAGGAGATGAAGAACGAAATGTCATAATAATAAAGAGTGCAATTCACAAAGATTTGGCAGTTATTACAAATGTTACACAAACCTACATAGTACAGGCTACTATACATCTAGGCTATCTGAGATAGCCTATTGCAGCTAGTCTACAAACCTATACATCATGTTACTATGTTGAGTACTTTAGGCAGTTGTAACACAGTGGTATTTATGTATCTAAACGTATCTAAAAATATAAAAGGTGAAGTAAAAATGCAGTATTATAATCTTATGAGACCATAATTGTATATGTGGCCTGTCATTGACTGAAAAGTTGACTGAAATGTTATGTGGTACATGATTATATACTTGTGTAAAGAAAGTTTTAGCCTAGTAACAAAAATATCTCTTCCATCTTTTTTCATGTACACAAATAACTTTCATAAAAATGTTATTAAAATATATTAAATACATCTTAATGAATCTCAAAATTGAGGAATAGTAAAAAGTTTTAAGATTATAATGCAGTAAACTCAAAATTAGATATAAACACACTAAAGAATAATTCTTCCTACCACCTAGAAAAAAAATAAATGAAATTAAAAATTTGTCTCTTTTAAAGTCATAAATCAAAAAGGAAGTCATTTCTCCCCCACTTCCTAACCTTCACCCTCCCCTCTCAACTCCTGTACTTCTTCCATTTATATCTTTAATTATCTACTCTAGGCTATATTTCCACCCAAATCTTGGAAACTTTTCTTAGGGAAAAGTGGAGCCCATTTCTTTGCCTGTTCTCTAGAGTTTATTTTCTATATAAAGGTTCTTGTGTAAAAAACACAGCGAAGAGTTTTTTAGATTCCTATAGCTGGAAGGCAGAAGACACACGGTAGGGAGTTGGAGAGTGGCTCAGAAAAGCACCTGAAACTTGTATCTGAGCAGAAAAATCTTCCCAGTTATGTTGGGAGTGTTATACCCCAACATACAAGTGGGTGAGGCCATTGCAAAACAGTGTACAACTTCTGGAGTACCGCAAGTCCTTGTGGCCTTTACTCCAGCTAGTTCTAATCACAGATATTGACCCTTGGATTCCTCAGGGGGTCTGACTTGCCTAACTTTTGGTCTTTTTTTTTAAAAAAAAAATCCTGGCTTTGTTCTTCTTTTCAGTGGACTCATGTTCTAACTCTGAGTTCCCAACCACCACAATTGAGGCCTCTCACACACTTCAAGTGGGCACCAGGTTTAGTGGGTGGGGAGTAGGTTTTCGACTCTCCTAGTTTTCTTATCAAGTTGTAGTATCTTACCTCTCCTACTATATTTAAATTTCACTTATTTGTGAAACTTTCAAAATAAACCTTGAATATTTAAATCCACCAGTTATGTATTTAAGGTTGGCCAAAGTCAAAAGTAAGAGTGAAAGTAAGTTTCCCTTTGCTTCATGTCACTCTTTCCAGACATCTTTTACTCATCACTTGTCACGCCGAGGTAGGCATTAATCTTCTAATGTTCAAGTTGAGTACACAGAAGGAACAAGGCAAATACTTGACCAGGGAATAAATGAACTTTCTCTTTCAGTCTTAGGTTGACTTATTGTAAGCCAATCAAAATCTGCTATGAGCTCCTGTCAAGTTTGAGAGAAGGTTGACAAATGTATACACATGCACAATGATTGGTAGAGTTTCTATTCACTCCCTCTACCCCTTTCTTTATTTTCATTTTGTTTTTGCTTGTAACCTTCCTTACGTTAAACAGAATGAAATTTCTTTCTTTCTTTTTTTTTTTTTTTGAGACAGTCTTACTCTGTCCCTCAGGCTGGAGGGCTGTGGCATAATGTCAGCTTACCGCAACCTCTGCCTCCCATGTTCAAGTGATTCTTGTGCCTCAGCCTCCCAAGTAGCTGGGATTACAGGCACATAGCACCATGCCGGCTAATTTGTTTGTATTTTCAGTAGAGACGGGATTTTGCCATGTTGGCCAGGCTGGTCTCGAACTCCTAACCTCAGGTGATCTGCCTGCCTCGGCCTCCCAATGTGCCAGGATTACAGGTGTGAGCCACCGTGCCTGGCCTGGAAATTAGGTATTAAATGGCGTAATAGTTATAATCTCTGTAACACTCCTGTTCTTCACCTCATGACTTTTCCTCAGAAAATGCTGCTGATGCATAAGGCTTTGTCCTCTGCCTTGTTCTTTTCAGGTTTCCAAGTCAAAGCTCCCAATTTCTATAACTGTTAGGTAGTAAATTTATTTCTGACAGTCCATCTCTTGGACTTGCTGATAGTATCCCAAATTAGAAATCATTGCAGTTTCCCTTTAATTTGATTATTTGCTATTTTTTAGACAATGGGTGTTTAGATGGGTGGAAATAGATTGATTCCTTAGAGACAGATTGATGTTTTGATCCCTGTGATCCAAGTCTCAATGGAACTTGCCTGGCAAAACAATTGATTTCAAGTAATAGCAGTCACAGAGGAAGAAAAACCGACAAACGTCTCTCTGTGTTGACTGAATAGTGTTCAGTCAGGTGACATGGTGGGCAAGCAGGTGAAAACTTCAATGCTCTTACCCCTCCTGCTTTCTTTCAAGTGACAGTTTCTCAGCCAGACTGTCATGCTTTCAAAACCAGCAGTAAAGAGAAGTTTCACCTGGCATTTTTTTTTTTTTTTTTTGAGACGGAGTCTCCCTCTGTCGCCCAGGCTGGAGTGCAGTGGCGGGATCTCGGCTCACTGCAAGCTCTGCCTCCCGGGTTCACGCCATTCTCCTGCCTCAGTCTCCCGAGTTGCTGGGACTACAGGCGCCCACCACCATGCCTGGCTAATTTTTCTGTATTTTTTAGTAAAGACGGGGTATCACCATGTTAGCCAGGATGGTCTCGATCTCCTGACCTCATGATCCGCCCGCCTCGGCCTCCCAAAGTGCTGGGATTACAAGCGTAAGCCACCGGGCCCGGCCTCACCTGGTATTTTCTAAACTTAAAATTGATTTCCTTATTTAATGGTTGCTATTATACTTATTAGAGATCTAAAATTGTCAGTTTGCTTTGTCATGGCAATTGCTGACTTAGACAATAAGGAAATGTAAATTCCTTCCTGTGTTAATGAATTTGTTGGTAGGAAAGCTGGTTGAAAGACATATGGGGAAAAAAATGTACTAGACATTTAAATGTTAAAGCAGTATTTTCTACATTGATTTTAAAGAACACTGTCTTAGACCAATTTCTATTGCTATAACTAAATACCATAGACTGGGTAATTTACAAATAAAGGCAATTTATTTCTTACAGTTCTGGAGAGTGGGAAGTTTGAAAGCACAGCACCAGCATTTTGTGAGCACTTTTATGCTGTGTTGTCCAGTGGTGGAAGAGCAGAAGGGCAAGTGAGCACTTGTGAAAGAGTGAGGACCAAGGATGGCAGTTACTTTTATAACAAGTTCCTCTGGCAATAGCTAAGCTGCTCCTACAAAAACTGCATTAATCCACTCAACATGACTCAATCACCTCTAATTAGGCTTCACCTTCCAACACTGGGGATTAAGGAGATTAAGTTTCCAACATGTGAACTTTTGGGAGGATACATTCAAACCATAGCAAACACCAAAGTCAGCACTCTCCTGTTGAAAAATAGTTTTAGTGGTCAAATGTTTCAGAGAAACAAAGTTAAACGGGTTTCTTTTCTTTAGGGCTTCTCTGAGCTGATAATATGATAATGTGCACTATGAATTACCAAGAAGCAAGCTATTATGAAATAGTTTTTTCTAATATTTAACTGCAGTACTTTTGTGTTTCAAAAAGCATATTCTAACTCCTCCGGGAATTAGTGTTTTCATAGACCTATGGACTAAAAAATGCTACATTAAGGCCATGCTTTGACTTCAAAAATATAAATGTCACTGAATTCCTAAAACACTGGGTATGAGGAATCAGAAGCAGTATGTCCAGGGTTTACTAACAATACTTCCCCTAGGCTAGTGTTAAAGGGTTCTCTATTCTGTTCTTTGTGCCTATGCAGGAAATCAGAGAGAGGCAATACTTTGTAACACAGGAAAGATTTGAGTAGTATACATGCTAGTTAAAAGAAAATTTAAAGAATAAACTTGTGAAACTCTTTCTGAAAGTAAGACTGTAGTACATTTTTACAAAAACTAAGCATTATTCCCAGAGGTACTGAGTGCCCATTATATTGCTATTCTTTGTTTTCCAAGTCATGTTTGCAATAGTTGTCCGTGTTGCCTGAAAAATATTTTGCAGACTTAAGCAATTCATCTGATTTAAATTTGTTTATAGATAGGTCAAGACATGACATCAAGAAGTGTGGTACTGATTCTTTACTTAGCAACTAGATGCAATTTCAATGCCAGGTTTGTGTATACTTTTGTTTGTATAATAAAATATAATAAGATTTAATTACATTTTCAAAAAATTAAATGTGAAACTCGGATTTTTTAAATAATTTTTATTTAAAATTTTAATATTCATTGACTATAATTTATGCTTTGCCTTTTAATATGAATGGATAGTTTTGAATGTTTTACAAAATGAAATATAAAAATACAAATAACAAAAATAATTTTAATTGAATTTAAATTTATAGTTTTATAAATATATATTCAAATTTTGTAGACTTAGGATACATTTATATTTTTTAATTCTTTAATTATTATTATTATTTTTTATTATACTTTAGGTTTTAGGGTACATGTGCACAATGTGCAGGTTTGTTACATATGTATCCATGTGCCATGTTGATTTCCTGCACCCATTAACTCATCATTTAGCATTAGGTATATCTCCTAATGCTGTCCCTCCCCCGTCCCCCCACCCCACAACAGTCCCTGGAGTGTGATGTTCCCCTTCCTGTGTCCATGAGTTCTCATTGTTCAATTCCCACCTATGAGTGAGAACATGCGGTGTTTGGTTTTTCGTCCTTGCGATAGTTTACTGAGAATTATGTTTTCCAGTTTCATCCATGTCCCTACAAAGGACATGAACTCATCATTTTTTATGGCTGCATAGTATTCCATGGTGTATATGTGCCACATTTTCTTAATCCAGTCTATCGTTGTTGGACATTTGGGTTGGTTCCAAGTCTTTGCTATTGTGAATAGTGCCGCAATAAACATACGTGTGCATGTGTCTTTATAGCAGCATGATTTATAGTCCTTTGAGTATATACCCAATAATGGGATGGCTGGGTCAAATGGTATTTCTAGATCTAGATCCCTGAGGAATCGCCACACTGACTTCCACAATGGTTGAACTAGTTTACAGTCCCACCAACAGTGTAAAAGTGTTCCTATTTCTCCACATCCTCTCCAGCACCTGTTGTTTCCTGATTTTTTTAATGATGGCCATTCTAACTGGTGTGAGATGGTATCTCACTGTGGTTTTGATTTGCATTTCTCTGATGGCCAGTGATGATGAGCATTTCTTCATGTGTTTTTTGGCTGCATAAATGTCTTCTTTTGAGAAGTGTCTGTTCATGTCCTTTGCCCACTTTTTGATGGGGTTGTTTGTTTTTTTCTTGTAAATTTGTTGGAGTTCATTGTAGATTCTGGATATTAGCCCTTTGTCAAATGAGTAGGTTGCAAAAATTTTCTCCCATTGTGTAGGTTGCCTGTTCACTCTGATGGTAGTTTCTTTTGCTGTGCAGAAGCTCTTTAGTTTAATTAGATCCCATTTGTCAATTTTGGCTTTTGTTGCCATTGCTTTTGGTGTTTTAGACATGAAGTCCTTGCCCACGCCTATGTCCTGAATGATGTTGCCTAGGTTTTCTGGTAGGATTTTAATGGTTTTAGGTCTAATATGTAAGTCTTTAATCCATCTTGAATTAATTTTTGTATAAGGTGTAAGGAAGGGATCCAGTTTCAGCTTTCTACCTATGGCTAGCCAGTTTTCCCAGCACCATTTATTAAATAGGGAATCCTTTCCCCATTTCTTGTTTTTGTCAGGTTTGTCAAAGATCAGATAGTTGTAGATATGCGGCATCATTTCTGAGGGCTCTGTTCTGTTCCATTGATCTATGTCTCTGTTGTGGTACCAGTACCATGCTGTTTTGGTTACTGTAGCCTTGTAGTATAGTTTGAAGTCAGGTAGCGTGATGCCTCCAGCTTTGTTCTTTTGGCTTAGGATTGACTTGGCGATGCGGGCTCTTTTTTGGTTCCATATGAACTTTAAAGTAGTTCTTTCCAATTCTGTGAATAAAGTCATTGGTAGCTTGATGGGGATGGCATTGAATCTATAAATTACCTTGGGCAGTATGGCCATTTTCACGATATTGATTCTTCCAACCCATGAGCATGGAATGTTCTTCCATTTGTTTGTATCCTCTTTTATTTCATTGAGCAGTGGTTTGTAGTTCTCCTTGAAGAGGTCCTTCACATCCCTTGTAAGTTGGATTCCTAGGTATTTTATTCTCTTTGAAGCAATTGTGACTGGGAGTTCACTCATGATTTGGCTCTCTGTTTGTCTGTGATTGGTGTACAAGAATGCTTGTGATTTTTGTACATTGATTTTGTATCCTGAGACTTTGCTGAAGTTGCTAATCAGCTTAAGGAGATTTTGGGCTGAGACAATGGGGTTTTCTAGATATACGATCATGTCATCTGCAAACAGGGACAATTTGACTTCCTCTTTTCCTAATTGAATACCCTTTATTTCCTTCTCCTGCCTGATTGATCTGGCCAGAACTTCCAGCACTATGTTGAATAGGAGCGGTGAGAGAGGGCATCCCTGTCTTGTGCCAGTTTTCAAAGGGAATGCTTCCAGTTTTTGCCCATTCAGTATGATATTGGCTGTGGGTTTCTCATAGATAGCTCTGATTATTTTGAGATATGTCCCATCAATACCTAATTTATTGAGAGTTTTTAGCATGAAGGTTGTTGAATTTTGTCAAAGGCCTTTTCTGCATCTATTGAGATAATCATGTGGTTTTTGTCTTTGGTTCTGTTTATATGCTGGATTACATTTATTGATTTGCGTATGTTGAACCAGCCTTGCATCCCAGGGATGAAGCCCACTTGATCGTGGTGTATAAGCTTTTTGATGTGCTGCTGGATTCGGTTTGCCAGTATTTTATTGAGGATTTTTGCATCAATGTTCATCAAGGATATTGGTCTGAAATTCTCTTTTTTGGTTATGTCTCTGCCAGGCTTTGGTATCAGGACGATGCTGGCTTCATAAAATGTGTTAGGGAGGATTCCCTCTTTTTCTATCGATTGGAATAGTTTCAGAAGGAATGGTACCAGTTCCTCCTTGTACCTCTGGTAGAATTCAGCTGTGAATCCATCAGGTCCTGGACTCTTTTTGGTTGGTAAGCTATTGATTATTGCCACAATTTCAGAACCTGTTATTGGTCTATTCAGAGATTGAATTTCTTCCTGGTTTAGTCTTGGGAGAGTGTATTTGTTGAGGAATTTATCCATTTCTTCTAGATTTTCTAGTTTATTTGCATAGAGGTGTTTGTAGTATTCTCTGATGGTAGATTGTATTTCTGTGGGATCGGTGGTGATATCCCCTCTTTCATTTTTTATTGCATCTATTTGATTCTTCTCTCTTTTCTTCTTTATTAGTCTTGCTAGTGGTCTATCAATTTTGTTGATCTTTTCAAAAAACCAGCTCCTGGATTCATTAATTTTTTGAAGAGTTTTTTGTGTCTCTATTTCCTTCAGTTCTGCTCTGATTTTAGTTATTTCTTGCCTTCTGCTAGCTTTTGAATGTGTTTGCTCTTGTTTTTCTAGTTCTTTTAATTGTGATGTTAGGGTGTCAATTTTGGATCTTTCCTGCTTTCTCTTGTGGGCATTTAGTGCTATAAATTTCCCTCTACACACTGCTTTCAACGTGTCCCAGAGATTCTGGTATGTTGTGTCTTTGTTCTCGTTGGTTTCAAAGAACATCTTTATTTCTGCATTCATTTCATTATGTACCCAATAGTCATTCAGGAGCAGGTTGTTCAGTTTCCATGTAGTTGAGCGGTTTTGAGTGAGTTTCTTAATCCTGAGTTCTAGTTTGATTGCACTGTGGTCTGAGAGACAGTTTGTTATAATTTCTGTTCTTTTACATTTGCTGAGGAGAGCTTTACTTGCAACTATGTGGTCAGTTTTGGAATAGGTGTGGTGTGGTGCTGAAAAAAATGTATATTCTGTTGATTTGGGGTGGAGAGTTCTGTAGATGTCTATTAGGTCCACTTTGTGCAGAGCTGAGTTCAATTCCTGGATATCCTTGTTAACTTTCTGTCTCGTTGATCTGTCTAATGTTGACAGTGGGGTGTTAAAATCTCCCATTATTATTGTGTGGGAGTTTAAGTCCCTTTGTAGGTCACTGAGGACTTGCTTTATGAATCTGGGTGCTCCTGTGTTGGGTGCATATATATTTAGGATAGTTAGCTCTTCTTGTTGAATTGATCCCTTTACCATTACCATTCTTTGTCTCTTTTGATCTTTGTTGGTTTAAAGTCAATTTTATCAGAGACTAGGATTGCAACCCCTGCCTTTTTTTGTTTTCCATTTGCTTGATAGATCTTCCTCCATCCCTTTATTTTGAGTCTATGTGTGTCTCTGCACGTGAGATGGGTTTCCTGAATACAGCACATTGATGGGTCCTGACTCCTTATCCAGTTTGCCAGTCTGTGTCTTTTAATTGGAGCATTTAGCCCGTTTACATTTAAAGTTAATATTTTTATGTGTGAATCTGATCCTGTCATTATGATGTTAGTTGGTTATTTTGCTCGTTAGTTGATGCAGTTTCTTCCTAGCCTCGATGGTCTTTACAATTTGGCACATTTTTGCAGTGGCTGGTACTGGTTGTTCCTTTCCATGTTTAGTGCTTCCTTCAGGAGCTCTTTTAGGGCAGGCCTGGTGGTGACAAAATCACTCAGCGTTTGCTTGTCTGTAAAGTATTTTATTTCTCCTTCACTTATGAAGCTTAGTTTGGCTGGATATGAAATTCTGGGTTGAAAATTCTTTTCTTTAAGAATGTTGAATATCAGCCCCCACTCTCTTCTGGCTTGTAGAGTTTGTGCCGAGAGATCAGCTGTTAGTCTGATGGGCTTCCCTTTGTGGGTAACCCAACCTTTCTCTCTGGCTGCCCTTAACATTTTTTCCTTCATTTCAACTTTGGTGAATCTGACAATTATGTGTCTTGGAGTTGCTCTTCTCGAGGAGTATCTTTGTGGCGCTCTCTGTATTTCCTGAATCTGAATGTTGGCCTGCCTTGCCAGATTGGGGAAGTTCTCCTGGATAATATCTTGCAGAGTGTTTTCCAACTTGGTTCCATTCTCCCCGTCATTTTCAGGTACACCAATCAGACGTAGGTTTGGTCTTTTCACATAGTCCCACATTTCTTGGAGGCTTTGTTCATTTCTTTTTATTCTTTTTTCTCTAAACTTCCGTTCTCGCTTCATTTCATTCATTTCATCTTCCATCAGCGATACCCTTTATTCCAGTTGATCGCATCTGCTAGCGAGGCTTCTGCAATCTTCGCGTAGTTCTCGAAACTTGGCTTTCAGCTCCATCAGCTCCTTTAAGCCCTTCTCTCCGCTAGTTATTCTAGTTATCCATTCTTCTAATTTTTTTTCAAAGTTTTTAACTTCTTTGCTATTGTTTTGAATTTCCTCCCATAGCTCAGAGTAGTTTGATCGTCTGAAGCCTTCTTCTCTCAGCTCGTCAAAGTCATCCTCCGTCCAGCTTTGTTCCGTTGCTGGTGAGGAACTGCATTCCTTTGGAGGAGGAGAGGTGCTCTGCTTTTTAGAGTTTCCAGTTTTTCTGCTCTGTTTTTTCCCCATCTTTGTGGTTTTATCTACTTTTGGTCTTTGATGATGGTGATGTACAGATGGGTTTTTGGTGTGAATGTCCTTTCTGTTTGTTAGTTTTCCTTCTACCAGACAGGACCCTCAGCTGCAGGTGTGTTGGAGTTTACTAGAGGTCCACTCCAGACCCTATTTGGCTGGGTATCAGCAGCAGTGGCTGCAGAACAGCGGATTTTCTTGAGACCACAAATTCAGCTGTCTGATAGTTCCTCTGGAAGTTTTGTCTCAGAGGAGTACCCGGCCGAGTGAGGTGTCAGTCTGTCCCTACTGGGGGGTGCCTCCCAGTTAGGCTGCTCAGGGGTGAGGGACCCACTTTAGGAGGCAGTCTGTCCGTTCTCAGATCTCCAGCTGCGTGCTGGGAGAACCACTACTCTCTTCAAAACTGTCAGCCAGACAGGGACATTTAAGTCTGTGGAGGTTCCTGCTGACTTTGTGTTTGTCTGTGCCCTGCCCCCAGAGGTGGAGCCTACAGAGGCAGGCAGGCCTCCTTGAGCTGTGGTGGGCTCCACCCAGTTCGAGCTTCCTGGCTGCTTTGTTTACCTAAGCAAGCCTGGGCAATGGTGGGCTCCCCTCCCCCAGCCTCGCTGCCGCCTTGCAGCTTGATCTCAGACTGCTGTGCTAGCAATCAGGGAGACTCCGTGGGCACAGGACCCTCTGAGCCAGGTGCGGGACACAATCTCCTAGTGTGCCGTTTTCCAGGCCCGTTGGAAAAGCGCAGTATTAGGGTGGGACTGACCTGATTTTCTAGGTGCCGTCTGTTACCCCTTTCTTTGACTAGGAAAGGGAACTCCCTGACCCCTTGCGCTTCCCGAGTGAGGCAATGCCTCCCCCTGCTTCGGCTCATGCACAGTGCGCTTCAGCTACTGTCCTGCACCCACTGTTAGGCACTCTCTAGTGAGATGAAACCGGTACCTCAAACAGAAATGCAGAAATCACCCGTCTTCTGTGTCGCTCAGGCTGGGAGCTGTAGACCGGAGCTGTTCCTATTCGGCCATCTTGGCTCCACCCCCCTCTTTAGATTATTATTGTCAATTACACAAATTATGGGAGAATCTCAGTTGTAACAGCATCATTAGTGGTTTTGTTGATCTGAAAGAAAATATAAATTTTATGGAATAAATACATATTCATACAGTTGGCCCATCAATACAACACTTAGTCACATATATTACCATTGATTAATTAATAATCTGTCATTGTTTATTCATATAACAAGCATAGATTTATGCATGTATATGTGAATCTATGTATGTATATATTTGTCTATATTCTAATTCTGTCATTATGAATATATATTTGTCCAAGTAGAAGGATCATAAAGATTTTATTCAATAGTTTTTAAAACTTGATTTATGACTTTTAAATATATAGGCATGTGGTACATGGGCCTCTATTTGTTCTCCTGTCCTATACTGCAAATGTCAGTGGGGAGCTTGGCTACCATGACTCCTGATACAGGCTGAACATTCCTAATCCAAAAATCCAAAATCCAAAATTCTAAAAAATCTGAAACATTTGGAGCCACTGACATTTTGCCACAAGTGGAAAGTTCCACACATGACCTCATGTAACAGGTCACACAGTCAAAACAAAGCCATACAACATAGTTAAGTGTCCAGGAGAAAAATGATCCTCCTGGCCCTCTTTAGCTGTAATATATCTTTTCTGGATATTCCCAGATTCCCCCATGCAAGTATACCCACAAAGGGTAATAAAATTCCATGTGTGCAGGCCAGACGCACCACCAACGGCAGTAATGAACAAAATAGAGTAACTTTTTAACCAAAACACAGCATCATAGGTGGAAACTGAAATCCTGCCATTGCTTGCTGTTACTGTTGTTTACCAGCAGATACAGCTTTTCTGGTTGCTTAGTTACCCTGAACACATTATTTTTTCACTGCATTAATGGTATGTCATATTTTTTTTTTTTTTTTTTTTACTGTTAAGGACTTACGTGTGGATAAGTGTAAGAAAATAATTGCTTATTGGTAGCATATAAATTCAGAGTCAGGAATGATAGCAATGCCAAACAACCACAAATTGTCCACATGGTGGCTGAGATGATGAAATCTTTGCCTTCTGATTGTTCAACGTACAAAAACATTCTTCCATTTACAGATATAAAATTACCTTTAGTCTGTGTGCACAAGGTATACAGGAAAATCTCCCCCAAAAATAGGAAATCTGAGACACTTCTGGTCCCAAGCATTTTGGATAAGGGATATTCAATCTGCATTTGCCAGCACCGTAAGGGTTATCTTGTGAAGATATGGCAGGATTTCTTCCAAACAGTAACATCTTTCTCTCAAACACTCTGTACTTCTGTCCAGCTGCCCCTCTTCCACATATAGAGTGGAGAGAGAATCATTCATATAACCACTGGCATAGAACTTCGTTGATTCTACTGACCTCATTTCCAAGAGCTCATGTAGTCATTTCAAGGGATAATAAGAAAAGATGAGTAACTGTTGGTTTTCAGCAATCTGCACCTTGGAGCATAAAACAGAAGTTCAGTCCGGAACTGACAAGCAGTTCTGAATAGACAAGCAATATGGACACACAGTAGAGGATTCTGATCAGATGAGAGTGTGTCCCTCAGCTTCCTTTGCAAGGTGAGATGGAGGACTTGTGTCAGAATTTACTGTTTAACATTTATAGTTCTCTGAAAGTAAGGAATGTGTTGTGAATCTTATACAATATAGACTGAGTGTTCAGTATCTGATTATTATAACTGTATCCTATTATTATAATTATTATTATAATTTCTGATCCCTAGGATGAGGAAACTAAGGCAAGAAATTCCTATAATAGAATGCTGTCTTAACCTTCTATTTGTGTGTTTATTTATTTATTATGTGATCTGGTAAACTTTGATTCAATGGTCTTTTCTCAATTCTGCTCTAAGTGAAGGGATACAAAATCTATTTTTTGAAACAAAATTTATATGCATGAAACACAGATTTAAATGATAAGAGATGCCTGACGTGGTGGCTCACTTCTGTAACCCCCAGCACTTTGGGAGGCCAAGGCGGGTGGATCACATGAGGTCAGGAGTTCGAGACCAGCCTGGCAAACATGGTGAAACCCCGTCTCTACTGAAAATACAAAAATTAGCCGGGTGTGGTGGCAGGCACCTGTAGTCCCAGTGACTTGGGAGGCTGAGGCAGGAGAATGGCTTGAACGCAGGAGGTGGAGGTTGCAGTGAGCTGAGATGGTGCCATTGCACTCCAGCCTGGGTGACAGAGCGAGACTCCATCTCAAAAAAAAAAAAAAAAAAAAAAGTGTTGATGTATATAAACATTCATTTACCTACCACCAAATGATATAACTTCTTCATAATCCTCAAAATGTATTCTTGTCCTGCTCCAGAAAAACCCCACCTTCCATAGGCAACCACTATTTTGATATCTATGATTATATGCCAGTTTTTGAATTTTATATAAGTAGAACCATATAGTATGTAGTACCTTGTGTCAGGTGGTTTTTTTCGGATGGTAATTTATGTATTCCTTTGTTGATGTTTCTAGTTTTTGCAGTTGTGAAAAAAGAGGCTCTGAACATTTATGTCTAAGTGTTGTTTTTGGATATATATTTTTTCTCTTGGGTAAATACTAAAGAATAGAATTTCTAGATCACATGTAACTGTAATTTACCTTTGCAAGAAACTGTGAGTTTTTCAAAGTGATTTTATAGTTTTATGCTCACAACAGGAATGTATGAGAGTTCCAGTTACTTCCCCTCTTTGATGACACTATCATCATTCTTTTTAGGGTTAGTGATTACAGATGCAATTTGGTAAACTTTTCAATGATTTGATACATGTGAGTTTAATATTTTTATGAGGTATAAGGTCTTTGGAAGGGATATGTGTTATATGATGTTAAGGATTTGTCTGCAATTAAAATTATATTACCTTTCTTCTCTACTTAAAATCCTTTAATGTTTTCCATTTGTTTTCAGTCTAAGATCAAACTTCCCATGATGCATACATTTCTTTTTATTTTAATCCCTGAGTCCTTCTACCCCTATCCCTGCTGCCCAGCTTCGACCCCATGAGGCCTTCTGGCCATGGCAGTGACTATCTTGTTAATTATTAAGCCTTAGTGCTTAGCACTCTCATTACGTATTTATTGACTGTGCTGACTGACTTAGTAAGATGAGATAGGTTCACACAAGTTCACACAGTTAAAAAGTATAGGAACTTAGACGTTTAATTCAAGTCTCTCTAACACCAAAATCTAGCTCGTTAACTTTTAACAGAGTGAATGGTCATTTAAGGTTTATTTAACAGACCTTTGACCTTCAGTCATCATCAAGATTGCTAGGAAGTCCTCAGACGCTTCAGAATAATAGCAAGACTCTGAACCAATACTTGTTTTATTCAGGTGGGAAAGGCGGCATTTCTGCAGTTTGTTTACAGCTTTATTATTCAGTGTGGTTAAAATATATTTTATTTCATTATCTTCTGAAGAATGTCAAAAGTAATATTTTATTCACTTCTAAAACTTACATAATAGGGCTGTAATTTTGTAATGTTTATAGTCTGTAAAAGAAAAAAGGTTATATTAAAATGCTTCCTCCTTGTTTTTAAAGATTGCAACCCTGTCTGAGCTTTCTTAGGTGTTCCTCTTGGGCATATTTTAAACTACATGATGTACATTATATTTATAATATTATTTAGCCTTTACAGGAAATAAAGAAATAAAACTATTTTCAGAGGGAATTCAACAAACAGAGCAAATTCTACTGAGACCAATTATTCCAGCTTTGTAGAGTAATAATATAATCTGATAAGACATAGTTACCCACATTTGAAATAGCTCAAGAATTTTCTGTTGAATAGCTGTCTACTTTTTTATTTGCTTTTCCCTATCTCTGATCACATGCAAAATTAGGGAATAATCAATTGTTTGGAAGAAAAAGGAGGGATGAGAATATTGACTGGAGATAAATTATTTTTCTGTGTTTGTAATTACTTTCTCTTGCTAAGTCTAGTTTACATGTTCATCATGGGAAAACCAAGAGTGTTTATTTTGAATCTGTATTATTTTAAATGTTGTATAGTTAGCACTGGCTTTCTATATCCAATTAAAACTACAACTAGGTAAAACAAGAGCTCAGTGTTAGAACAAACTTCAAGGTCACCTTCAAGTCTACAGATTTCTGTAGAGAGGATGCTCATCAGAAATACCTGAGCAGCCTCCTGATCTACAGAATGAGAATCACCAGGTCTCAGTTATTAATACATGATTTGAAAGAAAAGCACTCCAGGTATTCTGATTGGAATCCTTAGTTACAAACCATTGATGAAGTCCAGTTTCCCATATGATGTTCAGATCATCCAAGTGGTTTCCTGAGAACAGGGAGCTCTTTACCTTTAGACGCTGCCCTTTTCCTTTTTGAACAGCTATGATTACTGGTACTTCCTTAGAGACAGCTGAAATCTGCCTCTCTTTAGATTGTACCAGTCATCTGTGATCTGACAGGGATGCCACAGAATAGAAAAATACAACTTCTCTTTAAATTTCAGTCGGTCTCCAGATTCACATCCATGATTCCAGGTGTGAAGTGACCATCTAACAGAACCATTATTTCCCTCATTTAAAAAATGTTATTTTATCAATGCAGATTAATGTGAACAAAGGCAAATAGTAGTCTCACCAAAAGTAGGTCCAGTGGTGAGAAGGGCCATATAACCCAGAAGAACCCATGGTATTAGAGGTTTCTGTGGTGAGGAAAGGTGTTGTGTGAGGTTTATGGCAAGCCCCAATCAACAGTCTGTAGTGGAGAATTACATTTTCAATAATAATTCCTGGCATGCTACTAGGCACTGGTAGAGTTGGACTCAGTGCTACTAGGCACTGGTAGAGTTGACTGTGGAACACCATGTGACAGAAATATCCATTATAAAATGGATTCTGTCAGACTCACTATTTCAAAAGGTTTAGTAGACCTAGAATCAATCCATAGTAAGATGGAACTGGTCCATCCAGTATTGAGCAAAAGAAGGGCTACGGGCAAAAATAAGCTGTACAAGCAGGTGGCCAGACCCTCCTTGCTCTGATGCCTTTCTTCCAGCCCACACCTATTGCTGAATTAGCTGTTACTATGATGATTACATAGCGGTGATTTATATATTCATTATTTTTGAAACACTCATAAGTTGTCATTCTGTTATTCTGAAGAACTTTCTCTTCTCTGCCATTATTTATCCATATACTTATTTATATTGGTGCAAACTTATGGATTTCTATCTTATTCAATGATTTGTAATTACTTACTGTCATCATTTTCATGCTCAAATTGGCCCAGATTAGGCCAGTAGGAGCAACTTCAAGATAGCTCCTATGTTTTTTGATACATTCTCATTATTCTCTGTGTAAGAGAATAATGGTCTGGCACCACAAGATGTCTGAGGTTCATCTTCTACTGTCCTTAAACCGAAGTTGGAAAAAGTCATTTCTTTAAGAAGCCCCAGTTTCTTTTAGTGAAGGATGACCATTAGAAGCCAAGATCTGACTACTTAGTGTATTCACTACCTTTTCTAAATACATATGTGTATAAGAACATGTACATTCAAAAACCATGACTTCATATTAAAGCCTCAAATTTTAATCCAAAGTCTTCCTACTCTTTCTCTTTCCATGTTTGTAAATACATTCTTCCACAGTGTAAAACCTAGTTCTCATTATGCACAATATTTGCTTAATCAGTTTATTATTTGCCCAATGCTATCACTCACTCAACTTTGGCAACTGACTCTTCTGTCTGCCATTTAATCCCTCCCACTACCCAATAGTGCCCAGGCACCTCACATCCTTGATTGCCAGTGGACACACTGAAAACATGTCTTCAGAAGCCTCCATGCCCTTCTTCTTTAGTGTTTTGTGTTCTTGAGCACCATAACGAATACTGCTGGTGACCCTTCCCTCCCTTCCCTACCTTCCAACTCCTTTATACCAGGAAGGGAAGGGAATTGTTCATTCTATTTTTTTGTTCTACTTCATGGGAATTTTATCAAATTTGTCTTCCAAACTGTCTATTAAAATATTCAAATGTTTATATATACATACACACAGAGTCAAATACAAATACATACATATACACAAAAATACCTTCAAATACACATTCATATTATTTGTATTTGAAGAAAAAAGCTTGAAAAATGTATTTTTTCTTTCATTCCTTTGAAAGTTTTTAGATTTTAAAATGAAATTCTAAATAATTTTAGAAGAGTTCCAAAAAGAATACACCAAGTTCCTGTATACCTTTCATCCAGTTTATTCTGTTAATATTTTACATAAATGTGATACAACTATTCACACTAAGATACTAATATTTTTCACTTTTTAAAAAAGTAGCATTTGGCCAGGTGTGGTGGCTCAAGCCTGTAATCCTAGCACTTTGGGAGGCCAAGGCAGGTGGGTCATGAGGTCAGGAGTTCAAGACCAGCCTGACCAACATCGTGAAACCCCATCTCTACTAAAATTACAAAAATTAGCCGGGTGTGGTGGCATGCACCTGTTATCCCAGCTATATAGAAAGCTGAGGCAAGAGAGTCTCTTGAACCCGGGAGGCAGAGATTGCAGTGAGCCGAGATCATGACATTGCACTCCAGCCTAGGTGACAGAGCAAGACTCCGTCTCAAAAAAAAAAAAAAAGAAAAGAAAAGTAGCGTTCTATTCTTGTTCAAAGTGTACAATCTCACCTATCTCAGAAGATGTTAGTTCTAATTATTTAAAAATGTTTTTCTGTTCCCTACTTCTTCTCTATCTTGGTCCTTCCTCCCATCCTCTCTCCCCCCCTTCCTTCCTTCTTTCTTTCCCTTCCTTTTTTACCTCCCTCCCTTTCTCCAAATTATAAGGTAGCTGCTACATTCCAGGTGAGGATGCACACTTTTAGTTTTTGTACATTCATGTTTTACTCATGCTTCTTCTCTCTACTGCATGACTCTCCATCTTTTTAATGTAATTGATAACCAGTTAAGTCCAATTTCCTCCACGATGCTCTTTTTATTGTTCCAGCTTAAGAATGATTACTTTCTCCATTCTTCTGAACTCCATACATCAACTTCAAGTCTTGGTTATTTTATGCATCTCTTCCCTGATAGGGTAGAGGCTCCCTGACTGTAAGATTCAATTAATCTCTATGTCATCATAGAGCACCTAGATTAAAAGCAGGTATATGGTATTATTATCTACCTGACTATATTTTTATCTCTCCTCACATATTTCAGACTTGGGATTTTGTAATCTGAAAGTAAGTTATTATACCTATTCCCAGGGAAATGTACTTTAGTCATATTTGTTTATTTTTAGAATTTTATTGCCTTTGTAGCACACTTGAGTCTTTGAGACCCACTAACACACTAAAAATGTTCTATGTTTAGCATTTTACTATTGCCTAAGCATTAATGCATTTTCTATGACCAGAAGATTTCCTTAGTCATAGTAAATGTAATTCAGTCTTTCTTTTGGGTAACCTTAACAATATGTAATCTGAAAAGGACTCCTACTGGAACTTTTTTATGAGCTGTAAACTCCTAGGGATGAAGACTAATAAACCAGTGAGGTTTCTGTCAGAGACAATACTAGTTTATCTGTATTCTTCTCTTTTATATGTTCTTTTCATTTCTTTCTGTCAAGAGTTCCCTTTCTAGAACACTGGAATTATTATTATATTTTAATCCTATACTTTTGCCTACCATTTCCATGAAGTCTTTTTAAATCTAGGTCTGTGGAGGGAAAAAAAGCATTTACTTGCTACATCTCAAGATTCTCCTGGGGTAATAACTTTGTCTGAAGTTTAGCAAGCCTATGAATTATTAGCCTTAAAAACCTACCTTCTTTTATGGGGCTCTTTTTCTTTCTCTTTAGCTGACAACAGCCTTCAGTGGAACTCTTCAGGGTAATAAATAATTACATTATTTCAGATTACTCTGTTTGCTGATTTGTTGTTGTTAATATCTACTGATGAGAGAACTTGAGCAGTTAAGTGTTAGGAGACAGCCACAGACATGTCTACATGTCACAAAACACTGAGTCATATCAATTGTAAGTAAAATCAAATAAAAACATATTTTAGTCCTTTTTCCTTCCTTGCATACTTCTTCCGACCTCCTTTTGTCACGTCTGTCCGACACTTCACGGAAATTTGGCCACAAAGAAGTTTAGCATGTAACACTGCAACCTGATACCTGAATGTCTACAGACTTCATTTTAAATGTTTTCTCTAGAAGCTCTGACCTTCTTTACACATTCCTTTCCTCCGGTTTCTATTGGAAAAGAGCAAAAGGTCCAAATTGTTTTAAAATTAATTTTATTGGATAATTTAAACAGCCCCTTCAGTAATACTGAAGTTGTCAAGGAAAAAGGCAAACTTCAATCTCCCAGATTTCTCAGGTTTCTACCCTGCTTCCTGGACATTCTCTAATAAAGTATGCATATTTGTGTTTGTAGGAGAGGGGGCAGCATGAGGAGGTAAGAATTTATACAAACTCATGATAAATAGGGAGAGTCGAGGTCTTCAGCCATAGTATTGTTGACTCCTGTAGCCTCAAGGACAGTGTCTTTTGTCTTGTTTGATGGCTACTTGCCTTGGTGGCTACATGCCTATCTGAGTTTATTAGTGATCTGGATTTTGTCCACTTGGACAGGACTTGATGCTCCTCCCTTGAGGAACATCTCTTCTTATTCCCCTCAGCACTATAGAACCCTGTGAGGTCTGATGTGACTTGTGTTTATTCCTATCTGGGTGATCTGCCCTACTCTCTTCACTAAGGAGGCATCTCTATGGAAACTCCCCAGCAATTGCTTTATTCTTTCAGAGCTCAGTCTATGCTGCCCAGGAACCAACAGGGACTGAGTGAACTAACTCCCAGGGCTCACCAAGCTGTACATTAATGTCACTGTGAGGTAACAGTAGCCAGTCACAAACAGAAAGAGCTCCCTCTGCCCTCCCTCTTAGGTAGCTCACATACCTCCTTTCTCTCTAAGGCAGAGGCTCCAACAGGGAAAGTAGGAGAAATAATTACTCACTCTTCTTTCTTCCAATTTTCTCTTCTTTTCTTTGCTTGCTTCTGTACTCTAGTGCTAGGAAAACTGTGGGCTTTTGTTTATGCTACATCCTATCCTTATTGAAACATGGATCACTAGAAGGGGAATATCCTGTATGCTAGAAATGCGCTTTATGATCTGAGTCATTCATGCTTATTTGCTGTTATGATAAATGGGGATGGTTGGTGGAAGGATAAAGAAATATAGAAAATTCTTTTTGTAGACAGTAAGTTTACATGCCAAAGTCTAAATATTATCTTGCTCTTTTACATTGCATTTTATCTGCAATAGAATCCAATCTTTCCAAAAGCAAATGATTGTCTCCAATGGTCTAGAAAAGGCAAAAGACAAAAATCACATTTAAACTTTCTAAATATTACTCCTCTAATGGAAGAAATGGGTTTGGGCATTGTATTCAGGTAGCTTAATGTCTACTCCTTATTTATACAAAATAGTTGCTTGATTTACTGAATATTTCACTTTTAAATTGGCTGTTTTTGTTAGCCCTACAGAATCTTCTTGTGATTCCTCCACTGTATACCGTCTCCATTCTAAGCTTTTCCACATCTCACCAGAGACTAGTGGCATGGGAATACTATAATAGTAGGAACAGCCTCTGAATGTCATTTCAGAGCTAATTTAATAGGATATGGATAATTTATATGCCATGGTACATCCCCATGCCTGGAGCTAATCTGTATTGAGAGATGAATAATACAAATATCATTTGATTCTTATAATTTATGTAGTATAATATTGTCTTTTAAAAATCTAGAATAGTGGATGCACATAATAAATATTCAGTAATACTTGTTGCCATTTTTACTTGATTTCTTACTTGATAATTACTTATCATTTCAAATTAAGACATAATTAAATGCTGATTAGTTACTAGAGGTTCTAAATATTGATGAATTTTTCGTTCTGTATTCTATATTACTTCCCTGAACTTGTTGGGAAGACCTCAGTAACAATGCTTTTTAAAAAGTGTTTTGATAGACCCAGTGATAGGAATACACTCACTGATTTCAGCCTTACTTAGAGATAATTCTTCAAAACTTTAGATTTTTATCTTTTTAAATCTTTGAAATATAGTAAAGAGAGGGCATAATTATTTCATCTTTCACTCTCTACTCAAAACCTCTTATTATTTGACTTCACAATTATTAATCATCACTTTACACAAATACCTTCCTTAAAAGTTACCAATGACAACTTTATTAAGAAATTCAATTTTCTCTGTGAAGGATAGAGAAATTTCTCTTTTCAGTCTCTATCCTTCATGCTCCTACTTAACCTGTTACAATGTGGACCATTCTTTTTCCTGACTCTACTGTCTAAATTATCTAATACGATATAGTTTTTTTATGACTTTCTTTTGTGTTTTCTTTTTTTTTCTTTAGTAAGTAAGTTTTATTTGCTTATTCACCCCACTCCCATCCTGCCCATTAATGATGAAGGCATTCTTTTTTTTTTTTTTTTTTTGAGATGGAGTCTCTCTCTGTTGCCCAGGCTGTAGTGCAGTGGCATGATCTCGGCTCACTGCAACCTCTGCCTCCCGAGTTCACACCATTCTTCTGCCTCAGCCTCCTGAGTAGCTGGGATTAAAGGCACCTGCCACCACACCTGGCTAATTTTTGTATTTTTTGTAGAGACAGGGTTTCACCATGTTGGCCAGGATGGCCTCGGTCTCCTGACCTCGTGATACACCGGCTCAGCCTCCCAAAGTGCTGGGATTACAGGCATGAGCCACCATGCCTGGCCGGCATTCTTTAATATTTCTTCAGCAGTATAGATTTTAAATTCCTTTTTTTCATTTCTGTGATAGCCAGTTTCCAAAGATATATTGCCACCCCAGTGAACCACACCTTCCGGTACTCACACACGCCCACTGCTTGAATTGGAGCTGGACCTGTGATGTGTTAATAACCAATAGAATATGGCAGAGGAGGCACTGGGAAAATTCTGAGGCAAGGTCAGATAGACCTTGTAGCTTCCACCCTGAAGCCTTGCCTGTGCTACCACTTAAGATGCCCCCTACCATGAAATGTCTGTGACTGAGAGGCCACTTGAAGGTACTGTGGATGGCAGTGCCAGATGAGCACAGCCATCCAATGCAGATGAAGCACCCTTGGGTCTTACAGATAAGTCCATCCGTCAGCTGAAAACTGTTCTATGAATGCCATGTGGAGCAGAAGTATGGCCCAGCAAAGCCTTGGCTGAATTCTTGACCCATAAAGTCATGAGATATAATAACCTAAAATGGTTCTTGTTTAAACCCAATAACTTTTAGGGTAGTTTGTTATGCAGTAATTTTACCCACTTCTATTACTTCATTGATCATCTCTCTAAGGTGAAAACTCAGAAGCGGCTATGTCTTTTTGCCTGATCACTATTGTAGTTGGACTTTAAATTCTATTCCATTGATCTATTTCTCCATTTCTGTACCAATGCCATGCTATTTTAATTATAAAGGGCTTTATGATATGTTTTATATCCATACTTGGTAAGGTAAACCATTTCATTCCCCTTCTCCACCCACAGTTTTCTAGTTTCTATTGAACATTCATACAAACAGTTAACAGATGATAAGAACATCATCTCAATTAATTGGAGAAATTACTTAAAAAACTGGACAGTTATTTGGGAAAATATATCTTACACCATACCAAGTGAATTACTGATGATTCAGAAATATAAAAATTGAAACTCTCCAAGAAATAAAAGAAACATGAGTGCATTTCTGGGTATAAAAAAAGTTTCCTTGTCCATGATTTAAAATGAAAGACAAGGAAAAAATCAGCAAGTTGACAAAATAATGCAAAACAAAACAGCATGATAAATAAAGTGAAAAGACAAATGACAGATTGCTAGAAAAATATTTACAACCTATCTCACAGATAATGGGTAATCTCTCTTATTAGATACAAGTCTCTTAAAATCAATGAAAAAGAAAAAAAATAAAAAACAGAAAACAAGAACCTGATAGAAAAATGGACAAAAGTCATTAACAGACATTCTCACAGACTTAGTATACAAATAGCCATTAAACACATAAAAGATGCTCAACATTACTCTTAAGTTAAAATTTAAGAATATACTGCAATACCATTTCTCATGCATAAAATTCACAAAAAAATTGAAAGTTTGTGCTATTTGGTAGAGCTTTGAGGAAGAAAGACATTTTTGCACATTGCTGGAGGAGGGCAACATTTTTCAACACCTGGTATGTAAAAGAGACTTGTATATAATTAGAGGGTACCCTTTATCTGTTATATATGTTGCAAACCTATTACCTCTCATCTCCAAATCTGCCTTTGCTGCTCTGCTTACCAAACTGGAGCTGGATCTAGTGAACATTTCTCCTTTGTCAACTGGCATGATATTAAGACTCACAAGCAGAGGGCACTAGAAAGAGATGGTAGGAGGGAGATTTCCTGCGAGGTTTCACTGTGCTGTCCTTTTTCCAGCTTCTGTGATGCCTGGCTGGTATGTGGGACACCCAGTGGAGCTCACCTCCAGAGTTTCAGTAGCATCCACACAAGTAGCTTCCAGCTGAGTGTCACAGGGACCCCTGCTGGTTTCTCAGAAAATTCAACATGCCCCATTGAGAGATAATTCCTGTTGGCCTCCTGGCAAGAAATTATTTCAGCTTCCCAGCTTGTTCAACAGCAAATATTTCCTTTCTTCCACAAGAGCCCCCCACCAAGTTTCTTTTGTCATAGTCAGTGGTTTACTGTTTGCCAACTTTGGCCTGAAGCACCTCAGCAAAATTCTCTGCCATCAAGTGGGACATAGCCACTGCCTCTCCAGTGGTTTAAATCTCTGCCCTTTCGTGGGAGGGTGTCTCTCTGACATTTCTTCTTCCTGTGTTACTCTGTGTCAGTTGCAGGGATAGTAGTTATTCCCTAGAGATATTCCTCTATTCTTTAGAATTTTATTTATCCCTTAGTAGCCAACCACCTGTCACTCTAGTTACCAATTACCAGTTTGGTAATTTGGGAGGACACTTTCAGTCTGTAGCACATACTGATGTAGCACATATGATGATACATACATATAAGTATATTACGTATATATAAGTATACATACATATAAGTATATATACATGCAAGTATATTTTGATGTTATTGCTAAACTATTTGAAAGTAACTTTTAGCAATAATGACATTCATTTCACTCCTCACAACTTCAATGTTTATCTACTAAGAATTAGGATATTCTCCCAAATAACCACAATAACTGTATCATACCCATAAAATATAAAACTTACAGAAAATACTATCTTATATGCAGTCTTTAAACATAAAGCTCATGCAACTATTTAAATTTAATTGCAAATTTAATAACTTTATATTAAATGTTCTATGTTCAAGTTGCTGTGTGATTTTGGTCTCCTGCCTAGATTGTGACTGATGAAGCTACCATTTGACTTCACAATTCTGCTTCTCTTTTTTTTTTTTTTTTGTTGTTGTTGTTGAGACGGAGTCTCGCTCTGTCACCCAGGCTGGAGTGCAGTGGCACGATCTTGGCTTGCTGCAGCCTCCACCTTCTGGGTTCAAGCGATTCTCCTGCCTCACCCTCCCAGATAGCTGGAATTACAGGCATGCACCACCACACCTGGCTAATTTTTATATTTTTAGTAGAAATGGGGTTTTGCCATGTTGGCCAGGCTGGTCTCAAACTCCTGAGCTCAGGTGATCCACCCGCCTCGGACTCAGTGCTAGGATTACAGGCATGAGCCACCACACCCAGCCAATTCTGTTTCTTTGAATGTATAAACAAAATACATATAAAGTTTTTACAGTATCATTTTAATAGGTGAACTTTAGAAATATTGTCCATGTTGCCCTATGGAACACTGATAAGACAATACTGAAAGTTTTGAAGTGGGCTTCCTGTGACTGAATTTGGGACATTATGAGCATCCAAAAATTAATTTTATTAATGGATTATAAACCATTGACACAGACAATAATCCATAAGTCCATAATTTAAAATAATAAACTATACGTGGTGGAAACATTCTTTACAAAAGAATATCAGTTAAGAATTATAGAAATTATTATAGGATTTTAAAAAACACCATTTTATTTTATTTATTTATGTATTTATTTTAATGAGACAGGGTCTCACCACGTTGCCCAGGCTGGTTTTGAACTCATGAGCTCAAGCAATCTGCCCACCTCGGCCTCCCAAAGTGCCGAGATTACAGGCATGAGCCACCAAACCTGGCCAAAAATCACCATTTAAAAATGAATAATAAGTTAAAAATTGATTCAGGCATGCATCATTAATGGTCACTTTAGCAACCGTTTGTAAAAGGTTATTGGGGATGGGATAGTCGTGTAATCTGAAGTATCAACCCAAAGACTGTTAAATACAAAGAGAGAGAATTACCTCTAAAATCAAGAAAAAAGGCAAACTTTTTCTAAACCAAGTTACCAAATTCAGCATTATTAGAAGCCAGAGAAATTATTATGTGACTTAATGTAATGCAATGGGAAGTATACAACCTCAGCAATGCAGTATTCTTGCCTAACAACATTTAACCTGAATCTTCTCATGAAGAAACAGACACATCTATATTGTGTGGACTGTCCTTCCTGAAAACTGGCATGTATTCTTCAAAAATGTCAATAGCTTGAAAGGAAAAATCTAAAAAGGTACATGTGGTGAGGGAGAGAATGAGGAGGAGAACTCTTCTAGATTAAAGGAAACCAAAGAGACATGATAACTAAATGTATGTGGATCTTTCATTGATTTATCATTTGGCTTTTGTGGCATAACAACCAAGTATGGAGTCTCAGTGACATACAATGATAAGCACTTATTTTGCTCATGGATGTGGGGATCGGCTGGGGTATCTCTCCTATAATACAGTTATTTCAGAGCACAATTCCTATGCTAGGAAAGCTCTTTTTTTTTTTTTTTTTTGAGGCAGGATCTTGCTCCGTTGCCCAGGTTGGAGTACAGTGGCATGATCATGGGCATACTGCAGTCTTAACCTCCTGGGTACAAGGGATCCTCCCACCTCAACCTCTCAAGTAGCTGGAACTACAGGCAAGCACAACCATGCCCAGATAATTTTTGTTTTGTTTTTTTGTAGAGGTGAGGGCTCACTATGTTACCCAGGCTGGTCTTGAACTCCTGGACTCAAGGGACTGCCTGCCTAGGGCCAACACACCCTGCAGGAAGTTCTTTTCATGGAACTGTGGAAACAAACACACAAGCAAGCACATTTGAAAGCCTTCTAACAGTTCACTGGTTGGAGAGAGTCACATGGCTGGAGCCAAATACAAGAGAAGGGAGAGTGAATAGTTTCGGATATTTACCTAAGGTACCAAAATTGGATCCTGGATCAAAATTTAAAAAATACTTGCATGAGCTTTATGTTTAAAGACTGCATATTAGACAGTATTTTCTGTAAGTTTTATATTTTATGGGTATGATACAGTTATTGTGGTTATTTGGGAGAATATCCTAATTCTTAGTAGATAAACATTGAAGTTGTGAGGAGTGAAATGAATGTCATTATTGCTAAAAGTTACTTTCAAATAGTTTAGCAATAACATCAAAATATACTTGTATGTATATATACTTATATGTATGTATACTTATATATATGTAATATACTTATATGTATATATCATCTATGTGCTACAGACTGAAAGTGTCCTCCCAAATTCATATGTTGAAATCCTAGCCCCCAATGCTATAATATTTGTAAGTGAGGCGTTTGGTAGGTAATTTGGTCATGAGAGCAGAGCCCTCATGAATAAGATTAGTGCCCTGAAGAGCTCTCTCACCCCTCCCACCATGAAAGGACACAGCAAGAAAATGGCCATCTATGAATCAGGAAGTGGCCCCTCACCAGATACTGATTCTGCTGAGAATTTGACCTTGGGCTTCCAATTCTCCAGAACTATGAGAAATAAATTTCTGGTGGTTATAAGTCACCCAGTCTCTAGTACTCTATTATAACATATCAAATGGACTAAGACTCTGTATCTGCCTATCTGTGTATCTATGTATCTATCTATCATCTATCATCAAATGCAAATGTGGCACATATTAACAGTTGATAGATGTAAGTGAAGGGTACATGTGTACGCCTCTTTTACATGTTTTTGTATGGTTGAAATTTTTGAAAAAAAGAAAATATGTTTATGTTTGTTTGTTTTTCATCTACTGTTTGTAGATGTGGGTGTGGGAGAAGTGTGGCCACAGAACCAGAAGTCTTGGAGAAAGTTTGTTTTTCTGACAGTCTAGGGCAAAGCTTATTTTCCCACATGAATAAGAGTGTCCAGTCTTCAGAGAGCATTAGATTCCCATCTTAGAGAAACAGACTGGCCACCCATGGTTCCTTTGGAAGGTTGCACAGCATTATTGGTTCTAGGAAAGCTTAGGGGTGTTGCATTAATGGCCTGAATTACACTCACTCTGGGGTAAGGAACTGTCTGTGTCTCACGTATGCCTGAGAGAATCTGAAAGCCAAGGGTCCTCACAACATCTTTAATTTATGGATCTCAGTTTGACAAACTATTTGCTGCTAGTCCACTTAATAATTTCAGCACTTGCCATTTCACCATTTTCCCAGTCACTTCATCAGCTTGATATAGAGTGAGAAAAAAATGTATTACAAACAATTTGAGGACACTCAGTAATTTGAGGAGGGAGTACAAAGTAGAAGATCCGAAATGTTGGCTCAAGTTGATGGAAAACTAGTCAAATGTATATAAAAGAACATGAAAAAAATAGAAAAGAGTGCAATTTTTTTAATGGTGGTGAATGAGCTGATTTTGAAATTTCTATGATAGAAAAAAAGGCTGGGAATAGCCAAGATAATTTTTAAAAAGAATAAGAGGATTTGACTCATTAGGTATCAAACATGTGGTAATTAGGATACTGGAGAATAGTCTCCACTGGCAAATGACTAATGGACCTGAATAAAGAGCACTGAAATAGACTGAAATACATATAAAAATTAGATATATAAAGGAGGTTGAATTGTAGGTTAGAAAGAAAAATAGATGCATTAGGCCATTCTTGCACTGCCATAAATACCTGAGACTGAGTAATTTAAATAAAAGAGATTTAATTGACTCATAGTTCTGCAGGCTGTACAGCATCTGCTTCTGGGGAGTCCTCAGGGAGTGTCCAATCATGGCAGAAGGCAGAGGGAGAGCAGATACATCACATGGCAAGAGCAGGACCAAGAGAAAGAGTGGAGAGATGTCACTTTCGAATGCCCGGATCTCATGAGAACTCACTCACTATTGCAAGGACAGTACCAAGTGGATGGGGTGAAAATATTAATGAGAAATCTGCCCCATGATCCAATCACCTCCCACCAGTTCCAACCTCCAACACTGGGGATTACATTTCATGAGATTTGGGTGGGGACACACATCCAGACTGTGTCATTCTGACCTTGGTACTGCCCAAATCTTGTGTCCTTCTCACATTTCAAAATACAATCATGCCTTCCAAATAATCCCTCTGTCTTAACTCATTCCAGTGTTAACTGAAAAGTCCAAAGTCCAATGTCTGAAGTCTCATCTGAGACAAGGCAAGTTCTTTTCACCTATGAGCCTGTAAAATCAAAAATTAGTAATTACTTTCAAGATACAATGAGGGTACAAGCATTGGGTAAATATTCGCATTTCACAAGTGATAAATCAGCCAAAAGAAAGGGGTTACAGGCCCCATGCACGTCCAAAACCCAGCAGGGCAGTTACTGAATCTTAAAGCTCCAAAATAATCTCCTTTGACTCCATGTCCCACATCCAGGGCACATTGATGCAAGCTGGTGGGCTTCTAAGGCCTTGGGCAGCTCCACCCCTGTGGCTTTGCATGGTTCTGTCCCCAGGGCTGGCCTCAAGGCCTGGAGTTGAGTGCTTGTGGCTTTTTCATGCACAAGGTGCAAGCTGCTGGTGGTTCTATCATTCTGGGGTCTGGAGGAGGATGGTGGCCCTCTTCTCATAGCTCCACTAGGCAGTGCTCCACTGAGGGCTCTGTGTTGGGGTTCCAACCCCACATTCTCCTCTGTACTGCCCTAGTAGAGGTGCTCTGTGAGGGCTTTGCCCCGCAGCAGGCATCTGCCTGGACACTCAGGCTTTTCTATACATCCTGTGAAATCTAGGTGGCAGCTCCCAAGCCTCAACTCTTGCACTCTGTGTACCTGCAGGCTTAGTACCACATAGAAGCCACTGAGGATTACAGCTTGTATCCTCTGAAGCAGTGGCCTGAGCTGTACCTGGGCCCTTTTAAGCCACAGCTAGAGCTGAAGTTTCCAGGAAGCAGGGAGCAGTGTCTTGAGGCTGCACAAGGCAGCAGGGCCCTGGGCCTGGCCCACAAAACCATTCTGTCTTTCTAGGCCTCAGAGCCTGTGATGGGAAGGGCTGCATCTTAGATAGCTGAAATGACTTTGAAGCCTTTTTCGCATTGTCTTGGCTATCAGCACTTGTCTTCTTTTTAGTTATGAAAATTTCTCTAGCAAGTGGTTGCTCAGCAGCCCACTTGAATTCCTCTCCTAAACACTGGCTTTTCTTTCCTACCACAAGGCCAGGCTGCACATTTTCCAAGCTTTTATGCTCTACCTTCCTTTTAAATATAAGTTCCAGTGTATTTCTTTGGTTCTGCATCTGAGTGTAGGCAGTTAGAAGCAGCCATACCACTTCTTGAACACTGCTGCTTAGAAATTTCTTCTGCCAGATATCCCAGGTCATCACTCTCAAGCTCAAACTTGCACAGTTCTTAGGACATGGGCACAATACAGCCAAGTTCCTTGGTAAGGCATAATGCTTATGACCTTTGCTCCAGGTCCCAATAAGTTGCTCATTTCCAACTGAGACTTCAGTAGCCTAGATTTCACTGTCCATATCACTATCATCATTTTGGTCACAACTATTTAACCAGTCTCTAAGAAGTTTCAAATTTTCCCTCATTTTCCTGTTTTCTTCTGAGCACTTTATACTCTTCCAATCTCTGCCTGTTACCCAGTTAAGAAGTTGCTTCCACATTTTCAGGTATCTTTATAGCAATGCCCCCATCCTCAGTACCAATTATCTGTACTAGTCTGTTCTTACACTGCTATAAAGAAATACCTGAGGCTGGGTAATTTATAAGAAAAGAGATTTAATTGGCCCATGATTCTGCAGGCTGTACAGGAAGCACAGTGGCATCTGCTTCTGGGGAAGCCTCAGGTAGCTTCCAAACATGGCATAAGGCAAAAAGGAAGCAAGCACATCACATAGCGAAAATAGGACGAGAGAGAGAGGAGGAAGGTGCCACATGCTTTGAAATGACCAGATTTCATGAGAACTCACTCACTATTGCAAGGAGAGCACCAAGGGGATGGTGCTAAACTATTCATAAGCAATCTGCCCCATGATCAATCATCTCCTGTTAGATTGGACCTCCAACGTTGAGGATTACATTTCAATATGAGATTTGGGTGGTGACACACATCCAAATTATATCAAGAGACTATATAAAAATTATGCGGAGACACTTTGTTATCTACAAGTGAAGAATAAAACTTAAAGGAGTTTTCTACTGCACGCCATCAGAAAAATAAAACTTTGCTAAAGACATAAATATAAAAAGCAAAGTTAAAAACTCTTAAAATGTAGGAGCAAATCTTTATGATCTTGAATAGGAAAAGAATTCTTAAACAACATCAATCCCTGTAAATAAAACATGGTATCATTAATAAATTCAATTACAATAAAAATTTCTTTCTTTTTGTTTTCTTGAGACAGGGTCTCGCTGTGTCACCCAGACTAGAATGCAATGGTGCAGTCATGGCTAACTGCAGTTTCTATCTTCTGGGCTCATGCCATACTCCCACCTCAGTCTCCCAAGTAGCTGGTACTACAGATGTGGACCACCATGCCTGGCTAAGTTTTTAAAAATTACTCACTCTTTGTAGGGATGGGGTACCACTATGTTGCCCAGGCTGGTCTGGAACTCCTGACTACAGTGGTCTCCCCGCCTTGGCTCCCAAAGTGCTTGAATTACAGATGTGAGCCACTGGGCCCAGCCTGACAGTCAAAACTTCTTTGCCTCAAGTGAGACCATTAAAAACTGAAAAGATATGCCGCACTCTAGGATAAGATAATTAGAAGGTTTAATCTGCAAATAATTAGTGTCCACAATATTTAAAGAATCCTGCATTTTAATATAAGAAATCTGAAGAGGTAATTCTTGGCTAATAAGGTAAAGGTATAAACAAAAGGCAAAATAACATCACAGTGAGATATTTCATGTACTTCATTTTTATAAAAATTTTTAAAAGTTGGCTTCATTACTAAGTACTGTCTAAGATGTAGCTCGCTTACAATTCTTAACATGGAGGGTGTTACCAACCTGGTGTATAGGAGGTGGAGAGCCAGTCTTCAAGGGCATTCATCAAGATATCCCCATCCCATATATCAAGGACCCAAGTTTCTCTGACTAGGACTTGAAATAACAGACCTGCATTAGCACTCAACCATATTTAAAGGTTTGTAACTCTAAATATTAAATTTCCAGTTTTTTTGTCTTTAGCTGTTTCTACTCTTCCAAGATAGGGAATAAGGGGCTCTTTGTAAGTTACATTAATAGATCCTCTAGCCTGCATACTTTCAATTAGTTGTTAATGGCACAAAGCTTTCATTATCTGTCTGTAGGGCATCTATACAGTTAGTGATAATTAGCCAATTCCACAGTACTTATATGCATTGATTCTGTTACTTCTCAAATGCCAGTGCACCAGCCAGGGTGGTCTCCTACACTACAATACTTTCCCAACTCACCACTGATGAAAGTTTAAGCAATTGGTTCACTATCTTGTGCCATGTGCCCCACATACCATACAGTTATTATTGCCAGTCAAACACAGAGCAATCCAGTCTCAAAACCCCATTGCACTGCCGGCTTCCTCATAATATGTCTGCTACCAACTGTACTAGTTGGGTGCTTTAGGCATCAAATTGAGTTAGGATTATGAGTTTTTTGGAGAGTAATATTTCTAAATGATAAAAGGGAAAGGATCAGGATTGAGCAGAGAAAGACTTCGTACCATGATGCTTATCTGACAGTCTGGGACAACCCAGAGGAAATTCCCATGAGTGGAATTGGCTTTGGCAAAAATGGTCTGACCCTGGTAACCTTACTCCATTCAGTCATTCCTTGTAGACTGACCAGGAAGAGTGAGACCTCTGATCAAAAGATAATGTAGGTCCTGAAGGTGCCACCAGCTACAGGCTATCAGTTAACTGTAGTCCTTATGGTTAAATGACAAGTTATTTCTTAAAGGGAGATCTCAGTGGTAAACCTCTTTTGCTGCCAAGTCCTGAAGGGAAATGAATGCTTTTATGTTCACCACAAGACAGATGTTAGGTTAACCATCTTAAACTGCAGATATTCAACTATTTCTGGCCCCCAAAACTCCAGTATTTATGGTTCATCAATCTAATACTATTTAAATTATACATAATACATACTTAAATTATACATAATAGCTCCAAACTAAAACTAATCCAGATATCCATCAACAGTGAATGGCTTTGCAATGTATATTATATTCACACAGTTTATACTACACTGCACTGATGATTTATGCAGATAGTACGATGTACAATATAGATGAATTCTAAATCACAACATAATGTTGAAGAAAAAAGCCAAATACAGAAGAGTACACATTGTATGGCTTCATTTATATAAAGTTTAAAAGCACATAAAATTAACTAAACATGGAGGCTACTGAAGAGCTGGAAATTTTCTATATCTTGTTCTACATACTGGCCTATACATGCGTATAAACAAGTAAAAATTTATTGCACTGAAGACTTAAGATCTGTATATGTTTCTGTGTGTGTGTGTGTGTATATATATATATATATATACACACACACACACATATATTTACATATGGAAATATAAAAAGGGTATTATTGCAGTGTGTTTATAGTAAAAAATATAGAAACTATATGGTATATTCATATGATGCAATATTATATGGCAGTGAAATATAGAAACTAAAACCAACTTATAAACCTTAAATGATGACTTTAAAAACTACCTTTTGAAGTAATGTTTGGCATATTTCCACTTATGAAAAATTTCAAAATGATTCCAAATCAGATATACTGTTTATAAATAGTAAAACATAAAATATATGGCATAGAAAATAGATATCAAAATCATGACAATTGTTTCTAGGAAAGGAGCAAAAAGATTGAGACTAGAAAAGGGAATAAGGCATACTTTAACTATGTTAATAATATAATGCCTTTTATTGAAGAGACGGTCCTTTTCCCATTGTGTGTTCTTGGCATCTTTGTCAAAAAAAACAATTGACCATAAACTCATGGGTTCATTTCTGGGCTCTTTATTCTGTTCCAAAAATGGCTAATAGATGTAAGAAAAAAATGCTCACTATCACTAATCATTAGGGCAATACAAATTAAAACCACAATAAGATAGCATCCCACATCTGTTAGTGACTATTCAAAAGATAAAATGTAACAGTTGTTGGTGAGGATGTGGAGAAAAGATAACTGTGTACACTGTTGGTGGAAATGTAAATTAGCACAGCCATTATGGAAAACTGTATGGAGGTTCCTCAAAAAAATAAAAATAGAATTACCATATAATTTAGTAATTCCACTTCTAAGTATGTAGCTAAGGAAATGAAATCAGTATGTCAAAGAGATATCTGCACTCTCATGTTCATTGCAGCACTATTCACAATAGCCAAGTTATGGAAACAACCTAAATGTCTGTCAGTGAATGAATGGATAGAGAAAATGTGATATATACACAATGGAATATTATTCACCCTTAAAAAAGAAGGAAATTCTATCATTTGCAACAATGTGGATTAAACTGGAGAATATTATGCTAAGTGAAATAAGCCAGACACAGAAAGGCAAATACCACATGTTTTCACATATATGTTAAATTTAAAACAATCAAACTCGCAGAAGCAGAGTGTAGAAAGATGATTACCAGAGGCTGGGGGCTGGGAGGAGTAAGGAGATGTTGATCAAAAGGTATAAAGTTACAGTTAGACATGAGAGTAAATTTTTTGAGATTTGTTGCACAGCAAAGTGACTATAGTTAACACTAATGTATTGCATACATATATCATAGCATCACTTTGTACCACATGAATATAGACGAATATATATATATATATTTTTTGAGATAGAGTCTTATTCTGTCACACAAGCTGGAGTGCAGTGGTGCAATCTCGGCTCACTGCAACTTTCACCTCTAGGTTCAAACGATTCTCCTGCCTCAGCCTCCTGAGTAGCTGAGATTACAGGCATGTGCCATCACATTAGCATGTTAACTTGGCTAATTTTTGTATTTTTAGTAGAGATGGGATTTTGCCATGTTGGCCAGGCTGGTCTCAAACTCCTGGCCTCAGGTAATCTGCCTGTCTCAGCCTCCCAAAGTGCTGGGATTAAAGGCATGAGCTGCTGTAATTTTTAACTTATAAAAAATACAGCAGAATTGCTGCGGCTTCACTTCCACTTTCCAAAACTCGTGAGTATTTTCTTATGGCCAGTCTTTATCTAGAATCTAATGGGGAAGAGAATAGAAGGATATGCGTGTCCAGTTTAGCTAAGGTGACAGAGGAAAAAGCCACTATGCACATCAGTATTTGTCATGTTATCCTTTGTACTTTTGGGGATTTAAATTGTTTCAAACTAGAAAAAGGTCTGTGGTAGTAGTCAACAACTTAATAGGAGAGAATGGGGTTTTAAATTTTTCTTTTTATTTATATTCATTTTCTGATTAAAAACACACACACGTCTTGTAGACTGAAAGTTCATTAGGAATAGTATCATAATTTTAAAACAATCTCACTATTGTATCTCTAGTATCTTATATAACTCTCAATACATATTAGTTAAGTAATAGTAAAAGAAAAAATTATCAAGTATCTATTACTTGCCTAGTTCCTGCTTCGAAGAATCAGGTTCTGATCATTTTCAGACATTCTTCTAGTAGATACAAAATGAATATTGATGTTAACTGTTTTGAAAGAATCCAATTAATACTGCAAATTCTAGAGCATTTCTGTCTGTCTTGGGCTAAGCCACATATAACCAGAGATCTACTGATCTCTGATTTTCTTATATATGTGTGATTCCTCTTTAAAAAATTATCATGTAAGCCTGCCTTATAGCACTATAAATTGTTTGGTTTCTTTTTCTTAGCTTTCATGAGCAGCGTCCTGCCAAAAAGTTTTTTTAATGATGTTAGTGGATTCTCTGAGCCTTGGCAGGCAATTGTAGACCAAGCAAAGACAGATAGAGGCACAGAAGATGGGAAGCTCCATAAGTTCTGTGCCTCCTCTCAGAAAATTTGGTCACTTTCCACATATGAGAATGTACTCCATACTTTGTGAATAGCTGGAGTCAAGTTCTGTGATCAAGTATTAAAGAACTGCCTGAGTAAAATGACTCCTCACAGCCACATTCCTTAACATATTTCACCTGTATTGATACAGAGTTTGCAGTACATTTTGTTAGGTAGAGGAGCTCTGAATATATTGAGCTTTTCTACACAGAGATGAACATGTATTGATTTTTATTAGCTTGCAAGTTTTTCATCATATTATTTAGTCTGGAGGCCAGGAGATCTTATTGATTTGATTCTTTAGTCCTCACAATGGTTCTACAGTTGATTTTTTTTTTTTTGTTCTCAAATGGCTATTTAGTGTCCTTGCTTCTACCAGGGTGAACTGTTTTTCAAAAACTCCAAACATGGGAAACCCACTAAATTTGGTTTCTTTGTAGCAAGTTAAAAAACAAACAAACAATAAAAGATGTCTGAGGTTTTTGCCATAAATAAAACAGCACTGTGCAAGTGTTATAAGGAAGAAAAAAAACCACAAATAATCAATATTTACTCTACAAATTGAAATTTGTATTAATTGAAAGGAATTTTAGAGAGATGTCTATTTATTTAGAGATGGGATCTTGCTCTGTTGCCCAGGCTGGAGTGCAGTGGCATGATCATAACTCACTGCAGCCTCAAACTCTTAGGCTAAAGCCATCCTCCTGTGTCAGCCTTCTGAGTAGCTGAGATTACAGGTCCACCAAGTGCAGCTAATTTTTTAATTTTAATCAATTAATTACTTTTTTAGAGACCTGATCTCACTGCATCCTTCATACTGTAGCGCAATGGCACAATCACAGCTCACTACAACCTTGAACTCCTGGGCCTCCTGCTTTGGAGTTCCTCTTTAGCACTCCTGAGAACTCCTGCCTCAGCCTCTTGAGTAGCTGAGACTACAGGCATGTGCAATTATGCCCAGCTTATGGGGTCTCGCCGTGTTGCCTAGGCTTCTCTCAAACTCCTGGACTCAAATGATCCTCCCACCTCAGTGTCCAGAGTAGCTTGGATTACAGAAGTGAGCCACCACACCAGGCTTAGAGAGAAGTTGAGACTTTACCCCTAATCGTTTATGCAGTGTATGATATGTTGGGCTGTGATAGATTATTCCCTGCCACCCCTACCCCTGGCATAATTTATTTGTAATTACTTTAAGAACCTTGTTCATGGTCAAGGTGTGGTCAAAATAGAAGACAAATATGATAAAGTCCTTATCTTTGATGTTTAAAAACCACATTTGCAATGTAAGTCAGGAAAATATTTCAAAGAAGCTATCAGGCAGTTTTTTGTTTGTTTGTTTTGACTTATTCCTTTCTCCCTACGAGATAAAAGACCCTTGGTCCTGGGGAGGAGAGGAGTCTAGAAAGAAGTGTTAGACGGTGTGTGGGAGCTCTGTGCCCTGCCCCTCATTCCAGCCTGATCCAGATCTTGATAGTAGATGTGTGAGAATTTGGGAATCTCTGAGATGTGTAAGGCCTAGGGAAAAGTGAACCTCATAGAACCTCATCATGTTGCCACAGAGAACAGAAATAGTGATGCGGTATGTCTTGGCAAGAGGAGGTTGAAGACTTCCCAGACTGTGATGGGAGGCATCAAAAAGTGCCTGTAGGTCCTTAAGATCATATGGATGTTTCATCCATGTCCCTACAAAGGACACGAACTCATCATTTTTTATGGCTGCATAGTATTCCATGGTGTATATGTGCCACATTTTCTTAATCCAGTCTATTGTTGTTGGACATTTGGGTTGGTTCCAACTCTTTGCTATTGTGAATAGTGCCGCAATAAACATACGTGTGCATGTGTCTTTATAGCAGCATGATTTATAGTCCTTTGGGTATATACCCAGTAATGGGATGGCTGGGTCAAATGGTATTTCTAGTTCGAGATCCCTGAGGAATCGCCACACTGACTTCCACAATGGTTGAACTAGTTTACAGTCCCACCAACAGTGTAAAAGTGTTCCTATCACAAGGACAAAAAACCAAACACCGCATGTTCTCACTCATAGGTGGGAATTGAACAATGAGAACTCATGGACACAGGAAGGGGAACATCACACTCCGGGGACTGTTGTGGGGTGGGGGGAGGGGGGAGGGACAGCATTAGGAGATACACCTAATGCTAAATGACGAGTTAATGGGTGCAGGAAATCAACATGGCACATGGATACATATGTAACAAACCTGCACATTGTGCACATGTACCCTAAAACCCTAAAGTATAATAAAAAAAATAAATAAATAAATAAATTAAAAAAAAAAAAGATCATATGGATGTTAGCTGAGAGAAAAAAGCCCCTGAGCAGCCAAGGGGCTGGTGGCCAGGCTATGACAACTAGGGCAGCTTAATTGATCCATCCCACCAGGGATGGGATGATGACATAGCTACATCCTAATAGATTACTAGCATAGTGTAGAGCATGCTTAAGTGTCAGATGGAAAACAAACAAACAAAAGAAAACCATCATTTGAATCAAGAGACAAGCAAGAACCAAAAGAAAGCCGACTCCTTCCTGCTGAGGAAGTATAATTAAAAGCAAAATATTCTGACCCAGAAAACCTCTGCACAAAGGTAGTTTAGAAAGAAAACAGTTTTTGTTTTTGAATAGGCATGAAACCAGAATGTGATCCACATTGCAGGCAATCTGCTAAGATATTGCAAAGATGAAAAGAAATCTCACTCTTTTATGTAGCCAAGCAGATACAACCCATTACATACATATTTTCAAGATAAACAATAACTAGTCTTCAAGTAAAAGGACTTGACAGCACCATTTGCCACACATAGTTCATCCTAAATTTATCTAGTAATTGGAGTGAACATCTGTGTTAGATAACTGGCTTTATACAAAGGACAATGCACTTTCCATAACTTTATGACAGAAAGTAGTTTTGCAACTTGGAGCTAAGTGCCTGGAGAAATGAGGTGCCTATCTTCTCATAGAAACTTGAAGATGGGGTGCCGTATCACTTGATATTTAAATTTTTAGGGGTTGACTCCTAGGTCCTTGACAAAGACATTTTTGGGTTGCAAAACTGGCAAAAGAGATTTATAAAAAGGTTTACATACATTTATATATTACAAGTTTATAAAGGAATTTATGCTCAAAGAAAAGGAAGGGGGATGTCTCCTTTTTTTTTTTTTTTTTTTTTTTTTTTTTTCGAGACGGAGTCTTGAACTGCCATCAGGGCTGGAGTGCAATGGTGCGATCTAGGCTCACTGCAACCTCCACCTCCCAGGTTCAAGTGATTCTCATCCCTCAGCCTCCAAGTAGCTGGGATTACAGGTGCCTGCCACCATGGCTGGCTAATTTTTGTATTTTTAGTAGAGGCAGGGTTTCACTATATTGGCCAGGCTGGTCTCAAACTCCTGACCTCGTGATCCGCCCACCTCAGCCTCCCAAAGTGCAAGGATTACAGGTGTGAGCCACCATGCCCTGCCGTCTCTTACCTTGTAAGAGGAAAAATTAAGTCTCTTATTTTAAATTTTTATTTGTTCGTATATACCACTGATGACCCTGCAGCATTTAACCTCCTGAAGTTCAAGTCTCCTCAGCATTAACTTCAGGATGAAGAAGAGACAGGGAGAAAAATCATGAATTTCATTCTTGAGGTATTGTTGAATTTGAGTAAGGTTACTTGGAAACTAGGCAAATGAGACCTGGAGATAGACATTAGAGTCAACCTCAAGTTGCGCGTGGTGACTTGACTTTGCCTCCATCTTATACAGAGTTACATAGGTATGCTTCATTCCTTAAACCTAGAATCAGGTGGGCAGGGCTGGGGTGGCCAGCAGGAGAAAGTTTATCTGCTCCTGGGCAATACCTGCACTTTCTCTGTATATTACAATATGCAAAAGGTTGGAAAACACCAGCTTATTTCCTTTGTCTCTAGGATGTGCAATGTCACTTGGCAAGTTTAGAAATTATGGTATTCAGAGGTTACTACAGTGTTGGAATAGTAGGTTGTGATCTGAGAGACCAAAATAGATGCCTACTTAACAACTAAGACAAGTCCAAATGTTAAAGAAACAAAGTTATGAGTCAAAGTTTCAGGGCCTGGCTGGTGTAGCAAATTCCTAAATTCCTATGGCTAAGCTCCCAGGTCCAACTCTGATTGGACAGATGACTGGCCTTCTATTCTTTTCTGATAAGCTATTGCACACCTTAGGCCAGTTTCAGCCAGCTTAAAGAGGCTGCACACAAATTGTCTTTGTGTCCTATAGTTCACTTTTTGACATAAACAGTCAAATTCCCCCTCATTTTAATGCTAAAACCCTGTCCTAAAGTGAACATAGAATATATGTTACATACTTGTATACCCAATTTTCATGCACTCAGCTCCTCTTGTAAATCTGTATAGCTTTTCCCTAAACCTGCTGGGTATGTATGATGCGCGCCCTGTGAGGCATAAAACACAACCTGTCCTTCCATTCTTTGGAGAACACCTTCAATTTATGCTGGAGACTTTCTCTTTCTGGCTTGTAAAATGATATCACCAACAAAGCTCTCCTTTCTACTATTTAGCCATCCTGTCATCTTTAGGATGACAAAGTGCTCAGTTACTATTGCAGTGTGAATGAATACGAGGATGAACAACTATTGTACATGTATGGAAGATCTGATGGAGAGAGTACATCTTTGCGGGGCCAGGTAGGTGTGTACACAGTGTGTTGCAGGCTGGAATTGCCCAAAAGTTTGAAGGCTTTAGTTTATATTCTACTCAGGGTGATCATTTAGGGAATCATTTTGCAGACAGACAAAACTAATCAATATTTTTCAAATACCAAAAGGTCCCTTGTTTATCCCTCACAATAGAAACGTAAAGTGGTGGCTGGAGATTTGAGAGTCTTATGACCACTTTGTGTATCTGGATCTGATATTTTATTTACTGTTAGCATCTTGATCCCCAAAGCTCTCCTTTTTTATTCATCATGGTCAATTGGCTGTGACAGAGTATAGAAATTTTATAGAGCTATCATTGGTGCAAGGTACATAGTCTGAAATGATCAAGGCTAGATTTTGATTTTAGAATATATGATTAAAAATGTCTTTCAAAGTTAGAAATGATGAAAGCTGTTATTATTGGCATCTTAAGTGTTTCCTAGTGCCCATTTATTCCCACATTCAACAATTTTACTGAATACCTCTCATATGGCAAAGACTATTACAGACACTAGGAATAAGATGATGAGCCAGACGTGTTACTTGCCTTCAATGAGCTCATAGCTTTGTAGGTGAAAAAGACCTGTAAATAGATATATTATCATGCAACAAGCAGATAAATACAGGAATATCAAGTAGGAAGGCAGTAGTTAACTTTGCTAAATGTTTGAGAAAAATGAAGAAGATCTGGAGTGCTTCCCATTCCCTGAATGCTTAGGCTATTTCATTCTACTTTATCTGGTGAGTCATAGGTCCCAGTAGAAAAGAAGGCAGAAGAGCTTTGAAATTTGAAGAATTTAGGCTGTTCCTTTCTGACTTCCCTCATTAGCCATATAGTTTTAACAATTCATTCAATTAGTAGTTTTGAGCAAAGGCATGTCAGTTATTTGCATAAACAGACAATCCCTCTAGCAATATATAAAATGCCACTCTCAGATTTTTATTATCTCTGTGTTGTCTTGAGCAGTATTGTAATTAAATCTAATTAAATAGATTTATGGTTTGGAACACTAATGGTCATGAAATAAATACAGGTCCCCTGAAGCTATTTGCTCAATTTGTGTTTTATGTCTTTTAACTTGCTTCAAATATACATATTCAACTTAGGCCTCAATTTATTTATTTATTTGTTTGTTTGTTTAAGGGAGGGAATTCGAACTTGGAACTATATGCTCCTTGGGTAGAAGATTTGATTTTCTTAGAATTGCCCCTTGGTGCCCTTATCCTGCTCCTTGTTTTGAATGGGGGACTTCTTGTTACATAGCTTATTACAAAAGAAAATAGCAATATATTTTCTAGGCAAAAGAAACATTTTGCAAAATAAGAAAAAACAAATAGTTAATTTAGAGTTAGATTATACTTAAAAAGGCAGTGAAACAAACAAAAGAAATACAAATGGCCAATAAACAATTCAAAAAACCTTATTTAACTTCACTAGTAATCAAAGAAAGGCAGATTCAAACTGTTACCGGTAGCGAATGTATAGGGGTCTGCAACAACCTCAATTCGTGCCTTCTCAGAAGAAACAATTTGACTCAGGGGCATAAGGCAGAAGGAGAGACCCAGGCAAATTTTAGAGCGGGAGTGAAAGTTTACTAAAAAGCTTTACAACAGGAATGAAAGAAAGTAAAGAAAGAAAGAAGAGGGCCAAGCAGACATCTTGCTTCTGGTGTCTTGCGTCTGTCCCTTCTCCCTGATTCTTCCCTTGGGCATGGGCTGTCCATAGGCACAGGTGCCTGCTGGTATTTGGGAGGGGGGCACGCGCAGTGTGTTTACTGCAGTTGTACATATACTCACTTCAGCCGTTGTTTCCTTTACCAGTCAAAAGCCCCAGGAGGTCATATGCCAGTTAAATGCTAACATTTTGCCTCTTTTTGTTTGTTTGTTTGAGACGGAGTCTCGCTCTGTCATCAGGTTGGAGTGCAGTGGCGTGATCTCAGCTCACTGCAACCTCTGCCTCCCAGGTTCAAGCAATTCTCCTGTCTCAGCCTCCGGAGTAGCTGGGACTACAGCCGCGCACCACCACGCCCAGCTAATTTTTGTATTTTTAGTAGAGACGGGGTTTCACCATGTTGGCCATGATGGTCTCGATCTCTTGACTTCGTAATCCACTCCCCTTGGCCTCCCAAAGTGCTGGGATTACAGGCGTGAGCCACCGCGCCCGGCCCCATTTTGCCTCTTAATGTGCGTGCTTGAGCCCACTCGCCCAACTCCTGAGATCTTATTGGGAAATTGCTGATCCCTAGTTTCAGGTTTTTCCTATCTACTGAGAGAATGTCTTTCCCTGTTGTGGGTTGGATTAGTTATTATTTTAGAGAGACAGTTAATAACCGCCTGACCATCATCTGATGGTCACCTGAAATTCCTGGTTGGGGAGGGGAGTCCTCTCCTGCCCTGCTCATGCCTGCCTAGCTACCTGCTATAACAAAACAATAATCACATGGCATATTTGACTATTAACAAGAAAAAATTTATATATCCAAAGTTTGGCAATTGTGAGCTGAAACAATAGACTGTTGGTAGCAGTTACATTATTAGGCTGGAAACCATTATTATATAATAATAATATAATTAACCATAATAATTAAAAATGTAATTATTATGTAATAATCAATATAATTATTATATAATAATTAATAATATAAATAATAATAAACAAGTATCTGGTAAACAATTGGTGATTAAATATTAATTATTATACATTATTAATTATTGTTAATACTAATTTATTATTGCTTGGAAAACAATTATTGGTAATAATTATAAAGCGACATGGGCATTCATATTCTTTAACTTAATAATTCCCTTTTAGGCACCTAGTTTAAGTTGCATGTCAAAATTAAGGAAAAAATCTAATATATAAAAATGGTCATCATAGTATTTATTTATGTATTTAATAAAGACTTTACTTTTTAGAGCAGTTTTAGCTTGACAGCACAATTGAGAGGAAAGTACACAGTGTTCCCATATACCCCTGTGCCCATACATGCATCGCCTCCCCCATTATCAACATGCTCACCAGAAAGGTGTATTTGTTACAATTGATGAGCCTACATTGATGCATCATAATCACCTAAGGTCTGTAGTTTACATTAGGGTTTACTACTGTATTACTAGTGTACTACTGTTTTACTAGTGTACTACCGTTGTACATCCTATGGGTTTGGAAACATGTATATGAACATGATAGTATTACATAGAGTATTTTACTGCCCTAAAAATCCTCTGTGCTCTGCCTGTTCAATCCTCCAATGCCCCACTCTCCTACTGCAACCCCCGGCAACACTGATATTTTTATTGTCTTGGTAGTTTTGGCTTTTCCAGAATGTTATATAGTTGAACTCATATAGCATGTAGCCTTTTCTGATTGGCTTCTTTCATTTAGTGACATGCATTTAAGTTCCCTTCATAACTTTTCATGACTTGATAACTCTCCTTTTCTGCACTGAATAATATTCCATTGACAATATGTAACACAGTTTACTTATCTACTGAAGGACATTATAGTTGCTTCCAAGTTTTGAAAATTATGAATCAAGCTGCTGTAGACATTCATGTGTAGGTTTTTGTGTGGATATTAGTTTTCAACTCCTTTGGATAGTTATCAAGGAGTGAGATTGTTGGAAATTATGAGAAGAGTATGCCAAACTGTCCTCCAAAGTGGCTGTACTGTTTGTATTTCCCCCAGCAATGGTAGTTTCTGTTGCTCCACATCCTCTTCAGCATTTAGTATTGTCAGTGTTCTGAATTTTGGCCATTCTAATAGGTGTGTAGTGGTATCTCATTACTGTTTTCATTTATGCTTCCTGAAAGACATATGGTGTGGAGCTTCTTTTCAGATGCTTATTTGCCATCTTTATATTGTCTATGGAGAGATATCTTTAAAGTCTTTGGCCTATTTTTTAAATCTGGTTGTTTTTCACAGTGTTATTTTTAATACCATTTAACTGTACAGCAATAGGATAAGCTTTTATATATTTTTTCCAAGAGGAAGTATGTTATTTTATTTTTTAAATTTTTATTTCAATAGGTGTTTGGGGAACAGATGGCATTTAGTTACATGGATAAGTTCTTTAGTGCTGATTTCTGAGATTTTGGTGTACCCACCACTCTAGCAGAGTACACTATACCCAAAGTGTAGCCTTTTATTCCTCACCCCCGCCCCCACCCTTCCCCCAAGTCTCCAAAGTCCATTGTATAACTCTTAAGTCTTTGCCCTCATAGTTTAGCTCCCACTTATGAATGAGAACATATGATATTTGGTTTTCCATTTCTGCATTACTTCACTTAAAATAATGGTCTCCAGTCTTATTTAGGTTGCTGTGAATGCCATTATTTTGTTCCTTTTTATGACTGAGCAGTATTCCATGGCATATGCATATATATGTATAAAATATGTATTTTATATATATATACATAATTTTTTTTCGTTATTCACTCGTTGATTGATGGACATTTGGGCTGGTTCCATATCTTTGCAATTGCAAATTGTGCTGTTATAAACATGTGTGTGCAAGTATCTTTTTCATATGACTTCTTTTCCTCTGGGTAGATACCTACTAGTGGGATTACTGGATCAAGTGGTAGATCTACTTTGAGTTCTTTAAGGAATCTCCACACTGTTTTCCATAGTGGTTGCACTAGTTTACATTCCCACCACCAGTGTAAAAGTGTTTCCTTTTTACCACATCCATGCAAGCATCTATTATTTTTCGAGTATGGCCATTCTTGCAGGAGTAAGGTGGTATTGCATTGCGGTTTTGATCTTCATTTCCCTGATAATTAGTGACGTTGAGCATTTTATTATATGCTTGTTGGCAATTTGTATATCTTCTTTTGAGAATTGTCTATTCATGTCCTTAGCCCACTTTTTGATTGGATTGTTTTTTTCTTTCTGATGTGTTTGAGTGTCTCATAGATTCTGAATATTACTTTTCTGTTGCATGCATAGTTTGCAAAGATTTTCTCCCACTCTGTGGGTTGTTTGTTTACTCTGCTGATTGTTTCTTTTGCTGTGCAGAAGCTTTTTAGTTTAATGAAGTCCCATCTATTTATCTTTGTTTTTATTGCATTTGCTATTGGGTTCTTGATCGTGAAGTCTTTGCCTAAGCCAATGTCTACAAGAGTTTTTCTGATGTTATCTTCTGGAGTTTTTATGGTTTCAGGTGTTAGACTTAAGTCTTTTATTCATCTTGAGTTGATTTTTGTATAGGGTGAGAGATGAGGATCCACTTTCATTCTTCCACATGTGGCTTGCCAATTATCCCAGCACCATTTGTTGGATAGGGTGGCTTTTTCCCACTTTATGTTTGTTTGCTTTGTCGAAGATCAGTTGGCTGTAAGTATTTGGCTTTATTTCTGGGTTCTCTATTCTGTTCCATTGGCCTATTTTTATACCAGTACCATGCTGTTTTGGTGACTACAACCTTATAGCATAGTTTGAAGTTAGATAATGTGATGCCTCCAGATTTGTTCTTTTTGCTTAGTCTTGCTTTGGATATGAGGGCTCTTTTTTGGTTCCATATGATTTTTAGGGCAAGCTTTTAAATTAGTGATGGTACATAAATAATTTTAGAATGTTATGATACCATAAAGTTATCTATTAATTTCATCAGTATCTTTTAAATGCTCATGTGCCAGACAGTGTGAAAGTTCTTGGAAGTAAAGTTTTCGAAGACTGATGAAAGAGACATAGTGGCGTGGAACACAGATTATGGAGCTTGCTTGGGTTCTGGTCTGGTTCTGCCACTTCCTGGCATGTGATTTACTTTTTGTGCCATGGTTTCTTTATCTAGTATAATGGTATTACAAACGAACCTACTTCATGTTTGTGAAGCTTAAATTAATTTGTATATTTAAAGTACTTACAGCCATTCCTGACATTTAGCAACTGCTATATAATTGTTACTGTTATTCATTTTTATTATTGCTATTATTATGGCAAGTGAAAAAATACCTGACAATAGGAGTTGGATTTTTGTGAACCACCTGCACTCAAAACCAAAGCATCTATAATATTTGAATGGAAAGACATCGAAAAGAATAGAAGAAAACCTTTTCTGAAGGAGTATTGATAACTCCTTCAGTGGGGTAACACTATGTTGTCCAGGCTAGTCTCAAACTTCTGGGCTCAAGTCGTCCTCCCACCTTGGCCTCTCAAAGCACTGGGGTCATAGACATGAGCCACTGTGCCCAGCTGCAAAGCTAACAATTTTTTCCTAGGAAAACTTTGTGTTGTTTTGCTTTAATCGTGTTCAATTAAAAAAACCTATATATTGAATTACTTTCATATAATGAAGATGTTTAAATAAAAGTGTTGTCCTTTTGATATGTCATACTTAGATTAGTTACAATTGAATAAACATAAAAACAATCTATATAGAACATATGCCACTGTTGGCTTCTAGAATTTATAAATATACTTTAAGTTTAAATTATGGCTATTTATTGAAGGTACTTCATGATTATGTCACTTTTAAATTATTTTTAATATTACAATGTTGCCCATAAACTTGAAATCATAGGCAAATATACATACATAATGCCATCGATGCCATCTTCAAGCTATAAAAATAAAATTAATATGATCTTTCTCTTTAGATTTTATGGACATCCTGGATAATTGCTGAGGAGCTTACTAAGGTTCTGCTTTCTCTGTTTAGTATCTTAAATAGACTTATGATGATAGAAAACTCCTCACTAACATGTTTTTATGTATTTATGCTTGTCCTTTTTTTTTTTTTTGATCCAAAACCATAGACCACTGTTGACATACATATAAGCATGTCTCCACTTACAGCAGACATTGTAAATGGATGGACCACACAATGTGTTAAAATGGGAAGATGTATTAAAGAAACCCAAATTTCTGACTTCTCCAAAAGACTTCTATAATCTGGTAACCTAGGCTCACATTCCATCACTGGAGCATTGATCTAGAGCCATGAAAGAACTGCTACTTTTAGGAGAATTTCTACAGTCTTTGCCATTTCCTGTCACCTCCCTCAACCTTACTCTCATAGAGGACCTCTGGAAGCCTGTGGGTTGGAATCTTTGAATTTAATGAAAGCATCAACACATATTTCACACTATTGGTTCTTTCATAGCTCAGAAATTCTCAATATGGAAATACCTTCTGACAAGAGGACCAATAGGATAGGAACTGAATAAACTTGGCCTTTCAAAAGTCCATTCAGGATGGACTAAGCCTGCAGTGAAAAGCGAAGCATCCTGTGAAGTGTTCAGATGGTTCCAAATAGTCACATAATAAAAATGAACCCATACTAAGCAACCATAAATGCTACATAAACTCAATTTTTCACAACAGGCAGGAGGTAGTTATTATGTCCATTTTATAAATAAGGCTCAGAGAAGTTAGGGCCGAAGTTATGAATCAAGTAAGTGGCAGAGCTTGTTCTCAAGCCTAGTTTAGTTTGGTTGCAAAGATTGAGTGCCTCTGTTATATTTATGTAGGCAAATATTGACATTATTGAAATACCTATTTCTGTTCTTAACTAGGAGGTCAAATACTCTGTATAAAAGAGTTTGAATGCAAGTTGTGTGTGTGTGTGTGTGTGTCTAAATCAGTATGTACGTTTTTCTGAAAAAAGCTATAGTTTTCATTGGATTCTCAAAAGGGAGCAGTGACCCAGAAAAAGCCTAAGAAATATGAATAATTGCATAATGTAGACACTTCTTAGAATTAGAAAAATTTACTAAATTGGCACTAGGAACAAAATATATGCTTCTGATGTAATCTACTTGCCCAGCATAGATGAATCCTTCAGAGTCCCCTTTTCCCCACCAGTGAATATAAGATTTGATCATTCTCAGTCTTCAACTACCTCATTTTTAAAAAATGAAAAAAACCCCACAAATTTCTTTTTGATTAATGACATTAAGAACATTTCCACTGTGTAAGGAAAGGTCCATTTGTAAGTGATAAGACATCAGGGTAAGAATTCTATAAATTCACTTTCATTAAAATGCCATTATTCCTCTTCCTTTTCCTTTTTTTCTTCTCCTATCTATTTTTTTTCTTCTTGAGCAATTCAGTCCAAAAGCAATTAGGAGAGGCACAGCAGGGTGGATCTCCACACCTGGGAGGGTTATAAGGGCCCTGAACAGAGTAAGGAGAGTGTCCATGTCGGTAGGTGGTGGCCCAGTGTAGGATGCTGAAAAAGGTGCAGAGGGAAGACAGATATCTGTGTAGGTAGGAAGGCAGCCCAGTGGTGAGGATGTCAGAACCGGGTGCTACAGGTTGAATGAGGTGAGCAGGGTGTCCTGGTGAAGGGCTGTTGCCTGGCCCAGGATGTACAGTCCAGGCTGGGGGAAGAGGACTTCCTTGTAGATGGTTGCCTAGCCCAAGGTGTCAGTACCTTTGTTGGGTGAAAAAGGAACCCCTTTAGGGGTCAAAGTCTAAGTAGAACAATGAGGTCACCCACAGGAAGGAAAGCTGCCATGCACTATTGAAACAAGAGAAAGGTGCAAAGAATGTCCCTAGAGTAGGGAAGCCTGGAGTGGGGTATCAGAGTCTCGGTATGTTCAGGATGGCATTTGTGTAAATGGGCAGCCCAGTGTGAAGTGTTGGATCCCTGAGCCAAGTAATACCTTGAGTGGGGTGATGAGGGCATTCACACAAGGAAGAGTTCGTGGCAACTATGGGAGCTGAGTTACATAAAGGGTGGGTGAAACCAGTAAATATATAAGGATAATCAGAGCAAATTTCTCAATGTTGGAAAACAGAGTTACAAATATGGAAAAAAAAAACTAGAATACATTCTGGTGTTGAATTAGACTTACAGTATCAATGTGAACTTGTGTTTTCAATGTATGTACATAGAAATCAAAAGACGTTTAGATGTAAATGTTTTTATGTGTGTATATTTGTGTGTGTGTGTGTATTCTAGCTATATTCCCCATTTCTGTCCAATGAGAGTCTAGTAGCAACAACACAAGAGCAATGAACAAGCCTAGCTCCTCAGATCTTGTCCTCTAAAGACTATGCCAGAAAGAATCAAGACTCTTTGAAGAACAGCTAATTCCAGACTAGGGCAAGAAAAGTACAAGCCTCGCTTGGAACATCCTATTGTCAAAGAAAATAGAGAAATGCTCAAATCGTGCTGGGAAATCATAGCCATGTTTAAGGGGTTCACTTTGGTTAATCCAGAACGATTTGAGAATTAATTAAATAAAGATAATAATGAATCATATATCTTTTTTTTCTTTTTTGGAGACGGAGTCTCGCTCTGTTGCCCAAGCTGGAGTGCAGTGGCGCAATCTCGGCTCACTGCAAGCTCCGCCTCCCGGGTTCACGCCATTCTCCTGCCTCAGCCTCTCCGAGTAGCTGGGACTACAGGCGCCCACCACCACGCCTGGCTAATTTTTTGTATTTTTAGTAGAGACGGGGTTTCACCGTGGTCTCGATCTCCTGACCTCGTGATCCGCCCGCCTCGGCCTCCCAAAGTGCTGGGATTACAAGCGTGAGCCACCGCGCCCGGCTATGAATCATATATCTTAAATAAAATTGGGATCCATGAGTTCATATGGTCACAAACAAATAAAGTAAAATAATTCATTTTGATGAGGCATATAATATTAACACAATCTCAAAATCTTCCCCACCAAACACTTACTAATTACAAAGGAATAACTTTATAGTGGGAAAACCTGAGATGCTGCTTTCATCCAGTTTACATCCTCAGTAATGTGACAAGTCAAAACCACATAGGGCCTGATATGATGCACGGGGAGAACACATGAGAGATGCAGTGTTGGCCACAGGCCCAGTCCACAGCTCACAGTCAGGTGGAAGAGACCCACGATCATAATATGGTAACTTGGTAATGTCTGTAAATATAAATAACTGGTAACCCGGGGTGAGTCAGAAAAATCTCAAAAAATAAAGGACTTCTGTGACACTCCTGGCAAAGATGAATAACCTGTATCTAACGATGAAGAAAAGGCTGACGAACCCTAATTGAGGACATTTTACCAAATAACTGTCCTTTAGTTTCACAATTTCAAGATCATGAGTGTCAATGAATATCAAGGAAATACAAGAGGAAGAAATTCCCCTTTTCTTATGTCCCAGTAGCAGCTCAGGAAGCAATGACCAAAAAAAAAAAAAAAAAAAAAAATCATTCATCTTATCTAAAAAAAAGTTATATGGGAACATAATGACTTAAACCCTTTGGTACAGCATTTCATTGCTGAAATTTTCAAAGCATATAACTCCTTTAAAAGTACGTAACTTTTCATAGGACATTTCCAAGGGACATAGTTAACCCTCAGAAGAAAAACTATAATACATAAAAGACAAACAAACTTATTTACCTTTACTAGTAATCAAATAAATGAAACTTAGGACAATGAATATCATTGTTGTCTGTCATACTGGCAAAATATAGGCAAAACAATTAGCATGTTTTGTTGGCAAAAATGAGAAGAAATGAACACTATTTTTGTTTTTTTGTTTTTTTTGAGATGGAGTCTCACTCTGTCGCCCAGGCTGGAGTGCAGTGGCGCTATCTTGGCTCCCTGCAAGCTCCACCTCCTGGGTTCACACCATTCTCCTGCCTCAGCCTCCACAGTAGCTGGGACTACAGGCACCTGCCACCACGCCTGGCTAATTTTTTGTATTTTTAGTAGAGACGGGGTTTCACTGTGTCAGCCAGGATGGTCTGGATCTCCTGACCTTGTGATCCACCAGCCTTGGCCTCCCAAAGTGCTGGGATTACAGGCATGAGCCACCACGCCCAGCCTAAATGAACACTATTATATCTTACTGAAGAGTGTTTACACTGACTGGACTTTTCTGAAGAAGAATTAGGCGTTATGGCTCAAAAACTTCTTACAAAAGCATATGTACCTTGACTGAGTGATTCTAATGGGAATTTATGTTATGTAATTAAAATTATATGCAAAGATGTTGCCATACTAATACTTATTGGAGTGTGACTTCTATTTGCAAAATCCCAAATTAATGAAAATAATGTATTGTTTACATAATAAACATAAGTATTAAAAATGATGGTGTGGAAATATGTATATTTATAAAAAGATGTTCATGGCCCAATACTAAATGGAAAAAGTAGGTCACAGTATGAACCCATTTTTTGTTAAAATACATATTTATACAAACAAGTAAATGTAGAGAAAAGAATCTGAAAAAACATCTCCAAAATATAATCATGGTTAACTTGGCATTAAGACTATAGTGATTTTTAAGTTTTTCTCATTCTTTTTGTTTACCTGTATTTTTAAAATTATGCATGAAGAATGTAGTACTTAGGCAATTAAAGTTTTTTAAAGCTCTATTAACTCATATGTATCAGATATTGAATGTCATGACTTTTGGTAGGTTTTAAGTAATTATTGTCATTTTATTGGTGTACATTTTCCCTTAGAGTCAACAGAACCCGATGTTATATTAGTCTTCCTTTCATATTCTCTTGCTCAACTTAGAAAGCCTGTAACTTTCTTAAAGAAAAGCATTCAGCTTGTCTCAAGGCATTTCCGTAAGTTGATTTAATCACGTCAAACCTGTCAGAAACACTTAAGGAGCTGCATTTGTTTATTGCAGCCACATGGTGTTCAAGAAAACTGAAGTCGAAATAGGATGAAAGAAAGCAAATGGCCCAAGATAGACAAACATGCCAATGTGCCAACATAAAACAGTTCCTGTGGTGACTTGGGAATGCAAGGAAATTAAACAAATTCCCAAGGGAGTGAAAAGTAAAGCAGAGATTCATGTTACAGTGGCTCTATAGAAAAGTTAAAAATATCACTTTCCATAATTATTGTCAACAATGAAACTTCTATAAATTTTAGTTTTTTAAAAAACTATTCCTTTTACTTTGAAGTTTAGCTTCAATGTCCCTTATTTTTTGAGATTTTTCTGAATCACCCCAGGTTTGCAGTTATTTATATTTATAGACATAACCAAGTTATTATATTATGATCATGGGTCTCTCCCACCTGACTGAGCTGTGGACTGGGACTGTGGCCAATACTGTATCTCTCATTCTGTTTATAGCTGCAGTGCTTGGCACGGTCCTTCTGGTTCAGAGCAAGCATTTAGAAAATGTTTTTGAGTGAAAATGCTAAACTCATTAAAAACTGTTAAAATATTTTGACTGAAGAATCTGCAAATCACCTATTATCGATTTAACTACCCATACACACACATGTGTGTGTGCTTTGTTTGGTGAAACCCCCTTTTTTAATTAACAGAAACGAGGTGTTGTTACGTTGCCCAGGCTGGTCTTGAACTCCTGGCCTCAAACGATCCTCCCACCTCAGCCTCCCCAAAGTGCTGGGATTACAGACATGAGCCACTGTGCCCAGCTGGAAAAATCTTATGTGATAATTTGTGAGCCAAATTTGTACTTCATTTCCGACTCAGAAATATTGATAGAAGTTTGCCAATTGGTATTCAAAGAAAGAAAAAAAATGAAAGCGGAAGGAAGGAGGGAGGGAGGGAATAAAAAGAGAGAAAGAGAAAAGAAGAAGAGAGAGAGAGGAAGGTAAGAAAGGAAACACAGATTATTTTCCGCATATGCAATCAGCAATTTCACATATATTGCCCCTCAGACTTTACACAATCCTTTGTGTTTCCTTTCCTTGTTTCTGCTCTGGAAGATGGACATTTTGCACAGTCCACTAAAGCCTCAAAACTCTAGAGTAGAAGCCCAGAGACCATATGGCGTCTGGAAACATTATAGCCATCACAAGGGAAGATAATGTAAATTTCAAAGAAGCATATTATTCAAAAGGGCAAATTGTTTTCTATTCCTGCTCAGACTTGACATTCCTGAGTCTTCTAATCACATGGCTTTTGATACCCAGACTCATTGTGTCAGCCATCGCCCCGGTTTGTGTTGCTAAGAAATTTCTCAAATTCTAGTAAGAATAGGATGATTCAGTATTATTTGAATTGTTCAATTTGTACCTTCATTATAGCTTTGACTCACTTTTGATGAAGTACATTTAGCATTTTTCATTTATATGTCAACTAAATTTCCTTCTTTTAAGCCCATTTGACTTGAGTTTGTGTCTTTTGCAACAGGAAGGATATAACAAAGTTATACTAACTAGCTGCTAATTAGCTGTGTGCCTCTTGGAAGTCACAGTCACGAAACAGATAGGGGGTCTCAGTGTCCCATATATAATATAAAATGGTTGAACTAGATGGATGAATTTCATACTTTGGTTTAGGGTATACCTTCTTCTCAAAGGGAATCTTATACTGTATGTCATGCTAGTAGGTGAAACAGATAAAATGCCTTTACTGAATCAACTGGATTTATAGAAGCCTGCACACATGTCAATAGTTCACAACTTAAAATCACTGGATGGGCCGGGTGTGGTGGCTCATGCCTGTAATCCCAGCACTTTGGGAGGCCCAGAGGGGGCGGATCACAAGGTCAGGAGTTCGAGACCAGCCTGGCCAGATGGTGAAACCCGGTCTCTACTAAAAATACAAAAAATTAGCCAGGCATGTTGGCGCACGCCTGTAGTCCCAGCTACTCAGGAGGCTGAGGCAGGAGAATAGCTTGAACCCGTGAGGCGGAGGTTGCAGTGAGCTGAGATCAAGCCATTGCACTCCAGCCTGGGCGACAGAGCAAGACTCTAAAACAAGCAAACAAACAAACAATAAATTAATTAAATAAAATCACTGGATGGTGTATTAGTAAGAGTTCTCTAGAAGGACAGAACAAATAGGATATATGTATGTATGAAAGGGAGTTTATTAAGGAGAATTGACTCATAGGATCACAAGATGAAGTCCCATGATGATAGGCTGTCTGCAAGCTGAGGTACAAGAGGCCAGTAGTGGCTCAGTCTGAGTCCCAAAGCCTCAAAAGTAGGGAAGTCGACAGTGCAGCTTTCAGTCTGTGGCCGCAGGCATGAGAGCCCCTGGCAAACCACTGGTGTTAAGTCCAAGAGTCCAAAGGCCAAAGAATCTGGAATCTGATGTTCAAGGGCAGGGAGTATCCAGCATGGGAGAAAGGTGAAAGCTGGAAGACTCAGCAAGCCAGCTTATTCCACCTTCTTCCCCCTGCTTTTTCTAGCTGCCTTGGCAGCCAATTGGATAACACCCACCCACATTGAGGATGGGTCTTCCTCTCCTAGTCCACTGGCTCAAATGTTAATCTCCTCTGGCAGCACCCTCACAGACACACCCAGAAACAATACTTTGCATCCTTTATGCCAATCAAATGGACAATATTAACCATCACAGACGGTATGTCCTTTAATATCCTTTCCAATGCTACTTTTCTATAGTTCTGATTTTATGAGGTTTTATTACTATCCAGATGAATGTTTCAGAATTAAGTTTGTAAAGCTTAAGCAGATGATTTAGCTAATGAGGAGATAGATAGTGAAATAGCCACTGGTACAAGGACATTCTGGAGTTGGGAATATGTTTTTAAGTAAAACCCCACTAATGTACCAGCAGCAGGACCAGAATATACACTCTTGGTTGTATTTATTAATTGTGTTTCATTTATAAAACATGATTGGCTGAGCAGGGAAATACTTGACATGTCCATTATTTTGTGTGGTTGATTGATTGGTTTTACCAAGACTTCTGATTGAAATGGTTGGGGACCAGTTCTTTCACTTTGCATGAAAGCAAGACCTTCATTTCTAAAATGGATTAAACCAATATGCTGAGTGATCCATTTGTTCTTTTCACATTGTATTTGGATTTCATTACTGGAGAAGTCAAAAGGCCATTTTCATTTTGGACTCTGGAAAGGTCATTTGTTACTCATATTTTTATTTCCCTGTTCTTAGTTTTGGTGATGAGGAAGAAAAAAGAGAATGGTAGTAGTGTTTGATTAGTCTCACCATGAATTTATTATTTTCTGACTATGCCTGCTGGGCTTTAGACTCTAATTGTATCTGTCAACATGGTAAAAATCATTTTGGATTAAGACCACAGTTGACTGTTTAAGGCTGCCATTTCAGAGAAGGAAACTAAGTCTTTGGAAACCTGTCTAAAGCTTAAGACATCAGAAGTCCCATGAAGGACCATAGATACAGTTTAGTAAAGAAAATAATTTCTCGCATAAAAAAGTAAAAAAGAGAAGAAACAATTTCCATGACTTATTATTTTTATGGATTAACCTTGGCCACAGGTCTAAAAGTGATAAAATAGTGCTAATGATTTTAATAACTCAGAAGTTTCATCTACCTAGGCTATCATATTGACTATTTTGATTTCAAATAATAGCAGCAGCATTTTGTTCCAAGAAAATAAGTTAATCTTTCTGCTACTTGTAAACAGTCTTTATTTGTTTAAATCCCACTCTTAAAATACCACACCTAGTACAACTGTAGAAAAGTACTTTATAGAAGCTTCTGGTTATTAATATTCAGAGTAGTTTTTGCTCAAACACTTAACACTAAAGTACTTAAAAACTGTAAAAAAAAAAAGTTTAGAAAAAACAATAAGCACAGTAGCAGACAGAGTGAAGCCAAAGGATTCTAAAAATGCTTGCTAGAAAACAAAATGTGTAAGAACAGTACAGCTAATCTTCTTCAGGTTTATTCTTGGAACCAGAAAAAAAACTACCTAAAAAAGAACAATACAGTAAACTTCTTTTGACATATTGCTTAATTTCAAAACCAGAAAGATTCAAAAGAATATTTATAGGAACTAACTAACAATCTTCTCTTAACTTGTCTATTTTCACCTATCTTTTAACCAAGTTGAGAAAATATAGTCATTGCTTCTGAAAAGATACTTTTCTTCCTCCCACCCCTCTTGGTACAAAAGCAAAACTGTTATGGTATTTTCTTGCCTTGAAAAGTGCTCTTTTATTTTTGCAACTTATAGTAATATTCTAAGGTCAATATTTAAAATAGATATAAGAATTTTGTAATTTTCCATCTGTGATAAATGTATGTCATTTTGCATATTTAATAATATAAAATAAAACATCTTTAAATGTCATGAAGAATATTTTGTTAGTAGCCAGTTTGCTCATCTTTGTACATTTTATACCTTAAAAAAATTTGACACAGGATATTACATGTTAACCTACCATGAAATACATGTTGCTTCATGAAAACACTTCAAAAGCAGTTCTTTGGTGTTGCCTTATAGTGAAATACAAAATAGACTTATTGAGAGGATATATGTATATTTTATTATTTTATATATGATATATTCCTAGTAAACAAACATTTAATATATGCATATTATATACCAAACATTGATCTAGAGTCTGGAAATAAAGCAGTGAACTAAACAAATGTTCTTTTCCCAACAGAACTTATATCCTCGCAGAGGACACAGAAAACAAGCAAACAAGTAAAACATGTAGTATGTCAGAGGAAGAGGAAGGTAAGGGCTATGGAGAAAAAAAGCAAACAGAGTGGTCAAAATTACAAGAGCAAAGTGTGGGAATTGCCATATAAAATGGAATGGTCAAGGAAGGCCTTGTTAGTACGCAGACTAAGAAAAACATTCCTATGTGCGTGATTATTGTCTTGTCTCCTCTATGAAACCAAAAGCTCCAAAAAAGCAGTGTTCTATCTGCTTTTATGTATTGCAAAATTTTCAAGGTCTGTCACAGTAACAGAAATAGAAGTGCTTAGAATTTGTGTAATGGATGAAAATAACCTCATATAATAAAGTCTAGAATACCCACCTGTGGAAAAAAAGGGCATTACGAAACACAAAGAACAAAAATAATCTATAGGAGGAGTTAATGTAATAAGTAGTTAACAAATATTACAGATCAAAATGATTGCAAGAATTTTCAGCAAACTGAAGGGAAGCCAGCCCTCTTTAGTCAAGGATATTATTTAATGTAACAAAAAATTAATGAGGTGTTTTCAGAATAGAATTTCCCAAACTGTGTTATATAGAACACTGTCTTAGACCATTTTGTGTTGCCATAAGAAATAGCTGAGACTGGGCCGGGGCGGTGGCTCAAGCCTGTAATCCCAGCACTTTGGGAGGCCGAGGCAGGCAGATCACAAGGTCAGGAGATCGAGACCATCCTGGCTAACACGGTGAAACCTCGTCTCTACTAAACAATAAAAAAAAATTAGCCAGGCGTGGTGGTGGGCACCTGTAGTCCCAGCTACAGAAGGCTGAGGCAGGAGAATGGCGTGAACCCGGGAGGTGGAGCTTGCAGCGAGCCCAGATCGCACCACTGCATTCCAGCCTGGGCGACAGAGCAAGACTCCGTCTAAAAAAAAAAAAAAAAAGAAAGAAAAGAAATAGCTGAGACTGGGTAATTTATAAAGAAAAGAACTTTATTTTGCTCACAATTCTGGAGGCTGGCAAATCCAAGATCAGGCAGCCTATTTGGTGAGGTCTCATGCTTCTTTAACTTGTGACAGAAAGCTTAAAGGGAAGCAGGCGTGTGCAAAGACCAAATGTGTGAAGGAAAAATCCTCTTGTGGTCACTAACATAGTTCCATGAGGGTGAAAACTCTTTTCCACCAGAAGACATTAATCTGTTTATGAGGGATCTGCTCCCATGACCCAAACACCTCCCAGTAGGCCCCACCTCCCAACCCTGTCACATTGGAATCAAATTTCAACATGAGTTTTGGTGAGGATAAAACTCATCCAAACCATAGAAAACACTTAGACATTGTGATATTCCATTAAAACATATTTTCTTTAACTATAAGCTCAGTTTAGCAGGTTCTGAGTCCATCATTGACATAAGCGGAGTCACTAAATCTAGGACAGTGTTCTTCATAGCAAACTCTGGATAAATATTTGTCAAACAAGGAAAGAAGAGTAAATTAGTTTCTTTACTGTAAAGCTACTCAGAAACTTATAATATACGTTGTAAATTTCCAAATGGAGAATAGCATTGTAAATTTCCAAGTGGAGAATAGCATTGTAAATTTCCAAATGGAGAATAATATTGTATATTTATTTCCAAATGGAGAATGAAGAATTTTTATATTACATCTTTTACTATTGCAAGTGAAAGAAAGTCAGTCAACTATGCTTAGACAAAAGAGGAATCTTTTGGCTCACAAGTAAAAAGTTCAGTAATAATTTTGGATTTAGGCTTGGTTTAGTGTAAACATGTGTTTAGTAACTCATGTAATTTTATTCAGGCTCTCTCTCTCTCTCAATTTATTTGTTATGGTCTGTTGCTTACAGATGTTTTCTGAATGATTAACATTGACAAGTTTTGGCTTATTTCATTCACAGTTATTCCAGTAGGAAAGAAAATGTACTTGTCAAAGAAAACAAATCTTAAAATTAGCGTTGATTGTCCTGGCTATGAGTGTGTACTAATTCTTAAATCAATCAATATGATAGAGAATGTGTTAATTTTTTTGGTCAGGCCTACATCCCATGCTGCCCTTGGACACTGGGAGCAGGGTAGTTCTTCAAACAAAAATTAGTACTCTTACCCAAAGAGGAAGAAATCAATGCTGGATGCAAAACACAATCATGTATTAAAATCTGATCATATCACTATTGTGCTTTCTAAATTAAAATCTAATCATATTATACCATGTTTCATTTCATTTTTTGATAATTACCCATTTTTAAAATCAGAGTTTCTCACACTAAGTAAGCATCCGCAGAAAATTGCAATTCCTCTGTTTATGAAGTAAAAAGAATAGTCCTGAGAGATGAACCATAAGCACTCCCAACAATGCTGAAGGTGGTGGAGGATCTGAGTGGTGTTGCACAGCCTCCACTATTAGGCAGGTGTCTATATGTATACGTATGTATGTGTGTGTATATATGTGTGTGTGTGTGTGTATGTATGTTTGCATGTGTGTGCCTGTGTGTGTATCTGGATATGCATGTGTGTTGGGGGGTGAGGGGGAGCATTTTGTTCTACTCCATTTTCATTCTGTTTTCAGGTGAGGACCATAGGCCAGGTGGACAAGAATAAAGAATCAATAATGGCTATTGGCTGCCGAACTGCCCTTCCCTCCCCTCCCCTTCCCTTCTTTTCCCTGCTGAGAGATCATGAGCATTAAATAAACTAATTACACGTAAAGCCCTTAGAAAAGTATGAACTGAATAGTGTTTCATAAATGTTAATGATGATGATAATGATTATTCATCTAATGCATTTAATTCTTCTTGCATGTTTCATAGAGTGGCTTCTAAAGCTTTTTGTTTAAAAGTGTCAGCTTCTAATACAGTTCCAGTGCTATTTAAATGCATGTGTCATTGATATTAAACTGCTAAGGAAACTTCTTGAAAGTCCACACTGAGAAAAATGCAGCAGAAAGCAATGAACACAACAAAGCATCATATACTTCTTATGGGCCAGTCTTTCTTGTATACTTTCTTCTCTCTACCTAGAATGGCACTTTCTCCACATTTTTTTTCTTGTTTCCTTGAAGACCAGCTCAAATACCAGCCTACTGCAGAGGTAAACTGCTTTATATTTGCCTCTGTAGCATCTTAACATGACTGGATTATATCTCTAACACTCTTGTGATCATTTGTATATTTTGCATATGTTGCTTCCTTCACTAGTGTGCATGTGTGCACTCACATATATTTTTGATCATACATACATACACATATACATCATATCATATATGATATCTCATACATATATCATATATACATATATCTCATATATACATATATATCTCATATATACGTGTATATCTCATACACATATATACATATATATCTCACACATATATACATATATCTCATACACATATATACATATATGATATCTCATACACACATATACATATGTATCTCATACACATATATACATATATATCTCATACACATACATACATATATGATATATCATGTATCATACATATATGATGTATCATGTATGTATCATACATATATGATGTATCATGTATGTATCATACATATATGATGTATCATGTATGTATCATACATATATGATGTATCATGTATGTATCATACATATATGATATATATGGTATCATATATGTATATATGATATGAGATATACATGGTATTCTATATGTATATATGAGATACCATATATGGTATCATATATATGTATATATATGAGATATATGGTATCATATCATATATGTATATATATCATATATGGTATATCATATATATCTCATATATACATATATATGATACCATACATGTCTCATGTATACAGATATACCATACATGATATATCATGTACACATATATGATACCGTATATGATGTCTCATATATATACATATATGATATATATGGTATATCATATGTATATATATGAGCTCTCATATCATATATGTATATATATGAGACATCATATACGGTATCATATCATATGTATACATGATATGAGACATCATATATGTATATATGAGACATCATATATGGCATATCATATATGTATATATGAGATATATATGATATGCCATATATGATATATACATATATGATATGATACCATATATCTCATATATATACATATATATGATACCATATATGGTATCTCATATCATATATACATATAGGATACCATGTATATCTCATATCATATATACATATATGATACCATATATATCTCATATATACATATATGATATGATACCATATATATCTCATATCATATATACATATATGATACCCTGGATATCTCATATACATATATGATACCATATATCTCATATATACATATATGATATGATACCCTATATATCTATCATATATACATATATGATATACCATATATAGCTCATGTCATTTATACATATATATGATATATCATTTATACATATGATATGATATATATATCTCATATCATTTATACATATATGAGATATCATATATGTATAAATGATATATCATATACGTATAAATGATATATCACATGTATCTCATATATACATATATATTAGATATATATACATATATATGATATATATATCATTTATACATATGATATGATATAGATATCTCATATCGTTTATACATATATGATATGATATATATCTCATATCATTTATACATATATATGATATATATATCTCATATCATATATACATCTATATATGACTCATCACATATGTATATATCATATACATATATATGATATATATACATATATGAGATATATAGATATATATCTCATATATGAGATCATATCATATATACATATTTAATACATATATCAAATATATATTTGATAAATACATATATCAAATATATACATATTTTTTGTGTTAAATGTATCAAATGTGTAATTTATGATACATATATATCTCATATACATATGATACCATATATATCTCATATATACATATATGATATGATACCATATATATTTCAGATATACATATATGATATGATGCCATATGATATCTGATATATATACATATGAGATACCATATATATCTCATATTATATATACATATATGATACCATATATATCTCATATATACATATATGATACCATATATCTCATATATACATATATGATATACCCTATATATCTCATATCATATATACATGATATATGATATATATCATGTATATATGATATGAGATCATATATGATATATGTATAAATGACATGAGATATATATGGTATCATATATACATATATGATATGATACCATATATGGTATCTCATGTCATTTATACATATATCATATATGATCTCATCATTTATACATATATCATATATAGCTCATATCATTTATACATATGAGATCATATATGATCTCATATATGTATAAATGATATATCATATATGATATCATATATGTATATATGAGATATCGCCTATATCTCATATATACATATTAGATATATCATATATACATATATGATATGATATATATATCATTTATACATATATATCATAGATCTCATATCATTTATACCTATGTGATATGATACATATATATCTCATTTATACATATATATCATATATGATATATATACATATATGACTCATATATGTATATATCATATATACATATATATGATATGATATATATACATATATGATATGAGATATATATCTCATATCATATATACATATTTAATACATATATCAAATATATATATATTTGATAAATACATATATCAAATATATTTGATAAATACATATATCAAATATATACTGTTTTTGTATTAAATGTATCAAATATATACATATTTGATACACGTATCAAATATATACATATTTGATACACGTATCAAATATGATGTACATATTTGTAGATCAAATTTGTGTATTTGATATACATATTTGATCATACATATATACATATATGATCAAAATATATAATGTATTCAATAATGTCATGATTAAGTGGTATAGTTAATGGAATCTGATATATGTTCAGAGAATATGAATTAAGTAAAAGATAATTAGAATAAAATCTGTCATCAATAATCATATGACGCTTTCAAAAGTCATAAAACGTGGCTATCTGTTCTTTTGCATTATCTGTATTACTCCTCTCCCCATTCATGAAATAACTTGGAGTGACTTTAATTATACAGGAGTGAATTACATTCTTCTATGTACACATACTTTAAAAGTTTACAAAAGATTCTCCTATAAGGAATATTATATAGATAGGGTTCCTGCTTTCTAGGATCTTATCATTTTAAAGTGCCATAATTGGAGTAGTCACAGAAAATAAAATTTGTCATAAAAGCAGGTGATAAAGCACACTATAAATATGTATATTTATATTTTTATATGTGTATATATACATACATGATGGTGATACTTCATTGGGATAAATGATGTGATTAAAAAGATCAAAGTTTTAGAAAATACTGATAATATTTTCTCTATAAAAACTTAATTTATCTTTGAAATTGTCTTGACACTATCTACTTTTCTCTATTTCCACTAATGCTGCATATTCAAACGCTTATTTTTTTTATTCTGCACACTGCCACAGCCTTTTCTACCTTGTTATCCCCACTGGATAATTCATCCTTCACTCTGCTGCAAATGACATTTTAAAATAGACATAAGGTCCAGCTTATGATGGAGTAAATTGGACTTGCTTTCCACTGTAAACAAATAGAAAATTGAACAAAATATGTAATAAAACATGTTTTCAGACACCGGGCACTAGGCAGCATAGAACTGCCATCCTGATGGAGGGGAAACAAATAAGATTGCCCTAGATTTCAACTGGAGGTACTTTCCAGAGAGTGGTATAGTAAGACGAATCAAAAGCAAAGCATTAAATTTTTTATTTACATTTAATTCAAAAGATAACAAAGTTTGAGGAGGTTAAGGAAGAAGTAAATTGTAGGGCAGAATAATAGAGAAGAAGCAGCTCTAAATAGGAATGTTGCAGAAACCCACATGGGATTTCCTATAGTCATTACTGTTTATCAAACTGCATATGCAGCACGTGAAACTTTGTGAAGCTGAGCAGGAAACAACTTTGGAAATAAATGTTTAAAAATTACCAGAATCCGCAAGGGCTGAGGGATTTTTGAGTTCAAGTCATTTAAAATGGAGAAGATTTCACCATCTGGTGCATTCAGCAGAGCTCAAATGAGGGTCATAGTTAAGCTGTAGGGTTGAACATGCTCCAGTGAAGATGAAAAACAAGGCTTTAAAAGGGTTAATCTTACCCTTAAGGAAGTTAACTGTCTACCATAAAAAAGGCATCTAACACTTTTTTAAAAAAGAAAAAATAACTCAACACTCAATAATGTAAGATTCACAATATCCAGCATCCAATAAAAATATTAAACATTAGAAGGTTTGATTTATAATGAGAAAAATAAATCAATAAAAATAAATCAATCAAAAATAAATCAATAAAAATATTCCCAGAAATAACAGAGATAATAGAACTGGAATGTGAACGATGTAAAGTAGCTGCTATACGTATTCTAAATATGCTCAGGGATTTGAAGAAAACATGAACATAATGAGAAAAGAAATGAAAGATGTAAAAAAAATGAGACTTGTCAAGACAAAATATTTATTATTTAAAAATGAAATTTCATGATTAAACTATAAGAAGATTAGGTACTGCAAAAAAAACACACAAAAAACAGTAAAAGATCTGTTAACTTTAATCAATACAGTAGTAAAACAACTCAAACTGAAGTATAAGAAGAAGAGAGGCAGAAATAAACATGAACAGATCTTCAGTGACCTATATGACAATATTAAGCAGTATAACATATGTATAAGTGGGGATACATTAAACTATCTGAAATAATAATGACTGAAAATTTCCTAATTTGATGAAAACAATAAACCCATATATGCAAGAAGTCATATGAATCTGATGTATAATAGTATAAACCCAAAGACAAACTTCTAGACACATCACAATTAAAATTTCTGAAAACAATGCCTTTTGTTGCCTTAAACACAATGGACAGATTTTGTAGAGAAGAAACAGAAAAATGATCACAGATTTCCCTCAGAAACCATGCTAGCCAGTTAATAATGGGATAAGAAAATGAAATGTCTAAAATCTACACAATTAACACAAAAGAAATAAAAACGTGAGAAAGCGAGAGACACAGTACAATGGGACATGTAGCAAGTAATAACAAGATGGTAGATTTGAACTCAAAAATATCAATAATTAATTAAAATGTTAATGGTTTCAACACTCTAATCAGAAGGCAAAAATAACCAGATTGGATGAAAAAGCAATATCCAATTATATTCTGTTTACAAGAAACCCACTTTAATATAAAGATACAGATAAGTAAAATAAATGGGTGGAAATGATATACCCTACAAGTACTTAAAAAAACTGTAAAGATTATATTATGATTAGACAAAGTTCCCTGCTATTCACTGGGAAATTTTATCATGAATCAGTGCAGTTTTTCACCAAGGGCTTTTTCTATACCTAAATATGGCCAGTTGATCTCCAACCGAAATGTCAAGGTAGTTCAAAGAGAAAGGTTAGAGTTCTCAACAAATATTGTTAGAAGAACTAGATATTCATATAGAAAAGAATAAACATTTTCCCTTACTTTATGCCATATACAAATTCAAAATGAATCATAGATAAAAATATAAAAGTTAAAATGTTGATGTATTTTTAGGAAAACATAAAAGAAATTATGAAGGGTGAGGTGCTTTGTTTTAATCTGGTGAAAATAAAAGTCTAGGCTCCTCATTTGGCTTTTTCTGTTGTGGATGGAGGTGGGGCCATTGTTTTTTGTTGTGGTGTCTCTGTTGCTTTGGCAGGCGTTTTGGAAGATGTTGTCAGTTTGCACCCATTGGCTTTCTGAGTTGTTAGTTCTACCAACACCCTGTCTAGCATTTATGAGGCAAAAAGAAAATCCAAGGATCTTATCACTGTGTTGTTTCTCACGTCCTGCACTCCCTAGTCAGTCTGATTTCTTCTTTCCATCTTTCACAGTCTTTTCATATTTGTTTTATTTATAATATTCTGACTTTTTGGCTGTATTCAGTAAAAGAAATATGAAAAAATTATGTCCACAACATCTTCCTAGAAGTAGACTTCCCACAGATAATATTTTAGTATTTATGTTCTTTTCTGTAGCCAAAGTTTATAATTTTAAGCTGTTATTTATATATTTACATATCTAAGTAAATTCAGTGCCTGTCACTGGTTCTTATATCCTAGATTTTTCCATTGTTTAGTTGTTTATATTTCTTTCAACAGGTAGTATTTGCATTTCTCCAGTAAGGTTGATGAGCACACTATTTTGGAGGCTTATGTGTATTGCAAATGAATAATCTCTTTATATTTGAAGTGTAATTTTACTCATTATACAGCCCTCAAATGACATTTCCTTTCCTTCAGAACTCTGTAGACTTGCTTCATTCGTAAATATTCCTCTGGAATCACTTAAAATTAGTTTGATTTTCTTTGTTCTAACTTGTGTTTCTATCTGGGTGCTAATAGCATTCTTTTAAATATTATTTTTCAACATCACTTTGAGAAGTCTTTGTGTTGATCGTTTTGTTTCAAATTTTCTCTTTTTAGGACTTAATGTGCTATTTCAGTCTAAAGTTTCAGTCTTTTAAAAATTCGAGTAAGTTCCTTGTCTCTTCAAAGTCCCTATCCTTCTTGTTCCTATATTTCCTGTCAACTTTTTCTTTTTCTCCAGGAATACTGGTCATGCATACGTTTGATCTCCTTAGGTATTTCATACCTATCTTATTCTTTTAATTCTTTTAATTTTTTTGTTATTTACTTTCAGACTTCACATTTTTTTCCAAGCCTGTCTTTCATCCCCTGACAATATTTTTGCAATATATATTGTTTATAATGAGTTTTTTGACTTTAAATTATTTGTCATTTTTTATCTCCTACTTTTGTCTAATGTCTCCTTTTTTAATAAATGTTGTTTGACTTTTGTTTATAATCAATGATTTTAACTTTTATAATTTACAGAAAATTTATCCAAATTATCTCATGTTTCCTCCATTTCCTTTTAAGGCAGATATTCCTCATGTGTACTTTTTTTTAGTTCTTTCAAATTATTAAATCAAGGAAGGCTTTTCTTCCTGAATAATTCTATGGAGGAGGATATAGGGAAGTGCTGTCTAGATATTAGAATGTTAGAATCAGGTGTGTCTAGATATTAGAATGTTAGAATGAGACCCTCTTACATGTCTGTTATGACTTAAGTCCTGGTAGTTAAACTCAGTCTTTGACTTAGAACAGTTAAGTCAGGATGACAGTGAAGAATGAAGACTCAGGCTTTGTATTGTAAGCTGGGTATCACAACATTTTTCTCTGTCTTTCTCCTCTCTTTACTTATAGCAATCCCCCACAGATGTTTAATATGTGATGACAATCTAGAAACATCAGAAAATAATATTTATATATAATTGCCATTTACAACTTGGAACATAAAAATTGAGAAATTCAGTTGAATTGAAATTGAAATTCAATTGAATAGTCATGTGTTTCAGGGTATTTCAGAATTTGGAAACATAAAGACAGATACCTGGGTGCCTGCTAAAGTTTTCGTCCGAACATTATATCAACTAGAGTGTGTGGTTCAATAGTCTATTATTTTTCTTAAGAATATATTAAAACTACATTCTTACAAATATATTCTTCACGTTAGGAACAAGAAGTCAATATCCTTAAATGTGGGCACTTTGATTAGTATTCTTTTCAGGGTAGTTGAAGAAAATGTATTTATAGCAATTATTATAAGACATAAAAACTATATCTTATTTAGTTTAATCAGCTAGACCAAAGCTTATAAATTTTGTAAAGAGAGATCATTTTCTCTGCAAGAAATTGAGTCATTCATCAGAGCGGGAGAGGCAGTTCCCATAATATCTGTTAGATTTGTTCAGCTACTAGCTGTTTAAAAAATATAACATCAAGAAATATATCTAACAAACTGTAATATTGTGATTGAAACCACTGAGTTTCTGTTCAATTTGTCTTCCCTGAATACTAGCCTCACTTTTCACAGGTGTAGTCTCCAGGCAGTCATGTTTCATCTGATTTTAGTTTAGTTATCAAGAGTGAAAACCCGATCAAACTTGGCCCAAACAAATGTGCATTCTCAGGATTCTGCAATCAATTTAATATAGATGTGAAAGCTGAGGAGCAGCGATACAACTATATACTTTCATGTACAAAGCAGAGCTACAGAGAGACCAGAGATGAGAGGAGGAGAAAAACCATTCCCTGGATTCTTACACTGTTCTTGGCTCGTTTTCCTTTCTGAAGCCCAGACACAGTCTAGACAGGTTACTTGAGTCCAGTATTTCTTTATAATAGGAATATATTTCCTTATAATTGCCTTGTAGAAAATAAACCTCATACTTTTCTCTCTATTTATTTTCTTTCTGCCTCCTCCTCCTCCTTCTCCTCTTTCTTCTTTGAACAAGCGGCGGTTCGTTCTGTTATTTCCAACCTGCATCCTAATTAATACAGTCTCCACACATTTTGAAAAAATATAAAATGAACTTGTTACTTTTGCTAAGCAAAGAAATAACAATTAAAAGCATTATAAAACAGTTTTGAGATTTGCATTTGAGAGTTTCTCTTTGATAAGAACAGATTTGGGCAGAGAAGAGTAGAAAAATATAACCTAATTATTTTTTACAAGCACAGAGATGTGTTTTGCTTATCTAAGTCAGAACCAGCCATTCCAATGATTTAAATAAATTCATTATTTACAGTAATACTGAGTAATGTGTCATAAGTCCATTTGCTATGCTTTTGCATGTTTTATAATGTGAGTTCTCTCCTCTACCCTCTACCCTTTAACACCAAGATTACTGAAGTTCCTTAAAACCATACTTGGGGAGCCCTCAACTACTGTTTCATGTTGGAGCAGAGGGAAGACTTTTCCATTTTTATGGAGGTAAAGAACCATTTGGTTTTATTCTATTTTCCTCAGATGTTCAGAAATCTATAAGATTTCCTCGAGGGTATTCACATTTACCAGTAAGAATGTGAAATCCTCAGGGGAAATCTTCTTAATACGTCTCATTTGATATCAGACCTGAAATCCTCCCTTTAAGAATTTCTTCTTAGAGAGACTGGACAAAAGATTTTTGTACTTTTCCATGGATTGAGCCATCGCAATTTTTTATTCCTACAGTGGGGAGCGTTACTTTATATTATTTTTCTCTAAGTAGTTAAACATTAGTTTTAGTATCTTTTCCCATTGACCATCAGTGCCTCCATTTGTATACAGTAAATTATTATATGCACTGGATCTAATTTATTCTGTTGTATTTTTCTCTCTGTACATTGCAATGCCAGTAGCCATCATAATTCTTTGATGAGTCCCAGTATTGATCCATCAGTTATCACCTTTTTGAGTAGCTGAAAAGAATGTCTTCCATGTGCTCTTTTTGCAGTGTTACTCATTTCAGTGTCTTTCTAGGAAGAGTTTGAAGTTCAGGGGTGAGCCTTTATAACATACTCTAGTCACCTTCTATTTGTTCATTTGTATGGGGCAACTTGAATCTTGTTTACACAAATATTTGGTGATGTCTCATTAGTCAAGAAACTATACTTGGAATACAATATCAATGATAATAAGACTTCTATTTTAACTTTTAATTAACAATATCCAGCACATATATTATGACACTTGCGTTACCAAAAACTTCATACATTCTTTTGATTCTGCAGTCCCTTAATCAGGCTGCCAATTATCTTTACCTGACATGTTTCCCTTCAGTAAGCTAGAATGTATGTCTGAATTATATGTGAATTCTGTCACTTCAGATTTATTCCCTTTTTCACCTGAATAGTATGTCTTTTGATAATGTTGAGTTTTCATCTCTTCTTATTTTCTTAAGGAATTTCTATGTTAAGGAATTTCTATGTTAGGCTTTTTAGTTAAGGTTTTTCCTCCTAGGCTACCTCTATTTCTGTCACTTAACTTCTTGTCTCAAGCAATATGGCTATTGATTTTTTCTCCTTTAGCCCAGCCTATCATTTAAAAAAATCTCAGTATTCTAGGTTGTGGAGATACGTTTTTACCGACTATATTAGTGCTAGGTAATTTCTGTTTTTTTAGTAGCAACAATAACAACAACAACAAAGAACAAAAAAAAAAAAACTGAAAAAAAAAGCCTTTCTACTTTTTAGACCACATTAATATCCAATTGCCTCTGGTAAATATTTAATTGGTTAAATTGTCATAGAAAATTATTATTTTAATATTAGAATGAGAGAACATTTAGTATTCTCAACCTTCAGTATAGAGAGGCAGAATGCTGCCTTAAACAAGCTTTATTTCGGATTGTCCATGTTACAAATGATACCAGTATATATGTAAAGGCTCAATTGATTTTTGTTAAATAAATGCATGAATGAATATATTTTGAAAACCAGCTGTGATTAATATTTAAAGAAACTGATTAATGAGTTGATTAAAAATACCTGTAACTGGTTTATAGGACCAACTTATAGAGAATTATATTGTATGTTGCACTCTTCAAAATTGGTATTTTTGTTTTTGAACATTTGGTTTGTTTAAACATGTCAGAAAATAAGTTGTTTAGTTTTCCTCTAATTTTTGAATGAGCTGACTTTGTGATGTCATAGCAATTTCCTTTGCATACCTTAGTTCTGCTAAATGATGTTAGATGCAGGCACACTGTATATGAGGTTGGATGGGTTGTGCACTACACAAGTCCATGGGTGCCATGCATCTATACTCTATGTGAATACCTCCTCCCACGTGGAAGTGTTCAGTACACAACCAGCATGGTGGTAGATAGTAACCCTGGGCAAAGGCTTAATCAATGGATGATTTGAAGCCATGAAAATAGAGAGGTAGTCATTGACATCGCTTAATGATCATAAGCTGTTTTAAATTCATAAATGAATGCTTCGTTTGGATTTTCTATTTCCAATTTCAACTAACTTTGCTGTGTGCTCCTGACAGCAAGTGGTTTTGATAGAAACAGACTGCCACATAGAAAATTCATACACTTTGGTTTCCTGGGAAACCAGGCCAAGAATAGTTTTCTTTGCACATCCTGGTTTCCTCTAATGAGGGCCAGTATAAGAATGTGAGTGTCACAGTGTAACCCATAAATCCCAAGGAATCATTATTTTATGAAACTTTTAATGAACTCTACAGATACTCAGATTAGAAAGCACTTCAGATATTTGCCTGAATTGAATAATTTCTGAGGTCTTTCCTCTCTGTATGTGTCCTGTATGATTATATGTATCCGACTAAAAAAAAAAAAAAGCACGTATGACAAATGGTATATAGGCTTTGGGCAGCTACCAGGGATTTTAAAAAAAAGTTTTCTTGAGCTAGGTGTGATTGTATGTGCCTGTAATCCCAGCTGGTCAGGAGGCTGAGGCAGGAGGATTGCTGGAGTCCAGGAGTTCGGCATTGGCCTGGGCAATATAACAAGACCCTGCCAAAAAAAAAAGTTTCGTAAGATATGGAGACTCAAGACTTTCTAGTTAAAGCACATTTTTAAAATACTTAACAAGTTAATTGTTTCTATACTGCCTGTAGTTGGCATTACAAGGCCTGCAGCATTCAATTCCCTTGTTCGCCCTTTGTCAGATGAGTAGGTTGTGAAAATTTTCTCCCATTTTGTAGGTTGCCTGTTCGCTCTGATGGTAGTTTCTTTTGCTGTGCAGAAGCTCTTTAGTTTAATTAGATCCCATTTGTCAATTTTAGCTTTTGTTGCCATTGCTTTTGGTGTTTTAGACATGAAGTCCTTGCCCATGCCTATGTCCTGAATGGTACTGCCTAGGTTTTCTTCTAGGGTTTTTATGGTTTTAGGTCTAACATGTAAGTCTTTAATCCATCTTGAATTAATTTTTGTATAAGGTGTAAGGAAGGGATGCAGTTTCAGCTTTCTACATATGGCTAGCCAGTTTTCCCAGCACCATTTATTAAATAGGGAATCCTTTTCCCATTGCTTGTTTTTGTCAGGTTTGTCAAAGATCAGATGGTTGTAGATATGCGGCATTATTTCTGAGGGTTCTGTTCTGTTCCATTGATCTATGTCTCTGTTGTGGTACCAGTACCATGCTGTTTTGGTTACTGTAGCCTTGTAGTATAGTTTGAGGTCAGGTAGCGTGATGCCTCCAGCTTTGTTCTTTTGGCTTAGGATTGACTTGGCGATGCGGGCTCTTTTCACTGTATTTATATATTATTTATTCATTTGTTTACATTTTTTCACAGATAACTTGACAAGCACTGCTTGGATAGTGAGCATTTGTTTATTATTCAGTAAGAATAGTTTTTGAAGAAAAATTTTCAAATGTAATACATAGTAAGTTGCAGTTTTCTTCATGAACTTTGGAGAATGCATTGTGTTTACTAAAACTTTTCTATATATTATGCATCTCATTTTAATATTTCTCTCATACATTGTCTTACTTTAAGAGGATACATATTTGCAAAGTGTGTATGAGCCACAGATATTTGTTGAGGGGTCCATATGCATAGGCAGTGGGAAGATGGGATTTGGTCCCCAGAGATTCCCCTTTCAGGACCTTGGCTATTCTGTAAAGTAACTTGCATTACAGACATAATTTATGTTTGTGATTAAAAATGCAGGTTCTTTATAACGAGTTAATGGGTGCAGGAAATCAGCATGGCACATGGATACATATGTAACAAACCTGCACATTGTGCACATGTACCCTAAAACCCTAAAGTATAATAAAAAAAAAATGCAGGTTCTGTTATAATATAAAAGCATTATGGGAAAGCTAAGGCATATTATAATTCACTACCTACAATGCAAACAATTTCCAGCATAGTAATAGGAGCACTTATGTCTGGCTAGAACTGGACACAGAGCAATTCAGCATTATCTGTGTAACTGCTTATTGACCATATTGCTTTCGTGTTTTGTTTTTGTTTTTTTTTTTTGTTTTTTTTTTTTTTTGTTGTTGTTGTTTTGCCCCAGACCTGGTAATTATGTGGATTTAAATGCTATAGAAAGGCAGATCGTGTAAGCCAAATAATGTTCAGCCTGGGAAAGTGAGAACAAAGCATAAGCCATTCCTAGGCCATCGTGGCCATAGGCCACAATGTAAAAGAATTTTGTCAGAATTCTAATGCTACTGGAAGAAAGTGGCAAAAATGCATAGATAATATAAAATATTAAAGGTGAGGACTTCTGATAGTTAAAGACAGTGACAGCCAGCTAGGTTCATGTTTCCCAAAGTTTGTTTCCTCCAAAACCAATAGAGAACAACAAGAAAGGAAAAATAAAATTACAAAAAATTCACTTGGCAGAACTTCAATACAGCAAATTCCCAAACTTTAATCAGATAGTAAGTAAAACAGAAAAAATTACCAAATCCCAGTGAATGATCTTACTGTCCTTACCACCCTTTCCCTTCCCCAAGACTCTGTGGCAAGCAAAGGTAGATTCAGAAAAACTGTGAGGAATAGAGAAAGAATCAAATAACAGGCATAAACTTGTCCTAAAAACCACTGTCAGAAAGATTAAGTACAATCTAATTCTGAAAATACAAAAAAAGTGTTCTGATATATCAGAACACAAACCATAGGGAAGACACTTAAAATGCATGCAATGTTTGAAATTTGTAGCTTCTGAGGGGGCAAATGCAAAAATGAATGCAAGTAAATACAACTTTTTTTAATCAGTTAGGTGATAAATGGTAAAAGGAAAAAAAAAGACGAATATTTCAGGGTCCTACGAAACAAGAGGGCCCAAAAGCCCCAAAGAGCATACAATCACATCCCCACCATCAAACCAAAAGAACAGAAATCAGCTAGTGTCTGCATTTTGTTATGATGACAGAAGAGGGTGCCATAAAACTAGTCATTTTAGAAAATACCCCAATAGCACAAAAGTGAAGAGAAAAAATATGAATAGATTCATACAGTTTTTATTTTAAAATCAGAAAATGAGATTCAACACAACAGAGGAAAATCCCCTCTCCACATAAACAACCACAAATGAAAAAAATGGCAAAAACAAAACTAAGTGAAAAACAAACCACAAACTCAATTGAATATATCACAAGCATTTGAGGATATGAAAAACTACCATGAATCAGAAATTAAAATCCTAGCACAGAAATGAATAAAATAAGAAATAAACGAAGAGTTGTTTGAACTTAAGAAAACAAGGGAAGAGAATGGCAAAATTATATCAGTAATAAATTATAACATCCAATGTTTTCATGAGGGAATATAATAAAAATAAAATAGAAGGCATGGAAGAAAGCATAAAGTAATCAAGAAAATGAATATGAGAGAACAAAAATGTAAGAAGGATCAGAGAGAAAATAGAGGAAGTGAAAAATAGCCTAAGAAGGAAAAAGATTCCTTCTCTGAAAAGGAAAAAGAAAATAATGGGACAGAACTAATATTTAAAACTATAACCCAGGAAAACTTTCTACTAACACTACTACCAGTCCCAAAGGTAAATATTAGAAAGGCTGCCTGAGGGCCAGGTGCGGTGGCTCTTGCCTGTAATTGCAGCACTTTGGGAAACTGAGGCGGGCAGATCACCTGAGGTTAGGAGTTCAAGACCAGCCTGGCCAACGTGGCGAAACTCTGTCTCTATAAAAAAAATACAAAAATTAGCTGGGTGTGGTGGTGCATGCCTGTAATCCCAGCTACTCAGGAAGCTGAGCCAGGAGAATCGCTTATACCTGGGAGGCAAAGGTCGCAGTGAGCTGGGATTGTGCCACTGCACTCCAGAGATAGTAACATTCCTCAGAAAACTACAACAACAACAACAATAAATAAATAAATAAATAAATAAATAAATAAATAAATAAAAAGGCTGCTTGGGTATTTGGAAAAATTTACCCAAAATGATGAACTCAAAGACATACCCTTGTAAAAATTTTGATTTAAAAAAAATCTTCAAAGCCCCAGGCCAAAAGATAAAATATCATATAGAGGTAAAAAAATTAGAGTGGTATCTGGCTTTATAAATATAACATATATATAAAATATATAATAAAGATGGAAGTAACTGGCAGAGTACCATAGACTGTTTGTGTCCTCTTAAAATTCCGTATGTTGAAATGCTAACCTTCAGTGTGATGGTATTAGGAGATGGTGCCTTTAGGAGGTAGGTTGTGAGAGTGGAGCTCTCATGAATGGGATTAGTGCCCTTATAAAAGAGAACTCAGAGAGCTCCTTCACACTTTCTGCCATGTGAGGAGACAGAACAGCTATCTATAAACCAGTAAGCAGTTCCTCACCAGACATTGAATCTGCTAGCATCTTGATCTTAAACTTCTTAGAATCTAGGACTGTGAGCAAAAAATATTTGTTGTTTAATCCATCCAGACTATGGTAATTTGTTATAGCAGCCAAAATAGGCTAAGAGAAAGACTAATGTACAAATGTTTTTTTTATAAAATTTGTGACATTTACTCATATACAATGTCACAAAAATACTAAGTTCCATAAATAGCAATATTATAAACAATAATCTCATATTACAATGAAATAAGATTCTAAATTATTAACGAAACAAAATACAAAGACTCTTGCATCTGGAAATTTCAATTAAGAAATGTTTGTTTGGTTGAAGTGAAAATACAAGCTGAAATTACAAAATTTCTTTAAAAAATAAAATACGACATCAGAGATATGATTGAAGTAGTGGTATGAGAAAAATACATTTCATTAAATAATTTTTTCAGTAAAAATAAAATATGAAAATGAATGATTTAATTATTCAGCTAAAAAATTGAGGAAAGAAATAAAAAAGTTAACTAAAAGCTTAAGAAAAGCAGAATTTAGTGAGATAAAAAAGTGATAGACCTAATTAACAAGTCAAAAATCTGTTTTGTAATTAGCAAAATGGATAAATTGCTATATGACTTGACCAAGAAAAATGAAGAATGAACAATTATACAAAGGAGAGATGACAAGGGAGAAATAGACATTGAAACAAAAAGATTTTTCTTTTAAATCGTAATATGCTTCTTTGAAGACTTGAATGAAAATAAATTTGAAAATCTTAATGAGATTGATTATTTTCTAAAACAGTGCAGATTATAAAAGTTGACCCCATTGATCTGGAACTCCTGGCCTTGAGCAATCCTCCCACCTTGGCCTCTGAAAGCCTCTTAAAGGGCTACATGCATGAGCCAGCTGTGAGCCTACTGAAATCAAAGCTCAAATAGTCTAATTTCCATAGAAGTAAGGATAATTATTAAAATCCTGAGGCTGGGTGTGGTGGCTCATGCCTGTAATCCCAGCACTTTGGGAGGCCGAGGTGGGCAGATCACGAGGTCAGGAGATCGAGACCATCCTGGCTAACATGGTGAAACCCCGTCTCTACTAAAATAAAAAAAATTAGCCGTGCGTGGTGGTGGGCGCCTGTAGTCCCAGCTACTTGGGAGGCTGAGGCCGGAGAATGGCGTTAACCTGGGAGTCGGAGCTTGCAGTGAGCCGAGATGGTGCCACTGCACTCCAGCCTGGGCGACAGAGCAAGACTCCGTCTCAAAAACAAAAAAAAAATACAAAAAAACCCTGCCATTCTCCCTAAATTAAAAAGTACTAGACCAGGTAGTATTTAAAGAAGAATTCTATAAATCTATCAAAGACATAATGGCCTCAGTACACTCTACATTGTTCCAGATCATTGAAAACGGATGAAAACTTATTTCCTTTTATGGACAAATACAAGTAACATTGATATTTAAGCTGATAAGAACAGTACAAAAAGTAAACCAGTATCAATTCTGAATATCAATATAAACATATTATAACCTTAAGAAATGGAGTCCAGTGCCACATTAAGAAAATAATACATCACAGACAAGTGTTTTTCATTCCAGAAATACAAACGTGGTTAAATATTAGGCAACCTATTAATAGCATATACTATATTAATACATCTAAAAATCATATGATTATTGTTACGGTTTGAATGTTTGTGTTCCCTCCAGAATCATATGTTGAAATCCTATAACCCAAGACAATGATATTAGGAGGTGGGGCTTTGGGGAGGTTATTAGGTCATGAGAACAAAGTCCTCATGAATGTGATTGGTGCCTTATGAAATAGGCCTAAGGTAGCTGGTTTGCCTCTTCCACCATATAATGGTACAGCTAAAAGAAGCCATCTATGAATAAGAAATCAAGATCTCACTAGACACCAAATCTGCCAAGATCTTGGTCCTGGACTTTCCAGCTTCCAGCTCTATTAGAAATAAATTTCTGTTGTTTATAAGCCACTCAGTTTATTGTATTTAGCTATAGCAGCCTGAACAGACTAAGACATGTATCTTCATAGATGCTTACAAAAAGCCTTCAACAAAATTCAAAGCCACCTCCTGCTAAAAAATATTCAAGAAAATAGTGATTATGGGGCAGTTTTTAAAGGTGATAATATATGTGTGTACATATATATGTATATGTGTGTGTAAATATAAAATATACAAATATACATTTATATAAACAGATACATATATCAATATCTTTGTCATAAAACTGGTATTTTATGTAATGAAAACATATACTAGGCATTTTCACTAAGTTCAAGAAAGATGCAAATATGTCCACAATCTCTGATAGTATTTAACATTATACTACGTTTATATAAGAGAAATTCATGGAGGCATAAGTAGGGGTAAAGAGAAATAGGAATAGCTCTACTTTCACATGATAGGATAGATTCCTGGAAAACCCTGGAGAATCAGTGCTAAAAATAATGTAAACAATAAAATAATTCAGTTAGATGGCATAATATCAAATTTACATACAGAAATTAGTAAGCCTTTGCTATAGTTCGAATGTGTTCCCTGAAAAATTCAGGCATTGCCAATGTGATAGAATTAAGAGGTAGGGCCTTTAAGAAGGCATTAGGCCATGAGAGCTTTTCCCTTGTAAATGGTATTAGTTGCCTTTATAAAAGAGCTTGATGAGGGAAGCTTGTCCCTTTTGCATTTCTGCCCTCTGCCATATGAGGGCACAACATTCCTCCCCTCTAAAGGATGCAGCATTACAGTGGCATCTTGGAAGCAGAGAGCAGCTCTCACCAGACACTGAATCTGCCAGCACCTTGACCTTGAACTTCCCAGTCTCTAAAACTGTGAAATAAAATTTGTGTTGTTTATAAATTACTCAGTCTGTGGTATTGTGTTACAGCAGCACAGGTGGCTAAGATGCCCTATTTAAAAGGTATTACCTTTACTAAAAATAAAAAAAACATAAAACAAAAAAATGTTTAAAGCCCTCTTAAAAGACTTGAATAAATGGAATGACATGCACAGTTCTTGGCTAGACCAACTCAGTATTATAAAGATGTCATTTCTATCAAAGTTATGTTTATAAATTTAACACCCAATAAAAATACAAAGAAGCTTTTTATGAAGTTAGACAAAGTAACATTAAATAGAAATTTAAATATGAAAAAGCGACATGCAAAAATAGATAAGAAAACACTATGAAAGAAACACTATGAGAAGGTTTAGCCCTACCAGGCATTTAAGTTCATCATTAAGGCACAGCAACTAAATCAGGTGGTACTTGTGGATGAAGAGACAGAAAAGCCTGTTTTTTTTGTGAAATATATTTAATGTCTTGAAATAGACCCAAATGCCTATGAAAACGTAGTAAATGACAAAAGCGGCATCTCTTGTCACTGGGACAAGGATGGGCTATTGACTTAATGGTGGTGGGAAAGTGGATAGCCACTGGAAGATGACATAGTTAGATCTATATCTCACACCATTCACAGGAAGAAACTTAAAAAGTTTCAGAGATCTAAATGCAAAACATGTAATTGTACAACTACTGAAAGAAAACATGAGTAACTTGTTTTTTAACTCTCATCTAGGGAAAGACTGTCTCACAATTCAGAGGCAATAAAAGGAAAGATTGATGAATTTGACTACATAACTATAAAATATTTTCATGGCAGAAAAAGTAGAAAATTGCCAAAAGATAACTGACAAACTTATTGAAAATATATTCAACGTAATCTAGAAAAATGGCTAATATACTGATACATAAAGAACTCTTTAAAATTGAGGAGACAAAAATCTGAAAACCTGCTGAAAAATGAAAAAAGATATTACCAGACATTTCATAAAATATATTTCTATAGAAATGTGCAAAGTAAAATACAAACAGTAACCAGAAACTAATGAGGTTGGTTAATTACAGTGGATGTGTAGAAACAGTGTGGAGATATTGGACAAATAAGAATGAGGCAGAAGAGATGGGAGAGAAGTGACATTTCTATGAATACATATTTTTATAATAGTTTTGATGCTTCAAACCATGGTGATCCTTCACATATCCCAAAATATGAACAATTAAAATTAACCAGAATTTTAACGGGGGGAAACTGAAGATGAAATATGAAGAGTAACAAATTAAATCAATTACAAATTAATAGCATTACCACAGTAAAGACTGTGGGAAGAAAATAACCTTAAGTCAGTTTGGAAAACAGCATTTTGACTATATATTTTTTAGGTTAAAAACCAAAAGAGCTGCACACAAATATAATACTCTAGTTAGTAAACTTGTTTCTCATAGAACTGTAGATATCAATTATGAAAGCACTTTATACGTATATCAGGACTGAAGAAATAAGCACCTACATGGTAAATAATTAGAGCTGAATTCTCACTCAAAGAAAGGACTTAGAAATAAGTAGAAAGGGAAGATGAACCCACCTACTGTCTCTTCCTCTCATATAAATAATCTACCTATTTATCCACACGCTATAAACACATGCACACTAAATGAGTTTTAGATGTATATGTTTTCATATGTGTGTGTCTATTATGTACACATATGTATAATTTTATAGGTTTCCTTATAGAGGGATATGTAACATTTGAACATATGGTATATATGCATACATTTGTATATGTATATATGTATAGATAATACATGTGCATATAAATCTATACATATACATACATATAAATCTATACATATACATATACATACATAAACTCCATCAACTGAGTAGACTGGGAAACAATGACAATCCAGTACCAGGAAAATTGTTGAATGAAATTTTACCATGTGCTAGTAATAGCACAGAAATGATCCTGAAATATTTTGTTGTGCTAGAAAACAAAGTGCTCAAAAAATTATGGGAGACTGTTAAAAGGACATAGAAGTTTACATGAAAGACTTCCAAAGGCCAAATCTGAGACACTTTGAGAAACACAAATTAGAGTGATATAACCCATAGACTAAAATAATTATATATCCACACGAGTCTAAATAATAATTAAATAAATAAATAGAAAAGAAGGGATAGCTTTTTTTTCTTTATGGTAGAATTCTAACTAATTTAAGTAAAAGGAATCTGTCTATTTCCATCAAAAATCGAAAATCACCCTTTGGTAAACATCGCAATAATAATTGTTGCAGGCAAAAATCACAGAAGCATGCTAAAATTAATGAACAAAATTATGAACAGAAACAGAGTATTTACATGTTCCCAAAGCAACTTTTCCCAAGGTGCTTATTGATTCGAAGAAAAAGTGATATCTTTATAGTGAAGAAAGCTTGTAGACACTGCCTTAATAAAGTGGTAATTTTACAATCATCAGTAATAAATAATATCAACATCCTGTACCTCCTGATATGATGTGTTGTAAAGGGACACAATATCCTTTCTGCAAATAATACTTTTGTTGTGTTCTTGCCAAAAAATGAATGTAATAAAAAAATTCAAACTACAAAACTCTGTTTTTTATAAAATAACAGTACTCCTCAAATGTCAAGGTAATGACAGATAAAGACTGAGGAACTGTCCTCTGTTGGAACTAGGGAGACATGACAACTGACTTTGTTATGGGATTCTGGATTAGATCACAGACAAGTAAAATGCCATTAGTGAAACAACTGATAAAATGTGAGTAGTCTTTAGGCTAGTTGGCAGTATTGCTTCTATGTTAATGTCTTGGTTTAAATAACTCTATACTATGTCTAGATAAACTGATCTTAGGGGAAGCTGGGTGATGGGTATACTAAAACTCTGAAGCATTTGTGTAACTCTAAAATTATTTCAAAATCAAAAAATTAAAATGAAATACTACAGATTCTTCAAATAATTTATGAGGCTAATCCTTGGGGATGGAAGGAGGGCAAAATTTTGTAAGCTAATACTTCTTAACACACAATGGCTAGACTGAAGATCACAATTGATTCTCTTAACCCATGTTTAATGAACTCTCCTTAATATTATTAGAAAGATCTATTTATGTTCTCAATTCTCTAAGGATAATAAATAAGTAGTAGAGGAGATCTAAAAACATTATGAAATGAATGCAATATAATGAATAATTATGCTACTCTCTTCCATGTCCAAAATGGAGGCGCCACACCAGACTGGAGAATTTATTTATGAAAAAGATATTTAAAGTCATCCTTACATTATGTATAAGGCAATAGCGCCGCATGCCCATGAGGACTTTTATGTCATGATAAAGACCTTCACAGTACTACTTGGGATGTAGAGCTACTCACTGGAAATGAGGTAGGCATTTTTCCTACTTGGAACCAGGATCCACTGAGGCTTTTTGACAAGAAAGGACCCCTTTGGGGTCCTTTGGACCTCAGTGTCTTTTGACAAGAAGGGGGAAATCACTGTGGGTTTAGACAGAATAAATAACCCAAGTATAGGTGGTAGGACTTGTTTTGCATAATGATGGCTAAGACAAAATGTCACTCCAGATTTAACCTGCCTTTGATAAAAAATGTCTAAATATGAGATTATGAACTAAAAGAGCTACCAGCTTAGAGAACTGGAGTGTGACATTAGCAGCGTAGGGAAGAAAAAATAATCTTTTCAATTGTCTGAAGATCTCATCTGGAGGCTCAGGAGTGAGCGGAGTCTTGCTTCATGTTGGTCACCAGAAACCATAGAGAAGAAAAAGTACTTTCTTTTTATTACATGTTGCAAAATTCATGACTAAGATTCCTGTAATAAAAGACAGATTAACAAGAGAAAAGCATACACATTTATTTAATATATGTTTTATATGACCCAGAAGCTTTCAGAAATGAAGACCCAAAGAAATGGGAAGATCTGTGTATTTTTATGGACAGTCACGCAGAAGTATGATTGCAGGACAAAAGGGTAGAATCTAATGTTAACAAATTAGGAGGGGTGGATTTAGCAAGATCTTCAGATTTAGCAAGGTCTTCAGTAGTAAAACAAACAAACAAAACTTCTTCAGAGTTGTTTTTGATGTCCCTGTATGACATTTCTTTCCTTTGGGTAAAGGGCACATGGAACTCTTCAGGGCAGAAGTGAAAGAGAATGTTAGAGAGAGACCTTCCTAGGTTTTATGGCCTGCTTCCAGGGAGCACGGTGGGAGAAGGTCAGAGAGACCTTCCTGCTTCTGCTGTTTTCTCAAATGCTAAGGTGCCATATTTGGGGGATAGCATGTCCTGAACTCTGACAGCAGCAGGTGAATCTACAAAGACATCACATTAGCAGTGTGCATGCGGCCCTCCGAATGCATAGATCGAATTTTCAGTAGTTTGACAAGTTATTAGTCCTTCTCTGTAGTTTGAGGGGACTGAAACTACAGTTGGTTTTGTAAACTGAACAAATCTCTTTGGACCTGAGTCAGACCTTAGGTTCTTAGATAATTTAGATGAACGCATCTCAAAAGGGAGAAATTGCGAGGCCGAGGCAGGTGGATCACGAGGCCAGGAGATCGAGACCATCCTGGCTAACACGGTGAAACCCCATCTGTACTAAAAATATGAAAAATTAGCCAGGCATGATGGCATGCGCCTGTAGTCCCAGCTACTGGGGAGGCTGAGGCAGGAGAATGGCGTGAACCCAGGAGGCGGAGGTTGCAGTGAGCCGAGATCGCACCATTGCACTCCAGCCTGGGCAACAGAGTGAGACTCTGTCTCCAAAAAAAAAAAAAAAAAAAAGAAGAGGGGGGGTGGAGAAACTGGTATTTCTTCAAATATTGACAGATTTGTATTTGAATAACTAACTGGAAAAATAAGAATTGTATCAGTATTTTCAGGCTTCCTAAAGCAAGTCACAGCAGAACCACATAGGTTGAATTGTATAGTGTATGTAGTGGTTTGTGCAATCTTTTATTCTCTGGGTGATGTGCTTAGATAAGGGTTGCTAGGTTAATATTTCTAGACTAGTTCTGAAGTAGAGGAAATCTACTTTTTCCTCTCTTGAGTCTTTGGAACCAATGTGTACCTTTGTCACGCTGATCCACAAAGGAAGTGATTGATTGGTTCCTAAAATCTGTGAAGAAATCAACAATAAACTTTCTTTAAAAAATTCTACAAAGTTCATTCTATGTGGCTGAACTGGGCTTTAAGAAATCAGTTTCTATCAAGGTCATTAATATGTGTCTGTTTCTAAATATTTTCCACATGTTCAAGCAATGTCAAACAGTGGAGGAAAAATCATGTCTATACAAAATACAATGTTGTCTCCCCAGGTACTTTCTGAGAGAGTAAGGAGGTATTCTGTGAGAGACTGGATGTCTTGAGTGTTGCCTGGAGTACTCTTACTCAGTATATGATAAAAAGAACACAGTCTTTAGAGTCATAAAGAACTGGATTTGAATCTCATCTTTATTACTTAGTAGCTTTGTGACTTTGGGAAAGTTAATTAGCCTCTCTGAACCTCAGTTTTCTAAACTGTAAAATAAGGATAATTATATTTCTCTCACAGGATTGCTGTGAATATTAAATAATAAAATGTGTGTGTGGTGGGCAGAATAATTGTCCTCCCAAGATATGCATGTACTAATCCCTGGAACCTGTGAAAATGTTAGGTTACATAGCAAAAAGAAATTAAGGTTGCAGATGAAATTAATATTTCTAATCAGCTGACCTTAAAATGAGGAAACTATCCTAAATTAGGCAGGCTCTTTAAATATGGAAGAAACAGGCAGCTTGAGAAAGACTTGACAAGTCACTGCTGCTTTTGAAGATGGAAACAAACCAAGGAATGTGGGTAGCTTCAACAGTTTAGCAAGCAAGGAAACAGATTTTTCTGTTGAACCTGCAGAAGAAATGCGGGTCAGCCAACGCTACTATTTTAACCCAGTGAGATACATTTTGAACTTCTGACCTCCAGAACTGTAAGATAATGAATTTGTGGTGTTTCAGGCCACCTAGCTTATGGTAACTCATTACAGCAGCAATAGGAAACCAAAACACAGTAAGTGCTTGGTAAATAGAAAACACTGTATTTTACTTTTATTTTTGAACTACTTCCCTCAAAGCTTTTGGGTGATCTTCTATTTCACCCTTCAGCAAATACTTCTCTTGCAATATCTGGCCTAGGATGCAGCTTAGCCTGGCTACCTGAATTGAGATTTTTCTATTATCATTTGCACAAAGGGAAAGATGCATAAACTCAACTTCACTTTGGCTAGGGTATCTAAAACTTTTTTTTGGTGAAGTGCTAGATAGTATATTTTGGGCCTTGTGGTTCATATGATGTCTGTCTGAAGTACTCATCTCTGCAGGTGTAGCCAGATAGTAGCCATAGGCAATATACAACTGAATGATTGTACCTCTGTTCCAATTAAACTTTATTTACAAAAGCAGGCAGTGGGCCAGATTTAATCTATAATATGGATTATAGATTTGCTGACCCATGATTTGTGCTGTTTCTTATTTATTTATTATATTTTGAGATGGAGTTTCGCTCTTGTCACCCAGCCTGGAGTACAATGGTGCAATCTCGTCTCACTGCAACCTCTGCCTCCCGGGTTCAAGTGATTCTTCTGCCTCAGCCTCCTGAGTAGCTGGGATTACAGGCGCCCGCAACCACACCTGGCTAATTGTTGTATTTTTAGCAGACAGGATTTCACCATGTTGGTCAGGCTGGTCTCAAACTCCTGACCTCAGGTGATCCACCCGCCTTGGCCTCCCAAAGGGCCGGGATTACGGGTGTGAGCTACTACACCTGACCTTTGCTGTTTCTCTTACCTCACCTTTACAAAATATAACACTTTTTCAAAGGTTAAAGTGAGGAATAGAGCTGAATCACATTCTCTCCATAAAATCATTCAGAAGATTTTACTTTGTTGTAGCTATTACATCTGTGAGTTGAAAATCCTAATAAGACCAATGACTACAGTAACTAAAATAGAAATAGTCATCATGTAGTCATTATACTGTAGAGGACAACAGAGAATGGCTTTTGTATATTCTGAAACCCTGCCTAGGCCACTAGGCTGTATGGATTATTTACCTCTGTAGACATAGATGCCTGTACTTTAAAATGAATCACCATTTATCATAAATTTGCTAATTTGAAATCCTGACGGTGCAATCTTCTGATTTTTAAAACTGTAAAAGGCTCTGAATGCCCATCTGAAAGAAAGAGTATGATTAGAAGTTCATTTACAAGATCTTAATTTATTTTCTTCGTATTGAGCACTCTCAATATTTCTGTACCCCTTTGCTTTTTGTCTGTGAGCCATTTCCACATGCTGTGTCATTTGCTTTGAAATGTGACAAAGTGATCTGAGCTCAGGATCCTGCTGCAGGGGGAGGTATTATTGATTTCTTGGAGAGAAGCAAAGAGACTTGCAATGTCACTGTTAAACTTGGCTGGCAGATCACAGCAGCTTGTGACATCTAATTTACTATAATGAAATCATGGGGTTCTCTGGCCCTTGGGCCTAGAGGGGAGGTGAAAGGTCAGGAAAGTGAGAATCCTATGCAGCCAGGTGTGAAGGGCAGTTCCTTCACATAGTTCCATCTCATTCTGTAAAGAAATTAGCTGAATTCACCTGCTCCAAGTCAACCAGATGGTCTTCTAAGCAAATGAAAAAATATAAATGTCTGATCATCACTGTGCTGGTTGAAATTTAATTGCTTGATCAGAAAACCTTATTTTTGGTTTCATTTTGAAGCCCTACAGATTGTTGTAATTTCACAGCTAGGAATATATTAAAGAGAGAAAATTTTCTTTATGCTTCAGAATGCTTTTAGCCATCTTTTCAATTAGCTGTTAAGTCTCTTCTTTCAATAATCTTCGTTAAGCCATATAGCACTTTGAGAGGTTTTGAAGTCTATTAAACTCAGTTCCTGCTTAACTGATATGCTTCAATAACTGTTTTATTTTCATATTGTGCATAACTTGTACAAGGAAGAAACAAAAGAAAAACAAGTTGATAACGGGATTTTCTTTAGTCTCAGTGATTCTTAGTGTTCCTTCTAGCATCGAATACACATTCAGTTCAATAGCTAACGTTGCCCACATTCTTTCTGAATGGCCTGTGAACCTCTGTTCCTCAGATATATAATGAGTGGGATAAATTTTGATAAGGAATAAGGAGCTTTTTAGCATTACATTATGGTTCCATGTTATATTCCTATACCTGAGAAACTGGTGTCTAATTGGGTCTTTGAGGCACAAAATGATTGCTGGATCATTTAGGACAAGTTGAATAGAATTAAGCATATTTTTTTCATACTACAGGCAGTGGTTCATAAATGCAAAAAAATGGTATGGTCATTCAGAAGAATGCTAGTTTAGATGTTCATAAAAATGTTGTTCTATTTAAAACATTGTCATTTTGTCTTCATTTAGAAACTATGACCCTCTTAATTGTCTGTATTTCAGTTTCTTTATCTTTGAAATAGGACTGGTAATACAACAGCCATTCTTGAGTACCTACTTGTTCACAGAAGAAGGCAATTTTACATGTGTTATCTACTTAACTCCTGTGGGGAGATATTATCCTCGCAGTTTGCAAATAAGAGCACTGAGGCAGAAAGTAGATGATTTTTGCTAAGTTTTTACAGCTGACAAAAGTAACAATTGGGATTTAAATCCAGATCTTCCAGCTCTAAGCAAAATTTTCTTATTACTGAGTCTCAACTGCTTCCCACAGGGTTTGTTCAAGAAGCAAATTGTAGAGCAAAAAGTATGTTCTGTAAACATGAGGTAAGATTATTAATTATTTATTTTGACAAACATCAATTCTTATGTGGTTACACTTTTTAAAATCCACATATTGTAATTCACACTATAATCACAGATATCTACCTCTTCTTTAGATCAAAGTACTGAGAATTATGAAAAGTGCATTAATGAATGACCACACTTAATCCTCCCCTACAAACCTACCAAGTAGACATGAGTAATCCTCATCTTACATTTGAAGAATCTGAACAACTTGGATTTGAATTCCAAAACTGAATTTCATTAAAAAAAATTTTTCTCCTTTGAAAACTACATATTAGGCTTACCTAAAAACTGAAAATAAACCAAGAAGTCTTGGTTATTTATTAATTTTTAATTGTTTTTCCAATATTCCACAACAAACTATCTCAGATGAAAAGGAGGTTGGAACAGGCAGAGGGAAGAGCTCATTTCTGACTTTTTGTTGCTAAAGCAAGAGATTTGTTGCTGCAAGTTGGATGGGTCTGGGCTGCTCTCTAGGCACTCAGGTAAATTAGAAGAGAAGACACACTCTCCATGGAATTTTGAGGTGGATCGTTGCTGTGAAGCTGTTCTCTCGTGGGTGATCTGTTTGAAGATTTTGTCTCATTTAGGAGTGGTTATGATGGGCCCACTGCAAGGAGTAGCAGTCTTCTGTTCAGCAACTTACTTGTAACAGTTTTGCCTCATGCTTTTACTTGCCATTATTTTAGTTGGTTCATATGTACATGTATATGAATGTATGTAGGTATGTAATTATATATATTTCTATTAGAATATGTAGGATTTTTTTGTCATTAATATGACTTCTTATTTTATATGATTTACACATAAAAATCTGTAATCATGAACAATAATCCTACCTCAGTTCTGAGCTGGAATCGAAGAAGTCATTAGAAAGTATGTACAGATGAATTAAAAGGAGCTGTTTCCACAGACAACTCTCCCTTTTTCACAGGGAAGGTCAGAGGGAATAAGTGATTTTCCTAAACATCACAAAAAATAAAGGATTAGCAAACTTCCACTTCCTACTGTGGCAAAGTAAGTAATTTACACCAATATTCCACTGACCACTGATACAACACCTGGGAATAAATGAAAACATCTGCTAAAATGCATTAAGTTGCTAATAACAGAGCGAAGAATGATCAGGCCAGGATGTGTGGGGGAGAGAAGCCTGGGTCGGTTAACCCATGTTTCAGGACTGCTTTTCTTCTGTGGGAGAAAGGTGTTTGTTGATTCTTGAGTGAGCAGTAGAGAGACTGTGATGCTGAGGATATCCTTTCCATGTGAGGGAAAATGGATTTGAGTCCCAGGCCCTACAATGCTGTGCCCAGTGCTAAATGTGAACTGGTATTTAAAAGTCCCTGCAAGAGATTGTACTCAGGGTGGGCACAGTGGTTCATGCCTATAACCCCAGCACTTTGGGAGGCTGAGGTGGATGGATCACTTGAGGCCGGGAGTTCGAGACCAGCCTGGCCAACATGGCTAAACCTCGTCCCTACTAAAATACAAAAGTTAGCTAGGTGTGGTGGTGCATGTCTGTAATCCTAGCTACTCAGGAGGCTGAAGCATGAGAATCCCTTGAACCTGGAGGCAAAGTTGCACCACTGCATTCCAGCCTGGGTGACAGAGCAAGACTCTGTCTCAAAAAAGAGAGAGAGAGAGAGACTGTACCTTACTTTAATATCATCTCAATCTCTAAAATTGAGTAAAGGTAATCTTTGAGTGATAGTACCCCCAGGTACCTGGCAGAAGGAAAATTATATCTTCTTGGGTGAAGATAATATTATCCTGGCATCTTTTTTTATTTTTTCCAATTTTATGCAACATGTCTAATAAAATGTTCAGTAAAAAATGAAAATAATGACACAAATGAGGAAGACAATGTGAATAAAGAAGAGCTAAGAAATAAAAATGACAATAAAGGGTTCCATATATTATCTGATATAAAATAATAAATATATATATTCAAGGAGATAAGATTGAGAAAATTTACAAAGCATTTTAAACTGTGAAAAAATGCAAGTAGAAATTAAAAACTTAAAAAGTACAATAACCCAATGGTTGGTTTAAAGGCATATAGGATATAGCTGATGAGAGAATTAGTGAACTGAAACCTAGACCAGAAGAAAATATACAGACTTAACAGACAAATGAAATGTTGAAAAATGTTCAGTGTAAATGTAAGAATCATCGAGGATACACCAACAATGCTAATATGCACCAGTGGGTGTCCCAGAATAAGAGGGACAATGGAATGTCACAGAAGTAACATTTGAAGAGATGATAACTAAGTATTTATCACCGTTTCAAGAAGTTTTATGAATCATAAGGATGATAAAAAGAATTCTTCACTAAATCACATCAAACCTTTGTCAATAAACCTCAGAAAAATACAAAGAAAAAATTTTAAAACATCTAAAGAAAAATGATAAATTAACTGCAAAGGAGTAACAATTAGATTGACATCTGAATTATCAATAGAAACAATGAGAAAATAAAATTATTGGTCATTTTTACTCATTAGCATAGATGTAAAAATACTAAATAAAAGATACCCAAACTAGTCCAATAATATTGCAAAAGTATGCTGTATCATAACCATGTTGGCTTTATTCTAGAATGAAAAATTATTTAAGATTGATTTAAATAATCAGTATGATTTACTTTATATACAGAATAAAGGAGAAAAAAGCCTGATTATTTTAATAGAGGTAGAAAAGTATCTGAAAAACTTTAAAATACATTTAATTATATGTAAAGGAAATTGCTTATTTATATGTGAAATCTTAACTATCTGGAAAAGCAAGGAGCATTTCCTAATCTACACTCACTCCCAAAAAAGGCTTTTAAAGCAACCTACAGGAAACAACTTACATGTTGGTAAAACCACAGAAGGTTTCCTTTTTTTTTTTTTTTAAATAAGATTTGTTAAGGGAAAGATGACAGCTATACCATTTCTATTTCTATTTAACATTGTTCTGGAGGATTTAGACAGGATGATAAACAAGGAGAGAAAAAGAGAAATGTATAAGAATTAGAAAACAGAAGTAATCCATCATTATTCTCAGATGACATATTTTGTACCTGGAAAGCTCAAAACAATTCACAAATCAATTACCTGATTTAATGAGTAGCTTTACAGGTTTTGTGGATGTAAGATCAATATATATTTCTACCTACCAATAATAATAAGACAATATAATTTTAAAAAGATATCACCTACAGTAGTATTAAAAAATCAAATCTTGAGGAATAAATAAAATAACTGTACTGAATCCTATACAGAAAATAGGAAATATTGAGAGGAATTTGAAAAACTCCCACATAAACAGAATAATGAACAATGTTCACACATTAGAAGAAGATTCAGTATTGTCAACCTGTCAATATTCCCCAATAGTTTCAATGCAATTCATATCAAATTATGAGTATTTTTTAAATTGTGTGTTTGTATGTAACTTTACATGTTAATTGTAAAATTTATATGGAAATAGAACAAAAGCAAAAACTAGTTAAGACACACCTATGAAGAACAAGTGAGACAGATTTGCTTTACAAGATAACAGGCGTTATTTTAAATACATAGTGATTTAAAGAGTATGGTATTTTTACAAGGACAAACTACTGGATTGATAGAATAGAAATGAGAGCTCAGAAAGAGCCCTAAGCGTATTTTGAAACTTGCCTCATAAAAAAGTTGGTACTAAAGAGCTCTGGGGACAAAACAGGCTTTTTGATATTTGAACGTATAAGAAATAAAATGTAATCTGACTCCTGTTTCACAATGTACAAGAAAAAAGTCAGTCCTAGGATTATAGACTTAAATGTGCAAAATAAAACAATAAATCCTCAAGAAGATAATACAGGTATGACTTGGGATAGAAAAGGCAAAAGCTTTAATATAAAAAGATTGATAGGCCACACCTGTAATCCCAGCACTTTGGGAGACTGAGACAGGTGGATCACTTGAGGGCAAGAGTTCAAGACTAGCCTGGCCAACATGATGAAACCCCATCTCCACTGAAAATACAAAAGTTAGCTGGATGTGTTGGCATTTACCTGTAATCACAGCTACTCGGGAGGCTGGGGCAGGAGAATTGCTTGAACCTGGGAAGCAGAGGTTGCAGTGAGCTGAGATCATGCCATTGCACTCTAGCCTGGGTGACAGAGTGAGTCTCCATCTCAAAAACAAAAAAAAAATTGATAAATATGACTTTATGAAATTAACAGCTTTATAAAGGGCAGAAGAGATATTTATAGCACATATAAACAGAAAAGAGGTCTTATTCGTATCATAAAAGATGTCTTGCAAGCCAACATGGAAAAAAAATCAGAAGACTCAGCAAAAGAGCAGGCATTTAATAGAAAACAATATTCAAATGTCCAGTAGGAGAGAAAATGGTTCAACTATAGCAATTACCAGGGGTATGCTAATTAAAACAATTAGATACCTTTATTGCACATGGGAATAACTAAAATGAAAAAGACTGACATTTCCAAGTGTGGACAACGATGTAGAGCCACTGGAAGTTTGTATACTGCTGGTCACTGACTGTATGACCTGAAAAGTCAAGTTGAATTGGGATGGGGAAAGAGGCTGGAGGAGAAGTCTTCAAGACAGAACGCACTGGGCACACATATCTAAAGACTGACAAAGATACTCAGAGAGTAATATATGCTATTTTGCTTCCATCCTTTCCCTTCTCTCTCAAATCTCACTCAAGTTCCTCTTTTGGCTAACTCTAAGACAGCGCCAGACAGAAGAATTTTCTGGGAAACAGTTCTCAGCTTAACAAACTTGACAATAAAATGGGCAAACAAAGGATGAAAGATAGTTTCACAGAGTTTTAAAAACACAGGCTTTGGAATCAAGCAATACTAGATTTCAATTGTAATATAGTCTTTTACAATTCATGTGATCTTAGTCAAGTTAGCTAATCCCTCAGAGGCTTCGTTTCCATGCCCATAAAATAAGGAAAATCATATATGTCTCACAGACTTGTTTGAAGGTTAAGTATTATAATGCATATATATGAGAAGTATATATGTGTGTATATATACATATACGTATGTATATGTATATATGTGTGTATATATACATATACGTATGTATATGTATATATGTGTGTATATATACATATACGTATGTATATGTATATATGTGTGTATATATACATATACGTATGTATATGTATGTATATATGTATATATACACACATATATACTTCTCATATATATGCATTATAATACTTAACCTTCAAACAAGTCTGTGAGACATATATGATTTTCCTTATATATATATATACATACATATACATACGTATATGTATATATACACACATATATACTTCTCATATATATGCATTCTCATGTATATGCATATGTATGTGTATGTATATATATACACATATATATTTCTCAAGACAGTGCCTAGTTCATAGTGAGCTTTAATAAATGGTTCCCTTTAACAATACTACTGCTGATAACTTGCAAAGAGACAGGTACTAGAATTTCCTGAGAAGCTTTTAAAATAAACTGATACAGACTCTGTCCAGCAACATTGTAATTTATTTGATAAATTTCCCTGTCAATAATGGGATTCATTGAGTCAGGATACTCCACCTTATAAAATGCCTCAGTCATAGACTAAGTCAAACTCTTTATTTGCTTTCTCTGGACCAGCACAATTCAGTGTACAAGTTTTGTTCCAGTCATGTTTCCAGAGGGTACACCTTAGAGTTCATTGGGTTTATAACTCATCCTGATGACTTTGAGTGACAATATGAGAAATCCTTGAAAAGGACATTAGAAAATATCTTCATTTTAATTAACAATATTTTCGGAAGCTGGTATTGCAGAATATTAAACTCATTTATTTTCTTCAGATTCTTGCCAGTTGTAGCTTCAGTGGATGACCTTTTAATGACCTTTGTACCAAATGGGGGGATGTGATGAATAAGAGAAATTCTTACTGTGACTCCCTCCTCACTGACTACAGAAGGAAATAATGTTATTCCAACCTGAAATGTAAATGTGAGATACTGTGGTGAATTAATTCACGGGTATGCTGAATGCAATATGACTGAAAAGAAGTGAAAATTTGCTTCTTAGAATTCAGTGGGAAGGCAACTACTAATCTTCAAGTTGTAGATGAGTTCCTTTTGGTTGGCAGGCACTCTTTAATGCTTTAAAAGTTTAATATTCTCTGAAGAGGAGTTAAATGCATTTTTAAGTGCCATTTGTTGTGTGTTCTGGGAAAGTAAAGTAGAAATGGGAACATGGGGGTCATAGTGCATTGCTGCTGAAAATGAACTCCACTTTACCTCTACTTCACAGTATTCATATATTTTTAATACAATGAGTTCGTCCATATTTTAAGATTTAAGATCTTACCTTTCAGGTCTGCCCTTCTCTGGTGAGTAGGCTGCTTAGTTTTTGCTTTTTCTGGGGCTTTTTGTTTTTGATTTTTTTTTTCCCTTTTGTGAATTTGTGTACTGGCTGGCAGTTCAATTGCTAGAGTTGTATTTTTTTAAGATCTCCCTGCTAAACTCAAGCTTGTGGTTTCTTGGAACTAAATTGGTGGTATGAATGAACAAGAGAAAAGTGAAGAAAGACACAGGTATTAAAATATTATGGTTGGGGACAAGTGGCACAGTGAAAGCTGGAATAAAGCTGAGAAATGAGCAATTTGGGGAGGTATTCTGAATTTTGCTCTACATAGTGGGAAAAATCCAGTTTCTGTATGTGTTTGTCCAGATTTAGATAAAATCATTTCTTTGAGGTTCTTCATCCACAGTTACAGGGTTTGAAGTGATTTTTCTTCCCTTCACTTTCTCCTCAAATTTTGGCAATAATTAATGGATACATCAAGTATTTATTAAGTGCCTAAAATGTGCTCTAGGCAACAGTGAAAATGCATAGTCCATCTTCTCCCGGGGATTACTATGAACTCATCTTTCCCATTACGGATATCTACCGCTGGCAAAGTCATCATCCACCACAGGCTCTTTGCAGGCTGCTATCTTTCTTTCAGACACATGCCTTTTGCCCCTGAACCCATATGGAGGAAAAAGGAGAAACCTTGTACCAATTCCTCATTCACTAGACTCTCAAATATTTCCCAGCCATTGTCTGTAGACATAGTAATGGAAAATTTAAAAAATATCAAGTATTAAAAACAATTTATATTAGGCACTCTCCTAGTTATTTGCATATGTCATTTCGCTTGATCCTGACAATATGCTATGTTGCTTTTGGAGCTCTCGAGTGATCCTACTTAATCAGCTTCCCCAGGACGACTTCTCTCCTTTGGTCAAATTTACCTCACAGATGAGTCTTAAACACCATCTAATGTTCAAGTGGTTTATTCCGGCGGCATTCTTAGAAGACAAATAGCGGGAGCAGGCTGGTGGCAGGGACAAGATTCAGTCAGTGTCAGGTGACCTCCTGACTGGGGATCTCCATCTAGAGACCATTCTCAGAGTTTGGGGGAATTCTTCCGCCTTTCTTCTACTTGTACTCAGTGCACATCAGTTACTAGGTGTTTCTTTCATAAAGGGAGTTCAAGCTATACTTGTAAGCTTTGAATTAAGGTTTGTGAGAGTTGCATCTATGCTGAAGTGGTCTTGTCTCTTGGAAATCCCCAGGCCAGGGTTGGAAACTGCCAGGTCAGGGTGCACTACATGGCATAGTGTCAGCTCTACAAGATGTCTGAGTGGAATTTATGGCTATCATTAACCCTATAGCCACTGTATGTCTCTTATAATATACTATATTGTAGGGAACAGGCCTCCAAATCTGGCCATAAACTGGCCCCAAAATTGGCCATAAACAAAATCTCTGCAGCACTGTGACATGTTCGTGATGGCCATGACACCCACGCTGGAAGGTTGTCGGTTTACTGGAATGAGGGCAAGGATCACCTGGCCCACCCAGGGCAGAAAACTGCTTAAGACGTTCCTAAACCACAAACAATAGCATGAGTGATCTGTGCCATAAGGACATGTTCCTGCTGCAGATAACTAGCCAAAGCCCATACCTTTGATTCCCATAAAGGAATGCTTTTAGTTAATCTATAATCTATAGAAACAATACTTATCACTGGCTTGCTGTTAATAAATATGTGGGTAAAACTCTGTTCGTGGCTCTCAGCTCTGAAGGCTGTCAGCCCCCTAATTTCCTACTCCATGCTCTACTTCGGTGTGTGTGTCTTTAATTTCTGTAGCGTCGCTGGGTTAGGGTCTCCACAACTGAGCTGCTCTCGGCACAATATACTGTAGAGACCATTATTTTGCTCATTTTCCTTTGATTAAAAAAAAAGTTTTAAAGAGTGTTAAAAAGAGAGTTTTAAAGCCTTTGTTTAAGGTCACTTGATAAGTAGATGGCTCAACTAGGATTCTAATCCAATTTTAAAAAAACAGCTCTTAACCCTTTTCGCAAATAAATGATATTTCTCACACATTTTTGTACTTTTGTTTTTAAAATGTGTACATAGATACTATGATAAATTAAATAACAATTAATTTAAAGAGATTGAATGATTTCATAGTAACTTTGATTATACTTCCTTTTGTAAGAAAGCAACTATTCTGATGTGTGGGATGGCACTCAAAATTATTTGATATTTAGGCCAGATGCAATAGCTTACACCTAAATCCCAGTACTTTGGGAGGCTGAATTGGGAGGATTGCTTGAGGCCAGAAGTTCAACACCAGCCTGGGTAATATATAAGAATCTGTCTCTATAAAAAAATACAAAATAGCCAGGTATGATGTTGTGTGCCTATAGTCTTAACTACTTGAGAGCATTAGGTGGGAGGATCTCTTGAGTCCAGGAGGTTGAGGTTACAGTTACCCATGATTGTGCCACTGTATTCCAGCCTAGGTGACAGAGTGAGGCCCTGTCTCAAAAGAAAAAAAAAGGTATTTAAAATTAGCCTTTACACTAATAAATAGATAAATGTTGTCAGATACTCTATTATACTCTAAGCTTCTTGAGGGCAAAGGGAATGATCTTGTTCAGCTTTGTATTCCTAGTGCTTAGCTGTGTCTGTCACTTAGGAAGGCAAGAAATTTGTATTAAATGTAAGTATATAGGTAAATAAATTCTATTGCTAATAAAGTAGGTGGTCCAAATATCTAAAATAAAATAAGAGCTCCATAATAATTGTCTGGTATTTGTGGAATAAGTTTGCATCAGAAAGACAGAGGTAGAGAGGTGACCATACAGTCACTGGTTCATGCAAAGGGAGAAACTTGGAGCCTACCGAGAGCATGATGCTGATGGCAGTAGGAGAGGAATTACTCACCATCTGAACTCACTTGCTGACTGTGGGACACTCAGTCAGACTCTGCATCACTGAGTCCTTTTTTCTTTTGAAACTTCCACATTCATTTATGTAATGTAAATATATGAATACGTCTAATGGGTATGTGTTTGGAAATGCAATGTGCAGAAAATATTGAGGTAGTAGACAAAAGAGAATGTGGGAGACAAATGTCAGAACCAAACAAAAAGGCTGGGAAAGTTAAAAAGGGCAAATGCTTTTTTGCATATTCTTCCTACTTTGTTGACTTAAAACTGATGTCCAAAAGACTTGTTTGGAAAGAATAAAATAATTTAATCCATCATTAAAATTTAACTGTTTGTTTGATGTTGGTGTGAATTTGTTTTCCTGAATCCTGTAGCTAGATATAGTTAATTAAATTTCATACATGAAACTTGAAAAAATATATATATATTCTGTGCTATATTTAGAGAGAGCACATTGAGTATTGGGATCCCAAAAGAATTAATTACTTGTTTTTCTACTTTGTAATTACACCAATGAAGGATACCAATGAAGGATACTGAATATTTTCAAGTATGGAATTTTTATGTTTCTTTGCTTTTATTTTTCTCTTTATAGTTTTTCATTGATTTTAATTAGACAGTCTTCTGTTTATGAGAGAGTAGAGGAAATTTAATATCCCCAAATTAAACAAAAGAGAGAAAAACATTTAGCAAAATTAGTTCCTTGAATTGTATTTTGCATTCTAGCTTGAAGTTTTCCTTTTTTTCCTTGAGACAGATTTGATATAGAAAAAGTGCACCCCAGGAGAGTACTCTAAGCTTCCACAGCTCTTGTCTGAGGTGAATGGTGTTTCATTAATTTCACGTGCAATCTTCTTATGTGACAGTATAATTATAATATTATACAGCTTAGCTAGATGGCTTGAAATGATGTGCCAGCACAACCCCAGAAACGAAGGGTCATGCAGGATACAAGGAGTCTTCAAGATTTCATTTTGAAAACTAAGTACTCGTGGCAAGGGACAAAATTGCTGTGTATTTCTGTATTTGAGGTGACTTCCACTGCTTACAAGGTACTTTCCAGTTTGGTGTAATGTCTCTAATTTTTTGAAATGTCAGTCACTTCAATTTATGCCTCTTTTTGCTTAGGTAAGAACCGAGGAAATCTGTACTGATGACAGATAGGAAAGAAGAAACACTTCATGCTTTGCTATGAGATGGGAGTAATGTAGTTCTGGATGTTAGACATCCACTCAAAATAAATTGGAGACTCTTGGGGTGTGAGGTGGGCAAAACTTTTGTCTATTGAAAAGCATGAAAAGCATCTTTCTTTAGTTCATCATGGAGAGCACATTGATATACAAAACTCTCAAGAAGGCTTTATTTGGCTATTTCACTGTTATCCATTTGAATCTATCCACATGCATTAATTACCTAGCATATTAGACCTCCCATTGCTTTTAATGGAGATTATAGGTAAATGAGAACCATAGCATCATATGTACTCTCAGTGCAGTAGAAATCAAATTTCTTATTCCCTGGTATATACTATATAGGTCTCTAATCTGCAGCACAGAGTTCAATTCCTGCCCCCTCCCCTCACCCCTCTTACCCTCCCCACCCCCCTCTTTGCTAGTACTTTTAAGTTCTTAATTCCACTGTAAAGGAAAATAATAAAGAATGCATCAATTATGTATATGTGGTCTATAGAAAGACAATTTTAATCTTCAATTATAAGTCACAGATATAAAGATTCTTGCCTCATTATCAAAAGATTGGTAAATGAATATGCATTTACATGTTTTAGATGTAAACAAATTAATTTCTACATGTATTCATTTCTGTGATTTCCTGCTTTAATCGATTTTTTACTGACCATATACCTGCTTTAATAATGTGAGAAGTTTTTATTCTATTTTTAAAATATTCTATTTTTAAATATTCATGTGTTTTAAAAATATGGATAATTCAATCTTTATGTTAAATTTTGCATTAAATTCTGATCAAACACCCTTGTATTCTAAGTATTTTTCTATATTATTACAAGCCTTAGGATGATATTCAAAGTATTTAACAACCAGTTTGACAGGGGCCAAACCAGCTAAAATAGACTAATGGCCAATTAGAATTTAGGTCAGTTATATGCAACCTGAATGAATAGGTGCATACCAATACACACAGAGTCATTATTTTAATAACTGAATCACTTTTCAAACAGATAGGCCATATTTTACTTCATCACAGCACTATTCTTAGGCTTGAAGATTGTTTTATTTTTCTCTGATATTAATAATTTTGCAACAAACATGCATGCTAATCACTTTCTTTTATGCTTCTGAATAGGAAATTTATTCCTCGTGACAAAAGAAGGAAAAGATGAAGAGGATACTATTTATTACCCATTATTGACTAGCCTTCTTGCCTGCTTGCCTGCCTCCTCACTTGTTTAGTTATTTACTGAATTGTTTGCTTTGCAAAGTATTTAAAGCATAGCAAGTGTGAATGATACAAATAAATCTCTTCACTTTATTTCAATTTAATTATATTCTAAAATCTAGGTTCATGCATTAAGCAGCTATACTTTCCAAAAATTCTCCAAGTAATTCTTCATACCTCACATTTATTTGACTTTGAAGAATAAGAAAAATGAAGTAAAAGCAATATTATTTTTCCCTAAAATCGAAAGAACATTATTCATATGACTTAATATTCCTGCTTCTGTGCTTAAATTTTTTGTGAAACTAAATATATTCACTTTTGAAAGCACTAATGCTGGCATTATGCCAAAATGTACCTTATGCCAACCCAGAGGATTATGTGAAAATTCGGCTTCTGAAAGAACTTAATATTTTGAAATTGATAATCTTCCAGAATGCACCAAAATGCTCTTGATTGCTGTTCAATGCATAAGTAACATTTTAAAACTGCATCCCTAAAACACTTAGATCCTCACAAATTATGAACTGTGTGTGTGTGGGGGGGTGTATTTTTCCTCCTAAGCATCCTTAAGGATGCATTAGTCTATTTTAGCTGGTTTGGCCCCTGTCAAACTGGTTGTTAAATATTTTGAATATCATCCTAAGGCTTGTAATAATATAGAAAAATACTTAGAATACAAGGGTGTTTGATCAGAATTTAATGCAAATTTAACATAAAGATTGAATTATCCATATTTTTAAAACACATGAATATTTAAAAATAGAATATTTTAAAAATAGAATAAAAACTTCTCACATGGCCAGGCGCGGTGGCTCACGCTTGTAATCCCAGCACTTTGGGAGGCCGAGGCGGGCGGATCACGAGGTCAGGAGATCGAGACCACGGTGAAACCCTGTCTCTACTAAAAATATAAAAAAATCAGCCGGGTGTGGTGGCGGGCGCCTGTAGTCCCAGCTACTCGGAGAGGCTGAGGCAGGAGAATGGCGTGAACCCGGGAGGCGGAGCTTGCAGTGAGCCGAGATTGCGCCACTGCACTCCAGCCTGGGCGGCAGAGTGAGACTCCGCCTCAAAAAAAAAAAAAAAACTTCTCACATTATTAAAGCAGGTATATGGTCAGTAAAAAATTGATTAAAGCAGGAAATCGTAGAAATGAATACATGTAGAAATTAATTTGTTTATATCTAAAACATGTAAATGCATATTCATTCACCAATCTTTTGATAATGAGGCAAGGATTCTTTATATCTGTGACTTATAATTGAAGATTAAAATTGTCTTTCTATAGACCACATATACATAATTGATGCATTCTTTATTATTTTCCTTTACAGTGGAATTAAGAACTTAAAAGTACTAGCAAAGAAAGTTGACTGCAGAGTTGGCCGGGTGCAGTGGCTCACGCCTGTAATCCCAGCACTTTGGGAGGCCGAGGCGGGCGGATCACAAGGTCAAGTGATCAAGACCATCCTGGACAATATGGTGAAACGCAGTCTCTACTAAAAATACAAAAATTAGCTGGCTGTGGTGGTGCACATCTGTAGTCCCAGCTACTCAGGAGGCTGAGGCAGGAGAATTGCTTGAACCCAGGAGGTGGAGGTTGCAGTGAGCCAAGATTGTGCCACTGCACTCCAGCCTGGCAAAAGAGCAAGACTCTCTGCCTCAAAAAAGAAAAAAAAAGAAAAGAAAGAAAGTTGACTGCAGAATTCTGCTTTTGGGCCAGGCACGGTGGCTCATGCCTTTAATCCCAGCCCTTTTGGAGGCCAAGGTGGGTGGATCACTTGAATTCAGGAGTTTGAGACCAGCCTGGGCAACATAGTGAGACTCTGCCTCTACAAAAATACAAAAAGTAGCTGGGTGTGGTGGCATGCACCTATTGTCCCAGCTACTTGAGAGGTTGAGGTAGGAGGATCACTGGAGCCCAGAAGGGTGAGGTTGCAGTGAGAGATCACGTCACTGCACTCCAGCCTGGGTAAGAGAGCAAGACCCTGCCTCAAAAAAAAAAAAAAAAAAAAAGAAGAAGAAGAATGCAGTTTTTGTGATTTTTTTTTTTCCAAATCATTTGAAGACATATTACCATACTTAGTTTTACAGAATTTTTTAGTGATTCATATTTATTGAGCCTTTGCAAAGGATTCAGCTTAATTTTCATAGAAATAACAACTACCTATTATGCCCATACTTCATAAATTTATATACTTATTACATTATATGATTATTTATTTCATTTACATTATTATGTATATACAAACACAAGCACAACTACTATCATAAAATTTGAGAATGATGAAATAATTTTTGTGTTTACACTGAAATATCTGTAAGTAATAAAATGTGCTGTCAATTTATCTAATTGTATTCATTGCTTCTATTAATAGTCTAAAATTCTGAAAACCAACAAATTGTGAGCTAGCTGGGCACCACTGAAAAATTACCTTAATCTTTTTTCTTCATTTATGAGTCCAGGGAATCCCACTGCAATTGCTGCAACATAGTTTGAATGACTTTTTTTTTTTTTTTTTCTAGCAGTAAGCAACAGGGTCAGATTTGGCTATATCGTGTCAGCACTTCCAAATCCTCAGGAATAGGAAGCCCCCTAAGATCTGATGACAAGGAGGCTGAGATTAAAGGGGCTATTATTGCTCCTAGCTGGAAGAAGCATTTTCTCATCCTGAGGATTCTAAAACACTAACAAAAAGATTCTAGAAACATTGTTTAATCAATATAGATAACGAGGAGATATTCATGGTTTCTATGATACTTAAGACAGATCCCACTGCCAAATAAAATCTTAGAATATTTTACATCATAACGGCTTTCCCTTTACATGGGAATGAGGAAATGTTTTCAGCTAAGACCGAGTTGTGAAGAAAGATTTTCATAAAGATTTTACTTGTGAAAAGCATTTTGAATGAGCTTGCATCAATTCAATTCCATCTTCCAACTCAACAATGTGTCCATGTCTACCCTCAGGGCATAGGGAAAGAAGGGGAAAGGGAAAGATTATTCTCTGTTGGAAAAACAAAACAAAACAAAACAAAAACATCCCCCAAAACAACAACAACAAGAAACAAACATCACAACAGCAAAGCAAACAACAAATCCTTTTTTGACCTCACATTCTACTCGAGCCCTGATCTATTTAGCCTTCCTTTACAGCAAACTGCCTAGAGAGAGTTGTTAATGTTTGCTTTTTCTGATTCATTTTCTCCTATTTTCTTTTGAATCCTTCTTAAAACTAGTTTCTCCTCTAATAGTTTGCTGAAACTGTTCCTGCTGTCAATAATTACCTCCACATTGCTAAATCCAGTGGTGAATTCAGTCCACATATCCCTTGACCTATTGGCAGCATTTGATTCAGTTATCATGCCTTCTCCTTGGATATACATGCTTTCACCTGGCTTCTGTGACACAGTGAAACCTCTAGTTTAATGTCCCTGTCATTAGCCACTTTATAAATTTACTTTCTTTGTTCTCCAACTCTTAAATGTTAGAGTATACCAGGGAACAATTCTCCTTGCACCTATAACTTCCGTAGATCTTACCATTCTCAAGGATTTCCATATCATTGATATGCTGTTGATGCCTAAATTTTATATCTAGCCTATACCTCTCCCCTAAAATCCAGACTTGGATATCTAATTTCTTATTAAAAACTTGGATGTCTAATAGAAATCCCAAAATCAACGTGTCCCAAACTGAACCCTTGATCTTCCCTCCAAACTTTTTTCAGCCTTCCCATCTAAGAAAATGATTATATTTTCCTTCTTGTTACTCAAATCAATAATTTTGGACCTAACCACAATTTAAGTATATCCTGTATCCTATCTGTTCACAAGTCTTGTCACCTCTGCCTTTAGAATATAACCAGAACTCAAACATGTTTCATTGCTTCCCCTGCTCACCAACCTGCCCTATTCCTAGGCTTTTGCCAATAATCTCTTAACCTGGTCTCCCTGCCTCCATTCTTCTATCCTACAGTCCATCCACAGGATGCTATGGTGGTTCCTTTAAATGACACATTAGATACTGATAGTCTTCCGCTTGAAATGTCTAGTGGCTCCCCACCTCCTGTAAAGTAAAAGCCAGGGCTCTGAGAAGACCCTGCAAGAGCAAAAGAAAGGCTCTGCTCCCTCTCAGACTCAGCCTGACTACGTGGCTCCAACCAAGCTATCCTTACTCATCTCTGACCAGAATAAACATAATGCCTTGGGTGTTTCGCACTGGCTGGTCCCTCAGCCTGGAATACTTTGCTTCATTTTATGCACGTGAATAACTTTTTCACATTTTCAGGTTTTGCTCAAATAGTATTTTAACACTGAGGCCTTCACTGTCTATCTTGTTTAAAATAGCAATCCCTCCCTCCCCAACATAACATAACAGGACATAAAGGACAGCCTCCCTTTCACCATACCTATATTTAAGGGAAGCATGGCCAGTTAATTTGAAGTGACTGGTTTAGGGAGAGTGCAGCAGAAAGAGGCTTCCTCCCCTCAGCAACTGTACAGTCATCTTGTTGCACTTGAATCATCACAAAATCCTCATCACTGAAATTTCACGTAGTCAACTTGCGATGTATTTGACCAGTGGCCATTAGAATTCAGAAAATGTAGTTCCAGGCATCAATAATACATGTTCATCTTTCCAAAACTAAGTTTTAGATCATTATCGACCATTTATATTTTTGAAAATAACTTTAGAGGCAATTATGGATACTAATAACTACCATTATTGGGAACCCTCTATGAGCTGGAGGATATTTTGCATAAGTGCTTTAAGTATATTATCTATTTAATCTTTTCACCAACACTTCAGTGTAGATATTATTATATCAATTTCTAAGGTGAGAAAACTGAAGCTTGGAGGGTTAAGAAACTTGCTCTATGGTACGCTTGGTAAGTGGCAGGTCCTTTCAACAGCCAGCTATGTGTTCTTCCTGTTCATTGTATCTTTTGTATAAAAGAACAATGAAGAGCAATGGATGTGGGGAACACAGTATTTCAAAATGAGTGAAGCAGTTGACGTTTCAAATCTCAAAGCAAATGTTCACATATTTTGGAAATAAAATATTTCCATTTGTATTTTTGTTGTTGGAAAGACATAAATTGTAACATCTAGTGAAATAAAACAAAATAAAGACATAAATAACACTCCCTACCCCACTCCTGCATGTTTTGCAAGCATGACAGACAGATTTATAAGACACATGTCTGAACCTCGAGAAATCATGTACTAGTAAACCCATGACAATAATCATGAGTCACTCTATTAGTCCATTCTTACACTGCTATGAAGAAATACCTGAGACTGGGTAATTTATAAAGGAAAGAGGTTCAATTAACTCAGTTCTGCATGGCTGGGGAGGCCTCAGAAAACTTGCAATCATGGTGGAATACAAAGGGGAAGCAAGGCACTTTCTTCACAAGTCAGCAGGAAGAAGAAGTGCTGAGTGAAGGAAGAAGAGCTCCTTATGAAACCATCAGATTTCATGAGAACTCATGAACTATCATGAGAACACTGTGGGGAAAACCACCCCCATGCTTCAATTATCTCCACTTGGTCCCTCCCTTGAAATGTGGGGATTATGGAGATTACATTTCAAGATGAGATTTGGGTGAGAACACAAAGCCTAACCATATCATTCTGCCTCTGGCCCCTCCCAAATCTCATGTCCCTTTCACATTTCAAAACCAATTATGCCTTCCCAACACTCCCCCAAAGTAGTCTCATCTGAAACAAGGCAAGTTTCTTCTGCCTAAAAGCCTGTAAAATCAAAAGCAAATTAGTTGCTTCCTAGATACAATGGGGTTACAGGCATTGGGTTAACAGGCTTGTTCCACATGGGAGAAAATAAAGGGGCTACAGGACCCATGCAAGTGTGAAATCCAGCAGGGCAGTCAAATCTTAGAGTTCTGAAATGATCTCCTTTGACTCCATGTCACCAGGTCATGCTGATGAAAGAAGTGGGTACCAGTGGTCTTGGGAAGCTCCACCCCTGTGTCTTTGCAGGGTACAGCCTCCCTCCTAGCCATTTTCATGGGCTGGCATTGTCTGTGGCTTTTCCAGCTGTGCAGTGCAAGCTGTTGGTGGATCTACCATTCTGGGGTCTGGAGGACAGTGGCCCTCTTCACACAACTCCACTAGGCAGTTCCCCAATGGGGACTCTGTTTGGGGGCCCTGACCCCACATTTTCCTTCCTCACTGCCCTAGCAGTGGTTCTCCATGAGGGCTCCACCCCTGCAGCAAACTTCTGCCTGGACATCCAGGCATTTAAATACATCCTCCGAAATCTAGGCAGAGGTTCCGAAACCTCATTTCTTAACTTCTGGGCACCTACAGGCTCAACACTACATGGAAGCTGCCAAGGCTTGGGGCTTTCACTCTCTGAAGCAACGGTCCAAGCTGTACCTTGCTCCCTTTTAGCCATGGCTGGAGCTGAAGCAGCTGGGGCAGGGCGCCATGTTCTGAGGCTGCATAGAGCCAGGGGACCCTGGGCCCAGCTCATGAAATCAGTTTTCCCATCTAAGCCTCCGGGCCTGTGATTGGAGGGGCTGCTGTGAAGGTCTCTGAGGTGCTCTGGAGACATTTTCCTAATTGTCTTGGTGATTAACATTCAGCTCCTGTTACTTATGCAAATTTCTGCAGCAGGCTTGAATTTCTCCTCAGAAAATGGGTTTTTCTTTTTTACTGCATTGTCAGGCTGCAAATTTTCCAAACTTTTATGCTGTGTTTCCTCTTGAATGCTTTGCTGCTTAGAAATTTCTTCTACCAGATACCCTAAACCATCTCTTTCACGTATAAAGTTCCACATATCTCTAAGGCAGGGGAAAATTGCTGCCAGTCTCTTTGCTAAAGCAAAGTCACCTCTGCTCTAGTTCCCAAGAAGTACCTCATCTCCATTTGAGACCACCTCAGCCTGGACTTCATTGTCCATATAACTATCAGCATTTTCGTCAAAACCATTCAACAAGTGTCTAGGAAGTTCCACACTTTCCCACATCTTCCTCTCTTCTTCTGAGCCTTCCAAACTGTTTCAACCTCTGCTGTTACCCAGTTCCAAAGTCACTTCCACATTTTTGGGTATCTTTAACAGCAGCACCCCACTGCTGATAACAATTTACTGTATTAGTTTATTCTCACACTGCTATGAAGAAATCCCCAAGACTGGGTAATTTATAAATGAAAGAGGCTTAATTGACTCACAGTTCCATATGGCTGGGGAGGTCTCAGGAAATTTACAGTCATGGCAGAAGGTGAAGGGAAAGCAAGGCACCTTCTTCACAAAATGGCAGGAAGGAGAAGTGCTGAGTGAAGGGGGAAAAACCCCTTATAAAACCATCAGATCTCATGAGAACTCACCAACTATCATGAGAACATATGGGGGAAACTGACCCCATGATTCAATTATCTCCACCTGGTCTCTCCGTGGACACGAGGGGATTATAGGGATTTCAATTCAAGATGAGATTTGGGTGTGGCCACAAAGCCTAACCACATCAGTCACCTTCTATTTATCTCCAATTCCCTGTTTACATACAAATCTGATTCATTTACAGGCATATGACATACACATGAATATTTTTATCACCTTCTACTATTTTTAGCTTTATGATCTACATGATGGAAAAGTACAAGAGATTTTTTCTTTTTTTAATCAAATTATTCAGGGTTTTGGTCCAGGGTGAGTGATTCTCAATGTATGTTCATTGCTCTGAATATTTAGAGGCAAGAAGGTACTTCATTGGTTATTATGTTGGATGAAAAAGATAATCACAAGGCAAGATTACAAGGTGATCTATCAAAATCACCAAATCTTGATAGAGCTTCTAGCAATGCAGGAGACAGAAGCACATTTTTTTTTTAATGCTGAGTCCAAGAACATAGTTTATGAATCCAAATACAATTTCACAAAGTAGTCATATGCAGGAAATGAGAGGAGAAAAAAATCTGAATAAAAAGAATACTGGTTGCAAAAGAGATCCGTGGAATGCAGCATGCTCGTAATGATGGCTATATGACAACTGCAGTCACTATAAAACGTTACAGCAGAAAATTGTTATTTTCAAAAAAAGCAAAATGCAGTGATTCAATATTGTGAAATATAGGAGTTGCTTTTAGTAGAGGGATAATTTTCTGCCTCTTCAGACCCTGGTGGTACAGTACAGGAAGAAAGCGTGTATGGATGCCACGCAACAGATGTCAGTGCAAACATGCTGAGATGAGAGAGAGAGCCAGTTTAATTAATCCTAGAAAAGTTCCCTGAACAGATACTTAATATAGTTTTGTTCTGTATATCTTTATCAATGTATGAAAAGGTATGATAATAATTTGGATAAAGTAGGCTTACCATCTTGAAAGTAGTGTGAAACTACTTTCATTTCATTCAGTTTAATTAACTCACTGCCATAACAGGGCAGTTGAGTTTGCTAGAACAGAAACAGTGGAGTCAGACAGGTCTAAGTTCTACTCTTCAATGGAGAACATTGTTCATTGCTTGATTCTTCAGTATTTCAATCAGTAGAGCACAATAGGGTTGTTGTGAGAATTAGAAGATAAAATGTGTTTAAAAATGGTTAATATATTGCATCCCACATAACAGAACTCAAGGAAATTGAGACATTATAATCAGTTGTATTTTTATTGGCTTCCCTATCATTTCCCTTTTTTCTTTACTGCTTTCTTTTTTTTTTAAGTAAGAGGATATTTTGCTTACAAATTATCAGTTGCCTTTATTTATGGCAGGTGAAACATTAAATCTCCTTTGGAAGAATGCAAGTTGAGAAATATTTATTAGTTATGCCAATGCATTCTGCAGAAAGAATGCAACTGTATATTTCTTTGGCCTAACAGAGATTGTTTCTCTCTCCCTGTGACCTTTGCAGGGTTCAGATCTGATATCAGTGAGAAAAAAGTGAACAAATTTGTAGTAGAATTAGGGGACCCTCTGTGAAAAAAACACTCTGACGCTTTTATTTAGAAGAATAAGCTTCAACAAAAAAGCTATAACTTTGCAAAATTCCTCTATGTAAATATAAGGAAAGAATGGTTGATTTGATTCACAAAAAGAGTGGTCTCCTTTTCTTTCCAGCAATGATAGCAGCAATTGCAATAGGGAACTGGACAGTTTTTTGGTTCTTCCTTGATGAGGCCTTTGTGTCCATGACTTGCCTCTTGCATTTAGTTATTATGTGGGCATCCAGAACTACCCAGGTATGTAGAGGGAAAGGGGGAAAGAAATAAGAAGGAATTTTTAAATAGTGTATTGGGGGATTATATTTATACTGACAAATATTAAAAGAGATGTGCTCTTATCTTGAATCCTCATAGTAAATCAGAATATATACAGACATATACAAACACATACATATTTCATGCATATTCATATGTAAGTTATTACATTATGATTATTGTTACTATTATACCTGTAATTTTGAGGCACAAATCCAGATATTATGGAGTATGCCAAAATGAAATAGATGTATCTAAAACAAGGAGTTTATGGTGAATTAGGTGAAATAGACATGTTTACAAATGACTTATTTGTGTTGAAGCTATTGAGTGAGGCTGTGGAAAATACCAGTATTTCTACAAATGGAAATAGTTGAGAAGGCATTCTCAGGGGGCAGGAGGATTATCTTAGGCAGAATGGGAAGTTCAGAAATCAACTGGGATCATGGTGGACAGGAGGCAGGACTAGATTGCAGCTCTCACTTGGATGGACAGAGCAGCATGTGGCTTGCATTGTGAACTTTTGCTCCAGAATGACTCAGAAATAAGTCAGGAAAGCTGAGAGGACCCAGAGACCCTCGGAAGGAAGCAGATTGCTCCTGCAGGACCCGGAAGACACTCCAAATACTGTGTCCTTGGGGAAGCCTGCCAGAGGCACTGGGAAAAGGCCACAGCGAGAAGGGACCTTTGTAACAATTTGAATTGATCAAGAAGTCTCCTGGCCAGAACTTGGGGGAGGGTGTGAATTGGGTGTGCAGACTCCACAGGCAGGGGAAGTGCAAAAGCCCTATTGTTTTTGCAGCTGGGAGGCAGGTAGTCTGGGGCAAGTTTTCAGCTCTGCTTGTCTACTGCCTGGAAACAGACTCAATGCTGTTGGTGGGGTGCACAGTGGGAGTGAGACTGGACTTTTGGATTGCATGTGAACCGGGTGAGGCCTGTGACTGCTGGCTTTCCCTCACTTCCCTGACAATCTGCATGACACAGTAAAGGCAGCCATAATCTTCCTAGGAACATAATTCTATTGACCCAGAAACCACACTGCTATCCCCGACAGCAGCCACAGCAAGACCTGCCCAAGGAGAGTCTGAGCTCAGACATGCCTAGCCCTACCCCCATCTAATGGTCCATTCCTACCCACCCTGGTAGCTGAAGACAAAGGACATATACTGTTGGGGGTTTTAGGGCCCTGCCCACCACCTGATCCTCTCTGTACTTCCACAGCTGATATACTCTTGAAACTGCTACCTCCTAGAAGGAGGCTAACCAGTACAAAAATAGTGCATTAAACAATGAAAGCTAAGAACCCTCATGGAGTCCATTTCACCCTCTTGCCAGTTCCACTGGAGCAGGTGCTGATATCCATGGCTGAGAGACCCACAGACAGTTTACATCACAGGACTCTGCAGACAACCCCCAGTACCAGCCTGTAGCCTGATAGACTTGCTGGGTGGCTAGATCCAGGAGAGAGATAACAATCACTATAGCTTGGCTCTCAGGAAGCCACATCCCTAGGAAAAGGGAGAGAGTACTACATCAAGGGAACACCCTGTGGGACAAAAAAGTCTGAACAACAGCCTTGAGCACTAGACCTTCCTTCTGACAGAGCCTACCCCAATGAGAAGGAACCAGAAAACCAACTCTGATAATATAACCAAGCAAGGTTCGGATGCCCCCAGAAAATCACACCAGCTCACCAGCAATGGATCCAAACCAAGAAAAAATCCCGGATTTACCTGAAAAAGAATTCAGAAGGTCAGTTATTAAGCTCATCAGGGAGGCTTCAGAGAAAGGCAGGCCCAATTTAAGGAAGTCAAAAAAATGACTAAAGAAATGAGGGGAGAAATTTTCAATGAAATAAATAGCATAAATAAACAATTTAAAAACTTCAGGAAACAATGGACACACTTATAGAAATGCAAAACGTCTGGAAAGTCTCAGCAATAGAAACAAAGAAGCAGAAGAAAGAAATTCAGAGCTCGAAGACAAGGTTTTCAAATTAACCCAATTCAACAAAGACAAAGATAAAAGAACAAAAAAAATGAACAAAGCCTCCAAGAAGTCTGGGATTACGTTAAACGACCATACCTAAGAATAATTTGTGTTCCTGAGGAAGAAGAGAAACCTAAAAGTTTGGAAAACATATTTGGGGGAATAATCGAGAAAAACTTCCTCAGCCTTGCTAGAGACCTAGACAGAAGCTCAAAGAACCCCTGGGAAATTCACTGCAAAAAGAAAATCACCTAGGCACACAGTCTTCAGGTTATCTAAAGTTCAGACAAAGGGAAGACTCTTAAGAGCTGTGAGGCAAAAGCACCCGGTAACCTATAAAGGAAACCTATTAGATTAACAGTAGATTCCTCAGCAGAAACCCTACAAGCTAGAAGGGATTACAGCCCTATCTTCAGCCTCTTTAAACAAAAGAATTATTGCCAAGAATTTTGTATCCAGTGAAACTAAGCTGGATAAATGAAGGAAAGATACAATCTTTTTTAGACAAACAAATGCTGAGAGAATCCACCACTACCAAGCCAGCACTACAAGAACTGCTAAAAGGAGCTCTAAATCTTGAAATAAATTCTGGAAACATGTCAGAACAGAACCTCTTTAAAGAATAAATCTCACAGGACCTATGAAACAAAAATACAATTGAAAAAAGAAAGATATACAGGCAACAAACAGCATGATGAATGGAATGATCTCAATACTAACATTGAATGTAAATGGCCTAAATGCTCCACTTAAAAGATACTGAATTGCAGAATGGATAAGAATTCACCAACCAACTATCTGCTGCCTTCAAGAGACTCACCTATCACATAAGGACTTACAGAAACTTAAGGTAATGGGGTGGAAAAAGACATTCAATGCAAATGAACACCAAAAGCAAACAGGAGTAGCTATTCTTACATCAGACAAAACTTTAAAGCAACAGCAGTTTTAAAAAAGACAAAAAGGGACATTATATAATGATAAAAGTCCTTGCACAACAGGAAAATATTCCAATCCTAAATATATATGCAACTAACACTGGAGCTACCAAATTTATAAAATAATTACTAATAGACCTAAGAATTGAGATAGACAGCAACATAATAATAGTGAGGGACTTCAATACTGATGGCACTAGACAGGTCATCAAGACAGCAAGTCAACAAAGAAACAATGGATTTAAACTATATCCTGGGCCAGCTGTGGTGGCTCATGCCTGTAATCCCAGCACTTTGGAAAGCAGACGCAAGCGGATCACCTGAGGTCAGGAGTTCAAGACCAGCCTGGCTAACATGGTGAAACCCCATCACTACTAAAAATGCAAAAATTAGTGGGATGTGGTGGCAGGCACCTGTAATCCCGGCTACTCAGGAAGCTGAGGCAGGAGAATGGCTTGAACCTGGGAGGCAGAGATTGTGGTGAGCTGAGGTTGCACCACTGCACTCCAGCATGAGCAACAGAGTGAGAATCCATCTCGAAACAAACAAACAAACACCTATACCCTGAAACAAATGGATTTAACAGATATTGATATTTACAGAACATTCTACCTAACAACTGCAGAATATACATTTTATTCATCAGTGAAAGGAACTTTCTCCAAGATAGACAATATGATAGGCTACAAAACAAGCCTCAATAAATTTAAGAAAATTGAAATTATATCAAGCACTCTCTCAGACCACAGTGGAATAAAATTGGAAATCAACTCCAAAAGGAACCTTCAATACCATGCAAATACATGGATATTAAATAACCTGCTCCTCAGTGATCATTGGGTCATAAAATCATGATGGAAATTTAAAAATTTTTCAAACTGAATGACAATAGTTACACAACTGAACAAAACCTCTGGGATACACTAAAGGTGATGTGAAAAGGAAAGTTCATAGTCCTAAAGGCCTACGTCAAAAAGTCTGGAAGAGCACAAACAATCTAAGGTCACACCTCAATGAACTAGAGGAACAAGAAGAAATGAAACCCAAATCCAGCAGAAGAAAAGAAATAACACCACAGCAGAACAAAATGAAATTGAAACAAACAAACAAAAAAAGATAAATGAAACAAAAAGCTGATTTTTTGAGAAGATAAATAAAATTGATAGACTATTAGCAAGATTGACCAAGAGAAGAGAAAATCCAAATAAGCTCAATTAGAAACAAAATGGGAGATATTACATCTGACACCACAGAAATACAAAGGATCATTCAAGGCTACTATGAACACCTTTACATACATAAACTAGAAAACTTAGAGGAGATGGATAAATTCCTGGAGAGATACAACCCTCCTAGCTTAAATCAGGAAGAATTAGATACCCTGAACAGACCAATAACAAGCAGTGAGATTGAAATGGTAATAAAAAAATTGCCAACAACAAAAAAGTCCAGGACCAGAAGAATTCACAGCAGAATTCTACCAGACATTCAAAGAAGAATTGCTACCATTCCTATTGACACTATTCCACAAGATAGAGAAAGAGGGAATCCTCCCTAAATCATTCTATGAAGCCAGTATCACCCTAATACCAAAACCAGGAAGGACATAACCAAAAAAGAAAACTACAGACCAATATCCCTGATGAACCTAGATGCAAAAATTCTTAATACCAGCTAACCAAATCTAACAACATATTGAAAAGATAATCCACTATGATCAAGTGGGTTTCATACCAGGGATGCAGCGATAGTATAACATACACAAGTCAATAAATGTAATAAACCACATAAATAGAATTAAAAACAAAAATTACATGATAATCTCAATAGATGCATAAAAAGCATTCAACAAAATCCAGCATTCCTTTAAAACTCTGAGCAAAATTGGCATACAAGGGACATACCTCAATGTAATAAAAGTCATCTATAACAGACCCACAGCCAACATTATATTGAATGGGGAAAAGGTGAAAGCATTCCCTATGAGAACTGGAACAAAACAAAGATGCCCACTCTGACCAGTTCTCTTCAACATAGTACTGGAAGTTCTAGCCAGAGGAATCAGACAAGAGAAAGAAAGAAAGGGCATCCAAATTGGTAAGGAGGAAGTCAAATTGTTGCTGTTTGCTGATGATATGATTGTTTATCTAGAAAGGTCTAAAGACTCCTCCAGAAAGCTCCTAGAACTGATAAAATAATTCAGCAAAGTTACCTGACACAAAATTAATGTACACAAATCAGTAGCTCTTCTATACACCAGCAGTGACCAAACTGAGAATCAAATCAAGAACTCAACCCCCTTTACAATAGCTGCCAAAAATAAATAAAATAAAATAAAATAAAATAAAATAAAATAAAATGTTTAGGAATATACCTAACCAAGGAGGTAAAAGACCTCTACAAGGAAAACTACAAAACATTGCTGAAGGAAATCATAGACAACACAAATGGAAACACATTACTTGCGCATAGATGGGCAAAATCAATATTGTGAAAATGACAATAGTGCCAAAAATAATCTACAAATTCAGTGTAATTCCCAACAAAATACCACCATAATTCTTCACAGAACTAGAAAAAAAATCCTAAAATTCATATGGAACAAAAAAGGAGCTCGCATTGCCAAAGCAAGACTAAGCAAAAAGAACAAATCTGGAGGCATCACATTATCTGGCTTCAAACTATACTATAAGCCCATAGTCATCAAAACAGCATGGTTCTGGTATAAAAATAGGCACATAGACTAATGGAACAGAATGGAGAACCCAGAAATAAAGCCAAATACTTGTAGCCAACTGACCTTCAACAAAGCAAACACAAACATAGAGTGGGGAAAGGACACTCTATTCAACAAATGGTGCTGTGATAATTAGCTAGCCACATGTAGAAGAATGAAACTGGATCCTAATCTCTCACCGTATACAAAAATTAACTCAAGATGGATCAAGGACTGAAACTACAAAAATTCTAGAAGATAACATTGGAAAAACTCTTTTGTACATTGGCTTGGGCAAGGATTTCATGACCAAGAACTCAAAAGCAAATGCAATGGAAACAAATATCTAGCACTTAAAGAGCTCTTGCACGACAAAAGGAACAGTCAGCAGAGTAAACAGACAATCCACAGAGTGGGAGAAAATCTTCACATTCTATATATCTGACAAAGGACTAATATCCAGAATCCACAATGAAGTCAAACAAATTGGAAAGAAAAAAACAATCTCATCAAAATGTGGGCTAAGGACATGAATAGACAATTCTCAAAAGAAGATATACAAAGGCCAACAAACATGAAAAAATGCTTAACATCACTAATGATCAGGGAAATGCAAATCAGAACCACAATGCACTGCAAGAATGGCCATAATGAAAAGATAATAAAATAATAGATGTTGGTGTGGATGCAGTGAAGAGGGAACATCTCTGTACTGCTGGTGGGAATGTAAACTAGTACAACCACTATGGAAAACAGTGCGGAGATTTTTTTTTAAAGAACTGAAAGTAAAACTAGCATTTGATCCAGCCATTCCACTATTGGGTATCTATCCAGAGGAAAAGAAGTCATCATATGAAAAAGATACCTGTGCATGCATGTTTATAGCAGCACAATTCATAATTTTAAAAACGTGGAACCAACCCAAATGCTCATCAATCAATGAGTGGATAAATAAATCGTGGTATATATATACAATGAAATACTACTCAGCCATAAAAGGGAATTAATTAATGGCATTCACGGCGACCTGGATAAGATTGGACACTATTATTCTAAGTGAAGTCTCAGGAATGGAAAACCAAACATTGTATGTTCTCACTCATAAGTGGGAGCTAAGCTATGAAAATGCAAAGGCATAAGAATAACACAATGGACGTTGGGGACTCGGGGAATGGGTGGGAAAGGGGTGAAGGCTAAAAGACTACAAATTGTGTGCAGTGTATACTGCTTAGGTGATGGGTGCACCAAAATCTCATAATCAGCACTAAAGAACTTACTCATGTAACCAAACACCACCTTTTCCCCAATAACCTATGGAAAAAAAAAAATTTAAATCAATTGGGAGAACAGTGAAGAGTTGGGTGTGTCTGGTGCATGGGTGAATTCATCAGGGGTTAAGGCTGGTGAGATAATCTGTAGCCAGATCTTAGAGGACTTTGGGAACTTGGGATTTTACTGTTGATGATAGTGTGTGAGCTGGGAGTGCCGTGATCTGAACTGTGCCTTAGGACAGTTATTCTGTCAGTCAATGTGCAAGGACTGAAGAACAAGGGCAGGGGAGTGATTGACAGGAGTTTTAGCAGCCTTCAGTCCATGATTTGCCTACTTCACATGTCTCCATAGTGCTTTAAAAAACTAGAACTCAAAATGTGTCTCTTTAGTATGTAAAAGTATAATTATGTCCTGGGCTGTACTAGAGTTTTAGGGCCTAGAATTTGATGACTTTGTTTAAATGTCAATGGGTATAGGGGAGGATGCTGCTAGAGGGGAGTGTATAACTTCCTATTTCCCAGACATCATTTCAAGCTTATGGGTAAGGACTATGGATAATTTAGTTTGCAGGTCTCCTAACAAAGGAAATTGCTATCCAGAAATTAAATGAAGATATAAAAGCAGCTTTCTAATTATCACACTTGGCAGCCTAGCTATAGAATATGACTCATTTGATTTAAAATATTAATTCACTTAATGTAAAATCCATTGTGGTTAAAAATACAAAAAGAGGGGTTCTAGTAGAAGATTGAGATTTCAAGTACTACACTAAGAGCAGAAATTTAACTACCTTTGTGTTTTCCAATAAAATGAAACTTTTAATCCCATAATAATGGTTTTTCTGTTCATTTAACTTTAAATATTTTCCATGCCATGGATATGGATCACTTTTATATCCCTTTGGGTTCCCAGTCCTCTTACAGAGGCCAGAAATAAGCAGATGATAAAGGTTAGTTTTCAATGCCTTTTGAGTGGAATCTAAAGTGTCTCCTCCCAATATTATGGAGAGATTTGAGGGAATACTTTTCCTGTATCATCCACCAATGGTCATGATCACTCAGGACCTCTAGGCCTTATCCTGGTCACTACATCATATAATATGATAAAAACAACAGTTATACAGGAAAACTGCTCTTGATGGCTGAAGTCGTGGCTACCAATGACACTGAATTTCCTTCAAGGTATAGGATGCAGTTAAAAGCCCCATTCACTGGTCATTATGTCCTTATGACGTGTGTGTGTGTGTGTGTGTGTGTGTGTGTGTGGTGTGTAATTATATAGTATTAAATCCATTAAGTACTGTCAAAAGCTTAGACATATAAGCTTTTAAATGTTTCATAACTAATGTATTAGCTACTGCTAAGTAATGAATTACTCTACCACTTAGAAGTTTCTAACAGCAGTAATTTATTATTGATCACAAGTCAAATGGTCAGCTCGGTGGTTTTGCAGATTTGAGCTGGGCATGGCAGGGCTCTCTTATGGGTCTGTAGTAAACTGTGAGTTTGCTAGGTGGCTTTAGTGATCTTACTTAGTTGGGTTCTCTCACAAATACGAGGCCTCAGCCTGAGACATCTGTGCCAATTTGACTCCCCAAACAATGTCATATTCTAAGAAGCTAGGTCAAGAAAGTTCTAATGGCAAAGGTAGAGGAGGAAAAGAGCATACAAGCCCACAATATCTCTTTAGACTTAGATTTGGAAAAGACACATTATTCTTTCTGCACATTCTACTAGGCAAAGCAATTTAAAGGATAATCCACACTCAAGGAGAAAACAGACCACCCTTCAGGAAGGGAGGAGTTGCAAAAGCACATTGCAAAGGATGTGCATACAGCACAGGTGGAAGGAATTGGTGTAATTCCTGCAATTAATCTACCACATCTAATCAAGAAAATTATGAAATCAAAGATAACAAATGTTTATAAATGTCTACCAATCAAATATCCTGTCCACTTTAGTACTACTACATTAAATATTAATAAAGCTTTCTTTGCATTTGAAACTATCTCATGAGTTAGATATTTTCAAAGTACAAGAATTTCTGGAAATAGATGATGCTTGTGAATTATAGTGTGGTTGCCATGAGAATATATCTTGTAAACTCTCATCTACAGTCAGTGTAGTTAACCAAAGCCTTCAGCTGCTGTGATTTGAAAGCATTTGCATTGAAGCCATGGATTGCTCCCAATCAATGACTGAGCAAGAGAGAGAAAAGCAAACCTGTTTCTGGAAGATATGGCTGACTTTGTCTCAGGAACTCCCTAACAGCTTTGCCAAAATTTCCTTCCTCCATATCATAGTCTAGGAGGTTTCCACCCCCTTTCTCTCCCTCTCTTTTTCAGAGTCAGCCTTGCATCATGACCAGATGCCTCTCACCCTCTCCAGGTGACTGCTGCTTCCCTCCCTCTTTCATTTTTCTTCACATAGGTGTTTTCCCTAATAAATTCCTTGCCCACTTAATCCTGTCTTGGTATCCACAATGGACTTCTCAGAGAACTTTCACTAAGGAACATCATAAATTCAGGAAATTGTAACAAAGACTCGCAAGTTTTCTTCACAGGTCTATGGAGAGATAGACATAGACATACCCATCTCTGTATGTGTCTCTGTCATTATATCTATCTGCTTATATCTATCTGTATCTGGAATGGTAGGGTGTGTAAAATATATGTATGTTTCATGTTCTGTTGGGTGTAATTTCTAAAAAAGAGTTATTAACATCTGTAAAGTCTGTATTATTCAGTTTTCACACTGCTATAAAAAACTACCTGAGACTAGGTAATTTATAAAGAAAAGAGGTTTAATTGACTTACAGTTTCACATGGCTGGCTAGGGAGGCCTCAGGAAACTTAGAATCATGGTGGAAAGTGAGAGAGAAGCAAGGCACATCTTACGTGGCAGCAGGAGTAGAGAGAGAGGTGTAGGGGGAAATGCCAAACACTTTTAAACCATCGGATACCATGAGAACTCACTATCAGAAGGGCATGGGGAAAACTACCCCCATGATCCAATCATCTCCCAGCAGGTCCCTCCCTTGACATGTGGGGATTACAATTTGAGATGAGATTAGGGTGGGGACACAGAGCCAAACCATATCAAGGTCTTAAAATGATCTGACTGTGCACACTGGGAAGAATGAAGTAATGTCAATCATTTACTAAATTCCTACCATTTTCTTGACTCACTTCTATATGTAAAGTATCCAGAAACTAGTATATGCCTATTTTTCTTTCTTATAATGATTTTCCAACACTTTAGAACAGTTAGGCTTTTCTTTTTCCTGTGATTTGTACACTGGGTGCTTCTGTTATTTTTATTGTCTTTCTGCTATCACTCATGTACTGATGTGACAGCTGTGTAATTCACCAAACTGTTGGCAGGCCTTAACAATCCAATAAAGCAATACTGCCTAATTGGTCCTGGTCATAAAACCTTTAGGGAGACTGTTGGAAAACTAGCTGTGATTGACTGGAATGAGAGAAAATATTCAACCTGTTGAACATTGGCTAAGGCTATTTGTAATAATAAATGTGTGTGTGTATAAATTTGAATGTATGTGTGTATATCCAGACACATATTTATATTATGTACACATGCCTCTGTTAAATTCTGAATATTTCAACAACTTTTTTTTTAACACAGGGTCCTTGACTGGGTAATAGTGGTCCTCTTTAGACATTGCTAATTTCATTGCACAAAGAGAATGAAAGTTGTCTTTATGTGAAAAGTGGAAAAAAAAGATCCTGAGAGTTCTTTAAATTGGAATGTTTTGGTAAAAGTTTTATTGAGATATAATTTATATACCAGGCAATTCACTCATTTAAACTGTGTAGTTTTATGGCTCTTAATACATTTATAGAGTTGTGCACCCATCACAATTAATTTTAGAACATTTTCCTCAGCTCAAAGAGAAACATCAAATCCATTAGCTGTCACCCCTTTTCCCTATAAATCCATCCCCATAGCATTAAGTGACCACTAATCTACTATGGATCTGCTTATTCTGAACATTTCATAAAAGTGAAATCATTACAGTATTTACAATATTTATTCCATTGCAATTGGCTTCTTCACTTAATGTTCTCAAGATTCATCCTGTTGTAGCATGTATCAATACTTTCTTATTATTGCTGAATGATATTTCATTGTATGGATATACCACATTTCATTTATCCTTTCATTGATGAACATTTGTGTTATTTCTACTTTTTGGCTATTATGAATAATGCTTCCCTGAATATTCATGTATAATTTTTTGTGTGCAGACAGAGCTTTTCATTTTCTTAGGTATATACTCAGTGGAATTCCTGAATCAGGTTGTAATTCTATGTTTAACTCTTACAGAAAATGCTAGACTATTTTGTAAAGTGACTGCACCGTTTTACATTCCTACTATCAGTGTGTGAGGTTCCAGTTTCTCCACATTCACATTAACACTTTTATTATCTTTTTCATTCTATTAATCTTAGTGAGTGTAAAGTGGTATCTTATTGTGCTTTTGATTTGCATTTCCCTGATGAAAAATACCTTAGTCTGTTTAGGCTACTGTAACAAAATGCTACAGGATGGGTAATTTATAATCAACAGAAACTTATTTCTCATAGTTCTGGAGTCTGGGAATTCCAATATCAAGGTTCTGGCAGATTTGATGTGTGGTGAGAGCTTGCTCTCTGCTTCCAAGATGCATCCTCACCTGGCAGAAGGAGGAAAAGGGCCAAAAACGCTTCCTCACGTCCTTTTATAAGGCCACTTACCTCATTCATGAAGACAGTGTTCTCATGATCTAACCACCTTCTAAAGGTCTCATTTTCTGATATGGTTTGGCTGTGTCCCCATCCAAATCTCATCTTGAATTTATTTCCCATAATTCCCATGTGTTGTGGAGGGGCCCGGTAGGAGATAACTGAATCATGGGGGCAGCTTCCCCCATACTGTTCTCATGGTAGTGAATAAGTCTCACAAGATCTGATAGTTTTATAAGGGGTTTTCCCTTTCTCTTGGCTCTCATTCTCTCTTGCCTGACACCATATAAGACATGCCTTTCACTTTCCGCCATAATTGTGAGGCCTCCCCAGTATGTGGAACCGTGAGTTCATTAAACCTCTTTTTCTTTATAAATTACCCAGTCTCGGATATGTCTTTATTAGCAGTGTGAGGACAGATTAATACACGTCCTAATATGATTGCATTGGAGATTAAGTTTCAACATGAAGTTTGGAGAGACACTGCATTCAAACCAAAGCAGATAACAATGTTGAACATTTTTTCATATACTTACTAGCCATTTGCATATATTCTTTGGAGAAATACATTCAGATCCTTTGCCAATTTTAAAAATTGTATTATTTGACATTTTATCATTGAGTTTTAATTGTTCTTTTTATAGTGCAAACACATCACTTTCTTGATGATATTCTTTGAAGCACAAAGATTTTTAATTCTGATGAGAATGAATTCATCTATTTTATGCTTGTATTTTTGTTATGAAACTGCAGCTTTTCAGAGGACCAATCCACATATTTCATTCACATGGGAAATGGGTAGGTTTTCTCACACTTAGCAGTGCCATTATACATAGTAGCTCCCTGGCATGGTGTGTTAAGAATTCTGGAGACTATTCCAGACTTACTGGGAAGCAGAGTAATGTTTTTTCAAGGAAGAGGAACTGATTGTGTTATGTACCCTTTAGCTTATGTTCACATGAGTGTTGATTTGTAAATAATAATAATAATAAGCTGGGTGTGGCAGCTAATATCTGTAATTCTAGCACTTTGGGAGGCTATGGAGGGAGGATTGCTTGTGCCCAAAAATTTGAGACCAGTCTAAGCAACATAGCAAGACCTCAATCGCTATAAAAAATGTTTTTAAAAAATCTGGGCATGGTAACACATGCCTGTGGTCCTAACTACTCAGGAGACTGAAGTGGAAGGATTGTTTGAGCCTGGAATTTCAAGGCTGCCATGAGCCATGATCATACCACTGCACTCCAGCCTGGGTCACAGACATTGTCTTAAAAATAAATAAAAATAATTGTAAAATTAATAATTATAAGTATAAATAATAATATTTTCCCTGAATTGCCAAGAAGAAAAATAATGGCATGTAGTTTGAACAGAGTTTTGATGAGGAGAAAAATGAATCTGGTGGACTTTCTCCCTTTATTTTTTCTTTTCAGTCCTGCCTTCTGCTTAATTGTATTTATTCATTTACTCAGAAAATATTTATAAGGGTGTTCCAGACACCCATGATGTATTAAACAAGATAAACATGAGCCCACATGTAGCATACATTAATCAATGATTAATTTTTTTTAATCTCCACTTCTCTTGCACTTTTGGCCTTCTGCCTTTCATTGTCCTTGACCCCTGGATGCCAAACAGTGCTTCTAGAATGAAGATCTTAAAGCTGCGTGATCATACTCCCATGCATTGACCCAAACTTATTACTAGGCAAGAAGGCAAAACCTACCACTCCTGACCAGCATCTGATAAAGATAAAATAGAAGTTGAGTATGGTGAACAACAATGCCCCAAGGTATTTTCTCAGACTAAATGGAGTACAAGTAGAGAATCCAAATGCTAAGAGTTAGTTATCAGACAATAGTTTCAACCCATCACAGACTCTGGTTTGTCGAAACCATGATTGCAGCTATTCTCAAACTCATTCTAACCTTGAAACAGAGCAAAAGAGACTAAGTATGGGCAAATGTTGAATGAGTGCTTTCCGAAGCTCTTTCCAGATTTATACAAGTTAATATCTGATAATTTTTTAAATGGAATTTTAAAATGACCAAATAAAAGTAAAATTGCCTCATGACAAATCTTATCTTTCAAAATCCTTTTTATGAACTTACAATCAATAAATACTAGTGTTTTCAAGAACTAAGATAACCTGTTTACCTTATTGGATAAAACTATTTGTGTTCAAATCAGAACATACATCTAGACTAGATCTATTTCTAAAAATATCTGACCTCATAAGACTGTGAGACATGACCTTATGCAAGTAACCAAATCAAGTAATTTTAGAAATTTCTAACTCAGTCTGAAGTTTGATAATGAATATTGCATTTAAACTTTTTCTGTACTTAAAATATTCCAGACTTTAATTCATAACTCATTAATAAACCATTTCTTTTTAGCAATGGATTTCAGCACTATCTACATTTTACTAAATCATCAAATAGAAAGTAAAAATTCACCCAATTACCTGGAAATTTTCCTTCTTTCTTTTTTTAAAGTCATTTTGATATGCTATCACACATGGAGATTAACCACAGATTTTCCTTTGAATGAAAACATTTAGATTGTGATGATTCTACCTTAGTAGCTCTTATACAACTATACCAATTTTTTTATTTTTATTTTTTTTCTTTCTACTGGAGATAATAAGATGAGACATAGTTGAACGTTTCATTTTAAATTGTCTAGGTAGCCACAAACTAATAGGCAGATACATAGATACTTGATAGCTTCTATTTGTAATTTACACTTTTACCTACAGGCAGAAAGCTGTACTAGAAAATTGGAGAAGGAAAAGAAGCATTTTTTTCAGCTACTCTTATCATCAGACTAATAGAGAGCTTTTCCCCCTTGTAATGTACTTTCCAGTATTATATCTGATCCCTCCAGGATTCTATTTGACATATGGAATTAAAAATAAGGTAATAACAAGCCTAGTGCTTGGGAAGATTGTTTCTTTTCATTTCTTGCTATTTCATGAGAACATTGAGAATATGTTTTTGATCAAGAGCCAGAGTTATATTTCCTATATTTGTATATGTATCTGAGCCTAATAGCCCCTGAATAGCTCATTTGGCAAATTCATATGCATGCAGAAGTGCATGAGGCTTCAGAGGAAATGAACTCACTGTATCTATTTTTTAAAAAAGACGATAAAACACTATCAGAATTTGTCATCCTGGCTTGGATTTTCTTAGTTATTGTTGCAAGTAAAACTCAGCCTTCGTCACAATTAAGCATACAACGTGAAGTATTTTTCTAACATTTAATTGACCTAAACACAATTTTGTTGTTAGTGGTGATTGGCAAAAAAATGGGGAGGGCAATAGCCTAGGTTTTCAACATCAAAAGGAATTTTCAGGAGTTTAAATTGGTGCCAGGTAAACCACAGAAAAATATTAATAGTTCATTGAAAATTTTGGATTGATTTTTTTTTGGTTTGATGACTAGTTTATAAATTCCCGATAAACCTTTGTTTAATAAATGCTACTTGGTATCAAGTAAAAAAACAAAAAACTGTCATTAGGATTCCAACACCTGGATTCTAGATCTAGTTCAACCATGAATTAGCAAGTCAGGAATGTTTTCGGGGCCTGAGACTTCAAATCTATAAATTGAAGGGTGAGAAATAAAAGAAGTAAGATTAAGGGATCTATCAAATTCCTCTAGCTGGAAATTTCTACATTAGCATACTTTTTTTTTCTAAAATTGCCTTTATCATGTTATTTCTTTCTTCTAGCTTCCTATATTTATTAGGATATTTCTGAGTTATGCTGAGATTGTTTTAAATTTTCATTTCAATGTATTAATTTTTACAAGGAAATTAACAAATATAATTTTATTGTAAAGTAACTATTATAACTATAAATCACAACTATACTTCTCTTTTAAATTCTCTACCCTTAACGTGTCTTGGGGGTTCCTCTTTCTGCCGAGGACATTTGACTACGGATAAAACGTTTTAAATTGATAAACCCTGACTAGAAAATGGAGAAGTGACCAGAGACATTCAGGTGGGTCACACTGTCAAAAAAAAAAAAGGAATCCATTTGTCCTGTCAATTGATGACCCTTGGGCTTTTGCAAGACTGGGTTTAGAGTCAGGTGTGATACTATTGATACACTATCAGTTCCCCTCATCTGTACCTCCCCCCGCACCGTCCCCCAACATGCGCTGAGAGCAAGGCCATTGAGCAAAGGTGAATCTTTGGAAATGAAGAGAGAGGCTTGGATTATTTACCAAAATGACATTCTCAGCTTCTAAAACACTGACAGCTGGGTGATTTAGCTTCCGCTTTGGAATTGTTGCCTTCCCTCTCAATGGTCTCTCATCATTCTCCTCCAGCTTTCTCTCCCTAGCACAGATGGTAGTTCCAAAGATGTTCACCTAAGGAAAGAACCCTGGTGCTGTAAAAATAAACAAGACTGTTTCCCCTCTGGGTTTCTTTCACTAATACAACTATTTCCGCTGTCATGTCCTGTTTTTAAAAGGTGAAGAACAGTCAAGCGAATAGTGATGATAGAAAAAGTCAATGAATAAGTAATATTGTGAATATAAAAGTTTTTATGTGCCAGAGATGATAACTTTTCTTCTTGCTTTTAAATACAAGTTTAACTTTTCAATTTTAAGACTTTCTTCTTTGAAACATACCCACACACCCACACACCCTCCCACACACTCACACATTATTTAAAAGACATCTTTAGGACTGAAAGCACTTTATTTTAAATCTATTGACATTATTTTTCTCAAAGAAAGTTAATAATACTCAATACATTTTTTCTTTTGTGCTTGTTTTTAACTTTACTTATTTATCATGATTATCAGTGAATCATAGAGAATACGAAGCAGTCCCCTAAATGTACGATAAAGAGTAAACATTATTGGTAGGTTTTTATGTCCCTTCACAAAGATTACAGATTTCAGAGGTATTTTGTAGTGTAGTTTAAAATAATATTTTGTGGTGTACTTAAAATAATGAAGGGACAATTAAAAACAAACACACAAATAAAATTATTGCAGGATTGATAGGGCCTAGTTCTGTTTCTTCCACACATTTATTTTACAGAGAATGGGAGAAGAAATTGGAACATTTGTGTTATCATGACACGTGGAGGAGGCTCCAATAGGGAGGTTAGGATCAAGGGACCACCATCATGTTCAGAGTTTCAGGGTGCATGAATAGTAGGGAGAATTCAACAGTAAGGATAGAACAAAGGACCCCCTCTTGGCTAAAGGTAGTTAATTTGACTAATATGCCTAATCCAAGAACCATTACTAATAACGAAAAAACCTTTTTTTTAAAAAAATCACATCTATTCTTTTATATTTGAAGAAGTTTTAAATTTTTATTTATTTTCCTCATGGTTGCTGGGAAATAGAGTGTATAGTAGAAATAAGATCTTTTAGACTGAGATGAAAGCTGCATTCTAGTTGTGTATCTAAGGAATTTTAAGCATGTCATTTTTTACTTCTCTGTGTCTTATTTTCTGGAATTATGAAACTAGATGAAAATACTTGTGTTGCTTACTTCACAGAGATGATGTGCAATAATGGATGTCAAATTCATTTGTGAGTTACAAAATTCAATATACATGTGTGGTGTTATTAGTGCTGATTGGTTAGAACATCTTTATCTGTCTCCAGGTTGTAATATTTTAAGTCTCTTGAAGGACATAAAGCAAGATTGCTTTTAATCACAGCATCAATACAATTCATAATGACAATTTTTCCATAATGCTGTGGTGAGAATTGTACATAAAGCTATTGGAAACTTCACAGGGCCCTAGAGGTTTAGCATTAGTAAGAGATCATTTGACTCAAGATTCTCTGACTCATTAGATTTACTTTAAACTAGAGAATTGTAAGAAAACTAGATTTGGTCAAGAAAACTAGATTTCAGCCACTTTCCACTTCTAACATATTCCTATGATAATGGGAATGTTTACTTAGTTCTCTCCAGTCTTTATTTACCACTTGCAAGCATCCTGCTAATGTAGATAGCAAAATTAATTAGTGAATATGCCAGTTGAAAAAAATTGTGTATATGTATAGTCATTTCTTGATATCTGCATGGGGTGAGGCATGGTGGAAAGGATTAGTTCCAGGATGTGTGCAAATACCAATAAGCAAGTCCTTGATATAAAATGGTGTAGTATTTGCATACAACCTATATACATGTCCTCCCAAATACTTCATCATCTCTAGATTACTTATAATACCAAATACAATGTAAATGCCTATAAATGCTACAGAAATTATTATACTGCATTGGTTTTTATTTGTATTATTATTGTTTCCTTATATTTTTGATCCATTGTTGTTTGAATTCATGAATGTGGAATCTGTGAAAATGGAGGGCTGACTATATGCCTTCAAGAAAGGAAGAAGTAGTTTGATATGTTATATGTCATAATATCTGAGTTAAATTTCCATCCAAAGCCCTTTTGAAAGCATTGTTGTACTTGGTGATTGTATCTTTGAAGGACTTACCATATATTTTTTAAGGTATAGCCTTACTTGTTACTTAAGACCTTCAGAGAGCAAACCCACTGTGGAAGGAATGGAGGAAGGAAGAAAGGAAACTACTAATTTTTACTGAAACACTTCTATGCTCCAGGATGTTGCATATGATGGGGAATTTAGTCTTAACGCTGTGAGATAAAGTTTTCTTGTTCATGTTTTACAGATGAGAAAACTAATGTATAGAAAAATTAAATTAGTTGACAGGGCCATATCACTAATAGTGGCAGAGACAGTATTACAATGAAAGTTTATTAAAGCAGTATGCTTTTTATACATGCTGACGGGACTGATACATGTAATAGGCACCAGTTACAGATTACCTAACATGACTAATCTTTACACAGATCTGTTTATGAGTGAGAAAATGTTTTAAGTGCACTATGTATGTTAACTCATTTGATTCTCTCCACAACCCTATGTTTTAGATAGTATTACCAATCAGGTTTACTGATGAGGCAACAAAGCACAGACGAATCAAATAACTTGCAGAAGATTACTCAGCTAGAAAATATTGGGGCTGGAATTCAAATCCTTGTAGTGTGACTCAGAGTTCACATTCTGGTAAGATGCTTATCCTTCTATATGCTAATTTTTAATCTCCAGGGAAACTCTATAAAGTAAATCTTGTTGTCTCAATTTTTTCAAATGAGGAAGCCAAAGGCTCAGTAGCCTTTAAAGCTGGCATACAGTCCAGTTTTACTGTCTCCTGTCTGGAGGTGTTCCAATACATCTTTCAGCTGTATTGGGTATGAAGTGAGGGCTAGATAACACTAAATATTGGTCTGATTTTTTCCAGTGCAATTCTAAAAGAAAAGAAAATCTAGACTTGTTCATGCTTTATACTTCTAAGGCTTTTTATGAAATGGCAGAAAATTTGAGACAAACGCAGTAATATGATCATGCTGGTTATGAATGCAGGATTCAGACACAAACAGAACTGGGCTTTCTGTCTTGCTTTCTACCTATTGGTTGTTTATTCTTTGACAGTTACTTAAATTTTCTTAGCCTCTATTTGTTCAACAATAAATGAGAAATCATGGTAGTGTCTATGTCATAGGGTTTTGAGTGACATTTAAATGAGTAACTACTAATAAATTACTTTGCCTAGCACCCATACATTGCAATCATTTAACAACTTTCATTAAAAAGTGTAAAAAACTAAAATGGCCCTAAACTAGTCACATCTTATCAGTGCGCTGGTGTCAACTCAACCATGCACTTACTCACTCACTCACTTATTCAACATTTATTGTGCATTACTATGTTCCAGAATTTAGTTCTTCAAAGATAATGAGAATATAGACTCTGAACTTCAGCAATTCCTTATCCCCTAAGTAGAGCATTCCAAAAAGTGTGTACTTCACAACCCTAATTCTTCCAAATGTTCCACACAAAAGTGTTTTATGAACAAATAAATTTGGGCATGTTTCTGTATAGTGTCTGCTTATTGAAGATTCACAGCATGCATTGAATATAAAGGCTCTGAGAAGACTGGCGTTAGAATGATCTGTTAACTGTTTAACTTAACATTTTTCCAGCGCAACAAAGCTAAACAAATGGCATCTTTTCTGGAATGGGTCCACATGGTGGCTACTGATATGGGGAAGGAATTTTTCTCAATGTCCAACGATATAGGCCATAAAAATAGTAACAAAAAAAAAAGTAGTTCATGTTTATGTCCTAAAGATAGCTGTACACATTCACTGTCTTGTCTCAGGTTTATGTCAACTACTCTTGGTCACAACATAGTCCAAGGAGACCTTGATCCCCTTTGGGACAATCCATCCGGTTTTGCTGAAGTAATAACTGTGAGTGAGGGAACTCTAGAATGGTTGATAAGGGAGATGATAAATATCAATTTCAGCCTCAAAATGGTTTTTAATTGCATATTTTTGTATTGAGACTTTTCACAATTTGCATCTGATCACTTGCCTCTGTGATGGACTGCAGTAGAGCAGATCTTATTGGTATAAGGTGTGAACTTTATCAGGCATTTTGCATTTCCTGTTTCACATCTTCTCAATTCATCTTTTTATTCCAGGCTCTGCAATAACCAGCTGCATGAGGATGTAGCCATTAATACCTTGCCACATCTGCACCATGAATCTGTTTCTTGCTGCTCCAGTACTTGTCTGCTACTGTGTCAGACACTTGTAGTAGCTCACTCAGCCAATCTAATGCATGCATATTTGAAATTGCAATGAATTTAACACCCTCAGGTGTTAAACTATCAACTGAGAAAGGAGAATTCATGTATAAATATGACTCTCTTTCATGTCATGGTTGAAAAATTCTGAGGATATTCTACACCTTTTTTTAAGAGGGACTGGGGACTAAGCACAGTGATAAACAGTTCATTAATGTACCCTCAAGTTGGCTTTCCTTCCTTACCTGGTTCCACTCTTAGTCTCTTCTTAATTTCCTGAAATACTTTTTAAAATAAGCTGTTTAACCAGGTGCAGTGGCATGCCTATAATCCCAGTGCTTTGGGGGTCAAGGCAAGAGGATAGCTTGAGGCCAGGAGTTCAAGGTTACAGTGAGCTGTGATCATGCTATTGCACTCCACTCCAGCTTGGAGGGCAGAGCAAGAGCCTGTCTAAATAAATAAATATAAAATAAAGTAAATTATCTGCATGCAAGTCTGCTTAATGGGGTAAACTAAGGTAAAACATAGGTTTATTTGGTGTATGAGAAATGTGCAAGTGCAATGCAATGAAGAAATAAATGAGGCTAGATTAACCAAATATAAATACTGTGTTAGTTCATTCTCACACTGCTGTGAAGACATACCTGAGACTGGGTAATTTATGACGGAGAGAGGTTTAATTGACTCACATTTCTGCAGGCTGTATAGGAAGCATGGCTAGGAGCCCTCAGGAAACATAATTACGGCAGAAGGTGAAGGGCAAGAAAGCACATCTTATCACGGAAAAAGAGGAGAGAGGGACAGAGAGTGAAAGAGGACATGCTACATGCTTTTAAACAACCAGATCTTGTAGGCCGGGTGTGGTGGCTCATGCCTGTAATCCTGGCACTTTGGGAGGCCTTGTGGATCACGAGGTCAAGAGATCAATACCATCCTGGCCAACATGGTGAAACTCCATCTCTACTAAAAATACAAAGATTAGCTGGGCATGGTGGTGTGCACCTGTAGTCCCAGCTACTCGGGAGGCTGAGGCAGGAGAATCACTTGAACTCGGGAGGTGGAGCTTGCAGTGAGCCAAGATTGCACCACTGCACTCCAGCCTGGTGACAGAGCGAGACTCTGTCTCAAAACAACAACAATAACCAAAAAGCAAAAAACCAACCAGATCTTGTGAAACCTCCATCATAAGAACAGCAAGGGAGGAGTCTGCCCCCATGATTCAATCACCTCCCACCAGGCCCTCTTTCAACATGTGGGGATTACAATTCAACATGAGATTTGAGTGGGGACACAGAGCCAAACCATATCACTTATGTATGTAAAAAACTTGATCCCACACAGAAAACCAATTTTATTTGGATTATATTGCTAAATAAGAATGGTGGAACAATAACTATTTTAGAAAATAAGGTAGTATCTAAGAAGTTGGGATAGGTAATTTCTCTTTTTTTTTCACTCCCTTTTTTTTTTTTTTTGAGACAGAGTCTCGCTCTGTCGCCCAGGCTGGAGTGCAGTGGCGCAATCTCGGCTCTCTGCAAGCTCCGTCTCCCGGTTTCACGCCATTCTCCTGCCTCAGCCTCCTGAGGAGCTGGGATTACAAGCGCCCACCACCACGCCCAGCTAATTTTTTATATTTTTAGTAGAGACAGGGTTTCACCGTGTTAGCCAGGATGATCTTGATCTCCTAACCTCGTGATCCGCCCACCTCAGCCTCCCAAAGTGCTGGGATTACAGGTGTGAGTCACTGTGCCAGACGGGATAGGTAATTTCTTAATAGAACACAAAAAGCACTGAAACAAGAAGATGAATACTGTTCATGGGGCTTCATTTACCTTCTCCTTGATTTATTCAAAAACAATAAAGAGAATGAAAGTCACAGAATTTGAGAAAATACTTGTAATGCATATACCTGAGAAGAAACCTATAACCAGACTATATAAAGAACTCCTGGTTGGGCGCGGTGGCTCATGCCTGTAATTCTAGCACTTTGGGAGGCCGAGGTGGGTGGATCACCCGAGGTCAGGAGTTTGAGACCAGGCTGGCCAACATGGCGAGACCCCATCTCTACTGAAAATACAAAAATTAGCCTGGCATGGTGGTGCATGCCTGTAATCCCAACTACTCGGGAGGCTGAGGCACTAGAATCACTTGAACCTGGGAGGCAGAGGTTGTGGTGAGCCAAAATTGTGCCATTGCACTCCAGCCTGGGTGACAGAGCAAGACTGTCTTAAATAAAAATAAATGAATAAAGAACTCCTACAAACTAATAAAAGAAAGACAGACAGCTCAAATTTTTAAATGGACAAAGACTTATATAGGCACTTTACAACCAGGTTGGGCTTTGAGTCCTATTAAACTGCAAATATGCTTAAAACTGTTACACTTTTATAAATAATTAATTTCTTAGCGTGAATAATTGTAAACAAGTATAGGGGGCATTACAGGAGTTCAGCTAAGAAATGCGCACCTAGGAAGAATAAAGGTAGAAAAATATGGAAGGCTAAAGGGACTATTTTTGTGCTTCAAAGTTTGCTAATAAACATTTAGGTATCTTTTGAAAGAGCAGTAAATATTTAATTATGCTTGCTTGATGGTTGGGTTGATTGGAGGTGAATGGAAGGAAGAGTCTTTAAGTAGATTATGATTCTCTGGCACATTGTTAGAATATTTGCAACTTGTTTAGATTATTTACTTTATTTAATAATCATTTAATAAGCACATAATATAACCAGGCACTTCGCTAGGTGCTAGGCATAAACTGGTAAAAAAACAGACATGATTTATGTTCTCATGAAGCTTACAGGCGGGTGGGATGGACAGATAGGTTAACAGACATTTGCAATATAATTTGATGAGCAATGTTATGGGGGAAATGTGGAGGTATCTAGGCCCTAAGACTCCTAATTGAATCTGTGTACTTTTTAACACCTTTGACATAAATTCTTATAGTCCTCATATTTTCTGAGTTATTGTTGCTCCCAATTTTCCTCACCTGAGAGACTATCCCATTTTACTTAGCTGGACTTGAGCTTGACTCTAATAAAAGGCAATCAAATCAGTATGCAGTCATATCTGGGTATCTATGGAGGACTGGTTTCAGGACCCATCCCTCCCCTGACCCGTTATAGGGGATGCTCAAGTCCCCCTATATAAAATGGTGTAGTATTTACATATACCCCATGCACATTCTTCCACATACTTCCAATCATCACTAGATCACTTATAATACAGAATACAATGTAAATGCTATGTTAATAGTTGTTATAATGTATTGGTTTTTAAAATTTGTATTATTTTAACTGTTGTTATTTTTAACTGTTTTTTTCCTGAATATTTTTGATCTGCAGTTAGTTGAACCAATGAAGGCAGAACCTACAGATAGTGGAGGGCCAGCTATATAAAATTTCACATTTTAAGTCGTCTAATAGTTCTAGCAGAAATATTTACTATATTTTTAAAGAGAGAGAAGCTGGTAGACTATTTTGTATAGATTATGAGAAAGAAGTAGAATATTGGAAATTAAAACTGAAGAAAAAAAGGGCTAGAGAAGAAAAAACATTTTTATTGTAAATATATGCTAACATACTCAGTTAAGAGCTAAATGGCTGTATTCACATAGGAAAGAGCTAACCAAGGTATGAATCAGTGCTCAGAATAAAAAATGACAGGTCAAATGGCATGTAATTTATTCTGATTAAATTCAGAAAAATGTTTCTGCAGGTGAAACCATTGGATTATAACATACTTTTCTTGAAGAAAGGCTGGTCTTAACAAGACTTTAAAGATGTGACAGTTTGATGCGTTTAAATAGATCAATTCACCCATGGCAAATGTGTTATTTTCCACAACTGCAAAGAAGATGATTTCAGGGGTAGAAAGGCACGGAGGTATCAACCGTGAGCATTGTGTTCATAAAGTGGAAGTAGAGAAAACACTCTCCAGCCTCCAAACCCTCTCATCCCTGCTCATAACCCAGAACATACAAAAGGAGAACTGTTTTTGACCATGTCAAGAATGATCAGTTACACTGCCAAACATTCCACAATTAATCTTTTGGTTAGTAGACAGTATCCTTTGGACAAATCTCTTGTGCACAAGACAAAGACACCTGAAGGAGGGAAATTTCATGGAGTTGGGAGTTTAGTCATGAATGGTTAAGTAAAAGACCCTATTCTCAAGCCAGAGAACACCTCAAGGAAAGATTCTGCCTGAAAGTAATTGTAAAACCAATGAACATGCAGGTCTCCTTTATTTTATCTTTAAATTCTTACCTTACTTTTTGAAAGAGTTTTCAATTTACAGAAAATGTGAGTAAATAACAGAGAGAGTTTCTTATATCTGTCCCCAACACCTCAACAGTTTTACCAATTTTTAACATGTTACATTAGTGTGGTATATGTGTTATATTAATGAACCAATAATGATACATAATTATTAACTAAATCCACAGTTTACATTAAAGCCCACTATTTGTGTTTTACAGTTCTATGAGTTCTGAAAAATGCAAATTACTATGTTTCCCCCATTATATTAGACAGAACAGTTTTACCATCCTAAAAATTCCCTCATACCACACCTATTCCTCCCTCCTTCCTCCACCTGCCTCTGACCCTCCAACCTCCTAACTACCAACAACCACTGGTCTTCTGCTGTCTCCAGTTTTGTCCTTTTCTAGAATGTCATGTAATTGGAATCATATATTATTTAGTCTTCTAAGACTGACCTCCTTCACTTAGTAATATGCATTTAATATTTTTCCATGTCTTTTTGTGTCTTAATAGCTAATTTCTGTTTATCACTGAATAATATTTTACTGTATATATGTACCCTGGTTGTTTATTCATTTACCTATTGGAGGACATTTTGGTTGCTTCCAGTTTTCTGGTCATTATGAATAAACTTGATATAAGCACTCATGTGCAGGTTTTCGCATGAACATAATTTTTCAACACAATTAGGTAAATATCTAGAAGCATGATAGCTAAATCATATGAAAAGACTATGTTAAGCTTTGTAAGAAACTGCCAAATTTTCTTCCAAAGTGGCTGTATCATTTTGCATTCCTACCAGCAATGAATGATGCTTCACTTCCTTTCCAGTAAATATTGTCAGGTTTTTAAAAAACAAATTTTAGCTATTCTAACAGGTATGCATTGGTATCTTATTGTTGCTTCATTTTGCAATTCTGTAGTAACATATGATGTGAAACATCTTTTCATACACTATTTTTAATTTGTATATCTTCTTTGATGAAGTGTCCAGATCTTTGGCCCCTTTTTAACTGAGTTGCTTATTTTCCAGTTGTACTTTCCAAGTGTTCTTTGCATATATTTTTAAAATTTAATTAATTAATTTCATTGATACATATTAGATATACATTTTTCAGGGGGCATGTGATAATTATTTGATATAGTCCTATGATAAAATTAGGATAATTGGGATATCCATTACCTTAAATATTTATATTTTATTTATGCTAGCAACATTCATTTTTTTCTAGCTCTTTTGAAATGAACAATCAATTAATGTGAATCAGTCACCTTACTAAATATCAAACAACAGGACTTGTTCCTTTAATCTAAGTGTATAGTTGTATCTATTAATAAGCCTCCTCCTCCACCTTACCATTCTCAGCCTGCCTCTAGTAACCACCAGTCTACTTTCTATCTTCATTAGATCCACTCTTTCAGCTCTCACATGTAAGTGAGAATGTGCAGTGTTTGTCTGTGTTTGGCTTGTTTCACATAGTGTAATATTCTCCAGTTCCACCCATGTTGCTGCAAATTACAGGACTTCATTCTTTTTTATGGCTGAATAATATTCCACTGTATATATACATAATATTTCATTTATTTATTTTATTATTTTGAGACAGAGTCTCGCTCCATCTCCCAGGCTGAGTGCAATGGTGTGATCTCTGCTCACTGCAACCTCTGCCTCCCGGGTTCAAGCGATTCTCCTGCTTCAGCCTCCCAAGTAGCTGGGATTACAGGTGCCTGCCACCACAACCAGTTAATTTTTTTTGTATTTTGAGTAGAGACGGGGTTTCGCCATGTTGCTCAGCCTGGTCTCTTAACTCCTGATCTCAGGTGATCCACCTGCCTCAGCCTCCCAAAGTGCTGGGATTACAAGTGTGAGCCACCGCCCCTGCCCCCACCCCCTTTATCCATTTATTTACGCATTTATTTTATCGTTATTGTTATTATTTTCTGGGTCAGGGTCTCACTGTGTCACCCAGGCTGAGCGCAGTGTCTAAATCATGGCTTACTGCAGCCTCAACCTGCCAGGCTCAAGTGATCCTCCTGTCTCAGCCTCCTAAGTAGCTGGAACTACAGGCATGTACTACCACGCCTGGCTAATTTTTGATTTTTTGTAAGGATGAGGTTTTTTGTTGTTGTTTGTTTTGTTTTGAGACAGAGTCTCACTCTGTCACCCAGGCTGGAGTGCAGTGGTGTGATCTTGGCTCACTGCAACCTCTGCCTCCTGGACTTAAGCGATTCTCCTGCCTCAGCCTCCCGAGTGTCTGGGATTACAGGCACCAGCCACCATGCCTGGCTAATTTTGTATTTTTTTTTTTTAGTAGAGATGGGGTTTCTCTGTTGGTCAGGCTGGTCTCAAACTCCCAACCTCAGGTGATCCACCTGACTCAGCCTCCCAAAGTGCTGGGATTACAGGCATGAGCCACCACACCTGGCCAGGATGAGGTCTTTTTATATTGCCCAGGCTGGCCTTTAACTTTTGGACACAACTGATCCTCCGACCTTGACCTCCCAAAGTGCTGGGATTATAGGTGTGAACCACCATACCTGGCCTTCTTTTTCCATTTATCCTTTGACAGGCACATAGATTGATTCCATATTTTGACTATTGTCAATTATGCCACAATAAATATGGGTGTAGATATCTGTTCGATATATTGATTTCCTTTCTTTTGGATATATACTCTGTAGTGGAATTGCTGGACCATATGGTGGTTCTATTTTTTAGTTTTTAGAGAAAGCTCCATGCTGTTCTCCATAGTGGATATACTAATTTGCATTCCCATAAACATTGAACAAATGTTCCCTTTTCTTCACATTCTTGCCAGCATCTGCTATTCTCTGTTTTCATAATAGCCATTCTAACTGGGATGATAATATCTCATTGTGGTTTTGATTTGCATTTCTGTGATGATCAATGATGTCGACTACCTTTTCATGCACCTGTTTTCCATTTGTGTATCTTCTTTTGAGAAATGTCTATTCAGATCTCTGGCCCATTTTAAAATCAGATTATTGAGTTGTTTGAGCTCCTTGTATATTCTGGTTATTAATCTCTTACCAGATGAAGAGTTTGCAAATATTTTCTCCCATTTTCTGGACTGCCTCTTCACTTTGTTAATTGTTTCTTTTGCTGTGCAGAAGTTTTTAGCTTGATTTAATCCCATTTGTCTAGTTTTGCTTTGGTTGCTTGTGCTTTTGAAGTCTTACACAAAAAAATCTTTGTCTAGACTAATATCCTGGAGCATTTTCCCAATGTTTTCTTCTAGTACTTTCATAGTTTCAGGTCTTTGATTTACATCTCCAGTCCATTTTGATTTGATGAGAGACAGGGATGTAGTTTCATCCTTCTGGGGTTATCTAGTTTGCCAAGCCCCATTTATGGAATAAACTGTTCTTTCTCCATCATATGTTCTTGGTGCCTTTGGCAGAAATGGGTTGGCTATAAATATGTGGATTTATACCTGGGTTCTCTATTTTATCCCATTGGTCTCCTGCCTGTTTTAATGCTAGTATCATACTGATTTGGTTACCATAGCTTTGTAGTATATTTTGAAGTCAGGTAGTGTGATGCTTCCAGCTTTGTTCTTTTTGCTCAGGATGGCTTTGGCTACTTGGGGTTGTTTGTAGTTCCATATACATTTTAGAATTTGTTTCCTATTTCTGTGAAGAACATCATTGATATGTTGATAGGGATTGCACCGTAAATTGCTTTGGGTGGTAATATTAATTCTTTCAATTCATGAGCATGGAATATCCTTCAATATTTTTGTGTGTCCTTTTCAATTTCTTTCATCAGTGTTCTTGCTTTTCCTTGTATAGATTTTTCATATCTTTGGTTAAGTTCATTCTCATTTCATATCTTGGTAAAGTTCATTCCCAAGAATCGACTTTGCAATAAGTACAAAGAATATTGATTCTTTGTAAGAAAGGGATTGCTTTATTGATGTTCTTTTCAGATTGTTCACTGTTAGCATGTATAAATGATACTGATTTTTGTATGTCAATTTTGTATCCTGTAACTTTACTGAATTAATTTATCACTTATAACAGTTTTACAGTGGACTCTAGGTTTTTCAAACTATAAGACCATGTCATCTGGGTACAAACCTTTTATCTATTTATTTATTTATTTATTTATTTATTTATTTAATATATTCCTTTCCCATTTGAATGCACTTTATTTCTTTCTCTTGCTTAATTGCCCTGACCAGGACTTCCAGTATTTTGTCGAACAAAACTGGTGAAAATGGGCTTCCTGGTCTTGTTCCAGATATTAGAGGATCTTTAATTGTTTTTAGTCTCTTCTGACTGTATATTTTTAAATAGTCCGTATTCAACTCATTTATTCTTTCTTCTGCTTGATCTGTTCTGCTGTTGAGAGATTCTGATGCTTTCTTCAGTATGTCAATTGAATTTCTTAGCTCCAGAGTTTCTGCTTGATTTTTAATAATTATTTCAATGTCTTTGTTAAATTTATCTGATAGGATTCTGAATTCCTTCTCTGTGTTATCTTGGATTTCATTGAACTTCCTCAACACAGGTATTTTAAACTTTGTGTGAAAGGTCACATATCTCTGTCATTCTTGGATTGGTTACTGGTGTCTTACTTAGTTCAGTTGGTGAGGTAATATATTACTGGATGGTCTGGATACTTATGGATGATCATGTCTGCGCATTGAAGAGTTCGGTATTTATTGTAATCTTCACAGTCTGAGCTTGTTTGTATCCATCCTTCTTGGGAATGCTTTCCAGGTATTTGTGGGGACTTGGGTGTTGTTATGTAAGTTTTTGGTGACTGCAGTCATACCTGTATTAGGGGACACCCCAAGCCCAATAATCCTTCAGTTTTTGCAGACTACTTCACAGTAACTTAACATACTTTCTTACGGAGTAGTACCAATTCCTCTCTCTTATAATCTTGATTGTCATTTATTTCACTTATCAATATACTGAACTCACCCAATACATTGTTGCTATTATTTTAAATAAATATGTATGAGGTCAATTAAAAATAATAAAAATGATTTTATTTTACCTGTACTTACTCCTTCCCTAATGTTTTTTTTTTCTTTACGCATATCTAAGTTTCTGGGTATGTATATACACCGAGGCACCGGTGGAAGCACAAACCACCCAGTGAGGCACAGCAGGGGTCGGGGCCCCTGGCCGCCCCGGGCCCCGCATGCTCTGGGTCCTGGGGTCCCTGGGGTCTGGCGTTTGTGGTCCCAGGGCAGCTGGGCCCTGCGGGGAGGGTCCCAACGTGGCAGGGAGGCCAGCAAGGGGAGGCTGAAGTACAGGGGCAAGCACAAACCACCCGGCGAGGCAGAGCACGGGTGGGGGCCCCTGGCCGCCCCGTGCCGCGCATGTTCGGGGTCCCAGGGTCCCGGCTTCTAGCCCCTGTGGCGGATGGGCCCCGCGGGGAAGGTCCCAATGCGGCAGGGAGGCCTGCAAGGGGAGTCCGAGGCACCGGTTCAAGCACAAACCACCCAGCGAGGCAGAGCAGGGGTCGGGGCCCCTGGCCACCCCGTGCCGCACATGTTCGGGGTCCTGGGGTCCCTGGGGTCCGGGCTTCTTTTACTTTGGAAAAACTTCTTTTAACATTTCTTGTAAAGCAGGTCTACTGATGATAAATTCACTGTTTTAATTTGTGTGAGAGAGTTGTTGCTTCCCTTCGTGTGTAAATGATAATTTTATTAGATAAGGAATTCTAGGTTGGTGATATTTTTGTTTAAATAGGGTATGTATTTTAGTCTCTTCCTGCTTGGGTATCTGATGAGAAATGCAACGTAATTCTTAACCTTATTCATCTGTAGATAAGGTATTTGCTTCTCTGACTTCCTTCAAGATTTCTTATTTGTCTTCAGTTTTATACAATTTGAACACCATAGGCCTAGGTATAGATTTTTTTGATATGCATTTTGTTTGGTATTCCCTGAGCTTCCTGGATATGTGGTTTGGTTTCTATCATCAATTTTGGAAAATTCTTAGCCATTATTATTCACATATTTATTCAGCATCTTTCTTTCTTCTCCTTCTGGAATTCTAATTATACTATTGTTATGCTTTTTACAATTGTCCTACAGTTCTTGGATATCTGTTCAGTTTTTATAACATTCTTTCCCATGGCATTTCTGTTGTCAAAGTTTCTAGTGACATATCTTTAATGTCACTTATTCTTTTCTTGGCTGTATTCAGTCTACTGATGAACCTATTAGAGGCATTGTTCATTTGTATCATGTTATTTTCTGTTAATTTTTAGCATTCTCTATTGATCTATTCCTAGAGTTTCCATCTTTTTGCCTACTTTGATCTGTTCTTGCATGTTGCCTTATTTTTCAATTATAATCTTTCACACATTACTTATAGTTATTTTAATTTTTCTATCTGATAATTCCAAAATATGTTTCGTATATGAATCTGGTTCTGATCCTTGCTTCATCTTTTCATGCTCTAGTTTTTAAATTTCTTTTTACTAAGGCTTGTAATTTTTTGTTCTAAACCAAATGTAATATGTTGGGTAATAGGAACTGAGATAATAAGAATTCGTGTGAGGTTTTATGTTAGTGTCCTGATATGAATGGCTGCTTCCCTTTTCAAATTTATATGTTGAAGCCATTTTCCCCAGTGTGATGGCATTTAGAGTTGAGCCTTTGGGAGGTAATTCAGTTTAGATGGGATCATAAGGGTGGAGTCCTCATGATGGGATTAATGATCTTATAAAAAGAGGAAGAAACATGAGAGCTCTTAGTCTTTCATTGTGCACTTATTAAAAAAGGACCACATGAGGACATAAGAAGATGGCCCATCTGCAAATGAAAAAGAGGGCCCTCATCAGACATTGAATCTGTTGGCACCTTGGTGTCTGCAGACTTCCTAGCCTGCAGAACTGAGAAATAAATGTCTGTTGTTTAGGCCACCTCATCTATGATATTTGCTATAGCAGACTGAACTATTACATCTAGCTGAGAGTTGGGCTTTGTTTAATGTTTGTTGTAGCTGTAGTTGCCAGAAGTTTCAGTTTCTTCTAATTTTTTCTTCCTCTTTTGTCTTTGGGATTCCCTAAGAACTCTTTCTTAAATAGAGTCTGTGTCTTATAGCTCTCACAGTTGTAATTCAGTTATTATCCTGGTGTCCTGGTGATATGGTGCTAAATTATTGGGTAATAAAAGTGTTCTATAATCTTATAATTAAATCTCAGCTTTTTTAGTTGGCCTGAGTCCCTGGGTTATGACTTCAGAAATTTGTATTAGCCTTTTTTCTCGTCTTCCCTTGACAAGAGGCAGGAAGGTCTCTGGAGTTGATTAGTTGCCTTTCCTTTAGGTTAGATAAGGCTCTGGTAATGCAGTTTTCCTTAGAATGCAGGTGAATATATTTTGGAACATCTGGGCCTATTTCAAAATGGCTAATTTTTCCTTCTCTTTGCCTGAGAGCAGAGGGAACTTTTTACTCTGATATTCTCTGTGAGAATTTGGTGGGGGTTGGAAATAAAACACATGAAATTGTAGGTTCCCTCCTAAGAGTGACCCCCCCGCCAAGAGTTAACTCTTCAACTTATCTACCCACAGCATCCAATAATAGATCAAAATTACTATTCAAGTGTTCCTACCAGTTACTTGCTCCATCAGCTTCTGCTTCAGTTAAACTGAAAATTCGTGTTCTCCATATTCCGGTTTCTCTAGATTTCATAATAATCATTTGTGCTGTGACCTCAGTTCTCTGTTGACTTAAGAAAGGTCACTGATTTTAAGCTAGTCCACTTTTATCTTGCTGTGAGAATGGGAGCTTTCAGCGCTTTGCAATGGTGCAGATGAAATGAGATGTCTGCTTCTTGGCTTTTTAACTGAAAGTTGCCTGTGCCTTAGGGTCTGAACCTGCACTCCTCTTGATTTCATTCATTTTAATTGTAGTAATTTGTAATTATTATTCTGGAGGTGTAGAAATCTGCTGGAGGACTTTGTATTGTTATAGTGTTTCTTAGCATACTACATTATTCTGTCTCTGGATTCAGATTGGAATTGAAACCACGATGACCTGTCAAGCTTGTTATATTATTATACAATAGAAAACAACATCATTGTGTGTGTTTCTAAGCAATATGAGTAAAGTTTAGAAATTTGTTTTACACATTAGGCTGTCTTACCTTTAGAAATACATCTATAATTTAAACATATAGAATTATATGTTTGACATTAATTTAATGTGTTAATCATGCTTTTCTAATTTTGAATTTGAGTATAAGAAAGGTTATGCCATTTTAAAATTCTGAATTCACCATAGCATTTGAAACAACCTGGGTTTGTTCTTTTGATAAATATTATGCATTCTGTGATTACTAAAAGCCAGTATAGTACCAGAGGAAAAAAGAGGAGACTGATCAGTAGTACTATGCTAATAGGTGTTTGTAAAAGTTAGATTTTATGGAAAAACATATTTGGCAAATATGGATTTAGTTGATATATTCAGACTTGTTTATCACAGAAATTCTTTCAGCCTTACTAATTATGTGTATATTCTTAACCTCTAAAAAAGATGAAAAAGCATTTTTCAGTAGAATTACTATTAGACAGTGTTTCAGAGAACACATATTGGCAAACTCTGCACCAGATAATTATTTTCAGGTAGAGTATGTCAAGGTTCATTAATTGCTCTTATGTGGCAGAAAGTCTTTCTTTATAGTTGGCAACTGGCTTCCTGCAATGATGGACAACCACATTGCTATAGCAACAAGGAAGCAACATGTTTCCAACCAGGGATACTTCTTTTCATGTAGAAAATCTTGTCACCTGGTTTCTCAAACTAAATTTTTCAGTGGTAGAAAATACACTTAGAAAATATAACTGAAAAGAAAAACATCTTAATTTTATTGGACAAAAGGACATTAGTTTGAAAACTCTGCATTGCAGGCAGTATAGATTATCAATGTTGTGCAAGTTAGCCATTACCATAATTTTATATTATAATACAATGACTTAGGTATACTGTATACAAATAATTTAGAAAAGTTTTTTGTTGGCATTCCTCTAAGTTTGCTCTTTAAGTTGAAAATGTATTTAATTTGGAAGAAAAAAGCATGTATATTAATTTCATAATAAGAATGTAAGCAGAAAAGCCAAATGACTGAAGTAGAATATTTGAGTGGCATACAGAAATTTAGTACCTCCCAACATGATTAAACAGCAAAATAATGAAATATGATGCTAAGAAGATGAGCTAAATGCCATTGATCTTTCTCTTGCTCTAAACCAATCTTTAAAGAGAAGCTCTATAAGTGTGTATAAAGAATTTGAAAAGCAATACTCAATATCTCCCCCTATTTGTGTGTTAAAATTCTAATTATAAGTGGCTTAGCTTATAAGTAAATAGCTGCATATTCTTTGATAATGACCCTTTTCCCCTAACCTCAAAGGACCTATGCAATAGGATTGGGTTATTTTTGTGTTGTATATGGAATATCCATTATTAATTTAAGAGCATTTCATAAACATCACCATTATTTCAACATCTTTTGTGTGTAATTATCCTAAGGCCACAGGCTACAATAGGAGAAGAGAGAAAAATAAAGATTATCAAAATTGATCTACATGGTAAGTTGAAATCTAGAAGGAAAAAATGAAAGGGAAAGAGAAATAATAAGAATTCCAATTTCTTGTGGAGCATGAAATATCTCATAAATATATGAACTTGTGGCTGGGCGTGGTGGCTCACGCCTATAATCCCAGCACTTTGGGAGGCCAAGGCGGGCAGATCACAAGGTCAGGAGATCGAGACCATCCTGGCCAACACGGTGAAACCCATTCTCTACTAAAAATACAAAAAGAAAAAAACCAAAAAAACCAAAAAAACCAAAAAAAAAAAAAACCAAAAAAACTTGTGAGTGTCATTGAGGTTAATGTGGTACTTAAATAATAAGCATTTGTCATGGAGCAAGCCAATGAAATTAAGTAATTTTTTTTTTGTCTTGCTCAAGACCAAGAAAAGGGAATGGTGAAAAAGTATGGTTTCACATAGACTGGAAATTGGCAAAAAGCTTAAAGAAGAAAAAGCATCCAAAGTGCTCTTTAATAATCACTGATGCAATATCTATTATGTTCCAAAATCTGTGGGTAGCAAGATAAATAAAATGCAGCTCCTGCCCTTCATGCATTGATGATCTGATTGGGGAGAGGTGTAAACAAATGATAACAGTATAAAAAAATGTATGCAGAGTGTCAAGTCTTCATGGACGTTGGAAAAATGTCTCAGGGGAATAGCTTGAGCTTGTGTTCTGTTAAGCCTTAAAATGCAGAAGCATGGGTGAATGTATGGCCTTCATTTGAGCATGACATAGGGAAAAAATGTCATCAGGGAAAAGCAAGACATAATTTGGAATTCTGTTGGTCATGACATTACTTACAGTGTTGAATGAAACTCATGCAATTTTTTGTATGGGACTTTCTGTACATTTGAATTTGTCATGTTTTTCCCTAAAAAGGGAAACGAAGGTCAATCTGACAAATTTAAGGCTCAGCAACTAAATATATTTTGTATGTATGGTGCAGGACAGTTCCACTGCTGTCAGTATAACACAAGTAGAAAAATGTTTTAAGTTTTAGTGTTACTAAAATAATCTTCCTAAAACAGATAAAGTAATTGGACTAAGCAATTAGACCACCTCGCTTGACACTGATTCTTCAGGGAAACGGAGCTAATGAGTAATGAAGTCCCACAGAGCACATATTACTGATGTTCACTCTGACCCCTCTTAAATTCCACCACAAAAACATACCAATCAACCATAAGTGGATCCCAACCCTTTAATATCACATTTCAATCATATTTATTATAATACTGTGTCTAGAACATTACATCATCTGGAAAGAGCTTTTCTTCTGGAATTCTAAGCAAATTTTCTGAAAGCCATTCTGATGATCCTGACCTAATTCAAATGCTTAACTTTGACCAAGCAACCTAGTCTCTGTGATGGATTGCACTAATTGGCTTTCACTAGGCCCATGTGTCCAATTTTCCAGTCAGAGGGTAGACTTATTTCAGAAATAACATGAATCCAACAGTTGGGCTGATTGGAAAGAGAAAATGGATTTGGAGGAGGCTTTCAGCAGTCTGTATTAGGAAGTTTAGAGGCCTTGTATTTTAGATTGGTGCAAAAGTAATTGCAGTTTTTGGCATTGAAAGTGAAAACTTTTGCCTTTGAAAGTTTTTACTTTCAATGGCAATTGCATTTTCTCTCTCTCTGATTATTTCTCTCTTATTATCTAGGCTGATTTCACCTAGATAATAAGAGCTGTTTTGTCATGAACGTTTTTTTCATCTAACATTAGCCTTGCTTTATTAAATACCTCTTGTAGAGTTTCATACATAACTAAATATTGGGAAACTGAATTTCATGTTTTGAAAAAAAAAGAAAAGAAAGAAAAGAAAAAGAAAAGAAAAGAAGAGGAAAGGAAAGAACAGAGAAAAGAGAAAAGAAAAAAGAAAAGAAAAGAAGAAAAAAATAGATTTGGCTTCAGACAGAGCCTTTTATTGGCTGTTTCCTTTTTCCATGGCAGGAGAGAAATGAAAGAGGAAGGAGAGACACAGGGAGGCATAGGGGTGGGAGAAAATGTTCTCAAAACAAATTATTGAAAAACAAAGAAAGACTGTTTTGTGCTAACACTTATTTAGACTTTGTGAGCTCTACAATTGTGTGTTGACTTTCTTCCAGACGAATTTGGCAGAATCAAAGAAGGGTTTTTCCAAAATTCTGCCAACTTAAGTAAAAGTATCATTTTTTATGTAACAAACATTACTCATCTACTCCATTTAGTGTTTAGTGAAAAATTGGTAAGGATTTTATTGAACAAGGGGTTATAGGAATTTAAAAATATAGGTTAATTTTCTTACTTATTTTCGAAATCATGTGACTTGAAAAACATAGTTAGCAAATGCATTTACCAATGTCAAAGAACTATTCAATTATTTGCATACTGTTTAGGAGGGAATAATTGCTGTTTATGTGGAACTATGACACCATAAAATTCTGATGTCAACTTTAGTGTTTTCAAATTAGAGAGGCAATATTAGTATATTTATTAAAGATGAGGTAATTAAACCTAGAAAAGTCACTTATCTTATGGATTCCTAAACAGAATATAATGAGGAAAAATATCAACAGTATGTTGATAATGCTGTTTAGTTGGGTTTCCAATAGACTTGCTAACCCAATATGTAGTTGTTTAATAATGGGAGAATTTACAAAGGGTTATGTATTTCAGTGTGTTTATTCTGATAATTTAGATTTCAGATCAACGAACTGCTTAGACATTATTATTCCTTTTCAAATACTTTCTCTAATTCTTTCCTGGTTTCACTCTCCTGCCTTCTGTCAATATCTGGTTAATATTGAGAAAATGCCACCTTGTTTTCTTCCTTACCTTTTAGAGACACAGATGCTGAAAGAGTCACAAAGTATTTGTGAAATAGGCAATCTAATTAACTAGCAAGCATGGATGTTACTTATGTTTTTTAAAATTTAGAAGAAATTGACAATTCAAAGATAATTTGACTGAAAATAAATATACAGAATTAAAAAATATATCTAGAGGAATCTATACAAAATATTAATAGTACTTATATCTACCTAGGTGATGGGAATATAAATCACATCCATTTCTCTCCTTTTAATCTATATTTTCTTATACTCCTATTCTACACATGTTCTTTGTCTAACAATAAAAAATAAAGAATAAAAAACCTGGAGTTTGCATGTCATAAATACATAATTAATACAATTTCCTTAAATAATTTATTGTGTAATTCGTGTGATTTGTGTGTGTGTGTGTGTGTGTGTGTGTGTGTGTGTGTGTGTGACAGAATCTTGCTCTGTCACCCAGGCTGTAGTGCAATGGCATGATCTTGGCTCACTGCAGTCTCCACCTCCCAGGTTCAAGTGATTCTCCTGCCTCAGCCTCCCAAGTAGCTGGGAATTACAGGCACGGGCCACCACGCCTGGCTAATATTTTGTATTTTTAGTAGAGACGGGGCTTCACCATATTGGCCAGGATGGTTTCAAACTCTTGGCCTCAAGTGATCTGCCTCCCTTGGCTTCCCAAAGTGCTAGGATTACAAGCATGATCCACCGCGTGCAATCTCTAATTGGGGAAGGGAGGAGGCTAGAGAAAAGGATGAGTTGGTAGGCATGAGGAGTCATTTTCAGATGCACTGTCACTTAAAATGAAACAAAAACTAGCAGGATAGAAACATAGTAAGAAAGGTAGAAGATAGCATACTTCCTTTTGCAAATCTCTTAGCTACTCTTAAGTTAAATTTTTTGTATAGTGCCAGCATTGGTAAGAGCTAACACATTGTCTTACACACAATAAATTATTTAAAATTGGCCTTTACAACATTATTGTGATGAAGCAGATCCATTGATTTGTTTGTTGCCCCAAATATTCACTGTAAAGCAACAAATTTTCTAAACTTTTTGGGCTCAATGATTTTTACAAGTCCTTTCATACATATATTCAATTTGAGACTCAGATTACAAGTTAGATAATGAGCTGCTCTGTGTGATCAACAATGATTATTGGCTGCTGTGTCTTCAGAGTTTTGCCACATAACACACACTTGCAAAAGAATCTATTACAGTTCTCAATGAAAACCACTTCCAGGACAGTCTCCACAAGGTGACATTAATTGAGTGAATTCATCACTCTACAAATATGCAGGTTTGGTCATTCCTTACAGTGAGTGGCCCAAAATGGGCTTTACTCAGATGTCAACTTACATTTAAAACAAAGTGAATTTATTACTTGACTGTTAAAAACATAACTGTCACTTGGAGTAGGTTAATCAGGGCATGACCAGTGTTTTCCCTTCTTGTAGCTGCTTTCATTTTCCTACTTTTGACAGGAACATAATTATAAGAAATATTGTTTTTAAAAAAGTTAATATGAAAATAGTGGAAGGGCAATGATAGCCACTGCTATCAAAATTGCTTCAGTGTGAAGAGTAAAACAAGGAGTAGTAGAGACCGTGTGTAAACCAACACAGGGAGCAGCCCAATGCTCAGCTCTAGTCAATTCTTGCAAGACATAGACTCCATATTTCCAGATAATCCAATTTTATAAAAGAATCTGTCAATATGAAATAGTATGAAACTTCAAATTATTTATGTCTTATCAGATTCTCCTTCAAAGGTTTTTTACAATTTTTTTTTTGTTTTATTTTTAGTTGTTGATACTGTGAAAATTGACACGGTAAATTCAGAATAAAAGAGGAAACATCCCACCTTTAGGCCACTGATTTTCAACCACTAATGCTGCATTTTCTTCATTATCACCAGAATCCAGTCTGCTTGCCCAGACACCTCCCTGTGTGGGCATGGCTAGGATGGGCACCGATATTTGTTTCTGCCACTTTTACCTCTCATATTTTCAAGGAAGATACACCCACCATGCCTTCTAATACAGTCTTTTTTAGATGCCTTAATGTATTCAAAAGTTATATCAAGTCTTTCGATCTAGGAAGCTATTTTGTTTGAGATATGATAGTCTGACTGAAATTCATTCATTCAGCTTATGATCATTTTATAGTTTATTTCTTTAAAGAGAACTTATTTATAACCTTCCTTTTTGCCAGAAACAAGAGACACAAGAGACACTGAATTTTTAGTGCATGTCTACAGGTTTAATCTATAATATTATCTCTGACTCTCACACTTCCTACCCTCCTATAATACAATATAATATAAATAACCTTGGGGTATCCACTTATTAGGTTAACTGATAATATAAGAGGCTCCCCCCACCTCTCTCTCTGTCTCCATATTGATAAAGACATAGATATTGTCAGGCCTCTGAGCCCAAGCTAAGCCATCATATCCCCTGTGACCTGCAGGTATACATCCAGATGGCCTGGAGCAAGTGAAGAGTCAAAAAACAAGTGAAAATGGCCACTTCCTGCCTTAACTAATGACAACCATTAAAATCCTACAAGAAAACCTAGGCAATACCATTCAGGACATAGGCGTGGGCAAGGACTTCATGTCTAAAACACCAAAAGCAATGGCAACAAAAGCCAAAATTGACAAATGGGATCTCATTAAACTAAAGAGCTTCTGCACAGCAAAAGAAACTACCATCAGAGTGAACAGGCAACCTACAGAATGGGAGAAAATTTTTGCAACCTACTCATCTGACAAAGGGCTAATATCCAGAATATACAATGAACTCAAACAAATTTACAAGAAAAAAACAAACAACCCCATCAAAAAGTGGGCGAAGGACATGAACAGACACTTCTCAAAAGAAGACATTTATGCAGCCAAAAAACACATGAAAAAATGCTCATCATCACTGGCCATCAGAGAAATGCAAATCAAAACCACAGTGAGACACCATCTCACACCAGTTAGAATGGCCATCATTAAAAAGTCAGGAAACAACAGGTGCTGGAGAGGATGTGGAGAAATAGGAACACTTTTACACTGTTGGTGGGACTGTAAACTAGTTCAACCATTGTGGAAGTCAGTGTGGCGATTCCTCAGGGATCTAGAACTAGAAATACTATTTGACCCAGCCATCCCATTACTGGGTATATACCCAAAGGACTATAAATCATGCTGCTATTAAGACACATGCACACGTATGTTTATTGTGGCACTATTCACAATAGCAAAGAGTTGGAACCAACCCAAATGTCCAACAACGATAGACTGGATTAAGAAAATGTGGCACATATACACCGTGGAATACTATGCAGCCATAAAAAATGATGAGTTCATATCCTTTGTAGGCACATGGATGAAACTGGAAAACATCATTCTTAGTAAACTATCGCAAGGACAAAAAACCAAACACCGCATGTTCTCACTCATAGGTGGGAATTGAACAATGAGAACTCATGGACACAGGAAGGGGAACATCACACTCCAGGGACTGTTGTGGGGTGGGGGGAGGGAGACAGACAGCATTAGGAGATATACCTAATGCTAAATGACGAGTTAATGGGTGCAGCACACCAACATGGCACATGGATACATATGTAACAAACCTGCACATTGTGCACATGTACCCTAAAACCTAAAGTATAAAAAAAAAAAAAAAAAAAAAAAAACTAATGACATTAGCTTGTGAAATTCCTTCTCCTGGCTCAGAAGCTCCCCCACTGAGCACCTTGTGACCCCCACCCCTGCCCACCAGAGAATAACAACCCCCTTTGACTGTAATTTTCCACTACCTACCCAAATCCTATAAAACGGCCCTACCCCTATCTCCTTTCCCTGACTCTCTTTTCGGACTCAGCCAGTCTGCACCCAGGTGATTAGAAAGCTTTATTGCTGACACAAAGCCTGTTTGTTGGTCTCTTCACAGGGACGCATGTGACAGATATACAAAGCATTTTTATAGTCACATTTTGGTGCTCAATTAAGGCTCCCTGATTACACCTCTGCCATATGGATAGTCAGTCACTTAAGCTTGTAGAGGAGTATATTTAATTCTCCTTTTTGATTCTATAATTTTTAACTATAGAATCTCAGTTTAGCCTATAGGTTTTCTACCATGAAAGGTATTTCTACCCCTACCGTGGGGTAGGAATAAGTTTCCCAATCAAATTATTAAAAGATTAACTCTTGGTGATTTTTGCTTAGATTTTAAAACTCTTATTATTGCCTGCAACTCACAATCACAGATACAATTGTGATAAAAACTGTACTGTACATAGTTCATGTTATGAGTGTAATGGGAAGGGCAGAGAAGAGCACTCCATAAGGGTCACATTTAGAAAGAAATAGATTCTATGAAAAGTAGAATCATATACTATGCTCAATTTACTATTTTAAATGATTAAAGTTTAAATAATGTTCAACAAATACATTCCACAGTTCCATATATAAAATTTGCAAGATTTACTGTTATATATTTATCTTGTTTGGGTGGAGGTCTATGAAACATATAAACTTCAGATCAGATTTTCACAAGCTGTTGTTTTTGGCAGCTCCACCTCCCTCATCCCACCACATTTGCGTTAAGCAAGAGCAAATCAGACCTTCGATTTTTACTGTTGAGATGGCGGCATCCAAAATTTGAGGTAGCTGAATTTGATGATAATTTAGGGTTGATTAAACCATTCCTATGAATTGCTTCTTTTCTTGGCAAGTGTTTACAGTGTTCAAGCTTGAGCTCTATTTACAGCAACCCCATTTCACAAGATGCATTATTTGAAGGGGGGCTGTGCGCTGTGTGCATTTTTGGAGCTGACTTTTAGAATGTTCCTACTCCAACCACACATTTGTGTGGTATTTGTGAATTCAGTGCTTGTGCTTAGCATTTGATAAGGTGCAGGGAGACTGGTCTGAAGTGGTCTCAGTGCTAAGGCCAGAGAGTCTGCTGAAAATTCTTACATGATGAAAAACCTGGCTTGCTAGCAACTGATATTTCCCTCCATCCCAGGGAATAGCACTTCTTATCTTTGTTCCATTGTGGTTCCTTATCTTATCCTGGCAGAAATAAGAGACTACCTTCCTGTGAATGAAGGCCTCAGACTGTGCAATTTGCTGTATTTGAAATCCTAGACTTGCTTTGGAGTCATAATGGATTCCAACTGGTCAATATCAGCAAGGTAGTGCTGTCTTTAAATAGCAGGTCCAGGTCAAGGATGCATAACAAGAAGTGTAGAATGTAGAATGGTATGGTAGGCATACATTTTTCCCATCATTTTCATTTATTCGTGGGTCACTTATTAAATAAAAGACTTTAACAACCTCTTGCTGCTTGACAAAAAGCATGCAGGCTCACAAATCTGGCAAAAAACACACAAAACCCTCTTCAGATCCAGTTTAGATGTAAACATAAGACCTCTGAAAAAAAGTTGCTACGACTAAATATTTTAATATATTCTAAATCTGACTCCAAAATAATTGCAACAACAGAAATATAAGTTAGAAAATAAGAGTTTTACATTAAAAAAATCATTAAGCAAAACTGTAGAAACCCCAGTTTAGGAAGTCTTTAAATTTAGATTTTATTCTAAGTTTTAATGCTGATCTTATCTCCAGTAATAAGTGACCTTTCAAGAACTTTGTTCAGTAAGTTGTACTTTTTTTTGAAATGTTTTCAATAAATGTAATCGTATATCTCAGTGTCCAGATGAATCATCTGTTTTTTAACTTGTATAATTTCTGTTCCTACTTTTGTTTTATACAGTTTTAAAGGGTTTTTAAAGGGTATATATATTTGTTGAAATATTATTTTTCTCTTTCTTAGTTGCTTGTTCTAGTTACTTGTTTTGGAGAATTTACAGAAACACCTCTGTAGTGGGAAGAATGCTAAGAAGCTAATGAAAATGCTATTTAACTATAAACAAACAAAAATAATGGTAAATCATAATTTTACAACCAAACAACATCTAAAGCCAACTAATTTCCATGAAGAGAAATTATTTCAGCATGTGGTCAAGGAAAATTCAAGTTTCCTGGCAAATTCAGAGAAACAACTAATATGTTGATAATGTGGTTGTCTAAAACCTTTGGTTGATAAGCTAATAAAAAATTATATTAAATGTGATCAAAGCTATATTGTTTAGTATAGCATTATCTGGTTTTATTTTAACTGGTTATTTTGCCATAACACTTTCACCTAATTATACTCTATCATACAAGTTTCCAGGATGCTGAAAAATATAAAAATATTAACCTAAAAAATGAAGAGAAAAAAACAAACATCTTAATTTAAATTATTTATTTGGAACAAGAAGTTCTTTTGCTTATAAAAAGTCATAAATTTTAATTTCCTAAAATTCATGTTAGGATAAAATAAATATGCTGCAAATTATGGTAATGCACATAAGTCCATTTTGGGCAGGTTTGTTAAATTAAACAAGCATTTTCTATACTCATTATATCATTGGTTTAAATTACATTTTATGAAGAAATATTATTTAAAGTATATTTATAGGCTGGACTAAGGACAAAATTAAAATTTCATACATTTTTGGTTAACTTTGATCCTTTGAATATCTGCATTTATTAAAATTATTTTCTACATTTTTGTTAACTCTTATAAAACTTTTCTGCCTGTTATCCATGTAGATTTAGAGATAACTTTACATACCAGGATGTGTTGTTTTCCCTGAGGAAAGTTTTTATCAAATATTTTTCTAGAAAAATGTATCTATATAGACAACTTTCGGAGATAGGAGAAAAAGGCTGATTTCTGGGTGCTTATCTAAAGATTGAACAGACTGTAACTTTTGTGATACGTTTCTTATTTACCCTTGTGTCTCCAGAACCTAGGAGAACAACTTATACCAATTCATTTTATATTTTATTGACTGAACCAAAAATAAGAGTGCTAACAGACTTTTTATGTACTCACTTATTCAAGAAATAACTACTGGGCAAGGCCAATGTGCCAGACATTGGACTAGATACTGTGTACATTCTTAAATTTGCTTTGCTGGAAGTTTTATCACGAATCTTTGGACTTTAAAAACCTTCTCAGGCTATGAATCTAAGCCAAGAATTGATCATAATATCTCACCTTCAGCACCCATACATTTCATTAAATTATTTTCTTCTCGAGGTTTCCAAAATATCATGTTTCCCTCCCTATGTCCATGTGTTCTCATTGTTCAACTCCTACTTATGAGTGAGAACATGCAGTGTTTGGTTTTCTGTTCCTGTGTTAGTTTGCTGTGAATGATGGGCCTGTCGCAGGGTTGGGGCAGGGGTTGGGGAGGGATAGCATTAGGAGAAATACCTAATGTAGATGATGGGTTGATGGGTGCAGCGACTTAAGCAGCAAAGGTCAAGAAGTGATCTTTCTGTAAGGTTATTTCATCTGCAAGTAAGACCAGACCATTTTTCTGAAGGTTTTGTAAGCATTGGCTTCACCGAATCAAACACAGGCCTTTAAAAGTGTCTGGTTATAGAAACATCATTTGACCCAGCGATCCCATTACTGGGTATATACCCAAAGGATTATAAATCATTCTACTATAAAGACACATGTATACATATGTTTATTGCAGCACTCTTCACAATAGCAAAGACTTGGAAACAACCCAAATGCCCATCAATGATAGACTGGATAAAGAAAATGTGACGCATATACACCATGGAATACTATGCAGCCATAAAAAAGAATGCGTTCATGTCCTTTGCAGGAACATGGATGAAGCTGGAAACCATCATTCTCAACAAACTAACACAGGAACAGAAAACCAAACACTGCATGTTCTCGCTCATAAGCGGGAGTTGGACAATGAGAACACATGGACACAGGGAGGGGAAAGTCACGCACCAGGGCCTGTCAGGGGGTTGGGGGCTAGGGGATGGATAGCATTAGGAGAAATACCTAATGTAGATGATGGGTTGATGGGTGCAGCAAACAACCATGGCACGTGTATACCTATGTAATTAACCTGCACGTTCTGCACATGTATCCCAGAACTTAAAGTATAATATTAAAAATGTGTCTGGTTATAATTGATTCAATGAGCATCATTCGCAAATATGACATTCCAGGCAAAGACTTGGTCACATAACCAATGTTTCCATGTGTGCTGTTTAAAAGGAGGACAGGTTCTTATTGAACCCATGCATATAACTATGCTGCCAAGAAAATAAGAATACTTAACTCTGAAAAGATCAGACAGGGAGATAAAGATACATATTTCATTTCCTTTAACAAAAGCATAATCTATTAAATTGTTATGAGGTATAGCTAAAGATACAGATAGATGATATCGCTGGAAAAAAGATGATAGAGTTTCTTATATCTCCAAAAGAGAATTATAACACAACAATATTTCAAACAAAAACCAGAATTATTTCTCATCAGTTCATTCAGTCCTGTGTAATTAATTCTTGTTCCACTTGATTATGGGTTAGCAGTCTCATGAACCCATCTGCTTTTCGGCTAGAAATCTGGAAGTCCTGACTCAGTTCACTGGTATGATGTTAAAGTTTTAAAGCAGTATTATAATATCAGAAGATGGTACCCAAGAGAACTTGGCATAGTCATGGGGCTCTGAGACCATCCTTTATTAAAGTCAAAACATTCTGGCTTATAGCTAGTACTTTTAGAGAAGCATCAAAATTAAACAAAAACACTTTCTGTAGATGACAAAACTTAAAATAACTGTGGTTAATTTATTGCTGATAATTTTCAAGAGGTAAAGACCTGGTAAGAGTTAACTAAGAAAATCATGCAATTGACAAATAAATGTGTTTTCTGTGGCAGGCAAAGAAAATCAATAAAAACAGTTGATAAAATACCTTAAAATACAATAATTAACCCTGTTTTTAAAGAAGACTTGATGTAACACCTAATTTATAAAAATTGGTACATAATCTTCACAAAGAAAAAAAAACCCTTCAGATATAATCTGTGATAATTCTGAGACTTAGTATAACATGAATATACCAAACATAGAGTGTACCAAGGATATATCAAGATTTTCAACTAAAGAGATGTAACAGTTCTAGAGTAGGTCCTGAACATCTGCATATTAATAAAACCCCATAAGTAAGTGATGTGAATACCCTTTTGAAAACCACTAGGCTAGAAGATGCTAGATACAAATTAAAGAGGTAAAGTTGTAACAAAGTTAAACTTTAAAACATATCTGAAATTATGGCCAATAGCACTATACTCATTATCTACTATCAGGCAAAGCAATACCAGGACTCTAAAACTTATCTTTGACAGCTAATACATTGAAAAATATCCAGGGACTTTCCATAGAGCATGTAATTCCTGAAATATGTATAACCCTTTGCCCATATGAATTTAACTCAGGGAAGGTTAACTATCCCTTCTGATTTGGCAGTGGTTCCTACACAACTCAGCAGTAGTAACATATCAAATGGGTCTACTTATCTAGCATCTCTCTTTTTAGAAAGTAAGAGAAAACAATTCTTTGTGGTTTTCCAGGAGCCCTCTAGGAAATCTTGAAGTCAGCTTTAGGTGCAAAAGATGTCATTTAGAATTCAATTTTAGGAAAGCAAAATATCAAAAGTTCTTAGGAGAGTTGAATACTTGATTAAGATAAAATCATGGGTCACTGGGAAATAATAGTTGGCTACCTATTGAATGTAAGTAACAATAAAAGATTTTAGAAACATTGGAGGTAATACGGTAAAAATCTTAGCCCTTTCAAGATTGAGAAAACTTTTATTAAATAATCAGAGGCATGATAAAAGCAACATACAACAGAGGGAATAATTTTGATAATACACAGAATCCCTGCCTTCTAGGCAGATTACTCAGAAGATAAAAACTGTTTCCAACAAAAACTTTTTATTGACCAATACTCCAAAAAACGTGAAAAACCAAAAAATCTTAAGAAGCACATTATATTTGAAAACATAATAGATAAACCCATTAAACCTTAGCCAGGTTTGACCATAGCAAATAAGATTCTCTTTCTAAAAACCTTCTACAACTTTCTATATCCATTCAAGTTTTGTCCTACACTTTCCTCTTTGTCATTCCAGAGCAATGGGTCATTTTTCTTTAGGACAAAACTATGGTCTTTTCTTCTCTTAACAAAAACACATTCTTCATACCTTGCAGACAAAGTTTTACCTTTACTGTCACTATTGTTTCCTGGTACAACACATGTATTGATTATAATTTTTAACCAAAGTAACTTCTCTTTCACAGTTAAAACTAGGAAATGATTAATTGTTCATTGCCTGTCACACACCAGTATTTTTCAGCAGACCAGCAGAGCTCATGAAAACTAATAACTTACTACAGCCATTTTCATTTCTTATAGTACCACAAAGTGACAAAAGTGAACATGTTCACAGACCCAAATATACATAGTCTGTATAATATACAAATAAGAGACAAAAGTACTAAACTTAAAATTATGCTTAGGAATTAATGCTTCAGCATTCTTTTACTGATAAATAATCTAGTTATCTAATGTATATCCATTAATTAAGTAAATTTAGTATTAGTTCAATGTTTCACATTACCTAAAATTCTTAGAGACTACCGAGGCGGGAGGATAATGAAGTCAGGAATTCGAGACCAGCCTGACCAACATGGTGAAACCCCGTCTCTACTAAAAATACAAAAATTAGCTGGGTGTGGTGGCAGGCACCTGTAGTCCCAGCTACTCGGGAGGCTGAGGCAGGAAAATAGCTTGAACCCAGGAGGCAGAGGTTGCAGTGAGCCGAGATCGCACCACTGCACGCTAGCCTGGGTGACAGAGCAAGACTCTGTCTCAAAAAAAAAAAAAAAAAAAAAAATCAAAAACCAAAACAAAAAAAACCTCACATACTACAAAATACACTTTCTATTGAAATAAACTTTGTTCAAAATAATGATTCAATTTGGTTAAACACATATTTACATTTTTAATCACATTAAACATTTGGCAAACAAAACAGGCTAGCTTATTTGATTGGTAAGCCTATCTAAGTCTAGGAAGAACCACACAAATAGAATAAAAGCATAAGCTAGTGTTATAGTTAATGCTAAAGACACTTTTTTTTTTTTTTTTTGAGACAGCATTTTGCTCTGTCGCCTGGCTGGAGTGCAGTGGCACGATCTCGGCTGACTGCAACCTCCACCTCCCGGGTTCAAGCAATTCTCTTGCCTCAGCCTCCCGAGTAGCTGGGACTATAGGCATGTGCCACCATGCCCAGCTAATATTTGTATTTTTAGTAGAGACAAGGATGGTCTCGATCTCTTGACCTCATGATCTGCCCACCTTGGATTCCCAAAGTGCTAGGATTACAGGCGTCAGCTGCCACGCCTGGCTGACAGCTGTTTTTAGTAAACCAGTAAGATTAAACTAGTCTATTTTGCAAAGATTTACCTCACTTATATGAGCTTGAATTCTTAAGGCATTTGAATTAGTTTTTATATGGTTTATTTAGCACATTGGAAGTATTTAATATTTAAATCCTGATGTTTGCAAATTTTAGGAATATTTAACTTATATAAGCATTTTCTTAAGCGAGTCAGAACAAAGCTTCTTTAAGAGATTTTATAATCTTGTTTGGTAATGCTACACAGAGGTAGAAAAATATTCCATACTCACGGACATATAAAAGTAGAGTTGGCCCTTAGTATCCATGGGTTCCACATTTGAAGATTTAATCAACCTGATTAAAAATAATTTAAAAAATTTGAGTACTGAACATGTACAAATTTATTTTTCTTGTCATTATTCCCTAAACAATACAACACTTCATATGGTGTTTACATTGTATTGGGTATTATAAATAATCTAGAGATGATTTAAAGTGTACAGAAGGATATGTGCAGGTCAGATGCAAATACTAGGCCATTTTATATCAGAGACTTGAGCATCTGTAGATTTTGGTATCCATGAGAGGTCCTGGAAGCAATGCCCCACAGATACAGAAGAATGACTGTACACAGAGAGGTTATAGCTTTAATTATTGAATTTTGGTCCTGGGTTAAGAGTAAATACATAATTACAAAATTTGCCAGTCCTTATTAAAGAGATAGTCTCTTCTTAGTGTATATGAATTCTTAATTGATTTGAGCTCAAAATATACAAACAGACAAACATAAATGTCTAGCAAACCAGATGCTTTGTTATGTTTCACCCAAAGAAGAGAAGGTCTCTATGAACCACTTACTCATTTATAGAAATCATCAAATGGTCAGACCATAAAACCAAAAGAAGCCACCACCAAAAATTTAGTCAGTGCTCAAATGAATCAAAATCCTTACTGTGCTGCAGAGGGACAAGAGTCCAGAACAGAGGACCAGGAGAGAGACTCATTGTTGGGTCTTTAGATCACCAGTCAGGAAAGGATAACAGAGGGCTCTCTAACGGGCTTCATTACATAGGAGGAAATGAGGACCCAAAGGTGAGGTCTGATCCTATCAGTGGCATGGCACCAAATTGTCCAAGACACAACGCACCAGACAACTAAGGAGATGACTTTACATAGGTTATTGCAGGATCCAAAGATTAGAGTTTCTCAACAGACTGGTTTTTCCTTAGACTTTTAGGGGGAGGAGCAAACAAGTTGCAGGTGGAGTGATTTACAGCTGCAGTAGTTTTGCAAGTAGGAGAAGTTTCTGTCAGGTATCTGAATAGTAAGTGTTTCTATGATTAGCTAGTGCATTAGTTTCCTATTACTGTTGTAACATATTACCATAAATTTAACGTATCAAAACAATACACATTTGTTATTTTGCAGTTCTGAAGGTCAGAAATCTGAAAAACATCTCACTGGGCTGAGATCAAGGTGTTGGCAGGTCCAGATTCCTTTTGGAGGCTCTAGCAAATAATCCATTTACTTCTCTTTTTCAGCTTCTAGTGACCACCTGCCTTCCTTGGATCATGGCCCAGTTCCTCCATGTTTGAAGCCAGCAATGTCAGGCCACATCTCTAGTTCCTCTTTTTTTTTCCACTCTGACTTCCACATTTAAGGATTTTTGTGATTATATACACCTTGGTAATCTAGAATAATCTCACTATTTTAGGGTTATCTGATTAGCAACCTTTTCTCCATTTGAAAAATAATTCCCCTTTGTATGTAAGCTTACACAGCCCCAGATTTTAGGAATTAGGATGTGGACATATTTAGCGGGTCATTATTTTGCCTACCACATTTAGTTTCAGGGGGATAAACAGTTCTCATGTCAGCCAATCAGTTAAAGAGGAGGATGTAGGAAAGCCTGTTAACAGGTTGAAACAAAGGGAGAGAGGGTTATGCTTGGTCTTGTCACAAGTAAACAAGGGAGACATACACAAATCTTACCAATCACAAGAAAGAAAGAACATTGTCTTAGTTAAGTTGTATAACCAAGGATGATTCTTTGTGTTAAACTACTTCTTAAAACACAAAACAGTAGGGTTTTAAAAAACTGTTACTGTTTTCTGGGAGCTCAGGGCTTCATTGTTTTAAAATAAAGAGTAAAGTGTAGTAAGAAAAATTAAGAGGCAGGAGCAACATAAAGATGCTGGGGCTAAGGCTTTAGATCCAGACCACTGGAATTTGAATTCGTGCTCTCCTACTTGCAAAAATTGTATAATCATGGGCAAGAGACTTAAACATTATATGCCTTAAACTCCTTATCTTTAAAGTGAATATGAAGTATCTGCTTCATAGCATGGTTGAGAGGATTATGAGATTATATATGTAAAATGCTTATTACAGTGCCAGAAAGATAGTCAAATGTTCAGTTAATGTTATCTATTGTTAATTGATTAATGAATCACTCCAGTGAAATGTCATTGGGTAAGAAAAAAATGTGATGTACATTATGCTGAAAGATTTTTCAGTTTTTAATAGTTGTCAAGTTTTCTTGAGTCTGGGTATATGATGGAAGAAATAACTTTTTGTCTTTCTTCTTCCTCCACTTTCTATTTTTTGAGATGCAGTCTTGCTCTGTCACCCACCTCAGCCTCCTGAGTATCTGGGATTACAGGCATATGCCACCACGCCTGGCTAATTTTTATATTTTTTAGTAGACATGGGGTCACACCATGTTGGCTAGGATGGTCTTGAACTCTTGACCTCAGGTGATCCGCCTGCCTCAGCCTCCCAAAATGCTGGGATTACAGATGTACGCCACTGTGCCCGGCCCCTCCACTTTCAATAATGCTCCTCACAATAAAGCCCAATCACTGAGATAAGCTTAATTTGTTTTCGATACTTGAATCTTGGAAGATTCTATGTAATACATTGGCATAGTAGCCAAATTGCCAAGATTATACTAAGATTAGGAACTGGCAAGATGGAGGACTAGTTATCTGATGAGGGGCCTAGAATGTTCTTGAACTGGATCAGCTACACAGGAACCCTGATGCTGAGTTCCCCATTAGATTTGTCTTGCAGAGATTAACATCTTCTACTAGATAAAATTCATTCACATTACTTTCGTATGAAAGTAATGTACAGTTGACTGGTGAACAGCACAGGGGCTAGGGGTGCCAACACCCCTGTAAAGTCAAAAATCCATGTATAACTTTTGACTCCCCTAAAACTTAACTACTAATAGCTTATGTTGACCAGAAGCCTTCCTGATAACATAAACAGTTGGTGAACACATATTTTGTATGTTATATGCTGTATTCCTACAATAAAGTAAGCTAGAGGAAAGAAAATGTTATTAAGAGAATCATAGGAAGAGAATATACATTTACAGTATTGTACTGAATCTCTTGATACCATAAGTTTACATCTTCTGTTTAAAAGGTGAGTTAATTGTCTCCTTGAAATTGTACACAACCACAGCTGCAGACTTCAATCTATGGTACGTATGAAACAATTCAATTTTTTCTTGTAGCATCATGACTTTTCTCTGCTTCTTAATAGCACATCTAGGATCATTAGTGGCACTTCATATGGGTTCCATGGTATTGTTGAAACTTTATGGTATTCCATCAAAAACAATGAATAATATTGAAGAACTGGGAGAGGTAACTTTTTACTTCAACATGCAATTTACTGGACAGATGGACTGCTCACTGGGAGATTAGTGTCACATGGTGTTCTAAGTGGATCTTGCAACACTTGAGCTCCCACAGTAGCAACAGGAGGTGGCTATGAAATTATTACACTAGTACAGTATGTACTACAGTTGATTTAGTGCAGTTACAATTTAATACTGAATCTACATTCGTTTACATTTCTCTCAACAGCAAATGTCATCATGTATTTGTTTTTGTATGCATAAATTTTGATAAATTTTAACTTTTTATAATGGATTTTTGTATATTTTATGGTAATAAATGATAAAGTACACTAGTATCTACATACATTGCATACATTCACGGCATATCTAACATTTTCTGATTTTTTTTATATTTCTAGGGTGCACAGTTTGTAAGTTTTTTCAAATTGTTTCAGGTCTCCAAAAGTTTTTTTCAATGTATTTATTGCAAAAATCCACAGAAAAGTGGACTTGTGCAATTCCAACTTGTGTTGTTCAGGGGCCAACTATAACTGCTTTAACTGGTTGCATTTTTATCAATTTTCTGTAAGTTAACTTCTATGTATATAGAGCTAGCTGTAAACTAGCCTAAGTGAATCACAAATCTCATCATATGTTCCTACCCCCTCTCCCAATAGGATCAGATAATTCCCAGAATGTCTGCTAGATAATGCTGAATCGTCTCTTTCCTGTTCCCAAGTCTTGGACAATTTTCCCATCAATTTAAAAACAAGTCAGAATTAAGCAATACGATCTGCAGAGAGAAATCAGGCAGGGTCTTGCAAGTGAATATGGAGAGTCCATTATGAATGATTCAGGACGCCCTTCAGGACCAGACTACCCCAAAGGTGATCCCAAACATACTTATTTGAAAATATTGGTTGCTTTGACTCCAAACAAAGTCCATTTTTTGAGCTCATGGCATATTTGAGTTTTTATGTACTTCTTTTTTTTCATTTAACGTTATTTCTTTGACATTTTAAGTAACAAAATGCATTGTCAGCACATATCCTGAACGATTCTTGGGCCATAAGGTTTCTGTGTCTGAGTCACTTTAGATTCTGCTCTTCTTTCCCATCATAATATTTGTTTGCTAAAATGTTTGATTCTTACTTACCTTAATTGTTTCAGGCAACTAAACAAAAGATCTAAAATATTTTTAAAAAGCTTGAATGCCTTTCAAAACAATTGATAGTAGGGAGAAGAGTCAGCAAAAGTGGGGCCATCCACATAACTGCCTAACCACAGTGTTTAAGCAGATATTTTTCCTTTTAATTATAGAAATTTAAAAAAAATGCTAGGTAAATTGAAAAACTATAAAGCTGTCTGTGAATATGCATGCTTATCTAAATATATACACAATAAGGCAAGACTGACTTTCAAAAGTCAGAAAAATTATGTGGTAGTTTCTCTACTTTAAAGGAAGGTAGCCTTGGGCCTAAGGACTGCAAAGCAGAGATAAGGAACTGCCAAAGAATTCAGAATGAGTCTCTCTCCTGGGTGGTCAGTGGTAAAGCCTCATGTTCATGTGCACATCATGAAATCAATTTTTTCCTTTTATTTTTTTAGAAATTTTTCTTTTATAAGAGAAGCAACATGCCACATAACTACTTAGATTATGGAAAATAGTAAAAGAGAATAAAGAATAATTCGCACTTTAATCATTATCAGTTCAGCTTATATTTCTGTTCAGAAACTTCAGCTCCTTGGAGTTTGATATCCTTTACTCTGGGATCTAGATGTGTTTAACAAATGTTTTGTGGCTATTTAAATCATTTCATGTACATACAGTTGACCTATAAACAACAGGGGTTTGAGTTGTACTGGTCTACTTATATGGGGCTATTTTTCAACCAAATGGGATTGAAAGTATGACATTTGTGGGATGTGAAATCTGAGGATACAAAGGGGCAACTTTTTGCATATGTGGCTTTTGCAGGGCTGACAGTGGGACCTGAGTATGTGTCGATTTTGGTATATGTTGTGGGGGACAGGGAGTCCTGGAACCAGTCCCCCACATATACCAAGGGATGACTGTAGTTTTTTTTCTTTGCCCATCTCTGAGATCCTTTCTGTCTTAACATCACAAAATTAAAGATCCATTTGTTTTACAATCTGACCTTGTTTCAGCTCAAAAGGATCTTATAGCCCATGTACTTATTAAGATATGATTATTATTACCATGAGCATTAAAAATAGATCTTTTCAAAAAAGAAAAATGTGATAGTGTCAGACATAGGCAGTGGGCAAGGTAGTGTCAGTCTGGTTGAATGTGTGTGTGGAACAGAGGGATGGGGATGAAACTTGATGGGAAAGGAGTCATTCTGGGTTAAGCAATTTCTAGAAGCTATCATATTTTTTTGATGAAATACAAAATGTCTTATGGGGAAAACAGAAGTGGATGAGCAGTAAAATGACTTTTTACAGGCTGCAAACCAACCACTTAAGTTAATATATCAGTTTGCATTTCCCTGAAGATATTCTAAATACAAATCAGATATGAAAGGGGGTCCAGTTCATTGGTCACAGATGCTCAGAGGAAACCATTGTCACCTCCCTGTAGCCTAGCTGAGACAGAACTTTCCATTATAACCTCTCTTTTCCTAGAGAAACATCTTTTTCATGTATACTTTTTTTTACTTCAACAAAGCTATTGCCCTTCCAGGGTTTCAGTTCCAGCTCTCCCATCTTGCATGGTCCCCTGAAAGCTCTGGGGTACTGAGCTAGCTAGTTCCTTCAAGGCAGCTTTCTTCAGCACCCATCTTCTACTCTGGTTTGCATCTTCTTCCTTGAATTTTGCCCTTTAAGTCTTTTCCTCACTTTCTTATGAGCTCAATGTTTGCTGTATTTTATGCAGCATTTCTTGGTGATCTTTAGTGTGAGGATTTTCAGGAACTTAGTCTACCACACTGTCAGAAGTGAAACTGAATGAGTACCTTTCAATCATTATTCTCTACTCAGCAACACTAGATAGTTGATGTTCTACCAAAAAGAAAAGGAAAAACAAAAAGAAAAAAAGTCCACCTCTCTGTTTCTGAGACTGCATGCTTTCCTAATTTCTATCTACCTGACTTCTCAATTTCACTTTTCTTTACTAGCTTTTTTTTTCCTCTCTCAAATCTTAATATTGGCCTCCTTTCTCCATCTAGACATATTTTCTAGTTTATCTCATTTGCAAGGAGGGTTTTAAATAACATCTAGATGGGACTGTTCCCACATTTATTTCTATTCCTGTTCTCTCTTTTCATCTCCAGGCACATAGATTAAACTGTGTACATGACATTTCCTTCTGGAGGTCTCTAAGACATCTCTCAGCCCTTCTACCTTCTCTCTTATTGTTACTGCCAGTATTTCCCATCTCAAGAAAAAACATTTCCACCTACCTGGTTTTTCATTTTGTAAAGCCAGTGTGTCTGAAATTGGTGGGTTCTTGGTCTCACTGACTTCGAGAATGAAGCCGCGGACCCTCGCGGTGTGTGTTAACAATTCTTAAGGCGGCGCAGCTGGTGTTGTTCGTTCCTCCGGATGGGCTCGTGGTCTCGCTGGCTTCAGGAGTGAAGCTGCAGACCTTCGTGGTGAGCGTTACAGCTCTTAAGGCTACGCGTCTGGAGTTGTTCGTTCCTCCCAGTGGGCTCGTGGTCTCGGTGGCTTCAGGAGTGAAGCTACAGACCTTCGTGGTGAGTGTTACAGCTCTTAAGGCCGCGCGTCTGGAGTCGTTCGTTCCTGCCGGTGGGCTCCTGGTCTCGCTGGCTTCAGGTGCGAAACTGCAGACCTTCGCAGTGAGTGTTACAGCTCATAAATACAGCGTGGACCCAAAGAGTGGGCAGTAGTAAGACTTATTGCAAGGACCGAAAAAACAAAGCTTCCACAGTGTTGAAGAGGACCCACACGGGTTGCCACTGATGGCACGGGCAGCCTGCTTTTATTCTCTTATCTGGCCCCACCCACGTCCTGCTGATTGGTAGAGCCCAGTGGTCTGTTTTGACAGGGCGCTGATTGGTGTGTTTACCATCCCTGAGCTAGATATAAAAGTTCTCCACCTCCCCATCAGATCAGTTAGCTACAGAGTAGGGACACAAAGGTTCTCCAAGGCCCCACCAGAGCAGCCAGACACAGAGTGTCGCTTGGTGCATCCACAAACCTCGAGCTAGACACAGGGTGCTGATTGGTGTGTTTACAATCCCTGAGCTAGACATAAAGGTTCTCCACGTCTCCACCAGACTCAGGAGCCCAGCTGGCTTCACCCAGTGGATCCCCGACCGGGGGCTGCAGGTAGAGCTGCCCGCCAGTCCCGCGCCGTGCGCTCGCACTCCTCAGCCCTTGGGTGGTGGAAGGGACTGGGCTCTGTGGAGCAGGGGGTGGCGCTCCTCGGGGAGGCTCGGGCGGCACAGGAGCCCACGGAGGGGGTGGGAGGCTCAGGCATGGCGGGCTGCAGGTCCTGAGCCCTGCCCCGCGGGAAGGCAGCTAAGGTCCGGTGAGAAATCAAGCGCAGCGCTGGTGGGCTGGCACTGCTGGGGGACGCAGTACACCCTCCGCAGCCGCTGGCCTGGATGCTAAGCCCCTCATTGCCCGCCGCCGGCAGGGCCGGCCGGCTGCTCTGACTGAGGAGCCCGCCAAGACCACGCCCACCCGGAACTCCAGCTGGCCCGCAAGCGCCGCCCGCAAGCGCTGCCCGCAGCCGCGGTTCCCGATCGCGCCTCTCCCTCCACACTCCCTGCAAGCTGAGGGAGCCGGCTCCTGCCTTGGCCAGCCCAGAAAGGGGCTCCCACAGTGCAGCGGTGGGCTGAAGGGCTCCTCAAGTGCCACCAAAGTGGGAGCCCAGGCAGAGGAGGTGCCGAGAGCGAGCGAGGGCTGTGAGGACTGCCCTCAGCATGCTGTCACCTCTCACTAGGAGTAATCCTTGACGTTTCTCTCTCCTACCTCCCACTTCAATTCATCATCACCTCTGATCAGCTTTAACTCTTAAGAAATATTATGTAGTCTCTCTCCATGTCTTTCTTATCTCCACTGCCACAGTTTTGGACCAATCCACAATGATCTATCAGATTCCTGGGTCAGTCGTCGCATGTGTTTCACAGTTTCCATTATTTTTCTGACTGACGTTGTTTACATATTTAATTTTGTTCTGAGTAAAGTACTGTATACTTCAACATTTTCTAATATGTGATAATCTAATATGGTTATGTTCTAAATGTCATATTATTATACTCTTGATCATATGTATAAAGAAGGAATTGTTTAAAGAAATTTTTAAATTTCTAAATCACGGTTTTAAATATAAAATTAATATATTTTACAGGGGGAATTCAAATATTTACATATGTGTATATAGATATATGTGAAGATATTTCCAGATTTACTCTGGAAAATGAGTCCAGAGTAATTCCTTCTACCCAAAAGACAAACATTTCCAACAGACTTTTAAAAGTATGTTTTCACAAACACACACAATTTTATAATTTGTGGTTTTTGTTTAAAAATATAGTGGCCTTCTACATCATTCTTTTCAATTCTACTTTATAGCTTTTTGGTAAGGGAACATGTCATAATATTTCTACTCTTTGTTTCCATTAAATGTGAAGAACAACAGTAGGGAGAGTAACAGATGCTTTTGGTTGGCTGGTTGGAGCTGTGCCTTATTGCGATTGATCTGATAGTGGTTCAAACTGGACTGGAAGAAAGACTGGGCAGAAAACCCCATTAGGACACGAATACAAGAAAGATTGATGCAGAAGAAACAGAGAGTCCCAGTGAGAATAGAACAAAGTATCTGAAGTGTGAGTTGTAATTAGTGACTGTATATGTGAGGGTGGGAGGCGAATGATGGTATGAGAGGGAGAGGGCAAAGGTGATTTCAGATGTAGGGAGATGTTACCACTAAGAAAATATTCATGGGTTACAAGAAGAAGCAGGGTTGAGGCAGGAGATGATGCAGTAAAAAGTCATGCTGTGCTCTTCCTGGCCTTTCTTTCCCAGTGGAAATGAGTTAAGAAGTGGAGTGTATCTTGTAGTATACTCTAAGAGACAGACAGTGTCTGTTGGATTAGTGATGGCCATAAGGCTCACCCAGACATCTCACACGGCTAACGCTAAGTGTTACTTAGCAATGTGATGCAACCTGGCCCAAGTGTTTCCAACCCTGGCTCAGAGATTTCCAGGAGACAAGATTACCTTAGTACTGATGAACTCTCATAAACCTTAAAGCAAAGCTTATCCTTAATAAAAATAGCTTGAACTCCTTTTATGAAATAAACCCCTGGTAGTTGACCCAGACTGACTACAGGTATAAGAAAGGGGGAAGAATCCCCCAAACTCTGAGAATAGTCTCTTATCAGGTTGTCATCTGGCCCTGACTGTATCTGACCCGTGCTACCGGCCTGCTGTGGCTGTTTATCTTTTAAAAGCATTGCCAGAATAAACTACCTGAACTTCAGATGCTAAGACTCATCTTTGAAGCAAATCAACACTGAAAAGGAGAAGTCACCCCGGGAAAAACAGATCACCTAGGACCACCCAAGTGCCTCAAACACAGTGTCATAATTTGTAGGGCAATGTTTCAGTGAATAAATCATATGTCAATGAAGTTTCCTTATACATTTAAAACAGAGTAGATAAAAGGCACAACACTTTGCCAATTGGGAGTTAGGTTACACATTCCCTTTGAAATAATATTTTATAAATATCAACTTCCTTCCCTGTGTTTCTTAGCATACATGCTCTCTAAAAGCACAATGCTGAAAATCACTGTGGTTAATTTAACCAGGACCCATTCTGAAAAAAAGCGTGGACTGTAATATTATAAGGTCACCTAAAATTATACTCAGAGAAAATAATTTCACTTAATAACATACATACTTGAAATACTTAATTACATACTGATTTAAACACATTTAATGCAGTAACTGTAGTTTATAATTATATGTGGTAATAAATGTGAAGAAGGAAAAGATCACAATTATTTTCTTCATGAAATCATTCAGCAACCTGTTGAGACTTAAAAATCCTTAGATGTGTAGAAATAGAAGAATGGGGTACTATTAATAAATCTGGGTATAATTTATCCTATTTCTCTATTGTTTCACAAGGAGTAAATTTTACACTGTTGACATGGAATCTATGATAAGTATGTAGTTATATTTAAAATAGACATACATATACATATATATTATATAGAAAAATGAAAATATAATTACCTAAATTTTGTAATAATGATTTATCCCAGCAATTACTCTGCATGGAAGAGAGAATGGCACATTGCAGTACCACTGATCCTGAGCTCATAAATATTGAGGTGATGTCCTGAGACTTGATAAATAAGAAAGACATTCTGTATCTCTTTCACCCCATAATATATCATTTCAGTCTCCCATTTAGATATCTGAAGTGATTATCTCATTCTTTCTAAAGTCTACGTTGTTCTCAGTATATTGATTTTATATACTACATACTTTACATACACTACAAGCTAAATATATATGGCAGATTCTCATTACAAGTTAACTTAGAAATGGCTTAACTCCACTATTTTATGTAACTCACAACACTGTAGGCATCAAGGCAATCAAAACCTAGAATTAAAAGTGAGAGGAGTAAAAACCCTTCAGGCACGCAGGAATGTTGTAAAATTTTCACCTATTCCTTACACATTGCTTGGCGTTTCTTAGTTATCAGAAAGGCAGAATAGTATAAATGCCTAGGACTGTGTCTACAGACTTTTATTTTGCTCCTTAGAAATTTTGGATCCTGAAAGCTCATATACAAAATAACTTTCAAGACTGGAAGCATAAAATCATTCATAGTGCATCTCTGCAGAATCTAAGTGACATTTAGGGGTACCTTTGCTTTGTGTGCTGGGTTTAGAGCTCTGCCTTCATGAAGGACAGATGCCACTGTACTTTTTGACAACTTTTCTCTCAGAAAGTGGAGATCAAAGGGCAGTCTATCTCCCCTCACACTCTTTGCCCTGTAGGGTCAGTTTAAAGAATTTCCCAAATGTGTTCCTCTACCTGAAAGGCAGATTCTGCTGTCAGCAGGTGCTTCTTAGCTCCTGACCATAGGACGTGGGTTGGAGGCTCTCTATTCAATTTTCCTGCCTTTTTTTGTCCTGGGGCTTCTCTTTACCTTATTTTCCACTATTGACCCAAGTGGCATATTGCCTGAGGCATGAATGGTATTGGAATTTTTTATGCTTAGGGCCATAACAGGAAGCTTTAAAGTTGTAACTAGGTGATTAGACATAAAATAATTTAAAGCAAGCACGTAAGTGTATTGCGCAATTTTAATTTAGCAATTCCCTCCCTTTTTCTGACCTCAAATAGGTATAAATTTTACTCAGAAGAAAAACAAACGTTTGCTTGAACCTGCTGAGTTTCTGCGGCTCCCTTTCTGGGCATCCATCTCTTTCCTTTATAGCAGAACTTCTAGAGTAACTGAGAGTTTTCTGTTACAGCAAAGTAGGGAACAGACCCACACAGGTTCTAAAGTTAGAGCAATTGGGTTTAACACTCATCTGCAGCTGAGTAAGGGAATTTGGGTAACCCCCTTAATGTTTCTGTGCCTCATTTTTATCTGCCAAATGGAGACTATCAGGACAACTTCCATAAGGATTTATTTTTTAGCAGCTTTGTTGAGCTTTATAACAAACATAGAACTAACTGCACATATGTAAAACTACAATTTGATAATTTTGGGCATATGTATATGTGCCTAAAACCATTACCACTTGACAGAGTCTTGCCTCTTCACAGGTTTTATGAATAAAGTATATAAAGCACTGAGAAGAGTCTTACAAAGTGTTAAAAATATTAGTTATAGTTATATTCATTTTTATTCGTCAACACCTCTAAGATTTCTCTTCAATTCTACTGGAATTATTCCTGCAAATGTTATCAATGACCACCTTGCCAAATCCAATGACATTTCTCTGTTTTTATTCTCCTAGAAATTTCTACTCTATTAAAGGTTTCTATGAAGAATTCATCATGGAATTAATATTATAAATACCTAACAGTTTTGGAGTAAAGATTACAACCAATCACTGTGACTATTGAGAATGACATAAAATATTAAGCAGAAAAATTAATTAATTATTTAACAATGCAAGCATCTGAGATGTGCTAGATACTGGGGATAAAAAGACGAGCAGACCTAGTCCCTGCCTGCTAGCAATTCTGAACAATAAATGAGAAAAATACATTTAAGTACACATTAATGTAATGTAACAAAGGTCATAGTAGATTTATAGGTAAAATAATGGAGGCATTCAAAAAATGGGGCATTATGCCTTGGAGAGTCAAGAAGTCTCCATAGAAGAATGGATATTTAAGTCAGTTCATTAAGGTTGAGTAAAAGTTTATCAGGTGGATAAGTTAGTAAGTTCAATGAGCAGAAAAATAATTAGCCAAGGTATAAGTGTGTTGGAATGCTGCTGGGAGTTTGGTGTAGTTTAAAGGATAGAACATGTGAAGTGGCCTGGAGATGAGGTTAAAAGACTGGTTTGTGACCAGAATTTAATAGCTGTGTGGGCCATTCAAAGTATTTTGAGGGTTTCTTTATGTAAGTACTAGGAAGTTATTGAAGGTTCTGAAGCAAAGGCATAACATGAGTGGCTTTGTATTTGAAAAGTATACTATTGATGCCATGCAGAGGAGAAACTGGGGGTTGGAGAAAATACGGTGGAAGCAGGTGGACATTTACACCACTGCTATGGCTGATTGTTCAATCTTTTGATAAAATGAGACTGAATTAAAGCAAAGGTTGTGGGTAGACAAGTGGAGCAAAAGTATAGCAATAAGATTTAAAGAGAGGGTGAGGAATTTAAGGCATGGGAGAAGATGAAGATGATTTTGAATCTCATTTGGAAATTTGAATTGATGGTAATGTTATTCACCAAAATATGAAAATCAGTGCTACAGTTGATTCACAGAAGTAATAATTAATTTTATCATGAAATACATTCATATTATTCATAACCTATATACTATATATTTTAAGAAATATTTCAGAGATGAAATTTTGCTGTTTTTGTGTGTTGCAAAATTTAAGAACATCAACAAAATAGATTTGCTATATAATATAGCCTCCCATATTTTTCCTAGTGCAAGAAATTTAAATAAATTACACCTTGGTAATATCTTTTTATTTTTAAAATTAGGCATCATTAATACCGAAACATTGTCCTTATGGTTCAAACTCTGCCCTCATCTTATTGGTGAGGCTCATCTTACAAAAATACTGCTGTGCCCACTCCTTAGACTTGCCATTTATTAACTCTACAACAGACTTTGCCTTTGGCTGTCATGCTTGAATTTTCTGTTTCTTTCCTCAAGGCCGTGTACCTTGACTCTGGATGTTCTGTGACAACAGCGTTCACTGATGTCTTGATATTGTGTCAGGTTTTATCAAGAACAAAGGAAAGGCAATGCGTGGACTCAACTTCCCTTTGACGTTGCTGTGCTGACTTTACCAGATGCTTCTTAACTGGTGACAATAATAACTGAGGGAGTGGAGGGGTAGTGCTAGGGAGCAGAATGTTTCCTGTCAGAATTCTGCCACGAGTTTAACCTCTGACCTTAAGAGAACTGTTTTGCCTGATCCTCAATTTCATTATCTGTTTTTTTAAAAACATTTCTGCTCTCTCTAAAACTCTAATCTCTAAAGGTCTGGATGGATTGAATTTCTATTTGTTTTGTTTCCAACTGCTTCTAGAACACTGCGTTTAAAAATATCTCAGTTAAGGCCGGGTGCGGTGGCTCACGCCTGTAATCCCAGCACTTTGGGAGGCTGAGGAGGGTGGATCACGAGGTCAGGAGATTGAAACTATCTTGGCTAACACGGTGAAACCCCGCCTCTACTAAAAATACAAGAAAATTAGCCGGGCGTGGTGGCGGTTGCCTGTATTCCCAGCTACTAAGGAGGCTGAGGCAGGAGAATGTTGTGAACCCGGGAGGCGGAGGTTGCAGTGAGCCGAGATGGCGCCACTGCACTCCAGCCTGGGCAACAGAGTGAGACTCTGTCTCACAAAAACAAAACAAAACAAACAAACAAACAAAAAACTCAGTTAAAAGGCACTATTAGGAGAGAACTAATAATTTGATTGCTACACAAGATATTTTGAATTATTGGAATATACTACTGATATTGTTTGAGTTTGTGTCCCTGCCAAAAATCTCATGTTGAATTGCAATCCCCAGTGTTGGAGGGGGACCTCGTGGAAGGTGATTGAATCCTGGGGGCAGATTTCCCCCTTAGTGCCGTTCTCAGGATAGTGAGTTCTCTTGAGATCTGGTTGTTTGAAAGTGGCCCCCTCCCACCCCACCTTCCTCCTGCTCCAGCCATGTGAGATGTGCCTGCTTATCCTTAGCCTTCCGCCCTTATTTTAAGTTTCCTGAGGGCTCCACAAAAGCAGAAGCTGCTATGCTTCCTGTACAGCCTGCAAAATCATGAGCCAATTAAAGCTCTTTTCTTTATAAATTACCCACTTTCAGGTATTTCGTTACAGCAGTGCCAGAATGGACTAATACAACTACATTTAGAATTTCTAGTAAAAATAAGACTCTTTCATGTGAAGATGAGGATTCATCATGAGCCCAGACTGCTGCATAAAGGGCAACTGGAAGCTGAGCAGTAACAGCCATGTCATTTTGATAGTGTCCAATTAGGCAAGAGCTGCAGAGCTCATCAGAGGGTAATTTGAAGCAGATGCCTGCATTAAGACACAGATGTGGGACATTTTTCAATAGCAATGGAATGTGTATGGTACAGGATAGCTGATGGCTTCATCATCATTTTTCTTTCCATGGAATTACAATGGTAAAATGCACTAACATTCAGCTGTTTTTAGGCTCTTGTATTATTACTCCAAACAGCAGGCTGTCCTCCAGGTAGGCATACCTTCAGAGCTGAGGTCATTACATTTTGACTTATTCAATCCTCATGTCCTTTTCACAATCTGATATCTCATATCTCAGATGTGGAAGTAACAATAAATTTCTGAGTGTAGTACCCAGAGTTTTACCACATAGAACCAGAAACAGATGGACAACATTGATAACCTGGGAATCCTGTCTGGCAAAACAGTGCTCTCTCATTGCTGTTGCTGAGAGTTTAAGTGGATAATTTCTGAGCATCAAATGTCAGTACATTTTAAAGCTGGGCTTAGTAGATCTAGCACTTTTCTTTTCACACACACAGATTTGTTTTCTGGTCTTTGTTCTAGTTACTTTGAACAGAAAACTGAAGGTTCACAGTCTCTTCCATGTGAATAGTAGCATTCTTTTTGGATGCTGAACTTTGGAAATATTTCTAAATCATTTTTATCTCCCTAAATGTCTGTCTTTTCACAACCAAACCAAGTTTATGAATGGTATGTGTGTGCTAGATTATGAATTTGGTGAAGGCAGTAAATGTTAGTGTTAGCAGCAGCATAATAAACGTTAACGTGTGCACAACAATTGAATATAATTTCAAAAACAGGATATAATCTAAAGTTCTCTGAGAAAGTTGAGTGCTGATGGAGAGGATTGAAAGAGTTGGCCAGGTGGAGAGAGTTTTTTGAGATGAGTTACATCACAGCAAAGGTTCATAGACAGGATTTAACCTAATTTGTTAGAAAGTTCTGAATTCAAGGGAGAGAAATGGTTGAAGAAGGGTAAGAGATCAGAGTGAAGAGAAAGGAGATGTCATCTTTATTTAATGGAGAACTGTAGAAATCAGACAAAAAATAGACTTACAGTTTCGTCAATAGTGGAGTGGCATACTGAAAGCACTGCAGAGTGATGAAGATCACAGCCTAGGCTTCTGAGAGACTAGTGTACAAATCTTGGTGCTGTCACTTCATTGCTTTAAGACCACATGCAATTGACCTGATGTCTCAGTCTTATTTTCCTTATCTGTAAAATGGATACAATGTCAAGTAGCAATGACTTGAACCTGCAGTGGGAATTAAGTCTGATTATGCATCTAAAGTACTTGGTAAATCCTGGCCCAGAGAAAGGATTCAATATATGTTAGTAATAATTCTTATTGTCTGGCAGCCAGAGGCTGATTGTATTGGACTGGGCAGAATGACCTTCTTTCTGAGCCTTTTCAAGGTTTTCCAAATTAAATAGGCTCTGATTCATTTCATGATATTTATTGCCTTTCCTTAAACTTTAAGGTGTTCTTTTTGTATTGAGAGGGCTCCAATTACCGACAGTAGAATCAAGGTGATTACTAAAGCTGTTGAAGGCACTTTCTCTCCTGTGTGTGTGTGTGTGTGTGTGTGTGTGTGTGTGTGTATCTGGTTGAAATGATCCATTATGTTCATTCTCTTGGGAAGGCAATTGGCTTTTTAGCATCAGCATTACAAAGTGATCTCATATACAAGTTATCCAGTATAACCAGACTCTTTTGAAACATTATTTATTTGCAATGGGAGAATGGGTTTCCATTTTATATCTCAGCTGCTACTGATTTTTCCCGAGGTAACTTATCCTGAAGTGTATGTGTTAAATCTCATCTCATTATATCTACCAATCTCCCCGAGCTTGTCATTCAGCAATGCAGTCATCTCTCCTATTTACTTTTCTCTTGTTTAGAATTATATGCACATTTCATTGATGTTAGATTTAAATCACCTGATGCTTCAAAGTGATGGTTTATGTTGAACCCACTCTTAGGCAAATTCTAAGGCTATGCCAATGATTGATGCTGATGACTGTCAAACTTGTTTCATGGATTCAGTCCTTCTTATGCATGGCAAGCTTTCCAGATAAAACCAATATACTTGTTAATACATTTCTGAAAACAAAATTCACTCATTTATTCATCATTAGTTCATTATGTATTGCAAAGCAAGCAATTTGCTAGGTCCTGCAAATTCCTCCCATCAAATACTAACATTTTAGTGAGGGAGAAAAGCCTGTAGCAAATAATTGTAATACAGCATGGTAATTATTACAACAGAGGCATAAAGACGTGGTGTACCAAGCCAGAGTGGGCAGAAATTAACTTTTGAGTTACATTTTGAGTTGGGCTTTAAAGACCTGAAAAGAAGAGGAAAATTTATTTTCATAGTCTGTAGTGATATATATTTAACATTGTATATTTAATAATAAATATAATTTCTTAATACATACAAATACATACCCAAACCAGTATATTTCAGCTGCACACACACACATGTGCATTGTGGTTGAGTGAATTTTCTTTTCCCGATATATCAGGACTTATTTATACACAAGCTTGTCTTAGGATATACAGAAGCCAAGTGATAAATTATACAGTCCACAGCACTAGTCTCCATCTAGAATTTGCACCTTGTTTTCAGTTATCACTTATTCCTCATTAAAGACCCTCCCTCCTTCCTGTATTTGCAACATTACACTTACATGGGCACAACAGGAAAAGCCACTGCTTTCTCATTGTAGCTCCTCTTCTTGGTATGAGGCCAGATGTTTCCTGAACCTTTATCCTATGCCTTTTGGACTTGGACTGCCTCTTTAGGGTCCAATCACTGTTTTCCTCTAGCTCTTCTGTTTGGACCACCTTCTAAGGTCTTCTCACAAAGTGGCTTCTTATCTCAGAACAGAAATCAGAAGCAGAGGTTCTATTACTGTACTTTTTATAAGATGCAAAGGGAGTTTAACCTCCAGTCTGCTGAGGCTCTGTTGGGACCTAAGCTGTCTCTATGTAGCCAGATGTCTCAATTATTACAGTATTAAATTACTAATTGGAAAATCAGCTTGCTTTTAAATAACAGTAACAGATTTTTTAAAAATCACATGTATAACAACGTTTAAGAACTATCCAAAGACATTAGAAAGATCTGGAGGTGGAGTTGACAACATTTTTTATGGATTCAATGGGCAGTATGTGAGGAAACGAAGAAATCAACATCAGCCCCTTGGTTGCTGGCCTGACCAATTGAGTGGTGGGTATTAATGTTAACAGAGGTGATAAAGATGGAGGGAAAAGGCTTTTTGATGGAGAAGGGTGAAATCAAAAGCTTTCTTTCAGATATGTTAATTCGAGGTATCCAATAGATATCCAAAAAGTGATGTTAGATACTGCTCTCTGTCTCTGTCTCTCCCTCTTTCATATCCTTCCTTGACAAATCAAAACATTATTACACTATGCTGGGAAAAACATTAGCTTTAGAGATTAAATCCTGGCTGTCAGTCTCTATTTATGCAATCTAGCACATTTATTTAACCTCTCACAGACTTGGTTTCTTTAGATACAAAATAGAAATAAAAATGCATTATTCATGGTTTGTTTATGATGATTGACAATTAGATGAACTAAATTATGTAAAGTACCTGGTACCTAGAATATGTTTAATATTAATGCCCTCCTGACCACCATCCTCCCTCTTCTATATATCTTTGTAGAAAGATAAATGAAATTTGGGCATAATATCAGATATTCTTCCAATACAAAACTAGAGTTTCTTGAAATACTCAGGTTTAGAAGAAGGTAATGGCATTGACAATCTACAGCTGTGGTATTCATGAAAATGGGAAAAACAAATTAGTATTATGTATTGGAGACATTATTTTATAATAAATCTAGTACTTTTCTCCCAAATAAGCATGGTAGCTTGAAGTATTAGGCCATGTAAGCCCTAAAGAAACAATTTTAGCCTGCTGACTGCCTAGCCTGAACAAATAATGATAACTTAACAAATAGACTAATTTGTGGTCCTGAAATAAGTATTTGCTCCGAGGAAAGGGGTACTAGAATCACAGGCAAATAAATACACATTTCATCAGGTCCTATTTTCAACATCTATTCCAGGACTATGAACTAAAGCCATGGTTATTATCTAACATTAGAGAACAACTTATTGATGATTTTAATTATCCAAGGGGTAATTGAGAAATGGATGGCATAATATATAACAGGAACCCAAGAGATGTTTTTTTCATTTATGTATTTCACTCACATTATCATTTAGACATTAATGATTTCATCTTATGAACTTAAAACTTTTAATAAGTGGACATTATTTTCATGGTTTTATAGTCAAAACACAGTTTCTAAATTATGCCTGTATAGTGGAACAAAAGTGATGAACTCTTCCTATTTTAAATGAAATGTGTTTTAAAGGGATTAGAATTAAATAATCACTTTTAAGATAATATTAGTTTAGGGGGTTGGCAGGTAGGAGAGTACCAGGTTATTAAAAATAATTTGAGCTTTTAACTGTCATTATGTGAGATACTTCTCTAATGGGTGTCCAAAATACACAAGGGAGAGTGGTGAGTGAGGTTTTAATATGTTGATGCCTCAAACATTTAATCTAGTTTGGCCATAATCGAAGGCTTTATGAAGCCAGGATTATTTAGACTGGAATTAATAGGTGAGCAGACTTTAAAAAATGAGAAATTTTAAATTATATTATGAAATTGCTAATGCTATGTGGTTGGTATAGAAAATTTGAAAAAAAGAAAACAAACCATAAACCTTTATACTGGACAAAATGAAACATTGTCTATAATTCCATCATCTTAGAGAGCTTACTGTTAACATTTAAACACATTTATTTTGAATAAAACTTTCCCTTATATATGCATAGAAAATGTATTTTTGTATAATTGTAAACTGTATTACATGTCCAATTTAAAAAATTATTCTAAAATAATGCGTCATTAGTATTATTGTTAAATAGTTTTGTAATACATTTTGAAAAATTGAGCAATGTGCTGTCAGATAGACTGGTGTCCCATAATTTAATAATCTCCTTATCAACAACTTAAGGTCTTGTGTTTTTAGTTTTTATTTTTTAATTTTAATTTTTTTTTTGAGACAGAGTCTCGCTCTGTGGCCCAGGCTGGAGCGCAGTGGCATGATCTCAGCTCACTGCAAGCTCTGCCTCCTGGGTTCACGCCATTCTCCTGCCTCAGCCTCCTGAGTAGCTGGGACTACAGGCGCCGCCACCACACCCAGCTAACTTTTTTTGTATTTTTAGTAGAGCCGGGTTTTCACCGTGTTAGCCAGGATGGTCTCGATCTTCTGACCTCGTGTTCTGCCCGCCTCGGCCTCCCAAAGTGCTGGGATTACAGGCGTGAGCCACTGCACCTGGCTAGGTCTTGTGTTTAAATCATAATATGTTGTGGTGTTGTGTAAGATTTCTAATTTTTTAAAATTAATCATTTATTTATTTCTTTACGGTAGAGATGAAGTCTCTCTATGTTGCCTAGGCTGGTCGTGAACTCCTGGGCTTATGTGATCCACCTGCTTTGGCCTCCCAAAGTGCTGGGATTATAGGTGTGAGGCACCACACCCAGGCACAAGATTTCTAATTTTAGAAATGGGCCTAGAGTGGAAACAGTTGAGGTAACTACAATTCTTTTTAAAATTGTGGAAATGAGAATGTTCAGTGTATATTTAAGAAGCAACTAATAGATTTGTTTGGGCCGTGATATGTAAGCTTTTGTAGGAATTATTGCTCCTGGGTTGGGGGAGATCCAATGAACCTTACATTTTAGGTTCAGGCGTTTAGTGTCTGGGCAGGCACTGCAGTCTGTGCATAGCGCTGAGACATATTCAGAGCAATGATTCAGGACAACTACCCTGAAAGAAGAGTGTGGGCATAGATTGGAAGGGGAATCATGAAGGGGAAGAGGCAAGAGAGCAGGTTGTTTTAACAGTGAAATGCAAGATAATGAGGGTTGGAACCTGGGTGATGGCTGTAGGAAGGGAAAGAAAAAGACAGAGAGAAAGGTTCCTTAGCATTTGCTATAGTGTTCTTTGCTTAATGCAAATTAAATACATTTGGGGGGGAAACTCAGCATGGATATTACTAGCCATTTTCTTACTGAGTGCTGCTAAAACTAGAAAGTGCAATGTAATGGCACTGCTAAAATGAAACTGTTTTCCTTTAATAATGCTGCAGTCTCATTATATGAAATAAGCCAATGTCGTTACAATTCCAATAGTTTAGAATGACCTGCTGAAGTTTTTTTTCTTGTTTTTTTATTTTTTCACATTTCAAAGACTGTTTGATAGACCAGGGATTTTAAATAATCTGTACTGTTGTTTCTGTATAAATAATAGATCGATTGTTTGCAGTTGATGTTTTGCTAGTTCTGTTTTCCTGTCTAATGACTGCCTGAGTGTTTCCGGGCATGTAGTGATTTAAATTGTTTATTAAGATAGGTGAAATCATTGAATGTTGTTCTGTTTGTTTTACTAATAATGCTTATCAAAAATTGTTTCTAGAACCACAATTGTTTAAGAGAAGAAAAGTATAATAATATTGTGGGAGAAGGCCTGGGGTTAGATTCAAGAATGTCATATTTAAGGCTAACTCTGCCACCATTCCTTCTTAGGCAAGGCACTTAACCTCCCCGTCCTAAGTTTCTGTACCTCTAAAGCACCTTCTACTACTAGTTCAGAGCCATAGCTGTCACTGTGGTGCTACTCTTACTGTTACTGTTACCGGTGGCAGAGACCCAAATTACCCTGAGTTACCAACGGCGGATTCGTACCGGTCGGCAGCAACTTCAATTCTTGCCTTCTCTGAAGAAAAAATTTGACTGAGGTGCATAAAGCAGAAAAAGAGACCGAGGTGAATTTCAGAGCAGGAGTAAAAGTTTATTAGAAAGGCTTTAGAGCAGAAAAGAACCCTTGGAAGAAATCCAAGTGAGTGCCTGAAAGTCAAAGAGAGAAAAGAGAGGCCTTTAACCTTGATCCTGGGACTTTATAGGCTCGCCTCTTTCCCCTGATTCTTCCCTTAGGGTGGGCTTTTGGCATGCACGATGCTCTCCTTACCCTTGGGAATTGAGCACGCTTAGTGTGTTTAGGGAGTTGCATGCATGCCCATGCCCGTCTGAGGCTTTCTTCCTTTTTCTGGTGGAGTGTACCGGGAAGATCATACTTTGCCATTTTGTCTCTTAGTGTGCATGCCCAGGAAGTTGCTTCTTTCTGAGCCCTGCCTTTAATTAACACTTTAATGTTAACTGGTGTGGACCATCAGGAACTGGCCTCTCCCTGGTGCCAGCTGCCAATTGATCACTTTTAGAGAGGCAATGTGATAATTGCCTAACCATCACCAGATATTTCTAGTGGGTTGGGGGGAAGAGCCCTCTCCTGCCCCACTGATGACTACCTGTAACATTACTACTAATTATGTACCTCCCACCCCCTTTTATTTGGTGGCCAGATACATTCCTTTTAGGGACTTTACCTGTATCACTTTCAACCTCTATGTCAACCTCGTAAGATAGGAAAAATTATTTCTATTTTACTGATGAGAAGACCAAAATGCAGAGAAATTAAGCAGCTTTCTCAAGGAAAGTGGTGGTTCTGGAAGTTAAACCCATGTCTGTCCACATTGCCCTGGTAAAACTCTAAAAGGAGTTAAGTTGAACCTGCTCTGCAATCAAAGAGCTAAGAGGATCTCAACCTTATGGAGTTCAGAGCAGAGGAGCAGAAACCCTTTTCCCTTCTGATTTTGCAGGTGGGAAAAGACAGCCTGATCTTCGTAGTATCTGGGATGTTGTGTTTCTAGCTTTTCTACCAAGTCTTTAGATCTTTTGGATCCAATTCTCTATATTTACATTCCTTATTAACATTCACTCTCAAAGATGGAAATGAGAATTTGGGCCTTCATAAATGCTAATAAATTACACAAATTCTGAATGTAATTTCTTCCCATGGTACTATTTTAACATAGGTGACCTCTAATTTGCCTGAGTACCAGGCTAGACTGTATGTTTCCCAAACTGAGGCATCCTGTTTGTCTTGATTTCTATTTTATCCCTCAATAAGTATTTCCTGAATAAATAACTTAATAAATACAGAATATAGACTCTTGAGCTGGTCATTTGATTAATATGTTTGATTAAACCTAAACAATTTTGCTATGAAACTATTGTTCTCCAAACTGGAATAGAAATACATCAAAGAGGCAAATAGCTAAAAAAAAATTGAAATGCAATCCAATTTTTATTAGTGTTTTAGAGAAATGGGCTTAAAATGCTGTTAGGCAAATGTATATTACAAATAATAGACAAGAAATTTAAGTTTTGATTCTTAAAGTTTTAAATACCTAAACACATCTGTAGATGTAGCTGTGGGGACACTTTTATGAGACAAGAATATTTGTGCAGTAAAATTAAACATTCTTGTAAAGAAGTATTTTTTTGTGTATAAGACTATATATAATTTCATAATTCAGGTGGCATGTGAATAATTACCTTTGAAAAGTAAAATAAACAACTTTTTAAAGATTCAGACCAAAATTTGAGTGAAAGAAGTGAGAGAATCTTCTAACATCTATTTATTTTCCCCTTTTTAATCCTAATTTTCCTGCACTTCCTTTTCATGATTTTAAAAAATCAACCATTTAGTTGAAATTCCTTGACAATTTAGTTCTTTTTCCAGTTTAGAGTACAATTAAAACCTGTTCTTGGTATAATCCAAGGCACTGCTTTAATAAATATATAATCACTGCATCATGAAGCCAGAATAGCAATGCGATCTCTGAACTTAACATGACACAGAAAATTGAGCTTATTGATACTAAGTCTAGAGGAAACCCTAAGTAATTTTGTAGGAATAGTTTAGCTTTTAAGAAATCTCTCTTTGCTGAAATTTCAAGTAGTGTAGTACTTATACAGGTAATTTCAGGTTAAATTAATGCTATTTCAGGTATAGCAGGTAAAATATATTCTTAATACATGTTTATTCAATAAATGAGGTCTTTGAGTCTGATTTGAAACTCTCAATCTTAAAGGCATCTTTCGTTGTTGTCTAAAGGCGAAGCTCTTTGGCTGAACAATTCTAAGTTATCTGTTTTATTCTTCTCATCCTGACTCAGCTGAGATCATGGATATAATACTGTTCTCACAAAGCTGCCCCTTGTTCCTCTGTGAAAAGCAGTGGGAACCCCTCCAAGGAGACAGAGGGCATTACTGTTCCCCAAGGAGAAAGATGACTTGACCTATCAGCCCTGGTCAAATCTTTGCCACACAACGTTAGCTGCTTGCTTTAGATGTTTGCCTCTTTGATGGCAATATGAAAATGACTATATGAAACATGACTTTTCTCTCACAAAGCTGGTGCACTAAGCTCTACCACTCATCTCAGCCAGACTCAGTGCACAGGGGCTGTAGTACACAGGACTAGCTACAGAGACATTTGAACTTTAAAAAAAGTTCTTTTTCAGGGAAAGTAAATTGGTCTTCTTGGTATGTACATAAGCACTATCAATCATACCATCCTGGCTGGTTGTTTGTTTTTTTTTCCTTCTTTTTTTTATTTTTGGTTGCTCATTTTTGATCTCTGAATTGCCCACCCATCCTTTGCATTTAAATTAAGACAATGCAGAATTTAGCAGCTTCCTAGTTACAGATTGTTTGAAAGACCATAGATTGACAATAAAAGTAACACCTGGAAATTAAATTTGTGAGGGCATCAGAAGAGGAAGGACTTAGGTGGAGTACAATTTCACTTCTTTGTAGGCTATTCAATTAAAATACATATGATGGCTTCAGTATACTTTGGTCAACTTGCCTAGTCTGAATCTATAGTTCATCTTATTTCCTTAATCTAAAATCATAGACACACTGATGACACAAGCTTCCATTTAACTTTACCATTTCTGCCTCATACCATATATAGCAGCCATTTCCTATGCTATTTTGCCACTGTGGTGGGTACCTTCCATTTGTCCCTCCAGCTTCACAATCCCATTTTCTCTACTCTACTATGTACTCTGTGGGCACCTGACTTATGGACTGCCTCAACGTGCTCGCTTGATGCTAGGTGGATTTGGACAATGGAAGGCATAAGCATGAGAGTAAAAGGTGGGAAGCATTAAAGTTGAGATCTGTATTACCTCTGTCTCCCTCTGATAGACCAAGGTTTGGATTTGGCTGCTTTCTTCCATGAAGGCGATAAGTTCTGTCAGACAGCTCTATCTCCATATGGATCTCTCCAGGTACTACTAAGTGTTAACTGTTGAGTTGATGGAAGTGAAATCTGGGAAGAAAAATTCAGTATTAACTATTGCCAGGTATGGACTTCTCATGGTGTGATAGGGCTAAGCCTGTCTTAGAGGATAATTATATTCTTGGAAATACATATTGCTGGGTCCAGTCTGGCTCAAGAAAGGGAAGGCCACTTTACTGTCAGGCCAATTTATGCAGGAGGATATAACCTACCCTGCAGAGAAGGGAGACAGAGAAACATGTATGGAACAAATCCTTACCAGAATTACTCCTGCTCCTGGACAGAGTGAGTGGTTAAAGATGGGATCATAATCCATTGTCTCAATATGTGGCCACTCTGGAACTATTTTCCACTGCGCTCAAAATGTTTACTATAAAAATATTATTGTTATTATCAAAATATTATTGTGTATTTGTTTCCTAGGGTCCTAGGGATGCCACACAAATTACCACAAACTTAGTGGCTTAAAACAACAGATTTATTATCTCACAGCTCTGGAGACTAGAAGTCCAAAAGCAATGTGTCAGTAGGGCCATGAGGCGTCTGAAGGCTCTAGGAAAGAATTCTTCCTTACCACTTCCTGGCTGCTGAAGGCTTCTAGCAATCCTTGGTCTTCCTTGGCTTATAGCTGCATCATTTCAACCTCTGCCTCTGCCTCTCTCTTCACATGGTCATCTTGTCTAGGTATCTCTGTATGTCTTCTCCTCTTCTTATAATGACCCTAGTCACTGGATTTAGGGTAAACTCTAAATTAGCATGACCTCATTCTAACTTAATTAGATTTGCAAGGGCCCTGTTTCCAAATAAGTTCACATTCTGAGGTTCTAAGAGGACATAAATAGGAACACAATTTAACCTGGTGGAGGTCACTACCCACAGAAGAACTGACCAGGAAGAGAGAGACAGAGCTCTGATGACATTGTTTGTGTCTCTGAATCCAGGTCTACCAAATCTATCCAATCAATTGCATCAGTGAACACATCACCTTTTTTCCTCAGGTGAATTTGAGATAGGCTTTCATCAAATATGTCTCCATGCCTTCAATATAGTTTCTTTTTTTTTTTTTTGAGACGGAGTCTCGCTGTCGCCCAGGCTGGAGTGCAGTGGCACGATTTCGGCTCACTGCAGGCTCCGCCCCTGGGGGTTCACGCCCTTCTCCTGCCTCAGCCTCCCGAGTAGCTGGGACTACAGGCGCCCGCCACCTCGCCCGACTAACCTTCAATATAGTTTCTTATTCACTTAATAAAATGTTGACAATTTAAAAATGTGTGTGTATATAAGCACAAACAATTATACTGGTGGAATTGTAAATTGGTATAGCTATTATGAAGAACACTATTGAGGTTCCTTGAAAAACTAAAAATAGAACTACCATATGATCTAGCAATCCCAATTCTGAGTATGCGTCCCCCCTCCAAAAAAAGTGAAATCTGTATCTCAAAGAGATCTGCTTCCTTGTCCATTACAGCATCATTCATAGTAGCCAAAATACAGAAACAATCCGTGTCTGTCGACAAATGAATGGATAAAAAAACAAATGTGTGTGTATATATATATATGTGTGTGTGTGTATGCAATATGTGTATACATTTATATACACACACACATACAGTCATGCTCCATATAATGATGTTTCATTCAAGAACAGACTGCATATATGACAGTGGTCCTGTGGATTACGGTACTTGATAATAATAACTATGTTACTAGCTTATAAATTTCATGTAGTATAATTTTACTGTTATTTTAGAATATACTCCTACTTAAAAAAAAAAAAAAACTGTTAAACAGCTTTAGGCAGGTCCTTCAGGAGGTATTCCCCAGAAGAAGGCATTGTGATCATAGGAAATGGCAGCTCCCTGAGTGTTAGTGTCCCTGAAAACCTCCCAGTGGGACAAGATACGGAGGTAGAAGACAGCAATATTGATGACCCTGGGTAGGCCTAGATTTATTGTTTGTTTTTTCTTTTTTAGTAAAAAATTTAAAAAGTAAAAAAAAAATATAAGGAAACTTATAGAATAAGGATATAAAAAAAGAAAACAATATTTTTGTACAGCTGTACAATGTATGCTTTAAGCTAAGTGTTATTACAAAAGATTCAAAAAGTTACAAAAAATTAAAAAGTTTATAAAGTAAACAAGTTACAAGAACCTAAGGTTAATTTATTATTGAAGAAAAATAACATTAAAAATTGGGTGTAGCCTAAGTGTACAGTTTCTGTAAAGTCTACGGTAGTGTATAGTAATGTCCTAGGCCTCCACATTCACTGAGCACTCACTCACTGACTCACCAAGCACAACTTCTAGTCCTGCAAGCTCCATTCATGGTAAGTGCCTTATGCAGGTGTTCCATTTATAATCTTTTATACTGTATTTTTGCTTTACCTATCCTATGTTTAATATGTGTAGATACACAAACACTTACCATTGTGTTACAGTTGTCAGCTGTATTCAGTACAGTAACATGCTGTATGTGTTCGTAGCCAAGAAGCAATATGCTATACCATGTAGCCTATGTATATAGTAGGCTATACCATTTAGGTTGTTGTGATTACACTCTGTAATGTACATATAAAGATGATATTGCCTAACATTCCATTTCTCAGAACATATCGCTATAGTTAAGTGACACAAAACTATACACACAATGGAATATTTTCAGAGCTAAAAGAAAAGGAAGTCCTGCCATATGCCACAACATAGATGAACTTGGAAAACATTACACTAAATCTAATAAGCCAGACACAGAGAAACAAATACTGCATATAAGTATCACTTATATACGGACTCTAAAGAACTCAAACTCATAGGCAGAGTATAAAAGTGGTTGCTGGGAGTAGGGGTGTGAAGAAAATGGGGGATTTTGGTTAAAGGGTACAAAATTTCAGTTATAAGATGAGTAAGTTCTGGAGATCTAATGTACAACATGGTAACTAAATAATAATGTATTGTATACCAGGGCTTTGCTAAGAGAGTAGCACTTAAGTTTTTTCACTACACACACACAAATGCTAACTATGTGAGGTGATGAGTATGCTAATAAGCTTGATTGTGGCAATCACTTCACAATGTATGTGTATATCAAAACATCACTTTGTACACTTTAAATAGATACAATATTCGTTTGTCAGTGGTATCTCAATAAAACTAGAAAAAAGTAGTTTGATGTATATATGTGGGGTCCTTCTCAATTCCTACTATAAATGTATACTTTCTAATTTCACACCTATGTTTGAAATTTATAGTGATCCAGATCCATTTCCAGATATAAAATTAATATCCTGAACAATAAATTTACTAAAATAGGAATTTATTTCTTTTATACTTGATTTTTTTTATCTTGCTCCAGATAATCGCTAGTGTAGTATCATGCATTGGAATAGAAATTATTCAATATGGAACAGATTAACCTGATCCTCCAGGATTCAACCAAAAAGACTTGATGAGAGGAGACTCTTGTCACAGGGAAATAAGATTTGAAGTGAAAGCAAGTAAGAAATAAATCTGCTGTCTTTCTCTAGGCTGTCTCTCTCCAGGCATTTAATAAATATTAATTTTTTTATTCCTTTTTAGGTCCAAAGCAACAATAATGGACTTCTAAACATATTTGTTTCTTATTAAGTATACAGGATTTAATGCTACTAAATTCACATGATAGTCTTTAATGCTTCAACTTTGCTGAAATTCAAGCTATATACAATTTTTTTTTTGAATAAATGAGAAAATTTATTGCACAATTCCAGTCAGTATATAATGAAGGGCTACATTATGTGGCAATGGACAAGACTGTAAGAGCTAGAAAACATGTTGAAAGTTATCTAGTTCAAAGTTCTTTTTCATTTTTTTTTTTTAATTATACTTTAGGTTTTAGGGTACATGTGCACAACGTGCAGATTTGTTACATATGTATCCATGTGCCATGTTGATTTCCTGCACCCATTAACTCGTCATTTAGCATTAGGTATATCTCCTAATGCGGTCCCTCCCCCCTCCCCCAACCCCACAACAGTCCCCAGAGTGTGATGTTCCCCTTCCTGTGTCCATGAGTTCTCATTGTTCAATTCCCACCTATGAGTGAGAACATGCGGTGTTTGGTTTTTTGTCCTTGCGATAGTTTACTGAGAATGATGTTTTCCAGTTTCATCCATGTCCCTACAAAGGACATGAACTCATCATTTTTTATGACTGCATAGTATTCCATGGTGTATATGTGCCACATTTTCTTAATCCAGTCTATCGTTGTTGGACATTTGGGTTGGTTCCAAGTCTTTGCTATTGTGAATAGTGCCGCAATAAACATACGTGTGCATGTGTCTTTATAGCAGCATGATTTATAGTCCTTTGGGTATATACCCAGTAATGGGATGTCTGGGTCAAATGGTATTTCTAGTTCTAGATCCCTGAGAAATCGCCACACTGACTTCCACAATGGTTGAACTAGTTTACAGTCCCACAAACAGTGTAAAAGTGTTCCTATTTCTCCACATCCTCTCCAGCACCTGTTGTTTCCTGATTTTTTAATGATGGCCATTCTAACTGGTGTGAGATGGTGTCTCACTGTGGTTTTGATTTGCATTTCTCTGATGGCCAGTGATGATGAGCATTTCTTCATGTGTTTTTTGTGTTTTTTGGCTGCATAAATGTCTTCTTTTGAGAAGTGTCTGTTCATGTCCTTTGCCCACTTTTTGATGGGGTTGTTTGTTTTTTTCTTGTAAATTTGTTTGAGTTCATTGTAGATTCTGGATATTAGCCCTTTGTCAGATGAGTAGGTTGCAAAAATTTTCTCCCATTCTGTAGGTTGCCTGGTCACTCTGATGGTAGTTTCTTTTGCTGTGCAGAAGCTCTTTAGTTTAATTAGATCCCATTTGTCAATTTTGGCTTTTGTTGCCATTGCTTTTGGTGTTTTAGACATGAAGTCCTTGCCCATGCCTATGTCCTGAATGGTATTGCCTAGGTTTTCTTCTAGGGTTTTTATGGTTTTAGGTCTAACATGTGAGTCTTTAATCCATCTTGAATTAATTTTTGTATAAGGTGTAAGGAAGGGATCCAGTTGCAGCTTTCTACATATGGCTAGCCAGTTTTCCCAGCACCATTTATTAAATAGGGAATCCTTTCCCCATTGCTTGTTTTTGTCAGGTTTGTCAAAGATCAGATAGTTGTAGATATGCGACATCATTTCTGAGGGCTCTGTTCTGTTCCATTGATCTATGTCTCTGTTGTGGTACCAGTACCATGCTGTTTTAGTTACTGTAGCCTTGTAGTATAGTTTGAAGTCAGGTAGCATGATGCCTCCAGCTTTGTTCTTTTGGTTTAGGATTGACTTGGCGATGCGGGCTCTTTTTTGGTTCCATATGAACTTTAAAGTAGTTTTTTCCAATTCTGTGAAGAAAGTCATTGGTAGCTTGATGGGGATGGCATTGAATCTATAAATTACCTTGGGCAGTATGGCCATTTTCACGATATTGATTCTTCCAACCCATGAGCATGGAATGTTCTTCCATTTGTTTGTATCCTCTTTTATTTCATTGAGCAGTGGTTTGTAGTTCTCCTTGAAGAGGTCCTTCACATCCCTTGTAAGTTGGATTCCTAGGTATTTTATTCTCTTTGAAGCAATTGTGAATGGGAGTTCACTCATGATTTGGCTCTCTGTTTGTCTGTGATTGGTGTACAAGAATGCTTGTGATTTTTGTACATTGATTTTGTATCCTGAGACTTTGCTGAAGTTGCTAATCAGCTTAAGGAGATTTTGGGCTGAGACGATGGGGTTTTCTAGATATATGATCATGTCATCTGCAAACAGGGACAATTTGACTTCCTCTTTTCCTAATTGAATACCCTTTATTTCCTTCTCCTGCCTGATTGTTCTGGCCAGAACTTCCAGCACTGTTTTGAATAGGAGTGGTGAGAGAGGGCATCCCTGTCTTGTGCCAGTTTTCAAAGGGAATGCTTCCAGTTTTTGCCCATTCAGTATGATATTGGCTGTGGGTTTGTCGTAGATAGCTCTTATTATTTTGAGATACATACCATCAATACCTAATTTATTGAGAGTTTTTAGCATGAAGGGTTGTTGAATTTTGTCAAAGGCCTTTTCTGCATCTATTGAGATAATCATGTGGTTTTTGTCTTTGGTTTTGTTTATATGCTGGTTTACGTTTATTGATTTGCGTATGTTGAACCAGCCTTGCATCCCAGGGATGAAGCCCACTTGATTATGGTGGATAAGCTTTTTGATGTGCTGCTGGATTCGGTTTGCCAGTATTTTATTGAGGATTTTTGCATCAATGTTCATCAAGGGTATTGGTCTGAAATTCTCTTTTTTGGTTATGTCTCTGCCAGGCTTTGGTATCAGGACGATGCTGGCTTCGTAAAATGTGTTAGGGAGGATTCCCTCTTTTTCTATCGATTGGAATAGTTTCAGAAGGAATGGTACCAGTTCCTCCTTGTACCTCTGGTGGAATTCGGCTGTGAATCCATCAGGTCCTGGACTCTTTTTGGTTGGTAAGCTATTGATTATTGCCACAATTTCAGAACCTGTTATTGGTCTATTCAGAGATTCAACTTCTTCCTGATTTAGTCTTGGGAGGGTGTATTTGTCGAGGAATTTATCCATTTCTTCTAGATTTTCTAGTTTATTTGTATAGAGGTGTTTGTAGTATTCTCTGATGGTAGATTGTATTTCTGTGGGATCGGTGGTGATATCCCCTTTTTCATTTTTTATTGCATCTATTTGGTTCTTCTCTCTTTTCTTCTTTATTAGTCTTGCTAGCAGTCTATCAATTTTGTTTATCTTTTCAAAAAACCAGCTCCTGGATTCATTAATTTTTTGAAGGGTTTTTTTGTCTCTATTTCCTTCAGTTCTGCTCTGATTTTAGTTATTTCTAGCCTTCTGCTAGCTTTTGAATGTGTTTGCTCTTGCTTTTCTAGTTCTTTTAATTGTGATGTCAGGGTGTCAATTTTGGATCTTTCCTGCTTTCTCTTGTGGGCATTTAGTGCTATAAATTTCCCTCTACACACTGCTTTGAACGTGTCCCAGAGATTCTGGTATGTTGTGTCTTTGTTCTCGTTGGTTTCAAAGAACATCTTTATTTCTGCCTTCATTTCATTATGTACCCAATAGTCATTCAGGAGCAGGTTGTTCAGTTTCCATGTAGTTGAGCAGTTTTGAGTGAGTTTCTTAATCCTGAGTTCTAGTTTGATTGCACTGTGGTCTGAGAGACAGTTTGTTATAATTTCTATTCTTTTACATTTGCTGAGGAGAGCTTTACTTCCAACTATGTGGTCAATTTTGGAATAGGTGTGATGTGGTGCTGAAAAAAATGTATATTCTGTTGATTTGGGTGGAGAGTTCTGTAGATGTCTATTAGGTCCACTTTGTGTAGAGCTGAGTTCAATTCCTGGATATCCTTGTTAACTTTCTGTCTCGTTGATCTGTCTAATGTTGACAGTGGGGTGTTAAAATCTCCCATTATTATTGTGTGGGAGTTTAAGTCCCTTTGTAGGTCACTCAGGACTTGCTTTATGAATCTGGGTGCTCCTGTGTTGGGTGCATATATATTTAGGATAGTTAGCTCTTCTTGTTGAAGTGATCCCTTTACCATTATGTAATGGCCTTCTTTGTCTCTTTTGATCTTTGTTGGTTTAAAGTCTATTTTATCAGAGACTAAGATTGCAATCCCTGCCTCTTTTTGTTTTCCATTTGCTTGATAGATCTTCCTCCATCCCTTTATTTTGAGTCTATGTGTGTCTCTGCATGTGAGATGGGTTTCCTGAATACAGCACACTGATGGGTCCTGACTCCTTATCCAGTTTGCCAGTCTGTGTCTTTTAATTGAAGCATTTAGCCCATTTACATTTAAAGTTAATATTGTTATGTGTGAATCTGATCCTGTCATTATGATGTTAGTTGGTTATTTTGCTCATTAGTTGATGCAGTTTCTTCCTAGCCTCGATGGTCTTTACAATTTGACACGTTTTTGCAGTGGCTGGTACCGGTTGTTCCTTTCCATGTTTAGTGCTTCCTTCAGGAGCTCTTTTAGGGCAGGCCTGGTGGTGACAAAATCACTCAGCGTTTGCTTGTCTGTAAAGTATTTTATTTCTCCTTCACTTATGAAGCTTAGTTTGGCTGGATAGGAAATTCTGGGTTGAAAATTCTTTTCTTTAAGAATGTTGAATATCGGCCCCCACTTTCTTCTGGCTTGTAGAGTTTCTGCCGAGAGATCAGCTGCTAGTCTGATGGGCTTCCCTTTGTGGGTAACCCGACCTTTCTCTCTGGCTGCCCTTAACATTTTTTCCTTCATTTCAACTTTGGTGAATCTGACAATTATGTGTCTTGGAGTTACTCTTCTCGAGGAGTATCTTTGTGGCGTTCTCTGTATTTCCTGAATCTTAATGTTGGCCTGCCTTGCTAGATTGGGGAAGTTCTCCTGGATAATATCTTGCAGAGTGTTTTCCAACTTGGTTCCATTCTCCCTGTCATTTTCAGGTACACCAATCAGACGTAGGTTTGGTCTTTTCACATAGTCCCAAATTTCTTGGAGGCTTTGTTCATTTCTTTTTATTCTTTTTTCTCTAAACTTCCCTTCTCGCTTCATTTCATTCATTTCATCTTCCATCAGCGATACCCTTTCTTCCAGTTGATCTCATCTGCTACTGAGGCTTCTGCAATCTTTGCGTAGTTCTCGAAACTTGGCTTTCAGCTCCATCAGCTCCTTTAAGCCCTTCTCTCCATTGTTTATTCTAGTTATCCATTCTTCTAATTTTTTTTCAAAGTTTTTAACTTCTTTGCTATTGTTTTGAATTTCCTCCCATAGGTCAGAGTAGTTTGATCTTCTGAATCCTTCTTCTCTCAACTCGTCAAAGTCATCCTCCGTCCAGCTTTGTTCCGTTGCTGGTGAGGAACTGCGTTCCTTTGGAGGAGGAGAGGTGCTCTGCTTTTTAGAGTTTCCAGTTTTTCTGCTCTGTTTTTTCCCCATCTTTGTGGTTTTATCTACTTTTGGTCTTTGATGATGGTGATGTACAGATGGGTTTTTGGTGTGGATGTCCTTTCTGTTTGTTAGTTTTCCTTCTACCAGACAGGACCCTCAGCTGCAGGTCTGTTGGAGTTTACTAGAGGTCCACTCCAGACCCTGTTTGGCTGGGTGTCAGCAGCGGTGGCTGCAGAACAGCAGATTTTCGTGAGACCACGAATTCAGCTGTCTGATAGTTCCTCTGGAAATTTTGTCTCAGAGGAGTACCCGGCTGAGTGAGGTGTCAGTCTGTCCCTACTAGGGGGGTGCCTCCCAGTTAGGCTGCTCAGGGGTGAGGGACCCACTTTAGGAGGCAGTCTGTCCGTTCTCAGATCTCCAGCTGTGCACTGGGAGAACCACTACTCTCTTCAAAGCTGTCAGTCAGACAGGGACATTTAAGTCTGTGGAGGTTCCTGCTGACTTTTTGTTTGTCTGTGCCCTGCCCGCAGAGGTGGAGCCTACAGAGGCAGGCAGGCCTCCTTGAGCTGTGGTTGGCTCCACCCAGTTTGAGCTTCCTGGTTGCTTTGTTTACCTAAGCAAGCCTGGGCAATGGCGGGCGCCCCTCCCCCAGCCTCGCTTCCACCTTGCAGTTTGATCTCAGACTGCTGTGCTAGCAATCAGCGAGACTCCGTGGGCATAGGACCTTCCGAGCCAGGTGCGGGACACAGTCTTCTAGTGTGCCGTTTTCCAGGCCCATTGGAAAAGCGCAGTATTAGGGTGGGACTGACCCGATATTCCAGGTGCCGTCTGTTACCCCTTTCTTTGACTAGGAAAGGGAACTCCCTGACCCCTTGCGCTTCCCGAGTGAGGCAATGCCTCGCCCTGCTTTGGCTCGCGCACAGTGTGCTTCACCGACTGTCCTGCACCCACTATTTGGCACTCCCTAGTGAGACGAAACCAGTACCTCAAACAGAAATGCAGAAATCACCCGTCCTCTGTGTCGCTCAGGCTGGGAGCTGTTCCTATTTGGCCATCTTGGCTCCACCCCTATATACAATTGTTGAATTTTCTAAAATGCATTTTTTTATTACAAATTGTAAATTTTAATTTTTGAATGATTTAGCTTTTGTACACTAAAAATAAATGCAATCTGCATACTTATTAGAAAAATTATGCTTACATTCAAAAGTCTAATGTATTTTGTCAATATAAGTATTTAAGATGACTGTGCCTCAGCTCTGTACTTTGATTCCTTTGTTTACAGCATCTTAACAAAAATAAAAAATAAAATTAAAAAATCATAACTTTGTACCAAAAACATAGTGTTATCAAAAGAAATGTTACCAAAGAGTAATTACTGTGTTCCAGTCATGATGTTAGGTATATCCTATGCATTATCTTATTTAGTTCCTCCAGTAATAAGATAATTTATTATTCAGATTCTTATAGATGAGGCTATTGAAACTCAGAGTCAGAAAGGTTAAAAATTGGAATGTGCATAGCTGAAACGTGTAAGGATTGAGATCTGACATGCTTTCTTTGACAACAAGGCCTTCAGTTGTAATTATTGTGCTACCGGTTTATTAAGATGATAAAATCGGTATTTCAGAAAGGAGAATGTACTGAGAATATGCAGGATGAATTAAAGATAGACAACCCTTGGCAGTAAGACTTGTGAATTGGTATTTTTGTCATTATGTTTTTGGTTTTTAAACCATGAATCACATCACTGAACTGTTGAATTGATAGGTGGCTCAGCATTTAGTCAAGCAAAGCAAAAATATACAGTACTTCTATGACTCATTAGCAAAAATCAAATAACCCAATTATAAATGAGCAAAAGATCTGAATAAAAATCTCTCTAATGAAGATATGGAAATGGCTAAGGGTATTGAAATGATCCCAAACATCACTAATTATCAGGGAAGTGCAAGTCAAAACCACAGAAATTACCTCAAACCAGTTAGAATGGCCATCAAAAATAGGAAATGTTGGAAAGGCTGTGGAGAGTAGGGAAACCTTGTACATAGTTTGTGGGACTGTAAATTTGTACAGCCACAGTGAAAAACAGTATGGAGTTTCTCAAAAAAATAAAAATACAACTGTATATGACCCAGTAATCCCACCTTTTGTGCATACCCAAAAGAATTGCAGTGAAGATCTTAAAGAGATATCAGCACTCCCATGTTAATTGCAGCATCATTCACAATTGCCAAGATAGAGAAACAACCCAACTGCCTATTGAAAGATGAATAAACAAATACACTGTTGTACATATATATATATGCACACACATATGTACACATTAACTTATTTTTCAGCTTTCAAAAATAAGGAAATCCTGCCATTTGCTATAGTATAGACAAATTTGGAAGACATTATGTTAAATGAAATAAGCCTGACACAGACTGACAAATAATACATGACTGACTTGAATGATGATTACCAGTAGCTGGGAGGAGGGGGAATCTGAGAAGTATTAATCAAATAATATATAGTATCTCTTATGCAAGATGAATAAATCCTAGAAATCTAATAGGCTGGGTGTGGTGACTCACGTCTGTAATCCCAGCACTTTGGGAGGTCAAGGTGGATGGATCACTTGAGATCAGGAGTTTGAGACCAGCCTGGCCAACATGGTGAAACCCCATCTCTACTAAAAATACAAAAATTAGCCAGGTGTGGTGGCAGGCACCTGTCATCCCAGCTACTCCGGAGGTTGAGGCAGGAGAATCACTTGAACCTGGGAGGTGGAGGTTGCAGTGAGCCAAGATTGTGCAACAGCACTGCACTTCAGCCTGGGTGACAGAGCGAGACTCCATCTCAAAAAAAAAAAAAAAAAAGAAAGAAATCTAATGTACATTGTAGCACACACACACAGTTAACAATATTGGATTGTATCCTGTAAACCAAAAATAAAATTCTAACACATCTTCTAACGATCTTAAAGAACTCATTCTTCTTGGCCAGGGCACTCCAAAGTTAACCTGAAAGGCTGATTCAGGCCATGATGGGAAGTCAGGGAGGGATTGGACGTGCCTCATTATGCTCTCTTCCCTTTTGGAATTCAGGAAAAGCCACCAGCATTTAACATCAATACAGACATTAAGTCTGATAAGAAACATTGAGTCTATTCTGTCTGAAGCCTGCTTCCTGGAGACTTCATCTGGATGATAAAAATTTGGTCTCCACAACTTCTTATAGTAACCCAGACATTCCTTTCTATTGATAATAACTCAATCAATTGCCAATCAGAAAATTTTTAAATCTACCTATATCCTGGAAGCACCCCCATACCCCTTCAAGTTATCCCACATTTCTGGACCAAACCAATGTATATATTAAATGTATTTGATTGATGTCTCATGTCTCCCTAAAATGTATAAAACCAAGCTGTGCCCAGACCACCTTGGGCACATGTTCTCAGGGCTTCCCAAGGGCTGTGTCACAGGCTATGGACCCTCATATTTGGTTCAGAATAAATCTCTTCAAATATTTTACAGAGCTTTGACTCTTTGGTCAATCATGCTTAAAAATGTAAGAGGCTAGATTTTATGTTAAATGTTCTTATCAGGAAAAAAGGGAGAGAGGAGCTTTGAGAGGTGATGGTTAAGTTTTTGATATTGTATATGGTGGTGGTTTCACCATGTATACTTATCTTCAAACACATCAAGAGGTATACACTAAATATGTATTTTTTGCATGTCAGTCATAACTCATTAGAAAAAATAAGGTATCACAGACTGGAAAAAAGAAGTAATACTATTAAAAAAAAGAAAAGCAACAGGGGCTTAATATTATTGAATAAGACAGACATATAGCTTCTACGTGTGCATATTCTGCAATGCGGTTGTGCACCTTGTGCTAAGTAATCTAGCTCATATGTTCTGTATAAAATTGTAGCATGTAGGTCATTTTTATAAAAAATATAAGTACACAGAATGATATAAAATTGATCATTGCAGCAAATAATCTAGAAGAGCAAATTTAATATGCTTGTTACTACTCAAGATTTTTAGGCAGATATTTTTTCATACCATACTAAATATAGTACTTTAGTAAATTAAAGTTTATTTGCAGTTTACAAATGCATTCTTTGCATCTTTGTTTTCTCCTCCCATTGCTAATTTATACTTGAATGTGCTACCACCTTTAATGGGCTTAAAATAATTATTAACTATTTTTTCATATTGTGGTTATGTAGCTGGAAAGCCTCATTCACTTGGAGGTCTAAAGCAAGAAAATTTTTGACACATTTTTTCTGAGCATACATATATTTTTTGCTAATGCTGTTAGTTTGGGTAATAAAATTAATTAAATCTCAATTACATATTTTATATATATTTAAATTAAATATTTTAACTGCTCTATTGCAGACATGTACTGATGTGAGAAACTAAATTATATTTATAGTCCCCTGCCAAGTGTTTGGTGGTATTAACATGCAACAAAGAAAAGGGAAAAACAAACAGCAGAAAACGAACATCAGAAAATCACTCTACATGATGCTTAAACACAGAGGGCAAGTGGCCCAAGAGAAAACACCACTTCCTAACTGCATTTCTTTTTCTCTTTCCCTACAGCCAGCCTGTGCTGTCCCTTCCTGGAGACTCAACATAAAGCATTTTTATTAGAGACGGTGATATTCAGTCAACATAATGATGCCATCAGTTTGGCCAAATACCAAAATCAATGCCCTAGCTATTTGTCCAGCATCTGTGCTGCTGAAGACAGGGCTTTCTGTTGACTCCATAAATTAAAGATCAAGTAGCAACAAGGAAGGCTGGAGAAGCTGATTCCCAGGGAGGCAATGAAGCAAAGGTAGAGTTGGTTTGTCTTTTTTTACTCCTGTTGTAGTGGTGAAAGATTTCTGAAGAATCATCATTCATTTCCTTTATGCCAAATCCATTCAGAGCCGGTGCTCTCATGATCAAGTATGACCATTTGCTAATAAATAAATGGTCAGTCCATTCTAAGTGCCTCTTGCATGGTGTTTTGGTATATTTTAGCATATTATTCGGGTGATTTGTTGCCCTTTTGTATTTTGTTAATAGCTTCTTCTATGATGATGTTCTTGTGAATGTGATCCATGTTGGACACCACATGACATTAACAATGCTGTGAAGTTGTGCTGATTTCCTATTGTGTATCAGGTGCCTATTTTGTATTATTTAATTCTTGCTGTTGCACAGGCATTGTTTTCCACATTATTTTTAAGTTGAGAGTGTTGAAGCTCAGAGAGCCACTCACTTGTAAATAGAGAACTGGAAGTCAAATGCAGGTCTTCATAGTGCCAAAACTGTGGTTTTCCCATTGCACGGTCCTGACACTTGAAATATTTGTTTTATGTGTTGATGCAAATTATGTGTATATTTTTCAGTGCTAAACTAGTGAACAAGAAGAACACAAAGGCTGCATCATGGAGATAATTTCTCTTAGGTTTGATAAAGTAATACCCTGTTTCTATAGCTCCAGGGCCACCATGAATTTGAAGGAGTAAAATCTATTTAGAAAATTGTTTGCCATTCTCATTCACTTTTTCTTTAGTTTGGAGATTCCGGGAATAAGCCCATTAAACTTTGTATTTCTTAATGGCAGGAACTATATTTTATTTATAATTGCATTTTCAGAGCCTAATATGGTGACTGACAGGAACATTTAAAAAGTTCAATAAATATATGAGAGTAAAGAAATGAATATCTCATACTTATTGGGCCTCTTTAGCATCCCCCTACTGGTTCATTTTGACTGTGAAGGTGGAAAGGAGAGATGGTCTTGATTAAGAATTGTTTTCAGCTGTTCTGGATCTCACACGCTAACTCCGATGAGTCAGTAGGGGCTTCCTAGAGAACTTCATGAGATGGATTTGACATCTACATCCATGTTTTTAAAGACTGCATTGATAGATTAGTAAGATCTGCTTCACTGAATCACTGTTAGTTGCAGATATTAATTTATCATCTCTGCTTACATCTGTGGACAGTATGAGGTAACAGATAGAACTGGGATATTTTAGAATTTCTGTAGATACCTCTGGTAATTTCTCAAAAAATGGATTACTATGACACATTTTCCTATTATGAACAATGAAATTAATATTGCCAGAAAAATATATTCAGTATCAACATTTCTACCTGGTGGCAAAACAGGCCAGAATAGTCTATTCATTGTCCTGATTCCTTTTAGTTCTTTAAATATGTAGAATCTGCTTCTAGACCTTTTGCAGTCCCTGGGAGATTATGGCTGTGGAGTAATAATGCATTATTAGTATGCTATGGTTAGCTCATCTGATGTGTTACTTGAAAGATCCAGGGAAGAACAGCCCCATAAGCAGATTGGCTTTAATTATTAGAGGGAAAGGTACACTAGTGCCAAGGTGTTCCTCTTGGCACCAACATTGATATTTCGCAAAATTTTCATTTGCATTCTTAATTTTGAGTCTCTTATTCAGTTCAGCATTTGGCAATGCCCCTGTTATTTGCATATAGTCTCCTTGGGGGCAAATCTTATATTCATCATGATCCTACATCTGTTTTTCAACCTTCCCTTCTCCCTTGGTATTTTCATTCTATTGCACAATAAATTTAATCTGAGTTCTGTCCATCCTTGGAAACCACTTGCCCTTCAGAAGCCAGACCCTTCCTCTGTGCCACAGTATAGAAATATAAAATGTAGCAAAGAAAAATGTTTTTCTCTTAACACTCCTTACCAAGTGTAGGTGCTAATGCCATTTGTTCATGTTTTAGTTTCAAATTGTTTCCAGAAGAAATCAAAGCTTTTTCTCATCTACTGAGTTAATCTGAACAGAAAATGAAAAGAAATGAATTGTATAAAAGAAATTAAACCTGGACTCAGTGGCTCACTCCTGTAATCCCAGTTCTTTGGGAAGCAGAGGCAGAGGATTATTTGAGGCAAAGAGTTCGAGGCTGCAGTGACCTATGATCACCCCACTATACTCCAGCCTGTGTGAGAAAGTGAGACCTCATGTCAAAAAGAAAATAAAAGAAAAGAGAATGAAATTAAAGAAAAATTGGAGTTGCTGAAGCTGGAAAGGACCATCAAATTCAAGTAAAACTTTCCTATACTGGATGATTATAGTTGTAAAATTAATACATTGAAATTACAGAAAGTCCACCATATTCTCATTACTTATCATCATATTTAATTCTTCCATTCCTATATTTATTTTCAAGCAGGTTTATTATGGCACAATTTTAAAATGTATTTGTAAACATACTCAGGGCAGGGAAAGCAGAATTAAAGGGGAGGAGAGGGAAAGGGAGGAATGTTTATTTTCTTGTTTGATATATAATCAAATTTATTTTTTATCTGTGGATGAAAAGACTCTAAGCTCAGGACCAGGTTAAAGGAATGACCATCACTGATGATAACCAAGGCAGGATTAATGAGTAAGACAAGATGATTGAGCCTTTCCAAGAAAAATACAATGTATTTTCTGTAGCATGAGATCAGACCAAGAGGAAGAGACTGAAAGAATCTGTAATAGACAATGCTCTAAACTTGAATTTGACTTACTAGTTAGAATTAATTACTAAGAATGAAAAGAGAGCACTTTAAACTGGAAATGGGCTGAGTTACCTTTAGAAGAAAATTGCTTTTGCAACATGCTTTTGCAATAGCTGCATAGATACTTTTTTCATCAATATCTGAATTTATTGCATAGTGTGATGCTGAAGACAGCTTGTAATATGGAAGAAAGACTCCATTTGTTACTGTCACACTGAGCAGCTAGACATGGTTAAATTACTTGAAAGTAATTTTAACACCTTTTCCTCAAACACTTGAGGAAAGAAGATATTAATCAAACTACTTAGAAAGACACCATATAAATTGAGGGTTTTAAAAAGGAATATTTTCTTTCTAAAATGTGGAGGTGTTATTTTGTTTTTCATACAAATATTAATGAGCTGTTTTAAATATTTTATGTGATAAACTCAGCATCTTTTTTCTGGTATTTGAAATGGCATCTTCTCGGAAATTTTAGAAATGCTTAATTATAGGATGTGGAGTATAGTGCATGCTATGCCAATAGAATATTGTTTATTGCAGGCATACAAAATATATGTCAGTTGAAAGAATTTCCAAACTACAAAATAAACCTCAACTCTCATCTGGCAGGCAAGAGAGTTTGTGTTTTAGCATTTTCCCACCAATGTATTGAAAACTTCCAAAGAGTTTTCAATACCAGCAGTTGGGCAAGAAGTCAAAGGTACTTCTCTTTTTTTTAAAAAATAATGATTTTAATCAAAGACGTGTAAAAAGAATATAAAAAATATGTAAGTAAATCAGGCAGGAGGAAGTATATGTGAAGGGTTAGGGTAAAGAAGGTTGATTACAGTGGGAGAGAAACAGTATCTTCGAATACTTCTTTTCCTGGAATAAAAACAGCTTTTCAGTGTTTATTCCAGGGAAAAACCGGCAGTGGGAGGAGAAAGGGCTCTGGTGATTAACAAGGCTGCCTCTCACTGAGCCCTGGGCTCATTGACCAAAATGCAATTTCCACATACAACTTATTTTTTAAAGGCCAGTTGGGTACCAGCAGCAAATAGCCAAGAGGAGGTTGCTGTCTTGTCAGAGGAAGAGAGAAGACCCTGCATTCCTTGAGGAGAATTTAAGAATTGCTCTTCTAACCTTGTTTTGTGTAAGGCAAATAGAAAGTAATATTTTGATCATTTGTCATATAGCCCCAGTTTCAGACACTTAAAGTGCCCTCCTTTTGCCTACCCAGGAAATTCCAGCTTTTTTTGTAAGTTCCAGAACCACCTCCCATTGACTTCATAATTGCAACTTGAATAGGAAACCAACCTCTCATGTGCTGTTCTCATTCATTTATTATGCATTTTCTTCAGCCTTTTTCTTTCTTTTTCTTTTTAATTAAAAAATTCTTTGTTCCTGGGTCCACAGTGGTGAACACCCTCCCCTTCTGGAGCTCACCATGTTCAATATCATTTTCCATCTCTGGGATCCCTTTTCTATCTCCTTCTTCTGTGCTGCCAAGTTCATCCAAGTCAGTCATGTTCTTCATAAATGTCTCTTCCTCATTTTGTTAGTTTTTCCACATCCACATGTTTTTTGCTTTTTCTGTTTGTTTGTTTTATTTCTCTACTTGGAGTGTACTTTAATTTATAGTCACATGTTGCTATGTGAGGGTCCCTGGAGATCCCTCAGGTCTGGTTGCCCTACAAAATACATTTCAACTTTTATTCAAAAAAAAATTTTTTTTTTTAGAGACAGAGTCTCACTCTGTCACCCAGGCTGGAGTGCAGTGGCACGATCTCAGCTCACTGCAGCCTCCATCTCTTGTGTTCAGCAATTCTCACATCTCAGCCTCCCAAGTAGCTGGGACTACTGGTGTGCACCACCATGCACGGCTAATTTTTGTATTTTTAGTAGAGACTGAGTTTCACCATGTTGGCCAGGCTGATCTTGAACTCTTGACCTCAAATGATCTACCCACCTAGGCCTCCCAAAGTGCTGGAATTACAGGCCTGAGCCACCTTGCCCGGCCTCAAAAGTTTTGAGGCTCCGATTACAGTGTGCAATTCCAGCCCCTTGTGCCATCGGCATCTAGATCAACACTTCGCTTGCAGTGTGGGAAGAGTAAATGTACCACAGACTCCAACACCAGCAGCGTCCTTACTCCTTCCTAAAAGTTCCTCTATATGACCTTTCTCAGCTTTTTATCCCATCCTTCCAACCCCAGATATTTTAAACCTTAAATTTTTTTCATTTCCTGTAACTTCCCTCACTCTCTGCAGACAACCCCTTTTCTTGCTTCATAAGGAAATAAAAGCTACAAGTGAGAAATTCTCTCTCTCTTAGCTCCAACAAACTTATCTCCATCCTTACTCTTTTTAAACCTTTCCTCCCAGGAAGGAAGGGTTGGCATGTCTTCTTGGAAGATGTCAATCTTCCTGCTGAAGACAAATTCTACTACTTGCGATCTTGGTTCCAAACTCTCCAGCCTTTTTGAGGACATGTCTTCATGAATTTTCTCATTATTGTCTTGGGTCATCAGCTTCATTACATAATAACTTTCCTTTTGGTGTAGAAATGTGCATGTTTCCCCAATCTTAATAAGTAATCGAACTTTATCTATCTTATATTCTTTGTAGTCATCTTCTAGAAACCTTTCTCTTCACCTGCTATTTTCACTTGCCCTTCTCCTGTCACTCTCACCTTTTATTGTAATCTGGGTCTATTTAACCACTGCATGACATCTACACATTACATTGACTCCACTGTAACCTACACAATAGTCTATCTCCACACTCCAATTGACACTTCTTTCACCAAGGGCACCTTCTAGTTGCTAAAAGCATAAAAGATTGTCTAAGCTTGGTTTTCCTATAGTAATTAACTCTGTTAACAATTCTTTTCTTGAGGATGCTCTTATGTTAATCTATTAAAACCCCTTGTTTTCTAGGTTTTAACTCTTACCTCTCTGCCCATTTTTTACCTCATTCTTCTTTGAATGTTCATCTTCTTTTTCTATTCCATCTCTGTTGACAGTTTTATTTTTGAAAAATTTTCTGTACTTTATTCTCTCCTGTAATTTCCAACAATAGCCTTTGCTGCCCATTACTATGTCCAAACCTCCAATATGCTCGTTCTGTAAATTTTAGACCCATATAGTCAATTCCTCCTGTATCACTCCACTTGCATATATCACGAGCATCTGAGTATGTCTCCAACAAAATTCATTCTGTTTTCTACCACACAGCTGTTCTTCCCTATTTCAGTTAGTGACATTACCTATTTGGCCCAGCCAGAAAATGAGGAGTCAGTCTTTGCTGTTTTACCCTCTCTTTTAGAACCTGCATCCAACTGACCAATAAGTTCTGAGCATTCATCTTCTTAATAGCTCTAGAATTTGTCTTTTCTTTTCCCTCCTCTGTGACATTATTTAACTAAGACTCTCTTTATTAGGAATTACCTAATTACTTAAGCAGCCTTCTTTGTCAGTAGTTCTCAATCTTGTTTATACACCATAATTAGGAAAAATTCAAAATCCCTGATGCCAGGCCACACTCCAAACCATTACATTAGAATGTATGGAGATGGAATTCAAGCATACCAAGGTGGAATTAAGGTGGAAAACCAATATTCTAAGCAGCCTCTCTACTTCCATACTCTTATGACTGTTGTAATGTTGTTAGAATGTTCTTTCTATAAAGCTAATTGTGCTATCCTTATCTTAATCTTAAGACCATTTAATAGCTACCCATTACCTTCAGGTAAGAACTAAATTTCTCAGCATAACTTTAGTGTCTTGTGTATCTCATCAACTCGTTTATTGATTTTTAATAGATATTACTTGCACACGATAAATAATTTAAAAAGTGCAAAAGAATGTACCTTGAGAGTGTGGGGGAAACCTTCGCTTGTGCCCTTATCTCAACCCCCAGACTCTCATACCACCTTCACAGGCACCCACTATTCCCAGTACCCTTCACCATATATTCAATGTGTGTGTGTATATATATATAATATATACACATGTAATATATATAATATATACACATGTAATATATATAATATATTATTATATATTGTTATATATAATATATTATTATATATTGTAATATATAATATATGTAACATGAAATATATTACATGTTACAATATAATATATTATATATTATATATTACATGTAATATATAATAACATGTAATATATAACATATATAATATACTACATGTATATATTATATATTATATATTACATATATATACACATATATACATATATTTTTTTCCTTTTTAAAACAAGAATGATAGAACACTGTAACACTCTTTTGCTCCCTGTTACTTTCACTTAACAATATATCTAGGACATACATTCATTCCAATATATAGAAAGCTAGATCATATTGTATATAGTCACATAGTGTTCCGCCACATGCAAGTAAAATAATTCATTTAGTGAAAACTTGATTTAGGTTGTTCTAATCTTTGCACTCTAATATGGGTGCAATCAATAGCATTCCATGTGTCATTTTGTGCATGTGCCAAAACATGTCCAATTTATATTTTGATAGGAATCGCTATGTTATCTTCCACTTAGGCTGTGCCAACCTACATTCCCATCAGCAATACCTGCTCCCTACACCCTTTCCAACACAGTGTATTAATCAATTTTTGATATTTTCCATTGTGTGCTTATCTCAATATGAGTGAGAATGAATATCTTTTGAAATGTTGAAGAGCCATGAGCATTTCTTTCCTTGGAATGGTGTATCCATTCTTTTCTCTGAGCTCTTTGCTATTTCACTGTTTTCTCAAATATTAACTCAAATATTAATTACAAAATTCTAAAAGGTAAGATTGTTAACTTGATCAGAAAGAGTTTGGGGTAGTTCCTATGATTTGAACGTGTCCCCCAAAGTTCATTTGGAAACTGAACCCCAATACAACAGTGTTAGGAGGTGGGGCCTAATAATGAGTCACGGGGGCTCTGTCCTCGTGAATAGATTAATGTTGCTGTAGAGGGAGTGGGTTGGTCATTCCAAGTGTGAATTTGTTCTACATGCAAGTTTGGCCTCTTCTTCCTCTCCCGCTTTGTACCTTCTTCCATGGGATGATGCAGCTGAAGGCCTTTGCCCCATGAGGGAATCTTGGTCTTAGACTTCCCAGACTCTGGAAATGTAAGAAATAAATTTCTTTTCTTTATACATTACCGAGTCTGTGTTACTCTGGTATAGCAGCACAAAACAGACTAAGACTATAGGGGTGGGAGAAAACTCTTAAGTGTATATTTACAAAGCTAGCAAGGACATATGGATAACAGGAAAGAAAAAGCCTCCCAGGCATCTGATTACAACTGATACATTCTACCTTAGCCTTGAATGTCATGAGCAGCAGAGAGAGAAGACATTGAGCAAATGCTTTCTTGCTTGAAGAGCTGCTCTGACCTGTGAATAGCCACTCTGGGATAAATACCTCTAGGAAGAATACACAGTCAAATTTTTATCTGTACACCAAAGAAAACATAGTTAACTTTTTGAGCCTTGCTTTCTCTACCTGACTACACTGTAATAGAAATCAGACTGAAAATTTTAAACAAGAGAGTTTTTTTAAAGTGCTATTGTTTTCATGTTACCATATAAAGACTAGGCCTAGGGGAATAATTGAAATTATTGAAAAAAAATTCAAAGTGGTTGAATTGATTTTCCCGTGAATCTGTAATAAAATGTAGTTATTATGTCTGTGTTATAGAACTAACTTTATAAGCAATTATGAAAATAAAGTATATCATTTGCGAGGAAAATATTTTTAAGCCTTCCACATGTTAATATTCTCATGTAGAGAAATGCTTGCTTAGGGATTCTTAAAACAAAATTAGCCCTAATTAATATTTTATTACATTTCAATTGTTGCTGTGTGTGCGAAAATACCCTCTCCATGTGTTAAACCTATATAGGTAAAAAAAGCACCACGGATGGATTTCTCAGTATTTGTAATGAATATCCTTTTTTCTTTCTTTTTTTTTTTTGGCCAAAGTGCCTGATGAGGATAAGAGATCTTAGGATTTAGGGTTGGGTGGGGGGATAAAAAGTCAGATCTGATGTACCAGCTATCTCTACAAAGAGTGAGATTATAAAGTTATTCTCTGAGTCTTAGTTGAGACTCATTTTTTTTTCTCTATAGGATTAACTGGTTTTCCACTCAATTTAACACTCTTTCCTAAATGACCAGTTTACACTTTTCATAAGAGAAGCACAGACCATTAATATCATTTCACTATTGAAATGTTCAGGAATTTTCTTCATGAAGTTTCAGTCTCTGTAGTGTATACAGCATAATACATAACTTGTTTTCCTCCTTCGTAAGCCAAATTTTATTTTTTGGAAGACAAAAAAGTGCTCACTTTTGGGTGTTTGTTATTCTATTCTTCCTCCACGTACTTCTTTAATGTGTGCCTTTCTTGGTTTAGATAACAGCTTTTCTCTCACTCTATATTCTTTACTCATGTTACAGGGTCATAAAATTCACTCATACTACACCTCAGATGTGCAGGGAAATTGTAGTTCCCTAGACTCCCATTGGCTGGTTAGAGGGAAATTATATTTTAGTTATATTTGCTTTAAAAGTTGGTGAGACTGAGAAGTGTTAATAGTCTCTAATGTATCACATATTCTAAGAATAAAGAAAACCTCCACACTGTCTCCCAATTTCTTTCTCTTTCACAGTTTATTATACCAGCTGGGGATAGCAACGTGGCTCATGGGACCTCATGGTAGGGGCATGGGTCACAGTGGGCAGGTGTGCTGTGCCCTGGCTCTCCCTGTTTCTTGTAAATTCTGTTCTCCTTAACACACCAAGGCTCGTTGGTTTTCATGAAGAGTCTCACTGGCACTGCAGGCTTCTCTAAGGGCAGAGACCCTTTGGCTCTGACTGGGTGTTATGTCCTTTGGTCCAAACTTAATTTGTTTTCAGAATATTTGGGGGTGTCCCTTGATTCCTTGGTTCACATTAATTATCTTTAAGGTCCCCCAATTCTGGGACCACCTAGTCCCCCGAAATCAGTATCTTTGTTGCTTTCACTCAGCTGAATGAACATGAAGATATTTTCTAGGGCTGAGAGCCCTCTAAACTGAGTTCCACCTCCCCAGTTACAAAAAGTGTTCATTATTTCATGCTCCAAGCACCTCATCAGTGTGCTGCAGAGGGGAAATTCTGGCTCTGAGCTTCTTGCTACTCACAGGTCTTGCATAGCTATGTTTTCTCCCCAGGCTTGGTAATTTACTCCTTTTTCTAGTAGATCCAGCCTCTTTTCCTCCAATACATCCCTCTCGTCTGCTGTCTTCATCTTAATGACTTCTACATGCAAACTGGTTCTTGACATCTCTGTTTCTATATTAGGCTTTTTAAATGTAACTTGAACAAAAAACAACACTTGATTAATTCTCCCCGACTCCCAGCTTTTTCCCAGGTGGCCTGTTCTCCTTCCCTATCCACCCTCAACCCTCAACCAGAATTGCTCATGCCAAAAACCAAGAATTATCTTGTTTCTTTTTTGCCCTCATCTTTCAACCCTGCTCATATTCAGTATATCAGCAAGTATTGACAATTTTACCTCTAAAACCTCATTCTATTTCTCCCACCTCCACTATTACTTTTCATCTTGTTCTAAGTCACCACACTGTCTTGTCTCAATTACTCAGATTGCTCTCTTTTCCCTCACTGGCCCTGTGCATAGTGGAGAGTGGCACAAATCAGTTCGTGTTTCTCCCTTACCTATTGTACTCAGGAAAATAATCCCACATTTTTTACCCTGGCCAACTTGACCCTTTACAGTCTTGTTCTTTTGTGTCTTCATCTTAAGTCACTCCACTCCTTGCTTGTTATGTTTCAAAGGCACTGAACATTTTTCTGTTCTTCAAACACACTAGCTCATTCTTGACTCAGTAACTTTGCACTAGCTATTCCCTCCTCCAGATAAGCTATTTCCCACATTTGGCATGAAGAATTGACTCCATCTTGTAACTTAAAAACCAGCTCCAACATTATCATCTTCTAGAGGGTTTCTCTAATCAATTAAACTAACGTGGCCACATGGTCATTGGCAATGACTTTAAAAAATGTTTATTCTCTGCATAGCATTCAGAATTGTGATGGTTAATATTGAGTGCCAACTTGATAGGATTTAAAGATGCAAAGTATTGTTCCTTTGTGTGCCTGTGAGGGTATTGCCAATGGAGATTAACATTTAAGTCAGTGGACTATGAGAGGCAGACCCACCCTCAATCTGGGTAGGCACCTTCTAATCAGCTGCCAGAGCAGCTAGGATAAAAGCAGGCAGAGGAACATGGAAGGACTAGACTGCCTAAGTCTTCTGGCCTCCATCTTTCTGCCATGCTGGATATTTCCTGCCCTCCAGTTCTTCAGCTTTTGAACTCTTAGACCTACACCAGTGGTTTGCCAGGGGCTCTCGGGCCTTTGACCACAGACTGAAAGCTGCAGTGTTGGCTTCCCTACTTTTGAGATTTGGGGACTAGGACTGGCTTCTTTGCTTCTCAGCTGCAGACAGCATATTGTGGGACTTCACCTTGTGATCGTGTGAGTAAATACTCCTTAATAAACTCCCTTTCATGTACACATCTATTCTATTAGTCCTTCCCTCTAGAGAACCCTGACTAATATAAGCATCCTCTTACATTCTTCACAGTATTGGTTTATCTGTCTCATGTATTCTATCTTCCACTCCTATTCTATTCTAGACTGGTCATGGCTCATAGCAGGAACTCAAAACACATTGGTGAAAAGAGTAAATCAATGAATGGATGAATATGGGCTTTCACCAGAGAGTTCCTTCAAACAGTTTCTGCTCTGGTACCTAAAATTCTCTTGAGGTTAAGTCCTGTCTACCTTTTTTGGAGGGGAGGGAAGGGAAAAATATGGCACCAATGAATATTGGAATGTTTTCTGTCCTCTATATTATAACTGTATTTAAATAGGTGAAAGAAGATGAAACCATGTGACTTTCACATTCTTAAAGCTCAGTGACAATAAGCAAATCCCTGAACATCTCTGATTCTTATTTTTCCTCATATTTATAACTTGAGTAATAAATCCTGCCTCATAGAGGAGTTTTGGGAGTCAAATGAAATTGTACACCTGAAAGTACTTTATAAAGTGTTTAAAATCAAAGCTAACCTTTGCAACATATTACATCAAGTCTTTGCAAGAGTGGGCTACAATAGTTAAAAGATATAGACGCCAAAGACCTATTTTAGGTTGACCAACTATATTGGTCATGGTTCTTCAGAGAAACAGAACAAATAGGAGATATATGTATATATCTTCATGTGAAGGACCAGAGTCTCTTTCATATGGAAATGAGAGTCACACAATAGAGTGTGTCTGTGGACAAGATTCAGATAATGAGGGAGTGTGTGTGTGTGTGTGTGTGTGTGTGTGTGTATTCTTACATTCTTCTCTGTATTTCCAGAGAACAGAAAATAAAACTAATAATCAAAATTAGGAAGATTTCAGCTCAATCTGTGGGAGTAATTTCTAACATTATTTTTCAATAATGAAATGGAATACTGCCTGCTTCTCCTGCATTTAGTGAGGACTGTGTGCCAGACACCCTACTAGGTCATGAGAATATAGAAATGAGAGGAATGGTCTCTGCCTGACCACATCTCTTTAATCCATCTGACTCATCGTTCCTATTTCCACCATATCAGCATAAAGCACAATTATCTTTCATTCACCACCTGGACTACCCTTCTACCTAGATTCCATACATGCAGTGAACAAAGACAGTCTTCACACAGCAGCTATAATGATGTATTTAAAGTGTTAATCTGATCCTTTCACTTCGCTGTTTGATCCTTTTAATTGATGGCATGCATTGCTATTAAAGTTGAATAAAATAGAGAGGATAGACATGATCTGAATTTCTCTGGCTTTTTTGTACCTTGTAGCCTCATCTTTCTTTGTCGCTCCTACTCATTGGATCCGTAGACACTCAGGCCCTTGTTCAGTCCCTCCTATGCCACTAACAATTTTCCTTTCTCAGGACTTTTGCATAGCCTTTGTTCATTGTCAGAAATGCTCTCACCACTGCTTCAGCTCATTGCCTGTCCTATGCACAAATCGAATTAGTGCCAACTTAAATGTCACTGCCCATAGATATTGGGGAGACACTGGGGGAGTTTCCTTATTATGCATTCTCACAACAGGCTGAGCTTCTCCTTTATAGCACTGATTTTGACTGCAATTTAATAACTATTTGTGTAATTGTTCAGTTAAAACCAATGGCATACTTTAACTGAAGCATGAACTCTAAGCTTCATGAGCACGTCAGTCCTATCTGTCTTTCTTATCTTATGCTGTGTGTTTCTGTACCCCTATCTCCTGCATAATTCTTGGCACATATTATGCATTCAGTAAATATTTGCTAAATAGCAAATGAATAAATTAATGAATGAATAATAGTCAAAGGATAACTCCTAGGAGCTCAGACTGTATTAGGGAAACTTCATGTAAAAATTGTATACAAAAATGTTAATACATGACTCTATTTCCTATTAAGCCCCACTAAGGAAGGTAAGACAGTTATTATCATGAACGGATAGGAGAAAACTGAAACCCATAAGGGTTAAAGTATTGAGTTCAGGATCACACAAAAACAAGAGTACAGCCTCTGCTAAAACCCAGCTTTTTCTATTTCCAACCCTATGCTTTTCCCTTTGCTTTTTGGAAGAGAAAAAAAGCAAAAGAAAAGCAAACAAATGAACAAAGAACCTTGGGCAACTCTTTAATTGTAGATACACATGAGGTAGTGACCAGGCTACAAATATTTCCATCTACTACACCTAACAATTTGAGAGCTGCTCTTCTAGAAAAAGTGCCTGCTGAGATGTGAGTGCTCATAAGAGGTCATGTACAAATCTGTGAATGAAATATCATTATCCTTGATACTGACAGCAGGCCTCTCTCTACAGTGTGCATGAAATCAGCAAAAACAGGCAATTATCAAACTCACTTGCAAATCTTTAAAGGAGAAATTACTCATGTTTAACTATTCTCCAAATACAGGGGAAAAAAATTTCCAGTGGACCAATGAATTAACACATTTTTTCACATTCTCCAAAAGATTTTGATTATCAGTTTGAGGATTTATTGTATTCACTCATCTGATCATCACAATTTTGTGACTTAAGTTTAGATGCTAAATGAGAAATAGGAAGTGATTTGTCCAAGGTAGTACAACTTGTAAATAATGCAGCAATGGCCCCAAACTCAAGTCATGTGACCTCTAGTAGCTGACGTACTTCTTTATGACACATCTGGTGCTTTTGAAAAGCACTGTTTCTTGCAAAGAAGGACCTTGAAGAAATTTTAATGGGGGTAACTCCAAAAGACAGGTGTTATTTGGGCTAAAATGTTCAATCAAGGCCTGCCATGTGTTAGAAGTTAGTTTAGGAAACCTCCAAAGCAGTGGTCCTCTAACTCCAACATGGGCAAGATTCACTTGGGATCTCACCACTGGAAATTCTGATTAGTAGGACCTTAGGAATCTGCACCTTTAAAAAGTCCCAGAGGTGCTTCTCATGTGCACAGTCAGGCTTTGGTAAATACTGCTTGAAATTGCCTTCCAGCCTCAGATGCTGTGGTTATTATCCCTGGAGCATTGGTTCTCAGCCCTTACTGCACATCATAACTACTTGAAGAATGAAAAAAAATGCTATTGAAGCCACATGCTAAGCAATTCTCATTTAATTTATCTGGGATGAGAACTACTTAACAGTATTTTGGAAAAGACTTTTAGGTGATCCAAATGTGAAGCATAGGCTTTGGAAGATAGATCAATTGTTGGAACCACATGTATTAGCATTGACTCTAGATTAAGACAGGAGGTAAACTGAAGAAATTTAAATTGCCTTTCTGCTTCCTAGGCATAAACAAAATAATAAAGTATTTTACAAAGGATAATAAAGTACTCCATGGCAACAATGTGGTAACAGTTATGTCGTTGAAGATTAACATATAATCCCCTACTTAAGAGCTATTTTAAAATTAATTATGAAGGCCACTTTTAAGAGATGTGAAGAAGCATGCCAGTGCATTGGATTAAACAACTAAGACTAAGGAAAACTGATTTGCAGTTTTCAAACCAGCAGCAATTATATCCATGTGATTGCATTCATAAAAGTTATTAATTAGGCTGATTATATTTTAATTAAAAACATAGAGAAGTGTAGTTGTATAACTATTGAGGGATAAGATTATTCTTCATGCTATAGATGCCAATAATAGCAATAGCAACCACACACACAAGAAAGCAAACACTTAATTTCAGATCACATGTCATACAATCAGTTCAATTCTTAATATTAAAACAGACTGCTGAGTTTCAGTTTCTTGTTGCTTATTTAGTTTTAGTTGGAAAGAAATGCATCTTTCCAAAATTCATACAGAAATTGCTTAAGAGACAATGATTCCTTCTAGAATTTGGTGGCTCTTACAGTTGATGTCTAAAAGTGTAAGCATTTCTTTTCTTTTTTTTTTTTTTTTTTTAACTTTAAGTTCTGGGATACACATGCTAAACGTGCAGGTTTGTTTCATGGGTATACATGTGCTGTGGTGATTTGCTGCATGTATCAGCCCATCGTCTAGGTTTTAAGCCCTGCATGCCTTAGATGTTTGTCTTAATGCTCTCCCTCACCTTTCCTCTCACTCACTGACAGGCCCCAGTGTGTGATGTTTCCCTGTGTCCATGTGTTCTCATTGTTCAACTCCCACTTATGAGTGAGAACATGCAGTGTTTGGTTTTCTGTTCCTGTGCTGGTTTGCTGACAATGATGGTTTCCGGCTTCATCCCTGTCCCTGCAGAGATATGAACTCATTCTTTTTTATAGCTGCATAATATTCCATGTTATATATGTGCCACATTTTCTTTAGTCTATCATTGATGGGCATTTGGGTTGGTTCTAAATCTTTGCTATTGTGAATAGTGCTGCAATAAATGTAAGTGTGCATGTGTCTTTATAATAGAATGATTTATAATCCTTTGGGTATATACCCAGTAATGGACTTGCTGGGTCAAATGGTATTTCTACTTCTAGATCCTTAAGGAATCGCTACACTGTCTTCCACAATGGTTGAACTAATTTACGCTCCCACTAACAGTGTAAAAGCATTCCTATTTCTCCACATCCTCTCCAGCATCTGTTGTTTCCTGACTTTTTAATGATCGTCATTCAAACTGGCATGAGATGGTATCTCACTGTGGTTTTGATTTACATTTCTCTAATGACTAGCGATGATGAGCTTTTTTTCAAATGTTTGTTGGCTGCATAAATGACTTCTTTTGAGAAGTGTCTGTTCATATCCTTTGCCAACTTTTTGATGGGGTTGTTTTTTTCTTATAAATTTATTTAACTTCCTTGTAGATTCTGGATATTAGAACTTTGTCAGATGGATAGATTGCAAAAATTTTCTCCCATTCTGTAGGTTTCCTGCTCCACTATGAGGATAGTTTCTTTTGCCGAGAAGAAGTTCTTTAGTTTAATTAGGTCCCATTTGTCAATTGTGGCTTTTGTTGCAATTGCCTTTGTTGCAATTGTGGTGTTTTAGTCATGAAGTCTTTGCCCATGCCTTTGTCCTGAATGGTATTGCTTAGGTTTTCTTCTAGGGTTTTTGTGGTTTTCCGTTTTACTTTTAAATCTTTAATCCATCTTGAGTTAATTTTTGTATAAGGTGTAACGAAGGGTCCAGTTTCTGTTTTCTGCATTTCGCAGGCCAGTTTTCTCAGCACCATTTATTAAATAGGGAATCCTTTCCTCATTGATTGTTTTTGTTAGTTTTGTTGAAGGTCAGATGATTGTAGATGTGTGGTGCTATTTCTGTGGCCTCTATTCTGTTCTATTGGTCTATATATCTGTTTTGGTACCAGTACCACGCTATTTTGGTTACTGTGGTCTTGTAGTATCATTTGAAGTCAGGTAGCCTGATGCCGCCAGCTTTGTTCTTTATGCTTAGGATTGTTTTGGCTATAGGGGCTCTTTTTTGGTTCCATATGCAATTTAAAGTAGTTTTTTCTAGTTCTGTGAAGAAAGTCAATGGTAGCTTGATAGGAATAGCATTGAATCTATAAATTACTTTGGGCAGTGTGGCCATTTTCATGATATTGATTCTTCCTATCCATGAGCAAGGACTGTTTTTCCATTTGTTTGTGTCCTCTCTTATTTCCTTGAACAGTGTTTTGTAGTTCTCCTTGAAGAGGTCCTTCACATCCCTTGTAAGTTGTGTTCCTAGGTATTTTATTTTCTTTGTAGCAATTGTGAATGGGAGTTCACTCATGATTTGGTTCTCTGCTTGTCTATTATTATTGTATAGGAATGCTTATTTTTGCACATTGATTTTACATCCTGAGACTTTGCTGAAGTTGCTTATCAGATTAAGGGGTTTTGGGGCTGAGATGATGGAGTATTCTAAGTATACAATCACGTCATCTGCAAACAGGGACAGTTGGACTTCCTTTCTTCCTATCTGAATACCTTTATTTCTTTCTCCTGCCTGATTACCCTGGCCAGAACTTCCAATACTATGTTGAAAAGGAGTGATGAGAGAGAGCATCCTTGTCTTGTGCTGGTTTTCAAGGGGAATACATCCAGCTTTTGCCCATTCAGTATGATATTGGCTGTGGGTTTGTCATAAATAGCTCTTATTATTTTGAGATATATTCCATAAATACCTAGTTTATTGAGAGTTTTTAGCATGAAGTGGTGTTGAATTTTACTGAAGGCCTTTACTGCATCTATTGAGATAATCACGTGGTTTTTGTCATTGGTTCTGTTTATGTGACGGTTTGTGTTTATTGATTTATATATGTTGGATCAGCCTTGCATCTCAGGGATGAAGCCGACTTGATTGTGTTGCATATGATGTTTGATGTGCTACTGGATTAAATTTACCAGTATTTTATTTAGGGTTTTTGCATTGATGTTCATCAGGGATATTGGCCTAAAATTTTCTTTTTTCATTGTGTCTCTGCCAGGTTTTGGAATCAGGATGATGCTGGCCTCATAAAATGAGTTAGGGAGGGCCAGGCGTGGTGCCTCACACCTGTCATCCCAGCACTTTGGGAGGCCGAGGCGGGTGGATCACCTGAGGTCAGGAGTTCAAGACCAGCCTGGTCAACATGGCGAAACCCTGTCTCTACTAAAAATACAAAAAGTTAGCTGGGCATTGTGGTGCATGCCTGTAATCCTAGCTACTTGGAAGGCTGAGGCAGGAGAATCACTTAAACTAGGGAAGTGGAAGTTGCAGTGAGCCGAGATCATGCTGTTGCACTCCAGCCTGGGCAACAGAGCGAGACTCCATCTCAAAAAAAAAAAAAGAGTTAGGAGTCTCTCTTTCTCTATATTTTGGAATAGTTTCAGAGGGAATAGTACCATCTCCTCTTTGTAACTCTGGTAGAATTTGGCTGTGAATCTGTCTGGTCCTGGGCTTTTTTTTCACTGGTGGGCTATTAGTTACTGCCTTGATTTCAGAACTTGTTATTGGTCTATTCAGGAATTCAACTTCTTCCTGGTTTAGTCTTGGGAGGGTGTATATGTCCAGGAATTTATCCATTTCTTCTAGATTTTCTAGTTTATTTGCATAGAGGTATTTATGGTATTCTCTGGTGGTAGTTTGTATTTTTGTGGAATCAGTGGTGATATACCCTTTATCATTTTTTATTGTGTCTATTTGATTCTTCTCTCTTTTATTCTTTATTAGTGTGGCTTGTGGTCTATCTATTTTGTTAAATTTTTCAAAAAAACAGCTCTTGAATTTATTGATTTTCGAAGTGTTTTTCATATCTCTATCTCCTTCAGTTCTGCTCAGACCTTAGTTATTTCTTGTCTTCCGTTAGCTTTTGAATTTGTTTGCTCTTGCTTCTCTAGTTCCTTTTATTGTGATGTTAGGGTGTCAGTTTTAGATCTTTCTTGCTTTCTGATGTGGGCATTTAGAGCTATAAATTTTCCTTTTAACACTGCTTTAGCTGTGGCCCAGAGATTCTGGTACATTGTGTCTTTGTTCTCATTGGTTTCAAAGAACTTCGTTATTTCTGCCTTAATTTTGGTATTTACCCAGTAGCAGGTTGTTCAGTTTCCATGTAGTTGTGCAGTTTTGAGTGAGTTACTCAATCCTAAGTTCTAATTTGATTGCACTGTGGTCTGAGAGACTGTTATGATTTTCATTCTTTTGCATTTGCTGAGGAGTGTTTTACTTCCAATTATGTGATCTATTTTAGAATAAATGCTCTGTGGTGCTGAGAAGAATGTACGTTCTGCTGATTTGGAGTGGAGAGTTCTGTAGATATTTATCAGGTCTACTTGGTCCAGAGCTGAGTTTAAGTGCTGAATATTTTTGTTAATTTTCTGTCTCGTTGATCTGTCTAATAGTGACAGTGGGGTGTTAATGTCTCCCACTATTGTGGTGTGGGAGTCTAAATCTCTTTGTAGGTCTCTAAGAACTCGTTTTATGAATCTGGGTGCTCCTGTATGGGTGCATATACATTTAGGATAGTTAGGTCTTCTTGTTGCATTGATCCCTTTACCATTATGTAATGCTCTTCATTTTTTTTTTGATCTTTGTTGGTTTAAAGTCTGTTTTATCAGAGACTAGAATTGCAACCCCTGCTTTTTTCTGCTTTCCATTTGCTTGGTAAATATTCCTTCATTCTTTATTTTGAGCCTATGTGCATCTTTGCACATGAGATGGGTCTTCTAAATACAGCGTACAAATGGGTCTTGACTCTTTATCCAAATTGCTGTCTGTGTCTTTTAATAGGGGCATTTAGCCCATTTACATTTAAGGTTAATATTGTTATTGTGAATTTGATCCTGTCATTATGATGGTAGCTGATTATTTCGCATATTAGTTAATATACTTTCTTCATAGTTTTGTTGATCTTTATGTTTTGGTGTGTTTTTGCAGTGGCTGCTACTGGTTTTTCCTTTTCATATTTAGTGACTCCTGCAGGAGCTCTTGTAAGGCATGCCTGGTGGTGCAAAATCCCTCAGTATTGGCTAGTCTGGAAATGATTTTCTTTCTCCTTCACCAATGAAGCTTAGTTAGGCTGGATATAAAATTCTTGGTTGAAAATTCATTTCTTTAAGAATGTTGAATATTGGCCTCCACTCTTTTTTGCCTTGTAGGATTTCTGCAGAGACATCTGTTGTTAGTCTGATGGGCTTCTCTTTTTAGGTAACCTGACCTTTCTCTCTGGCTGCCCTTAACATTTTTTTCTTTGTTTCAACCTTGGAGAATCTGACAATTATGTGTCTTGGGGTTGCTCTTCTCAAGGAGTATCTTAGTGGTATTCTCTGTATTTCCTGAATTTGAATGTTGTCCTGTCTTGCTAGATTAGGGAAGTTCTCCTGGATAATATCCTGAAGTGTGTTTTCCAACTTGATTCCATTCTCTCTGTCACTTTCAGGAACCCCAGTCAATCATAGGTTTGGTCTTTTCACATAGTCCCATATTTCTTGGTTTTGTTCCTTTTCATTCTTTTTTCTCTAATCTTGTCTTCCTACCTTATTTCAGTAAGTTTATCTTCAATCTCTGATATCCTTTTTTCCACTTGATCAACTGGACTATTGATACTTGTATATACTTCATGAAGTTCTCATGCTGTGTTTTTCAGCTCCATCAGGTCATTTTTGTTTTTCTCGAAACTAGTTATTCTAGTTAGCAGTTTCTGTAACCTTTTATCAAGGTTCTTAGCTTCCTTGCATTGCGTTAGAACATGCTTCTTTAGCTTAGGGGAGTTTGTTATTACCCACCTTCTGAAGCCTAATTCTGTCAATTCATCAACCTCATTTTCTGTCCAGTTTTGTGCCCTTTCTGGAGTGGAGTTGTGATCATTTGGAGGAGAAGAGGCATTCTGGTTTTTGGAATTTTCAACATTTTTGTGCTGGTTTTTGCTCATCTTCATGGATTTATCTACCTTTGATCTTTGACTCAGATGGCTTTTGGATTGGGTTTTTGTGGGGAGGTCCTTTTTTGTCAATGTTGATGTTATTGCTTTCTGTTTGTTATTTTTCCTTCTAACAGGCCTCTCTTCTGCAGGTCTGTGGCAGTTTGCTGGAGGTCCACTCTAGACCCTTTTTCCTGGGTATCACCAGTGGAGGCTGTAAAACAGCAAAGATTTCTGCCTGCTCTTTCCTCTGGAAGGTTCATCTTAGAGGGGCACTGGCCTAATGCCAGCTGGAACTCCCCTGTATGAGATGTCTGTCAACCCCCGTTGGGAGGTCTCTCCCAGTCAGGAGGCATGGGGGTCAGGGACCCACTTGAGGAGGCAGTCTATCCCTTAGCAGAGCTTGAGCGCTGTGCTGGGAGAAACCGTCTCAGGATCCGCTGCTCTCTTCAGAGCCAGCAGTCAGGAACATTTAAGTCCTCTGAAGCTGTGCCACAGCTGGCCCTTCCCCCAGGTGTTCTGTCCCAGGGAGATGGGAATTTTTCCTATAAGCACCTGACTGGGGCTGCTGTCTTTCTTTCAGAGATGGAAAGTGAAGAGGAATCTAGAGGGGCAGTCTGGCCACAGCCACTTTGCCACATTGTGTTGAGTTTTGCCTAGTCTGAACTTCCAGGCCTCCTTAGCACTGTCAGGGGAAAACTGCCTCCTCAAGCCTCAGTAATGGCAGTCGCTCTTCTTCCTATCAAGCTTGACCATCCCAGATCGACTTCAGACTGCTGTGTTGGCAGCGAGAATGCCAAGCCAGTGGTTCTTAGCTTGCTGGGCTCCGTGGGAGTGAAACCCAATGAGTAAGATCACTTGGCACCCTGGCTTCATCCCCCTTTCCAGGGGTGTGAACCAGGGTCTCGCTGGGGTTCCAGGTGCTATTGAAGTATGAAAACAACAACAACAAACAACAACAACAACAACAACAACTCCTACAGCTAGCTTGATGTCTGCCCAAACATCCAACCAGCTTTTGTGCTTGAAACCCAGGTCCCTGGTGGTGTAGGCACACAAGGGAATGTCCTAGTCTGTGGATTGCAAAAACCATGGGAAAAGCGTAGCATCTGGGCTGGATAGCACAGTCCCTCATGGCTTCCTCTGGCTGGGAAAGGGGCTCCCTGCTTTTTGCACTTCCTGGGTTAGGCGACACCCCACCCTACTTCTGTTCACCCTCCATGGGCTCCACCCACTGCCTAACTAGTTCCAATGAGATGGACAGGGTACCTCAGTTGGAAATACAGAAATCACCCACCTTGTGCGTTGGTCTCTCTGGGAGCTGCAAACTGGAGCTGTTCCTATTCGGCCATCTTGCCAGAATTGAGGTGTTTTTTTTTGTTTGTTTTTGTTTTTTTTTGGGTGGTATCTCTCTGTGTTGCACAGGCTGAAGTGCAGTGGTGCCATTTTGGCTCACTGCAACCTCTGCCTCCCAGGCTCAAACAATTCTCCTGCTTCAGCCTCCCAAATAGCTAGGATTACAGGAACGCCATCATGCCCAGCTAATTTTTGTATTTTTAGTAGAGATGGGGTTTTACCATGTTGTCCAGGTTGGTCTCGAGCTCCTCGAACTCAGTTGATCCTCTTGTCTTGACCTTCCAAAGTGCTGGAATTACAGGTGTGAGCCACAGTGCCCAGCCAAGTATAAGCATTTCTAAGGTCTACTATGGAATAGAAACAACACAAGATTTAAAGCAGTTAGATATTACTACCAAGGAGTTTACAGAAGAGCTGGAGCAACATACTTCACACATAGAAAAATGATCAAGAGCACAGCACCCTCAAAATCAGTAACACTGAAAGTCTTAGTTGTGGACATCTTGATCAAGGTTTCTTATGAAAACACAGAGAACACAATAACACCCCTCCTGACTCCTTTTTTAAAAAAATATAGCATAAGTTATGTGTTTGTGAACACCTCGTAAGGTATAATTAACTCAATCTAAATATGTTCTGTGAAATGTTAGTTGGAGATCAACTAGATTGGGAAAACAATATATATTTTATTCCCATCTTTGGGATTCACAAGTTTCCTGAGAAATGCAACAGTTAAAAAACTTGTTCAGCTTTGTTTAACCTGTTTCCAAAATGGATTCATCCTTGATTTTAATGTTTGTCAATATACAGAAATAGGTTCTTCAGAATAAACTGGATAAGTTGACACTTAGAAATCTGTAGGATCCTTGATTAAAAAAGAATAAAATCTTTAGACAAATTAAATTTAAATGTGTTTATTGGAGCAAAGAATGCTTCATGAATTTCACATCTCCCTGCATAAGAAGAGCTCTTCAGAGATCTCTGCTCTGAAGTGTGTGCAGTGAGCTTTTATAGGGTGGATGCAGAAGCAAAGTAAAGAAACTATTTTATTGGCTACAGGTAGGCATCTGCCTTATTTGGACATGGTGTAATAAGTTGGCTACCTTTGATTGGTTGAAACCCAGAAACTGTGATTGGCAGAAACTTGGCTGTTTGTTATACTCTTACTTTAGGTTTTGGTTTATTTGCATATGAAGTTAGGTTGCAGTTTGATACATAGGGACTCAAGGAATGGAGAGGACAACCTCAGGCAACTTTAACTTAATTTAATATCATATAAGAAAATATAAAAATATCAACATAAAGTGAAGGAGGGCAAGTCCTGTACATTAGATTGACTAGAGATAGCTTGAAGAGGATGTTGATCTTGAAGTATATTAATTATTTAATACTAAAACTATTTACTCTGTAGTTATAAATATTTACCAAGTATATACAAGATGGAAGAAGGCTTTAGGCATTGTGGGGTTATAGGAATTAATCTCAATAAATTTAGCATCTAGAACGTGAGATGAAACATAAGTATAATACAAAGTGGCAAGGAGAAAATGTGCTAAAATCTTAAAATACAGTGGGAAATCACTTGGTGGAATTCCAGGAGCAGAGTTGCATGTATACACAGGAAATACCAATTTATCCACTAAACTGCCCTGGTAATATTTACTTTACATTAAGCCTACTACTTTTTCCTTTAAATTAGATGTATTAGTTTATCAAACTATGAATGGGACAGTAAGTTTTGGTAATCAACTATATTGCACAAGCATGTTCTATATTTGAAGTACATTCTTATCCGCAGTATCCAATTTCAGAAAAGCACTTGGGAATATCCGTGGAAGATCTGTTTCCCATATTTCCAATTATTATTATTGACATATTAGAATATTATAGCTATTAGTTATTAAATTTTAGATGATTAAAGCATGTTTCCTCATTTGCTCAGATAACTCTACTTTCTTCATGTATTAATGTAATTTCAATTAATTGAATACATCTAAGATTAAAATGAAGTATAATATAACATCTGTTGTGCGTCTAGAAAATTAAAGTAACTTCTTTGGAACACATTTTAGAAGTTAAAATAGTCAGTTGAATCCATGTCTCACACTCAGTACACTCCTCCAAGCTCTCTATATCTATTTTTATTCTTAATATCTAATTTTAGGTCTACTTCACAGTAGACAATTACAGATGGAAACAATTTCTAAATTTTTAAACATGGTAAAGATTACCATTATCATTATTATTATTATATCTTATTATACTCTTACAGAAAGCCCTTACTGGGAGATTGTATGATTTTTCCTAACCTTTATACCAGCAGATCTTTCATCTTCCTTTAAAAGTCAAGTCACTGAGAACAACAATCTTTATATATAAAATGTCAATCAGATTGATAGTTGTAGCTCCAGATGCCATTCTTCAGAACTTATTGATCTCCTTGCTGTGCAGGCTGCTGAGTGAATGAGTGCTGGAGCCATGAAGTCAGAACATCTGGGTTCCAACCACAGATACTGATATGGTTTGGCTGTGTCCCCACCCAAATCTCAGCTTGAATTCCCATGTGTTGTGAGAGGGACCTGGTGGGAGGTAATTGAATCATGGGGGCAGGTCTTTCCCATGCTGTTCTCATGATAGTGAATACGTCTTATAAGATCTGATGGTTTTAAAAAGAGGAGTTCTCCTGCACGAGTCTTTTTGCTTGCTGCCATCCATTTAAGACATGACTTATTCCTTCTTCCCTTCCGTGTTATTATGAGGCTTCCCTAGCCACGTGGAACTGTAAGTCCAATTAAACCCCTTTTGTTTTGTAAGTTGCGCAGTCTGGAGTATGTCTTTATCAGCAGCGTGAAAACAGGCTAATACAGATACTATGTGAGGTCTAGAATAATAGTTGCACCTGATTAAATTTCTGATTATTCACTCTGGGTCTCCAAGATATGTTCCCTTTCCACACTGTCCAAAGTGGAAAGTTTAAAAAGGACATAATAACATAATCATTTATTTTTAAAGCAAAATGGTGACAGTAATCTGTGTTCTTCATAATTGTGGTATTGCTTTAGTGTTATTTTTGATAGGAAACAAAGAAAAATCCAAGGACTTCAACTTGAATATTTGTACTGCAATAGCCTGTTGAGGTAATGCCAACTACTATTGTAGATACATGTGAAAATCTTACAACTTTACACAGTAAGTTTTCATTTCTCACTCATGGCACACTCTAGTGTGGGTATTAGTAATCACATGGCTTTTTTCTAAGAAACTCTAGGACCTGGGCTTTTTCCTCTGTGTGGCCTCACTTCCTGTTAGACTCTCAATTCAGCAGGCATTTGGGGAAAGAGAGTAGAAGACTGTGTCAGAGGATTTTATGACTCAGGACTTGAAATAGAACGTTCATATTTTCTTGGCCAAAACTCAGTCACGTGATCAAAATTATCTATAAGAGAAACGCAATCCAGCTCTGTACTCAGGGATTAAAGTGAAACTCAAACTAGAAAAATTACCTAGCATAGATTTGGGGCACAGAAATCTTAAATTTCAGCTGGCATCAATGTTAGCACAGAAATATTTCAAAAGCTCCTGAAATATCTGGGTTGGGACCTTGCCCTTCCCAAGTAAAAATGAGTCTTGTTATATAGCTATAGGTCCTTTTGAGAAATACAGAACAAAGATTCGTCAAATGTCTGCATTTTTAGTATGTCACAGCAATTCCTGCATTCTTCCTCAACTTACCTGTCATTTAAGGAGCCCTTGGTCTATAAGCTGACTTAGGTCAAAGACTTTGATGAAGGTCTATTGTGGTGGAACCTGCTGCCCAGATCTGGGTGTATGAGAATATAAACCTTTCAGTCCTACTGACCCCCTTGTCAATCCACTATAGTGAAGATCCCTGTGAGGGACAGCATTCCATGCTGGTCTTGTTGCTTATTACAGTAGTTATGCCCATTTTATTTCTGGTGATTAAGTGAATCTTTTTTATCTCCAACACCTTTTGATCCTTCTGACTGAAATTAAGAAAATATTTCAAAATCAGCATTTCCCTCTATAATTTCTAACCCACAAATGGCCATCACCTAAGTACTTTAATTTCTTTTTTCTTTTTTTTTTTTTTTGAGATGGAGTTTCACTCTTATTGCCCAGGCTGGAGTGCAATGGTGTGATCTCAGCTCATCGCAACCTCTGCCTCCTGGGTTCAAGCAAGTCTCCTGCCTCAGCCTCTTGAGTAGCTGGGATTAGAGGCATGTGCCACCATGACCGGCTAATTTTGCATTTTTAGTAGAGAGGGAATTTCTCCATGTGGGTCAGGCTGGTTTCGAACTCCAGACCTCAGGTGATCTGCCCACCTCGGCCTCTCAAAGTGCTGGGATTACAGGCGTGAGCCACTGAGCCCAGCCAGTACTTAATAATTTCTAAAGTACTAATGAGGATCTGATGTAGAACAATGTGATTGTAGTTAGAAATATTGTATTGTATACTTGAAATTTGCTAAATGATAGATATTAAATGTTCTTACCACAAAAAGAAAATGGTAACTATGTAAGGTGGTGGATATCTTAATTAGCTTGATTACAGTGAATATTATACAATGCATACATATCATCAAATTGTACACCATAAATATATATAAATTTTAATTGCCAACCATCCTTCTATAAAACTCAAACAACTTTTTAAATAAAAAAGTACTGAAAATGGTTTTCTTTTGAGGGGAGTGATTGAACAGGTATGTGATGAGTATTTCCTTTTTTATTTGAAAGTCATATATTTGACAAGGGACTTTATCCAGAATATAAAAAGGACACTAACAACACAATAGTAAAAGAAGAAATAACCCAATTAAAAATCAGACAGAGATTTGAATAGACATTTCTTAAAAGAAGACAATAAATGACTAATAAGCTCATGAAAACATTTTCAACATCCTTAGTCATTAGGGAACTAGAAATCAAAGCCACATTTAGACAATACAGATATTCCCCAAATTATGGTATTTCTTTCATTTCATAATTTTTCAATCTTACTATAGGTTTATTGGGACAAAACATTATTGTTAGTCAAGGAGTTTCTTACAATTTACTATGAGGTTACAGTTTCTACTGAATATGTATGGAATTTGCACCTTCATAAAGTCAAGAAATGTTAAACCATTTTAAGTTGGGGACTATGTGCTGTGCTGCCAGCGTTAAATGCATTTAACAATATTTTCTTCTTATGATGGATTTGTGGTGAGGTAACCCCATTGCAAGTTGAGGAGTGTCTGTATTTCACACTCACTAGAATGACTGTAATATAAGAAGAGCATGACAGGTGTTGGTGAGGACATGGAAACATTGGAACTTTCTTACATTGCTAGCGGGAGTGTGAAATGGTGTGACCACATTGGAAAACCGTTTTTCAGTTTCTCAAAAAGCCAAACATAAAGTTGTCATATGACCCAGCAATTCTATTCCTAGGTATCCTCCCAAAATAAATAACATATATTCACACAAACATATTTTCATTTGTGTGAATGTTGGTAGCAACAGTATTCATAGTAATCAAAAGGTTAAAACAACCCAAACGAACATCAGCTGATGACGTAATAAGCAAAATGCAGTATGTCTGTACAATGGAGTAATATTTGGCCACAAAAATGAGCAAAGCACTGATACATGCTACAACACAGGACCTTGAAAACGTAAGCTAAGTAAAAGAAGCCAGTCATAAAGGACCACATGTTACACAATTCCATTTCTTTGCAATGTCCAGCGTAGGTAAATCTCTAGAGATAGAATGTAGATTAGTGATTGCCTAGGCCTGGAGGAAGTGGCTGTTTATGGGTACAAGGTGCCTTTTAGGGATAATAAAAATGTTCTAAAATTAGAATACAGTGATGTTTGCACAACTTTGTAAATATACTTAACTATTAAATTGTACACTTTAAACAAGTGAACTTAGTGATATATAAACTACACCACTACAAAGTTGTTAAAACACATTATTTGTCTTGATTACTGAGTGTTTTCGTGCCCCAAGCCCCCTGCCCCAGCTTTAAATTTTGTCCTTGGGGAAAGTACTTCACTTGCTTCATGTCCTTGGTTCAGGCCTGGGGAGTTAGTCTCCATTATGTTTACTGCAGGGAAACTTTGAAAGGTTTTCAGCAGGGGATGGTCAGGTTCGCCTTTGAGACATCTGGCTTGGGCTGCAGTATAGAGGATAGTCAGAGATGGGCAGTGACTGAGGCAGGAATGCTGCTGGGAGGTCATTCTGAGAGCTTCTCTCATAATGAACATGGCATGAAGGTGGCTGGTTAGAAGGAGAAATGGACAGAGCTTACACTGGGAGGGAAAGATCTGGGGCACTTCTTAGGCTTCTGGGCTGGGTGACTTGGTGACTCTCAGTACAACTGACAGGGGCACAAGAGATGATGATTACAGTTTTGAACCTGGTTGAGACTTGGCTGCTTGTGAGGCACACAGAAGATTATAAGCCACCATTTCTTTAGTAATTGTCACCACCTGCTTTAACATTGTATGGCAATCTTCCAATCTTAAAATAAACTCCAGTCTCCCTGCTTCGGCCTGCCAGACCCTGTGCTGGACCTCTGCCAACCTCTCCAGCTCCATCTCATTCTCTCTCTCTCTCTCTCATTCTCTCTTGAGATCTCCATCAACTCAGCCACTCAGGCCCCGTTTTTGGAACCATGCCAAGGAATGTATCTCTGGACCTCAGTACAAGCTCTTTCTTCTACCTGGCATCTTCTCTCAGCTCTTTTAAGGCTGTCTCCTATTGTTTTTAGCATCTCATTAGACTGTTGTATTTTAGTGAGGCCCCTGAAAAGGTCCTCTGTACTTACTATTGATATCATAACTCTGTGCATTAGTTTTCTATTGCTGTTATAACAAATTACTACAAACTTGGTGGCTGAAAACAATACGAATTTAGTCAGGTGCAGTGGTACATGCCTGTCATCCCAGTGATGTGGCAGGCTGAGGCAGGAGGATCATTTGAGCCTAGGAGTTTGAGACTAGCCTGGGTGACAGAGTAAAACCCTTGTCTCCAAAAAAATAAAAACTTTAGCCTGGGATGCTGAGGCAGAAGGATCACTTGGGCTCAGGAGTTCGAGGCTGCAGTGAACTATGATTGCCTCACTGTACTCCTGCCTGGGAGACAGAGACATGCTGGGTATTTCTGAGGTGCTGAAACATTCTTTTTCTTCTTCTGGGTGGTGATTACATCACTATATTCTGTTTGGGTTCACCTAGTCCTCATTGTCTCCACCAATTTCTAATGCCTTTATAAGTAATCATTTTGAAATCAGTTCAGCAATTTTTTTTTTTAGCTGTCCAGTGGAGCATTGACCTGCTGTGACCTAGAAAAAGAAAGAGAAGCCCATTCCAATCACTTTTGGTGTATGTGTAGGTATATATAGTTTTTCTTTTCTTTTTTGGTTAGGGTTCTTGGTTGAAAATAGAAGAAATAGACTTTGGATAAGTTAAGTGTAAAGAAAATGCACTGGAAGTGTGATAACTCACAGCATCAGGTGAATGGCTGAAATTGGGTTTGGGCAGTAAACTTGGCAGGTAAGGCATTGCCAACACTCCCACAGGATCATTCTTCTTAGCAGCATGCTACACCGGATGGACACTTGCCACTGTCTCCTCTGGCATAGCCATCTCTGGACCCCTTACCCCCACAGAGTGGGGGACTCTGCTGTGTTTAGGCTGTAAGCCTCAGGCCACTGGAAGTTTCATTTCTTTTCTGCTCTCATGAGCAAAATTCTAATTGGATCTCTAATGATGCGTCCCCTCCTCAAGGGATGGATTTCTTGTTGGGAGCCTCTGGTCCGCTGTGTCCCACATTCTACATGCCAGACTGGAGAAAGGCCTTAACTATTTAACATGTATAAGTTCTGATGTCATGTCTATTAGGTTCCTGTCTTTTTATTTCATGTCACTGTCACACAATATTTTTGAGTATTGTTCCCCTGACTGAATTTTTCTTGTATCTATATAGATTTTATTATACAATTTTTTATCACACTGTGCTTTTTAGGAATGTTTATTTCACATTATAGTACCATTGGCCATATTATAATTATTGTCTCCTGTGTTCTCAGAGTCCTCACACATAGCACTGATTGAGTTCTCAAAAAGCAGAAATTGAGATATAGTTGGGGTGCAGCGTGTTTTTAGGGACCAACCCTTTGGAAAAGAAGGAGGAGGAAGCAGAAATGGGCCTAGGAGGAAGCGAAACTGTGGTGCAAGTTCAACGAAGCTTTAGAAGGGAAGCTGGGAAAAGTATTGCTTATTAGTGTGTCCCCAGGAGCTGAAATGGCCAGGTCTTTATAGCCCTGCTTTACTCAGTGAAAAGATCTGGTTGTGGTGGTGATGGCAGCAGTGGCCCATCTGGAGTGGCCTCTGCTAAGACGCCAGCTGCAGCCAGGAGGTGCAGCCAGGGCTGCAAGCTCCGCAGAGCCAGTGGGAGTTGGGAATAGGCGGGAGCCTCACCCCGTTCCGAGTTGGTGGGGGGTGGGGAGGCAGGAGCCACACCCTCCCTGGTGCAGCTGCAGCTACCCAGCTGTGGCTGTGGACCCAGACATCTCTGAACTCTTGGGGTCCCCGGGAAGTCCCCTGCTTCAGCAAGGCTCAGAAGTGCTTTCTTCCATTGCCTGGCTTTTCCCTGCTCCCAGCACCCACTCTGATTTCAGAGCAAAGTTGAGGCCGGGTCCGGGTGTTGTCACAACCTGACCAGGTGTGTGTGCACTCGGGATGGCGCCGATATGCCACCCCCTGCTGCCTCGGTCTCCTCCAGACGTTGGGCACTGACGAGCACGGGAGGGAGGCTGAAGGGGTGCTAAGGCTGGCTCTGCATGGGCCTGTAGGCACTCCTCTGCAGAAACAGCTTGGGCACTATGGACAATATGATTGATGGTAGCAGGAGGCATACAGGCTCCTGGGTGAAAAGGGGTGGGTTCCCAGTGAAGCCCCATCTTCAAGCCAGAGATGGCCTGAAGCCTGGAGGCCAGGCTGTCAGTTCCAGGTAGAGTCCCTGCCCAGAATAAGAACTTACGGTGCTTTTTCTAGGCTGGCCCATGACTTCCCAGGGACCATCAGCATGCACTTCCTCTCTTCTAAAGCCCATAAAAATTCCTGACTCAGCCAGATTCACAGAGATGTTGGGACTACCAGCTGTGGGAAGGACCTACCCAGTCCAGGTCTCCTCTCCACTGAGAGCTGAACACTTGTTGGGAAGACCTGCCTGCAGAAAGGAGCTACCCATTCCGGGTCTCCTGAGAGCTGTTCTGCTGCTCATTGAAGCTTCTCTCCATCTTGCTCACCCTCCAGTTGTCCATGTACCTCAGTCTTTCAGGACGCAAGACTGGGAAGACTTGGGACCCACAGAATAGTGGGACTGAAAGAGCTGCAACGAAAACGGGGCTGAAACACCACCCCCCCAACCAATTCACCACATTGCAGGTGAAGAGGAGAGAAGAGCTGTGGCCTTTTGGGAAGTCCAGACCTATGGGCTCCTCAAGCCAGGGCTGTGACACCCTCTTTGGGGCTCTGTGGTTCCTGGCATCTCCAAGCTTCTGGGTGTCACCATGTTCCCCTCATCCAGAGGCAGGTGCTTACAGTAGAAACTGCATGCAGTACATCTGGTCCAGCAGGAGCCTCACATGGAGCTGGCAGCTGCATTGGCGCCCGGAGCTGCTTGGGCCACCATAGCCGCTGGCATGCCTGGCTGTGTGCAGTGGCCTGACCCCATGCTTGCTCACCCACACACCCCTTGCAGCTCCACACCTGGCTTGCCCTTGGCAGGTATGGGATCCAGACCAGTAGCATAAGCTGAGCACAACCTGCCAAGCAATACTCAGGCAGAAGGCACCACCAGCCACAGAGGTTTATGCCTGGCAAAGCGACACCCCAAGAATCCTGTGACATTGGGAAGGGCATGGGCTTGGGCAAGATGGCTGTCTGCAGTTGAGGCATGTCCCAAAGGAGTTGACAACTGGGGGCTGCCTGACAACCACAGTCCCTACAGTTGAGCTTTAAGGCCTTTCTTGAAGAGGAATATTGCTGAAATATATCATGATATAGACATTTATCTCTTCACCTCATCGTATCTTTTACATTGCTTTAAAAAACTTATTTTTTAAATAATTGTAGACATGCAATATACTACAAAATTGTACAGAAAGAGCCTCGATTGACTTAACTTGCCTTGCCCTGAGGTTACTATCTTATATAACTCCCATACAATGATCAAAATCATGGTCTAAAACACCAAAAGCAATGGCAACAAAAACCAAAATTGACAAATGGGATCTAATTAAACTAAAGAGCTTCCACATAGCAAAAGAAACTACCATCAGAGTTAACAGGCACCCTACAGAATGGGAGAAAATTTTTGCAATCAACCCATCTGACAAATGTCTAATATCCAGAATTTACAAAGAACTTAAACAAATTTAGAAGAAAAAATCAAACAACCCCATCAAAAAGTGGGCCAAGGATATGAACAGACACTTCTCAAAAGAAGACATTTATGCAGCCAACAGACACATGAAAAAATGCTCATCATCATTGGCCATCAGAGAAATGCAAATCAAAACCACAATGAGACACCATCTCACACCAGTTAGAATGGCCATCATTAAAAAGTCAGGAAACAACAGCTGCTGGAGAGGATGTGGAGAAATAGGAACACTTTTACACTGTTGGTGGGACTGTAAACTAGTTCAACTATTGTGGAAGACAGTGTGGTGATTCCTCAAGGATCTATAACTAGAAATACCATTTGACCCAGCCATCCCATTACTGGGTGTATACCAAAAGGATTATAAATTATGCTGCTATAAAGACACATGTCCACGTATGTTTATTGCATCACTATTCACAATAGCAAAGACTTGGAACCAACCCAAATGTCCATCAATGATAGACTGGATTAAGAAAATGTGGCACATTTACACCATGGAATACTATGCAGCCATAAGAAATGATGGGTTCATGTCCTTTGTAGGGACATGGATGAAGCTGGAAACCATCATTCTCAGCAGACTATCACAAGGACAGAAAACCAAACACCGCATGTTCTCACTCATAGGTGGGAATTGAACAATGAGAACACGTGGACACAGGATGGGGAACATCACACAGCAGGGCCTGTCGTGGGGTGGGGGTGGGGAAGGGATAGCATTAGGAGAAATACCTAATGTAAATGACGTGTTAATGGGTGCAACACACCAACATGGCACATGTATACATATGTAACAAACCTGCACTTTGTGCACATGTACCCTCGAACTTAAAGTATAATAAAAAAAATGGTATTAACAATGACATAATACTATGAACTAGGCTACATGTCTTAGCCAAATTTCACTGCTTGCTCCACTAATATATTTTTTCCAGAACAAACTTAATTCAAGATTCCATCTTCTGTTTATTCATTATGAATTATGTTTCATTTTTACATGTATGTACTTCTGTGTGAGATCCTTAAAGGTGTGTACTCCTTACATAAAGTGTTTGGAATATATAATTATTAGGCTAATAATTGTGAAATAAATAAGCCCTGCAAGCTTTTCAAGGGCAAGTCTTTGTTTAAACTTAATTCTTAGTACTATACCCACAGTCGGTATTCAGTTTGTTTAGTAATTCATTTAGGAATGAATGACATTGAAATTTGAAGTATATACATTGGGTACATCTAATGGGATAAGTAATACAAATCAAGCAAAAGGTAGCCAGTTTCTTAAAACAACTTTTTAAAGCCATTATGTTTGAAATAAATAGCATAAATATAAGAGATAATAAAGCAAAACATAAGAAATAACTTAGGGAGATAATTTTGAATTTTATTTTGAAATGTGTAATTGGCATGGGATTAATAGAGAAGAGAGGGAAGTGAGTTTTGGAGAGGATGTATAAAGCCACAGAAGTACAAGACCAACATATGAGCACAAAATATGATAGTCCAGAAAAGAGGATATTTCTTTCTTTTTTGAAATCAGGCAGATAAAATGTATTAAAGACCATCATCCAGATAAACAAGTAAGGCTTTTGAATGATAAATGTCTTTTCTGACCTCATGTGAATTTTGTATGATTGATAGAAGTTTGCTTTTTGCTTTATTTCATCCACTTATCCATCTATTCATTCACATATATATACATATATATTTTTTTTGAGACAGAATTTCTGCAATCATGCCTCACTGCAGCCTCCACCTCTCAGGCTCAAGAAATTCTTATGCCTCAGCCTCCCGAGTAGCTGGGATTATTGGTGTACATCACCACACCCAGATAATTTTTGTATTTTTAGTAGAGACGGGTTTCTCCGTGTTGGCCAGCTTGGTCTCAAACTCTTGGTCTCAAGTGATCCACCCACCTCAGCTTCCCAAAGTACTGCGATTACAGGCGTGAGCCATCGTGGCTGGCCTCATTCCTACTTTTGATATCTCAGAAGTCTGTAATCATACAAACTAATTGCCTACTGGGAGAAGGGAGGTGGATTTGGAAATAATAATTCAGAGTGAAATGCAGATTTTCTTTTTGGTCATGTGGCTACTATAAGATATCATACAAGTCATTTAAAAAATCTCCAATTTGAAGCACAATGTACCTGGTTAATCAGTGTAATAAAGGGATAGTAATTGCATTCTTCAGTTATTGATTTGTAGAATATATTCATGATGCCAGTTGTCTTCTGAAGAGGGTGAACAATTGTCAACTACCTTCTTTTTATTCCAAATGCATAGTAATATATTTATTTTTTCATTGGAAGACACAATTTGTTACCCGGCTAAGTGAATATTTTTTGATAACATCAGAATCTTGAATTTTGTTGTAAGTGACTGGAAAGCTTTGCTTTTTCTGGAGTGTGATGGCTCTAATAGAGTGAGATTTTAACTTAAGCTTGGCATTATCTTGGGTGAAAGGAATTAGCACACTTAATGCAGCTACTTTCCTTCTCCTGAGACATTAATTCTCCTTCAAATGATCAGTTGAGAAGGCAGCTTTTAAGGACTAACTGGCATAATATTCAATGTTTTGTTTTTTTACCTGAAAACCAACTAGTTGAAAGCCAACTGCATAGCCGTAAAAAACAGCCAGATAATGTTAGAATGTTTATTGAACTTAAAATATTAGATCAATATTTCTTCATCTTTTAATAATGAAAACACTTTTGGTACTGGAAGACACCTTGAACAACATGATTTTTTAAAATGATAATATTTATGAGGAGAATTTAGATGCATATGAAGTTGTGTTACAGCTCTGTTTGCTTACATTAAAAAATTGGCAAACCTGTTTGATTTGGGAAGAAGTGTTCTCAGTCACAAGTATCAGTTGTGTGGCCTTTTTACTTAACCATCCATATTGAGTCAGCTGTTAAAATGTATAAACCAAACTCCTCATTATCTCTTGCAACACTACTCCCTCCTTTCTACATTCTGTGTCTCTATTAATGGCATCATAGTCTGTGCAGTTGCTCAGATCAAACTCACAGTGTTGGCTATTTGCATGTGGGGTTATGCTGGACAATTTGTACACTGCACTTGTATCTTCCCTGGCATTGATCACTCTGAAATTTAACACTTTGTTTAAGACATGTTTCCCATAGAAGGTAGCATGTCTGCTTCTTAATTCTAGATCTTAGACCATTTTCTGGCATGAAATAGGCAATACATACCTGAGGAATAATTGCAGGATTAAATGAGTGAATAATGTATTTCCGTCTCTTATATCTAATTAGCCTCCAAGAGCTATTGGTTTTACTTTTGAAATATCTCTCATTATTTTAAGTTCTGTGGTACGTGTGTAGGATGTGCAGGTTTCTTCCATAGGTAAATGTGTGCCATGATGATTTGCTGCACCTATCAACCCATCACCTAGGTATTAAGCTCAGCATGCATTAGCTATTTCCTGATGCTCTCCATCCCCGCTCCCCCTACCACAGATCCCACTGTGTGTTGTTCCTTTTCCTGTGTCTATGTGTTCATATTGTTTAGCTCTCACTTATAAGTGAGAACATGCAGTGTTTGGTTTTCTGTTCCTTTGTTAGTTTGCTGAGGATAATGGCTTCCAGCAACGTCCATGTCCCTGCAAAGAACATGATCTCATTCTTTTTTATGGCTGCATAGTATTTCATGGTGTATATGTATCACATTTTCTTTATCCAGTCTATCATCGGTGGACATTTAGGTTGATTCCATGTCTTTGCTATTGTTAAAAGTGCTGCAATGAACATACACGTGCATGTATCTTTATAATAGAATAATCTATATTCCTTTGGGTATATATTCAGTAAAAGGATTGCTGGGTCAAATGGTATTTCTAGTTCTAGGTCTCTGAGGAATCACCACACTGCCTTCCACAATGGTTGAACTAATTTACATTCCCACCAACAGTGTAAAAGCATTTCTAATTCTTCGTAGCCCCACCAGCATCTGCTGTTTCTCGACTTTTTAATAACTGTCATTCTGACTGGCATGAGATAATATCTTATTGTGGTTTTGACTTGCATTTCTCTAATGACCAGTGATGTTGTGCTTATTTTCATATATTTGTTGGCCACATGCATGACTTCCTTTGAAAAGTGTCTGTTCATGTCCTTTGCCCACTTTTTAATGGGGTCATTTGTTTTTTCATTAAATTTGTTTAAGCTCCTTGTAGATGCTGGCTATTAGACCTTTGTCAGATGGATAGATTGCAGAAATTTTCTCGCATTTTATAGGTTGTCTGTTTACTCTGATGATAGTTTCTTTTGCTGTGCAGAAGCTCTTTAGTTAAATTACATTCCATTTGTCAATTGTGGCTTTTGTTGCAATTGCTTTTGATGTTTCTGTCATAAAATATTTGCCCCTGCCTATGTCCTGAATGTTATTGCCTACATTGTCTTCTAGGATTTTTATAGTCTTGGGTTTTACTTTTAAGTCTTTAATCCATCCTGAGTTAATTTTTGTATAAGGTGTAAGGAAGGGGTCCAGTTTCTGTTTTCTGCATATGGCTGGCCAGTTTTCCCAGCACCATTTATTAAATAGGAAAGCCTTTCGCCATTTCTTGTTTTTGTCATGTTTGTCGAATATCAGATGGTTGTAGATGTGTGGTTATTTCTGAGGCCTCTATTCAGTTCCATTGGTCTATGTGTCTGCTTTTGTGTCAGTACCATGCTGTTTTGTTACTGTAGCCTTGTAGTATAGTTTGCAGCCAGGTAGCATGATGCCTCCAGCTTTGTTCTTTTTGCTTAGGATTGTCTTGGCTATATGAGCTATTTTTTGGTTCCATATGAATTTTTAAAATAGTTTTTTTCTAATTCTGTGAAGAATGTCAATGGTAGTTTAATGTGAATAGCATTGGATCTATCAATTACTTTGGGCACTATGGCCATTTTCATGATATTGATTTTTTCTTTCCATGAACATGGAATGTTTTTCCATTTATTTGTGTCCTCTCGAATTTCCTTGAGCAATGGTTTGTAGTTCTCCGTGAAGAGGTCCTTCTCTTTCTTCGTTAGCTGTTTTCCTAGGTATTTTATTTTCTTTGTAGCAATTGTGAATGGGAATTTATTCATGATTTTGATCTGTGCTTGTCTGTTATTGGTGTATAGGAATGCTTGTAAGTTTTGCACATTGATTTTGTATCCTGAGACTTTGCTGAAGTTCCTTATCAGCTTCAAAAGCTTTTGGGCTGAGATGATGGGGTTTTCTAGATATAGGATCATGTCATCTGCAAATAGAGACAATTTGACTTCTTCTTTTCCTCTATGAGTACTCTTTATTTCTTTCTCTTGCCTGATTGCCCTGACCATAACTTCCCATACTACATTGAATAGGAGTGGTGAGAGAGGGCATTCCTGTCTTGTGCCAATTCTCAAAGGGAATGCTCCCAGCATTTGCACATTCAGGATGATATTGTCTATGGATTTGTCATAAATGACTCATTATTTTGAGTTATGTTCCTTTGATACCTCGTTTATTGAGAATTTTTGACATGAAGGAATGTTGAATTTTATTGAAGGCCTTTTCTACATCTAGTGAGATAATCATGTGTTTTTTGTCTTTAGTTCTGTTTATGTGATGAATTATGTTTATTGATTTGCATAAGTTAAGCCAGCCTTTCATCCGGGAATGAAGCTGACTTGATCATGGTGGATAAGCTTTTTGATGTGCTGCCCGATTTGATTTGCCAGTATTTTATTGAGGATTTTTACATAGATATTCATCAGGGATTCTGGCCCGAAGCTTTCTTCTTTTGTTGTATCTGTGCTAGGTTTTGGTATGAGGATGATGCTGGCCTCATCAAATGAGTTAGGGAGGAGTCCCTCCTTTTTAATTGTTTGGAATAGTTTCAGAAGAAATGGTACCAGTTCCTCTTTGTACCTCTGGTAGAATTCAGCTGTAAATCCATCTGGTCCTGGGCTTTTTTTGGTTGGTAGGCTATTTATTACTGCCTCAATTTCAGAACTCGTTATTGGTTTATTCAGGGATTCAACTTCTTCCTGGTCACGCATAGGCTCAAAATAAAGGGATGGAAGAAAATTTACTAAGCAAATGGAAAGCAGAAGAAATCAGAAGTTGCAGTCCCTATTTCTGATAATACAGACTTTAAACCAACAAAGATAAAAAAAGACAAAGAAGGGCATTACTAATGGTAAAAGATTCAATTCAACAAGAAGTGCTAACTACCCTAAATATATATGCACCCAATGGAGGTACCCAGATTCATATAACAAGTTCTTAGAGACCTACAAAGAGACTGAGACTCCCACACAATAATAGTGGGAGACCTTAACACCCCACTGTCAGTATTAGACAGATCATCAAGACAGAAAATTAGCAAGGATATTCAGGACTTGAACTCAGCTCTGGACCAAGTAATATCTACAGAACTTTCCACCCCAAAACAATGGAATATACATTCTTCTCATTGCCACATGGTACTTACTCTAAAATTGATCACAGAATTGGAAAGAAAACACTCCAGCAAATGCAAAATAACTGAAGTCATAACAGTCTCTCAGGCCACAGCACAGTGGTTTCTTAATTCAAAATTAAGAAACTCACTCAAAACCACACAACTACATGGAAATTGAACAACCTGCTCCTGAATGCCACCTGGGTAAATAATGAAATTAAGGCAGAAATCTAGAAGTTCTTTGGAACTAATGAGAACAAAGAGGCAATGTACTAGCATCTCTGGCACACAACTAAACCACTGTTAGGAGGGAAATTTATAGCACTAAATGCCCACATCAAGAAGCTAGAAAGATCTCAAATTGACATCCTAACATCACAACTAAAATAACTAGAAAAAGAAGAGCAAACAAATCACAAAGCTAGCAGAAGACAAGAAATAACCAGGATCAGAGTAAAACTGAAGGAGACAGACACAAACAAGCCTTCAAAAAATCAACAAATCCAGGAGCTGTTTTTTTGAAGAAAAATATTGATAAAATAGATAGCCTGTGTGCTAGACTAATAAAGAGGAAAAGAGGGAAGAATCAAATAGACAATAAAAAATGATAAATGGGATATCACCAGTGACCCCACAGAAATATAAACAACCATCAGAGAATACTATAAACTCCATCAGTTTTTTAATGCTATCAGATAATAAATTAACAGTTAAGAAAATTTTTTGTAGATAAGCAATACAGTATTATCCTTCCATATTTCATTTTTTATTTTACTATGTCCAAGTTGTTACTATAGAGAAATTTTTATTTTATTTTAGAGTGTAGCAGATAACTCTTTAAATAATTTATGTGATTGTTCAGTCAATTTAAGTTTTTTTTAATTCTTCACGATTCATTCTAGTTTTTGCGGCACCTATAGAATCTATATCCTTCTTTTTTATCAGTCAAGTAGGGGATCTTAGGCAACAATAGTTTTGATAGAATAGGGATTGATTGTGAAATTATGAAAGAGGTTTGACTTTCCTGTATAAGATTACAAATCTATGAGGGAAAAGCTTAATACATATTTTACCATTATTTTCTTTCACACCAGTTCCTGGCATATAATACCTACTTTATAAATATTTATTGCATGCATACACGAATAAATGAATGAATTAAATAAGGGTTTATTATTTCACTCTTTTGCTTCAATGGACTTGTGTATTGATGTTAAGCTAGGCATGCCAGCATAACCCTCATAGTTAATTGAATGTTTCCAAAATATTTAGGAGATGGGCATTGATTGATTTTATAGCTAAGCTATGGAGCTATGGTACAGAGGGCACGAAGAAATCTCTTGGAAAATGCCAATCGCAAAACTTGGAAGTCTGTCTTAACGGAGTTACCGATCCAGGAGTAGAATTATTGAAAAGCCAGATAGACTGATAGTGGCCAGGCAACCTGGGTATAGGGGCATATTATCGTCAGGTTTGTGTCCATGAGTGTCCGTAACAGAACTTTAGGCCAGACATTATGTTTACATTTTTATTATCATCATATTTTTCTATATACTGCCTTCATTTCTACATTGAGGTCCTCCTAGTTTCCAGTAGTTTGTACTAAATTATTTGATGTGATAAATTTGGTCAATTGCTGAGCCAGTTTTAAAACCCTTATCAAGTCACTTTTTTTCCTAGTGGAGATATTCCTAACGCCTTATTAATTATATGGTGTAGCTTTTGATCCATATTAATAATAACAGCATGAGTGATAGTGGCTTGCATTTCTGAGTGCTTACTGTATACACCAGATGCTGCTCTAAATATTTTAACATATTAGTTTTCATCTTCATAATGACTCTATAATCAGCTAGTGTTACAATTTTGATTTGAGCTGCTAGGAAACTAAGGGTGAGAGAGGTTAATTCGTTTGCCGAAGTTTTCACAGTTAGTAAATATTGAAGCCAAGCATTAACCCCAGGAAGCATGGTTCAGGGTCAATGTGCTTACTCACTGTTACAACTGCGTATTTGTTATAACATAGGCTTATTGAGATTTGAAAAGAGTGAGAACTTAAGATGCAAATTATGGCTAAATAAAGCAAAGTTTATTAAAGTGATAGGGTTGAGCTAGAAAGAAGAACATAACTGATACATTGAAGGGCTTTCTAAAATAAGAAATATGAGAAACTATATGCATTTATTCTCAACCCATATTGAACATGTACTGTATTTCAAGCACTGTCCTTGGTGCTGAGATCATATTTCTAACATTGGATAAATTTGTGTAAATGCAATAATCAAGTTTTATATATATTATATTACATATTTTTTTTTTGAAACAAAGCCTAGCTTTGTCACCCAGGATGGAGTGCAGTGGCACAATCTTGGCTCCCTGCCACCTCCAACTTCCAGACTCAAACTATCTTCCCAGGTCAACTTCCTGAGTAACTGGGACTACAGGCATGCACCACCATACCTGGCTAAGTTTGGTATTTTTTTTAGAGACAGAGTTTTGCCACGTTGACCATGCTGATCTCAAACTCTGGAGCTCAAGCGATTTGCCTGCCTTGGCCTCCCAAAGTGTTGGGAGTAGAGAGTGAGCCACCCTGCCTGGCCTAAAATACATTTTATTGAAAAAAATATTAATCTTCCTAGACAATATTTTTCATAACAAATTTTCTTATGCATGATACGGTTTCAGTTTGAAGATGTAGAACACCTCTTCATGGTGGCCATGGATTTGTGCTACTCAAGTATCTTCATGATAGCCTGCCATGAAGAGCACAGTTCATTAATAGTCTTTATTTGTAGCACTTTTGGATCTTCCAGCATTCTTGCCAATGATTTGCATTCAGTGGGTTACTCCAAGCCAAGGACTGAGCATGGAGTTACAAGTACCAAGCCACTCTACCAAAGGACAGATGATGCTTGGGAATTCCCTTTCAGTTTGGCCAAGACTTCCTCAGACCTGCATTTCAGTCTGAAACTTTTATACCTCATTTTTCCCTCCCTCCTTTCACAGGTTTTAGAGCTGCATCTTGGTGGGGAGGCTGCTTTTGTCTGCTCCCTCTCTCCTTTAGCTTTTTGGGGCATATCCCTCAATAAATATCAAGGATTTCTGAACCCATTGTGATGTCTGTTTCTCAAAGGCATGCCGTGCTATATGAATTCAGGGTCTTTTGCACCAAGAATTTCGTGATCTTTTATGCATACTCTTTATGTGCCACTTAATTCAATCAGAATTCCAATAGCGTATTTGACTGTATAAGATTATTCACCAGGCAAGGCCTGAATACAGGGGCACATTATCATCAGACATTCACGGGGACATTACTTCCTTCAACATTCTCTTTCAAGACAGGAAGGTGCCATACATAACAAAGAAGAAAGTGCCTTTAAACAAGCCTTTTTAATTTTCTACTTTCTTTTGACGCTAAGGTTTTGCCCAGAGATAGTCATAAAAAATTGCAAATATTTCAATTAAGTTTATAAAAATATGATATTCTTCCAAGCATAGCATACATTTAATCTTAATATTAAGTATTAAAACGACAAAAACCACATTACAGAAAATCAGAGTACCACTTGTCTGTCTTCATGATTACAGATCTGTCCTTTCACTGTTGCCTTTTTTAAAAAGACCATATTCACCCTCAGCACTTCCTATTTATATGCCTCACACATAGCCTAATTAAAAACTGATGGAAAAGCACACCTGCAGAGCATCACCATCCCTCTGTGGCTCTTAACCCTCTGTTTCACCTGTTTTGTTATAGGATGCAAAACACAAAACTCTGGCAACCTACAGATGACACAAATAATCACTCTAAAATAAATTTCATGTCATTTTATTTTTTTAATTAGCAAGGATTATTTTCAGCTAATTATTATTGCTCAACTGTGTTTAAGAAGTAGATGCAACTTGTAACGAATCACATTCTTCTAATTTGCTAGTTTTTCCCACTAACAAATCATAAAAGACCTTATCAAGTCTCTCTAGCTATTTTGGGCCTTCAGGTCTGCTGGTTATTCTTACCAGGATTGATTTCTCTTATAAGTATAATCTTCATAAATCCAGACAGAAGAAAATTAGCAGTCTTTGTTTTGCAGAATTGTATGGGATTTTATTGATAAATAGCATTCAAGATGCCACAGGAAGTTGAGAGAGAGAAGAAATTGAAACCTGATTCTGTGAAAAAGTCTTATGAGAAAGACTTCATAAGTTCCAAGTTTATATTAATTTCCTAAGCCTCCTCACCAATATAACATGGGAGTCACCCACATCTGTAAGAATATGAAAGACTAGGCCAGGTATGATGGATGATGCCTACAGGCATTTTGAAAGGATGAGGTGGGAAGATCACTGGAGGCCAGGAGTTTGAGATCAGCCTCGGCAACATAGTGAGACTTTGTCTCTAAGAAAAATTAAAAAGAAAATTAGCTGGGTGTGGTGGTGCAGGCCTGTAGTTCCAGGTACTTGGAAGGCTGAGGTGGGAGGATTGCTTAAGCCCAGAAGTTGAAGGCTGCAGTGAGCTGTGATCATGCCATTTAACTTCAGCCTGGCAGCCTGGGTGGCAGCGCGAGATCATGCCTCTGAAAGAACAAACAAACAAACAAAAAAACATGAGGGACTAAAGACAGATAGAGGAAGAGAAAGAGGCTATTCAAACAAGAACAAAACCACTTATGTCACAATACTGGCCAATCATCTTGTTATTTTCACAGTGTTCTATTTTTGCAGATCTCAGCGTATCTAACTTTTGCATACCAGAGGGTCATAAAAAATAATAGGCAAGAAAGATACATAAAATCCTTGGCAAAATCATTAAACAATCAGCTAGAATATTAGAAGAATTAAAAACAATTTAGAGCAAGTGTTGTCATACTATGACTTGCGGACCAAATCTAACCTGCCACCTGTTTCTGTTAAAAAAATGTTATTGGAACACAGACATGCCCATTTATTTCTGTATTACTGATACATATGTATTACTTTCACACTAATGCAGAAGAGTTGAACAGTCGCAACAGAGACCATCTGGCCCTCAAAGCCTGAAGTATTTACTACCTGGCCCTTTAGGGGAAAAGTTTGTTGATCCCTAAAGACATATCTAAGAATGCAATTCAATCATGGCAGGAGAAAGTTTTCCTGACTAATGAAAAATGTATTCAATTAATACCCCACCACCAGTGTGAATAAAAACAATATCCTTGATTATGTCTGAATAACATATTTAGAATTTGTTTCTTTAAGAAAATGTTTATGTAATGTTCAGGCAATTTTCAAACTTCTAAGATAAAATAATTTAAATTATCTGGATTATAAACAGGAAACAGTACATATCACTTTTAGTTACGATAATGCAACAAACTCCAAAAAAAAATCTTTTGCCAAGACTTATATAATTGAGACTTTCTGTTTCATAAGCTTGGTGAATAAAGGTTCACTGATTACTGTGGCCTTTTCTCAGAGCGACATGAGCAAAGACAACTAACTTTTCATTTCTCTGCCACTTTCTCTGCTTTTGATAGATTCTGTTAGTCAAGTGAACTGAAAATGATGATGTAATAATATGTAAAATAATGTTCCTGCTGTTAACAAAATTGAAAATTTGTATATGTCTGCAGCTTTATTGATATTTCCTTTTGTTTAAAAGAAAAACAAAACAAAATTATATATACCAAAACCCCACTTACCATTTCTCTTAGCCCTCCCTATATCCTTTAAAGTTGGTGTATATCACTCTAATGTATTTGTAACACTATATTCTGTTGCTTTTTGTGTTTTAAATTTTACATTAATAAAATCATACTGAGAACACGCTTGCAACTGGATTTTCTAATGAATATTGTTTTTAGTATTTATCTTTGTTAATATATTTAAATCTAATTCATTCATTTTATCTTGAACTGAAGTAGCCTATGCCAAGAATAGACATTGTTTTAAGAACTTTAGAAATATTAAAACTTTTATTTTGATTAATTTAATGTTGATAAACCTCTTTATGTCTAAGCCACTGCATTTAGTCATTCTACTGAGAAATAATTAGTTTGTTCCACTTATTATTTATATAAGTGGGCACAGTGAATATCTTTATACAACACTTTATTGTACACTTTCTTTGTACAACACTTTCTTGTAAAGAAAACAAGAATTTCTTTAGTATACTCACTTGTAGAGTGTGTGCTTTTTAAAACGACTAAATATCACCAAATTACTCTCTCAAGTTGTTGTCCCACCAGCATGGTCGTTCTCAAAAATTTGCATTTTTCTCATTGTTAAAAGAAATAGGTTTTAGTATTGTCCAATTATTTCCTCTTACGTGAATTGACCCTTTATAAACTTTTTCTCTGTTTTTCTGTTGTGTTGTCTCTTTTCAGCTGATGAAAGAAACTCTTCAAAAATTCCCTATATTAATTTATTGTCAGTTATTTATTTATATGGACTTACGTATAAATGTAGACATTTGACCATTTAAAAACTGCATAATAATCAATATTGTTCAACCTAAGAACCACACATATCTTCTCCAGTCTATGAAGTATCTAGTAACTTTTTATGTGAGACAACTATGTTTAAGCATAGGATGATAGGCCAAGTTTTGAGTGAAGGCGCTTATGAATAAACCCTCTAATTACCCAAGCTCTATGTCAAGGGAAACCTCCTACTTGTGGTGCAGAAAGAAAAAGTTCAAACAGAGTATGGTGGCCCTGAGCTGAGAAGGCAGAGATCAGAATCTTGACAGGTAAAGCAGCTGAAATTTGCAATCACTAGAAAGCAGCTGAACAATGAGGATAGAGGGAGAGAGGATGAAGCAGAAGTCTGCACAGAGGCTCTCTACAAGGCCTTGGCTGTGGGTAGTATTATGGTTTCTCCAGAGAAGATTGTGTGAAGTTATCAGCTGCTCTTGGGTTGAGAGGAGAACAAAATAAATAGAAGTCAATCAATGCGGTAGCAGACATTTGAGTTCTAGCACAGCCTGAGTGGAGAGACCTTGTTAACACGTGGATATTTAATTGACATGGCAGAAAGATCACGCCTTTGACATAAGGCCCACATTATATAATAAGGCCTACTTTAGACTTCCCTAAATCTTAAAACATAGCCAAACCAAAATATATGAGGTAGTAAGAACCAGGAGTTTGAATACTCACAAGTTCGAGGAGGTAAATCCATCCTAACACAACATAAATCTAAGCCCATATATGTTTAAAAAGTTCAGTCAATAGTTGCCTAGAGAAGAAAAATCAACACTATGTAGAGAAAGATAACAGAATGCAGAATCTATATAATATATCAATTATAATATCCAAAATATAATAAAAATACAATTTCTCCAAAGAAACATGAAATTTTGACTCATAGCCAAAAAAATATAGAGAGGGAATAGAAACATACTCCAAGATGGCTCAGATGTGAAATTTAGGAGACAAATCTTAAAACAGCATAAGTGCATTTGAGGACTTCAAGAAAAATATGGTCTCAATGAGTAACTACATAAAGAACCTCAGTAGAGAAATAGAAATTAAAAATGCAACAAAATGGAAATACTAAACAAGTGATGCAAGAACTGCAGTGGAAAGTTTACAGTAGGCTAAATAGTAGATAGGAGTAGATTTTTTTTAAAATGGAAAGTTAAATATAAATCAAAAGGCAGTATTCAATAAGATAACTGGATTGTATAACTCATCAGTTAATTCAATCAGAAGAGTGTAGAAAAAAATTTGAAAACAAAACAAATGAAAGCAAAATAGGGCCATATTGACATATGAGCCCTATTATACCAATAATTACATTAGATATATATGGACTAAACATTTCAATTTTAAGTCAGAAATTGTCAGGCAATTAAAAGACAAAGCACAACTATCAGAGATGTAATCAAGATGTGCTTTGAATATAGAGGTGAAAATAAGAGGAAAAAAAGATATATCATGCAAACACTAAACAAAAGAAAGAAGATATGGCTGTATTAATATCAGCCAAGGTAGGCTTCAAGACAAGAAATGCTATCAGAGGGTATTTCACTTGCTAAACAAACAATTTATCAAAAAGACCTAAGACTCCTGGATGTAAATGTAAAAGCTCTATAACAATATATATAAAACAAAACATATATGACAACTCCCCAATGAGAGAAAAAGAGACAAATTAATTATCAGGGTTGAGAATTTTAAGCCACTCTTCTCAGTATTTGATAAAATGAGTAACCAAAAAATCAGTAAGGATCTGATCAAAACTGTCAACCAATCTCACTTAACTTTTCATACCACTGGATATAAAAACTACAGAATATGTATTCAAGTGCATATGGAATATTTATCAAGATAGACCATATGTTGGGCCATAGCACAAATCTTAATATATTTCAAATGATATAAATACAGCAGAGTAGTTATCTGAAAAGAATGGAATTACATTAAAGATGAAAAATCTAGAACATTCCCCAGTATTTGGAATTATGTAACCTACTCTTATTAAAAGATATAGGGTAAGAAAATTAGAAAATATTTTCAGCTCAAAGTATTTTCAGCTTGACATATCTTAACAGGAGTTTTTAATGAAACACAAGTTCGTAAAAAACTTGTGTTAAGATATGTCAAGCTCTCTGAAAATAATAAAATTAAATTAGAAACAAAAAGACTAGACAGTTCCAACATTTGAAAATTATATAACCTACTTGTTTGATTTCAGATGAAGCATTATTGAGATGTATTTAGAGACATAATTTATACAAGTTTCTGCCCAAGGCTTATCTTTGGAGGAAACAGAATAACTTCTGTTTATGCATACTCAGAAGAAAGCTCCTTGCTCAGCTTTAAAGTTATTTGGTTATAAATGGTAAGACGAAATATTTCCATACACTGTACATATGTATATATATTTGTAATAATGTTTTTAAACATCATTCAGGTAAAATAATGGTGACAGCTTTGTATTAAGGATACATTTCTAAGTCTGAGAAATAAATTTTAATCAGTATTTTTAAAACGAATATTTCCTTTTAAAATAAACAGTGCTTTTACTGAAACTGACTCTCTCTGTCTCCAAGCCAAGGCAATTTGAAACAATCTGTTTGATAAGTGTCTTCAGTGGAAGAACCCAATTTCCTGACTATGTTGGCTTTCAATGAATAAAAAAAAGTCTCAAAGAAAAGATGATATATTTCTGAAACAGAATAAAAGTCACAAAGAAAAGTTGAATCAATTACTGTAGAAAATCTTAGCAAATTTTCAAAAGTAAATTCTTTATAATTAAGTTTTCGAATAGATGCAATATCCAATTTATCCTCTTCCTTTCAAGGGCATATACTTTTTCTCAAACTGCTGTGAATGTATATAGCTGGGATGATTCATTTTTTTAACCTGAGGTAAACATAGTCACATTTTATAACTTTTCTCTCAAGATTTAACCTGCCCATACTAATAAGGAGTCCGGTCTTTCTCTTTTGTATCTATTCGAAGTCTGAAATTCAGGAACGTTCAAGAATCAAGGAACTTTACTCAATCTATCTATTTTATCAATCAATCAAATTGCAATTTTGATATTAATGATATTGATAAGTACTATAATCTTTTCAAGAGGGAGGGTGATACTTTTCCTAGTGAGTATAGGCTATAACTAGGTCTTTTATATTATAAAATACAATTTAATGTGCTGATGAATATACACTTGTAATAAACAGAATGCATTTGGTGAACTTGTCTTCCTGAAAATTTCCCAGAGGAGAGAGCATTTAATTTCATTTATTTGTTCATTTAGTCATTTTTTTCAGTTTAGTCATGCACCCATTCCAAATAACAGGGATTACATGTCTACTGATGACTGAGAACTCAGTTTTACATGACACTTGAAAATTAAAATGATCCTAAAATATATAACATAAAAATCTATCTACTTAACAAGATGTGTAAGAGTTCCAGTTATTAGTATGAGTAATATGTTGGAAATATAAATTATCTATACTAACAATGCATTCTTTTTCTTCTTTCTTTTTACTTATTTATTTCTGTTTTATAGACCTTGATCTCTAATTTAATAAACATGTAACAAAAAGCATCTCACTTATGGCAGATCAAGATTTTTTTAAATTTTATAAATTCATTTGTTGTGATTGTTAATTTTATGTGTTAATTTGATGTGCCATGGGGTGCCTAGATTAAGCACTATTTATTTATTTATTCATTTATTTATTTATTTTTTGAGGTGGAGTCTTGCTGTGTTGCCCAGGTTGGAGTGCAGTGGCACTATCTCAGCTCACTGCAACCTCCACCTCCCTGGTTCAAGCCATTCTCCTGCCTCAGCCTCCAGAGTAGATGGAATAACAGGCACCTGCCACCACATCCAACTAATTTTTGTATTTTTAGTAGAGATGGGGTTTCACCATTGTCTGCCAGGCTGGTCCCAAACTCCTAAGCATTATTTCTGGATACCTTTGTGAGAGTGTTTCTGAGTGAGATTAGCATTTGAATCAGTGAGCTGAACAAAGTAGATTGCCCTTCCCAAGGTGGGTGGACATCACTCAACCTGTTAAAGACCTGAATAGAAAAAAAGAAGGGAGTAATTTACTTTTTTACTTCTGGCCTATCTGCTTGAGCTGGGACATTGGTCTTTTTTTGCCCTTAGAATGTGATTTGCACCGTTGGCTCTTCTAAGAGCTAATGCATACCCAAGAGTATGTTCTCAGGCCATTAGACTCAGACTGAAATTATACCACCAGCTCTCTTGGCTCTTCAGCTTACAGAGGGCAGTTCACAGAACTTCTCAGCCTCCATAGCCATGTAAGCCAATGCCTTATAATAAATCTCTCTCTCTGTCTGTACATATATCTATTCATATATAATACATAATTTTACATAGTTCTTAATATGTATTATATATCCTATTTGTTCTATTTTTCTGCAGAATTCCGACTAATACACTAAGTATGTATTATTAAAAGAAATACTTTCTGGAATAACCAATGTCCAAAACAGCTAAGTGGAAATTCCCTAGTTAATGCAACTTGCAACTCAGTTGACATTTGGTAAAACTAAGAAGTAGTGAAAATGTTGTCTTCTATCACTATCAGCAATGTGCAGTCCATAAGAATGATACTTAGCTCTAGGGCTTTAGAACTGACAGTCATTTCTTTGATAATAGAAATTTTAAAATGTACCAGTTCTACACAAGTAAGTTTATTTAGATGAATTTTATTTTATTTTTTTTTACTGTAGATATTGGGACTTAATGAGGCATGAATTATAAAATTGAAAACAGTTTAAAACTTCTAGTTACAATTCATTCAGCCTATTGAAATTACAGTATTCCTGCTGGGATAGTTATTAAGGTATTGTTTTTCAGCTCTGAACTCACCTTCTATTTGCTTTATGATTCTGCACCTGGGATTCTGAAAACTATATTCTTCCTTTGCCAAAGACTGTTAAAGTATTCCAGTAGGGTGCAATGGAGAGAAAATAAGAAGCAGGAGGTATGAAAAAAAAGTGCTGCTTCCATTTTTATTTTTTTTCTTATTAGAGTCATGTCAGTAAAGGACCTTCCTATAAACAATAGCAATTTGTTCTAGTGTTTATTTTTTCCCTCTGCTACTTCCAGATTCGGCCTTTGGAGGGTACAAGCAGCAGTTAGGTGGCGACCTCATCAGATACCTGAGGCCCAGGTCCAGGCCCTCACCTTCACACTTCTAGCTTCTGATAACACCCGATTCCTCCTTTATTGCCCCAGCCTTAGGAGATGGAGCTGCTTTACGCAGTTCCTATTTATGACTAAAACTTTGTACGCATAGATTTCACAGGTAAGAGAGATTGTGATAACAATACTTGTTATTTATCTTTTTGATAATAGCCATCTGAATAGGTGTGATACCTTGTTACGGTTTTGAATTACATTTCCCTGATAATAGTTGTGATAAGCACTTACTGGCCATTTTTATATCTTTGCAAAAATGTTTATTTAGGTCCTTTGCCCACTTTAAAATTGGGTTATTTCATTTTATTTTTATTTTTACTCTTCAGTTGTTTGAGTTCTTTATATATTTTGGATATTAACCAACATATGTTGGTTTACAAATATTTTCTTCCATTCCATGGGTTGTTTCTTCATTGTGTTGATTGTTTTCTTTGCTGTGCAGAGGATGATTTTTGGTTTGACACTATTCAATTTCTGTAGTTTTGCTTTTGTTGCCTGTGCTTTTGTGGTCATATCCAAAAATTATTTCCCAGAACAATGTCAAGGAGTTTTTCTCTTACTGTTTTCCTCTATTCATTTTATAGTTTCAAGTCTTATGTTTAAGTCTATAATCCATTTTTAGTTGACTTTAGCATATTGAGTGAAATAAGGGTCCAATTTCAGTCATTTGCATGTGGATATTCAGTTTTCCCAAAACCATTTATTAAAGAGAATATCCTTTCCCCATTGTGTATTCTTGGAACTCATGTCAAACATAAGATGACTGTAAATGTCTGAATTTAGTTTTGGGCTTTCTATTCTGTTTCATTAATCTATATGTTAATTTTAAGCCAGTACTTACTCTTTTGATTATTGTAGCCTTGTAATATATATTGTGAAATCAGAAAATTTGGTGCCTCCAGCTTTGTCCTGCTTGCTCAATATTATTTTAGATGTTCATGTCCTTTTGTGGTTCTATATAAATTTTAGGGTCTTTGATTTTTATTCCTCTGAAAAATACAATTGGGATTTTTAGAGGGATTTCATTGAATCTTTAAGTTGCTTTGTGTAGTACAGACAGTTTAGCAATATTAACTATTCTAATCCATAAACACAGGATATCTTTCCACTTGTGTCTTTTCAATTTCTTTCACCAGTGTTTTATAGTTTTCAGTGTACAGATATGTTTTCTTCTTGGTTAAATTTATTCCTAATTATTTTATTTTTATGCTATACCAAAAGGGATTGTTTTATTGATTTATTTTTCAGACAATTTGCTGTTAGTGTAACTAAATACTGTAAATTAGGTTCACTATGCAATAATTACCAAGTTGTCTGAGTCTGGTAAGGCAGAACGTCCACAGGCAACAAGTTACATGAAGATTTGACTTAGTTTGGATGTCTGGGGCAGCCAGGAGAAGAGCAGCTTCCTGCAGCCGTCCCTGCTATGCAAGGCTTGAAGACGGTGCAAAATTCATGCACTTTCTATAATAAGATAATTTCAATGTAACCCCTTTATAGTGGCGATTTATAGCAAATATAAATTAAAATTTTAGAATTAAAATATATGACTTTAAGATTTTTTTTTTCTTTTGAGACAGCATCTCACTCCCTGGCCCAGGCTGGAGTGCAGTGGCATGATCTCCGCTTACTACAACTGCTACTTCCCGGGTTCAAATGATTCTCCTGCCTCAGCCTCTCGAGTAGCTGGACTACAGGCGGGCGCCACCATGCCCCGCTAGTTTTTGTATTTTTGGTAGAGACAGGGTTTCGCCATGTTGGCCAGGCTGGTCTCTAACTCCTGGCCTTAAGTGACCCACCCGCCCGGCCTCCCAAAGTGCTGGGATTACAGGAGTGAGCTACCGCACCCGGCCAACTTTAAGACTTTAAAGACTCTAGGAAGACATTTTATCCTTAATTTTCTCCGTACATAACTACACTGATCAGGGAATCACGAATATCAAGTACTTCTATTAAAATTTTACAAATAGCCTTAAGAGTTCTGATTACACAGGAAAATCAAAATCATATTGTGAACTGTGTTTTACCTAAGGGGTCAGCAGCATTCAAAACAAATATTAGAACTTCTACTGGGCTAAGGTTTTTAATTTATCCTATTGCTTTCTTGTTATAAACTTATTTGAGAAATAGATCAACACAGACATTTAAAGTGAAATCTATTTTCTAGAGAATATTTCCATTCACTCTGAAATAGCAGCTCAGCATTTATAGGTGACTGTGCTATTTATCAGTGTACTGTGGTGTTTAGTAAAAATGATAGGTATGCAGAATGCTTTTCTATCTCATAAGAGGCAATTGTGATGTATCTGTATGTAGCTTATTCAGTCTTACTACCATGTATTCTTTCTGAGAATACAGTGAAATGAAAGAATCTGTAATTTTTAAGTGGTGTAATAAGGCTAAAGTTTACTGGATTAATAGAAAATTGTTCATTGCCATCTCCTTGCAAAGAACTTCCTGACCAGATTGGTCAGCCTGTTAAATCCTTTCATAGCTTGTTTAATTTCTTTTTGTGCAGTATTAAATACATGCTTTATTAATTATTTATTGTTTCTTCCATCTTACCAGGATACAAGCTTTATGAAGTCAGGGACTTTGTTTTGTTCATCATTGTATCCTGGCACAGTGCCTAACACATTTTAAATACTGAAAACCAATTTTTTTTAATTTTCATAGATTGAGGGATACAAGTGCAGTTGTGTTACATAGATATATTGCATAGTGATGTAGTCTAGGCTTTTATTGTATCTATTACCCAAATAGAGTACCTTGTACCCAATAGTAGTATTTCATCCCTCCCTGCCTCCCACACCCCACCCCTTTTGGAGTCCCCAGTGTCTATTATTTCAATCTGTATATCTGTATGTACCTATTGTTTAGCTCCCACTTATAAGTGGAAGGATGTGGCTTCAAAAACAGTTTTATTTTTAGATTAATGGAGTAAATTTACGTTTCCATTTTATCTCCAGGACTGGCTTATTAGTTATAATTTCTTGGGTTTACAATATACATTGTTAACTTAGTCTAACTTTAAATATTACATTAGTTGACTTACTGTATAAGGAGAAAATTCCATCTTCTCTATTACATTCTTTACACATTATTATTGTCATATATTTTACTTTTATATGTTAAAAAACTCGTAACATTATATTTGCTTTAAACAGTTAATTATATTTTAGATTAGTATAGATAAGAAAAATGTATTTTATATTACTGTCATTTTTATTATTTCTGGTGCGTTTTATTTCTTTGTGTTATCCAAAGTTCTATCCAGTATCATATTTCTTCTGTCTGAAAAATTTCTTTTACCATTTATTGTACTTCAGATCTATAGGCAATAATTTTTCTCTGTTTTTCTTTGTCTTTCATTTTTCAAAGACACTTTGCTAGTTCTGGTTGAAAGCTTTTTTTCTTCCAATACTTTAAAAATATTGATACTTCTTATTGTGGTTTGCATATTTTCTGAAAAGAAATCTTATGTAATTTTTGTCTTTCTTGGTTTCTCTGTGTGTATCTTTTTTCTGTAGCTGCCTTAGGGAGTCCTCCTTTTCTTTTCTTTTTAGCAGTTTCATTACAATATATCTAGGTTTTTGTTTTTCTTTATACTATTTATTCTGTTTGGGATTTCTTGAGCTTCTTTCATCTGTGGTTCTTGGTCCTTTTTAAATTTTGATGGATTCTCAACCATCACCTCTTCAAATATGTCATTGTTGCAGTTCTTTCATCTCTTCTGGGACTCCAGTGAAACATACCTTAAATTGTTTGATATTGTCCCTCAGCTCTTGAATGTTGTTATACTTCTTTTCTTTACTTTTTCTCTTTGTGTTTCATTTTAAGGAATTTCAATGGACTTATCTTCAAGTCCACCAATTCTTTCCTCAGCTGAGTCTACTCTGCTAATATAACCATTGAGGTCATTCTTCATTGCTGGTATGGTATATATATGTTCAACTTAGCATGGACTGAGATCACTCAATCACCTGTATTTACATGGCTGCTGTACTGAAAAGTCTAACAAAGCTTTATTGATACATTTTGCAGCTCATTTCATTTCCATTTGGCTTCCCTTTTTATCTGGTCTCTCCTAATTCAGTAATAAAGCACAATTTTCTTTACAGCCTGATGATTGGGATCCCCACAGAGAAAGTAGAACCTGCCAGGTCTCTTACAGGATAGGCCTGGAAGTGGCAGGGCATCACTTCTGCTGTAGTTTACTAATAAAGTCAAGTGACAAGGCCAGCCTAGAAAGTAAAGGTGACTCTTGTGACAAAAATAAAATTGACTTACTCCTCTGGTGATAAGGTCTTTGGAAGAATGTCCATCATTACTCCTGAATTTGCTTCCAGCAACATTCTGGAGTCATCGTATTTGAAGAAGTGGTCAACAGAGTAATCAATGAGCTTCAATTGTGGTAGAAAAATAGACACTGTCATGTTCTGTAATTTTGTTTAGAATATAATTAGACCGACCCATTTAGCAGTCTGAGACTTCTCAGCAGCCTATTTGCAAGTAATTTATAACTTGCTGACTAACTCAATTTTTATTAGGACTAATTTAAAGCCCTTATGGTGTTCTATGGGCTTTTAAGTCTATTTCAGAGCTTGAAAGTTTAATGCTTTAATTTGATAAATTATCACCTTGAATTCTATATGTACTATGCACATTTTGATATTCACAACATATCTAAAAGTATGAGGAGAAACAATACTCTAAAAGCTGACTCATGTAAGGAGTCTTTGCCTATCTACATTTGAGTCGGAGTTGATCATAATCAAAATTTATATTGTTTTGCTTTTTTTTCGACTGTGTTCAAAACAGATGTTCACCATTTGCTTGCAGATGGATGGAGACCACTGTGATAATGTTGCTAGGTAATGTTGCAGATGTTTCAAGAGGAGTTCTTAAAACTAGATATTCACTTATGATGCTAGAACATGCAATTTTACATGTGATGGTATTAGAAAATTAAACTATATGTGGATCTATAAGCAAGATTTTTAATGCAAAAAACTAAGTGTTATTTCTCTCATACAACAATTATTTCCTAAATCTATTTAGCATCTTTTAGTGATTGCTTAGGCTATGACTCCATAAATCTCCAGATTATATTGATAATAATCTTAAAGTTTTGTTTTATTTCATTTTATAGTTTTTATAAGGCTTGCATTATCTAAATGTCATCAAATTGGTTCAAATTGCACCTTCAATGAAAAAGATAACTGGGTACATTGGTGTGCTAGCTGGTAGGTTCTCACATTTTAAAAGGACATACAGTTATGCCTGTCTAAAAGTTGAGTACATGACCCATCAGATATTCCCTTTGATTGTTATATTTTTTCCTTTTGTTAAGAGCCTGTTTTGATATTTAACAATGTCTTGCACATAATGTAGTCAGTACATGTCAATGAAGTGATTGTTTAAGAAAAAAATACTATATTTTGGTACAGTTACATATTTTGAAATAAAGTGTTAATATCTCTGGCAACATGATTATATAAATCCATTGGATAGTAACCATCTCATGTAAGACATTTTTTTCCTTAGATTTACTTTCAATGCAACCTTACGATCATTGTTAGAATTCTTGAATTTTTTTCATAGCTGTGTAACCAAACACCTCTTTTCCTGACCATCACTTGGCACAGGTTAGAAAGGTGAGGGAGGGGAAGAATGATGAGGGAAAGAATGTTAGAAATTATTGAGAAATTATCTTCTAAGATAATTCTAAGATTCTACAATTCTAAAAACTTTAAAAGAAAATGACTATTAACTGGTGCCACAGATGAGACTTACCAGTATCAGCTTATTATATTTTATTTTGGTTTCCATTATAACATAATATATTATATTTTAATATATTTTAAGTAAAATAATACTATTTTACATTATAATAATAATAAACTATATAAATTTGTGCTTTTAATGTTATAATACTGAATTTTTTGAAGACTTGAAATTGGATTTAAATTCAAAAATAATGTATATACCACTGTATATTACTTTTTAAATTGAAGCATAATTGTAATTGACATGAGAAAGAGACGATGATTTCACTTTCTAGCTAACATCAAGTTGATTGCATGTGGATATTTTCCAAAAGAGCATGTCTCACCCGAAAATTGCAGGAGGTGGGAAAATGAGGCTTATCGTATTTCATGTAGAAATGCTGAAAAAAGAAAACCGGTTGATCTATGAAAAAATCTTTGTCATCAGATTGTTTTGTTGAAATGCCATTTCAGAGTTTAGATTTTTGATCCTTTCTCCTGTCTTTAGCCACATGTAAATGCAAATGAAAGGAACATAAAACCATTTATCTTACTGTTTTCCAATATCAAAATGCAAACTGTTAATTTGAATCCATACACGTTTCTTTTTCAGCTGCCTTAATCTTTCATGAAATTTAAATGGAAAAGCTTCATCTTGAATAATATAGTGAGTTTGCATTATTCAAAATTAATTTATATTTCAAAAATTTCTATACATAAACTAGTGCTTGAATTTGTCATCGAAAGTTTCATTTTCAATATTAAATAGTGAACTTAATGTAAACAATCTAGTAAAGGTTGGAAACAAATTTACCTGCAGAGGTGTGCAGTTAAAAGGACTCCTATTATTCTATTTCGGAAAATAACTGTTTGCTATGTAGGTCAGGTGGCATTGAATTTATAAACAGCATTGAAGAAAATGCAGAGGATAGGCCAAGACATTGTTATGGATAAAAATCAGCCACCCTAACCACGGACCACAAAGGGTTTTACCATAACAGTAACAAATCAGTGTATCTCTGCTTCTGACTTGGCAGTCTCTGTAATTGCCCTCTCAAGGCATATGTCCAGTATGATCTTCAAGCTGGTCCTCTGGGAATCAATATGGTATCCACAATTTGTCTACTCTCTTGACCTGGGAAGCTACCTATATCCACAGCTATACAGTCCAAAATTGCTGCAGCTATACAGTCCAAAATTGCTGCCAGTGCTGGTTGCTGGAGGCTACTGACTTCTGGCTTATGGTTACTGATGCCTGTTGCTGGGTGTGCTAATATACAGGCCAAGGATGCTGTACTTCGTGCCCTCAACTGCTTAAAACAACAATACCATCCAATGTTGAGAGATTTTTGTGTCTCATTGCTGAAGCCACTGGCACTTAATACTGCTGTCACCTTGACTTTTCAAATTTCCAATTTATTAGTTCAGACATAGTTTTTGAATAATAACTCTGTTGCCTGAGGATTCAGGCATGAGTCCATGAAGCTTGTATCGGAGGATAGAGCAAATGAATGGCACTGCTAGTATTCAACGTCTCCCCTCCCTTTGGACACAAGCCAGTTTTATTTTGCACCAACTTTCACCTTTTGGCTCTCTTTTTTCATGGGGTGAGATTTTTTTATAGTGGTCTCCTTGATAACTTATGAAAACTGAACATTGAGAAATGCAATCTCGGGTCACCTGAAAATAGTAAGACATATCTGAACTGTAGTGAGAAAATGAGGCACTAATTTTAATTAACATCATACTAATAGAGATTAAATAAATACAGTATTTTCAATACAATTTTACTTTTTTCCCTATTTTATATTGGGGAAGGAGAGGAAGACAGTATTTTACCTTACCAACTGTATTAATCTTCTCTTGGCCCCCAATTATTTTATATTGTAAAAAAGTAAAAAGCCTTAGGAGAAGACTTTCTCTGGAGATGTGAATAGACATTGTTGCTGATGCATGTCTATTCTGACCTACTTGTAGTAGTTTATATACTAGTAGTATATTTGCTAAGAAATGAAAAAAGGCATGTATATTAGCCAGAATTCTCCAGAGAAACAGAACCAATGGATAATAAATCTCTATAGAAATAGATACGTGTGTATATATGTGTACATGTATGTATATGTGTGTACACATACATGTACACATATGTACACATATATATACACACGTGTATTGTATTTATTATAAGGAATTGGCTCCCATGATTACGGAAGCTGAGAAGTTCCAAAAAAGGTAGTGGCAAGCTGAAGACCTATGAGAGTGAGTGGTGTAGCTCTAGTTGAAGGCCAAAGGTCTGAGAACAAGGAGAGCCAATGGTCTAAATTCTAGTCTAAGTTTATGAGAAGACCCATGTTCCAGTTCAACAGCCAGGCAGGTGAATGAAGTTCCATCTTATTCAGCCTTTTTATTCTACTCAGATCCTCAATTGATTAGGTGAAATCCCACATTAGGGAGGGCCATTTGCTTTACTCAAGTCTATCAATTCAAATGTTAATCTCATCTAGAAATATCCTCAAAGACATACTCAGAATCCTGTTTGACCAAATATCTGGGCACCCTATGCCTAGACAAATTGGCACAAAAAATTAACCCTCATAACCAGGATCTGTGTCAGTTTGTATAAGCATTGGAGACAATCTGCTAAACACAGAACTGCCTGAGATTTTTTTTCCATAAGAGTGACTATAGAATTCACTTTTTATAAGAGGCTACTCTTTTGTTTGAGAAAGAAAACAACTCCATTGGACCTCTTAGATGCAAGTAATGCCTTGATCTTACTTTGAAATAGAGAACAGTTTAAAAATTTTCCTCCTTATGGGTAGGGTGGCACTTCTGGCAAGATGCTAACTAGGGGAAGAATTCTTTCTTCCTTTATGCAAAGCAATAATTTGGATGGATGGGCTTTGAAAATATTATGCTAAGTGAAAGAAGCCAGAAACAAATGGAATGATTCCATTTATATGAATTATCCAGAATAGGCAAATCCATAGATGAGAAAATACATTAATTGTTGTTAGGGGCTCTGGGAAATATGGATTCTTTTTGATGTGATAAAAATGTGATAGAACTAGATATTGGTAATTGTTACAAAATGTCACTGGATTTTACACTTTAAGATGGATAAAATGATAAACTTTACATTATGTTCATTTTGCTACAAAAAAGGACAACAAACAAAATTTTAAAACCAATGAGTTAAGAGTCTAGAACCTTGGACTGTGAGAGTCAAAAGGATTTATTCCTCATAATGGGAAGTAAACCAGTATCTAAATGATGGTGGGGAGAAGTTGGTGCTTAGGCAAGAGAAATCAAGCAGGTGACCCCATATGAAGGGATTTGGCAAATTGGCTCCATCAGAAGTGATATCAAGGACTTTAGATTTCCATGCATAACAAACTTCTCCAAAATGCAGCATGTTAAAACAGTGAGTTATCATTTCTTAGGATTCTGTGTGCTAATTGGGTGGTTCTTCTGCTCCAGGAGGTATGGCTGGGATCACTTATCCTGTTATTTAGTTTCTCACAACATCATACCTATGATAACCAATATTAAAACAGGAGTTGTCTGCTCTTAAGAGTTTATGTTCATCCTTTCTATATTTTTAATCTTTATGCAAGAGGTGAGCCAATCTTATTATGAATAAAGGTTACATGTTTAATATTAGCAAAATAATTTTCTGAGTACAAGCGTATACTATCAAAAATGATGAAATGTAAACAAAGATGTGCTCAGATTATTTCTCCCTCGCAATTACATGTCTACAGTGCTTTCTTGCTAGGCATGTCTGAGTTTTAAGAAAGATATGCAAAATATTTCACAAATCATGGGTACCCACCTAAACAAAAGAAATCCAGCATAAAAAGGTATGCGACCATACTGATGCAAAACAACTGATTATTAGGTCCTTATATTTTCTCTCTAAATAACATGTAACAGCAGTCACAGTCTATGCACTACACCATTTGCAACTTCTTTTTATCCGGCTTAATGATATCATGTATAATCCTTAGGAAAGAAAATAATTATTATCTTTGAGGATTAAGTTGGAAAATCAAGGAAGCATAAGAATTTTCCCTCTCTCCTTCCCTCCCTCCCTCCCTCCCTCCCTTCCTTCCTTCCTTCCTTCCTTCCTTCCTTCCTTCCTTCCATCCATCCATCTTCTTTCCTTCCTTCCTTCCATCTTCCTTCCTTCCTTCCTTCCTTCCTTCCTTCCTTCCTTCCTTCCTTCCTTCCTTCCATCTTCCTTCCTTCCTTCCTTCCTTCCTTCCTTCCTTCCTTCCTTCCTTCCTTCCTCTTCCTTTGTTTTCATTTACAGTCTAGGAATCACCTTTATAATCATCCAATGCAGTTCTTTTAGCACTTCTTTTTTAGCCTTGAAAATTTTTCAAAACTAATTTTTTTCCTGGAACTCCAGCGTATAAAAGAGAGAACTTCAGAGTTATTCTGGCTAGGGAAGGCAAGCAGTGGAGTTCCTGGGACTTCATTCACTCTACCTCCCACTCCTCTATAATGAGTGACAGGAGGAAATACTCAAAACTTTTGAGATCTAGTAAAAAGTCCTCATTTTATGTATGATAAAACTGAAGTCCAGAGTAGAAAAACTTTCTCAAGTGCAATAATATATATTACTGTTTTGTGTAATGTATCAGATTGTATTATAGGATAAAAAGAAATTAATTTTATAAATAACAATCTGATATTTTTTGGCTACAGAGTTTACCACAGTTTAATTATATGAGTACTGACACTTGGAAACCTTTGATATATTACAATAGTATAAATAGAAGCATTAAATCAGTATGAGAATAATACTTTTCAAGACATATGAAGATACAGATGGGGTAAGGAGAGGAAGCTGCAGCATGTTTAGGTTCTGCCAACCATAATAGTGGGATGAGCCACACAGTGAGCTAGAATTTGATTAATGGAGCAGAGCATCTATGTTTCACAACAATCACTTCATGGGCATTATGATAATGACACTATAGTAAAGCAACCTAAATGCAATGAAATCAAATTCAAATGAAAGAAATACAACAAGTAAGAAACTAAACATGATCTTGTGAAATTCCATTTGATTTTTGACAGCTGAATTGAAGTTTAAGAAGTGTTTCAGTGGCAGATAAAAGTTAAAACTGTGGAGAAAATGGCTTGCATAGGAAATTAAAAAGATATTTTGAGTTTCTGTGCCTGAGATTTTCTTGAACAAGGAATCAGTTTGTCTTCTCTCCTACTCGTGTTGTCTTCAAAACTTAATCTATTTTTCCTAAGAATATTTCCAGGAATAAATCAAGATTTGGACCTATCTATTATTTCTAGGAAAATTTCCTGAAATAAAGACTTGAAACTACATATTCTTCCTGGCAAAACTGTCCTGTGATGGCCAACATTGAGACTTATTCTAGTGAATCTTTTGGTTTTGAAATGAAATTTTTTTAAAAGTATTTTCGTTATGCAGAAGAAAAACAACAGAAAAAATATCAGGTCACTTCCAAGGGAGAGAAAAACATATTGATGTCAAACTCTTTGACAGGGATGTTTTATGCTATAAGACAAAGGACTAATATATGTAGGATATTCAAGGAAGGAAAATGTGAGCCAAATGTTTTCTATTCAGGCAAAAATGATTTTCAGCATTAAAGCTGTAGGCTAACATGAACATGCAAGAACTCAGGAAATATTGTTCCCATGCAACATACCAGAGAATATATTTTAGATAACCAAAGTCACTGGAAAATCATTGGCATAGAACGAGTGGTGAGCCCTGAATACATATATGACTATAGAACTAGTACTAAAGAATAAGCGTGAGAGGGACGGTAGAGTTGTGATGCTTATACACTATGGAGATTTAGTAAAATTATTAAAGTGGGAGAAAGAGAGAAAAAAAATTGTCTTAACTACAAGATAAGCCATAAATGGAAAAGACGAACTAAAATAGATGATATTATGAAAGGGTAAAACATGAAACTATTATTAGATATAACTGAGGCCAAACTCATCAATCATGTCAAAAACACACATGGCTTAATTTATCAAAACAAATAAAATAATTTTCAGATAGGCTAACAGAACAAAATATAGTAGTATGACATATAATAGGCCTGTGAAACATAAAGTGACTCAGAAAAGTTAAAAACAAAAAGGTGAATCTGATTCTACTGAGTAGAAGCAAGTGAGAAGAAAGCAAGGTTTGCAATCTAGAATCCAGATGACTGACAAAGTGGGAGTTAATTTTTTTTTTTTTTTAAAGTGGTAAGGGAAGCAACAGATAGTACTTTTCTTTGCTAAAGACTTACAGTTAGTTTAAAGATTTAACATAGTGAACACTTTTATAAAGTAAAAACTGCAAGGGATGTAAGGAAAAATAGAAACCGTTTCAGATTGGGTTAATCAAGAAATGCACTCTGAAACAATGATATGAAGTCAGTTGGGAGATAATCCGAAAAAGCATGTGTACAGTAGCAGGAAGGTGATACAGGAAAAGTTAAGGAAGCCAGGAAAGAATGTGTAATCAGTGATTTTTGCTGTGGGCCACAGAAACTTATCCTTGCCAGGAATGCTGGAAGACAATATAGAACAGAGCTCAGAGTTAGATCACAGCAGGGGCAGGACACCTAGGAAACATTTTCTTCAACTTAACATCTGGTATTGGCCTGAGGGCTTTTCTGGTGTCATTAACTCTCTCATAAAGGCTGAAAAACACCAGAACTTTGGGAGGCTGAGGAGAGTGGATCACGAGGTCAGGAGTTCAAGACCAGCCTGGCCAAGATGGTGAAACCCCATCTCTACTAAAAATACAAAAATTAGCCAGGCGTGGTGGCAGGTGCTTGTCATCCCAGTTACTCAGGAGGCTGAGGCACGAGAATCATCTGAACCTGGGGTGTGGAGGTTGCAGTGAGCTGAGATGGCGCCACTGCACTCCAACCTGGGTGACAGAGTGAGACACTGTTTAAAAAAAAACAAAAAAGAAAAAAAAAAGAATATATACAAATAAGTCAGTAACATGGAATAGAGAAAACAGATTCTGGTAGATTTGAGAATGTAGAATTTTATATACTTATATTTGAGAATATATACATCAATAAAAAATTTAGTGTAGGAGAAAAGTAATATTTCATTTCAGTGGAGGCAATGTAATTTAATAAATGTAGCTGTCACAACTCCATCTAAAAGAAAATAAAATTTTCATCTAACTACATGTATTAATTTGTGATGGCTGCCATAACAAAGTTTCACAAACTGGGTGGCTTAAACAGAAATTTATTGTTCCACAGTTCTTGTGCCTAGAGGTCTGAGATCAGGATGTTGGTTGATTCTTTCTGAGGGCTGAGAGGAAAAACCAGTTCCAGGCCTCTCTCCTAGCTTCTGGTATTTTCGGGCTATCTGTAGCACACTTTGGCTTGTGGATGCATCACCCCCACCTCTTCATGTTCACATGCATTCTTTCTTGTGCACTTGTCTGTCTCTTCACAGGCCATTCTTTTATAAGGATCCACCCTATGAAAATATGACCCCTTTTGAACTTAACTAATTACATCTGCAACAACCCTGTTTCCAAATAGGATCACATCCAGAGATAGCGGGAGTTAGAACTTCAACATATAAATTTTGGCGGGACATAATTCAAACCATAGTTCAAACACTGTATGTTCAAATTTCAATTGTGCTAAATATAAACAGCTGAATAGAAAACAAGCAAATATTTTGAAAAGAGAACTATTACAAGGTTAAGTGTTCACATTACCAATAAATACATTAGATAAAGATCTGTCCTTCCTAGTAATTAGGAAAAGGATTATTAAAGTATTATAACATTTTGACATATACATTACACATATTTCATTGGTAAAAGGAAAAATAAAGTAGACAACGTTGACTGGCAAGGATGTGGAAAAAGGAGTGTTCTCAAACATAGTAGAAAAATTAGTTTTACAGCATATAAAAAGTCACCTAATGACTTCCTTTATCATTTTATGTGCATATCTTCTAATAATGCCATCCCTGCAAATCTATTTCTAGAAGTAAAAGAACTTTTTCTTTTATCATATACCAACATATGCAATTGGATGTTGATGTCTTTGACTGTAGTAGCAAAAAAAGTAGGTAAAATTATTATTTTGTAATAAGAATATACTTAAATATTTTGTAGTTTATGTCATGGTATAGTTAAGTCATTATAATGAATGAAATAAATCAATAATGGCTGGCTTGGAGACAGTTATAGGAGAAAAGCAAGATGCAGAGAACTACAATATAAAATAATATTTTTGTAAAACAATTGAAACTATGTAATTTTTATGTTTAAATGCACTTTAATATATAGATATATTACAGTTAAACCTATTAACCTTATTAATTTCTTTATAAGAATACAAAGTAACATGTAAATGAAAGAGTACCAAATTGTGAATATTGAATATATAACGTGGACAAAGGCTAGATGAGGATGGGCTGAGGGTAGGAGACAGATAAGAATAAGAAAAAAAAAGAGGAGGAAGAGGAAAAGGAAATCAGCTTTATTATTACATATGAAACTTTATGAAAGTGCGTGACTTTTTAACTATGAATTCAACAGTAAAGCCCTTGGAACTAGAAATAGACAGATAAGTAGATTTTTTTTTTTCCCTAGAGAAAGGGACTGGTTCTGTCTCCCAGGCTAGAGTACAGTGGCATGATCATAGCTCATTGTAACTATGAACTCCCGGGCTCAAGCAAACCTCCCTGGCTAATTTTTTTTTAATTTTCAGTTCTGTAGAGATGGGGTCTTGGTTATGTTACTCAGGCTGGTCTCAAACTCCCGGCCTCAAGCAATCCTCCCACCTTGGCCTTCCAATGCACTGGGATTATAGGCATGAGCCACCACAGCTGGCCCCAAGTAGAGTTTAATCTAACACTAACTTTTCCTTACCCATGCTCCCTAAGATTTTTTTTACCCAAGACCTTAAGGAAGTACAACTGAAAACAGATATGAAGATAGCTTGTATATATTTTAAATTGTTGTGTTGCACCTTGCTGTCGACTCAGCATCACCTCACCCTAATAATCTAAGGCTGAGAACCATGGTTTCCAGAATCACTTTTTCTATGAGGGAATTAGCATTTGTCAATAAGAGGAACTTGTATGAGAGTTGAGGGAAAAAGAGTGGAGCCATCATTCTCAGGAGGCTGTGTGGATCAGATACAGTTTAATACAGTGGCTGCATTAAACCATTTACAGACCAAATGAGTAAAGTGGTTTCTCCTTTCCTGATAGATTTCTGGCTGATAGAGTTATACATGAATAGAGAATTATCATAAAGAAAAGAAAGTTAAATTATAATAATAGCCATAATAGAAGAAACCACTCATTGAGCAGTAAGCTCAGAGTCACAGGAGCAGCCATCCCAGAGTGAAGCAATAAGGGTGTGCTGCATTGCCTGGAAAGAATTCATGTTTTAAAAATCAGCTAAATTGCGTTCCACTTTTTATTATCATAAGACCCACATTTCTATACTGTGTCAGGGATAAAATAATCCTCCCTGCAGGGTGGGACTCTCCCAATGCCCACTCTTCTTGGTCCATCACTGGAATAAAAACAATTAATGCATCAAAACACATACATGCAATGTATCCCAAAAGATATAGAAGCACCTTGGCAGGTGGAACTTGACTGTAAATTGTTTCAATTGAGCTATAATATCTACATAAAACATGCGTCAATTAGAAGTGGTTATTAAGGGTTTGTCAGCAATGGGAACTTAGAAGAAGAGTAGATATAACGACAAATAGTATCTGTGTTCAGGGGTCCTAATTTTTGGACTGTTTTCTCTTTTTTTGGTGACAAGGTTGAATTTAGTGAGGAAGTAGATTCATAGGATTTTAGCAAATGAAGTTTCATTATGAGTGACAGACTATCTAGATTGTGAGAGGAATGGTGAGGTGATTTTAGCATAATGTCAATATATATTCTATTCATCTTACCCTCCTTATTTCATGCTCCACTAGAAACCTACTGATTGGATCTATCTGCCCGAGTAAATTTGCCTAAATGTAGAGAAGACATTGATCATGCACATTTAGAATATTCTTGGACTTGAGGAAGTAATTTCTTATTGTAAATGTAAAAAAAAAAAAAAAACCGTCTTGGTTTCATTTTAGTGAGAACCACTCACTGGGTTTGATTATCTCTGAAAATTTTAAAAGCAAAAGTGTGGAAATTCAGCAATGTAGCCTTACTTTTAAAAACGTTTTTTGCTAGTTTTTGCAGAAAATACCATTCAAGCTAGAAACTAGGCTTGCCAATTATTAATTCTGAACACCTTCTATTACATTGGGTGACTATACATTATCCTGACAAGTGCTGTGGAAAAAATGATTATTGTTCATTTATACCTTGAAATGCAGTTGAGTATTTGCCAAATAATAAGAAAAATGACCAGGTATGTTTTTGGGTGGTGGGGAGGAGAGAATTCCAAATACTTGATTACATTCACTTGCTTCTTTAGATTCTTTTAAATTAAAGGCCATATGTGGTTATTTGGCAGGTTTGGCACAATCTTCTGAGTCAATCACCATCTTTGCTGCTGGTTTCAGTGAAGAAAGGAATATAAGTGCAAAGGACCATTAGCTGTTTTCATGTCTCCCGTCACTACAAATGCTGAGGAATTCGTTTGAGCATACCAAATTTTAGAATCTAAGTAGAGTTTGACCTGTTCCAAGAAGAATTTTCAGCAGGCTTCCTTTTCAGATTTTCTTTGTCTAGATTTTAATCCTAAAAGTGTTTTTTTCCCTCCCTTTTTGTAGTTTAAGGCTGGGAGTCGTAAAGGAAAGGAAAGTCATAAAGGAAAAGAGACTCAACCAAACTAGCTAGCAAAGTGATTTTTGTCATAAGAATACAAAAAGAATTCACAGGAATAATCTTCGAATGTTAACTGCAGAGAGATAAGACTCACTGGAATGGAATTTATACAGCCCGATCACCTCTCCCTTATGTTTCTTCTTCTTTTCCAGTTTCTGCTGTCTAATGACTGGCTTCTTATTTCTGCTTTTAAGAGACTGCATGGGCTCTGAAGCTGTTAGATGAAATTAAATGAAAATGATATTTTTAAGCTCAGAAACAGAGAGATATTGTCAATATCATAGCATCCAACTATATGTGAGGCTTAAGATAAAAACCCTCGTGTAAGTGATCTTGAGCAATCTGTGTCCCAGTTTCTTTAGCTGTAAATCAGTTTAATAACAGAACTTAACTAATTTGGTTACTTTATGGGTTATATGAATTTTGATATGTCTAAAGTTCCAAGAACGGTTTTTGAAAAAATAGGCACCACACAGTGTTTGCTTTTATTACATCTGTTACTTGATTTCTCTCTAGTACTGGACATGAATTTTTACCTGGTCAAGGCTTTTACTACAGTTTATCCCTTTTCTTCTTTCTTTTTATATTTATTTATTTATTTATTTGAGACGGAGTGTCACTCTGTCACCCAGGCTGGAGTGCAGTGGTGCGATCTTGGCTCACTGCAACCTCCACCTCCTGGGTTCAAGCAATTCTCCTGCCTCAGCCTCCTTTGTAGCTGGGATTACAAGCACATGCCACCAATCCCAGCTAATTTTTTGTATTTTTAGTAGAGGCTGGGTTTCACCATGTTGGCCAGGCTGGTCTTGAACTCCTGACCTCAGATGATCCATCTGCCTCACCCTCCCGAAGTGCTGGGAGTACAGGCGTAAGCCACCGTGACTGGCCTTTTTTTCTCCATTCTATTACCATTGGCTCTCTTTTTTTCCATTTTCTTCACTTTTCTCCTTACTTGTTTCTCCTAACTTTCTCACTTCCAGCCTTAGCTGAGCCTCCTGAAGGTCTATGGATTTGCTGACCTTTCATCCATTGACCATCACTTGTATCGGTTACTGGTAGAGGTGGAGGTGGAAATAAAAGGGATAAGACAGTAGCAAGCATGGTTATCAAGACAGTAGGTTATGTCAGTGAGCAATTCTCTCAGTAGGGATAAGCAGAGAAGTTAAAAGTTGACAGTATCTATCAAAGGATGTGCATTAATAGAATGAATATCATTTATTTATAGAGGTTGTATGGTTTTAAAAACATACAGGGGTACCTCTGCTTCTAAGAAAGTAGTGTAGATTTACTTTTTCCTATTCCCCCCACTAAGTGTAACAAATTATTTTATATTTTTATATACAATAATTGTATATGTGTGTATATACATATATACACACAGTTGTACATATGTATGCATATTAAACAAATACAAGATTCTGAAAGATGGAGAAAAAAGAGCAGGCTAGCTAGGGGCCTCAGGACCAAAGAAATGACATAGTGGAGTTCCCTGGGTTTTCTTCTTGCCAGCTAACATAGCACAGCCTGGATACTAGAGATACAAACTGGAAATGTCAACAAATGTGAATAAAAACATAAAATGACAAAGACTCCTCTTTCTAGTCATGAAAGTAGCAATCAGCAAGACAGAAACTTTTTAGACTAAAACCATTCTACTACAATCACGTACCACAGAAAAAGCTGCTGCAACACCCCACCATCAATAGCAAAGGCCAAGTAGAGCCCACATAGCTACCCTTGCCAGACTGTCACAAAGCAGCCAAACCACTGTGCTGAAAGATGTCAGAAAAATCCAACTGGAAGCTGGCTCATAAACCCCCACTAGATTGTAGGGAGCCTCCCCTCCCTCACTGTGGTGTCTGTAGAGACCACATGCAGAGCTAGAAATTCTATGCCCATACTCCAACAATGATGTGTTCTTCTCCCTCCCTGCGAGGGAGGTGTCAGATGGGATGACTAGTGGAGTCGGATTGTTCACCACCATTCAGTGGTGATAATGCCACCACCCCCATCATATCAGTGGAGGTCACGTGGGGGAACAGTAATGAAGCAACCCTCCTCCTCCTAGCTAGGGAGATACTGAATGAAGCCCTAGTGGATAGCCTGAACCCTCACCTTTAACCAGCAGTAGGAGCCCTTCTCTGCCTAAGTGTTAATGGAGGCCAACTGCTGAACTCGGACTTTCATCTCTACTTGGCAGTAACAACAAGGGAATCTCTGCTTCTGTGGTTATATTGCCCGCTTCTCTTGCATAGTGAAGTGTCCTTTTGCCTCTCTTTTACAAAGATATTTGTGATTATATTTGGGTTTACCTGGATAATCCAGGATAATCCCCCTATTTCAAAATCCTTGACCTAATTACATGTGGAAAGATGTGTGTGTGTGTGTGTGTGTGTGTGTGTGTGTGTGTGTGTGTCATATAAGGTGTTATTTGTAGGCCCCATCGTTAATATGTAGTTATCTTTTGGATCCATTATATAGCCTACCACAGATGCCAACACAGAGAAGATACAGGTGTTAGAATTATTTAACAAAGATTTTAAAACAACCATAATAAAAATGCTTCCATAAGCAATTAAGAGCATGTTTGAAGCATGAAAAAATAGACAGTCTCAGAAAAGAAATAGAAAATCTCAGCAAAGAAATAGAATATATAAATAAGAACCAAATGGAAATTTTAGAACTAAATTATACAATAACTAAAATAAAAAAAAACTCAATGGGACAGATCAACATAAAATGAAGACAGAAGAATCAAAAGTTAGAATAATGTAAATTATCATTGTCTAATCTGAGCAATAAGGAGAAAATGGACTAAAAATATAAATGAGCAGAATCTCAGGAACATGTGGAACTAAACAAAAAACACATTAAATTCATAATATTGAATCCAGAAGGAGAGGAGAAAAGGGATGAGGTTAAAAATATAAATATGAACATCTCCCAAATTTGGCAAAAATCATAAACCTACAGATTCCTAAAGCTAATCATAGACTAATCAGCATAAACCCAAAGAAATCCACATCAAGACACAGCATAGTGAATCTTTTGAAAACTAATGTGAGAAAAAAATCTTAAAAGCAGCAAAAGCAGATCACCATACTTTTAGGGAAAATTTTTAAGTAACAGTGGATTTCTCATAAGCAACTGTAAAGGCAGAAAGTAGTATGACATTTTGTTGTTTTGTTTAGATTTATTTTTATTTTCCCTTAATTTAGGCAGAATTTATTTCTAGACCCTAAATTTATGTTTCTTCAGTTTCTTCTGGGATGTCTTTCTCTTCTGTACAACCTGCTTTACTGGTTCGGAAACAATTTATGCTTTTTAGTAAAAATCATCTCAATGTAGCAAAGATAGCTAATGTATGAGTTAACTGAACTGTAAAGTCAGTAAGTATGGTGGTATCTTGAGTGCTTTGTTCAGCTGGATATCTTTGACTAGATAATCTATGTCTAAATTCAGCTAACCCTTAAATTCACCATTAATTTGTGCATTTTTAAGCATGTGTAGCAAAAATTCAGCACTCTTTTTAAGCCATCGACCTTGTGTCCAACTGTATTGTTTCACCTGGGTAAGCCCAACAACTCCACCACTGTAATAATAAAATAATATGCATTTCTTCTGTAAAGGGACATCTTTCAGATTCACAATATTTTGAATATGCATACTCTTGATGTTCTGCACAGTTTTACCGTTATTCTTAAAGTGAATGTGAAGATTTGAACTTCTAGATTTGTGGAATTTTGTAAAATTTTCAGGGGAAATGAATAACAAACCATTTTTCAGAGATCATCTCAGACTGTTTATGGGAAGAGCACATTGTTTTTCAAGTGCTGAAATTAAAAACAACTGTCAACCCAGAATTTTACATCCAGTGACATTATTCTGCAGTAATATAAGGAAAGTAAAGACATTCACAGATGAAGGAAAACTAAGAGAATTTGTTACCAGCTACCTACCCTAAAAGAACACTAATAGAAATCTTCTAAATAGAAAGGAAATGACAGTAGAAGAAATTATGGGGATATCAGAAAAGAAGAAAGAACATGGAAGAAGAAAAACTATGTTTAGTACACTAAACTTTCTTTTCCTCTTAAATTTTCTAAGTGGTGTTTGATGGTTTAAGTAATATTATAATACTGTCTGATGCCTAATGTGGTTTTAATGTACGTAGAAGAAATGTTTAACAATTATATTATGAATGGGAGAGGGTAAAGGGACATAAACAAAGATGGTTTCTATAATATTCTTCATTTGAATTAGTAAAATTGGACACCAGTACATTTCGGTAAATTATGTCTTGTGGTAGGCAGAATAATGGCCTCCAAAGATGTCTATGTCCTTATTCTCATACTTTTTGAATATGGTAGCTTACATGACAAAGGAAATAGAGGTAGCAGATGAAATTAAGGTTGCTCACCAGCTTACCTTAACATAGGAAGATTATTTTGGATTATCCCATGGACCAAAAAACAAAAACAAAACAAAACAAAATCCAAAAAATGAAACAAAGAATGTGAAAGAAGAAGGCAGAAAGGAAGGTCAGAATGACATGACTTAAAAAGGACTTCATCTATTATTTCTGGCTTTGAAGGTGAAGAAATGGCACCATGAGTCAAGGAATGCAGGTGTGCTTTAGAAATGAGGATGACAAGAAAACAGGTTATATTTAGTGTCTCTAGAAGGGAGTACAGCCTGGCTAACCTTTATTTTTATCCAGTGTAGCCTGTGTCAGACTTCTGAGCTATAAACTTCTAAGATAATAAATTTGCTTTGCCTGAAGCCACTAAGTTTATGTTAATTCATTACGGCACCAACGAAACGCTAATTCAACTGCCAATCTAATTTATATGTTTAGGAGAAACATATATCAAATGTAACCAAACACATTATCAAAAACTGATTAAAAAATCGGAAACAATGGAAGGCAAAAGACAATGAAAGAACACCTCTAAAAGTGGTAAAAGAAAAACAAAACACTGTCAATTCAGGTTTGTAAATCCAGTAAAAAAATATATTTAGAAAAAAATAAGGCAAGACAAACATACAGATAAATGAAAGCTGAGAAATTTGTGTGTGGGACCTGCACTGCAAAAAAAAAAAAAAAAAAAAATAGCTAAAGGAATATTCGAGGACTAAAAAAAAAAAAAAATGGTATGAGATCTGTAGGAAGAAATGAAGAACACCAGAATTGATACTTATGATAAATACGTAAGACCATTTGTTTCTTCCTTTAATTTTGTTAAATTTTATTTTTATTTTTATTTTTTGAGATGGAGTCTCTCTCTGTCACCCAGGCTGGAGTGCAATGGCGCAATCTTGGCTCACTGCAACCTCCATCTCCCAGGTTCAAGCAATTCTCTTGCCTCAGCCTCCCGAATAGCTGGGACTACAGGCACCCATTGCCACGCCTGGCTAATTTCTGTATTTTTAGTAGAGATGGGGTTTCACCATATTGGCCAGGCTGGTCTCGAACTCTCGACCTTGTGATCTGCCCGCCTCGGCCTCCCAAAGTGTTGGGATTACAGGCATGAGCCACCGTGCCTGGCCTCTTTTAATTTCTTTAAAAGGCAAACTACTATTTGAATAAAAAATAACATTCCAGTGTTAAGTTTATAACATATGCAGATATAAAACATTTTTAAAAACATACAGGGATCTGAGAGTGGGAAAATAGAATTTTACTGTTGTAAATTATTTATGTTCTACATAAAGTAAAAGATTGAGTAGAATGTGATAAATTATCATAGACATATACTATAAACATTAAACAATGATATACCAATACATATTCTATGTAAAATATTATATGATGAACTTCTTATGCCAATATATTTGACAAGTTAGGTGAAATTGAAAAAAGTTCCTTTAAAAACCACTATTTGATACTATAAAAAGAAGAAACAGAAAGTTGGAGTAGTCCTGTATTGAATTAATAATTTAAAAATTTCCCCAGATGGTTTAAATCATAAATTCCTATTAAATATTTAATGATGAAATAGTACCAAAGTTACATAACTCTTTCAAAACACAAAGGAGAAGGGAATATTTCCCAAAATATTTTATGAAACTACCATAACCTTCATATCGTGACACTGCTATTACAACCCTGATATAAAAAATTTGACAAAAACATTACAAAAATAAAATAGAGGCACATAAAGGCAAAAATACTCAACAAAAATATAGCAAATTAATTCCCACAGTGAACAGAAAATATACCATGTTCAAGTAGGATCTATGTCAGCAATTCAAAGTTAATCACTAGAAAACATTCAGTGTAATTAAATATATTCACAGAATAAAGGGAAAACATTTTAAATATCCCAATAGAGGCATTAAAGTCAGCATACCATATCAATTAATGACATACATTTCAGCAAAATAAAAATGAAAGGGAATTTCCTCTATTCCTAATAAAGGACATATGCAAAAATTACATCATATTCAACACTGAAATAGTAAATACTTTTCCTCCAATACGGGAACCAAGATTAAAAAAAGTTTGTTCTCATCACTTATATTTAATAATGTTCTGGATTTCCTAGTAATAATCCAGAAAAAAAAAAAGAAAAAGAAAGGAATCACATAAAAAAGAAAATGTAATTATTTGCAATTATGTGATTATATATATAAAAAATCCTAAGAAATTTACAGGAGATTCTAAAACCAATAAGTGGAATTAGCAAGATCATAGAATACCAGGTACATAACACAGTATTTTATTCTAGCAAATAAAGGTTTAATACTCTCTATGAAAATATTTTAAAAGCACAAAATAAATATTATCAATAATAATAAAGAATTAACAAAGATACATTCATAATGCCGAATGATTTTCAAGAGAAATTAAATAAGAACTAAATAACTTGAGTATGTATAATATATATATTTAATGAATTGGTAGACCAATTGTTTTATGTACCTGGTATTATTCTAAGTTATTACTTCATGGTGATGGCTAAAATTCCAAGAGCTTAGAATATCAAACGTTGGCAAGAACAAGAAGTAACTGGACCTCTATCTAGCACGTAGTTGATGAGAGTGGAAAGTTATACAACCACTTTGAAAAATGATTTGGCAGATTCTCATAGAGTTAAATATGAATCTATTCTGTGACTCAGTAATTTCACACTTAGGTATCTACCCAAAAGCAATAAAAACTTATGTCCACAGATAGACTTGTATATGGTTTAGCAGTTTTATTCATCATGGTTCCAAACTAGAAACAACCCAGATGTCTATCAGTAAGAAAATGAATTTAAAAAACACTGTGGTATATTTATACAATGAAATATTGCACGCCAATTAAAAGTAAAAAAGGAACTACTGATTCATGCAACCTGCATCAATTTCAAAAACATTATGTAATATCTGTGAGAGAAACAAAGAGAAGCTACAGAATACATACTCTTTGACTAAATTTACATAAAGTTTGAAACAGGTAAAACTGATTTCTGATAAAAATCTGATCAGTGGTTGCCTGTGACTAAAAGAGGTCAGGAAAGAGCTTTCTGGGTGATGGAAATATTTTCAACTTAACTATGGTATTGATTTCACTGGTACATATCTGTATACTTTAATCAAAGCTCATAGAATTTTATGCTTTGGATTGTATGAACAGTTAATCTTAATAAAACAACAATGAAAATAAGGTTTTATAACACTGCATAACTTTGGTTTTTATATAAGAAATTTAAAAGAACTTAGGAATTGTTCATTCTTCTCTTCAACCTTTCAACCAGATGCACTCACATTTATAGCAGACGTATAATATATACCCACATACATAAAAATTTTACAGATTCGGATTTGGATACTAAGGGAAATTAAAGGACTTTTCCGAGTTCACTGAGCTAGTGATAGAATTAGGATAAGACTCAGGCTTCTAGCTTCTACCCATTCTACTGTATTTGGTTCTCTCTTCATAGTATCATACACCATATATAAAACACTGCACATCCTTTTCACATATTGTAAATAATGAAAACAAGACACAATAAAAATATTAAGGAGAGCCTATAAACCCCTGGATTAGTAACTATTTCAATCTTGATTATGTTACTTTAAAAAAATCTGTAACATGCTTTTTTATCCTAGGTTTCATGGATCTGTAGGTTGTTTATGAGTGGACTTTGGAAGGTTTACAAATCTTTTGAAATTGTATGCAAACTTCTGTGTTCATGTAGTATGCTCATTTTTCTGATCAGTAACTCCCACTGATTCTCATAGATTCAGTCACTCCTCCCTCAAGAAAAATCACTGAAAAATTAAGGATTATTTCCCATTTAAAAAGTAAATGTAAATGAACTTTGAACTTTTGTATAAACATGGAGTGATAATGCACCCCAAGCAAGAGTCCAAAAGATGAAACTACAAAAAATATGTACATATAATTGACTATGTGACATTTAAAACAAAAAATATACTCAGAAAAACTTGAAGAAAAAAGCAAAACATAAATAAAACATAGTAATCAATGAGTTGACAATTTTTATAACATATTTTTAGAACAGTGCCTGTTATAATGAGAACTATATTTATTATTATGTATGCAAGATAAAGTTATGATTTGAAAAATTAATAGTATAAAAAATTCTTATAATATATTGGGTTAAAAAATAACCCTAGAATTATAAAAGTGCATATCTCAAGGAAACTACCAAGATGTTAGTCATTGGGTTGTAAAATTACTAATTATTTTTGTTTTTATTTTCATCCTTTCCTGTATAGGCTATCTTTCATAGAAATAATCTCATAAATCAGCAAAATGAAAAACATCCAAACAGAAAAATTGAGCAAAGCATATGAATATATATTTGAAGAGAAAGAAATGCAAATTATAAAACATATGAAAATATCTTCTTCATCACCAGTAATCAAAATGATAGCAATTTAAACCACAGCAAGATACTCATTTTCATGTCTCTGATTATTTACATTATGCATCTAGCTTTTAATTGTACATTCAGAAGAATGCTATACAATGTTAAAAATATAAAAAAAGTGTTGCTGCTGGAAGACATTTTATATCTAAAGTAATTTAAATGCTTTTGTTAAATCTCTCTTATCTGAAGACTATTAATTGTATGAAATTGAATGGTATTGTTTTGATCTGGCACTAATTTATTTTAATAAAATGAAAAAATTAATTTTAATGGCAATTATTTAATCTTATCACATGCCATATATATATATATATTTTTTTCTCCTGCAGCTATTTGAGAAATAAGTTGTTTGGAATAAAAATTAAGTGCCACAGCATCAAGGAACAATTGTGGCTACCCAGAAAAGTATAGAAAATCAAAAGTCTGTCTGGTATGAGATTTTAAGGTTGGTGTTGCAACAAATCAAGCCAAAAAGAAAAAATAAATAAAGCCAACAAGAAAACGTCTCAGCAATAAAGTAAATATAGTAAGGCCTATAATTGAGCAGCTGCAGTTCTCAAGAATTATGTTAAATTTCTTTGCCTGTGCTTTTAAATTTAATCCTCAAAGTATTCATGAATTAAAGAGACTAATATTCTGTTTTATATATTGTGGAATTGAACATGGAGAATAAAATTACTTACTCAGGGTCGTTTAGTTACTGACGAGCAGAATCTCAACTCAATGCAGGTCGCCTCGTTCTTTTAAAAAGTACGAAATGCTATATATCTGAAGATATCTTTAGCAAGAAATAAACACAAAAATACAAGCACTGTGAGTTGCAGCATCTTTTAAAATAGAGAACAGTATAATTGTACATGAGATGCATATTCCAGATTTCTCAAGCCTTAACAGCTGGTGGAAATGAGTAAGGTTCAGGAACCAACCATCAAACTGTACTTCGAACCTTAAGACTTGTTTAACTTTCTGTGAACTACTTGTTTCCATTGACTTTTTTCTTCTTATTGATTTGTTTTCCCTCAGGGCCCTGAAAACGGATGTGTATTGAGGTTCACTCAGCCTATGAGAGTAGATTAGAGTTACTGGAATTGCAAATGTGGACAGAGTTTAATTTCCCATCCAAAACCCCCCAGGGCATTTTAGTTGCCATGTAAGCCAGCTCATTACAATATAACACTGAGAAAGCATGGATCTTTTTCTAGAACTGGATTACATATGCACAATGAAAAGTTACAACATGTTATAATGGTTTTGCGTTGTTACTAAAATAAAAATTGACAAACTTTTAAAAATTTTAGACATCGTTTTTATAAATTATAAAACATTGATACTGAGAAAACTGGATAGCTCTAACATTAGGGCATTTAAATTATTGGAGAAGTAAAGATGCCAATTGGCACACTACAGTCATCCTGTAGCCATAGTTTAGTTGAATTATGACTTTTGCATGGAATACTTGATTATCAGCATAAGCAGGCAAAGGTCAGCCTTTAAATGGCTTTTCCTCCTTCTAAACATATTTTCGAGTTTATATTGTCCATCGTTAGAGCCCGTGATATATAAGAGATATAAATCGCTCTTGAGAGTGAATTAGGAGACCTATATTGTAGTTTATTTTATGTCCAGTTGATTTGACGTTAGACAGTTCACATGATCATTGCCTCCAGTTTTCTCAACGATGAAGGTCTGGAAATTTGGACACTCCTTACCTTTCAAATCTCATCTCCAGCTAGTCTTACTAACTTTTGGTCACAAAGAAATATTTTCAGCTTCAAATATTCTTCCAAACTTTTTCTTGCCTAAAACCTTTGCACACATTGTTGACATGTCTATTCAAAATGCTTTTCCCTAAGTTCTTTACATTGCTGATGGCTTCTTGTCATAGTTTTGATTACATGAGCTCCCTTCAAAGAGGTCTTTGTGTTGAACTCATCTATGTAGGTCCCTCCCTTCTGCCTCATTCCTAGAATTCTGTATTTTAAGATTTTGTAAGACATTAATTTCTTTATTTTTATTATATGCTTGTTTGCTTACATCACTATTCATTTGTTTACCCCTTTATTCCCTTTCTCTACCAACAAAACTCAATTTTCACAGGACAGGATCTAAGATCTTATGTGTGTGGACACACATACTGCGTTCCCTCTAGAATTTCTCTTTATGAAGCAATGGCTTCAGAGAGGGCTGTTCAGGCAGTATGAATGCAGAACTCAAGTCTAAACCCTCAATATCATGTCCTTTGGCTACCATCCAACTTGTTTCCACGTTTATTTATTTGTCTTTTTGACAATATTTTTCCAAGTTACACAGTCCTATCTGAATTTATAATTTACTAGGTTTTTATTTTTTATATTATTTTTTGCTACTAGTAAACCCTGATATTTTACTGCCTCCAATACAATACAGTCCTGCATCACATAATGACCATGTGGTCAGTGATGGACCACATATGTGATGGTGGTCCCATAACATTATAACAGAGCTGAAAAATTTCTATTGATAGGGACAGGAGGCAGGGAACTTCTTAGCAGAAGAGGGTAGGTCCCTGGCCTTAGCAGAAGAGGTAGGTCCCTCACCCTTAAGCTGAAAAGCCTGATATAGTGGCACAAATTGGGAACTAACATCCCTGTTTTCCTGCTTGAATGTTACCTTTTCCAAAACCACCCATGGCCTGCCCTACCCCCAATCCTATGCCTATAAAAACCCCAGGCTCAGCTGGCAATGTGAGGAGAAGCAGGTGGACATTAGAGACTATGCTTGGATGTTAAAGAGAAGTGGCTTGACTTCAGAGGGACAGCTTGATGGTATAGCTTTGGAGATGAGTTTGGCCACAGACGGCCGGTCTCCAGGGGAAGATGACCTTCCTGCTCCATCCACTTTTCAGCTCTCCTTCCCACTGAGAGACACTTTCATCAGCAATAAAATCCCCTACATTTGTCATCTGCAATTCGTTCATGCGACTGCATTCCTCCTGGATGCCAGACAAGAACTTGTGTGCCATGACTGTGGGTGCAAAGAGCTGTCACACTGACCCTCCACCGAGCTGTTAACACTTAAGCCATCCATGGATGGTAAACTAAAAGGGCACTGTAACACTTCTTCTGGGGCTTCAGGGATTGCAGGAACCCTTTTCCAGATGCTGCTGCAAGGCTAGCATTGAGTTTGCTGTTGGCGGCACCCAAAGGTGCTTGCCCCAGCTCCTGCACCTGCTCATCTGAGCGCCCCTTCCTGTGAGGGGTGGAGCAGCGATTGATTGGAGTCTTCCCCTGCTGGCACCCAAGCACTCCAGTTCCTGCCAGCAAAAGGATCAGGGAAATATCCTGCTTCACTATTGCCTTATAACAACATAGCGATCACAATGACATAGCCATCATAAAGTCATGGCACAACACATTATTCATGTGTTTGTGGTGATGCTGGTGTAAACAAACTTACTGTGTTGCCAGTCATGTAAGTATAGTACATACAGTTATGTACAGTACACAATACTTGACAATGATAACAAACAACTGGGTGACTGCCTATGTATTTACTATACTATGCTTTTAATAGTTAGAGTGTACTCTTATAAAAAGAAAAGTTAACTGTAGAACAGCCTCAGGCAGGTTTTTCAAGGGGTATTGCAGAAAAAGGAGTTATTATCACAGGAGAGGACAACTCCATGCCTGTTATTGTCCCTGAAGAACTTTCAGTGGGACAAGATGTGGAGATGAAAGATGATGATATTGATGACCCTGACCCTGTGAAAGCCTAGGCTAAGTGTGTTTGTGTCTTAGTTTTTAACAAAAAAGTTTAAAAATTTTAAAAGAAATAGAAAAAAGCTTATAAATAAGGATACTAAGAAAGAAAATATTTTTGTTAACTGTACAATGTGTTTGTGGTGTAAGTTGTTACTACAAAGGAGTCAAAAAGTTTAAAAAATTAAAAAGATTCTAATATAAAAAAGAGTAAGCTAAGGTTAATTTATTATTAAAAAAAGGAAAACACTGTTTTTACAAATTACCTTGCTCTAAATATTTATATAGTCTACAGTAGTGTATAGTAATGTTCTCAGTCTTCACATTCACTCACCAGTCACTCACTGACTCACCCAGAGCAACTTCAAGCCTTGCACACTTCATTCACAGTCAGGGCCCTAAACAAGTATACCATTTTTATCTTCAAGACCATATTTTTACTGTACCTTTTCTATGTTTAGATATGTCTGTTACACCAACACTTGCCATTGTGTTACAGTTGCCTGTGTTATCCAGGACAGTAACATGCTGCACAGCTTTGTTACCTAGGAGTAACAGGCTATACCATATGGCCTAGGTGTGTAGTAGGCTATACGACCTATATTTGTGTAAGTACACTTTATATTCACACAACAATGAAAGCACCTAATAACACATTTCTCAGAATGTATTCCTGTGCTTAAGCAACACATGACTGTACTTTGTTTTTATGATCAACATTTTACTTATCACTAAAAATATATTTGTTGAATTAATAACTAATCGATGAATGAGGGAATAGAAAAAGATGATTTCTGTTTTCCAATTCTAATTCTTTTTTTTCTTGCTTGTTTTTTTTTTTTTCTTCTTTTTAAATGTACTAAGTAGCCAGGTGTGCTTGCACACACCTGTAATCCCAGCTACTCAGGAAGCTGAGGTGGGAGGATCACTTGAGCGTGGGTGTTTGGGGCTGCAGTGAGCCAGGATTGTGCCACTGCACTCCAGCCTTGGTGACAAAGAAAGAACCTGTCTCAACAAAACAAAACAAAACACACAAACAATTAAAGAAAAGAGATGAAAAATATTTTTAAATCATCTCCTTGTTTCTTACCACCCAGACCACAAGTATTCATCTCCCTAACTGCCTAACTTTTACATAAACCAGATTGGTAAATTGAACCCACCAGCTTTATTAGTATTCATTGACTTACTGTAGGCTATAAATTTTTCTTCTATTTGGAATTATAAGATGTTTGTCGACTTGAGATTCTGCCCTTCAATAACTCAACCATCTTGGTAAGTAATTCTTTTTCTTGAAAGCTCCAATTTCATTATTTATAAGTAAGGGATTAATCTCTTCACTTCATGGCTATTTTTAGGACTAAGTAAAAGAGTTTGGGTGAAGAAACCTAACACAGTGCTTAAGATGCAGTGTTACATTTGCTCTTTTAGTATTGTATCCTCTAAGTTATTTTCTCTTTCATAAACAATGCTTTTTTAGCTCTTTAAGTTTCTCCCCAGTAGTTTATTTTTCATTCTTACGTGAGCAATATTCAAATATCACTTTATTCTATTCCTTGTACATTTTCCTTTATGATGGTGTCCTAGTAGAGATGAGATTATAGAAAGTCACTTATAAAAGATAGCTTTAAAACCATTTACATTGAAGCCTTCTTTATTCTGGATAACTTCATCATCCTGGTTCGACTAAAATGGAAAATATTGTTTCCCTCTATCCTGTTTGGTGTATGTTATTTTTGTGCATAGATTTAGGGGGAAAAACAAGTATGATGAAAAGAGAGAAGAAACAGAGCAAGTGCTGGCCACAGAACTATTTTGAGAGTCCTAGTACATCAGGAAGAAATATGCGTTTAAAATAGATGTGTTCTCATTCCGTAGTGAGCAGCTTCCTAACAAGCTAACCCACTCCATGACAATCTTCATATTAATTTCATTCGGCTACATTCAACATATTTGACCTGTAAACACTAGATTATCATAAAAGAAGCTCATCTTGTATCAGAATGTTTTTTTGGTTTTCCTAATATTAACCCAGTTATAAAATTAATTTTTGTAATCGTGAAAAACACCACTCTGAATTTTCTAATGTGTGAAAAAATAATTGTATACTTTTAAGAAGAGAATGATTTTATACTCTAAATTGATGAAATGCATCACGGAAGAGGTTCTTTCCAACAACCTGCTGCAATTTTTCATACTTAAATAGTTATTTTTAGGATTAAGAAAAAGGTGCATGTTTTAAGAATAGCTACTTAGGAAGTAATATCTTCAGTTGCATGCAATGTAAAACTGAGATTTGGAAATGAAGGATTTTTGTCTTTTATTCTGACATATTTTAGGGTTTTTTAAAGAATAAAACCATCAGTCATCAGTAGTAGGTTCTATTATAAATGTGTCCCCTAAAGTAGTTTGGAAAACAGAAGTTAATTTTCACAATAATGAGGATATTACATTTTACCTAGGCTGTGCTATTCCTACTAATACGAACAGAAGTTGTATTTGGGCAGCAGCAGAATTTCATATTTATATATTTACATATATTAACTATGATGATAGTTACAAATGAATGTTTAGACAGGTATTTTGGAGAAAACATGAAATATGTTTGGCACACAACAATGTAATCTTTATATAAAATGATTTATCTTTTTGGATCCAATCTAACGTTCAGACTCTGTAATACTTGATTTACAAATTAAAACTCTTTAAAAAATGATTCGGCAGCCACATAACAAAGAATAGTAAGTCATTTTATTGCCTTTGGCCATGATTATTTGAATGCATTTTCTATTAAAACTGTGCTGGCATTTTCATCATATACACTCAAATAGTGTAACTTATTTTTATTTTTCTTTCAATAGTTGTGGCTGTTTAAGAAATAGGACATTTAGGCCGGGCGCGGTGGCTCACGCTTGTAATCCCAGCACTTTGGAAGGCCGAGGCGGGCAGATCACGAGGTCAGGAGATCGAGACCACAGTGAAACCCCGTCTCTACTAAAAATACAAAAAATTAGCCGGGCGTGGTGGCGGGCGCCTGTAGTCCCAGCTACTCGGAGAGGCTGAGGCAGGAGAATGGCATGAACCTGGGAGGCGGAGCTTGCAGTGAGCCGAGATTGCGCCACTGCACTCCAGCTTGGGCGACAGAGCGAGACTCCGTCTCAAAAAAAAAAAAAAAAAAAAAAAGAAATAGGACATTTATAAAGCTGACTCAGACAAAAATAGTGTGTATTGATTATAAATAGGAGATTTGACTATAAAGAGGAGTTATGATGAATTTTTTAAGCTAATGTTTTAAATTTGTGGAGGTTAACTATATTCAGTCAAGAGAAATAAAGTTATTTGTTTGCAAATTAACATACCCCAGTGTGCTGCAGGGTAAGGTCAAGTTCCACTAATATTTAATTTTTAAAACATATTTGAGGGAAGTACTCCATTAAACTATCTGCAATTATTTAAAAACGACTATGTTATAAATTGCTTACGATAAATGAAATGCTCTTAAGACAATTGGAAAGGAGTAAAGGGTTACAGTTTTAATTAAAGAGTAATCCTTATTATTGTAGGCAAAACAATTTCTGGAGTGACATTGAGGTTAGGGATAAATTGGGGCACTTACTGTGAGTCAGTGATTTGGTTGTCAAGGTAATTCTCCAGATTGGAAAAAGGCACCCAGTGATGTTACACAGAGAAACACAGCAATTGCTCCCTATATTCTTGAAATAAAGCTTGGTGATTTAAGTCGAACTTGCAGATGATCAAACTATCACTTCTGGTAATTAGAAGGTATTATTTACAATGAAAAGGCATATGTTTAATTTTAAGGCATATTTTTACTTTTTAATAAAATCTCTGAGAAGTATCAGATTCTACTGTTTATATCAAGTGCAAAGAGCTCATTTACATGCGTGTTTATTTTTTTGACATCCAAGCATAAATAGTAGAATAGTTTTGCTTATAGACAGAAGTTCCTGCAGTTCATCAATCCATCAAGCAGTAAGGGACAAATGTTGAAATTTGGGGGCTGGGCGTGGCAGCTCGCACCTGTAATCCCAGCACTTTGGGAGGCCAAGGTGGGAGGATCATTTGAGGTCAGGAGTCCCAGACTAGGCTGGCCAACATAGTGAAATCCCGTCTCCACTGAAAATACAAAAAATTAGCTGGGCATGGTGGTGCACCTGTAGTCGCAGCTACTCTGAGGCTGAGGCAGGAGAATCGCTTGAACCCAGGAGATAGAGGGTGCAGTGAACCGAGAACATGCCACTGCGCTCCCGCCTGGGTGAGACTCCATCTCAAAAAAAAAAAAAAAAAGAAAGAAAATAGGAAGAAATTAGTGTGTGTGGTGTGCGTGTTTAACAATAGGGCCTTTATTTTTAACGTAAAAGTAATTTATCAAAGGTACAAAGAATAATACAATGTGCACTTGAGTTCTTCCATTGCCATTAGAAAATAAACATTATTAGCTTCAAACCTGCTATGCACCCTTCCATCTTCCCTCATGGAGATTATTGACATAATCCTTTTATAGTCCTCATATTTCACTTCATTTTAGTTTTACTATATGTAACATTCATAATAAGCTATATTATTTGTTTTTATATTTTTATTTTTATCTGTGTTATTTTTTTCTGAGAATTACTTTTTTGCCCGACATTGCATTTCTGAGATATATCCATGCTGATTTGATAACTAACTTCAGTGTATTTATTCTGAATAATGGGAGAATTTGTTAACTTTCTTTTGAAATCTCATGAGTATAAAACAATATATTTTGGTTTTGTTTTATTTTTTCTAACTTCTGCCTAGTTTGAGTCTCTATTCACTTTTTATTGGTTATTTCTTCATCCTCTATGAAAAGCCTGTGTTTGTTGTGGCTCATTTATCTAATGGATTGCTTCTGTTTTCCTTTTTGATTTTAATAGTCTTTATATGTTCTAGCCCTCAAGCCATATTTGATCATTTACTTTGTTACATGCTTTTTTCATATACAGAAGTTTTAATTTAAAGTGATCCTAATAGAAGTATTCAGTTATAGCATTAGGTACATGAAAATGTGGAAATTGCATTTTACTTTTAGTAGTCTGTGCAGGATATTATGCCAAACTCCCAATTAGTTTCTGTGGCTGTGTATATTTATTTGATAGGCTAACTGTATCAGAAATTATATCATCCAAATCAAAGACCCTTGGGAAAACTTTAATATTGAGTAAAGTTTGCTATGCCATGCTTGTTATAGGTATTTTGTGAATGATTTTCTTATTATTAGGTGAAGGAAAATTTTTTCTATTTTTACTTTGTAGGACATTTTTAAGAAATGGATGTTGGATTATGTTAAGTACTTTTCTACATCTATAGAGATGATCATATTTAAAAAAAATTTTTTAGTCTGTCAAGATAGAGAATAATGTTGGCAAGTTTTCAAATCTTAAATCAACCTTACATTCTTGGTTTATATCACATCCTTGTATATATATTGGCCATGATATATTATCTTGTTTATATGTTGTTGAATTTAATTTGCTAAAATTTTGTTGCAATTTTTATATCCTAGTTTATGAGGGACATCGTGCTATAGTTTTATTTTCTTATAATACCTTTGTCTGCCTTTGGTATCAGGGTTATAATGGTAACCACATAGAATACCTTGGGAAGTACTCTTTCTCTTTTCAGTTTTGGGGAAGCAATTGAATTATTTCTTCCATAACTATTTATATAAATCCCCCTCAAAAACCATCTGAAGTCAGAATTTTCTCTGTGAACAACTGTTTAAACTAAAACTACAATTTATTTAATAAATATTGGGCTATTCGGGTTATCTTTTTCTTCCTGAATGAGCTTTGGTAGTTTGCAGCCTTTAAGGAATTTATTTCATCTAAGCTATCAAATTTATTGGCATAAATTTCCTTATAATATTTTCATGTTATCCTTTTAAGATTCATAGAATCTATAGCGGTGTCCCTTCTCTCATTCTTGATATTTATGTTCTGTTCTATTTAAATAAGAGGAAATTATTCCATAAGAATCTCTTAATTTACAATAACTTCAAAATGAAATTGAACAGCATATGTGGCTCAAAGTGCAAGAATTTGCAGCTGGAATCATGGCTGAGGAGAGTGAAGACAGAACACGGAGTATCATACCTTAGAGCACAGATCCAGTGAAAACTTTATTTTCCCTCAGAAATTTTACCAGTGCAATTTTTCCTAGGCAAATTAGAAAAGCTCATGTAGGCGGGACAAAAAGCAGAGTGATAATCTTGATAATAAATTTTGTTCAAAAATATTCAAGATCCTTTAATCAAGAAACACTAATGGCCCGTGACTGTGTGTGTGTGTGTGTGTGTGTGTGTGTGTGTGTACTTTTAATAAATTTTGCTGCATGAAACTATAAAGCCAAACAAAATGAATTCTTTTGATCCTGGTATTTAGCATCTTTGTTCTATATAGATCACAATTCTGTGTCACCAATAGTACATCTGCCTACTTTTACCTGAGAGTAGGAATAATATTTCTGTACAAAATTGAGATTGCAAATCAACTTGTATTCTAAATTCATGCGAGAGGTATATATTAGAGTACAATAGAGTAAGATAAATACCTGGCATTCACTGTGGCTGGAGTTAGAGATCAGCACATATCGCAACAGCATTTGATTGAATGAAAAGCTTTACTGAGCTTCAAGTCTACAATAAACTGCGATATTGTGTTCACTGATCATCAGTGGGTAGCTTACAGAAAAATGATGATAGTAAAATTATCACTTGTGCTTTAACATGGAGTATAATTATACTATAAACATGGAATTTAAGCAGAGCTAGGGCATTAAATAAACTTTTTTCCCCTTGCCTCATGTGGGGAGACACTGCTCAGAATTTTTTATGTGTCACTGAAGTATTTTTACAAATGGGATTTTAAAAAATAAAATGCTTTTGGACATGCAAAATGATTAATAGAGATGAACTCTGTTTAACTCTGTACAGTGAACATTAGCGTAAAATTATCTATTTGAGCCCCTGCTTTCAATGTTTTGGGTATATAAATAGGAGTGGAGTTTCTGGGGCATAGGGTAATTTTATGTATAGGTTTCTGATGAACTGCCCAACTATTTTCCACAATGGTTGCACTATCTTACATTCTCATGAGATTCAGCACTGCTGTGCTAGGGAATGGTTGGGGAGAGGGTACATACAACACAATGCTTTGTTATCATTTGGTTCCAACAGTTTCTGCTTGTTTTCATTGTTTCTGTGGGGAATGAGAAATTGGAGCAGCCCACGCTTCCACTTTGCTGATGTCACCGTCAAATTCCTTGGTTTACGTGATACATTTAAAACTCCTTTTCTTCACCTAGGGTGATTTAACTACTTTGCCCTCTCTGTTTTCTTGCTACAGCTTTCATACTGCTACATATTATTCATTTAATCAGGTATTTAATTTCCTTTTGATTGTGAACTTCTTGGGGCCAAAGATTGTATCTTACTCTTCCTCTTTACAGTTTTTTGATATTTGTTTAAATGATTTTTTAAAAATTTATTTGTTTATTTAAAGAAAGGATCTTGCTCTGTCATTCAGGCTGGTGTGAAGTGGCATGATGATAGCTCACTGTAACCTCAAACTCCTGGCTTCAAGTGATCCTCCCTCCTTGGCCTCTCAAAGTGCTTAAATTATAGGCTGCTTAATTGAATTAGTTATACTTTTCCTGTTATTTGTGAAAAAAATGAATTGAACTAAAATATTTGGGAACTAATAGGAACTTTTTTAGATAGAAATAGTTCTATTTAGCTCCATTCTTAAAGTGTAGTCCAAGGAAAGAAAATGAGATCAAATTAGGAAAGTCATGTTTTAAGCTTTGAAGCATTAACAAATCCTTGTTCAGGAGTGGCAGCTTAGTTGTCAAGGGAAGAAAACTAAGTTTGCTTTTAGGATACTTGGGAAACTATAAACACATACAATTGCACCTGCCAATTTAAAAAAAAAATTAAAATAAAGTAAAACCACTGGTTCCACTCTTGTCTTCAAAAGTCCATGACCTCTGGCCTTCAAGTGTGTGTGTTTGTTTATTTTAACTTTAAAATTAAGAGATTACAGTAGAAATCCCTTGGTAATATCACATAAAAAGACACATGGGGGAAATGATATACCATAAAAAGACGTGGGAAAAAATATTAACTACATCATAATCTGATACAAGGTGAAAATTTTATTTGCAAATAGTATTACTTAAAACATGAATAATATATACATCCTATAGAAGACTATCTAAAGATCATAGGTAAACTTGTGCTGAAATGCAGCTAAGTGTATTTTAAATAATTTTTAAGTGTATAATTTGGTGGCATTAAGTGTAATTGTGTCATAGGTACATCGATAATTGTGTCTAAGTGTCACTGTATCATTGGTATGTAGATAATTGTGTCTCCTTAACTATCAAGGATTCTTTCCTTTTGCTAAATTGGATTTTATTTTTACTTGGTGCTCATTTCCCACAAATTTTCCTTTATCTCAGAAATGGTCAAATATTAGTTCAATTATTTCCTGTGAAATTAGCCCTGAGAGCATGTAGAGGTTCCAGAAAATTGTAAATCAGTGGTTTGATTCCTCTAGGTCATGTAACTTCCCTACAGCAGTGTGAAAGACTGAGGGTTTAAAATTGATCAGACAAGCAAATGAACAAGCAAACACATTTTGAACTATGCCTTTTGAGTGAATTCCCTACTAGCCCTGAAGAATAACTACAATACATTTTCATTTCAAAAGATTCTCTTGCTTGCCATAACTTTGACATTTGTTACTCAGTGTATAAAATATACTTTATTATTCCCCTATTAAAACATGAAAATTAATATGTCACTATCTTCAGCTGGAGTTTCCTCATTTGCAAATTGGAAGGTTTGGCTATATCATTTCCATGATCCTATTTATGTTTAATGTACTATAACTATCATTTTAATTTGCTGTTTTACTCATTTTAGATTATTATTAATTGTAACATATCTATCAATTTTCACAGAATTCTAATGAGATATTTGATATGAAAGCACTTTGATTAGTTATACTAAAAAGGTACGGTTATACTTTTCATTTTAAGAAGTTCGAAGTAGAGTAAAACACAAGATCAAGAGACTCAATTTGAACCCGACATGCCCATTTCACAATTTACTTGAAAGTAGATGTGGTGAACTTGGGTCAGGTAGGATACTTGTATGTTTATTTGTAAACATGTATATTTACAGTGTTTTAAACCTATGAAAATTTTGCACACATATCTAGATTTTTAAAAATATGACAACTTTCAACTTACATTTAGTAAAAATAAGCTGAAGCTGGGGACCAACTGCTTTTTGGTGGGACTCTCACTGACTAGTTTCCCAGAGTTTGCATCATTCTCTACTGAGACCTAAAATCACTCTACCCAGTATCCTGTCTGCTGCAGAATTCTAAGCATGCTAGCCTTGTTTTAAAGGTATTAATCTGAATTGGAGAAACATGGACATCTTGCCATATCCTATTCCTTTCACCTATATAAGATAGAAAAGATAAAATATTTCAAAATTACCTTTTAAATATTTGTATTTGCTGCTTAAAATCCTAACACTATATTAATATTGAAGGATAAATAAATAAATATGTAGATATGTTATATTGCCACTTGTGCATATCTATGTGTATATGGGTATGTATAGATGTGGATACAGAATACTGGTAAAAGGCTGAAAGATGAAGAAGAATGAAATCTTAACATGGTAAGAAGTTCTTTGTCCAAATCTCCTGATGGCTTCTCAAGACAGGAATTTGGCGTTTGCTCATACATTTCTGTTACTAACACAATGTACAAAGAGCTATATTGTGGAAGGTGCCCCTTTTTGGAAAAATGATGAATCTCATTGTGTGACTGAAATTAATTTTTTTCTTTTTTTCAATGTATCTGCTTAAAACAGTTACAGAATTTCTTATGCAATCAAGATGCTGGTGGTTTGTTAGCTTTCAAAAGATAAGCTGTGTTTGAAATAACTATTTCCCAATTATGTTATTGAAGTTGATTACATTTTAGTTCCTCCTACTCTTTCCATTTTTCTCTTAATTAAAGATATGCCTACTTCCTTTTACAAATCTACATTGAATAGTCTGTGAATACAAACTGTGAACATTAACTCTTTGATTCTTTCCCAGTGTTCCCATGAGGAATCAGAAATATCCTGTAAGAATGATCAAAGGTCTCACTGTGAACAGAATTATTTTAAGTTGTTCAAGCTATGTAATCAACTTTTAAAGAACTTATATTTCATTTAAGATCTGCATGTTCATATGGATGGTTAAGAACAATATTGATAAGTCCACAATTCATGCATTGGATAGTTTCTTATTTTTATATATTATAAATGGATTCTAAATACTAAAGACATATTCGTCACCCAAGTAAATGCAAGATTATCTTTCCAAGCGTAGTAAAAGCACAAAAAAGTATTTTGAGAAATGTGTTTTAAATCTATGAATCTTTCTTTTTTTTCCAGAAGACAGGTTTCATGGGCATAGAAATTCTGTCATCTCCCCTGTCATTTCATCTCCAATGTCTGGCACATAGTATTTGCTTAAAAAGTATATTTATAGGCCGGGCATGGTGGCTCACGCCTGTAATCCCAGCACTTTGGGAGGCTGAGGCGGGTGGATCACGAGGGCAGGAGATCGAGACCATCCTGCCTAACACGGTGAAACCCCATCTCTACTAAAAATACAAAAAATTAGCCAGGTGTGGTGGCGGGCACCTGTAGTCCCAGCTACTTGGGAGGCTGAGGCAAGAGAATGGTATGAACCCAGGAGGCGGAGCTTACAGTGAGCCGAGATTGCGCCACTGCACTCCAGCCTGGGTGACAGAGCAAGACTCTGTCTCAAAAAAAAAAAAAAAAAAAAAGGATATTTGTAAACACTTGTTAATATGAAACTAGTCAATATATAAAAGCATGTTCTTTTTTTCCTTTTCATATGTCCTTGTATAGCTGGAGAGTTTTTAAAAGCCAATTTAATACATTTCCATTTGAAATAGAAAACTGAGAAAACATAACCAATTTATATGTCAAAAAGTAAATATAGCATAAAATGGAGATAGTTTTTATGAATTAATTGAATGAAAAGATGCAAATGAGTAATAAACATGACAAAACAGGTCTGAAGAAAAGATAGATAACTATGTTATGCCTTACTGGGTGACTTTCTAGTTAGGCATGTGTAAAGCTCCATCTTTTATAAGACCTTATTAATTCTTCCCTTGAGAATATAGATTGTTAAAACACAGAAGTTTGGGCTTCAATTGCAAAATAGAATAACTTCTTTATTTGAACTTCCAGAGAGTGTAACTTGCAATTTCTTGCCAGTTAATATGTATCACAATCTGGCTGGTGAGAAATAATGTATATGGAGGATTTTCTGATTGATAATCTATCCTATTGATACTCTCTTTTTCTTTGATTAAGCAATAAATTTATGCCATTCATCCATTCAACAAATATTTCTTACTAAATATTTATTAAATACTAAGCATTTACTGAAGCATTTACTAAAGGAATAGTAAATGTTATATACTGTAAGTAAAACAGGTAAATCAAGCTTAACTGTTTTGAGAGTATTCAGACACATAATATAATTGAGCAAATTTAGGGTTTTAATGAAAAAACATACACTCATATGAAACTAAAACATATGCTCAGCTAAAACAAACTGGTGTTTCAGGTAAAACTTCTTGGGAAGTATGTTATCTAAAGAAGCAGATCACCAAAGAATGACAGAGAAAAGTGTTTGAGAAAAGGAAATAATATCAACAAAGGTCTAGAGCGAAATATCATGTTTGACAAACAGAAAATTCAGCATTTTTTCACAATTTTATTTCTAACTAGAAATCATTTATTACACGAGTATTATAGGCATATCTTGTTTTATTCTGTGCCACTTTATTGTGCTTCACAGATATTGAGTTTTTTTTTTTTTTTTTTTCTGAGGTGGAGTTTCATTCTTGTTGTCCAGGCTGGAGTGAAATGGCACAATCTTGGCTCACTGGAACCTCCGCCTCCCAGGTTCAAGTGATTCTCCTGCTTCAGCCTCCCGAGTAGCTGGGATTACAGGTGCGTGCCACCACACTCAGCTAATTTTTGTATTTTTAGTAGAAACGGAGTTTTGCCGTGTTGGCCAGGCTGGTCTCCAACTCCTGACCTCAGGTGATTCACCTGCCTTGGCCTCCCAAAGTGCTGGGATTACAGTTGTGAACCATCATGCATGGCATTTTTTTTTTTTTTTTTTTTTTTTTTTTTACAAATTGTGGGTTCATGGAAACTGTAGGTCAAGCATGTCTATCATCACCATTTTTCCAGCAGCACATGCTCACTTTGTGTCTCTGTGTGACATTGTGATAATTCTCACAATAATTTAAACTTTTTCATTATTATTATATCTGTTATGGTGATCTTTCATATTACCATTGTAACTGTTTTGGGGTTCTATGAACCATGCGCATATAAGATGGCAAACATAATTGATGAATGTTGTATGTGGTCGTTTTTTTTTGTTGTTGTTTGTTTGTTTGTTTTGAGACAGAGTCTCGCTCTGTTGCCCAGACTCCTGGAGTGCAGTGGTATGATCTCAGCTCATTGCAACCTCCACCTCCCTGGTTCAAGTGATTCTCCTGCCTCAGCCTCCTGAGTAGCTGGGATTACAGGTGTGTGCCAGCACACCTAGCTAAATTTTAAATATTTTTAGTAGAGACAGGGTTTCACCATATTGGCCAGACTGGTCTCGAATTCCTGACTTCAAGTGATCCACCCACCTCAGCCTCCCACCCAGGTGTGAACCACCGTGCCTGGCCAAATGTTGTATGTGTTCTTACTGCTCCACTTTTCAGTACCCCCATAATTGTCCCTCTCCTTGGGCCTCCATATTCCCTGAGACACAACAATGTTGAAATTAGGTGAATTAATAACCCTACAATGGCATTTAAGAGTTCAAGTGAAAAAAAAACCTGGGTGCCTCTCACTTTAAATCGATAGCTTGAAATGACTAAGTTTTGTGTGGAACTAAGACAGGTTGAAAGCTAAGTCTCTTGTACCAAACAGCCAAATTTCGAATGCAAAGGGAAAGTTCTTGAAGGAAATTAGAAGCGCTACTCAAGTGAACATTCAAATGATTAGAAAGCAATACAGCCTTATTGCTGATATGGAGAAGGATTTAGTGAACATTCAGAGGAGTTTGGAAGAAGTCGCTGACAATCTTCATGGATGACTTTGAGGGGTTCAAGACTTCAGTGGAGGAACTAACTGCATATGTGGTAGAAATGGCAGGAGAACTAGAGTTAGAAGTGGAGCTGGAAGATGTGACTGAATTGCTGCTGTATTATAATAAAACTTGAATGAATGAGGAATTGCTTCTTATGGATGAGCAAAGAAAATGGTTTCTTGAAATGGAATCTACCCCTGGTAAAGATGCTGTGAACATTGTCGAAATGACAACAAAATATTATAATACCACATAAACTGAGTTGATAAAGCAGAAACATAGTTTGAGTGGATTGATTCAAATTTTGAAAGAAGTTCTGTGGGTAAAATGCTGTCAACCAGTATCACATGCTGCAGAGAAATCTTTTGTGAAAGGAATAGACAATTGATGCAACAAAGTTTATTGTTTTCTTCTTTAAAGAAATTGCCGGCTAGGCGTGGTGGCTCACGCCTGTAATCCCAGCACTTTCGGAGGCCAAGGTGGGCGGATCACCTGAGGTCAGGAATTCGAAACCAGCCTGGCCAACATGGCCAAAGCCCGTCTCTACTAAAAATACAAAAATTTGCTGGGTGTGACAGGCCTAGCGCGGTGGCTCGCGCCTGTAATCCCAGCACTTTGGGAGGCCAAGGTGGGCGGATCACGAGGTCAGGAAATCGAGACCATCCTGGCTAACATGGTGAAACCCCGTCTCTACTAAAAATACAAAAAAATTAACTGGGCATGGTAGCAGGAGCCTGTAGTCCCAGCTACTCGGGAGGCTGAGGCAGGAGAATGGCATGAACCCGGGAGGCAGAGCTTGCAGTGAGCAGAGATCGCGCCACTGCACTCCAGCCTGGGCGACAGAGCAAGACTCCATCTCAACAACAACAACAACAAAAATAAAATAAATTAGCTGGGTGTGGTGGTGCATGCCTGTAGTCCCAACTACTTGGGAGGCTGAGGAAGGAGAATAATTTGAACCTGGGGGACGGAGGTTGCGGTGAGCCAAGATCACACCACTGCACTCCAACCTGGGTGACAGAGACTGACTCTGTCTCAAAAAAAAAAAACAAAAAAAAAAGAAAAGAAATTGCCACAGCCACCCCAGTGTTCAATAATTATGTCCTGATTAGTCAGCAGCCGTTAACATCAAGGCAAGACCTTCCACCAGCAAAAGATGATGACTTGCTGAAGCTCAGATAATTTTCATACTTCAGGTATTGAATTTTTAATCCTAGAGCTCCATTTTTTTCTTTAATTTCTATCTCTATCCCCAAATTACCTGTCTTTACCCATTATATCTACAATTTCCTGTACATTCTTTAAATATATACTATTATTATTTAAATATCTCTTATGGCAATTCTAAGATCTAAATTATCTAATGCTTTATTTTCACTGACTATATTTTTTATTTAGAATACAATTTCCTGTTTACTCATACCAAATAATATTTGATTTCATATTAAACAATGTGCATGGTACTTTAAATAGAGTTTGGACCCATGATCTCTCTGTGAAGAGCACAGAGTTTGTTTTAGTAAGGAGTAAAATTAGTGGTGGATCACCTTCATTTTGTAGAAGTTTTAAGCATTATTAGTACCATACATGTATGCTTAATCCAGGAACGTGATGCTTACTTCCAGCTTTGGGTTCTTCTTGGTTTTCAGCGAAAAGCCTGCTGTGTTTATTAGATCTCTTTAACTTAGTGGGATTTGATCTCAAACTTTATCACCCAAATGCTAGATAACTACCAAAATCTGCTCAGTTCTTGCAGCCTTCATGGTGGGTTCTGCTGGAGTTTTGGAGGTCTTCCCACTGTGTTTTCAGTTCAGCATCAGCTGAGAATATTAAAAGAATATGTGGATTTTAGGATTTCTCTCCTTGCAGTTTTTTCTCTTCCTTAAAATCAGCATACATTTTCTGCCGCATGGAAGCCTTGAGCTCGATCTTTCACTGCTTAGGCCAGCAGAACTTCTGTTTTCTGCTTGTGCCTTATCTCCCATGCAGTACACAAACTAAAGCATGCCCCAGGATAAAAACTGGATTTATACAGATCTCACTGAATTTATTTCTTTTTTCATAAGGTTGTTTCCTCACAAGGTTCTGTCCACTTTTGGCTATTCTCTAATGCCTTCCAACAGTTTCATTTTTAAAAATATTGCTTTCCTAGACTTTATAAATATTTTTGGCAAGAGGGTTTGTGTGATACATGTTACTCTTCCTTCACTGAAATCCATCTGTGGGTAAGGGGCTAAGAAAAACTTTTCCTTTCTGCATGATAATATGAGCTTTAGTTAGGTTTCTAGATCTCTTCCCCTAGAAACCTAAAATGGAAGAACATGTTATTAACAACATTGGCTAAAATTAAAATGATCACAGATTGGCAAATAGCATTTATACTGAGAGAAACTCTAAGTGAACAACACGTGACTTACTGCAGCACTATACTGTTGGGCTTCCCTAAGGGTGATGATTCTTGTAACTGGGCGTGTGCTTCCACGACCCTCATAACTTATGCCTATGGGTTGTTACGATAAATTGTTTCCTGTGGAGAATGAGACTTTTAAGCCAGGCTGCCTCTTGAACTTGACAAATGTGAGTTTTTCTCACATCTGAACTATCTCTGTGGGGCTGTGTGGACTGCTATATGGATTGCTATGAGGTTCACTCTCCTTGATGCAGAATGCTCAACACTGCCCTTCCGAGAAGCTCCATGTCCTGTCTTCAATCCTCTTAAGTGAATCTGATGCCAACTACACCCATTTTTTCTTGTGAATGAATGTGAAACAGAACCTAAAAAGATTTCCAGGTCTGCATTGCACCCATTCTCCTATACTGTTTTAAAGTTGATTTTAAATGCTTGTGTATGACCATATACAGCATTTGAAATTGTGAAGATCAGAATCCTAAGATTATTATGTGTGTTTTAAATTTGAAAGCTATTTTCATTTTTATTTTTTTTGTTTTGTTTTCACTACACATAGTAGTGAAAACAAATAAATAATTGCTATAGTCATCCAAGTGTGGCATTTACATAGGATTTTTAGATGAATATCTCTTTAGATAAGTGCTGTATTCTTCACTATAAAATGTCATATTAAACATGCCCCTGTTCTATGAGAATATTTATGTGAAGAGTATTTATATAGATGCAAACATAACATGACTTCTATTTTTTTCTGAGAAATAATTTTAGGAAAAAAAATCTCTCTTATGCTTTGATATAAATACACTTCTATTTATTTCTTGGCATAATTAGAAAGTGTTTATTTTTTCCAGGAAATGAGAGGTTTATTAAAAGATAATCACATTATTCACTAAAGAGAATATATATTTGACTTTTCAAAAGTAAATTTAAAAATTCCTTTTATACATCTATAAACATCTGTGGAAACTTCATCTCCATTTTCTGTTCTATAGTCTCTGGCATATGCTATAAATATGAAACAGCTTCACTCAAATGTACATTTTAATCTGCAATCTAAAATATTAATGTACAAAGACAAGGTGGAAGGTCAGTTACAGTGACTTTGTTTCAGACTTCTGATAATACAAAAATGTGCAGACATTAAACTCAATTATAGTTCGAATTCATAATTAAGATAGTAAGAATTTTATTTAACTCTTTTCAGTGTTTTTCCTGATATGGAAAGGTTTGGGTCATACAATATCTTTAGACACGTGAGCTTTTGGGGCTGAATGGAAAATAAACTCGTTTGCTTAGAGTAGGAGGATGGGCAGGCAAAAAGAAGTTACAGCAATTTCTATTGGCTTACCAATGCTATTCATATATTGTTTTTATTATCTAGTTGGTTTGGGGTGAGTGGATGCTAGAGCACTTAGAAAAGGTCAGCAGATATAGTAAGTGACAACTGTTATTTTAAAAATTGTGCTGTGAAAATAGTCTAACTGTATTGATCATTCAGCTGCAGCAATGGCCATCCAGTGGACCATAAAGAAAAGTGTGTCATATTAAGGGGCGAGGCTTTAGATTTGGGCAGCATAGGTATTGGGCAGGGCACTTCATTAAGTATTTGAAAAGAGAATGTTTTCATGGGAAGAGATTTTGTGTCTAGTGATGTTTTGAGTTAGTCATGCGATGTGATTTTCTCAGACAGTGATGCTACATGCAGTATTAAGTATTGAGGCAATGATAAAGACAAATCAGCCATAATCCTACCACTGAGTGGTTTGCTATTGAAGGAGATACATGCACAAATGAACAAGGCGTTTTCGGAGCACAACTGTGGAGTTGATTACTTCTACTTAATAAGGAGTCTTCTGAGAGGAGGTGGAATCCAGGGTTTATTAATGAAGCATCAGGCAAATAATTCACATGAATTCTAAGCATCATTCCAAGATATACCTGAAAATCTCATACGGCTGTTACTGAGAAGAAAATCTTTTACAACAGCCAACACTTTTAACCCCCATAAAGATCTTTGTAAAGAAAGAAACTCCTTCAGGTATTCATTTTTTCAGCAAATATTTGGTCAACTAATAAGTGCCAGGGACTACTATAAGTATTGGAGATTTAGTCGGGAACATGATAAGCACTCTGTCCTCATGCAACTTATATTCTAATGGGAGAGACAGATGATAATTGGCAAGAACGAAAATGAATCATGATATAATTCCAGATTCTGATGAATAAAATGAGTAAGAGAAGGCAGGGTAAATAGTTGAGGTCTACTTTAGCTAGAGTAATCCGGGAACCCCCTTGGAAGAGAAGGGGGTTTGTAAACGAGCCTGAATCAGATGAGGAGACAGTCAAGTGAGGTCATGGGAAAGAGTGTTCCAAGTAGTGTGAACAACACATATAAGGGTGTACTTACACTGCCTGACTTTCTACTTTTGTGCTGATAGTTTTGAACTTTTAACTTTGGAATCAATTAACCTTAAAACTTTAGATACTTCTTCTAAAAAGTTTTTCCTAAGGCTTCTTTTCTTTTGGACTGGCAGCTTTTATACAAACAAAGTCATTTGTCGTTTGCACTAATTATTCTCTGTCTCTTAATCACTGACTAATTACCTCTATTTGAAACAGATTTTTTCAGTGTTCATGAAGAAGTCAGTGGGAGTGCTGTATGAATTAAAGGTGCTGTTTCTTAGAGCATAACATAGCAACAGAAGAATTCAAGAAATGTCTGGCTTTCTTTTGTCCAAACTCAGCTATTTTGACAATTTTGCATATTATTATTCATTTTTGACTGATTCCATATTGAAACCACTAGAATAATTACGTTAAGATAATTCACCTTATTTTGAAGCATGAGTTTAATATTGTATTTAAACCTAAAGGTGGTTATCTGTGATTTTCACAAGTTAGAGAACCAACAAGCTGGGAAATAAGAGATCAGATCTATATTATAGGAAAATAAATGGGACTTTGTGAAAGTGTTTTTTTTTCTTATTAGAGGGAGGAATTGAACATTGAAAGTTATACTTTTCAATAAATATATTGTTTATATTTAATCACAGATTTTTTTAAATGTTCAAAGTAAATATGTGAATGTCTTAGATAAACAGATACTTAACCTATAAATAAACTATGTATCTGAAATATGTAATTAAAATATGTAAGGATTGCTATTCCAACAAAATATTAAGACAAATCAAATATAAGTAAGACACATAGCCATAGTCCTAATCATAAAATTATGAAACCAAAATGTAAGAGTGGGAAAATATGTGGAATCATCTAATAAAAATGTTTTCAATATAATAATTTGTTTTTTTAAAAATTATTATTATACTTTAAGTTTTAGGGTACATGTGCACAACGTGCAGGTTTGTTACATATGTATACATGTGCCATGTTCGGGTGCTGCACCCATCAGCTTGTCATTTAGCATTAGGTATATCTCCCAATGCTATCCCTCCCCCCTCCCCCACCCCACAACAGTCCCTGGAGTGTGATGTTCCCTTTCCTGTGTCTGTGTGTTCTCATTGTTCAATTCCCACCTATGAGTGAGAACATGCGGTGTTTGGTTTTTCGTCCTTGCGATAGTTTGCTGAGAATGATGGTTTCCAGCTTCATCCGTGTCCTACAAAGAACAGGAGCTCATCATTTTTTATAGCTGCATAGTGTTCCATGGTGTATATGTGCCACATTTTCTTAATCCAGTCTATCGTTGTTGGACATTTGGGTTGGTTCCAGGTCTTTGCTATTGTGAATAGTGCCGCAATAAACATACATGTGCATGTGTCTTTATAGCAGCATGATTTACAATCCTTTGCGTATATACCCAGTAATGGGATGGCTGGGTCAAATGGTATTTCTAGTTCTAGATCCCTGAGGAATCGCCACACTGACTTCCACAATAGTTGAACTAGTTTACAGTGTAAAAGTGTTCCCATTTCTCCACATCCTCTCCAGCACCTGTTGTTTTCTGACTTTTTAATGATCGCCATTCTAACTAGTGTGATATGGTATCTCATTGTGGTTTTGATTTGCATTTCTCTGATGGCCAGTGATGATGCGCATTTTTTCATATGTTTTTTGGCTTCATAAATGTCTTCTTTTGAGAATTGTCTGTTCATATCCTTTGCCCATTTTTGCTGGCGTTTTTTTTTCTTGTAAATTTGTTTGAGTTCATTGTAGATTCTGGATATTAGCCCTTTGTCAGATGAGTAGGTTGCAAAAATTTTCTCCCATTCTGTAGGTTGCCTATTCATGCTGATGGTAGTTTCTTTTGCTGTGCAGAAGCTCTTTAATTTAATTAGATCCCATTTGTCAATTTTTCTCCCATTTTACCAGTCCTGAAAGACATTTTGGATTTCTCAAAGTGTCTAGGTCAGATCAAGGCTGAAATTCTAATAGATTGATTTGTGCAGTTATTTAATACCATCCATAAATCCTTTGTGTGTTCAAGGAGACAGGCTAACAATACTACCTCAGGAACTGAAAACTGCTTAAATTAGATGGGAGATTCAGGAGTTGTTGGAACAGCTATCCTATTACATTCCCAGAAATCTTACAGGATGTTTCCTGAACATTGTTCACATTTGCAATTCATTTGTAAAATTATGTTTTGTTTGTTCTATAGAGGTGGGGTCTCACTATGTTGCCCAGGCTGGTCTCGAACTGAGTTCAAGCCATCCACCTGTCTCAGTCTCCCAAAGTGCAGGAATTACAGGTGTGAGACACTGTGCCTGGCCAAAATCTGTTTTTGATGGAAGGGAAATCTCAGAGGAGAGCACTGGTAAGAGAGGCAATTGGAATTTAAAAGCAAATTGCCTCATGTAAGGAAAACAGTACGGCAGACTGGGTCAGGCTTAGCATCATTGCGTGGAAGGTGTTGTCAACACAGGGCAAGAAATTGTGCTTCACTATGCCCTCCCTGGCCACTCCAGTAATCATATGATTTAATATGCTCTTGTGCAAGCTGTAAGCCATTTCTATTTTGGGAAAAGGAGGAGTTTCAAGTATAGAGGAACACATTCTGTTATTAAAAGCTCTGCCTGTTAGAGATGCTCTTGGCACTAAACAATAAAAAAATTAGACGAACAAGAAATGAATTAGTCTCAAACAATAAGGAGTCTAGAGTTACATAGTCCAAGACTAATGCAATGGCTCATTGATATGTTTAGGAAGCCAGGATCTTTCCATCTTTTTTGTACTTCCTCCTAAGAATATATCATTTTGTTCTTATGCTTTTGGTCTCATGGTAGCAACAAGACCATTGCACCTCCCGAATTTCATCTAATTTCAAACAAAAAGAATGAAAAAGAGAAAAAAAGCTGAGGGCTGAATTCTTTCCTGAAAGCTCCACCCACTGGGGATGGATTGCAATTTTCTTGTAATCTTTCTTTCCTTAAAGCTCCACCCATTGGAAATTTCAAAGTACATCTATAGGCTCTGAACAGGATCATTTGGTCACAGGAACACCCTTAGCGATAAAGGAGTATTTGGTGTTCAGTTTAGTTGTGTATCTTCCTGTTCTGTTATTAAGGAAAAAATGGAGAAAGGATTTTGGGTAAGCATTGAGTGATATTTTTTGAAATGTGACCAGAAGCTCTACAGTTCTACAGTTCTTTGACAAAGCCAACTTGAGACACAGAAGGAAAGGCATTCCGCCACTGACTGAAGAGAGGTGTATTCAGGCTCAATGCTTTAGAGAAGTTATCAGCAGTATAGGTAATGGCAGTGGCCCAAGGGTTATGATGATTAGCAGAGGTCCAGGGGTCCCAGACTGCAGTCAGACCAGAGATTGACCTTGGATAATACAGTGACAATGAACAGTAGAGTCAAAAGAGGGCATTGACAGTGGACAACAGGGCAGAGAGACAGCAAAGTGGAAGCTAATAACTCATTGGATGTGTGATCTTCCATACCTACTTAGGTATTCTAGAATAAAATCATGCTAACTCAGGTTTCAGAGACTTGTGGGGGTGTAGATTGAACATTCTCTTTTCTGAGAATTTTTAAGAATATCTTAAGAAGTAGATTCTAGGCAAACACTTGTCTTTTAGCTCTTTGAGTGAAAGAAGGCTTGATGTGCTAATATCTCAGGTATTGCTAGAAATGTGGCATATTTGTGTTAATTTACAGGTTAATCCTAGGACATTCTATTTCATCTGTGCATTTTATTAATTTAAAAACTTAGTGTTTTGTTACTTTGCCTTTAATCTTTCATCAGTCATTTTTCCTTCATATCAAAGATGCTGACATTTTACATATATAATGGTTATATTCCTAGAGAAGTAAACAAAACTAATATAATTAAAAAGAGATAAAGAGCCAAGCTCACTACTGTTAATATTAGCTAATATTTGTTGAGCAATTACCATATTCTCTGTATCATGGTAAACACTTTATATGTATTTTTATTTGATCCTTGGAACAACCCTGAGAAGTGTGTTTTATTAGTAACGTTGCTTTACAGAGGTAAAAACTTAAGTTTTGAGAGACTAAGTAATATGCCATAGGTATGACTCTGCCAAAATAGGGACTTTGTATTTGAACCTAGGCATTCTGGTCCTGGTTCTGTGCCTCCTGATATGGATGGTTAGCAATATGATTGTAAGTAAGACTTTTCTCCTACTGCTAATACCAGGCCACATTTCTAGCAATTTGTAGCACAGGGCTGATTGATTCTATTTCTTTGCAATTCTCTAACTCAGAGTCATTACTAGGCTCTCCATAAGCATAGCATTTTATTTTCTCCTCAACAGCTTATTACTGTTATTTAAAATTTTTATTAACTTGGTTAACACAACATCCAGCCATACCATTTCCTATATTTGACTTACTGGTGTTTACAGCCAGGATAATTACTCAGGAGCGATATGGCTGGATTAAAAATATTTTGCTGAGTTTGAAAGTCAGTGTTTCATATATAATATATACACTGTAACAGTATCTTTTAAAATAATGTTTTTGCTTTGATTGCTATTGAGTTATGAGGGTTTTCTTCACTTTCTTTTTATTAAAAAATAACTTGAACAAATATGAGGAGGACATTAAGTATTGCCTCAATGTAACTGTTATTGGCATATTGGTTTTAGGACTTTTTTAAATATATGGAAGGGATGGGCATTTCATGCATAATAATGCAATACAAAAAATCAGAGTTTCATTATTGGGACTTGATGTATATAACTTTTGTCTGAAATGCCTATTTCTTCCTAGGCCTAAGTCACACACAGAAGCAGTTTTGTGAAATATATTGTGCTTATGATAATAGGTGAAGCAGCTAGCACAGTGGATGAGCTAGCAAGTGCTGGGGAGAGAGATCGCCTTCCTTTAATGACTATTCAGCTTTTAATGGTGGTGTCACCTTGGACAAGTTTTGTAACCTCTTGTGTCTCCAACTGAGTTATTTGTAAAAAGGGATAAAAATAGTAACTACCGAAAGGGTTATTGCAAAAGTTAAATTATTTAATCAATGTAGGACATTTGGAGGAATGTTAGGTACAAAAACTATGCAATAAATTCTACCTATTATTATATCTAGAAAACCCAATTTTGATCTTATAAAAATGGCTAAACTTTCTGCCTGTTGGGCCTTCCTGAAGTCATATCATAAATCAGGAAGAAATGATAGCCTTCGTGCTCCATCCTGGCCTGTATTTCACCATGTATCCTTATGTTTTTCTTCAACTTAATTATTTAGGTAGAATGATACTTATATCCAAAGTTCTCAAGATCTTGCCTGATATGTGCTTGGATTGCATTACAATAAAAGCATAATGTGTTGAATCAAGATAAAGGAAAAGGTCTCTCAAAGGCAAATTAGATGAAGAGAGTTCAAGAATCTTGACTACAATCCTTAGGTATGGTTCACCTAATCTAAATATCCATCTTGGAGGAATTCTTTAAGCTGTTACTTTCTGAGATAAAATGATTGGATCCACACTCTGGAAAGTTAATATTGTATTGTGACTATAATTACAAGTGACAGAAGTCAATATAAGCTAAGCCAAAGGAAAAAAATAAATTATATAGCATTTTTTGTTATATGAATATATCATCTTGCAGAACCAAAATTTGGCAGGAATGTACCTGGTCCTCACCAGAGACTACTAGGAGGAAGCAGGCAGCTTTCAGGAACTTAAGACGCTCTCTCTGTTACTCTCAACTTGTGTTCTGCCCATCTACACCTGCTTAATTCTCCTTCCTCTGCAGACCAGCTTTCTCTGGATTTGAGGACCCACAACAGAGAGGATAGACGATTACCCATGGTTTCCAAATTTGCACACTATATTCTGTACACATAGTGTAACTGTAATTCTGTCTCTTACCTTAATTCCAGGTTCCCAGATGAAGCATTCTGATTGGCACAGCTTGGTCGGAAGCCCAATGAGGAGGTCAAGGGACAGGGCCATAGTAGAGAGAAAAAAATGTTAAGGCAGTTGTTTCGAATTAAACGAATGGCTCAACAAATTATGTAAAAGTGATCTACTACACATATGCAAAACATTATAAAAATTTACCACCGGGTTCTGATACAATAATCTAATGGACCTTTTCATGATGGAATGGTAGAATACTTTAGCTTAAAACAGCTAAAAAAATATTTTGAGTCAGTCTGGATTTTTTGACATTATTCAAGCTTTGCTTATTTCCTGTTTTCCTGTTTGCCTTGGGCTCCTCTTAGTTTTTGCTGGGTTTTTTTTTTTTTTTTTTTTTTTTTTTACATCAGGGCTCCTATGATACAATTTGCAGGAAATTAATATTTTTTGTATACATGTTGTTCAAGTTTATTTTAAATACCATGTCTTTATCAACAATTATGCTATGGAGATTTTGCTCTAATAAAATTGACAAAATGCCCACCACTAGTTACTTTTCTATAATATTTACAGCTCTCTCCAACTTCTTAATGTCATTCTGAATTCCTGATTTAAACAAAATCTATTTGTATGACTCTGCTCCTTCTGCCTATATCTTGACTCTTAATGTTCTTTGGCAGCTCTTTCTGAATTGAGCCTATGCTTCTACTACAGAAAAAGTATTTGAAAATGTTTGAGAAAAAGAACAACTGCTCTTTTGTTTCTGTAGCAGTCAGGATACAGGCAAGAAGGAGATGACACACTCAAACTAGGTAACTGAAGACAAATAAAGAGATTATTTACACTGGAAGATGACAACCAGGAATGGTGCAGCATCTGATGGCAAAGAGGGTCAATATCACTTACGGGCTTGAAGTCAAAAGAGGAAGGAAGAGATAGTAGAACCTGGAGAGAAAGCTCTATGAAGAGCTCCACCTAACCCCAGTGACCTGAAAGGAAGGGAGCCAGGGAATAAACAAACAGAACTTTGCTCCCCTCCTGCACTATGATCTTCCCCTAGCACTATGATTTGATCCAATGGAACCCAGGTGGCAGGTGAGTCAGTTGATGCAGTTCATAGTTGCTGACCTTTGTTCGGGGAACAAAACAGTGAAGAGGGGGCAAAGGATCTGGAGGAGCAAGTGAAATATTTCCAGTCCAGGATTGAAATGTAAAACCACTTGCACTCTTTTCCTTGTCATTTCTTCCACCACAATATCTAAATTGTCAGAAACAGAAATCATGTTGTATTTAATATGTTACCTACACAAACAGATATTAGCCTCATTTGATAAATTTTATATACTACAAATGGTAATTATTACTTGATTTTGTTGACTTTAGGCATCTGAATCTTCACATCTGAATATAGGTATTTCTAGATACATTACCTGGAAAGATCCTTTAACTTTAGGATACATGCAGTTGGCAAAACATGATGCTAAACCCACATTGTGTGCTCTTTGATAGGCACACAGTGTCATAACTTTGTGTCTCTAAAGTGAAGCCTCTGTGAATGGTCTCTTCTGCTTCAGCCCTAATTTTGCTCAGTCAACATTCTTTGATGAGGTGATAGCAGGATCATTGATAATATTCTTGCTTCTCCCTAGTGGGAAGATTCAGTTTCTTTTTGGAGTTTAGCAGAAAACAAATCTACATTATGCAGCACCATGGAAATTTTTGTGTAGTGTAGAAGGGTGTTGCTATTTAATCAATGGAAGCCCATAGTGTTTCTATATAATGCTATGAAATATCCATCCCCTGCTCTCTCCATCTTAACCAATTAAGGAGTTCACGGGAGGTCCTATTTAATCAGTTATGCTGAACACTGTCGGAGCTATGCAAGCTCTTGCAACAGAGCATAAATTCAGGTAGGCAAGGAGATGCATTTTCAGGAGTGTTCTGGTGTTTATTTCTTTGGTTTATTATGGGTCATGACCTGCAGTTATGACCATATTATCACAATAAGAATCATTTCAGGGGCCCCAACTGGGGGTAGATAGTTGGGAATCTCCAGGAATTATGAATAGCATATTCTATTCTGCAGTCTTCTGTTATTTTACTATTAATTGGTGGTTACTGACTTCCTATTGTTAGAAGAAACTCATGCTACATGCTGGTCTTGTTCTCTTAAGAAGAAAGTGAGTGGACTCTTCATCATAAGATCACAGTTCCATTTTTCATGAGCTGCTGGCTACATAAATTATTTTGGGGTGTTTCCTGTGACAGGCACATTTAGTGAATTAATCACATACAAAGGAAAGAAGTAACCTGCAATATTTTTCATAGATATATAAGATAAAACAGAGAGAAGGTATGGAGATTTCTCCTGTACTCTGTGCCCCCACACATGTCCGGTCTTTGCTATTTGTGACATCCCTCACCAGAATAGTACATTTGCTACAATCAGTGAACCTACACTGACTTATCATTATTATCCAAAGTCCATAGTTTACCTTAGGGTTCATTGTTGATGGTGTGTATTCTATGGGTTTGGATAGATGTATCATTATATATATTATACATATATAATATATTATATAATATATTAATAATTAATATATAATACATATATTATAACACATACCATGATATTATTTAGAATAGGTTTACTGCCCTAAAAACTCTCTGTGCTCTACCTATGCATTCTCTCACCCCCAATCATCTGGCAATCACTAATCTTTTTCCTCTTTCCATAGTTTTGCCTTTTCCAGGATGTTACATAGTTGGGGTCATACATACTTTTCAGACACAAAACACAAAAAAACACTAATCAAAAATCAAAACATTCATACATTGGACTTTACTACCACCACCGAGAGCAACCCCTTTCTGATTTCTATCAGTCTGTGTTTCTTTCTGTTTTAAATATATATGTAAGTTAATTATATAGTATATATTGTCTAGTGTCTGGCTTTTTTTGTTTAAATGTCTATGAAATTTATCTGTATTATCATGTGGCATGCATCTGCCACAATATCTTTTGATATATTTTCATATTGATGGACATTTGAGTTATTTCCAGTTTGAGGCTATTGTGCCCATATTTATTTGTTAGTATTTTTGCTGTTGAATTGTAAGAATTATTAATATATTCAGTATACAACTGCTTTCTCAGACATATGTAAAGGGAATATTTTTCCCACTGTGTAGTTCTTACATATTGTTTTAATGTGGTTTCTTGAGAAAAGGAGTTTTTAAAGTGAAGTCCAATGTATAGATTTTTACAAATTTTTTATTAGTGTTTTTGTATTTGTTCAAAGAAATCTTTAGGTCAGAATACTTTATTTTCCTCATAGTCCATAAAACTTGTAGTGAGTCACAATATTTTATTTGCTATCAGTTATTTATTTCTTCTCTCTTTTTTGTAACATGATAAATCTCTCTAGAGGTCTATGAATTCTATTAGCTTTATCAAAAACACTACTATTACTTCCATTGATTTTTCTCCATTATTCATCTATTTCTTTGAGTAATGAAATACTTCACTTCTGTCTTTATTGCTTCCTTTCTCCTACTGACTTTGGTTTTAATTTGCTTTTCTCTAGTTTCTTATGGTGGGAGTTTAGATGGTAAATTTTTACCTCTTTTTTGGTTTCTGAGTATCTGAACTATAAGTATTTTAAAACTATATATGTTCCTCTAAGAAATATGTTCACTGTGTTCTCCACATTTTGTTGCATTTTATAATTCTTCAATTAATATGTTTTCCAATTTCTCACATGATTTATTCTTTTATCCATGAGTTATTTAGAAGACTGTGCTTTATTTTCCAAATATTTGGAATGTCTACATATCTTATTGTTATTGATATCTAATTTAATATAGTTGTGATCAGATAATATGCTCTGTATGATTTCAATTTTTTGATAATTATTGATACCTTTTATAGCTGAATATATACTTTACTTTGGAAAATATTTATGAGCACTTGAAAGAAGTATGCATTATGCAGTTAGTGGTGTGTAGTGATCTGCAAAGACAATTAGGTCTTTTAGTGTTAACTCTTCTTTATTCGTGCAGATTTTTAAAAATCCATTTGTCCTATCCATTACTGAAAGATATGTGCTATAATCTCTAACTATAAATGTAGAGTTTTCTACTTCTTTTAATTCAGTCAATTCTTGTATCTTTTGAATTTCTGTTAGTGCATACACATTTAGTCTTGCCGTTTGTTCTTGATAGGTTAATTCTTGTGTTATTATATGACACATCTTTCCATGTCTATGTCTTTAAGTCTGTTTTGTCTTACATTAATGTAGCTAAACCAGTTTTCTTCTACTTAATCTTTGTATTGCATAGGTTTTTCTGCCTTAATTTTTTAATGCTTCAATGTCTAAATTCAAAGTGTCCTTATTTTAAAACATGCTTTCTAATACTTCAAGCACACTTTAAACACACAGTTTGATACTCTTAGATTTTAATTGAAAAGTTTGTTCCATTTACATTCAGCGTAATAATTAATGTATTGGGTTCAAGTCTCCCAACTTGGTATTGATTGCATATTTATCTTATTTGTTTTGTTCATCTGTTCAGGTATTCTATTATTTTCTTCAGTAAATTAAATATTATGAATATATTACTTAATATTCTATATTGATATTTTAACTAAACTTCTTTGTGTTTTTTTCAGTAGTTGCTTCTGTCTTTAAGTTAAAACATTAAATATTATTATGCTACTGAACAGACATTTAGAAACTTAGTGTAGCATGACTTTATTTACTTTCTTGCCCTATTCCTTCTTACAGAATTGGAGTCCCATCTAGTGCTATTTTTTTCTTCAGACTAAGGTTTTTTTTGTTTTGTGTTGTTTTGTTTTAGTATTTCTTTAGTACAGTTATATAAAGATGCATTCTCTCAACTTTTTTCATTCTTAGGTTGTCTTTATGTTGCTTTAATTTTTGAAAGATATATTCAGTGGATATAAAATTTTAGATTGAAACTTTCTTTTCTCTAGCACTTTGAAGATTTATTTGTATTGTCTTCTTGCCTCCATTATTTTAAGAAAGTCATCATGCATAATACTTTGCCCTTGTGGACAGTGTGCCATTGTCCTCTGGGTGCTTTTAATGTCTATATTTTATCTTTGGCTTTTGGTGTTTTCATTATAATGTGCTTAGGTGTGCTTTTGTTTGTTGTTTTTTTTGGTGGGGCATGTGGGGTCACTATGTTACCCAGGCTGGAGTGCAGTGGCTTTTCACACGTGTGATCATAGCCACTGCAACCTCAAACTCCTGGCCTCAAGTGATTCTCCCATGTCAGCCTTTCCGGTAAGGTGTAGTTTTCTTTTTATTTGATCTGATTGAGGTTAAATAAGACTCTTGGATTTCAGGATTATCAGTGTTTTTAAGTTGGGAGCTCTCTCTTCGAATATTTCTGCCACACCCTCTTTTTAATTTAGATATTTTAATTAAAATATGTTAGATTATTTGAATTTGTACTACACATCTCAGATCTGTATTTGGTACAACAAAAAATAGATGACAATAGAGACTAAGATACATTATTTTTACCTTTAGAAAGTCAGACTGCTCAACTGGGAGCAAAAAAAAAAAAAACGATGATCTGTAGTTTGCTGGTTTTTTGAAGTTTAAATTTTATTTATTTCAACACTGGCTTCAAATGTTTTGAAAACGGGATCAGGACTTTCTGATCCAGGCTTTCGGTTCTAAGCACTGCTGTGATTTCAGAGATCTGCTTGTGCTTCACAGAGAAACTGCCAATTTTTGGAACTGTGGGGTATCTCTCCATGCATTGTAACTCAGCATCCAGGTTTTTTATTTGCTGAGATGTTCTCTTTGCTCTCCCATCTTGTTCCCTACGTTCCATGCCTCAGACTTCTCTTTAGCACTGTTGTGACTTCGTCTAAATTGAGCAGGTAGTGGCCCTGTAGCTTGTAAAAGCCTCGAATGCCTATGTCTTGCCTCACATCCCCTAACCCCTCAGTCTTTGTAGTTGAAAGCCTGAATTTTTTCAAGGAGTTTCACTCTTACCTGCTGTGGGCCTCCCAAAGTTGAGTGCTCAGAATGCCTTTAGTGAATATTCTTGAACTTTCCTCTCCTGTATCCCCTTGCTTCTGAGGGATGCTTGTGCTTGGTGGAACCTCCATGTACTCTGGAAGAGTGTCTCTTGGTTATCAGTCTTAGCCCTCATTTTTAAAAACAGTTTTACTGACATATGAGTGAAATGTATGTGACATACACTAAAACACCCATCTTTAAAGTATGTAATTTGATAAGCTTTGATATATGTATACAGTACTACAACCATCACCATCACTACCACCACCAAGACAATGAACATTCTGTTACTCCCAACAGTTTCCTTGTACCCCTTGGTATTTCCTACCTTGTGCCTTTTCTTGCTCCACTATCCCTATGTCCAAACAACTACTGATCTACTGTTTTTATGTATCACTATAGATTAGCTTATATTTTATAAAAATTTATGTACATGAAATTATACAATATGTACTCTTTTTATTTCATGGAATCTGGCCTCTCACTCAATAAAATTGTTTTAAGATGTATTCATGTTATTCCATATATAAATAGTATTTTCCTTTTAATTGTGATTAGTATTCATTTTATCCATTAAGCTGCTGCTAGACATTCTGTTTTTTTCCAGCTTTTGGTTACCACAATAAATCTGCCCTGAATGTTTTTTTCTAGACATACGGTCATTTTATTGGGTGTATATATAGGATTGGAATGTCTGAGTCATTTGGTGAGTGCATGTTTACCTTTTTAGGAAAGTTCTAAATTATTTTCCAAATTGGTTCTACCATTACATTTCTACCATTAGTGTATGAGAGTCCCTGTTCCTTCACATCCCCAACAACATGTTGTATAGTTGGTCTTTTTAATTTTAGTTAATCTAATGGTTAGTTAAGGTAGTTATATCTCATTGTGGTTTCAATTTGCATTTCTCAGAAGATTAATGATGTTGAACATATTTTCATGTGCTTATTTGCTACCTTTTTATTTTACTTGGTAATTCATCTTTTGTACATTTTATTATTTTGCTGTTCATTTCTTTTTTTTCTTTTTTTTTTTTTTTTTGGGACAGAGTCTTGCTCTGTCGCCCAGGCTGGAGTGCAGTGGCATGATCTTGGCTCACTGCAAGCTCTGCCTCCTGGGTTCACGCCATTCTCCTGCCTCAGCCTCCTGAGTAGCTGGGACTACAGGCACCTGCCACCATGCCCGGCTAATTTTTTGTATTTTTTGGTAGAGACAGGGTTTCACCGTGTTAGCCACGATGATCTCGATCTCCTGACCTCGTGATCCGCCTGCCTCGGCTGTGCTGTTCATTTCTTATTGCTAGGTTTTGAGAGTCTTATATATTCTGAAAAATAGTAATTTAGCAGATAAGTGATTTGAAAACATTTTCTTCAGATGTATGCCTTATTTATTTATTTTCTTAAGAGTGTATTTTAAGAGCAGAAGTTCTTAGTTTTGATGAATTTCAATGCTTCTGTTTTTTTCTTTGTGGAGTGTACTTTTCTTGTCATATACAAGACATCTTGACTTATCTTAAAGTCACAATGATTTTATTTTCTTTTAGAAATTTTATAGTTTGGGGCATTACATTTAGACTGATGATTGATTTTTAATTAACTTTTGTGTCTGGCATGAGATGTGCATTAAAATTTATATTTTAGGAAGGATATTTAATTCTTCCACTACCATATGTTGAAAAGACAACCCTTTCACCCTTCAGTTGCCTTCATACCTATATCAAAGATTATTTGACCATATATGCATGGATCTATCATGGGGATCTCTGTTCTGTTCCATTTATTTACTTCTCTACTTTTAGACCAAACCATACTGAGTTGATTACTGCAGCTTAATAAAATCTTGAAATTGAGTGATTTAAGTCTTCCAACTTTGTTTTTTTTGGTTTGGTTTTCTTGCAAGTCTGTTTTGGCTATTCAGCTATCTTGGCATTTCCATATGAATTTTAGAATTAGCTTCTTAATTCAGAGGAAAAAAACAAATAAAACAAACAAACAAAAAACCCTATGAGAATGTTGAATGGCATTTCATTGTAATCATTTTTTGGAGAACTACATCTAAGCAACATTGAGTATTATGATCTATGAATACATTATCGCACTCATTTTCTTTAAGTCTTCTTTAATTTTTCTTGGAAATATTCCCTAATTTTCAGTATACAAGTCTTGCAAATTGTATCAGATTTAACTTTATATATTATTTCTTTGTTTATATTATTTTTGTCACCCTATTGTAAATGGTAATATTTTCCACATTTTATTTCCAATTGTTGATTGTCAGTATATACACATATAGTTGATTTTCATATTTTTATCTTACGTCTTCCCACCTTGCAAAACTCACTGATTATTTTGCATAGCATTTTTTTTTTAGATTCTTAAGAGTTTTCTAAGCGTGATAATGTTGTATGACAATAAATTTGGTTTTTACTTCTTTGAATCTCATTGACTTTATTGCTTTTTCTTGGGTGATGGCTTCGGTTAGGAGATTCTTTGCCATGTTGAATATAAGTGGTGGGGGTGGACACTCTTACCTGGTACTTAACTATAGGGGAAGACTTCAGTCATTCCCACTGGAATGTTAGCTATTGTATTAGTCCATCTTTATGCTGCTGATAAAGACATACCTGAGATTGAGCAATTTATTAAAGAAAGAGGTTCTCTTCGATGTATGGATTTCCTTTTTTTTTTTTTTTTTTGGATACATATCCAGTAGTGGAATAGCTGGATCACATGTTAGTTCTATTCTTAGTTTATTGAGGAACTGTCATACTGTTTTCCCTAGTGGCTGTACTAACTAACATTCTCACCAATCATATACTAGGGTTTCCCTTTCTCCATATCTAAGCCAGCATCCATTATTCCTTGTCTTTTTGATAAAAGAAATTCTAACTGGTTTGAGATAATATTTGACTGTGGTTTTGATTTGAATTTCTCTGATAATAAGTGACATTGAGCATTTTTATCTGTTAGCCATTTGCATGTCTTCTTTTGAGAAATGTCTATTCATATATTTTGCCCATTGTTAAATCAAATTTTTTGTTTGTTTTGCTATTGAGTCATTTGCGCTCCTTATATATGGTGGTTATTAATCCCTTGTCAAATGGATAGTTTGTAACTATTTGCTCCCATTTTATGGGTTGTCTCTTCACTTTGTTGATTGTTTCTTTTCCTTTGCAGAAACTTTTTAGTTCAGTGTGATCCCATTTGTCTATTTTTGCATTGATTGCCTGTGCTCTTCAGGTCTTATGCAAAATAATTTTGCTCAGATCAGTGTCCTGAAGTAATTTTTGCAACATTTTCTTCTAGTAGTTTTATAGTTTTGAGTCATTTGTTTAGAACTTTAATCCACTTTGAGTTAATTTTTGCATATGGTTAGAGACAAGGGTCTAGTTTCATTTTTCTGCAGGTGATTATGCAGTTTTTCAAGCACCATTTATAAAGAGACTGTCCTAATTGTGTGTTCTTGGTAACTTTATCAAAAATGAGTTGGCTGTAAATGCTTGGATTTATGTCTGGATCCTCAATTATGTTCCATTGGTCTATGTGTCTATTTTTATGCCAGTACCATGCTGATTTGGTTACTATAGCGTTGTGATGTATGTTGAAGTCAGGTAGTGTGATACTTCTAGCTTTGTTTTGCTCAGAATTGTTCTGGCTATTTGGGGCCTTTAGCATTTCCTTATAAATTTTAAAGTTGTTTTTCTACTGTGAAGAATGTCGTGGTATTCTGCAAGGAACTGCATTGAATCTGTAAACTTCTTTAAATGTTATTGTCATATTCCATACAATATTAATTATTTTAATCCATGAGCTTGGAATATACTTCTGATTGTTTTTGTCCCCCTCAATTTCTCTTATCAGTGTTTTCTAGTTTTTCTGGCATAAATCTTTTACATCTTTGAATACATTGATTCATAGGAAGTTTATATTCTAGCTATTGTAAATGGGGTTGGTTTATTATTTTTAGACTTTTTGCTGTTGATATATGTAAGTGCGACTGATTTTTGTATGTTGACTTTGTATCCTGCAACCTTACTACATCCATTTATCAGTTTTAACTTTTTTTGGTGGAAACTTTAAGTTTTTCAAAATGTAAGATCATGTTATCTGTATACAATGTTGATCTGATCTTCCTTTCTAATTTAGATGGCCTTTATTTATTTTTCTTATGTAGTTTCTCTGTCCAGTACTTCCTGTATTTTGCTGAGTAAAAGTGTTGAAGGGTTGGGCATCTTTGTCTTGTAGAGGATCTTGGAAGAAACACTTTCAGTTTGTCCCCTATTCAGTATGCAGTTGGCTATGGATTTGTTATTTATGGCCTTTATTGTTATTATTATTATTATTTTGAGACAGGGTCTTGGTCTGCCACCGTGGCTGGAGTGCAATGGTGTGATCATGGCTCACTGCAGCCTTGACCTTCCAGGCTTAAGTGATCCTCCTGTCTCAGCCTCCCGAGTAGCTGGGACAACAGGTGTTTGCCACCACAAAGTTTTTGTAAAGATGAGGCCTCAGTATGTTGCCCAGGCTGGTGTCAAACTCATAAGCTCAAGCAATTCTCCTACTTCGGCCTCCCAAAGTGTTACAATTATAGGTGAGAGCCACTGTGCCTGTCCTGGCCCTTACTATTTTGAAGTATGTTTCTTATATATCCAGTTTGTTGAGAGTTTTTTCCACAAAAGAACATTGAATTTTATCAAACACATTTTCGGTGACTATTGAAATGATCGTAAGTTTTTTGTTCTTAATTATGTTAATGTGATACGTTACATTTATTAATTTGCATATGGTGATTATCCTTGCATTCCTGGGATGAAACCGCTTGATCACGGTGAGTAATCTTTTTAATTCAGTTGTTGAATTCAGTTGGCTAGATTTGCTGAGGATTTTTGTATCTATGTTTATCAATGATACTGGCCTTGCCCTTATCTGGTTTTGGTATAAGGGTAATGCTGACCTCAAGGAATTAGTTTAACAGTATTACTTCTCTTCAATTATTCTGAAGAGTAGACTTGGTATTATTAGTTCTTCTTTAAGCATTTAATACAATTTAGCACTGAAGAAATCAGGTTTGGGATTTTCTTTGGTGGAATACTTTTTACAGCTTCAATCTTGATACTCATCATTGCTTCACTGAGGTGTTCCATTTCTTCATGGCTTAATCTTGGTAGGTTGTATGTGTTCAAGAATTTATCTATGTCTTGTAGGTATTCAAATTTGTTGGTATATAGTTGTTCATAATAGTCTGCAATGACCCTTTGTATTTCTGTGGTCTCAGTTATGTCCCCTTTTTTGTGTATGAGTCTATTTAAGTCTTCTTCTTTCAGTTTCTTAGTCTATCTAAAGGCTTGTCAATTTTGTTTCTCTTTACAAAAACTTTTCATTTTATTGATTTTCTGTATTTTTTTTATTCTCATGTATTTCTGCTTTGATCTTCATTAATTTTGTATGTCTTACAGGCAATCTTTATTTTTTTCACTCTTTTTTTCTCCACTGACTGTGTAATCTTAAATAGCCTGTCTGCAAGCACACCAATTCTTTCATCTCTTCATCGATTTGAGAGCCTCCAATGAATTTTTCAGTTCAGCAAATGTATTTCTAAGTTGCAAGATTTGTTTTTTTTTTAAATTTCAATTGATTTGTTAAATTTCTCTGATAAAGCTTCTAGATTGCTTTTCTGTGTTACCTTGGAGATCTCTGAGTTTCATTAAAACTGCTATTTTGAATTCTTGGTTAGAGTCCTCATGTATTGCCATCTCATTAGGGTCAGTCACTGGTTTCTTGGTTTGTTCATTGTAAGAGGTCATAGTTCCATGTTTGTTGCCATTTCTTGTGGATGTACATCTATGACTTTGCATTAAAGAATTCATTATTTATTCCAATTGTCTATTTTTGACTTTTTTTTTATTGGATATGTTTTCTTAGAGGTTATTTGTAATTTAACTTTGAATTTCTCACATTTTTCCCCACTAGGCCACTGTCTTCTTTTGATATTATACAGCACCTTAAGCCAAGGTTTGCCTCCACTCTAGGAACCAATCAGAGTGGTATTAATATGGAATTGGGGAGGTCACAAATGGGATATCAGCCATGTGGAAAGACTCTCTAGGAGTTTGTGCCCAGGGGATCTGTGGCACATACCTCTTAACAGCATGTTGCTGCTGAATGGCCACACTGATTTGGCATCTCCTTTGGCCAAGGTACAGGGCAGAGTTTCCAGGGCTGGGGATAGTAGTCCCACCTCCCCTCTTTGTTTCTGACCATTGTCAGAGATATATTTGCCTTTAGGCACTTACGATGCTTCCTGATTGGAGGAAGGGGCATCATGGATATGTAAATCTGATTCTCTTACCATCTCCTCAGAGCTTTTAATTTCTGTGTAGCTCTGGAAACTGACTTCCTCATATTTGAGTTTTGGGATATTGCTGGTGATAATCCCAGCACTGTATATTTGTTTTCTGTTTTCTCATGCTGGGGAGAGGTGAAACCAGCTTGCATCTATGCTGCCATTTTGGAACCAAAAGTCTCCATTGATTGATCTTCAGGTTTTTAACCAACCTTTATTGCCGGAAAAACTCTGCTTTGTCATAAAGTAATATATTTAGATGCTTTTGAATTCCATTTGTTAGTATTTCACTGAGAAATTTTACATTTATTCAGGAGGTGTATGATCTGTTGTTTTATTTTTCTCAATGTCTTCGTCTAGTTTTGATATTGTGTTAATTGTGGTCACATAACATTAGTAGGGAGTATTTATTTTATTTCAGTATTCTGTACTCTATTGTGTAGAATTGGTGTTGCTTCTCCCTTAAATATTTGGTAGAATTTTCCAGGGAAGTTATTCTTCTAAAGTTTTCATAGTAGGAGAATTTTCACTTACAAATTCTATTTCTTTCTGGGTTATCTAGTTCTCTAGAGGTATTTAATATTTTTCTCATTTTAGTATTCTTTTACTCATTGCAAGAAATTCCATGGTGGTGTGTCTTGCATGATTTTCTTCATATTACTTATACTTGAGGTTAATTGAACTGCTTGGGTATATGGGTTTATAGTTTTCATCAAATTTGAAAAAAATGAGCTCATTATTACTTGAAAGATTATTTGTCTCTCTCTTTTTTGCTCTTCAGTTAGTCAAATATTATGTCACTTGAAAATTTTATCCCACAGTACATTAAAGAGTTGTTTATTTTAAAATTTTTTCTCTGTTTCATTTTTAGGTGGTTTCATTTGCTATGCCTTCTGACAGCAAGGGATTTTGATAGATGGTATTGCTATTCACCAAGATGAATAAAATAGAGAACTCAGTATGTAAAGTTCTCAACTGTTTCAATCTCTTCAAGAGTGAATGACTGACTATACATTTACTTTTGCTAGGCCCAATTCTATTAGTTCATTTAAATTTAATGAATCAGAAAAGAGGTTATCACATGAAGGGCCCATTCATTCAACAATTATTTATTGAATGCTATTGTGTTTGATGCATTACACAGGTGATTCATGATACACAAAAACGGGTAATGCATTGTCCTTGTTCTCTAGAAACATATATTTAAGAAGAGATTAAAACAAGATTGCTAAAAATGTTTCAAAATTGTCTAACACTTTGGTGTTAATTGTCAATTGTGAATTTAAGGAATTTCACTCCTATGATTAGGTTATATTACGTGGCAGAGCTGACATTGACATAGGGAGATTATCCAAGTGAGGCTGAGTTAAATCACATGAACCTTTTAAAAGCAGACCGTTTACTCCAGCTGGTAAAAGAAGATGAATCAGAGTGATTAGAAGAGTGAGATGGATCCACATGGGAGTTCTCTTAGGTGATATCAAGGGGGCTATGGTAACAAGGACCTGGGTACATCCTTGAAGATCTGAGAGTGTTCCTGATTAATAGCCAGCAACAAAGTAGAAACTTTAGCCCTAAAAATGCAAGGGAGTAAATTTTACCAATAACATAAATGAGCTTGAAAATGGATCCTAAGCTCCAGATGACACCTTGGTTACAGACTGAGCAGAGAAGCCAACAACACTGTTGTGGAATTCTGACCTGCAGAACTGTGATTTATAAGTGGATGTTGTTTTGAGCTACTAAATTTATGGCACTTTTTAATGTAGTAATGGAAAACTATGCAAGCAGTATATAATAAACGTCATATGAAACTAGGACTACAATTGCGTGGGGAAAAAAGTTGACTTATGTCTGGCACTAATTGGGGACGGCTTTAGAGTATATATGAAAGTTAGTAGATATTTAAAATTTGCAGTGGATTATAAAACATAAAAGGGGCTGGGCACGGTGACTCGTGCCTGTAATCCCAGCACTTTGGGAGGCCGAGGCGAGTGGATCACAGATCAGGAGATCGAGACCATCCTGGCTAACATGGTGAAACCCCGTCTTTACTAAAAATACAAAAAATTAGCTGGGTGTGGTGGCAGGTGCCTGTAGTCCTAGCTACTTGGGAGGCTGAGGCAGGAGAATGGTGTGAACCCGGGAGGCAGAGATTGCAGTGAGCCGAGATTGCGCCACTGCACTCCAGCCTGGGCAACAGAGTGAGACACCGTCACACACACACACACACACACAAAACATAAATAGTAAAATGTTGGCAATTGGGTTAGCATAGTAACAGAATCAGAAAAATTTAAAAAAAATTTTTGTTAGCTAGACCAAATTGTTCACAAAACTTACCAGTGAGTAAGACTTAGGATTAAGTTTCTCAAAGTATATTCTAGGGCGAGTTGTGCTAGAGTTGCTTAAAATATTTGCTAAAGTGTAGATTCTGGTGACTCTCACCAGACCAATTTAATAAGAATTTCTGATTCTGGATTTTTAAAAATATCTCTGTGTAATTCGTATGCTTACTAAAATTTATTTAAGATTAGCAACCTGAAGTATCAGGATGTGAAGTTTGGACATATTTTTCTTTTTAAGTGTATTCTTTTCTGTTTAAGATTTATTTTCTTTTTCCATTTCTTATTTTTTTTTATTAATATGTAATATTTTACATATGTATGGGAGTATAGGTGAGTGTTTGCTACATGAATAGAATGTGTGATGATCAATTCAGGGTATCTGCTGTATCCACAGCCTGAGTATTTTTCCCAGTTTTTTTTTTTTTTGAGACAGAATCTTACTGTGTCACCCAGATTAGAGTGCAATGGCATGATCACAGCTAACTTCAGCCTCAACTTCCTAGGCTCAGTTGATTCTCCCACCTCAGCCTCCCAGGTAGCTGGGACTAAAGACATGCATCATCTCGCCTGGCTAATTTTTTGTAAAGACAGGGTTTTGCCATGTTGCCCAGGCTGGTCTTGAACTCCTGAGCTCAAGTGATTCACACACCTTGGCTTCTCAAAGTGCTGGGATTACAGGCATGAGCCACCATGCCCAGCTGAGTATTTACCATTCCCATGTTTTGGTATCATTTTAAGTCCTTTCTTCTAGTTACTTTGAAATATAGAAAATATTTCTGCTAAGTATAGTCACCTCAGTTTTCTATCAAACATTAGAGCTTATTTCTTCTATCTACAACTTCTTTTCGTTAGTGTAAGAGTTGATGTGATCAAACAACATTTTAAAAGTTTATCCCAATGATTATATTTCAGACAGTTGGAAGAAGACAATGAACTAGTGAAAAATATAGGCTTCTGTAATAATAAAGTGAATGAAGTTTAGAATAGTGTAAACAAGATAATGTCCTAGTCCAGGTGTAATGGCTCATGCCTGTAATCCCAACACTTTGGGAGGCTGAGGTAGAAAGATCACCTGAAGCCAGGAGTTTGATACCAACCAGGGCTACAAAGTAAGACCCTGTCTCTACAAAAAATTTTTGTAGCATGCACATCTGGTCATGGTGGCTCAGGAGGCTGAGGAGGGAGGATCACTTGAGTCCAGGAGTTCAAGGCTGTAATGAGCTGTGATTGCACCACCGCACTCCAGCCTGAATAACAGAGTGAGACCCTGTCTGTTAAAAAAATAATAATAATAATAGATAATGAGATAGGAGTGTAAAGAAAGACAGGATGCCTCTTACCAAAGTTACAAAAAATATTAATAGGTCTTTGTCACAAGTATATGTTTGCCTATGAGCTGAGAAGAGAAAATGAAAAAGTGAAAATAAGATTTCTCAAGGTACAACTTTGATGCAGTTCAGGTCAAACTTAGGTAAGATTTTGATGTAGAATTTGGGAAATAACCATTGTGGCAAGACTGGAATGCAAATCGATTTTTTGCTGTTACAGAAACAGTAAATAAATTTACGGGATTTTATTTTGATTTAGTTAGCCTTTATATGAGGAGAATTGATCTTTGAGTTAATAATTCTGTTTCCATTCTGTGCTTGTATTTATTAACCCTCATAACCCTGAAACTATTATTCACCTAGTATTTTCTTGGTGTTACCTTCAGAGTTGGAATTCATATGATATATGTTGATTAACTGACAAAAACACTTATTGTGACTTAAATTATAGATGGCATCAGTGATCATTTTCACACTAATTATTTGAAAGAAATATCTCTTAGCTTAAGGTCAACACTTAAGCAGTATTGTCTTACATCGATAGAGTGCTAATGATAAAGTTTGTCTTCTATTTGCTTTTATTTAGTTAGGTAACTGGAAAAATAGATGGGGAAATTGTGAGTAAAATTAAAAGTATTCATCTGACATACTAATAGGTTAAGGTATAAATTAACTAGAATTTCAGTGTAATGCATTTCTACTGTTTCATGTAAATTTTTAAATGTTACTTCCTACAACTTTAAGGAGAAACTTTCTCTTACTGCATCACTGCCTCCTAATTAATATAGAAATATATTTTGTTATTTTAGACCCAACTGGTCAGCCACCACTGTGCTTTGATCTAAATCCTGCACCCCAGGAAGCTGATTGAAACAGAGAGTTTCTCTTGCTTCCAAGTGAGATGCATGTCCCAAATATTTACAGTGTCTGAGAAGCCACAAAAAAAAAAAAAAAAAAAAAAAAAAAAAAAAAAAAAAATTCAAAAGAAAGAGAGGAAGAAAAGAAAAAAACTTTCATCTGACTAGGCTAGCGAGAAAAAGCTTCAGAAGCAGGTAGGAGGTCAAAATGGCCTGGTGCTGAAGATTCAATCGGAGTATTTACAAGGCTAATCTTCAGAAGCTTAGGGAGTATGAAAAAAATCTCCTATGCACGTGCAGACTATTTCAGAGAAAACATTTGCAGTGTCACTGAATCAGTCTCCAAATCAAATTAATGTATCACTGAAGTATATACATGTGTGATGTTTATTCAATCAGCTTTAATATTAATGGCCTCTATAAAGAGCTGCATGATACAGAAATTGGTAACAGAGTAAATCCATTGATAAATGTTGGTAAATCATACCAGGCACAGTGGCTCACACCTGTAATCCCAGCACTTTGGGAGGCTTAGGCAGAAGGATAATTAGAGCCTAGGAGTTCAAGACCAGCCTGGGCAACTTGGTGAAACCCTGTCTCTACAAAAAAAATTATCAGAGCTTGGCGCGCACACCAGTAGTCCCAGCTACTCAGGAGGCTGTGGCAGAAGGATCACTTGAGCCCTGGAGGTTAAGGCTTCAGTGAGCCATGTTCGCACAACTGCACTCCAGCCTGGGTGACAGACTGACATTCTGCCTCTAAAAAAGAAGAAAACTTCACATTTACACACACACAAAAATCAGGGCTTATTATATTCAGCCCTGAAGATATTCTGTGAAACATTATTTTACAAGTTGATATGATTACCTGATTAATTTCATGTAATTTTTTTTACTTTTATTTTTCAATATTCTGGCAAAATCTGTCCTCTTTTTTATTTTAGTTTATTCATTTTTTTAAAGAGATGGGGTCCTGCTTTGTCACGCAGGTTGAAGTGAAGCAGCGAGATCATAGCTCAGTGCAGCCTTGGACTCCTGGGCTCAAGCAATCCTCCTGCCTCAGCCTCTCAAAGTGAGAGGATTTACAACAGGCATGAGCCCCCATGCCCAGTTCTCTCTTTTTAATCCTTTCCTTGTCCTTTTACCAAAACCACCTTAGTGTTTTGTCAGTTTTTCTCCCCACTATTGCCTACTATTATTCTTTACCTGGACTTCTTCAATACCTTCCAACACATCTTGCCTTGACTGCTTTCTCCTGACTATGAAGTATTCTCTTCAAAGGAAATATCAGAGCATGGCATTCTTTACTTCTGACTTTTCAATAGATTCCCATATCCGTTGAGATAAAAAATACAATACAGAATTATTTCATTTTCTTATGAGGAAACTCGTGAATCTCTTCTGAACACTGTTCTTGCATGTTATACCAAACCTTCATTGTCCATTCTCAGTCCAAGTCAGCATTGTTTGTTAGAATCCTTATGCTTCCCCCTGCCAGTGGTCTATCAATGTCCCATCTGGCCTGGAATCCTGCAGTTTTCATTCTGGCCTCATTCCTCTCTCATCCCCCCAAACACGCTCATACACACATACATCTAGTTCTATACTATTGCATATTTCATATACCAGGCCCAATGCTCCTATCACAATTAACCTTCACTGATTCTTCCAAACTAAGTCAGATCCCAATGTGCTGTGTTTATAGTATTCTGTCTTCTGAGCCTTATTACAGTTTTTACATTCTACATTTGTTAACTGATTAATTTTTGTCTGTTCTTCCAGTAAGAGTATATCCCATGTAGAAGGAGAAGATGCTTGCTTTTCCTAATACTTAATTAGCAGCTTGTAACACAAGGTCTAGCATAAGTAATAGTTCATAGATGAATAGATAAGTAATTAATTCTGGCAATGGATTACTTTTCAATTATGTAAGTTAGACTTGTCTTAATAAAACAAATGAATCAATGAAAAGTATATACATATAAATAAATATAGGTAATATAATGTTGCCCTACTTTTTAGATTTTATTGTGTCTTTACTGATCTATGAAGCAATGCATTATTTCTGCATTTCTATATTCCAAAATGGAATGAAATTGCTATACTTTTTTTTTTTACAAAGTTTCTTATTTGTATCATGATACACCAGGTTTATTCAACTTTCTATAAGAAATATGAAGGCATGAATTTTTCATTTTTTGATAGTCCTAATACACTTGGGAGTAAATGTTCTGCAAAAGGATGAAAAAGAAAAAATGTAATTTGGAAAGAGAAAAAAAGGAAGAACGTGATCAGAAATAATGGTCTCTCTCTGTTGCATTTCCTGGGAATATAGGTTGTAATGGCATTTCGGGAAACTTAGTCTAAAGCAACTGCCTCATTTTACAGATGAATTTACGGAATACAAATTTTAAGTGCCAAGTTTATCCAGTTAAATAGTACAGAAAGTAACTTTCAGGTTTAATGCTTTTTTCGCTCTACCAATTTAACAACCTGAAAATATTAGTAAAAGCACACAAATAGCAAAGACCTAATCCATGAATGAATTCCTCTGTGGTAACCAAAGTAATGAATTCTGGAAAAATTGTCAGTTTCATACCTCATCACTGGAAAGGCCTTGGTTTCATAATATAAGTAACAATATTATAACGAAGAGTTTATCAACCTGTAATTTCTTAGGTGCGTTTCAATAAGTCATTATACATTCTTGGGGCTTCATCTTTCTTTTCAAACATTTAGAGTTAATTAATGTACATAAACTAACATTCTGTTCACTACTGAATTGATTTCAAAAAACCTGAGGCTTTTTCTCCACACTATAATGGAAACAAAATGAGGATGGTTGTTTTTAGCCATTAACGTCTTTACCTGGTTACACTAGCAATGGCTACCCAAAGTTATGGCTATGATGGAGCATAGATTGAGCCTCAATTATTGAAAATCAATTTTTATGCTTGGAAAAACAATGATCAAAAGTAAACACCTTCGCATATGAGAAACCAGGTGATATGCTGTCATATTTTGAGTAAGAATAGTTGGCAATACAGAAAAGGTAGCTAAGGAACCTGTCAACATAGATTTAGCACCTCCTCTCAACTGCTTAGTAGCCTATAATTCAAAGAGTAAATAAACTGCTCTCTTATATATACACTTTTGTGAGCTCTTACGCTAAGGACTTTAGCTAGATTCTTTAAAACAGATGCCCGTAATTCTAGGACTTTGGGAGGCCGAGGCAGGCGGATCACCTGAGGTCAGGAGTTCGAGACCAGCCTGGCCAACATGGTGAAACCCCATCTCTACTAAAAGTACCAAAATTAGTCGGGTGTGGTGGTGGTCGCCTGTAATCCCAGCTACTCAGGAGGCTGAGGCAGAAGAATTGGTTGAACCCGGGAGGCAGAGGTTGCAGAGAGTAGAGGTCGTGCCACTGTACTCCAGCCTGGGCGACAAGAACAAGACTCTGTCTCAAAAAAAAAAAAAAAAAAAAAAAAAAGAATTGAAAATACACACTATAAGCATACAAAGACTTAATTCATACTTTTTGGGTTAATGTTTGTATAAATTGATTCTTTCAGAAAGAGAAAATTTCCTAAATGTTGATGGATTACTTTGCCGTTATTGATGTGTTTACAAGTAATAAATTTTATTGAATATTAACTATTAGGCATTGCAGAAAACATTAATTCTTACCATAAGGTTACATGGTAATAAAAACTCTTATTTTTCTACTGCATAATGAGGAGACTGTGTGATGGCAGAGGTCTCAGGTGGCCCCCAATTTATCCTAATAGTATAAAGACACTGAATAGTGCTTGGGACTGAGAATATGATGGATTTTACTCCTGTGATTAGGTTATATTATATAATACACTAGGCTTTAAGATAGAGAGATTATCTAAATCCTTCAACTATTGCTGTTATGAAAAAGTTTCTATTCTCATCACCATTTCTTTTGAAATATTTAGATTATTTAACCTCTCCTTATTGCAAACCTACTGTGTTAGGTAATGCCACATATACAGTAGGATAAATACAAAAGATTGCCAATCACAGAGCTATTATTATTAGTGTACTGTAACACTTAACACAACAAATAATTTAATGTGTTGAGCCTCTCCAAGAAGCCTGAATAATTTCACTAATATCTCAAATTTTCCTCTTTGAACTTTTGTTGAACTCCTTACTTTCCTAGAAATTTAACAGTTGTAGTAGAGATATTTTTAATGATTAAGTCATCCAGTGTGATTGCTACCTTATTCATTTTTCACTTTTTATTTATTTATTTACTTCAAATTTCAATAGGCTTTTGGGGAACAGGTGATGTTTGGTTACATGAATGGGTACAGGGTACACTGCTGCGGTGATGGGTGCACCAAAATCTCAGAAATCACTACTAAATCACGACTAAAGTACTTGTTCATGTGTAGTCTTTTATCCTTCACCACACCCCCAAGTCCCCAAAATCGAAAGTATTATTCTTATGCCTTTGCGTCCTCATAGCTTAGCTCCCACATATGAGTAAGAACATACAATGTTTGGTTTTCCATTCTTGAACTACTTCACTGAGAATAATATTCTACAATTCCATCCAGGTTGCTGCGAATGCCATTATTTTGTTCCTTTGTATGGTGTATTCCATGGTGTATGTATGTATGTATGTATGTATGTATATACCTACGTGTATATATACCAAATTTCCTTTGTCCATTTGCTGATTGACGAGCATTTGAGCTGGTTCCATATTTTTGTAGTTGCAAATTGTGCTGCTATAAACATGCATGTGCAAGTATATTTTTTTGTAGAATGACTTCTTTTCCTCTGGGTAGATACCTAGTAGTGGGATTGCTGCATAAAACAGCAGATCTACATTTAGTTCTTTAAGGAATCTTTGCGCTGTTTTCCATATGGCTGTACTAGTTTACATTTCCACCAACAGTGTAAAAGTGTTACCTTTTCACTGCATCCATGCCAACATCTATTATTTTCTGATTTTTTTTATTATGCCCATTCTTGCAGGAGTGAGATGGTATCACATTGTGGTTTTGATTTGCATTTCCATGATAATTAGTGAGGTTGAGCATTTTGCCATATGCTTATTGGCCATTTGTATATCTTCTTTTGAGAATTGTCTATTCATGTCCTTAGCCCAATTTTGGATGGGATTGTTTATTTTTTTCTTGCTGATTTGTTTGAGTTCTTTGTAGATTCTGTATAGTAGTCCTTTGTCAGATGAATAAACTGTGAAGATTTTCTTCCGCTCTATGGGTTGCCTGCTAATTCTGCTGATTATTTATTTTGCCATGCAGAAGATTTTTAGTTTAATTAAGTCCATCTATTTATCTTTGTTTTTGTTGTGTTTGCTTTTGGGCTCTTAGTCACGAATTCTTTGCCTAAGCCAGTGTCTAGAATGGTTTTCCAATATTATCTTCTAGAATCCTTATAGTTTCAAGTCTTATATTTAAGTCTTTGATCCATCTTGAGTTGGTTTTTTATGGGGTGAAACAGGAGGATCCAGTTTCATTCTTCTACATGTGGCTAGCCAATTATCCCAGCACTGTTTGTTGAATAGTGTCCTTTCCCCACTTTATGTTTTTGTTTGCTTTGTCAAAGAGCAGTTGGCTTTAAGTATTTGGGTTTATTTCTGGGTCCTCTATTCTGTTTCACTGGTCTATGTGCCTATTTTTATATGAGTACCATGCTGTTTTGGTAACTATGGCTTAGGGCATCGTTTGAAGTTGAGTAATGTGATACTTCCAGATTTATTCTTTTTGCTTAGTCTTGCTTTGGCTATGTAGGCCCTTTTTTGGTTCCATATGAATTTTAGGATTGTTTTTTCTAGTTCTGTGAAGAATGATGATAGTATTTTGGTAGGAATTATATTGAATTTTTAGGTTGCTTTTGCAGTATCATCATTTTTGCAACATTGATTCTACCCATTCATGAGCAAGGGATGTGTTTCCATTTGTTTGTGTCATCTATGATTTATTTCAGCAGTGTTTTGTAGTTTTCCTTGCAGAGGTCTTTCATGTCCTTGGTTAGGTATATTCCTAAGTATTTTATTTTATTTTATTTGCAGCTATTGTGAAAGGGGTTGTGTTTTTCCGATTCTCAGCTTGGTCACTGTTGGTGTATAGCAGAGCTACTGATTTTGGTACCTTATTTTTGTATCCAGAAACTTTTCTGAATCCATTTACCAACTTTAGGAGCTTTTTAGATGAGTCTTTAGGGTTTTCTAGGTATACCGTCATATCATCAACAAATAGCAACAGGTTGATTTCCTTGTTACAGATTTGGATGCCCTTTATTTCTTTGTCTTGTCTGATTGCTTTGGCTAGGAATTCCAGTACTATCTTAAATAGAAGTAGTGAAAGTGGGCATTCTTGTCTTGTTCCAGTTCTCAGGGGGAATGCTTTCCACTTTTCCCCATTCAGTATTATGGGTTTGTCATAGATGGCTTTTTTTACCTTAAGGTATGTTGCTTTTATGCTGATTTTGCTGAAGGTTTTAATCTCAAAAGGATGCTGGATTTTGTCAAATGCTTTTTCTGCATCTATTGAGATGGTCATGTGATTTTTGTTTTTAATTGTTTATGGAGTATATGACATTTATTGACTTACATACGTTAAATGATCCCTGAATCCCTGGAATGAAACCCACTTAATCATGGTGGATTTTTTTTTTTTTTTTGGTATGCTGTTGGTTTTGGTCAGCTAGTATTTTCTTGAGGATTTTTACATCTATGTTCATCATGGATATTGGTCTATAGTTTTCTTTTTTTGTTATGTTCTTTTCTGGTTTTGGTATTAGAGTGATATTTGGTTCACAGAATGATTTAGGAAGGATTCCCCCTTCTTATATCTTTTGGAATAGTGTCAATATGATTGGTACCAATACTTCTTGGAATATCTGATAGAATTCAGCTGTGAATCCATCTGATCCTGGACTTTTTTTTTTGGCAGTTTTTTTTAAATTACCATTTCAATCTTGCTGCTTGTTATTGTCTGTTCAGAAATTCTGTACCGTCCTGATTTAATCTAGGAGAGTTGTATATTTCCATGAATTTATTCATCTCCTCTAGGTTTTTCAGTTTATGCATGTAAAGGTGTTTATAGTAGCCTTGAATAATCTTGTGTATTTCTGTAGTATCAGTTGTAATATCTCCTATTTCATTTCTAATTAATCTTATTTGGATCTTATTTCATTTCCAGTTGATCTTATTTAGCTCTTCTCCTTTTCTTGGTTAATCTCACTACTGGTCTATCAATTCTATTTATCTTTTCAAAGAACCAGCTTTTCGTTTCATTTATCTTTTATATTGTTTTTTGTTGTTGTTGTTTCAGTTTCATTTAGTTTTGCTCTGGTCTTCACTATTTCTTTACTTCTGCTGGGTTTGGGTTTGGTTTGTTCTTATTTCTCTAGCTCTAGAGGTGTGACCTTAGATTGTCCATCTGTGTTCTTTTAGACTTTTTGATGTAGGCATTTAATGCTATTGTAAAAAGAAATTAAATTTTGGGACCCCAAAGTCGTTTGGACAAAGAGAAAAGTCAAGCTGGGAACCGGTTCACACAAATCTACCTCCCCTTTAGGTTTCTAAATAAGATGACTACAACATGAAAAGCAACATGCCTCCCCCATATTTTGCCCACAAGGAAATGCCTGGTGAGCTTTAAAACTTCACCTTAACGATGCAAATTGATAGCTTATCTTTACAGGTGCAGTCACCCTGGTCCGCCAGACACAAATATATATCCGATTGTTCCCCTACCCCATTTTGTCTGGGTTATCTTATGTAAAATGCAGATTCTCCACATTTTTCCTCTGCTCCTTTTGTTTGTGTGAAAACTGTGTGCTTCTCAATATACCATCCTTTCTCCTTTAAATTTGGAGCCCTCAAAATCATCTTTGGAGAAAGGCGTAGACTTTTCTCCCAGGGGCGTCCTTAACTTTGGCAAATAAATTTCCTAAAATGACTGAGGCTTTTCTTGTCATTTTCCTCGATTGACGCTATTAACTTTTCTCTTAGCAACACTTTTCCCGTATCCCAGATGTTTTGATCAGTTGTGTCACTATTACCATTCAGTTCAAAGAATTTTTTTTTTTTTTTTTTTTGAGACAGAGTATTGCTCTGTCACCCAGGCTGGAGTGCAGTGGCACAATTTCAGCTCACCACAACCTCTGCCTCCCGGGTTCAAGTAATTCTTGTGCCTCAGCCTCCCAAGCAGATGGAACTACAGGCATTCACCACCACGGCTGGCTAATTTTTGTATTTTTAGCAGAGATGAGGTTTCACTATGCTGGCCGGGCTGGACTTGAATTCCTGAGCTCAGGTTATCTGCCCAGCTCAGCCTACAAAATTGCTGGGATTTCAGGCATGAGCCACTGCACCCGTCCCAGTTCAAATAATTTTTTAATTATCATCTTGATTTCATTGCTGACCCAACAATCATTCAGGAGCAGGTTACTTAACTTCATGTATTTACATGATTTTGAGTGTTCCTTTTGGAGTTGATTACCAATTTTATTCCACTGTGGTCTGAGAGAGTACTTGATATAATTTCTATTTTCTTAAACATACTGAGACCAGTTTTGTGGTTTATTATATGGTCTATCTTGGAGAATGTTCCATGTGCTGATGAATAGAATGTATATTCTATAGTTGTTGGGTAGAATGTTCTGTAAATATCAGTTAAGTCCATTTGTTGTACTGTATAGATTAAGTCCGTTGTTTTTTTGTTAACTTTCTGTCATGATGACCTGCCTAGTGCTGTCAGTGGAGTGGTATTAAAGTCCTCCACTATTATTGTGTTGCCATCTATGTTGTTTCTCAGATCTAGTAGTAATTGTTTTATAAATTTGGGAACTCCAGTGTTAGATGCCTATAGATTTAGAGTTGTGATATTTTTCTGTTGGACAAGTCTTTTTATCATTATGTGATGCCCCTCTTTGTCTTTTTTAAACAGATGTAGCTTTAAAGTTTGTTTTGTCTGACAAGAATAGCTACTCCTGCTCGCTTTTGGTGTCCATTTGCATGGAATATCTTTTTCTACCCCTTTACCTTAAGTTTATGTGAATCCTTATGTGTTAAGTTAGTCTCCTGAAGACAGCAAAAATTTGCTTGGTGAATTCTTATCCATCTTGCCATTCTGTATCTTTTAAGTAGAGCATATAGGCCGTTTACATGCAACGTTCATATTAAGATGTGAGGTACTATTCTATTCATCATGCTATTTGTTGCCTGAATACCTTTTTTTTTTTTTTTTTAATTGTGCTATGTCTCATAGGTCCTGTAAGATTTATGGTTTAAGGATGTTCTATTTTGGTGTATTTTGAGGATTTGTTTCAAGATTTAGAGCTCCTTTTAGCAGTTCTTGTAGTGCTGGCTTGGTAGTCGTGAATTCTCTCAGCATTTGTTTGTCTGGAAAAAACCATATCTTTCCCTCATTTATGAAGCTTAGAGTCACTGGTTACAAAATTCTTGGCTGATAATTGTTTTGTTTAAGGAGACTAAGTGTAAGACTCCAATCCCTTCTAGCTTATAGGGTTTCTGCTAAGAAATCTGCTGTTAATCTGATAGGTTTTCCTTTATAGGTTACCCGATGCTTTTGCCTCGTAGCTCTTAAGATTCTTTCCTTCATCTTGACTTCAGATAATCTGATGAGTATGTGCCTAGGTGATGATCTTTTTGTGATGAATTTCCCAGGTATATTTTGAGCTTCTTATATTTGGATGTCTAGATATTTAGCAAGGCTGGGGAAGTTTTCCTCAATTATTCCCTCAAATATGTTTCCAAAGTTTTAGATTTCTCTTCTTCCTCTGGAACACCAATTATTCTTAGGTTTGGACATTTAACATAGTCCCAAACTTCTTGAAGGCTTTGCTCATTTTTCAAAATTCTTTTTTCTTTGTCTTTGATAGATTAGGTTAATTTGAAAGCCTTGTCTTCAAGCCCTGAACTTCTTTCTTCTGCTTGTTCAATTCTGTTGCTGAGACTTGCTAGTGCATTCTGCATTTCTCTAAGTGTGTCCTTGATTTCCAGAAGTTGTGATTGTTTTTTATTTATGCTCCCTATTTCACTGAAGAATTTTTCTTTCATATCCTTTATCATGTTTTGGATTTCTTTAAGTTGGACTTTACCTTTTTCTGGTTCCTCCTCGACTAGGTTAATAATTGACCTTCTGAATTCTTTTTCTGGCAATTGAGAGATTTCATCTTGATTTGGATCCATTGCTGGTGAGCTGGTATGATCTTTTGGGATGTTAAAGAACCTTGTTTTGTCATATTACCAGAATTGTCTTTTTGGTTCCTTCTTATTTGCTTAGACTATATCAGAGGGATGATCTGGGTTCAAGAGCAGCCGTTCAGATTCTTTCGTCCCATGGGGTGCTCCCTTGATGTGGTGCTCTCCCCCTTCCTCTAGGAATGTGGCTTCCTGAGAGCAAAACTTTAGTAATTGTTTTTGCTCTTCTGGGTCTCGCCACCCAGAAGAAGCTCCAGGCTGGTACTGGGGAGTGTCTGCAAAGAGTCCTGTGACGTGATCCGTCTTCAGGTCTTACAGCCATGGATACCTGCACCTGCTCTAGTGGAGATAGCAGAAGTGAAGTGGACTCTTTAAAGGTCCTTGGTTGTGTTTTTGTGTAGTGCACTGGTTTTGTGTTCGTTGGCCTCCAGCCAGGAGCTGGCACTTTCAAGAGTGTATCAACTGCAGTCCTATAGGGAGGATTCCGACATGCACTAGGATTCTCAGGCGGTGGGCAGGGCCATAGAGTTCCCAAGAGATTATGACCTTTGTCTTCAGCTACCAGGGCAGGTAGCAAAAGACCACCAGGTAGGGGAAGGGATAGGCGTGTCTGAGCTCTGCTTCTCATTGGGCGGGGCTTGCTGCTGCTGCTGTGGGGGATGGGGTGTGGTTCCTAGTCCAATGGAGCTATGTTCCCAGGGGATTATGGCTGCCTCTGCTGAGTCATACAGGTCACCAGGGAAGTGGGGGAAAGCCAGCAGTCATTGGCCTCGCTAGGCTCCTGTGCAGCCAACATTCCTAAAGGCCGGTCTCACTCCCACTGTGACCTGCCAACAGCATCAAGTCTATTTCCAGGCAGCCTGTGACCAGGGCTGAGAACTTGCTCTGGACCATGAGCCTCCCTGTTGAGAAGGCAAGCCAACTCAGTTTTTTGGCAACTCGGGGAGCCTGCAGTGGTGATCCATTTCATTCAAAGGGTCTGTAGATTCTCTCAGCTCTCCTGGTATGTTCCTGTGGTAGTTCTTGTAGCCAAAGTTTACAATGTAAGACTCCACCCACTGCTCTGTCCGTCCAAGTGGGAGCTGCAAGCTAGTCCTGCCTCCTATTCTCCATCTTTATCTGGAGTCCTACTTTATGCACTTTTGATCAGATACAAATGTTACTCATGAGATAACTAGATTGATGGTATTCCCTTAGATTATGGTGAAATTACTTAAGAATTGTTGGTTAATACTGAATATTGCCAAATGGCTGTGGGAAATCTAAAGAGGACAAAATAAAATATATGCATATCTATGAATGTTCTCTGTCAAAAGATAAAATGAACAAACACAATAAAATAAATAAGAATAATTAACAACTTTGAAATTTTTACTTTGCAGAAGGGAGAAATAGCCTGGCTATCATGTGAGGAGATTCATGAATATAATGACAATATTAAAATGAATAATTCTGAACATTTTATATCTTCCTTGAATAAGAACACAAAGAAGAGCTATCTATGTAATTAAAATATAATTAAACCCTTGCCAACTATTATAAAAAATAGGTTAAAGAATACTTGGAATATTTAAGCATATGCAAATTTAAAAAGCAGGATACTCATAGGAAGAAAATCAATAAATTGAGGTTGTCATTTGTAATTGTTTTTGAAAAATTGTGCAGGATTGAATAAATAGTATAAACTTTATTTATTTATTTATTTATTTATTTATTTATTTATTTATTTTAGCCATTTTAGGTGGTAGGAAGTGATAGCCCATTGTGATTTTGACTTTTTATTTTTAAATTTTTTTGAGACAGAGTCTTGCTCTGTCACCCAGGCTGGAGTGCAGTGGTATGATCTTGGCTTACTGCAACCTCCACCTCCAAGGTGGTTCTCCTGCTTCAGCCTCCTGAGTAGCTGGGATTACAAGTATGTGCCACCATGCCCTGCTAATTTTTGTATTTTTAGTAGAGATGGGGTTTTGCCCTGTTGGCCAGGCTGGTCTTGAAATCCAGACCTCAAGTAATCCACTTGCCTCAGCCTCCCAAAGTGCTGGGATTACAGGCCTGAGCCACCACGTCTGGTCAGAAATAGTATAAACTTTAAATAAAAGGTATCACTGATCCCATAAAAGGTACAAATTGCAATAAAATTATCCTGTTTTTCTGGTAGCAAATGGTCATTAAACACAATTTATGAAACTTATGAAAGAAAATATTTACAAATACAGTAAAAACTTTTAAAATATTGCATAGGATTATTTAAATTATACAGTCATGTGTCACTGATGGGGATGCATTCTGAGAAATGCACATTTCTGAGAAATGCATCATTAACCACTTTTGGCTTTTTTAAACTTTAAAACATCAATTAAAAATGTATGAGGCAATTTTGTTTTGTAAATATCATAGAAAGTACTTACACAACTCTAGATGATATAACCTACTACACTCCTAGGCTATATGATATAGCCTATTGCTCCTAGGTTACAAATCTATACAGCATGTTACTGTACTGAATGCCGTAGGCAATTGTAACACAATGGTAAGTATTTATGTATCTGAACATATGTAAACATGGAAAAGGTACAGTGAAAATATGGGATGATAACTTACTGGCACCACCACTGAATACGCAGTGTGTTGACTAAAATGTCATTATACATGTATACATGACAGTATATCCATTTTATGAGTTACTCATGTCACATTTGATTTTTAACTTTAGTCATATCCAATTAAGAAGACAAAATTTGGTATATGATTCAGCTGATAAATTGATTGAATACAATTATAATGATATCAATATGATGTCTATAAATTAATGTCTATTTGGATCACCTGTATAATTTTCTCATTCATTAAGTCTTAACTGAATGATTTAAGATGTCTAAATTTCTTATGTTTATTTAATAATTATTTTTATCACCAAAATATTACTAATGGAAAATAAAAACAAATATCTTGTTCAATTTTACCTATATGGCACTTTTACCTGAGACAATGACTAATAGTATGTTAAATTTGACCAGTGTCTGTTTAAGCAGAGTAAATTTCACTTATCCAAAGATCTTAACAAATACTGACCATGAGAATAAAATCTTTTAATTTCTTTTTCTTTTCATTTTTTTTTTTGAGATGGAGTCTTTAAGATATGAATTCCTTTAGACAAAGCCCTGGAATTTGACCTTGTATATATCCCAAGTCTTAGTTAGTCAGTCATGGCAATTATCCAATAATCCAGTAATAAGGTGAAAAATATGCTAAATAGTATAACATTATTTTAGTGCAAATGATTTTAGTATAGGAAAATGAATAAAGACTCTCAAGGAGAGAGATTTCAGATATAAACAAATGTATATACTAAAATGTATATATTAAAAACCAGAAATAACTTATTAAAATAGTGTGAATGAATGCATTAGCTGAGAAATTCACTGTCCTGACAGCAATGCTGTCACAAATGATAAAGACAAATCCCTCTTAAAGACAATGGAAGAAGCCTGGTTTGTGATTTAAAACCCATGGATGTCAGAAGACAAACGGGACTGTCTAAAATACTCATGAATATAATTTTCTTTATGAACTTGCTTCTGCTGGAAAATGTGGGTGGGGCAGTTGTCACAGATGCCAGATGTCAGCCTTTTGCTGTTGGCCCCATTTGCACTGACACCTACTATTACATGGTACAGGATCAGCTATCATTTGTAATGCATAATACTTCTTGTCTGCATAGCCTGTCTTGAAGTCACAGGAAGCTCTGTGTTGTTCCCCCTAAGTCAAGTTTTATTCCTTCCATAAAATGTATGTATTCACTCTTAACAGAAGTTCCCTCCAAAGAATACATTAAAATGGCTGTGGCCAGTCGGTGAATAATTAGTTTCCGAGTATTACACTTGTTTGGTTGACTCCCTTTGTCTTTCTCGTTATGTTTTGACTTTTGTTAGAAAAGCCAATGAGATCCACAGAAGTTGCACCACCCGTCATCTTTAGGCTAAGGCTTACTGACAGAAGAGCTGAATATTAAAACATTGAGAAAAAATGTTAGTGGGAAGAAAATTGGAAGATTTTGTGGTGATGATAAATGATATACAGTGCCTTCCTATACCCAAATGATTTAGTCTATGAGCCAGAGTTCCATTTCAGCATATCTATTGGAAAGATGATAGTGTAAATACGGGGTCAGTCTCAATTGTGTGAAGAATTGGAAAGAAAATAACAGATGGATAGTTATTTTAAGTGAAGTAGAACTAAAAGTAATACAAAATCCTTCTAAGGGCTAGAAATAAACCTTTAAATGCTTCTCTTATTTTTATGTTAGCAAGTAGCCCCAATTTACTTTCTATTTGGTGCTTTTATAATATTTAAACAGTACAATAATTATTCTCCTCAAACTTTTGAAAACAATTGAGCAATTATTTAATTTACCACAGCTTTGTAAACATTTTTAAAAAGATACAAACAAATTACTGAATGAGTAAAGAGCTCACAATAATACGTTTCAGGAAAGTTAAAAACATGATATCTTGGAGGGAAAAATTCAAGGACAAAAATCATTGATGTTCTTATATTATTTCACATATGCATGTTGCAGAAGTCATGGAGACTCTTTTAATAATATTCTCGGATTATTTGTTTGCCTCCAGCCATCTTCAATTGTCAACCTTTTCCTCAAACAGTAGTGCATTGAAAACTTTTATTTTTAAAGAAAATTTGGAAGTGTTAACTGATTAAACTAATTTTCTGCTTGAGGATAATCCATGAAGCTAAAATAATACTGCTTTGATTGATTGAAAAGAAAAATAAGGCAATCGAATATTTTGTCTTTTTTCTAGATCAAACATCAAACTGCCAAAGACAGAAAATTATTTATTGATGAATATTATTTGACAAACTATTAAAAGGTACCTTTGATAGTATTTATTTATTTAAGCTACTTTTGCATGTTCAAACAAAGGTGTGCTTATGAATCTTAATGTTCCAAATTCACTTATGTTTAAAAAAAGCTTATGATTAAAAGGTAATAGGGCATAGTCATCAGAATCCTGGGCTTGGGGTTGGACCTGAGATCTAATTTTGTCACACCACTCACTAACATGAGTTTCAGAGTAACTCATGTAATCTTTTCAAACCTATTTTTCTTATCTATAAAATGGCAGTGTTGTGAGATTTGCATTGGATATCAAAGTTAAAGCACATAGCTTTACAAATATTTGCAAATGTTATTAAACATATACAGAAAATTCTAATATGTCTAAATAGTAAGCATTAGATTAGATATTAGAATAATGTTTACTATTTTTATTCAATAATTATATGTTTCATGATGAAAGAAACACATCATCTGTCTGGACAAAAAATACTTTGATGGGCAGAAAGGACATTTGAAATAGTTCTTTAAAAGTGTCTGAGCCTGGGCTGCTACAGAAAATACTATGGACTGGGTGACTTAAATAATAAACATTTATTTTTCACAGTCCAGAGTTTGGGAAGTCTGAAATCAGGGTGCCAGCATGATTAGGTTCTTGGCAAAAACTATTTCTGGTTTACCAATCAAACTGGGTCATTTTTGACTGTGAAAGAGTGAGCTATTAAAATTTATATCAGAATTGTTTAGGACAAACAATATGGTCTCATCAGTTAGTATGCAATGTTTTGATACAAACTGCTAACTATATGGTTGTCTAAAATAGATATTTTTATCTTGGATAACTCTTCCAAGATAAAGACATGTTTTTTCCAGAGTTTATAGGACATTTGTCCTAGGTGTCTGACAGATATGTATAGATTTGTAAAACCAAACCTAAAACTCTTCATTTATTTCACTTCTACTCCCACACTAGGATAAACTAGCTCTTCTTCTTTTATTTCTGATTTTGGGAATGACCACACTATTTATGCAGTTTTAAGCAGACAAGGAGAGTCTCCAGGGACTATACGAATTAATCAACTTGAGCAATCAGCCTGTTTTACAGCTTCCTGCCTTGTAGACTACTTTTCCCAAAACTCTGTGTGGGATGTGGTCACCTAGTTGGTTGGAACCAGCTCCTGACAGACCCCAGCAACTGACAGATGAACCTGAGTGAACTTTCCTCATTATCATGCTAAAGTCTCCATCCCGAGAGGAACTATAGCTTCATTACCAGAACATGCGACCTTTGTGCTGGCATAAAGACTCACTGCATCTAAAGCAACTGGGACCTGTCCCGTACATGTGATGATGCACACTTTCCTCTCTCCATAGCTCCATAAAATCTCTCAGGGAGACACTGCTTTGAGGAATGCTTCCTTACTTGTGCCAAGTAATAAAACTCCTATTGATTAAAATCTGCATTCTTGTGGATTCGTTTGTTACTGGACAAGTGAGTGAATTCATTTTTTTTCAGGTTACTCAGTCATCAAAATAAACTTTGTGGATATGATTGTACGTTACTTATTCTTTTATTCTCATACCTCCATTTATATTCATGTTCTGTTAATTCTACATTCCTAAAGAATTAAACTTTCTCTTCCAAAAGATCTATTATGGCCTTTATACAATGTCTTTATAATTTTCTATGAGAACTATTGAAGTAGCTGCCTAATTAATATCTCTGTCTTGGGTTTGTAACCTTTTTGTTCATTTTCCAGTCTTCTATCAAAGTAATCTTTCTCAAATATAAATCTGGTCATATTTGTTCCATGCTTACATCTCTTTGATTACTTTCCATTATCTACTAAAAAGTGTTCAAATGTCTGGCTCGAGAAACATGATCTTCTTGATGATTTTGCTGGCCTTTTCATCTTCATTTTCTACTTGTGCCCCCTTGAATCCAACAAACCAGTTATAATAAAGCATGCTTTTCTTCATCATTTGCTACCTTTTCATGGAATATCTTATCCTTAGCCCTCAATTTCCCTTGTGTCTTCTCTTTGTAGATCAAGTTCAAGCAATATGTTCTTTGTGAAGTTTTTCCTGACTAGTCCTAATGCAACCACCTCTCAAAGTATGTTAATAGCACAACTTCCCTTTACATAACTCCACGCTATACAGACCTCTGTTATATTACCTACAGTATATTTTCATGTTTTTTAAATCTTACTAGCCTGTAAGACCTCTAAGACTATTACTCATTTTTGTAGTATCAAAAGTGCAAGTTATATCTGGTATATAATGAGTGACTAAAACATTTGTTGAACGATTTTACATGTGTGTCTAAAATGCAACGTTGGTTCCTGGACATTTCAAATACTTGATTGAACATTTTCTAGTTTATAGGCATAATTTAGTAAGTATAAGACTATATAATTCAATGTATTAGTAAACTAGTCATCATTGTGAGCAATCATGTATTTGTTCATCAAATACTTATTAAGCATCTACTATTGTATTTTGCAGGTACCACATTATATTTGCATAATTTATATTTAAAAATTGCATAGTCTTCACTCTTAGAAAGTATTGGATATGACTAACTTAATGATTCTATTTTCATGCCATATGTGATAAAATGAAGCATAGGGTGTTGTATGTGTATATAAGTAGAACATCCAAATTAAACTGGGTGAATCTTGAGTTAAATGTTGAAGGAGTTAGATAGATGAAGAAGGGGAGATAAAACTACAATACCTTACGAATGTGTTCGGGGAAAGTATGTTCCATACCTTTTAAGTCTATATGGCAAATATACCGATATGCATTTTAAGTGAAAACAAGTGGCAATTCCATTTTACAACATTTTTAATTCATGATCTCATGTGTAGTAGAGTTTCATGTAAGCCAATGAAGCCCAATGTACAATCCATGTAAAAATGATGTCCATTCTGCTTAAGGAACTACTAGCCAGAAATAAATCACTTTTCAGTATAGTCTTCTTTGGGTAGTTAACAGGTGAAAGTATGGATTCTCCTTGGAATTGATGAACTGATTAGTATTTTCAGGAAGAAGAAGCAATAAAAGTAGTACATAAAAGATAAATATGCCTGTCAGAAAAACAAAAAGAAACCATGTCAAGGTGTTATCTTTAGCCTCTCCCTAATCAGAAAATGACAGGACATGCCTAAAAAAGTCTGTCTCCCTTTATTGGGTATTGTATTTTCCACATATTGAGAGTAATCTGAGCTACTCAGAGATGAAACAGGGTTTTATGTCTGGGATAGGATGCTTCTTATAAAAACTGGTCCAAAATCTAATCTGTTACCGTATTCCCAGAATTTTATAGCTGGTTGAGATTTTAACAGTCCTGTCATTTCTCAACGTAATTTCCCAAACATGCCTAGTCATAAAAAATTATCTGGGTTACTCATTACAGTTACCATTATAAGATGTCTTCTCTGGAGTTTAAGTAATCAAATTTGGGGTGGTGCCCAGAAGTTTTTATTTTTAAAACAACCTAGGTTAGTGTTTCCCAAATTTTAGTAGTGATGAAATTATCTTAGAATCTTGTTAGTTATGCAAATACCCGGGAACCATGAGACTCATTAGATCAGAACCTGCAAGGAAGGGCCTGTAAAATTGTATGTTTAACAAGCTTCCTAGATGTATCTAATCATCAGGGAAGCTTGGGCAACACTGATTAATTTAATCACCTTATTTTATAAACTGAGTAAATAGACAAGTTTACGGTAACATAATGAGGAAGCAGGAGAAAATGACATTTTTTTGTGAGGTAGATATTTTGATTTTCATGATTTTTTGTGGGAAAGAAAGAAAAACTCAAGCATTCAAGGCTTACCAGAATAAAGAAACTAGAAAATAATAGACTGAGAAATTGTACCCATTTTTTTCTGATCATGTAGGACTTATTCTTTCATAATATAGCTTCCCATGACTTAACAGGCATATGTTACAAAAATTTTGTTACTGTTGATGCAATGTTAAAGTAGTATTGAATTACTATTAAAGCAACATTAATGCAATATTGAATTATTGTAGTACTGTCACTACCAACCAATGATAAGATTCTTAAGTGGGAGATAAAGGAGGTAGAGTCAGAACTAGCAGGCTGGAAATTGTGCATAGGAATCCTATTAGCATGTGTAGGAAAGGTAGAAGGAAAATAGATTCTCTCACGTTTGGATCTCTGCCTATAAAGTGCATTTCTTTCTATGTTTGCACCATTTTCCATTCTTCATTCAACACTTACTAATTCATTTTCTAGTTAGGAGATGTGGTCAATGTAGTTGGTCAGAGTTAGAGACATTCTTTGAGCCACTTTTCATGATTGTATTTCTGTAAGGAATGAGCTGCAAATGTGGGGCTTGATATCTCTTCCAGCTCTCTTGGCCTGTTGCTAATTGGTAAATTAGATCTGATATTCTGCCCCAGAAACACAGACTTTTTAGTCTAAAAGGAAGGAGCAGAACAACTTCCTAAATAGTTTTATATGCACCGGAGCTACTCAACTGGGTCATATATGCATCCTATGCAAGGGTATGCAGATAAAGCCATATATTTGATGTACACTATAATTTTCTATAAGTGCATTACAGGAAAAATTTGTGTTTGAGTATACCCAGTAATAGAAGAATATTGCTTCAAGAGATTGCAATTCATTTTTTAGAGAGCTTTGACTGTTAAAAAAAAAAATGTCTTTCTGTAACATGCTAATATCTGCCTTGGCTTCCAAATTGGATACTAGTTTTATTCTCTGGAACTTCTGTCAATTATATCCCTCCAGTTATTAAAGTTATTGAAGCTATTAAATTGTAGCCCTCCTCACATCTTACTCCAATCCTCATATCTTACTCCAATCCTCATAACACCCTTCAGTGGATTACTTATGTCAAGTTTTAATTCCAGACAAGTATACACATAGAGATGAAGAGATTTTATTTTATTATAGTTTTTAAATGCTAGATTTAATTCTAAAACCCAGGCTAAAGTTCTGTTCATTGAAATATGGCTAAACTTATTTTTCTATAGATTTTTCTCTTGGGATTAAACAAATGTGCCTTAAAAGACTAAATTAAATATATACATATTAAAATGTTAAATAGTCTGACATGGCTATCAAAGACAAATGGTTGTTGTCTCGCTCTACAAATATATAAATTTATAATATATATACCTATATAATCATATATTATAATATATAAAGCATACACTTGTCTACATACTATCTACTGTAGTATATAATATATACTTTACACTAAACTATATACACTGTATACACACATGAAGTATTTAGATATTGATATATACACACACACATACATATATAGAAGCAACGTAAATTGGGGAAAATGGGAAAAAGTAATATGGTCACCATATGGCTTGGTTATTCAAGTAAGAATATTAACAGTTAAACATGTATATCTATGTTTATGGTTTTATGGAAGTATTAAATATCAAACAAAAGGCCATATCTGTCTATTAGTAAAGATGAGACATCTTGTGGTAGTTTTTCCTTGGTACTTTTAAACTTCATAAAGACAAGCATATCCGTTCAGAACTTATCAAAAGAGATATCGTTAGCCAAATAGAATTTCTAGCAGATGAAAGAAGTCAGAGAAGAAACAAGTAAATGGAAAAATATTCCATGCTCATGGATTGAAAGAATCAATAACATAAAAATGGCTATAATACCCAAAGCAATGAACAGATTCAGTGCTATCTCTATCAAAATACCAATGTCATTTTTCACAGAATTAGAAATATCTATTCTAAAATTTATTTGGAACAAAAAAACAGCCTGAATAGCCAGAACAATCATAAACAAACAAAAAACACAAAGCTGGAGACACACATTTCCTGATTTCAAATTATACTATAATGCTATACTACCCAAAACAGCCTGGTATTGGAGCAAAAACAGATATGTACCAGTGGAACAGAATAGAGAACCCAAAAACAAAGCTGCACATCTACAATCATCTGATCTTTGACAAAAATAGGCAGTGAGGAAAGGACTCCCTATTCAATAAATGGTGCTGGGATAACTGGCTAGCCATATGCAAAAGAATGAAACTGGACCCCTACCTCTCACCATATATAAAAACTAACTCAAGATGGGTTAAAGATTTAAATGTAAGACCTCATACTAATAAGAAAAGTCCTAGAAGAAAACCTAGAAAATACCCTTCTCCACCTAGGCTTTGGCAAAGTACTTATGGCTAAGTCCCCAAAAGAAATTGCAACAAAACCAAAAATTGGCAAGTAGGACCTAATGAAACTAAAGAGATTCTGCACAGCAAAAAACAAAACAAACAAACAAAAAACCAACACAGTAAACAGAGGGCCTACAGAATGGGAATAAATATTCACAAACTGCAACCAATAGGTCTGATATCCAGAATCTACAAGGAGCTTAAAGAAATCGACAAACAAAAAATCCAATTAAAAGATGGGCAAAGGATGTGAATAGACATTTCTCAAAACACACAAGCAGCCAACAAACATGAAAAAATTCTCAGTATCACTAATCATCAGAGAAACGCACATCAAAACCACAGGGAGATACTATCTCACACCAATCAGGATGGCTATTATAAAAAAGTCAAAAAATAACAGATGCTGGTGAAGCTGAGGGCAAAAGGAAACACTTATACACTGTTGGTGGGAATGCAAACTAGTTCAGCCACTGTGGAAAGCAGTTTGGAGATTTGTCAAAAAACTTAAAATGGAACTATCATCCGACCCAGCAACCCCACTACTGAGTATATACCCAATGGAAAGTAATTCATTCTATCAAAAAAGACACATGTACTCGTATGTTCATTGCAGCACTATTCACAATAGAAAAGGCAGGAAATCAACCTAGGTGCCCATCATCACTGGGTTTGATTTAAAAAATGTACTTCATATACACCATGGAATACTATGCGGCCATTAAAAAAACAAAAACAAAATTATGTCCTTTGCAGCAACATGGATGGAGCTGGAGGCTCCTAAGCCTCCTAAGTCAGGCTTATCCTAAGCAAACTAACACAAGAATAGAAAACCAAATACTGCAGGTTCTTACTGATAAATGAGAGCCAAACACTGAATACACATGAATGTAAAGATGAGTACAATAGATACTGGGGACTACTAGAAAGAGGAGGACGGGAGTAGGGCATGGGCTAAAGAACTGCCTTTGGGTACCATGCTTACTGCCTGGGTGATGGGATCATTGAGACCCCAAGCCTCAGCGTCATGCAATACGCTGCACATGTACCCTTTAATCTATAATAAAAGTTGAAATTATAAAAGAAAGAATTTCTAGCATCTACAGAAAGTAGATGCCCTATCATTGCTTTATTCATTTCTAAAAATTAAATTTGGTATCTCTTCTCAGTGAGAGAATATTCATTATCTATTTTTGCTTGAATTACTAATGTCCTCTCCTCATTTTTCTTCACCACTTCTATCTTATTCCAAGTAATTTTTACCAGACTTGAAGCCCCTACTATAATCCCATAGGCATAGTGTCTGTGTCTATGTATAAGGCAACTTTAAATTTTCCAGAGAGGAGTCAATAAAATGTTTACTTGGTTAACAACTTGAATATTAAAACGCTTGGGATATCGATGGGATTGTTAAATTTCTAACATTGATAAAATTAGTTATTAATATTCAAGCATACATAATACAAAGTAATATATTAATATATGACACTATTGTGTTGCAATCGTGTATTTCATGAATAGGTTTGTTCAACAAATTTACAAAACTAATGTGCACAATTTCATTCTTGCATTACTATAAAGGAAAACCTGAGGCTGGAACATTTACAAGAAAAGAGGTTGGCTTAGAGTTCTGCAGGCTGTACAAGCATGGCACCAACATCTGCTCAGCTTCTGGTGAGGAACTCAGGAAGCTTACAAGAAGTGGGCATAGGCATGTCACATGGTGAGAGTGGGAACAACAAGTTGGGGGCGAGGAGGGGGGTCTCAGACTTCTAAACAACCAGATCTACAGTGAACTGAGTGAGAACTCATTTATCACCAAAGTCATAGCGCAAAACCATTCATGAGAGATCCGCCCCATGATTCAGTTACCTCCCACCAGGCCCCACCTCCAACATTGGGAATCACATTTCAATGTGAGATTTGGAGGAGACAAACATCCAAACAAAATCACAGTGCTTTCAGAGTTAATGTATGCTAGAGTCTCTGAAAATTTGGCCTTAAGGCACAGAAATGTATTTGTATTTCTACGTACAGTTTTTGTCCTTTGTTTTATAGGTTTCTATTTATACCCCATAAAAAATAACCACTTATTTCACTGCTTTATAAAATAAGCAGTTGATCTACAAAACACTATGCCTGCAATTTTGAAATACCTCTGAAATAATGAGTAAATCTGTGTTTAATTTCCTTTGCTTTTTAAAAACTAGTGTGTTTGATGACCTTTTAATTATCCCAAATTCACATTGTTTGAAGGTATATCTCTCTCAAGCAGTACTTTGATGTTCAAAATTAAGAAGTTCAAAAGGAGCTTTGTAATTCTACAGTGTTTTAAGAAGTCATACATATGTAACTTTCTCAGGGGTGATTCTGAGAAGAAACCTCCTTAAAAGTTGACATATTTTATTTCACTATTGTAACAAATTAGCCTAGTGATTTCAGAATTGTAATTTTATTTATCATAGCCTTAATATATGAAGAATATTCCATGTAATATGTGAGGCAAGATGGTAGTACTTATTTCTTAGTAAAATATACCAGTGTCCAATATACTTATTTTTGATGTCTCTGACAATCATTAACCTCTTTTTATAGAGTTTTGTATATTCAGAAAAATTATTCCTGGCATTATTTTGTTCATTTACACATAGTCATGGATATTATTATTTTATAAGCATAGAGTTTTTTCCATTAGTCACTTATTCTTTATTTTACCTTTTAGAAATCCTATACTTTAAAACTGTGGGTATAAACTTACATAACATGATTGACATCCTTATCACTATCCCTAAGTTGGGTAGTAACACCCCAAAACCCTGTGGATGTTCTTTTATATTACCAACTATTGTTAATCCTCTCTTATCTTGTATATGGGTATTTTCTTTGGAACAATAAAAATATTCTATTGTCAGTATCCAGAATTAGCCCAAAAGAAATAATAGGCTCTAATCTTCATTTCAGGTAATGTCTCCCAATGACAAAATAAAATTATGAAGTGATTTTTTTTAATTGCAGCTCCTTCTGTTGAATTACTGTTACTTAGAATATCAGTACTGACTTATGATTTTCTAACATAGTTAAAACTAATTTTTCTGGTGCTTACATGCAGATATATGTCTTACCTGGACTCACAAGTAGAAAGAAAGGCCAATGGAATAAATTTGTAGCAGAGAAGAAAATTGAAATATCTGAAAACATCATAGGGCACATGTAAACACGTGCATACACAATTCGCTACTGGCAGTTAGTGTATTTCAGTGTCTTCTGTTTTTTCTTTTAATTTAGAAAGCACTTCAAAAATTTTTTTTGTCTAGTGTAATTACAATTCTGTGTGTGTGTGTGTGTGTGTGTGATTGCTACTATGTTACTTAAGAAATATTTCGAGCATTTATTAAACAAAAAGAATATAATATTTTGACATAAAAATTAAAAATATTATTTTCAATTTTCCTTTTTCAGTCTTTATCAATTCAACAAGTTTATGTAGGACTTAATCTCAAAATTATTCTATTTGCTAGAAAATGTACAATGCACTTTCACATATTTGGCATGGGCTGGAGAGATGACTTTATAAGACTGAGGTTTAAGAATATGGAATTTTGGAACTAAGATTTAAAATTCAATCCCTTTATTTTAAAGAAAAAAAATCTAAGCCATAGAAAGGTGAAGAGAATTGTTTACTTCTAGTGAAGGTTATGTAGTGATTAAGGCTTAAGCTCCATTTCAGAGAAGGACTGAATTTAATGACACTAAGGAAAAAAAATATTTCAGAGGCAGGGAAGCCTCTGAGTAAAGGGCAATGAGTATAATGTTTTTTGCTGGTGCCAATGGGGATAACTATAGGTAAAGGTTATAGGAAAGAGACTTTGAATGTAAGCCAAATAATTTGTATAATTACAGCACCCACAAAAAAACTTAATATAAATTAATGTAGATTGGGAAAATATCATTTGGGGGCCCCCTTCGTTTGAAGTTTAGAAAATATTGCTTTTAAACACCACCCCTTCCTCCTGCCTATTTATTGCTATGGGGAAGCCCAGAGTTCACAGAGGTCTAATATGCAGTCTACAAAGAACTTACACAAAATTACCAGGAAAAAAAAACCGTTAAAAAGTTGGCTAAGGACATGAAAGGACACTTTTCAAAAAAAGTCACACATGTGGTCAACAAACATGAAAAAAAGCTCAACATCAAAACAAAATCACAATGAATAGCATCTCACGCCAGTCAGAGTGGCAATTATTTAAAAAGTCAAAAATCAACAGATGCTGGTGAGGTTGTGGAGAAAAAGGAATGCTTTTACATTGTTGGTGGGAGTGTAAATTAGTTCAACTATTTTGGAAGACAGTGTGGCGATTGCTCAGAGATCTAGAGGCAGAAATACCATTTGACCCAGCAATCACATTACTGTATATACCCCAAGTAATATAAATCATTCTATTATAAAGATACATGCACATGTATGGTCAATGTAGCACTATTCACAATAGCAAAGATGTGGAATCAACCCAAATGCTCATTGGTGATACACTGAATAAAGAAAATGTGGTATATATATGTCATGGAATACTATGCAGCCATGAAAATGAATTAGATCATGTTCTTTCCAGAAACATTGATGGAGCTGGAAGCTGTTATCCTCAGCAAACTAACACAGGAACAGAAAACCAGAGACAGCGTGTTCTCACTTATAAGGGGGAGCTGAATGATGAGAACACATGGACACGTGGTGGGGAAACAACACACACTGGGTTCTGTCAGGGAGGGTGTCAGAGGGAGGGAGAGCATCAGAAAGAATAGCTAATGCATGCTGGGCTTAATATCTGGGTGATGATATGATCTGTGCAGCAAACCACCATGGCACACATTTACCTATGTAACAAACCTGCACATCCTGCACGTGTACCCCTGAGCTTGCAGTAAAAATTGAAGGAAAAAAACACAACAAAACCAAACAAAAACCAAACAAAACAAACCAAAAAAGAAACATATTCCTAGTACCTGGCATACAGTACTTGGAAGCTAAGAGGTGCTAAATAAATAGTTCTAATTTTTTTTTTCTTCATGATGCAATCTACGCCATCTTCTTTGTTTTCTATTTCCTTAATTTCTCTTTTACCTTATAAGCCCTTTCTTCTTGTTTCTTTTATTTTATCATGTTTCAAACTTATTGGGCTTAATATTTAATCAATTTATTTTTCAATCCTAAAAAAATTTCTAATAAAGGCATTTAAGGTAAAAAAAAATTTCTGCACATTCCTTAACAGCTGAACTTCATCTCTTTGTATGGTTATTTTCTCAATTTCCACATACCCATAGACACACATGCATGCATCATGCACATGTACATCAAATTCTCATAAGTATGTCAATTTATGTATTATTTTATTATTTACTGCAAAAGCGTCAGGTTTTATAAGTAGTTCTGCATCTTGAAAATTTCCCTAAATAATCTACAAGAAAAGCATTTTGTTGTCAGTAAACACCAAGCCACTTCATTAGAAACATATAGCTCAATTTATTTGCTGGGATTCCATTGTTGGGCGAGGGCTTTCCTTTGTATTTACGTGTCTGAGTCTAGTAGCATTCTTGCTTTTTCTTTTTCCTTAGCAAACTTGTCATTGTGTCTTTAAGGTATTTACATTACCAATGCGATGCTTATTCAAAAAGACCATTTTATATTTTGACAACACGATGTCTTCTGGAAAATTTGCACTAATCTTTTAGCACACCAAATGCATATGAATATGAATGCCCATTTACATACTTCATTGATGGAATAGAGCATCATCTAATCTCTTAGATAAAAAATAATATGTAATTGGCCATTTGTATTTCTTTTTCTATATACTATTCCTCTTGTTCTTTGCCTGTTTCTTAATTTGTTTGTGTGTTTCTAATTAATTTTTATCCGTTTTTGCAAATTAGAAATGTAACCCTATCTCTGTAATATTATTCAAAAATGTTTTTCCGGCCGGGCGCGGTGGCTAATGCCTGTAGTCCCAGCACTTTGGGAGGCCGAGGCGGGCAAATCACGAGGTCAGGAAATCGAGACCATCCTGGCTAACACAATGAAACTCCGTCTCTACTAAAAATACAAAAAATTAGCCTGGTATGGTGGCGGGCGCCTGTAGTCCCAGCTACTTGGGAGGCTGAGGCAGGAGAATGGCGTGAACCCGGGAGGCAGAGCTTGCAGTGAACCAAGATCGCACCACTGCACTCCAGCCTGGGCGACAGAGCCGGACTCCGTCTCAAAAAAAAAAAAAAAAAAAATGTTTTTCCAATCTAGCTCTTACATTTAGGTCTTTGATCCACTTTAAGTTAACTGGTGCAACCATTACTTATTTTTAATCTAGTTGATTTCTCATTGGCTGACAGTGATAATGTACATTTTAGTACTATTTGTTTCCTGTTCTATTAAGTTATTCTTGCACTTCTGGAAGTTTTGATTTATGAATTGTATTGATTACATTTTCTGATGTTTATATATTTATGACAGTTATACATATTATGGAATGAATCTTTTTTGCTATAAAGTGAAACATTTAGTGTGGTTTACACAAATTAAGGTATGATATTAATATTATAACTATCTAAAATCTGTTAATATTTGTCTGGAAAGTCTCTTTCCAGTATTTATTTTCCTCAGCCACCTGAGTTTATTTTTTCTCAGTCACCTGTTCTATTCATGTCTCTTATAGCAAATAGATGCATTTTATTTTCTTTTTGTTTAGATTTCTTTTTTCAAATATCTGTTACTACATTAGGTAAGAATATTTAATAATTTTTTATTGTTATATTAGATGATAATTCTATTCCTGTAAAAGACAACTATGTGAGGTGATGAATATGTTAATTAGCTTAATTGTGGTAATCATTTTCACAATGTATGTATATATCAAAACATCATATTTCACACCATAAATATATACAATTTCTGTCAACTATATCTCAATAAAACTGCAAAAATGTTTAACAAAAATTAAAAATCATTATTTGGTTAATATACTTATGACTTTAAATTATATAGTTAAATCTGTTTCTTGGTTATCCACCTTCATCTTAAGAGGGAGGATTAATGTTTCATGGTTGTGGGAGAGGTTTGCTCTGAGTTTGCTGTCAAATGTGATGGGGGAACTGGTACAGGACTTGAATCACTCATAGGTGCTTACTTACAATAACAAGCATAAGTAAACTTAAAATTAAGTCAAAACTGGAGAATATAGAATCTGGATTTCCTTCCCAGTATTCATCCCACCTCCTTCATTTCCTCACACCTGCTGCCTTCCTAACAGATCTCTGTTTTGTACAACTATATGCCTTTGCTCCACACAGCAATATGACCCTGGGGATGCTGTGTCTGAACTCAGGCACTGACCTTCTTAGTCTGTCTATGTCAGTCAGCAAATGCTATTACTTCTGATGGCAGCTATTAGTCTAATAGTGAGCAGGGAGATATGTCACCTCAATCTCATTGCAAGGAAGGAATAATGTTTCATAGTTATGGCAGTGGTTTGCTCTGACTTTAATGTCAAATGTGAAGGGGGACAAGGTACATGATTTGGATCACTTCTAGGTGCTTACTTATGAAAATAAGCAGAGGGTAAGTCAATGCTGAGAATCATAGAAAAAAGTCAAAAAGGTCTCGGGTCTTTGATGACATCATTGAGGTACAGATTGCTCACTGTGTGGAGGTCTCACTAACTGAAATTGTAGGTATGTGAGACAATGAGTATCACAATTGTTTAATCCAGTTTAGATAAGAATTTGTGAAAGTCAGTACAAGCCTATTAGGATTAAATTATGTTTATTTACATTATGCCTTTACCTTTACCTCTCCATTTATATTACATTTTAATCTTTACATTATCAAATGTAAAACTTCAAATCTCAGTATGTTTCTTATTTCTCATAATTGTTTAACATACCTTTTCTTCCACATGGACTTGATGTGTATTTCTTGACTTTCTGCTGAGATTCCCCTTTTAATTTGGCTAATGAAGTTGTTTCCTTGAGTGATTTTTTTGATGTGAGGAAATGCTTATAATTGCTCTACTCCTGAGAATTTATGCCACCTTTATATTTGAACAGGTATTTATTAGAAAATTTCTGTTTTCATCAGCACTAGATACTCATTCATTCACTATCTTCTGGAGCGCCTTTGGGCTTCAAATGTTCCTCAAATACAGCAACATCCCTCAAACAGACGCGACTTGAATTCTCATCCTCCTTCCTCTGTTCCAGTGGGACCTCCCATTTTCTGAAAGAAGAAGGAAACATGCATGAAAGTTCCATTGGTGCTTATGTTAAGTAAAAGCTGACAGGTTAAGGATGTTCACCAGGAACCCTCAGCGTGCCTCTTTTTCTGCTTCCCACTTGTCTTAGTTACTTTCTCATTAGTTTTCAGTGTGGCTATATTTCTCTTTAGCATTGAGGAAAATGAGCTCTGGGTGTTAATGGTCCTTCTGTTTTTCATCTCCTGCTGTCTTCTATGCAGGGAATTCCCAATATATCAAACATTAGCATTTTACTTATTATTTTTTACAATGGGGCTTCTTCTTACGTTAAAATTCCAGTTTGTTCTCCTAGGGCTGCACTTCGCATGGTTTTTCAAGAAAGAAATTACCGGTCAAGTTTCCAGGATTTGTGTATTCTACATTTTAGGTTTTTTAATGAGAAAATTATATAGTGCTATGTTGAGCTGTAAGACATAGTGCTTTGTCAATCCCAGAAAATCTCAGAAAACTATTTTATTTACTTATTAACAAATTATCTTTTAACCTTGATTCTTTTTAAAAATCCTTTTTAACCTTTTATTTTAAAATCAGTTTACATTTGCAATAAGCGCAAAAATTGGTCAAAGAGCTCCTTTATAGTCTTCATTCAATTGTTAACATTTCTGAATCATCTGAGAGTAAGTTGCAGATATGATGTTCCTTACTGCTTCACAGGTCAGCAAGCACTTCCTAAAGACAAGGACACTCCCCTGTATAACCACAGCACAATCTCAACTCAGGAAAATAACACTGATGTTTTGGAATCTATCTAATCCATAAAATCTATTGAAATTATAGTGATTATGCCATTAATGTCATTTGTAGGTTTGAATTCCACTCAAGATCACCTGTTGCACTTAGTTATCTCCTCTCTTTAGTCTCTTTCAGTCTGGAACAATCTTTACTTTCATAATTTTGACATTTTTGAAAAGTACAAGTCAGTTATTTGGACTTTCCCTCAATTTGCATTTGTCTGGTGTTTCCTTATGACTTATACATTTATGCATAAGAAGTGATGCGGTATTCTTCTCAGTATATGATATCAGGAGAAAACACAAGGTTAATTTGCCTTGTTACTGGTTTTTATTTAGGTAAAATGTAACCAATTGATTTAGATGGTATCTCCCAGGTATTGTAGTTTTCAAAGTTAATTTAAAAGTGTATTGTGTTTATTAATTAATAATGTATTGATGAATATTAATTTAGTATTTTTAGGATATACTTTCAGATTATGTTAATATCCCATTTCTCGTCAAACTTTTAGGATCCATTGATGATTCTTGGTCAATAATGATGGTGATGATGATTGTCAAATGGTGATTTTCTTTTTTTAAAATTATTTTTAGCTTTCTCAATGTATAATTGACACATAGGAATTGTGTATATTTAAGGTATACAACTTGGTGTTTTGATATAAGTACAAATTGTGAAATGATCACCATAACCAGGCTAAATAACAATATCAGAATTTTGTAGAGACACAAATGCTTTTTTTAAAATAACTACGCTTACTCTGTAGGAAAAGATGCATAATATTTGCAGTCATGCTAAAGAGTATGCAGTAGAGTCTGGTAGAAATGTTTTGTTCATTTTCTCTAAAAAATTTGTGTGAATACTCAGCTGAAAATGGCTGAGAAATACTAATTGTTCTTATCTTTTCTGGATTTATTTCTTTTTATGTTTTTCAAGAAAGGGGAAATCTTAAATACATCATGAATCCATTTTTTATGCTGGCTTTTTTAGGATTATCTACTTCCTCATTTTTATTTTATATCACTAATGTCACAGTAACTTTGAAACAGAAACAAAATAACCAAGCACCATATGTAATTTATCTAGAGTTTTTAGATAATCATATCCACAATAACTAAATTTTAGTGTTTAATATTTATCAGATACTATGTTTAGTGATTTGCCTCTATTATATCTTATAGTCTTCACAAAACCTCTATAACTTGCAGGTATCAGTGTTTCTATTCCTATCATGCAGAACAAGGACTAGCAGGTTGGGACTTTGTCTAAGGAACACAAAGACAGTTTAATGGGAGAGTAATGGTTTAACATTAAGACCATGTGATTAAACCCAAACAAACAAAAAACAAGAGCTGGGTATTCTTTAAAGGAGAGTACAAAAAAATAGTGATTATCAGTAAATGAATACAAATCCTTTTTCCTGCTAGCATTTTATATAGGTATAAATAATGTGTTTGCCTCAGGTGGAGAATAGGTTGAAAAACTGAAAAGTCTTCCTGTGAAACTGAGGGTGGCCTATGGGACTTTAAGAAGAGAGAGCGTATGACTTGATGAGATTGAGAGGATTTTTTTCTTCCCATCACCAAGACCAAATACATGCTTTTCTTGGGGATCAGCCTAGGGGAAGGAACAAGCTTCTGACACTAATGAGATTTTGTGTGAGTCTGGGAGAAGATGGAAATCAGCCTATGCATGACATTCTGGGAAAACTTGAAGGTTGTATGGAAAAATGAGCACATCTAAAAGATGCTTGGAAGCTCCCAAAGGAAGGAAGCGTCTGTGTTTGGGTGAAGCTAATGGATTATGCAGCTCAGGCTTCTGCGCCTCTATGTATTCTATACCCACAACATTTAATATTTGTGTTAATAATTTTTTAGGTTCATTAAACTTCTTAATATAAATGTTATATAAATTTATTCTATAAATCAGGTGTTTTAAAGAATACCAATTTAAAAGTGGTGAAAATATACCACACATTATTAATTCACAAAACTAATTACCTGGACAAATCGTGTAAATGAATGTATTCAGCTGAGTGCTATGTAACTATTAGTAAAAAGTACTTAACTGCTGCCTCTGCAAATGCCCCAGATCCCTACTTGAAATTTAGCTATTGCCAATTCATTTTAAAAGGGTCTGTCTCCTTCTAATATGTTTGGCACATGCTGGCTGCCTGCATTACTTATGCATCCAGGAAAGAATATGCTTCTATACTTAGACGTTGCATTAACCACGTTTCATGCTTCTGCAAACTTGGTGCTTTACTGTCTGCCCCGCATGCACATGCTGGACATTCCTTGTTTTGAACAACTTGTTACTATGTCTGAGTCACCTACCCTTGGCCTCTTTCCACCTCATCACTCCTCCCCTCTGACCACACTTAATGGAGTCCTCCTCCTAGGGGTGCCCTTTTCAAATATAAGCCAAGTAATCCAGAACCTATACACCAACCACTTAATTTATCTAGATCTCACTGGGCCACTATCTTCCTGCCCTGATTACCCCAAGGTTGGGTACCAGGCAACTAAGGACAGCCACCATGCCCTAGAGCCTGTTGAAATTATTCCAGCTAGCCATTCCTAAACCTGCTTCCTCTGCCTCTCCAGTTTCTTCTTGCGGAAACCACAAAACAGGCTCTTGCTCATAACTTGCTCTCCTTCTACCTTCTCCTGACTGGCTTTGGTGCTTCCCATGTGCCCTATACTCCCTCCCACTCCCCCACCTTGGTCACATGCCATGTCCTCCTGGAAACTGTGAGTAACAAACTGTTTTTTCAATAGGAGTGTTTCTTGATCTGTTGTCTTTAAGATACCTCACATTTTCTATGAATACACTGTATTTTAAAATAGCTATGTAATAGTTTTTCCTCTAGACTCTCCGTCATTTTTTATTTATTTTTGCATTCTCTGTCTCATTCACATTTTTCTGATGTATTGTGGTGAAGGGTAGGACAGGCAAAACTCCATTTTTGGGAAAAGTTCACCTTTTGAGTTGAAAATTTCATTTAGAGAATTGTAGGATTACATGAACTTGTGAGGAATAATACAGTGACATCAGTGAACTCATTATCCAGTTTCCCTCAATGCTAACACTTGCAAAACTAGAGTACACGATCACAAACAGCATATAGACTTTCATACAGTCCCCAATCTTACTTCTTTTTTGTAAAAATGTAGTTGTTGATAAAAGCAGATATCCCAGTATGGAAGATAGGTCACTTCCTGTGAAAACAGCTACTTCCTTCTCCTCTCTTCTCATGACAATTTTTATAGCAGATCATATATATTTGTATTGAACACTTTTAGGTTTAGTATCTCGACCAACATGCATTTCTGCAATTATAGCAACTCATGTTGTTAGTATAAAATCATAGTTGTATGATTACAAGAGAACGTACTTAGTGAAACCGTAACTTGAACATTTATGCTTTACTCTCTAGATTACAAGGTCTTCACATTCCTGAATATTCAGTATATGATGTTATCAAAGCAATTTTGGAATCTTTATCCCAGTAGTAAAAATATGATGTCAGACATTTACACACCCCTATCTTTGCTAGGTGTCATCCAGCAAGGTTTATGTATAACAACTTACCGTTATACATAAACCTCTTATTGACTTTCCACAAGGCCCTACATGAGTTAGTTACTATTGACTTTCCACAAAACCCTACATGAGTTAGTTACTATTATTTTTCAAACTTTGCAGGTAAGTAAATTGAAGCAGACAGACATTAATTAAATGTTTCCAAGATTACAGTATTATAGCTAGTACATAAAGAACCAGGATTTGAATCCAGGCAGTTTAGTTCCAGTGTCTGTGTTTATAACAGTTATTCTAAATTGCCTTTCCCATCATAGGGAAGATTTTCATATTGTGACCCTGAACTAGCTACTCTTCTTTGCTTACATTTAACTAATTAGTCCCCTCAAAAATCCTAGAAGATGTGTATTTTATTATTATTATCTTCATTTTATAGATGGGGAAAGTGAGGCACAGAGAAGTTAAGTAACTGGGTTATAGCCATATAGCTGGCAAATGATACAGCGAGGATTTGAATTTGGTTGTTGTTTCTAGACTTCCTATGCTTAACCACTGTTACAAATTAGTACTACCATATCAGAGAGTGTCTAGCAGGCATGACTTTGGTATGAAAGCCTTTACTATAAATTTGGATGATTAGAGATCCTTAACCTGATTCCCTTTAGTCACCAGATAACAAGACAATACCAAGTTAATTGTTAATTTTATTTGTACAGAATCTATTAAGTGTCCAAGAGTAGCTTACATTTCATATCACATTCATTAAAGAATAAGAGAGACTTGAACAATGCAGTTCTTCTGCATAGCCTTATTCTGAAGTAAATTTTGTAATAGAAGATTATTTCCATCTAATAGGTCCTTCTTATGGGGTTATGTATATGGAAATCTAATGGTTACAGAACAATCTTTGGTTATAATCTTTAGAGGTATAATCCTAGCATTTGAGTTTAACTGACAGCATGCAAGATTCCTCATCTTGTAGGGTGGAGTTTAGAGAAAGCTTCACATCTAACACAGGAGACTGAGACATACTACTTTCTTGGTCTATGCAGTTGGTTATGTAACTATTGATAGTTAGCCTTACAGGATTAAATGGTGAATATGTGAATTGAACTACTATGTAGAAAGACTAAATTTTCAAAACTATATTCAGGCATATTTTAAATTAATGTATTGACATTGACTGGAGACCAATTTCAACTTTAGGTATTTGTCCCCACCTTCTCAAGTGACTTTTTAGGAAGTGTTTTGGGATCTTGAGTACATATCTGATTGAATCTAAACATAGTGCTGCCTTTGCTGCCTAGAATTCCAGGAGGAGAGGGAGAAGAAAACTGATATTAATTTTGTAACCCAAACTATACTCAGAATTTAGCATTCAAAACAAATTTCTCAGCCAGGTGTGGTGGCTCACAGCTGTAATCCCAGCACTTTGGGAGGCTGAGGTGGGTGGATCACTCGAGGCCAGGGGTTCAAGACCAGCCCTGCCAACATGGCAAAACCCTGTCTCTACTAAAAATACGAAAATTAGCCGGCATGGTTGAGCATGCCTATAGTCTCAGCTACTAGGGAGGGTGAGGCAGGATAATGGCTTAAACTCTGGAGGCGGAGGCTGCAGTGAGTCAAGATCATGCCTCTGCACTCCAGCCTGGGTGAAAGAGTGAGACTCTGTTTCAAAAACAACAATAACAACAACAACAGCAACAACAACAAATGTCTATCTCCTTAGGGACTTTGTTATCAGTATTGTACCCTTATATTTTGCTTCTTTTCTTATTTGTCTACTCACACCATAGTTGACATATTTGGTGTCACGGATTTAGGAAAATAGAAAGAATCTTCACCTTAGTAAATTTTTTTCCTCTTTGGCTTGATGTAAGCTATAACAATATTAGGAAAAATGCAAACATAAAAGCTGAAAATTCCTCGTTATCAGTTTTTGAAGAATGCTTACTGAAAATGAGTTTTTCTTTGTTTTGTATGAAACTAACACAGGTCTGTCCACACTGATAATACAGTACTTCCAAAATCTGTCATAATTGCGTTATTTTCTATACTGAATGCCAAATAAAAAGCCATGTAAATGATTTTTTTCCTTGTGAGTTTCTGAATATCCATTTTCGAATAAAAGTAGAAATGGAATATATATGATTTTAGTGAGCTGAAAATAAATGTATTTTTTTTGGAAGTCTGAAGTACTTATAATAATACTCAAAAGCTAGATCAAAGGTTTCTTTTTTAATACTATCTTTGAACAGAATTGGTTGTTAGCATTGTTTGATGTAAAGGAAACAGTATCTTTGGGAGAAGCAAATGAAGGTTGGTAGCTAACATTTTTTGCTCTTCAAAGTAAATAAGTATCCTGGGAAATATTCTGTTCCTAGAATGCTATAAAAATCAGATGGAGCCAGGTTTCAGGTGGTTACTTCCTCTGAGTCCAATCTATAATCTCATTACAGTTGCCTGGTTTTGCTATTTGTGTTTTTAGCCTTCTTTTGGCATAAATAGAAAAAGCATCAATAAAATCTACGCATCAAACCTGGACCCACTTTTAATGTGGCTTACAGTTATTACTCCTCATCCAAAGACACTTCCCTACAAATCTGAATAGTGTATGTTTAATTTAGCAATTGATAGCAATTTAATTGAAATGTTTTCTTAGACACATTGTTTGTCCAAAGATTTTATATTACATCTATACTGCAAATTTTACACTTTAATTGTCATTTATATGCCATATTTATGCCAATAAAATTATTTTTCAATTAGATGGTTAGAGTAATGTGTTCTATTCATTTTCATTTAAATTAAGAAAATAAAAGAACCAACTACGCAGAAATTTTCTAGCTGCTACACTAGACTTCTCTATGCCAGCCATATCTTTTGAAGTTAATGAGCTCCTACATATTAGTAGTTAGTTAAATTTTTTTCATGGCTAGAATATTTTGCCTAGCACTGAAAATGCCATTAAGCCACTTAGTGCTTTAAATGGAGTCATCCTAATGGATGCCTTTCAAAATATTAAAACAATATCCCTGCTTTTGTAAAAGCCTGGGTGGGAGAGCACAGTTGAGTTGTTCCAATCGTTTTAAAAGTCATTGAACATGGATCATTTTGGCAGACAGGACAGCTTGAACTGATGCAAAATAAATTCCTGTTACTTGAAGACAAGATGTTTGGTAAGTATGAGAGAAATCCTTTGTCCTAGATAAAAAGAAAGCTATATCTACCACTGAAAGTGTGCTTTCCATTTAGTTTATTTCAAAAGAGGATAAATGGATTTAAATAGACCAAAGTATTGAATACTTTTAGAGAAGACTGCAAAGATCATGCTGATCTAATTAGCAAAATTGCATGCTTTTTATACGCTAGCTGCCTTTTTATTAGCCAATTGGAAATAATATATTATCAAAGGGAAACCCACTTTTCTTTTTTATGTAGTACTCGTGCCCTATGTTCACTGGTTCTACTGTCACAGTTCTATAGTAGGCTTTTTGAATATGGACGAGTCCCTTAATTCTTTGCTCCAGTTCACTTCTCTGGATAAAGGAGACAGCACCCCACCCTACAATTTAATAAATTACTACTCTGAGAGACTGAATGCCACCCTAGAGTATTAAACCTCAAAGACTTAATGCACTTTCCAAGAACTAACTGAGAGTTATTTGCACACTGGAACCTTCAGGCAAGCTGAGAAAAAGATAACTAATGAAAGTGTTCATAACGCACTTAGTACTGTAAAGTATCAGGATACTTTTATGCAGTGTTGAATGATACACTCAGAGCATCTGGGGTAATTTTATTTAAACAGAAATTTCTAAACAGTTATCTAAACCCATTTCATTTTGGCCCCTTGTTTTGGGGCACTGTTCAGTACTATTGATGAGCCATCTGTGTCGTGAGCTCTGCAGGTCCACTGCAAGTCATACTGATGAGATTTAACTGGTCCCTGGTGATAAGATTTAACTGGCTTTCCTTACTTTTTTTTTCTCCAGACAGTCCATTCAAAATTTCCACAGTTAACTGTACTAAAACTTCTCTTACTCTCTTCCTAAATAACGCTTACGAGAAAATGAGCTCATTATCTGCATTACTGAGTATAGACATTAGTATAACCTATTTCAAGTATCCTTTTTGTTTTTCTCTTATAAAACTATTTGTAGATTCTCACACAGCCTTTCTTACTTTGTTTCTCTCTTTAAAGTATTCTGACTTCTTTTAAAGACAAACTCCTCCCCCTCTGGTCTTCATTAAGTCTTCACCCAGTATCCACTTTAAACAAAATTGGACATTCTTTACAATGTCTCTCATATGAATTTTTCTCTTCTGAATATAATACTCTTACCAAACCATTCCTCAAATTACACTTAATCATTCTGGCTATTCTTGTTAATGCACTATTAAAGTTGCTGTCTCCACTATGTCACCAGCAAATAAAGAGGCTAACAATCAATATGGAAGTTGAATATCGGGTTTTAGATACATATATACTCCCAATAGTGACTTAATTTAAACAGACATTTCTAAACAGTTATCTAAACCCATTCTCATTTAAATCACATTAAGCTATGACAAATTCCCATTATTGGATTTTATTAGTGAGAAGTTGTTGAATAGATAAACAAATGAATCAATGTAAAATAAACAGGGCTTAATGTCATAAGATCTGATCTTGTGTCAGGACCATATCAAGAGAGAAAGTTTTGGTGAATGTTCAAACCCAGAAGAGGAAGATAGGTGCAGAGAGGATTTTTTTGTTGTTGTTGTGGTTTTTGTTCTTTTGGTTTTGGTTAATCATATTTTGTGATGTAACTTGCTTATAATGATGTAGCAGAGAAACTGGGTATATTCATTTCTCTATCATTGCAAAAATTTTCAAGTATCACTACATAGGTCCCCCAGCAGACCTATGCAAGACCTATCCTTGTACAAGGTGCTACTTGGAACGGAATCTGGGATCGTGTATCGAGGAGCCTATAGTTCAGATACTATTTTCAGAACAACTGTGCCTCAAATGCAAACAGATCCTTGGAAAGTCTATCTCTACTCCTCCTAATTTTAGGTAGCAGAAATCCAAGGGCAGAAAGAGGAACTTCAAGACTCACCCATTTTGGTAGACTGATTACAAAAAATAGCCCCAAATCTTTACCTCTTCTTCTATCTAAACCTCTTTCCATATGGCCCTGAAGATATGCTAATCAAGAGGTAGAATCTATTACCCCACTCTGAATTGGTGATTTTTTTGACCAATAGAATTTGGCAGAAGTGACGATGTACTTGCTATGGACTAGCTTCAAGATGCCTTGCATATTTTTGTTCATTCTCAAAATCCTGCCACTGCCATGTGAACAACTCCAGCTAGCCAGTGCCATTCTTGCCTAGCCTGTAGACTACAAATTTGGTGGATGATTCTTATATTCAATGAATGTATTTATGAGGCTCAGTGGTATTGTCTCTAAAATTGCATTAATAATAATCTCAAAAATTACTCTGGTTATTAAGTGAGAAAATAAGTATAAGCATCAGCCACTTAGTGGCTGTTAAAATAGTTTTTATTTTCCATTTTGCCTCTGAATATTTTACTTTTCTAGTTTGTTATTCAGTTCTGCTAAACTCATGTATATTGAATTTTGTTGCCTGGATCTGGGCTGAGTCCAGAGGTACATAGTATATAAAACTCATGCTTAAGAATCTTACCATCTTTAACACAAACTATTAATTAGGCCACTATATTGGCTACATCACCAGTGATCTCTCAATTTTATTGCCAGCTATATTCTCTATATTGTCATTAAGTTATTTTATTTCATAGCATATTTCACCCTATTCCTTCTCTAATAATAATAATAATAATATAACCAAAAAGGCTACATTGTTATCTTTTTTGTTCCATATTTCCAGAGATTAGTCTCCAAATTTCTTAGAGCACACAAGGTCTTTCCCAATTTTCTAAACTGTTCTCTACCTTCTCTAAACTTTGGGTCTTTATCAGTAAAACAAACATAAAATCTTCTCCTTATGTTTGATAATTAAACATTATAAAACATATAGTTCAATTGAGTGTCTTCCATAAGTGTTCAATAAATGATAGCTATTTATACTGCTTCTGTTCTAATATTATTATATTTATGTAGTTACTTATTTTACCATCACTGATATTTGTACACTTTGGCTGCTTTTATCTCTATTATATGTTAACGGTGCCTTACTTTTTCCATAAAAGTGAACTTGCTATAATCTTGACAAATTAGTCTATTTATTTTTAAAGAATTTTCACATGATATTTCTTCTGAATTCTTTTTCCAATCCTCTTTTTGTGTTGTGATTTTCATTCATCTTCAAGTCAGTTCAGATATTACTTCCTCCAAAATGAGAAGAGTTTCTCATTCTGGAGGCGGAGCTAGATATTCTAATACTAAAACCCCACAGTGTTTTTCCTTCTATCTCTATAACATCATTTAAGATGTTCTACTGCAATTTATTTATGTTCATATGTTAGTTTATGTATATTTTAAGTGTATATACTTTTTCTCAATTTTATTTTCCCATTTTTTATAACATAATATTTGTTCAACAAATATTGTAAGAATAATTAAGAACACTTAAGAATTATTATATAAATTGCACCAATATTCCCTACTAGTATTTAATTTTTTAAAAAAATTTGCTACTTTTTCCTAATTGTACGTTGCATTTTCACAACTCTCTCACTCTTTCTTAGGTCTCCTCCATGTTAAGGAGAAATAAGCTCATTAAATAATTTCAAGATTCTACAATATTTCTGCTTTCTCATTGTTCAAACAAAAAACATTCACAGTCCAGTTAGGAATAATTTTATTTACATTTTAAGAGCTTAAAGTGACACATTCAATTTGTTTTTTATAACAATTATTGTCTTTTTTTGTTAATGTGAAAGAATTTATTGCTATAATTATAAAACTTCCATATTTTTAATGAAAAGTATAAACAAATATGTTTATATAAGTGGAGAATTTTGCTGAGATAAATATCTGCTTTGGTTTTAAGAGTTTTTTAGAGCCTTTAACAAAAATATGTTTAATATTCCCTTCAGCTTGACCAAGCTTTAGACAATTCTTCCGACTGTAAGTTTCTAAAAAAATTGGTGTAATTTTTTCATTGGCAGCATTTGACATAGTATAAAAAAGGAAGGTTTTTGATTTTTAATTCATACTCTGGGTGTATTAGTTTCCTATTGCTACTGTAACACATTCTGACAAAGTTATTGGTTTAAAACAATACGAATTTATTCTCATACACTTTTGAAGGATAGAAGTCTAAAATCAGATTTATCGAACTAAAGTCAAGGTGTTGGCATGGATGGTTCCTGCCAGAAGTTCTGAAGGGAGAATCTTCTTTTTAAACATTAGACTGGTTTTATTTATGTTTGCCCCATTAAGAAGTGGGCAGAGAACATGAACAAACACTTCTCAAAAGAAGACACACATGCAGCCAGCAAGCATAGGAAAAAACATTCAACCTCACTAATTATTAGAGAAATGCAAATCAAAATTACAATGAGATACTATCTCACACCAGGCACAATGGCTATTATCAAAAAGTAAAAAAATAACAGGTGCTGGTGAGGTTGTGGAGGAAAGGGAATGCTTGTACACTGCTGGTGGGAATGTAAGTTAGTTCAGCCACAATGGAAAGTAGTTTGGCAATTTCACAAAGTATTCAAAGCAGAATTATCATTTGACCCAGCAATCCCATTATTGGGTATATACCCAAAGAAACATAAGTTGTTGTACCATGAAAGGAGAATCTTCTTCCTTCCCTTTCCCAGCTTCTAGAGATGCATTCCCTACATTCCTTGGCTCATGGTCTCTTCCTCCATCTTCAGAATCAGTAGCATAGCGTCTTCAAATCTTAATCTCTTTCCATCATTACATGACCTTATCCTCTCTGATCTCCTGCTTCCCTCTTACAAGATCTTTGTGATTACATCGGACCCACCTGGACAATTTATCATAGTCTCTCCATCTCACAATCCTTAACTCGATTACATCTGTAAAGTCCTTTTATCCTGTAAGCTAACATTCACAGGTTTAGACATTAGCATGTGGATATCTAGATGGACATTATTAACCTAACACAGTGGGTTAAACAGTCCTTAAGACTATACAAATAAACTCAAATCTGAAAATTATTTCATATCTAATTTACAAAAGGATTAAGTTTAACATATATTTTCTGAGTACTTCTGAAAAAACTCATTATATAAGTGAGAAGACCAATGAGTAGTATTAAGAATTCAAACTTTGCTTTGCATGTTAGTCAAACATTTATTTCTCTTTGTAACTAAAACACAAATGCACAGATGCAAGTTGTTTCATGTCACCTAGGATTTTGCAATTTGGAAAATTAGCTTTTAGGTTGTTTACCAACTAGGGCTTATATGACTTTTAGGATAAGATCACTTTCTTTTTTTTTTTTTTTTTTTTTTTTTTTTTTTTTGAGACGGAGTCTAGCTCTGTCGCCCAGGCTGGAGTGCAGTGGCGCAGTCTCGGCTCACTGCAAGCTCCACCTCCCAGGTTCACGCCATTCTCCTGCCTCAGCCTCTCCGAGTAGCTGGGACTACAGGCGCCCGCCACCACGCCCGGCTAATTTTTTGTATTTTTAGTAGAGACAGGGTTTCACTGTGGTCTCGATCTCCTGACCTCGTGATCCGCCCGCCTCGGCCTCCCAAAGTGCTGGGATTACAAGCGTGAGCCACCGCGCCCGGCTAGATCACTTTCTTTTTACATGACATTGTTTAGAAATATTGATAAGAGTAGTGATCAAATTGCAGAAATACAGTAATATTTTTAATTGTTTCCATCTTAATACTTGCTAAGTGTATTAATATTATTTTAATAGAGATTGGGCTTGACAGAGCTCAGTAATTAAGTTATAACTAAATGCTCAACAAAGGGAATCAAATCTTTCTAAATGAAAAGAGAATTTGCAGATCAGTCTTTTATAATGTAAGCTTGGTAATGTCAGTCCTGTATGACAACATTTCAGGGGCTCCCCATCTACCTCAGAATAAAAAGGCAAAATACTGAAAATGGCTTTCCAGGGTTTCTGTGATCTGTGCACTAGCTGCTCCAAGCCACACCACTCTCTTCTTTCACCTACGTGTCAGGCATGTTCCTGCCTTGGGACATTTGATCTTGCTATCTCTGCCAGAACACTCTTTTCCCAGATAGCCTCATGGCTCACTGATTCTTCACCATCAAGTGTTTGTCAAAACGTCATTTTCTTCATGAGATCTTCCTAGACCAGATCACATTATTTAAAAATTCATCTCTATAGTTTCATGTATCTGTTAGCTCCTATTTATTGCTGCTAAGTATTGCATTATATAATTATACCACAGTTTAATTATTCATTCTTCAGTTGATGAAGTTATGGGGTATTTCCAGCTTAAAACTACTTTTAATAAAGCTGCTAAAAACACGTTTGTGTATTCTGTTTGCAGACATAGGTTTTTATTTCTCCTACATAAATATCTATACCAATTAGGATTCTCCAGAGAGAGAGATCCAACATGATGTATGTGTGTGTGTGTGTGTGTGTGTGTGTGTGTGTGTGTGAGAGAGAGAGAGAGAGAAAGAGAGAGAAAGAGATTTTGAGGGATTGGTTTATGACTTGTGGAGGTTAGGTAAGCTCAAAATAGGTTTTGGGTTAGGTCAGAAGGCTACAGACTCAGGAAAGAGTTGCAGTTCAAGATCAAGGGGAGTCTGCTGGAAGAATTTTTTCTTGTCCAGGGAAATTTAGTCTTTGTTCTATTAACACATTCAAGGGATCGGATAAGGCCCACTCACATTATGGATGGTGATAGACTTTACTCATAGTCCACTGATTTAAATGTTAATCTCTTCCAAAAAACCACCTCCACAGAAATATCCAGAATGTTTGATCAAATGTCTGGGCACTGTGGCACAGCCAAGTCAACACACAAAATTAACCATCACAAGCAGTTTTATTTTTTTCTTCCCAATCTTTATAACTTTTTTGGGGGTTATTTAATTACATTAGTCATAGCCATCGGCCTAATACTGAATGGAAGAAGTAAAATCAGACATCCATACACCCTTCCTATCTTATAGGGAAAATAGTCAATATTTTGCATCGCATATTACATTAGCAATACATATTTATAGATACCCTTTATCGTATTATGAATGTTCTCTTATATTCCTAACTTGCTGAGGCTCTTTTATTTAAATAAGCAATGGGTGTTAAATTTTGCCAAACTTTTTTTTCCATCTAATGAGATGATTATATAACTTTTTCTTTATTCTTTGAATGATAAATTGCTTTGATTGTTTTTAAACATTAAAAAAACTTTGCATTCCTGAGATAAACTTCAGTTGAACATGAGGTACTATATTTTTCATATATTGCTAAACTTTATCTGTTCATAGATGTAGCATCTATGTTCATATAGGACATTGCTTTGGAACTTTATTATTATTATTTTATTATAATGCCTTTGAATCGGGCAACGTTTTCCCCTCCTTTATTTTTCCAGGGTGAGTCATTTGTGATCCTGTGCACCCCTCATAATCCCCCTGTCTTGGTGAAGGAACTGAGCCAAGATGGGAACATTGGGGTCACCTCCATAGGAATATGAAATTGAGCCTCAGAGGAGACTGTCAGGCCCTTCAGTAAGTGCTGGGAACTTCAAGAATCTTGGTTTGAACCATTGGGGAATCCACCTATCAGAAATGTTGATATGCGGCTCATATTAGTGATAAGTGACCCTGAAGCATAGAGAAAGAGAAACAGAGAGGGTCCCCCAGAATGCTTTCTAGTTTCAAGGTCCAGTTCCTTCCGAGGAACTGTCCTTTCTCTCCTCAAAGTTCAGTTTTGCCTGAAACTAACTGTACTTTATCTTCTTGTTTCATAAAATTTCCCTAAAGTTTATAATAATCCCTCATTTTGGGGGAAGAAAAATATGCAATACATTAGTTTTTACTAGGGCTACCAAGAGAGGCTGATTTAAGACAAATTGTATTCTAATGCAAGGTATTTAATAGCCATACATGTATCTTTTCAAATGTAGTTCAGATTATGAAACTATTTGCTAAATTAAGAACATTTTAGAATTTTTTATGGTTATCAAAATCTCAATTAACTACAATTATTGAATCTATAGTTGTCATTTATAAATTTGTTTATATGTCTTTTTTAAAGTTTGATTTGAAATTTGTAAAAATAATTTAGAGGTATGAAAAATTTGGGAAGAAGGAATTAGAAATAATGAGGCTGACAACCATTCTAGCAGCTTGTGCAAATTTATTAATATTCCGTTTCTTTAATCAAATAGCTTACTGATATGAAATGATTAGGAAAGCCTGGTTAAATTTTATTCACATCACTATATTATGGGCCGAGTATGCTTTATTATATGATATGTATAAATTCAATGTGTAACCTTTGTATTTCATAAGGATATTTTTATCCCTAATGGAATCTTGTAACAAAATGCTTTAAGGTGCTGTGAGACTTCGGATTACTCAAACGGCTTTAGATTTAAATTAACTTAGGAATTGATTTCCACTTCAAGCAGTGTTTTACTAAACACAAAAATATAGATTGGACTACTTCCTCAAGAAAGAATCTTCAAATTGATAGGTCTAACTTTTACCCTTGAACACTGTTTCAGCTTACACTGTTTATACACGGAAAGCTCCAGGGCACCTAATTTAGTGGCAAATGCAAATACACAGACCTCTACGGTAATTTCTTCTCCACCTAACAGGCAAATAGTAAAAACTCTCTCTTACTCTAGTGGCTGTTATCCACCTTCAGCATTGAAATGGGTGAGGATTCGTAAAAGAAGAGAGATTTTCTCTTTCATGTACCAGGAGAACACTCTGAAAGAAGAGTTAAAAAACAAAAACCTGAATTTGGGGTATTTATATATTCGAATCACGGTGGGTTTATTTACATGGAAACATTTTTAACTGTGATTTTACAAATAATGACATTATTAGCATTGATTCAGTAGATACTTTTTTCTAGGTCTATTCCTTTTAATATTCTATATGTTCTTTCTAATTTTATATTCTCCAATGGCATTAATAGCCTCTGTTATTGTAAGAACTATCTGACTGATTAGTTTTGGAGTTAAAAAAAACTATCTGGAGATTTTTTAAAAATTATCTTTGTAAGCTAGTATTTCTTATACTCAATGTTTCAAAAATTCTACCTATTAGTGTAAAATATATGTGAAATAATAGTCAACTTTCTTTTTATGATTTACTTTTTTAAAAACTGGATTAAAAAAAGATTTCCCATGGATATTTCCTAAAGAAATTTAATTCATTTTCCCTATTGAATTTAAATATACACTGAATATTATTATCAAAATCTTTTAGATTTTCCTTAAAATTCTTCCTCATCCATATTTGAGCTCGTTCTTTTAGAAGTTGGTTTGGGAGAGGGGCTGGTTAATGGGAGTCTGGCTAGAGGGGCTGTGGGGATTTGGGACTTCAATTCCTCTTATTTCAAAGTCAAGCAAAGGTCTGCTGTTTTATGTGGTCAGAAAAGAATGGGAGACGAATGGTTGCTTGTACTTTTTACTGGGGTCTCAGGCACCAAAGTGACTGCTTCATACACATTAAAGAAAAAGACCCCAGCTTACTGAGAATTTATCATAGAGGTGTTACTTGGAATGTTTCTGGTTGTGGAATCTCTGGGAAGCCTAGAGACAGATAATACATAGTTTGTGAAGGGACTTTGGGAAAAGGGAAGTGCAATGAAACAATGACAGAGGATTGCAGGAAGACATATATATGGTCTTTATTTGAACTCTGGTTCATTTTATATCTGGAATGATGACTCTGCTCAGGTTTCTACTTCAGCCTCCATGACATAAGAAATGTGAGCTTCCCAAACTGTCAGAAAACAAAAATTTCACATATAGCAATTATTAAATTTCTTTCATTAGATAATTCTATCCTTAAAAGCAGTTCTAAATAGATTTCACATGTAAAAATTATAGATTTCAGTTCTTTGCACACCACACAAATATTCCATGGCAGTTTGATTATTTTTTGGAAAACATTTTTTAATTGAGTTTTGACTTACAGAAAAGTTGCAAACAGTGTACAGAGAGTTTCTATTTACTGCTTATCTAAAATCCATTAAAGTTAACATTATATAACTGTAGTAAAATTATAACTTCAGGAAATTAACATCCCTTATTCAAATTTTTCCAGTTTTCCCACTAATGTCTTTTTTTTTCTTCCATTCCAAGAGCCTATCTAGGATCCTGTGTTGCCTTTAGTTCTTATTTCTCCTTAGCCTCCTCCAATTTTCAATAGTTCCTCAATATTTCTTTTTCTTTCATGATCTTAACACTTTTGGAGAATTATCAGTTATTTTGTAGAATGTCCCTTAATTTTGGATTTGTCTGATATTTTCTTGTGATCAGAATGAGAAGAGTTTATGCAGTTTAGGCAAGAATAACACAAAAAAAATGTATATCCTTTAGGTGGATCTTACCAAACAGTTCATGAGGTTGATGTATCCTATTTGGGATGTTAATCTTGACCAATTGGTTATGATAGCGTGTACTGGGGTTCTCAACGGTAAGCTACTAAATTAACCTGTGTAGAACAGAAAGATATCTTGCGGGAGCTACTTTGAGACTATTCAATCGTGTTTCTCTACCAATTTCACCTAATTTTAATATCTGTAGGTGGATCTATGAGTTAAAACACAATATTGTCAGTATTTTGTTGAACAAATTGTTTAAGCTTTGGCCCATTGTGAAATCCTGTTTTTTAAAATTATCTTTTTACTTTTTGGTAGCCCTACTTGTTCTGGGCTCATTTTGTGTCTGCCCTCTCCCAGTCCTGGAATCAATAATTTCTCCAAAGTGGCATGCCTCCTGCTGTTGGAGAATGATCTTTAGAAACCAACATTTGGGCACTCAGTATTCTCACTACTGGGGTGTCATTGTTGCTAAGTACTCTCACTGCTCAGAACTAGAAAATATGTGTATGTATACTGATCCTTACATATACATACATCTGTGTCTATGTCTATCATCTATCTGTCCATCCATCTATTTACCTACCTCCCTTCTGATTATCTGTGTGTATATTAAATACCATGAGATGATACTAATACCCATGATCCAATTCAACAGAGTTCATTTTAATCTTCCTTTCTCCGTATTAGTGAAAATTTGGAAGATAGACTGAACTTGGGAATGACAAATAAGTCTTTGTTCTGAGCAATTATATAAATTTAACTTACTCTTTTTATGTTTTCCCTGGTGGAAATGTTGGGGTGGAAAAGATTGAGAATTGGAAATCTATTTTTGGACATTGGCATGTTTCATGTTAGCTGACTATTTTATGTCCAACTAGAATTGTGAGGCAGGGAGTAGGCTATTAATCAAATTCTCAGGGGGAGACATTAAGGCTGCATATAAATTTTGGAATTTGCAGAATATAAATGGTACTAATTGTAGGACTAGATGGCATTACTTAGGGAGGAAGAGCTGATAGACAAAAAGAAAACAAAATTTAGATTAGGCCCTTGGCAACCCAACATTTAAGGACTAGGGAGAGTAAGAAAACAAACAAAAAAAATGCTGGGAAAGAATTGCCAGTGAAGTAGGGATGAAATAAAGTATGTCTGATGTACCAGAGTAAAAGGAAGAAAGGCTTTCAAGAGGATATTATTAGTCTTTTGTCAAATGCAGCTGAAATGCCCAGCAAAATGAAGATCAAGAAAAGACTACTAGATTTAACCAGATGGTGTTCATTGACTAAGAAAATACACTGTAGAGCTGATTCCAATTTACTTTTTCCTCTTTATTCTACCATTCTGATGGCTTTGCTTTTTGCAAAGATAGTATATCTTCATATCTTCTCTTTTAACATATTTTCTCCTCCACTCCACGGTTTCCAGGATGTTCAGGGACATGCTGATAAGAAACCCACAGTCATAGCTCACTGGGATGAGAGGTTTGGCTTTGTGAAAGGTACTATCTACTTTTGACAAATATGTGTGTTCTAAAACTTTGCAAGTCATGTGTCTGCTCTTGAACTTGTCCATGAACCAGGCCCGATTTTCCTGCATTGGACGACCATGTTTGCATAGATTTTACTTTGCTTGTTTCTATTTCATGCTTTCACTAAAAATGTAGTTCCTTTTCTATTTATTTTTCTTTTCTATCTTTTTTAAAATTTTTAAGTAGTTTTCAAAGAGAAAAGAAAAACAGACACATCTTTCATTCGTTGTGTCTCTAACTACTTGAAATACAGTCATATTAAAACACAGATCTGTTTCGTTTTGTTCCTTATTGTAATATATTACCAGAAACAAGACTTGGAACTTAGAAGTAAAACTCAAAAAAATTCATTAAATAAATGAAATGATACTTTACTGAAATTTCAATTAATTTTAAATCACATTTTAAAATTCTATGATCTGTATTCTTTTCTCCAGATGTGATATTCTCTTAAATATCTGGAGTTATTAATATTTTTAGTTTTTTAAAATTCTGTTTGTTCTATAAAATCTTTTATTTGGTGCTGGTTTTTCTGTTTCAATTTGGTACATTTCTTTCAACATCTTGGTTTTCAACATCTTGAATCTTTGGTGATTCAAGGCTATCTGTTAATTTTCACATTTGAGTTGTCCTAATAATCTATCTCCATTGTTTATTGTATCCTATCTAGAGATTATGAGATAGAGGAAGATATAATAACTGGATGGATTTTCTGGTTGCTTTTCTCCCGAATATTTGTGTGATGGTCTATCCAAATCATCTATAAATCCTCTTATTCCTTAGTTACAGAGCCAATATTTGATTATTTAATCTAAAAGCAAATACCCTTGCTTCCAGTTAACCCAAATGAAGAATGTGATACTAGTCAACACTCCACATTGATCTGTCTTGATTAATTAATCAGTTTGATGAGTACCCTCAGGCCATTTAGTGTAGGCATGAAGCTTTATTGAACTGCTTTGAATTTTCTGCTCTGTTCTATAAGTGGAATTTCTACACTCATTATGCTTTCTCTATCTTCCAGATGGATACTATACATTCTCTTATAGGTGTCAATATCAAGTGGAAATATTTTTTATAGCTAGTTACAAATATTAGAAACAACAGTGGCCTAAATAAAGTAGAGGTTGGAAACCTCTCACAGAGTCCAGTGTCCAGCAATCACCTCTGGGGTTTCATAAAGTTTTCAGTTTCAGGCTCCTCCCATCATTTTTTTTTTTTTTTTGAGAAACAGTCTCACTCTGTCTCCCAGGCTGGAGCCAGTGGCACCATCTCAGCTCACTGCAAACTCTGCCTCCTGAGTTCAAGTGATTCTCCTGCCTCAGCCTCCCAAGTAGCTGGTATTACAGGTGTATGCCACCACGCTTGGCTATTTTGTATTTTTAGTAGAGATGGGGTTTCATCATGTTGGCCAGGTTGGTCTCAAACTCCTGACCTCAAGAGATTCACCCACCTTGGCCTCTCAAAGTGCTGGGATTATAGGAGTAAAATACCACACCCGTCCTCCCATCTTTCTGATCCGTTATACAATAGTCCCCACTTTTTGCAGTTTCAATTAACCATGATCAATTATGGTACAAAAGCATTACATAGAAAATTCCAAAAATAAATAATTCATAATTTTAAAGAGCATGCCATTTTGAGTAGCATGATGAAATCTCACACCATCCCCCTCCACCTCACCCATGGTGCAGATTATAGCTTTGTCCAGGGTATCCACATTGCACAGGCTATCCTTTAGTCACCTAGTAAGTGTCTTGGTTAACAGATTGACTGGTGTGGTATCACAGTACTTGTGTCCAATAGCTCTTATTCTTAACAATGGCCCTAAAGCTCAGGAGTAGTGATGTTGGCATATTGTTATTATTGTTCTATTTTATTATTAGCTATTGTTGTTAATCTCTTACTGTGCCTCATTTATAAATTAAACTTTATCATAGGTATGAATGAATAGGAAAAATCATAGTACAGGCAAACCTCATGATATTGCATCTCACTTTATAGCACTTCTCATATATTTCATTTTTTTTTTTTGGAAATTGATGTTTTGTGGCAACCCCACACCCAGCAAGTCTTTCAGTGCCATTTTTCCAACAGCATGTGCTAACTTTGTGTCTCTGGGTCACATTTTATTAATTCTCACAATATTTCCAACTTTTTCATTATTATTATATCTGTTGCGGTGAACTGTGACCAGTGACCTTTGATGTTACAATTGCAATTGTTTTGGGGTACCAGGAACCTTTCCTAAACAAGATGGTGAACTTAATCAATCAATGTTGTGTGTTCTGACTGCTCCACCAGCTAGCCATTCCTCTTTCTCTCTCCCTCTCCTCAGGTCTGCCTATTACTTGAGACGCAACAGTATTTAATTAGGTCAGTTAGTAACCCTGCAATGGCCTCTAAGTATTCAAATGAAAGGAAGAGTCACATACCTCTCATTTTAAATCAAAAGTTGGAAATGGTTAAGCTTAGTGAAGAAGGCATATCAAAGACTGATACAAGCCAAAATCTAGATCTTTTGTGCCAGTTAACCAAACTGTGAATGCAAAGGAAAAATTCTTGAAGAAGATTAAAAGTGCTACTCCAGTAAATGCATGAATGATTACTGATTACAAATGCAAAACAGCCTCATTGCTGAGATGGGGAAAATCTTAGTGGCCTTGATAGAAGACAAAACCAGCCACTACATTCCCTTAAACCAAAGCCTGATCCAGAGCAAGGCCCGAACTCTTTTTCATTTTATGCAGGCTTAGAGAGGTGAAGAAGAGGCAGAAGAAAAGTTTAAGCTAGCAGAGGTGGGTTCGTGAGGTTTAAGGAAAAACCCATCTCTATAATATGAAAGTATAAGCTGAAGCAACAAGTGTTCTTGTAGAAGCTGCAGCAAGTTATCCAGAAGATCTGGCTAAGATAATTAATGATGATGTCTGCACTAAACAGTAAATTTTAAATGTAGACAAAGCCTTTTATTGGAAGACAATGCCATCTTCTATATGAGAGAGAGAAGTCATAGCTAGACAGAAGTCATATCTAGAGAGAAGTAAATGCCTCCCTTCAAAGCTTCTAAAGACATGCTGATTCTCTTGTTAAGGGCTAATGCAGCTGGTAATTTAAGCTGAAGCCAGTGCTCTTTTGCCATTCAAAAAATCCTAGGGTCCCGAAAAATTATACTAAATCTACTACACCTGTGCTCTGTAAGTGAAACAACAAAGCCTGGATGACAGCACGTCTGTTTACAGCATGGCTTGCTGAATATTTTCAGTCCACGCTTGAGATCTACTGCTCAGAAAAAATATAATAATTCCTTTCAAAATATTACTGCTCTTTGACAATGTACTTGGTCACCTAAGAGCTCTGATGGATTATACAAACAGATGAATGTTGTTTATATGCCTGCTAACACATCATTCATTCTGCAGCCCGTGGATGAAGTAATTTCAAATTTCAAGTTTTATTATTTAAGGAATACATTTTGTAAGGATATAGCTGCCATAGATAGTGATTCCTATGATGCATCTGTACGTTCATGATTCATTGAAAGAGGTCAAAATGGTAATATTCACAGGCATTTGGAAGAAGTTACTTTCAACCTTCATGGATGACTTTGAGGGATTCAAGACTTCAGTGAATGAAGTAACTACAGATGTGGTGGAAATAGCATGAGAACTAAGTGGGGCCTAAAGATGTGATGGAATTGCTGCAATTTCATCATAAAACTTGAATGAATGAGGAGTTACTTTTCATGAGTAAGCAAAGAAAGTGGTTTCTTGAGATGAAATCTATGCCTGGTGAAGAAGTTATGAACTTTGTTAAAATGACAAAAGATTTAGAATATAACATAAACTTACTTAATAAAGCAGTGGCAGAATTTGAGAAGATTGAGTCCAATTTTGAACTAAGTTCTGCTGTGGGTAAAATGCTATCAAACGGCATCACATGCTACAGAGAAATATTTTGTGAAAGCAAGAGTCAATCCATGTAACAAGCTTCATTGTCTTATTCTAAGAAATTGGCACAGCCACACCAATATTCTGCAACCATCACTCTGATCAGTCATTAGCCAACAACATCAAAGCAAGATCTTCCACCAGTAAAAAGATCATGACTAGCTGAAAGCTCAGATGATCATTAGGATTTTTAACAATAAAGCATTTTATTATAAATTAGGGTATGCACATTAGTTTTTTAGACATAATGTTATTGCATGCTTAATAGACTACGGTATAGTAAATGTAACTTTGAGAAGGATTTGGGAAACTTAAAAATTCATGTGACTCTCTTTATTACAATATTTTCTCTATTGCAATGGTCTGGAGCCAAATCCGCAGTATCTCTGAAGTGTGCCTATATATATAGGGTTCAGTACTAGCCATGGTTTCAGGCATCTGCTGGAGATCTTATTATCCATGGATATGAAGGGACTGTCATGCTTAGCTTCTCTTCTTAAGATACAGTGGTACAATGGGACTCCAGTCTTCAAGCCTCTACCTTTCAGGTAAGAATTTGGAAATGGGGGTAGCAAGAGGAACACACACCAGCTGTTTATACTTTTCTTGAAGAATTGCCTCTAAAGTCCCACTTTCTAGCTTTCCTCATACTTCACTGACCACAGCTGGCTGGAGGAGGTTGAGAAATGGAATTACAGATGTTCCTTTACTTATGATGAGATTATGTCCTGATAAACCCTTTATTCTGATAAATTCTGGCCCTTTACCTAGCATAAAATCATAAAATCTGGATTCTCCGACTAATGAAAAGGCAGAGAATAGATATTGGGAAGGGAACTAGCCTTATCTGCCACAGCGATGTTCTCTATGAGGCTTTTAACATAGGCTAGACAGCACAGGCTGCAGGTGTAGAAAAAGAGACCATCACCACCTGGAAACATTTCCATTAGCAGCTACTCTGGGACTTCATAATTTATTTCCAGCCTTTCCCAAGAAGATTTACTTGGGAAATATCTAGATTTCTGGTTTGGGAAGATCCAAAGAGGTAAACATCAGCTATATTCTATCAAATTTTATTAAATAATAGAGTATTTTATTTTATTTTTTGAGACAGTGTCTTGCTCTGTCACCCGGGCTGGAGTGCAGTGGTGTGATCTCGGCTCACTGCAACCTCTGCCTCCTGTGTTCAAGTGATTCTCCTGCCTCAGCCTCCTGAGTAGCTGGGACTACAGGCATGCGCCACCGCACCCGACTAATTTTTGTATTTTTAGTAGAGAGGGGGTTTCACCATGTTGGCCAGGCTGGTCTAGAATTCCTGACCTCAAGTGATCCACCTACCTCGGCCTCCCAAACTGCTGGGATTACAGGTGTGAGCCACCGCGCTGGGCCCCAATAGACCTTATAATACAGAAAGATATGGGATGAAGTTAACACATTTAGAAATAGAATTTAAAAATTTAAAAAGAGCTTTGGATAAGAACTCATTACAGCTTCATATAGTGTTTTCTGAGAGTTTTATAATATCACAAAATTATAGCTATGTGCGGTAAGGCATATGTTAACTAGACAGATCGAATCATTCTACAGTGTATATGTACTTCAGAACATCATGTTGCACGCAATAAATACATACATTTGACATTGTTATTTTTTAAATCTGTCAAATTAAAAAATAATAATAAATATATTTTTAGAAAGACAAATTTTAACAATTATATTTTCCAAATATGGTTTAGAGTAACTGTGTATAATGAAGTGGAAATAAAAGACCAGTTTCAATGCTGAATAAATGGCTTAAGGTCAATCTGTAATAGAATCATGCCTTTTTTGTATATTTAAGAATGCCCTTTGTGATCTTCTAGTTAGAAAAAGTCATCCTCACAGCTTGGAGTGCTGAGCTCAGAGAGAAAGCTCCAAGCTCCAAGCAGAGGAGTGGCTCCAGGTTTCTGTACTCAGAATGAGGGAGGAAGAAAGCATGAGTTGTTTTCCTCCTGAGGTAAAACTACCTTAAAAGTTGTAGATAACCAAAGAATTGTACAGAGGTGCAAGATAAATAGAGAGGCAGAAGGAGAGTTATGGGATAAGAAAGGCGTTAGGAAGGCCAGAAAAAGTAGTGTAGCAAAGTAGAAACCTTGTGGTTCTCTCAATGGCTTCAAAAAATGAAACGTGCAGCTGGGAGATGTACAGGAAGGACAGTAGGATCCCATCACCTCTCTCTTCCCTTCTTATTAAACATCCAGTTACCTTGAAGCCTGCTCAGATGGATTCTTTTTATAGCTTGGCCTCTCCCCAGCACACTTTCTTTAGTGTACCTGACTGCACATGACCCTCCTTTATTCAGAGTTCTTTAATATTTCATTTTCTGCTGATCTCTACTCTCCCTCTTGGGCTTCTGCTAACACATATCATGTCTTTTTCAAGGTGCTTCTAAAATGGTGGAAACATAATTCAGACAATAGGTAGTAAATGTCTTCCAACCAAAAGCACCTTTTTAAAAAATATTTTTGGAGGGACATAAAAAATATTAGGAGTAACAAAACTCAGTAGTTTCTCTGTTGTAGAAATTACAATATTTGGTTGTGCTCTGAGAAACTTTTCTTAAAGCTGTGAAGTGCAACATAACAGAGTTTCAGTCCTGTTACTTACTACACAGTTTTTGGATCTGTAGAACGGGCATTACAATAAAACCCTGTCACCCAGGCTGTAGTGCAGTGGTATGATCTTGGCTCATTGCAGCCTCTGCCTCCCAGGTTCAAGTGATTCTCCTGCCTCAGCCTCCCAAGTAGCTGGGATTATAGGAGCGCACCACCAAGCCCTGCTAAATTTTTGTTGTTGTTGTTGTTTGTTTTTTTTTGGAAGAAATGATGTTTGCCATGTTTGCCAGACTGGTCTGAAACTCCTGACCTCAGGTGATCTGCCTGCCTCAGCCTCCTGAAGTGCTGAGATTACAAGTGTGAGCCACCATGCTTGGCCTCAGTTCAACTTCTTTAACATTAGATGCACACCCTATGCTAGGTTGAAAATGATGTAGAAGACATGCCCATTGGTCACAGGCACCAGCAAGTCCTGTTTCACTCTCCTTGAGCAAACAGTGGACACTGTTGACTCCAAAACAAAAAGGAAGAGAATCAGTTCATTGTTGCAGGAAGTCAGGGACCCCAAACAGAGGGACCAGCTGAAGCCATGGCAGAAGAACGTGGATTGTGAAGATTTCATGGACATTTATTAGTTCCCCAAATTAATACTTTTATAATTTCTTATGCCTGTCTTTATGGCAATTTCTAAACATAAATTGTGAAGATTTCATGGACACTTATCACTTCCCCAATCAATACCTTTGTGATTTCCTATGCCTGTCTCAACTTTAATCTCTTAATCCCGTCAGCTGAGGAGGATGTATGTCGTCTCAGGACCCTGTGATAACTGCATTAACTGCACACTTTGTAGAGCATGTGTGTTTGAACAATATGAAATCTGGGCACCTTGAAAAAAGAACAGGGTAACAGCAATGTTCAGGGAATAAGAGAGAAAACCTTAAATTCTGACTGCCGGTGAGCCGGGTGGAACAGAGCCATATTTCTCTTTTTTCAAAAGCAAATGGGAGAAATAGCACTGAATTCTTTTTCTCAGCAAGGAACATCCCTGAGAAAGAGAATGTGCCCCTGAGGGTGGGCCTCTAAAATGGCCCCCTTGGGTGTGGCCGCCTTCTATGGTCGAGACTGTAGGGATGAAATAAGCCCCAGTCTCCCATAGCGCTCCCAGGCTTATTAGGACGAGGAAATTCCCACCTAATAAATTTTTGGTCAGACTGGTTGTCTGCTCTCAAACCCTGTCTCCTGATAATATGTTATCAATGACAATGGTGCCCAAAACTTCATTAGCAATTTTAATTTCACCCCAGTCCTGTGGTCCTGTGATCTCACCCTGCCTCCATTTGCCTTGTGACATTCTATTACCTTGTGAAGCATGTGATCTCTGTGACCCACACCCTATTCGTACACTCCCTCCCCTTTGAAAATCACTAATAAAAACTTGCTGGTTTTGCGGCTTTTGGGGCATCACGGAACCTACTGACATGTGATGTCTCCCTCTGACACCCAGCTTTAAAATTTCTCTCTTTTGTACTCTGTCCTTTTATTTCTCAAACTGGGCGATGCTTAGGGGAAATAGAAAAGAAACTACATGAAATATCGGGGGTGAATTTTGCCCGATATCTGGCTGAATTTCCCCCGATAGCTCATTATGATAGTAATCTTTGTTTGCCAGTATAACCTGATCCAACAAGTTTGGGGACTTCTAACTCCAAATGGTGAAAAAGCAATTCAAGGTAAACTTGCCCTTCCCTGTTCTTAATCTCCATATTATATTTTTTATGCGTGAGTCTATGTTAGGAGTTAATGGCAGTGACTCTTACCAGGCTATGCTGACCTTAATGGCAACAATGCTGTTGCAGCCTTGTTTATGAAAGCCAATGGATCCCTCTGGAACTAATCAAGAAACAGAAAGTTGTAACTTGAGGCCTGAACTGAGTTGTTGGAGAATTGGGAGTTCTAAACTGCTAGATGTGTCCTGGGGCTTGGTGTTCCTCTCTCAGTTTTACTATAATCAGGGTCACCAGTGGAACTAAATGTCCTGTATGATATTTATCTAAGTCCTGTGCTATCCCAGGATAAGTGTTGACTGAGGGCCAAAGGAGCATTTCCTATGGCACAGTGCATCTAAATCAAATGAGAGAGGAGCAGAAAACAAGTTTTTAACACCATACGCCTTGTCCTGAGGCTCCAGTGCTAATTGCCCCCAAAGGGACTTCCCAACCAATACTGAAAAGCCCCTGGGGCCTACAAACCTGGCAGACATGGATTTGAATAAAATATTTTGAATGAGTGATGACTCTGCCATTTAGTAAGGATGCTACTTCAAGCAAGTTAATTAACTTCTGACAGTCTCAGGTTTCTGATCTGTAAAATAGGGATAGTGTTACCTGTCTCATACGGCTGTTGTAAGGATTAAATTAAATTAGGTAACAGATATAAAGTGCCTAGTACATACCCTTGACATATCAGAGGTACTTAAGAAATGTTGGTAGGCAGAAAAGTTAAGTACACAAATAATGACATATAAATGATGACATGAGGCTAATGTTGTGAACTGCGCAGAAGTGGCAATATAAGGTTTGACAGGAAAAAGGGAGAAAAAAACTTATTGAACACTTGGCACTTGACCTGCTTCTGAAATAATCAGTAGCATTTCAATGGTCAGAGGTGGAGGAAGGGTATTTTCTGATAGAGGCAGGAGGTTGAGGAAGGTCCACAGTTAGAAAAGGCAAATGATCCTAGGAATTGAGAGGAGACCAGTTGGCTGAAGTGTAGACTAGTATGAGGCACAAAAATGATAAGGGTTGGAATTTGCAGTAGATGTGGTATACAAAAATGATCAGGTCAGAAAGTTAGAAACCACCATGTAGAGAATCCCTGAAGGATTTCTGGCACAGAGGCACAGATAGCAGCCTGATCAGAGGGGATTAACAAGAATATGAAGTAAACATGGTTGAGGTAGGCCGAAAGTTGAGAGCAGAAAGATGAGGTGAGGATGGGATGCTGGTTCAGTAGATTAGACTGAGGTCAAGTAGAAGGTTAACAAGGGGAATGCATGAGGATGATGGCAGTGGGATAAGTGGAAAGGTGTGGATATGAAAAACATGCTGGAGGTAGGGATTAGAGATTTCAGGAAATATTTTTTACAGAAGTATATGATTTAAAGTGATTCCTTTGGTTTGGAACCATTGAGGTTGGATGTTTAAACCAGAGAAAAAAATTAAAATTCTCCATTGATCATGAAGTACTTATAGGGTAGTAATGTGTGTTGTTTTTGTTTGATATTAGAGGGGGCTAAAGAAAATACATTCCTGGGATGAGGAGACACTGAAAAAGTCATTTTGTTTATTCTCCTGTCTCAAGGTAAGAGTATACTAAAAACAAACTAAGCTGATATTTATTTGACTTATTAAAACAACTTTAGAAATTACAAAAGTGACATATTTCATTAACAGACAAAATATAGGGAAATAAAAAGAAGATAAAATCATCTATAATTTCACTACTCAAACTATTATTTTTATGTATATATGTGAGAGAGGCAGCAGAAAGGTACAGAGTGTGGGGTCTGGATAAAACTAGCTGGGCTGGTTTCAATTCCAGCTTCTTCACTCAGTAACTGTATGACTTGGAGAAGTTATTTAACTTGGAGAAGTATAGTTAACATTGTCTTATAGGAGTAAAAAGTTATTAAGAATTTAGGAGTGAGAGAAGTGGGTTAAAGGAGTAGCTGTGAAACATATTCTGAGGAAAAGGCTGATAAGACTCGGCAAAGACAGTCAGGAGTTGAGTCTGGTGTTGTGCTGTCTGTTGAGGATTTGATGTGTGGCCAGTGCCGTTGAAGAAATAAATTTTTAATTTCATTTAATTTGAATTAAATTGTAGTTATAGTTAAACATTCAATTCAATTTTTGAAAACCTTTTCAGAAAAATTTAGGGATATGAATCTTCTTTCTTTCTTTTCCTTCCTCCCTCCCTCCTTCCTTCCCTCCCTCCCTCCTCCCTCCCTTCCTTCCTCCCTTCCTTCTTTCTTTTTCTTTCTTTTTTTTTGACAGAGTCTCAATCTGTCACCAGGCCGGAGTGCAGTGGTGCGATCTCGGCTCACTGCAACCTCCACCTCCTGGATTCAAGTGATTCTCCTTCTTCAGCCTCTCTAGTAGCTGGGACTACAGGTGCACTCCACCACGCCCAGCTAATTTTTGTATTTTTAGTAGTGACAGAGTTTCACCATGTCGGCCAGGATGGTATCCATCTCCTGACCTCGTGATCTGCCTGCATCGGCCTCCGAAAGTGCTGGTTTTAAAGGTATGAACCACCGTGCCTGGCTGAATCTACTTTCTTAATGTAAATTTTATAAAATCTAAATAGAAATCAAGTATTTCTGATACAAATTTAGTGTCTGAATTGACATGGCTGTAAAGTTTAAAATCCATGCCAAATTTGGAAGACTTAGTACCCCCAAAATGTAAAATATCTTAATAATATTTTGTACTGATCGTGTGTTGAAACGATAATGTTTTAGAAATTATCTAAATAAAATATATTATTAAGTTAAAAGAAGTTGGACAGCTCAAAATTCAAATTGTAGAATATCAACATTTAGTCCCATTGTAGCCATGTTCTCTTTGGCCCTGATTTCAAGAATGAGGTTATAATACTATATCTAGTTATATATTATATAGCTCTCTATATAAATATAACATATACAATAAATTTATTATATAATATTATATATAATATAACCTGTTCTTAAAAACTGAATAATCCAGGGCCAATTTTTCTATTCTATTGTGATAACTCAAGTGTGCATTTTCAGTTGGTCACCACCTATGATTCATTGTAAAGCATACTCAATTTTAAAACACATCCTGTCCTGAAGAAACTTGCTTCATCAGTGTCATAGGTTTGTGCCCGGAATCTATTTCTTGAAGTGGATTTTAGGACTAGAAGAGCAATCATAACTATTGAAGGTAGGAACTCTGTAAGTGTAGCAGGAGGAGCCACAGGCAAAATCCCTCAGACACTGGGTTAAAGAAGGAAGATGCTTTATCCAGCCAGGAGCATCTGCAGACTTGGGTCTCAAGAACTGAGCTCCTGGCGGGTGCAGTGGCTCACGCCTGTAATCCCAGCACTTTGGGAGGCCGAGGCGGGCGGATCACAAGGTCAGGAGATCAAGACCATCCTGGCTAACACGGTGAAACCCCGTCTCTACTAAAAATACAAAAAAAATTAGCCAGGTGTGGCGGCGTGCGTCTGTAGTCCCAGCTGCTGGGGAGGCTGAGGCAGAAGAATGGTGTGAACCCGTGAGGTGGAGCTTGCAGTGAGCCGAGATCGCGCCACTGCACTCCAGCCTGGGTGACAGAGCGGGATCTCTGACTCAAAAAAAAAAAAAAAAAAAAGAACCGAGCTCCCTGAAGAAAGAGTTCCTGGCCCTTTTAAAGGCTTACAACTCTAAGGGGTCCACGTGAAAGGGTCGTGTGATAGATTGTGCAAGCATGGGGTACGTGACTAGGTGGGGGTGGTGAGCAAGGCAAGTATTTCTCCATACCATTGTCTGTGATCTATAGATAGCACAAGTGGTTAGGGTGGTGGTTAATCTTTAACTTACAGGCCTGGCCAGTGGTGCCGATCAGTCTGTTATTTTTCAGTTTTTACTTCCTCCTTTTCCTTGGAGACAGGGGACAGTAGTAGGAATGGCCTCTCTCCTCATTAGAAGTGAACATCCTATTCCATGTGACCTGCAACTAGCCCCTATGGTGCTGGGATGCAAGGAAGTGGTATGTGCATGCATAAACAGTAGTTAAAGGAAGGTGAAATCCAAATATTCAGGGCTTAGAAATGTAGCCCCATTATCACAGAAGACAAATGTATATAGTGTTAGTATAGGTAGTTAGACAGGGATGAGTGAGGCGGGAGAGGGCTCTTCCCCCACCCACTAGGAATGTCAGGTGATGGTTCAACAATTATCACACTGCCTTGCTAAAAATGACAACTCAGTAGGGAGTGCTAGGGCACCAGAGAGAGACAATCTCCTGATGAGCCACAGCTATTAACATTAAAGTGTTAACTGAATAGAGATGCCAGGGAGAAGAAACTTCCAGGGCATGCATGTTAACATACGAAATGGCGAAGTATTATCTTCCAGGGACACTTCACCAGAAAAGGGAAGAAAGCCTCACTCAGATGGGCATACGTGCAAATTCCTAAACACACTGCCGCATGCTCAGTTCCAAGGGTAAAGAGGGGACTGCGCATGCGGGAAGCCCACCCTAAGGGAAGAATCATGGAAAAGAGGTGAGCCAAAAAGTCCTAGGAGATCAAGGTTAAATGCCCTCTTTGACCTTCAGGCGCCTTTTTGGATCTCTTCCAAGTGAACTTTCCTTTCTTTCCTGTTCTACAGCCTTTAAAAAAAAACTTCCACTCTTGCTCTGAAACTCATTTCGGTCTTGTTCTGCCTTGTGCTCCTCAGTAGAGTTCTTTCTTCTGAGGAGGCAAAAATTGAAGTTGCTGCAGACGCATTAAGATACCCTGCTGATAACTTGGGGTAACTCCGATACCAGCCACCAGTAACATATAGTATGGGAAAATATAGTGGTCAAAGAACATGACCTCTGACAACACATTGCACAGTTCTTTGATATCCTGGGTTCACTTGACAGCTGAGTTGAAGAATTTACTTCTTTCTGTTCTGTTGTTCTTCTCTCTTCTCTTGGTGACAATTAAAAGTGGATTCAGAATAGACATTGTTTATAGTATAGCTCAGGGAATGATAAAGAAATCAAAACGAAGTTGCACATAAAACTTTATCATGTTCATCCTCTGCCTGATATTTTTCCAAGTTTCTTACTACCTATAGCTACCTGATATACTGCATGAAGTGACAGATCATATCATTTGGTAGTGACATGTTCTTTTATTTATAAATCTACCTGATAGGGAAAAGCAGCACTCACATTCTACTTTCTATTATATTTGCCTCGAATTTAGTTGACATGCTTGTGTGATTATTTTTCTGGAAGAATGTTAAAATAAAATTTTTAGTTTTAAAGCAAAATATATTAGTAAGTGCTGGGTTTTAAGGAAGTTTAACAAATAGCATTCCTGATGGGGACAACACATTTAAGCAGATGGTAATGAGAGGTGACAGCGTGTTGGCAGTCCTCACAGCCCTCGCTCACTCTCAGCGCCTCCTCTGCCTGGGCTCCCACTTTGGTGGCCCTTGAGGAGCCCTTCAGCCCACCGCTGCACTGTGGGAGCCCCTTTTTGGGCTGGCCAAGGCGGGAGCCGGCTCCCTCAGCTTGCAGGGAGGTGTGGAGGGAGAGGCGCTTGCGGGCCAGCTGGAGTTCCGGGTGGGCATGGGCTTGGCTGGCCCCGCACTCGGAACAGCCGGCGGGCCCTGCCGGACCTGGGCAATGAGGGGCTTAGCACCCAGGCCAGCGGCTGCGGAGGGTGTACTGGGTCCCCCAGCAGTGCCAACCCACCAGTGCTGCAGTCAATTTCTCACCGGGCCTTAGCTGCCTTCCCGTGGGGCAGGCCTCGGGACCTGCAGCCCGCCATGCCTGAGCCTCCCACCCCCTAAATGGGCTCCTGTGCCACCCAAGCCTCCCCGATGAGCGCCACCCCCTGCTCCATGGGGCCCAGTCCTATCGACCACCCAAGGGCTGAGAAGTGCGAGCGCACGGTGCAGGACTGGCGGGCAGCTCCACCTGGTGCAGGATCCACTGGGTGAAGCCAGCTGGGCTCCTGAGTCTGGTGGAGATGTGGAGAACCTTTATGTCTAGCTCAGGGATTGTAAATACATGAATCAGCACTCTGTATCTAGCTCGAGGTTTGTAAACACACCAATCAGCACCCTGTGTCTAGCTCGAGGTTTGTGAGTGCACCAATCAACACTCTGTATCTAGCTGCTCTGGTGGGGCCTTGGAGAACCTTTATGTCCATACTCTGTATCTAACTGATCTGATGGGGAGGTGGAGAACCTTTATGTCTAGCTCAGGGATTGTAAACGCACCAATCAGCGCCCTGTCAAAACAGACTACTCGGCTCTACCAATCAGCAGGACGTGGGTGGGGCCAGATAAGAGAATAAAAGCAGGCTGCCCGAGCCAGCAGTGGCAACCCGCTCGGGTCCCCTTCCACACTGTGGAAGCTTTGTCCTTTTGCTCTTTGCAATAAATCTTGCTACTGCTCGCTTTTTGGGTCCACGCTGCTTTTATGAGCTGTAACACCGCGAAGGTTTGCAGCTTCACTCCTGAAGCCAGTGAGACCAAGAGCCCACCGGGAGGAATGAACAACTCCAGATGCACCGCCCTAAGAGCTGTAACACTCACCACGAAGGTCCGCGGCTTCATTCTTGAAGTCAGTGAGACCAAGAACCCACCAATTCTGGACACAGTAATAAATAATATCATCCTTGCTATGCATGGTAGCTCACACCTGCAATCCCAGCACTTTGGGAGGCCAAGACAGGAGGATTGCTTGGGCCCAGGAGTTGGAGACCAGCCTGGGCAACTGAGTGAAAAATCATCTCTACTTAAAAAAAAAAAAAAAGAAAAAGAAAATGAAAAAATTATATGGCCATGGTAGTGCACACATGTAGTCCCAGCTACTCTACTACTCAGAAGACTGAGGTGGGAGGATATCACTAGAGCCCAGGAGGTCAAGGCTGCAATGAGCCATGATTGCACCACTGCACTCTGGCCTGGGCAACAGAGTGAGACTCGCTCAAAAAAAAAAAACAAAAAAAATCGCCTATATTGCAAGCAAAGGTCAGATGAAAAATCATGGGTTAGATGTTATAAAATAAAGAGTTTTCTAAAACTAGATCCCATAATTAGACATACCTAGCCAGTTACTGACATTGCTGGAAAACCACAGGTGTCTGGAAGCATAGCCAATTTGCTGTTGAGTTTATTGAAGATAACATGCCATATATTATATGATAAACAGCACAGATAAACAGATGCCAAACAGAGAGAAAGGGAAGATGTGGGGTCACTTATGCCTATTTTGTTAGCCAAAATTCACCCCTCAAACAATATACTCTTCCTTCCATGGGTAAGTGAGGTGGCCAATAGATGGCAGGCATGTGACACTAATGAATATTCCCTCCATATTTGAGGACAAAAGAGCAGAGCTATGGTTTCTCTTTCAACAGTTGAAATATAAAATAAATATACATTGTACTTATGTTTAAATTTTGAGTGCCTTTAAATACTTATGTCTTTTTTACCAATAAAATAAAATTGTATCTCTAAATTAAATCAGGTTACATGACCTTAAAAATTAGTTAAAATATGTTTGTTAAACCATTTAGGCCTGCCACTTATATTGAGTTTCACTTTTATCAAATTTTGAGTCTTTATGGTTCATGATAGTTTAGGTCTTCTTTTTATTCCTCTTGAATCATTTGTAATTTATGTTTTCCTAAATATTACCACACCATCTTGATCATAAAATTTATTGGCATAGAGTTGTACATAATATTTTTCCACAATTCTTTTAATCTCTTCATATCTCTGGTCCCTTGTTCACATTTTTATCTTGACTTACACTTATTTACAAATTCTATAAACTAAATGCCATTTACTTTATTCTTCTGTGTATTCTCAGTGTCTAGACCTTGGTGCATGGTAGGGACTTAATACATATTTGTTGACTATATTTGTTTTCAAAACTATATTCTAGCATCAGTTAAAAAAGATGAGACAAGTTTGTTCTGTATGCTTTGGCATTGGCAAGGCTCTCATAAAAGAAACATAAGATTTCACACTGATTATTCATCCTACATTGTATACCTGCCAAGTACTATTGTTAAAGGCAAAAATAATTCTAGCAATAGGGATATTGTATAAGAAAATGGATTTGATGATAAAATATTTATGAAACCACTACAATTGTGACAATACAAATAATTTATTTTGTTGTCTGCTTCATGTATTGGTGTTGAGAATAGAGCTGGCATACATGTGGAACATTTTTCTTTCTACCTTTCATTGAGAGTGTTAAAATGAAAGTCACCCAATGTTTTATCTCAAATATGCAAGTTGTCTTGTGGAATCATAGTCTGAATACACTAGGTATGTTTTTCATATTTCCCTTCTCCGTGTTTTTCTTGTTGATACAATTTTCTTACTATCCACTCTTTCCTTTAAACCATAACTTGGGATTCCAGTTGGTAAAAAAACATTAGGATAGGAAGGTGTTGTCGTTAATCTACTGGAGTGATGGGAAGTAGAAAGAAAGAAAAAAGGAAAAATTGAGTTAAAAATCCCGGATCACTTAAAATTGAGTGCTAAGTGTCTCCCATAGACACGCAGGTGTATAAAAGGCTGATCCTAAAGTGCTGCAGATCAGGAACTGTAGGTGAGATCCATAATTAATTTTATTGTGGTATAAGTTATTTGTTATTATGTTTGAGATCCGAACTCACCTTCCATTCTCTACTTTTTGAAGTTGGAGCTGGGGCTCTTCACTTTACATTTCGGCATTACTCCATGGCTCTGTGTAAGACCCTCTAGAAGAGCAGCCAGGCAGAGACAGCAAGGCTGGTGGAAGGAGATGAGACTTGCTTTTTCCTCTCGGTTTCTTGTGGAATTCCTGTCTGTCTCATGTGGAATTCCTGTCTGTCTGTGGTCTCTGTTCACGCATCAGCAGTGCTTCTTCATTGCAGTAGCTGAATCCAATTTGCAGTTTTTCTAACATCTTCAAAAACAGACTCATTTTTCTCCATTCCATATAAACCAGCACCAGCCAAACAATGGCTTCTCTGTAAGCTGGAAGGGGCCCCGTATAAATATACATTTTAATAATTCCAATCTCCTTCCTTTATTCCCTCTACCCTAGGAGTGGTTTCTACTTCCTATAGTTGCTACCTTCGTGATACTTTACATTTCTCTTAGATACCTAAATAACAACTTTATACAAAGTTTAAAAGTTTTTTCATACTAAATTCTCCCTATTAAACATAAGCAGGAAAATAGAAATTCCTTGTAACATAAAATATAAAAAATTAAATTATCTCTGTTTATGTGATTGTTATGATTTCTTTTTCTTCTTAATGTACCCTGACTAATAGAAACACCAGTACAGCTGTTAAAGGAATTTGTCTATCACTTTATTTGTTTTAATTATATCATGAGCCATCTTGTTGTGATGAATATGTGGATTTCAGTGTCAGATAAATCAGGCTCCACTAATTGCATGGAGTGAGAGTTTGGGAGGGTTATCTTAACCTGCCTGAGTTTCAGTCTCCTCAACTGAAAATAACATCTACCTCATAGGTGTATGAGGATTAAGTAGGATGATGTTTGCAAATCATGCAGGATGCACTCAGTAAATGGTATAGATAATCTTAGTGATGACGATTGTGATCAAAGAACAGTGGTGAGTTTCAAATAATCAGAAGTGAAACTTGTTTTTAACTTTTATTTTAGGTTCAGGGGTTGATATGGTTTTGCTGTGTCTCCACCCATGTCTCATCTTGAATTATAACTCCCACAATTCCCACACACTGTGGGAGGAACCCAGTGAGAGGTGATTGAATTATGGGGCGGGTCTTTTCTGTGCTGTTTTTGTGATAGCAAATGAATCTCATGAGATCTGTTGGTTTTAAAAACAGGAGTCTCCCTGCATGAGCTCTCACTTTGCCTGCCATCCACTTAATCTGTGACTTGCTCCTTCTTGCCTTTTGCCATGATTCTGATGCCTCCCCAGCCATGTGGAACTGTAAGTCCAATTAAACTTCTTTCTCTTGTAAATTGCCCAGTCTTGGGTGTGTTTTTATCAGCAGCATGAAAACGAACTAATACATGGGTACATGTGCAGGTTTGTATATAGGCAAATTGTGTGTCATGGGGATTTGATGTACAAATTATTTCATCACTCAGGTAATAAGCATTGTACCTGATAGGTAATTTTTCAATCCTCACTTTACTCCCACCCTCTACCCTCAAATAGGCCCTGGTATCTTTTGTTCCCTACTTTGGTCCATGTGTATTCAATGTTTAGCCCCCATTGTAAGTGAGAACATGTGGTATTTGGTTTTCTATTCCTGTATTAGTTTGCTTAAGATAATGGCCTACAGCCTACAAGCTTCATCCTTGTTGCTACAAAGAAAATGATCTCTCATACTTTTTAATAGCTGTATAGTATTCCATGGTGTACCAGATTTAAGCTTTTGAATCTAGTTTAATAGCTGTAAGGCCTAAAATTCTAAAATCTGGAGGTGTTAAGTGATATATCAAAGTTACAAAATTAGTGACAAACCTCAGACTCCTGATTATACCTAGAAACTTTGATTATACCTAGAAATTTTGATCATATTTGTCCACCAGAATCTCCCCAGTAACATGTTATTTCATTCAAGTTTATTATTCCATAGTGGAACCCTTACAGATAACACCAAGTTAAACATTGATTGAGTTAATTTTCAAGGATTGCAATGCTGTATAGGGAAGTAAAAGTAAATCATGAAATTTATAAAAATAAAAACAAATTAGTTTAATGATAACAATAATTTTCCAAGGGAGAGTTTGCATTTACACATTATGTGCAGATAATTTCTTTTTCAGAGAAGTATTTCAGGAGTATTTTGTTTAGATAATAAACTTGGCATCAGACTGCTTGGGCTCAAATCTAGACAATACCCTTGCTAGCTCTGTAAACTTGGGTGATTTACATAACTTTACCATGTCTCAGTTCTCTGATTTATAAAATGAGGATAGGCAGTTTCTAACATGTGGTTTTAAGAGGGTTATTACAAAGAAATCAGTTAGAACATTACTTGTCATATTGAAGAAAATGTGTTCTCTTTTGTATCAAATTCAACATTCTTTCACATATCAAGAGGTCCTGAAAATATTTCATGTTCTTGTCGTTTTCGCACTAAAAAATACATAGCTTTAGTTTTCAAGAAACTTCAAGTAACTACTTTTTTAAAAATTACTTTCACTACTTGTAATTTATAAAACACCAGGCTAGCACCTGAAATACAACTGCCACTTTTCTGCCATCTCCTAGCACCACACTGTAATAACTCTGAATTATATAGGATTGGAATTATATATGAAGTGTTCCTCAATAACTAAACTTTGTCCTGTAATTAAAACAGACATTCAGGTGAATTGGAGCGTGAAGAATTGTCTGGTCCCTTAAAGTAGCCTGGTGCTATCTGTTTCTTATCCTCTTTACTTGAAATTTTCTATGTGATACCCCTTGACTAAGAAATAATCATTCCTAGTAAGAGGAAATTGATCACAAATATGTTCTACTTGTGAGGAAAACAATAGAAACAAAAACTCAGTTAATAGTGAGCTACATCTTGGGGAAAATACATTCAATTGCTTTGACCACCATGAAAGAATCTGGATGGAATTCTGACTTATCTTTGGAAAGATGGTTGATCTTAGCTGAATCACAAAAAGGAAGACAGTGATAAAAGAGTTGGGGGAATGCTGAAATGAGTTTTTCCAGAGCACAGAAGTAGGTAAAGTTGATTGATAGCTAGTGCTACTCTCAGTGTAAGATTCCATCAATATAATTAAATTAAAAGTGAAGAATTGGTTTGGAATTTTCTCATCACTTCTCAAAATCACAAGGGCGTCTGTTAACAAAGCTGCTTTTTTACACACAAGAAAATTCAAGGGAATTGAAACAAATAAGACCAGAATTATGAGACTATAGGACTCTTTTGTCTTCATTGTATTTCATCAAGTCTCTGTTTTAAAGCATGGAAGTAACAATAAAAGGGTTACATTTCAGATGAGTAAGCACTCTGAGGGTTTTTATCTGATTTTGGATTTAACCAAACAACTTAAAAGTCATTTAGAAACTAAATTCCTTCCATTCATTCAAAAAACATTAATTAAGCACCCATTATGTTTCAGGCTAGGTGCTGTGGATACAGAATAAGAAAATATTTAGAAAATTTTTATTGATATTTGAGAAAGATACAAGATGTGATTTCTTGGAAATATGTGAGTTTCTGTCATTGAGTACAATAAAACATAAAACTATCTCTACAAGAACAAAATGAGAGAATAAAGCAAAATAGCAATTTATGAGAGAAAATTACAGGTATTCATTGACTATCACTTAGCTGTAAGTCAATGGTGGGGTGAAGTTACTTAAAATTTAATATGATTTTAGAGCGAGTTAGGTTGTCAGTAGCAGCTTCCTGGTGGTCTAGTGGTTAGGATTTGGTGATCTCACTGCTATACCCCAGGTTAGATTCCAAGTCAAGGAAATCTCTCTTGGAAAGACGTCAAGAGCCCATTGTAATAGTTTTCTCCTTGTTTAGATTACACTGTGGGATGAAAACACATCTAAGTAATTCATTTGTTTCTATGTTTTCTACTTTAAGAAGAATCATGTCAATATATGAGTCTAACATTGCAACTATTGTAACTGAGCAAAACTTAAGAGACTTGTGAAAGGTAAAAATGTGTGCCCTAATATTTTTGCCCTATGTGAAAGAGTGATTGAACTTCATTGACTCTTGAGGGCAGACAAGAAATGATGAGGGAAATTTATAGCAGTAGCTAATGTTGAGCTTAGCTACTTTTTTTTTTTTTTTTTTAAGAATTGAGGAAACACTTCAGCTGCTGGGAATGATCTTCTGCAAGGACCTTCTGTTCCTTTGTAATCTTCCTAAGCTGAATACAGTCTCTTCACCCAAGAGTAAGTCCCTTCCCTGGGGATAGCTCAGGTCTAATGGTTGGTTGGTAAGGTAAGTAGAACCCTCCCATGTTCTTTTGCTCAAGGCAGGGCAACTTAAAAGGCCTATTTTAGCTCCAGATGTCCATAACAGAGGCCTCTTGCAACCACAGCTGAACTCCTGCCACTGCCCAGTCCTATTTCCTTCACTCCCCCAGACGTGTTGATGTAGGGGTTACCTTTCAATAAACCTGTACACAAATCTCCATCTCAGAGTCTATTTCTGGGAATCTAGCTTAAGACATAGTAAGATTTGAGTTCAGCATTAGGAGAAACTTTCTTACAAATAGAATTGTCTCAATGGTATGAACTCCATCTAGAGATTGTGATTCTCCATTTTTGGATGTCGTCAAGCAGAAGCTAGTGACCATGACTTGAGGTTGGTGAAGAGAGAATTCTTATTTCATTAGAAGTTGGATTGAATGATTTTATGATTTTAAAAGCTTCAAAGGCTTTAACTCTGATTCTATACTGTATTTATAAAATAATGCAGCCACTCTCTTTATAAAATCTATCTCTGTGATGTTTCTTTCACCTAAGCCTAGGTTACTTATTAGAGAAAATAATTATTTGTACATCTTGGGCCCATACTCAACTCCTGGAAAAGTATATAACCTATAGCCTGGCTGAAGATTCCCAAAACTAACGACAAAAGACTACAGAAAGAAGATTAATTAAATATACAAAGGCAAAACATTTGGTTTTCCTAATCTTTTGAGTTATATTTCAGGTTGTACAGGATCAACAACCTGGGAAGCCCATCAGACTTCTTGTATTATCTCTAGACCATGTTGACTGTGTCAAGGCCACCTTTAATACTGAACACTCTAGAGGAAAAAAAATTTTTTTTTTGGCTGCCCGGCATCCTTCCCTTTTCTCACGTATTGTGATGATAAACTTACAAGGTAGAGTTTGACTCTCACTGTTAAAATCCCAGATACTTGCTTCTTCAATTTCTCTTGTAGTAAAAGCATGAGAATTTGTTTCAGGTACCACCAACCAAATTCACTTACCCCAGACTATAATCCAGAAATTATTTCTGGATCTGTTTAAAATATGGATCATGGTAGCACCAGAAGTTGTGTGTAGTTTCCAGGGAGAGTAGTGTCATTGGTGTTAGTGGCTCTCTAGTATTAGTGGAGCTTAAATCACAAGCTACATCTAGTACTCAGAAATGATACAGAACCTTTTCTGGTTGAGTATCCTCTCAGCCTAATGCTCTACCTCTTGAGGGCATTCTGTGAGTTAACAAAAATATTTTTAAGAAACATATTTTTCTGCTTTAGCCACTCAGAGTGAATCTGTATTGGTTACAGGAGCTTGCTAGATTTGAAGAGAGTGAAAATCTAGCTAGTGATATCAGATAAAATTCTGGGTGTTCATAGCACAGACTTAAAAAAATAACTAATAAAAATAACACTGGTGCTAACCTGGAGAAAAAGTGCCTTTGAGAATCACAGGGACTACTGCCATGGAACTCTATGAAAAAGATAAATGATATAAGAATTGCGAGGTTTGGTGGTTGTTTCTAGTGATAATCCACACCTTAAAGAAAGGAGTAGACAAGCTGGATATCTTAAAATCTAAATTCAAAACTTGGCCTGAAAATCATGGGCATCCTGTGATAGTGCTGTCAATGCTTAATAACCGGTATTCTCACTCAACTTCAAATTCACTTCTCTGTTCTTTGCTTTGAGAGTTAGAGTTTAACACTCAGCAAACCACCTTTCTGCTTTGCCAGTTGGCTCCCAGGTAGGCTATGTTAGTAGTGAACACTTAAGAAAATGGGAAGGCTGGAGGAGAAAGAATATACTTGTTTCTTTCTGTTTGTTTCTCATTTCTGTCAACATCACTCAGCCCCACTTTTTCATCCTTGCTAGCTATGGTTTGAATGTCTCCCACAAAAGTTCATGTGTTGGAAACTTAATAGCCAATGTAATCATATTAAGAGATAAGATAAGATGATTGATTCATGGATTAAGTTATTACTCTCGGAATTAAAGTTAGTTCCCCAGAAAGTGAATTGTTATAAAAGTGAGCTGGGCTTGCTCTTGCAGCCTCTTTTACATGCATTTGCTTGTCTTTCTGCTTTTTCACCATGTTATGACACAATATGAAAGTCCTACCCAGATGCTACTACCATGCCTTTGGACTTCTCAGTCTTCAGAATCTTGAGCCAAATGAACTTTTATTTATAAATTACTCGGTCTCAGATATTCTGTTATAACAATAGAAAACAAACTAAGACAGAAAATTGGTACCAAAAATTGGGGTTGTTGCTATAACAGATACCTTAAAAGGTGGAAGCAGCTTTGGATCTGGGTAATGAGTAGGGGCTGGAAGGGATTGGAGGATCAGCCTAGAGAAAATCTGTATTGCTGTAAACAGAACATTAAGGACTATTTTGGTGAGGAATTAGAAGAAGACTAGACCAGTGTGCTCAGGATGCAGAAAAAGCAGTCAGAGGAAATTATTTTTCAGCTTTAAGACTAAACATTGTTTTGTCTGTTGGGTTTTAGACTTACTTGGCCTGTTACTCCTTTCTTCTTACCTATTTCTCCCTTTTGGAATGGGAATGCCTATCCTATGCCTGTCCCACCATAGTATTTTAAAAGTAGGTAACTTGTTTACATGTATAGGCTAACAGCTGGAAGGAATTTGCCTCAAGGTGAATCATGACTTGGGTTTCACCCGTATCTGATTCAATGAGACTCTGGAATTCGGACTTTTGAGTTTTTTCTGGAAGAAGTTGAGACTTTTTGGGCTATTGGAATGGAATGAATGTATTTTACACTGTGAGAAGGACATAAATTTGGGGAGCCAGAGGTAGAATGCTATGATTTAATGTGTCCCCCAAAAGACTATGTGTTGGAAACTTAATTGCCAATTTAACAGTATTAAGAGGTGAGCCCTTTAAAAGGTGATTGGGTCATGAGGGCAGAGCTTTCCTGGATGGATTTATGTCATTATCTTGGGTGTAATTTAGTTCTTGTGGAAGTAGTGAATTACTTTTTGTGAGAGTAAGTTAACTCTTGAGAGAGTTGGTTATTTTAAAAGCAAGTTCAGCTTGCTGTTTTAGTTTTCTTTGCAAGTGCTTTCTTGTGCTTTTGCTTTTGTGTATGTTATGAAAAAGTACAACACAAACGGTCTTAGGATATGCTTCTGCCATGAACTTGGACTTGCCAGTCCCTAGAATCATAAGCCAAATAAACTTTTTAAAAGTACATGAGTCTCATGAATTCTGTTACAGCAAAGGACTAAGATAATTCCAGCAATTCTCATTTATTCCTGTATCAGCAGTTTAATCCAATTTGCAGATTTTCAACATCTGCAGAACTGACCTATTGTACTTTCTCATAAACACAGGAGGAGCCAGCCAAAATGCCTATGGAAAACAGTTCTATAGAAAAACGAATTCTCCTTAGCCTTACTCAAATCCATCTTGCTGTTTCCTGCTCTAGAACTAGAAACAGATTCCAGGTTAGAGTATATTCCAAGAAGGCACTTATATAAGCCAAGTTAGAAAGAGTAATATTTCCCCTCCCCAAGTTATGAGATTTTGCTAATTTAAAATACAGAAAAATGTAAAGAATACTTTGTGAATGAATTCTGATGTGTTAGATCAAGGAAGTAGCAAACTTAAAAGTGAGCACATATATCAAAAATTTTGGATTCAATGTGTTAGCTCAGGTATCTTCAAGGGGTTCCTACTGTTTCATCAGTTGGATTTTCTAAACCATGGACATGATTGCCCATACAAAATAAATCTGAAATATAAAAAAGTAATCTTAATATGATATCAAAAGTCTTTCCTTTATTGATCACATTAATTAGCTGGTGGTTTCAGTCAAGGCTTCTGATCAAGGTAGGGACTCAGGTATCTGATATTATACATGCATAGCATAAGATCAGAAGTAATTTTTTAGATTTTCCAAAGATGATTTCATTAATGAGGATTCTAGAGTTGATGGGAATGTTAATATGTCTAGCCTGAAGCAAAATTCAAGCTGCAATATGTTATAATAGCTACTGAAATAGAACTACCTCCCTTAGTGGGGACCTTAAATACTAGAGGCCCCACATAACAATTTGGGATTGTGGTTTTAACTTGCTGTTAACTGACCTGAATGCCTGTGTGAGACCCAGCAAAAGAAGGTTCTACAGGTGGTCTAGTGTGTAGGACAAGCTCCTCTGCTGTTTGGCTTTTAGAATATAACTGATTCAAAAGTAGTCACAATGTTTGTGGCAGATCTGGGTGCTATATTGGGTCTTTTCACAGAATCACTGCAGTGATTGTAAATTGGGATAATGTCACAGCCATGCTATTTTTGCTCAACTATTTTTCACTATTGCTATTACCCATATTAAAGACCAAAATATGGAACATATTATAGATCAACAGGCAACAAAGATATTCTCTATTTGCCCCACTAAATCCTAAAGTTAAATATTCCTAGACACGTCCACCATGAAATGTGAGTGGTCTTTGGGAGATTAAGATTCTGTACATCCTAAGAATACACGTAAATTGCAATACTAGGTGGTTTACACTACTAATGCATTTATATCTTACTTACATTGAAGCCTCAGGAGTTCCTTCTGACGAGCTGTCTGAGGAGAAAAATATTGAACCTTCATTTACACCCATGTCTATACATTTTGGCACCAGGTCAGGAAGGGAGTAGAAAAACATTTAAACCACACACAATGTTAGCCTTGAAGAATGGCGGGGAAGGAAAATTCCACCTTAGATAAGAACTTGAAATGGTTCTATTTTGTCTGAAAGGGGATTTGGCTCATATTATGGGTCTACAATATTTTGTGTGCAGTTGTGAAAATAAAGAAGAAACATTTGTGTTACTTTTTTGTTGTTTTATATGTATGCATTTTTGTTCCTTATCTTTTATGTGAAGTATGTTGGTGGTTGTGAAATTTATATTTTGGCTCACATATCACAGCTTATTAATGAGAGGTTTTTGTATTCTTGGGTGAGGTCATGACACTACTGAGTGATCTCGAATTTGGAGATAGATATAATTGCTGATTGGATTTTGGGAAGAGGGTAAGAGTATTTTTCAGCTGCATTCTGTTAATTTTTTTATGTTTAATTTTTATAGGTACACATTAGTTGTATATATTTACTGGGTACATGAAATATTTTGATACCGACATACAATATGTATAATTACATTAGGGTAAATGGAGTATCCATCACCTCAAGCATTTATAATTTCTTTGTTTTATGAACATTCCAATTATACTATTTTAATTATTTTTAAATATACAATCAATTATTGTTGACTGTAGTCACCCAGTTTTTCTATCAAATACTAGGCCTTATTAATTCTATCTAATTATATTTTTGTACCCATTAACCATTCCCACTGCCCCACACTAGCCTTACCAGCCCTCTGGTAACCATTATTCTACTCTCTATCTCCATGAGGTTGATTGTTTTAATTTTTAGCTCCCACATGAGTGAGAACATGATAAGTTTGTTTTTCTGAATCTGGCTTATTTCACTTAACACAATGTCCCCCAGTCCATCTATGTTGTTGCAAATGACAGGCTTTCATTCTTTTTTAAGGTTGGCTAATACTCCATTGTGTATATGTGTAATCAGTCAATGGATTCTTCCTGGGAAGTGTGGGAATCCTTGGTTTTTATTTACCTTGGAAGAAATAATTCAGCTAAGAGATGTATAGTAAGGGTTAAATAGTAGAGTTTATTGGAGGATAAAGTATGTCCTACAGAGAAGTAGAAAACAGCTCTGGGCTGGTTCAGCTGAAAAAATAGCAATGTTTATTTAAGGAGACAGTACATTCTGAAAGATGAGACAGAGTGGACAGCTTGAGAGAATGAGCCAGGAGTAGCTAGTGCTGGGGGCTGTCTTTATGAGAAATCTACATTATTATTCACATAGGGGCATGAGGGAGTGTCACTTGCAAGCATGTTTAGGGAGATTCCTTTGGGAATGCATGTTCTGTGGTTGTGCATGCTAGTACACATATTGTATGTTTCATTAGCTTAAAATCTCCACCCAGGGGTGTGTTTTTTACTATTACAATGAGCAGAAGACTACTCTAGGATGAGTTTTTGGAGGATCACGCATACTTGTTAGAGGGGAAAACCTCTAGCATGGTTATCTCCAGCTACGACCTGAGAAGTCCCCTTCAGGGATAGAAGAAGCTAACTGCAAGGCTAGATGTAGCTACTGTAACCATTGTCCTTTTTTCTGACTGTCAGTGGGCAGCATCTCCAGGACTTATTTTCCCAGAGGGCTCCCTTTCCCGCTCATTTTTGGCTACCTGTCTACTCTAACAACACCACATGGGAGATAAAGTTATTACTCAAATCAATCTCCCTGAAGGTTCAGAGGTTAGGGGTTTTTGAGAATAGTTAGGTGGGCAAAGGACTATGGAATGGGTGCCGCTAATTGGTTGGGGATGAAATCATAGGGATGTGGAAAGTAGTCATCCTGCACTGAGTCAGTCTCTGGGTGGGGAGGGGGTGTTCACTATTAGGACATGAGTCACAAGTCCAGGTGGAATTAGACAGTCTTCAGAAATGCAAAAGTATGAAAAGATATCCAAAAGGCAAATCTTAGGTTCCACGATAGTGATGTTATCTAACATTTGGCATCATTAGAGAAGGTACAAATCTTGCGATTTCTGGAACAATAGCCGGTTGTCATTTGCTTACACCTAGATCTCAGCAGAATTCAGGTCCCTCTCATAATTCTAACTTTGTGACCTTTCATTGGCTCTTTTTTCTTTTTCTTTCTTTCTTTCTTTTTTTTTTTTTTTTCTGAGACAGAGTTTCACTCTTGTCCAGGCTGGAGGGCAATGGCACGATTTCAGCTCACTGCAACCTCCTCCTCCTGGGGTCAAGTGATTCTCCTGCCTCAGCTTCCTGAGTGGCTGGGATCACAGGTGCCTGTCACCACGCCTGGATAATTTTTGTATTTTTAGTAGAGACGAGGTTTCATCATGTTGGCCAGGATGGTCTCAAACTCCTGACCTCAGGTGATCTGCCCATCTTGGCCTCCCAAAGTGCTGGGATTACAGGTGTGAGCCACCGTGCCTGGCTGGCCTTTCATTAATTTTACAAAGAAGTTTAGTTTTGGGGAGGGCTATTAGCATCCTTGCTTTAAGGTTAAACTATAAACTAAATTTCTCCCAGAATCAGCTTGACCTATGCCCAGGAATGACCAAGGAGAGCTTGGAGGTTAGAAGCAAGATGGAGTAATCTATGTCAGATTTCTCTTACTGTCATAATTTTGTAAAGGCAGTTTCATATGTGCGACATTTTCTTTGTTCATTTTTCTGTTGATAGACTCTTAGGTTGCTTCTTGGCTGTTGTGAATAGTGCTGCAATAAATATGGGAGTGCAGATATCTCTTCAGTATACTGATTTTCTTTCTTTTGGGTATATACTTAGCAGTAGGATTGCTACATCATATGGAAGTTCTATTTTAGTTTTTGAAGAACCTTCACACTGTTCTCCATAGTGGCTATGCTAATTTACATTACCACCAACAATATACAAGGGTTTCCTTTTCGCCACATACTCACCAGCATTTGCTATTGCCTGTATTTTGGATAAAAGCCATTTTAACTTGGGTGAGATGGTATCTCATTGTAGTTTTGATTTGCATTCCTCTGATGGTTAATGATGTTGAGCACCTTTTAATATGCCTGTTTGCCATCTATATGTCTTGTTTTGAGAAATGCCTATTCAGATCTTTTGCCTATTTTTTAATTGGATTATATTTTTTCCTGATGAGTTGTTGGAGCTCGTTATATTATTTTGGTTATTAGTCCTTTGTCAGATGGATAGTTTACAAGTGTTTTCTCCCATTCTGTGGATTATCTGTTCACTTTGTTGATTATTATTATTATCATTTTGCTGTGCAGAAGCTTTTTAACTTTGTATGGCTGTATTTGTCCACTGTTGCTCTGGCTGTCTGTGCTTGTGGGATTATTACTCAAGAACTCTTTGCCAAGTCCAATGTCCTGAAGAGTTCCCCAATGTTTTATTTTAGTATTTTCATAGTTCAAAGTCTTAAATATTTGTCTTAAATATTTAATTTAATAATTAAATATTTAATCCATTTCGATTTGATTTTTGTGTATGACAAGAGATAGGGGTCTAAATTCATTCTTCTGCATATAGACATCTAGTTTTCCCAGCAGCATTTATTGAAGATACTGTCCCTTCCCCAGTGTATGCTCTTGGCACCTTTGTCAAGTATTCACTTGACATGAGTGAACTTGAATGAGCTCACTGCAGATGTGTGGATTTCACTCTATTCCATTCCATTGGTTTATGTGTCTGTTTTTATGCCAATATAATGCTGCTTTGTTTACTATAGCTGTGTAGTATAATTTGAAGTCAGGTAACATTATGTCAGAGAGTTAAATCATGCTAGGTAGAAATGTTTTTAAGTCTAAAGATGAAAAAAATTGAGTATTAGGAAATCAAAATTGTGAAAAGCATGAAATTCATCTGTTTTTGTTTGTTTGTTTTTCAGCTCTAACCTTTATTTGGGGCTATTCTCACCTTTAAACATGCAGTCTACTTTCTCCCATATAGCTGACATACCAAATGTCTACTTTCTCAATCCAGCTTGAAATTATGATGATCCAGGCAGGCAACCAAGTTTCTAATAATCAGATCCACTTACATAGATTCTATCTGGGGAGATATTGAGGAGATAAAATAAATTCCTTGAAGAATTCATTTTGGGTAGAGAATGATGGCAGAGCTTGCAGCTATATTGAATTAGATAAGCAATAATGACAGTGCCCATCACAGGACCCTGTGTCCACATGGTAGAATGTGTGGTGCAGCTTGAAGTTTCTGATCACTAGTGGTCCTGATGATCATATCTTTAGTGGACAACCTCCAAAATGAGGGAGGGCTAAGGCAACTGTTTTGCCCATGTAAACTTCACACTTGTTTATCTGGCCCTCCAAATAAATTTATCCTACATATATACAGCTTATATTTCCCAGAGTTTGTTTCAGTTGTTTTCAACTTAGATCCCTTACTAGTATTTCACCGAATATTTGGACCATATCTATAGGCATAATCTGGAGGTCATTCATTAGCCTATGTTATGATGAGTGAGGCAGGTCATGTGAAAACTCTAACTCACTACTGTCAGATGAATCCAGGAAAATATACTAAGGCATATTCTCTCTTCTTCTTGTCTGATTCCTTTCCAGAACTAGTAATTCTACAAAGATGCACAGGTCTTTCATCTGAATAAGTACCTTCCATTTGCCAGTAAGGGTGACCAACACTGCTGTCACCTTCTTAGGGATGAATCCCTGGTTCTCTATCTCTCTAACTAGAAGATATCCTTTTGTTACATGTTTCCTTGAAAACTACATTTTTCTTTCCTAATTATACTTGTAGCTGATTTTTTAGAAATTGTGTCTTTATCCACTAGAATTTACAACACATGAGGACAGGTATCTTATCTGTGGTGTCTTTAGTGTCTAAAACAAAGCCATGCACAAAGTAGGTATAAAATAAATAGCTGTTGAGTGAATGAATAAGATGAATGCCTATTTGAGTTAATGCAGCTCTGTTAAATGAAAACATATCAGAAAGGATGAGGATAAGACTAATGATGGGGTGAGTCCAAAAATAAATGATTTAAAAAATACCAGGAAAAAATAGAAGTGTATAAAAAATATTCTCAAAAGTACCAGATGTCATGGGAGTTGATGTTATGGACTCTAAATTCTCAATTCCAGCATCTGTCTGCTCTTGAAATAACTTCTAGTCTAGTTCTGTGTAGATAGTAAAAGTAGTTGCACTGGCTTTTACAAGAAATTGTTTTTATATCCAATTCTTATAATAAAAAAGATAGAGTAAATATATGCAGAAATAGATGTGGTTGGTTATGAATATAGACATGTTATCTTGTAATTACTCAAATCTGTGGATGGACTGCATATAAGAAATGTAATTGCAATGAGATACACAGAGTGATATTACTTATTTCTTGCTCAGTATTGCCTTTGAAGGTATGTAGAGTTGCTGACAAATGACTGACTCTGGACCTGAACAATGAAAGCCAGAGAATGAATGACATATCCAAGCAAGTCATGCTGATCAGGTACAGTTATTTGGTTTTCTTTTGATCACTCTCTTGTGCAATTAATGGATAGGGCTCCTAAAGCATGGAACATAGAAACAGGAAATATTTTCGTTGTTTCCTAGCTTTACATCATTTTTCCCTTTTCAGAAAACTGAAGACAAAACAAAATAAAATGCCCCATGCAGATTTTATAACTTAGTTAAAGCAGTCAAATTGATTTTCAGAAAAAAATCATTTGATTCCACAATACATTGTTGTTTGGCAAATGACTAAAGTTTTCACATTTCTCAGATAATCATTAAAATTGGGGCTGTAACTGTCATATGATCGCCATATACTGGAAGAAATAAACCCAGCAATTGTGATGGGAACAATAAGATCCAGGAATATTCTTCTACCCCTTCATCCAGAGTGCTGTCTGGAGATACATACTCAAATCTAAGATGGATCTCTAATAACACTTCCTATGCATCTAGCTGTATGAGATATTTTAAAGCTGTGAAAATTATATCTGCCACCGTACCCACTCAACCACCCCAATATCATTAGAAAGTGCTGAAGACTGACCTGGCATGACACTCTCCCAGTTGTTAGATCTCTTTGTCACGTATCTGCATTCAGTGACATACTTGAAATACCAAATTTCCTTATACAGACAAAAGAAGAAAAATTCACGGATGTTTAAGATGTCACTAGGCAAATATCATTCATATATTTTCCAAATTAGAGAAGATAAAATAATATTTTTATTTTTCAGAACAATGTTTTAAATTACTTCTGTAGTTGTTTGTAGTTGTAAGACAAGCAAAAGACCCTGTGCTTTTTGCTTGAATGGGTTGACTCTGTGAGGAGGACTTGACAGTGCCCTTTTTCGAGAGGCAATGTTTGCAGTACTATTTATGGAGATGAAATCATACTTGCTAATTTCTATTTGAAGACATTCTTGAATTGCAAGTGCAGAGAAATGGATGCTTAGTTCTATGTTTCTCAAGGATAGGTTATACTTGTAGGGGCCAAGGGAAAAACTCCCTTCACCCTCTGAAGGCTTACTGAAAAATCAACTCACAAAAGGCAGGTTAATTGGAGAAAAGGCAAACAAATCTGTTCATGGAAAAAAAAAAAAAAAAAAAAAAAAGAAGCCGAACCCTGTGAAATATCCGAAAGAGGCTATTTATTTATTTATTTTGAGATGGAGTCTTGTTCTATCACCCAGGCTGAAGTGCAGAGGCATGATCCCGGCCCGCTGCAGCCTCTGCCTCCTGGGTTCAAGTGATTCTCATGCCTCAGCCTCCTGAGTAGCTGGGATTACAGATGTGTACTACCACACCTAATTTTTTTTTTTTTTTTTTTAGTCTTGCTCTGTCACTCAGGCTGCAGTGCAGTGGCGCAATCTTGGCACACTGTAACCTCTGCCTCCCAGGTTCAACTGATTCTCCTGCCTTAGCCTCTTAAGTAGATGGGATTACAGGCACTGGCCACAGTGCCCAGCTAGTTTTTGTATTTTTAGTAGAGATGGGGTTTCACCACATTGGCCAGGTTGATCTCAAACTCCTGACCTCAATGATTCCCCCCGACCTTGGCCTCCAAAGTGCTGAGATTACAGGCATGAGTCACTGCACCCAGCCAGAAGAGTTTTATTCTGAGCTAAATATGAGTAACTATGGCCAGAGCATAGTCTCAAGAAGTCGTGAGAACATGTGCCCGAGGTGGTTGGGTTACAGCTTGATTGTTTTACATTTGAGGAAGACTTAAGACATAAATCAATATGTGTGAGGTTTACATTGGCTTAGTCTGGAAAGGTGGGACAGCTCAAAGTGGTTTGCATAAAGGTCATAGACTCATTCAAAGATTTTCTGATTGGCAATTGATTGAAAGAGTTTAATTATTATCTAAAGACCTAGAATCAATAAAGAGGATTGGATGGGTTAAGATAAGGGGTGTAGAGCTGAAGATTCTTATTATGTAGATGAAGTCTCATAGCTGGCTGCCCTTACAGACAATAGATGGCAAATATTTCCTATTCCGGCCTTTAAAAAGTGTTAGACTCTCAATTAATCTATTTAGGATTGAGAGGGCCTGGAAAGATATAGTTATGTTAATAGAGATTCTTTACAGATGCAAATTTTCTCCTAAAAAAGGCAGCACTGCAGGACCATTTCAAAAAATGGCAAATAAACTCATATTTGAGGGTAAAATATTTTGCTTTCCTTCTTTATCTGTCATGTGATGTTATACTAGAGTCAGGTTCAAATTTGGTATCTTATTACTACAAAGAACTTATTTTGTTTTAATGTTAATGCTGGTTAGTTGTGCCTGAACTCTGAAGGGCAGAGGTTATAATGAGGCATATCTTGTCCCGCCTTCCCATCATGACCTGAAAGAGTGTTTTAGGTTTCCTTGGGTTCCCTTGGCCAAAATGGGTGTCCATTCAGTCGGTTGGATGGCTTAGGAATTTTAATTTTGGTGTATAAACCTATTAACGTACACATGGCAAAGAACCATAGAATGATTACCCTTTTCCCCACTGGGATTAAGAAGCTCATATACTATGTTGAGTTTACAGAAAGAATGGAGGCTTGGATCCTCACAAAAGAGGTTATGGTTGGAAACATTTTATGGGAAGGGGGAAAAGAAGAATTCTGTTGAGGGCAATGAATGATTACTAGGGAGAATGAATGGATAGGGAACAGAGGGTAACTTGTAAATAGTGCTCGTGGAATTTGAAATATCCTCAGAGACAAAAATTATCTTATGAAAGAATCTGTTCAGGTGTGGTTACATTCTTGATGTTCTTTTCTGCAATATGTAATAAAACAAGAGAGAGCAAAAGAAAAATAGTTGTTCTGTTTGTTAGGTCCGGACTTTAGGGAGACAAAGGAAATTTAGAGAAGAACTTCCTCCTGTGCTTCAGGACACACAGAGGATTGAGGGGCAATAGTTGGGAGAGCGGGTGGTGAGGTCAGAGAGATTATGAGCCTCCTTCTTTAGTTCAGCATGTCAAAATGCCATATTTTGGGGTATTAGTCTCTTATTCCCGACATAGGTTATCTTATTTTAGTTTCTGAAATTGAGATATTTTTAATCAGTATATACATCAAATGTGGTAGAAATAGTTTTTCTCTAAAAAAAGCTTGTTAAATTGATAGTGTATTTTATAATCCAAAGTGTTTTAGAATCGAGGAAATAGGATATGTAGATAACAGTCAAAGATACTCGTCAAGTAATTGAATTATTAAACTTACAGGTGCTTTTATCAATTTAACCATTTTTATTTCTATGTTAAAGACCAATAATAATGTGGAAAGTAGGCAGGAAGAGTCAGGAAATTTCTGATAATTTCACTTTCTGTCCTGCTTGTGGATGAATCTGATGGGAAACCAACTGGGCATTAAAGTTTTTCCACTTGTCAAAAACCATCCTGCCTCTCCCCATTCTTTTCCTAACACATCCCTCCCTCCAGTCCCAAATACATCCTCATTCAATTCTAATTTTATTTCAGACCTTCTTATGATCTGGCTCTTTTTCATGTTGTCTAAACTAATGACTTTGTGACATTAGTCTTGAACAAATACTTCTAACTTCTTAAATTACTAGTATATTTGCTCTCCCTGATATCTGGACATCAACTTTTCCAAAGTACTACCAATGTGGCTTATTAGAAAACTTTCAGAATCTGCAACTGTGCTTGGTAAAAATGGCTTACAATGCAATATTTGCATTTTTTTCATTAAGGCAAGCCTAATCCTTCTCGGATTTAGGCTGATGTAAGCATATATTTAAATAAGTTTAATAATAACAACTGTTGAAAGCCCCTAAATTTATTACCTTACTAGGATTTCAAGTGCTTTCAGCTGAATATATACTCTCTCTCTCTCTGCACCCGCAACAAGCAAAAGGTTGAAAAAAAAACTTCGTTCAGGAACCTGATCAGTCTTCTAAAAAAGACTTGCGGAACTAGCGATTAAGGATTTCTCAATGAGATGGACCAACCAGGTTCTGTTAGAATGAAGTTTATAGGTATAACTGGAGCCAATCGGAAATTTATAAGGAATGAATAGCCAATGATTACTGGCTAGCTAAGGAAAACATCTAACATAAAAATCAGAGACCTAAGCAAAGAAAGAGGAAAAAAATAGCTGATGGAAAAAGTGATTTCCACAAACCGCATGTTTGTACTCCCCTAAAATTTATATATTGAAACCTAACCCTCAGTGTGATTGATGGTGTTTGGAGGAGGGGCCTTTGGGAAGTCAGTAGTGTCTTTTTAAAAGAACCTCCAAGGAGATCCCTCGCCTCTTCTTCCATTTGGGCATGTAGCCAGAAGATTGCTATCTATGAACCAGGAATTAGGCTTTTACCAGGCATTGTGTATGCGGGTACCTTAATCTTGTACTTCACAGCCTCTAAAACTGTGGGAAACAAATTTCTATTGTTTATAAGCCATCTAGTTTATGATATTTATGATATTCTATTATAGCAGTCCACATGGACTAAGACACACATTGGTGCTAGGAAGTGAGGGTGCTGTTAAACAGCTAAAAATGTTGAAGCAGATTTAGAATAAAGTACTGGATAGAGGCTGAAAAGTTGTAAAGTGCATGTTAGAAAAAGCCTGTTTTGCTATGAATGGACAATTAAGGGATATTCAGGTGAAAGCTCGGGAGAGGAGGTGAGCTGTGGACAATGCTTCAGTCTTCTTAGATAGTACCTGAGTGATTCTGAACAGAATATTGGTAAAAACATAGACAGCAGAGGTCATTCTAATGAGGTCTAAGAATGGAAATCAGGAATATGTTATCAGACAATGGAGGAAAGACAATCCTAGTTATAAAGCAGCAAAGACTGGTTGTGTTCATGTTCTATTGCTTTGTGAAAGATAAATGTGTGATCAATAACCCTGGACATTTGGCTGAGGAAATAAGTAAGGAAATTGTTGAAATAGTAGCCTGGTTCCTTTTGATTGCTTGTACTAAAATTTGGAAAGAGGAGAGTGAGACCGGGTGAGGTGGCTCACACCTGTAATCCCAGTACTTTGGGAGGCTGAGGCGGGTGGATCACGAGGTCGGGAGTTTGAGATCAGCCTGGTCAACATAGTGAAACCCTGTCTCTACTAAAAATACAAAAAAAAAAAATTACCTGGGCATGGTGGTGGGCTCCTGTAGTCCCAGCTACTTGGGAGGCTGAGGCAGGAGAATCACTTGAACCTGGGAGGCAGAGGTTGAAGTGAACCCAAATCACACCACTGCACTCCAGCCCCGGTGACAGTGCAAGACTCCATCTCAAAAAAAAAAAAAAAAAAAAGAAAGAAAGAAAAGAAAAGAAATTATTAATTAGAAAGAAGAATTTTTAAAGATTTAGAAAATTCTCACACTATCCATATTGAAATGAATGAGAAAAACCTGCTTAGGAAAACACAAAGATGTGTCCAAATGACTGTTTGATAAAGAGATTAGTCAGCCATCTAAGACAGCCTCTTATGCACTTTTCCCAGGATGCAAATGGGGAATGTTCCTCATCAAAAGTTGAAATAACCCAGATGGAGGGACTCATGCAATTCAGGAAATGGAATTCAACACTAGAAAAGGGTGTGATGACATGTTTCTAGCCCAAGGTGAAAAGTGATTAGCCTGCTTGCAGGGAAGGTTAGCCAGAGTGGAACAAGTCAGGTAGTGCCATGAGGGATTTCATCAAAAGATACGGAAATGATTGAAGAGACAATTTGGTAACACTAAGAGGAGTTTTATAATATTGAGGGGGCATCAGTATAGAATTGCTACTAAGAACATGAAAAATAAAACCAATATGTAAAACTAGAAAATGATTATCTCTAAGGAAAACAAAATGTGGGGGAAAGAAAAAGCAATCGCAACATAATGCATTACTAAAGTTCACCCTAGAAAAACATGGGGGTTAGTGGCACTTACCCCTGCAAAGTCAAAAATCCACATATAACTTTTGACTTCCCCCAAACTTGACTACTAAAAAATAGCCTACTATTTATCAGAAGCCTTACTGTTAACATACATAGTCAATTAACACATATTTTGTATGTTATATGTACTACATACTGTATTCTTACAATAAAGTAAGCTAGAGAAAAGAAAATGGCATTAGGAAACTGATAAGAAAGAGAAAACATATTTACTATTTATTAGGTGGAAATAGATCATCATCTTCACATCGAGTAGGCTGAGGAGGAGGTAAAGGAGGAATTGTTCTTGCTGTCTCAGGAGTGGTATAGGCAGAAGAATATCCATGTATAAATAGACCTGCTCAGTTTAAATCTGTGTTACTCAGGCTCAACTGCATATAGTTTAGTTGTAACTAGCATTGACAAAGCCATACAAATGTGAACATTAAATATTGATCTAACCAAATTTAAGATATAAATGCATCAGATAATTCAAATGTGTCCATAAAATTATTGGGGCAAGAAGGTGAAAGAGAGCTAGACTGTCATCTACCAAAATGACAGGTCAAAATATCAGAGCTAACTTATGATGGGTGTGGAGGGTCAATATACTCATGCTATTTATAAGTGCTATTTATAAAAAATTAAATAATTTACTAGAGAAATGTAAAAGTTGTTACCTCTATGAAGTATCAAATGGAGAGAGCTATGAAATGTCTTCATTTTCTTTTCTCTGTTTTCACAAGCTTTGTAGAACACAATCTCTAAACTAACTATCGATACCATACTATATATGGTGTATTAGTCTTTTCTCACACTGCTATAAAGATATGAGCCAAGACTGAGTAAATAATAAAGAAAAGAGGTTTAATTGATTCACAGTTCTGCATGGCTGGAGAGGCCTCAGGAAACTTACATTCATGGCAGAAGGGGAAGAGGAAGCAAGGACCTTCTTCACATGGTGGCAGGAGAGAGAAGTGCAAGCAGGGGAAATGCCAGATGCTTATAAAACCATCAGATCCCATGAGTGCTCACTCCCTATCACAAGAACAGAGTAGGGGAAACTGCCCCCATGATCCAATTACCTCCCACCTGGTCCATCCGTTGACACGTGTGGATTACTGGGATTACAATTTAAGATGAGATTTGGGTGGGGACACAGTCAAACCATATTATATGGCATAGTATAATAGTTGAAAGTATAGTTGAAAGTGCATATATAGGTGTATATACACACACACACACAATGTATAATCGTAAATATAAAATTAAATTAAACGGTAATTAAGTCTATAATAAAATTTTAATACTATATATTTACCTTTTTGTTGTTGCTGTTAGGGTCCTCTCTACCCATCCTACTTTTATTTAATAATCATAGTTTTATACTCTGCTTTGAATTTGTGCAGTTAGGCTTACTTTTACTTAAATGTGACAGGACAATCCAAAGTCATCATTACTTAATAAAACATAGACATTACTTTTTTTATGTAAACCAAATTCAGACACCAAATTAAGTGTCTTTATACTGTTAGAGATTCAGTCTTCTATTATCTAGCTACTAGGCCATACTTAGCCTATGACTCCATGGCCCAGAGCTGTGAGAGTCCCAGCCATCACTTTGGTAGTCAGCCACCATGAAAGAAGAAAGAGAAAAAAAAAGTAGCAAAGGATTTGTGCCAGCTTATTTTTATGTTTTTCACAAAAGTAATGCACATTTGCTTAAGTTGTATTCCCTAGCACTTTTTCACATGGTCTCACCAAGCTGGAAGGAAGGCTAACAAATGGGTTTTGTTTGCTTATTACACACTGTGCTGGATAAAACTTGGGTTATTTTACTAAAGAAAAATAATGGATAACAAGCAGTCTCTGTCACACACTATATTCGCCCTTTTGAGTTATTTTGATCCTCTCTCCTGTAAACTCAATATTTTGTATGCTTTTTGTATAAAAGTGATAAACCCAACTTTAGTATAATTGATATTTTATTCTTCAAAATCCTGAAGCCCAAACATTGAATCATCAGTGTGTGATGAAAGTTATATTTTATTTAGCAGATTTGTCCTGGCCTCCCATGAGACAAGGGTAAAATAGCAAATTTATTTTGTAGTTGCTATAGTGCCTTTCAAACAGGTTAAGAAAGTAAGTTCTCACAGAATAAGCCAGTAATAAGTTACTGGCACTATTCTTCTACTTTACTTAACAAACTTCCAATTAAATGAAACTATACTCCAATATAATATCATACTAATTTTATTTCATATAATAAGACATAATACTCCCCTCCCATCCCCCAGTTTACTCACAATAAATTCTGCTGTTCCAGAAAGGAATTAGTGGCTAAAATATATCTCACAAACACCATTTAGGTACATTAACTCATCCCCAAATTATTTCCTTAAATGAATATATTTCTATTATTTGAACAGTGGTTCTGTTGCACATAACTTGATACATGTACTTACAATTTTCCTCATTTTTAAATATAGATAAACAAAATAAAAAAATTTTTTTTTTAATCTTTTTATAAATAAAAAGATTTTATTTCAGGAAGGCAGATTATGTGAACTGGTAGCAATACTGACCATTGTGGTTTAAGAGTTCAAGATTATTGAAAATTCCTGAAATGGAGTATGAGAAGAAGCAACCACAACAATTTTTGTTTAAATTGTGGTAAAATACACACAACATGAAATTTTCCATCTTAACAATTTTCAAAGCTGTAGAGTTCCATAGTGTTAAGTATATTCACATTATTTTGTAACCAACCTCCAGAATGTTTTCATCTTGCAAAAATGAAACTATACCTATTAAACAACTGCTCCCTTTTACCCACCCTGGGTGTGGCAACCACCATTCTACTCTCTGTCCATCTGATTAGTCTAGCACAGTGTCCTCCGGGTTCATCCATTGTTTTCACTGTTATAATTGGGGCTTTCTTATGACTTTTCTGGTTTTGTTTTTGCTCACATACTTTATCTGAGAAAATAATTTTATACTTAAATTAAGTTTCTGGTAGTGGCTATTCTCAGCAATTATTTATGGTGACACTCTGTTTGGTAAGCTCAGTATAGTATAGTTTTCCTATTTCTCTCTCTCTCTTTTTTCTTATTTATGGCATTTATTTGTTTGCAATGATAAAACAGCTTTTCTAAGAAACAAACATTCCATTTAAGGCACTATCACCTCAAATCCTCTTTTAGCTAGACAATGAAAGAAATTGGGATAAAAATACATTTCAAAAGTAAAATTAAATATAGTCCCTTTATCCATGGTGTATATGTGCCACATTTTCTTTATCCAGTCTAACACTGATGGGCATTTGTGCTGGTTCCAAGTCTTTGCTATTGTGAATAGTGCTGCAATAAACTAACATGTGCATGTGTCTTTATAGTAGAATGATTTATAATCCTTTGTGTATATGCTCAATAATGGGATGGCTGGGTCAAATGGTATTTCTAGTTCTAGATCTTTGAGGAATTGCCCCACTGTCTTCCACAATGGTTGAACTAATTTACACTCCCACCAACAGTGTAAAAGTGTTCCTATTTCTCCACATCCTCTCCAGCATCTGTTGTTTCTTGACTTTTTAATGATTACCATTCTAACTGGTATGAGATGGTATCTCATTGTGGTTTTGATTTGCATTTCTCTAATGCCCAGTGATTATGAGCTTTTTTTTTCATGTTTGTTGGCCACATAAATGTCTTTGGAATACTAAGCAGCCATAAAAAAGAATGAGTTCATATCCTCTGCAGGGACATGGATGAAACTGGAAACCATCATTCTCAGCAAACTAACACAGGAGCAGAAAACCAAACACTGTGTGTTCTCACTCATAGGTGGGAGTTGAACAGTGAGAACATATGGGCGCAGGGAGGGGAATATCACACACCAGGGCCTGTCAGAGGTAGGGGGCAAGGGGAGGGATAGCATTAGGAAAAATACCTAATGTAGATGACAGGTTGGTGGGTGCAGCAAACCGCCATGGCACATGTATACCTATGTAACAAACCTGAACGTTCTGCACATGTATCCTAGAACTTAAAGTATAATAAAAAATAAATTTAAAAAAGTCTCTTTAGATTTGAAATAGTTCTAACTATGTTATAGTTTAATGTTAAAAAAAAAAAAAAAGGTAGCCTAGAGACTGTCTCTTTCAATGTACTCTCTTCCTTAAACTTACATTTTAATGTTGAGGATTTTTTTAGGCACTGCTAATTGCCGTCCAATAATGTATGGGAAGTATAAGAAGTAGGGTTATTATTGTAGAACAGCTTAACTTTGAAATCACTGGGAAGGCCTTGTTTTCTGGAAAGAGAAGAAAATGGAAGAATTGAGTACAAAATGTATTTAGTACAAAGTAAGTATTCCCATAGCTTCGGGAAGTAGTATGGTGCAGAGGCAAGTTCATGGGCTTTGAAGTATGCCAGATTTGGATGTGAATTCCATCTATGAAAATTACCAGCTGGGTGCTGGGGGCTGCATTGCCGCTACTCAATGTGATAGGAGGAATGATGCCTATGTGAGTTGGTTGTCACAGGCCTGTAATAAGAACAAAAATTGAGCAGTGTACATTTTAACACTATTGATCAAATTGTCATTTCTATGTCATCCCACTTACGATCAGTGGATTTGTCTCACTAAACAGGGTGTAGACTAGACCAAGTGTTGCTCAACTAGCCTGATGAGTCATAAGAGCAAGAGCTGCATTTTAATTATATGCAGGAGGACCAAGGGATGACATGATGTTTTAAGGTTGGTTTGTGAGGTGTAATTCAGTAAAAATAAGATAAAATGTGTGTGCTCATTTATTTTATGGAAATTTTAAAGTTTATCAGATATATTTTAAATGTATAGCTTACCGTTATTAGCTATTTAAGTAATCAAAATTTTTACCCTAATATGGAGATAGTAAAGAAGATTTACAATAATTTTTTTGTAAAGACATGACACATTTTTTTGTTCAGTAGTAGTATATGAAATTGCAATAATGGAAGTTATTTCAAAGAAGGGCTAAAAATTTTTAATGCTAATTTACATTTGATAAAAGAAGATTAACTGGATATTTTTTGTCAAAAAATGACACATCTTTTATTTCAGTAGTATATTAAATAGTGATAATGGAAGTTTTTTTTAAAAGTAAAGAACAAAAACAAGGTCAAACTAATTTTACTCGGAAGTATTATCTCTCGTATATTGATTTCATTTTGTAGCTGTAATTGGTGATGAAGTGATTAAAAAGAAGTATGTTATTGGTGGAGATGAATTGGCTGCTGAAACGATTAAACCATCAAACTTAAGGACAATTATATACACAATATAAAGAGATGCATTCAAAACCACAGAACTATATGAAAGAAAATGTATTAAAATAGAAAGCTGACAACAGATGTTCAATATTTTGAATACAAACATTACTGCTTGGCAGAACTTATATAACGTGGCACTTCAGTTTCCCAAGAATAAAAACACCATGTACAATTATTGAGAAACTAATGAATGGTTGTAGCAAAGGGGTTTGTCTAGAAATGTTTCTGTAGCAAAGTAGTTGACTCAAGTACCACTCTCCAACACTATACCTTGACACATTCAAGAATTAACTGATATAGAAGACTAATAGAAAAAATGAAGTTACCATAGTGTTTTTTTATTGTAACCTGATAAATTCATAGCCCAACAAGGTAATGATTTTAGAACTTACACAACTTAAACATAATATTGATATGATAAACTCTGGCTCTAAATGCTACCTCTAAATTGTGTAAAACTATAAAAAATAATATTGTCAATAAATGTGACTTCACATGCAAGGTTTATGTAGATCTATGTTCTGTGGAATAGTCAGTCACACTGCTTCCTCACACACACACAAAAATCGTGCCAAAAAATTTAAAAAAAAAGAGCTTGTCAGCTCTCAACTGTAAGTTGGCTTAGATGTGAGTTATGCGAAGGTTAACATTTTAATTTTATGATAATATGGAAAATAACTATGAGTGAGTGGTATTGCATGTAGAAGTATGATGTTTAATTGAAAAAAAATATTGGATTTAGAGTGCTTGAAATACAGAACAAACTCTAAGTGATTCTTAAATGTAAATTGTTTTTGTCATAGTTTTTTTAAGGAAGTGAAATGGACAGCCAAAATTGCTTATTAATCTGCTATGCTTGGTATTTTTAATTATCTTATTACTTTCATGCAATAAAGAAATGTAATGTATATCAAGAGCAGATAAAATTGAGGGCACACACAAAACTTAAAAATTTGAAAGAAACAGTGTTTACAGATTGTAATGACATGTTCTATAATTTAACACCAATTGTAAATGATGTGAATGATAATCTTGATATTGCATATTTGCAAAAAGTTTGTCAATGAACATTTTGTTCATTTAATAAATCACTTTGGTTTTATTTCTACCAAAAGGAAACCTATACATAGGAAACTCATGATGCAGAATTCATGTCTTTCATAAAAAACTAATTTTAATTCATGAGATAAATTTTATGAGATGAATTGGAACTGACTACTGATGAAGACCTGAGTGAATTTTGAAAATACAACATCACTTGCTTCATTCTGGATAAAAATTAAAAACAAAAGTTTTGGTCTTGCTAAAATTTTTTCCAAAAGTTTCTTCTTCTGTTTCTGTCAACATACTTTTGTGAGACTGGTTTCTCTACTGTGAGCACTGTTCTAACAAAACATAGATATACTTAAAAATATATTATCCTGTACAAACAGTGTTGTCATGATCCAACCTAAATTAAAATTTAAAGATTAAAAATTAACATGCAAAATGCCTTTGTCATGTTAAAACCTTTAAACATTGGTATACACAGTGTCCATTCAAAGTGTGTATAGGCAGTTATTGTGAAGAATTTTTAAATTCAAACTTTTTGTTTAGTTTTTGTTTGTTTTTAATTTCTTAGTTTACTTTAAGTCTTTACAACTCACAAACCCACACACATTCTGCAAAGAAAAACTTACCCGATCCTTGGGTGATTTTTTCCATCACTGGGAAACTCCCTCTATCAGAAAACTCTTGTCCCTGATCAATCAGGGCTTCCTTCATTATTTTGAAACCATACAACCACAGTGGGCTTAATGCCAAAGTACACAGTGAACCCAGGGCCATAATCTTTTGCTAGCATGGTTATGGATTTGCTGAGGTTCTTACTATTTAACTGTAGAATATTTCCAAGAAATAGGAAAGAAGTGAGGTCATGTGGGAGCTTCCCTTTGACACAGAATCACAGGGGAAGGAGAAGGGGAGGAAAGACACTTTATTCTACTGAACAGTTTGCAAACCAGGGAGATGGGGCCTTGGAATCTTATAACCTGTAACACAAAATGAAGAAGTGTTCCAGAGAACAAAGACAGTGTTAGGGTTTTGTAGCAAAAGTTCTTGCCCAAGTTCCCAATCATGTTTGTTTATGCAAATGAAGGATTGAAACTTGCTTAGTTTTTGATTAGTCAGCACAGCTGGGTTTTGATTGGTTGATACGGCTCTGATTAGATGGGGTAGTGAACTCTGGTGGGTTTGTTCAGGTGATCTCTGATTGGTTGGCTTCCAGGCTCCAAACCAGAAATTTTTGGCAGATATTTCTTTCAAACTACTGGTGGGGGCTTATGGGGGTGTGAGGCAGGGGCCATCTTTCTGGCCACAGTTTGTCTTAATCCAGACAACAGGAACTGGATTGGCTTGAATGTAGAAAGGGAAGTCCTGTGATATTTTTACAATATCTTTCTGAGAACAAAGAGTATGTGACTGCTCCCTCACTCCAGCCATGACAACTGTATTCTGTTTTAACTTTGAGCACCTCAGATAGCCACAGGGAGTCCACTTTGCCTGTTGGCCACAGGCATACTTTAACAAGATTGTTTTTTACTGTCATGCCACTTACGCAGTGTGATAAAGATCCATGTTAAGCCTTGGAATGTCAGTATTTTTGCAGTTTCCCACCATAATTTCCGAAAAAAATCAGAACAGCATTTTCAATAATAATTATAATCTTATTTTAGGAAATTGAAACTTCAAGTAATTGAATCTAAGGTCATTCAATTACTGAGTAGCAAAACTATAGCTAGGGAGCAGGTTTACATAAGTACACTTAATTCCTTAATTCATTTGCATTTCAGTTAACTGGAAGGCATAATGTGGTTTGCAGAAACTGACAAATATTTAGATTAAGTATATATACCCTTCTAAATAGAACCTGAACCAACTATTTCCTAAACGGCTTGTTTATTTTCATTTAAAAACCCTGTCAAGTCCTTAATAACAAAACTGAATAAAATAAAAACAAAATCACCTGTAGGTGCAAGTAAAAAATCAAAACATTAACTAAAAGGAAAACAGCAAAATTTGTATTAATTGAAAATACCAGGCCGGGTGCATGTAGTGGCTCAAGCCTGTAACCCCAACACTTTAGGAGGCCAAGGCAGGTGGATCACTTGAGGTCAGGAGTTCCAGACCAGACTGGCCAACATGGTGAAATCCCGTCTCTACTCATAATACAAAAATTAGCTGGGCATGGTGGTGCGTACCTGTAATCTCAGCTACTTAAGAGGCTGAGGCAGGAGAATTGCTCCAACCTGGGAGGCGGAGTTTGCAGTGAGCGAGATCATGCCACTGCACTCCAGCCTGGGTGACAAGAGAGAAACTCCCTCTCAAACAAGAAAAAAAAAGAAAGAAAGAAAATACATGTTTCTAGCCTCCTCTCACTCCCAAAAGATTTGTTGTAAGCATTGGAATATTTTATTTCTACTATTAGTAGAGAGGGGCAGCCCTCAGTTTAAAAAATAGACCTTAACTATTATTATCTCAGGTTTTTAGATTTTTGGGGAAGGCTTTGTTTTTCTTTTTTGTTTTTAAAGAGCTAATTAACATTGAATGCCGATTCATTTATTTTGGCTAAATTAAGATGCTAAAAATATTTTAAAAATCTCTCTCCTATCATTGTAGTTATTTAAAAGACACTTCTACCACACATGCAAAGAGTCAAATAAATGCAAAGCACTACTGAAGTAATGAATGATATTAGGGATAATTTACTGCAGTTTGAAAATTTATGTGACTTGAATGCAAGAATTTAGTGCTTATTTCATTTGAAAGGTAGGAGGTTTTCTTTTCTATTCTGTTTAAAATAGGATTGAATGTGACCTTTCTTGTTGAGGGCAACAACCTACACCAGTGCTATAGCTGGGAGTGTAATTGTTAGGAAATCAATGCAATGAGACAAAAACATCCACTTGATAAACATGGGAAGACAAGACTTTATTTTTCTCTAGTGGGTAGGTGTACGAGAAATATAAAGTCACTGTGAGAGTAATAAAATGAATCCAAATTATAGCATCATTTATTATGTTATGGAATAATTTGTACATTATTTTAAATAAGTTTAATGATTAATAAAAATTATCACAACAAAGCGTCAAGAAAATACATCCTTAATTTTAACTTAAAATCTCTAACTCTGTAGGTGATTTAAATTTGTGATTTTTATATTTAAATCTTTCTAAATTTATAAAAAGCATTAAACCATTTAAGAAAACCTAATTAGCTTACTTTTAAGTTTAATGTAATTAACTTACAAGACTTTAGTGCTTGGGAAGAGGTAGTTTGGTAGTCAAACTATTTAAATAATTAAAAAGAAATTCAATACATTGAATTTATAACTTTATTTTAAAATGTTAATTGAGTTTAGTTAATTATCAGAATGGGACCAAACATTTGAATATTAAAATTCCCTGGATGCAGAAGTAGAGTAATTCAATTTCTAAGTTAAACATTTCACAAAATTATTAGATTAAAATTTTAAATTACAGATAGAATGGAATTTTAGAGTACACATCCAACTACTCTTCTCTGTGCACAAAACCTACTTTGAGTACATAAGACAACACACATTGACCTCATTTACAGCAGCTGTGGTTGTAGCAGTTTCCTTGCCCCCACTAGTCTCAATCCAAGGCAGATCATTTTGCCTATTCAACATTCTCCATAAGAAATTCAGTCAAATTCAGCCATTAGTGATTTTAGTAACAAAAATAGATCTTATTGTTTACTGTTCTGCCTTTTGTTTTTCTTCTACTCCTCACTAGTTTTTTTTTTTTTTTTTTTTTTTTTTTTGAGACGGAGTCTTGCTCTGTCGCCCAGGCTGGAGTGCAGTGGCGCAATCTCAGCTCACTGCAAGCTCCGCCTCCTGGGTTCACGCCATTCTCCTGCCTCAGCCTCTCCGAGTAGCTGGGACTATAGGTGCCCGCCACCATGCCAGGCTAATTTTTTGTATTTTTAGTAGAGACGGGGTTTCACCGTGGTCTCGATCTCCTGACCTCGTGATCCGCCCGCCTCGGCCTCCCAAAGTGCTGGGATTACAAGCGTGAGCCACCGTGCCCGGCCTCCTCACTAGTTTTATGGTCTTTATTTGGTTGTTTCTCTGGCCGATACCACTGTCCCATCACCTTCCTGTCATACACATGATGCTGACAATCAAAAACCTTGTATTCTATCATGGATATTTTTACATTGGCATTATTTTGTTTGTTTTTAAAATTTTTATTGATACATACTAGTTGAATGGCATTACTTGTATTGGCTCACTACATGGATCACTAAGATGTTAGTAATTTGATGACTCATAATATTTCATTTTATGTTGGGAACATGGAGCAGAAGTTTGCATTAATCATACTTCTCACTTTGAGGCAAATTACCATCACTGGTCCTTGCAAGGTCCCTTCTTGGTTTGGTTTGTTAGCTCAGTTTTCTTTTATTCATTTATTTGGTTTTATCCCTGTTTCCCACTCCCTTCCTCTCACCACCACCTTAGCTATAGACAACGATTATATATTCTAAGATGTCTTGTATTGTTTGTATATGCTATTGTAAAATGCATGTTAGTGTTATAAATGCATATGCATATGATTTATATATCTATAATATAGTGAGTTATAGTAATGTATGTATGTGTGTATGTGTATATATATATATCCAAAAATAGGTCATTCTGTTTCTTACTTTCCTCACTAAGCCCTAGGTTTGAAAGTCCAACCAAGTTGTTATGTATTATTCTGCATATATACATATACCTTTTGCTTCTGACTACTGCATAATGTTTCAATGTGCGCATGCAGCCCATTTTGCCTACCCCTTCACCTACTGATAGACATCCATGTTGCCTCCAATTTCCCACTTCCATAGATACTACAATAAGGACCACCTTCATGTGTGTCCCTTATAAAACGTTGGTAAGAATTTCTTTGGGCTACATATACCTTGGAACAGAATTTCTGGGCCATAGAAGAGCATATAATAAACTTGACTAAATGTACCAAATTGCTGTGCAGAATGACTCAACGAGTCCATACTCCCCAAAACAGTGTCAGTACATGAGCGTTCCTACATTAGCAAATACCAATTAATGTCTGACATTATAAAGTGTTCTATTTTTGATAGACAAATAGGTACAGAGTAGTATCTCAGTAATTTCATTTGCATTTTACTGTGTATTAATTTTTTGAGGATCACATTATGTCATCTTTAGTTTTTTGAGTTTCCTTTTTTGAAGAATAATTGTTCATAAAATTTGCAAATATGCTTTTTTCATTCATTCATCTGTTGACTTTAAGAGGCTTTTCAATGAACAAAAATATTTCTTATGTCATCACATTTATTGATATCACTTGGAATTCAAACTTTTAATGCTTTATTTAAGAATCCTTTTTCTGTGTTTGAATAAAATATTGTTTTTTTTCAATTATGTGTTAGGTTTATCTTTCATATTTATACTTTTAATCTAACAAGACATTAACATTTTGTAATGTTAAGGAAAGATCCAATTTTATCTTACTAAGTGTAACACTTTCCAATACTATTTATATGCCATCTATCATTTCCAATGATATTTGATGTAGTTTTTATCATATGTTAAATCCTGTGTTTACTTGGTTTTGTTTCTGATCTCTCATTTTGTTGATTTAATTTTTTTATCTTCTTGTGGCTATTCCAAATTATTTTTTATTACTAATGGTGGTTTTGTTGTAGCATATTTTAATGTTCAAAAAAAAGGAATAACCCCTCTTTGCTCTTTTTTCCTAGGGTTGATTTAGCTATTCATAAAATTTTTCTGCACATAAATTTAGAATACATTTCCGCCCTCAAAAAAATAAACTGAAATATTGGTTTCAGCTTTAATTTTGTTTAGATATTGACTTGAGGAGAAATAGCAGCTACATTATTAAATATTATATTATAATTACCTCTCTATTTATTCTAATCATTCTCTACATCTTTCTTTCTTTCTTTTTTTTTTTTTTTTTTTTTTTTTGAGACGGAGTTTCGCTCTTGTTGCCCAGGCAACGTGCAATGGCACGATCTTGGCACACTGCAACCTCTGCCTCCCAGGTTCAAGTGATTCTTCCTCCTCGGCCTCCCAAGTAGCTGGGATTACAGGCACCGCCATCATGCATGGCTAATTTTTTTTTTTTTTTTTTGTATTTTTGTAGAGATGGGGTTTCACCATGTTGGCCAGGCTGGTCTTGAACTCCTGACCTCAGGTGATCCGCCCGCCTCGGCCTCCCAAAGTGCTGGGATTACAGGTGTGAGCCACCGTGCCAGGCCAACATCTTTCATTTTAGTATTAAAAGTTTATCCATAGCCCAGTCAACTTGGAAATCTTATTTGGATTATTTTATAAATTGGTTGATAATATAAATAAAATATTATTTTTAAAATACATATTCTAGATGGATTGTTGGTGGTATTAACATATGTAATGATTTAATGAAGTTTTTTGGTCTATCTTGTGTCTGGAAAAATTGTCTTTCATAATAGTTCCTATGTTGATCCTACTAGCTTTTCCAGACAGATGATTTTATCATCTGCACATAATGGCAGTTTTAGCTGGTTCTATTTCTTACTCTTGTTTTTATTCTATTATTGTGTTGGCCAGAGCCAACTGCATCTGTAGATATAAAGACAGTACAGAACTATATTGAATTACAGCATCCTTATCTGGTCACTATCTTAAAAAGAATGCATTTAACGATTTCAGTATGAGATTGTGGATTTCATGCCATGGTTTCTAGTGAAGGAGCATGAGAAACTAAAAAAGATACGTCATGCCGGTGAAGAGAAGGGAGGGGCTGGTGGTGCAAAGAGCCATTAAATTACAAAGTTGGGGCATTGCAGGAATTTGAAAAAGTTGCTGTTTTGAAAAAACGGTAGAACAAAAGAATGTTATACAGAACAATGGTGCTGCTTTAGCTCCTTGACATAGGGTTTAAAGTGATAGTCTTATTTTAGTACTCAAGGAGATATTTTCTGGACTTGTATTACTCACTTTGTTAATTATCAACCTGGATCTTTAAAGTTATTCATTTAATGACATCTTAGAATATTTGCAAAGTTCTTAACAACATATATGACATCCATCTGATAATAAAAACATAAATGTATTGTAGAATAATTAGAAAAATAGATATATATTTCAAATCTCCCCAATCTTATTGTTGAAACAGAACCACATTAATCAGCAATTTTCTAGTTCCAGGTGACAGAAACCTGTCACCAAGAAGTTGAACTTAAAGAAGAAAAAAGAAATATGTGTTCTCATTAACAGGCTGGTGATAACTTTAGACATTGCCTGACCTAAGATTTCAAAGTCTTTCTTTAGTGAACTATCTGATTGTTTTTCTCCATTTCTAACATCTAATTCAGTGTGGGCTGAATCTTGTAGCCTTTCGTTAGTCCTACAAAGACAATTTCAGTCCCCAAACAAAGAGGAAGTCAGTTTTACAAAGGGGCTGTTATCATCATTGCTTCAAAGCTAAGTAGAAGCTAAATTATTCCCATGGTTAGCTTGGCCTATGCCCAGGAGTGAGTGAGGCTGGAAGCAAGATGGAGTCAGCCATGCTAGATTTCCCTCACTGTCATAATCTTTGCAAAGGTAAATTCTTGCATGGTTATCTTCACATGTCATGAACCATACATATATTGTGGCCCTCAGTCCATATATGATACATAGATATGTACCCATTTTTTCACTAAGTGTTGGGTCCTGTAAGAAATACTTAGTGACTGAGGGCAGAAAGGAGAGCTGGGTTAGGTTCACATAAACCGCAGAGAATGGAGTTCCTTTAGGTCATGAAGATTCTATCATTAGACAAAGGTTGAGAAAGAGTACCAGAAAGATGGAGAAAAAAGTTGATATTAAATTGTTTTAGCATCTTGTTGCATTTCTTTTTGAAAATGTATATTATGTGTGTTAAATAGAATTATTTTAATTTTAATGTTTGCATTTTTGTAGCTTCTTTGTGATATCTTCATTCTTTTTTTTAATATATATATTCCTGGAGATTGTAATTTTCTGCTGCTAGACTTGTATGGGCCCTTTATAATAGGGGTCTCAACCCCCGGGCCAGGAGGACCCGTACCAGTCTGTGGCCTGTTAGGAACCAGGCCACACAGCAGGCGGTGAGCAGTGGGCAAGTAAGCATTACCATCTGAGCTCCGCCTCCTGTCAGATTAGTGGCTACATTAGATTCTTATAGGAGTGCAAACCCTATTGTGAACTGCACCTGCAAGGGATTTAGGTTGCTCTCCTTCTAGATTCTAATGCCTGATTATCTGAGGTGGAACAGTTTCATCCCCAGACCTTTCCCCCCGCCCCACCCCTGTCTGAGGAAAAATTGTCTTTCACGAAACCGGTCCCTGGTGCCAAAAAACTTTGGGGCCTGCTGCTTTATAAGACTAATCTTGTGAGACTAACCCAGTGAGTTCATCTTGCCCACCGCCCAGAAAAGCCAATTCAATGAGAACAGTAGGTTTTTGCAACAAATAAAGAGTTTAATAATTGCAGGACTGGCCAATTGGAAGGAGGGGAGTTAATTCTCAAATTTGTCTTCTCAAGAGCTTGGAGGCTAGAGTTTTTAAGGATAATTTGGTGGGCAAGCGGAGGGGGAATGGGCACTTCTGATTGGTTGGGTATGAAATTGTAGAAGTGTCCAAACTGTCTTTGAGTGTTGAGTCTGTATCTGGGTGGGAATCAGAGGTTGAGTCAGTTCCTTGGTATGATTTACATGTTCAGGTGGAGTCAGTAGGTCGTCAGAATGCGAAAGTCTGAAAAATATCCCAAAGACCAATCTTAAGTTTTGACAATAGTGATGTCATCTGTAGGAGAAATTAGAGAAGTTATAAATCTTCTTTATAAATGGTCTCTAGCTTCATGACTCCTGAGCAGTGAGAGCTGATAGAAAAGCAAGCTAGACAACAATGGCTGTTTACCTTTAACTAGGCCTACATCAAGCAGAATTCAAGCCTCTCCCAAAATCCCAGTGTTGTGGCCTTTCATTAATCTTACAAAGACAGAAGAAGAGGGGTCAGGTTTACAGAGGGGCTAATAGCATCATTGCTTCGAAGTTAAACTAGAAACTAAATTATTCCCATGTTTAGTTTGGCCTATGCCCAGGAGTGAATGAAGATAGCAAGCCTGTGAGGCTAGAAGCAAGATGGAGTCAGCCGAGCTAGATTTCCACCATTGTCATAATCTTTGTAACGGTGGTTTCAACCTTGTTAAATCTCACTCAGATATCTGAAAAAGTGCTTGAATATGCTCTTACTCATTTCTTTATAAACTATCTTTTATTAAACATTCATAGGTAGAACATTCTAGGCATGTAAATGACCATAAAATACTTCTTCAAAAAACAATATTCCACCAAATACTTTATATTTTCTTGATTTATGATGGGTCTACATGTTTCAACTCTACCATTGCCCTTCAAAATTATTAAAATTCCTTTCACTAAATAATACTAATGTGATGTCCTTGTCTTTGTAGTACAAAATTCAAATTTGAACATTGGTCAGCTTTGAGGTAATTTGCTAATTGAGTCTATAAGGTTGATGTTGTGCAGTACCTGGCTATGGGAATCTTATCATAGTTTGATGTATCCAAGTTTTATAAACCATGGAAAGAGTAAATGGCATTTTTAGAAGCCCAAGTACTTAAAAAACTTAGAAAATATTAGGCAATTTAATGTCATTAACTTTCAATTTGAATTTTTGATGGTATAAAAAACTTCATCTTGTTAAAATTACTTGGCTATCTTCTTGATTTTTACATCTCATATTTCCTCAGTGTTGTTAAGATAATTACATAGTTACAGATAAATGTATACAATGCTCATAGCATACTAAACTTGTGCTAATATTTTATAAGACCAGTAGTTGATTTTTGCTATGTCACATAATTATACTTACAGGACTGTGAGTAAAATAAAGAGGTAGAAATTAAAGATGGTAGAATCACATGCCATCTTTGAAAAACATGAGTGCATTTTAAAGTGGTTACAGAAATCAGAAAAGATAAAAACCTCTTCCGATTTGTCTTCTAGATCTTCTGATTTAACCTCTTTAGATTTCTGTCATTAAACTCTTCAAGTAAACAAACCTCTGACACTGGTGGCAGTAAGGAAGCAGTACACTGAATGAGCTTATATAGTTATTTCATCAGAAATAGGCACAGATTAAAAAAACTGATGAGTATATTTTGAATTTTTCTTCTATAACATATTTTATGTTACTAATATTTGCTTTTTCTAATATATTGAACATTGATTAGGTGTATATACTCTAAGTGTATTATTATGTATGGAATTAATTAGAAGGCTTTATTATGAGGGACATTTATTACTCTTTTTCTTTACTAAATTAATGGCTTATATTAGATTGTTTTGCTGCCTGGACCAGCTAATAGATTTTAGCTTAATATTGCTCACAGAACTCTTATGATTCTAAGCAGTAACACTTAGATTCTACTATGTCAGTGATAGTTCACTATCTCTTCATTTTCATTCTAAAAAATAAATTATTAATTGGAAGGTTTTAGCAATCTGAGCTTAACTTGAACAAATGAATAAATTTGTTTTGCCTATAAGGATAAACAAGAAGGAGAATTTATTGGAAGGACTGCACTAACTCCCAGAAATTCAGGAAAACCTTTAGATATGACTGCATTTCTAGAGATCACAGGACTAAAAACTCAGCAATTAATGACTGCTAAAACAGTGTCTCTATTACAAGCCCTGTTTGCAGCTAATTTATATGCTCCTGTGGTTATTGTTGCTTACATTTCTTGATTTGCTACCTCCTTCCCCTCTTCTCATTGGATTATGAAATCTCTCTGATCACAGATGTTTTCCATCTCAACTATAGACATAATAATTTGGATGTATAGTTGAGTCAAATAGTATAGAACTTACCTAATTCTTAGTTGTGATGTTGTAAAATGCATTTCTTATTATGATAGACGTAATAATAGAAGTGTCAAAATGTAGCTTAAGAATTTTGTAATTCTAATGACTCCAAATCTTTAAGCTAATTAGTTTGTTGCCAGAAACAAGCAAACAAACAGCAAGTCAAGCTGCAATTAGTTGAAAATATCTCTATTGGTATCTGTAGCTGCGCTGCAACTGTGTGCTCAACTATAACTTAAGGCCAACCATTTCTCTCCCTGAAGTCATCATACCACCCTTTTGTAGAATATAATGTTGTCTTTCTTTTTGTTGTCTCAGTACCTGTCCTTAAACATTTTCAAGTAAGAAAATGTCTTTAATAAACCACTATTTCATTAATAAGTATATTCATTCACCTCTACTAAATATTGCACCTGCTAAATTAAAATGCTTTTATCTCATATTCAATTTATCACATTTTCTTATCGCCAATGAATGCTCAGTTTATTATGGTGATAAATATGAATATTGGAGATACAAGAGAAGTTTTGCTATTTTTTACGTAGAGGAATTTTCTAGAAGGTGGGGAGATGTCATAAGTTGATTTAACATAAACTAGAGAATGTGTGTATATTTGGCTTTCTTCCTTCCTTTATTTGCAGTAAAATTCTGAAATTTTTTCCTATGTCACTATATTAAGAGGATAAAAACAAAATAATTTTTCAAAATCATCCTTAGGTTCAAAAGGAAAAAAGGGAGCAGAGTTTGAGGAGAGGTTATTTAGAGTGTGGTGGTGGCAGTGAGAATCAGCGTAAGAGAAATCCATGGAGAAGAGAGAAATTCCAGAGATGTGAAAACCACATGAAAAGCTATTTTCTTCTCACTAGCCTTTCACATGAAAGCTCTTGTCTATTCTGGAATCTTTTCTTATATATTTTTTCCTAGCTGACTTGTGTCCCCACATTGGTAGGTATTAGCAATTTTTAAATATTCCTTAATACAGATTACTCGATTTACATGATAATTTGCTATCTTTCTCCAATATATCCACCATTGGTTAGCCAAGGATCCTTTGGGTCTCACAACTGGGCTATCCTTTGCCTTTTCTTTTCTTTTTTTTTTTTTTTTTTTTGTTGATACAGGGTCTCACTCAGTAACACAGGCTGGATAGCACTGACATAAAAATGGCTCACCGCAGCCTTGACCTCCTGGATCAAGAAATCCTCTCACTCCAGCCTCCAAAGTAGCTAGGACTACAGACACGCACCACCACACCTGGCTGATTTTTAAATTTTTTTGTAGAGACAGGAGTCTCACTTTATTGTTCACGCTGGTCTCAAACTCCTGGGCTCAAGTGATCCTCCAGCTTTGGCCTCCCAAAGTGCTGGGATTACAGGTATGAGCCGCCGCACCCAGCTCCTTTGACCTTTGATGGCTTCTGTGGGTTAGGATTATCTGATAGGGAGTGAGCATTGTATGAGGATGCAAGAGATAGCTTACAATCACAAGCACATTACTGTAATAATGATTCAATCTACTTTATTATTTACTACTGAAGTTTCTTTGATTTATTGTAAGAGAGAGAATGGACCTTTGAATGCAAAGTATAATATTTAAGAAGAATTTTACAGATCAGCTAAAGTCCATATTACAGATGAAGAGTTTGAGGCTCAAAAAGACCCAATGTCTTTCCTAAGATGATACGGTGAAGTAGGAAGAGAACCAACGTTATCCAGTTCTAAATTTCAGATCACCTAATTATATATTCATGGCTCTTTTTATAACTGCCTCCCACTGTTAGTCTTACAAGTAATGCCGGAAATGGGGAGACAGAATTTTTGTTTCCCAGAGGTAACAGGAAACTTGAGGAGAGTTGTATAAGAGAGAACTGAAATTCTGACAGACGTTCTTGTTTGAAATCACCCATAACTTTTATTAAATAGATTATCAGTAGGATTCTTCTCCACAACACATTACTGAAAAGAAGGAGGAGGAGTGCTGTTCAAATAACTTTTGCTTACTGCATGGTGAATCAGTGACTTAACCCAAATTAAATTTTTACATCCTTGACAGGTATTTAGAAATGGGAAGAAATATTTAAAGATTATTGGAACTAAGTGAATTGTGTGCCTTTTATTGTTGCTATTTTTCTGATAATTTTCAAACAAAGTCTACCTTGCCTATTCTAGGAGCCTTATTTTGAGAATAGTTCACATAATATTGAGCATACAGAAAAAAAAAGGTGAGCAAAAGGTCATGTAAAAATTGAGTTTCTTTTCTATATCATCTTATTTGTGGGTGAGATGCACATGAGAGGTCACCAAAACAGAGTCAAGATCAGTAAGTCTGTAAATTTTAATTTTTTTTTTATATTGCCAAAGAATCTTGTTTGTATAGTCATTTGAAGTTAAAAGTATAAACTGCACATTTTTAGGAAGGTAATAACTTGTCTTTACCTAGAATTTTTTTGCCACAAGCTTTTTGTTTTTAACATACTGAGTTTAGTAATGTGATAAGTTAAACTTATTTCTAATTGCAGTAACATGATATGCATGTAGTTGGACCTTATTTTTCATTAGCAAGAAATAAAATTAGCATATTTCTTGATTAAAGATGGCAAATACAAACTCGTCAACATTTTCTTAATTTTTCTATATTTTGTGCTGTTCCTTATAAATTCTACTCTGTGCCTATAAATATTTTTATTTAATATACGGAGACTCTGCTTCTTTGACTTTTAGTCAAGTCCAAAATATTGACTTAAGAAGAGCTTCAGAGATTTTGTTAGAAAATTCTGAAGACGAGTAAGAAACTAACAATTTTGTTTTAAAGCAAGAATATGGCCAGGATTTTCCTAGATTCTTTATATACAGTATTTCAACAAATCAAAAATAAAACTCCCTGGGAAGGATCTACCTTCATTTGTAGGAATTCAACAAATGACAGATCCTTGGTAGTAAGTAGCTATGCTGGAATGTAAATGCACATATATGTGTGATCACAAGGTCTATAATACTCCCATTTTAGAATTATCCAGTGTGTAACTAACATGTAATACATTTAACATAGAAAATGAGTTTTCATATTCCAATAAGATTGAGTTAGAATTATCAAAGTTATAGGAGTCTGTTTACTGCAGGCCTTCTCAGAGTCTTTACTACACTTATGGTCCAAGCTAATGTATTTTCAGGCTCCAGGTGTGCACAATTTTCTAAATGTATTTTTCCTCCAGAACTCTAGTGGGGAATGTTTTATAATATATTTTAGAAAATACACTTGGAAAATATATTGTAGAAAATACACTTGAAAAACTATACAAGAGAACAAGTTGCCCCAGTGATTATGGACACTGAAGCAATGAGAGTTTTCTCAATGGTTGTTTAGAAATTGCAAATCTCATGTGCTGTGCATTTGTGTACATAACCATGTATTATGGAACATTCGTCTTAAAAACTTGTTTTCAAGCTATGGGGAAAAGTTGCGCTAACCTACTTGTTTTCTTCTTAGATACAGTGAGCTATATTTGATGGCATAGGCTAAAGAAGGAAGCAATCATTTTAAAATTATTGACCAAGGTCATCATATTATGTCTTAACTTAAACTAAGATAATAAAGTCTAGCCAAAAGTCATAGATCTAACGAATATGGGGTTAAAAAGTAGTCATAATACTAAAATCAAAATTATAAATATCAATTCCAGCAAGGAATAATCATTAAAAGAAAATCTCCACTCATTATTATCTATGGCATTGCCTTATATGTGCTCAGATGTGTGTATTTCATGTTCTTCAACTAAAATTGTTTTATTCTACATCTCCATGAATGCTTCTGGTATTGCTGCAGATAATGATGCTTATGAGGATGCTCTTGGGCACAGATGTTCTCATCCTCTGGTAATACTTCACACATCCTCAGAGTCCCTTATAGACTAGCTCTCTGGGTAAGTCTCAGACTACCTTTATGGTACATGCCAGCTGGACTCTAAGCAACAAGTTGCTAGACTTATTTCCACATTTAAATATCAGTACAAAAAAGAGTATATCCCCTTTTTCCTAGATGGATGTTGCCTACACCATCTTCATTTACTGCCTCAGATTGTCCACTTGCCAATTGACAGTGAAAGCATCTCTTCATTTGAGATATTACATGTGGTATTGTGTCCGGAATTGGTTCCCCATCTTCTGGGAGAAAATGGCAGGGTTGAGGGCCATACACGTACATATTTGAAGCACCGGTCCCTCAAGGAGTAGTGTCTGGTATCTAAGTAGGCAATTGTCTGATAGCCATAAACTTCCTTTGGCACCTAGTATGCCATTTACATCATGAGTAATCCAGACAGTGAGATCCTTTCCTTATATTATTTCGATAGCCTCTGACACTAAGACGGCCACCACCGCAACTACCCTTAAACAGTGAGGCTAGCCTTTTGCTACTACATCAATTTCCTTACTTAGGTATGCCACTGGTTGTGGGGTTGTCCCATGAGTCTGAGTAAGGACTCCAAGAGTTATCCCTGCTCTCTCAGTGATGTATAAAGGGAAGTTTTTCCTGTGGGAAGGCTTAAAGCTGGAGCTTATACTAGGGCCTGCTTTAAGATTTTGAAGGCTGTTTCTGCCCCTGGTTCCCATTCTACTAGATGAGTATTTGCCCTCTGGGTTTCCGTGATTAGAGTATAGAGGGGCCTGGCTATCTCGCTGTATCTGGGGATCCATAGTTGGCAAAAGCCAGTGATTCCAAGGAACCCCGCAACTGTTTTAATGTCTTAGGGTGAGGATAAGCCAGTATAGGCTGTATTCATCCATTGCTGAGGGCCCTGGTCCCTCTGGCTAAGATTAGGCCTAGATATTTGACCTGCTGTAGGCAAAGCTGGGCCTTCAACCTAGACGCCTTGTACTCTTGATTAGCTAGAAAGTTCAAGAGAACTAGAGTAGCCTGCTGGCATGAGGCTTCCAAACTGGTAGCCAAAAGTAAGTCATCCACATACTGAAGGACCAGAGTGCCTGGACTTGAGAAGTGGCCTAGATCTTGGGCCAGTGCCTGATCAAACAGATGAGGGCTATCCCTAAACCCTTGGGGCAAGACAATCCATGTAAGTTGGGATGTGTGGTCTGTGGGATCCTCAAAGGCAAAGAGAAACTGGGAGTCAGAATGCAGGGGAATATAGAAGAAGACATCCTTGAGGTCCAGAACCATGAACCATTCTGCTTCCTCTGGTATTTGGGAGAGCAGGGTATAGGGGTTGGGTACAACTGGATATAGAGGAATTACTGCCTCATTGATGAGTCTAAAATCTTGAACTAGTCTCCACCGACCGCTTGGTTTTTGTACTCTTATAATTGGGGTGTTGCAGGGACTGTGCATTTCCTTACTAAGCCTTGAGCTTTCAAATGTTTAACAATATCCTGTAATCCTTTATGAGCTTCAGGCCTTAAGGGATATGGCCTTTGATAAGGAAAAGTGGTGGGGTCTTTTAGCCTGATTTGAACTGGGTGGGCATTTTTTGCCCTTCCAAATTGTCCTTCCAATGCCCAGACTTCAGGATTGATTTCCTCAAGTAGGGGACAACAAATGGGTAACTTGTTCCCCATATTCATGTAAATAATAGCTCCAGCTTTGGCTAACATATCCATCCCTAATAAGGGTGTGGGACTTTCAGGCATACCAAGAAAGGCGTGTGAAAAGAGCAAAATCTCCCAATTACAACTGAGGAGGTGAGAGAAATACCTGGTTACAGGCTGTCCCAGGATTCCTTGGATGGTAACAGACCTTGAGGACAGTCGTCCGGGACAGGAGATTAACACTGAGAAGGCTGCTCCAGTGTCCAGGAGGAAGTCAATTTCCTGGCCCTCAATGGTTAAATGTACCTGGGGCTCAGTGAGGGTGATGACACTTGCCCTGGGCACCCTCAGTTCTGTTGTTGGATCATCTGGTTGGGGGCTTCTGGCCAAGAGAACCTTTGTCCTCTAGGGCAGTGTGCCTTCCAGTTATTACCTCAAGATAGTGGACATGGACAAGGGGGCAGCTTGTTTCTCACTGGACAATCTTTTTTAAAGTGTCATTGTAAACCATACTGATAACAAGCCCTACAGGGTGATTGGCCTGCTCCATTTTCTGTCCTCTCTGAACCACCAATGTTTGCTTGTCTGAGAGCCATGACTAAGGTTGCAGCCTTTCTCTGATCTTGGTTTTCCTTTTGGGCCTGTTTCTCTTGGTCCCTATTGTAGAACACCGAGGTTGCCAGGTTTAATAATGCCTCCAGATTTTGTTCAGGACCCAGATCTCACTTTTGGAGCTTTCCCCTAATATCAGCGGCTGATTGAGTAATAAACTTATCTTTTAGGATAAATTGACCTTCAAGTGAGTTGGGTGACAGGGGAGTATATTTTCTTAAGGCCTCCCATAGCCACTTGAGGAAGGCAGAAGGATTTTCTTCCTTTCCCTGAGTTATGGTGGACATCATTGAATAATTCATGGGCTTTTTCCTAATTCTCCTTAGTCCTTCTAGAAAACAGGTCAACAGATGTTTTCAACTCCAGTCCCCATGATCTGAGTCAGGGTCCCAGTGGGGATCCATATTGAGGATGGCTTGCTGACCGGTAGGAAATGTGTCCCTTTCTTTGGCTGTCATTCTGTCATTTACTTGACTAAGATACCAGGTATCTCCAAACTCTCGGGCTGCAGCTAAAGCCACATTCTTTTCATTAAAGGCAAGGGTTTGATCTAACAATAGCATGACATCTCTCCAAGTGAGATCGAAGGTTTGCCCTAGACCCTCTAGGACATCTATGTACCTATCAGGATCATCTGAAAACTTCCCCAGGTCTGCCTTGATCTGCTTTAAATCAGAGAGTGAGAAGCGGACATGCACCTGGGTTGGGCCAAATTCCCCTCCCCCTACAGCTTGAAGGGGACATAACTGATAGTCCAGGGGTTTTTGTGGTCCTTTGGAGATTTCTTTGCTTGTTTCCTTCTGGGCAGGGGAGATTAGAGGAGTCTTATCATTAAATGGAAGGGGAGCTATAGGGAGGCTAGGATATTGGGGTAAGCTGAAAGGTCCTCCTGTGGGATGTAAATTGCAAGCTTTGCATAGCTGTGTATTCTCCTTCAATGAAAAGAAAGCTTGGACATAAGGTATTTCACTCCATTTGCCTTCCCTCTTACAGAAAAGGTCAAGCTGCAGGTTAGTATTCTAATTTATACTTCCCTCAGGTGGCCATTTTTTCCCATCAGAGAGAGAATATTGGGGCCAGGCCATAGTGCAGAAAAAATGAGCCACCTCTTTTTTAGGGTTTGCAGGTCAAATTAGTCCCAATGGCTTAGGATGCATTTCAAGTGTGAGCCTGTTGGTGCCTGAGTGTTTCCCTTCTGAAAGACAAAAGCACCCATGGTTTTGGTTTGTTTCTCCCACACCCAAGAACCTGCAATGGTCCCTGGACCCTGCTGACTGGAATAGTTGTGCTCACCCACTCAGAAGCAGAAACATCTCTTGCTCAATAACCTGCAACAGTCCCTGGACCCTGCTGATTGGAATAGTTGTGCTCACCGCACAGCAGCGGAAATACTAGTTTTCCTCCTAGACCACAAGGAGGACCGAGGAATGTCAGATTTAGTGGCCCTTACCAATTCATTCTTGAAAACCTGCACCCTTGCCTGTCCTCCTAGACCACAAGGAGGATCCAGAAAAATCAGATTTAGTGGCCCTTACTGATGAATTCTTGAAAACCTGTTAGAATCCTAAGCATTCTCCTGTTTGTATTGGGACTTTACCCATGTCCTATAAAGATGTTATGCCCTAAAAGTGAAGTGGAGAGCCATACCGTGAGGGAGGGGAGGGATCTCCAGAGTTGGAAGAATGATGCCTTTTGTCCTCACTTGAATAGGAAGGATATCATTTCTGAAGCTCCCCATATCCTAGCTTCAGGAATAAGTTTTGTTAGGCCTGCTAGTCTGAGGGGGGATCCTAAAATTCCAGATAGGCCCCCCACTCAATGGGGCTTTGGGCAAAAATTATGTCTTTCTGATTGGTGAGCCTGGGTGCCTAAAGAAGTTAACAGAATCCTGAAGTTTATAATAGAAATCATTCTTTCAGGAGAAACTAGAAAAGCACCAGAGACAGGGAGTGGTTTTTAGAAGCAGGACTAGCCTTGGAGAAGAGAGGCAGGAGGAAGTTTGTCTGACAGGCATTAAGACCCAGGAGGCAAGGGTCAGGATAGATAGGATAGATGGGTGAGTCTCATTTGGGCGACATGACTTTGAGAGTTCTGCTCATGGCCGCAGGGTCAACCAACTTCTTGTTGGAACCCCAAAGCTGAATGGGTTTCCTCTCTGTTGACCCTCAGCTCAGCTAGGAAGTACAGGAAAAGTGGAATTGGGTTCCAGGCAAACCAATGCTCCCAACTCCGAAGATTCGGGGGTTGTTAGCCCTTTCCCAGAAAGCCTGACACCTGTGTCTTTAGTCCAATATCTGAGCTAGTCACTTTTAACTGGCTGACAGGTGCCGGGTATTTAGCCCCCAAATTCTAAGGAAAAATAGGACAGAACAGCAAGCGAAAGGGGTCCAATAGTACTCACCACTTGGTGACAGTCTCTTCATGATCACCAAAATGTGTCCAGAATTGGTTCCTTCCAGTGGGTTCTTGGTCTTGCTGACTTCAAGAATTAAGCTGTGGACCCTCGCAGTGAGTGTTACAGTTCTTAAAGATGGTGTGTCTGGAGTTTGTTCTTTCAGATGTTCAGATGTGTCCAGAGTTTCTTCCTTCTGGTGGGTTTGTGGTCTTGCTGACTTTAGGAGTGAAGCCGCAGAACTTCACAGTGAGTGTTACAGCTCTTAAAGGTGGCATGTCCAGAGTTTTTTGTTCCTGCTGGTGGGTTTGTGGTCTTGCTGACTTCAGGAGTGAAGCTGCAGATCTTTACGGTGAGTGTTATGGCTCATAAAGGTAGTGCAGATCCAAAGAGTGAGCAGCAGCAAGATTTATTGTGAAGAGCGAAAGAACAAAGCTTCCACAGCATGGAAGGGGACCCAAGAGTGCTGCCGCTGCTGGCTCGGGTGGCCAGCTTTTATTCCCTTATTTGGCCTCGCCCACATCCTGCTGATTGGTCCATTTTACAGAGTGCTGATTGGTGCATTTTTACAGAGTGCTGAATGGTGGGTTTACAAACCTTTAGCTAGACACAGAGCGCTGATTGGTGCGTTTTTACAGAGTGCTGATTGGTGAGTTTACAAACCTTTAGCTAGACACAGAGTGCTGATTGGTGTGTTTTTACAGAGTGCTAATTGGTGAGTTTACAAACCTTTAGCTAGACACAGAGTGCCGATTGGTGTGTTTTTACAGAGTGCTGATTGGTGAGTTTACAAACCTTTAGCTAGACACAGAGTGCCGATTGGTGCGTTTTTACAGAGTGCTGATTGGTGTGTTTACAAACCTTTAGCTAGACACAGAGTGCTGATTGGTGCGTTTACAATCCTTTAGCTAGACAGAAAGGCTCTCCAAGTCCCCACCTGACCCAGAAGCCCAGCTGACTTCACCTCTCAGTATTGCTCTATTGATAAGGACAAGAGGTAGGGAAATTATGGGCAGAAAAAGGAGGTTCCCCTGCAAGGGCCCCACCCTAAAGCAGAAAAGCCTGCTACTGTGGCACAAAGTGAGCACTTAGATTCCTGTTTTCCCACTCGAATGTTGCCTTTTCTAAAACTATCCATGGTTCACCCCACCCCCCATCATGTGCCCATAAAAACCCTAGGCTCAGCTGGCAGAGAGAGGAGAAGTAGCTAGATGTCAGAGACTACAGCTGGATATCAGAGAGAAGTGGCTTGACTTCAGAGGGACAGCTTGACAGCATAATTTCAGAGAATAATTTGGCTGGAGATGGCTGGACTCCAGGGGAAGATTACCTTCCCACCCCATCCTTTTTTCAGCTCCCCTTCCCACTGAGAGCCACTTCCATTGGTAATAAAATCTCCTGCATTTACCATCCTCCAATTTGTTTGTGTGACCTCATTTCTCCTGGACACCAGACAAGAGCTCAGGTGCCACGAATGCAGATGCAAAAGGCCATGACACTGACTGTTTGCCTTCACTGACAGAAAGCAGCTGCCTCACATGGAAAGGCAGAGGGCCCACTGAGCTGTTAATACTTAAGCCATCTGCAGATGGCCGAGCTGAAAGAACACTGTAACATCCTCTGGGGCTTCAGGGATTGTGGGCATCCACCCCCAGATGCTACTGCAGGGCCAGTGTGGGAATTGCTTCCATTGGCACCCTAAAGCACTCACCTCAGCTCCTGCACTCACTCAGTGTATGCTCCCCCGGCAAGGGGTGGAACAAAGTGGCTCCTCACCTGCAAGAGGTGGGACACAGCCAGTTCCAGTGAGTGGAGTTTGTCCCTGTTGGTGCCAGAGCAGCTGGCTGACTCTGGCGCTCAGGCACTCCTGTTCCCATCCATGAAGGGGGTCAGGGAAATATCCTGCTTCACTATGAACCCACAAAGGCAATCAAAATAAACTAGTTTCTGGACCTCTGCAACATTAATGTCATTTAGTGTTACATAACATCACATGTAGGATATTAACAGTGTGATTCAGATAAGAAATCATCAACACCACTACAAGGTAGTTCCATTTCTTTAGTAGTTTCTCTTTCATTGTGGACAGAAGTTATTGGTTGTACATTTCTTTCCTGCAGTGTTAAGGGTGTCTGTTCATAAACTTCAGTGCGTAAGTGCTTAAATCAGTTGCTTAAATCATAGCACATGCATATGTAAACACACTCACAACTACTCAAGGGGTAGCACTAACATAAAGCACAGAAATATCTTACACTATTCACAGGGGGGAGAAAAGAAAAAAAACAAAGCTGAGTTTGAATTCACCCTCATGTGCTTAAGAAACACTTATCTTTTTAATTAAATAATGCAAATTCCTGGTCCCACCTCCAGGAATTCCGATTTAGTAAGCATGAAGTGAGACTCAGGAATCTACATTTTCAGCAATTATCAACAAGTGACTCTGAAACTGGGGATCCAGAAATTAAGATCTAGAAAAGACAGTTTTAATAATAAAATCGGTTCCTGGAGTGCTGAAATATGCACTCAACTAACATTAAGAAGGAGATCATGTAACATTTTAATCTGAAACATCTCTATTTAGATTACTTTGCTACATTTAGACATTCTCCACGAAGAATGTATCAGTACTGTTTCATGTTGGCGTAACCAGAACTGCCTATTCTACTGTTTCTACAGTTTGTCCATTTTCAAAACAATTAACTAATATAAAAAATGCTCTTCTTAGAAACACACAAAAATCATCCTTAGAAAAATGAATACAATGATGTAATTAGACCACTGCAATAGTGTCTTCGTTGCTATGACAACCTCACTTCTCTTTCTCATCTAGTCCATACTAAACATATTGGTGTCAGCTACCCACTTCAGTCTTTTCATTGGCTTCCTCCATCTCAGAAATTCTTAGTGAAGCAATGTCCCACCATTAAAAACAGTCTTCAGTGTAGCATGTATAAAATATCCAACATTAGTTATCACTCTTCTCTTAACATGAACAATTGACTTTAGCCAAATTTCTACTAAATTTCCCTTTAACATTTCACATTTATTTCTAAACATATGCATTTTCTCTCACAAATTTTTGCTTCAAAGGCACTTTCTTTAATCTACATTCAACTTTTATGCAAAAATCATTTAAATAAGTCTCAATATTTCTGTCCGAATACCTATAGCCCCACAAAGTGCTGGGATTATAGGCATAAGCCACCATGTATAGTTTATATCATATATTCTAAATGTACATATATTTTTCATTTGCATTTATTTATTTCATTTTTTGAGACAGAGTCTCACTCTGTCACCCAGTCTGGACTGCAGTGGCATGATCTTGGTTCACTGCAACCTCCACCTACTGGGTTCAAGAGTTCTGCCTCAGCCTCCCGAGTAGCTTGGATTACAGGTGTCTGCCACCATGTCTGGCTATTTTTTTTTTTTTCTGTATTTTCAGTAGAGACGGAGTTTCACCATGTTGGCTAGGCTGGTTTCGAACTCCTGACGTCAAGTGATCTGCCCACCTCAGCTTCACAAAGTGCTCAGAATACAGGGGTGAGCCACCACACCCAGCCAATTCTTTGCTTTTATATTCCATCTCTTTATTTGGGGGTAGAGCCATGCCCTTTATCATCTCTTCTTACTCATTTTTGTAACCCTAGTACCTTGTGCAGAGTAGACAAAAAATAAATATGTAATGAAAAAATAAACATATTAATATACAATTATAATGATTATGTAAAGGGATATGTTTTTCCTTAAATTTATTATTTATATAACATAGCTCTCTATGGAAAAATAACATATTCTTACTTGGATGAGACATGACTGATGATTGTTTGTAAAATCAACAAAATTGTCAGTATCTTCACAGCCCAGTTGGGGATTTATGAAGGAACTATTTGTTTCAACAGCAAATGTTTTCCACTTCAGAAGTGTTAGCAAATCCTGAGGCACAAACATACACATTGGAGCATGAAAGAAGTTTGTCTGCAGTTTGTGTGTTAGAATTGTGGGAGTTGTTATGGCAGATGACACTTTTGCTCAACAAAAGCTGTTAAATTTGCTTGGATTCACTGAAAAATTTGGATGTGTATACGATTCATTTAAGACAAGTGTACCAGAACAAAATAGGGACATTACATACAGATATAAAGGTCAAATCATGAGGAAGAATTAACAGTTATAAATGTGTTTGCATCTAATAACAAGACCCAAGATATATGAAGCAAAATTGAGGAAACCAAAGGCAAAGGCATGCAAGTTTATTATCTCTCACTAATTGATAAAACAAGTCTAAAAAAGGCTGATAATAATATAAAAATGTGACCAATACTATTAATCATCTTGAATAAATTGCTATTTATAGAATATTACACAAAATAACAAAATATTTGTTCTTTGAAATTCATAGGAAATGTTCACAAAGTTTGATCAAATGTTTCTTGAATTTCTAACAGTTCAAATATTATATACAATATGCACTGTAAGAGTGCTAAATTATAAATTAGAAAAAAATACTAAATAAATTAATAAAAATAAGATATCAAAAAGTCCCAAATATGTGAAAATTAAACGACACAATTCTAAAGAACTTTATTTGTCACAGAGAAATTTTCCCCAAATTAAAAAACATTCTGAAGTGATGATCATGAAAACTGAATATCTGGGAGATGGAGTTAAAGCGTTATTTAGAGAGAAAGTTATTGCCTTACATGGATATGCTACTTCTTTCAAAGGAAAACAGGTTTGCATGTATGTTTCACTTTATGAATCTAGATAAAGGAGAGCAAATGAACCACTAAATAAATAGAAGAACAGAAATAATAACAAGAAGAGTAGAAATAAGTAAAAAAGAAAGAAAATGAGACAAATTTGGTTTTTTAAATAATGAACAATGTTAACTAACTCCTAGCAAGACTGATCAAGAAATACAATTGTGAAATAACGTACAAAAACTTGGCTGTGTGAATGTTGAGCACATAAAAGCTGAAGACTACCTATTACAAAAACATTGCGGTTGATAAACCATAAAGTATTTTATCTAATTTTCATTAACTTAAAAATAAACACGGAACAATTTTCCATGTCACTGAAGGGTTTTCCCTATCACCATTTAAAAAGGATTGCATAGAATTTGTTATACAACTCAATCAAAAGTATTTTTAATTAGTTTCATAGAATGAGGCATAATTTCCTATAATTTCTTATAATTATAATAAACACATGTGATATGCACTTTTCTTTCTGTGTCTGTGTACACATTCTTAATTTTTCCCTTGAGTGAAATTACTAAAAGCTAATGCACTGATTTAAGGACTCACGTGCAGATTGCCAAATTGCCACTGAAAGAAGATTGTAACTCTTTAAGTTGTGTTAACAGTGTATAAGCATGCTCATTTCCATTACGAAATATTAACTTTGTATTTTATTATTTAAGAAATCCAGCCAACTTGATACATTGGTAGTCTTAGATTTAATTTTGCCATTCTTTGATCATAAAAGAGGTTAAGAAACAAATGTAACATGATCACAGTAGAAACACTACAAAAAGCATAATAATAATAATAATAATGCATAATAATAATGCATTTTTAAAATAAAATTTTACTTTCCATATTAGGATTTTGGTGTAGGCATTCCCAGATATTTGCCACAAAAGTGACGACCGTATTTGCATTATTTGAACTACTTGAGATTCACCTTCTCCCCACTCCCCCAACTCACCTCCCGCTCTCCAACCAAACCAAAGTAAATACCCAAATAAACTGTGACAAACATCTCTCTCCCAACAATTAAAAAGTAGTGCTCAGCAATGAACTCTAGAACTGGGGCGGGGGAGAGGGGAGTGGGAAGAGGTGTTCCCTTAAGTGCATCGGGAAGCAGAGAAAATGCGTTTATAAGGAAAGAATAATAATGCAACAGTAAAAGAGAAATAGAGACTAGTAGACTAATTGCAAAGAGGGAACAATGAAATCAACTTGCTTGTAGAGTCTGTGTAGCCACAAAAACTAAGGTTAGATCAAGTTAAGAGTGTCCTTGGAGCTGAGGTTGATCAGTCTTCACAGGCAGCAATAGGCTTATGCTAGTATAGCAGTAGCAAGGCTTAGTGAAGGTAGTTACATGACCACGCAGCATCTCCAGTCTAACAATTCACCTGCACATAGTAATTGGTTCTGTAATGAGTCTCATCAAATCTGCCCAGAGAGGAATGGTTCTAGTATTATATCTAACTCAAATTATCTACTTCCACTGAATTTCCCATCAGGATTAGTTAAGGGAACTTTTTTTAAAATTAACAAATGTGATCGATACTTTTATATTCAACCATATTTTTTAAATGTGGACTGTAAAAACAAATGCTTTTGTTTAAGCACAAATAGAAAAATAATTAAAGGTATACTGCTTGAGTCATGATGTCTACAGAGGAAATAATCCAATTTGGTACAGAATCATTGAAGACATTTATACAAAAGAGCTTTTACTTGAGTTATTTGTAGTTTCCTATATGCATGTATACAAGTGTGTGTGCTTTTATATCACAAAATGATACATAGAACTAAATAATATAGATGAATTTGTTATCTTACCACAAGTTAATGTTTTGGTAAATCATATTAAAAATAACCATATAAATAACAAATACATTATTATTATTTATTAAAAGTTAATCTGCGATTAACTTTTCCAAGTTTATGTCAATGAACTCTTGTTTAAGGAATTTAAAAGAAAAATGTATATTTCCATATTCACAATAGTTTTTTTTTCATATTGGAGTTTTAGTAGATAGATTTGGAAGTCATGTGGGAGAGAATACATTTATTAATGTTGATGTGCTAAATCTGAATAGGAAAATGTGACTTAGAATTCTAGCCAGAAGCAGTCTTTCCGTGCTGCTCTATGTACTCACCCAAGTCTGGAGCTTTGGATCTGCCTATAAGGGAGATTGCATTTACAGAGCAGATAACACTTGCCTAACTAATCCATTGAGACATTCCGCCTTTCTCTATGGGACACGTTTAAGGAGACAGAAAGAGTTGAGTCTGTAGATGCATTTCTCAGAAGGCAGTTATTTGCTCAGAAGATAGGCATAGGCACTTATGTATTGGAACTGGACTTAATAAGGTATCCAGTTTTCAGCTTTCCTGGAAAAGGAGAAAATGGCAGGGTTTCTGAGAATAATAATACTGTAACACCTTAACTCTGTTACAGAGGAGCATGAATCAATGTATGTTAGATTATTGCCATTCCATCAATGAATAACTTACACATAGAAAATAGTGTGTAGGGGATGGAAAGAATTGGAGGTTTCTCGTAAGAAGCATCATGGAAATAGTAAGATAACTGAAGAAAGAATCTTAAAAAAAAACTAAGTTATCAAAATTATCTCCTCTTCTTTCATAATAGCTTATGTAAATTCAAGGAAACACAATGCCAAACAGTAACTTACTAGATGACGCTTATGAGAAAGTGGCCTGTTCATTTAGATTGCATTCAGCCTTTTATAAAACATGTCTTATCAGTTAAGCCTAATTACTGGGGATGAGGTGAAAAACCCAGTAAATCTATGGGATGAATAAAGCTAGTAAGTTTAGCATTCATTAGATTCAAATTTGTGTATGTAAATTAATGTGAGAACAAGATTGGAACCCAGTTGTCCAGGGCTTTAAGTTCCTTTCAGTACACTTCATTCTATTCTATTATATTACATTACTACTTTATATTGTTCTCAATTCAAAATTGTGTTATTGCTTCAATGTATTCAGACCTTGGCTGATCTAAAAGAGTTAATGCCTCTTCCATAAACCCTCTTTAAAAACACCTAGATACTATGAGAAACTGGGTCTTCCTGAGTAAAGTACTTTACTTACTTTGGTGGTTTTATAGGTAATTTATTCCTTGTTAGAGATGGCAGAGACCTTGAGTCTTTCTGTCACCAGTTGATTTAAAGAAAGCATGAGTATTTTTGGAGAAGTCTGAAGTTCAATAAAGGCTGAAGTCAGTTTGAAGGACTCAGATGTTAAAATATGTATTTTTAAGTCATGTGTAGAATTTTTTCATAACATATCACCTCCAAATAACAGAGAATATAAATGTAGGGTCTGGGTAACAATGTTATATTTTGAATTATTTCTTTGGCTTTGGCCACAATTCAGAGAAAAATAAAAGATCCATACTTACATTGGAGGAAAAACATTAAAATGTTTGGAACATGTGGTATATCTCATAATGCTGCATTCTTGGAAGAGATTTTTCTTCTTTAGATCCACTTAGAAATGAGTTATGTTCTTATTGCATAAAAATTTAAAATTACAATTAATGTAAAATATCATATCAAATTATTTTATTTTGCATGAAACCTTAATTCAAGGAATAAAAATTAATTCAAGGGTGTAAAATTATTATACATATAAAATATAATATAAAATTATTTTGCATAAAATTTTTAATTCAAGGATTATTATTAAGCTTATTACAACTGCATAAATGAATGTCACTAAGTGATAAGGGTCTATGTTAAGCACATAAAGACAAATTGCTCTCTAGATGAGTCATTTAGTCCCCAGATTGACCTTTGTAAATTTTCTGCTGGTGATGATGACAGTATGTTTTGATGTAAAAGGTGTCACCTTAATGATAACCATATAATCTCTAGTAGGTTTTCTTTAGCCTATAGCACATTACTATTGTTTAAAATTATTATTATCTTCCTTATGTCAAAAAGAACCCAAGTATAAAACTGATGTAAAACAAATTAGCATGGCATTTTTAATATTGTAGATTTGAAAACTGAATTTATTATTCTCATTTTATATTTTTATTTGTTATTAGTAAATTAATAATGTATGCAGGTAATAATTTATAGGGAACCCACCCACTATGAAAAAACAAAAGAAAAAATGTGAACAAAATAAAGACAAAAAAAGTACAGGACAAAGAGATAGTATAATTTGTTGAGGTTCCTTGAGCATGTATTTAAATGTACGAAAACACCCAGCAAGATAGTAATAAAAAGTTTAGTGAGAGTAACACAGTGCCTGAGAAAGGAAAAATGTAAGAAGATATTAACGTATTTAAGGAAAAATAAGTAAGAAAAGGACTTGTAGTTTTAGTTTCAACATGGAAATAACTCAGAAGTTGCTAAGCCTATGCTTACAATTTGAAAATCTAAATGAACTAAAAACCAATGACTTTCATTTACTGAACAGAAAACTGAAGTTGCAGAGCAAACTCCCACTCTGAAGTCTGGAAGAGAAGCCACTGGGGCCATCAGCTGTTGAAGCACTTACATGATCACTTTGACCAGTTTTTAGAGGGTAAGTGTACGCTGGCATGATAGTGAGAAATGCATGGGGCCATAGTCTTAGTGGGAGCTCACTCTATCTTGGGTTCTCCCCAAATAGTCCTACCCAGTTCTTATAGTGAAGATCCAGGAGACAACCCCCCTTGTGGCTCTGACGATGGCAAAAGAAGAATAATCACCATAAAATTTACCCATGGAGTGCTCCATATCAAATGCCTTGCTGCATTTTGGATGTTTGTCCCCTAAACCTCATGTTGAAACCTAATCCCCAATGTTGGAGTTGGGGCCTAATGGGAGATGTTTGGCTCATGGGAGCAGATCCTCCATAAATAGACTAATCCCCTCCCTGGTGGAGGGGGAAGATATGAGTGAATTCTCACTCTGTTAGTTCCCATGAGAGCTGTTAAAAAGAGCTTGGCACCTTCTTCCTTCTCTCACCATATGTTTTCTGCATAGCTGGCTCTTCTGCCATGAGTGGTAGCTCCCTGATGCCCTCACCAGAAGCAATGCTGCTGCCATGCTTTTTGTACAGTCTTCAGAACCATGCACCAAGTAAACCACTTTTCTTTATGAATTACCCAGCCTAATCTACTCCTTTATGGCAACACAAACAGACTAAGACAGGTCTGCACTCCAAGGAAAACATTTTGCCAGACTATATGCCACATGATTCCAGTTACATGATATTCTGGAAAGACAAAACTATAGCAAGGATAACAAGTGATTTCCAGGTGCTGAAGGAGGGAAGAAGGTTAAATAGATAAAACATAGGGAAACTTTTAGGGTTGTGAAACTATTCTGTATGATAGTTAAGTTGTAGATCCATTACACTGTGCATTTGTGAAAACCTATAGAATATTGCAGCAAGAATAATGAACCTTAGTGTACACAAATTAAACAAATCATTTAGGAAGGATCCTAGTATGGAATGCAAACTTTGATATAACTGTATGATAAGTTTATAAAATAACCTCACTGAAGGGGTGGGGATGGAGGGAAATGTCAACCAAAAAAACTTTAGAAATGAGCAGAGTTTGTAAGACTTAAGACAAGAGACACTGCATGTAAGTAATCTACTCCAATGAGGAAGCTGTTTCCTAAGGGGGCAGAGAGAAGAGTAACGTTACAGTTGAACACCTAAAAATAACTACCATAGCCAGGTGATCAACAGTGATAAGTCATCTTAATGCTATGTACCCTTGGTATGATGTGATAAAAATGGCACTTTACTTTTGTGGTATTCTTAAAACTACACACTCTTAGTCTAATCATAAGAAAAACATCAGACAAATCCAAATTAAAGGATGTTTTATAAAATAGCTGCATAATGCTCCTCAAAATTGTGAAGGTCATCAAAATTAAGGAAAATCTGAGACACTGTGATAAGCAAGGGGCCATAGAGGCACATGACAACTCAATCTACCATGGTATCCTGGAAAAGATGCTGGAACAACAACAAAAGGCATTTAAAAAATCTAGGCCAGGTGCACTGGCTCATGCCTGTAATCCCAGCACTTTGGAAGGCCGAGGTGGGTGGATCACCTGAGGTCAGGAGCTCGAGACCAGCCTGGCTGAAATGGTGAAACCCCCATCTCTACTAAAAAATACAAAAATTAGTTGGGCTTGGTGGTACATGCCCATAATCCCAGCTACTAGGGAGGCTGAGGCAGGAGAGTCACTTGAACCCAGAAGGTGGAGGTTGCAGTGAGCTGAGACAATGCCATTGCACTCCAGCCTGAGCAGCAGAGTGAAACTCTGTCTCAAAAAAAAAAAAAAAAAAAAAAAAAATCTAAATTAAGTATGGATTTAGTTAATTATAATATATCAATGATGTATCAATATTAGTTCCTTAATTGTGAAAAATATACCATACCAATATAAGATGTTAACACTGGAGGAAATAGAGCATAGGCTACATGGGAACTTTGCACTATTTTCTCAATTTTTCTGTAAATCTAAAACTACTTGAAGGAAAAATGTATTTTAAAAAAATAAATGAAATATTGGGATGATTCCTAAAATGCCAATATTGACAGTAATATAGGCAAGCCATATAGCTGATATAAGATTTTTTTAAAGGGCTGTTTTCATCCTAGATATTTATTTCAGTTTTTATCACATAGAGGCAACCTTTTTTATATCTACAGTGGCTTAGCAATATGAATTCATTCTCCTAACACTGTATCTCTTCTCACAAATCATTACCAAGGTTTTGCAGTGGGTCAACTTGTATTTTAAATTTTATCATCATTACCAAAAGATATAATGCATGTTTTTCAAAGGGTAACATAATTCATACATGATCCAATCTCTATTTATTTTTCTGACCTTAGAGTCTCCCTATTTTTACTACATTCTAGTTCTGTAGAATTCATCTAAAACATGCCAAGGTCATTTTTTTTTCCTAAGAGTATTTCACTTGTTTTTTCTTTTGCTTTGAATGCTTTTCCCACAGATTTTGCTTGGCTGGCACTTTCTCATAAGCCGGGTTTCAGTTCAATCGTCATTTCTTATGACAGGCTTTTTATCTGACCAACTACTCAAAAGAACAACTTTATCTAGTCATTTTAGCTGTTGTCACTATCTGCAATTATTTTATTTGTTCCTTTGTGGTACAATCTGTCTATTACTAAAATGAAAGCTACGTGAATGCAGGGATTGTGTTATCTGGTTTACCAATGTGTTCAATAAATATTTGTCAAATGCATGAAGGATTGTCATTGTCCCACAATTTAAGGACATATCTATAAACTCCAATCTCATCTTTGAAAGTTCTATAACTGAAAAAACACATGCAAACAACAAAAAAGTACCTGGCCTGCCATCTACCCAGAAATTATCTGATCCTCAGAATGACTTTGTGAGATATTATCCCGATTCGACTATTCCCCATGTTTGGCTCTCAGGATAACATAGGAAAGATGAAAAAACCCTCTTTTCTCGAGAGCAAAAATAGCAAAGTAATGGAGAAAAATAATCTCATAACTTTGGGCCAAAAGATGAGTTGTCTCCCCAGAATGGATATCCATAGATCTCTGGCTTAGGTGATTTCACTAGTTTTGGTGAAACCTCTCCTATCTCTGCTTGAAAAGGGCTCACGTATAACTATCTCAGCATTCTGGGGAGCCCACAGACTTCAACATCTTTATGAAGTCCATCTGTGTGCTCTCTGTAGCGGCAGGATATTTGGACATCCGATCTCTTCTCAGCCAGAGAGGAGGGGCCAGAGGTGCTAAACTACAAATGGAGATTTTTTTGTTTGTTTGCTTTCACTCTTTTCATGTACGTAGTGCAAACAAAACAGGATTTCTGAGCACTTCTGAGATTTAACATCTACAAATTCCCACAGAAATTAGCTACATGCTCAAGAAAAGGTAAATAATGCCATTTTAGTGTGTCTGGCAGATGGGTTCTGTAAAGCAAGTTTGCCCATGATTTCCATGCTTATTTTCTGTGCATGTATTTCATACTTGATATACGTGTGAAATATAATTTTCTGTTAATTAAACTTCTTAGCATACTGTTGAGGCAAGAATACTTGCTCTAAATTTAAGATAGTCCCAGGAGTGGTGTCAAGATGGGGTTGGAGAGTGAAAGGATTTTTTTTTTTTTATTTCTAGTGGCATTCCATTTAACTAAGTAGAGGAAATCAGAAAAGATTATGCAGATTATGATGCTTTTAATACAACACAGTTCTGACTCTTAAGAATCTTACTCATTCTCAAGGCTCAGTTTTAGCTAATATAGACCAAATTAATAAAACACTTTCCTTTTCCTGGTTATATGGTTTGGGCATGTCCCCACTCAGATCTTACCTTGAATTGTAATAATCCCCACATGTCAAGGGCGGGGCCAGGTGAAGATAATTGAATCATGGAGGCAGTTTCCCCCCATACTGTTCTCCTGGTAGTGAATAAGTCTCATGAAATCTGATGGTTTTATAAATGGGAGATCCCCTGAACAAGCTCTCTTGCCTGCCACCATGATTTTATTCCTCATTCACCTTCCACCATGATCATGAAGCCTCCCCAGCCATGTGGAACTGTGAGTCAATTAAACTTCTTTTCTTTATAAATTACCCAGTCTTGGGTATGTCTTTATTAGCAGTGTGAGAACAGACTAATACACCTGGTATTCCCTATGGATGTATACTTGCTTGAGAACCAAACATATTATTTGAAGTCAAATTGTGAACGATACCCCATGATTATACTTTTTTGTTTGTTTGTTTCTTGAGACAGGGTCTCACCCTGTCAACCAAGCTGGAGTGCAGTGGTGTGATTATAGCTCACTGCAGCCTTAACCTCCTGGGCTCAAGTGATCCTCCCACCTCAGTCTCATGAGTAGTTGGAACTAAAGGCACATGCCACAATGCCCGGCTATTTTATTTTATGTTTTCTTTTTCAGAGATGAGGTCTCCCTAAGTTGCCCAGGCTGGTCTAAAACTCTTGGGCTCAAAAGATTTTCCTGACTTAGCCTCCAAAAGTGCCTCAGATTACAGGTGTGAGCCACTGTGACTAACCTGACTATAGTTTTTTGAAACACAAGAAATAAATGAAGAAAACTTATTTTTACGGTACATTTATAACCTAATTTATATCATTGATTTTTTTTCCCATTTATATATGAGTTTCTCAAAAAAGTTTGTTATACATTCTCTGTGTATTTTCCTCCTTTTTTTTTTTTTAATCCACTCTAATCAGAGTTTTGTTCTGGACATGCCTCTGAAATAGCACTGGTAAAATAACTATATGACTTTAAACTGCCAAATACAACATTGAATTATCCAGCTATTGCCAAATTAATGCTGCATAACAACTTCAGAATCTCAGTGGGTTACAAAAACATTTATTTTCAGGGCTGTGTGTTGCAGGTTGAGTATAGTTGGACTAATTTAGGATGGGCATAGATAAGTGGCTTTACTTTAGGTGGCTTGTTTATTTGGATTGGATTCATGCTGACCATTTCTCTCATCATCCCTAGTCCAGCTGCTATCCAGAGCATATATTTTTTTCATAGTGAATGATGACATGTTTTTGTCAGAATAAGTGGCAAGAGCCTAAGAGATTGAACCAAATTGTGCAAATCTTTATGGCATATTTTTATATTGCATTTGCTAACATTCCATTGGCTGAAGCAAGTAATGTCCGTGAGCCCTATATTAACAGTGTTAGGAAAAGAAATTCCACTCACTGTAGGAGTGTACTGTTAAGTTATGCTGCATAGGATAGGAGAAGTATAATTCCAATTCAGAGACAGTGTGGAAGGTTGCGAATAATAATCCAATCTATCACTAAGAGTCAAATCTCAGTCTTCATCTAATTGTTCTTAGTTTTCTGCACTTGACTTCTGGCATCCCACTCTCATTATTCTCTTTCTAACTCAATAGCTGATCCTCTTTATTCTCCTTTGGTGCTTTCTTTATATCTTTCTTTCTTCTGGATGACCTCAGAACTAAGTTTTTGAACCTCTTCTATGTGATCTCACCCAATTTCATATTTCTAAATATTGTCAATATGATTAAAAACCTCTCCAAGTTAAATCTCTAACCTGCAAGTCTCTCTTAAACTTTGAACTTGTATAGCCAACAGCCAACTCAATATTTACCATTATAAATCCAAGTGGGCACACTTTTTGATGCATAGTGGTCTTCTTTTCTCTGTGTCCTCACATAGTAAAAGGGGTAAGGAGTTATCGGGAGCCTCTTTTATAGGGGCACAAATTTTATTCATGAGGGCTTCACCCTCAAAATCTAATCATCTGTGAAAGACACCACCACCACCTAATACCATCATATTGGTAGTTAGGATTTCAACATATGAATTGGGGGTGGGGACAGCAAATATTCAGTCTATAGCATTTTGCCTCTGGTCCCCCAAAGTGCATGCTATTCTCACAGGCAAAATGCATTCATTATATCTCAACAGCCCCTAAAGTCTTAATTTGTTCTATCATCAACTCTAAAGTCTAAAATCCAAGGTCTCATCTAAATATCATCTAAATTAGATGTGGGTGAGATTTAAAGTACAGTTAATCCTGGCCGGGCGCGGTGGCTCACACCTGTAATCCCAGCACTTTGGGAGGCCGAGACAGGTGGATCACGAGGTCAGGAGATCAAGACCATACTGGCTAACATGGTGAAATCCCATCTCTACTAAAAATACAAAAGAATTAGCCAGGCGTGGTGGCAGGCACCTGTAGTCCCAGCTGATGGGGAGGCTGAGGCAGGAGAATGGCATGAACCCGGGAGGCAGAGCTTGCAGTGAGCCAAGATCATGCCACTGCACTCCAGCCTGGGCAACAGAGCGAGACTCTGTCTCAAAAAGTAAATAAACAAATAAATAAGTGAATCAAATAAAGTACAGTTAATCCTGAGGCAAACTGCTCTCCAGCTGTGACATTGTGAAACCAAACAACTCATGTGTTTCCAAAATGCAACCATGGGACAGGCATAGAATACACATTTCCATTCCAAAAGAGAGAAATCAGGAAAAAAGAAAGGGGTAACAGATTCCAAGTAAGTACAAAGTACAAAGCAAACTCCATGAGATTTTAAGACTTCAGAATAATCCTCTCTGGCTCAATGTTGTGCCTTTTAGATACACAGTGACAGAAGTCCTACCTTTCTGGCCCACTGGAGTGACAATCCTGCTTCTGAAACCACTGGGGCAGTGGTCCCACCTCCACAGCTATGGAGAATTGTTAGGCTGTTGAAAGGTGATGGTATCCACTTTTGAAACCAAGGAGGCAGCCTTAATGATCTCTGAATTGCCTTTGAGGTCATTCTTCTCTGGTTTTGAAGAATAGTGCACATTTGAAGCTGAATAGCTCTATAGTTCTGTCCTATGAAATACAGAAAGTAGGACAGTCTTCCTTTATTCCTTTTTGTATCCTTTTTCTTCAGGTCAAACTGGCAGTTTTCCTGCTCTGGTGGCTGAGTAAGTCCATGGTTCACATCTATATGAATCTCCTTATCTCGGCCACGCCCTTGATGTTCTTCCACGAAAATGTCTCTCTTTTTCTTTCCATATGAATAAGCTGAAAATGTTCAAATCTTTAAGTTCTGCCTCCTTGTTGCTTAATAATTCCATCTTTAAACCATTTATCCTTCTTTCAGCTTACCATAAGCAGTCAGAGACAATTAAGCCTCCAAAACTTTGCTTAGAAATAACTTCAGCCAAATGGCTTCCAATAAACACTAGAGCACAAATACAATTCAGCAAAGCTCTTTGCCACTTTATAACAAGATTTTTTTTATCTGTTGTCAACTGACATGCTCATGTCCATTTGATACCTCATCAGAATGGCCTCTACTGTCCATATTTCTTCTAACATTCTGATGATTCAAATCCTAGTCCAAGTCTGAGTGCCAGAAAACCAGGAGCAAAATTTACAAGGGCAGAAGAAGATGAATGTCTCAACTCAAGCAGAGAGCAAGCTTGCTGTTCTTCCTCCTTTTGTTCTATTCAGGCCCTCAACAGGTTGGGTGGTGTCCATCAGCATTGGTGAGGGCTATCTTCCACATTCGGCCTACAGATTCAATAATGATTTCTTCTGAAAACATTCTCACAGACACACCCTGAAATAATATTTTGCCATATATTGGGTCATCCCTTAGCATAGTCAAATTGACACCTAAAATTAATCATCACAATCCTACCCTTTATCAACTTGGCATTCATAAATCTCTTCTTAAATAATAAATACCTAAATAAAGACAATAACAAGGTCCTAATTCCAACTAACATGATACATCTATCCTGCACATTGGTCCGTTTTCCAGTAGAGAAGATAAAGTCCGTGAGTGATGTTTTCTCTTCTCCTGGCAACCCATTCTTAAATGCTATTATGTAAAATTAATAATACTAAAATGGTGATATAAAGTCAGTACATTTTATGTTATATAATTGAAAAAAAAGAGAGAAAACAAAGATATTGGCTTAATATATCTATGTATATAAATACATACACACAGATGTATCTGTGTGTATATATATGTGTACATATCAAATGCATATATGTTTGTGTATATATATCAAAATAAGAAGAAAACACTCATGGCAGTTTGAGTCCTTGTTTCTGTAACTAGTCATATGATTGTAGCTGGTATTTATAACTATCTTCTTCTACTACTCATTCTGTATTTCCTTTGCTTTCAGCAAGTATCTTAGCTAATTGTCTTTCTTTACCTGGTAGGGTGACCCAAACCTTCATTCCTGAAGAGTCTCACCTATTAGTAGTCCTGTTTGAATTGGGTTGTAGTTTTTCATTGACCTTAATCACAGGGCATGGTAACACTGAGAGACAATTTAAGGGATCTCCTGTATTCCAGACATATTCTTCTTTGCCTCCATTTTGGAGTAGTAGTTCAATTTCCCCTTGGTAATCAGGATTAATCACCCTAGCTAACACCATAACTCCCTTCTTTACCTGTTGATTCAGTGAGATGAGGAGCCCAAGGTGGCCAGGTACTTGTCTTAAAAATCCCAATTCAGTGAAATCATTGTTGTGCCTCCTGGTAGAAACATTCTTCCTTCTTGAACAAGACCTCTAGGCCAGCAGAACAGAATGTCATGGGAACAGGAAGTAAACATTGGAAAACTGCTGACAAAGAAGCATGGGGAAGAGATACATGAATATACATCTCTAAAAGGAAAAAAATATTAAAATATGTGTGTCCCACATGAATGCTCACCAAGAGGTGACCTCAGCAGTGGGGGGGGGGCCGCGGGGGGGGGGTTTGAAATCAAGTGGACAGAGTAACCCATTCTGTGAATACCAGTCAGCCTCTTTCCCCAACCACCCCACATATGACTGAGAACATGAAGTGTTTGGTTTTCTGTTCCTGTGTTAGTTTGCTGAGAATGATGGTTTCCAGCTTCATTCTTATCCCTGCAAAGGACATGAACTCATTCTTTTTTATGGCTGCATAGTATTCCATGGTGTATATGTGCCACATTTTCTTTATCCAGTCTATCACTGATGGGCATTTGGGTTGGTCCCAAGTCTTTGCTATTGTGAATAATGCTGCAATACACATACATGTGCATGTGTCTTTGTAATAGAATGATTTATGATCCTTTGGGTTTATACCCAGTAATGGAATTGCTGGGTCAAATCTGGTTCTAGATCTTTGAGGAATCACCACACTGTCTTCCTCAATGGTTGAACTAATTTACACTCCCACCAACAGTGTAAAAGCATTCCTATTTCTCCACATCCTCTCCAGAATCTGTTGTTTCCTGACTTTTTAATGATTGCTATTCTAACTGGCGTGAGATGGTATCTCACTGTGGTTTTGATTTGCATTTCTCTAATGACCAGTGATGATGAGCTTTTTTTCAAATGTTTTTTGGCAGCATAAATGTCTTCTTTTGAGAAGTGTCTGTTCATATCCTTCACCCACTTTTTGATGGGGTCTTTTTTTTCTTTAAATTTGTTTCAGTTCATTGTAGATTCTATATGTTAGCCCTTTGTCAGAGGGATAGATTGCAAAAATTTTCTCCTATTATGTAGGTTGCCTGTCCACTCTGAAGATAGTTTCTTTTGCTGTGCAGAAGCTTTCTAATTAGATCCTATTTGTCAATTTTGGCTTTCTTTGCAATTGCTTTTGGTGTTTTAGTCATGAAGGCTTTGCCCATGCCTATGTCCTGAATGGTATTGTCTAGATTTTCTTCTAAGGTTTTTATGGTTTTAGGTCTCACATTTAAGTCTTTAATCCATCTTGATTTAATTTTTGTATAAATTTTGTGTAAGAAAGGGATCCAATTTCAGTTTTCTGCATATGGCTAGCCAGTTTTCCCAACAGCATTTATTAAATAGGGAATCCTTTCCCCATTGCTTGTTTTTGTCAGGTTTGTCAAAGATCAGATGGTTGTAGATATGTGGTGTTATTTATGAGGCCTCTGTTCTGTCCCATCGGTCTATATATCTGTTTTGGTACCAGTACCATGCTGTTTTGGTTACTATTTTGGTTACTGTAGCCTTGTAGTATAGTTTGAATTCAGGTAACATGATGCCTCTGGCTTTGTTCTTTTTGCTTAGCAGCAGTTTGTAGTTCTCCTTGAAGAGGTCCTTCGCATCCTTTGTAAGTTGTATTCCTAGGTATTTTATTCTCTTTGTAATTATTTAAATTATTAAACTTATTTGTAATAAATAAGTTCAAGTTCTCTTTGAACTTACTTACTTCTGCCTTAGTTTTGTTATTTACCCAGTTGCCATTCAGGAGCAGGTTCGTTCAATCGTGAATGGGAGTTCACTCATGATTTGGCTTTGCTTGTCTATTACTGGTGTATAGTAATGCTTGTGATTGTTGCACATTGATTTTGTATCCTGAGACGTTGCTGAATTTGCTTATCAGCTTAAGGAGATTTTGGGCTGAGACGATGGGGTTTTCTAAATATACAATCATGTCATCTGCAAACAAAGACAATTTGACTTCCTCTCTTCCTATTTGAATGTGCTTTATTTCTTTCTCTTGCCTGACTGCCCTGGCCAGAACTTCCAACACTATGTTGAATTGGAATGGTGAGAGAGGGCATCCTTGTCTTGTGACGGTTTTCAAAGGGAATTCTTCCAGGTTTTGCCCATTCAGTATGATATTGGCTGTGGGTTTGTCATAAGTAGTTCTTATTATTTTGAGAAACATTCAATCAGTGCCTAGTTTATTGAGTATTTTTAGCAATGAAGGGGTGTTGATTTTATTGAAGGCCTTTTCTGGATCTATTGAGATAATCATGTGTTTTTTGCCATTGGTTCTGTTTATTTGATGGATTACATTTGTTGATTCACGTATGTTGAACCAGCTTTGCATCCCAGGGATGAAGCCAACTTGATCTTGGTGGGTAAACTTTTTGATGTGCTGCTGGATTCAGTTTGCCTATTATTTATTTATTATTTATTGAGGATTTTCTTGTCGATGTTCATCAGGGATATTGGCCTGAAATTATCTTTTTTTGTTGTGTCTCTGCCAGGTTTTGGTATCAGGATGATGCTGGCCTCATAAAATGAGTTAGGGAGGAGTCCCTCTTTTTCTGTTGTTTGGAATAGTTTCTGAAGGAATGGTACCAGCTCCTCTTTGTACCTCTGGTCTAATTCTGCTGTGAATCCATCTGGTCCTGGGCTATTGTTGTTTGGTATGCTGTTAGTTACTGCCTCAATTTCAGAACTTGTTATTGGTCTATTCAAGGATTCGACTTCTTCCTGGTTTAGTCTTGGGAGGGTGTATGTGTCCCAAAGCTTACCCATTTCCTCTACATTTTTTAGTTTATTTCCATAGAGTTGTTTATAGTATTGTCTGGTGGTAGTTTGCATTTATGTGCGATCAGTGGTGATATCCCCTTTATCATTTTTTATTGTGTGTATTTGATTCTTCTCTCTTTTGTTCTCTATTAGTCTGGCTAGTGGCCTATCTATTTTGTTAATCTTTTAGAATAAGCAGCTCCTGGATTCACTGATTTTTTTCAAGGGTTTTTTTTTGTCTCTATCTCCTTCAGTTCTGCTCTGATCTTAGTTATTTTGTGTCTTCTGCTAGCATTTGAATTTGTTTGCTCTTGCTTCTCTAGTTCTTTTAATTTGATGTTAGGATATGGATTTTAGATCTTTCCCACTTTCTCATGTGGGCCTTTAGTGCTATAAATTTCCCTCTAAACATTACTTTAGCTATGTCCCAGAGATTCTGGTACATTTTGTCTTTCTTCTCATTAGATTCAAAGAACTTATTTATTTCTGCCTTAATTTTCTTATTTACCCAGATGCCATTCAGGAGTAGGTTGTTCAGTTTCCATATAGTTGTGTGGTTTTGAGTGAGTTTCTTAATTCTGAGTTCTAATTTGATTGCACTGTGGTCTGAGAGACTGTTACAATTTATATTTTTTGGCATTTGCAGAGGAGTGTTTTACTTCCAATTATGTGTTCACTTTTAGACTGAGTGCTATGTGGTGCTGTGAAAAATGTATATTCTGTTGATTTGGGGTGGAGAGTTCTGTGGATGTCTATTAGGTCCACTTGGTCCAGAGCTGAGTTCAAGTCCTGAATATCCTTGTCTAATATTGACAATATTGTCTAATATTGACAATATTGTCTAATATTGACAATATTGTCTAATATTGACAATATTGTCTAATATTGACAATATTGTCTAATATTGACAATATTGTCTAATATTGATCTGTCTAATATTGACAATGGGGTGTTAAAGTCTCCCACTATTATTGTGTGGGAGTCTAAGTCTCTTTGTAGGTCTCTAAGAACTTGTGTTATTAATCTGGGTGCTGCTGTATTGAAAGCATATATATTTAGGATAGTTAGCTCTTTTTGTTGCAGTGATCCCTTTACCATTATGTAATGCCCTTCTTTGTCTTTTTTGATCTTTATTGGTTTAATGTCTGTTTTAGCAGAGAATAGGATTGCATCCTGTGCCTTTTTTTGCTGTCCATTTGCTTTTTAAATATTCTTCCATCCCTTTATTTTGAACCTATGTGTGTCTTTGCATGTGAGATGGGTCTACTGAACACAGCACACCAATGGTTCTTGACTATTTATCCAATTCTCCAGTCTGTGTCTTTTAATTAGGGAACTTAGACCATTTATATTTAAAGTTAATATTGTTATATGTGAATTTGATCCTGTCATTATGATGCTAGCTGGTTATTTTGCACATTAGTTAATGCAGTTTCTTCACAGTGTTGATGGTCTTTACATTTTGGTATGTTTTGCAGTGGCTGGTACCACTTTTCCCTTTACCTATTTAGTGCTTCCTTCAGGAACTCCTGTAAGGCAGGCCTGGTGGTGACAAAATTCCTCAACATTTGCTAGCCTGGAAATGATTTTATTTCTCCTTCATTTATGAAGCTTAGTTTGGCTGGATATGAAATTCTGGGTTGAAGATTCTTTTCTTTAATAATGTTGAATATTGGCCCCCACTCTCTTCTGGCTTGTAGGGTTTCTGAAGAGAGATCCACTGTTAGTTTGATGGGCTTCCCTTTATGGGTCACCTGACCTTTCTTTCTGGCTGCCCTTAACATTTTTTCCTTTTTTTTCAACCTTGGTGAATCTGATGATTATGTGTCTTGGGATTGCTCTTCTCGAGTACTATCTTTGTGGTGTTCTCTGTATTTCCTGAATTTGAATGTTGGCCTGTCTTGCTATGTTGGGGAAGTTCTCCAGGATAATTTCCTGAAGGGTGTTTTCCACCTTGGTTTCATTCTCCCTGTCACTTTCAGCCAAATCAATCAGATGTAGATTTGGTCTTTTCACACAGTCCCATATTTTTTGGAGGCTTTGTTCATTTCTTTTCATTCTTTTTTCTCTAATCTTGTCTTCACCTTTATTTCATTAAGTTGATCTTCAATCTCTGATATCCTTTCTTCTGCTTGATCGATTCAGCTTGTATACTTGTATATGCTTCACAAAGTTTTCGTGCTGTGTTTTTTGGCTCCATCAGGTCATTTATGTTCTTCTCTAAACTGGTTATTCTAGTTGGCAGTTCCTCTAACTTTTTGTCAAGGTTCTTAGCTTCCTTGCATTGGGTTAGAACATGCTCCTTTAGCATGTAGGAGTTTGTTATTACCCACCTTCTGGAGCCTACTTCTGTCAATTCATCAATCTCATTCTCTGTCCAGTTTTTTCCCTTGCAGTTGAAGAGTTGTGATCCTTTGCAGAAGAAGAGGCATTCTTTTTTTGGAACTTTCAGCATTTTTGTGCTATGTTTTACCTCATCTTCATGGATTTTTCTACCTTTGATCTTTGATGTTGGTGACCTTCGGATGGGGTTTTGTGTGGAGGCATCCTTTTTGTTGATGTTGATGTTATTGCTTTCTGTTTCTTAGTTTTCCTTTTAACAGTCAGGGCCCTCTGCTGCAGGTCTGCTGGGGTTTGCTGGAAGTCCACTCCAGACCCTATTTGCCTGAGTATCACCAGTGGAGGCTGCAGAACAGCAAAGATTGCTGACTGCTCCTTCCTCTGGAAGCTTCATCTCAGAGGGGCATCTGCCAGATGCCAGCCAGAGCTCTACTATATGAGGTGTCTATTGACCCATGCTGAGAGGTGTCTCCCAGTCAGCAGGCACAGAGGTCAGGGGACCTGCTTGAGGAGGCAGTCTGATCCTTAGCAGAGCTCGAGTGCTGCGCTGGGAGATCCGCTGCTCTCTTCAGAGTTGACAGGCAGGAACGTTTAAGTCTGCTAAAGCTGGGTCCACAGCCACCCCTTTCCCCAGGTTCCTTGTCCCAGGGAGATGGAAGTTTTATCTATAAGCCCCTAACTGTGGCTGCTGTATTTCTTTCAGAGATGCCCTGGCCAGAGAGGAGGAATCTAGAGAGGCAGTCTGGATACAGTGGCTTTGTCTTGCTCTGGTGGGCTCCACCTAGTTCGAACTTCCGGGTGACTTTGTTTACACTGTGAGGGGAAAACTGCCGACTCAAGCCTCAGCAATGGCCGACGCCCCTCCCTCAACAAAGCTTGAGCGACCCGGATCGACTTCAGACTGCTGTGCTGGCAGTGAGAATTTCAAGCCAGTGGATCTTAGCTTGCTGGTCTCCATGGGAGTAGGATCCACTGAGCAAGACCACTTGGCTCCCTGGCTTCAGCCCCCTTTCCAGGGCAGTGAACGGTTCTGTCTCTCTGGTGTTCCAGGCGCCGCTGGGGTATGGAAAGAAAAAGCTCCTGCAGCTAGCTTGATGTCTGCCCAAATGGCCACCCAGTTTTGTGCTTGAAACCCAGGGCCCTGGTGGTGTAGGCACCTGAGGGAATCTCTTGGTCTGCAGGTTGCAAAGACCATGGGAAAAGTGTAGCATCTAGGCTGGATAACATGGTCCCTTATGGCACAGTCCCTCAAGGCTTCTCTTGGCTAGGGGAGGGAGTTCCTTGACCCCTTGTGCTTTCTGGGTGAGGTGATGACCCACCATGCTCTGCTTGCCCTCCATGGGCTACACCCACTTTCTTTTTTCTTTTTTTTTTTTTTTTTTTTTTGAGACAGAGTCTAGCTCTGTCACCCAGGCTGGAGTGCAGTGGCGCAATCTCGGCTCACTGCAAGCTCCGCCTCCCGGGTTCACGCCATTCTCCTGCCTCAGCCTCTCCGAGTAGCTGGGACTACAGGCGCCCGCCACCACGCCCGGCTAATTTTTTGTATTTTTAGTAGAGACGGGGTTTCACCGTGGTCTCGATCTCCTGACCTCGTGATCCGCCCGCCTCGGCCTCCCAAAGTGCTGGGATTACAAGCGTGAGCCACCGCGCCCGGCGGGCTACACCCACTTTCTAACAAGTCCCAGTGAGATGAACCGGGTACCTCAGCTGGAAATGCAGAAATCACTTGCCTTTTGCGTTGGTCTTGCTGTCAGCTGCAGACCAGAGCTGTTCCTATTTGGACATCTTGCCAGCCCTTGGTACATGATTAATATACACAGTTTTCATTTGCCAATTAAAAAATACATACGTTTTAAAAAAAGAATAGTGTTACTATTTCACTTGTAAGTGCATCACGATTAAACTAGCTAATTCCATAGGTCTGGGCAAGTCAGACTATCCTGACTGCTGCTTTCACCCTGCTGCCCATTACAGTAACCAAGCCCAGCCTGCCTTTGGTGGTTGAGTTCCACCACTTGGTCTCTGATACCCCAGGAACCAGTTAATCCCATTGCATTTAGATTTTCCAACTCAGTGACCGCAGTTCCCACTTTGAAGTGTGACATAAAGAAAGAGTGAACCCAGAGTTCTTCAAAGATCCTGGGGTTTCTTTCACAAATTTATTTCTCATAGAGTGATGGAAGGTATATCTTCTGTACCCTCCCAGTGTGGGTGGGTAGTTACTAAATCGTAAATTCATTCTAATATTCTAACCTCCTAAGCCTTTGAATCTCTTTCTCTACAATAAACCAAGGTACATCCAGCATTTCCAATTTGCTCACAGTGGACCATACTTTGGTCCTTGTTCTAACCAGGCAACCAAACCGTAGAACCCTTTCTATCCCCAGAAGCTACAACATTAAATGCAGAATTTCTGCTAAATGAGCACATATCAATAAATATGGCCTGATCCTACATTATCTTTCTGCCACCATTACCCCATACTGTTAGTATCATCCCCACACACATTCTCTGGATTCTGTCTTATAAATTAGAAAACTCAAGAAATGCTTTGTGAGTGTAGCTTACATCCTCATGGGTCATATTTTACACCTCACTTTTAGAAGTCTACTGAAACTTGAGTCCAATTATAGGTCTGGAAGCAAAGATGAGAGATAAGGGATGTCCTGAGGAAAATCAGCTTCGAATTACGTGGCAACTGCCTTAGGGGAGTCCATTACTGTTTTCATTGCTCAAGGAAGGCAGGGTCAATCCCCTCAGATGGATACAAAGGCCCAGACTATTGTGAGTACAGACAGAGGCAGATACCACTGAGGGTTGAGAGACTGCTACCCTTGGGAGTAGTGATGTCATTGTCACCGTATCACTGGGGGTGGGGAGACCAATATCTCTGGGGGTGGTGTTGCCATTGTCACCAGAGGTGAAGAGACCAGTGCCACTAGGATTTAGAAGGCCACTTCCATTGGGGGTGAGAAAACTTCTTCCATTGGTATGGAAGACTTACCAAAATTTAGAGGTGAATGTATCTAGTTTCATCAAGATCCTTCCACACATTCCCACTGCAATATATATATAGGATCCCATTTTTTTTTCTAGTCAATACCCTCACCCTAAGAGTAGAAGTCATTCAAAGATGAGAGTTCAACTTGCACTGTAATTTAACCAGTTGCAGGATGAGGTTTTGTGTTTAATTTTTAGCAATTTCAGCCCTTCAGCTACAGGAAACACACAGATGCTCCTTCAGGACACACACAGATGCTCTTACGTCATTTATTTGGTACTTGAGCTAGAAATTTGAATCCTAGAGCTCATTCTTTTCTTTACCAATTCATCCAGTGATATTTTCAGGTGAGATGGGGTGTGTTCAGGGTGGTAGGGCCATAGACATATCCGGTGACATTAGAAGCAACCAACAAACATAATTATATTCACTAGTTTTCCAAAAATGTTTGAAAGTATCATATACAGAGTCACCTAGCTCCTTGCTTCTTATACATGGTTGATTTGAATTGTACATTGCAGATATGTTGCATATTTTTATAAACAGTTCATGTCATGGACTATCAGTGTTCTCTTTACTAACAAAGGAAGTCATCATTGTCTTTAATCAGATTAGGGAATCAGTTCTAAATACCCCAGAAACAATTCAGAAAACTCATCCTTAAAATTTTCTTTTCCTAGAACTACTCTAAACACTAAAATCTGTATTAGCCAGGGTTCTCCAAAGAAGTTAAGAAGGCTGAGAAGTCTCATAATCTGCTGTCTGCAAGCTGGAAGCCCAGGGATGCCAAAGTGCTACTTTGGATAGTTCCAGCTTAAATCTGGTGGCCTGGGAACCATGGAAACCAGTAGTGTAATTCCCAGTTCAAGTGCAAAGCCCTGAGAACTGAAGTGTCAATGATGTAAGTTCTGGTCCAAATTGAAAGCTCAAGAACCAGAAGCCCTGAGGTCCAAGGGCAGGAAAATATCAATATTCTGTCTCAAGCAGAGAGCACATTTGCCCTTCTTCTGCCATTGGATGATGCCCACTCAAATTGGGTAGATCTTTGCTCATATTTTTACTCAGTCTATAGATTCAAATGTTAATCTCTTCCAGAAACACCCTCACAGATGTACCGTCTTTCTGAGTATTCCTTAGCCCAAATTGACACCTAAAATTAACCATCACCATATCCAATACTGAACTTATAATTTCAAAATCCACACGGACTTGCATCACCTAAACATTTTTCCTTTCATGGGAAGTCATTGATCTGTTCTTTTGATTTCTCAGGTCAAAAATGTTAGATAACCTTTTTTTTTTCCTTTTTAACAAATGTCACTCTTTCCACCCTGACTACCAGAGTCTAGTATTACTAGAGCAGTCAAGTTGGTCAGATAGTATCAGTTCTCTGCTTTAAAGACTCATAGCTTACTATCTCACGTGGCTTGAGAAATCCAAAGCCCTAGGAATAGCCTGTGGTTACTTATCTCTTGTAAGTCTCTAGCTCGCTTGCTTTGCTCCAACCACACTGACCTCTTTGCTTTCTCTATAAAATGTCAGACATGATCCTTCCTTAAGACTCTTGTACTTGCTAATCAATATGCCTCTAGCATTCTTTCCCCCAAATAACCACATGGTTCATTCCAATACTTTCTTAAGTCGTTCTTAAACGTCAAATTGCCAGTGACACCTTCTCTAACCACTATATAAAAAAGAAGACTCCCTTCCCAGACACACCCATACACCCACAGACACCCCTCTCTGATACTCACTTTCTTTTCATCCATCTCTAAATTAAATAAATGAAACTGTCTATCTATCTATCTATCTATCTATCTATCTATCTATCTATCTATCTATGTATCTATCTATTTATCTATCATCTATCTATCTACCTATCTAATCTATTCATCATGATAATTTTATTAATTTTCTGTCTTACTATGCTAAGTATAGCTCTTTATAGTTGGAGGAGTTTTCCTAGTTAGGTTTATTGTTGTTTGTCCCATAACTAGAATAGTACCTGGGGCATTACATGTTTTCCCTCATAAGAGGTAAGTCATTCTTTCAGCACAATTGTAGAAAATTGCTGAGTTTCAGTCTATAGCTTAATTCTGAAATTTAGCAATCTAAATTTGTGATTTATTTCTCTAAGCTGGTTAGATCTGTTAATTTCAGTCCCATCACAGCATAGGTCTTGTGTTCATTGTGTTGTGCATATTCTCCTCTAGTAGTGGCAACTCCATCCTGCAAACTTGGCTTTCACAGTGCATTATGGATAATTTTATTAATGGTTTCACCTTGCAAACTATAGGCTGCCAGATCCAGTTATCTTAATATGAACCAGGCTTTACTTTTCATTCACACCTGGGCCAGTGACCAATATCAGGTTTCAGGTCTCTTGCCTGTAACACACTCTAACATAATGTTTTCAAATTCATGTTTGAGAGGCAAACAAGATTAACCACCTCTGGGTAATTGAAATAGAAAAAAATGTACTTCAAAACATGATATTTCTCCAACAATGTTTGATGATTTATGAAGCAAGGTTCATGAAAAGGGCAGGAAATAATGGAAACTAAGAGGTTGGAACTACAACCAAAATCATGCTTTGGGTCCACACAATGGTAAGTTTCCCAAATAAACAATGAGTTTCAAATTCAGAGCATGAGAGAAAGTGTGAAATATTTACTGTTCCAATTGTTTTTTTTCCTTTTCCACCTTCTTCCTAATCAATCACATGCTCATATTATAAAGTTAACTTTAGTGTTAATTTTTATTTGTTTATATTTAGCAAGGTTGAGTGAGTTATTTAAATTCTTTAAATTTCCTTAGGAGTTAATACAATATCAGTAATAGACTAATATTTGGGGAATTACATTAGCAGGTCTAATTTCTTGGTGTTTGGAGGTATCTCATAGCCTGCATGAAAGGTAAGAAATCCCTCGAAACTTATACCACAGATTAGTAACTTTTCTGTTCATTTTGCTTATTTTCCATTGCATTTCTCCCTTTGAGACATTAATACACTATGCAAAATCAAGTTTATATGTTTTGGAAGTAAAATAGCAAGTTAACATAATTTTTTCCTTAAACATTCCAATGTCTTTGTTTTCATCATGATATATATTAGTCAATGTTTCTCTTCAATTAAGAAAATACAATGCAAGTCTCACCTGATCTATCTTAAACTTCATAATGGGGTTGACATTTTGCAGTGACAATAGCATTGTGTTTCTGGGTCAAGGTTAAATACTACTAACATTTCTTTTATTTATGAAGGAAAGAAAAGAGCACTGCCCTATGCTTTAATCATTTACGTGAGTTGCTTAACAAAAATTTGAAAGGCCTTCAGGCTCAAGCAGTGTTTGCTGCTGAGCATTCAATTGCAATTGCACGTCTCCTAACTGAGCTGAAAACAGCCTACAACTAAATTTCCATTTCAATTTCCTAAGCTTGATAACTTAGAGTTACATTTGGAGTAATTCTATAGCAGGGCAAAGGAGATGGATATTCTAGAAATACTAATAATTTGGCTTGAAAGTCAAGTTGAAATTTACTTAATGATATTTGAGAAACGTATTTTACCTAGACATAGGTGAGACATAAATAACATGATGCCTAATATAACTAAAACATTGAATATATTTTCTTTGTAGATTGTATGTACACAGAAAAGTTAGGTAGTAAGTTAGTTATCCTGGTTATTTATATTAAAGAAGGACTTTGCTTGGTTTGGACTATTGGAACAATTTCTAGTTTTGAATACAAATATAATTCTCTATTTTCTACTTCATTTTTAAAGTAACTTTTTACCAAGAAAACAATGAAACCTTAATAGATTGACCCACTCTGCTATGCAACCTTTTAATACTTATAGTAAGGCCAGTGATTTTGAATTGAAACAATTGGTAACTAAGGCATAAAACTCATTTTATATATTTTGCTCTCATTTTAAGTTGTTTTTATGAATTTTTAGTGAATTCAGGATATACTTGTTTCAAGGAATGTTATTATATTTCAAATTTAATACATAGAAATATAAATACTTTCTACTTTAAAATAATTACTCATTAAGTTACTCTAACTCAAAATTTATGGTTTTTTTTTACATATATACATATGGGTGTGTATGTAAAACACATGGTAGCAATCATATAAATTAGCATTTTTACTCAATGTTATTTACATGTTAAACATTTTTTATGTTGAAAAAATCTCCATAATTATAATTTTAATGGCTACCCAATTATCTCTACGTTCAATTGTAATTTAAACCATTTTTCTATAATTGTTTTCAGTTTCTCAAAATAGTTTATTATTAAGCCAGAATGTTCTGTTGAATAATTTCTTTAGCATAATTTCTTAGGTGTGAAATTACAGATAGATGGTAACATTTTCCTCATTCTTTCTGTGTATCATCACTACAGTTCACATGTGTTTTACCATTTTACCTAAGCAGGTTGTATATGCAGTGTTGAGTTTTATCATTTAAAATATTTGGTATGAAGTTATTTCTCAAGTGGAATTTTTCGTCTCTCTCTCAAACATAGTCCCACTTTGTCTAAGCTTTTCTATCTTCCTCTGCATGTGAAGAGGAATTTCTAATTGGATATAGGCACAAACTATTGTATATGGGATTATTTTATATTAAAATTAAGATGTTTTCTTCTGTTTCGTCTCTTATAATTCTTCTTTTTGTGTTTTATCTCCATGCCAATTTTACATGGCTGTGTGTGTGGACTCAGAGTGCCTTTTGAGGACCAGCCAACTTTTTTCTCTCTGCTGCATACCTAAGCATTCAGTTCCAAATATTTTAATTGGCATGGGGAAGTAATAAATAAATAAATAAATCTTTCTTAGAACTTAAATTTAAGTCATATATTTTAATTCTACATTTTTACCATGAATTGAATAAATAAATATTTAAATACATTCATGAACTAATGGATAAAGAAAAGTGCATATATTAATTAATGCATTGACTTGATTCAACTAGGACAATATAAAGACCTGATTTGTTTGTATTTAATTAGCAAGCCATTATTCCAGCACTATAGATTGTTATAGCAATAGCCCTCAATTTAATCATGGCTGTCTGTATCCATGCTCTTGAGAAGACTAAAATCCATTTATACTTGACTTGATCACGTGACTTGCTTTGGACAGCAAGCCCTGGGGTAGTAGATATATGTGATAGAAGGAGGGACTTCAATGTACTTCTGCTTTGGAATATACCTTACTTTGTTGTTGCTGTGAAAACTATGATCACCACCATGCTAATGAGTCCCAGGCTAGCCTGATAGTCATAGCCGCAGATGATAGGAAGCACTGACCCCCAGACCGGTGGGTTAGTTCATTCTAGACAAATCAGCCCCAAGCTGACTATAGCTGATGTGGAAGCTCCAACCTTACCAGTGGAAAAACCACCCAACTGATTCAAACCCATACTGACATTGCACAGAATTGATTCTTGTTTTCAGGCATTGAGTTTTGGGGTAGGTTATTTCACAGCAAAAGCAAACAATGACATCCAACTGTAAACTGTTTGTCACCACAATACTACAATGTCAGTTGAGTGTAAGGATTGCTATTTGATATTATTTATGATATAATGTCTAATCATTCTAGATGTTGGTATCCTTATATTTTTTATAGTGCTGCTTTAAGGAAATTCTGGAAAAATTTCCCAAATCAGTGCCAGAAATGAGACATTTTTGTGTGAGATATGTGTTTCCTGTGGTCTCATGGATTCTGTTGCCTCTAGTGAACCAATCGGTTAACTCACAAGAAAGAACAAAACAAATTAAAATTAGTGAACACTCTGCATATCATATAGAATATCAGCAGGATATTGTTTTGTGCAACTGTGTCTATGATTGTGATGAATTAGTAAAACTTACGTATTGAATTGAATTTACTATTTTATGTCTCTGTTAATTCTATGTGTTAGAAGGCAGCAATGATCAGTATTTGATCTAAGGTATATCAAATTTTTTCCTTGACTTTTTGCCACTTAACTTTCATAATGTTAGTCAAGATGGAAAGGCAACTTGAACAATTTCTTGTAATGAAAGTATCATCATTTATAGAAGTATCTCTTAAACATTCACAGCTACCTGAAGTAGTCATCTCTAGAATAACTCCCTCATGGTCTATCACTCTCTAACACAGTGAAATAAAATAAGGCCAGATAAAAATTCACTCGTGTGAAGAAATATTTCCTTAGGGAATTGTTGCAACTGTGATTTTTTTGAATAGTTGAATAGCATTAATCTTAACTATAAACAAATGTAGTATTTAAAAATAAATTCTCAATATGACATGCTAAATAAATTCCAAAGTTTAGAAACTTGTTGCCAGTCCATCAATTACCTTTCTTGAGTGCCTGCTGTGTAGGGAGTGTCACACAAGTTCAGTGAACATCTATCACACAATTTCATGATAGTGAATGTTGAAACTTAACTGTTTCCCATGGTGATTTTACGTATCTTTCATTTGTTCTAATCTGTCTATATTGTTCACATTCCAATTTATCCTCCTGGAACTTATGCTTCTGATTCTAAATCGCCCAAGTGAAACTAAACATTTCTTCAAAAGAATGGTAGCTCAGTTATAGATATATTTAGCCAATTCTTCTGAGTCCTGTTTTAGCAACATGTCAAATCATTTAAAATGGGAAAAATGATAGATTGGGCTTATGAGGATGAAAACAATCTGGAAGATACTAGGATGGTCGAAATTCTTTAAATCCGTCGAATGGAAGTGAAATGACACTAATTATGAATATTCCGTGTAACACAGAAAGCTAATTTTCTTTTTATTTTACGGACATTTATTACCCACTTATTTCATGAGCATTTATGATTTTTTCCCATTAATTACAAATAAGACATGATAAGATCACTATTTTACATCCATCCCTTCACACAGTGCTCCCAACTGTATGACAGCAAAACTCAAAGGTTTACCTCTTGATTTAGGGTAATGCCTCATCATCAGCATCAGGATTATGAACATGATTAAAATATTAAAATTTTAAGTTTTTAACCTTATTAAAATTTTACTACTTTTTAAAACCATCAATAATTTAAATATATATTTGATAAAATAAAAAATAAAATTATTTTTAATATAAAATTAAAAATTAAAAATAAAGTAGTTGCTACCTAGCTCCCACCTTAATTATGCCTTGTTTTAAGATAAAGAGCATATTTTTAAAAGAAAATATTTTTACCACATGAAAGAGTCACAACATACTCTTAAAATAATGCTTAATTTTCATGTGTATTTAAAGACTAGAAATATTCTTTAATTTATTTTAATTAGACAATATGGTATTAATTTAATTTAATATGGTGTTATTAAATTTGTAGTCAACTATTCTCATATTGTAAAAAGGTCACATTTGTAATTCAAATATTTTTCAGGTTTGAATTATATGATTAAAATCATTGACCTAAAAAAAAATCCAGTTAGTTCTTTCTTAGTATCCTTACATCAAAAGTATATTAAGAATCATTTTAATAATTTATTCTCATCTACTGCATTCAGTAAAAAAAGAACCTTACTCTTGAATTCAAAAATTTCTACATCTAGATGTTAAAACTTTCTTTGAAAAATGAATTATTCATTCATTTAACAAATACTTGTTCAGCATCTACTATAAACTCAACACTGTTACTATTTCATCTAGATAAAAAGTCCCTTTTTTTTTCTATCAGGAGTGCATATTATTAACTCTGATAATTCAAGCCACATGAAACTGCATTTTTAACAGTAGATTGTAGAAGAAAAACCAGGAAATTTTTGGTAAAATTAGGCATCACAAACTGTTATAAAAGTGTACTTGCAAAATATATGCATTTTATTAAAAAATAGAAATAATTGCTTTTGTCTTTTTGAGATCAATGAATTGAAGTGAGGGTAAAGATACATAGACTTAGAGTTAGTCCAACTTGGTTGTAGATAATATTTACATAGTCATAGAAGTGTAAATGTGGCTATTGGGTTTCAACTTTAGAACTTATGGAAGAATCAATGTTTGAAACACTTGGTTATGGTTGCAGGAAATAAATATTTTAGCAATGTGAATGATAGAAAATAGAAGAGGGAAGGAATACATTTATTAAGAGAAAGAAGAATAGATGAAAGTACTAAAACCCTTATTTTCTAGTATGAAGACATGGTGAGTTAAGAGACACTGTCATAAGTTAATGGGATAATTAATTTTTTAATTAAGATAGGAAGGTAATCTACACAAAACTAAACATAGTACACTATTGACCATGGGAGTATATCACAGGAAAATAGGGCTTAGCCTGATGCAGGCTTTTCTCTATCTTTAATTGCTGAGTGCTAATATATGTTTTTCTAAATTTGGTAAATTCAGAAATAAAGATGTTAACACAGGATGAAGAATTATGTGGAAATCACCAGAAATATTAAAGTGACAGAAATGGAATGAGTTGCTACTAGGAGTGAAATTGGAGGTGCCTTAACATGGACCATGATATTTGATTAGATATGATCTGTTTGTATTACTTTTTGTTTCAGGTATTATTTTTAAAATAAAAAAGCAAAAAAACAACAAATAACATCAAAGAAAAGAAAATTTACATAATTTTACTTTTCTTAAATTTTCTTTCCTCAAAATTTCCCAACCCTTCCTTCCAACCAATGTAAACACGCAGTGCAAATCTATTGTATGATTATTAGTCAGAAATACTGTCAACAAACTTCAAGGCATCATTCAAATTCTCTTTTATGCTAACTAAAGTCAATACTGTAGACTTATTTGAAGTGATTATAATAATATTCAAAGAGAAGGAGAAACTGATCTGCCTCAGTTATTTTTCTAGAGAGTTGCATTTTATTTAAGTACTTGCTAACACTTTCTTCTGGGTAATTATCCTTTTGGCAAGCACACTAATTCAAGCAGTTTTGAAATATAATGTTTTTAGTTATTTGGTGATATTTTCACAGGATTAAGAATCAACTGATTTGCACTGTGTTTTTATGTGGCAAACATAGAAAGAAAACATATTTTATTGGTCCTAACTTATAATTGATTATAAGATGCACTAAGCAAAAAACAGAAACACTAAAAGAGAAAAAAAAAGGCCCCAAGTAAATTATGACCTGCACACTACTATTTAATAGAAGTTAAAATATAACTTTGAATATAGTGTTACAAAACACTGTATGTAGAAAAGTGCTTTTTTTTCTCAGACATAAAGCATGCCTCCCCATAGAGATACAGTATTCTACAATTTCTAGCTACATGCATAATTCTAAATTTTTGTAGTAGTCATTATTTAAAAAGTAGAAAAAAATGAGTGAAATTAATTATAATATATTTCATGTAACCCCATATATTCAAAATATTATCATTTCAGCATGCATTCTATGTAGAAATATATTAATGCTATATATTTTAATTTTGCACCAAGTTTTTGAAATATAATGTGTAGTTTATATTACAATGCATTCTGATTAAGAATAGCCATATTTTAAGTGTGTCATAACCACATGTGCCCAGTAGCTAACCTATTGGACAGCACAGATACAGATCAGTTCTATCTTCACAGAATATTCTATTGAAGAGTGCTGACCTGAAGGGGAAGTGCAAATAAAATAGACATTAATAATAAAGTATGATAAATGGTGTACAGAGCAGAGGCAACAAATTCAGCCTTGGATGTTAGGAAATACTCCTAGAAATGACATCCTCTTATTCTCCATACATGATATGTCTGCAGGAAACCTCTGATTAACTTTGAAATTTTGATATTTATGTTCACTGGGGTAAAACTTCTTACTTCCAATTATTATTAGCAAAGATAATTTCTATTTATGAATCTAATTAATTTCCTAATATAAATTAGTCAAATCTAGCATTAAGGCACTGAAAAGAAAATTGTATATGAGCAAAATGTTTCAATGTTTCAAAGATGGTTTCATTCAAAGTGTGCAGAGAAAGCCAGCTCTGGTATGACTAAGTTTGTTGATATTATCTGGCCAGGCGCAGTGGCTCACACCTGTAATCCCAGCACCTTGGGAGACCAAGATGGGAGGATGACTTGAGCCCAGGAGTTCAAGACCAGCCTAGGCAACATAGTGAGACTTCATCTCTCTACAAATTAAATTAATTAATTTAAAAAGATTGTCCGTATTTTCAACCTGAAATATGAGAAAATTATACAATATTTATGACATTTCTCATAAGAGAGTTTTCACAGTGCAGTATTCCCCCCTTATTTGTGGTTTCACTTCCCTTGGTTTTAGTTACCCACAGTCAACCCTTGGTTTTAGTTACCCACAGTCAACCACAGCCTAAAAATAGGTGAGTAAGTATAATAAGAAATTTTGAGAGAGAAAGAGATCACATTCATATAACTTTTGCTTACAGTATATTGCTATAATTATTCTGTTTCATTAATTATTGTTGTTAACCTCTTACTTTGCCTAATTTATAAATTAAACTTTTTATTGTAGATATTTATGTATATGAGAAATATACACAGGTTTCCATGCATGTAGGAAAAAAAACAGAGTTTAGTGCTATCCAGTTTCAGGCAACCACTGGAAATCTTGAAGCATATAATCCATAGATAAGGGGGACTACTGTTATGTTTGTGAACATATACAGTATGGTTAGTTAAGGGAGGTCATGTTTAATCAGGCTTCTGAAATTGTTTGAAAACATTACATCTATAATAGATAGCAGAAATTCAATGATGTAGTACTCTTGTATGTATTTTTCTCCAGGCAAAAAGCCATATTACATGTGTGTGTGAAAACGTGTGAGTCTGTGCGTGTGTGTGTGTGTTTGTGTGTGTGTAAGCTAACAAATAGATTCTAGAAACCAGTCTTGAAAGCAAAGAGAAGATGGGGACTTGGTAATAATCTGACCTGTGGTGATTATTATAGTTCATCAAACTGTACAATGCTGGAAAAGCCAGTTTCTATAGTGTCTTTTAAAAGTGTGTTTGTCCTTAGGCGTGGGCAAGGACTTCATGTCTAAAACACAAAAGCAATGGCAACAAAAGCCAAAATTGATGAATGGGATCTAATTAAACTAAAGAGCTTCTGCACAGCAAAAGAAACTACCATCAGAGTGAACAGGCAACTTACAAAATGGGAGAAAATTTTCACAACCTGCTCATCTGACAAAGGGCTAATATCCAGAATCTACAATGAACTCAAATAAATTTACAAGAAAAAAACAAACAACCCCATCAAAAAGTGGGCAAAGGACATGAACAGACACTTCTCAAAAGAAGACATTTATGCAGCCAAAAAACACATGCAAAAATGCACATCATCACTGGCCATCAGAGAAATGCAAATCAAAACCACAGTGAGATACCATCTCACACCAGTTAGAATGGCCATCATTAAAAAGTCAGGAAACAACAGGTGCTGGAGAGGATGTGGAGAAATAGGAACACTTTTACACTGTTGGTGGGACTGTAAACTAGTTCAACCATTGTGGAAGTCAGTGTGGCGATTCCTCAGGGATCTAGAACTAGAAATCCCATTTGACCCAGCCATCCCATTACTGGGTATATACCCAAAGGACTATAAATCATGCTGCTATAAAGACACATGCACACGTATGTTTATTGCAGCACTATTCACAATAGCAAAGACTTGGAACCAACCCAAATGTCCAACAACGATAGACTGGATTAAGAAAATGTGGCACATATACACCATGGAATACTATGCAGCCATAAAAATGATGAGTTCATGTCCTTTGTAGGGACATGGATGAAACTGGAAAACATCATTCTCAGTAAACTATCACAAGGACAAGAAAACCAAACACCGCATGTTCTCACTCATTAGGTGGCAATTGAACAATGAGAACACATGGACACAGGAAGGGGAACATCACACTCTGGGGACTGTTGTGGGGTGGGGGGAGGGGGAAGGGATAGCATTAGGAGATACACCTAATGCTAAATGACGAGTTAATGGGTACAGCACACGAACATGGCACATGGATACATATGTAACAAACCTGCACATTGTGCACATGTACCCTAAAACTTAAAGTACAATAATAAAAAAAAGTGTGTCCAAATTACTTTGATGATTGCCAAATATAATGATTTTTCCTAATGTATATTAATGCAAAGTGCTTAAATAGAAAGTGGCATATCTCCCTTACTTTCCCTAAGAAAATGACCATTATTGCATATAACAATGAATAAAATTTTACTGAATTTTTAATCTTCATATTCAAATTATATCTGAGTCTTTGAATTTCAAAAATAGGATAGATGATTCTACTTTCAAAACCTTTACTTGCAATATCTTGAGATTACAGGAGCAGAATTGCTAAACACCTGGGAAATCTTACTTTTCTCTGGCTGGAAAGCTCCACACTTCCTTTCCCTTACAGGAAGGTGAAAAAACATATGAATGGAAAAGAAAAGGGGACGATTGAGAAGATAAGGAAGAAGAGGAGAGGCGAGAAAGGAGAGAGAGAAGAAAGGTCAGCACAACTTTTAAACGGGGTGGCCCTTGAAAGTAGAGGATTAAAGGAATCCTGACTTCCTTGACTCCTTCAGTCCTTAAGATCTCATTAGTACCTAGAGGATGGCTTATCTCGTGGTTAGAATATTCCAGAAAAAGACACTAGAGGAGGGATTTTATGGCTTTAGCCCGTGAGTAAAAGGAATGCTGCTGTCAGTTTTCTATCCAGCACTATTTCTAACCTATTACTCAATAACTTGTTACCCTAGTCATTAATTTCTCATGTGTAATGTGGCTTTTTGCCTGAAGAAAAATACAAGAGTACTACATCATTGAATTTCTATCATCTATTATAGGTGTAATATTTTCAAATAATTTCAGAAGGCTGGTTAAACATGACCTCCCTTAACTGAAGCAGCAGTGTTTGTCATAAAATTTTTCTTACGACGAAGAATTTCCACAGCATCACTTTAGTAGTTTCCATTCTTTTTCCTACTCCTCTAATTATATTTACTCATCATATTTTTAAATAAAATTATAATTGGCAGAGATTGATGAAGAAAAAGATGAAAAATATAAAAGACATGAGATGTTGACAGTATTTCTAATCATTTCTTGCACTGAATTAAAAACACATAGAGAAAACTGCATAAAATCTAAACGTGCAGCTAAGAAGTTATTATACAGTTAACACCCTTATAACCACTTTCAAGGTCAAGATGTAAAATAATATGAGCACTCTGCACACCCATTCAAATCACAAACTGGTCTTTTTCCTCTAAAGGCAATCACTATCCTCAATGTAAAGGTAATAACCGCTCACTTTCTTTGTAGTATTACTACCTAAAGAATGATAGCTCAATGGAATCATTCAGTTTTGCCTATTTTTGAGCATTATATAAATGGAATAATATGTTACACATAAATGTGTGTCTGAATTCTCTTGCTCAATGTTATATTTGTGAGATCAATTGAAATTAGTGTGCGTAGTTGTAGTTCCATTTTCTTGTGACTGTTGTAAGGCATTTCAGTTGATGAATATACCCACAATTTATACACCAGTTTTCCTGTTAATGGACATTTGGATAGTTTCCAGTTTAGGGCTTTTATGATGAATGCTTGGAATATTCTTACGTTTCTGAGTTCATATATAAATACATTCCTGTTGTCTATGTACCTACGAGGAAATAGTTGCGTTTTTCATATTTTAAAATTAGTAGATAATATCACACTGTTTTCCAAAGCGATTGCATGAATTTATATTCCCTAAAAGAAATAGTATGAGTTCTTCTACGTTCATACAAACACCTGGAATTTAATTTTATCTTCTTTTTTTGGGTGCAATTTATAGAAACTTTAATATTCTTTTCCTTGATGACTAATGAAATTGAACAACTTCTTTCAATTGTTTTACTGTACATGCCAATTTCCTCTTTATTCACATTTTTTACCCTTTTTTGTTTGTTTATATTTTTCTAATTGATTTGTAATTCTTTAGATTTTTCTGATTATGTGTCTTTTATTTAGAATTTTCAAACATAGTCTCAGACTTTAACTTTTTTTATGATCAAATCTTTATGACCAAAACTTACATTTAAAATTTATGATCAGGCCAGGTGCAGTGGCTCACGCCTGTCATCCAACGCTTTGGGAGGCCAAGGTGGGTGGACCACTTGAGGTCAGGAGTTCGAGACCAGCCTGGCCAACATGGTGAAACTCCATCTCTACTAGAAACACAAAAAATTAGCTGGGCATGGTGGCCGGCGTCTGTAGTCCCAGCTACTCAGGAGGCTGAGGCAGGAGAATCACTTGAACCCGGGAGGCAGAGTTTGCAGTGAGCCGAGATCATGCCATTCCACTCCAGCCTGGGCAACAAGAGTGAAAGTCTAAAAGACAATAATAATGATAGTAATAATAAAAATAAAAAATAAACAACGATCAGTGCTTTTTGTATTCTGTTGAAAATTTTTGGCTCAGCTTCTGGGGATGCTCTCAGCTCTCAGCGCCCGGCCCAGCTTCCTTCAAAATGTATACTATTTATGAAATCCTGTGCAAGCTCAGCTTGGAGGGTGATCACTCTACACCCTCAAGTGCATATGGGTCAGTGAAAGCCTAAACCGACTTTGATGCTGAGGGGGATGCTTTGAACATTGAAAGGACCATGGGCACAAAAGGTGTGGGTGAGTTCACCATTGTCAACATTTTGGCCAACAGCAGGAATGCTCAGAGACAGGATATTACCTTTGCCTAGCAGAGAAGGACCAAAAAGGAACTTGCATCAGCGCTGAAGTCAGCCTTATTAGCCACCTGGAGACAGTCATTTTGGGCCTATTGAAGACACCTGCTCAGTATGATGCTGCTGAGCTAAAACCTTCCATGAAGGAGCTGGGAACCGAGGAGGACTCTCTGGTTGAGATCATCCGCTCAACAACCAACCAGGAGCTCCAGGAAATTAACAGAATCTACAAAGAAATATACAAAACTGATCTGGAGAAGGACATTATTTCGGACACATATGGAGACTTCCGCAAGCTGATGTTTGCCCTGGCAAAGGTTAGAAGACCAGAGGATGGCTCTGTCATTGATTATGAACTGATTGACTAAGATGCCTGGGATTTCTATGACGCTGGAGTGAAGAGGAAAAGAACTGATGTTCCCAAGTGGATCAGCATCATGACCGAGCAGAGCATGTCCCACCTCCAGAAAGTATTTGACAGGTACAAGAGCTACAGCCCATCAAGAGAGAGCATCAAGAAAGAGGTTAAAGGAGACCTGGAAAATGCTTTCCTGAACCTGGTCCAGTGCATTCAGAACAAGCCCCTGTATTTTGCTGATTGGCTGTACTACTCCATGAAGGGCAAGGGGACTTGAGATAAGGTCCTAATCAGAATCATCATCTCCCGCAGTGAAGTGGACATGTTGAAAATTAGGTCTGAATTCAAGAGAAAGTACGGCAAGTCCCCATACTATTACATCCAGCAAGACACTAAGGGCGACTACCCAGAAAGCGCTGCTGTACCTGTGTGGTGGAGATGACTAAAGCCCAACATAGCTTGAGCTTCCAGAAATAGTGCTCCCCATGCTTCCAGCTAACAGGTCTGGAAAACCAGCTTGCGACTAACATTCCCTGTGGCTGTCCCTGTGAGGATGATGTTAGCATTGCCCCCAACCTCATTTTAGTTGCATAAGCACAGCCTGGCTTTCCTGTCTAGTCTCTCCTGTAAGCCAAAGAAATGTACATTCCAAGGAGTTGAAAGTGAAGTCTATGATGTGAAACACTTTGCCTCCTGCGTACTGTGTCATAAACAGATGAATAAACTGAATTCGTACTTCAGAAACAAAAAAAGGAAAATGTTTATATACCTTGAAGTTATGAATATATTTATCTATATTAACTTTTGGGTCCTTTAGTATTTTGCTTTTTGTATTTTATTCTATATTGACATGACTCACATTTGAGTCTTTTTTTTTCCAAATAAGTGTATCTAATTTTCTCATTACAATTTACTAAAATGATTGTATGTATACTAAATATTGTAACTTTATATTACAAAATTGTATCTGTAGAACAAGTCATGCCACATTGTTACTCTTCAAGAAAACCTTGACAAATTCTATCCTTTCAATGTTCAAAAGTAAATTAAATAAGCTTGGCTAGGATTTACAAATTTATTATAATTTTGAACTATAATCAATATGGGTAAAATTGTCATTGTTACAAATGAATCTTATAATCCTGATGATAACATAATACTTTATTAATTTAGATATTTTTAAATTTCTCTAGTGATATTTTATAGTTTGTCCAAATAGGTTGTTTGTTATATTTGTTTGATTTATTTGTAGATCTCTTATATTTTAATAACATTTAAATTGCATTTTAATATGTAGTTGTTAATTGTTAATTATTGCAATAGACTAATACAATATATGTCTGTTTACTCTTGCTCATTACCTTATAAAAAGTTATGCAAATTTGAAAATTACATAAGTGTTCTTTTTATGCATTTCTTTTTATGGATTTTATGCACAATCATATTATTTTACAAAAGTGAAATTTTACTTATTCCTTTTAAATATGTATATCTCTTTTTTCACCTGACTTACTTCACTATCTAGAACCTCCAGCATTATATAGAATATATAATATTAAAAAACTGGCAGAGTACTAAAGGTCCACTTCTGTCATCACAGGCTCCTAGAACTGTAAGTCTGCATTAGCACCAATTCACGTGTTGTTGTATTTCTCCAATTAACTGTAAATTCCATTTGGAAGAGCAAATGGAAATATGTGACTGAATCCAGGTTGAGGATTTACAGAAAAGAGCCGATGAATTAAGAATTCTGGCAAGGGAGTCCTTTGGGTGGTGGTCACTCATGGAATGCTGGCTCCACAGGAAAGTAAGTGTTCCCTTTCTAAAGAACATCAGCTGAATCCAAGTAAAAGAAGACTCAGAGGATGTCTTGATGGTGATGAATGGCTTGTTGTTAGTTTTAGAGTAAGAAATTTTGAAGAAGATGGGTTGTGTTCAGAAGGAATGTTATTGAAGTACACTAGGTTTAAGAAGTAGAAGACTTCTGAATAATTTATGGTTAATATAAAATCTTTTGAATTTTAATATGAGTCAAGTTCTAGTTCCTTGCGTACAATTAAGGAATTGAGTCAATAATGATTTTAGAATCCAATCTTCATTATTAAGGCAAATAATAACTTTGCTTCTGACTAAGAAAGAATAGCTTGCTGTAGTCCAATGTTTCTACAAGTGGAAAAGCCAAATAACATTTAAAACAAAGCAGAACAATACAAAAGTTATTTCAAGGCAATACAAAAGTAATACAGGAATAATATGAGAGACGAAGATTCCAGAGTCATATAACTTGGAAAGATGAACTAATAGCTAGTTACATTTCTTCATGGAACATGCAAATGCTCATTACAAGGTAATGGACTATGATTCCAGGCAAAGAGCTTAGCTGGAGGGCCACAAAGGTAGGTAGGAGGCAGGAAAACTAAAAGACTAAAAAGTTGGGTTCTTTGAAAGAAGGTAGGAGCAGAGAACAGAACTGATGCTGTTCTGGTTGCTATTACTGCATGATAAAAATCCTCAAAACGTAACACCATCAAACAATGAACTCTTTGATTTTGCTCATGATGTTACATGTTTGGAATTCAAGAAAGCTTTAGCTGGGCAGCTTGAAGTGTCTCACATGGTTGTAGTCGTTGTCAGCTGGGCCAGTCATCTGATATTTGGAATTAAATATGCATCTAATATGGCTCGTTCTCATGGCCATTAATGCTAGGGTGCACCAAGGAATTCAGCTTAACCTGGTGACCAACGAGGCTACACAAGTCCTCTCCATCATAGCACCCTCTTGGCATTCAGATATTTTACATAATGGCTGGATTCCCAGGAGAACCAAACTAAAGTTCTCCAATATGTCACAAAATTCAGTGAGTGCCTGGAAGGTAAAAGCTTTTTTTGTTGTTGTTTGCTGGTTTTTTATTTTTTTATTTTTTAAATAAGACTCCTAATCCTCTATTACCTTCTTCCAAGTCTTCAGCTCCTGTTTCAAATTGTTTTTGATATTCTTGAACACACACCAATAACGATGATGATAATAATAATAATAGTAGTAGTAGTAGTAGTAGTAGTAGTAATAATAGCTAAAACAGATAGGAAGACATGATTTAGGTGCTAATTATGAGCACTTTACTATATTAACTTCCTTAATCCTCACCACAATCCTATTAGGTAGGAATGATTGTCATCCCCCTTTCACAGTTGAAGAAACTGAGTCACACAGAGGTTAAACAACTTGCCAAAAATCACAAAGCTAGTAACTTGCCAAGTCTGGATTTGAATCCAAGCAGTCTGCCTGGAGACTCCATGCTCTTTAACGTTGTACTCTACTCATACGTACTTTGGACTCATTAGGGCAGTTTGAAAACCAGATGCTGATAGGCATTAGGATCTAGACAGAGGGGATATTATTTTGCTTGATTTTCAAACGGTAGTCTGATGAGGAACTATTTAAATGATTTTTAGAGATCTTACTGAGAATAAAGAATGGAGTCAGGCTTCAAACACGAGTTTTCATACAGCACCAGAGCACTCTCTATGAACCAAATTGCGAATCTACAAAAATTATTTCATGCTACTAAGACAAGTTGGGTGACTTTGGAAACTTTAAAATCTGCTCTTGAGGGGATAAATGTATCCCTGTCCTATTCTCACACCCATGTACACTTCCCCTACCATCCAAACAAAGCTGAAACTCCTTCAAGTTATTTGGGTCATAAAGCAAGTTTGTTTTTTTGTTTATCCTTCTATCTTCATCTTGAATCTTCTTCTCTTGCTGTATGCCTATGATATAAATTATAAATTTAATTATAAATTTAAATTATAAATTATAATCTTGAGAAAGGTTAACTGACTTGTTAGAAAGGCTATGGAGCTGTCCCCTTGCGCTTGTTCATGCAGCAACAATGGTCAGCTGAAGAGCGCCCCATGTGTCCCAGCCTTTCTCTCTCTCACAGTTCGTGGTGATGAATTTGAACTACCATTTCTATACTGAGGTAAAAGCTATCTGCTTATTACAGTAGTGAGAGGACCCCATGGGTGCAGCGAATGGCACTTACATCATACATTTTCCTTGGGTATAGCAGAACTTGTTCAGAGTGGATGCTCCTGGTACATGTAGCATGACTGATAGTTTTACGCTCAGCCTTTATAGGTCCACAAAATCACATAAATAAATAATTCTATTAACTGCCAGGACTCCCTGGGAAATCACTGGGTGTGTTTCTATGGGTCTTTACAAATTCCTCCATGACTATGTAAGAATCTATATACACCAGAATAACTTAGGAAAAAGGTAAATAACCCTAATTTGCTTTTTGTGGTTTGATTTTTTTTATCCTCTTCTTCTTCCTTCTTTCCCCATCCTTCTTTTTCTATAATTAGCTACCGTTGAAACATAATGCAGAAAGGTAGTACCACATCTTTAGAACATGAAGCAAGGAAATGAAGACACTTTGCCGATCAAAAACTAATTATAACAAAAATGGTTCAGAAATAGAACTAAAGAAAAATATTCAAACTATGAAGGTCTTAAAATAGAAACAAAAAGCTTGCTTTGTAGACCTCAGCATTTTATGGTTGTTACACAGCTTACAGGTAAAATTAATTTTCTGGAACGTTGCTCATTAACATTTTTATTGTTTGCCATATTTTAAAATAATATTGTTATGTGCCATTGTATAAAACTAATAGTGCATTAAAATGGTCTCACCTTAAATCAGAGACAGTTTGCTGTAACTAGAATTTTCAATCCTCTAATGACTTTTTTCTCTGCTATGAAAAGAAAAAGCTTCTATATTAAAATGATGTACAGGGGCAAAAGGAAATTTATGAACTAAACTTGCTGCAAATCATTTGTATTGATCTGTTTTGTTTCCATTCTGCTGAAGCTAATGGAAATCATTTGTCACCTGACGTGTCCCAGCTGACTTGAAAAAAAACACTGGACCATTTATCAGGCCAGCTGAAGGTCTGATACAAGTGTGCTTATGACTGCAATCACCAAGATACATTCAGTTTCTAAGCAAGTAGTGAATATTAGGCTATATCGGTCATAGGCTTAAACAAATAAATTAAATATGAATGCATACATAATACATTGTAATAAAACACTAAATAGGAAACTTATATTAGCCAGTAGAATACTCTACTTACAAGTAAGATTTTAACAGTTTTTATTTTGTAAGAGCTAAAATTAAAATATAATTATTCAATATTAACTCTGGTAATAGTATATACTGGAAATAAAAGTAAAAACATCATTACAACGCATTAAAGTCAATAAACAAGCTGCTTTTATGACACATACATTCTTCTGAGGTAGACTTTTCCCTTTGAAGAACATTGTTGGTGAGTCAAACATTTAATCCATGTAATTTCATAAATGATAATTTATTTTAAATTCATTTACATAAAAATAAAATGTGTGTTTCTCTGCTTGTGTGTATGTAAGAGATTTTAAAGAGTTGATCTTGAGAAGTCAATTACGTTTTGTGTAATTTTCAAATTCTTATAAACACACTACCCCATATATCCCAACCCACATACTTCAGCTGAAGGTGAAAAGAAAATATCTCTCACAAATCTTTTGTGGTATTCTTTCAGGCTATTAAAGAGCAAAAATCTTTGTAAGAATAATTTATTCAAACTTTGTCATTATGGTATTTCATGTTTAAAATGTATCTCACATTAGGAAAAATTTACCCATGAGTTAAACTCATATATAAAAGAACACTATAGAGCCAAGTAAAAAGTGAACCACTTTCCAGAGTTGCACTTTATCTTTAATATATATAATGAGCATTCATTTCTATTTATTTTCTAATATACTATTTTTTTCTATAATCTCCTGCATTCCTTCTCTGGTGGTTGTGCACTATCAATTTGAACAGAGTTTCAGAATTTGCATTTAAATACTAAAATTGAAGAGGAGAGTATGGCTCATTCATTCACTCTTCATTTATTTAACAAGTGTTTATCATATACTTCTAGGAAGCAGAAATTCTGATAGATCTGGGAATACAATGGTGTGAAAAAAGAGAATACATTCATGTTCTTTTAGAACATAAATAGGAACTGGGGAAGAGGATATAATTCATTTCATAGGCTGTTCTTGTTTGATGACAAGTTCATGACATAAAGTTATTTTATAAAATATAGGAACATGTGAGCTAACTCAGGCTGTTCTTGAAATTTGTTTCTTTTAGTCATCCAATTGTTAAACAGTATATTTTGATCAAAATTTTTTACAGGCTAATTACAATTTTCTGAACATCTAGAAAATTATGAGACACTGAAGACAAGTAGTTTAAGTTTTTCATATTAAAAAAATCTGTCAGATATTCACTTTATATTTGTCGAATACGTGAGTTAGTTAATTAATAATAAATGCTGTCATCTGTTCCCTCATGGTTTAGTATTTTCTTTGTACTCTAAAATTAGGTGGGGCTAAAAATATCAGTGATATTTATAAATTTGACTCTCCAGCTCTGCTAAGTAAAATTTAAAGATTCTTTTTTATTATTTGATGTCATTTGGGTACTAACCTCCTGTTTCTCATCATCGTGGTTCAAACTGTAGACATCAGAGCAAAATTACTGGTGTCTTGATGTAATTCATCCATTTAACAAACTTTGGTCATTTGCATCACTTGAACAGTGATGGGGATACAAATGAAAATTATAGAAGGCCCTGGCCTCAGGAATTAACTTTACTGGAAGAGATAGTCATGTATAGGAAAAAATTATATGATTTAACTTAATGTGTGATCTAAAGTTACAATTTTTGAGTGTATAAAACAGAGCAAATAACTGTTTATAAAACTCTGGAAAATCTTCACATAGGGAAAAAAGAAAAAGAAAGCATTCGAAAAAAGGCGTAGAAGCTTATAGAGACATGGAAGGTCATGGGGCATTCAGGTCAATGTGAAAAATTCAACTTGGATGAAGAGGTATTCTATGACCAGTTAAGAAAGAATACTTTCTAAAGGCCGCACTAAAAAAACAAAACAAAACAAAACAAAACCTCATATTTTTCACCAGAGGAACAGGAGGTCAATTTGTGTTTGGAAGAAGGGGAGAAAAGTGCTTTTTTAAAAATAAAAGATTATATGCTTAAATCATAAACAAATAATTTAGAAAATAGAGAAAAACAGAAAATAAAGATAAGTATATGGATTCTACTGCCAACCTACAACCTGGAGATACTCTGTGCTAACATTTCAGGTATATTGCAAAATATGTTTCTAATAATCAGCTGGGTGTTGCAATATGGAATCATACTATACATACTGTGTCTCACCTGTGTCTGCAATAGATGATGTAGCTCTATATTGACAAGAAAATCTATCTTAAATGCTGATCATTGTTAAATTTGAAAAGCAGACTCTACATGTTAAATGAATAGAGAATATAATCCCAGTAAGACAATAAAACATACTTCACTCCTTACAAAAATAACCTCCAGATGGATCAGAGGTGTAAACAACAAAACAGGAAAAAGCTCTATAGTTTTTTAGAAAAATACATAGGAGCCTTTTATTTCGTATATAATGACCTTTGATGGAAACAACTTCCAAGTATGACACAAAACTGAGAAATCAAGAATAAAATATTGATTAATTTGTCTATATCTTTAAATAATATGTTTGCTTGGAGAATGCACTGCAACCACACAAGCAAAACAAAACCAAACAAAACACAAAATCTTGAAAGTAATTGTAACGCAAAGCAAAAATATATAACTAATATGCTCAATATAACATTCTTTCAAATAATTTTATCTAGGAAAAGTCTTCAGATCATAGATATATAGACCGATAAACTATCACAAATGTAACTCCTTGTATAATTGTCCCTCAGCTCAAGGAATAGAATGTCACCAGTGTTCTAGAGGATTCCCTTGTGCCCCTTTCCTGATGCTACTTGTTCCCAAGAGTAACTACTCTTCTAATATCTTTAGTATAAATTATTTTCATCCTGTTAGTTCTTCATCTAAAAAGAATCACATGTATGAATACTTTTTGTATGACTTCTGCTCCATGTATGTGATATTTCACCATATTGTTTATGTAGCTATAGATTGTTTATTATCCCTACTGAATAGTACTTCCTTGGGGCCTACCCCACAATGTATTCACTCTCTTGATATTTATTGGTTTACAGTTCTACTTACTGCTTTCATGCTGTATTTTTCTGTTCTCTAGATGACACTATTTCTCAGATGCCTTTAGTTGCTCTCAGAGCTTGCTGTCTAGAATTTCTTTCGCTTTGCTTGCACATCTTCCAACATGAATATTTTTCTCCTGTAGAAAGAGCACACTTCCTTATTTTGGCGTTTCTTTCTGGCAGCTGCGTCATAGAGTACAATGGCTTAGGCTTCTACAGATGAACTCCAGCCTTGGAGATTTTACACAGTCTTCTCTTCGTCATCAAGCATTCAGAAATAGGGAACATTGAAACTATGTTGAGGTGAGTTCAAATACAATATTTACTGTAACAGTAAAAGCTACTTCCTTGCAACACCCAGGTCCTCCTACTGATTCTAGACTACCTCTCCCTGATTGAGTACCTGTTCTAAGTCATACAAAACTTTCCTGTAGCATATTGTAGCTCCAAGCCACCCCCGAATACCTTTTTATTCTGAATTTTTACCAGGACAGGATAAGAAAGAAAGGATTTGGGCTGCAAACATTTTCAGGGACATTACAAAATAGGCATTTCCTTGATGGAACTGGTTGAAGAATGAAGTAACTATTTCCTATTAGCTGTGCTCTTGAGGAATACACCATAAATAGAAATAGTGAAGGGAAAAAAATCTACTTTAGAAATGTTTAAGAAATTGTTTAAGACGTACTAGAGCTTTGTACTAGACAGGAAAGTTTGTTGTCTTCAGAGTTCTAAAAGTTCTAGAAGTCTCCCTGATACCTCTTTGTATCTATACAGAAGTATTTTAATTATCCCTTTCAAAAGGGGTAATGCTCCCAATTTTTTGCTGATTCTCCAAGGAGACTCATTGTTTCATTCTGTAATCCATTAAGCCTTCTAATTATATTGGGGATTCCAAATAAATTGTACATTGTTGTAGTAACATTTTGGGGCCTATATGACTCATTTATTTTGTCACTTGTATTATGTATTTAGTTTAGGATGGAAACTAGTTTTAAAAAGAAAACGCAATTTGACTATTTATGCAAAAGTGGACAGAACTAGCATAAAAGAGGATGTTGCTTATGAAAGATACATAGGTAATAATTACTCTATGATGATTTACGACATTAAATTTGTTTTTCTTAGAAAATACTAGGTCTCTTATTCTACCTAATAATTTTGTGCAAATGTTTGCTTTAAAAGTCTGTTGAGGCTGGGCACAGTCGCTCACGCCTGTAATCCCAGTAGTTTGAAAGGCCGAGGAGGGTGGATCACCTGAGGTCAGGAGTTCGAGACCAGCCTGGCCAACATGGCGATACCCATCTACAAAAAATAGCTGGGCATGGTGGCGGATACCTGTAATCCCGGTACTTGGGAGGCTGAGGCAGGAGAGGCTGAGGCAGCTGAGGCTGAGTCAGGAGAATCACTTGAACCCAGGAGGTGGAGGTTGCAGTGAGCCAAGATCCTGGCATTGCACTCTAGCCTGCGTGACAAAGCGAGACTCCATCTCGAAAAAAAAAATAGTCTATTGAGTTTTTTTTTTTTTTTTTCCAGCACAGAGTCCTCATCTGCAATCAGTTTTGAGAATTTTTGAAGAAAATGTTAAATCCAGCTCATGTTTTTTCCTATTAGTGTATTCCACCCCCCAAACCCCTGGCCCTGGGATATTCTGATTATAATATCTCTTCAATGCTCAGTAGACAACCATATTTAAGGTACTGTCTTTTAATTACATTGTTGATATCAATTGGCAGGTAACTGCCAATGTATTGGTCCACAGATACTAATTATGGCATACTATTTTTTAAGTTCTATAACTTCTGGGTGGGCGTTTAAAATCATTTTGATAGTGACAGGAGGCAGCCAAATGTCTAGGCAGATAGGGGCGGGTATCCGATGAAACCCCACCTCCAAGCCTAAGAAAAGTTAAAGCCTGAAAGCCAAGCTACAGGTGAAATCCTCAGACCGATTGGTAACTTTTTGTCCTGTTTGGAGCACTTTCCTTTAATTGATCTCCACCTTTCACCTATTTTGCATATACCTACCCTTTCCAAATTCTCTACACTGTCGTGCCCACCTTTAAGTGCTATTTTCACTTTAACCTTTTGCATACTCACAAACCAATCATGCACTCCCCATCCTGTGCCTATAAAGACCCCAGAATCAGTTGGTATAAGGGGAGATGGCCTGACTTGGGGAAGAGACAACCTGATTTCGAGGAGGTTGGCCTGCTTTCCTGTCCCTGCTCCAGCTCCCCTCTCCGCTAAGAGCCATTTTCATCGCTCAATAAAATTCTCCACCTTCACCACCCTTCAACTGTCTGTGTGCTCTCTTTCTTCTTGGATGCTGGACAAGAACGCAGGACCCACCGAGTGAGGGTACCAAGAAAGGCTGTCACACTGGCCCTTTGCCCTCGCCAGAGGAGGGCAGCTGGCCCACACAATGAGACAAGGGGCCAACTGAGCTGCTAACACACAATGAACTGCTGATGGCAGAAGTACAGGGACACTGTAACACCCCCTCTGGGGCTTCAGGGTCGTGGGCACCCTCATCTGGGTGCCGCCACGTTCCCCTCAAGGTGACACAGCTGGTCTGGCCACGGGTCCTGCATGGAGCTTGTTCCTGTGTGAGCACCCAGAGCAGCCAGCTGAATCCTGTACTCGCTCATTCACATGCTCCCTTCCGCAGGGGGTAGAGTACCGGGGGAGGGATAGAGGTGGCACCCCTGCCATGAGTCCGGCAAAGGGGCAGAGAAAAATCCTGCATCAATTTCAATAATGTACACCCTTGGAAGAATGTCAGGACTTCACGATGATGATCCATCTGCTCTTGGGCTCTAAGAGTGGTGCACAATATGTTGAGTGCCAATGACTTTCATCTTAGTGTTAGCTTTCCCTTTTGATGCTCTTTCAAAATAATCTTTTTAATAACATTTGAGTTTTATCAGATAGGACTGCAAGGGTGTTTTAAGAAGCCATTTTCTTATGATTAATTTCAATTTTTATATTTTCCCATTTACTAATGGATCTCTAAATTCCTAGTGTCAGTAATGATATTTGTTTGGATATATGTAAGGATACATGGTTTAAGTCCAGAACAGTTGCCCTTTTCCTCCTCAGGGTGCTACAATGTTTTGAATAGGAAAATAGTGTATTATTTGAACACCAATCACAAATTCATTGGGCCTCATATTGGAGGGATGACAAAGAAGGAAGACAGTGATTTTCCAGGGAATAATTTCTAATTAATCTGTATCATCTTGTTTTATCAATGCTCTTGATTTTGATATCACAGTTGACACTTTCGTCTGCACATCAACTCAGTATTTATTTGTCTAATATGGATGTTTGTAAATATAATTTCACCCTCTAGCATAATATAATCAGATTAATTGATCATTCACTTATTTTCTTAGTAAAAGAAAGCCTGTAAAACACGTCACTATGAACCACATAAATAACAATATCACAACATCTGTGATAAAGTTGTATTAGGAAGGAATTCCTTTTTCTTAGTTTAAGGGTAAGAAATGCACAAGAATCAAGAGATGTTCACAGAACTTCCTGGGTATAGATATTCTCCTGCCTTCTGCTTCTCCTATTTCTTCTTTTTCCTCCTTCTATATTTCTGTAAAGCCTTCATGACCCTCCTTCTGAAGGCCATCTCTATGTTAATGACTTCACTATCCCCTCTTTCTAATGGGCTCTCTCGCCTAAATTATGTCAGGTGTCTCCTGAGTTGTTTCTCAAACTATGCTCCAAGAGTAGGTGTCGGTGAAGAGTTGCTGCACACAGTCATAAAGGTCCTGAACAAACTTAAGAAGAATCATCACATAGACTAAGAGGGAATTTGAGAATGTTACAGCTTTGCCATAATTTCGTGAGCTCTGCTCACACAGAAAATGGCTTTATTGGTTGATAGTCTTGTGGAATGCTAATTGTCATATTCCTTATTGGAGATTCATAAATCATATTAGTAAATTATAGGGTTTGGGAAAATTTATTTATGATTAGACTCTTCAGGTCCTTTAATTTGGTTATCTATTTAACCCAGGTTTTTTTTCCAAATATATTATTATTATTTCCTTAGATAACAGTTTTGATTATATCATGGAAAACACTTGGAAAATGCTGGCTTCAGATGGTAATAATACAAATATCAGATATTGCTAAAAAGAAAGTGAACAGTTCTTTGGGGGATGGTCACTATATGCAAGTGCTTCATATAAACTGTAATTTAATTATATTTAATAACCATAATTTGATTTTATTGTTATCCCCAGCCTAGATATAGGAAAACTGAATGTTAAATGTATTGCCTAGGGTTACTCAGTTAACTAAGAGGCAAGCTTGTATATGAACCTGAGGAGGACTTAGATTATATTATAATTTTTTAAAGTTTGATATATAATTTACTACTCAGAGTGAGCTCTATGGCCCGTACTTGGGAGCTTGGCAAAAATGTACTAAGAGTGGTAGGTTGTCATGTTTATGTCAGTATTATGTGGTCAAAGCTCCCTGCAAATGGCACCCTTCCCAATACACAGTAAGGCTTCTTTAGGGGAAAGTCCTTTAGCCTCTATTCTTCTCCTTTTGCTTTTTTTCTCTCCATCCTACCTGGAAGATGTATTTGAAGTCTGATGGCTTGTGGCCACCTTGAAACCATAAGGCAATAATCAGGAAGAAAAAACGTCAAGACGCTAAAGATTATGGAGAAAAATATAAGAGGAACCTAGGATACCAACGTATTAAGACACTGTTTCTGTCTTGAGTTTTTGACCTATAGCATTCTTATAAGAAAAATAAATCCCTATTTCATTATTACCCTTACCAAGTTTACATTGCTTTTAGCCAAATTGATTTCTTTGTGTTACAATCAAATCAAATGAAAAGTCAGACAAGTGGGAAAGAGCATATAGTTGTGTAGGTAAAACTAACCTAGTATTTCACTGTGGAATAGTCTGAAATGAAGTTTATGGGTGATGGGAGGTGAGGTGGAGCCAGATAATGAACAGCATTGAAATCCAGCCATAGGAATTTAACATCATAATCCTATTGCATATTGTAGTGCTGTCATAAATGAAATGAAGGAATCTGCTCTAATGTTGATTTAAAATTTTTGTATTATAGAGATTTTCCACAATAAAATTTTATTGAGTGAAACTTTACAACAAACAGTATAATAACCATTCTTATTTGGATATGGCATCATTATTGATTCAAGTTAACTTGCAAATAGTTCACAATGGTAGCCATTTTACCAAAATATACTAATACTTTCCCTTTGAAATTTAGAACAATTTGTTAAGTAGTGCTCCATTCATTGACTTATCATAGGAGCTAAAGAATAGGAAAGAAAGAAAAGGAAACCTTTACTTGTGAAATGAAACATACACACAGAGAATAGAACATGTGATTTTATCTCTCTATATATACTGGGTTTTAGTCATATATGTAAGTGTTTTAATTTCAAGAAATATAAAGGAGGCAAGAGAAAAGTATCTGGTTGTGTATCTTGACACATATTCAAAGAAACTGAGAAAGGTTATATTGGCTTAGTTGAATGAATAAAAATTGAATCTGCATTGATAACTTCTACCAAAAACATTCATTTAACAAATACTATGTATCAGGCACTACTTTTAGTACTAGGGAGTACAAATTAAACAAAATGAAGATCTTGTTTTTAAAGAAGATGCGTTATGTTGAAGTCAATCTGACTAAACAGAGATCTGGAGCTGATAATAATTATGAACATTAAAGGAGTAATGTGATATAGAGCAATGTTGTAGAATGGTGTCTTTTTTAAAGTAATAATTGACCAGTTATCTGAAAGAGGTGAGCAAGCTATCTCGACATTCTGGGAAAATATAAGAGAGGAACAGAAAAAAGATAAGTATGTTTAGAATAGCATGAGAATGAAAAGAATTATGAGAGATAAATTTAGAGTTAGCCAGGAGTGGAACCTGTACAGTCTTTAGACAAAGTGAAGGACTTAGATGGATCAAAGTGAAGATAAATTTTATAGTTTTAAAAGGAATTGTACAGTTGATTTGTATTTAAGGTGATCATGGTGAAAACTGTATGTAGAATAGGGTATGTTGAGGGACATGAATAGAATTTGGAGATTAGTTATGATGAAAAAATACAGATGACTGAAGATGGTGGTTTAGACTAGAATGCTGAGGTTGTAAAAAAGAGTCAGATTCTGGAAAAGCTGATGGTAGTGTTGATGAATTTTATGTAGATACAGTAAGAAAAAAGATGTCAACAATAGATATTGCACTAGTTATTAAATAGCCAGTAGAGATGTTGAGTGGGCAGTTTGGATCCATAAGTCTGGAGTACAAAGGCGAAGTAGGGATTAGAGAGATAAAACTAGGTATCCTCAGCATGGAACTGGCAGTGAGTGAAGATGGTGAAAACAGCAGAGCTAAGGGTTGGTCCTTAAGACTTTCTAATATTTTGAAGTTTGTCAAATATATGGTTTGAGTCTTTGTCCTCAGAACTACAGAAATCCAACGTAAATTTTACAAGGGAAGGATATAAGATTAGATTTGCTTTTAAAAGATAGCTCCAGCTGTGGTGTGGAACTGTGTTAAAGGGGATTAAAACCAAATGCAATGAAACACATAAGATATTTTCTGAAATTTAAGCTAGACAGATGATAGTTTTGACTGACAATTGAAATGAATGAAAACAAATGGACTCAATTCATTTAATAATGTATACATAAATTGAAACATCATGTTGCACACCATAAACATATATAACTTTTGTCAATAAAGCTGGGAAACAATTTCAAAAAAAGAAAGCAAATAGATTCAAGATATATTTCATAGTAAAACCAAAGAAAGCTTGTCCACAGATGGTAGTGCCATTGCAATGGAGGAGGGCTTAGGCTAAGTTGGAACAGTAGTTCCTTAGTTTAGTTTTCAATTTGTTGAATTCCTTGAACCTTACGGCATTTGAAATATATAAATATGTTGTTGTTTGTTTATGGAGGTGACTAAGTTTTAGCTCATTGCCTTATAATCATTTCCTGAGCTTTATATTAATGAACTGTTGATGGCACTACTTACAAAAAAGACTGCTAAACTTTTAAAATTTAACAGGCTAAAGTACATCTGTAGTAGATGCTGTTTGCTGCTGGTTCTCCTCATATCCTCTTACCAGGTAGTGAGTATTGGCTTTCTCTAGGTTACAGCTTTACCCTCCTCTAGAGAATTGCTCAGGCTTCATTCCTGGAGATGCTGAAGAGGCCATACTCCCTCCTTTAATCCCCAGAGCATGTTATAGAGTCTCTTGCAGTATCAGGCTGAGGTTAGACTTCTGGGTTGAAAGGACATCTGACTATCTTTAGTGTTTTGTGACACCCCATCCTGCTTTCCTCTCTTCCTTACAGAGCACTTGGACAAGAATCCTCATATCAAGTTTCAGTTCTTAGAATCTAACGTAAGATACTTTCAATCATTATTTCCCCGAAAGGATTTAAGCATCTTCAAAGGCCTTTTTAATTAAAGATAAAAATGTCTTTCCAACAGAACTCTTGACTCAACTCTTGGCACAAAACAAGTTTGTCTTCTATGTAAGTTCATATTCCACGTTCTTAATTTCCCTAGCAAGTTTCCATGTTTTGTCTCATATATGTGTTATATAAAGTTTCTTCATTACTATGAAAAACAACAAATATAATGCTGACCTTTTAGGTACCCATCAGAAAAAACAACTATGATGGGATCACCAGTCATGATGGTCAACTACTTTAGTTGACTTACTTTATTTGGGCACCTGTCACTTACCAGTCCTGCCATTTAAGTAAGTTTCAAAATCTGTTCTCTGGAATATTAATTAAAGAAGACACTGCTAGTTTAATACATGTTATATGAAAAAAGTTAAATGACCTTTACAATACAAATTTTACAAATATGACCAGCTTTTTTGGTGCAGAACTTCTCAAATGGACTAATACGAATTCTGAAAATTTAGAAAATCAGATAACATGTAATGACTCCCAATATTATGTAAATAAGGAACATTTTAATAATAGACTATCTTGGTAACTTAGAACTCAAAGAAATAATGTTAAGAAACCATGCTAGAACTCACTTACTAGAGATCTCTAATCATCTGTTTACTAACATCACCAGAAATTTATATATCCACTCTAATGCCTTCACAGCTTTCCATGCCTTTAGGGTTTAAAATTAAATGTCGTTTCTTCAGTGTTTATCAATAGTGATTGAAGTTATACCATTTAGGAACGCTTTTATTTCTACTGAAAATTCAGTTGAAAATGTCATCTATTACATTATTCACATCTTATATCAAGACCCACACAGTAATTACTTCTCAGAATTGATATTAGAAAAATGTTTATGCTTGTATTATGAGCTACTTTTTGACATTGCTATGAGTAAATGCAGTGCTAAGTGCAATGCTAAATTGTAGTTACAAGCTCATCTGGGTGTCTGATAACATCAGGGGATTTAGTTATTTTTGCTCTTTTAAAATATTTACTTGTTCTGTTTCATACACTAAGGTACTCCTCCACTTTAGAAACACAAAAAATTGGTTTTCTTAATTAATTTGGAAAGGTGTGGTAATAAAGGATTATAATCTTTAAATAAATATTGTATTGATACGTAAGCTAAACAATAAAATGGTACACAATAGATATCCTCTGGTTATTAGATTCTAGATAACATTTTATAAACAAAACTATTTTTTACTTTTTAGTCTGAGCAATAGGAAGAGCATTTTTATGGAGACCCAACTGTTTTCTAACTCCTTTACCTTTGAGGGGCAACAAATCTGAAATGAATTTGCGTTAGACAAATGGTTATTACGATGCAAAATATGGTTTGCTATGACTGCAGGGACATGATTCATTGTGTTTTCCTATTTTGAATTCACAGGGGAATGTTGAACATCTCTGAATATAAACATGGAAGACTTCCATAACATCTGTTGCAAATTTCTGCCAGCTGAAAAGTGATAATGATCATGAATATTTTTGTTGATGATGCGGATACATTGGTCTAACTAAATTAACTTGCAGACTATGGGTATCTAATAGAAAACACATGAGTTGTAATATCACCTGGTTAGCTTTATGTTTAGTTACATTTTTAATTGTTTCAACATGTTGAATTTTTATGACTTATACTTTTTAAAGTTAAAACATACTACAAATAAAAACTGTCAGAGTGTGTCATGCTGACAGTTGCATTCATTTATTCGTTCTCTACCACCTATTCAGAAAAGCAAAATTTTCCTGATATTTTTGCAGAGTTAGGGCATGAAACAGTAGCTATTGGTGACACAGAAAATATTAAGAGCTGCTCAATTAACACACCTTAAAATGCTGTCCTACAATTCCCTATTTTATTAGAACCACATTAATATACCTTTAAAGTATGTCTGCGGAAGTCAACAATCTAATAAGGACTAAAATCAAAAGATTTCAATATAAATTAAATATATTTAAATATGTAAATTTTATTGATAGGACCTCCTTAACACAACAAACTCATTGTTTGCATCTCGGTTGACAGTCGAAACTTTAGTCTTTGGAATTGACTGTAACAATCATGTAACATTTTAAAGTATAAACTGCACACAAGAAGGGCTATCTTTTCATGCATCTTATTTGAGAAAACTGGCAAAAATTTTATAACTGTTTGAACAAGAATAATTTGGATGATAATGTGTTTGCTTATAGGTTTTTTCAAATCGTTAGGACTGGAATATTAATCCCTGTTAAGGGTTCATTATATACTTGCCTGGTGAAAGGCTTTGATTCAAAGTCCCTGTGATTTATTATTTAACCAAATATGCAACTGTTATTAAATATCAATTAATTGCATATTTGGATTTATTTTACAGTTTGGCTAACAAATTGAGACAGATATTATTATCTACAACAAATGTTTTATGTCTAACTTTGCAAAAATAATATAAATGAGATATTTATGGCAGAGTGACAGATGGAAAATGATAAACTTTGAAAGGTGCTGATGCTGCTTTTTAACAAACTTTTTTTTTTCAAAGGCTCCGTTAAACCTCAGAATAAATTTCCTTAGCTAGTTATTGAAGTGGGAGCAGTAACAATTTTCCATGCCCCCTAATTTATTTTGAACACGAAACCTGTAGAGTTCTGTTTCACTACTCACCAATAGAGCATAAAATGATAAATTGCACACCTAAAAAAGTCTTTATTTCAGTAATCTTTTAAAAAATATTTATTTAATCTTCGACCTGCTGGTGTACGGGTCCCTAAATGATGACAGTGAGGCCACTTCTGAGTCATCTCACGTTACTTCTCAGCATATACTCTTTGCATTGATTGAGGAAACCTTTTGCACACTTCCAAATACAAATTGCTGGATCACACTTGGATGAGTTTTCTCATGCTTTATTTCAACTCCTCAATAATCCTTTTCCTCAATGTTACATTGTCAATATTTTCTTTCTAACATACCCTGGAACATAGTAATTTTCTTCAGTAGGTATCTATTTCTTAGCTTGACAATTTTCTTTTGATCACCCTCCCTCAGTGTCTCTAGTGCTTATGTTTCAGCCTATACTCGATTGTTTTATACTTGTTCATAGACCAAGTAATATATCATCCCTAATCTTTTTATGTTTCAGGTGTTCAATTAAGGCTCCCTCAAAATATTATTTTTTACATTTCTTTGGAGGTCAGCCTGACTGAGGTTATATCTTGGATCAAGAGCTTATCTGTAGTGAAAACTTACTTCTATGAGACTAAAAATTCTCATCTGTGATAGAAATTCTTATTACTACCTCTTGTTTGTTTTCTATTTCCTGACCATACATTTGCAAATAACTCCTACTCTGAAACCTCTTTGAATAGCCTCAATTTGATTATGCCATTGGTTTTCTGCTGAAGCCCTGATTTTGACCCCCTCCTGTGTAATTCATAGCATCAATACTCAAAGTGTGGTCAACAGACCTGTGTCCGCAAACTGCTCACCACTGTCTATGAAGAGAAAACTACCAAAAAGAAGAGCATTTGGAAAGTTTCACAGCAGTTTGACATTTAAACATGCAATTCTTAATCTAGTAATTTCTTTTCATTGTATCAGTGCATGATATTTAAGGAATTTTTTAAAAAATAACTAGAGGCTGGGCGTGGTGGCTCACACCTGTAATCCCAGCACTTTGGGAGGCCAAGGCGAGTGATCTTGAGGTCAGGAGATTGAAACCATCCTGGCTAACACGGTGAAACCCCATCTCTACTAAAAATACAAAAAAAAAAAAAAAAAAAAATCAGCCAGGCATGGTGGCAGGCACCTGCAGTCCCAGCTACTCGGGAGGCTGAGGCAGGAGAATTGCTTGTACCTGGGAGGCAGAGCTTGCAGTGAGCCGAGATCGTGCCACTGCACTCCAGCCTCGGCAACAGAGAGAGACTCTGTCTCAAAAAATAAAAAATAAAAAAATAAAAATAACTAGAAATGGTTCTTCTAAAGGTAGTTTGAGAGACATGGATGTTGTGATTCCACAGTTCTTGAAGTGACCAGTTGATTTTCCAACAAGTTTCCTTTCAGTGAGTTTACTCATCTCACCAGGAATAAGCCAGTCAAGATCACCAGTGTAATGAGTGCATTTTGAAGAAGTAAGCTCATGCTACATCATGAACATTGATGAGCACATTTAACATAATCAGGCTACTATGTATTACTGATGAAGCACAGAAGGACACTGAAACCAGGATGTGGTCATTTATGCATCACTTTTGAAGAAATAAGAGAAACAGAGAAAACAGAGATGCAATAAACAGAAATCCAAGGTGATTAAATCGTCATTTTACAATTGTGTTTTGCAATTTTTTCCACGTCTTTCCATAGTTGCTCATCTAAAAATACCATACTTTCATTCAACAAACATTTATTAAGTCATCGAATATATGCTAAGACATGGTGATATAGTACACAATAGACAATATAAAATTAATATACTTAACTACTTTTTAAAAGACTGAGCAAAAATGAATGATAAATGGAATAACAAGTGTTTATTTTGGAATACAGAGAGAAAAAGAAAAAAGAGAAGTAGGGGAAAGAGAAAATTAGTACTCTGACAGAAAAATCATGAAAAGAAAGACATTTATCTTTGCCAATATTCTAATAATAGGAAAACTCAAAATCTCTAAAATATCTAAATGACATTTTTAACCCTCACCAGAATTTCTCCCATTTAGTATTTGGTTATAGAAAAAAGATGAAATGATAAAGAAACAACTACAAACACACCTGTGGACATGTTTGTACATTTCTATATTTTTCTGTGTGGTGTGCAGCAAGGATGGAATTGCTGGGTTACAATTTTTTGTGTGTGTTTGTCTTTAACATACACCACTAGCAATGTATGAGTTCTATTATGACATACCCTTAAACCTTGAGTTTTCTCTTTTCTTTTAGTTAATCTAAGGAGAGTTGTAGAGGTATATCATTAAAGTTTTAGTTTTTCCCTGGTGACAAATAATGGTAAATGATTTTCATATCTTACAGGCCATAGGCATATTTAAGGTGGTTAAGTGTCTTCTCAAGATTTTGTCCATTTTTACCAGATTATCTTATTAAATTGTAACATGTTAGATGTATTCTGGATAGATTTCTTTGTCTAATATTAATGTTACACATGACATCTCCCGGACTTTGGCTTGCATTTTCACTCAGTTAATCTTATCTTTTACTAGAAATGTTTTTAATTTGGATTAAAACTACTTTATTGGCATTTATTTATAGTTGCTACATTTTATACTACTTAAGTAGTCATTGCTTTCCCTGAGGTTGTAAATATATTTTCTTATATTTTTACCTGAAAACGTTATTGTTTTATGTTTTATGTATAGCCCACAATCCCTCTTGCATTAGTTATGTGAGGTTTGAGGTAGGTAGATAACTTGAATTGTATTGATATTTATTCCGATATTAACTTGTTTGCCCTACAAATTTATTTTAAGTGTGATCAATTGGTCTAGGTGAGTGCCTTCTTTCAATGTTTTTACTCAATTATCTTATGAATCTTGATCGTCTGCATGTTATTTTAAAGTGATGATTATAAATTACATGTCAGTTTAGTCTACAGTGGAGCAAAATAGCAGTAATGTATGCTACATGATTTAAGTCTCAGTTTCTTAGTGATTGTCATCTCAGGGTGGTTGTTACCTACTTAGCAGCTACTGGAGACATTTTCCTGATTCTGCTATTCCAATTTCCACACTAATTGCTTAACCTCTGGGTTAATGACATTTTTACTTATTGCTTAGTACAAATCCAGGAGAGGGAGAGGTCAACCAGTTTGTTTTTCCAAATGGGCCCTGTGCCACTTTTTGTATGAGTTGGGCTAGCTTGCTTAAGTGCTAAGGAGTTTATAATAAATGTATTTTACCCTTACTGCATTTGCGCTATTATAGCTTCCATTTTAAAATTATCTGATTATCTGAACCTATTTCCTTTCTATCTTTCTGGATTTTTTATTTTTGTTTTTAATGACGCTGTTTTGTGTTTTCCTGTGATGCTTTAAATTCATTTGGCCTTTTTTACATTTATTTTGTTATTTCATAGAATTTTAGGTGAAAGCATGTCATAGTTGCTTGGTCTCTACTTAAGCCGATGTTTTGTTATTTTTCATTCTGGCATATTTGTGCCCTTTATTTGAATATATATATATATACACACACACACACACACACGCACACATTTGTATATACAACATACATATGGACGCATATATACACACAGTGCACACATATACTTACCTGAATATATATGTACACATATTATGTATATATGTATGTGGGTATACATTTATGAACATATATACACTTATACACAGGCATATATATTGGTATAAAGAAATGTGTTTACACTTACACTTTAGAGAACCATGTATCATAGGTAATTCATTTTGTGGACAAAATTTTTCAGATAAAATGTTGTGTAAATAAAGTACTTAATTTTATACTCTCCAAGTGTTTTTTTTTTTTCGAGACAGAGTCTCACTCTGTTGCCCAGGCTGGAGTGCAGCGGCCCGATCTCGGCTCATCACAACCTCCGCCTCCTGGGTTCAAACAATTCTCCTGCCTCAGCCTGCCAAGTAGCTGGGACTACAGGCACACACGACCATGCCTGGCTAATTTTTGTACTTTTAGTAGAGATGGGGTTTCACTATGTTGGCCAGGCTGGTCTTGAACTCCTGACCTTGTGATCTGCCTGCCTCGGCCTCCCAAAGTGCTGGGATTACAGGTGTGAGCCACCACACCCAGCCTCCAAGTGTTTTAAAATATTAATACCTGACTTGGTGAATGTTTGACATTTTTATCACTAATTGAGTGTGCCAATTCTTAAATAAGCACTAACTGAAACTGAATTTATAGTCATTAAAAAAGTGAAGAGTAGTGCACTGGCAAATCTATATATACCCACTCTGCAATTCTTAGCTTTTTCTAATAATTGACATGGTTGGTATAAGCATATTATTAATGAGAACAATGTTAGCTTAGATAGAATTAATCTATAATACATAATGTGTATCACAAGTGTAGATTGCCTCCATATCTTTTGCTAATTATTTTGAAAAATTGTGTGGGAAAGACTAGAAGTGATGAGGATAGCTGAAGCTAATTCATTAGCATTTGTTATAATCATGCAAAGCACTTTCAGGAGGTCAACAGTATCATCCTTCATCTAACCAGTTCTTTTCAGGACAGTTCAACCAAAGGAACAGCTACACTTAAAAAAAATTCTGTTTTCAAATGCCGTAATTCAAAGTAATGATGTGCCACATGTTAAAATAATCACAATTTATGTCTGGTGATGTACAACTAGGAGTCAGCAGATACATTATTTTAAATTTATCTAGTTTGTTATTAGTCCAATTTTTAGGGAAGCAACTTATTGAATGCTGAATATGCAAGCAGTTTTGTTAACAATTCCAATTTAAATGAGCATTAATGAAAAAAATCTTGCCTTTTCTTATTTACCACCTATCAAAGTTTTTATAATTTGATGAACTTTTTTTTTTTTTTTTTCTGAGACAGTTTCACTCTTGTTGCCTAGGCTGGAGTGCAGTGGCACGATCTTGGCTCACTGCAATCTCTGCCACCCGGGTTCAAGTGATTCTCCTACCTGAGCCTCCTGAGTAGCTGGGATTACAGGCACCCACCACCACTCCTGGCTAATTTTTTGTGTTTTTGGTAGAGACGGGGTTTCATCATGTTGGCCAGGCTGGTCTTGAACTCCTGACCTCAGGTGATCCACCCGCCTGGGCCTCCCAAAGTGATTACAGGCATGAGCCACCATGCCCTGCCAATTTGATGAACTTCTAAATTGACTATATAGAACATAATATTATCATTCAACTATATTTGCATATTAATATCTAATGACTTAGTATATTTGGGGAAATAAGTATGTAGCCTTGGAGGCAGTGTTCTAATGTGATAGGTGCAATATGGTGATGTTTTCTAAAGTATAAGCTTAAACATATTTCTTTACACCTATACATGCCTGTGTATAAGTGTATATATGTACATAAGTGCCTATACATGTATATACATATACCTGATATATACATATATATGTGTGTATATAAACATATATATGTATATTCAAATAAGGAACATAAATATGCCAGAATATTTTAAAATTAGTATGTAATACTTTATCTTTTTAGTATACTATATTTTTATTATATAAGAGACAATCTAAATGAGAAGTATACCTAATGAAAAGGTATAGACTACATTTCACGTGGGAATTACATAAATTCCAGAGCACTTTATAAATTAATTACCAGATCAAGTCAGTTAAATTCCATAGTAGCATCATAAGGAAAGTCTGTAACTGGGATATGGACAGCAGCAAGACCAAATTCATTGAATTAGGGGACCAACTTACATAATCAATGGAATAATATTCCAGTATTTTAATAAAATAAAATAATTAGAGATATTGAAATGATTTTTTAAAATATTCGTGTAGCAGAGACTGGCTAGAAATTAGTGAAATTACTTTCTGTTATAGGGAACACCAATAAATGAAATGTCTCATCCTGCTTGCTATATTCCTTATTTTTTTCCAATGCAAAGTTGACGAAAGTGATGTATCATTACCTGGCCAAGGCAGCTAAAAAGCTCTTACTTACTCTCTCTATTTCTCCCTTCTCTGTTGCTGGCTGTCTGGAGGCAAAAGGTCCACAGAATCATTTCAGATCTCAGGTACTGGTGGAGCCACTAAACTCAGATTCCATTTTACTAGATTACAGACCACTGAGAATTTAGACTCATTATGTCAGCAGATGAACTATTTTAACTAATGCAATTTGTGTTCTTTCTTTTATATAAGCATCAATTCATTTGAAACACCTTCAATTAATTTTTGTTTAGTCTCTGTCCTCAGAAGAGAAATTCATAAAATTTATTTATATCTCACCAGTATTTGAAATGTTCTGCTACCACTGGCTTCTTGAAATACTTTTATCTTCTGAATTCCAGACTAACAGACACCTTAACCTCTTCCCCTACATTATAGGCTGCTTCCTCTCAGATGTCTTTGCTGGTATCTCATTCTTCCTTAAATGTTAGAGTACCCTAAAGGTGAGTCTTCAGCCTTCCTCATGGTCATTAGTTGTGCCCTGAATGATTACTTTCAGGCCCGTGGCTTTGATCGACATCTCAAATCCTCAATATCCGCCTGAGTTCTAAGCTATGCACCCAAGCCTTAACATCGCCCTTTGGTCAATATATTGTATTCTTGAAAAATGCTGAGACTGGATGGTAAGTGATCTTACTACACAAATGATAACTATGTGAGGTGATGCAGTTGCTAATTGAGCTAGATTTAACTACTTTACCATGTAAACATACTTCAAGACATCATGTTGTACATGATAAATACACACAATTTTATACATCAATTTAAGAAATAGATTCATTTAAAAAAAAGAGATATTACATGCTTAACATGCCCCAACTACAATTCTTTATTTCTCCCTGAAAACGGTTTCTTTTCCTAGTCTTCTCTACTTCAGTTTATGGCATTAACAGTCATCAAGTTATAAAGTTCAAAACCCAATGTTTGATTTATTTCTTTTTTTTATATCACACTTCTGATTTGGATCTTCCTCCAAAATGTATCCTATCACGTCCCATCATCTACACAGCTGCCTAAGATAATGTCATAGCTTCTCTGGATTTAAGAATACTAAGCAGGAAAGTGACATGATCTAATCCATAATTTTAAAAGGCATAGATCATCTAACATATCTTTTGTTTATGTTCTTGACTTTCTCAGACAATATCAAGAGTGATCTTGATAATGCAGAAATCAGATCGTATAACTTCCTTACTTAAAAGATGCCCAGGTGATTCTGTTTTTATAAAGTCTAAATTTATAACATACCATTTATCTTTATCTCATAACAGTATATGGATTGATACAAAGCAGAGAAAGATTATCATAACAATTCAGTGAAAGAGTTGTTTTCACATGCTTTTGGAAATCCAGAACAATAGCTTCATAGTTATCAACTAGATGAAATTTGACAAAAAAGAAATTGGGATTAAATGATGATCTTTCTAATAGTTCTGCTGTCTAAATTTGTGTAGTTAGGAAATTGCACACATATATGTGAAATGATTTTTAAAAATAGTAATGTATATAATAATATATATAATGTATAAATAACATTTATAAGCATTATATATATGTTATATATATATATATTATTATTACTTTTGGAGACAAGGTCTCACTTTGCTGCCCAAGCTGAAATGCAGTGGCATGATCATACCTCACTGCAACCTCAAGCGATCCTCCTGACTCAGCCTCACTAGTATCTAGGATTACAGGGGTGTGCACCATGACACTATATAATTACAATCATTTTTTTTTAATAGAGACAAGGTCTCATTGTGTTTCCCAGGCTAGTCGTGAACTCCTGGCCTTAAGCGATCCTCCTACTTTGGCCTCCCAAAGTGCTGGGATTACAGGTGTGAGCCACTGCGTCTGGCCCCATAAGTATTTTTTTTTTTAATTCACACTGATGTAGATTTTTACTTGCATCTTATTCTTATTTCATCATGTTGTGTAATAATTTTATCATTCCTCCCTGGAATACAGCAATTTTCTTCTGCAGGGGATCCCTGCTTCTGCTCTTGCCTTGTAATCCTTTTTCTGCACAGCAGCCAGAGTGACCTTTTGAAAGTATAAATCAGATCGTGTCACTTCCCTGCCTAGAACTCTAAAAAGGTTTTCCACTGCCCTTGAGGAAAAACAAAAAACAAAACAAAACAAATAAAACATCCATACTGTAGATGAAAGACACTGTTACACTACTTGATTTGATTTCTGGTTGCTTTTCTGACCTTTTCTCCTGTCTCTCCCTCTTGCTGTTGTTCAAGAAGCTTCATCCATACTGTTTTCCTCTTTGTTCCTGGGAGGTGCAAGGCTCTTTACTGATTATGTTTGATGAGGCTATACTCTCTGCTTGGAAAACAGTTCCCCCTATCTCAACATATCTAACCCGTTCTCTTCATTCTTGTTTCAGTTCAGATAGTATCCTTAAGTGAAGTTTTCCTTAGCAATAAGTGCAAAACAATCCTCAAACCCAACAGCCTCCGTCATATCACCTATAGTAATTGTCAGAATTTGAAATCACTGTGTTTACATTTATTTGCTTGTTCACTTTATCTTTTAGGATGAAATTCACCAGGATTTAAGCTCTCATTCATTGTGGTGTCTCCTAGCTACTGATAGACGCTCCCACGCATAGTAATCAATCAATACATGTATGTTGCTCATTGCATGATTATGTAATCATGTCTAACTGTAGCCTTGATTAAAATCTCCATGGTGGCAAAAGATGTATTTGACTCATCCTATTCTAACATATGACATTCCACAGAGTTCTCTAGAAAGAACACACATATAGTCAAGATGTTGTTATAACAAACACAGGTCAGTAGTAAGAAAAAAAATCCACACCAAAGGCTCTATTGAAATGAATTCATTTATTCATACTTGTTAGGTGTTAGATTGTAAAATTCCCTTATTATTTATACAGGCTATATTGTTCTTGAAATAAATACCATGAGCAAATTCCTGAAAGTTCTTATCCAAATAGAGAGTTGTCTTGTCTACAACAAAATATTTCTCAACCAGGCAACATATTAGAATAATCTGTAGAACTTTAAAAATAATACCAATGTTCAGACTCAACCCCAACCCAATGGCATCCAAATATTATGTGTATGAGCATTGATAATTTAAAAAAATCTCTTTAAGCAATTTGAAAATAACCAGAATTGAGAACCACTGGCTCTAGTTGGATGTGATTATTTTTTCTTTTCTCATGGATCAGTGTATGTTAATGATTGCATTTTCTCTAAGTGTTCAAGGAAAATGCTTCAATATTATTTTCATTTTTAAAAGCTCTACTTCTATATATTTACTCATATGTGAACAATTTTTTCTTCTCTTTCTCAATAGAATTATTCTAATAATGTAACCTGGATTACCCCAACATATTTAAAATATTACAAGGCCTATAATATTCTAGGTTTAAATATTTAAGCCTTTATTATAATATCTTATTGTCAGGAGTTCTGCATTTCATGAAAATAGAAAGTTTAATATCTGCATTAATAAAATCACAGGCATATCTGCAATCATTTTAAGAAAACTGATCTGTCAAGTCTGAAAAAAACATACATAGCTTAATTACTTCAATGATTCATTAAAGATGGACTGTGTGAATGCCCCACATATAAATAAGTGAAATGATAGAAATATGAATAAATGTATCAAATATAAATATAATAAAATATAAATACATCCTTTATAGTATATTTGTCATGATTGTGCATCAGATAGCATCTGTGCATCTTACTTAAAATTTGGATACCTAGGGTTTAACACCAAACTGTGAAGTCAGCACTGTTAGAGATGGGCCTATATATATTTATTACTTTTAATTGTCTATTATGGAGAGTTTTGAATACATTTAAAAGCAGAAGGACTGCAAAATGCACCTTCATATGCCCATCACCCATTCCCAAACACCACCAGCCTCATCCACAACCTTTTTACTCTCTGCTTCTTGGAGTATTTTGAGCAATTCCTGACATCATATTGTTTACTCCAGAAATATTTTTGTATGCATCTCTAAAAGTTAGAATCTTTAACACCACCACAATACTACCATGATACCTAAAACAAATACGATTATTTCCTTAATATAATCAGATATCTTATAAATGTGAACATTTCAAATGATCTCCCTTTTTTTATTTGTGTAAATTATTGTCGAAGTCTGAGTTTTTAATTTTCTTGTTATGTATACATTTCTTTCTATTTCTATTTTTTCCCTGTCACTTTATTTATTGAGAAAACCACAATGATTGTTCTGCAGAGTTTCTACTAGCTGGATTTTTCTGCTTTCACTTTTGTGGGGTAAGTTAATATGTTCTTATGTTCATATAGGATAACATAGGAGGTGCTGTGTTCTTTAATCAGGAGGAATAACGCTGGAGGAATGACTGGTTAATGGCTCCCTTTTTATAATATTAACATGTTGACAATGAATTTCCTAGGCAAATATATTCAGAAAAATGTCAAGATTGATTCTAATGTATCCCTCTAGTTAAGAAATATCATAAGGAAGATGATAGAATTCCTTACGTCCTGAATGTGTTTCTACCAACAAAAAGAAGACATCAGTTAAATATATTTCATGTTGGGTATACCACTGGTCATTAAAAAAAAAAAGATAAATTTGCTATGGATGACCAAACAGTAGAGTAAGAAATTTTGTTTCATATTGCATACCTAAAATTTTATTTCAGTTCAAATTCCATAACATTTGAGTCATTATATGCATAAACTTTTACTAAAATGAAGAATATAAGTCAATAGTTTCCAAACTGGCCTGATCATTAGAAAGATACATACATGCCTTGACAAAAAAATAAAGATTACTGAGATCTGCTACAGTAAGACTTAATCAGAATCTCTAGGGAAAGGGCTTGGGAATCTCTATGTGAAGCAATTATCTCAGATGACTTTTACAAAAAGGTAAAAATAGACAACACTGGCATACATTTAAAAAGAAAACTTCTGTAATCCCAGCACTTTGGGAGGCCAAGTTGGGCAGATCACTTAAGGCCAGAGGTTTGAGACCAGCCTGGCCAACATGGTGAAACCCTGTCTCTACTAAAAATACAAAAATTAGCCGGGCATAGTGGTGCAGGCCTGTAGTCCCAGGTACTCAGGGGGGTGAGGCAAGAGAATCACTTGAACTTGGCGGTGGAGGTTGCAGTGAGCCGATACCATGTCACTGTACTCCAGCTTGGGGGACAGAGTAAAACTTTGTCTCAAAAAAAATAAAATAAAAATAAAACCCCCAGAGTTTCTTCATTAATCACCAAGAAAATGACTGTGTACTTTGAGGCTTACAATGGTCTTTCCCGTTCCTATGTCATTATAGAATTATTTTAAAAAATATGTCAAGTAGGAAATAATTATTCAAATCATTTTTACAGGAGGGAAACAAGTTTATGGAGATAAATTGACTCCATCAGTGGAGGTACTCAGACTCAAATCCAATTCATCTGGATACAAATCTATTACTTTTTAACTATAGCATGCTTTCCTATATTTATTTTGCTCTAGCTGATTATACCGATCCTTCTGACATCCAATTCTATAATACATATACTTTCATAATTATATGTATAACTAATGAAAATGTTGTAGGTATTATTAGCAATTAGGATGATTTTCATGATGGCGAAGTGCTCACTGTGAAGAACTTCCCTCCTAATAGATCTTATTTCAATTATATGATAGATGTGTATCATTCCTCAAGAAGTTGATGCTATATTTATAACTACATTACCTTACCTGTGGCTGGTGTTAAAATGTGGTATCTTGTCAGATGTAAAGAATACGTTTTTCACGTCTAAAGTAAATTAGTATTTCAAATGAGTTGCCTTGAAATTATAGTCAAAGATATAAGTGAGATAACATTGACTATTTTGAAGGATTGAGTTGCTTGGGTTTGGATAAATTGGTGTGCCTACTTTCAGCAAATAGAAGCAGGTTACTCCTCCACAAAGGCATAACCTGGATGTGATTGTGCTGACACGAGGAGCTTACTTTGATAGCATCCAGACTCACAGCTGCACATGGCACTCTTACTCAAAAGAAGAGATAGACCTTAAGAGAAAACACTACATTTTTTTTGTTCTCATGAAATTGATTCTTGAAGGTCTCACTGATTATCAATGTCCTCTTTAGCCTTTCTCTTTGAAAAGTAAAATAAAATTCAGTGATATTCAAAAAATGCAAACCAAATTAATGGAATCAGATAATAAGATTGCCTGCAATTCTAGTTTGGCTTTTATGTTTTTAGTTAGGGTATTGATAAAACCACAGGCATATATGTTCTTCAAAACTTTTTGTCAATATTTAATACTAATTACTATGACAATGTCAAAATACCTATGGAAGTTTTATATCTAGAATGAGTTTTTTTTTTTTTTTTTTTTTGAGACGGAGTCTCGCTCTGTCGCCCAGGCTGGAGTGAAGTGGCGCGATCTCGGCTCACTGCAAGCTCCGCCTCCCGGGTTCACGCCATTCTCCTGCCTCAGCCTCTCCGAGTAGCTGGGACTACAGGTGCCCGCCACCACGCCCGGCTAATTTTCTGTATTTTTAGTAGAGACGGGGTTTCACCATGGTCTCGATCTCCTGACCTCGTGATCCGCCCGCCTCGGCCTCCCAAAGTGCTGGGATTACAAGCGTGAGCCACCGCGCCTGGCCTAGAATGAGTTTTATATCTAGAATGAAAGTAATTTGAGTTGGTCTTAAAGCACTATGGAATAAGAAAGTCACCACTGAAGCACTATAAATAGAAGGTATTGAAATTAAGTTCAGGGCAATAACTTTTTTGCTTCTCCTTCCAAGCTGTATTGTAGTAATACTCATTGTCAAGAGTAAAAAGAAACCACATGTTCAATTTTTAAATGAGGCCATCAAGAACTCTCTTGGAAAAAATTATTTGTAATAAATAAGTCTATGCCACTATGTCTTTTGCATATTTTAGAATATAGATAATAGGTTTAAAAATCAGTTTGATTTTATAGTACTATCTGGAAGTTACTTGTGGGTTACAAAATGGGTGTTTGAAAAATTGTACCTTGCCATTTACTGAATTTTCTATGCTTTCTCCCTGCAGGATTATATCTTATTAAATTTAACCAAGAGGCAATCCCACTACCTGCTTTTGAAAGTAAAGTTTTACTGGAACATGCTGTATTAGCCCATTTTCACACTGTTATAAATAATTGCCTGAGACTGGGTAATTTATAAAGAAAAGAGGTTTCATTGACTTACAGTTCAGCATGGCTAAGGAGGCCTCAGGAAACTTAGAATCAGGTCAGAGGTGAAGGAGAAGCAAGGCACGTTTTTCACATGGTGACCGGAAGGAGAATGAACGCAGGAGGAACTACCGAACACTTACAAAACCATCAGACCTTGTGAGAACTCACCATCATGAGAACAGCATGGGGGAAACCGCCCCCATGATTCAATTGCCTCTGCCTGGTCTTTCCCTTGACATGTGGGGATCATGGGGATTACAATTCAAGATGAGGTTTTGGGTGGGGACACAGTTAAACTATATCACACAGCCATGCTTATTTGTTCATGTATGTATATGGCTGCTTTTGCGTTACAAGACAGAGCTAAGTTGTTGTGAGAATGACTGCTTATAAACACTAAAATATTTACCATCCGTCCCTTTGCTGTCGTGTGTACAATATATATGGAAAGGCTAGAGAGAGAGGGAGAGAGAAAGACTGAGGTTAGAAACACACACATACAGACACTTTCTCATTATCTATTTTTTTTCCATTCATCTTGAATGGGTTTTGAAGTTTAAAGGGCAAGTCTATTTTCTTATTTTTAGCCTTTCTATTTTATTGTATTCTAAATTATTAATTTATTTACTTTCCAAATTTTTGCTTTCCTTTTCCTCTCTCATTAGTTACTGCAGTACTACTTTTACTTTACAAGATAACACAAAGCAAAAACAAAGCCTGAAAAAAGACACTGGCTTTAGCATAAGATAGAAATATTTGAATGCATATCTACACAGCTAGTTTGTCTATTCTTCAAACCAGAAGTAGAGGGCTGAAATGAAGAGGAAGAGAAAAAGGAAAGAATTCTTCAGTTGGGGAAGGGAAGAAAGCTCTGGGCACAGATAGGAGAGTCTCAACTTCCAGCTCTTCTAATATTTGAAAATCCACAGAAAACCACCAATCCATTCTGGGATCAACCCAACCAACAGTCCTGAACAATTGGATATACAGAGGCCCACTGAACAGCGCATGTGAAATCTGGACATCTTGAGCAAATGTGGGCGTTGAGGGAAAATATCTTCCTCAATCAAGATAATATTCTAGAGAATTTCCCAGTATACCATTGAACACACTGACAGAGTTATAAATATCTTAACTTTTTCATCATTATTCAATTTAAATAAGCATTTTAAATATTTTAATTAAATATTTATTTTCTAAACTAGGCTTAGTTGATTAAATATAATTATATTTTTATATATAATATAATTTTACAGTAATAATTTTTTTAAATTCTACTGTGTACTTAATAAAAACTTAAATGAAAGCTTTAAAAATTGCAAACTTAAAATTTTGAATAAAATCCTCTTTCCAGGAAAGTAACTTGTATGCTTATATATATCATTGTCTCTAAAGATTCTCCAAACTTAGTGTGCACTAAAATAATTTGTGGAGCTTGTTAAAAATAAAGTGTCTGGATTCACCCCTAGAGATTCTTTTTCAATAGTTTGTGATTATAAGGGGCTGATAAATACCTCCCTTTTTCCCCCTTGAGTTCAAAGCACATTGAGAGATACATGTAGGAATTTTATAAATGGAGATGAAAATACCACTTTTAACTAAAAGTGCTATTTAAAGGACAGCTTTGGTTTGCAGCTAAGTGGGTGATATGGTCTGGCTCTGTATCCCCACTCAAATCTCATCTTGAATTGTAATCGCCATGTGTTGGGGGATGGACCTTGTGGAAGGTGATTAGATCATGGGGGCAGTTCCCCCATGCTGTTCTCGTGATAATGAATGAGTTCTCATGAGATCTGATGGTTTTATAAGGGGTGTTGCCCCCTTTGCTCTCCACTGCTCTCTCCTGCTGCCATTGAAGAAGGACATGTTTGCTTCCCCTTCCACCATGATTGTAAGTTTCCTGAGGCCTCCATGTGGAACTGTGAGTCAATCAAACCTCTTTTCTTTATAAATTATGCAGTCTGGAGTATTTCTTCATAGCAACGTGAGAACAGACTAATACAGTGGGTTTACTCAGACTTCACTCCTGAATTGGACAGACATCCCTAATCTAATACTGTAGTGTAGACAATCCCAGGGCTCTCCTTGAGAGGAAGCCTTTCACAGGACTTCATGCATCTTATAAATAGACTTGCTCCAAAAAAAAAGCTGATGAGCTAATGACGATCAATTTCCTCTCCTACTATATCAGATAATCTTTCCTCATTCCTAGAGGAAGAAGTAATATGTAAGGAGTAAGTAACCAGTAGTGTTACTTTGTCTTAAATTCTTTTACGTGTAATGTTTAGAATACAGGGAAATAAGCCACCTCTATTGCATCAATATTCTGTAATTATTTTATACCTAATCTAAAATATGAATTAGAAGTAGTCCTGATATAAAACAACAACCACAACAAAGCATACTCACAAAGGTTTGTATATTCATATGTGCCTGTGAAAATGTTGAACTATATTCCTGTGATTATGAAAGGCTTCCTCTATTAAATATTGTGCTAAAGCAGAGTGCATTTTTGTTTATCCTAAATGAGTGAGACTGTTAGGCATTTTCCATTTTTTAAATGATAAGAAGAGAAGTTAATAGCTATAAAATCAATTAAAATTATACATGTTATTTTATAAATGAATTTATTATTATCAAAGTAAATAGATTTTCAAAAATTATATTATGAGTTAGTTTGGATTCCCCAGAAGCAGACACTGAGATGAGGATTCTAGTGCAAACAGTTTATTAAGGAAATGAAAAAATGAAGGAAAATAAGATAGCTGATAAAGGATGCCAGCTTCTACTGTGGGCTACTGGCACTTTTGCATGAGTGAGAAACTAGGAATCAGTGGAGGACACATGCCTCCCAGTTCTTCCCCACAGGGGCCAGGATGCAGATGGTGGGGTACCTATGCATTAATTCCTATCAGCCATGCAGAGAGCTGCTTCTAGGGCCATTCATTCCCTGGCACATCTGGACTGCCATGGGGCCACCAAAGCTGGCTCAGCAGCAGGAGAAAGCCCTCAGGCAACAGAAAGCACTTGCTGGAAGTTGAAAATCAAGCTGTTTTTACCTCACCTGGTAAGGTCCTAGTTTAAAAAAAAAAAAAAAGGTTGCTGTTTCACCATAAAGTGTTTGCTCCATAGTTTGTGAAAACAGACTGTATCATGTCAAGGAAATTCCTTTCTATTCCTAGTTTGGTGCTTTTACAAATGCATCTAGTAAAAATGTTATACAATTTTGCTTCTTTAATATATTGCTGTGGCAAAGTATGACTGCTTTTTTAATATTAAGCTAAACAGGCATTCCATTATCACATCCAACATATTGTTCATTTATTATTCATTCCGTATCTTATTGAATTTAAGGTTTGGCTTCAAAATCCATGAGGTAAGATACCAGTAATGTTCTGTTCTCTCAATATGCTCTATTAGATTTGTGCAAAAGTAATAGTGGTTTTTGCCATTACTTTCAATGGCAAAAACTGAAATTACTTTTGCCACAACCTAATGTTTGGGATAAAGGTGATACTGGATTAGTAACACGAGTTTGTCACTCTTCTGAAATTTTCAGTTCTCTGGAAAACTTTATGTCAAATCGAATATACTTTTGTTTAAAATAATTGATACAATACTTAAGCTTTGTAATTATAAATTCTACATTTATAATAGTAAACAATGCTCAGCTTTTTCTTCTTGTGTCTTAATTGTATATTTCTAGAAAATTATCCATTTAATGTAGCTTTTAAATTTTATTTGTTTCTATAATTTTTTTATTGTTTTTGTAATATCTACAGAATCTGCTGTAACACCTCTATTTATCCCTGATATTGACTTTCATCATTTACAATTTTTCTCACATTTGACTTGTCTGTCACACCAGAAACATCCCAACTCAACTGGATTTTCAAAAATATTTTGTCTTTTTTATTCTCTTTATTGTTGCTTATATATTAGTTTTATTATCTCCTAGTCTGTATCACTTTTTTCTTGTATTTTCTTTGGAATTCAGTTAGTGTTCTTTTATAAACTTTTAATATGTATAAGATTTTTTTATATAATCTTCTTTCTTATATATGAATTTTAGGCTATATTATTTCCTCTGGCACAACTACAGCTGCTTCCCACACATTTTTTTAAGTTTTAAGAGATTATATTAAGAAATGTTTCACATATATACATAGTAGAGAAAATAGCAAAATTATACCCTCCTGTCATCTACATAAATTCCAGTATAAATTACTATCAATTCATGGTCAATCTTGTTTGATATTGTGAAACCCAACTATGTGAGACAGGTCTTAGTCAATTTAGGAAGTTTGTTTTGCCAAAGTTAAGGATGTGTGTCCATGAGAGCCCCCGGAGGGCCTGACGACATGTGCCCAAGGTGGTCGGGGCACAGCTTGGTTTTATTCATTTTAGGGAGACATGAGCTATCACTCAGTATATGTAAGATGTATATTGGTTCTGTCCAGAAAGGTGGGACAACGCAATGTGTGAAGGGGACTTCCAGGTCATAGGTAGATAAGAGAAAAAATGGTTGCATTCTTTTGAGTTTCTGATTAGCCTTTCCAAAGGAGGCAATCAGATATGCATTTTTCTCAGCGAGCAGAGGGATGACTTTGAATAGAAAGGGAGGCAGGTTTGCCCTAAGCAGTTCCCAGCTTGAGTTTTTCCTTTAGATTAGTGATTTTCAGACCCCAAGATTTTCCTTCACAATATCTACCCACACTCTGTCATCCTTTCCTTAACATTTTAAGGAGATTTACATATATATCACATGATTTCATCCATAAACATTATGGTATTTATCGCTAAAAGACAGGATACTTAAAACAAAATAACAATACATTATTACCATCTAACATTTTTAATAACAACTTCTCAATATGCTACAATAGCCAGTCTATCTTTGAACTTTCCTGTTTTTCACCTTTCTTTTTATAGTCAGTTTTATTAAGTCAAAATTTAAAGAAAATGTCCACACATTGAATTGGGTTGTTAGTACTTTAAATATTTTTTTTTTTTTTTGTGAGACGGAGTCTCGCTCTGTCGCCCAGGCTGGAGTGCAGTGGCGCAATCTCGGCTCACTGCAAGCTCCGCCTCCCGGGTTCACGCCATTCTCCTGCCTCAGCCTCTCCGAGTAGCTGGGACTACAGGCGCCCGCCACCACGCCCGGCTAATTTTTTGTATTTTTAGTAGAGATGAGGTTTCACCATGGTCTCGATCTCCTGACCTCGTGATCCGCCCGCCTCGGCCTCCCAAAGTGCTGGGATTACAAGCGTGAGCCACCGTGCCTGGCCTAAATATTTTTTAAACTATAGCTTTTACTTGTCAGCTTTTTTCCCCTTATATTTGTTGAAGATATGATGTTATTTATTCCATAGATATTTCTAAACATGAGAATGTGTTCACTATATCTTGTGCTGCCTTTGATATATTTCTAGTTGGCTTGAATTTCTCATAAATGATAGTTAAATCTAGAGACTTGACCAGATGAAAGATTTGAATTTCTGGAAAGAATACTTCACAGATGACGTTGAGTACTATTTTACCAGCATATCTTTTCTGGTTGTCTCTTTATTTAAGATATTGAAAGTGATCAGCTGATACAGTTGTTACCTGTCTGATTTATCTGTTATACATTTTTCTATCACTATTTCATTTACAGTTTTAGAAGCCATTTATGGTTATTGACTATATCCATTATTTTAGTAGAGTTTATATGTTATTATAATAATACAATTTTTATTCTTTGTTTATTAAGCTAAAAAATTCTATTACAATATTTCCTTCAAGGAGTCTTGATTATTCTGATGTGAAATTCTTCCAGGAAAGGGTGCAACAATTTTTAATTTCTTTTAATGAATAATTTCTAATTCATAATTTGACACTTCATCTTCCAAAGTTAACCATATAACCATTTGTTCATTTCTCTTAGACACTAATGGATTTTTTAAAGTATTCAGTATATTTCAAACCATTGAAACCTTTATTCTTTTTGATACAAAAATTGTCCCAACTTATGAGGGATAATTTTTAAAATAGTTCCTGTGGTTTTATTGTGATTTTGAAAAATTTCTTAATTTTCTCTTTTCACAACAGGTTTTAGGCTTATCTCGTTCATATCCTGCCTCAGTTGTGGAATCAGCCAACTCCCTGAGCACCCCTACTTCATTTTAGTGAATAACACAGATTTTGATATGAATTATTTTTTTCATGTATTATAGCCATTTTTTATCCTATTGCAATGTTTTCTTTGAATTATGGCATCTTTAAAAGTGAAATTTTGAATTTCTGTATGTATGAGGATATTCCAATTTTCTTTTTATTATATTTTTCTAACCTAATTTTATTGTAATTAAGAAGTATGCTCTATATGAGGATTTAGTTAACTCTGTTAACTATGGCCTGCTGGGCAAGTCCAGCCCTCTTTTAATAAGGCATTACTGGTGCAGAGCCAGGCTCATTATTTTTTTTTTTATATTGTCTATGTCTGTGTTCACACTACAATGGCAGAGACTGTCGCAGTCTTGCCAGTGCACCACAATGTTTCAATTTTGTTGTTTGAAGCAGGACATGGAGTTTTTTGTCTCATGACCAGGAGAATTAAGGACCATAAACACAAAGGTGAGGTTGGAGCAAAAGTTTAATAGGGGAAAGGAGAAAGCTTTCCGCATTGAAGAGGGGTTGCCATTCTATGGTTGAATACAAAGGCTTTTATAAACAGGTTAGTAGGGAGTGAGGTTTCATTTTCAATAGGCATGAAAAACTGGTTAAGAAGTGTTTCATTTGCATAAGGTGTGAATTCCTGACAGCTCCACCTTGTCCTTTTAGTGCACACGTGAATTCTTAGCCTAGTCACTCCATATTGTTTAATTTTCCTCACTGCGCATGTGTTGGGGGCATGTGTCCTCTATTGTGGACGTGTCTGGTTCTGTGTAACTTCTTTTATCTGTGCAGCACAGGCACGTTTCAAGTAAGCCCCTCCCCATGCAAACTCCCTTATCTGAGTATGTTCAAAAAAGGAAAGGATGTGTTCACTGAAGCCTACCATGTATATGTAACCCTTGTTAGTTACGCAGAAGGCATTTTTATGGTGGACTTTGCCCCCTTATCTGTGCTTGCACCTTGATCTTTCAAGCTGTTCCTTTGTTAGAAAGAGGAATTCTACTGAGGACTTGTCCTAGCTATCTGCCTAACTGGTTCCTTTCTCTCTCTTCTCTCAAGGCCATGTCACCCACAGAACCTAGCATATTTACCCACAATCTGTTTACATAAAATATTTGTTGACCTTTGCTTTATAAGGATCCTGATCACTGAAGTAACATATGACTTGCTTTTTGGTCCAATATAGATCCATTTTGAAAAAATATTTTACATGTCCTTGAAAAGAACAGATATCCTGAAGTTGTGGGGTACAACGTTTGTATGCTTACCAATGTTGAGTCTGTTTTATCAAAAACTGAGAAATGTATTTAAATATCCCACTATGATTTATTTATAATTCTTATTTATCTATTTCTCCTTACTGTTCTGATTTAATACGTTTTATTATCCCTTATTTTGTAATGGTTGAGAAATGAGTCATTCATTTTTTATTCAATTAGTTATTGTCAGAGATATTACAAGCTGGATCCTTGATTTTTAAGAGTCTAATGTTAATTAGCATCTTTACCCTACTAGGAAAATGAAAAGACCTTATGCTCTCAGACTGTACTTCTTCTCCTTGCAAGAATATGCTGTTTTTTCATGTATTTATATGTCCACATCCATTTTAACAGTCAATTTTAATTCAACTTGACTTCCGATTCTTCATTCCTTGTGACATTTCTGTGCTTCTGACAGGAGTCATTTCTTGGAATTAACTTCCTGCCTAAAGTTAACTAGCTTTTATTCTCTGTAATGCAAATCTGCTGATTGTGAAGCCTCTCAATTAAAAAATCAATCTCACAATGTTTTCTTTATCTTTTTTTTTTTTTTGAGAAAGAGTCTTGTTCTGTCGCCCAGGCTGGAGTGCAGTGGTGTAATCTTGGCTCACTGCAAATTCCACCTCCCAGGTTCAAGCGATTCTCTTGCCTCAGCTTCCTGAGTAGGTGAGATTACAAGTGCCTGCTACCATGCCCAGCTAATTTTTGTATTTTTAGCACAGACAGGGTTTCATCATGTTGGCCAGGCTGGTCTCGAACTCCTGACCTCAGGTGATCCACCCTCCTTGGTCTCCCAAAGTGCTGGGATTGCACGCGTGAGCCACTGTGCCCAGCACTAACAGTATATTTTACTCTCATAATTGAAGGGTATTTTTCCCAGGTATAGAATTCTAATATGGAAATTATTGTCCTTTAGTAGATTAAACACATCCTTCTACTGTAGTCTGGCTTTCTTGCTTTTATGAGGTGAACTGTTAGTCTAATTGTTGCTTATTTGATGGCAATTTTCCCTCATCTTCTACATACATCATACATGCTTTTAGAATTGTGTGTGTGTGTGTGTAGTTTTATGCAGTTAAACCGTATTGTTTCTTTATGTAATTTTTTTTATTCCTTCTTGAAAGTCTATTGGGCTTTGGAAGTTTAGCTGTCTCTCAGCTATGTCTTTTCTGAAATGTATGCCAGGCATTCTTACCCCATCCTCTATGTCCTTCACTTTCTTTCGTAGGTTTTATCCTTTTCCTTTCTTTGCTTCTTTATAAATAATTGATTTGAACCATGTTTTCTAAACTAATTTTGTCTTTAGTTACATTGATTCTGCTGTTAATTGTATAGAATATTAGGCTCTTAATTATTTATTTTACTTCTTATTTCAATACATTCCAGTTGTATTTTTTGAAAAATATTCTATTTAGTTCTTTTATACCTTTAGTTCTTTGCCGAAATGTTTGTTTTACTTCCATAAGAAGAGCAACTATAATTGTTTTAAAACCTCTGTCTGTTAACTCCACAACCTGAAATATCTGTGGGTCTTTCTCTACAGCCATGCTTTGTACTGGTTTCCATTTATGTTATCTTTTTATCTTGCATAAATGGTTATCTGTGACTTTTTTCTATACTTGTGTTTGGAAACTTATTCAAAGAAATTATGTGTGACCTATGGTCTTATTTTCCTTCAGAGAGAACATCACTTTACTTTGATCACTTGGAGCACTAGTAGTAATCTAGGGTGACCTTAATCCATTTTCAAATTTTGAGATTTTCTGACATAACCTGATGACTAGAAGCTAGATGCACTTTATGCTTTACTTAGTTTACTTTTACTGAAAGTGTAGAGATATTTTCATTTCTTCTATCTGTAATTTATCTTTGGTTTTCTAGGCCACACTTCTGGCACCGCTGGCTAGTATTCAGCTCTGACTTTTAGTCTTCCTAGCTCTGCAAAGTTGACAAAGCACTGCTCAGCCTCCCATATGTATCTATAAAGATCTTCTGAGAAAAGTGATATTAATACAAACGTGATTTATTTGGATTTCTGTTTTCTCAGATAAATGCCATCTAGAGCAACATAAAACCATATTTTGCACTATATCTATCTATCTATCTATCTATCTATCTATCTATATATATATATATATCTCGAATGGAAATATCTGTAGGTACATAGGAATATATCTATCTATATTTCTATCTATTTAACTATCACCCATCTATCTATCATCTATGGAAAATGCTTAATATAACTTCTATCATACATAAAAAAATGGTGCCCATAATAATTCTTTTTCCATAAGGAGAATGTAGATATTACAGAGGATGCACCAATTCGTTTTTCTAAAAAACCTTGGTCTGTAAAGTTGAAATGAATTTTTTCTGTTTGCTTATTTATCTGTTTATTTTAATTATAAATAATATTTGTGTTTGAAATAAAGGCTTTTTTGACTAAAGAGCATGTGATGTAAAGATAAGATAAAGGCCAAGTAAACAAAAATCATATCAAGTATCTTACTGGATCACAGGAATAAAACTAATAAAAAATATCAGCAGGAACTCTGAAAGCTATACAAGCACACAGAAATTAAACAACTTGCTTCTGAATGACCTTTGGGTAAATGATAAAATTCAGGTAGAAATCAAAATATTTTTTGAAACAAATGAAAATAGCTGCACAACATACCAAAACCTATTCGTTACAGCAAAAGCAGTACTAAGAGGAAAGTTTATAGCATCAAATCCCTACATAAAAAAAGATAGAAAAATCACAAAAAATAAAATACCTGTGATACACTTAATGAAAGACATGAAAGATCTCATCAAGGAGAACAACAAAACCCTGGTGAAAGAAATCATAGATGACACAAACTAATTTAAAAAATCCTATGCTTATGTATTGGAATAGATACCATTAAAATGACCATGTTGCTCAAAGAAATATACAGATTTGATGCACTTTTTATCAAATTATCATTGCCATTTATCACAGAATTAAAAAAAAACTAAATTTCATATGGAACTGAAAAAGAGCTCAAATAGCTAACGAAATCCTAAGCCGAAAGAAAAAAGCTAGAGGCATCACATTATCTGACTTTCAGTTACACTACAAGTCTATAGTAATAAAAACAACATGATGCTAGTACAAAAATAGGCACATAGATCAATGGAACACTGTGACAATAAAGCCACATACCTACAGAAATAAAGCCACATATCTACAACCAACTAATCTTTGACACAGTCAACAAAAATATACAATGGAGAAAGGACACCCTATTCAGTAAACAGTGCTGAGAAAATTGGCTAGCCGTATGCAGAAGAATGAAACCGGACCCCTATCTCTCACCATATACAGTAAGTAAGGTGGATTAAAGACTTAACTGTAAGACTTGAAAAAATAAAAAACCTACAGGAAAACCTAGGCAAAACTCTTCTGAACATTGGCCTAGGCCAAGAATTTATGACTAAGGACTTAAAATCAAATGCAACAAAACCAAAAATACACAAATGAGACTTAATTAAACCAAAAAGCTTCTCTACAGCTAAAGAAATAATCAACAGAGTTAATCCACAACCTACAAATTGGGAGAAAATATTTTCAAACTATGAATCCAACAAATGACTAATATCCAAAACCTTCAAGAAAATCAAACAACTCAATAAGAAAAACCCTGATAACTCCATTAAAAAGTGGGGAGAAGGCCAGGCTTGGTGGCTTACGCCTGTAATCCAAGCACTTTGGGAGGCCACGGTGAGCAGATGACTTGAGGTCAGGAGTTCAAGACCAGCCTGGCCAACATGGTGAAACCCCATCTCAACTAAAAACACAAAAATTAGCCAGGCATGGTGGTGGGCACCTGTAATCCCAGCTACTCGGGAGGTTGAGGCAGGAGAATCACTTGAACCCAGGAGGCAGAGGTTGGAGTGAGCCAAGATCGTGCCACTGCACTCTAGCCTGGGCAACAGAGGAATACTCCACCACAAAAAAATAAAAAAAAAAGTGGGAAGAGGATATGTATGAACAGACATTTCCCAAAAGAATATATACAAGTGCTAACAAACATAGGAAAAAATGTTCAACATCTTAATCATCAGAGAAATTCAAATTAAAACCACATTAAGATACCATCTCACACCAGTCAGAATGGCTACTATAAAAAAAGTCAGAAAACAAAAAACAAACAGATATTGGCAAGGATGTGAAGGAAAGGGAATGCTTATACACTGTTGGTGGGAATGTAAATTAGTATAGCCTCTGTGGAAAACAGTGTGACTTCTTAAAGCACTAAAACTAAAATTATCTTTCCATACAGAAATCCCACTACTGGGTGTCTTTCTAAAGGAAAAGAAATCATTATATTAAAAAGACACCTGCACTTATGTGTTTATTTCAGCACTCTTAACAATAGCAAAGTTAGAGGATGAAACTAATTGTCTATCAATGGATGACTGGATAAAGAAAATGTAGTACATATATACCATGGAATACTACACAACCTAAAAAAGAATGAAATCATGCTTTTTCAGTAACATGGATGGAAATGAAGGACATTATTTTATGTAAAATAACTCGGAAAATCAACTACTGGATGTTCTCACTCCCAAGTGGGAGCTAAGCAGTGGGTACACATGAACATACAGAGGGGAATAGTAGACACTGGGGACTCATATAGGGGGTAAGGTAGAGGGATGAGAGTTGAAAAATTACCTGTTGGGTAAAATGTTCATTATGCAGGTGATGGGCACACCAAAATCCCAACTTCATCACTGTGCAATATATTCATGTAACAAAACTGCACATGTACCACCTGAATATATAAAAATAAAAATTAAGAAAAAAACTTTTTTGAGGATTCTTGGAAGAAAAGAAATATGTCATATTTACTCAATTGCTTACTTTTGAGGGATTAAAAAATAGTCTTTTAAGTGTGTTGGACATTTGCTGAATTCATCAGAGTTAATAACCAAGGTACATTGGCAATTATAGCACTTGCATTTTGGTCTCTTGTACTGTTTCGAAAATTTCGATCATGATTGTTTTTTTAACAGCATGTCACTGATGGTTATGTTCTTGCAGCTTCCTGCTTTATTTATACGTGGAAGTGATTCAGAAGCAATGTGGAAAGTAAAGAAAATAAGCAAACATTGAATAATTTCTCTCTTCTGCTTCTTTATCAATATTTTTTTCAGAGTTTCCTCTGTGACCGATGATGATTCATCTGACTTTACTCGGTCTGTTTTACTGACTCTTTATTATCACATCTCTTTCTACAACCAAATATTAACTAGAGAAAAATATGTATTAGGAGAAAATATCATTTGTATTGTGGAAGATTTTTAGTTATCCTCGTTTTACTATGCCATCAGATACTTGCTTCTTCTGCTATGACCCAGTGGTTAGAAAGAACTGTTTGTATAATTACCTAATTTCACAGGCACATCCAGTTCAAAATAATGACTAGTAAATACAGTTATTTATTTTTGGCCAATCACATAAAGCAATAAAGAACTATATACATTTGTCTTTTTTACTCACTGCTGTGTCACCAAGGCTCAGTGCAGTACCTATATTAGTCATGAATATTTGCTAAATAAAAACATGGCCGAATGAGTGAAAATAAACAGATGGGGAAATCTTCACATCGAGTGTTGTTAAATGAATACTCTATTCAGCTTGGGTGGCTCACCAGGGTTGCCACTGATTCTATTCTGTGGCGAACAGCTATAATATATGCAAAAAAACCCAAAACAAACAAAAAACACCCAAAGGTCAAGGAGCTGAAAGTCCAAAGAAAGAGGCTGACAAGTCCAGTTTCTCTGAAACTACTTACTGGAGACTTACAAAAAGAAGTGATGTCTCAGGTGGCTGCAAGATAGTGGATCCCTGCACCAGCTCTCCAGAAAATATCTTTTATATAGCAAGGTTTTAGGATAAAACATGCAGCTGGTTGGTCATGTCTCAGACTTTATTGCCAAAACTTATGACCACTGGGAATGTTAGATGTGCATCTTTATGAGGAGTTATTTATGCTGTGGGTATTGTTTTAAGACTTTGCTGCAGAACACTTTGGTGTGCAGGAGTCAAACATTGGTCATCATGGCAGTTTTGCTTCAAGATGGCATAATTCTTGCCATGCAACAGGCTGTAGTCTTGCGTTTTCTCTTTCCCTATTGACACGTTGTTCTACAACAGGGTTTCTCAATCTCAGCACTAGTGATGATTTGGGCTGTATAATTCTTTGTTGGCATGGTGGAGAGATGGGTAGTTTCGTGCATTGTAGAATGTCTTGCAGTATCCTTGGCCTCTGTCTTCAAAGTGTCAGTAGTATACCCCTCCAGCTGGGACAATGAAAAATGCATCCAAACATTGTCAATTATCCTCTAGAATGCACAGTGTTCCTGGTTGTTAGCCAGAGAAATGACCCAATTAGGGCTTGAGTTTCTGTGATTCACCAGTGACAACCCAAAGCCTGCTCACACGAAGTTTCTCCATCCTGTGTTTGAAGCAGCATTAGTTAGCATTCTTTTATTATGTTCTTAGTAATTTGGTGCCATTGATGAGTTTGCTCAGAATGAGGTGAACAGACATACCGAAAGACATGATGTTAAAAAAATCAAATATCACTTTCAGAACTGTGGACTGACTCACTGTATCAAGGCTCATCTTTCACCATCTATGGTGAAAGATGTTTTCTTTTTTTTATCCAATCCCGTATGAGCTGATGCTCATAAAACATGCCAAAGAATGAATTAAGGAAAAACAAAACCACAGGTTTGGATGTGCTTGCCTGTTGCAACAAAGTCAACTTGCTATGAAAAAATGAATAATTTGTCCAACATAATTTGGACAAGATGTATTTAATTTTGCATAAATATTTTTTATTGTTTTTGTAATTTTAAGTGAGAAAGGAAATATAAGCAGTGATTAAGCACCCTGGGCCTATGGCCTGCAAGAAAACAAAGAATCTTTTAATGCTAACACTGAAAAATATATATTTATATTGTATCTACAAATGGCTAATGTTATTGTGTACATTTTGTAGGTGAGGAAATTGAGGTTCAAAAAATTTAAGAAAACTTTGCCAAAATCATAAAAGTATTAATTAATAAAGTTAGGAGGCTGAAGATGCTGAATCAGGTCTGAAGCCAAGATTTTAGTAACTCGAATGTAAAGTATACGAAGAAAGAATATTTTACACGCTTTGCTCCCAAATCTTACACAAGTGGCTAGAACGGTGTTTGATACATAATAGGTAAGGAAGAAAAAAAAAAGGAAGGAAAGAAGAAAGGAAGAAAGGAATACTGTATCACATAATTTTCATGGCATTTTTGTCTCATTCTCATTGTTGTGTAGCAAAAGTATTTTTTGCATAGTCTAGTATCTTAAATGTTGAAGTACTTGAATAATTGTTTTATTCTCTAGGTCTCCATTACCTGTCATCCTTCCTCTTTTCCCTTACTACATCCCACAGAATAGTACATTCAAAGTTACCCAGAAAAGAAACTCATTTGGGGAACTGTGAAAGATTATTGTAATACTCCCTTGACAATACAAGAATATTTTAGTGGGTATTTTCCACTTCTCCCCTCTGTGCAAACAAATCATATTTAGATGCTTAAAAGGGCCTCTTTTTACTTGCTATTGCCAGATGTTTTCTATTTCAGTGACAAGTCTTTTTCCATGCATATTACAAATCACATTGATTTTCAGCCATAATAGAGATGAAAATGAATATGTAAAACAGATAAAGTATACTTTATTTCTATATTGCATATCGTTTTCATTCTGATCATACATACATATAGCACACATCCACTGTGAGAAAGTTAGAGAAGTGAGAACAATAATACAATTTTTATTACTTCACAATATTTTATTTTGGCATTTTTTAGTAAATGGATCCCTGTTTTTCAAAATATCACTAGTCTATGAGCATTTAGATGGCCAATACCAGCATTATTCTGAACTCCCCTTGGGAGTCACAGAAGTCTAGGCCTTGAATGTTGTTGCCTATGCATAAAATTGTTTAAATCTTTTTAAATATCAACTTTAAGGAAGATAAAATGGGAGAATATTAATTTGAGGACATCAATTTTTCAAAAATGGCCTGTATAAAAGTTAGAAGGAGTCAGTGTCAAATTTTACTCTAAAGATTCATCAGAGGGCTCTGAGTATGGCTTCCATTGTGATTTAGCTGTAAGTCTGTAAAATTAGTATAATTGTACACCATAACATTGTTGTAAGAACTAAAGTGATTTAGACATAAAGTGCTGAGGAAAATGTGTTCTCGTGTGTGTGTGTGTGTGTGCGCGCTTCAAGAAAACTAAGAATATAAATATTATTTATTATGCTTCAAATAAAAAAAACAGTTTACTTCAATTGATATACATGTTCTACAATTCAGTAAATGTTGAGCAACTGAATATACAAATGGGCAATGGCCAGACCATATATAACAGTAGAACTCTGACCTGCAGCCTCTGTAGTAACTAGTCTGGGAAGCCAGAACAGAACTTCTACAGCAACTAGGCCAGAATGGCAAGCCACAATCTTTGCAACAATTGGCCCAGAATGGTGAGGACTTAGTAACTGCCAGCTTCTCTATTTTTTTAACCTGATTTATAAATAAGGACAGATCCAAGAAAGCCAAATATGCTCTCCTAACCAATCACCTGAGTCCCCACTTCTAGTTAGCCCACCTCCAGCCTCCTCATGCCAATAACCTCCAATCAGAGCATATGTAAAAACCTTTTCTCTTATTCACTATAAAATTTTCCTGTGTCCCTCTCTATCTTTGAGTTTTAGCTAAATGCAAGTGAGGATGGTTGATTTTCTTATTTGGATGGCTTTGTTTATTTCCAGAGTGTTCAAAAATTGACATAAATATATCAAAATTCCATAAGCTACTTTATCATTGTCATGGTGTCAATCAACTGTGAATCATGTATTCCCTAAATAATGAAGAGCAAATTGGGAGCAGATTCTCATATCACTTTTCAGAAAGGAAACCATTGCCTATTAGTGATATGGTTAGAGTTGAATTGATACAATGTTTTATCCATAACACCTGAACACTCACTATTACTTTTTAGATTTAGTTGACAGAACAGTAATTTCTGTGTCACAAGTTAGTTTCATTTTTGAGAAAAACTCCAGGAAAAGAATGTCTTCCAATGCTGAGAAGAACTTAAAAAAATTGTCATTTACGGTTTAGCTGAAGAGTTTCTTCTAAAAAGAACTATAACCTAAATGGTGGTTACAGAATTGTTTGATAATTGAGGCAAATGTATTTTAGAAAAGAAAAAAAAAACTCCACATAAGATACTGTGGACGCATATTTAAAACTAAGTTTTTTGTTTTTTATTCCTGACTAGGCAAGTAAGTATAATATGCAAATAGGGGCCTTTGTTTTAATTTTTGTGCAATATTAGATAAAACTGATAAAAACTTGAGGCCACACCATAATAGATTTTTAATACCTAGATTTTCAGTTTCATGGTAAGGCGTTTTGACTTTTCATTCTTCAGTGTCTGGGGGTCTCCCTTGAAGAGTGGAGTAACTACGTTTAATGAAGATGACATTCAAATTATTGAAATGGTGAGTGGAGAGATGGACATTAAGACATGTTTGATAATAAAAAATGTTTTGGCTGGCTGCAGTGGCTCATGCCTGTAATCGCAGCATTTTGGGAGACCAACGCTGGTGTATCACCTGAGGTCAAGGGTTTGAGACCAGCCTGAACAGCATGGCAAAGCCCTGTCTCTACTAAAAATATGAAAAAAAATCAGCCAGGTGTAGTGGTGCACACCTGTAATCCCAGCCACTCGGGAGGCTGAAGCATGAGAATTACTTGAATCGGGGAGGTGGAGGTTGCAGTGAGCCAAGATTGCACCACTGTACTCCAGTCTGGGCAACAGAGCAAGACTCCGTCTCCACAACAACAACAAGAAGTTATATTGCTGACTCAATTGTGTTCTAGAATTGCCTGATGGATCAATGTGCCATCCAGGTCTCAGTGGCTTTAGTTGTTTTCTTCAGATTGACAAGTTATGGATTTACTGATGTCTTCTGCAGTTGGAAAGATAACATTCTGATTATGTAATAATAATCTTTCCTCTTTAAATATTCACATGAGAAGAATTGGAATTTTATTTGTAATATGTAGGATGTTCAGCATCTTTGGTACTTCTTCCATGGGGTGTTAGAATAGAATTAATATAGTGATTCGTGAACTATTAATGATTGACTTGCCTCCAAGTCAGCTTCTCTGGCATTTCCATGGAGTCAGAAAGAAGCCTGCACATGCAGCCTTCAGGGCCCAACAAGTTTAGTTTGTATTGATGGCTGAATTAAGGTAAATTTCAGACTGACTAGGAAACTGGTCTCTGGGCTGTCTGGGAAGTCACAGAGACAATAAATAGTTGCGTAACAAACCCAATGCTCTCTCAGCTATCCTAGGCCCTGACTTACTTCAATTTCCTTTGAAGATTATACTATTTAGTAAATGTCTGCTCTGATCTTCTAAGTGGTCCAAAAAGTCAGGGCATTATTCTAAATACTTGTCCCTAGAAGAATCTGTGTGAGTGAAAGCACTATTTTGAAAAGCTGTGGCTGACAATGACGCCAAAAAAACTCCATACCTGCACAAGATGTGTTCATTTACAGGATTTTTCCAAGATAAGGAAATTCTACTGTGTTTTCTTACATTGAGAAAATTCATTTTGCTCTTTCCATGTTTGATGATCACAGGCTGTGGTTAGCAAAATAAAAATCGCACTAGTATTTTATAGGATTAACAGGTTTTGTTGAATTATTTCATTTAACAACTATAACATCTTAAATTCACACTAATAATTTCCAGTTTTGATTATAATTCTCACTTAGAGCATCTCAGTTTAATTTCAGTATATACTTCAGGTGATTGACTTCACAGACTGCTCTTTCCTATGCATATGCCTAAAAGCCATAACATATTTTCATGAAAAAAATGCCTATATAGCTCTATATTTCTGTTTGTTCTTGACGTTGATCAATTTCTCTCTGTGTGTATATATACATATATATACATATATGTGTATCTCTCTGTGTGTGTATAAATATATATATTTAGTAACTGTATATACACACACATATATAGTTACTGATCTATTTAGTAACTATATGTATATACACACAAATATATAATCAGGTTTCTGATCTATTTAGTAACTACACACACACACAAACACACATACACATACATAGTTGCTAAATAGAACGGAGATCTTCAGGACTATTTATCATAATATAGTTTGACCAAACAACACATTTATAGCATTTTAATGATATTTTCATTAAATGGCTAACACGGAGTATTTGATTTTTTCACCTTTATAAAACAGAGATTATTGCACTGGAAGAGTTAAGTGATTTATACAACTAGATTTAATAATCAGACTTTATTCTAGTAGCATATAAGATAAATTCAACTCAGATCAGTTTATACAAATAAAAGAATGCATTTGATCATCTAAACTGAAAACTCAGGGATATGTTTGATTCAAGGCATAGCCATGTGTTCATGATCATACAACGCTGCAATGATTTGGCCAATTTTTTTTCCATCTCTTGTCTGTGCTTTCTTTAGGTTTGTTTCACTGTTACACAGCAACTCCCCAAACGTAGTATCCCCTGACATCCCTAAATTTTATAGTCAGTGGTTCTAGTACAAAGGGAGATTCTCATTTTATGTACTTCCAATAAATGCTGTGATTGAGTCTCATTCATTCTCTGGAGTCATTTTTGAATAACTGAAACAGGAAAATGGAATGCACCATTGGTTAAATTCAAGTGATGTGCCTCACTAGTGCTGAATGGGGTCACCTTCATCTAAAGTACATGGGTGGGGACTAGGGGAAAGTTGTTTACAAAACAAAAGTTTGACTAGAAGATATCAAATTCTTGCAGGAAAAATGAGATCCTCTTGACATAAAATATAAAGGAGAAATAGTCTTACGCTAGAAGAGTAACTTGAGCAAGAGTTCACATTATAATTTAGAATGAATTTGTGTGATGAAATGGTAGAATCTGGAAAAATATTATTAGAGACAAGTAGATTAATGTACAGTTTGGGATAAAAAGACTAAATGTGTTATTTAATGGTGTTTTGATTAGGAAGAAAAAATTTTGAGCACATTAAGGCTCTGAGGGGAATAATGCTCAGCTTGATAAAGCAATTAGTTTCTTGGCTAAAGAACTCTCTACAAATCTGCCCTTAGAATATTTTTGTGTTATTTTATTTTCACTTCAAGAAATATATTGTATTTTTTCCTGCCAATTCTTACTAATGCATATGGCTGAGTTAATTCTTCACTAGATTCATTTTATAGAAGATAAAGGAGATTTTTCATAAAAGATGAGTGGGAATTTTGTGACAAATGATGCTTTGGAGTCTAGATGCAAAGGGCAGCCCCGACTGAGGAAAGAACTCCCTCTTCAGTTTTGCATGTAGCTCAGCACTGGTGAAGAATCTCAATGTCCGTTGGAAGCTGGAGGAGCTATTCGGGGCATGCCACCTGTGGGCCATACAGAGGGCATCATGATCAGTGAAACATGAGAAAGCTTCATCTGGCTCAAGAAAAAGCAGAATGTGGAAGGCGCTACTTGGTAATTACATTAACAAATATGTCTATGAACAAAGACGGGTCCCTTGGAGGACTTATGAGAAGAGTGGATTGCATTGCAGTAAACAAAAAATTGTGTGGTCAATGATGAAAACAAAAATAAGAACTCTGGAGTGCTAGCATCAGTGTAACTTCATTGATTGGAGCTCATTAAGGTGTTCTGGTTATATTTATATTAACATGTAGTATAAACGTCAAAGATCATCATTTGTATCTTAATTGTACTTGATCATGTTTTCTTGCAAACACATTTTTAAAAAAATCCAACTTAACTCTATTTGCTTGCCATCTAAAGGTGGGAACATTTAGAAGTAACTTCTTTATTTTTTTGTTTTGATTTATTGAGTTCAGAAATTTAAAGTTTACATATTTTTTGTATATCCTCTAAAGTCATGAATTTGTGTTTTTGCTATAAAATATCTAATTATTCATTAGACATTATTTTTATTGCTTGCATAATTTTTCCTAATGTGCATATTTATTGTTGTTTGCAAGAGAAGTTTCTTTATATTAAAAGAACTATAGGTTTTCTGTATTTATACAATAAATACATACATGAGTATGAGATATAAAAATGCTAAAATTGGGGAAAAGTAAAGAGTGTATGACTTTAATTATATACTTTTCTACTAAATTATATTGAAAAATGCTTTATGGAATATCTAGTGTAACATTAAATTTATAATACATTTAGTTGAGTTTTTAGTAGCACCAAGTTTAGTGTTATAAAGGCAATCTCAAAGAAAATAAATGATGAATTTCTTACTTCTTAAAATTATGCAGCTTACTTTAATAGATTTCTTTACAGCTTTGAGGAGAGATGATAGATTTTTATGCCACTGACAAATAGGAGCTTTAGGATTTGTAATTATTACTAATTGTAAAGTGGAATTGATACTTTAGAATTACATAAATTTTGGTAAACCAAATTTCAACAGCACTCTTCAGTGTTAATTAAATCACAATTTCTGCCTTTAGGTAATTCGGTCAAGCATATGGGCCATCTGTTGCATTGACTGCAACTTATGTAATCTTCTTGGACCATCTTTCTGTTGTATGTAGTTTACCTCACTTATTTAATTACTGTATACTTCAAGATTTTGTGGTTTGCAATATGCTCACTAAATGTAATTCTGTCCATATTCTCCCTATTCATTGAGAAGCAACTAACATTTCGTGTTGATTAAAAATCACCTTTGTTTGTCATTAGAAGCAGAATGACAACACTAAATTATTTTTATTTTTGTAATCATTATTATGCTTTCACTGTCAGTAAAGTAGATATTTTATTAAAATTATTCATTTTTTTGTTCAGAAAGTTTTAACATCTTGTGGATTCTAGCATGGTTTTCTCTTCTAATTAATTTTCTGGGACATTTTATAATTAGAAATGTTAAACTGCCAACAAATGTGAAAAAATCCTCAACATCACTAATCATCAGACAAATTCAAATCAAAACCACAGTAAGATAGCAGTCAGAATGGCTATTATTAAAAGATAAAAAAAAAACAGGTGTTAGCGAGGATGTGGTGAAAAGGGAACACTGTAGGCTGTTAGTGAGAACGTAAATTATTTCAGCCACAGTGAAGAACAGTTTGAAGATTTCTCAAATAACTAAAATAGCACTACCATTGGACCCAGTCATCCTATTACTTGGTATATACCCCAAGGAAGACAAATCATCCTACCAAAAGGACACATGCCCTTTTATGTTCATCGCAGCACTATTCACAATGACAAAGATGTGGAATCAACCTAGGCATCCATCAACAGTGGGTTGAATTAAGAAAATGTGGTACATACACACCATGGAATACTAGCCAGAAAAATTAGCAAAATTGTGTCCTTTGCAGCAACCCGGATGCAGCTGGAGGCCACCATCCTAAGCGAATTAACACGGGAACAGAAAATCGAATACTGCATGATCTCACTTATAAGTGGGAGCTAAACATTGGGTACACGTGGGCACAAAGATGGGAGCAATTTCACTGGGGACTACAAGATGGGAGAGGGAGGGAGGGAGGAAGCAAGGATTGAAAACCTACCTATTGGGTGTCCTGCACACTCCTCGGTGATGGGTTCAATCATACCCTGAACCTCAGTATCATGCAATATATCCTTATAACAAACGTGTACATGTACTTCCTGAATCTAAAATAAGCTGAAATTTAAAAAACAAAAATAGAAATAAACATTTTACAAGAAAAAAATTGAAATGTTAGCAGATTTAGAATATTCTCTCTCAAAAAGAAAACTTTATCCTGTTATTTGACAATAGTTACCAATTATACTTCATCTTTTACTTGAATCTCTTGTAGATTATTTGTAAGTATATTACAGTCGTTATTGGAGGGATCTCCCAGATGATCACTATATATATTGATTCCTATTTTCCAGTTTTCCATTAACAGTTTTACCATCATATCTGCTTACTTTTTTCATTTAAATGTATTTATATAATGTAGAATATGGGCCATGATAATTTCTGTTATATGGTGTCAGCACATTATTTTCTAAAAGTTCTGGTAGTTAAACACTTCAGATTTCATGCACTTAGATGAGTTTTACAAAACTAACTCAACTATTCACTTGTTGGGTTGTCTCCTTGTTTGTTACACATTAGAGTATTCTTGGCCAGGCATGGTGGCTCACGCCTGTAATCCCAGCACTTTGGGAGGCTGAGGCAGGCAGATCACAAGGTCAAGAGATGGAGACCATCCTGGCCAACATGGTGAAACCCCGTCTCTACTAAAAATACAAAAATTAGCCAGGCGTGGTGGCATGCACTTGCAGTCCCAGCTACTCAGGAGGCTGAGGCAGGAGAATCACTTGAACCTGGGAGGCAGAGGATTCAGTGAGCCGAGATCTCACCATTGCACTCCAGCCTGGTGACAGAGCGAGACTCTGTCTCAAAATAAATAAATAAAATAAACAAATAAATAAATATTCTTTATCTTTTATTCTTTTCCTAAATTATGTAAATTCTTTGTGCCATTTGCATGTACAGGGGCACTGTTTAGTTATCATAAAATTCCTTTAATTTATTGTACTAAGTTTCTTACATTTGAATATATGTTTAAACTATTTAAATTGGACAGTGGACATTTAACATTTTCCCATGTAACAAACCAAACTACATGTTATTACGCTATCATTTTGTTTTGCTTCTGTATAATCAATTGGCATAATTCTACCATGTTATGAATTAATTTGATCTCCTATTTTAAATTTAGATCATATTTATGTGCAATTCATAAAACATCAACCAGAAGCTTCTATGGCTGCAGAACAACACTTCCACTAATGACAACTATAAAAGCCAGGTAAAATAATAATTTAACAAAACAGCTAGTTGAAGGCATTAGGGAGCAACCAAGGCAGGAAAGACATGGGGTTTTAATATCAGAGAGAGAAGATAAAGCACATTCACACGAAGGTAAGCCAGATAAGGTATTTTCTGCTGCCTTTCCCATCCAGGCATTTGCTAATTTCAAAGACACAGTTGGCAAGAGTTATACATTTGTAATATGTAGATTTTTTCTTAATGTGTTTTTCCTTCAAAAATAACTTAAATATTGAGTATTTAGTTCACCTGAGTAGATTATATGCTGAGACAAATCATATTTAATTTTATTCCTTTGTCCTTTCATTAGTATGATGAGTAGTTGCCTTAATTGACAGCTAAGTATTGAAACTCAACAGAATTTGTGCACATGATCTTTAATCATCTGATGTTGAAGGCTTATTTGAGTAGATTTGTTTTTTCTACTTGCACAAATCTTCGTACCACTTATTAATTAACAAGCACAGTAGCATGTTCAATAATGCAGAATTTAGAGTTAGGGACCCTGGGGTTTCAATTACAGCTATTTTACACTTTAGCTTTGGAATAAAATAGGCAGGTTATTTAACTTAACCCATTTGTGTTTCAGTATTGTCTTTTGTAGATAGGAAAATGATACTTTCTACATAGTTGATTGTTACATAAACATGACAATAACAAAGAGAAGTGATAACTTGTTCATAATTATTTGCTATTTCTATTAATATTTTTTGAAAAATATCTTAAAATAATAAGATGGTTCTCAGTTATGAAAATGTATTTTTAACATATAAAACATTTGTTTACTTATTTTACTGTAATGATAAGAAAAAACAAGCAAATATATTCCTAGCTATAAGAAACAATGACTATATTATTCATATAATTTTCAAAATTAATTCAAAAGGCATAAAGACATTTTTCAAAAATCACTTTACAATTGTAAGAAATAATTGTTAATGAAAATGAACCTGCTTCTTACATTATAAAAGAAGCATTTCTTTTTGACTGACAGATAATAAATCTAGAGAGAAAGTAGTAGATACAATAGAGAATAAATTCCATAAAGTTGTATAGAAAAGCTGTTACAATACGCACAGTCATCTGTACTTAATAGCTACACCTAGGTTTGAATCTGTCATTAATTGGTTATTGAGCCTTGGTCAAATTACCCAAAGTAACTTCTATCATTATAGAATGAGCTTAATAATAACATCCTGGAATACATCCTGTATTTGATAAATATAAGTTACTCAATAAATATTAACACAGTAATGTTACAAAAATTACACTTCTTGTTATTTTCAGTACTATATGCAAAGTGTAATAAGTCTTAAGATCTTAAAATATTATAGTCTTTTTATAAAATTTTTAATTTTTAATTTTTGTGGGTATATAATAGGTTTATATATTTATGTGGTATGTAAGATATTTTGATATAGGCATATAATGTGTAATAATCACATTAGGGTAAATGGTATATCCATCATCTATCTCATTAAGCATTTATCCTCTCTTTGTTTTACAAGCAACCAAAATATGCTATTTTGGTTATTTTAAAATGTATAATAATTTATTACTTACTGTAGTCATCTTGTTGTGCTATCAAATACTAGATCTTATGCATTCTATCTAACTATATTTTTGTACCTATTAACATTCCCCAATCCCCACTCCTGACTCCCACTTCCTACTACCCTTCTCAGCCTCTGGTAACCAACCTTCCACTTTCTATCTCCATGCATTCAACTGTTTTAATCTTCAGCTCTCACAAATGAGTGAGAATACGTAAAGTTTGTCTTTCTGTGCCTGGCTTATTTCACTTAACATAGTGAACTCCAGTTTCAGGCATATTGTTGCAAATGACAGGATCTCATTGTTTTATATTCTTGTTTTGTTTCTTCAATAGTGTACTTTGTACATGTTCTGTTTTGGAGAAATTTTTTTAAATTTAATGCACTTTTAATTTTTGGTGACAGTTTAATGCCAAAAAAAGTCTAAATTTCCCATTTTCCAAAGATTTAATAGACATATACAGAGTTTTCTAAATTTTGCCTACAATCCAAACAATTTGTCATGAAATTTCAAATCGTAACATTTCAAAAGAATTCATTTAAACAAATAGACTTTCAAGGGGAAGGACTGAATTGATGTTCAAAATTGGCTAAAGAAAATGCTCTGCGATGTCATATATTCATGCCATACATATGTGTAGAGCATGCAGTTACACTGCGATGAATTGGACATCACCATAAACTCATGGACACTCTTACCTTTTTAAAATTTCAATAGTTTCTGGGGAACAGGTAGTGTTTGGTTGCATGAAAAAGTTCTTCAGTGGTGATCTCTGAGATTTTGGTGCACCTGTCACCTGAGCAGTGTACAATGTACTTAATGTGTAGACTTTTATCTGTCAAGCCCCTCTCACCCTTCCTCGTGAGTCCCCAAAGCCCGTTATATCATTCTTATGCCTTTTTGTCCTCATAGCTTAACTCCCACTTATAGATGAGAACATACAATATTTGGTTTTCCATTCCTGAGTTACTTCGCTTAGAATAATGGTCTCCAACTCCATCTAGGTTGCCATGAATGCTATTATTTTGTTCCTTTTTATGGCTAAGTAGTATTCCATGGTATACACACATACATGCATCTATCTATCTATCATCTATCTATCTATCTATCTATCTATCTATCTATCTATATCTATCTATCTATATCTATCTATCATCTATCTATCATCTATCTATCTATCTATCTATCTATCTATCTATCTATCTATCATCTATCTATCATCTATCATCTATCTATCACATTACCCACTCATTGGTTGATGGGCATTTAGGTTGGTTCCATACTTTTGTTATTGTGATTTGTGCTGCTATAAACGTGAATGTGCAAGCGTCTTTTCATATAATGGTTTCTTTTCCTCTGGGTAAATACTCAGTGGTGGTATTGTGGAATTGCTGGATCCAATGGTAGTTCTACTTTTAGTTTTTAAGGAATCTTCATATTGTTTTCCAGAATGATTATACTAGTTTACATTCCCACCAGTTGTGTAAAAGTGTTCCGTTTTTACCACATCCATGCCAACATCTGTTATTTTTGATTTTTCAATTATAACCATTCTTGCAGGAGTAAGATGGTATCTCATTGTGGTTTTTATTTTCATTTCCCTGATAATTAGTGATGTTGAGCATTTTTTAACGTTTGTTGGCCATTTGTATATCTTTTTTTGAGAATTGTCTCTTTATGTCCTTTCCTCATTTTTTGATGGGATTGGTCTTTTCTTGCTAATTTGTTTGAGTTCCTTATAGATTTTGGATATTAGTCCTTTGCCAGATGCATAGTTAGCAAACATTTTCTCCCACTCTATGTGTTGTCTGTTTATTCTGGTGATTATTTCTTTTGCTGTGCAGAAGCTTTTCAGTTTAATTTGGTCCCATCTATTTATCTTTCTTTTTGTTGCATTTTCTTTTTGGTCCTTGGTCATGACATCTTTACCTAAGCTAATGTCTAGAAAAGATTTTTCGATGTTATCTTCTAGAATTTTTAAGGTTTCAGGTCTTAGATTTAAGTCTTTGATCCATTTTGAATTGATTTTTGTAGAAAGTGAGAGATAAGAATCCAGCCTCATTCTTTTATATGTGTCTTGTCAGTATTCCCAGCACATTGGTTGAATAGGCTGTCCTTTTCCCACTTCATATTTCTGTTTGCTTTGTCAAAGATCAGTTAGTTGTAAGTACTTGACTTTATTTCTGGCTTTCCTATTCTGTTCCTTTGGTCTACTTGCCTATTTTTATACCAGTACCATGCTTTTTTTTTTTAACTATAGCCTTGTAGTATAGTTTGAAGTCGGGTAATGTGATGCCTCCAGGTTTGTTCCTTTTGCTTAGTCTTGCTTTGACTATGCAGACTCTTTTTTGATTCCATAGAAATTTTAGGTTTGTTTATTCTAGTTCTGTGAAGAATCGTCATGGTATTATGATGGGAATTGAACAGAATTTGTAGAATGCTTTTGACAGCATAGTCATTTTTACAATATTGATTCTACCTATCCATGAGCATGGGATAAGTTTCCATTTGTTTGTGTCATCAATGATTTCCTTCAGCAGTGTTTTGTAGTTTTCCTTGTAGAGACCTTTCACCTCCTTTATTAGGTATATTTTTAACTTTTATTTACTTAGTTTTTTTTGGGAGCCGTTGTAAAAGGGGTTGATTTCTTGATTCTTTGATTCTCATCAATCATTCTTTGATTCTCATCTTGGTCTTTGTTGTTGTATAGCAGTGCTACGATTTGTGTACATTGATTTTTGTATCCTGAAACTTTACTGAGATTCTGCATTTAATGTTGCAGCTTGGTAGTTAAAAAGATTCTAATAGTTTATTTGCTTGGTTAACTGAAACATGGATCAAAACAGGGCCCACTGTGAGCGAGCTGGAATGCCTGATCTCCCTTGGCTTAATGTAGAGGAAGGGATCCAAAGGTTTAGGGAGATTGGAATGCTAGAATGGATTAGTCACTTTAGACCTACTGATCCCAATCAAGAGGGTCCAGAGGACATATTCCTCTTCAATATCTGGCAAAATAGTGAGGGGAGCACCTCAATCCCTGAGGAGCTCTGTGATTGTTTTTCTCTGTACACCAAATTTTACAGTGGGAACCTCATTCACTCAACTGGAAAAGTTAAATGCAATGGGAATATTAGAGCCTGAAGTGGCATGGTCCAAGTGGCAGCACTCAACTGTCAAAGGCAAGGTGGGTGTCGTTACCATAAAGGACTGCAGAGGCAAGACAGCAATCATAATAGTCTGACTACTGTAGGGCTCTGGAACTGGCTAATTAATCATGATGTTCCTAGAAGTGAAATCGACAGGAAGCCTACTACATTCTTACTTAATTTGTATAAGCAGAAAACTTCCAGGTCAAGTGGACAAAAAACTAATTTGAATTATAAAAATAGAAAATCATGACTCCTCAATCAATTTCCAGATTTGAACCAATTTACAGTCTCAGGTCTCTTTGGGGAAGGACTTCACTACATTACTGAGAATGTACACTGTTACTCTTTCTCCCATCCTTCCAGAAGTCCAGAAGACCTCTGGACTTTTACCAGGGTAACTGTGTATTGGGGAAAGGAGAATCATCAGAACTTTTGGGTACTACTGGACACTGGCTCTGAGTTGACATTGATTCCAGGGGACCCGAAACATCATTGTGGTCGTCCAGTTAGAGTAGGAGCTTATGGAGGTAATTAATGGAGTTTTAGCTCAGGTCTAACTTACAGTGAATCCGATAGATCCCTGGACCCATCCTGTGGTCATTTTCCCTGTGCCAGAATGCAAAACTGAAATAGACATACTTAGCAGCTGGCAGAATCTTCACATTGGCTTTCTGATGGATAGGGTGAGGGTTATTATGGTGGGAAAGGCCAAATGGAAGCCATTAGAGCTGCTTCTCCTAGAAAAATAGTAAATCAAAAACAATATATCCAAGGAGAGACTGCAGAAATTAGTGCCACCATCAAGGACTTGAAAGATTTAAAGGTGGTGATTCTCACCACATCCCCGTTCAACTCTCCTATTTAGGCTGTGCAGAAGACAGATGGATCTTGGAGAATGACAGTGGAGTATCATAAGCTTAACCAAGTGGTGACTCCAATTGCAGCTGCTGTACCAGATGTTGTTTCATTGCTTGAGCAAATTAACACATCTCCTGGTACCTGGTATGCAGCCATTGATTTGGCAAATGCCTTTTTCTTCATTCCTGTCCAAAAGGCCCATCAGAAACAATTTTCCTTCAGCTGGCAAGGCCAGCAATATATCTTTACTGTCCTACCTCAGAAATATATCAACTCTCTTGCTTTGTGTCATAATCTTTTTCACAGAACTCTTCATCACTTTTTCCTTCCACAAGATATCACACTGGTCCATTACATTGATGACCTTATGCTGATTGGACCCAGTGAGCAAAAAGTAGCAACCACATTAGACTTATTGGTGAGATATTTGCATGCCAGGGTGTGGAAAAAATATGACAAAAACTCAGAGACCTTCTACCTTTGTGAAATTTCTAGTGGTCCAGTGGTGTAGAGCCTGTTGAGATATTTTTTCTCAGGTAAAGGATAAGTTGTTGCATTGGCCTGTCCTACAACCAAGAAAGAGGCACAATGCCTCGTGGGCCTATTTGGATTTTGGAGGCAACACATTTCTCATTTGGGTGTGTTAGTTCAACCCATTTATTGAATGAGGTCCAGAACAGTAGAAGGCTCTGCAATAGGTCCAGGCTACTGTGCAAGCTGCTCTGCCACTTGGCCCATATGACCCAGCAGATCCAATGGTGCTTGAGGTGTCTGTGGCAGATAGGGATGCTATTTGCAGATTTTGGCAGGCCACAATAGGTGAATCACAGTGGAGGCCTCTAGGGTTTTTTTTTTTTTTCCACATGGAGTCCACTCTGTCGCCCAGGCTGGAATGCAGTGGCATGATCTCGGCTCACTGCAACCTCCACCTCCCAGGTTCAAGCAATTCTCCTGCCTCAGCCTCCCAAGTCATTGGGATTATAAGTGTGTGCCACCATGCCCAGCTAATTTTTATATTTTTAGTAGAGACTGGGTTTTACCATGTTGGCCAGGCTGGTCTCAAACTCCTGACCTCAAGTGATCCACCTGCCTCAGCATCCCAAAGTGCTGGGATTACAGGGGTAAACCACCGAGACTAGCTGGCCTCTAGGATTTTGAAACAAGGCCCTACCATCTTCCGCAGATAACTGTTCTCCTTTTGAGAGACAGCTCTTGGCCTGTTACTGGGCTTTAGTAGACACTGAATGTTTAACTATAGGTTACCAAGTTACCATGTGACCTAAACTGCTTATCATAAACTGGGTGCTTTCTGACCCAACTAGCTATAATGTTGGGTGTGCGCAGCAACACTTCATCACATGGAAGTAGTATATATGTGATTGGGCTCAAGCAGGTCCTGAAGGCACAAGTAAATTACATGAGGAAGTGGCTCAAAAGCCCATGGTCCTCACTCCTGCTACCCTGTCTTTTTTCTCTCAGCCTGCACTGATGGCCTCATGGGGAGTTTCCTATGATCAGTTGACAGAGGAAGAGAAGACTAAGGCCTGGTTTACAGATGGTTCTGCGTGATATGCAGGCACCACCTCAAAGTGGACAGCTGTAGCACTACAGCCCCTTTTTAGGATATCCGCGGTTAAGGGAAATCTTCCCAGTGGGCAGAAATTTGAGCAGTGTACCTGGTTGTGCACTTTGCTTAGAAGGAGAAATAGCCAGATGTGTGATTATATACTGACTTATGGGCTGTAACCAATGGTTTGGCTGGATGGCCAGGGACTGGGAAGACGTATGACTGGAAAACTGATGACAAATAAATTTGGGGAAGAGGTATATGGATAGACTTTTCTGAGTGGTCGAAAACTGTGAAGTATTTGCGTCCCATGTGAATGTTCACCAAAGGATGACCTCAGCAGAGGGGGATTTTAATAATCAAATGAGTAACATGAGTCGTGCTATGGACATCACTCAGTCTCTTTCCCCAGCCACCCCTCTCATCGCCCAGTGGGCTCATGAACAACGTGGCCATAGTGGCAGGGATGGAGGTTACACATGGCGTCAGCAACATAGACTTCCACTTACCAAGGCTGACCTAGTTATAGCCACTGCTGAGTGCCCAATTTGCTAGCAGCAGAGACCAACACTGAGCCCTGGATATGGCACCATTCCTTGGGGTGATCAGCCAACTACTTGGTGGCAGGTTGATTATATTGGACCTCATCCATCATGTAAAGGGCAGCGGTTTGTCCTCACTGAAATAGACACTTACTTTAGATATGGGTTTTCCTATCCTTCATGCAATGCTCCTGCCAAGATTACCTTTTGTGTACTCACAGAATGTCTTATTTGCCATCATGATATTCCACATAGCATTGCCTCTGACCCCGGCAATCACTTTACAGCTAGAGAAGTGCAGCAGTAGGCTCATGTTCATGGAATTCACTGGTCTTGCCATGTTCCCCTCATCCTGAAGCAGCTGGATTGATGGAATTGTGGAATGGCCTTTTGAAGTCGCAATTACAATGCCAACTAGGTGACAATACTTTTCAGGACTGGGACAAAGTTCTCCAGAAAGTGTGTATGCTCTGAATCAGCATCCAATATATGGTACTGTTTCTCCCATAGCCAGGATCCACAGGTCCAGAAATCAAGGGGTGGAATTGGAAGTGGCACCACTCACCATCACCCCTAGTGATCCACTAGCAAAATGTTTGCTTCCTGTTCCCACTACATTAGGTTCTGCTGACTTAGACGTCTTAGTTCCAGAGGGAGGAATGCTGCCATGAGGAGACACAACAATGATTCCATTAAACTGGAAGTTAAGATTGCCACCTGGTCACTTTGGGCTTCTGCTACTTCTAAGTCAACAGGTTAAGGAGGAAGTTACAGTGTTGGCTGGGGTCATTGACCCAGACTATCAAGATGAAATTAGCCTACTACTCCACAATGGAGGTACGGAAGAGTGTGCGTGGAATATAGCAGATCCCTTAGGGTATCTCTCAGTATTACCTTGCCCTGTGATTAAGGTCAGTGGGAAAGTACAACACCTCAATCCAGGCAGGACTACAGATGACCCAGACCCCCGAGGAATGAAGGTTTTGGTCACTCCACCAGGTAAAAAACCACAACCAGCTGAGGTGCTTGCTGGAGGCAAAGAGAATACAGAATGAGTAGTCGAAGAAGGTAGTTTTCAATACCAGCTGTGACCATTGACTAGTTGCAGAACCAAAGACGGTAATTGTCATGAGTATTTCCTTCCTATTTTGTCAAGAATATGTTTGTGTATGTATATACTTGTACTGAGAAAATATCTTCATTATATTTCCTTTCTTTTTCGTTTATTATGCGACATAAGATTTCTTGACTTCATATCAGCATTTAAATGTTTACTTTATGTAACAGCACTTAGGTTAAAGATTAGTGCTTCCGGTTGTACGAAGGATAGCTGTATTATGTTAGGCATAATTATGACCTTATTATTGTCTTTATTTGATTATTAAGTATGATTTCAAGATATATATATATATATGTACATATATACACACATATATACATATATATATGGGTTCAAGTTGTTAAGGGGTGGACTCGTGATTGTTAATATTAGGTGTTGACTTGATTGGATTAAAGGATGCCTAGATAGCTGGTAAAGTATTGTTTCTGGGTATGACTGTGAGGGTGTTGCTAGAAGAGGTTAATATTTGTCAGTGAACTCGGAGGAAGACTCAATCTCAATGTGAGTGGGCACCATCCAATTGGCTGCCAGCATGGCTAGAACAAAGCAGGTGGAAGAAGGTGGGATAAGTTGGCTTGCTGAGTCTTCTGGCTTTAATCTCTCACCCTGGATGCTTCCTTGGACATCAGATTTTGGATTCTTTGGCCTTTGGACTTTTGCACTGACACCAGTGGTGATGAAATAATCTGTACAACAAACTCCCTGACACAAGTTTACTTATGAAACAAACCTGTACGCATATCCCTGAACTTAATCCTTTACATATGATTTTTAAAGAAAAAAAGCAACTATGCTTGACATCTAATAATTGTGCTTAAGTATGGATAAAATATAAATTGAGATACATTTTTGGCACAAAATGTTAATTTCTATTTTTTAATTAATTTTCCCTACTCTATACCTTGACTTTCAGTAAAAATTCTTTCTTGCTTTTAATGAGACATTTATGGCATTTTCTTAGAAAGCACAATTTTAGTATGATTAAAAATTATACTCAATGATTAAAAATTATACTTCACCTTTAAAGTTGTTCTTTTTTTAACAATGTATTCAATTACATGAAGAAGTGATCAAAGTACTTGAGATTGTTCTTTTTCTTAATTTTTAATTTTTTTATCTTTAATTATGTGGGTACATAATAGATGTATATATGTATGGGGTATATGTGATGTTTTGATACCAGCATACAATGTGTAATGACCACATCAAGGTAATTGGGATATCCATCACCTCAAGCATTTATCATTTCTCTGGGTTCAACATAGATAAATATGCCAGGACAAGAAGAGGTGTAAAATAAGAAAAGGTGGAAACTGCCTGTGTGACTTTGTATTTGTGTAAACTTAAAAGAAAATGAGGAATATTGACAGAAGTCACATTACTTTGTAATTGTAGCTAGAAATAGCTTTTTTTAATGTAGTAAACAAGTGTCGGACAATTCACAAAATAGTTTCTAATAGAATGAATAAAATAAAAATAAAAGAGTTGATATGTTAGCTTGAGAGACCAATGAAATAACTGAGCATTTTTATAAAATAGGTTTTTTTTAGTGAAAACAAGGCAACTGGAACTTCCCATATTAAGAGGAATGTCTTGGTGCTGATCAAATGCTACTATGGAACAGGCCACTCTACCTCTAAGCAAGCTTTCTGGAAATTGTCTCAGAATTGTGATTTATAAAATAAGATTAAAAATTGTTTGCACAATAACTCAAACCAGTAGTATATTTTTAACTAGAACATCATTTATTTAGTCAATCTGAGGCAATTGCAATTTTACATTATCAAGTTAGGCTATGATCTATAAGGTTATGTAGACTACAACCATGCTGTAAGTGGTAATAATAGCCAGTGTGGACACATCTCAGAGGGGAAAGATGTCTAGAACCACCACTCATGTTCCATCCCAGTAGGCAGATGGGATAGACTAGAGAGCCCATTAGAACGAGAAACAATGAAAAAGTGTTTCTAATGAGGATATTCCTTCAGCCCACTCATAATTTTTATGGACATGCTGACCAACTTTTCTTATCATTCTTAGCACTTAATGGTTTTGGAGTCATTTTACTTCTTCTCAGACATAAACTTTGATTTCATGAGCACACAAAATACTTTTAAATATTTATCCTAAAAGCTTGTTTAAGGCACTCTTAGATTTTTTCCATAAAAAGAATTAATCAGTGCATAAATATATTCTAGAAAAGGAACCTGTGGGAGCTTTAGAAGGGCCTAACACCGTAAACCACTCTAAATATATAGGAACAGCCCCCAGGAGCACCAAAGTACTTAGTATCATGTGAAAAAGTTGCTCTACTTATGGCCCACTCAGAAGCAAATGTAGTACTAGGCTTGATTTTATTCACTTCCAATACCAAGGGGGCAACTCTTGATTTAAAAGAACAAACCACATGGAATTTTTCTCCATGTAATGAAGGAAAACAGTTGACACAATCACTGAGATTAACTAAGAGCTGCAAGCCTAGGAAGCAAGTTGATATTCAGCTAGACATTGAAATACCTGTTTTCTCCCAGGATTTATTTATCTGACATCTGCTTAAGCCTGGCATTGTTTTTAGCGAATCAGAAATATGATCCAGGGAAATAAGAAAAATTTTAGTAAGTTGGAGTGTAGTGATAGTCAAGTTGACTGATTATAAGAAAGAAGCCACTGTGGAACGTATACAGCATATGTGTGCAGATGTGCCTCACCCCTCCCCTGCCACATTAAACTTACTATAAATGTCTATCTGGGATTGAGACCTTCAATATTTTAAAATTCCACAGGTATTTCTTCGGTGCACTGAGGGTTGCAAACCACTGGTCTAGAAGCAATTAAGGCTGAATTGAGGAAATCTTGACAATGAATCCCCATCAGAATATACCTTATTTTAGAAGTTACAGATTCAAGTCATAGTTTATTTTGTTGTTGTTGAATATTATCTTACATAGAACTTAACTCAGTGCTGACAGAATGTGCTAACTGCAGTCACTGTAAGGAGGAAAAACAATTCATATGCCCAAAGTGAAGCTAAAAAAATGACTTCCCTCATGCTAAAGTTGAAAGAGTTGTGAAATATCTTTAACGAAAAGACAAAGACCACTGATTTGGCTTATATTATTAAAAATATCTTAATGAATTTTCTAAAACTTTTGAAGCATTGGGAAAACTCTGGTTTTCTACTGCTTGTCCTTTTGAAATGTCGGACTGTGGTGTGGATGAATAGCCTTCTAAGATGCGTGGGTTTTGCACATGATGTTTTGTGTGCCTACACAGGGATAATGCCTATATAGATACAAAATGAATTTGAATTTTTCAGATGGATATTTTCTTCTAAGTGCAGTGTTTCCATCTGTGATAATGTGACTTTTTGTGGACCTCATAAGACCAACACATCTAATTCTCCCCCCAGAAATGGTCAAGGTCATGCACACTGTATTTTATGGGCTTTTGGGGTTTTTCTCCAAATTCATATGGACATTATGTGTGTGTCTAAAAGATATCTTCATAAATCAGCTGTAGAGCATGAGAAGGGTAGTCAAGTAGTATCCAAGGGGCATAGAAAATAATGAGAGTAGTTTTAATTTGAAATAGAGGTGTTAATCTCAGGTCCCCGGGTAAGCATTGCTTCAGGATTAAGCATAATCCAAATATTTCTCTAATATAAGATTTTTAATTTTTAATTTAATAAAGTTACCTGGTGATATCTTATAACTGTGCCTTTCTCAGAAAAATGTTATCAGACTTGAAAGTACATTTGAATCATTAGCTATGACTTCATCCCCAGAGATTTTGATTTAATTGATGTTAAGTAGGGCCTGGATATGTTTTGCCTTGTTTCATTTTGGATATTTTAATATCCCAAGGATTTCAAATGTCTTACAATAATAACCTCTATGTTTATAGATGTTGGTTTATAGGTATATAGAATCTGAAAATCTGTACATAAAGGATTGGTTGAACCGTATTTACATGGATATCATATGATGTATTGAGGGAAAATAAGTAACATGCAGGACTGGCATTTCTGACTTAGGACGAGTAACAGTGTCAGAGTTTTGCATTTTTTTTCTTTAAAAGTTCTCCTTATCTTTATCATAAAACGTGTAACAGAATTTTACAGTGTTGGGATAGAACCGAAATTGGAAGAAATGTTGATATTTTGCAAGGAGAGAAAGGACTTTGCCCTTTTACCTATGAGGAGTGCTTAATGTGTCTATTTTAAATTATTCTCATGCAATTAAATTTCCAGTTCCAAGAGTGCACATGGTGGCACCTATAACATTTTCTGAGATTTCCAAAATACTATACAATATTCTCATGTTCTCAAAGGCAGAACCAGCCTTTTAAAACTTATTTAATCAGCACTTTAAAAATTATCCTATGAATTGATGGGTGTAGACTAGATAATTATCCCTAACTATTTTTTGTCTCCTCAGAACAGAATTAAATCTTTTTAGCTATTGCTCTGTGTCTTGCCTGTGCATCTAATGGAAATTGTATACATCCTCGCCTCATTGATTTAGGGCTTGATAATATGACATAATTTGACCAATGGGATGCAAGCACAATAAATTTAGCTCCATCCTGGCAGAAGCTTCAGTAATTACATAGTTTGGTTTGGGTGCTTTTGCTTTTCCCCTAAGTCATGAGAGAGCAGACTTGCATGTTAAAATAGGGAGACAGATGGAATAAAACCACAGTCAGTCTGCAGTCTTTAAAAAAGCAACATAACAACAAACCTTCACAATCACAGCAACCCACAGCTGACCCTTAGTATGAGTTAAATGACAAAATATGTTGCTAGTAACACTAGACTTATTTGCTATACAGAATTACTACAGCAGAAGTATATATAGTTATTGACAATAAATATTTAGCTATTGATAAAATGTATCCTAATATTAACAATAGATGTATGATTCAAGGACATACCAAACACATCACCTATTGGCAAACACCAGGTCTGGATACATATCTATTTATATTTCAATGAGTAAACAATGGGGAAACAGGAGCTTACCATAAAAACAAAACAAAAACAGGAGGCATTGTAAGGATTTTAAAACCTCAAAAGAAGAAAATAACCCCTAAAAAGAAAAAATTTCTTGGCAATATCTGGAATCATCAATATAATAAAACATATATCTTATTATGAAATAGAAGCAGAAAACCCTTAGGAAGGAATTGGCCTAGATAAAAAGACAACAGGACAAAATACACAGAAAGAAAGTGAAATAATGAAGAATTGCAAAGCAACTAAAACTTAAAAGCAGAAATACATTTCACATTATGTGTATTAAAATGCAGAGTTGACATTATGTACATTTGATCAGTGACGTGTGTGGAAAATGAGAAGTCTGAGTAGAAGAATAAAATCAAGAAAAGGATGAGTTAACACCTACTGACTACAAATACAGAGCATAAAACTTAAATTCTAGAGATTCCCGAGAAAGAAGCCAGAGCAACTAAAATATATGGCTGTACCGAAGAAAATTATTCTGGGCTTGGAAAAACAAACTGAAGATATATGTTTGTATCTGTATACACACACATACACTTTAAATATAAATCCTGATAACATCCAGAAGGAAAGAAAACAGTTTATTAACTAAAAAAGACACACTTCCACTAAAAGATATCTACACCCTTTTCCATAGTCATTTGGTCTGGTGTTGAAGTCAGATCCATGACAATTGTTAACAGCATTTCCTAGGCTACAATCAGTGGTCACTGGTTCAGATTAGTTCAATCAGAATTTTAAAAAGAATATTTGTTTGATTCTTTGGAAAAAACAACCCTTTCTCTTGTTCTCTCACTTGCTCTTTCTTTCTGTCCCCCATCACCCCTCTGGCTAAGTTTCTTGACCAGAGTGGTTGGCAGCCATATCACAAAAAAATATGAGTCGAAATCTCAAAATTCTCCTGTTATTGTGGAAGGCATAGTAGAAGGATGGAAAGACACAATGTTATTGAGGGCATTGCTAAATCAACTATCAAATCAGACTTCATATGGAATTTATAGTCAATTGAACCAATATATTCCCTTATGGTATAAACTTCTATTCATTAATATTTATGTTATTTTTAACTAACATTACCCAAAATAAGAACTGTTCTCCAACTGGCAACTATCCATTTTCTATTTTTGAACAAGCTACAAGACCAATCTTTCCATTTGTTGGGTTATGAATAAAAATTGAGGCCCTTTGAGTAAGGAAGGTGTATTATAGATAATGTCAGTCCAACATAAAGATAATTTTAAATGATTTTGATAAATATGGTGACAAAACAGAACACAAATAATTAGAAGTCATTCTTTGAAGTTCACTCACATATTGTAAAAAGATTTTTGAAAAAAAATAACAGAAAAAAACAATGCTGAAAAACCTATGACAAAATAAAGAAAATACAACTACATAGCAAAACAGTTAGTTTTGTTATATAGTTGCAGCAAATATGAATATTTGCTACAACATTCATAATAGTCATAAAAGTAAATATTGATATTTAAAACAGATAATAATGAAAACATCACCATCAATGGGTAAATGGATAAAGAAAATGTGATATATATGCACACATGGAATACAATTAAGCTATGAAAAGAATAAAATCTTGTCATCTGCAGCAACATGAATAAACTTGGGAGATACAATGTTAAGTGAAATAAGGCAGGCACACAAAGACAAAATACTGCATGACCTCACTCATGTGGAATTGGTTGATATTATAGAAGGAGAAATTAGGGTACTTGTTACCAGAGTTTTGGAGAGGAGGTAAAAGAACAAATAAGAACAGGTTGGTCAATGGGTACAAAGTTACAGTTACATAGGAAGAATAAGTCTTGGCGTTCTATTACATGGTAGGGTGAATACAATAAATAAGTGATATATTAAAGAGGCATACACAGTGAAGGTCTTGGGATATTTATATTGTAAGAAAGGGATATCTTAGAGAAGTTCAGGTTTAAAATGAGTCCTGAGTAAGCATTATCAAAAGAAAGAGAAAAGAATGAGTAGTAACAAAAAAAAAAATGCTTTCTTATTTTACAAGAGTTTTATCATGTGTTGAGAGAAAGAGGTTTATCTAGCAGTTAGTGAGGAGAGTGATGTATTTATTTGTTTTCAGGATATTATAAAATTACCATTAATCAAAATCCAGGACTAACTCCTAATTATTTGTTATATAAAGCCTAAAGTTTGATATCTGATATTTATGTTCCTCCATAGATTGACTTCAAACTTTCTGTTTTATCCACTGAAATCTACAATAACCTCTCTTTATTCCCACCAGGAAAATGTATTCAGTGTCTCCAGATTGCTATGTTTTTCAATACTTTCTGTTCTTTTATAATGCTCTTCTCAGTAATTTGCTTATTTAGCTTGTTTTCAAATCTACAACATTCTCAAAGAAATTTTAAATTACTCAATGTTCATTGAGTTTTACCTTTTTATTAAATAACTTTAATCATTCACTGCTGTTTTTTGATCGCCTGCAATGTGTATGTCATTATGTTGGCCATCATGAGCATATGTAAATAAATAGGACATGGACTCTGCTAATCAAAATATTAATTCTCTTAAATAAAAGTATCATGTGGTGGTAAATAATTGTAAAGAAAAATAGATGATGAAAAATGTATAAAAGTGGCATAAATTCACTCTTTGAGAGTTCAGAAGAGGTAGATATTTCTGGGAAGACCTAAAGGAACAGGGAGGACATGATAGAAATTATAGTGTTTTATATGGTTCTTAAAAAGTAATCTTAGAGCATGAATTTTTGGACAAATATTGCAAAAACATGCATGCATTTAATCAGTCTGGACCATTAATATTGATCTTTTTTTAATGTTAGTATTTTTCTACCTCCGTTCTTTCAAAGAGGAATATTCCTCATTGCTTTTACCCATATTTCTAAGAGTGCAGAGTCTAGTGCTGGTCATAAAGTAGCAGATCAATAAATATTTGTAATTTATCATCAGTGAGTCAGATTTACAAAAATAAATATTAAAAAGAAAGCCTAAATGTGCTTAACACCACATGGCCTTTGAAAAAAGCATTTTTATTCAGTTAAGTGGAGTACTGCGACATGATGTCATCTTTTAACCTATGGTAAAGATTATCAATTTAATAATAGTTGGTAAATAGTGATATCATTGAGGTATGCAGGATTTAACACAGTAAAGTTGTGAAAAAGAAAATAGTAGATATTTTGTACAAAATTACCATTTTGTTTGTTCCTGATGTAGAATAAAAGAAAAATAACAGGCAATATTCCCAGCAGTTCTTTGTTTAATGGAGCGTACACGACATAGTCTTATTTTATTTACAACTGCTTTTTTTTTCCGGAAGTTGCTGCTAGAATATCAAGGAAACAGCAATTTAATAACAAGTCTGTGTAAGTCACTGTAAAGTGTAATCATGATTTCTCAACTATTGAAACAAAGTAGAACTCCCTGGGATTGAAATAACAACATGAAGTTTCAATCCCTCGGGAAAAATTACACTGGGCAGACTGATTGAGTGGAAACTATCCAATAAACTGTTCATGGACTTTACAATCAGTGAACTATATTTAAAAGAGACTCAATTTCCTGAATTGCATATCAAGGACTGAATTTACATGACTTATCCACTTGAAATAAACATAACTAACCATGCTGGTATATGAATTCCTTGGAGAAAATGTGGTATCACTAAACAACTGCCTGACCTCCCAGCCAGAGTACTTTCTGTGACTATAAATAAACATGACTACTTAGTGGAAAAAAAATATACTACCACTTACATAACTATTGTCTTTCAAAAAAGAAATGTAATTGTTCTACTGTTAGATGCACCGATCCATATCATAAAGATTCCTAGAAATAGAAATGACAGTATTCCAATAATAGCAGATGATATGATTTGGATGTTTGTTTTCTCCAAATCTCATGTTGAAATGAGAAAATCAGAAATTATCAACTTGAAAAAGCACAGTAATAACTAAAATTTGAAAATCATTAAGTGACTTAAGAGATATTAGATGCAGCCCAAAGATTAATTAGTAACTTGTGAAACTTTTACATCTGTGAAAATGTAGTAAACATATTTTTTCTGATTCTTCCCACTACATATAACTAAAAACCCTAGACATAGATTCATCTATCTATCTATCTATCTATCTATCTATCTATCTATCTATCTATCTATCATCTATCTATCATCTATCTATCATCTATCTATCTTGTACCATAGGCTAATACATTGGAGGTGGGAGGTGTTTCAGTCATGGAGCAGATGCCTCATGAATGGATTGGTGCCTTCCTTGCACAAGTAATGAATGAGTCCTTTCTCTGAGTTTACATGAGATCTGGTTGTTTAAAATAGTGTGGCACATCCCCCCTTGCTCTCTCTTGTTCAGTTTCGTACCATGTGATTCGCCTGCCCCTGCTTCACCTTCCACTATGATTGTAAGCTTCCTGAGGCACTAACCAGCAGCCAAACCATTGGGCCATGTTTGCACACCCTGCAGAACCATGAGCCAAAACAAACACCTTTTCTATATAAATTGCCCAGTCTCCAGGATTCCATTATAACAATGCAAATGTACTAACATCGTAGAAGAAGTAAATCAGATCAACTGTCTCTCAGAGGGTAACTAGAAAATCTTCAGAAGATGTATCCAAATATCAACCTAAAAACAATAGGCACTAGTAAGTCCTAACAAATTACCAGGTGTAGTAGATTAATTGAAAAATGGCCAAGATTCCTTATCTGTCTCTACCTTTATGCTTTACAGTGTGACTCTGGTTTCTCCCAACAGGAAGTGGAGTCTTTTCCCTTCCCCTTAAATCTGTGCTGACCTTGAGACTTGTTTTGGCCAAAGAAATTTGGCAGAAGTGAAAGATTGCCAGTTTTGAGCTTAGATTTTAAAAGAGATTTCACGCTTCCAATCTTTCTCTTAGAACCTTGCTAGTGTATTTGAACAAGTCCATGCTAACCTGCTGAAGGATGAGGTAACACATGGAACAGAGCTGAGTCAGCCAAGCTAGGGTTATCCTGGAGCAGTCAGCTCCTCAGTCAGCCCTGTGCCTACCTATACATGTATAGGCACGTCCAGCCAAGAACATCCACACATCGCCCAGATTAAAAAAAAATCCAAGTAATCCATTCATTTGTGAGAAATAATATATAGGTATTGATATGGTTTGGCTGTGTCCTCATTCAAATCTTATCTTGAATACACATGTGTTGTGGGAGAGACCTGGTGGGAGATAATTGAATCATGGGGGTGGTTTCTCCAATACTGTTCTCCTAGTTGTGATTAAGTCTCACAAGATCTGACGGTTTGATAAGGGGAAACCTTAGCAAAGGTAGAAAGACCTCCTACCACCACTCAGTTCAGAAACAACAAAAAAATATGGTGGGCTTGCTGGGTGCTTTGGGACTGCATCACTTATTGTCATTGTTTTGCTTGGCTCTCATTCTCTCTCTTGCTGCAGCCATGTAAGAAGTGCTTTTTGCCTTCCTCCATGATTGTGAGGCCTCCCTAGCCACATGGTACTGTGGGTCCATTAGACCCCTTTATTTTGTAAATTACCCAGTCTTGGGTATGTCTTTATCAGCAATGTGAAAATGCACTAATACGGGTATGGTTGTAATTACTAAGTGACTTGAAATGCCACTACATTACCTTACACACCAGAATGTCCTAGAGGTTCAAGGATGTGAGACCAATATTTGGAACCAACTTTTCTTTTAGGCTGTTTACCAATTCCTGAGGGGATGGCCGCGATGAAAGGAGGCTGAGTAGTTCTTTTAACAGCCTTGTGAAACTTAGGGGACAGAAGTTGGTAACAAGCCTATGAAGGTAAAGGTCTCTAGCAGCTAGCCAGAGATAGGGTGAGGCAAGCTCAGTGCCCAGGATGCAAAATTTAAGGGGGCAGTAACTCTCAGCCTTATGTAAATGCATTGCTAGTACCTAAGAATGAATGACGCCTTAAATTTTACACCCTAGACTTCTCCATTGCTTTACTTTAGTCCCAGTCCTGCTAGTCAATATCTCTCATTTTTGCTGACCTTGCAAAGCAACACCAGAAGTAAAAGTAGGTCAGAGATCAAAAGGTCCTCTCAGATATTCAGTTTATAATAATCTCAATTCTTGAAATTAAACTAATGTGATCTTAGCTTGACAATTCTTCCAGAATCTTGGAAGAATCAAAAGTATAACCACAGAAGAGAAAGAAATGCTTTATCACCCTGGGCCTGAAATTTGCTAAAATGAATCTTGTAAATATAATGCCTTGCTCCTGCTCCATAAATAAAATAGCAAAGCACATCAGAGACAAGAAAACAGAACTAAAATTCAGCAGAAACAGAGAATATAGAAATAGATAAAAGTGGAGATTTCTATATTGGAGTCATCAGATGCATATTTGTATTTTTTAATTTTTAATTTTTATTATTTATTTATTGAGACAGAGTCTTGCTCTGTTGCCCAGGCTGGAGTGCAGTGGCACAATCTCAGCTCACTGCAACCTCCTCCTCCCAGGTTCAAGCTGTCAGCCTCTCAAGTAGCTGGGACTACAGGCATGCACCAACATCCCTGGCTAATTTTCGTATTTTTGGTAGAGAAGGGGTTTCACCAAGTTGACCAGGCTGTCCTTGAGCTCCTGACCTCAAGTGATCTGTCTACCTCTGCCTCCCGAAGTGCTGGGATTACAAACGTGAACCACCCCACCCAGCCCAGATGCATATTTTTAAATAACAGTGTTTATGTGTGCATGGATTGGAAAGATAAGATTACAAATGTCAGCAGAAAACTGAAGAGAAAATCAAAAATTCTCAACCTGAAAAAACACAATAATGACTAAAATTTAAAATTCAGTGAATGATTTAAGAAAGATTAGATAGATCCACAACATTAATAAGTAAGTTGTGAAATCTTAATTAGTAAGTTGAAAAATCAAGCTTTGAATTTACAAAACATTTTTAACAATCTTCAGGTTAGTAAGCAGGAAAGAAATATAAATTTTACGAAGCAGACAAAGATCAGTAATGTAACCCAGTAGTGAAACATAGGCTATGTAACTCTAGAAACAAAACTAATTTTCCTGGAGGAAAACATGTATAATAATTTGGAGTTGGGAAATCCTTTACTGATTAAATGACTTAAGTAATAATAATAATTCTTTACTGATTAAATGACTTTAGTAATATATCTTAGTATTTTATCTATTCTGTCATTACCTATGCTGTTTCCTTACCTGAAATTTTCTTTTGCCTTCCTGTTCTATCTATCAAACACTGTTTTTTATTTCAGACACTTTGAAAAAGCTGCATCTGTGAAAGCATTTTTGATACAACCGTAAGACTCAATATCTCTTTTATTGTGATAGCATTTCCCCACATTTCTATGATAGGACTTATGCCCTTCTACCTAATATTAATATTCCCACAGTAATGACTATAGACCTTTTGTGGGTTTTAACACTCAATAAATGTTAAGTAAATTGAATTGGATTGATCAGCATCACTCATCCAGTTAGGCAGTCTGAGAATCTGGGCTACGGACTCCCAAACATGAAAGCATTCCATAATTCTCCTAACAAAAGTTGAACTACAGCAAAGCTTTGATGGTGTCCCCACATGTAGAACTAAATTGTATCTTTAAGTAGGTCCTGAAAAGTTCTTCAACTGCCTTGCATCACTTTCTGCCTTAAACTAACCTGAAAGTCTGATATGAAAAAGCTCAAGTAAATATTATTATAGCACAGAAGTCCTACAGAGAAAAAGTTGGAAAAAAATTGTTCACATGTATATGGAGGTTACATGGGACACACATATAGAATTGAGGCATAAATAGATGATTCTTAGCTCAAGTGAGCCCAGCCAAAGAGGTCCTAAAAATCATCTGAATCCCTGAAACCAAAAGGAATCTTCTTCAAGTAACTGATATCTAACAAATTTTCTGCATTTTATTTTCAGTGAAAGATCAGAAAACATACGTGGACCTCATAGGAAAGCTTTTTAGTTAAATATGTAAGATATATATACATACACACACATATGTGTGCATATGTACATTCATGTATGCATGAAATTCTCTATAAGGCAAAACTTATTAAATATTTTCCTTTAGTATTTTTCTTTTCCTCCTCGTGTGAGACAACTTAATTTCCTAAAATTTCTAGTTTCATCTTTTTGTATATACAGAGATACTTTTGTGTTTTCTCCTTTTTTCCCCCTTAGATACCTGCAGGAAGCAAAGAATTACTGATTAAAAATTCATTCAAAATAGTATGATTATTATTCTTTAAAAGCTAATCTCAATAGATTATTCATTTTTAAAAATATTTTAATGCTTTTGTTCTTTAAAGATGATACATGGTTGGCGTGAAAGAACGTAACTGTGTAAAATTGCTTTGCCAGTAGTTTTGATGTGACACATGTTGGCTTCTATCTATAGGTGCTTCTTTTTATAGCTCATCATGAGAAAGCCTGTCTTCTCTTTAGCAGTGCCTGTACTTGCTATATTGTCCCAGTGTGAAGTGTGGATCAGTGGTTAAGACAGTTCAATGTCCCCATGGCTTATCATCAGACTCTGCAACCTTGGTGGCTGGGAATTAGTTTATGACTGTGCCCAAAGGCTCTGGAGATTAGAAAAGGAAGGGGGAGAGTATAAAAAAGTGATGCTTCTCTGCGTTGGTTTCTATAGTAACAGTGGAATTGTTCTTGCTAAGTTATGACTTGGCTCTCAAGCTGATTCCAGAACTTGTATTTTTTTTTTCCTTGAGATAAGTGAAGCAAGCTTCATTACGTGGAACTGCATGCACCTGATCACTTCATTCTTAACAGAGAACTTTGTATATTACTTGACAAGACCTGTATTGAACTGGTGATTCATCTGTGGATGACAAAGTAAAATTCATTTGGCAAACATTATTCTATGTTCCAGTGTTTTGCTTCGGAATGAATAAATGTTAAAATTGGGGTATATTATTAATATCACACAGAGACCTGGCATTAATTAAAAGGAAATCTGAGAGGGTAGGCAAGCTGTTTTCCTACTAAATGGCATTTTTCTTAGAACAGGATAATTCTGAAATTCTACACATATGTGGCTCTTCTTGGAAACTGTCTTAATGCCACTTTAACATAATTATAATTACATTAAGGGCAAGTATCTATTTGCTCAATTTCTGCTTCCATACTCAGTACAGTTGGAAAAGGTGATGTTGTGTCTACATAATGTACATAGCTTAGAATTTTGGATCTGCAACTTGGATGGCCAAAGCTGTCTGTTCAAGAACTATTTCACATAGGAAAGAAGACAAAAATATATGGGCAAAAAGGCAAGAGAAATATCTAATATTGCTTCTAGAAGGTGATGAACAGGGGCAGCACAGGCAAAAGTGTAGAGATTTATAGTGTCCTGCTGTGCAAGGTGGGAGAACTAGGACTGAGGAGTAAAGACGAAGACAGTTGATGTTATAAAATCTTTGCAAAAAACTATAATTTTGTGCTGAGAACTAGCTGGAGTTTTGCTTGACTCCTATATCATGGCAAAGCGCAGGGCTGGTAGGGGTATGTATGAGAAACAGCATCTCCTAAGATTTTGGCTGACTTATGTTCAGTCAAGATACCTAAAGGGCTCTAAGATGGAGGTGGATTCATATGGTACTAAAAGTCAGGTTCAGGGAAAAGCAAATGGCACTACATCTATGTGAAATAAATGTTACTGCATCTTCTGAGAAATGTGATAGGCAGAGTACTTTTGTATCTAATTTATGCATTACCTTTATTTGCCACCATTGTCTTCTCAAGATAGCAGCATAATCTATGTTAATGAAATGGTTATTGTAATAAATAAGGCATCTCCTTTAAGTAGCATAAAGTAAGACTCCAATAGATAGTGATGCCCCTTGTTTTAGGAAAAAACAAAACCCAAATCAAAGAACCATCTATCATACCAAGAATAGCTGAATTAGTCATAATGGTACAGGATTATGCTAAGACAGCAAACAGCCCCGAAATCTCAGTGGCTTATTCTCTCTGCAAAATTTTCTTGTGCATATAAGGTCCCTCCTAGGTTTCCTGACTCTTCACAATAATTATCCTGTGGTGACTTAGGAATCTGTTCTATTATTATTATTATCTTGTTGTTTCTTGAACTTTCCAATGAACCTGAACTCACTGGCAGAGAGTGGAATGGAATACTTATATCTCCTGTAATGCTTTTGTCTAGAAGTGGTACTGCTTATAACCCGCTCAACAGGACTAATCATATTGCTCTCTTATTTCAAGGAGGCACAGAAATAAAAGGTAGCACATGGAATATTTAGTGAGCATCAATATATTTGAAAAAATACCTAAGAAAATTTTAAGGAATTATGTAAGGTTACTTGTTTTACCAGGTATTAAGACTTACCCAGCTATAGCACTATTACAAATCAACAACAATGGGATATAACTGAGAACCTGAAAATAGACCCAATGATAAAAAGAAAATTAATATGGGAAAGAAAAGGCATTAAAGTCCAATGCGATAATTGTGTCTCTACAGTGCAATGGATAATGGTGTTGGATAAATGGAGCATTTTTACTAAAAAAGAAAATAACTATGGTGCCTGCCTCACACAACACAACGAAGTCAATTTCAGGTACATTCAGGATCTGCATGTATGAGTAATGCAATACATCTTAAAAAAAAACAGGAGACTCTCCTCAAAAATTGGAATAGGCCAAGGTATCTCAAAAAGAACATGAACATTTTCAAATATTTAAGAAAAAAATGCTAACTTTAACCATATTAAAGTTAACACTTTCTGCTGTTTTAAGCAATGTAATTCAGAGAGTGAAATAGTAAACAACAGTGTAAAAAAATCTGTTGGAATAAATATACCTGCAAAAGACTCATGTCCCTTACATATTTCTACAAAAGAGAAAAGAGAGAAAATCTGAAAAGGAAACAGAAAAGACTTTAATAGGTACTTCATGAAGGAAGATAACCTAATGCCCAGTAAACATATTAAAAGGTGCTCAACTTAATTAATTATTAAAGATGTGTAAATTAAAATCACAATATGACATCACTGCACACCCAGCAGAATGGCTAAAATGAAAAAGACAGACCACTTGGTCTGGATGCAGATGCAGATCAATGGGAACACTCATGCCATGCTGGTGAAAGTATAGATTGATAAAGTTCATTTTAGAGAATACTCTGCTAATATCATCTAAAAGTGAGCATATTCAGAACTGCTCAACTAGAATTCTACTCCATAATATAAACCTTATAGATACATATGTATTCACATGTTCATGAAAATACATGTATAATTATGTTCATAGCAGCACTACTAAAAAAGTCCCAAGTTAGAAATAAGCCAAATTCTATCATATGTATCATAGATTGGTATCAGCAAATTTTTCCCATAGGAAACCAGATAGTACATAATTTAGGCCTTGCAGGCCATAAGGTCTCTGTCACAGCTGCTCAACGCTGCCATTGTGGTGTGAAAGCAACGACAGAAAGTATGTAAATAAATCGGCATAGCTGTGTTTCAATAAAACCTTATTGACAAAAACAGGTGGTTGAAGTTTGAGATTTGACCTATAAGTCATAGTTTCCCTATTGGTGGCATACAGGTAAAATAAAACTACATGCAGCAACAAGGATGAATAATATATTTTTGAGTGAAAGAAACCAGATGTATAAGTGTGTATGTTGTAAAATTCCACTTAATAACAGGCAAACTGTGGTGATAAAAGTCGGAAGAATAGTTACGCGTGTTTGGTGTATGTATGTTTGGGGGTTCGGGGGTAGCTGGGGCCCTGTAGTAACTGAAGAAAGGCTTAAACTCAGAAGATGGGAGGGGTGTCTGGGCAGCTGATACTCTCTTTGAACTTACTTTGGGTTAGATGTACATGCTTACTTTGTGAAAATTCATCAAGCTATTAAGTATGTATGTAACACTATTATTAAGTATTAAGTACATACATAAGCTATTAAGTATGTATGATTAATACATACATAATAAATAGCTTGATGTAGCTGTATATATATTATACTTTACTAAAATATAATTTTATAGATTCTATGGGGAAAAGATTGTCTCATCTGTGAACTTAAATCTATTGGACTATTCTAGAGCAATGACAGGTAATTAAATTGGACTTAAGGGGAGACCATAAAATCAATTTCTGTCAAAAATTTTAAACTAATATTCAAACACATGAGAATATACAAAGACAGAAACATGATATTTTCTCAATAATATAGTTGAATACACAATAGTATAGTATTGAATTAATACACAAAGATCTGCGTTCTATTTTAGATTTTTAGTATAACTAATGAGAATTTGGGGTTCTAGATTTATTAACATTAAAATGAGGGAATTAAAATTTTTCTTATTTATATGTGAAGTGAAAAGTTAAAAAATGGAAAAATTTGAACATTAACAGCTTTATGGAATCACAAGAATTCTCTTCTAGCCTAAATATATATTAAATATATATTACTAAAAGAATATATGGCAAATATAAAGCATTTTTTATAAATTCATATTATACTAAATGAAATACATTCTAAATATCTCAAATAGTGAATTGGCTAAGTAAACAACACTATTCTATTGAAATAAATATAATGAAAGTCTAAATTAATGTTTAGAAATGATAAAATAACGTAAATATTTAAGAAGGTTCAAAGAAAGCAAATTACATTTATAACTTTAACAACATATTATGGTCATAGAATTATATAACAAAGAGTATAAACTACATCTACAAACCTTCTAAGAAAATAGTCCAAAGGTGTATAATAGTTTTTTCTGATAAGATCATTTATTTTTTCTTCTACTTTGGAATTTTTCCAATCATCTATAATGATGATGCATTATCTTTACAATATAAAAATGGACAGTTAATATATATCTTCTCATTTCCTTCACTTTATTCTTTCATCTGTTTAGAATTTAATTTTTTTTTTTATCACAGCCACATTATGTAAGAGAGTCCAGCCTGGTAAATGTGTATTAAATATCTTTGTGTTAGTGCAAAAAGATATGCAAAGGTGTTTAATACAATTATTCACCTTCAGAGAATATTTGACTTAATAGTCCAAATTTGTTAAAAATTAAGTGGAGGTTTTGAAGAAAATGTCAGAAAAGTTACTTTAATTATTGCTGAAATTTAATTCCAAATATAAATGGTTTTCCTTTCATAGAAGTCTCAAATTGTAATTTAATTAATTTTAAAATAATTTTAAGAAAAAAATTTTTGAATCTATTTTTCTGTGAGATTATGTAAACTTCCACATATATTATCAGTGATAGTTAACATTAGGTGGCACTGTTTTCCTTTTGGAACACAAAAAACAAAACAAAACAAAACAAAACAAAACAAAAATCAAAAAAATTACATTCGTGTTCTGCTAGTCCATAATAGAAGCTAAAGTATGTTCAAGGAGGCAGTTTTATTAAAATGTAGCAGATGTTTTAGAAATGTATTGCCCAACAAAAATTTTATATACTAGGTGCTCTATTGGCAATAATGCAATATGTTATATGTCATAAAAAGAGGAATATATGTTATAAAAATGGGAATATGTTTTATAGATTATGGATTAAGCTTTCAATTAGTATACTTTAAATTATGTTAAGATATGCTTGCTCTGGTTTCATACAGTTTGCAAAACTTTACCTTGCCATCTGGAGTCTTGTAGTAGGGGGTAGGGGTGGAATTTACTTTTCAATAAAGATATGAAATTTAATTACATTGCAATGGCATTTCTTATATTCACAGCTACTTTAGTCATTATTGTGTTTGCCTCAGCATCTAAAATCAAAATTTTTTGTCCTCTTGCTAATCCTTGCTCTTTGAAAGCCTTCATTGTGCCTTTTCAAACTTAATTTACAGATTACACATGCAACCTAAATAATAAACATTTTGATATACACAAATCTTTTTAAATATCTTAGATGTATGTCAGCAGCAAGAGACGAGAAAATATACACACAATATCATCATTAACCAGTTAACCACACATTTATTTTTTAATTTACTTTTTATTTTTGACATTTATCATTTGCCTGGTGTATTTATTTATTCATTTATTTATTTATTTTTATATCCGTAAGTTATTGGGGAACAGGTGGTATTTGGTTACATGAGTAAGTTCTTTAGTGGTGATTTGTGAGATTTTGGTGCACCCGTCACCCGAGCAGTATACACTGCACCCTATTTGTAGTTTTTTTTTTTTTTTTTTTTTTTTTTGAGATGGAGTCTTGCTCTGTTGCCCAGGCTGGAGTGCAGTGGTGGGATCTGGGCTCACTGCAAGCTCCGCCTCCCGGGTTCACGCCATTCTCCTGCCTCAGCCTTCAGAGTAGCTGGGACTTATAGGCGCGCACCACCGCGCCCAGCTAATTTTCTGTATTTTTGTATTTTTAGTAGAGACGGGGTTTCACCGTGTTAGCCAGAATGGTCTCCATCTCCTGACCTCATGATCCTCCCGCCGTGCCCTCCCAAAGTGCTGAGATTACAGGCGTGAACCACCGCGCCCGGCCCCCTATTTGTGGTTTTTTATCCTTCACCTTCTTCCCTCCCTTTCCTCCTGATTCCCCAAAGTCCATTGTGTCATTCTTATGCGTTTGCATCCTCATAGCTTAGCTCCCACTTGTGAGTGAGAACATACGATGTTTTAACCACACATTTAAAGACAAAACTTTTTTACATTATATCTTACTTCTTACATGTAAGTTTTTGATACATTCTGAGTTAGTTTTTGTACATGGCTTGAGATAGAGGTCCAAATTTCTTCTTTTAGTGTGATTATCCAGTTGACTTAGAAAATAGTTGAAAACACCATTATTTTCCTATTTAACTATCTTCGAACCCTTGTTGAAAAGTAATTGACCAAAAACATGACTGTTTAATTTTGGACACTCAATCTTATTTTTTTTATCTATGTGTTTATCCTTATACCAATACCATAACGTCTTGATTACTGTAAGTTTGTAGTAAGTTTTGAAATCAGGGAATGTTGTTCTTCTTTTTCAAGATTGTTTTGGCTATTCTGGGTCCCTCGAATTTTAGTATGAATTTTAGTATTCGCTTGTAATTTCTGCAAGGAAATCAGTTCCAATGTTGAGGAAGAGTACATTAAATCTGTATATCAATTTATGGAATATTATCATCATAATGTCAATTTTTTTGATCCACACATATGGGGTACCTTTCCATTTATTTAGGTTTTCTTTAAACTTTTTCCACAGTGTTGTACTGTTTTTAGGGTATACGTTTTGCATGCCTTTTGTTAAATTATTCCTATTTAATTTTTGCTGTTATTGTAAATAAAATTGTTTTCTTAATTTAATTTTCAGTTTGAGAAAAGCTACAGTATGAAAACTCAATTGATTTTCGTATATTAAGCATGCATCCTGAAACCTTGCAGAGATCATTTATTAGCTCTAATAATTTTTTGTAGATTCTTTGATTACCTATATACAAAATTATATCATCTGCAAATATAATTTTCTTTCTTCTTTTCAAACTGAGATGCCTTTTCTTTTATTTTCTTGATTATTCACCCTGATTAGAACCTCCAGAACAATGTTGAATAGAAGTGGTAAGAGAAGACATCCTTGTCTTATGCTTGATTTTAAGAGGAATATGTTCTCCACTAAATATGATGTTAGATGTGGGGTTTTTGAAGAAGTTCCTTATCATATTGAGAAAATTTCTTTCTATTCTCAGCTTGTGGAGCATTTTTTTTTAGTCATGAAGGGGTGTTATAATTTCTCAAGTGCTTTTTCTGTGTTTGTTGAGGTGATAATGTGACTTTTGTCATTTACTGATATGGCATATTGCATTAATTGATGTTAAATCCCATTTTAAATAAAAAGTTTGGAGGGCAGTAAAATATTTATTTTATCCAGATCTGTATCAAAAGTTGAAAAAAAAATTACATGAGTGGGTACCTATCAAGAAAATCAGAAGAAATTGTGAAAATGAGACACATCTGTTTAATTCTAAAGTCAATGATGCTAATCCTTTGATGAAGAGCTAGTAGAGAGTTCACAATGAAGACTTCATTTCAGACTACATTGATTTCCTTTAGCACATGACTGGAATTCATAGACAGGATTAAACAGTATGAATGATTTATCTGCATTTTAGCAAGACACTTATCATAGTACTACACTCTACTTTTAAAGGAGAAATGATATGTGAGGGGCCTGGAACTTCCTATGGGTTATTAGTAATATGAATATAGATGATCAAGTTAAGACAAAATCATTAGGATGGGTCCTAATTCAATATGACTGATGTCTTTATAAGAAGGGGAAATTTGGACACAGAGATAGATGTGCATAGAAGAAGACGTGAAGACACAGAAAGAATGCCATCTATAAACCAAGAAACATCTGAGGCTACCAGAAGAGACAGTAATGGAACAGATTCTCCTTCACGATCCTCAGAAAAGACAAATCTTGTTGACTTCTTGATATTGGAACTCTAGCCTCTAAAACTGTGACAATAAAAATTTCTATTGTTTAAGCCACCTAGTTTTCTGTACTTTTCAACAGAAGCACTAGAAAGGTAAGATAGTCCTGTCTTAGTCTGTTTTGTGCTACTATAAAGGAATACCGGAGACTCGGTAATGAATAAACAAAAAAAGCTTATTTGAAGCTTGCAGTTCTGCAGGCTGTTTGAGAAGCATGTTACTGGCATCTGTTTGGCTTCTGGTAAGGGCCGTAGACTGATTCCACTAATGGCGGAAAGCAAAGGGAAGCTAGCGTGTGCAAAGATCACATGGCAAGAGAGGAAGCAAAGGGGTAGGGGAAGGTGCCAAGCTCATTTTAACATCCAATTTTTTCAGGAATGAATAAAGGGAGAGCTCACTCACCTTTCCCTACCCCCACTAGAAGTGGCATCATTCTATTCATGAGGTATTCAGCCCCATGACCTAACTCCTTCCATTAGGTCCTGCCTCCAACATTGGGGATCGAATTTCAACATAAGGTTTGCAGGAATCAAACATTCAAACTACATCAAGTAGGGACTTTCTGGTTGACCCTAAGAAGACTGGAATCATGTATTCAATTAACTGTTCCATGGATTAGATGGTGTCAGATGTCAGTGTGAACCCTTTGCTCTTACCACATCTGTGCACATTGCCTGATATTGAACTCATCGCACTTTCTCTGGACATCAGAGCCTATTTTGCCAAAATATTGGAGTGGGGGAAAATGACCTTTGTGAGCACCCTTTTACTGAGTGACAGGAGGCTATAAATAAATATTCTAGCTTATTTCACATTCAAGAGAGATAACTGAATTATATGTTCTAATAAAGCTTCCAGAGCACTCCAGCAGGATCAAACTCCAGTTACCTACAGTGGTAACCAGCCCAATAATGCACATTATTATCTGTCTTTCCCTCTTTACCTTTTCCTTACTGGCACACTATCAAATCTCTGCTTAGGCTTTGCTTCTGTGGGAACCAAAGCTAAATTAATCTATGTTTTCTACATATATTGACTGTACTCTGTCAGAAACTTACATGTCCTGAGAATTCCATGGTAAATAAAACAGACCTCATGAGGCTGGCAGGAATAACATTAAAATGAGTAGAAAAAAAAAAGTAATGTAATTATACTTGTGTTATGTGTTCTCTCTCTCTGTCTGTCTCTCTCTCTTTGCTGTGTGTGTGTGTATTTTTCCATGTCAATACTTTGCTTAGATGCATATGACCATTTTCCTAAGCAGTGTGCCTCATCCAGATATTTGGCCCAACTCCTCCTAACACTTCAGCAATGTCAGAAGAGAAAGCTACTCCTTTTCATTATCTGTGATAAAGCTTTACCAACTACATGGGCAGGCAGTTGGAAGACACTGATTAACCTGGTTTAAATCACATGTGTTGAAAGAGTAATAGAGGGAAGATCAGCCATCACTTATTTCACTTTTTTAGATAATGAAGAAGTTAACTGTGGCAGAGCTAGATCTAAGGCATGAACTCCTTTGTATATTCTTCCCACCAGATAACACTGCATTCCACTTGTGTTAATTATCCTGTCATGGTTCTAGGTCCTACTGTACTCTGTAAAAGCCTAAGGTTATCACAATAATCAGCATAAATTAACATGCTCCTGCTGTTGTTAGCTGTACCAATGTGTGTTGTCATACATATATATGTAAATTGAGAAAACAACTCGTCACTACAGTATCTATGATATGTGAAATAATCAAAATGTGAAGCTTAAGAAAAAAATGTTTATTTTAGATAAAAATACCTTGTTTTAACATCGATAGAAATGTTATGTTCTCATTTGTTATTTCATTGGACTTTCATCTTGAATCATATATTACTGATTCTTTGGGTCAAACGTGACTATACTAATCATGTCCTTTTCTCTCAAGATCTAATTGCTTATATTGTGAATAAATTACTCTAGGGATCTCATTGATTCTACATAAACAGTTCATAACTAGTAAATTTCTGATTGATTTTGAATTTTCTTTTAGTATTTTTATATAGGAAATTATCACTTAATAAACTACCACAAGACAAACAGAAAGAACACTTTGGTTCCAATACTTTCAAGGTGAGAGGACAGTAAAATCACCTTAATCTTATTTATTTATTACTTTTCCTGAAGTATTCTTTAGACTTAACTTCCAACTCTCTTTAGAATATTTAGTTGTCCCACAAGTACCCAGAATATCAGGTATTAACTTCACATTTTCCTAAGATGTCATTAGTAGTGTGCAATTATTGTTTTTGATTCTTGTTTGGGATTTTTTTTGCCTATAATTTATACAATTGTAAATGTATTTTTATTTTATGAAGTCTGAAATCTAAAATCAATTTTAATTTTGTGCACTCTGCCACTCTATGTTGCTTAGATCAATGAGCCCCATAACTCTCTCAGATGACATACCTTATAATTCTATTCTTCTCTTGCATCTTTCCTGGTACAGTATATATAGTCTCTACTACAAATTTGATACATTATATAAATATACATTACATATATTTGATATACAAGAGTCTTCAAAGAGTTCATGAAAAATGCATAATATACAAAAACTATTCATGGATTTCTATTCTTTTTGCACCAAAATAAACTCGTAGTAATTTGTTATAACACATTCGGACAAGATCTAGTATGAGGCATTAGGAAGGATAAGACATCAGTTCAAAATAAACTCCTATCAGCACAACATAAATTCTGCTAAAATTTAAACAAGAAAAACATCAAATTTATGGTGAAGCTTGTGTGCAAAAATGGTGGAATCGCTGCTGCTTTATGGAAAGTTTATTGGGACAATGCTCCAAATAAATCAGTAGCTCACAAATGCTGATTTTAAATACTCATTTTAAGAAAAGATAACATTGAAGATGAAGCCTGCAGTGGTAGACTATGCACATCAATTTCTGAGAAAAAGGTTAATTTTGTTCATGTCCTAATTGAAGAGGATCTAAAATTAACAGTACAAACAATAACCAACACCATAGACATCTTTATTTGTTCATTGTACACAATTCTTACTAAAAATTGAAGGTGAATTAATTTTCAACTTGATGGGTGCCAAAACTACTGCACCAAGATCAGCTGCAGACATGAGCAGAGCTGTCAATGAAAATTTTAAACAATTGACATTAATATCCTGACACATTTTTTCAAAGAATTGTAAAGTAGATGGAACATGAGTTTTCCAGTATAATCCTGAAGATAAAACACAATCAAAGCAATGGCTATCAAGAGGTAGAAGTGATCTGGTCAAAGAAAAAGCAGACTGGTCAACAGTAAAGTCATGGCAACAGGTTTTTGATATACACAAGGCATTTTGCTTGCTGACTTTCTGGAGGGACAAATAATGATAATATCGGCTCATTATGAAAGTGTTTTGAGAAAGCCAAAGTTTCAGCACAAAAACACACAGGAAGGTTTCATCAGAGATGCCTTTTTCACCATGATGTGTCCAGAGTTGGTTCCTTCTGGTGAGTTCACGGTCTCGCTGACTTCAGGAATGAAGCCGCGGACCTTTGTGGTGAGTGTTACAGCTCTTAAAGATGGCATGGACCCAAAGAGTGAGCGGTAGCAAGGTTTATTTTGAAGAGTGAAAGACCAAAGCTTCCACAGCGTGGAAGGGGACCTGAGAGGGTTGCTTCTGCTGGCTTGGGTGGCCAGCTTTTATTCCCTTATTTGTTACCTCCCATGTTCTGTTTCTGTCCTATCAGAATGCCCTTTTTTCAATCGTCCCTGTGATTGGCTACTTTTAGGATCCTGCTGATTGTCACGTTTTACAGAGCGCTGATTGGTTCATTTTACAGAGCACTGATTGGTGCATTCTACAATCCTCTTGCTAGCTACAGAGCACTGATAGGTGCGTTTTTGCAAAGCACTGATCGGTGCAATTTACAATCCCCTTGCTAGCTACAGAGCGCTGATTGGTGCAATTTACAATCCTAGCTACAGAGTGCCGATTGGTGCATTTTTACAATCCTCTTGTAAGACAGAAAAGTTCTCCAAGTCCCCACTCAACCCAGGAAGTCCAGCAGGCTTCACCTCTCAATGACAATGCTTCTGCTCATTCCTCTCATCAAACAAAGGCAATTTTGCAATAATTTAGATGGAAATTATTAAGCACCCACCATCTAGTTCTTATTTGGCATCTTCTGATCTGTTTTTTTTTATAATCTTTAAAAAATCACCCATTTTTCTTTAGTTAATAACATAAAGATTACTGCATTGATATGGTTAAGTTCCTAGGAACCTCAGTTTTAGCAACGGACTAAATAACTGGTATCATTGCTTCCACAAGTGTCTTGACTTTGATGGAGTGTATTTTGAGAAATAAAACATATATTTTTTCTTTTTATCCTTTAATTTCATGTTTTAATAAACTTTTTGAAGTTCCTTCATACTGATGATGAAAATATATATATTTATACACCAAATTTTTACATAATTGCCTTCTAAATTCAATTATTGATACTCATAAAAATGCTAAAGCAAATTTTTAAATTTATTTTGAAATTATTTTAGATTTATAAAAAGCGACAAAAATAATTCAGTTTAAATATGCCCTTTACTCACCTTTCCCTAATGTTAATATATTGCATAAACATAGTGTGATTATTAAAACTAACAAATTAACATGAGTACAATTCTATTAACCAGCCTATAGACTTTATTTGGATTTTTACCAATTTTTCCATTAGTATCCTTTTTCTGTTATAGAATTTAATCCAAGATTTTACATTGCATTTAGTTGTCATGTATCCTTAGTCTCTTCCAATCTGTGGCAATTCCTCAGTATCTATCTTTTATGACTTTGACACGTTTGATGTGTAATTGTTGGTTATTTTGTAGAACGTTCCCTTATTTGAGTTTACTTGATGTTTTCTCATGTAGATAGAGGTTTTTTTTACTTTTGACAAGCATATTACACAAGTGTTGTTCCCTCCTCAGTGTAATGTATTGAAGTTTATGTTGTTAATATGTCTTATTACTGGTGAAGCTAACCACAATCACTGGTTAAGGTGGTCTCAGTCAGTTTTCTTCACCAAAAAGTCACTATTTTCTCCTTTGTAATTAATTAATACATATCTTGGAGGAGATAGTTTGTGCTGTGCAAATATCCTATTTATTTTTCCTCAATATTTTAATCACTAAAGTTTGCATTTAAGTAGCAGTGGATCTTGACTGCAGCAGTTATTACGAAGATATTTTAGAGCAATTTTCAAAAAATCTCTTTTTTCCATTCTATATTTAATAATTTAAATTCTTTGTTTAGGATAAACTGTCCCTTCTCAATCATTTGTTTATTTTATTATTTATTTATTTAGTAGTAAGAACTCATGATTATTTATTTTATTCTGCAGGTTATAAATCATCATTATTCAATTTGGTTATTGCTATTTTTGTCAAATTATTTCAGCTTTGGTAATTGGAAATTCTTTTCAAAAAATTTTATTTTAGATACGGGGGTACATACGCTTGTTTGTTACATGTAGGGATTGGGCTTCAAGAGTACCTATCGCCCGAATATTGAACATTGTATGAAATAGGTTATTTTTCTACCCTCATGCCTCTTTCACCTTCCACCCTTTTGGAGTCCCTAGAGTCACGTGTCTCCATCTTTATGTCCATGTTGGAAATTCTTTAGTTTGGTTCCTGTGCTCTTTCGAGATACCTATCCTTTATTGTGCATTTCCTTTTTTCTGGCATCACAACATTCTCCAGGATCATTGTGAATTTTTTCTGTCTGAACCCGGGAATTAACTACTCTTCCAAGGAACGCTTGTTCATTTTATTTGAAAATGTGACCTAGAAACCACTAGTGGAATTTCACTATATCTAGACCATCTCAGAAGACAAACTTTTGCAGTCTTCTTTGTTCTTTGTGTTATATCAGCTACTCAAAATACTGTTTTTCAAAGTAACTTGGATTATATTTTTACTTCCCTACTTCCTTCAGTGTAATTACAAGAGTAAAATTGTAAATTATTATCATTATTATTATTATTTTTTGAGACGGAGTCTCGCTCTGTCATCCAGGCTGGAGTGCAGTGGCACTATCTCGGCTCACTGCAAGCTCCGCCTCCCAGGTTCACGTCATTCTCCCGCCTCAGCCTCCAGAGTAGCTGGGACTACAGGCGCCTTCCACCACGCCTGGCTAATTTTTTGTATTTTTAGTGGAGACGGGTTTCACCGTGTTAGCTAGGATGGTGTTGATCTCCTGACCTTTGGATCCACCCTCTTCGGCCTCTCAAAGTGCTGGGGTTACAGGCGTGAGCCAACGCACCCGGCCAAAATAATTATTTGTTAATGTTTCTATTCAATTTTGGAATACAGTTTGGGTTCCTTCAGTATCCAAAATGGTGTTTTTTAATTTACATACACTAAAATTCTGTCTTTATGGCCTACAAATCCCTACGTTTTGACATATATACATACAGCCATAAATCCACCAAACGTTTATAAGGCAGGATAGTTCTATCACTTCAATAATTGTGCCTCCAGTTTGCTGTCAACATTTCCCCCCCATGCAAGGTCTCTGAATAGCACTTTTCCAGAATGTCTTATACATGCAATCATACAAAATGTTACCTTTTGTGTTTGATTTCTTTCATTTAGCAAAATGCATTTACTTTTTTGTTTGTTTTTAGTTATTTAATAACTATGTAACAGCATCTTGATTTTAATTTACATTTTTCTCATTATTTGTTGTGCTGATGTGATGTTTCTTTGTTATCCGTATACTTTCTTTGGTAATCTGCTTGTTTAGATCTTTTGCCTAGTGTATTATTTGTTTACCTTGTTAAGTTTTCAGTGTCCTTTATATGTCCTGGATGTCAATTTTTTTAAGAAATGTGATTTTTAAATATTGTATTCCTTATTGGGACTTTCAGTTGCATGCTCTCAATAATATCTTTCACAGAACAAATGATCTCAGTATTTATAAAGCATAATATCTTTTTGTATGGATCAGGTTTTAGTGCCATATTTCAAAATTTATTGCCTAATTCAAGATCATAAATATTTGTCCTACATTTTCTTTTAAAAGATTTGTAGTTTAAAGTTTTAAATTTAGGTTTCATTGGGAAATAATTTTCTCTCATATTTCTACCCACCTAATCCTTCGAGCAAAGACACTAACAACCAATAAGGATAAGATAACATAAGAATATGGATGATATTAAATAAAGTTGAAAGAGCCTAGGAATAAGCCATGTCTTTTTTGCTTCAAATCTCAAGCCTCAGAGGGGAAAGAAGACATAGGATGTAGAAAAAAATGTCTTAGTAAGAAGCAAGCAAGAAAGAATGATGGAGAAGGAAATACATATTTTACTGGAAATAATAAAGAAAAGTTTTACTCGTTTACAAAATGAGAAAGAAAAATCTTATGCTTGGCATGGCTGTGAAATTTCCTGGTGAAACAGCCAGGAAGTTGGCAAAACCAATGGAAAAAAGGATTGTATGACATACTAAGAAACTTCAGGACAATGTGTGGTCCCTCAAAAATGCTCATACCTTGAGCTTGTATGATACAGAAACTCCAGAGTGCAGTGCAACCTAAAGGCACCCACTGAATGAAAGATTGATTAAGTCACCAAGCCTTATGCTATGGAAAATATACGATTCTAAATACAAGAAATAATTTTATTTTGTGGAGTTGTGGAGCCCTGGAAAGATTGCTTAAATATTCCCCCAAAATAGTAGAAATGAAGTATAAAAAGTACAGAAAAAATAATATCTGAAGTTGAATTTGTAGATTATGCTTCATACTTGCTCTGATTGCTTGATGTGCCTCATACATTGCACTATAAAATGTCATACTGTCCATGTCTCCATTTCTATACCACCTCCCCAAAAGTTATCCTTCCTTGAAGAATGAACTGTGACTTACCAACTTTTCATTTAGCACCTAGAACTTTACCTGACTTATATTAGGCTCAATGTAATATTAGTAGAATGAATAAATTAATGAGTAATGTTTGTGAAAGTGTTTCTAAACTAAAATTCTTAATATGTTATTATGTGAGAAAAACTCTATTATCTCCTAGGTAATTACTTTTTGGTTATTACCTTAGGCTACTCTACTTTTAGTTTCAAATGTACAAGACTAGAGATACATGTTTTGAAAGTATAATATCCTCTACAGAAATACTTCCTTGGAAATAAGCTTTAATGATCAAGAAGATGTAAGATTTGATTTTTCAATAGTGAAAAAAAAAAAAACACTTTTGTCCTCCTCATATTTTTCCAATACAAACTTGCTAATACACTCAATTGTTGTGAAGATCCCTTTGCCAGTGTTCCATATCCAAGAATATGGAATCCACTTTGTCCTTCTTATTGTGTGGACTATGCATTTGATGATTCTTCTTTTCATAAGCCACGTTATATATAAATTTATGATTATGAGGGTTTCTCTTTTCCTAAGAAAACAGTGAATATATTATTATACATCATTTTATGCAATAGAGTATGTTTAAGAAATTCATGTAAATTAATCTTGACACAAATTATGAAATGAATAAAAACGTGTCCATTATAGGCTGGGCTCAGTGGCTCATGCCTGTAACCCCAGCACTTTGGGAGGCCGAGGCAGGTGGTTCACCTGAGGTCAGGAGTTTGAGACCAGCCTGACCAACATGGTGAAACACTGTCTCTACTAAAAATACAGAAATTAGTCAGGCATGGTGGTGTGCGCCTATAATCCCAGCTACTGGGGAGGCTGAGGTGGGAGAATCACTTGAGCTTAGGAAGATGAGATTGTAGTACGCCGAGATTGCACCATTGCACTCCAGTTTGGGTGACAGAAAAAAAAAAGTGTCCATTATAGAGAAAAAAGTCTGGAATTTTTATAAAATTCACAATTGAAAAAATAAGATATGCTGTTTTATATTTTTAAATATTCTCAAAATAAGATAAAATAAAACCTAAAGCAATAAACTACCCAATAATATATGAATACATATTTTAATAATACTGAAGTAGAAAATAATTTTAAAATATGACATATTTTAAGATAGAAGCAAGTTTGAATATTTACACATTTAAAATTGCCATTCAACTAAAAAAATCTTAAATAAAAATAGCATGTCAAAAATTCCATAAAAATTGAAGTATTTATAAAATTATAGACACTAAAAGACATATTCTTTCTTTTCTATCATTTTGCCTGTATTTGCTTACCTAGATATCACTAGCAAATTCACATGAGGGCTGGGGAATCTTGCTTATTTCTCTGTTTAGTCTATTATCTTTATCGTGATTGGAAAATAATGTTTACATAAGAATCTTTTTGTATAAATTGTATCTATAAGGAAAAGTGTTTTATAATTACTGAGGGCTTATTAAATGTTAGCCAATGAAGCAGGCAGCTTCTATTAATTTATGTAAGCTTCTTCATGTGCTTTCCAAGTAGAGAGCTACCATTTAGGAAAATAATTTGATAAGTGCTTTAGAAGGAACGGTCATAATTGGGGCTAAATTTCTGCGTAAAAGTTAAATGGACAAATTCAACCAGCTGGGAAACCAGAGTTAAATAGGCTAAATAATGTGTGCAAGATCACACAAGTTAGTGATTAGAAAGCTTAAGTTTCTTTTTAGAGTACAAGTTATTGGTATTGTGGCAAACTTTGGACAAAAAATGAGTGTTTAGTGGTGGTCCCCAATACTCACTTCACTGAACAGACAATATTACTCTCCAATAATATCCACAGTGGTCCTGAGAATTCGAGTCAAATTCCCAAATCCACAACTTCTTTTAGTCAAAATCTTTCCCACAATTTCTGAATCCAACTGGCTTAACTAAGTGCTCAGGCTTCACTCAGAAATCAGGCTTCTGTTGAATTGTCCTGCTTCTTGGTATCAGCTCCTGTTGATCCAGCTTGATGGCAACTTTTAAAATAAGATAACCTTGCCTGTTCATAATTTGAGAACTGGCAACTGAACTGAAGATTTGGAGATTGTGATACAGTTTATGCCCTGAACCCCATAGATTTCTGACAACTCATTGGCTCTGTATTTTCCTTGCTCCAGTACAAATCTCTCCCGACCAGTTACAGCCACACCCAGTCCCCTAAAATGCATTATATACAATACCAAAATTATTCTAGAGACTTCTCTGCATCTCCTTTGAAGCCTAATGCAGTCATGTGCCACATAATGACCTTTGGGTCAACGGTGGACCCATGTACAATAATGGGCCTATAAAATTATAACAGAGCTGAAAAATTCCCATGGCCTAGTGATGCCCTAGCCTTCATAACGGTATAGCACAGCACATTACTTATGTGTTTATGGTGATGCTTGTATGAACAAACCTACTACACTGCTAGTTGTATGAAAGTCTAGCACATACAATTGTGTACAATACATCATACTTGATAATGATAATGAACGATTGTGCTAGCTACTGGTTTATGTATTTATGATACTACACTTTTTATCATTTAAAGTGCACTTCCACTTAAAAAAACAAAGTTAACTACAAAACAGCCTCAGGCATGTCCTTGTGGAGGTATTTAAAGAAAAGGTGTTGTTATCATGACGGATGACAGCTCCATGGGTGTTACTGCCCCTGAAGACCTTTCAGTGGGAGAAGATGTGGAGGTGGAAGACAGTGATATTGTTGATTCTGACCCTGCGTAGGCCTAGACTAACTAATGTGTGTGTTTGTGTCTTAGTTGTGAGCAAAAAGGTTTAAAAAAAGAAAACAAAAATTTATAAATATAAAAATAAGAAAAGCTTATACAATAAGGATATAAAGAAAGAAAATATTTATGTACAGGTCTACAATGTGTGTGTGTTTTAAACTGTACTATTACAAAAGAGTCAAAATGTTAAAATATTAAAAGGTTTATAAAGTAAAAAATTATGGTAAGCTAAGGCTAATTTACTACTGAAGATTTTTATTTTATTTTATTTTGTTTTTTTTTTTTTGAGACAGAGTTTCACTCTTGTTGCCCAGGCTGGAGTGCAATGGCACAATCTTGGCTCACCGCAACCTCTGCCTCCCAGGTTCAAGCGATTCTCCTGCCTCAGCTGGGATTATAGGCATGTGCCATTACACCCAGCTAATTTTGTATATTTAGTAGAAATGGGGTTTCTCCATTTTGGTCAGGCTGGTCTCAAACTCCTGACCTCAGGTGATCCACCTACCTTGGCCTCCCAAAGTTCTGGGATTACAGGCATGACCCACCGTGCCCGGCCGAAGAAAATGTTTTTTAATAAATTTAGTGTAGCCTAAGTATGTAATGTTTTTAAAGTCTACAGTAATGTACAGTAATGTACGGTAATGTCCTAGGCCTTCATATTCACTCACCACTCACTCACTGACTCACCCAGAGCAACTTCCAATCTTGCAAGCTCCATTCATGGTAAGTGTTAGATACAAGTGTACCATTTCTAATATTTTGTATCTTACATTTTTTATATCGTATTTTTACTCTTTAGATATGCTTAGATACACAAATCCTTATCATTGAGCTACAATTGCCTACTGTATTCAGTAGAGCACAATGCTGTACAGGTTTGTAGCCTAGGAGCAGTAGGCCGTATCATATAGCTTAGGTGTGTAATAGGCTATACCATCTAAGTTTTCATAAGTACATTCTATGATGTTCACACAGTGTCAAAGTTGTCTAAAGTTACATTTCTCAGAATATAGCCCATTGTTAGGTAACATGTAACTGGTTGTATTCTCTGGGTTCTAACATATTCTCCCTTGAGCATGGGAACAGATGTGGGGCCCGGACATTGTAATAAACTTTTCTTGTTTGTTGTTTTCTTACTCATCAATCACACTGAATTGTGTTACTACAGTACCTTGCTCTCCTTTCCCAGACACTATCCTCTTACTTTAAGTGGTTCAGGAAAAGCACTCTAATTCTGTGATTGGTTCAAGCATTGGGTGCATACTTAACCCAGTTCAGACTGGTCAGAGACAATAAGACCAGTGATAATAATTTTGAACTCTACAGGAAGCATGGTGACTCTTTTCTGGAGGACTTGATCCTAGAAGGGTATACCTCTGAAATTTTTTCTGTACTCTGAAAATTATTTGTGCAGGGATAACTGAGAAGGGAACCAGCATAGCACACAACAGATATAAGAGAGAAAAAAATGTTCTAGAACATTGTTTACACCTTTATCAAGATATATCTGAGGCTACTTCTTCCTGGGCTTTTCAGTTAAATGAGACAGTGAATTCACTATTAGCATAAGCCAATTTTAGTTGGACTTTTTGTTAATTGCTCAGAAACATATAAAACTAGAGATGATGGCATGAAGTACCAGCCTGTAACTATTACATGTAAGCAAAATAGGATTTCATATGCATTTTCGGCTCTTGGATTTTCTAAAAATATTACTAAATATGTTCACATTTTATGCATAAAATATGCATTTTTCTGTTTACTTTCTGATCCAATTGAATATTACATGATGAACAGATGATAAAATATTTAGTAATAAGTTATTTTGAATTATTTCTTAATTTTGTTCTATATTTAATTATATAGATAATGTAAATTAAACTGCAAGTGATTGAAAGTATAATATGTTGCATAGCAATCTGCTAAAAAGTGACAGAATATGCTGAGCTAAATGCTTAATATGCTGATTTTTCACAAAGCCACCATTATCTGTACTAAATTACTTTCTCATTTTCCCAATTGTGCAGATAAATCTTCATTGACTCTTTTATTTCTCCATCTTCTCTTATGTAGTCTCCTGAAAGCAGGCACACGGAATGGTGAGGCCATTGAACAGTTCAAAGTGTATTCAATCATGGCCTGCTCTAATATTTGAAATAGCAGATGGGGTATATTGAAGTAACAGTCAAACAAAAACAAACAATAAATACTGCCAATGACCTTGAAGTGTCCCCAGACCATTCTGTATTTGGATATCCTAACAGGATAAGCAGTCAGAAGAGGTTTAACATTATATATACCAATCTGGAGTACAATTTTCACAATGGTTTTCTACTGAGCTTGAATTACCCCTTCAGTTTTGCCTTTGCTACTATCTATTGACGTTGAGTCATCTCTTCCTATTCTGAAATGCAGGACTAATACATTCAGATTTTCAACTTGATTATATCTGTAGGCTCTTTACCTGCCCATAACAGAAATTTGGCAAAGATTCTGTGGACACCAGGTCACTTAGGAAAGTTGCTGTTTATGTCTAAACATTTTTTCCCCCTAGGGAATTTCTTGATGCCCACAATGGGTTGCTAATCTTTTGTAATATGTCTTCTTAATTTATTTCTAGTTTTCTTAAGATTTCCTCTGGAGCTTTCTGTACCAGCTTCAGGTTTGGATTATTTACGGAAAAAGTGAAAAAAAAGTGATGTATTCAGATAATTGAAATACTATTTTCATTAAAAGCTGATTCAAATGAATTATTTTTTAAAGTGCTTTCTAAAACCTATAAGAACGAATATATATGTACATAAATACCATGGTATATGTATGATGCTGATATATATTTGACAAATAAAGTAGCTTGATCTTTTAATATAAATAAATTGAGTACAAGCTTATTAAAAATTATTAACTTATTTTTTTCCAAATCCACAATGGGCTGTACATTTCTTTTAGACTTGTTTTGGAGTTTCATGCAGAAACAAAAATCTAATATCGTAATGACAAAACCTAATATAGCAGAATATATTAATAGAATCTGTCAATTATTCATGACTATTTTATTGTTAAAGAGGTAGTGGTATTTCTCAATTGTTACTCCCTTTGGCCACAAGCTTTGAACTACTATTGTGAAAAAAATGGTTATAAGATATCAAGAACAAAAACCAGATTCTTAAAAGAGGTTTAATACATTAGGGGATAATAAAATACTCCTTTAGACTCTAGCGTTGTGTCAGCTACTTAGCTGGAAGGCTTTAAATTATTAATGGCCAATCTACTCCTGTAAAAAATTTCTTGGAAGAGATGGCTTCCAGTTCTAAATACAGCCAAACTGAATGAACACACATTCAACAGACAGACTTCTGGGTCTAAAGTATGCCAAGCTCAGCTTAATAAAGAAATCTGATTAAGGTCATTAAATATAAAGTGTACTCATGGCTGTGTAATGAATGCTTTGTAAAAACCATTTTTACATATGTGGTATTTCATTTACCAGAATGAGAGAAGTGGGTTCTCCATGGGAAGTGAAAAGAGGATACTTTATTTTATATTTACTTTTCTGATCTTTCAGTTTTGAATCTGAAATACTATTTTTCTTCATTATATGTTGCTGCCTTAAATGAAGAGAAAGATGTTGAAATAAAATGGAGAGGGGCATATTTGTCAGCTCCGCAAGGATCTCATATGAGCATAAGAATTACATATTGAGCAGTTTTTAAAAATAAATTTAAAAGAAGTACTATAATGATATGTAAGTACTTATAGATCATAATTAAATGATTATATTACACTTATATGTAAGGATGCCATAGATAAACAAACAAAAATGACAAATGAGGACATTACACACACATACACACACGTACATATAACTCACTCAAAGGTCAATCCCCAACCCCAGCTAACATCTGAAAATTTAATGTTTTTCTGTGTTTTAATTATTTGATGCATACAAAATAATATATGTAAAATATATGTAAAGTATAAATAAGTACTAACATAATCTCCAATATACCTACAATTCAGATTAAGAAATAGAACATTAAATTCTTCATATTTTTCCCTTTAAAATCGCTTTTTTTTCTTTATCCCCAATATATATTGATGACTATAAAATTTTGTTTATTTTTTTTTTGGTGTGTGTGTGGTTTTAGTATATATATATATATCCCTAAACACAATGTGTTGTACAGTTTGTATTTTTTATTACTTACTTGCATTTAAAATCTAATGCATGCATAAACATGCATTTATATATTTAATTAGGCATGTTTTTATTATTCTTTTTACAATCAATATTATGTTTCTAAGAGGTACTCGTAGTGGATGCAGCTACTATTCTTTCATTTTCACTGCTGTAGACCATTCAGCAGTATAATACACAAAATTAATCTATTTTTACTGGATCATTTACTCTTTGTACAATAATAAACACTATTCTTATTAGCATCGTTGCATAGCTATCCAGAAAGATTTTCTGGGTCTTTGGGTGCATGCATGTTAAACTTTGATAATGCCAAATATTTCCAAAATATGTTTGTAAATTTATACTACTATTGATGAGTATGATCAAAAAGGGCCCTGTATGAGAAAAAATGATTCTTTTGGTAATCCCCATAATCACTGGTGTTGTCAGATGTTTACATTCTGCCATTTTATTAATTGAGAATACTGTATTAATTTGTATTTCCCTGATTTTGTGAGGCTGATCTTCCATGCTTCTGGAGTAGTTGCATTTCCATCTCTGTGAAAAGTCTGTTTATACTTTGTCTATTTTTCTATTTGTGTGTCTTTTCTCATGTATTTGTAAAAATTGTTGTTTATATACTAATGCACTGTCCATTTTATAAACTGCAAAAACCTTCTCCAAGTTTATACTTGTATTTTTTATTTTTATTTATAATGTCATTTGATCTTCCTTAGCCCCAGGTCTCACAGGGCTCCTGGTAGGACTAGAGATTGTAAGCACTTCTCACTGATGCTATTAAACTCTGGAGTAAAGGCCAAGTGCAGTGGCCCACACCTATAATCCCAGTTACTCGGAAGGCCAAGGCAGAACTGCTTGAGGCCAGGAGTTAGAGACCAGCCTGGACAAAATAGTGAGACTTCATCTATAAATAAATAAATAAATAAATAAATAAATAAATAAATAAAATTTGCCAGCTGTGATGGTGTGTCCCTGTAGCCCCGGCTACTCAGGAGGCTGAGTTGGAAGAGATCGCATGAGCCCAAGAATTCCAGCCTGCACTGAGCTATGCAGCCTGTGTGGCAAAGTGAGACCCTGTCTCTAAAAACAAACAACAACAACAAAACTGTGCAGTAAAAACAGCAACTGCAGCGAACAAGAAATAGGAAATAGTCTAGTGTGTAAATACCTTCCAATGTCCTATTCCCACTTTTATTGGTTGCAACCAATGGGGTAATGGAGGGCGAGAGAAACTGAGTAATGACATTCATAGGGATTAGGCCCTGACAGAGAAGAAAAAATGAATCTGGAGTGAAATACAAGCTGTGCTCCAAGAAGAAATAGCTTATAGGCCAACCAGTTGTGTGACTAGACAAGAAGTGGCAGAACATGAGTAAATGTGAGTTTTTAGGGTGATAGGCCAGAGCAAACAGAATATAAGGATGTTAAAAAGAGAAGTCACTGGCCCGGGTGAGGTCGCTCACGCCTGTAATCCTGGCACTTTGGGAGGCCAAGACGGGTGGATCACAAGGTCAGGAGATTGAGACCATTCTGGCTAACACGGTGAAACCCCATCTCTACTAAAAAAAAATTACAAAAATTTAGTTGGGCATGGTGGCAGGCACCTGTAGTCCCAGCTACTTGGGAGGCTGAGGCAGGAGAATGGCATGAACCCAGGAGGCGGAGCTTGCAGTGAGCCAAGATTGCACCACTGCACTCCAGCCTGGGCAACAGAGTGAGACTCCGTCTCCAAAAAAAAAAAAAAAAAGTCATTGATAGAGAAAGGCTCACTTGTAACAAAGGTTTCAATATTATGTCAGATAACTTGGAGTTGGTCATGCTAGTTTTCTGAGATGTCCCCTGGAAACCTAGACACGAAAATAACCTACAGAAAATTAGATGAGGTGTTAGAAATTTATCAAATTGATATTTAGGGAAGACATTTGGAAATGTAGATATGTGTCTATACTGGAACAGATTTACTATGTATGTAAGTGGAGGTATCCAGCATCTATGTTCCCTATCACTGGTGAGAGAAGGGCACTTCTTAAACAGAGGTGATGAGGATTTCATGAAAGGGAAGCACTGGTATGCCTGAAAAGCTCTATGGTGAATATATGATGCAGAACAGGATTGATGGTCATCAGTGATGATTATGTGATTCTGGAATGACAGACACCAAGTGGCAGCGATTTCATCAGAAGCAAGATGGACGTAATTTTTGTACTGGGCAGATAAATTAACATGGCCATCAGGAAACACTGACACATAGAGGTTGTGGTCTCCATCATATGCCTCATTCAATTTACCTGGCCGGTCTTTTCAAAATTAATGTTGAGATCACAATTCACTATTATAAGCATAACAGGATATTTGCCCTAATCACAGATTGTCTGTCAGGTCTTTTATTTTTAGAAGTACCACTGCCTCTTGAACTTAGTACGTAGCTATTGATTTTACAAAGCCTTATTCTCAATATTCATCAGTAGAGCAGGCCTTAAGGAATTGACCTTACCTGGCAAAGAGAGCAGTGTACTTTCACTCTCTTGCCTCTAAGCTTTGTTGACTTTCCTGTTCTGTGTCTTAATGTGTTCCCCTGCATCTACATTTTGATGTGCATATAAACTCTCTGGAGATCTTGTTAAAATTAGGATCCTAATTCAGGAGCTCTGGGTTGGGATCTGAGATTTTAAATTTCTAACAGGTCTCTCAGATGATAGCAACATTACTTAACAAAGATAAAGGCAGAGATTGTGATCATCTTGACAAGTGGGAGACTGTCATTCTGGTCCTCTAGACTGGTGATTTCACGCAAAAACCTTTAAGTAACCTAGATGTGATAATAAGACAACTGCATGCCAGAAGGTGAAAAATAAATATTACAAAAATTTAGGGTCTTATCAAGACAAATTGTTTAGGTTTCAGCAGTTCCAAGCATTATATTGTCTTGTGTAAGGCAAGAGTAAAACTGGTGTTGCAGCTCACATTTTAAAAACTTTCACAGCATTTTGTGGTCCTCTTGGATGTTAGAGGTTCATACAATGATCATAGGAAGACTATGATCACACATTTACTAGGTGACTTGGAAGGCTGCTAGCTTCATGTGGCCTAGGACAAGACAGGGCAGGGTAACCATGCAGCCTCCAGGGCAAGCTTTTTGCATCTTAGACCACATGACTCACCATGGTTTCAGAAGTGTCTTAGGTAGATAAATATGATTTATGGGTATCTATGGTCTGCCTCATTAAGAGAGTCACAGCATAGATCCATACATTTTTGGAGCAAAGTCTGTGGTATAAAACTAATTTCTTTTAGAAAAAGAGTTCCAGAAACAAAATTGAGATTCTGACTATGGGTACTAAATGTCTATGTGATATGATCTTGTCATTATGAGCAGAGTGTTAATAAAGTGCACTGAGTCTAAAAGCCACACAGGCATGGCAGCAATCCACTTGAGATTGGAAGTGGCACATTAAGGATTACATTTAACATGGCTAAAAGTCCCAAGAAAAATATATAAACAAATCACCCATTTCTGTAACTCTGATGTTTCTTCCTCAAAACACAACTAGAGACTTGTCATGATTCCCTTTAACATCAGAGGAATAAAGGACTCAATTCTTGTCCATAGATTGTGCATTGTGATATGATGCTGCAACTAGGAATGGACTGCTGTAGGATTAGAGATGCACCCATGGATAGGCCTGAAGGACAGTGGTGAAAGAAAATCTTCACATTGTTTTGAGCAACATACTTGGTCTACTTTGCATGAAGAGAAAAATATCATGAAATATGAATTTACTCTGGTTTTTTTGCAGTGAGGGGCAGAATTTTTAATTACCAATCCCAAGAGAAGACTCCCACTGCATGGAGGATAGCAAAGATCATCACCATACTAACCTTGGGCTATAGTTTTATCAGTTGCCTGAGTTTGATGAGACAGAATACACTCGCATGTGACAAATTATAAGAAGTGTGTTTCTTACTTACCCATAGGCAGAAAGGGACAAAAGAAGCCTCAGGTCCATTATGAACTGGTCCCCCAAGGCTCGAGAAAGCTGCTCAGAATGGATGAATTTTTGATTGCACATGCCCCACTTGCACCACAGCTAAGGGACCCTGAAAGGCAACCCACGAAGGTTATATAGTTTAGCAGCAACGTGGCTCACTGGAAAAAGCTTTGAAGGATAGTCTGCTTCCAGTGGGGTAGAAACAAAGCCCAGGCTGTCCTCAGGCTGCTCCTCCCTATCTCGAGATAGCATATTTATTCTCTAAGAGGGTAGGAAAAAGACCTGGTTGCTTCAGGCAGTTCCTCCTTGTCTCAAGATATTGCATTCCCAGCACCTTCTACAGTTATTCTGAAAGCTAAATGTAGGAATGAAGCAGAGAAGACTTGAGTAATTTCAAGGTCACCTGAAGGGCCTCCACAAAGTAGCAAATTTTTTAAGGGTCTGCAAGTAACAAGATTGGAACTTCAGGAGCAAGGGGGGCCCAGGAAGCAGTGTGTGGATTTATTTATGGGAGTGGGTAAAAGCGTGTGAATCTTTGTTTCTTATGTTAATGAAAATCAAAAAATATCTACTTAAGCAGAGGCACTCAACAATGATATAGACGGGTTAATTTCACATGTGTGCTTTGACCAGCTTTTCTTCTTCCACTACTTCAGTATGGGAGCAGTGGGCTCATAAATAGAAGGCAGGGATGATGAACTGCAAAATATGGTTAACTTTTTTTTTTTTTTTTTGAGATGGAGTCTCACTCTGTCGCCCAGGCTAGAGTGCAGTGCCGCGATCTTGGCTCACTGCCAGCTCCACCCTCCCGGGTTCACGCCATTCTCCTGCCTCAGCCTCCCGAGTAGCTGGGACTACAGGTGCCCGCCACCATGCCCTGCTAATTTTTGTATTTTTTTTTTTTAGTAGAGACGGGGTTTCCTGTGTTAGCCAGGATGGTCTGGATACCCTGACCTCGTGATCCGCTGCCTCGGCCTCCCAACGGCTGATCTAGCTACTTTCACCATAGAATACCCAGCCTGCCAAGGGCAGAGACTGATGTTTATCCTTAAATGGGCAACATTTTGCTGCTTGAAGTTAACTATTCAGTGGCAGGTCAATTAAATTGAACCGCTTTGATCCTGTAGGTGTAACAACTCATCTTTAAGATAATTCATATACATCCATGCATACTACTGTCTTCCTTGCTTTCAGTACCTGCACCACCACCTAAAGGCAGTTTACAGAATGTTCCATCTGTTGAAATAGTATCACATAATATACCCTTGGTTCAAAGGACAGACATATATTTTGGCAAGGGAGTTATAGCAACAAGTTCATGAGTACAGAATTCACTGATTTTGTTTATTGTGTTTTCTTTAGTTCTTTTTTTTGAGACGGAGTCTCGCTCTGTCACCCAGGCTGGAGTGCAGTGGCACCATCTCCGCTCACTGCAAGCTCCGCCTCCCGGGTTCAAGCCATTCTCCTGCCTCAGCCTCCCGAGTAGCTGGGACTACAGGCGCCCGCCACCATGCCCGGCTAATTTTTTGTATTTTTAGTAGAGAAGGGGTTTCACCGTGTTAGCCAGGATGGTCTCGATCTCCTGACCTCGTGATCTGCCTGCCTGGGCCTCCCAAAGTGCTGGGATTACAGGCGTGAGCCAACGTGCCCGGCCTGTGTAGTTCTTAATATTTTATTCCATCAAATGTAAAATAACCATTGTGCTACGAAAGTAGAATAAAAACTTGATTCTTCAGCTAAAGTGTCAGCTCAGTGCATGTAATCTGAGAGGCTGGTGCACTCTTCTCCAGAAAATGGCACATACATTCAGCCAATGTCTGACAAGTAGACTGTGTACTGAACAGCAGGAATATACTTACTTGAGAAACCGTGTATTCAAACAAAATTGACCCGTCACGATCACTTCTATTTTCTTTATGTAGATGTTGCGTTTCCCTTCTCTGTGTTCTTAGATTCTAGAAGATTAGAGGCCTTGGCTCCTACAGTTGTGATGCTGTTTTAGGCTGTATTTTTATTACTCCAAAAATTTTAAACATTTCTCAAATAGTTAAAAATTGACTTTTTAAGTAGCAATTTGAATGTTTTAATCTTTTTATTAAATTTTCAAGGCTGGACTAAAATGGCAATAGAATGTGTTAATGATTTATTAATTGATAGAGCATAAAGGATTATTTTTATTATGTCAGTCACAAAAGAAATGCACTCTAGAATATGTAACCTCTAATAAAATAAAAACACACAAATATGTATTAAATATGGATGGTTAATACTAGAAAGATAAATAATCATTTAATTCAGGGTAAAGTGCACTTTGAGTACAGGTGAAGAGAAATTCAGGTTACTCTGAAAAAGTGAGAATTTTAAAAAATAAAATAAAATGTGAGAAGGGTAGAAAAATAAAAACTATCTCAGGCGGATAAAGAGAAAAAATAGTATTTTTTCTATTGCTTGTACTCGTGTTTTGACAGATATACAGATGATAAATTTTAGGAATAGAATGTGTTTCAATGTGTTAATCAAGTTTTCTGTATAAATCCCTTACAATATTCCACCTTGATATAAAATTAATATCAAATAAAAAATCATTTATGGAACAACAAAGGAGTCAACAATTTTTGCTACTCTAAGTAGGCTGAGTTCTTAAGCATCTCTATTGTAATGCAAATAAGATTATTATTGTAATTTTGGATGGATATTTTCAAAAGCAGTTATTGCCTGTCAATAATGTTTATGATTATCCCAAATACTTTAATGGCTCTCTTGAAATACAGAAATGCAAGGGCAAATAAACAGCTTTTAGAACAGACATTAATGGAGGCAAATAAAATCCTGTTAGTAGCTCACTTGGTATAATTTTCTTAGCTCTTTCAACGATTCTTAGAATCAAGAAAAGTAAATATTTACTAATGTTAGTTTAAAAAATCCTTCCACCTTTTTCTTTTATCCTAACATATTAGGTAAGAGGATTATTAAATATATTTCAAGACAGTACTTTGAGTAGGAATTAGACAACTTGTTAGTAGTTACTACTGATGGTAATATTAATAATATTATTACCATTACAAATGAGAAAATTCCCATTTACTTGCATAATCTAATGTAGCTTTCCAAAACACTTGTAAAAAATTAAAACAGATGTGAAATTTCTTGGCTATCAGCCGTTCATATGACATATTTATAATTTTAATTATTAAGTTAAATATAATAGAGTGACATAAAAAATTTTAATCATCTAAAAATTGGGGGGAAATTATTTATCATAATCTGCTTTCATTTATAATCAGACTGAAACAAATTTCCTGAAGTTATTAGTAAACTATTCTAAGAATGTGCTATTCAGTCACAGCACCAAATTTGGAGAGAGTAAAAGAGTAGTAATTATTTATATGGATAGTCCTTTATATCTTTAAAAATATTTTATGTACTGGATATCAGTCAACTCTTATAATATTCCCATAAAATTTTATTTTAAATTAACCTAAGCTAAATATTTTAATATGGTAGTTTAAATCATTATTATTTATTTCGGTAACATATATCTGACCTTATTTCCAATATTTTATTTTATGCTTTCTATTTTTAAGCATTTCTTAATGTAATTTTTTTATTTGGGCATTTTGCTGTATTGAAAGCTTAAATTTATATATTAACAAAAACTAGACTATTGTTTTGTAAATTACTATTTACTACAAATATATTAACCAATATTGAATTATCTATACATGAAATAAACAGAATCATAAAGGAGTAACAAATTTTAATTAAAAATATAAATTATGAATTAAACTGCAATATCTCACTAAACAGAATTTACAAGTTGCACACCTAACATAAGGATGTAGCAAATAAACATTAAAACTAAAAGCAGGATCAGGCATTAAAATGAACACTTTATAATGGCAAATGATAAATTTACCTAATATGATTTCAACAATTTATTGCAATTTTCTTTGCATTAAGATCAATATAGTAAAAATTCTAAACATAGAAAAATAGTAAAAAGATTTTAATTGTATGAGTTATGTTTTAATAGATCAATAAAGTAAAAATGTAAGCATATATTAAAATATAGGGCTTCATCTCCACTGTTTCTTCTCCTAGACTTTAGGGGGCCCCAGGTGATTCAACTGTAGCCTCTGTTTCCTTGGAAGTAATGGCAGATTAAAGGCTTTTCCATTGCACCTCGCCCACTTGGAAGAAGCAAAATAATGTATAGAGAGTCACATTGTGATCTTTTATTCAGGAAGGAACACAGAAATTTACCAAAATTGTCAATTATGAAGTATCCTTGCAAAGAACACTTCAGATCCCAGGGAAGAGAAGGTGGCCAGGCAGCTCGTGCGTCAGCCTCCTGCTGAGAACTGTGAGTGAAATCCCAAGAGGAGATGGGGGGAAAGAGTGTCCCTCTGTAATCCAACTTTCTAATGCAGAACCTTGCAACCTGGGCCGAGGGAGACCACCTTGTATATTTTCACTGCCCTAAAATCCTCTGTACACCGATTATTCATCTCTCCCTCCCACTTAACCCCTTGACCACCACAAATAATTTTACTGTCTCTATTGTTTTGCCTTCTCCAGAATGTCATAAGTATGAAATCTTTTCAGATTGTCTTTTCTTACATTTAGTAAAATGCACTTAAGTTTCCTTCATGTCTTTTCATGGCTTGATCCTCATTTATTTTTAGTGTCGAATATTCCATTGTCTGGATGTACCACCATTTATTCATTCATTCATCTACTGAAGCACATCTTTGTTGCTTCCAAGTTTTGGCAATTATAGATAAAGCTAATATAAATATCTGCATGCAGTTTTTTGTGTACATATAGTTTTTTATTAATTGGGATTAATATCAAAAAGTTCTATTGCTAAATTTTATGATAAGGGTATGTTTAATTTTGTAAGAAACTACTAATCTGTCTTCCAAAGTGGCTGTATCATTTTACATTCAATGCAAACAATAAAGGAGAGTTCCCATTGCTCCACATCTTCATTAGCATTTGGTGTTATCAGTGCTTCAGATTTTGGCCATTATAACAAGGGTTTAGTGAGATCTTGTTTTCTTTTGTAATTTCCTAATGACATACCATTTGAAACATCTTTTCATATGATTATTTGCCATCTGCGTATCCTCTTTAGTGATGTTTCTGTTCAGGTCTTTTGCCCATTTGTTATGTGTTGTTCATTTTCTTACTGTTGAGTATTAATAGGTCTTTGTATATTTTGGATAACAGTCCTTTATCAAATGTGTCATTTGCCAATATTTTCTTCCACTCTGTGGCTTGTCTTCTTATTTCCTTGACACTGTTTTTGGTAGAGCAAAAGTATTTAATTTTAATAAAGTTCAGCTTATCCATTATTTCTTTTATGGATCATGCCTTGATGTTGAAACTAAAAAGTTATCTTCATATTCTAGGTCTTCTAGATTTTCTCCTATGTTATCATCCAGAAGTTTTATAGTTTTTCATTTTACATTTAGCTCCATAACCCATTTCAGGTTAATTTTTGTGAAGGCTATAAGTTTATAAGGTCTGTCTCTAGATTCTTTCATTTTTTCTGTATGTGAATGCCCAGTTGTTCCAGCACCATTTGATGAAAGACAATCTTTTCTCCATTGTTTTGCCTCTGTTTGTCAAAGATCAGTTGATAATATTTACATGGATCTAGTTTGGGGCTCCCTTTTCTGTTCTGTTGATCTATTTGTCTATTATTTTACCAATGCCACTGTGTTTTGATTAAAGTAGCTTCATAGTAAGTCAGTTACGGCCAGTTCTCTGACTTTGTTTTTCTTCAATACTGAGTTGACTATTTGGAGTATTTTGCCTCTCCACATAACTTTAGAGTCAGTTTGTTGATATCCCCAAATAACTTGTTGAGAATATACTTGGGATTGCACTGAATCTGTAGATCAAGTTGGGAACAATTGACATTAGGGACAATACCTATCTGCATTTTTTTAGGTCTTCTTTGATAGCTTTCATCAGGGTTTTTTAGTTTTCTTCATATAGATCTTGTATATATTTTGTTATATTTATACATAAGTAATTTTTGGAGTGCTAATATGGCTGATAATATATATTTACTTTCAAATTTATTGCTTATATATAGGAAAGTGACTGATTTTTGTATATTAACCTGGTATCCCGAAACTTTTCTATAGTTACTTATTAGTTTCTGAATTTTATTTTTACCAATTATTTTGTATTTTCTTCATAGACAATCATGTCATCTGTAAACAAGATAAATTTATTTCTTTCTTCCCAATCTGTATACATTTTCTTTTCTTGTCTTATTGCATTAACCAGGACTTCTAGTATTATGTAGAATAGCACTGGTGAAAGGGGACATCCTTGTCTTGTTGGTGATCTTAACAGGAAAGCTTGAAGTTTCTATTATGTGAGAAATATTAGCTGTAGGGTTTTTGTAAATGTTTTCCTAAAGTTGAAGAAGATCCCCTCTATTCTTTGCTGAGAAGTAATCATTAATGGATGTTGATTTTTTCCAAATTATTTTTCTGCATCTATTGATATGATCATGTGGTTTTTCTTCTTTAGTTTGTGGAGGTGATGAATTACATTAATTGATATTTGAAGGTTTAACCAGTCTTGTCTAATTGAAATAAATCTTACTTGGTCATGGTGTATAATTTGTTTATATATTATTGAATTTAATTTGCTAATATTTTATTGAGGATTTTTGCATCTACGTTTGTGAGATATTATCAGTCTGCAGTTTTATTTTCTAGTTATTATCAGTCTGTCATTTTCTTTTCTAGCCTCCTTTCTTTGTTTGGTTAGCATATTAGGTAATATTGACCATATAGAATGAGTCAGTAAGAATTCCCTCTGCTTCTAACTTCCGGGATAGATTGTAGAGAACTGATGTAATTTCTTCATAACATGTTTGGTAGAATGCACTGGTGAATCCATCTTGGCCTGACGCTTTCTGTTTTGGAAGATTATTAATTATTAATTCAATGTCATTAATAAATGCAGGCCTGTTCAATTTGAGTATTTCTCCTTGTGTGAGTTTTGGCAGATTATGTCTTTCAAGGAATAGGTCCATTTCATCCAGCTTACTAGATTTCTGGACATTGAGTTGTCCATAGTATTCCCTTATTACACTTTTGATGTCCATAGAATCTGCAGTGATGTCCCCCTTTCATTTTTGGTATTAGTAATTTGTGTCTTCTCTCTCTCTCTTTTTTTTTTCTTATTTAGCCTGGCTAGAGGCTTTTCAACTTTGTTGATTTAGTCAAATAATCAGGTTTTGGTTTCTTCGATTTTCTCTATTGATTTTCTGTTTTTAATTTCATTGAATTATACTCCAATTTTTTTTATTTTTTGATAAATTTGGATTTAATTTACTTGTTTTCTTATGTCATAAATTGGAAGCTCAGAATATTTATTTTAGATATTTCTTCTTTTCTAACATATATATTCAATGCTGTATATTTCCCTGAAGCACTGTTTTTCTGGCATCCTACAAATCATGAAAATTTGTATTTTCATTTTTGTTTAAAAATTTTTTTTACTTTCTCAATAATTTTTCTATGAGCCATGTGTTGTTTAGAAACATATTATTTAGTTTCCAACTATCTTTCTGTTACTATTTTTTAGTCTGATTCCATTGTAGTCTAAGATAAGACTTTGTATGATTTTTATTCTTTTAATTTTTTTACTTAAAAAATGTGGTCTATTCTGCTGAATGTTCCACGTGTGCTTGACAAAAACATGTAGTCTGCTATTATTGAATGAAGTCGTCTATAAGTATCAATTATGTATTGTTGACTGATGGTGCTGTTGAGTTTGATTATGCCTTCACTGATTTTCTGCCTGCAGGATCTGTCCATTTCTGATAGAGGGGTGTTAGAGTTTCCAACTATAATAAAAGGTTCATCTATTTCTCTTTGCGGTTCTCAGTTTTTACCTCACATATTTTGACATGTTGTTTGATGCATACATGTTGAAGATTGTTGTCTTTGTGGAGCATTAACCCCTTTGTCATTATGTAATGCCTTTTTACCCTGATAACTTTTCTTGCTCTAACGTCTATTCAGTCTGAAATTAGTATAGCTATTTCTACTTGCTTTTGATTAGTGTTAACATGGTAAAGCTTTTCCCATGCCTTTACTTTTAATCTATATGTGTCTTTATATTTAAGCTGGGTTTAATGTACACAGTATATAGTTGGGTCTTGATTTTTTATTCATTCTAACAATGTCTTTTAATTGGTGTATTTAGATCATTGATGCTTAAAATGATTGTTTATATGGTTGGGTTACTATTTGCTGTATTTGTCACTGTTTTGTATTTATTGCCCTTGTTTTTTGCTCATATGTTTGTCTTCCACTCTTTTTCTGTCTTTTGTGGTTTTAATTGAGCATTTTATTTGATTCTACTAATTTCTCAGCATATCAATTATACTTTTTTCTTATATTTTGCAGTGTTTTTTCTGGAGGTTGCAACATTTACAACTAAGCTAAGTCCACTTTCAAATAACACTATACTGCTTTATGTATAGTGAACATATCTTTTAATTACAACATATCCCTAATTTCTCCGTCCCTTCCATCCCTTGTGTCATTACTCTCTTTCATTCCATTTATACATAAGCATATGTAAGTGAGAATATATGTGTATATATACTTTATATATATATAATTAAGCACATATAACCTTATATATGGTTATATAATTATATATATAAATTATATAGATATATAATTTTAGATATCAACTTGACTGAGTTAAAAGAAGCCCAGATAGTTGGTAAAACGTTATTTCTGAGTAAGTCTGTTGAGGGTGTTACTGGAAGCGATTAGCATTGGATTCAGGATACTGACTAAAGAATATCACTCTCACCAAAGTGGGCGGATATCATCCAATTCATTGAGGACCTGGATAAAATAAAAAGGCAGAGGAAGGGAAAATTGGTTCTCTCTTCTTCAGCCAGGACATTCATCTTCTCCTGACTCTTTGGCCTTGAACTGAGAGTTATGTATTGGCTCCCTTGGTTCTCTGGCCTTGTATGTGGACTGAATTACACCACTGGCTTTCTCAGTTCTCCAGCTTGCAGGTGACATATTATTGAACTTCTGGCCTTCATGAATGCATGAGCCAATTCTGGTAAGAAATTCCCTCTCATCATACACATATCCTAGTGGTTCTTATTCTCTGGACAACACTGACTAATAAGACACACAAACACACACATACACAAGCATTTTATATATATATACAAGCACTATATATATATATATATATATACAAGCATACATACTTGAATGCATGTTAGTATTTTGAAATTATTATGTTAGATCAATTAAGACTAGCAAAAATTTATATTTTACCTTTATTTATTTCTTTTCTAATATTTTTCTTTCTTTATGTGGATGACTTAAATTATTTTTCTTATTTCTAAAAAACTTTAACATTTTTTTGCAGGACTGTTTTACTGGCAATAAATTCCCCCAACTTTTGTTTGTCTGATAAATCCTTTATTTCTTCTTTACTTTTAAAGGATAATTTTGGGATACAGAATTTTATATTGGTGCTTATTTTTTTTTTCAAAACTTTAAATAATTCAATTAACTCACTTCTTGCTTGCCTGGTTTCTGAGAAGTCATATATCATTCTTATTTTTGCTTATCTATAGGTAAGGTGCTTTTTTCGCCTATGGCCCTTTTCAAGATTTGTTTTCTTTACTTTTGATTTTCCAAACATTGTATATAATATGCCTAGGTTTAGTTTGTTTTCGTTTCATTTGTTTGTTTTTTGACGTTTACCCAGCTTGGGGTTCTCTGAGATTCCTGTATCTATCGGTTGATGTATGGCATTAATTTGGAGAAACTTCTCATTCATTATTGCTTGAGATATAATGTCTATTTCTTTTTCTCATTCTTTCCTGTTAGTATTCTCATCGCATATATGTTACTTCTTTTGTAGTTTCCCACCATTCTTGGATATTTTTCTCTGTTATTTTATTTTGTTTTAGGATCTTTTTAAATCTTTGCTTTTCAAATTTCAAAGTTTCTATTGAGACATTCTGAAATTCAGAGGTATTTCATCACCTGTGTCTAGGCTTCTAATAAGCTTATCAAATGCATTCTTCATCTGTCTTATAGTGTCTTTGCTCTCTAGCATTCATGTTTGATTCTTAGAATTGCCATCACTCTGCTTACATTGTCTACATGTTCTCACGTGTTCTCTACTTTTTCTATAATAAACCTTAGCATAATAATCATAGTTTTTTTCCCCCAATTTCCAGTCTGAGAATTCCACAATGTCTGCCACATCTAACTCTGGTTCTAATGTTTTTCAGTCTCTTCAAATTTCACTTTCTTGTCTTTTAGTATGCTTTGTGACTTTTGTTGAAAGACAGACACAATGTACTGCGTAAAAGAACTGTGCTAAATAGGCCTTTAATAATGTATAGTAAAGCATGGGAAAAGAGGAAGCATTCCATAGTCCCACAGCTATGTCACAGTGTTTTGGTGAGCCTGTGATGCTGGCCTGTGAACTTCACCAGTGCTTCTCGAGTTTCTTCCCTGTTTAGGTGGAACACCATAGCTGGAGTTTTAAATTTTTCTTTCTTCCCTCATACAGAAGCCTAGACGGACTTGATTTGGATATTTCCTCTCCACCAAATTCATTAGGCTCTGATAAAATGCAGTTTAGGCTTTAGTAAATAGTCCCTCCTGAGGGCAGTCTTTGTTAAGAACAGAGTGCTCTGACATTATAAAATAGTTTCATTTCTCTTCCTACTGCCAGAAGCATGATGGGATTTTTCTCTGATACTCACTTCGAGGACCTGATACAGCTTCAAGAGATAAAGCTCACTAAAGTGTGGGGATTCCCCTATGACTGAGTTCCCTGGAGTTTTTAACTCTCAGTTTTCCATACTGAGCCTCCAGCAATTCAGTTCAAGTTTTCCTACCCTGACATTGGTTCCTGTCAAGATTTCTATTCATGGGTTTTGCTCTGCTAGGTTGTGAAGCTCTATACTCACATATCTTTCTAATTTGGGGGGAGCAGTTTGCCCAATGACTTCAATTCTCTGACAAATATAAAAATATTTGTTTTTGCTTTTTTTTCAGTTTGTTTAGCTTTTTACTTGTTCACTTCCATGAGTGATGACTACTAAACTTCTTACATGTCAAACCGGAAACTGGAAGTCCAGCATGTACATTTCAAGTTCTAATAAAAAATGCTGTTATGATGTTGATTGAAATTCTGATAAATTGATGATTAATTAGAAGAAAATCGTCATCTTTACAATATTAAATTACCTTATTCAATAATACAATATGTATTTTCATTTATGTTGGCTACTTTGGTGTCCTTTGGCACATTTTTATAATATTTTCTTATAGATCTTATTAGATTTACTGCTATTATATTTTTAATTTTGAATAACATATAATTTTTAAAATTGCATTCTATGACTGCTTACTGCTGAATGAAGAAAATATATAATTTTAAAAAATTATTTCCCTTATTTCTGACCACCCATTTAGCAGGCTCTTTGATTCATTTTAAATAAGCAGATCTTCTCTTCATGGACCTTTAGTAACCAATGAAGAATTCATTTTATTCATATATGTTCTAAATGTTATTTATTTGGAGCTATATTTTATTCAACGAAGAAAATAATGGATATTTACATATCACTTTACTGATTTAGATTTTCAAAGCATTTTCACTATTATTATATCATCCAAAATTATGTATTTCTAATATTTTGATCTTTGAAAAAATTAATAATTGCTACTAACGTTTATTTTACATTTATATTATGAAATATGATGACACATCATTTATTTGCCAAAACAAGCCAATTTTGTATTAATAAAACTGAGTCAGACAAGCCAGTAAATTTTCTAAAGCTGTATTTAGAAAGCTGTAGCATCTGGATTCTAACTCACAATTCTTAAACTCAAAGGTGACAGCTCTTAACCTTTGTAAAATATGCTTAACCAAAATTTTATTGTAGCTCTTAGGTAATGAAAATATATCAAGGCTGATTGCCTAAAGTGGGGGTTTAAACGTTCATTTACGATATTCTAAAAACTAAATGTTTCCTTAATGTTAGTAATTCTATGTAAGGCCCATGTAGGTACATGGGTCTTAATCCATTTGTGTTGCTCAAAGTCTTATGATATTTTTAAATTGGCCTTTTACTTTGATAATTGGTTTCAGATACAAAGGTCTAATTAGGCTTTTCTTTAACCTTGTATAGCAGGGGTCTCCCACTGTGGGTCACGGACCCTTAGTGGTCAGCGGCCTGTTAGGAACCAGGCCTCACAGTAGGAGGTGAGGGGTGGGCGAATGAGCATTGCTGCCTGACCTCCACCTCCTGTCAGATGAGTGGCCACAGTCAATTTTTCTAGGATTGCAAACCCTATTGTGAACTGCACATGCGAGAGATCTAGGTTATGAGCTTCTTGTGAGAATCTAATACCTGATGATGTGAGGTGGAACACTTTCACCCCACAACCATGACCCCTGCATCGTGTGAGAAAATTGTCTTCAGCAATTCCCGTCCCTGGTGTCAAAAAGTTTGGGGAGGGCTGTTGTATAGTTTTAGAGCCATTCTATTTAAAATATTAAACTTTAGAAAATATAGGCCGGGCGTGGTGACTCACACCTGTAATTCCAGCACTTTGGGAGGCCAAGGCGGGCGGATCACGAGGTCAGGAGATTGAGACCATCCTGGCTGACACGGTGAAACCCCGTCTCTACTAAAAATACAAAAAATTAGCCGGGCGAGGTGGCGGGTGCCTGTAGTCCCAGCTACGCGGGAGGCTGAGGCAGGAGAATGGCGTGAACCCGGGAGGCGGAGCCTGCAGTGAGTGGAGATCGTGCCACTGCACTCCAGCCTGGGCGACAGCGAGACTCCATTTCAAAAAAAGAAAAATACATGTCCATAAACGGCTTCTTAAAAAAATTGTCGTTTAATTACTTTCAGAAATGCTTAGAGTACTTATTTGTTAGATAGTTGAAAGTATACTTACGTTCTGAAGAAAGCCTAGAGTGATACAATTAGGTTCAAGGTGAGGCCCCCACCATTGCTCACCTACAGTACAGATTTGTTTTGAGAAAAGGGAATGAAAAATAGTTATCTCATATATGTATATATTGCATATATGTATTTAAATAATTTTGCTGGATACATCTATATCAAACTATATCAGTCTTATGTAACTTCTGATATATTTATGTGTGTACACATACATACATACATTTATGAAACCACACAATCTCAAAACTTATTAGGAAGTTCTTATGCAAGTGAAATAATAAAATGAAGTAAATAACAGTTATGGAACACTAATAAGTTCAAATAATTCTCAAAACAATTTAGGAAAACCAGTATTTTAAGTCTTAAAAAAGTTAAGAAATTTGATGAAATTAAAAGAACTTAAGAATGAAGCACAGGAGTAACTATCAAATTGCAAATTTTACTCTGTGATTCCAAATTCTATTATTTTCCACCACCCTATACCATCTCCTGAAGGGAGAGAAGAGAAAAATGGTTAAGCAACTAACCACAGCATTCAGCATTATTGACATTCTTGAGGGAAATCTATACAGTGGAAAAATTGAGCATTGGCATGAGTCTTAATATTTGAACCACCCAGTGACTTGTTGTCCTGCAGAACTGCAAAAAAAATAACTTATATTCACTTTAAATGTAAATTTCCCCCTTTTCTTGTAGCCATAAGAGATATGCTCAGGAGGTTGTTATATAATCAGAATATTATTAGCTCTCTCAGACAAACACAGTGTTTCAAAGTAGGAAGATTTTCCTTTCCAGCTGTCATTCTTAGCAGCATTTGTCCTCCACCTCCCTTCCTTCTCTTAATATTTTCATGATCATAAAAGAAAAATAAATTATCTAATCTTATAATGCTAATAGTGAGTCAGACAAATATTTTATGTTAGGAACACATACATTTTTTGTTTGTTTGTATATGTGCAAAGATCATAAAAACCATGGTATGGCTTCACATTGCACTTACTATAAAATATATAGAATGCCTAAAATTTAATCAATGTTTTTGCCCTACCATAGCTCTATCATATGGCCCCTGCCCACCTTTTTAAATGCATCATTTTGTACATTTATTAACCCCTATTCCTGATGTATTTTCCTGTTCTATGAGCGTTTTGTCAATTCCTAGGAAGCATCAAGGTCTTCCCCATCCCAGGAATCTATAATTGCTTTTCCTACTGCATGAAAAACTATTCCCCAGTTTTTATTGATGACATTTTCTTACCCACCAAGTATTAATTTAAATGTCATTTTACCAAGACGAATCTCAATCATCTACCCTGAAGTTCTTCCTAGGAGTCTCAATGCCAATGTCCTGCTTTATTTTTATTTTTACATATTTGTTTTCTTCAAGAGAATTCAGTATATCCTGTAATATCATTAAAGTATTTGTCTATTTGCTTTTGTCCCTCTTCACTATAATGCAGGTTCCATGACAGCATAGAGCTTGTCCATCTTGCAAAGAGTTGTCAATTTAGCACATTACATGCCTAATGCTTGGTAGTCCCTAATGAAGACTTGCAGAATTAAGAAACAAAAACTTAAAATATAAAATTCTCAAGCATTGTGTTAAAGACAATATTTAGTTATATAATCATTTTTCATAACACTCTACAAATTACACTACAAAAGTAACTATCTGCTCAAAAAGTTTATTATTTATAATTGAAATTTTTTAGTAAAAGAGGAAAAGAAAGGGAAAGAAGTGAGGCGTAAAAGAAGTCATGTCTACTCTTAGACCCCCAAAGATGAAATTATATTAACACCATTTAAGCACTTGCAAAGTTTTATATGTAATTCCTGATCAAAATGATCTCTTAAGAGACATAAATTAACTTATTGATCCAAAAGAAATTTAAATATAAATGAATATTATTAGAATATACAGAATAACACTAAAATTCAAGTTATACAATATATATCTGTATATATTGAAAATATATTTAAGGTCATGTTAATTGTTCTGACTATGTAGGTCATGTGAACCTAGACACTTGTCACTTACTACAGACAACATGATCTAACGGAAACAATGAGGCTGCAAATACTGACAATTGAAGTTTTAATTGCAGTGCTGTGATACTTAAACAGGGTTTAGTTGTTGCCTAGGAAACCACTGACATTTAGATAAGAGGAATAATAAATTGTGCACTGTTAGAAATAACAGCAGTAAAATTTATGGTAAAAAAGTAAAACAGTGATCAAGGAGATACTGATGGAAATTTCAAATTAAATACAAACATAAGCAGCCTGTAGTTTAGTGCAAAGGAGGCTGGTTTTGAAAAGTTAGATTTCCAGAGATATCTATATGTGTCTACAGATTTTGAAGCTGTGGTTTATAATTTGCTCTAACTCTTTCCCTTTATGAGGAAAAAGAAGCTATCATATGTGTCTAACATAGATCATTGATTTGGGTTTGAATCTCAGTTCAAGAAATTATCTTGAGGATGTGGCTGAATATTTTAGATATCAGTTTTTGCCTGTTTAAAATATGGATAATAATACATACCTAAAAAGGTTTGGCGGACGATTATATGGGGAAATATGTTTAGAATTCTTTAGATACACTTTTTTTCCCTCAATTGATAATAATGGCTATTAAAAATATGTTGACACAATTAAAGTATTAAATTTATTTTATTATAGCCTTGACTTTCTTTCTGAACAAATTGTCTGTTTGAATGTGTGTTTTTTGGTATCTAGTCCAAGGTGGATTCTGGGGCTGCATGTGTTAAGGATCTGTGGTGAAACTCTTGATTTCTTCATTTCAGTTCCAAGGATTTGTCTTTTGTATTTCATTCATGCCCTTCCTTGCATGACCCCTTGTTTCTAAAAGGGGACTCCTACCCTTTGCTTTTGGTTACATTTTCTATCCTGACAAGGCAAAAGCAAATATCCTTTTTTTCATTTTTAAAATGTCATCATATTTTCTGCAACTTTGAAAAGTATAAAACATCAGAAAATATGAGACAGAATGATAGACAAATAGGGGATTTATGAAAATACAGCTAGAAGCAAGTATGGTAAAACACTAATTATAAAACCAGCTTAATAGATACTAGTGTTCACTGTAAAATTCTCCCAAATTTTTTAGTATATTTAAACATTTTCATAATAAAATGTTAGGTGAAAAATTCACCTTATATTTCTTCTCACAATTCATGAGTTTATATCCATATATATATCCAACTTAACTATTACCCTAAAAACATTCTTTTCTTGCAGTTGAAAAGGAAAGAAGTATGGTAATAAATATGGCGAGAAATAAAACCATCATAATTCCCACCATCGTGTACTTCCTTACTCCTATTAAATTATATTTAGTCTAAGCACTAACCCAGCTGCTTGCTCTAAGGAATGTCTGCCCCTGAAAGGCATGACTTCAAACCATATAAATATATTAGCTATCAATATTAATACTTGCTAACAAAGACTTGATTAAAGACTTTTAATTTTCTGTGCCTACCAATTCAAAGCTATTATTGTCACAGACTCTGAACAATCCCAACTAGTTTACCACCTTGCAAAATGTGCCTTAAAATTGCCTCACTTACGTCATAAAATTCTATAAAATCTTCCTATACTTCCTCACATTGAAACACTACCTAAAACTCTGTCAAGGTGGTTTTTTCCCTTACTACAGTAGATCTAATAAACTAAGATTTATATGATCAATAGTTGTTATTTTTCTAGTAGTCTTTTGAGATGTCAACAATGGATAACAGAGTTATCAGTAATGTGTTCAGAGAGAGAATTACATCATTAAATATATCCTATTTTAGGCATCTACTCAGCATTGCATTTGAAACTCTTGTATTTCTGTTTCTTCTGAAACTCCAGTTTAGGAAGCTGATAGAAGTGCTAGAAAACATACTAATATTTTCTTTGTGAGCTTTAGGATCATTAAAATATAATCATTTAGGATTACATATTTTCTTTTGGATTAACTATGCCTATGAGTCTGTTTAGGCTTTAAAAAAACTTTAATAATAACCTTGGACAATTCTATAATCTTTCTGAGACATAAAGTAAAAAAAAATGCCTATTTCATTACAGCTGGTATGAGTTTAGATTATGTATATATAAAATATATACACACATACATTATACATATTGTCATATATACATACCTATGTTTGTGTATATTATATATAAAATGAATATATGTACAAGGTCTGATTCATAGTAAATGTTCAATAAATATAAAATTTTATAATGAAAATTTATTTTGTGTGTGGATGTAAATAAAATGAATATATTTCATGACAACAAAACTAATGACTTCACTGAAAGTTATTAATATAGAAGTTTAAAAGAAATTATTTAGGCGGATAGTGAGGGTAAGGAAGTCCTCAGTAAGGTTTTCCTTTTAATGAAAAGCAGGCCTCAAATAATTTTATTTTCTAACAAAGAGCAGACTGTAAAATTGAGCTGCAGACATGGACAAGGAAGCTGGAAGCTTGCACAGGTGAATGCCCACAGTTGTGCAAATAGGAAAAGGTTACCTGGGAATAGGCATGTTCAAAATGGCAGCTCCATCATCTCTTCTCTTTGCAAGTCACATGTACAGTAAGGAACAAAAAAGATGGCACTGGCCGAGCAGGAAGTCTATTTACATGATAAGATGAGGATAGGGCAACGAGCCCCCACCCACGCCATGTAAATACCACCCCAGACCGAACCAATCTCTGGACCTTATGTAAATCAGATACTGCTTCCTCAAGACTGCTTACAAAATCCGCCACAGTCTGCCACTGGCTGGCTTTTCCCTTTAGTGGAGAGAGAACTACTCTACTCTCTCCTTCTTCTGCCTATAAACTTTCCACTCCTTAACCCACTCCATATGTGTGTTAGTCTCGGCTCCAGACGACAGAACCTGGGTATTTACCGCAGACAAGGATGCTGCTTCACTATAACTCTATCTCTTTATAATTATCTAACTTGTTACAGTCAAATAACAAATACATTTGATGATGATAATAGAAAACATACATTTTTGGCTGAAGAAAATATTTTATTAGTGCAATTAATAATGTATTAACTGTTTTTTAAAGCTTAATGTCTTCATTTATTCAAATTTTCTTAATTTCTACCTAATGTATTTTTCTGTTCCAAAATTCTATTCAGGATAGCACATTACATTCATAAGCCAGTCATTAGATTCTTCTTAGCTGTGGCAGTTTCTTACACTTTGCTTGTTTTTGACCATGACAATTTTATTTATTCATTTATTTATTTATTTAGAGACGGAATCTCGCTCTGTCTCCAGGCCGGAGTACAGTGGCGCGATCTCGGCTCACTGCAACATCCGCCTCCCGGGTACAAGCATCAGAGGACGAATCTCCTTTGAAGAAGAATTACAAATAAATTAATACTCTACCCTCAAGGAAGAGAAACATAACTCCCTACTTCTTAAGTGTAAGCTGTGTATAATGGCTTCCTTGTAATGAGTACAGGAAGGAAAGGAATAAAAAGAGTAACTTTTAAAACCTGACGAACACAGCATTATTCAGATGATCAAAGTCAATATCAACATAAAAAACAGATTGATAGTGTATATGCTTGATATAATGTAACAGATATGGCCCCTTAACTCTGGACTTCCTCTGGAAAACCCATAATCCCAGTATAATTATGAGAAAAAGATGAGATAAATTTCAAGAGAAAGGCATCCTGCAAAATCTATGACTAGTTTACCTCAAAAAAGTCGGCAGATCACAAGACCTACAAAGAGACTTAGATAAGCACACAGTAATATTGGAAAACTTTAACACCCCACTGAAAGTATCAGACAGATCACTGAGGCAGGAAACTAACATACATTTTGAAAACCCAAACTCAACACTTGATCAAATAGACTTAACAGACATCTACAGAACACTCCACCCAACAGCAATAGAATATATATTCTTCTTATGTGCATATAGACCATACTCTAAAATTCACCACATTCTCAGCCATAAAGCAATTTTCAACAAAGTTTTTAAAAACCTGAAATCATACCAACCACTCTCAGACCACAGCACAATAAAAATAGAAATAAATACCACGAAGAGATCTCAAAACCATATGATTACATGAAGAATAATGTTCTCCTGCATGGCTTTTGGGTAAACAATGACATTAGAAGAGAAATCAAGACATTTTTGAAACTAATAAAACAAAGATAGGATGTACCAGAATCTCTGGGATGTAGCTAAAGCACTGTTGAGAACAAAATTGATAGCACTAAATGTCCAAATCAAGAAATTAGAAAGATCTCAAATTAAAACCTATTACCACAGCTAGAGGAACTGGAGAAAATCAATCCCAAAGCTACCAGAGTAAAAGAAATAACCAAAATCAGAGCTGAACTGAAGGAAATTGAGACATGAAGAACCCTACAAAAGATAAAAAAATTGGTTTTATGAAAGGATAAATAACATTGATATACTCCTAGCTAGGCTAATAAAGAAAAAAGATGAGATGCAAATAAACACAATCAGAAATAACTGTGGAGACATTGCTATGAACCCTCAGAAATACAAAGAAGCCTCAGAGACTATTACAAACACCTCTATGCACACAAACTACAAAATCTTGATGAAATGGATAAATTCCTGGAAAGATAGACTCTCACAAGTTTGAACCAGGAAGTTATTAAAATCCTGAACAGACTAATAATGAATTCTGAAATTGAATCAATAATAAAAAGTCTAACAACTAGAAAAATCCTGGCACCAGAATGATTCAAGTCAAATTCTACCAGACATATAAAGAAGACCTGGTACCAATCCTATTGAAACAATTCCAAAAATTGAAGAAAGAATTCTCTCTAACTCATTCTATAAGGCTAGTATCATTCTGATGCCAAAATTCAGCAAAGAAACAACAACAACAAAAGAGAACTTCAGGCCAATGTATTTGATGAACCTAGGTGCAGAAACCTCAGCAAAATACTAGCAAACCAAATCCAACAGCACATCAAAAGGCTAATCCACTATGATCAAGTAGGCTTTATTCCTAGGATGGACGGCTGGTTCAACATACACAAATCAATAAAGGTGAATTATCACACAAACAGGATTAAAAACAAAAACTACGTGAACATCTTAATACATTTAGAAAAGCGTTTTGATAAAATTCAACATTCTTTTATGTAAAAACCCTTTACAAACTAGGCATTGAAGGAACATATCTCAAAATAATAAAGAGCTGTCTATGAAAAGCCCACAGCCAACATTATAATGAATGGGCAAAAGCTATAACCATTTCCTTCGAGAACTGGAACAAAACAAGGATGCCTTCTTTCACCACTTCTATTCAACATAGTACTAGAAGTCTTAGCCAGAGCAATACAGCAAGAGAAGGAATTAAAAGGCATCCAAATGGGAAAACCATAAGCTAAACTATCCCTCTTCACAGACAATGTGATTCTATACCTATAAAACCCCATAGTCTTTACTGAAAGGCTCCTAGAACTGGTACGCTCCTTTCACAAAGTTTGAGGATACTAAATCAATGTACATAAATCCATAGGATTTTTATACACCAAAAATGTCCAAGCAGAGAGCCAAATTAAGAATGTAACCCCATTCACAATAGCCACAAGAATAAAATACCTAGGAATACAGCCAAACACAGAGCTGAAAGATCTCTACAATAAGAACTACGAAACACTGCTGCAAGAAATCAGAGATGACAGAAACAAATGGAAATGATTCCATGCTCATAGATAGAAAGATAGGAAGAATACTGCCCAAAGTAATCAACAGATTCAATGCTATTCCTGTTAAAGTATCAGTGACATTCTTCACAGAATTAGAAAAAAACTATTTTAAATTTTACATGGAACTAAAAAAAGAACACAAATAAACAAAGCTGTCTTAAGCAAAAAGAACAATCATGGTCATCACACTACTCAACTTCAAACTATACTACAAAGCTACAGTAACCAATACAATATGGTACTGGTACATAAATAAATACATAGATCAAGGGAAGAAGTTACAGACCCAGAAATAAAGCCACAAACCTACAATTGTGTTCATTGATAAAGTCAACAAAAACAAACAATGGGGAAAGGACTCCTTGTTCTGTAAATGGTACTGGGATAACTGACCAACCATATGCAGAAGATTGAAACTGGACCCCTTCCTTTCAACACATGAAAAAACTGACTCAAGATGGATTAAAGACTTAAATGTAAAACCTAAAACTATAAAACCCTGGAAGGAAAACCTAGGAAATACCATTCTGGACATAGGAACTGGCAAAAATTTAATGACGAGGATGCCAAAAGCAATTGCAACAAAAACAAAAATTGACAAGTGGTAGCTAATTAAACTGAAGAGCTTCTGCACAGCAAAATAAACTACCAACAGAGCAAACTGATAACCTTCAGAATGGGATAAAATATTTGCAATATATGCATTCAACAAAGAACTAATATCCAGAATCTATAAGAAAATTAAACAAATTAACAAGCAAAAACCAAACAACCTCATTAAAAAATGGGCAAACTATATGAAGACACTTACTTAAAAAAAAAAGACATAAACATGACTGGGCTCATGCCTGTAATCCTAGCACTTTAGGAGGCCGAGGAGGGTGGATCACCTGAGGTCAGGAGTTTGACACCAGCCTGACCAACATAACCCTCTCTACTAAAAATACAAAATTAGTCGGACCTGGTGGCACATGTCTGTAATCTCAGCTACTTGGGAGGCTGAGGCAGGAGAATCACTTGAACCCGGGAGGTGGAGGTTGCAGTGACCTGATACTGTGCCATTGCACTCCAGCCTGGGCAACAAAAGCAAATCTCTGTCTCAAAAAAAAAAAAAAAAAGAAAGAAAAAAAAAGACATAAACATGGCCAACCAATAGGTACATGAAAAAATGCTTAACATTGCAAATCATTAGAGAAATACAAATCAAAATCACAATGAGATACCGTCTCACACTTGACCAGAAAGATTCACATCAAATTCTACCATAATAGTCAGAAAAATCACAGATGCTGGCGAGGACAGGGAGAAAAGGCTTTGCTTATACCCTGCTAGTGGGAATGTTAAGCCACTGTGAAAAGCAGTTTGGAGATTTCTCAAAAGCTTAAAACAGAACTACCATTTGACTCAGCAATTCCATTACTGGATATATACCCAAAGAAATATAAATCATTCTACCATAAAGATATATGAACCCACATGTTTATTCCAGCACTATTCACAATAGCAAACACATGAAATCAACCTAGATGTTCATCAACAGTGGGCTAGATAAATAAAATATGTTACATATACACCATGGAATACTATGCAGACATAAAAAAGAATGAGATGATGTCCTTTGCAGCAACATGGATGGAGCCATTATTCTAAGTGAATTAATGTAGGAATAGAAAACCAAACACCACAAGTTTTCTCTTGTAAGTGGTAGGTAAACACTGGGTACACATGGATGCAAAGAAGAAAACAATAGATACTGGAGACTACTCTAGGGTGAAGAGTGGAATGATGGTGAGGTTGAAAAAACTACCTATTGAGTAGTTTCTCATTAGTATTCTCATTACCTGAATAATGAAATAATTTCTACATTAACACCTGCAACATGCAATATCACCATGTAACAAACCTGCACTTGTACCACTGAACCTAAAAGTAGGAAGATAGATAGATAAATAGATAGATAGATAGATAGATAGATAGATATCTGTATACCTTCTTAGATGAGGTAACTTTTCAGATATTTTGCTTTTTTATTTTTTTTATATTGGGGTATAACAATAAGAAAATTAAGAATCACTTTTTTAAAATTTAATTTTCATAAAACAAACATTAGTTATTTTCTTCCATTATGTTTTTGATGTTATTTTTACAACCTCAATACCAACCCAAGATGTGTTTGTCCATTTTGTGTAACTGTAAAAAACTACCAAAGACTGGATAATATATAAGGAAAACAATTATTTAATTCACAGTTCTGGATTTTAGGAACTCGAAAATCCAGAAGCTACATCTGCTAAGGGCCTTCTTGCTATGCAATAACATGGTGGAAGGCATCACATGGCAAGGTAGTGAAAGAGAGCCAGTGAGCAAGAGGGGTCAGAAGTTGCTTTATTAACAAGCCCGCTCTCAAGATAAATAACTCACTCCCTCAATAATGACATTAATCCATTTATGAGGGGAGAGCCACCCTCATGACCTAATCTCCTATTATTAGGCTACCCTTCCCATCACTCCTGCCTTAAGAATTAAGCTTCCGACACATGAACATTGGTGGACATATTCACACCATAGAACATGGTCAACTAGATTTTATCCTAAGTTTTGCTTTAAAAGTTTTATAGTTTTGCATTTTACATTTAAGTCTGTAAACCATTTTGAAGTTCTTTTTGTCTTTCTTCTTTTTTTCGGTATTATGTAAAGTCTGTTTCTAGATTTATTTTGCATGTGATTTTTCAATTGTTGCAGCAATATTTGTTGAAAAGAATCCCTTCTCTGATGGCATGCTTTTGCCCCTTTGCCAAATGTCAGCTGACTGTGTTGGTGTGGCTGTTTCAGGGCTTCCTACTGTGTTCCACTGATATACGTATCGAATCTTTTGCTAATATCATGTTGGGTTGATTAGTGTAGGTTTCTAGTAAGTCTGAATTCTCGTAAGTCCTCAAATTTTCCTTCGTTCCTTTAGTATTGTGTTGACTACTCTTTGCCTTTGGCCTTTGTATATAAACTTTAGGATCAGTTCATTGACATCCACAAAAAAGCTTGCTGGAATTTAAATTAGGATTGAATTGAATATACAGATCAATTTGAGAAGAACTGACATCTTAACAATATTGTGCCTTTCTATCTTTATCTTTGTTTATTTAGATCTTCTTTTATTTCTTTCATTAGAGCATTGCAGTTTTCCACATATAGACCTTCCATGTACTCTGTTAAAATTATATTTTAGCATTTCATTTTTTGGTGTAATTATAAATGGATTGTATTAGTCATTGCAAATGCCAAATTATTCATTGCTGCTATATAGGAAAGCATTTCATTTTTGCATATTAATCTTGTAACCTGAGACCTTTTGTTTATGATTGGGATTTCCTACATAGGCAATAATGTAATCTGCAAACAAAAGCATTTTTATTTCCTCCTCAATCTGAATACTTTTTTCTTCCTTTTTCCTTGCTTCATTGTAATAGTTAGGGATCATTTATTAAAATGTTAAATATGGATGATGAAGAGAAGCATCATGACTTGTTTCCTATCTCAGACAGAAAGAATCCAATTCCTCACCATTAAGTATAACAGTAGCTATAGTTTTATTTTTGTAGGTGTTTTTTATCAAGTTAAGCAAAGTTTCCACTACTCCTACTCTGCTAAGAGTTTGTTTTTTTTTTTTTAATCATTATTAGGTATTTTTTTTCTTCTTCCTTAACCTGGTGATACAGTGGGTTATGTTGATTGATTTTCAAGTGCTATTCAAGCCTTACATATCTGGAGTAAATCCCAAATGGCCATCGTAAATATTTCTTTTTAACCATTGTTGTACTTGGTTTTCTAATATTTTGTTGAGGATATTCACATCTATTTTTACGAGACATGTTGGTCTATCATTTTCTTTAATGTACTATATTTATCTGGATTTGATAATAGGGCAATGCTAGCCTCATAGAATGAGTTGTAAAATACTTTCTGTGCTATTTTCTGGGAGAAATTGTAAAAAATTTTATTTTTCCTACTGGGTCTAATGATTTCTAACTTGAATATTATTAATTATTAATTAATTTTTAAAAATAGATACAATAGATACAGGCCTACTCAGAATATTTATTGCTTCTTGTGTGAATTTTGGTAGTTTCGGTAATTGTTCTACTACTGTAATTGTCGTCTTCCATGTAATTATTCTGTTTTATGTAAGATAGCAAATTTGGGGATATACAATTATTGATAGACTTTTATCTATTGTCTTTTTAATAATGATGCAATCAGTAACAATGATACTCTTTCATTTCTGGTATTAGTAATTTGTGGAGTTTTTTTCATTTTTTTCTTTTTCCTTTTGGCTAGCCCCTGGATAGAGGTGTATCAAGTTTATTGATTTTTCCAAATAACTAGATTTGGGTTATTGATTTTCACTAATGTTTTTCTAATTTCGATTTTATTAATTTCTCTTCAAATTTTTATTTATTTTTGCTATATTTAGGCAAAAATTGCTCTTCTTAGATGGATTTTTTTTCTGTGAAGGTCTTATTAGTTCCATTCTTATATTTCTCCAGAATTTTGCTATATATGAATTCTAGCAAAATACAGATTAATCCAGTAAAACAAATTATTTGTATTTCTTTTTCTTGAATCAATTTTGCCTGTATATATATATATTTTTGACATGCTATAGGTCTGGACTGGGCTAAGTCCCCCCACTTCTTGTACAACCTGGTACCCCTAAGATCTCCCAGGAGCCTCATGTTGGTGCCAGATCCAGTGCAGATTCTGGCTCCACATAGCAGAGTAGCACCAAACCTTTGTGCACCCTTGATTGGCTGTCCCTGCTTTTTGGAGAGTTGGAATTACAGGAACAGGCCATGGTGTCTGACAATTGTATGTTTTTTTAAAAAGACCCAACTTCTGGACTAATGAACTGGAACTGCCTGTTAGTATTTAATGTAAATGTACTATATTTGATCTGCAAATTCTATCACTAATCAGCTTTTTTATTTCAAAGGTTTTCGTATAGGCTAACTCTATTAAAATGCTCAGACACTGTTTAATTTTGTGTTGCATATGCATGCATGTTTATTTGATAGAGAGTTAAGGATAATAGCCTCCCTGTAAAGAGTTTGCTATCAGAGACTACTCTCCAGTGCATTTCATTGTAAAAAGCAAGCCATTCTATGTAGAACAAAATCATGTTATCCAATAGCTTTTATGTGTAGAAAATGAATTCAAGTCACGAGATTTAAACCACAAACTAATCCATAGTGTTTGAAGGGTACAAAGTGGGACTCTGATATCCATCGATCTAATTCTCTGAACTTATATCTGACCACTGTATACACTATTAAGTGATAACTTACGATAGTTTCATCTGAACATAAGAAGTATATTCAATACATGTCTTAAAATCTGGAACCAAGTGTTTTAACTTTTATATTTTTTATTGTATGTATTTAAGATATATAGTAGGATGTTTTGATACACGTGTATATCCTTACTACAGTCAAGCAAATTAACATATCTATCACCTCAAGTTACCCTTTTCTTGGTATTAAGAGCAGTTAAAATCTACCCCCTTTAGCAAATTTCCAGTGTACGAAATTCTTAGCTATAGTCTTCAGGCTGTACATTAGATCTCTAGATGTATTTATGCTACATAACTGCAACTTTGTACAAGATAGCTGCCTAGACAGATATAACATTGAAAATACTAACATAACTGTTTTGTGTATGGAATACATTAATTTAGAACTAGCTGCAACTATCTGTGTATATTATAATGTTGGACTATAAATAGAGCTGGTGATCTTCTAAGGAATTTAATACTTGTTTATTAAATTATTTAGAGATTGTTACTAATAAGATAATAATAAGTCTTTGGACTAAAATGTTACTGCAATTATCAACTGGATTTGCACAAAGAAAAAGTAAAGAAAAGAAAAGCATAGGCATAAAATATCCTTCTAACTTTTTCCAACAACTCTATTATAAGAGTGTAAGAATAGACCTGCAAGAGTGTGGCTGATGATACAACCAATTATCAGCACAAAATAAATTATTAATATGATTAAATGTGATACTGACAATGGTGAACATGATCACTACCATGCATGTATGCAGGTGAATCTATTTCATTCATGAATTTACAGAAAAATGGTGTAAGGTGGGAAATTGTTCGCATCTAGATATCTACCTGGAAAGCATGCCTATGCTGTTTTTCCTTTTTCTTTTCAACACAGAGGTATTTCTTTGGGTGTTTTCTTAATTTTTAATAGGCAAATCAAATAAAAATCATATATATTAATGGTATATAACATGACATTTTAAAATACATATACATCGTAGAATGGCTAAATCAAGCTAATTAATATATACATTACCTCACATATTTATTTGTGGAAAGAACATTTAAAATCTGCTCACTTGGCAATTTTTAGTATACAATACATGGTTAATAACTGTAGTTACCATATTGTTCATTAATTCATCCAAAGTAAGTTAGAAGATTAAGTAAAATATGAACTCAAATTATACCTTATACATTTTATTTTTAAGTACCCAGTATTTAATACTTCTATTTTTAAAAAGATATACCCTCTTAATGGTTTTAGAAGTGATAATAAAATGGTTACTGTGGGAGTTGAGGCAGATTTAAGACACATTTAGCTGATAAAATTGGCTGGTTGAATGAATGAGCAAGAAAGGAAAAAGGAAGAGTCAAGATATACGGGACAATAATGATGTCATGAATTTTGGTAGGAAATAACTAAGAAGGAAGCAGATTTGGGGGAGAAGCAAGTAAGTTTAGGGTCGGATATGATATAATTGAGGCTCCTATGGAAGTTCTATCTGGTTCTACTCAGCAATATTTTAATTAGACAACACCGAAGTTCAAAGGAAGAACTCAACACAGTGTGGAGCACAAAATGTGCTTTAAGGAAAAACTATGCATTGTTTAGATGACACATATTGATTATCTGATTATGATTCTATGGATGTTCTACATCTTTCATAGGCCTTTGTCTGCTTAGGCTTGTTAAAATTTATGAGGGGCCATTGTTTTGGACTTACCTCCTGTACTAGGCCCCCTTGATCAGAACAAACCAGAATGGAGTTACCTGTACTAGGTGATACACAATCAAACAGAACTTTAAAAGGGCCAGTTTTCCAGACAAAAGGATATTCTAGTTAACCTGAATCAGCAGGAATCAGAAAGTCACCTTTGTTTCACCTCTATAGCGAAAGTACTCTTGCAATTACCAGTCCACTTTTTGCCTTTTTCACCCCATTTCTACCTATGAATCCAGTCACTGCTGAGCTCATGGGAACACTCATTCTATTTTGCAAAATGAGGTTTTGCTTGATTCTAGAATGACAAATAAAAACCATCAAGATCTTTAAAATAAATTACTTGTAATTTTGATAGACTGTAACACAAATAACTATAGACTAGGTGGCTTAAACAACAGAAATTATCTTACACAGATATAAATACAAGATAAAGGTTCCAATTGATTTGGTTCTGGTGCGGGATCTTCTCCTGGCTTGCAGATGGCTGACTTCTATGTCCTCACATAGTCTTTCCTCACATAGTGCACACAGAGAGCGAGAAAGAGAACATAAGAACACTAATCCAATTGGATCAGGACTCCACACATCTGACTTCATTTAAAGTGAATTATTTTCTTAACAGACCCATCTCAAAATACAGCCACACTGAGGGTTAGCATCTCAACATATAAATTCTGGAAGAACATAAACATTCAGTCCGTAACATTGCTTTTGAGCTATTTTACAAATCTGTTAATTGTAGGTAACTGATAGCAATGGAATATAATTTTTGTCTATAGGAATATGTAATAGTGTCTTATGGCTGCTATAATAAATCATCACAATTTGAGAAACTTACAACAAAACAAATTTAATATCTTATGGTTCTGGTGGTCAGAAGATCTAAACTCAAAGTGCCAGCAGGGCAAATTTCTTTGTAGAGGCTCTATGGGAGAATCCACTTCTTTGCCCTTTTTAGCTTCTGGAGGCCAACTCCCTTGCCTGACTCATGGTCCTTCCCTCTATCTTCAAAGAAAATTACACCACTTTTACTTCCATCACCACATCTCCTCTCTCAACTTACACTCCTGCCTCCCTCTCATAAGGACCCTTGTGATTACATTGGATTCACTCACATAATCCAGGGTAATCTCCATCTCAATGTAACCAAATAAACACATCTACCAAATACCTTTGCCATGTAAGGTAACATGTTCGCAGGTTCTGAAAATTAGAAAATGAATGTATTTTCAGAGACATTAATCTGTCTATGACATGTGGAGGTTCTGTTTACTACAGTGGAGATTCAATTGACCCTTCCTATTGTGGAAGAAAACAGTTTTTCCTCAATTTGCATATTCGTTTTAATATTCCTAAATGCACAAACATATATGTTCTGTGAATCATCCTTTGGTTTGGTTGGAATATGCTCTTGGTGCTCTCATTAATAATGAGTTAAATAAACTTTATAATACATGTTAATTTTACATCTTTCTGACAGTTGTAATTCTAACTTTTTGGAAAATTATCCCTTAAGGCTAAATATACAGATTTATGACTTATGAGTATATCAAAGGTACTTAAAATTAGAGGAAAAAGCTTTTAACAGAGAACCATATCAAGGTAAAAAGTAGTGCTAAAAATGATTTGAGGTTCAAAGTTTTGGGGACGAGGGTCTTATAAGTATTGGTATGAACTCTTGTCTTCAACTTAATCTCTATGAGTGTTTTAACGTGTGATACATGTAGCATATAGAAATTTTAATGTAAATAAGTGATGAAAGATTTTTTTACTTCAGAGATATTCCTAGAGACAAAATAGTCAAGATACTGGTATTTATTAGATACAATAGTCCTCCCTTATTCAAGGTTTCATCTTCTGCTATTTCAATTGCCTACAGTACAGTATATAAAGATATTTTGAAAGACAAAGAGAGACAATTTTAACATAACATTTATTACAGTATATTGTTATAATTATTCATTTTTATTATTAGTTGTTGCTAGTCTCTTACTGTATCTAACTTATTAATTAAACTTTGTCATAGGGAATTACATACAGAGAGAAACATAGTGTATATATAGGTGCTATGGTTTGAATATGTCCCCAAAGTTTATGTGTTGGAAACAAACTCCAATTGCAACAGTACTTGGAGGCAGAGATTTAAGAGGTGACTAGGTCATGAGACCAATGGTTTAATGTCATTTTCTTAGGAATGGGTTAGTTATCTGGGAGTGGGTTGCTGTAAAAGTGAATTGGGCCTAATTTGCTCACAGTCTCTCAGAGTCGCTCCTGCCTTCTGACCTTCCACTATGGGATGACACTTTCCAGATAGCAGAGCCATGCTTTTGGACTTCACCACCACCAGAACCATGAGCCAAATAAACTTTTATTCTTTATAAATTGCCCCATCTGTGACATTTTGTTATAGCAGCATTTGAAAATACATTTCAGTACTATCTGTGAACCAAATCAATCAGAACCTTTATCTTTTCAGGTTGGTATCCATTGGGGGTCTTGGAATGTATCCCCTAGGGAAAATGGGGGGACTATTATGTATATATTACTAATAATAAGTATTAAGAAAACAAATATTAACAATAAAATCCATGGTTGGCTATTATGTATTTGTAAATATATAAATACAGTAATGTCTATATTTTCTCATGGTTACATAACTGCCAGTTGTTTTATTGTTTTTTGATATCATGATATATTTATTTTTTATTTGTATAACTTAAATTTAATTAAAACATTTTAATGTAAATTTAGAAAGTTAAGGAAATATGAATATTTGGCATTTTCATCTGAGAGTTGGGGAAAGACATTGACAAGTTCTGACCTGTGATTTTTCCGAATACTCTCCAACTAAGTTAAATTTGTCTGCCTGGAAAACAGTAGCTTATTAAGGCATATTAAATAGCCTCAGGGTACACACATCTGAAGCTAAAGCACAAGGCATTGCTCATCCCTCATGTTTTAGCAGCTGTTTAATGAAAAGTGCCAGCTCAGTGTGTAGTTAATCTATCTAATAATTAATACAACAGCAGCCTGGGACCAATGTGGATATAACTCCAAAGTCCTTGTTCATTTGCAAATTAACACAGAGACTTGCTTTTATAGCTAGTTTGTTATTTAGGAAGCAGACAGGGATATTTAAAATTCTTCATTTCAAGGCTTCTAGTTGATCACATTTTATTTGAATACATGACATAAAATAGAATTTGAAATGATAATGCTTAAGAGTATAATATAGAAAATTAATCTCCTATGGTTATTAAGATACACATGTAACCCTCAAGGCTAAAAGGATACCAGTGTGTTTTCTATCCACAAAAAAGGGTAATTGAGAGCAAAGCCCTTTTTTAATGCCCTTAATAATGTGAACTCAATTTATCAGTATTTATGCTCTAGTCAAAAGTTATCTAATACATAAAAAACTATCAAATTAATTGTTTGATATTTTATTTAATATTAATTTAAATATCTTTTCTAACCTATTACCTTCTTGGTTATAAAACGTGTAAGATTATGAGATGCTTCCTAGAAGTGAATAAATAGAAGTAAATACTGGCCCTGTATTAGGCTGTTTCCACACTGCTGATAAAGGCATGCTTGAGACTGGGCAATTTACGAAAGAAAGAGGTTTGTTGGATTTGCAGTTCCACATGGCTGAGGAGGCCTCACAATCATGGCTGAAGGCAAAGAAGAGCAAGTCACATCTTACGTTGATGGCAGCAGGCAAAAAAAAAGAACTTGTGCAGAGAAACTCCTGTTTCAAAAACCATCAGAATTCATGAGACCCATTCAGTATCAGGAGAACAGCATGGGAAAGACCCACCCCTGTGATTCAGTCATCTCCCACTGGGTCCCTCCCACAACCCATGGGGATTATAGGCACTACAAGATGACATTTCAGTGGGGACACAGAGCCAAAACCTATCAGGTCCCCAAAACATAACATAATAAAAGTTGTGAAGTGTAATTTGATACCATGAAGAAATATTTTATGGTTATAGTTGCAACTGTGATTAGTACACAAAATTGTTGGTAAAATACAAACCTGAAGCCCTCAAGGACATCTGTCTATCTTGTCTATCTATCGTCTATCTATCTATCTATCTATCTATCTATCTATCTATCTATCATCTATCTATCTAATCTATCATCTATCATCTTTCTATCTATAATCTATCTTTCTATCATCTATCTATCTATCATCTATATATTACCTAATCTCTATCATAGTTTACTTGATTACTCTTATGAAAATACAGTTCACCTATGGGAAACAATTTAACTGTTCCTCAAAAAGTCAAATGAAAAGGAAGCTTATTACACGGAATTTCTTTTCCCTCTTCCCCTAAAATCTGTGAAACTTATTTTCAAATCATTGAGGTCAAGCTAAATGCCATTTCTTCTACAAAGCTTTCTCTACTTCCTTGAACATCATTGACATTTTCTTCTGTGTTCCCATATTTCATTGCTCATATATTTACCATTTTCCAAATCTTGTCCTTTTATACTCTTATCTGTGATAATGAGTATCTTAGCTTTTTAAAGACAAGGATCATGTTTTCCTTCATGCCTTTGTACACAATAGGCAATAAATTTTGTAGAAACAAATGAACTGAGTACACTTCAAACAATGCATGTTTCTTAAAATAGTAAACTATTTTCTAATTTTAATACTGAAACCACAGTCAACATGTTAAAATATTACTTAAATTACCTTCTAAAAAATAAACAATAAAATTAAAATGATGGAGTCAGCTGATCCAAACAATATTTTATTTTTCTCCTTCTTTTATTGTATTTTATCCACTTTAATCCTTTAATCCTAAAATCTCAAGCACTTTAGAAAGTTGATTTTTTTTTCCCCCACACAAGATTTACATGGAATCACTGGTTTTTTAGAAAGACCAAGCATTGCTTTTTGGCCACCTATCCAATCAATTTGTTTGTAAATAATTACTTACACAACCTTTATTCTTGAATTTCATAGACCGCACATTGAAAGCAAACTTTGTTTTAACTGAATAGCCACAAAGAATCAAAAATTATCAGGCACCAACAAAACCTTCCTTTTTTTAATTTCTCTGAATTTATATTGCACTTTCAGAAACCACACGTGGTTACCTGACATTTCCTAACTAATCCCTAATTATAGAATTATAAGAACATTAAAAGCCCCTGGAGAACACTCTTCCTTTATAACAATAGGAATCAAATTGTATTTCCTTGTGCTGCCTCTATAAACTCAGTAAAAGCTGTTGTACTGACTCCTACTTTTAAACACGTGCCTTATTGTCACAGGTCTTTTCACTGTATGTTTGCACCTCTGATTTTAGAAGTTGGCTTCATGTTTTGGCCTTTCTTTGTAATGAAATTCCGAATATGTTCACTCCAGATTAATCCTTTTTTTTCATTCTCAGGAAAAAATGCAAATGTCAGTCTGTTCTCTGTGTGATGTTTGAAAAACTGGCCGCTCTGCACTTCACTAGTTCCAAGTTTTATGCTAATATTTGTTTTGTGAATTCCACTCCTTAGACTGTGAACTCTTGGATTAGTTTCAGTTTCTAGCATTTTTCTCCTCCTTTTCCGTAACGTAGATGGTGTCAACAAAACCCTATATGCTTTCTTACAAAATCCACCTTTCCTGACATCATTTTTTTATAATAGGGTATATTTTGTATTGTATTAAACAAATATTTTCCATTAGCTATTAACTGTCATGCTCTTTCTTCCTGATACTGACAACCGTTCCTTATTTAATCCTGACAAGACAAGTTTTGTATAACCTACAGAACAATTCAGACCAATAGATATATGATGAATCCTTAAATATGTTTATAGTGCTAATAGCAGCAATGACCCACCTGGAGAGGCCACTGCCAAGACTTCAGCTGCAGCGAGGGAGATGCAACTGGCTGCATGCTCCACAGAGCCAGCGGGAACCTGGAGCATGCAAGAGCCCCACCAGCCCAGGTGGGGAGACCTGGGCATCTCAGCACTTTTAAGGGACCAGGAAGGCGTCCCTGCCCCTGCAGGATTGGAGGCGACTGCTACCACTGCCTGGTCTCTTCTCACTCCCAGCACCTGCTCTATCTCAGAGCAAGGTTGGGGCCAAGCCCAGATGCTGTTGCAGCCCGGCTGGGTATGTGCATGCATGGGCCAACACTGACACACCAGCCCTGTGTTACCTTGGCCCCCTCCAGACTTTGGCCACTGATGAGTGCAGAAAGGAGGCCAAGGAGGTGCTGAGGGCAGCTCAGCCCTGGCCTGCAGGTACCTCTCAGCATGAACCAGCTTGGGTGCCATGAACAGTGGCAGGAAGCAGACAGGATCCTAGGCAGACAGGGGCAGGTCCTCGGTGAAGCCCCACCTTCAAGCCTGGAAAGGCCTGAAGCCTGGGGCCGGGCTGCCAGTTTTGAGGACCAGAGTGGAAACTTGTAGTGCTTTTTCCAAACCTGCACTTGCCACCCATGAACAATTGGCATATATTTCCTCCCCTGTGAGGCCCATACAAGCCCCAGACTTAGCTAGACTCGAGAAGACAATGACCGGCTAGCTGCACAGAGGAGCTGCCCAGTCCAGGGTCTTCTCTCTGTTAAGAGCTGGGGAGACAATGGGATAGAGATGGCCAGCTGTGGAGAGGAACTACCCACCCTAGGGTTTCCTCTCTGATAAGAGCTGAGGAGATGACAGGATGACCAGCTGTGGAGAGGAGCTACCCACTTGAGTCTCCTCTCTGCTGAGAGCTGAGAAGACAATGACATGACCAGATACAGAGAGGAACTACCCACTCCAGGGTCTCCTCTCTGCTGAGAGCTGAACACTTTTTGGGAAACACTGGCTGCAGAGAGGAGCTACTCACTGCGAGTCTCCTCTGAGCCATTCTATTGCTCAATAAATCTCCTCTTCGCCTTGCTCACCCTCTGCTTGTCCACATACCTCATTCTTCCTGGTCATGGGACAAAAACTCAGAACCTGCTGAATGGCAGGGCTGAAAGAGCAGTAACACAAACAGGGATGAAACACACCTCTTGCTCACCACATTGTGGGTGACAAGGAGAGAAGAGCTGTGGCCCTTTGTGGATCCCAGACATAGAAGCTCTTTGAGACAGGACTGTGACCCCCTCTTTGGGAGTCTGTGGTTCCTGGCATCTCCAAGCATCCAGGCACCACTGCATCCCCTAGTGCCAACTGTAGAAGCAGCTTTTGGGACACCTGGTCCAGCCACAGCCTTGCAGGGAGCCAGTGCCCATGGCAGCAATTCAAGCTGCCCTCCCTGCTGCAGCCAGCGTGCCTGGCTGCACTCAGTGACTGAACACCATAATTGCTCACTTACACACCCCTCACTGCTCCACTTGCCTTTGGCAGGCATAGGTTCCAGGCTGGTAGCATGAGCTGATCACAGCCTGCTGGGCTAAGTGGGCTCAGTGGGTCCAAGCAAAACTCAGGCAAAGGCTCCACTGGCCACAGAGGTTTACAGCTGGTGAAGTGACACCCCAAATATCCTGTAACAGCACTGGACTAGATATCCTGAGAAATAATAAACCCCTGCTTCTGCTAATATGCTTATTTATTTATTTTTTATTTATGGTGTCAGTGAGTACGTTTGAAATGCCCAGTCCTGTTAGCCACTTCACTTCTTACCTACGTGTCCTGAACCACTCAACCAGGTGGGAATACCTCCTGAAAACCTTTTGATTACCCCCCTTTTACAGGCTAGATTAATTTATCCCTTTCCTGTGTTCCTGTGATGCCTTGTTTATAGGTCTATAGTTGTACTATCTGTGTTTCATAAAATTTTGAACTCCTTTTAAGACCTTGCCTTCCTCTTAATTATCTTAGTTTCCCCAAATTGTGGTACAATATTGGGTGATAGCAAAATAAATGAATTCATATAAACTCTTGCATTTTACAAAGTCATGCACTGAAAATAACAGACCTAATAGGAGAATAAGTGTTGGTTAGTCCACCCAAGACTAGTATAAATTCTTAAGGATTCCACTAACAGATAACAAAATTGTATGGGTTTATAAGAGTCTCATGATTAAGTTTTACTTTCAAAAACTTTAAAAGGTAATATTAAATTCTTAATATCTAGAATAAACCATAGTAAGGTGCACAGGTTGGCTCACACTTGTAATCCCAGCACAAGGTGGGTGTTCACCTGAGGTCAGGAGTTTGAGACGAGCCTGGCCAACATAGTAAAACTCCATCTCTACTCGAAATACAAAAATTAGCTGGATGTGGTGGCAGGCACCTGTAATCTCAGCTACTTGGAAGGCTGAGGCAGGAGAATTGCTTGAACCCAGCAGGCAGAGGTTGCAGTGAGCCAAGCTCGTGCCATTGCACTTCAGCCTGGGTGACAAGAGCAAAACTCCATCTCAAAAGAAAGAAAAAAAAGACTATAGTAAGCGATAGATTTTCCTTTAAAAATACAAATAAAAATTTGCTTGATTGCGACAATGTAAGTTGAGTTACGTAACACTGAGTTATGAAGTCAAGAGAAAAATAAAAAAAAATTGCCTGGAGAATATAACAGGGCAATAAGTACTTCCAAGATTGAATGTATGATCAAATATTGAAAAAAGTTAGAGCATGGTGTAAATTGCTATTGCATACACTCAGCTGTGTTAACATTCTGAATTTGAATTCTTGGAAATATCAAAGGTGAAGCAACCTGGCATTTGCTTTGTACACAATCCTTCTCTTATTTATCAATTACGTATAAACTAACTTGTGATGCAGACATATGCTTATAGTATATTTGAAAAAGAGAATGGCTTTTAATAAATGCAATTATTCCATGAAAACCCCAAATTTCTTAATCATAAAGGTTTTTATAATATAATATAATTGATATTCTAAGAACCATGGCAAATGTACTCACTGCACTTTGAAGTATTTACCTTGGTGGCTTCGAGATTAACAAAAGTTTGAAAGCTTTGTAAAAATTTGGATCAATGTTCTAAATCTGGGCAATTATGCTGCAAATCCTCCCAGGGGATAGGAGTGAGTGGGGTGCCAATAACGGAGGCTTTTCTTTTTTTTTGGTAGAATAAGAAGAAGGGAGCTGGCCAGAGCCAATCCCCATGCACCAAAGCTTAGCAAGCATAACTGTAGCCACCAGCTATCTGACTGTGTTGGCAGCATCAGGATTTTTGAGCCGTCCTTACCCCCTTGCTTCATTTTGATACATGTCTTCTAATAACCCAGTTTGTCTCTTCTCACCTTCAGACCATCAAACTGCAAATGGTCGTGCAACTGGAGTCTTGGACGATGTCTCCCTTTTACTGGAAACCCTCAGATAAGGTTCTGAGAGAGATCTGCCTGTATTTCCAAAGCAGTGCCCCTGTCAGCATGAGGCAGTTAAGAGCCATCATCATCTCTATCCTAAAGGCAGTTAATGTACCTCTTCAGAGCGGGGAGTTGATAGTGGCAGGAGGCAGACAAATCCCTAGGCAGATAGGGCAGGTCCCCAGTGAAACCCCACTTTCAAGCCAAAGACAGTTTAAATCCTGAAAGCCAAGATACAAATCAAATCCAAGGAAAGGACTGAGAACCACTCTTCCCATGTGGCATGCTTTCCTCTGATCCCCATCCTTCATCTATTTTGCATATACCTACCTTTCCCTAATTGTTTTTTTACACTGTTGTACCCACCTTTGAGTGGTGCCTTTGTTTTAACTTTTTTTGTATACTCGCAAATCAATCAGCATGCCGTTCTCCATTCTGAGCCTATAAAATCGCCGGACTCAGCCACACTGGGAAAAATCACTCGATTTTGTGTAGTGGGCCACGCTTGTGTCCCCTCTCCCCTGAAAGCTGTTAAGTCACTCAATAAAATATTTCTCCACCCTCCTCACCCTTCAGTTGTCACCATAACCTCATTCTTCTTGGATGAAGGACAAGAGCCTGAGACCCATCAAATGTGGGTACCAGCTGTAACACAGAGGGGCTGGAGCATACCTGGCCCAGCCACAGGCTAAGTATGTATCCTGTAGTGAGCATGGAATCCAGACCTGTGCGCAAGCCAAGTGTGGTCCAGTGGGCCGAGTGGATGGGGCACCTCCTGCAGCATGGCCGGGGGCCGAGTGAGACCTGGTTGGGGATGTCACCGGTCACCGGTGGAAGTCTATGGCTGGCAAAGTGACTGAGAAAAATTTTACATCACCTTCTTTAGAAAATCCTATGCATTCCTCTCAGGAAAATCAGATACAACAGGTATTTAAGAGTAGTTCCTGAATTATTTAGTACACTGTTTGATATTGTTTGATCCACTATTATAATTGTAACACATATTTGTATGTTAGGAATCTTTAACTTAAAATTATTTGGTGAACCCAAGATTAAAATTACTAGTATGCTGTATATATCAATTTATTTGAGTTTGCTGGCATTTTTTCTTCTTCTAATGTTTTCCAGCCTAGATCGTCTTTCACTGGCTCAGAACTAAGTTCAGTAGTTAGGACAGGCACCTGCACAATGCTCAGAAAACCTGCACAGTTGTCAGAAAATATGAAGAAATCCTAAACCTAATGGCTGACAGGTATTCTGAGAGTTCATATTTAAGCAGTTTCATTCAGAAAATATTTTTTGCATGCTTTCCATATGCCAGGCATGATTAAATATTTGGAAGACAGAGATGAATAAGATAGAGACTCTCTCCTCAAGAATCTCACAAGTGACTTAAGTGAGGTTCCAGCCCAGGCTTTTCATTAATTGTGTATGTGGACATGGTTATCATCCTCTAACAAAGCATTTTTTACTACACTGAATGAAAATAAATAGCCAGATGTTTTTAGTATAAACGTATCTTTGCATATTTTCTTTTTATATATCCCTGGGAATGCAGCCAGGCAGAGTCCATGTTGTTCAAGGAAAGGGACCCATGTCACTGTCTCTGATTGAGCAGTGCCTACATCTATGATCTCAGCCAATTTGCTTCCCTTTCAGATCCATAATTTTCTCATTGTAAAATGAAGACCTGGACTAGGTTACTACTATGTTTCCTTTTACTATAATAAGCTAGGGCCTTGTTAATTTCATTAAAGATGCAACTAGAATTAGTGTATGGAAATTAAATGCCATTAGATCGTAGTTTTCTAGTCTGGTAGTCTTTTGAAAATGAACAGTTTAATCAAATGCTTGAATGCAGAAAGAAGCATTATAATGTCAGGAAGGGGATAAGTTTTTATAATATAAACTTTAATGATGCAATTTCCTGGAGGCAGTGTGCATGGCAGCTTCTCAGCTGGGTTTCATATTGACTGACTATTTGTTATAACAAATATAGGTACACAATTTCAGCACTTAAATGAGGCTTTTTTAAGTTTCTAAGGTAACATCATATTTATTTAAGGGCCTTAATTACCTCTTTTGAAATAATCACACCTATCCAACCCGTGTTTTTGAAGTTCAGAAAAAAAATAAACAGTAATAAAGTAGTTACTCCCTGATATGGTTTGGCTGTGTCCTCATCCAAATTTCCCCTTGAATTGTAGTTCCCATGATTCCCACGTGTTGTGGAAGGGACCTGGTCAGAGGTAATTGAGTAATGGGAGCAATTCCCCCATGCTCTTCTCATGATAGTGAGTGGGTTCTCACGAGATCTGATGGTTTTATGAGATGCCTTTTCCCGTTTGCTTGCCACTTCTCTGTCCTACCATCATGCGAGGGACATGCTTGCTTCCACCTGTCATAATTTTGAGTTTCCTGAGGCCTCCCCATCCATGCTGAACTGAGCCAACTAAGCCTCTTTCCTTTATAAATTACCCAGTCTAGGGTATGTCTCCATTCGCCGGGTGAGAATGAACTAAAACACTCCCCAAGTTAAATGAGACCCTTCAAATGCTTCTAACACCAAGGCACAACACTAAGTCATTTATAACAAAGTCAGCTGTCACCAACTTAAGTATATCCCGCAATAGTCACATTAGTCACTCATTTCTCATCACTTTTTTTAAATCGGAAAAGAATAGCTGAACATGGTTGTACTTGCCTGTAGTCCCAGATACTTGGGAAGCTGAGGCAGAGGCAGGAGGATCACTTGCGCCCAGGAGACTTAGGTTACAATGAGCTATGATTGAGCCACTGCACTCCAGCTTGGGCAACAAAACAAGAACCCATTTCTATAAAAAAGGAAAGAAAAGAAAAAAATTAGGCTATATTGACTCTGAATTAAGTAGGCACACAATTGCTAGAGTATACATATATAATATGGAGCTTGACTATGTATTCAGAGGTAAGCTTGAAATCCAAACTTCCCTTTTGTGAAACATGATAGAAGAAAAAACAAAAATTTCGGTGACCTCATCATTATCCTGAGGATTGATTTAAGTTACTTATCAACATATAAGCTAATGTGTACAGTTATATAAAATGTACATAAATTACAAGTATATACTTCCTCTCTGCCACATGTTGAATGACATTCTTCACTTGAGTTAACTCATTTTGTATTATTAACAACTAATCTACTACTAATAATTTATTAATTTATTATTTCCTTTCTACCGTTTTATAAATTAGGACATTGAAGATTAAAGAATTTAAATAATTCAATTCACAGAGAGCTTAAATTTGTCCCCAGTCTAAACTGCAGCCTGCACAATTAACCAAAATATAGTGTCTGTCACAGAATAAGTAATCAGATGAAGCCCACCACTCGCTAGCATTCATCTAGTCTTCCGTAACATTTGCTGATATTGAAACAGTGTGTAGTTATGCCTATGAAGGCATGAAGGTGTCAACATTTCATGTACCTACTAGAAGTCAACTGGGACATCCTTATACTGTAGAGGGTTTCACAAAGCCCTAGAACAAACAGTGATGCCATTACTTATGAGTATGTTTGAAAGCTTGAAGGAAATCAGGAAACAGGTGACTCATAGTTCCATTTTGATCAAGAGCAGAAGATCCCAAGAAATCTTAACTGACTACACTTTACGTGTTTAAAACACTTATTGGGCTCACTGAGTACCAAGGTAGCAAAATTCTTAGCCTCAAACTGAGGATAAAAATAGAAGCCATTGTGGAAAAAGAGCATTATTGTGGAAAGATATAGATACATGAAAAACAGAAAAAAAAGATGTTTAAGGTAATAATGCCAGGGTTTCACAAAAGTATCCACAAGTATTGTCCACTTAATTGTAAAATTATAGAATCTGAAAGTAAGGAGAGATAACCTTAGTAAGGTGCCCAGGGAAAATATGTGGAAGTAGTAAAAACTAATTGAATTTTTTATAGAAAAAAGAGAGAAATTATTAAAGGCAAAATTAATGTAAAATAAGTGGAGAAGGTCAAGATTTCTGCAAGGAAGCGTGTTTATCAATGTCAGTAAAAATAATGTGTTTCATGGATGTAAAACATGAGGCATAATACAATAACATAATGGGCAAATTGATTATAGTAAGCAAAATTATTATGTTTCTCAAAGGACCTTTCTTCCTTTTAGAAAATAACCCTTTCACCCACCAATCCAGTGCTAATATTATTCCTGTACCATCTATCAAGATTTTTTCCTATTTGTTGCTTTATTTTCCAGTTTTTTTAATTTTTAATTTTTTTCTTATTATACTTTAAGTTCTAGGATACATGTGCAGAACGTGCAGGTTTGTTACATAGGTATACACGTGCCATGGTGGTTTGCTGCACCCATCAATCCGTCATCTAAATTAGGTATTCTCAGCAAACTAACACAGGAACAGAAAACCAAACACCGCATGTTCTCACTCATAAGTGGGAACTGAACAATGAGAACACATGGACACAGGGAGGGGAACATCACACACCAGGGCCTGTCGGGGGGTGTGGGTCGGGGGGCTAGGGAAGCCTAATTTTTAATTTTTATAGGTACACTGTAGGTGTATATATTTATGGTGTACATGAGATACTTTGATAGAGGCATAGAATGCATAGTAATCACATCAGGGAAAATGAAGTATCTATCACCTCAAACTATTCTTTGTTACAAACATTTTGATTGTGCTCTTTTAGTTTCTTTAAAATGTACTACAAATTGTTATTGACCATCGTCATTTTGTTGTGCTATCATATACTAGATCTTATTTATTTTTATACCCATTAGTCATCCTCACTTTCCCACCACCATCCCCATGCCCTTCTAAGCCTCTGGTAACCATCATTCTACTCTGTAACTCTATGCATTCAATTGTTTTAAATTTTAGCTCCTACAAATAAGTGAGAACATGTGAAGTTTGTCTTTCTGTGTCTGGCTTATTTTACTTAACATAATGTTGCTGCAAATAACAGGATCTCATTCATATTTATAGCTAAGTAGTCCTCCATTGCATCTATGTATCGCATTTTTCATATCCATTTATCTGCTGATAGACACTTAGGCTACTTCCAAATCTTGACCATGAGTAGTGCTGCAACAAACATGGGAATGCAAATGTCTTTTTGATCTAATGGTTTCTTTTCTTTGGGATATATATCTAGCAGTAGGATTTCTGGATCACATAGTAGTTCTAATTTTAGTTTTCTGAGGAATTTCCAAAATGTTCTCCATAGTGGCTGTACTAATTTACATTCACACAAACAGCATATGAGAGTTTCCTTTTCTCCACATCCTTGCCAGCATTTGTTATTGCCTGTCTTTTGGATATAAGCCATTTTAACTGGGATGAGATGATATCTCATTATAGTTTTGATTTGCATTCCTCCGATAATTAGTGATGTTGAGCACCTTTTCATATGGCTGTTTGCCTTTTGTATGTTTTCTTTTGATAAATGTGTATTCAAATCTCTGGCCCATTTTTAATTGGATTATTAGATTTTTTCCTTTAGAGTTCTTTGAGCTACTTAGATATTCTGTTTCAGTCCCTTTTCAGATGGATAGTTTGCAAATATTTTCTCCCATTCTACAGGTTGTCTTTTCACTGTGTTGATTGTTTCTTTTGCTGTACAGAAGCTTTTTCACTTGATGTGATTTAATTTCTCCATTTGTGCTTCAGTTGCCTGTGCTTGTGGGGTATTACTCAAGAAATCGTTGCCCATTCCATTGTCCTGGAGAGTTTCCTCAATGTTTTCTTTTAGTAGTTTCATAGTTTGAGGTCTTCAATTTAAAAGTCTTTAACTGATTTTAATTTGATATTTGTATATGGCAAGAGACAGGCATCTAGTTTTATTATTCTGCATATGGATATCCAGTTTTCCTAGTACTATTTATGAAAGAGACTGTCCTTTCCCCAATGTAGGTTCTTGGCACTTTTGTTGAAAATGAGTTCACTGTGGATGTATAGATTTATTTCTGGGTTCTCTAGTCTGTTACATTTGTATATGTGTCTGTTGTAATGGCAGTAGCATGCTTTTTTGTTACTCTAGCTCTGTAGTATAATTTGAAGTCAGGTCATTTGTTTACTCCAGTTTTATTCTTTTCACTTAGGCTGGTGTTGGCTACTCTGGATTTTTTGTGTCTCCATATACATCTTAGGATTACTTTTTCTACTTCTATGAAGAATGTCCGTGGTACTTTGACAGAGATTGTATTAAATCTATAGATTGCTTTGGGTAGTATGGATATTTTGTCAATATTGATTCTTCCAAATTATGAACATAGAATATCTTTCCATTATTTTTATGGTCTCTTCAATTACTTGCATCAGTGTTTTATAGTTTTCATTGTAGAGATCTTTCTCTTATTTGGTTAAGTTTATTCCTAGATATCTTATTTTGTCTGTGGCCTTTGTAAATAGAACTTCTTGGTTTGTTTTTGAGATTGTTTGCTCTTGGCATGTAGAAATGCTACTGACTTACATATGCTGATTTTGTATCCTGCAACTTTACTGAATTTATCAGTTCTAATAGTTTTATGGTGGAGTCTTTAGTCTTCCAAATATAAGAATATATTATTTGCAAACAAGGATAATTTGACTTCTTCCTTTCCAATCTGGATGCCTTTTATTTTTAATTTTTTTCTTGTCTGATTGCTCTAGCTAGGACTTCCAGTACTACACTGAATAATAATGGTGAGAGCAGATGTCCTTGTCTTATTCCAGATCTTAGAGGAATGGCTTTCACTTTTTCCCCCATTCAGTATGATACTGGTTGGGGGTCTATTCCTTTTATTTCCAGTTTTTTGAGGGTTGTGATCATGAAGGGATGTTGAATTTTATCAAATGCTTTTTCATCATCAATGGAAATGATCATACTGTGTTTGTCCTCCATTCTGTTGAAATGATGTATCACATTAATTGATTTGTATATGTTGAATTATCCTTGCATCCCCCAATTTTTCTTTAATAACTAGTTTCTGCCTTGTGACTATGTAGCTCTTTGACTTCCATTTGATATAAGCCTTAAGCCTATATTTGGGAAATGAGACAGAAATTTTCTTCTTGGAGTTCCCCATGTCCCAGTAGGGGAAAATACTAGAATTGTTAAAATATATATTTAAAACAAGCCTCAAATTGAAAATATAAGCATTTATGTTTAATGAGGCATAAGATTATAAAAGTTTATTATATAAAATAAAAATGATAAATTATATGCATGTTATTTACTGCAGTATCTTACAAATATATGCAATTTTTCTGTGCTTTCTACCTGTGTGTGTGTGTGCATGCACTCATGCACACATGTATGCATGTATGTGTGTGTAATAGTCCACCTTTTTGACTTCAAAATCTCTTAAGCAAATATAAATCAAGCTGTTAATGACCAATAATTCAAGATTACCCTTAGATATTAGCAAAAGGGGCTCAAATGTTTAAAGGGTCTTAAATATTTAATTTATGAAGAACGCATGAGCAATTTTGTCATTTGGGAACAAGGACTCAAGTTTAACATAGCATGACCTGTACCTTAGGGTACATCCACCCTGGTTACTAACAATATTCAGGCCCCATAGGCACTTTTCTCTACATCCTTTGTTTTATGTCCTCTGAGTGACATTAAGGTTGGTTGGTTGCACAGCTGATGGTGTGAGAGACAAAATGCAATTTTGGAGGGCAGGCAAAATTTTGGAGAGTTGAACTCCTTACGTATGAGAAAAAAACCAAGTTAATTGAAATTCTTTCCCTCAGATAAGAATGCAATACATTCTTGAATTACAAAGTATTGATTCCCAAAATTAATGAACATTGTTTTCTTGCTTTTCTTGTTACTTATAAGTTAACAGGCTAGTCACAACTTTTGCACAAGGTGGCTATTAAATATTTTGTAAGATAAGCAAATAATGATGCTTTTAAATTTGTATGTATGTTAGACAATATATTGTTAGACAATATTCAGAAAGAAAGGTACAAATTATTTCAGTTATCGACATTGGTAACTAGATGTACTTTGTGTGTTAAAAATGTGCTTGTGTATATATGTGTATATATACAATACAAATAAAATATTAATATTAAACAAATTATATAAAATGTTGATTTTATTTGAATATTGATTAAAAATTTGATTTCTTAATATTAATTTGTATTTTTTCTTAATGTAGATAATATTGGATAATTTAGGAGAAATATTAGTTTTAAAAATATAAAATAATTTTATTTTTTGAAATTTCACATCTATTAAATTTAGTTTTAATAAAAGTACATTTGAATTTGTACACTAAAATACATTATATTTTATTTTTAATATTTTAGATCATTACTATAAATAAAACAAATTATTCAAAAATAACTAATATAGCAACATAGCACGACCTGTACCTTAGTGTACTTTAATGATTTTGCTGAAATTAAGATAAAAATGAATTTCATAGACTAAACATGTATGTTTTATATGTCTGAATTTTGTCTCTTACCTCAACTTGCTGATCACTCAGGTACAACAGCAAATTCAAGCATCTTTGATATTTTACTAATTGGAATTCATTTTTGTTTTTATTATCGCTAAGGTACATATTTTAAGAAAAAAAATTCCTTTAGAACTTTTTTAGTTTGATTTATAATATTTAACTACTTAGCATATGTTTTGTGATCATAATTTGTTTGTTCTCTTGGTTTGAGTTCATCAAACCTTAGGGGTGGACATAGACCATCGTCCATTCCAATTTTATTAGCATTTTCTCATGGTTATTGATGTGTCTGGAAATCTTGTGCCTTATGACAAACGAAATCATTTTAAAGGTGAAATTTATGGTAGCTTGTCAGAGGAGTAAGAAAGTAGTTTGGGGAATGAGTATTTTTCTTGTCATAGAGACATCTGTTAACTGTTTCTTCAAGTCTGAGATCTAAAACACAATTTTGCAATTGACTGCCATGGCGGTTTGTCTTCAAAGGTCTTACAAGAATTGTGAGTATCAGAGTATTTCTCACTCTCTCCTGTATATTATTTTTGTACCTTCTAAATATGAGAACACGAAAAGACCTCCACAAGAAGGAAGCCTCAAAACCCAAAACTTTTATGTACTAAAGTTATGTCATAAATATTTACCTCTTTCTGTTCACATCCATTTCTACTCTTATGCTCTGCCCATATCTCAAGAGTAGTCTCATTCAAACTACATTTTGAAAGTATCTTTCTCCATAAGCAACTTTATCGACTGCTTTCCTTGCTCACTGCAGCAGACTATATTTGTCCAATATAGCGTATGGCACAAGTGTGTAGAGTGGGAGGAGGGGAGAAATCAGATTCTTCTCTCTTTATGTTCTGACAGTCTCTGACAGTGACTGTGTTTTCTCTGTGTTTCTATTATCCACATAATGGGTGTGTTCAGTCCGTTGGTGGGTCACAGTCAAATGATCACAACCAAGGAAGATTTAACAAGGGAATTTTATTACTTGCAACAAGTAAGGAGAACACGGGGGATAATTTCCAAAGCAATGCCTCTCCAAACAGCAATAAAAACAGAGCTTTTATTGGGCTGCTTGGCTGCATCATTGTATGTAGAGGTGGAGTAAAGGCAGCACAGGTGCACTAATCAATCATGCTTCTGTACATCCATGTACAGAAAAAGGCAAAGAAGCTTCTCCCTGGGTGGGGATTTAAGTATGGTATTACAGAGAGTTCACTGAAGTTCATTTCCAACTCAGGTGTCTCTGGATACAACCTTGCTTTACCAGAGCTGGGCTTTTTCCTGGAACTTTTTGAAGCAACAAAAACTCAAGGTGTAACAGTTACAAGTGGGTACTTTTTCACAATATGTACCTGAAACCCCAGGCACCCTGGATTACAGTTCTAGCTCTTGCTGGGAAGACAATTCCACCACATTCAGCCTCCCTCTGGCAGCTTGTGCCTTGATTCCAGCTCCCACAATCAAGTTAGAACATTACTTTATTTGTATTTCCAGATGTATGAGATCCTACTGCTTCCTACTGTTGCTAATCTTTCAGTTGTTTGGGTCATTAAATTTCTTCCACTGAACTTTCTATTATAGGTTCTTTTTTCTAGTCTGGATCCTGAAGTAGGTGCTCACATCCACTTCTATACTGGTTTCTGACTCAAGCAGCAGAGATAGCAGTTTGAATAGCTGCAAACCTGTGTGTAATGACTAATACAATTAAAAGAGATAATATACTTTCTGGGCGTCTCATAGAATAGAGTGATGTCCAGTTGCTCAGGGAGTCATTTTAAATTAATTGAATTAGATTATAATAACTCTTAAACTGAGACTCATTATGATCAATTGTATAGGTTATATCAGATCTATTTCACTCTAGGTCTTTGCTACATAGTAATATATAAATGCAATATCAAGAAAACCAATTGAGTGAGGATTTACTAAAAACAATTTTCTTTAAGAAGGAGATAAATCCTCTTCGCATGATGTCTCAAAGTAGCTGTTTATTTGTAACTGTTGAAGGAAAACTATTATAAATTAAAATTTTTATGTAAGTCACTGGATTTGTAATCTCTTTCTCTCTGAAATAATTGTTGTTATTAGATTCTATAAATATTTACAAATAGCAGATTTGCCTCAGGAAATGTAATAAGACTGTTCTTCTTTTCTCATGTCTATAACATTATTTATCTAGTCAGTGTGGAGCCTACGAACTTTCCAAGAAATACTAATATGATGCCCCACCCCACATACTACCTCCATTTTAAAATGAGGAATGATGTTAACATAGTTACATGGAACATAGAATGTATCTGAATCAAAGAAGAGTTTTACAATTGAGTATGCTTTTTCATGAGGAATTCATCCCATTTCATTCTGTGTTTATTTTTTATTTTATTTTATTTTTTTGAGACGGAGTCTCACTCTGTTGCCCGGGCTGGAGTGCAGTGGCGCCATCTCAGCTCACTGCAACCTCTGCCTCCCGGGTTCAAGTGATTCTTCTGCCTCAGACTCTAGAGTGGCTGAGACTACAGGCACGCACCACCATGCCCAGCTAATTTTTGTATTTTTAGTAGAGATGGGGTTTCACTATATTGGCCAGGGTGGTCTCGAACTCCTGACCTCATTATCCATCCGCCTTGGCCTCCCAAAGTGCTGGGATTACAGATGTGAGCCACAGCACCCGGCCAACTTAATTCTTTATGATAGATTTCATCATTTTTCTAAACGTGTGTTGCCCTCATTTAACAATGCATATACATTTCCACTTTGTTAATCTCAGGAATGGCCGCATGACCCACTTGGTCACTATATGTGAAGGAAATGATATACCATTTTGAGCAGAAAAATTAAATGCTACTTCACTGTTATATGCTGATGAGAATTTGAGATTTTTGTTTATATAGCACACACTACCTTATACTGACTGATCTAATAATTCACATACAATTATTGAGTATGAGGCAGGAAACTATCTTTAGACCTAGATTGGACCCCACCTTCATTCAGGGCAGTTGTCAATTTAGTTGGCTTTCCTATCTCAAATGCAAAAGAGTTGGCTTGGAACTAATCATCCTGAAAGTTCTTTCAGTTTTGAAATTATATTATTTTACCTCTACTGAGTATTTCTGAAGAGTCTCATAAAAGAAGAATTTTTCCAACAGCTGCTCTTAAGACATTCTCTCTCTTTTTAAATAACCTGAGTAAAAGTTGTTCTATTATAATTGCTGTTTTGTAGAGTATAATTTTGTCTTTATGAACAGTCCCAAAACTTTTAACAGTATGTAAGTGACATCTGAAAAAAATTATCTTTTTGGGTTTATTATGTTTCACAGGGCCTAGTTTGACTTCTAATTGGTAGGTAACTTAGCATTTATTTAAGATTATGCTTTGAATAAAAGCTGACTTTAGATATATACACCTACGAATGTACTTAACAATATTGCTTCCAAAATTAATGTTAATTCTATATTAAAGTTTGTATATTTACATAAAACAAGTGCTAAAGTTTACACAGAATGAATATAAAGCTAGACTGTAATTCCTATGAGGTTAACCTTTTTTTACAATTCCTGATAGATAGTTGGTACTCATTAAAAAATATGTTAGTGAATGACATTATAAGGCCAGAATATAGATTATCTTTATTGGATATATAAAACAGTCATCTTCTGATTGTATGCCATTCAAACATTAGTACTTTGAAAGAACAATTGAACACCAACTAGGCAGAGTAGTCACATTTTAATATAAAAATTCTTGTAGTAATAAGTTCCACTTTATGACTCTGGTCAAGAATCCAACATTCCGGCCAGGCGCGGTGGCTCACGCCTGTAATCCCAGCACTTTGGGAGGCCGAGGCGGGTGGATCACGAGGTCAGGAGATCGAGACCACGGTGAAACTCCGTCTCTACTAAAAATACAAAAAAAAAAAAAAAAAAATAGCGGGGCGCGGTGGCGGGCGCCTGTAGTCCCAGCTACTCCGGAGGCTGAGGCAGGAGAATGGCGTGAACCCGGGAGGCGGAGCTTGCAGTGAGCCGGGATCCCGCCACTGCACTCCAGCCTGGGTGACAGAGCGAGACTCTGTCTCAAAAAAAAAAAAAAAACAACAACATTCCTTGATGTCGCCTGAAAATTTCCACTATATTGCTTCAAATCCAACATGAAAAAATTATAAGTCCCTCTTGTGCTGACCTTCTCCTTTAAACTTGGGGTTCTCTCCTAAACTTGCCATGATATTAATTATTTCTGTTTATGTTTCTGTCGACATTCTGGTTTTTAAATAAAACAGCGTAGATTTTTTTCAGCTTCTCACTCCTGTATTCTCAAATTAAGTTGAATCTATCAATTAAATAATGTGTTTCTCCAATTCTATAATTTATTTTCCTGCCTGTAATTATGAGCATAAGAAGTGTCTTCTAAAATAAAGTTCCTTCTATAGTCTAACTTAGGCTTTGGAGTATAGTCTTTAAATGGTTTTCCTATTGCCATTCCACATTTCTTCAATATTACTTAACACTATAAAACTATTTTCTCCTAAAACATAAAAACAATCCTATTAATATTTTGCATACCTGTCATTTACTCTTAATTGCTTATAGAAAACAAAAGTCTTGATTACATATATAATTTTTATTTTCAACAAATATCACATGCTTTTGCCTACTTTCCTAGACATATCTTTATAATTCAAGTTTTGAGTATATCTATATATGCACATATGCAATCTGCTTAATAATTCATTGACTAAATTAGTAGATGACTATTTTTGGTATGTCTGTATTACATTAATTTTTAAATGACAAGCACAAAATTATTTTATTCTGTAAAAAGAAGTGAATTTTCAAATGTAGTCTACTAGAATGTTAACAAAAGTGTATTGTTTTAAAAACAATAACTGAGTTATAGAATATAACTGCCCAATTATTTTTCTGACTTTTAAACTGACGTCAGTAAGAGGAAACTGGTCAAAGAATCTTGGCAATAACATTTTACCACCTTTTTGGTTATTTTACTTCTGACACTTTGTCAGTTTTCTCATTTCTAATAAAATCCTCAATCAGAAACTGCAGTAAATACCATTCATTTGCATTTTGATTAGTAATGATATTATCAAGTCGACCAAACCCTTTATAGAATAAAGTATTTGAATAATTATAAACAATAGAGGTCAGAAAAATGTACCCTATTAAGGTGTTTTTGATTGCCTTAATAACTCACTATATTTCATTAACCTTTCATACAAGATCATCTAACATATATGTAGTAATATAGTAAATTGCTCCCATGCATTTTTATTTATCCTGGTTATTGCTGTTATAGAAGAAGAATGAAATTACATACAGTATAAAGACCTACTAGTAAACTCCATTTGCCCTCTCTCCTGATTAGTTCTACTTGAAATATGTGAAAGAAGAGCCTTGCAGTCAGTATAAAGTTACCTTGTAAAACAGTTATCTTGCTTATTGTTCCTGTCTTTTTAGATTTTAAGGTTGAAATGATTTTCAACAAATGACAATTTAACCTAGAAATTCTTATATGGAGATTATGGATGGTAAGTGTTTCTTGAGCGCAATACAATTATAGAAACAATTTTATAGACATATGTGTATGTACATTTGACTTGAGGAGAGGATTTACACCATTGTCTAAATATTTAAAGGTGCCTATGACTGGGAAATAACAATCACAGATTTTTGCTAAAAAATATTACACATTTACTTATTGTACTGGTTATAGAAAGTTTCAACTTTTTAGTAGAACTCAGAAGTTATGTAACTGCTTTATATGGCTTTGAATATACTATTTAAATGAGTATTACTTGTGTTTTTTCTCTACTGACTTGAGAAGAAATCACTATCAAGGAAACTTGGTAGAAAACATGAGAGTGAGATTGTAGGGGAAAAGAAATAACAGAACATTTTATAAAATGTAGCTACTACCGGCCAAGCATTGCTCTAAATGGTTTACATAACCTACATCATTTTATTTCCACAACACATTGGAGAACAGAAGCCAAGTGAATATGCTTCCTGAGGCTTTGCATCTAGAAATGTTGGAAATTGTCAAATGGAAATTCAAGCCTAGGTGTGTCCAGCTCCAAAACTTGTACATTCTTTCTACCATATTGCACTGCCTCAATTTGACATTCAGATCAATCTTTTCCTCCAAATCCAGGATGAAAAAAACCCTTTAAAGTAGTTTTATTGTAAAATATAGTTCTAAAATACATACATATATATATATACACACACACACACACACGCACACACACACATAATAGGAACTGAACACTTTAAGAATCAATTTTATTAGCACCTCACAAGGTCAGTGTGGTGCTAATAAACCCTACCACAGTCCTGTCTCTCTCTATAACCCAAGGTTAACCATGACAATGATTTAGTACTATTCTCTACATAGATAAATAGATAGATGATAGATAGATAGATAGATAGATAGATAGATAGATAGATAGATAGATAGATAGATATTATGTATAATTGTTTATTTGTACAAATTTATGGGGTACATGTGAGATTTTGTTACATGTATATAATATACACTGACCAAGTCAGGGTTTTTAGGGTGTCTACCACTGAAGCACAGTATGTTTTTATTAACTGCGGTCACCCTTCTCTGTTATCAAACATTAAATTTATTCCTTCTATCTAACCATATGTTTCTACCCTTTAACTTACTCCTCTTCATCCTCTCCCTCCCCACTCACCTTTCTCAGTCTCTGTTATCTATCTTTCCACTTTCTACCTCCATGTGATCAAATTTCTTACCTCCCACATATAAATGAAAACATGCAATATTTATATATTTGGATCTGGCTTATCTCATTTAAGAAAATTATCTCCAGTTCCACCCGTTTTGCTGCAAAAGAAGTGATTTCCTTCTTTTGTATGGGCAAATCATATCCCGATATTCTGTTATGTATATATACCACATTTTCTTTATCCATTTATCTATTGATGGACACTAAGCTTGCTTCCATATTTTTACGATTGTGAATAGTGATACAATAAATACATGAGTGCAGGTATCCTTTGATATATTGATTTCTTTTCCTTTGTGTAGATAGTAGTAAAATTGCTGAATCAAATAATAATTCCATTTTTGGCTTTTTGAAAATTTTTCATGCTGTTTTCCATAGTGGTTGTGCTAGTTTACATTCCACCAACAGTATACAAGAGTTTCTATTTTTTTCACATCCTCATCCATGTGTGTTATTTTTTGTCTTTTTAATAATAGTGATTCTGACTGGAGTAAGATGATATCTCCTTTGGTTTTAATTTGCATTTCTCTAATATTTAGTGATGTTGAACATTTTTTCATATACTTCTTGGCCATTTGTATGTCTATTTATGTCCTTTGCCCATTTGTAATGAGATTACTTGTGTTTTTTTCTTTTTCCTGTTGTATGAGTTCCTTGTGTATTCTGGATATTTGTTTCTTGTTGGATAATAGTTTGCAATTAGTTTCTTCCATTTAACAGGTTATCTCTCCACTCTGTTGATAATTTCTTATGCCGTGCTTTTTAGTTAAATTAAATCCCATCTTTCTATTTTTGTTTTTGTTGTCTGTGCTTTTGAGGCCTTAGTTATAAGTTATTTGCCTAGACTAATGACCAGGAGACTTACTTATGTTTTATTCTAGTATTTTTATAGTTTTAATTTTATGTTTATGTCTTTAATCTATTTTGAGTTGATTTTTCTTTATGTTGAGAGATAGTGGTTTAGTTTCATTCTTCACATATGGCTAGCCAATTTCCCAGCACCCTTTATTGAAGAAGGGTGTTCTCTTCCCAATGTAAGTTCTTGTTATCTTTGTCAAATATCAATTGGTTATAAATAATTGGCTTTCTTGCTGGGTTCTCCATTCTATTGGTCTCTGTCTATTTTTTACCAATACCATGCTGTTTTGGTTACTATAGCCTTGTAATATGTTTTGAAATCGGGTAATATGATGCCTCCAACTTTGTTCTTTTTGCTCAGGATTGCTTTGGCCATTTGGAGTTTTTTTGATTGTTCCATATAAATTTTAGGATTGTTATTCCTAATTCTGTGAAGAGTGACATTGGCATTTTGACAGAGAGTTCATTGCATCTTTAGATTGCTTTGGCAATATGATCATTTTAATGATATTAATTCTTCCAATCCATAAGCCTGAGATGTGTTTCAATTTTTTTGTGTCATCTTCCATTTTTTTCATCAGTGTTTTTCAGTCTTCTTTGTAGAGATCTTTCACCTCCTTAGTTAAATTTATTCCTAGGTATTTTTTTGTAGCCATTGTAAATGGGATTGCCATCTTATTGTCTTTCCCATGTTGATCATTCTAGGAATACATAAATGCTACTAACTTTTGTATGTTGATTTTGTATCCAGCAACTTTACTAAATTCATGTATCAAATATAGTAGTTTTTGTGAAGTCTTTAGGCTTTTCTAGATGTAAGGTCATATTATGAAAAAGAGGGACAATTTTCTTCTTTTTCAATTTGGATGCCTTTTATTTCCTTTTCTTGCTGGATCACTCTGGTTAGGACTTTCAGTGCCTTTTGAATAGGAGTGGTGAAAGTGGGGATCCTGTCTTGTTCCAGTTCTTAGAGGAAAGGCTTTCAATATCTATTCTTAAAGCATATAATTTTATCTGTTAAACATTTGTGAAAATGGAATCTTCTGTGTTTGGACTTATGTGATTTTTCTCTACTGTTAAGCACTCATATTTTTCTAGTTCTATGCATTTCATACCTTGTTTATAGACCATTCATTTTCATTGCAATATAGTGTTTTATTGTATAAAGGTGGTATACAATATTGTACTCATTATCTTGCCAATGTATATTTGGGGTATTTTTAGGTAATGCCCATTATGGAGCTGCTATAAATATCATTTATGTTTCTTGGTATATATGTGTAAGCATGTCTCTAGGATGCATAACTATGGTATAATTTCTTGATTTTAGGGAGCACAAATCGTTAATTTCAGCAAGTAAATAAAAATAGACTTCATGAACTAATGAACCAACTATCCGTTAATGAGAATTTTCAAAGCTATACATCCTCTACATCACTTGATATTATCAGTTTATTTTAAGTTAACCAAATGGCATGATAATACTTCAGTGTAGTTTTAATTTGCATGTCCCTAATTACTAATGAGCCTTGAGTATCTTTTCGTGTTTAATGTGTTATTTGGTGAAATAGCTGCCCATGTCTTTAGCCCTGTTCTTTTATATTATTTTTCTTTTATAACTAAATTTTAGAAGCTTCTTTTCAAGTTGTGAATATCAATCCTTGAATTAATATGTGTTGCAAACAAATTATTTCAGCTCCTAGCTTACCTTTTCATTTTATAGTACTTTTTGATTAAGAGAAATCTCTAATTTTAATGTAGTTGAGTCTACTAATCTTTTTCTTATGTTGTGAATAAATATGTCCTGTTTAGCAAATTTTTCATACCCCAAATATAGAGCCTTATATGTCTATACTTTTGCCTTTCAATTTTAAATTTAAAATCCATGTGAAGTTGCAATTTTATGATTGGAGTTAAGTACATTTATATACACTAAACATATATATATATATATATATACACACACACACATATACAGAGAGGGAAAACTAGTTAGTTCAGTACAAATTATTGAATGGCTCACTTTTTCCTCATTATTTTGTAATGCTTATACACAAATAAATATAATTTCGTTATTGTAAATATGAATACATTTTGTATACGTATGAGTTAGCTGGTATAATCTCTATAGCGTTTCATCTGCCTATTTGTGTATTTCTGCATGACTTGAAAAGTAGTTTAGTAATTTTCCTAAATTTTTGTTCAGGAGTTACTGTTTTTGGACTGTATAGTCTCTAAATAAGTTATACTGTTTGTCAAAATAGGGTCTTTTGCCTTTATGCCTCAACATATAACTTTGTACACTTATGTTCATAAGTGAGTCATTTTAATTCCCAGTCTATCAGCTTTCTTTTCAATAAAATTGCATATCTGCTTCACTTATTTCAAGGACTTTTGTGAGAATCACCTATGGATGCAAGTGTCACTATTTTAATATCAATAGAAAGCCTTCTGGAGGTCATTTGTGTTTGAACAAATTTATTATAATTTGATATTTAATATAATATTTAATATGAAATATCTTTTAGTTCAATCTAACCGTCAAACTTAAAAAAATAGAAAGGCTGAAAAAGCCTGTAAGTTATCATTTCATGGGGTCAATAGAGAATAACTTAGTTTGTCTCAGAATGAGAATTTTAATTAGCACAGAAGTTTGATAATGACACAAAATTTAAACTCAGAATTGTTTGCATGAATTAACTGCCTAACTTTGGTTAATGTGTTTAATCTTCTTGACTGTCAGTTTTCTTATATATAAAATGACAATTGTAATAATACCAAGCTAATATTATCCTTGTGAAAGACACATAAAATGGGAAAAAAATGCTTTGTATACTTTAGTGTGCTATTTAAATCAAATTTGTGATTTTTAAATTGTAGATATTAACTTGCCACACTGTATGCATAAAAGCAAATTTTAAATGTCTTAGGGCATCTGATTTAGAAAGAAATCTGATGAATCTGTTTATAAAGCATATTATATTTTAATCTAAATAAATCCACAGTATTTGAAAATATAAACTGATATTCTTGAATAACCATTTTCTCATGATGATTCATTTATTTATTCATTCTAAACTAGCTTTTATTTAGACATGTAGGGGAAAATTTTCAGTTTTTATACGCAATAGGGGAAAAATACTCAATTAAAACATTAAGAGACTCTCCTGAGACCATGAGACTAATAAATAATTAGGTACTCATCTACAAAATCACTAATGTGCTATGAGTATTAGGATTTGTACTACAATTTATTTGGAAATTTTGCCCTTTCACTGGAGAAGGTTAACTAATTATTATAAGAAGTTCTTTAAGAGGAAATAAAGATCATTGCTTAAAAACTAAATGTACACCTCAATAAATATTTTTTATTTAACATAAGAACATATAAGCTTTCAAAATAGCTTCAACTTGTTAATGGTTTTTATAGTAATAACAAACTATAGGAACTGGTTAGGAAACAATATTTCTTGTGACAGAGAATATCTGGAAATTTGTAAACTTTTCCCAGATTGTTACATTTTGAAATTATTTTTAATTTTTAACTTAAAATATATGTTAAAAGAGAGTACAGATTTACTTTTTTGACATTAATGTTATCTAACTGTAAAAAATAAATTCACACATGCCTAACAACAATAATAAAAATAGGAAACGTTTCTACTGAATTCATGAAATTCTGCTACAGAAAAGATAAGAGAAACAGAATATTAAACATGTATATTTTTCTAAGTCTTTTTGAAAAATTCAGTGAGCTAGTGTAACTAAATTACATTATTACTATATTATTTTTAATTATTTTGGCTGCTAAATGGCTAATGACTTAAATCTTGTAAGGTACTGTGCTTGGGGTTGAGTAACACTCAATAAATACTTGCTTCTATTATTATTCTTTAGATCACAATTCAAATTCTAAGTAAATTACTTTGCAATGTATCCAAAACAAGGCCAAAAATACAGTCCATGAAAAATAACCCTATTATTTTCTAACTTAAGTGACTTTCCATCTTGATCTCTCTTATCTCCAAAGGGAGACTGTTTAAGAGTATGATGGCTCAGGAGAAGCCATCATGTTTGATGGCTAAATTTTTATATTATTTTATTTTTATAGATGTAGAGAGAACAAGTGCCATCTTTTTACATGAATGCATTGTGCAGTGGTGACCTCTGGGCTTTTAGTGTAACCATTACTGGAACAGTGTATATTGGATCCATTAAGTAATTTTTCATCCCTCACCTCACTCTCATCCTCCCATTCTTCTAAGTCTCCAATGTGTATTATACCACTTTCTTTTTTTTTTTTTTTTTTTTTTGAGACGGAGTCTTGCTCTGTAGCCCAGGCTGGAGTGCAGTGGCGCAATCTCGGCTCACTGCAAGCTCCGCCTCCCGGGTTCACGCCATTCTCCCGCCTCAGCCTCTCCGAGTAGCTGGGACTACAGGCGCCCGCCACCACGCCCGGCTAATTTTTTATATTTTTAGTAGAGACAGGGTTTCATCATGGTCTCGATCTCCTGACCTCGTGATCCGCCCGCCTCGGCCTCCCAAAGTGCTGGGATTACAAGCGTGAGCCACCGCGCCCGGCCATTATACCACTTTCTATGTCCATGTGTACACATTATTTAGCTCCCACTTACAAATGGGAACATAAGGTATTTAACTTTCTGTTTCAGCATTATTTTAATTGAGATAATGGTCTTCAGTTTCACCATGTTGCTGCAAAAGACATGATTTCATTCTTTATTTGGCTGAATAATATTCTATTTTACATATAATACAATCCTTTCCTTTTTTTCAACTTTTATTTTAGATTTGGGCATATATGTGCAGATTTGTTATAAAGGTATACAGCGGGCCGGGCGCGGTGGCTCACGCTTGTAATCCCAGCACTTTGGGAGGCCGAGGCGGGCGGATCACGAGGTCAGGAGATCGAGACCACGGTGAAACCCCGTCTCTACTAAAAATACAAAAAATTAGCCGGGCGTGGTGGCGGGCGCCTGTAGTCCCAGCTACTCGGAGAGGCTGAGGCAGGAGAATGGCGTGAACCCGGGAGGTGGAGCTTGCAGTGAGCCGAGATCGCGCCACTGCACTCCAGCCTGGGCGACAGAGCGAGACTCCGTCTCAAAAAAAAAAAAAAAAAAAAAAAAAAAAAAAAAAAAAAAAAAAAATAAAGGTATACAGCATGATGCTGAGGTTTGGAGTATGACTGAACTTGTCACCAAGATAGTTAGTATAGTACCCAATAGATAATTTTTCAACCCTTGCAGCGCTCTATCCCTTGCTCCTCTTATATTCCCCAGTGTCCATTGTTCCTATCTTTACATCCATGTGTACTCCATGTTTAGCTCCCACTTATAAGTGAGAATATGTAGTAATTGGTTTTCTGTATCTGTTTCACTTTGCTTAGCATAATGGCTTCCAACTGCCCCCATGTTGTTGCAAAGAAAATAATTTGGTTATTTTTTATGGTGGTGTAGTATTCCATGGTGTATATATCCCACATTTTCTTTATCCAATCTGCCATTGATGGGTGCCTGGGTGGATTCCACGCCTTTGCTATCATGAATGATGCTGTGATGAATATACAGGTGCATGTGTCTTTTTGGTAGAAAGATTTATCGTCCTTGGGGTATATAGCCAGTAATGGGATTGCTGGATTGAATGGTAGTTCTGTATTAAGTTCTTTGAGACATTTCCAATTGCTCTCCATATTGGCTGAACTAGTTTACATTCTCATCAACAGTATATAAGCATTTTCTTGTCTCCACCAACGTCTGTTAAGTTTGGACGTTTTAATAAAAGCTATTGTAACTGACGTGATGGTATCTCATTGTGGTTTTGATTTGCATTTCTCTGATTTTTTGTGATGATAAGAATTTCTTAAGGTTTATTGGCCAATTCTATGTCATCTTTGAGAACCATCTGTTCATGTTCCTTGCTCACTTTTTAATGAGATTATTTGGTTTTTACTTGATTTGTTTAAGTGCATTATAGATTATGGATATTAGGCTTTTGTTGGATGCACAGTTTGTGACTACTTTCTCCAGTTCTGTAGGTTATCTGTTTACTCTGTTGATACCATGAAGCTCTTTAGTTTAATTAGGTCTCACTTGTCAATTTTTGTTTTTCTTGCAATTGCTTTTGAGGAATTAGCCTTAAATTCTTTGCCAAGGCCTAGAATTCTAGATTTTCTTATAGTATTTTTATAGTTTCAGATCTTACATGTAAATCTTTAATCCATCTTGAATTAATTTTTGTATATAGTAGGAGTCCAGTTTTACTGTTCCGGATATGAATAGCCAGTTATCTTAGCATCATTTATTGGATAGGGAGTCCTTTCTTCATTGCTTATTTTTGTCAACTTTGTTGAAGATCATATGGTTGTAGGTGCACAGCTGTATTTCTTGGTTCTCTATTCTGTTCCATCAGTTTATGTGTCTGTTTTTGTAACAGTATCATGCTGTTTTGGTTACTGTAGCCTTATAGCATAGTTTGAAGTTGGGATTTTTTTTTTTTTTTTGCTTAGGATTGTTTTGGCTATTCAGGGTTTTTGTTGTTGTTGTTGTTCCATATGAATAGTCTTTTTCTAGTTCTGCGTGAAATGACGTTAGTAGTTTGATAGGAATAACAAAATTTGTAAATTGCTTTGGGTGGTATTGTCATTTTAATGATTTTGATCTTCCAATCCATGAACATAAAATGTTTTTCCATTTGTTTGTATCCTCTATGATTACTTTCATCACTGATTTGATGTTCTCTTTGTAGAGCTCTTTCTCCTTTTAGGTTAGATGTATTCCCAGATATTTTATTTTATTGGTGTGTGTGGCTATTGTAAATGGAATTGAGTTCATTTGGCTTTCACTTTGAATATTATTGGTGTATTAAAATGCTACTGTTTTTTAAACATTGATTTTGTATACTGAAATTTTGCTGAAGTTGTTCATCAGGTCTAAGAGCCTTTTGCTGGAGCCTTTAGGCTAGGTAGAGAATCATATATCATCAGTGGAGAAAGTTTTACTTCTTTCCCTACTTGGATGCTTTTTATGTATTTTTCTTTTCCCCAATGGCTCTGGCTAGGGCTTCTAACACTATGTTGAAAAGAATTGTTAAGAGTGGGCATCCATGTTTTGTTCCAGTTCTCAGAGGAAATGCTGCCACCTTTTGCTCATTCATGATGATGTTGGCTGTGGGTTTGTCGTAGATGGCTTATTATTTTGTGGTATGCTCCTTTGATGTCTAGTGTCTTGACAGTTTTTATCATAAATGAACGTCAGATTTTGTCAAAATCTATTTCCACATGTATTGAAATGATCATGTTTTGTGTTTTTAATTCTGTTTATGTGGTGATTCACATGTTTTAATTTGCATATGTTTAGCAACTTTGCATTCAGGGGGAGTAAAGCCTACTTGATCATGATGAGTTAACTTTTTGATGAACTGATGAATTCAGTTTGCTAGTGTTTTGTTGAGAATTTTTATGTTTCTATTCCTTAGAAATATTGGCCTGACGTTTTCTTTTTTTGGTGCCTCTGCCAGGTTTTGGCATCAAGATGATGCTGGCTTCATAGAATGACTTAGAGAGATGTCCCTTCTCCTTAATTTTTTTTAGAATAGTTTCATTAGAGTTAGTATCAGCTTTTCTTTCTACATGTGGTAGAATTTGCCTATGAATCCATCTGATCCGGGGCTTTTTTTTTTTATTTGGTAGTATTTTTAAATTACTGATTCAATATCAGAGCTTATTATTCATCTGTTCAGGGTCTCATATTCTTCCTAGTTCAATCTTTGGACATTGTGTATTTCCAGGAATTTATCCATTTCCTCTAGATTTTATAGTTTGTAATTACAAAGTGTCTGTAACAGTTTCTGAACATTTTTGTATTTCTGTAGGATGAGTTCTGGTGTCATCTTTTCTGATTGTGTTTATTTGGATCTTCTCTCTTTTCTAATTTGTTAATCTAGCTAGGAGTCTATCAATCTTTTTAATCCTTTCAAAGTATCAACTCTTGATTTTATCTTTTATCTGGATGACTGCATCTCAGTTTTGTTCATTTCTGCTCTGATTTTAGCTATTTCTCTTCTGCTAGTTTTGGGGTTAGCTCATTCTTATTTTTCTAGTTCTCCTAAGTGCAATGGTAGGTTGTTAACTTGGAATATTTTATAGCTTCTTGATGTAGGTGTTTAGTTCTAGACACTTTCTTCTTAACACTTTATTGGTGCATCCCAGAGATTTTTGTGTACTGTGTCTCTCTTTTCATTAATTTCAAAGAATTTTTTAAATTTCTGCCTTAATTTTGTTGTTTACCCAACAATCACTCAGGAGCAAGTTATTTAATTTCCATGTAGTCCATATTTTCTTTATCCATTCCTGCATCGATAGACATTTAGGTTAATTGCATATATTAGGAGCAACTAAACTTGAATGCATGGCTCTTTGAGTTCTTCCCTTGGAATAACTAGAACAAAAATTAGAAGTATCAGAGATGCAAAACAAGTAGTGGGCCATTAGGAAATGTTTCTGTGGCAAAAAAATTAACCTTTATAAACCAGAAAATTTATATTTCTTTCAATCATATTATTTTCTGCCTTTTACCCTGCTGTTTACTTCAGAGCATGCACAGGTCCCACGTTGCCCACTGGCTATTTGCATCAACTTTGTTGAATTATAAATTACACATAAAACAAAATGCAACCATTCCATGAGTTCTTTGAGTTTTGTCAAATTCATCCACTGATGTACTCATCATCATAGTCAAGGAAAATAATATTGGCACAATTTCTTTCCCAGTTAATTTCTTGCTCCAGCCCCACGTTCTGCTTTAAGTATCTACAGATTTGATTGACTTTTCTAGAATTTCTTGTAAATGGAGTCATACAATGTGCTCTTTTGATAATGACACTTTGTGTTCTGCTTTTTAAAATGATTCATCCATGTTGTTATACATATTATTTTCTCATTTTTACCTCTGATTCTATTATTGGGGATCATATTACATATAATACATGCCATCCCCGACATCACACTTAGTTTATCTGTTGATCTGGTGATGGATATACAAGTTACTTCTAGGTTTTGGCTTTTACCAACAAAGCTGGTATAAACTTTGTGTGTATATCTTTGAGAAGACATGCCTGTTGGCTTCTGTTCAGTAAATACCTAAGAGTAGAATGGGTAGATTATAGGGTGAGTGAATAAAAATAATAACCTTTTCAATAAACAGATAAACTGATTGCCAAATTTACAATAACATTTCGTGTTCTCAATAGCAACATATGAGAGTTATAGATGAGTCATATCCTCACAAACACTTGGTATTGTTATTCTTTAAATTCACTCATTCTAATGGTGCATTTTGGTATCTCATTGCAGACTTAGATTTCTCTGATTATGTTCATCATTTTATATGCTCTTTGGTCATTTATCCTCTTTTGGTAAATACTTGTTTAAATATTTTCCCCATTTTGTTGGGTTCTTTGTCTCACTGATTTATAAGAAATTTTTATGCAAACTGGTTGTATGTTCTATGGCAGATATAATAAATTTTCTCTCAGTCTGTGGATTAGTTTTTCATTTTCTTAACTATAATTTTCCTCAGATTTTAAATACTGATTAGTTCCAATTTGTTAATTTTTAATTTTAGTAGCCTAAGAAATCTTTGCCTACCTTAGTATTATAAACATTAATCCTATGCTATCGTCTAGAAATTTTAATATTTTTGCTTTTAAATTAGGCCTATGATCCTGTTGACTTAATTTCATGTACAACATGAGATATTGGTAAAGTCTAATATTTTCTCTTGTGGATATTAGGGTTTTCTAGATGATTCTCACTAAATAACTTTTTCACAAGGTTGTACATAACTTTGACCTTGTATATTGTCTGTTTCTGAATTCTCTATTATTTTCCATTGATCTATGTGTTTATACTTATGCGAATGTATACTTGTCAATACAAATATCTAAGATACATTTTGAAATTAATGTTATTTTTCTAACTTTTGCCTTTGTTTTCATAATTATTTTAGCTATCTTAACTCATTTGCATGTCAATATAAATTTTGTAATCACTTGACATGTACAAAATGCCTGCTGGGATGTTGATTGGGACTCCAGCAAATTTATAAATGTAATTTTCAGGATTTTGACAGTTGACATCTTCATAATGTCTTCTCATGAATAAATACCTAATTCTGCTCCGTTTATTTTGGTTTCTTTAATTCTTCTCAGCAATGTTTTATAGTTTTCAGTACACAAGTTCTGAGTGTAGTTTGTTTAATTTATCACAGTTCTGAATATGTTAAATGATATATTTTTATTTCAACTGCAAATTATTTATTGTTAGTATATAGCAATATTGCTACATACTATATACTGCTAGTATATAACTAGTTTTCATAGCTTTATTTTCATACATTATGGAGGATTTTCTAAATATATAATCATGCTTTGTGTGAATAAAGTGACCTTCACTTCTTTTTTCCCAATGTGTATACTTTTTTACCTTTGAATTATATTATGACATCAAGTAGGATTTTTACTGCAAGGTAGAATGGAAGTGATTATCCCAAATCTTAGAAAGAAAGCATTGAATATTTTATTATTAATTATGATGTTTCCAGTTGGTTTATCACAACTACGCTCTCATTAGGTTATGGAATTTCCTTTCTCTTAATAGCTTTCTGAAGATTTTTTATTATGAAATTTATGCCGAGTTTTATGAAAAACCTTTTCACCATCTATTGAAGTAATCACACTTTCCTTTTATTCTGTTAATACAGTAAATTAAATTGATTGGTCCTGAAAACGTTAAACCAAACTTGTGTTCTTGTCATAAATTCTACTTATTGATAATGTATTATTCTTTTATGTGTTTTTTATTTTGATTGAATAATATATTTTTAAGAATTTGATTGATGTTTATATTTAGTAGCCAATTATAATTTTCTCTTTTGTAATATATTTATTTAGTTTTTAGAATGAGTGTAATCCTGGCCTTAAAAAATAAGTTAGGAAGTGTATCTCCCTCCAATGTTAGCTGAAATAGTTTATGTATAGATAATGTTATACATAGTATTCCATTCAAATTTGAAAGAATTCAATGGTAAGCCATCAAGACATGGAGTATCATTTAGAGTAAAAATTGAGTATATGGGTATAATTAATTTAATTGTTTTAAGTCCATTTCTGTGTTTTATTATTTTGTGATCCTATTTTGTTAATTTTTGTCATATAAATAATTTATAATATAACTACTTAACTAGTACCAATCTACTTTTAAACAATATTTTATTACTTAATAAAATGTAAGATTCTTATACCGCTGAACTTCTACCTAACTCTCCATTTCTTTATGCTATTGTTGTCTTCATTTTAACTCTACAGTTGTTATACATTTCATAATACATTGTAATAAATTTAAATAATTGCCTTTAAATAATATTGACGAAAAAAGTTTTATATCTTTACCTGCATATTGACTAATTTACTATTCAAGAGTTCTTTATTCCTTTTTGTGGATCCAACGGGATTTTTAATGCCTAAAGTAATTTATCTTTCTATTTTTTTTATTTTAGTAGATTTCTACTGACAATAGATCTGCTCGGCTTTTGTTGTCTGACAATAGGCTTGATTTTGTCTTAATTTTGGTAGACATTTCATTAAGCCTAAAATTTTATATTGCTTTTCTTCCCCCCTCAGCATTTTTAGATATTGCTTTATTGTCATCTAGATGAAATAGGTTTTAATAAATATTCTGTCATTATTATCTTTGCTTTTCTGGAAATAATATGCTTTTTAGAGTTGGTACTAGTAATATCTTTTAAATAATTAGTTTTGAGCAATTTTATTTTGATGTGCCAATTTGTAGTATTATTTGGCTGTAGCATGTTTGAGATTTGCTTTTCTAGCATTTTGGATTGTGTGTTTACAGTTTTTATCAATATTTAGAAATGTTTTTTCCTCAAGCACATTTTAATGACATGTTATTCTTTGGACTCCAGTTGCACATATGCTACATTGCTTGTATAGTACCATAAATCTTTGTGTCTTATGTTCTTTTTACTTCAATCTTTTATCTTATGGTGCTTTCTTTTTAAATTATATTGTTATTTACTCAATTTCACTGATGTTTTTTCAAAAGTCTCCACTGCACTTTTAAGTCAGTGAAATGTCAAAACCAAATGTTACCTTTTTTTTATCTTCAAGAATGTAGTTGCATTTTTAATATAGCTTTCATTCCTGTCCTGATTATGTTCACATTTATCTTTAAATAGTTGAGCATTTAACATTTTTTTTTTTTTTTTTTTGAGACGGAGTCTCGCTCTGTCACCCAGGCTGGAGTACAGTGGCGCAATCTCGGCTCACTGCAAGCTCCGCCTCCCGGGTTCACGCCATTCTCCTGCCTCAGCCTCTCTGAGTAGCTGGGACTACAGGCGCCCGCCACCACCCCCGGCTAATTTTTTGTCTTTTTAGTAGAGACGGGGTTTCACCGTGGTCTCGATCCCCTGACCTCGGGATCCGCCCACCTCAGCCTCCCAAAGTGCTGGGATTACAAGCGTGAGCCACCGCGCCCGGCCGAGCATTTAACATATTTGAAAGAGCAAGAGCTTTTATATTTGTCTGTTAATTTTATCATCTCTTTCATTTATGTGCCATGTGCCTGCTTTATTTTATTTTATTTTTGACACAGTTTCACTCCTGTCACCCAGGCTGGAGCGGTGCAATGGCATAATCTTGGCTCATTGTAACCTCTATCTTCTGGCTCAAGCAAATTCTCCTGCCTTAGTCTCCAGAGTGGCTGAGACTACAGGCACATGCCCCCTCAATTGTCGACTTTTTTGCCTTCTTGTGTTGACTGACATTTTTCCATGGTTATATTTTTCTGCTTAGTCACATACGTATTAATTTTTTTCTTTTTGAGACGCGATCTCTCTCTGTTGCCAGGCTGCAGTGCAGTGGCACCATCTCAGCTCATTGCAACCTCCACCTCCTGGTTTCCAGCAATTCTCCTGCCTCAGCCTCTAGAGTAGCTGGGACTACAGGAGCACACCACCACGCCCTGCTAATTTTTGTAGTTTTTTAGTAGAGATGGAGTTTCACCATACTGGCCAGGCTGGTCTTGAACTCCTGACCTCGTTATCCATCCACCCTGGCCTCCCAAAGTGCTGGGATTACAGGCATGAGCCACCGCGCCCAGCCATATGTATTAATTTTTTATTGAAGACTGGCAATAATAGATTTCAGTTTTTTCTAATTATCTCTACTCCTTTCAAGAGTATTGGTCTTTGTCTCTGAAGTCAGTTAAGTGACTTTTGAATTGGCTTTATTATTTGATAATTTATTTTACTGTGTTTTTCTTTGGGGTAGGCAGAAGGAAAAGGACTAGAGGAGTTTTTATCCTAGAACACAATGCCCATTACTATGATATTATATTTCTCGGATTGCTACCAAAAAACCCTTTAATTTATCATGGTTTCTCAATTATGGAGGATGAGGATTTAAATTAACCCTTGCCATTTATTTGCTTTGAAAATGTTTTAAGTTGATAGCTACCAATTAGTTTTTTTTTTTCCTTCAAGATGATCTTTGATAGGACTTAATAGATTTTTACCCTAGCTATGCACTCACTAGGCTCATGGTTTAAGGTTGTCCCTATGCCAGTTTCTGGAAGTTTTTCTTCTGTATATCTCCATATCTCTGTTAGTCTGCCATTCATATTCTAGCTATCTTAGACTTCCCAAACTCAAGCTTTATCTGTGTTTCTTATTCCTGGGCTACACTCTGGAAATTGCCTGACTTAGAATCTGGGATGATGGTGTCAACTTGTGTGTTTTCATTAGATTCACAGTTCTTAGATTCACAGTTATGCATTCTCTGTTGTACAAAATGTGAAAACAATGTTTATATAATTTTTCCTAGATTGGTTTCTACTATTATCTCATGGTTAGAATGGAAGTATGCTCCCTGTATTTTAGAAAGATGCACAAAAATCTATCAGAAGTAGACTCAGACACTAGGAAAAGGAATCCAAGCTTTAGACAACAGAGCTTTTAAGATACATGATTAGGAAAGTATCAGGCCTCCTTTTCCTTTATCGGAGTCCAGGATGTTAATACCAATATAATATGGTGAATCCTTGGCTTCACTCTCATCCTGACAGCTGAGTTGTAAGGAACAACTGTCCCTTCCCTTCTGTGGTCAGAGTCATGGGGGAAAGACTTGCAATTTAATTATATAATGTTTCATGTTGGTGGCAGAATTTACTGGATCAGAATTTATTGTTGGCAAAGCAAGATCTCTTTTCTGGTATCAAAAGAGGCTGAAGTTTAAGGAGTCTAATTGACTAAGAAATTACTGCTTTAAACATTGGGTCTTAGTCATTTTCCATGGAGCTTTGCAACAGGCTAATCTATCATCTAAAAAAACAAGCCTGCAGAGAATTAGCCTTGGACAAATGACCTTGCAATACATGAGTTTTATAACGTACTTAAAATGAGAGTGAGAGAATTTTCAGAACCTTAATATGGGAGGTATCTATACAGGAATTTAAAAATATCCTAGTAGGTAAGAATTATACCATTGCATCATTTATTTATTAAATGGTTCCATGGCTAAAGTTTATTTTGTTTGCTTCCAAATAACATTTTATTTGTTATCTGTTACTGTTAAATAACAATTTAAAACTAAAATTAGCAGCTTAAAACAACAAACATTTATTATCTCATGTAGTTTCTGAGGGTCAGAAATCCTAAAACAGATTAGTTTAATGGTTCTGGCTCAGGGTCTTTCATGAGGTTGTAGTCAAGCTGTTGGCTAGCATTCCTGCCCTTTGAAAGCTCCACGCATATGGCTATTGACAGCAGATTTCAGTTTGCAATTATATGGCTTTGCTCAAGGCCTGGTAGTTGGCTTCCCCCAGTATGAGAAAAATCCAAGAATGAAATTAAACAAGACAGAAACTGCAGTATCTGTCAGAATCTAATCTCAGAAGTGACGCACTATCACTTTAACAGTCTATTGATCAAATAGGAAAGCAACTGTGATACAGTGTGAAAGGGACCTACACAAGGCCATCAATACCAAGAGACAGGATTATTGGGGTCCTACCTGGGGAGTGTCTACCACAGTTCTCCCTTTGGCATCTAATGGCTCATATCTTTCCCACATAAAAATACTCTCAGCCCATACAAAGGCCCCCATGTCTCATGCTATTACACCCAGAGCACCATAGTGCCTAGAACATAGTAGTTCATCACATATATTTTTTAATTATTAGAAATTCAAACATAATCCAATTTGGTTCTTTTCGTTTTTAAATATACCTTAGCAAGTAATCAGAAAAACCAGTCTATGTGAATTTGCTGGATTTCATAAAGTAAAATAAGAAATAATTTTCTTCAGTTTTTGTATGATTTATGCTATATACCTTTCCTCACTATTTAAAATAATAATTTTTGGTATAGATTAATGAAATATTTATTTCTTTGATTAAAAATGTGAGGGCCTCAGTTACTACTTTGTGTTTATCATTTCATAAAGTAACACATTCAACTTGAGAGAACCATCAAAAGATGATGTGAATTTTAGGGTTATTTCAATAAAATTAAAAAGATTTCCTACAAAATTATCAAAGCACCCGGAATGCAATTTTTTAATCTAATGCTTTTTTTTCCTGACAACATATTACTAATTAAAGTGGTCATTCTGAATGAAGAAATATTCCATTGAGATCATAGTTTTTTCATGGAGATACTCAATGAGTTGCCATTAATTCAAATACAATGTTAACGTATCTTATTTGTCACCTATAATTTGCATGAAATATATTATATATTACAGATAACTACTATCTCCCTCTCTCCCTTCTCTTTTTTCTTTATAAAGTTATTTTTGAAAGGTGAAAAGCAGAGGTTTCATAAGGTTTAGTAGATTAAATAAAGTAACATGATAGGACTGGGATTCAAGTTTGGGATTTGTGATTCTAAGAACACTGATCTTTCCATGAAATCATTGCTGATTCCCATGACACTATATCTAATACAAATTATATATTACTATAATACAATAAAGTTGGTTTTCAAAATGAACATTATTGTCTGTTCACAAGAATATTAACTCACATATTAAACTAAGAATAAAAAATACAGAGAAATACGCATTATTTTATAATAGAGATGTTAAAATGAAAATTAACAATTAGGCTCTGTTTTAATAGTTTTAATATTTTATCCTAAGATAATCACCAAAAGTACCTACTGCTTAGGTACAGTTTGTAAACTAAATATGACTCCAGGAAGATTATGTTAAGAAGCCAGACATTTTGGATTATTCTTTACATATACTAAAATATTAGATAATCATACCAGAGATAGGAACATTGAAAAGATTAAACTGAGTACTTGTGAAGATTTAAGAATATATTTGGCTAAAAGAAATATGTAAGTTTAATTAGAATATGTGTTTCTACTAGAGTATCACAGAAGATAACCAATAAGAAAATTATTTGAAATCTGAGTTTACGCCAAAAGGCAAAGAAAATAGTTATGGAATTTGAACATCTAAAATCACTTAAACAAGATACGAGTTAAGCAAAAATTGTATATTATTCCTTAATTATAAATTACTACCAGGGATGTATTTATGAAAAACATCACTGACAATTTTTATACTCAGGATGAAATATTTTATACACGGTTTCACGGTTTGCCTCATGTGGATACAGTATGTGTAATATAATATATCCTATTAATCTTGCTATTTTTAGTTAATTAGCTTTCTTGTGTACATCAATTTAAGATTGGATATGAAGTATATAAACAGAAGCCACAGGATGAATGGTGAGATCCTGGATATAAATTATGGAAATTTGGATACTTACCTCCCTGTATTACTTCTCAAAGAGTTTTCTTAGGTTAAGACACAGCTTAGAAAGGACATTTTGTCTTTTGCTCACTGCTGTATCCTAAGGGCCTATGGTCTTTGGCATGTAGTATATGCTCAATAAATAACATTTGAATAAGTGACTGAGTCCCCATTTACCAATGGGAAAAAAAATTGAAAATGCCCAAAGGGACATAGGTGTGTGTGTGCATGCACATACATTTGAATGTATTTTACAGTACAAATTGTATACCTAAACATATTATATATCTCATATACAACTATAGAGAGAATTTCTAAAAGAAAGCAAATGAATAGTACTTTGGATAATATTGCATCTCCACATGATCTAGTTTAACTAACATTCTTTTTTTTTCCCTTAGATAACAAATTTTTAGCCAGCAAGGTCCCTAATACAATAGGGCTTTAGTATGAAATCAGTGAGAGTGAATTACTTAATGCCTTCTAGACATATGCTGTTTCTTCACTATGTGTTTATGGTAAATGTTCTGGAAAAAATACAGAAAATTTAGTCTATTTTTTCAAATATCTATAATTTATCTGAGGATCCCTCATGTTTTGCTCTAATGAGTCATGATTTGTTCACATAATATTAGGCTAAAACTTATAAAGAAAAGTAACTTCTTCAATTTTTGTTATGATTATTTTTGTCTTTGTGGGTGTGATGTTTAGATTTTGGGGTAGTTTTTGTCTGTAATGTGTCAAAAATTTTTTTAAGTAGCAAGCATAAGTACGTTAATGTGTTTCTTTTCTTCCTAAGTTTTATTGATAAGGCTACAAATTAGTAAAAATTTATATTTTTCTAAAAAGTTGCTGGTTCATCTGACATCCTTAATTTTCATTAATATTTTTTCAGAACCTAGATTTCAGAAAACTGACAATTATTTTTTACATAATTTAAGTAACCGAACTTAATATCTTTAATTCAAGAACATTGTGTTTGGCTATATATTTTATTTCTCTCCACAATAAGAAGGACTATTTCTACTACTTAAATGCATTAGTGACATTGTTGAAACTAGATGTAATGACACTAACTCCATTGTTAGCTGCGAGATCCAAAGGCATGACTGCCTTGGATATGACTGAAGAATTCAAACTATCTCTTCCAGAAGTCCTTTCCAAAGAGAAGAAAAGTAGAAGAATCTGTTTTTCAAGAACGAAAATTGCATGACATTATAATCTTGAAAAATGCATATTAATCTGAATAATATTTTGTATAACTTTTGAAAAATGTGAAATATACCTTTATACATTATAGATACCCCTTAATACTATCTTAATCATCTTATATATTTGGCCATTAAGAATTGCAAATACTATCTTTTTCAAATATATCTTGCTCCAGAGTGTCTTCATATGAAGAGTGGGACTTTTGCAATGATGCTAGGGGCTTTGAACTTTGTTTATGTTGCTTGATAGCAGTCTCAGAGATTTTCAACTGTGAATTCTTTCCAAAATCCACTTTTGCTTAAGCACATGTACTAAGATCTTTAATTTTGTTGACTTGGTGCTTGAAGATGGATTTTTACTTCTTGGTCTTTACTTAAATGATAATCATGACAGATTGCATTGCAAAGTCACTGAAAAAGATTAATCTGCAGCATTATCACCTAAGAAAGACAAAAAATTTTAATGTTGAAACAGAAAACACAACTCTAGGAAACTTCCTCAACAAATGTTGTTTTTGTTTGTGGGAATTAAACCTATGAGTAATAATCATGAGAAAAAACTCATTTGATTTACATATAGTTAATATACAATCGCTTTCATTACATTTCAATGAGTTTTTTTACACATATATACAGCGATGTAATCCATCATCCATATGAAGTTATAGAATATACCTAACACCCCCAAAACTCTTGGGCTCCTCCAGGTAAAACTATTCTCATAATTTTTACAATTTTTTCTCAAATGTGCTGCCTTTGGAATTTTAAAATTAATATAATGATATAGAATATACTTTTATGTATCTGCCTTCTTTTACATAGCATGATAACTGTGAAATCCATTCATGTTGCTGAATGTGTCAGCAGTTCTTTCTTATTGCTGTGCAGTACTCTACCAGGAGGACATATCATAGTTTTTGGTCCAATCTAGTTTTGAAAATTATTTGAACTTTTTCCATTGTAGGACTATTATAAACAGTGTTGATACAAATGTTTTTGTATAAGTCTTTGTTGAATATATGCTTTCATTTTTGTAGGGTATATGTCCAGGAATTAAATTTTTGCATTATTGGGGAGGTTTAAACATAGATCAGTAGATGTTACCAAATGATTTTCAGGATACATGTCCATGTAAATTCCTACCAGCAATGCAGGAGAATTCCAATTGCCCAAGTTCTAATCAGAATATTGTTATATCCTAAGATTAATTTTAAATATTCTGATGGGTGTATAGTGGAGGGATAGTATGATTTCAACTTGTATTTCTTTTATGACTAATTATCTTCTATGTTATTTTGTATGTTTATTGCAAAGTGCCTATCCAGAATTTTTGTCCATCATTTTGTTGTGCTGTCCCTTGTTTTATGAATTTGATAGGATTCTTAATATTATAATCGAGTTATCTTTCTTATACTTGCATGAGCAATCTCCTCAAACTGCTACTTGCCTTTTTTGTCCTTGGTATGGTTTGGCTGTGTTCCCACCCAAATCTTCATAATACCCATGTGCCAAGGGTGGGACTGGGTTGAGGTAATTGGGTCATGGGGATGGTTTCCCTCATACTATTCTCATGATAGTGAGTGTTTTCACGAGACTTGATGGTTTTATAACCATCTGGCATTTCCCCTGCATCCACTCACTCCATCCTGCCACCCTGTGAAGAAGGCGCCTGCTTCTCCTTTGGTTACTGCCATGATTTTAAGTTTCCTGAGGCCTCCCCAGCAATGAAAAACTGCGAGTCAATTAAACCTCTTTCCTTTATAAATTACCAAGTCTTGGGTATTTCTTCATAGCATTGTGAGCATAGACTAATAAAGTTGGTACCAGGTGTAGGGTACTGCTGTAAGATAACTGAGAATGTGAAATTGACTTAGGAATTGAGTAATGAGCAGAGGTTGGAACAGTTTCAAAGGCTCAGAAGAAGACAGAAAGATGTGGGGAAGTTTGGAACTTCCTAGAGACTTGTTGAATGGCTTTGACCAAAATGCTGATAGTAATATGGACAATGAAGTCCAGGTTGAGATGGTCTCAAATGGAGATGAGGACTGACTGGGAATGCAAGTAAAGGTCACTCTTGCTGTGTTTTAACGAAGAGACTGGCAGCATTTTGCCTCTGCTCTAGAGATCTGTGAAACTTTGAACTTGAGAGAAATTATTTAAGGTATCTAGTGGGATAAATTTCTAAGCAGCAAAGCATTCAAGAGGTGACAGAGCATAAAAGTTTGTAAAATTTGCAGCCTGATGATGCAGTAGAAAAGAAAAACCCATTTTGGGAAGAGAAATTCAAGCTGGCTGCAGAAGTTTACATAACTAATGAGGAGCCAAATGTTAATCACACAGACAATAAGGAAAATGTCTCCAGGGAATGTCATAGACCTTCACAGCAGCCCTTCTCATCACAGGCCCAGAGACCTAGGAGGGAAATATGGACTCATGGGCCAGGCCTAAGGCTCCATTGCTGTTTGCAACCTCCAGATTTGGTGCCCTGTGTCCCAGCTGTTCCAGTCATGGCTAAAAGGGGCCAAAGTACAACTCAAGTTGTTGCTTCAGAGGGTGCAAGCCCCAAGCCTTGGCAGTTCCCAAGCCTTGGCAGTTTCCATGCCTTGGCAGTTTCCACATGATGTTGAGCCTGAAGGTGCACAGAAGCCAAGAATTGAGTCTTGGGAATCTCCGCCTAGATTTTAGAGGATGTATGGAAATGTCTAGATGTCCAGGCAGAAGTTTGCTGCAGGGGTGGGGCCCTCATAGAGAACCTCTGCTAGGGCAGTGCAGAAGGGAAATGTGGGGTTGAAGACTCCACACAGAGTCCCCACTGGGGCACTGCCTAGCAGAGTTTTGAGAATAGGGCCACCATCTTACAGACCCCAGAATGGTGTATCCTACCACAGCTTGCACTGTGCACATGGAAAAGCTGCAGAGACTTAACACCAGCCCATGAAAGCAGCTGGCGGGGGGGGGGGCTATACCCTCCAAAGCCACAGGGGTGGAAATGCCCAAGGCTGTGGGAGCCCACCTCTTGCATCAGCATGACTTGGGTTTGAGATATGGAGTCAAAGCAGGTAATTTTGAAAATTTAAGGTTTAATGACTGCCCTATTGGATTTTGGACTTGCATGGGGCCTGTAGCCCCTTTGTTTTGGCCAATTTCTCCCATTTAGAATGGGTGTATTTACTCAATGCTTGTACCCCCATTGTATCTAGGAAGTAACTAACTTACATTTGATTTTACAGGCTCATAGGTGGGAGAGACTTGCCTTGTCTCAGATGTCACTTTGGACTGTGGACTTTTGATTTAATGCCGAAATGAATTAAGACTCTGGGGGACTGTTGGGAAGGCATGACTGATTTTGAAATGTGAAATGACATGAGATTTAGGATGGGCTGGGGTGGAATAATATGATTTGGCTCAGTGTCCCCACACAAATCTCACCTTCAATTTTAATCCCCATAATCTCCATGTGTCAAGGGCTGGACCAGGTGGAGGTAATTGGATCATGGGGGTGGTTTCTTCCAGGCTGTTCTCATGACAGTGAGTGAGTTATCATGAGATCTGATGGCTTTATAGGTGTCTGGCATTTCCCCTGCATGCACTCACTCCATCCCGCAGCCCCGTGAAGAAGGTACCTACTTCTCCTTTGTCTTCTGCCATGATTGTAAGTTTCCTGAGGCCTCCTCAGCAATGCGGAACTGTGAGTCAATTAAACATCTTTCCTTTATAAATTATCCAGTCTCAGGTATTTCTTCCTGGCAGTGTGATTACTGACTAATACAGTTCTTAATATTGTTTTTTGATGAGCATACATTTTAATATGAATGAAAATCAAAAAAATGGCTTGTGAAATGTTGTGTCCTCTTTATGAAATCTTTGTTTACCCCAAGTGCATAAAGATATTCCTCTTCTCTTTTCTTCTAAAAGCTTTAAAAATTTTACATTCTGCAGTTAGATTTACTTGTCATCTCAAATTACTTTTATGTAAATTTTGAGAGATCTAGACACATTGTTTTGTAAAGCATACTTAATTGCTCCAGCACCCTTTACTGAAAATATCTTTTTCCCCACTAAATCACATTGGTGCTTTTGTTCTAAGTAATGTGAGTTGGCAATGTGGTGGAAGGATCTGTTTCTAGCCTCTCTGAGAATGTATTTATTGATCTGTGATATCTATCCATGCACCAATAGTAACTGTTTTATATAAACTACTTTTTTGAAAAGTCTTGACATAAGGTAGTATAAATTCTATTGCTCTTCTCTGTTGCAGTATTTCCTTTGCAACCCTCTTTAAGATTGCCTTTCACTTCTATGTAAATTCTTGAAAGAGGTTGTTAATTTCAATAAAAGTTCCTGCTGGGATTTTGATTAGAATTTCATTAAATCTATAGAACAATTTTGGGAGACTTGACATCTTAATAATAGTGAGTCTTGTGAACTACAAGCGTGATATGCCCTTCCATTAATTTAAGTCTTCTTTAATTTTTCTTAGTGAGGTTTTATCCTTTTCATTGTAGAAGTCTTACATATTTTTCATTAGTTTAAATTCTAGATAATAGAGGCTGTTTGCTGCTATAGTAAGGAATAACTTTAAATTTTCATGCCCTAATTGTTTGCTGCTAATGCATAGAAATATATTTTAAATATTAGTGTTGTAAACAGCAACCTTGTTAAATTCATATGTTTAATTTTAGGAGTTTGTAGATGGATTTTCAAGTTGTGCAATCACGTCATCAATTAATACTGTCAGTTTTTAATTCTTCCTTTCAACTCTGCATGCCTTTATTTTTTCTGCTTTATTGCACTGGTTAGAATCTCCAGCACAATGTTAAATTGAAGGGAAAGATATTAAAACTTTTGTTTTATTCTTTTTCTTGGTGGAAAATGTCCATATTTAAAACATCAACATTATTTTTCATGTTAACTGGAGATTTCTTAATAGATGCTTTTAAATCAATTTAAGAAAGTTTACTTATTCTTCTAATTTTATATGAAAGTTTTAAAATGAACAACTTCTTAAATATTTGAAATTAAATTTTGTGTATATTCCAATGACAATATGAATTTTCTACCTGGATGTATTTTATTCCACTATCTTTGAGAGTTAGCTCAAGTTTTTGTGTGCATGTCTAGTTTGCTGTTAAATTAATCCAATGAGTTATAACTATAGTCAATTTTATAAATCTCAAATATTTGTTAAAATTCTTTTCCTCTATCCTCTTTAACACATTGATGACAGCTATTTTAATGGTCATAATTTTTCTTATTTAAATGCCTACTAATAATTTTTAATTGCATGTCACACTTTGTATATAAGAAAACTATAAGGACAACCCTGGACAATTTTATCTTCTAGTAGATAAGGCCTCCTTTTTATTTGGACAAGCAGCTAAAGCAAGAGGCTGATAACCTCCATTCAGTGAGGGACTAGGCTGGCTTGGGACTGTGTTAAAGGTTTGATGAGACTCTAACTGCCTCTATTTACTCCTTGTTTGTCAAGCATGTGTCACTTGTGCCTGGTGGTGGGAGAGTAACAACTCTCTCTCCTTAGCCTTGTTATCCCCTCAGAGATTTGGACCTTTACTTACTGGTCTTTCACTTATACTCCACTTTCAATTTCATAAAGTTCTTGAAGAGGTGGTCTTGTTATATCAACCTCAGGAAATTTCAAAACAACAAACACGCTATGGAGAAATAGACCACATATTTAAAGCTTTTCAAGTTTCCAAGCTGTGCCAAGTCACATGTTTGTGTCTGTGGGACCAGGCCCAATATGCAGCTCACATTTAGAATTAGCAAATGACCCCAGGAAATAAAATAGCTATTGACAGGTTGTTCACATCAAAAAGCCTTTTCTTTCTGTGAGATTTTGGTTCAGGTAATCCTGTCTTCCTCTACATTGATTCAATGTCTTTAAAAATATGATTTTCAACTCACATCATGAACTTTTGTTTCAAGAAGTACCACAGGAACACACCAGGAAAGCACAGAGAATCAACAGATACTTTGAAGAAAGTGGTTTATCTCTGCAGGCTCAGTGAGACAGCTGAAAAATTCAGCTGTAACAAGCCCTGTCCAAGGAGAGTCTGAGCTCAGACATGCCTAACCCTGCCCCCACCTGATGGTTTCTCTCCACCCACCCTGGGAGCTGAAAACAAAGGATATAACCTCTTGGGAGCTCTAGGGCCCCAACCACTGCCTAAGAAACCTAAATACTTATCCAGGTGACCCTAGAGTAAGCTTCTATTCTCCCAATACTACCACAGATGGTGCTCTCTTGAAAGCACCACCTCCTGGCTGGAGGCGAAACAACACAAAACCAGCACACATAACAAAATTATAACAAGATGTCATACTTCAGGTGTCCTTCACCAGCCAGAAACTTCTGTGGCCAGCAGTGCCTCTCCTTGAGTTTTGCTCACACCCAGTAGGCTCATTCTGCCCATTAGGCCTGGAAGGCTGTGCTTGGCTCACACTACCGGCCCAGATCCCATGCCTGCCAAGGATGAGCCAGGTACCAAGCGGCAAGGGGTGTGTGAGCCAGGGAGTACGGGGTCCTGCCACTGCACACAGCAAGGCACACCAATTGCTGCAGCAGAGCAGGCAGCTCCAGGCACAAGCACAGGCGTTGGCTCCATGTGAAACTGTGGCTGAACCAGATGTGCTGCAAGCAAATTCCGCTGTAGGCACCAGCATCTGGACAAGGGTAACACAATGGTACCCAAAAGCTCAGAGACTCTAGGAACCACAGAGCCCCAAAGAGGGTGTTACAGTGTGTCACAGCCCTGGATCAAGGAACCCTGAAGTTTGGGCTCTCAGAAGGGCTGTAGCAGAGTGAGCAGGGGAGGCAGGAGGATGTGTGTGTTTTAGCCTGTTTGTGTTACAGCTCCTTCAGTCTTACGACCCCATACCCCAGGCTGGCCCATGGCTCCTGGGCTGGCCCAGACTTGTCACTTTGCCCTGTCATGTGAGATGGCCATCCAGCACTGGCAGAGGGTGGTAGGGTTGTAGTGTTACAGCTCTGCCTCAGGGAATCCCAAGGTCTGGGCAACCCAAAGGGTCGCCTCCTTTCATTCCCACAGTCCAGGAGCATGTCACTGCCCTCAGCACCGGCAAGCCAGACAGAAAAGTGTTACACCTTCTTTTGTTCCCACTGTTGGGTGGGTCCTGAGTTCTTGTCCCACATCCAGGAAGAAAGATTATGTGGACTACTGGACAGTGAACAAGGCAGAGAAGAACTTTACTGGATGACCAAACAGCTGTCAGTGGAATAGAGACATAAAGTGGGTAGCTCCTATTCGCAGGCAGGTAGTCCCGATGAGTGTCTGAGTCTGGCTGAGTTCAGGGATTTTATGGGCTCAGAATGGAGGAGGGCATGATTGGTTTGTGGGCAGCCTTTTGGGGGGGGGCTGGAAAAAGCACCACTTGATTGACCAAGAGGCATCAAGGAAGTTCTCACTCTGGGTCACAGACTCAACCTGGAACTGGCAGGCTGGCCACCAGGCTGCAGGCCATCCCTGGCTTGTAGGTGGTGTTTCACCAGGGACCTGCCCCTTCCTGCAGTTTCCTAGGAATCTGTCTACCTCCTGCTGCCATCAACATGCCATCTGTGGTGCCCAGGCTCTCCACACAGATGGATACCCACAGGCCCACACCGAGCCACCCTCAGCTCCCCCAGCCTGCCTTCTATACTTGTCAGCACCCAAAGTTTCAGCCTCAGAAGCAGATTCTGGAGGGGGCTGAGACAGTTGAAGGGCTGACATGTCAGTGCTGCCCCAAGTGCATGCACACCCAGTCACAACAGTGCCTGAGCTCGGCTACCAGGACATGTCCACAGCTTTGCTCCACCACTGAGTGGAGGCTGGAAGTGGGAGTGCCCAGGGAATGAGAGCACGCACTTCTGAGCCTGCAGGGGCAGGGAAGCTCCCTGCCCCTTGAAAGCGCAGGTATGCCTGGGTCCAATCCATGGTTGGGAAGCTGTAGTTATGCCCAGGAGTGTGGGCTCCCCCCTGCCAACTTGGTAGGGTGTGGGGCCCCTGCTGGAATCACCTGTTCCCAGCCCTCACCAGCTCCATGGAGAACACAGCCCCAGCTGCACCACCCCTGCTGCAGCTGATGTCCTTGCAGAACTTCTCCAGATGGGTGGCTGCCACCATCACAAGGACCTTAAAAGAGTACACTTCATTCCCCTGCTACCTCCACTGGAGTAGGTGTTGGTATCCACAGGTGAGAGACCTGAAGATGGATCATGGCAGACACCCCTAGTACCATCCCAGAGCCCAGTAGCCCCACTCAGTAGCTAGAAGAGAAATAAAAATCACTGCAGTTTGGCTCTCAGGAAGCCCCATCCCCAGGGGAAGGAGGAGAGCACCACATCAAGGGAGCACCCTGTGGGAAAAAAGAATTTGAACAACAGCCCTGGAGTCCCAGATCTTCCCTCTGTCATAATCTACCCAAGTGAGAAGGAACCAGAAAAACAATTCTGGTAATATGAACAAACAAAGATCTATAACACCCTTAAAAGATCACACTATCTCTCTAGCCATGGATTCAAACTAAGAAAAAAATCTCAGGGTTGCCAGAAAAAGAATTCAGAAGGGCAATTATTGAACTACTCAAGGAGGTACTAGAGAAAGGTGAATACCAACTTAAAAAAATTTTTTAAAAAAAGTTACAAGCTATGGACAGAAAAATCTCCAGTAAAATAGACAGCATAGGGGACAGGCGCAGTGGCTCACACCTGTAATCCCAGCACTTTGGGAGGCCGAGGCAGCTGGATCACTTGATATCAGGAGTTCGAGACCAGCCTGGCCAACATGGTGAAACCCCATCTCTACTAAAAATGCAAAAATTAGCCAGGCGTGATAGTGCACGCCTGTAATCCCAGCTACTCGAGAGGCTGAGGCAAGAGGATTGCTGGAACCCAGGAGGCGGAGATTGCAGTGAGCCAGGATCGCATCATTGCACTCCAGCCTGGGCAAACAGTGAGACTCCATCTCAAAAAAAATTAAAAACCAAAAACAAACAAAAAAACGATAGATAGCGTAGATAAAAAACAAAAACAACCTCTGGAAATGAAGGACGTACTTAGAGAAATGAAAAATTATTGGAATGTTTCAGCAATAGAACACAACAAGTAGAAGAAAGAACTTCAGAGCTTGAAGACAAGGCTTTCAAATTAATCTAATCCAACAAAGACAAAGAAATAGAATTTTAAAAAAGAACAAGGTCTCCAAAAATTTTGGGATTATTTTAAACTACCTAACCTAAGAATTATTCTCATATATATATATATATATATATATATATATATATACACCATGGACTGCTATTCAGCCATAAAAAGGAGTGAAATAATGGCATTCACAACAACCTGGATGGAATTGGAGATTATTATTATAAGTGAAGTAATTCAGGAATGGAAAAACCAAACATCGTATGTTCTCAATCATAACTGAGAACTAAGCTATGAGAACACAAATGCAGAAAAATAATACAATGGACTTTGGGGCTCAGGGGAAAGGGTGAAGGGGGATGAGGGATAAAAGACTACACATTGGGTACAGTGTACACTGCTCATGTGAGGAGTGCACCAAAATCACAGAAATCATGACTAAAGAACTTACTCATGTAACCAAACACCACCTGTTCCCCAAAAACCTATTGAAATAAAAAGTAAAAATTAAAAAAATTTGATTTGCCATATCTGTGGGATTTTTTACTTAATACAATAAGAAAATGGTCTGTTAATTTTATTAATATTATTTATTATAATATACTTTATATTATTATAATAAATAGTAATTTATTATAATTAGAACCAGATTATTTTATCATAACATCATTGAATATGCCTAGTTATGTTTAAACATCTCCAGGGATAGACATTAATTTGGCATGAATATTGACCCTAAATTAAGGAGTCTTGAAAAATTTTATTTGATGTATTTTCTCAAAGATTAATAAGGAAATAATATTTCTTCATCATAATGATGTGTGACCATACCAGTAGAAAAATGCTTCTTTATTGATTCTAAAATATTCAACTTTTACATATATAAACCAGCTATTTTGAGCATGATATCTATCCATATTTTAGTGTAAATTTCAATTCAAAACTTATCAGGAGTCTCAAAAACATTATTACTCAGATTTTTGTTAATTACAGAAGGAAGAAAAAATCTATTAAGCAACAGCACAATAATAGACATCCCCCCAAATGACCATAATCCCCAAATTAAAAAGGATCCAGACAATTTTTAAGGTTATAGGAGAGTAACTTCAATATGGGCAACATGCACCATATGCTTATTGCCTATTTTTAAATGTAGTTTATATATATATATACATATATATATTTTATATATGTATATATTTTATATATATATGTATCTATATATACTTTCAAGGAAGATATAAGTTAGGAAGGGCACATAAAATGTTTAAGTTAGTAACCATAAGCTCAAATCATCAAGACTAAGCAAAATAATATTTAGACATATATTTCATATGGAATGTACACAATTTAATGAGATAATAAGAATATAATCTTAAATAACATTATAAAAATCAATCTACTTTGTTTACTTTTATAAGTTAAGTGATATATTCTTTAACAAAAATAACTTATATATCTTAGACAAATTTTTGTGTGGTATTGATCAAGGCGAATAGAAATAAAGGCAATTCCCTTATGACTGGGCTTTATGTCAAGAAAAGCAACAATTTCCTTCCATATCAAGCATTTTAGCATCTCTTTAGACAATACGCTCATCAGCATTATTTGGGGATAGAGATTATTTCTGCTCCTTTGAGTCAACTTCTTCCCTCTTACTCCAAGAGTTTCACTGATCCTAGGAAATCTAACATTAAGCAAAAATTGGAAAATATGGAGATTAGTTTCTTATTTCTCCTTATCATGTTTTACTTTCCTAATACTTTATGTATTGCACCTGTTCTTCAAATGCTATAGATCCCTCCACTATTTTAGAAAGTGATTTGACAGAAATAAAATTTTCTCTCATCATTTTGTATAAACAGTGGCTTTCAGAATTAAATTATTCAAGAAAAAATCAAAGTTTCTTTAAACGACATATTATCTAGACAAGAAAACCCTTAGCAAATTAGAAAAAATATCAAACTCCATTGAAAACATTATTTTCAGGCAGCCCCAAATTTTTAAGTCATTCAAGTTTAATAATGTGTTCATCTAGAGATATCTAGCATATCTTTACCCTTTTAAAGGTGCTTTCTACTAAAATCATTTTAAAATTTTTCTAAGGGAATTTCAGGTAATTTCTTCATTATGATGTTCATTCATTTCTGAAAAACTGGAAGTCTCAATGAGAAAACATTTTCAGCATTTCTGAACTTGAAACTTCATTACACAAATATTGACACAGCAACCACCTTGTGCCAGATCTTATTCTATGCTACTATCTATCAGTGAAATAAAGGAGACAGAAATCTTTGCCCTCGTAAAGCTTATATACTCTTATGATAAAAATAACTTCTTAAATGTAATATTAAGTATTAAAAATGTAATATTGCTTTATTAATTATTGTATAATATAAGGTTGATTTTGTTGTTATATTCTTCAACCATAAACTCTTTAATAACATTACACCTAAAAGTATGGTCACAAACTATAAACTAGAGTCAATGTTTATACCCAATTCAACTTTTGTGTGAAACAGCCCAACAGAAGACACACAAAACACTTAATGAAAGCAATGTAATAACATCATGGTGGCCATTAACAAATAAGGGAACATTGTGGTGCAATGATTAAAATACAGTTATCTGTTATATACAATAACACCTTAGTATCTGACTTGGGGCCCCTACAGTAGAGCCTCTATTTGGCTCTCACATAGCCAAAAACCTCCATATAAGATGAGCTCACAAGGTGGTGGGTTAACCAAAAGTTTATGCTCCCTTTACTAGACCAAAGTCCAAGTCCACAAGATGTAGGGATTCCTTTAAGGCCCCTAAATTTTCTAATTCTGGTGTAGCCTTCTTCCTGGATCTGTCTTTCCATGACAGATTATAATACTGGTGCCTGTATTCCTAGTTCTGAGAGGTGAACAAAGAGTAAGTGTAGGCTGGGCGCGGTGGCTCAAGCCTGTAATCCCAGCACTTTGGGAGGCCAAGGCAGGTGGATCACAAGGTCAAGAGATCAAGACCATCCCGGCCAACATGGTGAAACCCCGTCTCTGCTAAAAATACAAAAAGTAGCTGGGCATGGAGGTGTGTGCCTGTAATCCCAGCTACTCGGGAGGCTGAGGCAGCAGAATCTCTTGAACTGGGGTGGTGGAGGTTGGAGTGAGCTGAGATTGTGTCACTGCACTCCAGCCTGCCAACAGATGGAGACTCCGTCTCAAAAAAAAAAAAAAAAAAAAAAAAAAAAAAAAATGTAAGTGTATGGAGGGAGTTTGAGTAAAAGTTGGTCAAATAGTATCCTGAGGTATTGACATGCACAAGACACTTCTAGTGTATGATGAAATCATAATTGAGAACTCACAGGCAAGATCTGGTTAAAGGACTAAAGCAGTGGCTAAATCTCTGTTAAACCATGTCCTCCCATGAAATTCTGAGGAGTTTGAGAATTTTAGATTTAATCCTGGCCTTCCAGGTTGTTATGAAGATACATTTGTCTATGTGGGATTGAAAATACACATTGTTTAATATTTCGTTGGTTGGTTTATAATTTTCAAATATTTAGTTAGTTACTTTTGCTTTGTTTAAAATTTATAAATTTTTTTATTTTCAGAGATGTGGTCTCACTATGTTGCCCAGGCTGGCCTCAAACTCCTAGACTTGAGTGATCCACCCACCTTGGCCTCCGAAATTACTGGGATTATAGGCGTGAGCCACCGTGCCTGGCCTAATTTTCAAATATTTAGACTCATGACTCTAAATACACTAAAGAAAAGTGCAAAAATAATTTATTTGTAAAGAAGAACAAATGGTAGCTCTTCTCCTGCAGGGCTTGGTTTTATGAAAAGTGCATGAAATTTAAATATATCATTATATAGATGAAAAAAAATCTCCTAAACTTGAAGAAGAGGCAATAAATGGAACTCTTCATGAAGTCAAATTATCTTATCCTAAGAGAAGCATCTATGAATATGAACGTAGTTTTGCAGTTTTTCTCAGTCATTTGGTTAGCTTAGCGTGACCACCATTTTCTTGGGTTGTTTTTTTGTTGTTGTTGCTGTTTTTTTTTTTTTTTTTTTTGAGACAGAGTCTCATTCTGCCGCCAGGCTGTAGGGCAGTGGCGCAAACTCGGCTCACTGCAACCTCTGCCTCCCGGGTTCAAGTGATTCTCCTGTCTCAGCCTCCTGAGCAGCTGGGACTACAGGTGTGCCACCATGCCCAGCTAATTTTTGTATTTTTAGTAGAGACAGGGTTTCACCATGTTGGCCAGGATGGTCTCCATCTCTTGACCTCATGATCCACCTGCCTCTTTCTCCCAAAGTGAAGGGATTACAGGTGTGAGCCACCACACCAGGACTTCTTGAGTCCTTTTTAAAAAATGTCATATTTGGACAGGCACAGTGGCTCACTTCTGTAATCCCAACACTTTGGGGGGCCGAGGTGGGTGGATCACGAGGTCAGGAGATCGAGACCATCCTGGCTAACACGGTGAAACCTCGTCTCCACTAAAAATACACAAAATTAGCCAGGTGTGATGGCTGGTGTCTTTAGTCCCAGCTACTAGGGAGGCTGAGGCAGGAGAATCGCTTGAACCCAGGAGGTGGAAGTTGCAGTGAGATGAGATCACTCCACTGCACTCCAGCCTGGGCGACAGAGTGAAACTCCGTCTGAAAAAAAACTAACAATAAAAATAATAAAAAATGTCATATTCATATAAGAAAATTCTAAACTTCGAGAATTTTTTTCAGTTTGATTACAGATCATAATTGAATGATTAAAAATATATGTAAGTACCAACAATCATGTGTGTCATTTTGGCAAGTGTGAACTTAGCTATTATTTATTTGATCGATTGCCAAAAGAATCACATTTTCTTGAAAAAAAATTGATTGAGAAGACAATCAACTGCTAACTCTAGGAAGATTGCTGTTGTAACTAATGAAATATAAAACAGGCAAGAACCCTTGTTAGTAACAGAAAGCTAGGGAAGCATACCATCTACACTCCCAAAATATCAAGACATTTATATAACACACAGTACAGATGTGGGACATTTTGTAGATAGTCTCAAAGGGGAGACTCCTTCAATTCTATAGAAAAAAAACAACACTATAAACAAATAGATATTTTCTAGACAGATTCCCACTAACACCTTCTACAGCTTAGGGCAGGAGAAAAAAATCATAATTCATAAAACTAAAGATGATACTTTAATATGTGCTTTTTTCAATGTTGATTTCACCCACACCACTTAAAAATAGCAGATAAAATTCTTCTGTTGTGCCTTCCCGTGCACAACAGACCTAATAGTTGATAGCACAACAGGATGCCTACAGTCAATAATAATTTAATTGTACATTTTTAAATAACTCAAAGAGTGGAATTGGATTGTTCATAATCCAAAAAGAAATGCTTGAGGGGATATATACCCCATTCTCCATGATGTGATTATTTCACATTGCATGCCTGTGTTAAAACATCTCATTTGCCCCATAAATACCTACACATATTATGTACCCACAAAAATTAAAAATAAAAGATGCTACAATGCAAAAGACGGAAAATTCTCATATAACTCAAATAAAGAATACAGTGCAGAATATTCTAGAAAATTTCTCACATAGTCTAATAAAATAGAAGCTATTTACTTTTGTATCTAAGCATGCATAGATAATCGCAAGCATTAAAAAGTCAGGAAATAACAGGTGCTGGAGAGGATGTGGAGAAATAGGAACACTTTTACACTGTTGGTGGGACTGTAAACTAGTTCAACCATTGTGGAAGTCAGTGTGGCAATTCCTCAGGGATCTAGAACTAGCAATACCATTTGACCCAGCCATCCCATTACTGAGTATATACCCAAAGGATTATAAATCATGCTGCTATAAAGACACATGCACATGTATGTTTATAGTGGCACTATTCACAATAGCAAAGACTTGGAACCAACCCAAATGTCCAACAATGATAGACTAGATTAAGAAAATGTGGCACATATACACCATGGAATACTATGCAGCCATAAAAAATGATGAGTTCATGTCCTTTGTAGGGACATGGATGAAGCTGAAAACCATCATTCTCAGCAAACTATCACAAGGACAAAAAAAGAAACACTGCATGTTCTTACTCACAGGTGGGAATTGAACAGTAAGAACACATGGACACGGGAAGGGGAACATCACACACCAGGGACTGTTGTGGGGTGGGGGGAGAGGGGAGGGATAGCATTAGGAGATATACCTAATGCTAAATGACGAGTTAATGGATGCAGCACACTAACATGGCACGTGTATACATATGTAACAAACTTGCACATTGTGCACATGTACCCTAAAACTTAAAGTATAATAATAATAAAAAAAATGAAATCATCTCAGACCAAATGGAGGGTAACACAAGGCTAAGGAAATAAAAGCCACGATAGAGGCAGTTAAAAGCAGTTTACATACCATCCTCAAAAATACATTTGTGAAGAAGTAAACTTAAGAAATCCTCAAAAACTTAGATAAAAGGGTGTGGTGGTGCATGCCTGTAATCCCAGCTACTCGGGAGGTTGAGGCATGAGAATCACTTGAACCCAGGAGGCAGAGGTTGTGGTGAGCTGAGATCGTGCCATTGCACTCCAGCCTGGGCAACAAGAGCGAAACTCCATCTCAAAAAAAAAAAAAAAAGAAAAGGAAGATAAAATTTATAATAAAAGTAGAAAACATAAAAGATCAGTAGACTGAAAGTTCTTTTTAAGTAGTGTATCTTCTTTATTTCTGAAATAACACCCAAACTGTACCAAGCTCTGTACCAAACTCAGACAGAAGTTCTGATTAGGTTTCAACCAGCTCCGTGCAGGGTCAAACAATGCTTCACCCTGATCTGCACCGCAAATGTTTTACTTCTTTCCAGGACTTCTCAGATTCTATAGCATGGAATGCCTGGAGGAAACTCGCAGGGCACTCAGCCATATGCAACCTTGAAATGTGGAGAGGTTAATGCTCGTTGTGTTATGCTCAACTAGTGGAGAATGGGAGCCAAGAAAGCAATGTTAAGCCCTTTGATTCCCCAGATACATAGTTCTGAAACACATTCCCTAAGGCTTTTCAGAATGTTTTGGGAGTTCCAACTTTAGTTGTCCATAGCACAGAGCATAGGGAGAATGCATTCTTGTATTGCTTTTTTTTCTCCATTCCTGTTCCACTGCTGTGGCTTTTACTGCCTGGAATCACTTCCCAAATAAATGGCCTGCTTGCAGATCTTTGTCTCAGGTGCTGCTTCCAGGAAGGTTCTGTTAGACCATAAATGTCACTAAAAAACTGACCTACAGAATGGAATTTAGGAAATGTATAATATACAGATGGCAACAATGTTCCCTATGCCATTAATAAATGAGGGTCGTGATAACCCCTGATATGAAAAAGCATCACTATGAGCTCTGACGGAAGAGTGCTGTAGCACTTAAATAGTAAAGACACAATGATTAATAGAAGCCGTATAGAGATTGTTGGTCTTTATTACCTGTTTTAACCTCCCCTCACCCCACAAAGAATGAAATAGGTTAGCCAAATTTCAATTATACTAACAATATTATGCTAATTCAACTTGTCAAAAAAAAAATAGATGCCCTAGATGGTCAAGTAAGATGGATGCATGTCTGATGATGGGACATAGACCTCAATGAAGTTTCAGGGTTTTCCTTCTGGGTAGAGTATTTAGGAGTCCAGCAGCATGGAGCATTCTGGAATGTCTACCACCATTGGGGCATACAGTTTTCATCTCCTACAACTTAGAAAGAGATACAATACACAGTGTATCTCTTTGGAATTTATAACACCATATTCTGTATAGGAAAACAATTTTTTTAAACATATTCATTGGTGATTCAGAAAAATTCCTGTTTTAACTGGGGTCCAGAGCAAGCAAGAATGCTGTAGCAAATTGCTACTTTGGTCATGTGACCCAGTAAATATCATAGTGCTATAGGTATTCATGATAAATAAGAATCCTATGTAATATATCTGGTAAGTCCCAACTGGAAAATCCCAGAGCTCACACATTGAGTTCTGGATCGAGGTCTTCTACAGCAGAAAACTACTTTATTATAAAACAACAATAAGAAAAATTGCTGTTATAGGATCAAGTAGAGTCTGAGATCCTGACCATGAGAACACTGTGCAAGCAAGGGTCTTCACGTTCAGCGATAACTGGAGCCAGACATTCAAACAATACTGCAGTACTTTCTTATATGGTGAAAAAAGTTCAGCCTCTTTTGGCACCTACGACATTTGCACTGAAAACTGTCTTCCTGCATCTATGGTAGCATTGATGAACAAAGAAAAATATGTCAGCTCTAGTTTACAAATGTATTACACAGTATGTTGGTATTATCTACAAATAAATTGTTACCATGCTATTGTCACATTCAGCAACAGGCCTATAAATTATCCCAGGAGTCAAAGAGATATTTTACCAGGAATCAGAAGTTTGAGTAGTACAGTTGATTATTTATTTTGTATAGAGGCAGTAATTACCTGAGTTATAGATATCCACAAACTTGAGGCCACAAATTGTTTGGATAACTATTAGGGGATCTGTAAAGAACCCAATTTAAAGTTGGGAACAAAGAGTCTGGGAAACAGATATGTAGATGAGCTGATGGATATTATCACAAAGCCTACAGAAATCAGAAGAAGCACTCAACAATTAACAGTCCAGCTGTTCTCCCTACAGTTGTCAAACAGCCTCTCTATCCACACCATTATTAGCATGGTCATGGTGGTACACGTAGAGGCTATGCATGGGCATAATGGCCCATGTTTCCTATTTCCAGTTTGATCTACAAATTGCCACCATTTAATTGTCCACTGGTTACAAAAGACACTGATAAAAAAAGAGAAAGTCCTCAGAAATGTACTTCCACCAGAGGCCACAGTGAAGGTTTTCTAAACTTGAAGTCACAACTACTCTCTAAACAATTTGGGTTTATTATGCCCATACAGACAGTCTTACAGAACACTAGCAAAGTCGTGGGTAGTAGAGGAGGGGTCACAGAAGATTCTAATTAATTTTTTTTCAGAAAGACAATATAACTGCAACAGAAATATGTGTTTAAATTCATATTGACCTCATAAATATATGTATGAGTGTATGCATATACACACATATATAATACTTAATATTCAAATTGTATATATAATACTTGATATTCAAATTAGCAGAAGAAAATTTTTATTACCCACTAGGCAGGAAAGGTGAAGGTTGAACAAATAAAATGAAAAATTCCTATGTAAAAAAAATTTAAAAAGTTTTTAGAAAAGTGAAAACAGAAACAAATATATCAGGAAATAAGAATCCCAAATATCAAATTACCAAATGGTCAATAAATATTATTCCAGTATTATTACAAACATGGTCAGGAACAGATTCTTAGTGATGCAGTTCATAACCTCCTTTTAGGAAGAAGTTGTCATTCATGATAAAATGCTTAAGCGATTTTTATATCATCTTTAAAGAAATTAAGACCTTCTCTGGGAAACTAACTACTCACCTACTTAACTTAATGATAGTTAAAATTCTAATAATTTTTAGCCAGTATCCTTTCTGTTTGCACTTAGTCTATAAATGATTATACATCAATGCTCTTTTCACATTAAAAAACTATAAAAATAAATTACATAAGTGGCATGCTAGAAATTTCTTTCATAGAATATTGAAACTTAAAAGTTGGCATATGGTCAAAACTAATTTGAGGGGAACATTTTAACTTACAGAATAGTAATTTCAGTTTATTTATATTTAAGTTCTCCATTGCATAAAGACCCTCAAATTAGATTTATTAATATAAGTGGCCTGTCTCACAAGAAATTTGATAAAATAAATTTTAAAATTAACATAAATGTATTTATATTGTGCCTTATTCATACTTATCAAGAAACACCATCCGTTATTACTAATATCTACTTGTGCTACCTTATAATATCCCATATATACATATGTAAATGATATATAAATATTCTATATTTACTTATATGTATATATGAAATATGAATTATGAAATGTGTGTATACATGTATTTATGGAATTTATATTTATATATTTCAATAGAAATATATTTATAGTGAAATAAATATAAATATATTATATATATTTCACTATAAATATATTTATAGTGAAATATATATATATATAGAAATAATATAAATATATTTATATTATTTCAATATAAATATATTTATATTGAAATATATATAAATATATTTATATTGAAATAATATAAATATATTTATATTGAAATAATATAAATATATTTCTATTGAAATAAATATAAATATATTTCTATTGAAATAATATAAATATATTTCTATTGAAATAAATATATTTATTTCAATAAATATATACATATTTATATCTCATTTACATGTTGTCTTCTTAAATTCAGGTTATCACTCTAGCTGAAAAGATAGTTTACTGCCTACATCAGTAATTTAACCAATTACTTCTCCTTCCATCTTTGTATAACATGCAGATTTGATGAAATCTGCAGCAATTCCATTTATGAGGATGCTGCAATAGGTAAGAATAAGGATAACACACCTAAAGAGATTTTTCTCCAATCAGTACCATAGCACATTAACTTAAAACAACTTAACGAAACGTTATTCCACTAATCTGATTGAATGGCTTTCTAAGTGTTTCTGCAAGAGTGTTGGAGGATTTACAAAGGAAGAAATATAAATATTTTTGAAAACCATATTTCTTTCTGCTAGTCAAAGAGTTTCTAGACCAACTTTTCTCTAAGTCACTGTTCTACAACACAGTTCATGTTGAAAGTCTTAGAGTTATGTCATGTAGAACAGGTAAACAGAGATGTAATTGTGGAAAATTTTTCTGTGCATTACATAAATACAGAGCATCTAATGCTGCTGGCATCATTCCATGTAATGTAAAGGAAGGATTTAACATTTGACTTGCTCATTTTATCTGAACAATTCAAAGTAAGAAATTGGTTCTCATTTCATATAAATAAATGATACCATCGCAAATGTCAATACTGGGAAAGTTTCTACCTGTCGCATGCCGAGAAACTTGACTACAGCCTAGGGCAACAAGGAAGAAGTTCAGGAGTAACACTGTTGGGAATTTCCATCCAGCAATTTGTTGTCAAACGCATGGATGTGAGGCCCCAAATGACTCCAAAACTGCTTGCTCCAATGACAAGAGCAACAAAGCGCTCATTTCCAATTACCAAGGGGCTTTAAACTGTAAACTGTATTCCACTTCTGTCAGCTGCTCAGAAACCTGGAAAGGGAAATCAGCACATTTCAAAACTAAATTGTCCAACGCTGTTGCATATGTTTGTTTATGTAGCATTCTGGTCAGTGTACCTTTGGTGAATAAAATGTTAATGGAGCATGTTTGGAATACCGTTTCTTATGTGATGGATTTTGCTTAGAATAGTAAAATTGTCTTTTCTGAAATGAAACATTGTATTTGGACAAATTTAAGTACTATACAAGCAAGATTATCCCAACATATTTTAAAAACCTCAACACTAAAATACACTTTAACTTGATGACCTGAGAATCATTCTGGTTTCAGACTTTCATCTTTTATTAGTTTTTCATGTTTTTAAACCTTAAGATAGGGATATAATCCAAATGTAAGTAGAAAGAATTGACAACATTGCAAAGAAAAACAAAAGTTTACATGTTATGTGAAGACTGTTGACATCACTTTCTCTGGAGAATTTTCCATAGATACTCCCATCTGCTCTCCAAACATCTATGGGCCCATCATTTCCTACTCATTCCATATGAGAAGACTTCTCATTTAGAAATGAACTCACTTAAATTATTTGCCTAATCTCTACAAGTATTTGGCTCAGTGACCCTATACAATCCCCTTGGTTCTTCAAACTAAATTTTGAGGTTTCTTTCTATCTCTTCTTACAGGTGCAAAAGTATAAACAAGAAACAACATCACAAGTCTCATAGTAATAGGAAATATACATGTCAAATATTTTATTTAATTTGTTAATTAATAAGGAAAGCAGTAAGTTGTGATGACCAGCTCAAAGACCATTTTAGAAACTTGGGTATACATAAGGTGATACCACTGCCAGCTTTGATAAAAAACAAAAACTGGTTGATGCCCATTTGGACCATAAATTTATATGTCCACCAAAAAGCAACTATTTACATCTCTAATGGACAAAATCTACATTAGCATAGAACATTACCAAATCTAGGACTTTGAATCAAGAGTTAATAAATTTTACTAAAAAAAAAAAAACACCAAGAATCCTAGAAAATCTTGCTCCACACCACATGTGATATTGAAAGAACATGCTGCTCACCTATTTGCTCTATTTCTAGGATTTGGACAATTTTTCTGATAACAATGAGGAAGCTGATTTTCAGGGAATGCACTATTCAAGAGGGGAAAACATTATAATTACTGTATTTTTTGGCTTCAATTTGTGTGCCCCTGCCAATATACAAAGCTGAACACTGAGCTATATTTCAGTGGAAGACAAAGGTTTGAGTAAGGTTTCCAAGTAGAAAGGAAATGTTTGCAAGGTAATTTCTTAAAAATTAAAATCCTCCTTGTTATAACCATCTTTGCAAAATGTTTTTTTAAAAAATATCCTTTTCCAAGATGTCATGCGGGATATCACATTACATTTACTCCTCATGTCTTTTTAGACTCCTTGGCTGACAGTTTCTCAGGATTGTCTTGTTTTTGATGATCTTGAGAGTGTGGAAAAGCACTATTCAGCTATATTGTAAAAATCTATCCAGATTTACCTAATATTTTTCTCATGATTAGAGAGTAGTTACGGGTTTTGGGGAGGGAAACAACTGAGGTTAAGTACCATCCTCATCAAATCATACCAAAGATTGCTGTTGACTTGATCACCTGGCTGAGGTAGTGTTTGTCAGGTTTCACTACTTTAATGTTACTCCTTTTCTCCTATTTTTTATGATGTATTCTTTAGAAAAAAGTCACTATTTTCAGCCAACACCTAAGGAGTGGGAGTTATCTCTGCCTCCTTGACAACAAAGTATCTATAGAGTTTATTCAGAATTATTTTGCAGGATAAAATTTGCCTATCCCGCTTACAAGTATTTATTTATTCAATAATTTATTTACTTAAGTATGAACTTGTGTATATTTATTTTTACTTTGGGTTATTGTCCAATGACAATTTATTTTGTTGTTTATTTTTCCCCAGCTTTGGCCATTGGGAACATTTTTACTTGATTCTTATGCCCTGTTGACATAACCTCATCAATATTTGTTTGACTATATCCTTACTTCTTGGTACCACAAGATGCTCCATATTCATATTGTAGATTTCTTGCCCCAACCTAGATTTAGTCATTTCTCCAAAGAGCTCTGATGTTATTGGATAATGGTATTAGAAACAAAGATCTGAAGCTCTTCCCCACGTTATAATTGTGCCAGGTTCCCAGGTATTAGTTTGGGTGTTTTTCCATAACACTGGCTTGCCTTCATTTAGGGAGAATTTTTTGCCTGTATAATGGCATTCGGCTGCAGTTAGATTATTATCTTTAGGAACATTTAAAAAATTTAAAGTAAACCATGCCAAATGTAATTGGGAGTGGGGGGTAGTTAAATTATGTTTTGTTGTTCAGACTGTTTGGACAATTGGGTTTTTAAAGTGTGATTGGCCCGTTCCACCACAGCCTGTCCCTGAGGATTTTAAGGGATTCCAGTAATATGGGAAATTCCCTACTGTTGCGTAAATAAATCAAAAGCCTTACTAACATATCCGGGGGCGTTTTCTGTCTTTATTTGATATGGAAGCCCTGTAACTGCAAAGCAAGAATACAGTTGTTTTTTTAACATGGGCCACGCCTTCCCCTGTTTGGCAAGTAGCCCAGATAAAACCTGAGAACTATTTACAATAGCAAAGAGTTGGAACCAACCCAAATGTCCAACAACAATAGACTGGATTAAGAAAATGTGGCACATATACACCATGGAATACTATGCAGCCATAAAAAATGATGAGTTCGTGTCCTTTGTAGGGACATGGATGAAACTGGAAAACATCATTCTCAGTAAACTATCGCAAGGACAAAAAACCAAACACCGCATGTTCTCACTCATAGGTGGGAATTGAACAATGAGAACTCATGGACACAGGAAGGGGAACATCACACTCCAGGGACTGTTGTGGGGTGGGGGGAGGGGGGAGGGACAGCATTAGGAGATACACCTAATGCTAAATGATGAGTTAATGGGTACAGGAGATCAACATGGCACATGGATACATATGTAACAAACCTGCACATTGTGCACATGTACCCTAAAACCCTAAAGGATAATAAAAAATAAAAATAAAAAAAAAATAAAAAATAAAAAAAAAACCTGAGAAGTTATCTACAGAAACATGCACATATGACAGTCTGCCAAAGGAGCTAACATAAGTCACATCAATTTGCCATAAAGCATTGGGAATTAGGCCTCTGGGATTAACGTCAGGTTCCTGATTTGGAAATACGAAGACCTGACACTGAGGGCAGCTGTGAACAATAAACTTAGCCTGTTTCTAGGTAAGAGCAAATTTATCTTTTAATCCAGCAGCATTGACATGAGTGAAATTATGGAACTCTTGAGCTTCTTGGGTTGCAAAAGAGACCAAAGAGTCACCTTTATGGTTACCGACAGATGTGGGTCCTGGTAAAGTGGTATGAGATCTAATATGTGTAATATAGAAAGGGTGTCTACATTGGTGAACTGCCGGTTGTAACCTTGAAAATAAAGAAGGCAATTCAGAATTATCAATATGCTTGATAGTAGCAGTTTCTGTATTTTTAGGGGCATGTACAACATAAGCAGAATCAGAGAAAATATTTAAAGGTTTGGGGAAATCCTGTAAGGCAGTGATCATAGCAATTAACTCCGCCTTTTGAGCAGAGGTAAAAGAGGTAGAAATGAGCTTGTCTGTGGGACCTACATAACCAGCATTGCCATTACTGGAGCCATCAGTGAACACTGTAAGTGAACACTCAGGAATGGGCTGATCTTTGGTTAATCGAGGGACCACCCAAGACGTCATTTTTATAAAATCAATTTGTTCTTTGGATAATGATTGTCAATAACGCCAATGAAATCAGCCAATTTCATCAATGAAATCAGCCAGTATGGAATGTTGAAAGGCGGCTTGAACATGGAGCTGATTTAAAGGAACTACAATTAAATTCAGATCAAATCTGGAAATTTGAAGTATTCTACACCGAGCCTACCCAATTAAGATGGCTATTTGGTCCAGATAAACAGACAAAGTTTTTGGCACAGAATGAGGAAGAAAACACCACTCCACTAAATCATTATGTTGAACTATTAGTCCAGTAGGGGAGTGTAATGAAGTGAAAACCAGAAGCTGAAAAAGCTGAAATGGCTGTACTCTAGATAACTGGGCAGTCTGGATTCTTTCCTCTATGAATTCCAGTTGTAGTGAAGCCTCAGGGGTCAAAGTCCTGGAACTGCAGAGATTGGAATCTCCCCGAAGCGTAGAAAACAAATTAGACAGCACATAGGTTGGAATGCCTAAAGTAGGTCTTAAATAATTAATGTTACCCAAAAGTTTTTGGAAGTCATTAAAGTTTTCAAAGAATCTCTCCTAATTTAAACATTTTGAGGTTGAATACGTTGTTTATCGACCACCATTCCTAAATATTGAACAGGAGTGGTCTGTTGAATTTTATCCTGAGCGATGTGTAATCCAGCCTCTGTAACATGGTGGTTCAAAATTTGATAACAGTTAATTAATTCTTTATCAGTGGGGGCAGCAATTAAAATATCATCAATATAATGAAGAATATAGGCCTGGGGAAATTGGGCTTGAACTGGTGAAAGCACTTGTCCAACACAAAGCTGGCAGATTGTAGGGCTATTTGGCATTCCCTGAGGAAGTACTTTCCATTGATAATGAGCTGCAGGCTCCTGATTTTTTTTTTTTTTTTGAGACAGAGTCTCGCTCTGTCACCCAAGCTGGAGTGCCATGGCGCGATCTCGGCTCACTGCAAGCTCCGCCTCCTGGGTTCACGCCATTCTCCTGCCTCAGCCTCTCCAGTAGCTGGGACTACAGGCGCCCGCCACCACGCCCAGCTAATTTTTTGTATTTTTAGTAGAGACAGGGTTTCACCATGTTAGCCAGGATGGTCCGATCTCCTGACCTTGTGATCTGCCCGCCTCGGCCTCCCAAAGTGCTGGGATTACAGGCGTGAGCCACGGCGCCTGGCCCGACTCCTGATTATTGATAGACGGTACAGTAAAAGCAAATTTTTTCCAATCTGATTTATGTAAAGCAATATGAAAAAAACAATCTTTAAGATCAATAATTGTGAAAGGCCAATTTTTAGGTATTAAAGCAGGGGCATGCAGGCCAGGTTGGACGGCCTCCATAGGTTTAATTACAGCGTTAATGGCCCTTAAATCTGTTACCATCCGCCACTTGCCTGATTTCTTTTTTACTAGAAACACAGAAGAATTCCAGGGAGAAAGAGAAGGTTCCACATTTCCAAGTTGTAACTGTTCAGAACCCAATTGAGTTAAAGCCTCCAGTTTTTCTTCAGAAAGCGGCCACTGCTGAATCCTAATGGGTGTGTCAGATTTCCATTGTAAAGGGATAGGATCAGGAGGCGTGGCAGTGGCCTACACTAAAAAGGATAACCCAAACCAGCCCTGTTTTCTTTTACAGTAACTGCGAGGGGTTTAGTAATCCCTTCATGCTTTGGACCGAGACCGAGCCCAGGAACAAACCCCAATGTTTTCCATCATATGCTAACTGGAAGCACTATAAGAGTTACGTGGAATATTAATTTCAGCCTCCATTGTGCCAGTAAATCTCTCCCAGATTTACTGATATAGGGCTGATATTTACTAATATAGGGTGATATAGGGCTGAATTCTACCCTTTTGACCATCAGGGCCAGTGCAAGGCAAGATAAATGTGCTCTCATAATCTTCCTCAGCTTTTCCAACACCTACTAGTCCCATGTTAGTGGGATGTTTAAGCCAGGAGGAAGGCCATAATCTAGAGGAAATAACAGAAACTTTAGCCCCAGTATCTACTAGGCCCGCAAACTTTTTTCCTTGAATGTGTATGGTGCAGGTGGGCCATTGTTTAGAAATTACATTAATCCAACAAGCGGCCTTTTCACCGCTGGAGCCCATCCCACGGCCACGTGTCTTATCTCCTTTGTTTAAAATGATATTAGGTAGTAAAAGCAACTGAGCAATTGACTCACCAGCCAGAATGGAAACAGGAACCTTGGCAGACACGATTAATTTAATCTCATCAATGGAATCAGAATTAATGAGACCAGTATGAATGGTGATTCCTTTAGCAGAGGTGGATCAGAATGTGATGATATCTGAGAACCACCACCAGACACAGAGGGCTTTCTGTCCTGAGGTCTTGCCAACACAGCTCTCAAACATGCAGCTGAGACCCTGTGTTGCCTTGTCAGTGAATCAGAAGAGATTCAGTTGCAGCCTTTGGTGTGCTAGTTCTGGACTAAAGTTCGGGAAACTATGCATGACTACAGAAGAGATGGGGATGGGGAAATGTGTGGGGAGAGTTGTTGAAGGAGCTCCATCTAACATCTCCTTGCCCCTGCCACCAGATTCTCCACCTTCCCCCAAAGGCTGTAACCTGCCAAGGCCCTCAAACTGCTTTTGCTCCCATGCTTCTTTCTCCTACAACTTAAAACAACATGGACTGGTAGTAGAAATTAATACAACCAACCCATAGGAGGCACTCACTACAAACAAAGAAGACATTATGAGGAAAGGGTGGAAAGATGGGTAAGCCATGGGCCTTGCCTTTAAAGGGTGAACAGAAGTCACCACTTCAAATAGCTAGAGAATAATGCAAAGTTATGTAGTCCCTAAGAGAAACACAAAGGGCTTTAAGAACTGAAAAAGCAAGAGACTACTTCAGGCTGGGAAGGGAAAGGGACTCTAGGAAAAGGCGCATGAGCAACTGCACGAGGGAATCAAGTGTCCACAGGCTGGGAAACAGCACACAGTCTAAATGTGTTACAGTGTGGGTGGTATGCCTGCACATAGTGGAAGAAAAGGTTGGAAAAGTCAAACTGTGGATCTTGAGTGCCAGGTTGAAACATTCAGTTTATTGCTATTGGCAGTAGGGACATATTCCGGATTTTGAGCATGGAAATGGCATGATTAGGGCTGCACTTCAGTAAATCCACACATTCCTTTTAGCTTAGGGTCTATGACTGTTCTTTGTTTGGTTTTGATTTTGGCTTGGCTGTGGAAGAAAAGTATCAGTGGATAAGGCTGAGTTCTTTTGCCCAGACTAAACAGGGCCAGTATTTACAGTGTTCTAACAGGGCCAAGAGTACTTATTCAGTTCCCACGACCTAAAGAAAAACTCGTTTACAGACACATCCAAATCTATTTAAGAATTCCCAACCCACTCTCACTTCGGTTTGAGGGGCAATATAGAAAAGGCAATTTTCTAATTTATAAGATGAGAATCATAGTAGTGCCTACTCATAGAGTTACTGAGAATATTAAATGAGATAGTGAACGTAAAATTCTTAGAATGGTTTAGCAGAGTCTAGAATATTGTAAATGCTATAGGATAAACATTCTGGTTTCTGCAGTAAACAAATTACAAGTAATAAAAAATGGCGAGAAATCTATGAACTAAAAGAGACTTAGGAGACAGCAACCAAATGAAATGTGTGGATGTTGTTTGAATTCTGACTGAAACAAACTAAATTTTCAAAGATTTTAAGACAATTTTGGAAACAAACATGGACTAGAAATTTGATATTAAGGATTTTAAGGTGTAATATTTTAGATATGATAAAAGTTATTAAGGGTTTTTTGTTGTTGTTTTAAGAGTACTTAGATGTCATACTAAAATACTTGTGGGATAAAATGATCTGACGACTGAAATTTCCTTCCAAATAATCCAGGTTTAGGGAAAGCAAGAGTGGAGAGTGGGGTTGGGGGTGTGAGTGGAGTGGGAAAAGTATGGGTGAAACGTGGCTGGTTGCAGGTTGAAATGATTGTTGCAGCGAAGTGATGACTATACGGAGACATATTGTATGATTCACTGGACTTTTGTATATGATTAAAATTTTCCATAACAACAACAATAAAAAAGACACATTGTCACTTCTAGGTTTGGTGATTACAAATAAAGCCAGTGAAACCATTCATTCTGCAGGTTTTTATGGACTTACATTTGGAAATGAGCTGAATTAATAGCTAGGAGTGTTACTGATGAGTTGTATCTGAGACTATAGTTTTGTAAAAACGTCCAATTGTCTTTGAAGTAGAGATAACATTTTGCCTTCCCAACAGAAATGATTGTGATATGTTAATACTGTGTTGAAAATTTTTGCACCTATGTTCATAAAAGACATTCATAGTTTTTATGTAATGTCTTTATCTGGTTTTGTTATTAGGGTAAGTCTGGTCACATGGAATGAGTTAGGAAGTGTTTCTTTTGCTTCTATTTTCTCTTTCAGAAAACAGAATGGCAAATGTTCCATACTATCCTGAGAAGAATATATATGCTGCTGTCATTGGATAGAGTATAAACATCAATTACATAAATTTGCTTAATAGAACTCTTTACACCCGTTATATCCTTACTGACTTTGTTTCAATCACTTGAAGATATTGTAAATGTTTACGAGCATAATAGTAGATTTATCCAATTCTCCTCTCAGTTCTATGAGTTTTTGATTCATAGGTTTTGATACTTTATTACTTGCATTCATATTTAGGATTATTATGTATTCTTAAAAATTAACTCCTTATTATGTCATGCCCCTCTTTATTATAGTTAGGATGGAATATCTATCTCCATCCTTATACTTTTAAACTGAGTCTTAATATTTAAAGTGGATTTCTTGTGGACAACACAAAAATGGGTCTTGTTCTTTAATCTACTTGGACAACTCTTTCTTTTAATATGTACATTTAGGACATTCACAATTAAAATATTCATTGATATATTTGGATAAATATCTACCACGTTGTAACTATTATCTATTTATGGGATGTTGTATTTGTTATTTTTTTCTACTCCCCTATTTTTCTAGTTTCTCTGATTATAATTGAGCACTTACATAAGTGCATTTTATTTTGTGTTAGCATATTAATTATACTTAAAAAAAAAAAAGTGGCCGGGAGCTGTGGCTCACGCCTGTAATCCCAGCACTTTGGGAGGCCGAGGCGGGCACATCAAGAGGTCAGGAGATCAAGACCATCCTGGCTAAAATGGTGAAACCCTGTCTCTACTAAAAATACAAAAAATTAGCCAGGCGTGGTGGTGGGCGCTTGTAGTCCCAGCTACTTGGGAGGCTGAGGCAGGAGAATGGTGTGAACCTGGGAGGTGGAGCTTGCATTGAGCCCAGATGGTGCCACTGCACTCCAGCCTGGGTGACAGAGCGAGACTGCATTTCAAAAAAAAAAAGTTTATTGGTTACCCTAGAGGTTGCAACATGAATTTTTGACCAATTTAAATACAGCTTTAAACAATAGTTTAAATCTCCATGTGTAATGCAGGTAGTTCATAACAGAGTATTCTCAATTTCTCCCCCCTTTTGCTTGTGACACTACTGTTATTAATTTCACTTTTCCATGGGCTGCAATCACTAATTCATTATTACCATTATTGCTTTGAGCATTTATTTTGCATATATTTAAAAAAATAAAATTTTATTTTACTTTTATTTATTTTTCTCCAATACACTTCCTTGCTTGATGTAAACTCAAGTTTGTGGCTTACATTATGATCTTTCCTCCTAAAGAACTTCTCAACATTTCTTGCATGGCAGGTCAGCTGGAAATGAATTTCCTCAATTTTCATATGTATGCTATAATATGTATTTCTCTTTTACTTTTAAGGTATACTTTTACTGGATATAGAATTGTATTTTTTTTTTACTTTTAATACTTCAAATATTTCACTCTATGTTAGCTAGTGTTCTGACAAGAATTATATTCACTGTAATTCTTATTCTTGTTTCCCATAAGCAAGACTTTCTTTTCCTTTTCTTCTCTCAAAACTTACTTTTTATTTGGTTTTGTATAGTCTGGATATAATATTCATTGGTGTGTTTTCTTTTCGTTACTATTATTTATCCTGCTGATGTTTGTTCTCCTAACTCCTGGCTCTGAGGCTAGTGGTCTGTCATTATTTTAGGAAAGTGCTCAGCAATTAATACTATTTATTGTGCTTCGTTTTTTCTTTTCTTTTTGTTTTTACAATTTCACTTATTGTACCTTTTCATATTGTTCTACAGTTCTTGGATTCTCACTTCTGCTATTTTATTTCTTTTTTGCTTTGCATTTCAATTTGGGAATATTCTATTTACTATCTTCAACCTCACTGGTTCCTTCTTTATTTGTGTTGAGTCTACCCATGAGCCCAGATAAAGCATCCTTCATTTCTGTATTGCTGTTTTTTATTTCTAGCACTTTCTTTTGATTTTTTCTTAGAATTTCAATCTCTCTACACTTTACGCATCTGTTCTTGCACATTATCCATTTTTAATAAGCAATTAAAATATTAATTTGTGTTTAAAGAAAACTTCCTGTCAATTCTAGCATCTTTCTTTTATCTCAGTCTGATTCTAATACTTGCTTTGTCCCTCCAGGCTGTGTTTTTTTCTTGCCTTTGGCATAGCTTGTGATTTTTTTGTTGAAATGTTTGTATTTGGTAATAGGAACCTAGACAAATAGATATTTAGTGTATTTATGTTAACGTGATTAGGAGTTGAATTATGTGAATGCTTTCAGTACCTAAAGGTATCAAAGGCTTCAACTTTTTCTAGTGTCTTGTTTGTGTCTTCCCTGTTGCCTTTGGCCTTTTCTAAGTATTCCTCTTCAGAAAAAGTCCGCATATTGCATCTCTTTCAGCTATAATTCACTGGGATTATTTTCGAGCCCTGTTAATGGTATGCTAAGGTGTGTGGATAAAGGGAGAGTTCTTTGATTTCCCAATTTAATTTCAGTCTTTTTGTGGGCCTATGATTTGGACTTATAACCTTCATTAATTGTTACTCTAGCAGTCTAATGTTTTCCTATGATGTACCCCAGTTATTTTCTTGAAGCCCTTACTTCTGGTGACTACATTTAATCCCCCTTAGACAAGATAGGAAAACTAAATGAAGCAGAATAAGAGAGAAATGCCCTTCTCTCAACCAGAAGGTTCTGGCACTTGTCTTTGCCCCTAGAGAATATGCCTTCATTATGGAGAAGGCTATGTGTGTGTTTCACAATGAGTACTCTTCCCCTTCCTCTGGAAGACCCCCAAAGACATCTATCTCCGATCTTTACTGTGAGAACACGGTTAAGTCAGATTCCTGGAGGTGAGTCCATGAATGCATGGGTGTTCCCCTGCAACTACAGTCCCCAGGAGCATCTCTGTTTCACACTAGTCCACATTTAGTTAGCCTCCAGCAAACATCAGAATTGCTATTTAAGTGTCCCTACCAGTTTACAGCACCTGTATTTTCTCCTTTTGTGCCTCTGGGTTTGTCTGTCTTTCCAAATTTGGGGATGGTGGTTTGTCCTGCAATCTCTGTTCTTTGACGGATCAAAGGAAAGTAATTGATTTGTAGTTTTCTCACCTTTTTCTTGTTGTAAAGTTGTGAATTATGCTTTTTTCAGCTCTTTACATGTTGTTGCTGAAAATAGATGTAGCACATATTTCTAAAAAAGCACTTAATGTCAAAAAATCAATATGTTCCTTTTCTTATTTCTTCTTTCATCAATTACATTTCCTCACCTAAAATATAATACCATACTTATCAATCCTGGTTTCCTATAATTTCTCCAGATATGAAAAAAATTCAGATTTTTTCGAAATGTTTCTGAAAAAAACATTTCTCCAGATATGAACACAAATTCAGGTACTGAAAACAAAAGGATACATCAAATATCAATGTCAGCAAAGTTTACTTTCATCAGGCCTCGTAATACTTTCCTTCTACCTTATTCCATACCTTGAAGAGGTACATTTACAACATATTATATTTGTGTGTTTAAACGGAATTTTTGAATATTTGTAAAACCTCTGTTGCTCAGTGGAAATAACTAATTCGAAAGTAATTTAAGGTTTAGAATTGTATAGTTAAATTTTTTTTTCTTTCTTTCTTTACATTTTAGATTCAAGGAGTTAATGTGCAGGTTTATTACACAGGTATATTGCATAATACCAGGATTTGGGGCTTCTATTGAACCTATCACTCAAATTGTTCAATAGGTTCTATTGAACCTATCACTCAATAGTACTCAATATGTAGTTCTCAATCTTTCCCCCCTCCTTACCTTTCCCATTTGGGAGACCCCAGTGTCTATTATTTCCACCTTTATGTCCATGTGTACCTATTGTTTATTTCCACTTGTAAGTGAGAGCACACGGTATTTGATTTTCTGTTTTTATGTTAATTAACTTGGGCTAATGGCCTCCAGCTGCATCTATGTTTCTGCAAAGGACATGATTTCACTCTTTCATGGCTGCACAGTATTCCATGGTATACATGTACCACATTTTCTTTATCCAATCCACAATTGATTGACACTTAGTGTGATGGTTAATATTAAGCGTCAATTGATTGGATTTAAGGATGCAAAGTACGTTTCTGGGTGTATCTGGTTGTTTCTGGGGTTGCCAGAGGAGATTAACATTTGAGTCAGTGGACTGGGAGAGGAAGACCCACCTTCAGTGTGGGTGGGTACCATCTAATTGGCTGCCAGCACAGCTTGAAAAAGCAGGCAGAAGAAGGCAGAAGAAACTGACTGGCTGTCTTCTGGCCTTCATTTTTCTTCCGTCCTGGATGCTTCCTGCCCTTGAACATCAGACTCCAGGTTCTTTGGCTTTTGGACTCTTGGACTTACACCAGTGGTTTGCGAGAGGCTCTCAGGCCTTTGGCCACAGGCTGCACTGTCGGCTTCCCTAACTTTGTTTTGGGACTCAGACTGAGCCACTACTGCCTTCCTTGCTCCTCAGCTTGCAGATGGCCTATGCAGTGGGACTTCATCTTATGATTACATGAGTCAATTCTCCTTAACAAACTCCCTTTCATATATACACATATTCTATTAGTTCTGTCCCTCTTGAGAACCCTGACTACTACATTTCAGTTAATTCCATGACTTTCCTATGTGAGTAGTTCTGTAATAAAATGTGAATGCATATGTCTTTATGATAAAACAATTTATTTTCCTTCGAGGTGATATCCAGTACTGGGATTACTGGGTTGAATGGTGGTCCTATTTTTAGTTCTTTTTTTTTTTTTTTTTTTTTTTTTTTTTGAGACGGAGTCTCGCTCTGTCGCCCAGGCTGGAGTGCAGTAGCGCGATCTCGACTCACTGCAAGCTCCGCCTCCCGGGTTCATGGCGTTCTCCTGCCTCAGCCTCTCCGAGTAGCTGGGACTACAGCCGCCCGTCACCACACCCGGCTAATTTTTTGTATTTTTAGTAGAGACGGGGTTTCATCGTGGTCTCGATCTCCTGACCTCGTGATCCGCCCGCCTCGGCCTCCCAAAGTGCTGGGATTACAAGCGTGAGCCACCACGCCCGGCCCTATTTTTAGTTCTTTAAGCAATTTCCATTCTGTTTTTCATAAGGGTTGAACTAATTTACATTTCCATCAACGATGTATAAGTCTTCCCTTTTTTTCTCATCCTCACCAACATCTTATTTTTTGGCATTTTAATCATAGCCATTCTGATGGTGTAAGATGGCATCTCATTGTGGTTTTAATTTGCATTTCTCTGATTAGTGATGTTGAGCATCTTTTTATATGTTTGTTGGCCACTTGTATGTCTTTATTGAGAACTGTCTGTCCTTTGCTCACTTTTTAATGGTGTTATTTGTTTTTTCTTGTTGATTTGTTTAAGTTCCTTATAGATTCTTGATATTCGTCCTTTAGTGCATGCATCATTTGCAAATATTTTCTCTCATTTTGTAGGTTGTCTATTTATTCTGTTGATTGTTTCTTTTGCTGTTCAGAAGTTCTTTAGTTTAATTTTTCCCATTTTTCAATTTTTGTTTTTCTTATATTTGCATATGAAGTCTTAGTCATATATTATTTTCCTAGGCTGATGCCCAGAACAGTTTTTCTTAGATTTTCTTTTAGGTTTGTTATCGTTTGAGGTCTTACATTTAAGTCCTTAAACTATTTTGAGTTACTTTTTGTATGCAGTGAGAGGTAGGGGTACAGTTTTATTCTTCTGCAGAAGGCTATTCAGTTTTCCCACCACTGATTATTAAATAGGATGTCTTTTCCCCGTGTATCTTTGTTGACTTTAAAAAATGTCAGTTGGAGTGTGTGGTTTTATTTCTTGATTCTCTGTTCTGTTCCATTGGTCTAAGTGTCTGTTTTTGTACCAGTACCATGCTGTTTTGTTACTGTAGCCTTATAGCATAGTTTGAAGTCAGGTAATGGGATAACTCTGGTTTTGTTCTTTTTATTTAGGATTGCTTTAGCTATTTGGGCACTTTTCAGTGTTACATGAATTTTAGAATTGTTTTTTCTAATCAGAAAAATGACTTTGGTATGTTGATAGGAATATCGTTGAATCTGTAGGTTGCTTTTGGCATTGTGGTCATTTTAACAATATTGGTCTTTTCAATTAATGAGCATGCGATGTTTTTACATTTGTTCATGTCATCTATGTTTACTATGTTTTCTTTCATCAGTGTTTTGTACTTCTCCTTATAGAGATCTTTCAATTTCTTGGTTAAATGTATTCCTATGTATTTGATATTTTGTGGGTATAGTAAATAGAATTGCATTCTTGATTTGCTTTTCAGCTTGAATGTTATTGATTTATACAAATGCTGTTGATTTTAGTATGTTGATTTTATATCCTAAAAATACCAAAGTTTTTAATCAGGTCTACTTATCTTTTGGAGGAATCTTTAGGGTTTTCTAAGTACACAATTATGTCTTTGGTGAATAGAGACAATTCAACTTCTTATCCTATTTGGATGCTTTTTATTTCTGTTGCCTGACTGCTCTGCCTAGGACACCAAGTACTATGTTCAGTACATGTGGTGAGAGTGGACATCTTTATCATGTTCCTGTGTTTAGTGGGAATGCTTCATTTTTCCAGTCAGTATGTTGTTTACTGTGTATTTGTCATAAATGGCTCTTATTATTTTTATCTATATTTGTTCTATGCCTAGTTTGTTAAGGGTTCTTTTTATCATGAAATGATGCTGAATTTTATTAAATTCTGTTTCCGCATGTATTGAGAAGGTCATACTGTTTTTGTTTTTAATTCTATTTGTGATGAATCACATTTACTGATTTTCATATGTTGAACTATCCTTGCATCCTAAGAATATTCTGCACTTGATCATGATGAATTATCTTTTTGACCTGCTGATAGCTTCAATTTGATAGTATTTGGTTGACACTTTTGCATCTATGTTCATCTGGGATATTGGCCTGTAGTTTTCTTTTATTGTTGTGTCCTTGCTCAATCTTGTACCAGGATGAAACTAGTTTCATAGAATGAGTTATGGAGGAATCCCTCCTGCTCAATTTTTTGTAATAGTTTTAGTAAGATCGGTACCTGCTTTCGTTGTATATGTCTGATAGAATTCGGCTGTAAATCTTTCTGGTCCAGGGCTTATTTTTGGTTGGTAGATTTTGTTATTCCTCACTCAGTTTTGTAATTCATTATTTATCTGTTTAGGATTTCAATTTCTTTCTGTTTCAATCTTAGGAGACTGTGTATTTCCAAGAATTTATCCATTTTCTCTAAATTTTCTAGTTTGTGTGACTAGAAATGTTCATAGTATGAACATCTCTGAGACTCTTTTGTATTTCTGTGATATCAGTTATAATGTCATCTTTGTCATTTCTGATTGTGCTTATTTGGATCTTCTCTTTGTTTCCTTGATTAATCTGGCTAATGGTCTATTAATCTTGTTTATCCTTTTAACAGAAAAAAACTTACACTTTGTTGATTCCTTGTATGATTTTTGGGGTCTCACTTTTATTTAGTTCAGTTATAAGAAATTTTAAAAGTATAGTTTAATACACTTTTATCTGGAGTGAAGAATGCTGAGCTATCAATTAAAGACATTAATGGGTAACATACAATTGAGATAAAATTCAATTCCACAGATGAGAAATTGAAGTCATTTCAATGAGAGAGATGAACATTTAAAATTTTTCAATTGTTAAGTAAGAGTTTGTTAATTCATTTTAATTGTTATACACCTCGAATCATGGTAGATTTATTTTATTGGATACATTTAAAAGAAGAATGTAACAATTTTATTTAAAAGCATCACTATTTGGAATTGCTCAGAAATAATATCCTTTACAAGCATAGAAACTTGTGATAATTTTTTAGTATCAACTTTAAAATACATTAGAGCAATATAGTTCTACAAAAGTATTTTCTAGGTTATAAAAGAAAGGGCAAAGGCTACAAATGTCTTAAGGGTTTGTTAAGATTAGAAGCAGTGTCCAGATCTCAGACTGAAAATATCATGCTTTTGAGGAATACTAACATCAAGAGGTTCATGTGGAATTGATGAAGCAATTTTTTTTTAATAACCAGATAAATAGAACAGAAATAGTAAGAAACAAATAGTAAGTTGGTTGATCTACTTGGCTGTAATAGATATTTATAATACAGTGGAGTAGAATACATCATTTTAGATACCAGGTCCTTAATATTTAAAGACCTTTTTTCCAGTCTTTGTCATTCCAAATGTGGTGTGCAGACCTTATGAGTTAGCATCACTTAGGAGCATGTGAGAATTTAAAACCCAACCCAGGAGATTTGTATGCACAATAAAGTTTGAGATGGAGATATTGAATTCCAAACTTATCTGATAATTAGAATCACCTGGAGCACTTTCAACTCATCCATAACTCTTGGCCTCACATTAGACTGACTTATTCAGACCCTTGTAGGGTCTAGGCTTTTAGGTCACTGACCAGAATTATTCCAGTTTCTCCTTTTTAAAGTAAACACTAGGAAGGAAATGTAATAACCATCTTTGTTCTGGAGCAGAGGTTGGCAAACTATGACTCATAAGCCAATCCTGAGCTGCTGTCTGTTTTTCCATGGCCTGCAAATTAAGAATGGTTTTTACCTTTTAAGCATTCAAAATAATTTCAAAATATAGCATATTTTATGACACATGGAAATTATAGGAATTCAAATTTGTTTATGTGATGTGGTTTGAATTTTGTCCCTAAAAATGATATGTTGAAGTCCCAGTCCTTAATATCTATGAATGAAACCTTATTTGGAAACAAAGTCTTTACAGATGTTATTAGATAAGATGAGGTCACAGTGGATTACAGTGGGTTCTACGTTAAATGACTCCTGTAGTTTTAAGAAGAGACACTCGAAGACACACACAGAGGGAAAAAAGCAATGAGAAGATAGAGGCAGAGACTGAGGTGACATGGCTACAAGCCAAAAGAATGCCAAGAATCACAGGAAACCGCCAAAAGGTAGGAAAGAGGCAGAGAAGAATCCTTCTCCAGAGCCTTCAAAGGCAGCAGGACCTGCCAGCCCCTTGATTTCAGATACCTCCTGGCCTTCAAAACTCTGAGAGAATAAATTTCTGTTATTTATAGCTACCAGATCCCAAAATTTGTTCAGGCAGTCCTAGAAAACTAATATAAATAAATACAGCCATCACTTATTTAGATATTTTATATGGCTGCTGACAGACTGCAATGGCAGATTTAACTAATTGTGATGGGAACAGTCTGGCCTGCAAAGGCTGAAATATTTACTTTCTATTCCGTTTCTGAAAAAAAATATATATTCAAACCCCTGATTTAGAATTTGGCATAATGACTTATCCTTTGGATCTGGCTGTCCAAGAAGCCCATGAGATGCTCAAAGGCTTAGGAAGAATAATCCATGTTGTGTTAGATATGGAAAGCATTGAAAGCAAATTTAAGAATTAGTGCATATTGCAAATATCAGTCTCACAAATAACAAGCATAATATGTGTTTCAATAGCTACAAAATTACCTCATATCTGTAAATTGTAGGTATTAATATTTTCTCAGAATTCTTCCAACTTTTACAGTTGGATATTACCATTTAAAGCACTACACCACAAAAAAAATAATGCTTCTCTTTGCCTAATGTTGGAAATTGTGAACAAGTAGTAAATTTGAATAATGTTGATTAAAAGTGGGGGCAAGAGCAAAATATAAGCCTATTTCTGGTTACACAGAAAGTCCAAGATCCTGCTTCTTGATTCTTGTCATTTCTAATAATTTCACAGAGACTTGGCAGCCACAGCACAGATTCTGAAATGTAATATCAATTACCTGAAGAATGAAATACTAGTGGTGTTTGCCTCTAGCACTTACTTGAGATTGATTAGCAATTGGGAATATAATGGAGATGGGCAGACTTCCAAGCCTGAGGATCACCTTAAGCCTCTTCCAAATATTTGGATGCTCAGAGTGATTATCCACTCTCAATTACAGGCAATGTGACATGAGCAGAGTTTTCAGGGGCTGTTTCTGCCATCAGTCTCTTTCAGTTAAACAACTAATAAAAGTAGTAAAATTCTATTTATTAATCTGTCCATTCATTTTTAAAAGAAAATAATGTCTCTATTTTCAAGAGAATAATGTCTCTTTAAAAGCAACGAGAATGGAAGGAACAACAGATTTCCAAAACTGGACTATTATTGCAAAATAATTCGTCAAAAACATGTGGCATTTGTACATGTCCAAGTATTAAAAGACAATGGGCTCTGGAACTATGTTTACTGGAATAGCCCTAGAATGATAGGGACAGGGAGTCCTTCTGGAGAAAATATATTTACATTCCTAGGTAACTTCAGATAAATATGGTAGCTTTTTCTAGTGACATTTAGAGATATCACTCATAGAGACGTTTGCTTGTATTTCAGCAATTGCTCTTTCTCTGGAAAGGAGGTTTGACAGGTTTGGATAAATTTGTCAGTAGCCCCTGTATAAGATCAGAGTCTAGTAAACATGGGGTTCCATTTGTGTGACCTACCCCCACAGTGTGTGCGTTTACCACTAGTTTTTCATTATCCATTCACACTGCAGGAATTGGGCGTCAGGGAACTAGCATTACAATGCTACTCTGGTTGCCGCATTTGCTCTAAGTGATAAACTGTCTTTCTGACTCAGAGGACTCCAGTTTTATACATACATACATAGCTTGTGAAAAGCTGACTTATTTGCTTACCAAAAGTATAAAATTTTGGACCATTACACTACCTGACTGTATTTTTGAAAATTTCATTTTCTGATTAAAAGATAATACGTATCCATATGTTCACTGAAGAAAATTTGAAAAACTGAAAATATGTAAACATAAATAACACATGACTCAAAACTGTACCATCAGAGGCAATGTAGCATTTTGGCTGTTTTTGTCCTTGCTTGTTTTGCTTTATTTTTTCTATGCATGTGTACATACACTTACAGATATTGAGAACTTTGAAACAGCTGAAATTTTATGGTCTGGGTTTTTATTTCAGTAACAATTATCTTATTTTATTTACTTACTTATTTATTTATTTATTTTATTTTATTTATTTATTTATTTTGAGATGGAGTTTCGCTCTTGTTGCCCAGGCTGGAGTGCAGTGGCATGATCTCGGCTCACCACAACCTCCACCTCCCGGGTTCAAGCGATTCTCCTGCCTCAGCCTCCCGAGTAGTTGGGATTATAGGCATGCGCCAGCCACCATGCCCAGCTAATTTTGTATTTTTAGTAGAAACAGGGTTTCTCCATGTTGGTCAGGCTGCTCTCGAACTCCCAACCTCAGGTGATCCACCCACCTCGGCCTCCCAAAGTGCTGGGATTACAGGTGTGAGCCAATGCGCCCGGCCTCAATAACAATAATTTTAAAATAACAAATACAATTTAAGAAACACCAACAAGGTACTATGAAATTTATACTCGTTAATAATAATGTAAATGATATCAATTGACAATTTTTATTGTATATATTTAAAGTATATAACATGATGTTTTGATATGCAGATACATAGTAATGGGAGTACTACAGTCAAGCAAATTAACATATTTATTATCTTACATAGTTACGTTTCTTTTTTGTGTTTTATAAGATTGCCAGTAATCAACCCTCTTAGCAAATTTCCAGTATATAATACAATATTATTAACTATAGTCCTCATGCTGTACAAATGTAAGTTAATTCATTCATGAGGGCTGAATGCTCATGGCCTAATTACTTTAAGCTCCTGCCTTCTAATGCTATTACAATGACAGCTAAATTTTTTTTCTTCTTTTTTTTTTTTTTTGAGACGGAGTCTCGCTCTGTCGCCCAGGCTGGAGTGCAGTGGCGCAATCTCGGCTCACTGCAAGCTCCGCCTCCCGGGTTCACGCCATTCTCCTGTCTCAGCCTCTCCAAGTAGCTGGGACTACAGGCGCCCGCCACCATGCCCGGCTAATTTTTTGTATTTTTTTTTAGTAGAGACGGGGTTTCATCGTGGTCTCGATCTCCTGACCTCGTGATCCACCCGCCTCGGCCTCCCAAAGTGCTGGGATTACAAGCGTGAGCCACCGCGCCCGGCCGACAGCTAAATTTTAACATGAGTTTGGGAGGGAACAAATATTCAAACCTTAGCAGAGGCATATTTATCATCTTGCATAAATTGACATGACAGGCATGTATTAACCAATCTTATATTTGTATTTTACATTAATTCAGTTGTATTGAATCTCTTAGTCTTTACATAGTGATTGTACTGATTTATATTCCCACCAACAGGGTATGAGAGTTCCCTTTTCTCCACATCCTTGTTGATACTTGTTATCTTCCATGTTTTTGATAATAGCTATTCTAACAGGTATGAGGTGAGATGATATCTCATTGTGATTTCGATTTGCATTTCTCTGATGATTAATCACGTTGAGCTTTATTTTTTTATTTTCTTTTATTTTTTTTTGACAAAGGGTCTTGCTCTGTTGCCCAGGCTAGAGCGTAGGCCTCAGCCTCTCAAGTATCTGGGATTACAGACATGCACCATCACGGCTAATTTTTGTATTTTTAGTAGAGATGGGGTTTCATCATGTTGACCAAGCTGGTCTCAAACTTTTGACCTCAAGTGATCTGCCTGCCTTAGCCTCCGAAATTGCTGGGATTACAGGTGTGAGCCACTGTGCCCAGCCATGTTGAGCATTTTTTATGTATCTGTTGTTCATTTGCATGTTTTCATTTGTGAAATATCTATTTAGATTCTTTGTCTACTTTTTCATCACATTATGTCAAAGAGATATTTACCTTCCCATGTTCATTGAAGCATTATTTACAACAGCCAAAATGTGGTAACAACCTATGTGCCCATAAATGGATGAATTGATAAAGAAAATGTGGTAGATATACACAGTGGAATACTTCTTAGCCTTACAAAAGAAGAATATTCTGTTGTATGAGACAACATAGATAAACCTAAAGGGCATTATACTAAGTGAAATAAGCCAGACATGGAAAGACAAATACTGCGTTATCCCTCTTATATGTGGAATCTCAAAAAGTCAAACTCGTAGAAATAGAGAGTAGAATCGTAGTGACTAGAGACTGGTGGAGATAAGATGGAATGGGAAGGGCAATGTGGAATCAGGAGGTACTGGTGAAAGAGTACAAGTTTGCAGTTAGACTGAAGAAATAAGTTGTAAAAATCTATTGCATGTCATGGTCTCTATAGTTAAAAAATGTATACTTTAAAATTGCTACAAGAATAAACATTAAATATTCTCACCACAAAAATGTGATATATATGTGACGTGATGGATATGTTCATTAGCTTGATTTATTCTTTGCACAATGACATATGTGTCAAACCATTGCAGTGTATCCCAAAATTACATACAATTATTTGTCAATTGAAAGATATGCCTTTAAACCTTTAAATACACTAATATCTTTATTAATTGAATTATCAGCTTTAAAAAAATTTGTTAACATTCAAAATAAAGAAATTGATACACTTTACCTACCACCTTTTTTTAAACCTCTTTTCATTCCATAATTTTTGTTACAGAATTTTTTATTTGCTATGGTTTATAAAATTCGACAACAGCTTAACACAATGTTCCATATTTAAATAGTCATACTCTCGCCATTTTTCTATTAATTTCTTACTTATATAAATGCCACTTTGAGAAGGATGTTTGCTGATTTGAAATGTTTTTTGTGGTCTTTATACTCCAATGCATATTTGCAGGTTACAACATCTTGGATCACACTTTCCTTCCCCTGAAGACATTGCAGGCATGATTCTATTATCTCTTAGCAAAAAATTGTACAAAAGCTTTTGGTCAGCCCGATTATTTAATTATTTACCTTTTGCCTAGATGACCAAGAACTCTGTTTTTTTTGGTCTTCAGGATTTTAACTGGGCCAGATCTTATTGCTGAGAAATCTCTATCAACTTATCCATAGACACCATGCAACTTTTCAATTTTTTGATCCATTTTTAATGGAAGTTTCTTTAAAATTATTTTTTGTAATTTTTCTTTTTCTTTTTTTTATTCTCTTTATCAGACACTTAATATTGATGCTCTAATGTTAAATTTAATACTCATCAACTTTTCTGTCTCTGTCATTTTTTTCAGCATTATTTAGTCCCTCTAGGCTGCTTACAGTGTGGAACATTTTAGTGATAATTTACCTTTCTCTAACTTCTTTGCGTGAACACTGTCAGTTATTGTTTCAACTCCTTATGTTACTTTGAGCTCTTTTCATCAGTAGTGAAATGTTTCTCTGTATTGGGTTAGTTATTTCATAACAATATGTTCAGACAACTTTTTATTTGCTTAGCTGCAACTTTTTGGGGGATACAGGGTTGAACATTCTTCATCTTATTTATGTTTTCCTGATTCTTTTATCTTTATTCCTTTCATATATTATCCCATGGTACCAAGTGAGGTCTGAGGAGGCTCTATCACCAGCTGGAAGTGCTGTTTCTACTGTGCCTTCAAAAGAACTGTTGGATTTACATAATAGGTTGCACCACCTTTTTTAAAAAAAAATCTAATCTGCCAATGCCTTTTGAGTTTACAGTAGTCCAAAGTGTTTATTCTTTATGTCATCCCATTTTGAGATATGGTATTTATTGCATTTGGCAAAACTTATAATTTAGCTTTACAGGAAGTAATTTTCAGGGAAGAAGAAAACTGAGTCTCTTTCTGACATCTTACATTCATTTATTTTATAACTGACTACACAGAAGATCTCTTTTATTTCTTAATCAAATAGATTATCTGTTTATTATCATTCTTTTTAAGTAGATAATTATCTGGAAATAATAAAACATTTGGTGTAATTTTTATAAAGTTATATTACATAGTGTTTCTAAAATGCATAGGAAAAATGATTAATGGTTCATCTCAAATTTGTGATGTAGTTTCCAGGAATTCATAACCAGTAAAATTACAGTCTGTTTATAAGTTTATTTTTACATCAGAGCTTCAACATTAACATAATTGAACTTTCAATTTGTATTTATGTTTATTCTTATGTAGAAAATATGTCTTTCTAGCAAATAATTCACTGTACATTCATATATGTTCAATTATTGTAATTAGAGCTGCACCACTAATAATTTATGCTTTGTGCAGAATTAGTATAACATGATTCTGGCATTTACTGTCTAAACCTATTGTGCTTGGAAATGTCTTGCATTACATTATGCATCATGACCCAATGATTTCACTCTAAGAGATAAAAAAAAAGATAAAAGCTTTTAGTTTTTAAACTCCAGCCACATAAATGAATAGTTAGGGAACTTTGAGAATATGACATAGCAATATTTTATTGCAGGGATTCTGTGAGACCCTTCACAAATTAAGCATGCTGTATCTGACTTATGGTGCTTTTATCTGTATTGCAGAAGGACACACTAGCCCACTTAACATGATATACTATGGTTATATTTTCTGTGCAAGTCACTACAGTATCAAAGCTGTTAAAATATCCATTGGAAGTGGTAATTTAGTTGTTTGAATAAAGTGAATTTAGTTTGATCAATTTTTTTCTTAATGAGTCCCAAGTTTTTGTCAATTTGCTTTTTATTTATATGCTACTCAATATCTTAATATAATTTGTTGAAAATAATATTCCTGGCTAGTTTGGGTTGTTGATAGATCTTATTTTCCCCAATACATTATTTTATCATAAAGAAACTTTAATATAAATTAAGATTGAAAGTCTATTCTCCTTTATCCCTAAGGATAATATTTTTAGCTACTGATGGTTGGAATCTACAACTTTCAAGCAAGAAAAATCTAGAATTTATTTTCTTAAAATTTCCTGCTTTAGATGTGTTGTGTTAAATGGCTGAAATTTATGGTAGTGCATAAATTTATATTTCGTAAATTGAAATAATCAGGGTAGTCAAACAATCACCAGAATTTCATTTTCTTTGACAACCCATAATGTTTGTCTTAGTGTCTGACGGACCACCTGCAGCTTCAATTTAGTTAGCACATTAGCCTATTGTGAGAAGTATCCTCTTTTATTTTGTATTTCTTGCCAGAGATGCAACTAAAGATAAGTGGAAGACATCACAGTCTAAGTTCTTGATATCTTCAAATAGCTTTTTAGGATGATATTTAAAGAAAATTCAATTCAAAAATAATCTTACAGATTAGAAGATTCTTTTGCTTTTGGAATAATAAGAATTGTGATATTATCAGGATACAATTGTGAAATAATATGTATGTAATGTAGACAACTTTTTCTTTATGAAAATATTCAAATTTACATAAAAATGTAAGAATTCTTACATTAAATGCCCATGTACCTACACATAGATCTATAACATTACATTATTCTCCTTTTGTCACATATCTATCCATCTGTCTATTCTTTTATTCATTTGTCAATTTTGTATATGCTTTTCTAGTAAACTACAGTTAGCAGTAAACTTCTAGCACATATTAACTAGTGGGGTATAATTGTTTAGCATCATTTTTTTTGTGTCAAGATAAAGTTTAAGTGTAATAAAATGCATCAATCTGAAGTGTATAATTTGATAAATTCTCAGAAGTGCATATATCTGTGCAACTCCAAAATCTATTCGAATATAGAAACTTACTCTCACCTCAGAGAATTCCCTTATACCCTTTTTCAGTAAATCTCTGCCGCAAACTCCCAAAGATAGCTGTTTTGATATTTCAATCATAGATTAGTTTTGTCTATTCTAGAAATTCATATAAATACAATCATACAAAATATAATATTCTCTTTAAGCCTTCCTTTACCTAGCATAATGTTTCTAAAATTCACGTAGGTAATTTCTCATTCCTTTTACTTACTGAATAATACTTTATTGTATAAATATATGAAAATCATTTAGCCATTTACCATTTGGCAGGGATTTGAGTTCTTTCTGGTTCTTTGAGATTATTATGCATAAAGTTGTCACAAGCATTCTGTTTCAAGTCTTGGTCTTTTTGTAAACTTATATTTGTATTAACATTGAATATATATCTAGGGGTATTTTATTTAAAAAGATCAGAAACTCAGTAGAGTCATTTAATTTAAATAATTTCTGATTTTCATATATAAGGTATAATTCTAGTTGTTCAACTATTTACATATAAGCTATTTAAATTTAAATTGCCTTTAATCAAATAATATTAGAAGTGTAGTTCTGCAGTCACACTAGACACATTGCAAGTGCTCAATAGCCACAGGTAGCCAGTGGCTACTTTATTAGACACCACAGATATAGACCTTTTCATTATTGTAGAAACTACTATTAGGCAGGACTATTCCACATAGTTGTCAACATTTGATGTTACTTTTTAGTATCAACTATTCTAGGTTTTGTGTAATGGAATTTCACTGTGGTTTTAATCTGCATTTCCCTGGTGAATAATATTATTGAACATCTTTTCATGTGCTTATAGGCAATCTATATAACTTCCTGTCAGCATTTGTTCAATTCCTTTACTTCTTTATTTATTGGATGATTTGCCTTTTATTACTGAGTTGTGATTACATTTATATTCAAGATACTATTCTCTTGGGAGATCTATATATTGCTAATATTTCTCCTAATATGTTGGCTTCTCTATTAATATTATTAATGCTGCCTTTTGATAAAGATTTTTAAGCTTTGGTTATGTATAATCTAACATTTTTAATTTTACAGTTATTGCTTTCTGACTCATCTGAGAAAATATTGCCTTCACTAAAGTTACAAAGACATATAACATTTTTTTCTAAAAGCTTTATAGCTTCAACTTTAATAATCTAGACCAATAATGTATCTCTGATTACTTTTTGTATGGTGTGAGATGTAGGACATTTCATTTTTTAACCCATATGAATGTCCAATTTTTCCAATATTATACTTGAAAAGACAGTTTTTTGTTCATAGGATTATTTTGAATTCATTGCTAAAATATCAAACACGGTAGAAGTGTAACCCTATGTGTGGGCTTTTCTCTTTCATTCTTGTAATTGTCTATTGTTATGCTACTGCTACACAGTATTGAAAATTGTAGTTCTATAATAACTCTTGAAGTTATGCAATAGAAGTCCCTCATAGTTGTTAAATTTTCTGAAATGATTTTATGGCATCTATTTTGATAATCATTTTTTTCCATTGATTAATACAGTGAATGTTATTGATTTTCAAATGGCAAATATATCTCACATTACTAGCATAAACACAACTTGGTTATAATGTAATATCTTATGGATTTGATTTATATATATTTTATTACAGAATCTATTTTCAGTAAGAATATTAGTCTAATTTTAATCTTTTGGTAGAATTTGTCAGTTTTTGATATTATGAAAACAAGTTAGGAAGTATCTTCTAGTTTCTCAAAGAGTTTACATCAGATTGGTGTTAATTCTTTTTTAATTGTATGACAGAATTTGCAGGTAAAACCAATAGCACCTGAAATTTTTATCGTAGAAAAGGTTTTTTATTAACAATAATAAATGCAATTTTCTCAATACACACGGGGTGTGGTGACTTGGCTTCTCTGGAAAGCAGCATTTGAAAAAGACTTAATGTGCATGAAAGATGCTTGCTTGTGAGGTTTCTTGAAGCGATCCCTCTGGGAGGGAGCAGGAAAAAAAAAAACACAAAACAGGTTGCGTAAAGAATAAATCAAGTATTGATGCAAGCCTGACCTCCATTACAGCCTACTCAAAGAAAGTGCTGGAATTAAAATACTTTATTAGAATTGTCCCATGTTTGGCCAGAATGGCAGAGCCATATCACACTATCTCCGCTCTCTCAACAATTAATCTCTAAATGAGGTCCTTCCAGGCAAGGGCTCTACCTTGAATGAGATGACTGTGAAGTTAAACAATTAGAGGGCTGACAGCTGAAGGTTCTCTGATGACAGCACTTTAAACAGTCGCAAAAAATATAAAAAATTATTTCTTGAAAGTGGACCTGGGCAATGCATCTCTGTTTATATCCCAAAGGCTATTGACTATTTAGATTTTCTATTTTATCTTGTTACAGTTTGGTAGATTTGTGTTTTGAAGAACTTTGTCCATTTGGGTTAAGCTCTTGCATTTGATAGTCAGTAAACACATTTTCAGTGACTACAGGACAAAAATTTTATTTATTGTCAAACAAAACCTATTTCTTTTTTTTTTTTTTTTTGAGATGGAGTCTCGCTGTGTCGCCCAGGTTGGAGTGTAGTGGCTTGATCTCGGCTCACTGCAAGCTCCGCCTCCTGGGTTCAAACCATTCTCCTGCCTCAGCCTCCCGAGTAGCTGGGACTACAGGCGCCTGCCACCACACCCGGCTAATATTTTGTATTTTTAGTAGAGATGGGGTTTCCCCGTGTTAGCCAGGATGGTCTCAATTTCCTGACCTCGTGATCTGCCCACCTCAGCCTCCCAAAGTGCTGGGATTACAGACATGAGCCACCGCGCCCAGCCAACAAAACCTATTTCTGATATAGGTAAGTTGTGCTCTCTGTCATTTTTTCTTCTTTAATGCATTGCTAATATTGATAAAGTGAAATAAAACACTAAAAATAAATTTTTTAAATTTAAACTGCACATGACCATTAACAAATCTCCTAATGAGATGGACATGCAGTGTCCAAAAGAAGAAATACAATTGGCCAGTAAATGTTTGACATGTTTTTGAACCTCAACATAATAAAGACAACTTTTTTCTTTTTTCTTTGAATCTCAACTTGAGATCCGAGTCTCCAAAATTTTTCCAAATTTCACTAAACATTAAGAATACAAATAGATTATTCTTGTGATCTATTTTCATACTGACAATGCATCACTAGAGCTTTATGACTATAATGGATATTATGAGTAAATATTCCAAATACATCGCAAGTATAAACTCCATGTTTTGTAATAAATTAAAGCTTTTGATCATAAGTTAAAATATAAATTATATTCCTGCAACACAAATGTGAAGACAATATTAACTAAAACAATATAACAACATCACATTTTATTTATGATATTGGCACAAATTAGGTATTAGTTATAGCAAGTATTGGTGGGGATATGGAGGTGGTATGGTGGCATTGTAAATTTGTTAAAATTTATTCGTGAGAATTTGGCTATATATATATATAATTTTAAATATTTATGACTTATGATACCTTTTTAGAAGAGAAGGAAGATGAAGGAAGGCAAAGATTTAGTCTCCAACAAATAATGTGTTATATTTCCTTTCCTGTGTTACAGTGAATCTAGACCATTTGCAATTTCTTACACATTTAGTGTGTTCTGAACTAAGTTAGTAAACCATTCATCCAATGTTTTAATTTTTGTCTTAACTACATTTTAAGTTTATGATTTCTTCTGTAGATTAAATAAAATATGAAATGTTTCCATTAAATACAGACAAAAAATCTTATCTTCTATGCTTTATAACTCTTTTTAAAAATGGTTAAAGCCCAATTTTTAACCATCAATAGCAGATGGTTAACTGCCACCACTTATTCTGGCAAGTAAAAATTGCCAAATCTCTGGTTGCCATTTGTACCATTCGTAAATGCTGACACATAGATTCCTTCTCTCACCAACATCTCCTTTTTCCAAAGTTGTTGCCAAGTTTTCATTATTTAGGATCGTAAATCACATAACACACAAGTTTTAATTCCAAAACCAAATTTTGGCTGCTAGAGAATTATATCTCGTAACTAACATAATTTCATAGTAGCAAAAGAACCATCAGTGATATTTTTAAAACATCAAGTTTGAATTAGTTTCCAAGTTTAAGTTATTTGTTAAACCATTCTTTTGGGTTCAAGCATGTAAGGCTTTTGAAGCAATCTAGTGCATATCCTGCCAGTAAAATAATTCTAAGTTAGAATAAAATGCATAATGACTACAGTGTATATTGGACTTTAATTTTTGGTGACATCTGCAATTGTTATTAAAATAATTTATAACTTTTTATCCAACTTATTTCAGGATTTCCCTGAGCCAGAAGAGGAATCAGGTGACTCATAAATATTGTCATATTATAATTCTGTATACTGTATTTTAATGTTCTACAAAGAGAACTTTTTTCTTTATCTAAGATTGCTTATAAAATGTGGAAATTAAGCTAATTTATTTTTTCTGTTCTTCTATTTAAGGTAATGTTTAGGATCAAATTTAACAAATGTCACCTCTTTCTGTTCTTTCTGAACAGGTTGATTTAAGCAACATTCCGATCAATATTAACTTTCATCATGATATAAACTAACCTACAATTCTTTTCCTTTTAAGGCAACAGAGCAACTTCAGAGAAACTCTGGAAAGCATTAAGAATGAGTTGTCCAATAAAAAATGGACAATTTTAGAAAAATTAACAGATGAATATTGGAAATATCAGGGTTTTTTATTAACCAATGGGATGGGAAAAATAATTGAGAAGCAGCTCCAATATCTGGAGAGGGGTTTGGGAATTGGAATCTGACTATATTAGAATATTAGGAATAACTGCAAGAATAGAGACAGAATCAAGTAGCCTCTCTATGTTTCTCTGCATGTGGATTTCTATGGTGAAATTTAATAATGTTTATTTTATACATACTAATGCATCTGGATTTAATAACCATTCATAACAGATAGACTTACATATTGTTTCAAATTTTGATGTGGAAAGACTTTGATATAAGCCCAGCTGGGTCACTTATCTGGCTATTAAATTTAGTTCTTGTATGGTACTTTGTCTGAACCTCAGTTTTTTAACCTGTAAAACTTCAATTCTAACATATACATCATGGTTGATAAGAGGACCATGTGCCTCGAGCATAATAAGACTGTAGAAATTTAAGTCAAAAGAGCAGTGTTTGTACTAATTCTAGAGCTGGACTTCTGTTAGTTAAAATAGGCAGTGCCAACACAGGTAGGTTCTAATTGGACTCCAGAGATTAAACAGGGACAGTCACCATTTGAGACAAAAATGTAGCCTCCAGAATTACAACAGTAAATTTTTGATGAAGCACTTCACAATGTAAAGTATTTAATTAAAATATATGTTAACTTCCTTCATATATCTCTTAGCTGAAATGACTTTCACTTCCTAAACTGTGACTATCATCACAGATGAAAACAGAAAATCTAGATAAATCTAGAAAGAAAGCCTGACAAAGGAAAACAATATACCACTTAAACTATTCTATTTTAATCAATTGATTACATCCTAATTTATAATAGTACAGGAGAAAAATTAGAATGTGCTTTGGTAAAGACAGAATAAGCTAAATTTATAGCAGACAAGCCTACATTACTAAAATATAGTACCACATATCTTATTCAGTTGAATAAAATATAGCCTTTGTCCACACTTCAACAAGGATAAAAACATTTCATTTGCCAAATAATTTTACAGTCCAATTAAGCTCATCGTTACTGACTAGAATGGCATAAGCAACTACCTTGTCTGCGATTCTCCTTCTGCCAATTTAGCTTTCTCAGTACTCCAGCAGTTAAAGCAAGTATTAATCCTATGCGAAAAAATAAAAGTAAAACTATAGTCATTTATGTGTTCTGTGTTTAGTGATTTTTCAAAAATGTTAATATCTAACATTTGTTATTTCGCTAGATCTACTAGTCATTCTCTAAAAATTTACATAGTACTGTCAGTTGTTTAAATGTATTCAGAGATCATAATGCAAACCTGAACTAACCTGTGATCACAAAGTTCTTCTTCTTTATTTTTTGTAAGTTTTACAATTTTAGCTCCTATATTCGAGTTATGATTCATTTCCAGTAAATTTTTGTAAATATTATAAGGTAGGATCTAAGTTTATGTTTTTGCACATGATTATCAACTATTCCAAAACCTTTTTAATTGATTTTTTTTCATCACTGAATTTTTGGATATCTTTGTCAAAAATCAATCGAAGAAAAATATAAAGGTTTATCTCTGGATTTTTTATTCTATTCCATTGATTTATATATGTCTGTCATTACAACAATGTCACACTCTCTGGATTATGGTTACTTTATAGTAGGCTTTGAAGTATATCTTAAGCCAGGTAGTGAAAGTTCTCCAGCTTGGTTCTTTTTCTAAACTTTTGTGATGGCTATTAATTTTTATTTTAAAAACCCTTTAAGTTTTGGTTAAGAATTTCACTGATTCTATTAGATCAATTTTGGGAGAATTGTCATCTTAACATTATAGAATTTTCCTACACATTAATAAAAACTTTTTTATATATCTAGGTATTATTTAATTTTTCCCAGTAATGTTTGGATTTTAGTGTACAAGTTTGTGTTTCTTTTGTCAAATATATTTCTAGGTATTTTATTCTTTGTGGTGTTGTTTTAATTGAATTATTTTCTTAATTTTATTTTTGGATTGTTCTTAAAAATACAATTGATTTCTAGATAGATCACAAATTATTGGACCCTGCTTAACTTATATATTAGTTCTAGTATCTCTTTTAGACTCTTCAGGACTTTTTACATAAAGGAACATGCCATCTAAAATTAACAACAGTTTTTCTTTATTCTTTATTATCCAAGACGCCTCCCATTTCTTTTTCTGCAGTTGCATTGATTCCAAATAATTTTGAAGATAACTAGTGACTGTGGAAATATTCGCTGTGTTATGAGCTTAGAGAAAAATAATTCAGTCTCTCACCAATAAGCATAAGTGGCAGAGTTTTCATACCAGTTCTTCATAATATTAAGGACATTTATCTGAATTCCTAATTTAAATTCTGAGTGTATGTCAGATTTGCTCTGATGCTTTTTCTGCATTTACTAAGATCATGATATTTTTTGTCCTTTATTCTATTAATGTGATGTATTACATAAACTGATTTGGGGATGGTTATCCTATCTGGCTTTTCTGCAATATATCCCACTTACTTGTGACTATGTATTTTTTATATTTGTGTTTTTGATTGCATTTGCTAGTACTTTGTTAAGGATTATGCATCTATGTTCATGAGGATACCAGTCTATAATTTCATTGGCGTTGTTATCAAGTTAATATTGACCCTCTATTGTAAATTGAGAAGTGTCCCCTCATCCTTTCTTTTCTGAAAGGGTTTGTGTACGATTGTTATTTATCATTCTTTAAATATTTCACAGAGCTCACCAGTGACATAACCTTGGACTGGCTTTTCTATGAGGGGGATTTATTTTAAGTACAAATTCAATGAACTTGCTTTACAGAAGTCTACTCACATTTTTTTTTGAGACGGAGTCTTGCTCTGTCACCCAGGCTGAAGTGCAGTGGCGCTGTGTCCGGAATTGGTGGGTTCTTGGTCTCAATGACTTCAAGAATGAAGCTGCGGACCCTCGCGGTGAGTGTTACAGTTCTTTTTTTTGAGACGGAGTCTTGCTCTGTCGCCCAGGCTGGAGTGCAGCGGCGCAATCTCGGCTCACTGCAAGCTCCGCCTCCCAGGTTCATGCCATTCTCCTGCCTCAGCCTCTGCGAGTAGCTGGCACTACGGGCTCCAGCCACCACGCCCGGCTAATTTTTTGTATTTTTAGTAGAGACAGGGTTTCACCATGGTCTCGATCTCCTGACCTCGTGATCCACCCGCCTCGGCCTCCCAAAGTGCTGGGATTACAAGCGTGAGCCACCACGCCCGGCCTGAGTGTTACAGTTCTAAAGGCGGTGTGTCCAGAGTTTGCTCCTTCTGATGTTCGGATGTGTTCGGAGTTTCTTCCTTCTGGCGGGTTCGTGGTCTCGCTGGCTCAGGAGTGAAGCTGCAGACCTTCGCAGTGAGTGTTACAGCTCTTAAGGTGGCACGTCTGGAGTTGTTCGTTCCTCCCGGTGGGCTCATGGTCTCGCTGGCTTCAGGAGTGAAGCTGCAGACCTTCGCGGTGAGTGTTACAGCTCGTAAAAGCAGTGTGGGTCCAAAGAGTGAGCAGTAGCAAGATTTATTGCAAAGAGCAAAAGAACAAAGCTTCAACAGCATCGAAGGGGGACCCGAGCAGGTTGCCACTGCTCGCTCAGGCAGCCTGCTTTTATTGTCTTATCTGGCCCCACCCACGTCCTGCTGATTGGTGGAGCTGAGTGGTCTGTTTTGACAGGGTGCTGATTGGTGAGTTTACCATCCCTGAGCTAGACATAAAAGTCCTCCACGTCCCCATCAGATCAGTTAGATACAGAGTATGGACACAATGGTTCTCCAAGGCCCAACCAGAGCAGCCAGACAGTGTCGATTGGTGCATCCACAAACCTCGAGCTAGACACAGGGTGCTGATTGGTGTGTTTACAATCCCTGAGCTAGACATAAAGGTTCTCCACATCTCCACCAGACTCAGGAGCCCAGCTGGCTTCACCCAGTGGATCCTGCACTGGGGCTGCAGGTGGAGCTGCCCGCCAGTCCTGCGCCCTGCGTTTGCACTCCTCAGCCCTTGGGTGGTTGATGGGACTGGGCGCCGTGGAGCACGGGGTGGCGCTGGTCCGGGAGGCTCTGCCACACAGGAGCCCATGGAGGGCGTGGGAGGCTCAGGATTGGCGGGCTGCAGGTCCCGAGGCCTGCCCTGTGGGAAGGAAGGCAGCTAAGGTCCGGTGAGAAATCGAGCCCAGTGCCGGTGGGCTGGCACTGCTGGGGAACCCAGCAGACTCTCCGCAGCCGCTGGCCTGGGTGCTAAGCCCCTCATTGCCCGGGGCCGGCAGGGACGGCCGGCTGCTCCGAGTGGGGGGCCGCCAAGCCCACGCCCACCCGGAACTCCAGCCGGCCGGCAAGCGCCGCACGCAGCCCGGTTCCCGCTGGCGCCTCTCCCTCCACACCTCTCTGCAAGCTGAGGGAGCGGGCTCCCGCCTTGGCCAGCCGAGAAAGGGGCTCCCACAGTGCAGCAGTGGGCTGCTCAGGCTTGGCGGGCTGCAGGTCCCGAGGCCTGCCCCGCGGGAAGGAAGGCAGCTAAGGTCCGGTGAGAAATCGAGCCCAGTGCCGGTGGGCTGGCACTGCTGGGGAACCCAGCAGACTCTCCGCAGCCGCTGGCCTGGGTGCTAAGCCCCTCATTGCCCGGGGCCGGGTGGGGCCGGCTGCTCCGAGTGGGGGTGCCGCCAAGCCCACGCTCACCCGGAACTCCAGCCGGCCAGCAAGCGCCGCACGCAGCCCGGTTCCCGCTGGCGCCTCTCCCTCCACACCTCTCTGCAAGCTGAGGGAGCCGGCTCCCGCCTTGGCCAGCCCAGAAAGGGGCTCCAACAGTGCAGCGGTGGGCTGAAGGGCTCCTCAAGTGCTGCCAAAGTGGGAGCCCAGGCAGAGGAGGCGCCGAGAGCGAGGGCTGTGAGGACTGCCAGCATGCTGTCACCTCCCAGCGCCATCTTGGTTCACTGCAAGCTCCGCCTTCTGGGTTCACGCCATTCTCCTGCCTCAGCTTCCCGAGTAGCTGGGACCACAGGTGCCCGCCACCATGCCCGGCTAATTTTTTTGTATTTTTAGTAGAGATGGGGTTTCACCTTGTTAGCCAGGATGGTCTCGATCTGCTGACCTGGTGATCCACCCGCCTCGGCCTCCCAAAGTGCTGGGATTACAGGCGTGAGCCACCGCACCAGGCCAAGTCTACTCATATTCTTTATTTCTTGAATCATTTTCGCTGGTTTGTGTCTTTCCTGGACTTTATTCATTTTATTTTAGTTGTATAATTTGTTGACAAAATGTTCTTCATAATATTACCTCATGATCCTTTAAACTTCTGTAGGTGTGCTTGTGATGTCCCTCTCTTCAACTTTAGGCTTTGGTAATTCGCATATTTTTTTTCTTGATAAATGTAGCTAAAAATTTATAAAATCTGTTGTTCTTTTTAAAAATTTGATTTTGTTGATTTTTATCTATGTTTTTGTTTTATATTTAGTTGATTTCTGTTCTCAAACTTATTTTCTTCTTTCCGTTTGCTTTGTGTTTCATTTGCTCTTTTCTATTTTTTTGTAGAGACATTTACATTACTTATTGAAAATTTTTCTTGTTTAAATATATGTGTTTTTCTGATATATACATTTTAAGCTAAAAATTTCCCTTTATGTATGTGTTTAGCTGAATCCAACACATTTTGTTATATTGTGTTCATTCAGTTAAAATATTTTCTATTTCCATTGTGATTTCTCTGTAAATGATATATATTTAAAAGTAGTCGCTGTAATATTTAAATATTGGCGAGAGCATGAATTTTTATTTGCTGTTTGCCTTAGTACGTTCAGATTGTTATAACAAAATGTTATACATTGAGTGGTTCATAAATAACAGAAATTTATTTCTCATATTTCTTGAAATTGAGAAGTGCAAGATCAAGGCACCTGCAGATTCGGAGTTTGATGAGAAACTACTTCCTGGTTCACAGATGGTGCCTCCTTGCATGTGTCCTTGCATGGTGGAAGGGGCAAACAAGATTTCTGAAGTCTCTTCAAGAACAGTAATTCCGTTCATGAGAGCTCTACCCACATGACCTAGTCACCTCGCAAAGGCCCTACCTCCCAGTAGGGAGTTAGGATTTCAGTGTATATATTTTGAGTGAACAAAATCATTCAGATCATATACTATTTTCATTTATATCCATTTGATACCCACTTCACTGATTTCAGTCTTTTTAAATTTATTGAGAATTGTTCTGTGGCCTATGTTTCATCCTCATGAATGTTCTAAGGGAACACTAAAGAAGACATATAAAGCATGAACAACTGTATGAAAAGATGTTCAACATTATTAATTATAAAGGAAATGCAAATAAGAACTACAATAAGAGAACACTTCACATCTCAAGCTGTCTATTATTAAAAAATCAAAAGATAGCCGGTGTTGGTGAGAATGCAGAGAAGCTGAAACCCTTGTTCCCCATTGGTGGGAATGTAAATTGATGCAAACTTTCTGGAAAACAGTATGGAAGTTGCTTTAAAAATAAAAAATAAAACTATCACATAATCAAGGGATATTACTTCTGTGTGTATATCCAAGATAATTAAGATCAGAAATTTGAAGCAATATCTGCACTCTCATGTTCATTGCAGCATTATTTCCAATAGCCAAAATTGGAAACAGCCCAGTGTCCATTGGCAAATAAATAGATAAATAAAATATGGTATATATATATATATATTTACATATATGTAATGCAATATTACTTGGCCTTGAAAGAATAGGAAGTTCTGCCATTTGCTACAACATGGTTGAAACTGGAGGACATTATGCTAAGTGAAATAAGCCAGTCACAGAAAGAAAAATGTTGTGTGATTCTACTTATATATTTGTAATGCTCCTACTAACAGAAACAGAATAAAATGGTGATTGCCAGGGGCTAGGTATTAAAGAAACAGGAAGTTGTTCAATGTGTATGCTTCAGTTACACTAGATGATCGAGTTCTAGAGGTATGCTGTACAATATGTTATGTATAGTTAATAATATTGTATACTTCAAAGTTAAGAGAGTAGATTTCATATTAACATTTTAAACCTAAACATATCTTTTTTTATTTTTTTATTTATTTTTATTTTTTATTTTTTATTTTATTTTATTATTATACTTTAGGTTTTAGGGTACATGTGCACAATGTGCAGGTTTGTTACATATGTATCCATGTGCCGTGTTAAACCTACACATATCTAAACACAAACACACAAAATACAAACAAATCCAATATCTATTATCTCGATTGTGGTGATGATATCACAGGTGTTTGTACATGTCCAAACTCACCAAATGTACACATTAAATATGTACAGCTCTTTGTATATCAATTGTACCTCAATAAAGCTGTACAGAAAAGAGCATACATTATTCTATTGCTAGATGGAATGTTTTATAAATATCAATTTTTAAGTTGTTTCATGGTACTGTTGAAGTGTTTATACATATTAAAATGAAAACCTATACAACATATGAATACATACGTTCCAAAAAATTTGTACAAGAAATATCATAGTAACTTTATTTATATGCCAAAACCTGAAAACAGTACAAATGTCTATCACCAGAAAGGTGTACAATAAGTTTTGATATATTCATACAATGAAATACTGCTCAGCTATAAAAATTAAAAACTATATCTGATGCATTTAACTGTATAAATTAGCTTCAAAAACATTGTGTTGAACAAGGAAAGCCATACACAAGAGTGCACACAATATTATAACATATATATGAGAATTCTAGAACAGATACCCCTAATATATTGTGATAGAAATTAGAGATGATTGCCTGCATGGGGGGGATTTACTGAAATGGGACATATGGATTTTTTTCATTGGTGATGGAAAAGTAGTACATTATATTACTGGTATTAGTTAATGAGAAGTACAGAAGTACATATTTATCAAACTTTATCAAAATGTACAATTAAGATCTGTGTATACCACTATATATACCTTACTTCCATATACCATACAATACAATTAAATATAATATTGCTTGCTGTTATACAAAATTTGTGAAAATTTCCCCCAGTGTCCATTGAACACCTATGGTGATCTGAATATAAATTTTCATATGCTAACATTTTACATGTAAGAATTTAAATTAGATGAAGAGATCCATAAAGTTTGTAGTAAAGGGAACAAACATAAAGAGTGGAATTAGAGAACAAAAAATATTTGCCTGTTTACTTTTCTGGGAATACAATTTTAAAGAAGTGAGGATACAAACATAGTGTACATTTATGACAACAGCAGTCTCCCATACTGTGTTGTATTCCATAGGTAGTGTTGAGTGAAAGAGCTATTTTGTCTCATTCTAATATATTACTTATAGATTGTCATACTTTAAATGATTATTACGGTAAGTCTCTTTTTGTCAAAAAGGAGGTGAGTTTGAGAAGAACACTTTCTATTAGTGTGGTTGGCAGACCTCCTAGGTTACTGATATTATCAGTACTTTGAATTTTGACTTCATACTGCATGTCATGGTGAGTTAACTAGCAGATTGCTTGATTTTATCTGATAGGAAGAATAACAGGCATATCAACGTTTTTCAGGTATTAGACACTAGGATATAATTCCATGAGCCACCTGAGGATAACACTCAAGGTGGATAAATAAATAATGCCGTTTCAATTATTGAAGAAACAAGACATAAAATTTAAGAGGAGAAAATCAAGTTTCTCACAAACTAAGTCAATATATAAATATCATAGCAATGTCAAAAAACATTTATTTTTCACCTATTCCATTCATTCTGACAACACAGGAAGTTTTAAAAATGCATGAAGCTTCATTCCTGCACTCAACGGGTTTCTTTTCCCCTATGTCATTATGTACCCTAGGTGTGGCATTAGGTCTCATTACAAAAAAGAGCTTTAATATGAGCCAGTATATAAAATGCTGCAGATGTGAAAAATCAAATGCTATGTGCATGAGAAAGGAAGATAGAACATTTTCTTCTTTGGTGATGAGGGTAGATTTTACAGAGTTGGTAAAATGCCAGCTTCTCCTTCAAGTAGGGCTCCTCTTCAGCCAGGACATGCCCACAAGTCCCTACCCAATGTCAACATAGTGAATTGTTATATTTTCCAAATAGCCACTGCCCCAAGCCTTCATATAACATCCTTCTCCTGCCACCCAGATACCCTGAGTTAACCTCTGAGACTCGAAAATTTCCCAGCATTTATAAGCAAAATGATCAATGCCTGGAAAGCATATATTCTAGGACTCTGCTCCAGTGCTCTGGCCTTTGTCTATTTGTATTAGAACATACCTTTGAAGCAGCATTTGTTGGATGCTTTGGATATATTACTTCTGCCTTTAAAGATGTACATTAATCCAAGTAAGTAAGAATAATAGGATTCCAAGCAGAAAGCATAAGATGGCTAAAAGCATGTGTGCCATTCTATACTGGGAAGAGATTGTAAGTGGAAATACTCATGGATTATCCATGTTGAGGCAAATTTATTTCATAGCAGAGAAGAACTGTGATGATAGTGATGCTACAAGAAGAACACTCTTATGAAAGCACAATAATTTATTGAAAAATGATAGGAAGCAAAATGGCATAATTTGCTGATCTTTCCGAAAGAAGAATTACATTGAAACTCATATTGTGTTAAACTTATATTTAAGTAACTCATATTTTGAGAGCTATTGTAAATTGTACTTAAAATATTCAATTTTTAATTGTTTATTGCCAGTATATAGAAAAACAATTAACTATGGATTATTGATCTTATATACTGTAATTTTGCTGAAGACATTATTTCTGGGAAGATTTATTTCTATTGATTCCTTGGGGTTTTCTACATAGACATTCATGTGGTCTGTATATAGAGAGTCTTGTTTCTTTCTTTACAAGCTGTCTGCCTTTTATGTTTATTGTCTTATTGCACCAAATGTGACTTTCACTTGATTCTTCTTTCAGCTCAAATCTACTGCTTATTCTGCTATATGGAAGATGTAGTTCTATATGGCTATATCCTTCACAACCCTCATAACCTGAGATACCCCTAAACCTTGTAACTCTTATCAATGGGTCAGTGATACGCACTTCAGGATTGGGATATTTACTTCTAAGATAATAATCAATTTTCTTCAAGCTCTAATGAGTCAGATATCAGCTCTTAACTATCCTATTTTTCTTCCATATTTCCTAATATTTAATAAATATTGTCAATACTTTTTGAGCAAAGCTGTTGTCTTGATTTAAAAGTAGAATCTTTTTTCTGTTTTTTATTCTTTGTGTTGTTTTGCATAGGTATTAAATAAAGGAGGTGAAATAAAAAATGTCTTTAGTCTGCCACATTTAATTTACAGTAAAACACCTCTATTCTAGGATTACTTTAAATGTTATATATAAGTGGACTCATTTTCATGTCCTTGCAAATAAATTAGCTTTTTTTTAATTGAAAAGATAAGAGTTTTATCTATACCTACCCTCATGGTCAAGTAAATGTGTTAAAGAGTATTATAACATCCATTATGTAAATGAAATAAACCCATTTTTCTGTATTTCTGAATTGCAATTTGTGAATCTCAAATTATTACAGCATAAACTTTTTTAAAAATAGCAGATAAGGGTGTGATATTAAAAGGACACAAGATTAATTTAAATAAGAAGGCCAAAGATGTGTCTGAAGATATATCAACCAACCATGGGATGGTTTCAGAAAGAGAAAACAGCCTATTGTGCTATCAAACATTATATTTTATTTATTCTAACTATATGTTTGTACCTATTAACCATTTCTTCTATATAGTTATGTTTCTAAACAAATGATAAATCCTTGAGATGATAGATACCCTAGTTACCCTGATTTGATCATTACATATTGTATGCCTATATCAAAACATCACATGCACCCATAAATATGTACAAATAATATATATCCATAACAATTATTATTAAAAATTAAAATAAGAATTGAAAAGAGAAAACAGTTGCATGTGCAAAGTCCTTGAGGCAAGAAGAGCTTTGCAATTCTGGAAAACTGAAAGAACAATATGACAATTGAATTGTAATTGAAAAAGCAAAATCTGCAAGAAATGATGAACAGGCAACATCAAGCCAGACTTGAAGGTCATAACTAAATTTTTAAAAATAGATAGGCATCCTCATACTTGTTTATGTTTTTATTGTGAAGAAATTCACATATATCGAATGCCCAATTATATATATATTATATATATATATATATGTCCCCTATACCAGTCAGCTTCAATAACTATCAACATTTTGCAGTTTTGTGTAATCTCTGACTCCATTCACTCCCCTTGCTCATCCAATTAATTTAGAGTAGAATGTATAAAACATTTAAATGTTTACAATATCTTTGAAAAAGTATGTATCCATGTTACACAGACCCCCTTTAATATATGACATATTAACATCACCTCATAAATTATCTCCTGCCTTGCTCTTGCTGGGTCCATGTCCCACCCTACACACATAAACATATACACAAAGGTAAATTCTGTTATAATTTTTTCACAATACAGTAGTTTTGCTCATTCCAGAATATCATATCAATGTAATCACATATATGCCATTTTTTTTGGCATTGTTCATTATGAATAACGCTTTTGAGATTTATTCCTGTTCTTGTGTATCTCAGAAGGTAATTATTTTCTATTTCCAGGGTAGCACCCTATTGTATGAGTGTACCAGAGTTTATTTATCCACTTTCTATTGGTACAATTTTAGATTTTTCCAACTTTGCATTATAAATAAAGTTGCTGTAATTATTATTTTGCAAGTCTTGTTATGAACATATGTTTTAAACTTTATTATCATAAAATGTTTAGAAATGCAATTGCCATTTCTTAGGGTTTAAGTATATTTAACTTTATAAGAAACTGTTAGAAAATATTCCAAAATGGAGAGGCTGTTTTACACTCTCCCTGGAAAAGTAAAAGAGTTCCAGTTGCTTCACTTGCCAAATTTCGTGTAGTAAGACTTTTAATTTTAGCAACTCTACTGGGTGTTTATAATTTTAGAAACTCTTCTGGGTCTTAGTTCATTTTGCTTTTACTTTTTACTTCCCTGATGACTAAAGATGATACTTACTATTTTTCATATGCTTATTAAACATTTGTGTATAATTCTTTCTGCAGTATCTACACAAGTCATTTGGCTTTTTAACTTGGTTGTCTTTTTTAATATTGAGATGTAGAAGTTATTTATATATTCTGCATACAAGTCCTTTGTCAGGTATATGTATAATATCTATATTTTCCCTGACTATGGCTTGCCTATTAATTGTTGTAAGGTGTCTTTGAATAGGTAGTAGGTTTTCATTGTGATGTAATCTATTATTTTTATTTTGTATTTATTATTTTGTTTTCTCTAGAAAATTTTTGCCTATTCACAGTTGTAAAAACTTAAATCTACATAGTTTTCATTTATACACTTACATCAATAATCCATCACAAATTAATTAGTGTATATAGGGTGGCATTTATTAATATGTCCAATATTGTCCATATGGATATCCAGTTGAATCTGCATCATTTGTTGAGAAGACTATACTGTCTCATTGAATTGTGTCTCCTTAATTGAAAATCACCCGATACTGTATTTGTGGTTCTATTTCTACATTATGTTCACATTGATCTATTTTTCTATCCTTATTTCAATACCATACTCTAAGAATTACTGTAGATTTTTTGTGCAACTTGAACTGAGGAAGTATAAGTTCTATAAGAGATCCTCCCATAAAATAGCTTTAAAATCTCAATTGAAAAAAGAACAAACAACTTAAAGGCACTGGAGAATGAAAAATATATATATATTTCAGACCCAAAGTTGACAGCTGAAAAAGAGACCACCACACAATGTCACCTATTTTATGGCTTTCAGTCTGAGAATAGATCAAGTAGGCACCACATGGTTGGGCTAAAAGTCTGATAAAAAACTTCCAGTCTTTATGGCCTGAAAAATGAGAAAATAAGTTAGAATAACCACAGTTGCTAGAAAGTGAACAAGAAATCCTGGAAAGAACACATCTTGAGTGGAGGAGTTCAAATTCTGTGAATAATATTTGCTCAAATTTCTTGCTAACACTTGAACCATAAATCTATAAGGGCAGAATGAAGGCAGTGCAACTGAAGAGTAAACAAATCAACTTATATTTGGTTTGCCAGTTGAGACACAGAGTTTCCAATTAGAACATAAGCACATTAATTGCACAAAATATGAAAACATCAAAATTCTTTGGGTTGTGTAACGTAATTCAACACTTCTGTAAAATATTATTCACAATTTCAAGACATAATTCACAATCACATAACATTCAAAAAGTAGGAAAATGTAATCTAGTCTCCACGGAAAAGATGATTTATGAAGACCAATCCCATGATGAACCATGTATTAGAATATGCAGACAAGTATTTTTTTTTTTTTTTTTGGGGACGGAGTCTCACTCTGTCACCCAGGCTGGAGTGCAGTGGCGCAATCTCGGCTCACTGCAAGCTCTGCCTCCCGGGTTCATGCCATTCTCCTGCCTCAGCCTCCTGAGTAGCTGGGACTACAGGCGCCCGCCACCACACCTGGCTAATTTTTTGTACTTTTAGTAGAGATGGGGTTTCACCGTGGTCTCGATCTCCTGACCTCGTGATCCACCTGCCTTGGCCTCCCAAAGTGCTGGGATTACAAGCGTGAGCCACCGCGCCTGGCCAGACAAGTATTTTATATCACCTATTATTTGTTAAAAGAAGTAGATAAAATATGTTTTCAATAAAGTAAATAAAAGAAAATTTCAACCAATAAATAAAAACTAAAAATACTGAATGGTAATTTTAGAACTAAAAATTCAGTATCTAAAATAAAGTCCCTTTAGAGCTTAAATACTAAATGCAAATAATAGAAGGTTTTTCACTGAACATGAAGATAGAGTCATTGGAACTGAAGAGAGAAATACGATTGACAAAAAATGAACAGAGCCTGAGGGATCTGTGGAACAATATTAAACAACTTATGACATGTAATTCAAGTCGAAGAAGAAAAGAAGATAAAGAATGAAGTAAACAAAAGCAATTGATGATATGATGTTAAAAATCTTTCCAAACTTAAGAAATGACATTAGCTTTTAGATTTAAAAGGCTCAGTAAATCCTGAAAAGAAAGGTAAATATAAACAGAAACATGGTTAGGAACATCAATAAAAGGCTGAAAACCAAAGAGTAAAATAAAATCTTGAAAGCAAATAAAAACCACATCAAGTTACATAAAAGAACCCAGGAGGCGGAGCTTGCAGTGAGCCGAGATCGCGCCACTGCACTCCAGCCTGGGCGACAGAGCGAGACTCCGTCTCAAAAAAAAAAAGAAAACGCCAATTTACATGACTGCTTACATACCAACTAGTAACTATGGAAGTTAAAAAGCAATAAGAAGGAGCTTTACAGAAAAATATTGCCTAGACAGTATTAATATATAGGACAAAAGAGTTCTTCAAGAATGAAGGCAAATACACACATCTTCAGATAGGTGAAACTAAAAAGTTCACCACCAGAAAACCTGTATTATAAGTGTGTGTATATATATAGATTTTTTTCTCTGTACGTTTATATAGGAGAATGTAAAAGAGAAATTGTCAGTTTGTTATATATGTAGACATAGTATTTATAATGTAACTCCCAGAAATAGATGTAATATATGTATATGTAGTATATGTATATATGATACATGTGAGAATTATAACATTAAAGACAGGAATATTAAATAGACCTAAAACTGCAAAGTTTCTTCATCATATAGGACCTAGAACAACATTAACTTTAAATAGAGTGTGAAGTTTAAAAATTGGTATTTTAATACCTCAAGTAATTAAAAATAATTCAAGGGGTAGAACTAAAAAGCCAATAGATAAATTAAAATGGAATTCTAAAATTTATTCCAATGATACTAAAAAAGACAGAAGAAGGACAAAGAAACAGAAGACAGAGGGTCTAGCCAAAAACGAAAAATAAAATAGATCTAAATTTAACAATTAAAAAATTACATTAAATGTTAGCGGACAAAAAGTTCATATATTTTACAATGAACTTAACAATTTCTGTGTTTAAAAAGACTGCTGAAATAATGATTGAGGTTTCGTTAAATCTTGATCAATGTGTATTTTAACAATGTTGATTCATCTAATGAATGTAAATGAACATGGTATATTACACTGTATTTTCTTTAAATTCTCTCATTTTTAGTGTTCAATATAAAAGTCTTTTCTCAACTATATTATGACTTTTGGTGACATTGTAAATGAAGTTCCATTTTAAATTTATTTTTAAGTTGTTTGTTACTGCTCTATAGAAATACTTTTTTTTATGTATTTACCTTGTACTCTGAGACTATAAATTCACATACTAGTTTTGGTAGATTTTAATGTCAGTTTCTTAGGATTTCTATATAAATAAACATATCGTTTAAGAATGAGGACAGAGGTTTTTTCTTCTGTTTTCTCAAATCCTTGTGTCAGTTATTTCCTTTTCTTTCCTTGTTGCAATGCTTAGAAGTTCCAATCCAATTTTCAATAAAAGTGCCAAAGGCAGACATTCGTAAGGAGTTTCTGATCTAGGTAGGAAAATGTTCATTCTCTCATCGTTAGGTTGATACTCATTATCGTATTTGTTATTGTTATTTGTTTCAGGTGCCCTCGATAATACTGAGGCCAGGTCCTTTATTTCCAGTTTCTCAAGAGTTTTTAATCATGGCTTGGTTTTCCACTTTGTCAAGGGCATTTTTAGCAAGCTTTGAGGTGATGAAATTTCGTCATGTTTGTTTTATTTAGTTTGTTATTTTAGTCTGTTTGGTGTTAAAATATAGTCATGGCTCTCTCATACAGTCTGTTAATATTATGAACTACATCAATTGACTTTCAAATGTTGAACCAACTTTAGATTCCTGCGGTAAATCAGACTTTTACTTTCTACTATGATTTTAATACAGTAATCTAGTGCATTTGTCATTCTCCAGTGCCTTAAAAATGTTGTATTTTATCTATTTATCTACCATTTAATATTATTATCAGATAAAAGGGTTAGTCAGTAGTCTAACCAATCTATTCTCAGATGCTACAGATTTAGGAGTTCAGGTAATCCTCATTTTGAATATATAGTAAATTGTAAATACATAAAGTATGATTAAGAATGAGATATGATATTTAAATTTCAAAAACATTATATAATAAGTATATTTCTTGTAAAACATGTATATTGCTAACATCTGTTATCGCACAATTCTTCCTTATCCAAAATATACCACATATTAGAAACCATTTCAAGTTATAGTATTATAGTACCATTATTTCCTGTCCATTAAAATTCATTACAAACACATGTAAAGAAAAGGACAGTTTTTAACAAATAGTGTTGGGAAAACTGAATATCCATGTGTAAAACAATGATGTTGGGCCATTACCTTACAACATATACAAAAATATTTAACTCAAAAATAAATTAAACCTAAATGCAAAATTTAAAAGTATAAAAATGTTACAAGAAAACAGAGGCAAAAAAAACTTTATGATGTTGGATTTGGCAATGATTTCTTAAATATGACACCAAAAGCACAGGCAACAAAAGAGAAAGTAGACACATGGAACGACATCAAATTTAAATGTTTGTGCATCAAAGGACACTATCAACTCAGTGAAGAAGCAACCCACAGATTGGGAGAACATATTTGTAAATCATATACCTGACAAGGGATCAAAACCCAGGTTATAAAAAGTACTCCTACAACTCAATGACACAAAACAAACAACCTGCTTTTAAAAATGGGCAAAGGATTTGAACAGCCAATTCTGCTGGCTCATGCCTGTAATCCCAGCACTTTAGGAGGCCGAGGCAGGCAGATCATGAGGTCAGGAGTTGGGGAGCAGCCTGGCCAACACGGTGAAACCCCATCTCTACTAAAAATACAAAAATTACCCGGGCATGAGAGCGAGTGCCTGTAATCTCAAGGCTGAGGCAGGAGAATCGCCTGAACCCGGGAGGCGGAGGTTGCAGTGAGTAGAGATCGCACCACAGCACTCCAGCCTGGGTGACAGAGCAAGACTCCGTGTTTGGAAAAAAAAAAAAAATTGTCATTAAGTAAATGAAAAGATGTTCAACATCACTAATCATGAGGAAATAAAAATCAAAACCATAACATTTTAGTTCACATACTTTAGGATATTTTTTGATAGACTATTATAAAAAATGCATAAATAAACAATTGTTGCCAATTGTTTATTTCTTGTTCATTTACATTCTCTCTTATTCATTGTTGGTGAGAACGTAAAATGGGGCAGCTGCTGTGGGCAACAACAGTTTCTCAAAAATTAAAAATATATATTCCACATGATTCTGCTATTCCACTTCTGGGCATATACCCAAAAGAATTGAAAACAGAGGCTCAAACAGATTTTTGTTTATGGCAGCATTAATCACAATAGCCCAAAGGTGGGAGGAACCCAAGTGTTCCTAGATACGTGAATGGATAAACAACATGAGATATATGCATGCAATGGAATATTACTCAGCCATTAAGAGACGACATTTTGACACATGATACAACATGGATGAACTTTGAAAACATTATACTGCCAGTATAATAAAAAGAACACAGCTTTTAACATAAGCTAGTCACAAAGGGACAAATACTGCATGACTTTAACTATATGAGGTTCTGAGAATAGTCAAAGTCGTATGGATAAAAAGTAGAATGCAGGTTGCCAGGGACAGTGAGTGTGGGGAATGAGGAAATAGGGAATTATTATTTAATGGGTTTGGAGTTTCAATTTGGGAATATGGAAAATATTTTAGAGATGGATGTGGCTATCATTTTATAATAATATAAATATACATAATACCAGTAAACTGTGCACTTAGAAACATTTAAAATGCTTTCATGTTACATATATTTTATCACAGTAAAAAAAAATAGGGAAGTATTAACTGAGGAAAACTCTAGGTATCATTCAGACCCCAGCATTTGTTTTGAACTTTTCCTCACAAAATAAAAAGAGATTTAAGTCAGCATGATTTTTATATTTAGATATAAAAATCAAGGATGGCAATTATGAGAGGGTCAATACCCAGAAAATCTGACCAGGATTACATTTTTACTAAACCTTATGAGCCAACAAGTTTATATTTTTTCTGTCCTTGTTATAAAAAGAAAAAAAAAAGTTCAGATTCTATTGGATTTTTACAATAAGAAATTCTATCTTTAAGGTCCATTACCTTCACCCCCTTTTTATGTTTCTCTAGGAATCCCCAGGTGATTCATACATTTCCACAAACCCAGAGTCAGCCAGTCTTCTAATTCTATTCTTTACTATCAAGTTAACAGACACCTTCCTTCAGAGGTTGCTGCCATTATCCTCAGGAATAAATTACCACCCTGGCAAGCTTTAGTTCTGTTCATTACACTGATACGGAAACTAAATTGTGACTTCACATAAATAAAGTGCATAAGACTTTACAGATAATGCAGTGACATTACATAGGACTTTACCAAATATTTTATGATGATAGAAGGGAACAGAAGGACAATAAAGCCATTTTACTCGCTAGATGTGGACTTTTTTTTTTTTTTTGGAGACGGAGTCTCACTCTGTCACCCAGGCTAGAGTACAGTGGTGCGATATGGGCTCACTGCAACCTCCGCTTCCTGGGTTCAAGTGATCCTCTGGAGTAGTTGGGATTACAGGAGTCCACAACCACACCTGTCTAATTTTTGTATTTTTAGTAGAGACGGGGTTTCACCATGTTGGCCAGGCTGGTCTTGAACTCCTGACTTCAGGTGATCCACCCGCCTCCACCACTTTCAGAATCTGTCCTCAGGCCTTCAGATAAGGACCAGATTATCTCATTTTGCTCTCTTATACAAACATACACACTTGGATATTCCAATAATCTCCATGCCATGGAGCCCCCATCAAACTGCTGAAAGACTGCAGGGAAAGAATAATAAGATGTAAAGCAATCAATTTTATATAGAACTATGCTAAGAAAATGAATAGCTTAGTTCCCAATAACTGTACCATTTGAAGCTCATAAGCACAATAAGGACAGCAACACGAATAGAATAAATTTTTTCATAATCTTCTGCACATGTAAATTTCAAGCATTGTATTTCAATACTATCAAATAAATATCTTAAAAAGTAATAAGTATTTATCGGGGGAGCAGAGCAGAAATAAGCAGAAGAAAGTTTTTAGATATAAACAATAGCAGAAGAGACCCAATTAAGGCAGAGTGGCCATAGATAGCATCTCTGAGAAAGGGCCATACCACCCTCAACCTGATTCCTTTCCAAAGCCCCTCCTTCGATTGAAGAAAAGCCTATACAGTTATCTGTCACCTCTCACCAGTTCTAATTAATATCTTCTGAATAACAAATCCTGTACAAAGAAAAATTTAAGCCCTCACCCTTTATAATGAAAAACATCGACTAAAATTTTTAAATATAAATTTTTCTAGTTTCTACTCAAGAAAGTTTTCTAAAATCTTGAGGTTCCATGTTACTTCCAATGATATTTTATTGCACATTTTATTTATCAACTGATGAACAGTGAGCTCATTCATCTAGGTGTTTGAGGGTTCTCTCTCACCAAAATATTAATAAAACAAAATATAAATTGCTTGAATATCTGAATAGGCAAACTGATATTCTCTATATTCAACCAGCAAATATATTACACAAGCCAAGCAAGTAAAGCAATAATTTCAATTGATTTTATTGGTACATTTGGGAGAGAGAGAAAATATAGCTGGCAGTGAAAGATGATACTACCAATTTTAGACTTTTCAGAACATGCGGTATTTATGTCTGAAAAGTAGCTACAGACATATCAAGCAGCGTTTGTGCAAAAATGTAGTCATTTATAGGCAATTACAATAAAGAAACTCTGGCCAAGTTGCTTAATAGAGTACTCTGAGTTTTATTTTTTATATATCATCATCAAAATGCAAGTTCTAAGTGACCACCAACATATCATCATTGTTATTGTAGCCGCTGTTGACCTTATGGCTTAGGGCCTCCGGGTTGATTCTACAAAGCTAATTAAATAGATCTTATTCTAGAAATGATGTGTGATTGGATTTCTCACCGCCACCATTTCCTTGTCCCCATCCTCATAGAAAAGATGCTTTCATGAAACACATTTTTTCAGCTTAAAAAAATTAATGGAAAGAATAATATTTTATATAATTGGAGAAAATCAAGCCTAGAAAATAATCGAATTCACATTGAAAATTCCCTTTGGCTTTCTGAGGCTAGGTTCTTGTACATGCTTCACAATTTCCATCAATTTAAATTTTTTATTTTATTTGATTACTCATACTCAAGGAACTGTATTGTTTGTTACGTTCCTCAACAATGTCTGGCAACTAGGTATTTCTCTTCCTAAAATATATAGTAAAAATGTAAATATTTCATTTGAAATTTAGAAATAATTTTATATTTTTAAGTTGGTATAAATATTAATGCCATAATGTAAACATACTTTAAAAGATTATGATTTATATGCTTATAATCATATATTTGTTCAATTTTATTATGTAAAATAATTTAATTTTTTCACACAGAATTACCAAAGAATAATGGTAATGGAGAAAGACCTACTCTGGAAATCAATGCATAATACTGATAAATATAAAGTGATGGTGAGCTTAATGAATCTTTATAAACATAAAGAATATTGAAGAGAAAATGAACTTGACTGCTGTATGTCTGTCACTGATAAAGCCTGAGAAATAAAGCAGACAAAAGAAAAAGCCAAGAAAAGAAAATATCTATTTTTTTCAAGCCAGATATATGTACAGACATTGTTGGGTTTATCAGATTCATATTTTTTTTATTTCTTAGATTTGGTTGTCCAGGTCCAATCATACATTCACTAGTCATAAAATGATTTATATGAGGCTGAATTTAAATCAGTAATGAAATTCTTCAGTCATGATAGTCATGACTGTCAGTTTTCACTGACCAAAGGTCTCATAGTAAAAATATTTTTGGAAGGGACATCTTCTGCCCTCTCACTAGCAAAATAACATTGATAAGCTGACATTAGTTCACAGATCTTAGATGATCAGAAAAGTGCCTCATCCAAATGTTTTTCAAGTGTTTTCTAATGTAAAGTCATAATTATCCTGGAATTGCATGAATATATTTTAAATCAATAAGCTAAGTGAGAATATTCATCCCTGAATGTGTTCTTGCCATGATACTTAATCATATTAAGGCTAATCAATACCATCAACCACTGATTCCACTTCTTTTTTTAAAGCACTGTACATGTGGTTGGCATTGTGCTAAGGTCAAAGTAAATCAACGAAGTTGATTTTATTTGTTTATTTGTTTTCTCTCGAAGAGCTTACAGTCTGTTGGTACAGATAAGTAGGTGAAAGCAAAAAGTTATCATAATATAGTGTATTCAGCACTATGTACAAACACAGTAGAACAGCCTATGTTTGAAAGGAATGACACATTTTGCCAGACAATGAGACACCATTGCTCAGTTTTGGAAGAAAAAAATGAATTAGCCAAGAAACGATACAGAGCATATACAGGACATAGACACAGCATTAAGATAAAAATGAACTACTTTGGGGAGTGGTAAAGTTATATTGAGGCTGATATGTAGAGTTTAAGAAACAGAATGATGGCTAGAGAGGTAGGCAGGGGCCATATCATGGAGGAATGTATGCACCAGGCTTAAAGTTTGTCCTGGAGGCTAGTTTGAGTAGGGCTAACAGGATTCTTTAAACTACAAGATATATGTTTTTACTGAACAATGTTTCTAGTGGCCCAGCACAGGGTTCAACGCAGCACTTTAGTTGTCCTTATCACCTTTACCTTTTCCATATTCTGATAAACTATTTCTTTAAAAAATAGTGAAATAGAAAATTTATCTTGATATTAGAGACTGTGCAAGAGAGGCTTACAACTACCAGAATTTTGAAAATAATTTCTATAACGTTTGACAAACAAGTTAAAGAAAAGCCATGCTAAAATCATTCAGAAAAATGTGAAATAGTTTTACATATGACTGGTGAAGTTTTATCCAAATAATGCAACAATAGTTCTTAATATATCACCCAATGTAATTCACCTTTACAACAGAATATGAAGTAGAACCATATAAGCATCTTATGTGAAAACTTAATCCTTTCTTCCTAGGGTCAGGAAAAAGGCAAAAAACTCTCTTTCACTTATTCTACTTGATTAGGTAATGGAAGTCTTAGTGCAAATATTTAAGACAAGGAAATAAAATATATTGTATTGCTAGAATCTGAAATTATCTACATAGAAATCCAAAATAGTCCACACAAAAATGCCACTGGAACTAATAAGTGCATTTAGGTTATTATCAGAATACAAATTCAATGTACAAAAATAATTTTAATGAATAATTCAAAACTAAAACTGAAATAAACAAGAAACAGCAAAAACAAAAATAACAATAAAACAAGCATCAGCCAGGTATGGTGGCTCACACTTGTAATCCCCACACTTTGGGACACCAAGGCAGGAGGATTACTTGAGGCCAGGAGTTTGAGACCAGCCTGGGCAGCAGAGTGAGACTCTGTCTCCACAAAAATTATATATATTTATTTGTTTTTTGAGAGGGAGTCTTCCTGTGTCGCCCAGGCTGGAGTGCAGTGGTGCCATCTCAGCTCACTGCAACCTCCATCTCCCACATTCAAGCATCTCTCTATTTCAGCCTCCCCAGTAGCTGGATTACAGGTACCTGCCACCACACCCAGCTAATTTTTGTATTTTTAGTAGAGATGGGGTTTCACCATCTTGGCCAGGCTGGTTTTGAACTCCTGACCTCGTGATTCACCCGTCTCAGCCTCCCAAAGTGCTGGGATTGCAGGCGTGAGCCATTGCATCTGTCCTTTTTTTTTTTTTTTCACAGAGTGTAGCTCTGTTGCCCAGGCTAGAGTGCAGCGGCGTGATCACGGCTCACTGCAACCTCTGCCTCCCAGGTTCATGCTATTCTCCCACCTCAGCCTCCAGAGTAGCTGGGATTACAGGTACCCACCATTATGCCTGGCTATTTTGCATTTTTATAGAGACAGGGTTTCACCATGTTGTCCAGGCTGGTCTTGAACTACTGACCTCAGGTGATCCGCCCACCTCTGCCTCCCAAAGTGCCGGTATTACAGGCATGATCTACAAAAGTAATTTTTAAACGATTAGCTTGCTGTGGTGGTGTGTACCTATAACTCTAGTTACCTAGGAGGCTGAGGTGGGAGGATCACTTGAGCAGTGAGCTATGATCTCATGATCTTGCCACTGTACTACAGTCTGGGCAACAGAGCAAGTCTCTGTCTCTTAAAAAAAAGTATTATTTATATTAGCAACAAAACCCCTGAAATACCAGTATATACATATAACAAGATGTGTGGATTAGTGTTATACTTAACATACCTCAAAAAAGATGTTGAAAAACATACCATTTTCACATAATGTAGGCTTATATTGCTAAGATGTTAACTCTCCCAAAATTGATTTCTAGGTCAAATAGAATCCCATAATAACTGAATAACTGTTCAGTAAGTGGGCTCAAAAGCAGAATGGTAGTAACAGAAGAAAATATCTGTAAAATGGAACATGAAACGATAAATGTTTCCCAATCCCAAAAGGGTCTATAATGAAAGATCTAACTTCCATATCACGAGAGTTCTGGAAAGAGAGGAGAGAGAATGACTAGAAAAGTACTAAAAGACTAAGAACTAAAAGACTTAAGAACTTACCAAATTTGACAAGAGACATACAACTATAGATTCAAGAAGATGAGCAAACCCCAAACAAAATAAACCCGATGAAATCTATGCCAAGATATACCACACAGAATTACACTTCTAAAAACCAAAGACAAGTAAAAAAATATTTAAAGCAGCCAGAGAAGAATAACATCTTATCTGTCAGAAAAAAAATCAATTTGAATGACAGAAAATTTTTTATCAGAAACCATGTAGGTCAGAAAGAAATGGCAAAATATTCTCCAAGTGCTAAAAGAAAAGGCATTGACCCTTTAAAATGAAAAAGTGCACTGCATTTGGGGTAAAAATAAACAAGCAAACAAATAAACAAATAAGGAATCCCTAGTGTATCTTACTAATTTTTTATTAGAATATAGTAAGCATGTATTCACCTATTTCTAATGCAGACAGGATTTCAATAGCCTAAAAACCAGCTTGCCCAAGACTTACAGTTTCCAGATTTCTGTGCTTCTTTGCCTGACATTTTATACATATTTAATCATTGCGATTTCATTTAGTTAATATTTTTATTATATTATTGTGTAAATAGGTAAAATTCATATTTATAATTACATAATTCTGAGAGATGTCATAAAAACTGCGATTTTTTATTCCATTCCCATCCAGCTGTATTGTTGAGAAAAGAACTGCTCTTACTTTTAGTGACCTTTTGCAATGCTATTTTAAGCTTTTAAATTAATAAGGCATAGGGTAATACGACCACATACTGGATATCTTGTCTTTAGGCATTAAGAAATATGGCATACTTTTTCCCGTTTATTTTAAAATCTTCCGCTTCTTTGGGTAAGTGAACACGATTATTTAAATGCCCAAGTGAGCGTTTTTACACATGCAAAATGTAAATCCATGGAATAAACATATTCATTTATACTTTGTGATATGCAATTATTTTAAATACTATGGGTACTTTAAAGCACATATTAAAACCACACACATCAGCTTATACAATAGCCATGAAAAGCAATTCATGACCAAAGGACATAAAGGTACACGAAATAAATAGAGCAGGAAGCTCTAACACAGTAGAAGTTTAAGAGATCAATAACATTGATAGGAAGGTAGAAGGGAGACAAGAGACAAATTTCTTTCAAGCCTTTATGTAGCATTGATATTGTATGTGCTTACAATGTGTGAATAATAAGTTCCGGGCGGATTGCTGATAGAGGTGAGAAAAGATACTACATTTGCCTTCAGTCACCATTTCCCACACTGGCAGCCCTTCACCATATATGAATGCCTGTGCGTATGGCTAAGTTCAGAGTATCTGTAACACTGCAAGTTGTTATTGTGATCTCCACGCAGCACTGAAAACATCTTCTTTCAATGCCTTTATTTCTACTTGATTTGTGTTTATTATATGTCTTTCATCTGTAAATAAATACTTAGGTTTCTTTATTCCTTGAGATCTTCTTAAGTAGGGATGAGTTAACCATTTATATGCCAAACAAAACGTGCTTACTTTCTCAAATAGGTATTCATACATCCATGCTTATTGCAGTCTTTGCACAATTGTCAAGAGATAGAAGCAACTCAAATGTCAGTGGAAAGATTAATGGATAAAGAAAACGTAGTATATACATACAATGGGTTATTATGCATCCTTACAAAAAAAAGAATATCCTGTCACATGCTACAATATGAATGAAATTCAAGGATATTATGCTAAGCGAAATTAGTTACAAAAAGACACATAATGTTTTATCCCACTTGTATGAAGTCTAAAGTAGTCGAAATAATAGAAACAGAAAGTTAGAAAGGTGGTTGCCAATGGCTGGAGGGGTTAGGGGATTAGTGTTTAATGGGTCCAGAGTTTCAAGATTAGAAAGTTCTAGAGATTTGTGCACAATGGGAATTTAATTAACAGGGCTGAAATGTACACTTAAAAATTGTTAAGATGGTAAATTTAATGTTGTATATTTTACCACAATAAAAAATAATTCCTGTAAGAGTAACAATGCTATGATTAATTTATGTTGCCAAATAGATTAGATTTTTCAGATTTATTTATTTATTATAGTATTCAATAACAATCAATATTGGAAGCCTTAATTCCTTACATGTGTAGTGTATCTTGCTCTCAGCCTCAATTCTGATTTATACTTACTATAAGAATAAGAATGAGGCTGGGCGCGGTGGCTCACGCTTGTAATCCCAGCACTTTGGGAGGCTGAGGCGGGCGGATCACGAGGTCAGGAGATCGAGACCACGGTGAAACCCCGTCTCTACTAAAAATACAAAAAAATTAGCCGGGCGTGGTGGCGGGCGCCTGTAGTCCCAGCTACTCGGAGAGGCTGAGGCAGGAGAATGGCGTGAACCCGGGAGGTGGAGCTTGCAGTGAGCCGAGATCGCGCCACTGCACTCCAGCCTGGGTGACAGAGCGAGACTCCGTCTCAAAAAAAAAAAAAAAAAAAAAAAAAAAAAAGAAGAAGAATGGGGGGTTTCATTTCTGAAAACTCACATTTGGCTCCTGGCCTAATTTATAAAACTTCTAATAATACGACTTATTGCTTGCATTAAGGCAACTCCAGAAATATTGAGTCAATGCATTTCATTCAAAGTGAAATAAATGCTCTCAAAATAATAGGTACTGTTTGCTATACACGTTTGCATGCATATACAGCAAACTATATCTTAACTAAAATATTAAAAATCATTTAACTGAATTGTAAGAAATAATAACATTGATTTGATGATAAAGAGTTTAGCCTATAGCTTCCTTCCAAATCACTGTATACAATCTGAGGACACATAACTCACCCAAATATAGATGTTGTCATGTCAACATGTCAAAGCTATGTAACTTTCAGCCGAATGCATTTTAAACAGCTGACTTCTGTTTTTACCCATGAGGGAGGAGAAGTTACTCCACCATTATAGAACAAAATGTGGGGCTTAATCAGGATTTCAAGTTTGGCATAAAAGAAGTACATGAAAATGAGCCAAATGCTCTTTATTCCAAGGCAGTACTATCAGTTAGCTAGAGGCAGTATGTGACTTCGTAGAACATATTTTATAAAACACGGAGAGTCATATTTTAAAGAGTAATGTCTACAATTCCTCTTAGTAAGGAGTTTGGTATAGGAAAATCTTAAATGTGATTTGCTGGACTAATGCTTGAATTTCAAGATATTGATAAGAGACAGTGTTAAATAGTATTTTGCACGCATGATTTCCTCCCCCTAATTTAGGTGAATATATTTTTCTCATTCAGAAATATTATTAAACATATATTTTTCTAATATATAATATGTATATACTGTGTTAAATACTATTTGTATATCTAAAAAAAAAAGAAAAAGGCCTCAAATTTTTAACTCTGAACTCTACATCCGTAAATGTAAAAGCCTAAAACAAATTTGTTAGGCCAAAACACAAAAGCAGAAGAATTTTTCAGCTTAGCTGAGAGAAGTGCACCTGGCTTCAGACATACATAGAATAAGGATCTCAAATGATGTTTTTTTAAAGATTCTTGATTTCTGTCTCAGAGCTCTACTTCCAACACTCTTTGCCTAATTTGGGTGGTTACTGCGATGACCCAATGGCAAGTTTAATATTCATCATCTCCGCCCTGAGAAACTAATGCTGAGCACTAACTAGGTTACTCGTTGTCTATCATTATATCAATTTCTATGTCCAGAGATACTGAATATCCTGATTAATTTAAATCTCATATCCATCCTTGCTATTCAAAGGATTATCAGAGTGCTGTCCTGAAAAGTAAAAAGGAGTTTTATTAACAAAAGACAGAGGATGAGATGTTGGATAAAGTGGAGAAATACAAGGCCAAAAGGGCAGCTAAAATATGGCAAAAATATACATAAACACAAAACAAGACAACATGTTATATGATTTCAAGAGTGGCACAAGCATAAGCCAAGAATTCTTAGATATGAAAAAACATTTCAGAATGAGATAATAAAGAAATTAGGAGATTTGTGTTATTCTGGGTGTATCTTAAAAGATAAATAATATTTCAATAGACAAATACGGAAAGATAATTTTAAACAGAGTGAAGTACAAAACATGGTAAAGCACAGATGTGAGGGAAAGGTTTAGTTGTTTAGTTTGTTGTTTTTAAGTAAGAGAGAAATTAAAACATGTCAAAGCTATGTAACTTTCAGCCGAATGCATTTTAAACAGTTGACTTCTGTTTTTACCCATGAGGGAGGAGAAGTTATTCCACCATTATAGAACAAAATGTGGGGCTTAATCAGGATTTCAAGTTTGGTTTGACATTTTTAAAAAATCAATAAATATAATATATCATATTAATGAATTGATGAGGAGTTGCTTCTAATGGGTAAGCCAATAAGTGATATCTTAATACGGAATCTATTCCTGGTGAAGTTGCTGTGAACATTGTTGACATGACAACAAAGTATTTACAATACTCTGTATCCTTAGTTGGTAAAGAAGTGGCAGCAGGGTCTGAGAGGATTGACTCTAGTCTTTAAAGAAGTTCAAATGTGGATAAAGTGCTGTCAAACAGCATCACATGCTACAGAGAATTGTTTGTGGGAGGAAGAATCAATCAATGTGGCTAACTGCACTGTCAACTGATTTTAAGAAATCTCCACAGTCTCCCCAATCTTTGGCAACAACCATTCTGATCAGCCAGCAGCCATCAACATCAGGGCAAGACCATCTACCGGCAAAAAGATTATAACTCACTGAAGGCTCAGATTATTGTTGGATTTTTTTTAGCAGTAAAGTATTTAAAAAATTTAGGTATATAAATTTTTGGACATAATACTATTGCACACTTAATAGACTATAGTAAAGTGTAAGCATAACTTTCATATACACTAAAAAAAACAAATAATTCATGTAATTTAATTTACTGCACTATTTGCTTGAGAGTGGTGGTCTGAAACCAAAATCCCAGTATCTGTGAGGTATGCTTATAGCTGCCAAAGCAGACAGAGATGAGAAAGGATACGGAAAGTTTGAACAACACTGCCAACCAAATTAGTATTTATGAGACAATAAACTGAACACATGCAGAATATACATTTGTTTCCAGAGTAATTGATATTCAACAAAATATTTCATATACTGTGTCACAGAATGTCTCACTAATTTTTTTTAAAAAATAAAATCATTTGTAGATGTTGTACTCAAATGTAATTACATTTCAATTCGATAACAAAAAATAAAAAGATCCCCAAATATTTTCAAATTAAGCTACACAATTCTAAAAATCCCATGATAAAAGATAAATCTCAAATTTTTAAAACATTTTAACTAAATAAAAACAAAATAACAACATACCAATATTTGTACAAAACAGCTAAAATAGTGCTTACAGAGAATATTAGAGATTTAAAATGTCATATAAAACAAAATTTTTTAATTGATGATCTAAGCTTTCTCTTAAGAAGGTAGAAAAAGATAGCAAAATAAATGAAAGAGGAAGTAAGTTAAGAGCAGAAAACATTGAAAGAGAAAATGGTCAAACAATACATAAAATCAACAAAACCAGAAATGGTTTCTTTAAAAAGGTTTATATTACTGGAATAAAACTTAGCTACTTGGATACAGAAATTAAGAAGGAAAACACATGTTAACAGTTTCAAGACTGAAAGAGAATGGATCCCTCCAGATTCTAAAGCTAACAAAAGAAAAATAAAGGAATATTATGAGCAACATTTTGTCAATAATATTTAATAACATATAAAATTGGCACAATCCTTACAGACAAATTATCAAACTTACATTGAAAGAAATAGAAAATTAGAATCACCTTACTTTTTAAGAATATTAAATTTGTAGTTTAAAATCTTCCCACAAAGAAAAGTTGAGGCTAATATGGCTTCAGAGGGGAACTAAATTCAACATTTAAGGAAGGAAAAAAAAAACAATTTTACACAAACTCTTTCAGAAAATACAGATAGGGTTAATAATGTTTTGTTTTTTTTTGTTTTGTTTTGTTTTGTTTTGCTTTGTTTTAGACGAAGTCTCACTCTGTCCCCCAGGCTGGAGTGCAGTGGCGCGATCTCGGCTCACTGCAAGCTCCACCTCCCGGGTTCCTGCCATTCTCCTGCCTCAGCCTCCAGAGTAGCTGGAACTACAGGCGCCTGCCACCATGCCCGGTTAATTTTTTGTATTTTTAGTAGAGACGGGGTTTCACCATTTTACCCAGGATGGTCTCGATCTCCTGACCTCGTGATCTGCCCACCTTGGCCTCCCAAAGTGTTGGGATTATAGGCGTGAGCCACCACGCCTGGCCGAATACAGATAGGGTTAATACTTTAAAAATTATTTTATAGAGCCACATGACTCTGATACTGAAACAACACATAAATATTACAAGAAAAAAATGACCAAGAATATCTCTCATGAACATACAAAATTCCTTAAAATAATTTAGATAGTTCAATCCAGCAACATATAAATAACATGTTATAAGCAAGTAGCATTTATCACAGGACTTAATGCTTGTTTTAATATGAGAAAATAAATCAATACTATTTGTTAAATTAAGAGAACTGAAGAAAAAAATCGTATGGCCATTTTAATAGAGGCAAAAAAAAAAAGCATTTGAAAAAGCCCAACATTTATTTTGAGAAAAATTAGCCAAAAACTGGAAATAGGACATTTCCTTAATCCCAAAAAATGGTGAAATATAAAGAAACATACACTATAGGTAACATTTCATTCTAATATTGCCACATGACACTTTCCCCTGAGATTGGGAGCCAGGCAAAAATTCTGCTGTCATTACTTCTGTTTAACATTTCATTAGATGTCTTTGCAAGTACAATAAGGGAGAAAATACAAGGAAAAGACAAAATGATTGAAAAGGAAAATAAAGAACTGTCTTCATTTATAGACTCCATGATTTCACACATAGAAAATCTCGGCAATCTAAATATCTACTTGAATTAATAAGTTTAAAATTGTGAGGTTGAAGAATAGAAAAAAAAATCTTTTGTTTCTCTATAACTAGCAAGGAATAATTACAAAATAAAATTTTTAAAATACCATTTACATCACATGAAATTAATTAAATACATGAAGTATATTTGAGGAAAGATACGCTAGACATCTACCTAAAAAATATAAAACATAACTGAGAAAGATTAATGATCTTTAAAAATTTTAAAATACCATGTCATTGTATTGAAATTGATTTAATATAAATTAAATCTCTGTATCCTTTTTCATAGAAATTGAGAAGGTCTTTATACAACTCATGTAGAAATATAAAACACTTTAAAAAGCCAAAATAGCTTCATAAAGAGTACAAAATCATAGTACTTATCCTATGTGATTTCAAAACTTACCATGGATGTTGGCATAAGAGTAGACAATTTGATTGTTGGAACAGAACAGAGAGTCCAGGAATAGATCTGAGACATCAAAAGCAATTCAGTGGGGAAAGGAAAGGCTGTTTAACAAATGATACTGCAAAGCTGGATATCTGTATTTAAAAGAAAAAAAGAAAACCTTTGATTCTTATCCCACATGTGTTCAAAAAATGACTTGAGATGGATCATGGCCCTAAATATAAAAGGAAAAATTGTGAGGCTTCTGGAATTAAACAAAGAAAAATATATTTGGGGGTTGAGGTGGGGAAACAGATTTCAAATCAATGCAAGACATGTTGGGAAAGTTACAGATTAGAAGATATATATGCATTAATAAAAGACCTATTCATAATAAATAAAAATCTCCTACTACATAATAATGGGAAGACAGCCCACTAAAAGTGAACAAAATATTTGCCCAGAATTTCAAAATAAAACTATATGAAAAGCCAGTTAGCACATAAAAGCATATTCAACATAATTAGTCATAAAAATATACAAAGTAAAAGCACAATCAGATACCACTACATTTCCAATAGAATAGCTAAACTGTAAGTCTGACAAAATTAAATATTCCACAACAGTTATGTTGTAGAATAACCAAGACTCTCATGCTCTGCTGGCAATGATGTAAAATAATATAACAACTTTGGAATACTGTTTAGCAGTTTCTTATTTTTTTTTTATTTAACTTTAACTTCAGGGGAACAGATGCAGATTTGTTATATAGGTAAATTTGTGTCATGGGGGTTTGTTGTACAAATTATTTTGTCATTAGGATGGTGGCCCTCTTCTCACAGCTCCACTAGGCAGTGCTCCAGTAAGAACTCTGTCTGGGTGCTCCTACCCCACATTTTCCTTCTGCACCACCCTAGCAGAGAGGTTCTCCATGAGGGCCCTTCCCCTGCAGCAAACTTCTGTATAGGCATCCAGGCATTTCCGTACATCTTCTGAAATCTAGACAAAGGTTCTCAAATCCCAATTCTTGACTTCTGTGCACTTGCAGACTCAACACCATATGGAAGCTGCCAAGGCTTGGGGCTTGCACCCTCTGAAGCCACAGTCTGGAGCTCTACATTGGCCCCTTTCAGCCATGTCCGGAGTGGCTGGGATGCAGGGCACAAAGTCCCTTGGGTGTGCACAGCATGCAGACCGTGGGCCTGGCCCATGAAACCACTTTTTCCACCTAGGCCTCTGGGTCTGTGATGGGAGGGGCTGGTTTGAAGACCTCTGACACTACCTGGAGAGGTTTTCCCCATTGTCTTGGTGATTAACATGTGGCTCCTCCTTACTTATGCAAATTTCTGCAGCTGGCTTGAATTTCTCCTCAGAAAATGGAATTTTCTTTTCCATTGTATTGTCAGGTTGCAAATTTTCCAAACTTTTTGCCCTGCTTACCTTATAAAACTGAATGCCTTTAACAGCACCCAAGTCACCTCTTGAGTGCTTTGGTGCTTATAAATTTCTTCTGTTAGATACCCTAAATCATCTCTCTCAAGTTGAAAGTTCCACAGGCCAGGTGCAATGGCTCACGTCTGTAATCCCAGCACTTTGGGAGGCCAAAGTGGGTGGATCACCTGAGGTCAGGAGTTCGAGACCAGCCTGGCCAACATGGTGAATCCCTGTCTCTACAAAAAATATGAAAATTAGCTGGGCATGATGGTGTGCATCTGTAATCCCAGCTACTCAGGGGACTGAGGCAGGAGAAGCACTTTAACCTGGGAGGCAGAGGTTGCAGTAAGCCAAGATTGCATCATTGCACTCCAGCCTGGGTGACAAGAGTGAGACAGAAAGAAAGAGAGAAAGAAAGAAAGAGAGAGAAAGAAAGAAAGAGAGAGAAAGAGAAAGAAAGAAAGAGAGAGAAAGAAAGAAAGAGAGAGAAAGAGAAAGAAAGAAAGAAAGAAAGAAAGGAAGAAAGAAAGAGAAAGAGAGAAAGAAAAAGAGAGAAAGAAAGAGAAAGAGAGAAAGAAAGAGAAAGAAAGAAAGAAAGAAAGAAGAAAGAAAGAAAGAAAGAAAGAAAGAAAGAAAGAAAGAAAGAAAGAAAGAAAGAAAGAGAGAAAGAAAGAGAGAAAGAAAGAAAGAAAGAAGAAATTCCACAAATCTCTAGGGCAGGGGCAAGGGGCAAAATGCCTCTAGCCTCTTTGCTAAAACATAACAAGAGTCACCTCTGCTTCAGTTCCCAATAAGTTCCTCATCTCCATCTGAGACTACTTCAGTCTAGATTTCATGGTCCATATCATTATCAGCATTTTGGTCAAAGCCATTCAACAAGTCTCTAGGAAACTCCAAACTTTCCCACATTTTCTTGTCTTCTTCTGAGCCCTCTAAACTGTTTCAACCACTGCCCATTACCCAGGTCCAAAGTCGCTTCCACATTTTCAGGTATCTTTTCAGCAGCACCCCACTCTATTGGTACCAATTTACTGTATTAGTCTGTTTTCACACTGCTGATAAAGACATACTGGAGACTGAGCAATTTACAAAAGAAAGAGGTTTAACTGGACTGACAGTTCCACATGGCGGAGGAGGCCTCACAATCCTGGCGGAAGGCAAGGAGGAGCGTCACATCTTACGTGGATGGCGACAGGCAAAAAATGAGAGAGCTTGTGCAGGGGAATGCCTCTTTTTAAAACCATCAGATCTCATGAGACTTATTCACTATTACAAGAACAGCATGGAAAGGACTTGCCCCCGTGATTAAATTACCTCCCACCAGGTCCTTCCCACAACACATGGAATTCAAGATGAGATTTGGTCGAGGACACAGCCAAACCATATCAAGCATGGAATATTTTTCCATTTGTTTGTGTCATCTCTGATTTCTTTGAGTAGTGTTCTGTAGTTCTTCTTGTAGAGATCTTTCACCTCCCTAATTAGCTGTATTTTTAGTATTGTATTCCTTTTGTGGCAATTGTGAATGGGATTGGGTTCCTGATTTGGCCATTGGCTTAAACTGTTGTTGTTGTTGTATAGGAATGCTAATGATTTTTTGCACATTGATTTTGTATTTTGAGACTTTGCTGAAGTTGTTTATCAGCTTAAGAAGTTTTTGAGCTGAGAGTATGGGGTTTTCCAGATAAAGGACAATGTCCTCTGCCAGCAGAGATACTTTGACTCCCTCTCTTTCTATTTGAATCTCCTTTATTTCTTTCTGTTGCCTGATTACTCCGGCCAGGACTTCCAGTAATATTTTGAATAAAAGTGGTGAGAGAGGGCATCCTTGTCTTGTGCTAGTTTTAAAAAGTATACTTCCAGCTTTTTCTTATTTAGTATGATGTCTGTAGGGTTGTTATAAATGGCTCTTATTATTAGGTTGGTGCTATTAAAGATAATGTCAAAAGCTGCAATTACTTTTGTACCAATCTAAATATTTTGAGATATGTTCCTTTAATACCCAGCTTTTTGAGAGTTTTTAGCATGAATGGCTGTTGAATGTTATCAAAAGCCTTCTCTGCATCTATTGAGATAATCATGTGATTTTTGTCTTTAGTTCTGTTTCTTTGATGAATCACACTAATGGATTTGTGTATGTTGAACCAACTTGAATCTCAGGGATAAAGTTTACTTGATCATGGTGGATAAGTTTTTGAGGTGATTTCGTTTGCCAGTATTTCATTGACAATTTTCGCATTTATGTTCATCAAAGAAATTGGCCTGAAGTTTTCTTTGTCGTGTATCTGCTAGGTTTTGGTCTCAGGATAATCCTGGTTTCGTAGAATGAGTTAGGGAGAAGTTCGTTCTCCTCAGTTTTTGAAGTAATTCTAGGAGGAGTGGTATCAGTTCTTCTTTGTACTTCTGGTAGAACTCAGCTGCGAATCCTTCTGGTCCTGGGCTTTTGGAGGTTCATAAGTTTTTTAATTACTTACTGAATTTCAGAGCTCGTATTGGTCTGTTCAGGGATTCAATTTCTTCCTAGTTCTGTCTTGGAAGGGTTTATATGTCCAGGAATTTCTTCATTTTTTCTAGATTTTCTAGTTTCTGTGCGTAGAGGTGCTCATAATATTCTCTGATAACTGTTTGCATTTCTGGGGTGGTCAGTGGTAATATCCCCCTTGTCATTTCTGATTGTGTTTATTTGAATCTTTTCTCTTTTTCAGATGGGGGGGCACAGACAGCAAGTTTATTTGGTGAATGCTGATGGCAAAAATCATCCAAGAGACACAAGATGGGAAAGGTGCTATGACAAGAGTCTAGGGAGACTTCAGGACAGATAAAAAATCCAAAACAGGGAAAAGTATGGGCTCTGGGGAGACTGGGAAGGTCCTCAGCCATTCGGCACCATGCCGATGAGCTCTTCATAGTTAATACAACCATTGTTGTCCTTGTGCCCTGCCCCTAGCATCTCTACTTCTTCCTCTGTCATCTTCTCACCCAGTGTGACAAGAACATGCCAGATTTCAGCACCCATGACAGTGCCATTTCCTTCCTTGTCAAACACTGAAGTCCTTTGACATAATCCTCATAGGTGCCCTGGTCCTTGTTTTTGGCCACCACCATCTGCAGCATGGGCAGAAAGTGCTCAAAGTTCAGCACCTTCACATTCATTTCATCACTCGTGGAGTTCCCCAGGACTTTGGGCACCTCAGTGTTGGTGAATTTCTGGCCCAGGTACCTCATCATGTCCCCACGCTGGCTGTACAGGATCTTGCCATCACCTGTTCAGTCAAACAGCTGGAAGGCCTCCTTGAACTCTGCAGTGTGGTCCTCGGTGAAGCCACACATCTTGATTGCTCCTCCTTTCTTTTTTATTAGTCTAGCTAGTGTTATTAGTCTATCTCTTATTAATTTTTGTAAAAAAAAGAATAACAACTCTAGATTTATTGATGTTTTGAAGGGTTTTTCTTGTCTCTATCTCCTTCAGTTCAGCTCTTATCTTGGTTATTTCTTGTCTTCTGCTAGCTTTGGCGTTTGCTTGCTTTTGGTTCTCTCGTTCTTTTAGTTGTGATATTAGGTTGCTAATGAGATTTTTCCAGCTTTTTGATGTGGGCATTTAGTGCTTTAAATTTCCCTCTTAACACTGTTTTAGCTGTGTCCCAGAGATTCTGGTACCTTGTATCTTTGTTCTCATTAGTTTCAAAGAACTTCTTCATTCTGCTTTAATTTTATTATTACCAAAAAGTCATTCAGGAGCAGGTTATTCAATTTTCATGTAATTATGTGGTTTTGAGATAATTTATTAGATTTGATTTCTAATTTGATGGCACTGTGGTCCAAGAGATTGTTTGTTATGGTTTCAGATGTTTTGCATTTGCTGTGGAGTGTTTTACTACCAATTATGAGACTAATTTTGGAGTAAGTGCATGTGCTGATAAGAAGATAGTATATTTTGGTTTTTTGGGTGGAGAGTTTATAGATGTCTATCAGGTTCATTTGATCAAATGCTGCATTCAGCTACTCAATATCTTTGTTGGTTTTCTGTCTTGATGATCTGTCTAATATGGTAAATGGAGTGTTAAAATCTCCCATTACCATTGTGTGGGAGTCTAAGTCTTTTTGAAAGTCTCTAAGAACTTGCTTCATGAATCTGGGTGCTCCTGTTTTGGGTGCATGTATGTTTAGTATAGTTAGATCTTCATGTTGAATTGAACCCTTTATGATTATGTAATGCCCTTCTTTGTCTTTTCTTATCTTTGTTGGCTTAAAGTTTGTTTCATCTGAAACTAGGATTGTAACCTCTGATGTTTCCTGTCTTCCATTTGCTTGGTAAAGTTTTCTCTATTCCTTTATTTTAAGCCTATGTGTGTCATTGTATGAAAGATACCAATGGGTCTTGATCTTTATCCAGTTTGCCATTCTGTGTCTTTTAATTGGGGGCATTTAGCCCATTTACATTTAAGGTTAAGTATTGACATATGTGGATTTTATCCTTTCTTAATGGTGTTACCTGATTATTTTGCAGACTTAAGTGGTTGCTTTGTAGTGTCATAGGTCTGTGTACTTCAGTGTGTTTTTTTCGTGCCTTGTAGCAGTCTTCCCTTTTCTTATTTAGTGCTTCCTTCAGGAGCACTTGTAAGGCACATCTGGTGGTAATGAATTCCCTCAGCACTTGCTTATCTAAAAAGGATCTTATATCTTCTTTGCTTATGAAGCTTAGTTTGGGCAGATATGAAAGTCTGGGTTGGAATTTCTTTTCTTTAAAAATGTTGACTATTGGTCCCCAATCTCTTCTGGCTTGTAGAATTTCTGCTGGGAGTTTGCTGTTAGTTTGATGGGCTTCCTTTTCTAAGTGACCTGACCTGTCTTTCTAGCTACCTTTAACGTTTTATCTTCCATTTAGACCTTGGAGAATCGGATGATTATGTATCTTGAGGATGATCTTATGTTGAAGTTTCTTATAAATTTACACATATATTAACCATATGACCCAGTAATTCCACTTCTAGATATTTAAGCAAAATAAATAAAAATTTATATACACAATGCTAGTTTTACAAGAAAGATCTCAGTGGACGTATTCATGGTAAATCTAAACTGAAAATCCAGATGGTCACTGATAGGATCAAGCATAAACTGTGGTATATTAATACAATGAAAAAATATTCAACAATAAAAAAGAACAAACCACTGAGGCTTGAAGCATGGATTAATCTCCAGAACATCATATTGGGTAAATAATGCCAGACACAAAACAGTGAAAATTAAAGTATTCAGTTATGGCTGCAGGCATTACTAATATAACTTGATAAAAAATTAGAACAGTGGTTGCCTGGGACCAGGGTTCATAGTGGAGATGGAGAAGAATAGGAAGGAAGGGTGGATTGACTACATAAGGGCACCAGGAAATTTTGTGGGGTAATGGCAATAGCCCATATGTTGACTTTGATAGTGGTTATACTAATATCTTATATATACATATATATATATTTGTTAAAACTTATTGAACATTTCAATTACAATCTGTGCATTTCACTGTGTGTAAATAATATTTGAACTTTTTAAATTGAAAAATTAAATGGAGGTTAAACATTTTAGAATATTATTTATATTCTGTTCACCTGTAATATACGTCTTTAAAGGTTTCCAGGGACAAAACTCTGGACTAAACAGAAGACAATTAATAATGGTATATTCCAGTAATTTTCTCAGATATTCATTTTATTTTATTTTATTTTTTCCACTGATAAATTTCAATAGTCAATGCATAAGATGATTATTCATTATCGGTGGCATTCTTTTCATCTCTAAACCTATGAGATATACACTGATTAATGTTCAAAGATATTTGGATGACTTTGGACCGACCCTAGCCAATCAGTGATGATATCCAGTGATCAGCATGATTGCTCAGCCTATAATTGATCACCTTGAAATATACAGTACATGAGGCAATGTTGATTTACTGTCTCAGCCACTTCAGCACTTCTTTTCATCACCTAAGTGAACCTTGATAATTGATAGAGTGAAAAAGATTGAAAAACATGAAGGCTTAATCTCACAAAACAATTATTTTTAAAAATACAAATTATTCAAAATTTTCATTTTAAATTAATATGCCTAATTGAATTTTCCTGCAAATCATCTCAATTTGTTTATACATTTCTCACTGACTCTACTCATATTTTTTCTCTCCTTCCTTTGTGTAGTCATGAAAAAATAGCTATACTGCTCTGAATAGAAAGCAATAAAAAGGTTTTAAGGTTTTCTTCCACAAAACTTACATACAGAGGCAGTATGTATAGTCAATAAGAGAACACTACTTAGAGTTGTATCACTCAACCACACCACTTATACAATATGTGTGATATTAGTTAATTTACCTAACTTTCTGAACCTAATTTCCATCACAATTAAGATAATTAAAAAGTGCCTACACCATGGTGTTGTTGTGAGAAATTGCATGCTTAGTCCAGTGTCTAATAGCCTTAAAGCACATAACACAGTAAATATGTAAGTTTATTATTTTCTGCAGATTTCTTTGTTTTCAGGTTTGCAGAAAGCTCTTCTGTAATATAAGAATACCAGTCCAAATCAAAGATTTGTATGTTGGGTAAATAATGCCAGACACAAAACAAGACTTTTAAAATAAATAAATAAATATAATCGTTAAATCGATTTAACATATTGATGTTAAATTAGATTCTTCACACATGAAATAGATTAAATAATATTTTTGCTAAGACAAGCAAAGGCTTAAATGAAAATCAATGGAATGAGTATTTGCCATACCTTGCCTGGTCCACAACAATCATTTCTGCTCTGTTCACTGATGATTCTAAACTATCATTGCAGGGCAATTACTGTATATAGTAGATCTCAGTTCCTGTAGATGGCAATAAATGTTTTTGAATAAACAAATAGTTATATAGAGAAACAATAAAAAATACTCAAGGACTATGTGTGTACGTGTGTGCATGTATGTATGTATGCATGCATGTGTGCAAATGTATGCACATGTGTATATAGTTTGGTTTTGCTGGAATGAGGTTGGTGTTAATAGTAAAATTCAGAAAACTGGGGCATCAACAGGTTGATTGATATTTTGAGTCTCTGGATTTTGTCCACGCTATTCAAAAGTAACATATTTTACTGCAAATCATTTCAAGTATTTATAACATGGTGAAATAATCTAAATAAAAGTATTGTAAAAATACATTAAAATCACATGCCTAATTTTTGAACTTTCAAAAGCATGGCTCTTGATGTTTAACCTGTTTGCTATACCTATAATGTAAAACTAAACTTACTTATCTTTTAAGAAAGACCATTAGTTAATTTGATCAGAAGAATACTATCAACACTGGGTAGCAAAAATTTAAAGCATTTTACAAAGACCCTCACAAAAACATTTTGCAGTGGACAAAAGGATTTCTGAATTTTATAGCTCTAATAATAATCCATAGGTCTCTCTTATTTCTCAGACTGCCTCCACCTGCATATGACAAAAGCATATAAAATCCAATATGGGGAAAATATAAATTCTTTTCCTCAATAAAACCATCCAATTTTCTCATACTCACGTAACTATCTATCCAGTTACCCAAATGAGAAGCTTGGTATTTATTCTAGATGATTTTTTTCTCACTCATCCAGTGACATAATTTCAGGAAATTTTATTTTTCAATAGTGTCTACATTTTCCCTTTTCTATTTCCTTTTTTCTCAATCTTGTTCTATCCCTCATCTTTCTTGCCCATATTTTTATTGCAAAAATAATCGGATAATATTTAGTACTGACTTATACTCAACTACAAATAAAAACTCTTCCTAGCAACTTAATTAAAATTTTCAAAAGTTTAAAATAATATATATAATTTATGTTCTGTTTGTGTGAAAATTAATAGACAAATGTATTTGTGTCTTGTGTGTGCTCATCTTCATTGGAAAAATATAGAAGGACACATATCAAACTGATTACAGTTACTTGTGAGAAGTATAAAGATAGGGTAAGTAAAGCAATATTTCTATCAGAATTCTTTATCTGTGTCATGTGAAAGTTTTTACGGTCTAGCCCCTTAACGGAGATTCAGTTTAACAGTTCAGTGGATTAACTGATGTTTTTCCTTTCTCACATAATCACATTAAGTTATGGCCATAACAGTGTCCTGAATAGGTCATTCATTTGAGCGTGAGCACTTCTAGTTCTGCATGTTGACTCATGTACTCACCAGCAGTCACCTGTCTTTCCAGCAGTTACCTGTAATTGATAACTCAACTATATATTATGTTAAGATACAATATGACTGCAAAAAAAGAATTGCTTCAATGAAAAAATAAGTTAAATACTTTGAAAAACTAAATGAACAAGGGTTGTTAAGACATTTCTGTCAAATTTGGGATGAGTGATTCAACTAGTAGGAAAATGTATGGACATGTAAAGGAATATTCCAATCTTATCTGTGGATTACTCATATAGAATAAATTGAAACAGGTATCACAGGCTATTATGAATATGTATTATGCGGGTATCAAAATGCAGGTCTGCACAAAGAAGAGGCCTTGAATATACTCCTAAATTTGCAGAATCAAAGTACATTTATATTTTGACAAGGTAAAGTGTTTAATGTACATGTTTATTTTTTCATTTACCTCTCTTTCAACTAATCAGCAGACTACTATTCCAAACCATGTTAAATAAAGGCAGTTATGAAATATTTATCACTTCAGCATGTAAAATCAATTTTAGAAATATGTTGATTGATAATACATGCTCAGCTTATGAATTAAAGTGTGAACAGGCCTTATTTTTAATAACTTGATACATGTATTTCACTTACAATTAATGGAAACGTCAGTGCGAAAATGTCAGAATATTGAGGAAAAATGACAGAACTGAACAAATATATTTTGAAGAAATCATATTTATTGTCTTTTATTCCTGATTTTGTTAATTTTAATTTGGAAAAAAAATTATGAAATATGCCTGTATAATAAATATAGAATCTTATTTTATGTGAAAGAATAAGAGCAGAAAATATAGAATCTATGTTTACTTTGTTTTGTCATTTTATTTTGAAATAATTTTAGATTTATAGAAAAGTTATAAAGACAGTTCAGAAAATTTCCATATTCCTTTAACCCAGCTTCACCCAATGTAAAACTTACATACTTATAACAATTATCAACACTAAAAATTAAATTGCTAAAATACTGCTAACAAAGCTAAATGCATTATTTACATTTTGTCAGTTTTTCCAATAATACGCTTTTACTGTCCTATGATTAGTTCAGGATACTATGTGTATTTAGTTAAGACTTTAAAAAAAAAAAAACATTTTTTAGGTTTAAGGATACATGTGCAGGTTTGTTATATAAGTAAACTTCATGTCATGAGGTTTGATGTACAGATTATTTCATTACCCAGGTAATAAGCATAGTACTCGATAGATAGTTTTTTGATCCTCACTCTGTTTCCACAATCAGTCCTCAAGTAGGTTTTGGAATCTGTTGTTTCCTTCTTTATACACATACGTACGGGATATTCAGCTCCCACTTGTAAGTAAGAAAATGTGATATATGGTTTTCTCTTCCTGTGTTAATTCACTTAGGGTAATGGCCTGCAGCTCCATCCATATTGCTGCAAAGGACGTGATCTCAATCTCTTTTATGGCTGCATAGTATTCCATGGTGTATATGTAGTATATTTTCTGTATCCAGTCTATCGTTGATGGGCATTTAGATTGATTCCATGTCTTTGCTATTGCGGATGGTGCTGTGATGAATGGTGCATGTATCTTTATGGTAGAACGATTTATATTCTTTTGGGTATATATTCAATAATGGGGATTGCTCAATTGAACGATAATTCCATTTTAAGTTATTTGAGAAATTGCAAAACTGCTTTCTACATTAGCTGAACTAATTTACATTCCTAACAGCAGTATGTAATTGTTCCCTTTTCTCCACAACTTTGCCAACATCTGTTATTTTTTGACTTTTTAATAATAACCATTCTGACTGGTATGAGATGGTACCCCATTGTGGTTTTGATTTGCATTTCTCTAATGACTGGTGATGTTGAGCTTTTCTTCGTATGTTGTTGGCCAAGTGTATGTCTTTTTTTTTTTTTTTTTTTTTTGAGATGGAGTTTTACTCTTTTTGCCCACACTGGAGTGCAATGGCGCGATCTTGACTCACTGAAACCTCTGTCCGCCTGGTTCAAGCAATTCTCCTGTCTCAGCCTCCTGAGTAGCTGGGATTACAGGCTAATTCTTGGTATTTTTAGTAGAGATGGGGCCTCACTATGTTGGCCAGGCTGGTCTCGAACTCCTGACTTCAGGTGATCCATTCATCCCGGCCTCCCAAAATGCTGGGATTACAGGTGTGAGCCACCGCACTAGCTGTGTATGTCTTTTTTTGAGAAGTATCTCTTCATGCCATTTGCCCACTTTTTATTTGTTTTTTGCTTATAAACTTAAGTTCCTTATAATTCTGAATATGATACCTTTGTCAGATGCATAGATTTTACAAGTCTTTTCCCCCATTCTGTAGATTGTCTGTTTAATCTGTTGATAGCTTCTTCTGCTGTGCAGAAGCTCTTTAGTTTAATTAGGTCTCATTTGTCAATTTTTTTTTGAGACAGGCTGGAGTGCAGTCACACAATCATGGCTCACTGCAGCCTTGACATCCTGGGCTCAATCAATCCTCCCACTTCCACATCCCGAGCAGCTGGGACTAAAGGTATGCACCACCACGCTCTACTAATTTTTGTATTTTCTGTAGACACGAGGTTTCATCATGTTGCCCAGGCTGGTCTCAAACTCCAGGGCTCAAGCAATCCACCTCAGCCTCCCCAAGTGCTGGGATTATAGGCATGAGTTCCTGCACATGACCAAATTTTTGTTTTTGCTGCAATTGCTTTTGATATCTTCATCATGAAATCTTTGCCAGGTCCTATGTCAAGAATACTATTTCCTAGGTTATCTTCTAGGGGTTTGATAGTTTTAGGTCTTATATTTAAGCCTTTAATTCATCTTGGGTTGGTTTATGTATATGGGGTGAGGAAGAGGTCCAGTTTTAATCTTCTGCATATGGCTAGCAAGTTTTTGCAGCATCATTTATTGAATAGGAGAGAGTCCTGTCTCCATTGCTTGTTTTTACAGACTTTGTCAAAGGTCAGATGGTTGTAGGTGTTCAGCTTTATTTCTGGCCTCTCTATTCTGTTCCATTGGTCTACATGTCTGTTTTTCTACCAGTACCATGCTGTTTTGATTACTGTAGCCTTGTACATAATTTGAAGTTGGGTAACCTGATGGCCTCAGCTCTGTTCTTTTTGCTTAAGATTGCATTGGCTATTTGGGCTCTTTCTTGGTTTTATATGAATTTTAGAATTTTTTAAAATTCTGTGAAGAATGTCATTGGTGGTTTGATAGGAATAGCATTAAATCTATAAATTACTTTGAGCAATGTGGTCACTTTAACAATATTGATTCTTTCTATCCAAGAACATGAAATGTTTTTCCATTTGTTTATGTCATCTCTAATTTATTTGATAAGTAAATAAATTAGAGGTCTTTCACCTCCTTAGCTGTATTCCCAGATGTTTTATTCTTTTTTGTACCTCTTGTGAATATGATTGTTATTCATGATTTGGTTCTCATCTTAGATGTTTGTGTACAGGAATACTATGAATTTTTGTACATTGGTTTTGTATGCTGAAACTTTGCTAAGGTTCTTTATCAGATCAAGACACTTTTGGGCAGAGACTATGGGGTTTTCTAGGTATATAATCATATCATTTGCACACAGAATAGTTTGACTTCCTTTCTTCCTATTTGGATGCCTTTCATTTCTTTATCTTGCCTAATTGTTCTGGCAAGGACTTCCAGTATTACGTTGAATAGGATTGGTTAGAGAGGGCATCCTTGTCTTGTAGTGATTTTCAAAGGGAATGCTTCCAGCTTTGTATTTTCAGTATGATGTTGGCTGTGGTTTGCCATATATGGATTTTATAATTTTGAGAAATGTTCCTTCAATGCCTAGTTTGTTGAAGGTTTTTAACATAAAGGGATGTTGAATTTTATTGCAAGCTTTGCCTTCATTTATTAATTGTGGCTTTTGTTTTTAGTTCTGTTTATGCTATGAATCTCATTTATTGATTTGCATATGTTGAACCAACCTTGCATCCCAAGTGTAAAGCCTACTTGATCATGGTGGATTAGGCTTTAGATGTGCTACTGAATTCAGTTTGCTAGTGTTTTGTTGAGGATTTTGGCATCCATGTTCAACAAGAATGTTGGCCTGGAGCTTTCTATTTTTTTGGTGTATCTCTGCCAGATATTGGTATCGAGGTGATGCTGACTTCATAGAAGTCATTTAGGGAGTAGTCTCTCTCTCTCCTCAATTTTTTTGGAATAGTTTCAGTAGAATGCTACCAGCTCTTTTTTATATGTCTGGAAGAATTCAGCTGTGAATCTGTCTTGTCCAGGGCTTTTTTTGTTGGCAGACTTTTTATTACTGAATTTTATCAATTTCAGAACTCTGTTCGGGTTTCTTCCTAGTTTAGTCTTTGGAGTTTGTATGTGTCCAGAAACTTATGTTCTTCTTCTAGATTTTCTGGCTTTGTGTATAGTGGTATTTGTAGTAGTCTCTGGGATTTTTTGTTTTATTCTGTGGGGTCAATGGTAACATCCCCTTTGTCATTTCTAATTGTGTTTATTTGAATCATCTCTTTTTCTTTATTAATCTAGCTAACAGTTTATGTGTCTTACTAATTTTTTTCAAACGACTAACTCCTGACTTCATTGATCTTTCATATGGTTTTTCACCATAAAGACAGAAAAATGCTGTAGCATTTTTCAGTATATTGTGCTTTATTTAAAAATGCAATTCAGTTTTACAGATGTATCTATTACACTTTATTTATATTTGGATCCATTTTTAAGCATTGTGTATTTCCACTTTTTGGCTATTATAAATAATGCTATTGTAAACATTCATGTATACATTTTTGTATGAACATATGTTTTTATTTCATTTGATTATAGACATAAAAAATAAATTTCTGGGTAATATGATGTTTCATATTTTGAGGAACTGCCAAACTGATTCCAGTGTGGCAACATCATTGACAATTGTGGGGCATTCCCATCATTTTCCATCTCAATTTCCTTTAGTTTCTCTCTGATTTTAGTTTTCTCTCAGATTTTGGTTATTTCTTGTTGTATACCAGCTTTCAAATTGATTTGTTCTTATTTCTTTCATTCCTCTAGTTGTGATAATAGGTTGTTACTTTGAGCTCTTTCTAACTTTTTGATGTGGGCATTTACTGCTATAATTCTCCCCCTTAACACTGCCCTAGCTGTGTCCCAGAGATTCTGGTTAGTTTTTTAGTTTCAAGTAATTTTTTAGTTTTTAGTTTCAAGTAATTTTTTTATTTCTACCTTGGTTTCATTATTAATCCAAAAGTCATTCAGGAGCTGGTTATTTCATTTCCATGTAATTACATGGTTTTGAGCAATTTTCTTAGTATTGATTTTTATTTTCCTTGCACTGTGTCCCATTGTATTTGGTATGATTTCAGGTTTTCTGAATTTGCTGAGGATTGTTTTATGTTTGATTTTTGTGGGGTCAATTTTAGAGTATGTGCCATGTCCAGATGAGAAGAATGCATTGTCTTTTGGTTGCATGCTCTACAGATATCTATTAGGTCCATTTGGTCAAATGCCAAACTCAGGTTCTGAACTTCTTTATTATTTTCTACCTCAATGATCTGTCTAATATGTTCAGTGGGTGTGAAGTTTTCCACTATTTTTGTGTGGTTACCTAAGTCTTTCTCTAGTGCTTTAAAAACTTGCTTTATGAATTTGAGTGTTCCTGTATTGGGTGTGTATATAGGGTATTTAGATCTTCTTGTTGAATTGAGCTCTTTACCGTTATGTAATGTCCCTTTTTGTCTTTTCTGATCTTTGTTGGTTTAAAGTCTGCTTGTCTGAAATTAAGATAGAAATCCCTGCTTTTTTCTGTTTTCCATTTGCTTGGTAGATTTTTCTCCATCCCTTTTCTTTGAGCCTGTGGGTGTTATTGCATGTGAGATGGGTCTCTTGAAGACAGCATACTGTTGGGTCTTGCTTCTTTATCCAAGTTAAAAACTCTATACCTTTTAATTGGGGCAATTAGCCCATTTACATTCAAAGTTAGTATTGATATGTGCAGATTTTCCCTGTTATATTGTTAGCTCTTTATTATACAGACTTGACTGTGTGGTTGCTTCATAGTGTTACTGGTCTATGTACTTAAGTATGCTTTTGTAGTGATTCCTTTCCAGGTTTAGCATTCCCTTCAGGACCCCTTGTAAGGCAAGTCTGGTGGTAATGAAATCCCAGCATTTGCTTGTCTAAAAATAATCTTATTTTGCCTACACTTATAAAGCTTAGTTTGGATATGAAATTCTTGGTTGAAAATAATTTCTTAGTAATTCAAAATATAGTCACAATTTTACTTCATGTCTCTTTAGTCTCCTGTTATCTGTAGTGGTTTTTTGGTCTTTTCTTGTCTTCCATAACCTTAACACTTGAAAAGAACAAGTCAGCTATTTTGTAGTAGGGCTTATCCATATTTTATCATGATTAGACTGGGATTACGAGTTTAAAAAAAACTACTACAAAGGTGAAGGGCCCTGCTTATCATATCGTATCATGGGTACAGAATATCAACATAATTTAATCCTGGTGACATTAACTTGAATCAATTAAGTAACGTCATCTACCAGGTGTTCTCCATTGCAAAGTTACTGTTTTCCCTTTCCATTCTCTGTATGTTAAAAATAGTCACTAAGTACAGTTTGCACTCAAGAAAAGGGGTATTTAAGTCCACTTGCTAGAGAGAGAAATACTAAATTATCTGTGGACCTAGGTGGGCAGATCACGAGGTCAGGAGATCGAGACCATCCTGGCTAACACAGTGAAACCACATCTCTACTAAAAATACACAAATTAGCTGGGCGTGTTGGTGAGCATCTGTAGTCCCAGCTACTCAGGCAGCTGAGGCAGGAGAATTGCTTGAACCCAGGAGGCAGAGGTTGCAATGAGCCGAGATGGTGCCACTGTACTCAAGCCTGGGTGACAGAGGAAGACTTCGTCTCAAAAAAACAAGAACAAAAACAAACAAACAAATATTTTGTTCCTTCTTAACGTTTTGTCTACTAATTTTTGCATTTTTTATTTAGTTTGCCTGCGGCATTTATTTCTGTGGTTCTTTTATCCGTTTATAATTTGGAATTATTTTGTAAGAAATAATTCATCCACATTTCTTTACTCAGTCATTTATATCAGTAGAATCATAGATATTTACTTTAGTCTATGGTCATAATCTAATATATAATATTTATTTCGCTTTCAAATTGTTCTAACATGGGCCATTAGGAAATTTTTCTAAATGGTTCATGTATTTTTTCAACATGCATCTGTTCTTTCATTTTTTGAAGAACTTTCTTTAGACCTTTTAGTTTTCTGACATTACAAGGTGCCCCAGGTTCAACTTATATTTCCCTTTTCCCACTCTACCTAAAACCTGCCATTTCTCCAAGGAGTTCTGGCTTTTTTTCCTGAAAAATTGTTTTGGAAATCAAAATCATAGGTTTACACAGCTACCTCCTAGTCTAGTCTAGTGTCACAGGGTTTATTCTAGTATTACTTCAGTGGTTATTTGTAGCTTCCTTCTTTGACAGTGATTATCTCATTCTCATTATCTACAAATGTTTACTTATTATTTCAACCTTTGTGTACAAGAAAGATATTTTCAGAATTGTTATTATGTAAATATGTAAGAAATAAATTTAGCAACTAGAGTACAGTGTTTTTGTAGAATTCTTTTTGTCTGTGGAATCAAGTTGAACACAGTATTCCAAAGTGACTCAGGTCAGCTATTTTTTTCCAGCCCCTTCAGTGAGGTTATGTCACACATTTAGAACACAGCTAGAATAATTTGTCACAGTCACATTTCACCTTGAGTTTCTTGGACTTTCTGTTTTTATCGTTTGTTTGCTTTTTAAATTTGCACATAGTAGAGTTCACTCTTTATGGTATACAGTTCTGCAGAGTTTGACAAATGCATAGAACCATGTATCCACCACTACAGAACTTTGCAGAACTGTTCCATTATCATTACAATTTATCTGTGTGATGTCTTTGTAGGGAACGTCTCTCCCCTCCCCAATCCTGGCAACCACTGAGTTTTTTTTTATTGTTCTCATAGTTTTGACTTTTCTAAATGTCATATAAATGGAATTTTTAAATATATAGATTTTTGTGTCTGGCTTCTTTTACTTATCAAAATACATTTTGAGTTACAATTTTCTTGATTCAATCAATGATATGTTCCTTTTTATTTCTGCCTGTATTCTGTTTTGTGAATATACTCCAACTTGCTTATCTACACACATATGCTGAAGGATATCTGGGTTGTTTCCAGTATTTGGTGACTAAGAACAAAGTTGTATACATATTCACACGGGCCTTTTTAAACAGATGTATTAAGATGTAATTCACTCATGTAAAGTATAAAATTTAATAGATTTTAGTATACTCAGAGTTGTATAACAGTCACCATAATCCATTTTAGAAAATTTCCATCATGCCAGAAAGAAGTCCCATGCTCATTAGCAGTCACTCCTTATTTACTCCTAACCACACTGCCCTAGGCAACCACTGATCTACTTGTGTCTCTACGGATTTACCTATCCTGGATATTGTATGTAATATATGGTCTTTTAAGTGGCTTTTTTCACTTAGTATAATGTTTCCAAGGATCATCCATGCTGTAGCATTTTTCAGTATATTATGCTTTACTTATAAATACAATTCAGTTTTACAGATGTATCTATCACATTTTATTTATATTTTGATCCATTGTTAAGCATTGTGTATTTGCACTTTTTGGCTGTTATAAATAATGCTATTGTAAGCATTGATGTATACATTTCTGTATGAACATATGTTTTTGTTTCTTTTGATTGTAGACATAAAAACAAATTTCTGGGTAACATGATGTTTAATATTTTGAGGAACTGCCAAACTGATTCCGACGCAGCCACATCATTGACCACTGTGGGACATTCCCATCATCTGTGAGACATTTCCATCATTTCTGTGTGGGTTACACTGGAAGATTCAATTCTGTTAATATATGGATTATTCTCAATTTAGTATATAAGATTAACATAATTATAATATAAATTTCCATCAAGTTATTTGTGATTTTTAAAAATCTGATTATAAAATATATAAGAAAAAATAAACTAGTATAGCTTTTTTCTTTTTTCTTTAAAAAAAGAAAAAGTTGGAGAACTAATACTTCATAATTTTCAGATTTAATGCAAATCTATAGTAATTAAGAAAATGTGATATTGGCAAAAGGATTGCACATAGATCAATGAAACAGAATAGAGAGGCAGGAAATAGACCCAGCCAAATATAGCCAAGTATTTTGTAACAAAGGTGTAAAGAAAATTCCTTCCTTGGAGGAAGATTGTCTTCTAGACAAAAGATGATGAATAAATTGTATGTCCATATGCGACAAAAGGAAAAAGAAAAATCAACCCATACTTCACATCTTATACAAAGTTAACACAAAATAAATCATAGCTCTAAATTCAATATGTAAAATTATAAAACTTCCAGAAAAAGAAAAATAAAAATATGTGCAACTTTGTGTTTAGCAATGAGGTGTAGATACAGCACCAAGGCTATGAATTTTTAAATAAAAATTTCATATATCAGAGTTTATTTAAAAATATTTAAGTCTTGCTCTGTGAAAGGCACAGTTAAGGCAATTCAAAAGCAAGTCACATATTGGAAGAAAATGTTAGCAAATATGTTACAGAAAAGCATCATTTTTTAGAATCAACTTTATGATTGTACAATTTAAATATCATATTCAGCCTATGTAAATGTAAAATTAAATGATTTTTAATAAATTTCTAGATTTGTGCAACCAGTGCCTCAATCCAGCTTGATAATGTTTTTATAAACCCCCAAATTACTCCCAGCCTATTACATTCAATCCCTACTCCCATTCCCAGTTCCAGGCAACCAGTTATCTACACTGTCTCTATAAACTTGATTTGTGGGGGCATTTTTCATTCTTATTTACATAGTATACTTTTATAATATATAGTCACCTGTATCTGGCTTATTTATTTATTTAATTATTTATTTTGAGACAGAGTCTCGCTGTCACCCAGGCTGGAGTGCAGTGGCGCGATCTCGGCTCACTGCAGGCTCCGCCCCCAGGGGTTCACGCCATTCTCCTGCCTCAGCCTCCTGAGTAGCTGGGACTACAGGCGCCTGCCACCTCGCCCGGCGAATTTTTTGTATTTTTAGTAGAGACGGGGTTTCACTGTGTTAGCCAGGATGGTCTCAATCTCCTGACCTCGTGATCCGCCCGCCTCGGCCTTCCAAAGTGCTGGGATTACAGGCGTGAGCCACCGCGCCCGGCCGTATCTGGCTTATTTCACCTAGCATAATGTTTCTGAAGATCATCCATTTTATGGCATGAATCTGTAATAATATTCCAATTCTTTGTATTGCTGAATAATATTCCATCCTATGGATGTAGCACATTGTGTCTATCCATTCACCTCTACCACTAACTTTCACTATATAAACTTTGTGTCTTTTGTTAACTTTATTTCTAGTAATTGATATCTTCTTACACTATTATAAACAAAAGGTTTTTTAAATAATTTTTTCAGGTTATTAGTTGATAATACATAAAAATACAATTGATTTTTCCTGTTCCATAATTAATATCTAAATATAGATCTTATATCCTATGAGCTCGCCAAACTGTTTATTGACAATAATAATGTTATCTTAGATTCTTTTGGATTTCCTATATAAAAGATTAGGCTATATAAGAATAAAATCAATTTTACTTCTTTTCTCAAATTTGGGTGCCAGTAAGTTGTATTTGTTTTTTTTGTTGTTGTTGTTTTCTTGTTGTTTTCGCTTTATTGCATTTGGTAGACTCTTTGGTGCAATGTTGAATAGAAGGGGTAAGAGCAGACATCCTTAGCTTGTTCCACATTCAGTCTTTCCCTATTAATTATGGTGCTAGTGGTAGGTTTTTGTGAATTTCCTTTGTCAGCTGAAAGAAGTTCCCTTTTACTCCTAGTATGTTAAGAATTTGTATTATAAACAGATGTTCTATTTTTGGTAAATGTTTCCTTCTGAATCTGTTGAGATTACCATCTGTTTGTGTCCTTTGTTCTATTAATATGGTGTGCTACATGAATTGATTTGGGGATGTTAAATCAACCTTACATTTCTAGGATAAATAATACTTGTTTATTTTGTATAATCCTTTTTATGTGCTGATGATTCATTTTGCTAATGTTTTGTTAAGGATTTCTGGGCTTATGTTGTTAAGAAGTATTGATCTCTAAATTTTTTTATTCGTGGGTTATTTAACTGCCTTTCTTTTTATCAGTGTGATCATAGAATGAGTGGGGAAATGCTCTCTCCAATTTCTGAAACAGTTTACAAAGTTGATATTATTTGTTTCTTAAATATTTGTTGGAATTCACAATGAAGTCTTTAGGGTATAAAGTTTCCTTGGCAGGAATATTTTGTTCTAAATTTAATGTATTTACTAGTTATAAATAAACTCATATTTATTATCACTTATTTATTTGTTTATTTGTTTATTTTTTGAGACAGATTCTCTCTGTTGCCCAGGCGGGAGTGCAGTGGTGCAATCTCTGCTCACTGCAACCTCCACCTCCCAGGTTCAAGTGATTCTCGTGCCTCAGCCTCCTGAGTAGCTGGGATTACAGGTGCGAGCCACAACGCCTGACTAATTTTTGTATTTTTACTAGGCCAATGGAGTTTCTCCATATTGGCCAGGTTGGTTTGAATTCCTGGCTTCAAGTGATCAGCGCTCCTTGGACTCCCAAAATGTTGGGATTATAGGCATGAGCCAATGAGCTTGACCTATTATCACTTTTTAAATCAGGTTTGGTAATTGTTTTGTTATTCTAGGCATTCTTCAGTTTTTATAAGTACTATAATATGTAGACATAAATTTATTCTCAATATTACCTGAAAATACTTTTAGTTCTTTATAGTCAGTGCAGTGCTCCCTTTTTCGTTCCTAATATTGGGAATTTTTGTCTTATTATCTTTGTCAATCTATCTAAACATTTATCTATTTTTTAAATATTTTTAAACAGCTGACTTTCAGTTTCACTTATTTTTCTATCGTTTTCTGTTATTATTTCATTAATTTACATATAATACTTACCACTTTGCTTCTACTTGCTTTAGATTTAGTTTGTTTTCCATTTTTTTTTATTATTATTATACTTTAAGGTCTGGGATACATGTGAAGAATGTGTAGGTTTGTTACATAGGTATACAGCTGCCATGGTGGTTTGCTTCACCCATCAACCTGACATCTACATTAGATATTTCTCCTAATGCTATCCCTCCCTTAATCCCATACCCCGTGACAGCCCCTGGTATGTGATGTTCCCCTCCCTATGTCCATGTGTTCTCACTGTTCAACTCCCACTTATGAGTGAGAACATGCAGTGTTTGGTTTTCTGTTCCTGTGTTAGTTTGCTGAGAATGATGTTTTCCAGCTTCATCCATGTCCCTGCAAAGGACATGAACTCATCCCTTTTCATGGCTGCATAGTATTCCATGGTGTATATGTGCCACATTTTCTTTACCCAGTCTATTACTGATGGACATTTGAGTTGGTTCCAAGTCTTTGCTATTGTGAATAGTGCTGCAATAAACATACGTGTGCATGTGTCTTTATAGTAGAATGATTTATAATCCTTTGGTTTATACCCAGTAATGGGATTGCTGGGTCAAATGGTATTTCTGGTTCTAGATCCTTCAGGAATTGCCACACTGTCTTCCACAATGGTTGAACTAATTTGCCCTCCCACCAACAGTGTAAAAGCGTTCCTATTACTCCACATCCTCTCCAGCATCTGTTGTTTTCTGATTTTTTAATGATCACCATTCTAACTGGTGTGAGATGGTATCTCATTGTGGGTTTGATTTGAATTTCCCTAATGACCAGTGATGATGTGCTTTTTTTCATATGGTTGTTGGCCACATAAATGTCTTCTTTTGAGAAGTGTTTATTCATATCCTTTGTCCACTTTTTGATGGGGTGGTTTTTTTCTTGAAAATTTGTTTAAGTTCCTTGTAGATTCTGGATATTAGCCCTTTGTCAGATGAATAGATTGCAAAAATTTTCTCCCATTCTGTAGGTTGCTTGCTCACTCTGATGATAGTTTCTTTTGCTGTGCCAAAGCTCTTTAATTAAATTAGATCCCCTTTGTCAGTTTTGGCTTCTGTTGCCATTGCTTTTGGTGTTTTAGTCATGAAGTCTTTGCCCATGCCTATGTCCTAAATGGCATTGCCTAGGTTTTTCTTGTAGGGTTTTTATGATTTTCAGTCTTACGTTTAAGTCTTTAATTCATCTTGAGTTAATTTTTGTATAAGGTGTAAGGGAAAGGTTCAGTTTCAGTTTTCTGTATATGGCTAGCCAGTTTTCCCAACACTATTTATCAAATAGGGAATCCTTTCTCCATTGTTGTTTTTGTCAGGTTTGTCAAAGATCAGATGGCTTTAGATGTGTAATGTTATTTCTGAGGCCTCTGTTTTGTTCCATTGGTCTAGACATCTGTTTTGGTACCAATGCCATGCTGCTGTTTTGGTTACTGTAGACTTATAGTATAGTTTGAAGTCAGGTAGTGTGATGCCTCCAGCTTTGTTCTTTTTGCTTAGGATTGTCTTGGCTATACAGGCTCCTTTCTGGTTCCATATGACATTTAAAGTAGTTTTTTATAATTCTGTGAAAAAGTCAATGGTAGCTTGATGGGGATAGCATTGAATCTATAAATTACCTTGAGCAGTATGGCCATTTTCATGATATTGAGTCTTCCTATCCATGAGCATGGAATGTTTTTCCATTTGTTTGTGTCCTCTTTTATTTCCTTGAGCAGTGGTTTGTAGTTCTCCTTGAAGAGGTCCTTCACATCCCTTGTAAGTTATATTCCTACATATTTTATTCTCTTTGAAGCAATTGTGAATTGGAGTTCACTCATAATTTGGCTCTCTGATTGTCTATTATTGGTGCATAGGAACGCTTGTGATTTTTGCACATTGATTTTGTATCCTGAGACTTTGCTGAAGTTGCTTATCAGCTTAAGGAGATTTTGGGCTGAGACGATAGGGTTTTCTAAGTATACAATCATGTCATCTGCAAAAAGAGACAATTAGATTTCCTCTCTTCCTATTTGAATACCCTTTATTTCTTTCTCTTGCCTGATTGCCCTGGCCTGAGCTTGCAATACTATGTGGAATAGCAGGGGTGAGAGAGGGCATCTTTGTCTTGTGCCAATTTTCAAAGGGAATGCTTCCATCTTATGACCATGAAGTATGATATTGGCTGTGGGTTTGTCATAAATAGCTCTTATTATTTTGAAATACATTTGATCAATGCCTACTTTATTGAGAGTTTTTAGCATGAAGCGTTGTTGAATTTTTTCGAAGGCCTTTTCTGCATTTATTGAGATAATCATGTGGTTTTTGTCATTGGTTCTGTTTATGTGATGGATTACGTTTATTGATTTCTGTATGTTGAACCAGCCTTGCATCCCGAGGATGAAGCCAACTTGATCGTGGTGGATAAGCTTTTTGATGTGCTGCTCAATCTGGTTTGCCACTATTTTATTGAAGATTTTCTCATCGATGTTCATCAGAGATATTGGCCTGAAATTATCCTTTTTTGTTGTGTCTCTGCCAAGTTTTGGTATCAGGATGATGCTGGCCTCATAAAATGAGTTAGAGAGGAGTCTCTTTTAGGTAACTGGTTTGAGATTTTTAAAAAATATATAGGCATTTAGAGTTACATTTTTCCACCAAGCACTGTTTTAACTGCCTCCAGTTAATTTTGATGTGGTGTTTTTGCTTACATTTAATTCCAAATATGTTCTAATTCTCCTTTTGATTTTTTCTTTAACCTATAGTTTATTTAGAAGTATGTCACTTGATTTCCAAATATGTGTGGCTTCTAAGATTTCTTTCTATTGCAAATGTCTAGTTTCATTGCTCTCAGAGAACGTTTGCATAATTTCAATTTTTAAAAATTTATTAACACTAGTTTTATGACCTAGCGTGTAGTATATCTTGGAAAATGTTATGTGTGCTTGAAAAGAATGTACATGCTGCAGCAATTGGGTAAAGTGTTCTATAAATGTCAGTTTGACATTTGTGGAACAGATCTAGTTAGTAGGTCAGGTTGTTTGATATGGCTTAAGACTTGTTTATCTTTGCTAATTTTCTGTCCAGTTGCTCCACCAATTATTGAAATTAGTGTCTTGAAATCCCCAATTACTATTGTTAATTTGTCTATTTAAGCATAGATTTGAACCTGTCTAAAATATGTAATTTGCTTATTACTTGCTATTAAACTGAATTACTCTAATCTGTTACATTTTTCCAATTTTTATATATGCCTATGAAATGTTATGCCTCTTCTCTTTTATTTTAAAATAATCACAAACACAATTGTTTAAATAATAGTGGAGGTACAGTACAAAGAGGTTTGATTTCTGTTTTTTAAAAAATGGACCGTATTAGAGAACATTTCCACCTTGATACATCATCCCAAAATACTTTTTCATGTTTCTCTTTGTTATTTCCGCAAATAGCCCTAGCTCCTGTTAGTGGGAAATAATATTTAGAAAACAGTGCTTAGAAAATAGTATTTTTGTGCATACAGACATTCTGCCCACTCTATTCAGGCTTTGATATTTCACATCAGCCTCCCTACAATTGACTTTGACTTTTCATGCTAGGTTAACATATCTTAAAGGACACACTCCTTCTAATGGTTGGGCTGGGCTCTGTATACCAGGTTGACCTTCATGTAGGAATATCAGATTTAAATAAAAAAGACAGAATGTTTAGTAAAATTTCAATTCATATTAGCTAATTATTTTTATATAAGTTTACCCCAGATATTGCCCAGGACAAAATTATACAAAGATTATCAGAAATTTAAATTGAACTGAGTATTCTGTATTTTATTTGCTAAATCAGGCAACCCTATCCTCATGTGGATGTCCAGCTCGCCCACCTTTGCTTCTTACACACTGCTCTGGCCACCAAGTAGGCCTCTCCATGTATTGTCAAATTTCATTAGGCAAAAAACAACCATCACTCAACTCAAATTTTCTAAAATAAGCTAGAGAACCTAATATAGAAGTGTTCTAAAATTATGCATTAAAAATAGAGCAAAGATTTTGTGAATGTGTGATTTTACAGGTTTTTTTAGTACAAGGAGCTGGTCTCTTCAGTTTCTCATCGCTTTACTTTATAATCTCACCTATGCTCCTGATGCATGGTACTACTCATAAGTGTGCAAGCATTTCCTTCTCTTCACACTCTTGCCAACACTTGTTGCTTGTCTTTTGATAATAGCTGTCCTGATGGGCATGAGGTAATATGTCACAGTTGTTTTGATTTGCATTTCTGTGGTGATACAGAATAAAACAGTAGCTATAAGGAGCAGGGTTAGGGGCAGAGAGAAAATGGAAAGATGGTAGGTCCAAGGATACAAAGTAGCAAATAGATAGGATGAACAAGTCTAAAGATCTAATGTACACCATGAGAACTGTAGTTAATAATAGCGTATTATATTGAGGGTTTTTGCTAAATGAGTAAATTATAGCTGCTCTTGCCACTGGGAGGAATAAATGGGTAACTGTGAGATAAGGGATACGTTAACTTGTTTCACTACGGTAATCATTTTACTATATATATGTGTCTCATACATCATGTTGTATACCTTGCTTATACGTTATATATATGTTTTAAATATATACACATATATACACTAGGAATATACACATATACCTATCCCTAGTATATAATATATATCAAACAGAGGCATGTATATATATATATACACTTACTCAGAAGGGTAACAATAAAATTTAAGTCAATAATTTATACACTCCCAATCGCTGAGTGTATGCTTGTGTGTGTGCACACCCACTGTATGTGTAATTGAATGATGGGTTTGGTAGATATGATTATTTAAATAAATGTTTTACATTTACTGAATTAAGGTAATATGTAATTCTTTTTCTAATGACATAGAGTTAAGCCTGTTATGATAAATATAACATCCACATGGAAACATAAGTCAGGCAATTATTGAGATGAACTATCTGTAATTTTTCAAACTTTTAGGTAATGCTATACCATGATACCACCAGAAAATGGACAATCACAGATATTTTTAAGTTGTTAATCCAAGCTTACACCAAAGTAAAAAGGAGTCTTTCATTTGTTAAATGCAGAGATATAGTACCTTTAAAATAATCTATTCACATTTAGCATATTTTTTACATGAAGAAAATAGTGCTGCATTTGTTGAGTGTTTTGGTTTTCTGTCTGGTAAGTTTAAGCTCTTTCAGACTACTAGAGAAGGACTTTACTTATGGATAACCTAACGGCATATTAGTTACATCATTTTCCTGAAAAATAGCTTGCTTACTGAAAAGGACTCACTTAGTACATTTGAATTTATCTATCACATTTGTAACCCTTTGGGACTTATGTCTTTTGTTATTTTAGTAGTCAGCAATCTGTGAGGACTTCTTACTTTAAAAAACATTTTTCTTCTTTTCAGCTACACTGTAATACCCTTGAGGGCAGACTCAAAATCCGTCAGTGTTTTTTATATCCACAAGGCCCAGTAAAGTTAAAGATGTCTGACTTTGTCAATGTCCCTCCCTCAGGGGCAGCTACCGTGTTCCATATTGTTAAAAAAAATACACATGTATACATAACAAAAGTATACTATGACTGATGCAACTCACCAAAGCTTTACCGCTCTTGTTAATTATATGTGTGTCCTCAGATTTTCTCAGCTTTGTCTCCTGATACGTGCCTGGTTAGCCCACCTCAGCTACTTGTCTGAATGGCACATGTCTGGCACTATTACTCTGATGGATGCCAGTCTTCAGGGGGGCAAGCCCAGTGCCTCCCCTGCTATTACTTTCTTTTGCAAAGTGACATTTGCCCACTAATTGCCAAGAAGCCAGTTGAGACAACCTGAAAATTGAGTAAATATTTATATGGCAAATTTTGACTAATGGGAAGTAGGAAACCAGGATCAGACTTACTGACATATAAATTATCTCTCTATTCTTCCATAATGCACCTTCCAGTTTGTCTTGAAGCCATGGCTACAGCGACAATAAGTCACCTTCTTTTGCTTCTCATTTTTCTCTCTCTCACTGTATATTTTCCTCATTCTTACTGCCCTGAAAAATTGTTGCACCCAATAAACATTAACACTTGATTTTTTTCTAAAAATCATTTTAAGCTCTATTTCCTAGGAAAAGTAGGCTAGGGTACATTTTAAAGTAAGTTATAAGGGTTGGCTATATTCATGTAATTCCGAATCACAACTCTACCTGATATTTGCTTATGCTTTCTTTTTTCTTTGATTATCAGCTCAGGTTCTCTGCAGACATAAATGATCTACCATTCTAACTAGCTAATTAATTATTAAGGGACATGAATATTTTAATACACTACTTTTATTTGATATATTCATTCAAACAAGCAAATAATAATTAACCTACCATTCAAAAATCGTTTTTCCTGGACTGGAGATATAACCTAATTATAAAGAAACAAAGGTTAACTCCTGATTTATCAGGTGCACATGGATGTGTTATGCATTGTCAATAGAAGACATTGACTCTTGATTCAGAATGTAATAATAGTTACTACAGGGGAGAAAAGCATCATTAATAATTTTTTTTCTGGCTCCCAATGAGGCTTGAGAGAGAGTTTGTGTTTTTTGACTACAGATGTTTCACTTCTGCATTTGATATGTGAAATTGGTGACATTATTTAAATTTTAGCAGTTAGTCTTTCTTGTCATTTTAGGAGGTAACCTCAGTAAAATAATAAAAAGAGGCAGAATAGCAAACAAAGATTTAGATTTAATTGTCACTTTAAGACTCACGGGGCCTTGGAAATTGTAAAGGTTTCATCTTATATCATATTTCCCTTCTAAATATATTTTTGCTGGAAAAGATAAAATTATTTTTACAACTTGGTCTTTAAAAATATTTTGTCAGGTATTAATAAGCAAAGACATTCTTGATAAGCAAAGAAAAATGTGATGTATTTGGAAATACTGTATTAATAATTAATGAAGTTAGATACTATAATTATTGAAACTTAAAGTAATTAATTTTTATTGTTAGGTTCTCTTTTGGTATTCTGAAGTAAACATATATTTTTAAGTCACTTATTTAGATGAGGCCCTGAAAAGCATACTGACTTTAGGTAGTATTTTTATAGTACCAAATGAATATAACATCACAGCATCATTGCCTGTTCTTTATCATTGATGAAAATTAGTGAACATAGAGCAAATGTATTTCAATGTTTAGATTACAACTTGATCAGTATTTACCCAGCCTTTTCTCTACTTGTATCTATGTTGATTTGTATAAGGTATGAGAAAGACCTAGTCCATGTCCTCTTGAAGATTATAATTAATGGAAGGAGCTTAACTCAAAATACTAGCATTAATGTAAAGTAGCAATATAATACTATGCACATGGAATAAATTTTTTTAAGTGTAGAATTTTATTGCCTAATTACTTTCTTGTGAAAGCCATGAATCTGTTAATTCCATATAATACTGATGCATAAGAATAGCAAATAAAACATGCTTTACATTTACTTCCATAGAATATTGTAATCTGCCATGTTGTGAGAAGGGCTTCATGAAAATAAGACTGGGTAATAAAGCATAACAATTACAGATGAATCCTAAGACATCTGAAAGTATTAAAGGCTGATACACTTGAAAATCTAACATTATATATTGTAAGATTTATGTTTTTCTGATGGAAAACCTTTAAAATTCTTGTAAGCTTTGGAAAAGCAGCTAAATTTAGTGAACTCTCTACTAATTGTTCTCATTTCATCACTTGGCACTAGAGTCTTCCTCATTCAGGCCCTCCAAAGTAGAGTCACGTATGCTGCATATGTTGTGTGGGCACAGCCTGGTTCCACATGCCAAGGCTGTTCTCGTCATGACTCAGACCCACGCTCAGCAGGCAGGAGTGAAAATATGACCAGCTTCTGGGGAGTGCCTGAAGTAAACGAGATCAACCGAGAGTTTCTCAGCCTCAGCCTCAGCACCGGTAAGATGGCAGGGTCAGTAATTCTCAGGGAGCAGGGGACACTCTTCAGCGTGATGTAGAATGGTTTAGCAAATTTACCCCCAGATGCTGGTAGCACCATGCTTTCAATTTATTTACATCATAAAAAGTCTCCAAATAGTGTCAAATGTTCCTATAGGTGAGGGATAAAATCGTAACTGGATGAGACCCATTCAGTGAGTCCCATGTTGTTGTGGAGGGCTATCTGGCCATCCTGACATTGCACAGTTTATGCTTCTCCTTGATTACTTATGCTTAGCATTTCAGCTGCCCACTGAACCTGGGGTTGCCTAAGAATCCTTTGGCTGTGGTCCAGGAAAAGGATCTGTTAGAGAAGTTAAGTCCACTAATTCTGGAATCTGAGAGATTTAAACTCTAGTTCTGGCAACTCCACTTACAATTCTATGACCTTGGATAATTTACTTATCTCTGTGGTTTCAAATCCCTCACCCATTAAATAGGGATAAAGAAGAAAATCTTCCTCATGTGATTATTATGACTAAATGAGATAACAAAGATAAAGGGCAGTATGTATACATGGTTTGCACTCAATAAGTATTACCTCGGCTCCCTCTCAGAATCAGAATTATGCTTTAAAATTATTATAAATAGTATTTATTTAGGGTAGGTCATGTAAAATATTTTTATTGTCCTTCTGGTGTCATGGTGACTGGATCTTGATCCAAGTATCCCACAGACATTGGCTGGAGTCATTTGCTTGAGTGGAATGATTATCCAGAACTAAGATGCTGTTGATGACACAATATTTCAAACATTTTCTGCTGACCTTATTCCTGTTGTTGTAACCTACCCATTGGATTGGACATCTTCACATAACAAATCCTCCCTGAACCACATTTAAGTTTGCCAGGTGGATGTGCACACTGTGCCATACATGCAGAGGTGCCCTCGGGGGTAAGACAACACCAACTTCTATTCTGCATACCAGTTTCCTACTCCTTCCAATGGACTTGTCTACATTACTGAGGCCCCAGGATGTCTGATGCAAGTGTGAAATGGGTATGTCTGGTTTTGAAATGCAATCTTCAAATCTGTGTGTGTGCATGTGTTTAATTGTCTCTGACAACTAAAAGTGTCCTGCTAGTACCCTCCTAAAATTCAAAATAATGGTTTAAAATGCATGAAATAATTATATAGATTGGAAGGAAACCAAACATAAAAGAAAACAAATACATTGAAATATAGTCCTTACTATATTTTAATAAATATGTTAAAATGTGTTGCTTTTTTATTAACTAATTAAAGAGATCTAATTGTGGACTTAATTACTACTGTAATTACCTAATCATATGTCAAGATACTTGCAGCAGCTATGATGTGATTGAGAAATACCTGTAATTTTGGCTGGTGAAAATTAACAGATACTGCTAATAGTCATGGTTTGTTGCCAACATTCATATTTGAGGGAAACACTACATTCACTTCTATGTTGGTGAAAAAATGCTTTAAAAATATCCAAATTTACTCAGAACTTCAAATTCATTATGAAATATCTCTATGGATTGTTCAAGCCTCAGGGTTACCTAACTAAAATAATTTGATATTGTTGCACATAGCACTTAGGTAGAAGTCATCTCTCTACTTCCACATCACTTAGAAGTAGAAGTATATTCAAATATTTTGGTCCAGCTTATTCAGTCTTACCACAGTTTAGATGTACCATTCATTTTTCCTATTTCAATTCTCCAATAGTTAAATTAAGGTAATGTAAGTCAGGGTTTTATGCTTAGACTCACTTCTTTTTATGGTGCTGAACACTGCTTACCGATTGGAACAATTTCCTCCCTGTGTGTAGTGAGTGGACTTTTTCTCTGGTTGATTGATATTTCTATAGACTGACTCCCTTTGAAGTATTGCCTGCCCTGTAAGCCAGTACTTAAAAGCTGGAAATGAAGTCCAACAGGAGTTATTCCAGTTTGTTTCTAGTAAAACCATACTAACAGCACACAAGAGAAAACAGAAACAAAGAAAAAGGGAGAAGTGATAGTATGCTGTCTTTTATTTGTTGATGGGAACAATCGTTGTATGTCAGACGTTTGGATCTGAATTCTTAAAACTGTAACACTGAATAGTTTCCCAATTTAGTTTTTAAAGTCCTAACGCTTACCTTTGGAATTATGTTCTTAATCGTTTTCCCAGCATTTGGAAGTAAATGAGTCAAGTGGCCAGCAGTCTGAGTTGGAACTTAAAGGACTCAGTCCTTGCTTTGCAGTTAAAAATGGGTGAATTTAGAAAAGTTGCTTAATATTCCTAGGCTTCTGATGCTGCATACATAACATGAGGGGTGGCAAGGGATGAGCATTGGATTATTTGATAGCTCTGGGACTCAAGTTGTATTTCTTGTTTACTCAACTGTCTGCAAAAACAAAAGCAAAACTCAAGGGATTTTGAACAATGAAAATACTGCTAACACTCTAGTTGGCACTCAGAATGTCAGAGACACCGTAAAGAGAGAGGTCTTGTTATGAACTGAGTTTTGTTCCCCCCAAAGTTTATATGTTGAAGTCCTAACTCCCAATGTAATGGCATCTGGAGATGGTCTTTGGGAGAAAATTGGATTAATATGAGGTCATGGGGGTTGGCCTTCATAATGGGAGTAGTGCCCTTGTAAGAAGAAACTGAAAAGTTTCTCTCTCTCACTGCAACCCCTTCTGTCTGCCATGTAAGACACTGTAAAAAGGCCATCTGCAAGTCAGGAAGAGACTTCTCCAGAATCCCACCATGCTGACCCCAGACTTTCAGCCTTCAAAACCGTGCATGTTGTGTAAGCCACCCAGTCTGTAGTATTTTATCACGGCAACCTGAGCTCATTAATACAGGTCTGAAAGAATAGAGGGATGACAAACATGAAATGGAGTAAACTCAGTATGTTTTGAAAGGTGTTCATTGTTAGACTGGAGTAAAAATATGTACTCTCCAGAGGAAATATATCCTCATCAGTCAGGACAGAGCTCAGGTAGGTTTTCCTTCTCATAAGAAGTTTTTAAGTACTCCTTATCATTACACCCACCTTTAAGTTTTGTGTCCTATCCCCTGGAGGAGCATAAATATGCCTTATTCATTTTTGCTTCCATAACCTTACACATTATCTGGCATACTGTAGGAGTTTAGATAAATATTTGTTGAATTAAACTGCTGAATTATATTTTGTTTTCCTATTCTGTGAAGGCACTATACCAAGGTGCTAGAAACTCTTAATTTCATTTCTCAACAAATGCTTAACATTCATTCTGCATCATTTTAGCATTGTTTTCAACATGTGCATGATAAATAAGTGTAAAATACCACTGGGTCATGAGAATGTATTCAAAAAGTAATGACAAAATAATTAAAAATGTTTTGTCCTTCATGTTTCTTACAGAATGTAGACATCGTGCTCATTGCTTTGCATATCGTTTGTGTGTTTTGGAATGCCTGCAATAAAAATGGTAACAAATAAGTTTCATAAAAACAAAAGTCAGCTTCTTTAGTAGTTGGTTCAAGAGTTATAATTCAAAATTCATGTCTGTTTTCAAGGACATCAATTTTATTTAGAAAGAGAGTAGAGAAAATACACAGATACTCAGTCTATGACAGAAAGCTGATTTATCGCTGCTGCTTCATTCTCTGTAGACTTTCTGCTCTCCTGTATGACAGTGAGAGCATTTAATTCAAAATGTATTTCTTAATCAGTAGGGATCATCTTGAAGAGCATCAATCTGGGTAGATACAGCAGGGCTGTCCAGAGTAATCTCAGGAGTATCCTGGAGGACTATATGTTTATTTTTACCCTGACTTTTGGCCCCAAATTTCTTTTAGCTGAAAAGCATCCATGCACTGTCTTCATATGTCCTAACTTATACTTATTGTAAATGTAGACTGTTATGTTTAAATAAATAAATGAATTTTATTGGGATTTGCTTTCAGGAAGGGAAAACCTATTCAAATAAATGAGTCTCTTAAGGTCCTATACATCAAGCTTACCATATAGTACTCTATAAATTATAAGAGTAAGCCATATTTTTCTTCTGGTTTAAATGAAATGTTGCAATTACCATTTGTTAAAGTATACAGTACTTTGCCTCAGTCTCAGAGACATCTCATTGCCAGATATTCTTTGATTCTTTATTTCCCCAGATGGCTCTGTTAACACTCTGCTTGACACTAGTGGTTTAAATTACCTGAATTGCCATGTGGTAACTTTTGCTAATAAAGAATTCCAATTTTGGCTTAGATTCCCCATGCCGTCAGTTCTAATCCCTTTGTTCAGTCCAGTAGAGTTGCTGCAGCTGTATAATCAAAGGTTCTTTCTGCCAGCCACATACCCAGTACTGTTTTTTTAAGCATAATTCACTGCACTAACTTTCTTCTAAACAGGATTTTATTCAGCCTATTTTGGAATAATAAACCAGCTCCATTCCTTATCGATGGGTTCTGCATCCATGAATTCAACCAACTGCAAATGAAAAATATTTTTAAAACAGCAATATAACAATAAAAAATAATATGAAAAATACAGTAGAACAACCATTTGGATTGGAATTCATATTGTATTAGACATATAAGTAATGTAGATACGATATTAAGTATATGGGAGGATATGCATATGTTATATGCAATTACTATGCCATTTTATATTAGGTGCTTGAGCATCCTTGGATTGTGGTATCCACAGGAGGCTGGGAACTAATCCCTTGAGGATACCAAAAGATTTGTATATATTTACATATATCCAAATGTATATGTATTGCATTACATATTCCTGTTTATTTATTTTGAATATGTCAACTGAATATTTTGTTTTATAAGTAAGTCATCCTAAAGAACATAAATGAACAAAATTTATAGATTTAATGAAAACAATCTTTGTATATTTAAAAGTTCAAGCATTTTTTAAAAACAAATTTTACATGTGGCATTTCTGTACACCAATAATGATAAAGATGAGAACCAAATAAAGAAGGCAATCCCATTTACAATAACTACAAAAAATTAATATACCTAGGAATATATTTAACCAAGGAATTGGAAGATCTCTACAAGGAAAACTGTAAAACAAATTGTAGATGACACAAACAAATAGAAAAAAATATCCCATTCTCATAGATTGGAAGCATTCATTAATTAAAATAACCCTACTGCCCAAAACAATCTACAGATTCAATGCAATCTCTATCAAAATACCAATGCCATTTTCCACGGAAGCATTTTTTTTCAATTTCATAAGAGTCTCTATCAAAGTGAGGTTTACTGCATATAGTGAAAAGGTACACTATACCCAAAAAATTATTCTAGCATTAAAATGAATTATGCATATAGGAAATCTACTGATGTGTATAAGAAAACTCATTAAAATTGTGTTTGTGTGTGTCAAAATAACACCATTTAATATTATTTATGTGAATAATTTTATGCATGTGATGGTTAATATTGAATGTCAACTTGATTAGATTGAAGGATGGAAAGTATTGTTCCTGGGTGTTTCTATGAGGTGTTGCCAAAGGAGATTAACATTTGAGTCAGTGAACTAGGAGAGGCAGACCCACCCTCAATCTTGGTGGGCACCATTTAATCAGCTGCGAGCATGGCTAGGATAAAAGCAGGCAGAGGAACGTGGAAGGACTAGACTAGCTAAGTCTTCTGGCCTTTATCTTTCTCCCATGCTGGATGCTTCCTGCCCTCAAACATCGGACTCCAAGTTCTTCAGCTTTTGGATCCTTGGATCTACATCAGTGGTTTGTCAGGGGCTCTCGGGCCTTCAGTCACAGACTGAAAGCTGCTCTACCAGCTTCCCTGCTTTTGAAGTTTTGAGACTCGGACTGGCTGCCTTGCTTCTCAGCTTGCAGACTGCCTATTGTGAGACTTCATCTTGTGATTATGTGAATCAATTCTCCTAATAAACTCCCTTTCATATATATATATATATATATATATACACACATGTATATATATATATATATATATATATCCTATTAGTCCTGACCCTCTAGAGAACCCTTACTAATACATATGCACATGTACACACATACATATGTGCAATGTGTATAATTGTAACCTTTCTGGAAGTATTTGCACCAACTCGTCATCTATGGGAATAGTAATAATGGAGAATTGTCACTGTCCACTCCTCATTTCTGCACTTTTAAATGTTTGCTAATGAGCATGCACTATTTGAAATTGCTTTAAAAATATGAAAAACTAAAACTATAAATTTGTTTATTTTGCTATGTAATCCAGAAAATTTACATCAAAAGATCTAAAATTTTTGAGAACATTAGTTATTTTCTAGAAGAATAATTTAATTTAGCACATGATGCATGTATCATTACACATTATAACTAATAACCAAGAAGTTCCTTAGAAATATTCATTCAAATACAATGGGTATTTTTTCCTAGGCTTTATTCAATAAGTTATTTGAACCGAAGGGAAGGAACTACAGTCTGAGAATACCTACTGTGCAGACAAAAATCAAATATTGGTTTTATAATCTAGACAAAATAAATTAGAGAATGATTTTCTGTATTAGTTTATTCTCTCATGGCTACAAAGAAACAACTGAGACTGGATAATTTATAAAGAAGAGGTGTAATTGGCTCACAGTTCTGCAGGCTGTCAAGGAAACATGGCAGCATCTACTTGGTTTCTGGAGAGGCCTCAGAGCATTCCCAATCATGGAGGCAGGCAAAAGGGGAGCAGAAATGTCACATGGCCAGAGAAGGGGCAAGAGAGAGTGAGGGGGGGAGGTGCCAAGCACTTTTAAACAACTAGATCTCCTGAGAACTCACTCACTGTTGCATGGACAGTACCAAGGGGGAATGGTGCTAAACCATTCATCAGAAATCCACCCCCATGATTCAACCACTTCCCACCAGGCCCTGCCTCCAACACTGGGGATTACAATTTGACATGAGATTTGGTGGGGACCCAGATCTAAATCTGAAGCCCAAAAAGGGATTCTTCTTCAATCATATCCCTGGAACCGAAAATATGTGTTGGTACCTACCTGGCTTACCCGCTGAATTACAAACTGAGAAGTGACCATAGGCCTGGGTGCAGGCATATTCAAGAGGCTATAGGAGAGAAATAATAACATCTATTTTACATTTGGAGCATTCAGTAGATATGTGATCCAACTGAACTGGCCATTTCTTCAGTGGGAAGTAATCATCAGAGAGAAGAAAGGATACTCCTGGTACTCGCTCCAAAAGTGTCTTGGAGATGTTGAATGCATATTTGCACATTATAGGCTATGAAAAAGCCTACAGGGAAAAATAAATAAATAAAAACCAAATAAAACCCTGTTTAAATGTTCCCTGCACTTGTTTGCCTGCAGGACATCTATTTTTCATATCTATTATTAATTTTTGTATAGTAAGAGACATTGTGTATAATTAAACTTTTTAAAAGATTCATTTTTAATGACTCTTCTCTGAAATAAAGAATAAGCATATTGTTAATAAGGGTGATAGTCACCCTTATGATATTTATGGGGTTGAATGTTAATTTTAGGAAATTAATGTCATTAAAAAGACTAACATTTTTTAACTGTTTTAAAAATAAACTCCAAGAATTCCCTGGATTTTTGTAAAAGGGCTACTCTTTCTTTTTAACCTATAAACTTCTCTTAAATTTCTACATAGCTGTATCATGTTAACTTTTCGTCCTCCACAAATGAAAGGGAAGAGAAACAAAATCCTTGTCAAGAAGCTCTAGAAACAAGCAGGAGATATATATGCAGGCATGAAAACATAATCGTTTCTGCCAACTGTGAGTCTAAATAGCTCTTGAATCTGCTTAAAAATTTCTTTCAAGAGAAGCTTGAATCAAACTTTCAACACCTGAATTATTTAATTAGGAAATAAAAATAATACAACATGGAAACGCCAGTTTATTTTCTTTATGGCTAGCCAAATTAAAAATTCAATTTAACAGTTAAACAAGCTATTTTTACAAGCAAATAATAACTGCATTTTTTACTAGTGAACTCTTGAACTTTTCTCCAGATTCTGCTTGAGTTGAAGTACCAGGCAGAAGCTACCCCATGTATAGTTATTTTTTTTGTTATTATTATTTTTTGAGACAGAGACTCGCTCTGTCACCCAGGCTGGAGTGCAGTGGTGTAATCTTGGCTCACTGCAACCTCTGCCTCCCAGGTTTAAGTGATTCTCCTGCCTCAACCTCCTGAGTAGCTGGGATTACAGGAGCACCCTACCATGCCTGGCTAATTTTTGTATTTTTAGTTGAGACGGGGTTTCACATGTTGGCCAGGCTGGTCTCCAATGCCTGACCTCGTGATCCTCCTGCCTTGGCCTCCCAAAGTGCTGGGATTACAGGCGTGAGCCACCACGCCCGGCCTTATTTATTTATTTTTGAGATGGAGTCTGACTCTGTCACCCATGCTAGAGTGCAGTGGTGCCATCTCAGCTCACTGCAACCTCCACCTCCCAGGTTCAAGCGATTCTCCTGCCTCAGTCTTCCTACTAACTGGAATTACAGGCACCCACCACCACACCCGGCTAATTTTTGTATTTTTAGTAGAGATGGAGTTTCACCACGTTGGCCAGGCTGGTCTCGAACTCCTGACCTCAAGTGATCCATCCACCTCGGCCTCCCAAATTGCTGAGATTACAGACATGAGCCACTGTGCCTGGTCCATTCTTGCATTTCAGAAAGCCATGTGCTACCCTCTTTTTGTGTCCTAAACATGTTTTGGTTTGAATAAAGAGTGTGGCATTTTGGGGCTGTCAATGCCCCTGTTTCAGTCGCAGATGTAATGCTGCTCAGTTTGAGTCTCGCTAAACTCCCATATATCATGAGTTCACCAGAATTCTGTGCTCAAGAGGTAAGATGAATACTATATGCAAGAAATGGTAGTAGATGCACCTACTGTTTATATCACCTCTGTTTGTGCACACTCCATTGTTACATCAGAATTCACTTACAAAAAGTTTGTAAACTATAAAATAGTTTTATAGCCTATAGACAGTTTATAGATAACAGTATTACAAGAGGGCAATAGCAAAACATTAAATCAGGATGGGATCCTTTTGAGCACGTGCCTCTGTGCAATGCACAGGTTGAACACCCACGAAGCCAGGCCTGCCCTTACACTACAGAGTAGATTTCCCGCAGATTTAGATTGTGATAGTGAAAGGTTTGTAGTGAACTCAAGTCAAAGCTGTAACATTAAGTACTTTGTTTTAGTACCTCAGATTCTCTGGGTCTCAGATTTTAACAAAAAGAAGAGAATAATAACAGTTTATTAACTGGTGGTAAGGAATAATCATTCCCAAAGAAACTCAACTTCAGTTTTATGCATACTTGTTCTTCCTAACTACTTTGGCTAGAGTAACTGGCAGTACCGTTGAGTAGTCTCAATGTACGGGTCCTAATAGCCTTAGGAATTTGATCCATCGTTTTTTTCTGTTCTGACCCGTGATGCCTAGATGCTTTTCATTTCTGGAGAAGGCAAAGCTTCTGAGCAGAAGGCACTCTAAAAATAGTATCCGAGTCTTTCTTAAAAACTCTCCCCATTATAAAAATGTGGAGTATGTACATATATATAAAAATATATGCATATCTTATAAACATGCACATATTATATATATTATACATTTATATATGCTATATAAACATACTAATGCATATACATTTATATATGCTAATCATGTGCTTGTTTTCAGAATCATTTCTTACCCATTCCCTCGTTTGCTCTGAGTCACGGAAGCTGAACTCTGCTAATTTTGCTTCTCAGGCTTCCATGCTAGGTTTAACCAATGGGAGAAGCCAAGGTATCTTTAATTTTATTTATCTGCTTTGAGTAGTGTCATCCACAGTGGTCTTATCTCTGTGGTTGATTCCGTCTCCCATCAGGTGGCCCCATGGAGTTTTCTATTCCTACTTGATAGCCCAGGCTCCTAGGTTGCAGTGTTCTGTTCCATTTGCCTATCTATAACTAAGGAGGGTAATGGCCTAATAAAATTGATTTTGTCTCATCTTTTTTCGTTCTCTCCACTGTTCTAAATACTTTTGTAAATAAGTCGCCATATAAAATTCTCTCAATTGAATTATCTAGTGGGGAGTTGGTTTTCCTGGCCAAACTAGGGTATTAATACAGACATATATTCATATATGCACATTTATAAACACATATCTATATCATATATTATATACATACTAGTCCATGTGCGTGTGTATAAAGCTACAGTGAATAAGCTATCTTGTATCTCCCAGATTTTCATGGCAGGAAAGTACAGGAGTTCAAATAGATTAAGTAACACTAGTATATTAGTCAAGGTTCTCCAGATAAAAAACCATTAAGAGATAGATAGATAATAGGTAGATAGAAATAGATAGATAGGGCTGGGCACAGTGGCTCACGACTGTAATCCCAGCACTTTGGGAGACTGAGGCTGGCGGTTCACAAGGTCAGGAATTCGAGACCAGCCTGACCAACATGGTGAAACCTTGTCTCTACTAAAAGTGCAAAAAAAAAAAAAAAAAAAAAATTAGACAGGCATGGTGGTGCGTGGGTGTAATCCCAACTACTCAGGAGGCTGAGGCAGGAGAATTACTTGAACCTGGGAGGTGGAGGTTGCGGTGAGCCGAGATCGCGTCACTGCACTCCAGCCTGGGTGACAGAGCTAGACTCCATCTCAAAAAAAAGAAAAATTAGATGATAGATAGATAGATAGATGATGATAGATACATAGATAGATAGATAGATAGATAGATAGATAGATAGATAGATAGTGATCCCTTCCTTTCTCCCTTTATATACAGACTAATTTGAAGAAATTAAAAGAAAGATTATTATTATATTGTGAGGAAAAAACATACATAAAGAGATGTATTATAAGAAATTGACTCATGTGATTAGGACTCATGAGAAGTCCCAAGATCTGGAGTTCAGAGGCCTGAGAACAAAATGGCAGCATAAGTTCTTGTTCAAATACAAAGGGAAGACTGATATCCCAGCTTGAAGAACACTGGGCAGAGAGAGCTAATTCCCTCTTGCTCAGCCTTTGTTCTATTCAAGCCTTCACTCAATTGGTTGAGGCCAGCCCACAGTGAGGAGGGTAATCTGCTTTACTTAGCCTACCATTTCAAATGTTGAGCTTATCCAGAAACACCCTCATAGACACCCAGAATAATATTTAATGTAATATCTGGGCACTCCAGATTAAATATCTGGACATAAGATTAATCATGATAACTAGCACTAACTCTAAGCACCCTCAGCCCTCGCCTGGCAGAAACTGAAGATGAAGAATACCAGGGAAAGAATCCTTTTATTGCTGACAAAGACAACTGTCATTTGTAGCTCATTATTAAAACTTGAAGTTTAGAATTCAATAGCAATTTTTGTCACGTCAGTCATCAGAGACAGGCAGCAAAGTGCAGCACCTTAAATAAAACACCTGTCTGTTGCTCTAGGCACATTTTGAATTGTTTCAGTCTCTGTCTCTCTCATTCTTTTTTTCCCCGATCAGTTAATTTGCCATTAGATATTTTTGTTTGGTTAGCAACTTTGAGAAAACAATCCTGGGGTAGTTTTCATACCCAAACTAATATTAGATATTTCAGTATATTTGTGAGGCAACTCAATCACTGAGATTTATTCATCTCTTATTCTTATAAATTGCTTATGACACACCTATTTCTTGCTGTCACTGCTAATTTTTCACTTTTGGAAGCAAGTAATAATTGCAGTTATTTATTCTGCCTTTTCCACATTATAAATTTAAATGTCTCTAAACAAAATTAATCTCATATAAGAAATATACTTAATAACTAGATCAGTTTAATCAAATTTTAGCAAATTCATCTTACTAGGATTCTCCATTTGAGAGAGCAATTTTTAAAATATTGTCTGATAATAATATAACCCACACAAATGTATTATACATAAAATTTGCAATGCATTGGATTTAGAACATAGAAGTAAAATTCTGAATGGATTTTTACATAAAACTATAAAATGAACCTATAGTAACAGCTTTATTTTATAATTTCTTAAACCACCAAATTCTCTCTATAAAAGGAAACAAACAAAGAATTCATGGCCTTATAGAGTATCTCATTCCCTTCAATCCCGTAATCTTATTAACATTATTTCTACTTGTATTAGGAATCAGGTGTACAGTATCATATATTAATCAGTAATTTGTTTTGATCCCCAGCATAGTATTTAGGTATTGAGCCTGCCTACATTCTTCTTTTATTAATCATAACAAGTTTAAGTACTGGATCCCAAATGAATCTATGTACATATGAAAATTAAAGGATACATGTTAGTATCTGATCTTAAGGTTTCACCAAAAACTGCAGAATAAACTTGTATTACATTGAAGGTCATCATGTAAATGAAAATCCAAAGTTATCTATATGGTGGATTTACAATGTAGGTTTATGTTGACCCATGGATTGTTCATTAATTTTCTGCAAGAAACTAGTTGCTGTAACATTTGGAAGAAGGTATGTTCTTTTTTCTGTTATCATCACTAGGAGCTTTACCTCTTTTCATTGCTGTCAAGGAAGGTAATGATCAGTTAATTATATTACTTTTCTGGTTTTGACTCCTGACTCTCTTTACTGAGAAGCCACAAACTCAATTTCCTGAGAAAGGGAATATGCATTTGATCTTACAGAAACCTGGTTCTTTTATATTTTTCTTCCTTTCTTGTTTTTGTTTTGTTTTGTTTTTTGCTTTACATCTAAAACACAACATTCATCCGCTGATAAGAAATAATAGAATAACATAAAAGACTAAGCAACCAAACACTCATTTCTGGTGTGTTTTGCTTCCTCAGAAAAATGGATTTCCATACTAAAGCATCCCTGGCCAGTTTCCAGGCAGGATTCAAAGACATTTTACATCAAAGGGAATAAGTACCCCAGCAGTGAACTAAAGCAATAGAGACCTAAAGAAATGATGCCTCGAGGCATTTCATTCTGTTTGACCACTAACGCTTAAGGTTTTACCTATGGGTGTAGGTCTTTACATATGGGTGTAGGTCTTCACTCTGTGAGGTTTCACAAGAAACACCATACTTTTGGCATTCATCCTTCCTATTTTCCAGCACTTTCTGTGTCTGACTTTTCATTTAAGATAACGTCCTCCAATTTCATCCTTATTGTCACAAATGACAGGATTTCCTTATTTTTAAGGCTTCTTTTTTTTTTTCTTTCTATTATTTTATTTTTTATTTTTTTTAGAGATGGGGTCTCACTATGTGGCCTAGGCTAGTTCAAACTCCTGGCCTCCAGCTATCCACCTGTCTCATGCTCCCAAGGTCTTGGGATTACAGGTGTGAGCCACTATGCCAAGCCTCCTGTCTTGCCAAGCAACCATAATTGACCCCCCAAAACAGAGATTTATTAAATATCCACCTCCAGTAGAGGTTTATTTATGAATACTAGATGAAAACAAATATATGATTATGCATTTAAAAAAAATCTTTTAGAAATCCAAGAAGTGGTTGGTGATAATTGAGTATGGTGCAGAATAAAGTGATAATCCAGAGCAGGGGTGTCCAATCTTTTGGCTTCCCCATGCCACACTGGAAGAAGTAGAATTGTCTTGGGCCACACATAAAATTCATGAACACTAAGAATAGCTGGTGAGCTAAAAAAGAAAATCACAAAAATATCTCATCATGTTTTAAGAAAGTTTACAGGCTGGGCGCGGTGACTCACGCCTGTAATCCCGGCACTTTGGGAGGCCGAGGCGGGTGGATCACAAGGTTAGGAGATTGAAACCATCCTGGCCAACATGGTGAAACACCATCTCTACTAAAAATACAAAAATTAGCCGGGCATGGTGGTGCATGCCTGTAGTCCCAGCTACTCAGGAGGCTGAGGCAGGAGAATCACTTGAACCTGGGAGGTGGAGATTGCAGTGAGCCGAGATTGCGCCATTGCACTACAGCCTGGTGACAGAGCGAGACTCCGTCTCAAAAAAAAAAAAAAAAAAAAAGGAAAGTTGCAATTTGTATCGGGCTGCATTCAAAGCCACTAAGAGCAATATCATGGCAATTTCCTAGTAAGAGTACTTACGATGAGTCTTTGCTGTTTATATGTATGGGTGAATAACAAATTATTTTTTAAATTATTTAAATTCACTCTGCAAGTAGATTATATGCTCCATAAATTATATCTTACAATGGGTATAAAACAACCAAAAGAATGCATCTCATGCCTATGTCCTGAATGATATTGCCTAGGTTTTCTTCTAGAGTTTTTATGGTTTTAGGTCTAACATGTAAGTCTTTAATCCATCTTGAATTAATTTTTGTATAAGGTGTAAGGAAGGGATCCAGTTTCAGCTTTCTACATATGGCTAGCCAGTTTTCCCAGCACCATTTATTAAATAGGGAATCCCTTTCCCGTTGCTTGTTTTTGTCAGGTTTGTCAAAGATCAGATAGTTGTAGATATGCGGCATTATTTCTGAGGGCTCTGTTCTGATCCATTGATCTATGTCTTTGTTGTGGTACCAGTACCATGCTGTTTTGGTTACTGTAACCTTGAAGTATAGTTTGAAGTCAGGTAGGGTGATGCCTCCAGCTTTGTTCTTTTGCCTTAGGATTGACTTGGCGATGCGGGCTCTTTTTTCATTCCATATGAACTTTAAAGTAGTTTTTTCCAATTCTGTGAAGAAAGTCATTGGTAGCTTAATGGGGATGGCATTGAATCTATAAATTACCTTGGGCAGTATGGCCATTTTCACGATATTGATTCTTCCAACCCATGAGCATGGAATGTTCTTCCATTTGTTTGTATCCTCTTTTATTTCATTGAGCAGTGGTTTGTAGTTCTCCTTGAAGAGGTCCTTCACATCCCTTGTAAGTTGGATTCCTAGGTATTTTATTGTCTTTGAAGCAATTGTGAATGGGAGTTCACTCATGATTTGGCTCTCTGTTTGTCTGTGATTGGTGTACAAGAATGCTTGTGATTTTTGTACATTGATTTTGTATCCTGAGACTTTGCTGAAGTTGCTTATCAGCTTAAGGAGATTTTGGGCTGAGACAATGGGGTTTTCTAGATATACAATCATATTATCTGCAAACAGGGACAATTTGACTTCCTCTTTTCTGAATTTTATACCCTTTATTTCCTTCTCCTGCCTGATTGCCCTGGCCAGAACTTCCAACACTATGTTGAATAGGAGTGGTGAGAGAGGGCATCCCTGTCTTGTGCCAGTTTTCAAAGAGAATGCTTCCATTTTTGCCCATTCAGTATGATATTGGCTGTGGGTTTGTCATAGATAGCTCTTATTATTTTGAGATACGTCCCATGAATACCCAATTTATTGAGAGTTTTTAGCATGAAGGTTGTTGAATTTTGTCAAAGGCCTTTTGTGCATCTGTTGAGATAATCATGTGGTATTTGTCTTTGGTTCTGTTTCGGGCAAGGACTTCATGTCTTAAACACCAAAAGCAATGGCAACAACAGCCAAAATTGACAAATGGGATCTAATTAAACTAAAGAGCTTCTGCACAGCAAAAGAAACTACCACCAGAGTGAACAGGCAACCTACAAAATGGGAGAAAATTTTCACAACCTACTCATCTGACAAAGGGCTAATATCCAGAATCTACAATGAACGCAAACACATTTACAAGAAAAAAACAAACAACCCCATCAAAAAGTGGGCGAAGGACATGAACAGACACTTCTCAAAAGAAGACATTTATGCAGCCAAAAAACATATGCAAAAATGCTCATCATCACTGGCCATCAGAGAAATGCAAATCAAAACCACAACCAGATACCATCTCACACCAGTTAGAATGGCGATCATTAAAAAGTCAGGAAACAACAGGTGCTGGAGAGGATGTGGAGAAATAGGAACACTTTTACACTGTTGGTGGGACTGTAAACTAGTTCAACCATTGTGGAAGTCAGTGTGGTGATTCCTCAGGGATCTAGAACTAGAAATACCATTTGACCCAGCCATCCTATTACTGGGTATATACCCAAAGGACTATAAATCATGCTGCTATAAAGACACATGCACACGTATGTTTGTTGTGGCACTATTCACAATAGCAAAGACTTGGAACCAATGCAAATGTCCAACAACGATAGACTGGATTAAGAAAATGTGGCACATATACACCATGGAATACTATGCAGCCATAAAAAATGATGAGTTCATGTCCTTTGTAGGGACATGGATGAAACTGGAAAACATAATTCTCAGTAAACTATCACAAGGACAAAAAACCAAACACCGCGTGTTCTCACTCATAGGTGGGAATTGAACAATGAGAACTCATGGACACAGGAAGGGGGAACATCACACTCCGGGGACTGTTGTGGGTTGGGGGGAGGGGGTAGGGACAGCATTAGGAGATATACCTAATGCTAAATGACGAGTTAATGGGTGCAGCACACCAACATGGCACATGTATACATATGTAACAAACCTGCACATTGTGCACATGTACCCTAAAACTTAAAGTATAATAAAAAAAAAGAATGCATCTCAAATTATGCAGTTAAATTTTCCTTTTTTTAAATCATTTAAGCTTCTTTGGAATGAGGGTAGTGAAATTCTGGAAATAGTATTAACCTGGAACAGATCAGGACCTCAGAGAAGAGATCCACTCTATTTCTTTGAGTTGATTTGGCTGCAGTACAAGTTAACACTCAGAGTAAATCCCTAACCAGTACATTTGTCAGCTTCTGTATACTAAATAGAATTCTAGAATGTGATTCATTGGGATTCTACTACTATTAAAGCTATAAAAATTCAGGAAGCGTAGGCTAAAATTTCCCATTTATCTTGCCACAGAAAACCCATTTTTCTCTTAAGCAAACAAATAGAATACACAGGTTTGCATGTAGAGACGCTTAACTAATTTAAGGTAAAATAAACACTGCAAACACCTTTTTATAAAGGGATTCCCTATAGAATTTTATTAAATAGTACTTTAGTAGCTCAGTTCAAGTTTCTGAATAGAATTGAAAGAAGAAAGATTTTTTTTTCATATTGCTATTTAATTGATGCTTTTTGTCCTTTCAAAATAGTTTGCTTCAGTCATCATAAATATTTATAAAACATGGGGGAATCTTTGTGTGTGTGTAGTGGAATCTGGGCAAATATTACGTTTAGGAAACCATTTTTAAACAGGTCAAAATGAATATTTTAGCACACAAGAGTTTTATGTAGAATTCACCTTCAGACTCCACTTTTTCTGTTCATCTCTTCCAAAATAATTGCTTATATATTTTTAGTAATAACAATTTCTCAGTTACCTTTCAAATTCTTCAAAACAAAAGAGCACTTCAAGTAGAATATTCTGTTTAATGACACAAATTTTTTTGACTGTTACAGACAAAATGATTACTTTCAAAAATAAGCCTTTAACAAGTATACCTAATTTAGATTTTAGTTTTCTTTATCTTTATCTGCTCTTTTAAAATGATATTATATGTGTAGTAAGGATCAAAAATCAATAAAACTGGAAAATGACTGAATTTTAAATAACTGGCATTATGTTTGTATATAGTTGAATAATACATGAAAGTTTTGTTAGTTTAAAGATAGCTTTACATTCAGTCAGTTTTCAACCATAATATGAATTTTTGTTTCTATTTATATGTGTTTGTGAATATATGTAAATATTCATTCCTCTACGTGCTGTTCTCATGAAGACAGTAGAGATGATTCAGAGATCACAGGAGGCCTTTAATTAGACCCAGTTGATAATTAGCTCAAGTAGTGGGGGATATCAACTTTTTCAGGAAATGGAGGCTGAAATGTTGGGACTGAAAGGTAAGAAAGTTCTGAGTGGTTTTCTGTCTCTCAGATATATTTATGAAGTTTAAAAAACCTTGTTATGCTCAGTTATCAAAAACAATTTCTGGCCAGGTGCAGCAGCTCACGCCTGTAATTCCAACACTTTGGGAGGCTGAGACAGGTGAATTGCTTGAGCCAAGAGGTTCAAAACCAGCCCAGGTAACATGACAAAACCCTACCTCTAGAAAAAAATACAAAAATTAGCTAGGTGTGGTGGCGTGAGACTATAGTCCCAGCTACTTGGGAAGCTGAGGTGGGAGGATTGCTTCTTGAATTTAGGAACTAGAGGTTGCATTGAGCCAACCTGGGTGACAGAGTGAGACCTTGTCAAAGAAAGAAGGAAAGAAGAAAGAAGAAAAGAAAGAAAGAAAGAGAGAGAGAGAAAGAAAGAAAGAAAGGGAAAGAAAGAGGGAGGGAGGGAAGAAGGAAGGGGAAATACAATGGAATCATCTAGAATCTGGAATCCTGGACTTCTGTCTGCTTGCCTTTTCATGAGAACTGAAATCAATGCCAACTTGAACACTCATATCATGGAATTAACTGACTCGAAAACTCAAGGTATGATGGTTCTAGATCTGAATGACCAACTCAAGAAAGAAAATCAAATTTTAGTTATGATGGAGTGTGATGTAGAAAAATGGAAACCATTGTTGGCAGCAATAAAACTCAGACAAAAAAATATATAAGAATATATGTACTGTGTGTATTATCTATTGATGTGTGACAAATTACCCCCAAATTCATTGGCTAACACCAACAATATCTATTATCTTTGGGTTTTTTTTTTTTTTTTTTGAGGCGGAGTCTTGCTCTGTCACCCAGGCTGGAGTGCAGTGGCGCGATCTCGGTTCACTGCAAGCTCCGCCTCCCGGGTTCATGCCATTCTCCTGCCTCGGCCTCTCCGAGTAGCTGGGACTACAGGCGCCCGCCACCGCGCCCAGCTAATTTTTGGTATTTTTAGTAGAGACAGGGTTTCACCGTGGTCTCGATCTCCTGACCTCATGATCCACCCGCCTCGGCCTCCCAAAGTGCTGGGATTACAAGAGCGAGCCACCACGCCTGGCCTATCTATTATCTTTCATAGTTTCTGTAGGTTCAGAAATTCCAGAGAAGCTTGGCTGTTCTTCCTTGAGGTTGCAGTCAAATGTCAGCTAGACCTTCAGTCATCTGAAGGCTTGTCTGAAGTGAGAGGATTCACTTTCAGGTTGACCCGGTCATGGCAGGAGGTCTCAGTTCTCCCCACATGCTTCACATGTTGAGGGTGGCAAAGATACCCTTCACTCTCTGTAGTCAGTCTTACTGATGTTCTTCTATTTTTCTTCAAATTTCCAAGACTAATTGTGCTGAACTCCCACAAATATCACCAATGTGCTGATTAGATAAAACAATGGTTATTTTCATTCATTGCAACGAGGGAAAATTCCAGCTTTAGTGATCATCATGGCATCTCCAAAGAGAGAAATCAGATGTAAGGTAGTTATAAGACTTCGAAGCTTGAGTGAAGTGGTTTGAGGTTGGTTTGTTAAGGCAGATAAATGATTGGGATTGGGCAAAGTGCATGATATGATAGTTTAGCATAAGTAGACACAGCTAAGTGGTATTTTGAAACCAGTCTTGATAAGTAAAAGTAACTTGATAAATGAGCTCTTTTATCAGGTAAGCAGAATGCTATCTGCAATAAATCATTTTGTAAGAATATCCTGAAGCAATAAGCAGTTATTTATTGGTGTAAAGTTACATCTTTCTCAGACAAAGCTTGCCTGAAACAAATTATCTTGGCACAAAGTGATCAGTGTTCTACCCTGAGGCATGTTGACATAGATGGTCTCAGTTCTCAAGTGGAGACCATGACAAGTCTCAATGATAATGGCCAGGGAATCAGTTGCAGCAGGTTGCTTTACAAGGATCCTTTGGGCTTTCAGTCAAAAGGGTTATAATTAAGCCATTAAAAGAAAAAGAAAAAGAAAGAAAACACAAAGATTGAACAGACTGTGGTTCATTCTAATCACAATGAAAAGAAACCACTGTTCATAAAAATTAAGACTTAGAACATTCGAGTCCATTGGGAATAAATAAAATACAGTATCATACAAAACCATACCCAAACAACCAAACATACCTTCGGATTTAAGAAGAAAATCAATGATTACAAAATAGTTTATATTAAAATAGTACTAAGACTGTTACAGAACGTAAACTGTTAGACACTCAAATTGGGATAATCTAAGACGAGTTTTCTAAGGTACTTATTTTTAAAGTGCAAAATGTAGGAAAACCATAAGATATGGCAGCCCCTGGCTAGCACATCAGGAGTACTGTGACCCCTCCTGTCCTGAAAGTGCAAGGGAGGAGAAGTGACCAGAAACTGGACACAGAAGGGTCTTTTGGGAAAGAACTTCCAGACAAGAGCTGTGATTTTTGATTGAGAGCTACAGTCAGCTCATCATGACCCTACAGAAAAAGATCCAGAGAAATCTTCCTTATCCTCACTTTCTGCCGTCCTTTCTATCTGCTGTTGCTCCTCACTGGCTGAACTCACCTGCAGCTGGAAGGTAAGGATGCCCACTGATCAACCACATTGGGGCACAAAGCAGAAAAACGGTGAGAGTGGATCTGAGGGGGCAAACAGAGAATATCCATGACAGAGAACACAAATAAAATAACTAAAATGGAAACATGATGTATCTAAATTTATGAAATGCACAGAAGGCTGTACTCTCGGAAAAATATATAACCCCAAACCATTTCAATATTTAATATGAAAGAAAAAATAATCTATCATTCATCTTGAAAACTTAGACAGAAGGAAAATTGTCACATGAAGAAAGCATAAAGAAATAAGGAGTCATAAGTTGGAAAAAATAATAAAACAGTGAGTATATCACAAGACAGGTGAATTAAAACAATTCAGTCAACAAACATCTGTTTATCACCAAAGAAATTAAATGTTCTCACCAAAGAAATTAAATTGAGAACCAAAAACAAACAAAATTTGAAATAGGCACTATAACTCAAAATGATGTTATAATCTTTTATAAATCTTTTATTAAAAATTAGGATGTAGAAATCTATAATATTTAATATAAAATGCAATTAAATAAGAAATTTAAGATAGAGTTAAATTTAAAAATTAAATTAAAAACTTTAATTGATAATGTAAACATGAAAAATTAAATTATATGCCAATTGAGTCAAATCATACCCTCATTTTCAAACCACCAAACTAGGTATTTGTAATTCAAACCATTAACCAATTAATTAAGAATAATATAGCTATTGATGTAATGCATTATGTTAAATATCACCAAAGTTCAAAGGAGGAAAACTGATCCTACTTTATATATTTTAAACTTGTTGGCCAGGTGCATACCTGTAATCCCAGCACTTCTGAAGACCAATGCTAGAGGATTGCTTGAGGGCAGGAGTTCAAGACCAGCCTGCGCAATATAGTAAGACCCCCATTTCTACATAAAAGAAATTTTGGGCCAGGCATGGTGACTCACGCCTGTAATCCCAGCACTTTGGGAGGCCGAGGTGGGTGGATCACGAGGTCAGGAGATCGAGACCATCCTGGCTAACATGGTGAAACCCCGTCTCTACTAAAAATACAAAAAATTAGCCGGGCGTGGTGGCGGGCACCTGTAGTCCCAGCTACTTGGGAGGCTGAGGCAGGAGAATGGTGTGAACCCAGGAGGTGGAGCTTGCAGTGAGCCGAGATCGGGCCACTGCGTTCCAGCCTGGGCAACAGAGCGAGACCCCGTCTCAAAAAAAGAAAAAAAAAAGAAATTTCATTGGCCTGGTCTGGGGGTACATGCCCATGGTCCCAGCTACTCAGGAGACTGAGGCAGGAGTATTGCTTGAGACCAGGAGATCAAGGCTACAGTGAGCTATGTTAGCACCACTGTATTCCTGCCTGGGCAACAGAGTAAGACTCCATCTCTAAATAAAAATAAATAAAAGTAAATAAAATAAACATATTTATAAAAGTTAAAATTAAGGAATGACCACACAAAATTTCAGTTAGAAGGAATAAGTTGAAAAGTTCTACTATACAAAGTGGTAACTACAGTTAATAATGTAGTGTATTCTTGAAAATCACAAGACAGTAAATTTTAAATCTTCTTACCAAAAACAGTATGTGAGTCAATGCATATGGCAATTAGCTTGATAGCCAAAACATCATGTTGTACAGGGTAAATATATACATTAAAAAATATTCTTTATATTTAGTAAAATATTCTTAATGTAGGTTCTTAATCTCTTTTTTTGTGTATAAACCCCTTTAAAATTCTATTAAAGCTAAGAATTTTCCTCCCAAATAAATGCATATATTATGTGAAATATTGCAAATAATTTTATGCATTCAAAGAGTTTCTGAAATCCATTCATAAACTTTTGGTGGGGAAACTATATTTAAGAATGACACACTAGAGAAAGTATCTTTAAAACTTGCGTGAGAATTATGTCACCTAACGCTATGATTTCCTATTTATTTTAAAAGTTTCTAGCAGTAAGAAGTTAAACAAATAGGAAAGTTAAAATGATTAAAGGGAGAAAAAGTTATCATTTCCCAGGCATCATGATTATGTACTCAGTCCCGAAAGAATCTTAGATTCTGAAAATAAGTTATTAAAAATGAGTCTAGTTAACACCTAGATGCAAGGAAAATATGCGCAAATTAATGGCTTTCTTACATACCAGTAAAAACCAGGTAGAAGATGTAATAGGAAGGAAGTAATATTCCTTTCACAACATTAATGAAAAATGTGAAATGTTCTCAAGTATCTTACAAGAAATGTGTAGGAACTAAATGAAGAAAACTAAAATTTACTGAGAGACATAAAAGTAGATTTTAATAAATAGAATACCATAGTATACTATGCTATGGTAAAGCTCTAAATCAATCCAAGTGATTCTGGAAAATTCCAGATAAACACAAGCATTTTACATTGTCAAATATAGGAATATATAATATAAACCTCTACGAGAGGAATACAGCTAGCAATTTTTAGCAAACAGAAACATTGTTTATTGGAAATCTTCCAAGCTTGGGAATATTTGGAATCCAATTGTTCATTTGTTCATTTGAAATTACATATTACTTCTGTAGCACCTGAGTGCAAATTCAAGTATCGAAGGTATATAAATACGTTACTACTCAGTTTTCGTTGAAAACTGTCTTGGTATTTGTATGAAATTATACACATATGCTAAATAAAAGATGATAATTCAATCATTTTGGAGCTGGTCAGGATTTTGGAAATACTGGTAAATTATTTGGCTAGGAAAGGCTGGAAAATAGTTATATCTCAGATTTAAAAGGAATCTGCTGACAAAGAAATTCCTAAAGCTGATGAATGATGGAAGAAATGTCAGAAAAATTTTTCATTTTGAATTCATAAAGTGTGGAATTTCAGAGTATTTATACAAACCATAAATACCATTTTAAAAGAAACTAAAGAATAAAATCATAAAATAAATATGGAAACAAAAGGTTAATATTCAGAATCAAAATATCTAAGTTTAATAATAGTGAGAATAAGTTCCATTCTTATTATGTTACTTAATTTAAGAAATCCCAATGGATAGCCATATTATAAACCAAATTAAAAAATGATTTAGGAGCAATTTAGAGACTGCACAAACTGTAATCATTGTTGCTCTTGTTATTAAAACATTGCCATTTTATTCAGTACAGGGTACAGAAACAGATAACTTCTAGATTTTTCTTCTTTTCTACCTTTAACCAGGAATTTTTTGTCAGCATCATTATCTTTATCATCATCAGCCTCAATATCATCATCATCATCATCAATCATCATTATTTCTACATATTGACTTTCAAAACAAACCAGATAATTCCTTAGCAGATTGTATATTCGTCTTACACTTTTTTTATCAATGTTGAGTAATATTTAGAGGTAATTTCCACAGCAGAAGTATGGAAGGTATTTTTGTTTGGTTTGGTTTTGGTTTTGGTTTTAAAATAAAAGCATAGATTTTACATGTAAGATGCCAGATTTTCCTTATTTCAACATGGCCCATGGGTATAATGGAGTTTAGTTTTCCTGAGCTAGTAATTTTAGAGAGATCATCTAGTAGAAGAACAAAAATCTATAAAAGAGATTATGTGATGTATTCAGTGTTTATACCTTAATCTTATTTGGGTTTACTCTTATGGTAAAAGCAAAAAACAAAAGAACATGCAACTAGTAAGTGGCAGAGGTAATAATCTAATTAGAGTACCATAGTTCCAGGACCCTCCCTTGAAACTACACTATACTGCAGCTCAATTGAAATATACACTGTTGTATAAAATATATTGAGGAAGGTTTAAGATTAAGGAGAAATCACCTCAAGAATATTTTATAGAAAAAGTGAAATTTAAGATGGGCCTTAAAGCATGACATCAACCAGTAAATATATAGCTTCACAGACATTAGCTCCATGAGGACAGGAACCATGTCTGATTTGTGCATTCATATATCTCCAGGGCCTAAAAGAGAAGCTGGCTCACTGCAGAATGGCACTGGGGGCACGAAGCGTATGCCACTAGATTTAGTATTATAATCCATGAACAAAATTGTTAGTTGTTATATGTGTAAAGTAAAATGGTCACTGCAAGGATACTATGCTAAATTATATTAACATTATATTGTCCTCATTGAATATAATTTGAAAACAATAATTATTTCAAACTTACACATTCCCCCTAGTTTTTATTTCCTGAAAATTCATTTTGTAAAACTGATAAAATTATGGAGGTAATGTCTCAAACAAAGGAAATTTTGAAATGTAATGTATATCATCAACATTTTAATAATAATTAAGGAAAGTTTATCCCTTATTGAGAAAAGCACATCTGGGTAGAGCAACAAAACTTTCATAAATACAGAAATGGGTCCTAGATAAATGACCTAGGACCATAATCAAGCTCAAGTGGCATAATGGCAATAAAAATATATATTTTTATTAAACCATAGTCACCCTGACAAAAGAAAATAGACCAGAGAAACCCAGGAAGTTGAGCAGGAGGCTTATTGTTGGGAACTGGCGATGTCATGTTTGTTAGCACCACAGTATCATGGGCCAAATGTTACCATAAGAAATGGCACACTGACAGCTAGCCTCCTTCCATACCCTTCTTCCCAGTGAGAAGTCATAGTTTTTTGAGCTCTGAAGTTTCAGAGAACTAAGAATACCTAACAAGTAAATGACTTGTGGAAGGTTTATTTTAAAGTTCTCCTTGCCAAAGAGTTGCCAGACTGGGGGACCGCCTTTTCTTTCCTCTCTGAGAAGGGCTCTTTAGCTTCACAGAAGTCATTCTTCATAAATGTGCTCAGCTGCTGATTTGTGTAAAAAAAAAAAAAAGTCAGTGCTTCAGTGAGTCCATAATGATTAATGAAAATAAAACTAGGAATACATGAAACATGAGATGACTTTTATATTCAAAGTCATTAATAGCCATATAGAGAGTTCTGAAATGGCCTATTAAAATAGATTATTATAACAAGGCAAATTAATGGTTTCTTCAGAGTTTAGAAAATAAACTTGATTAGTTATATGAGAAATTCATTACCAAAAATCATTTTTATATCTGCATAATAAATTGCAGGCTATGTATAGCTAATTTAGATCCATCTTTGCGATGACATATTTGACCTGCCTTTGTTTATAGAATAAATGCAACTGCCAAATGTGTTTATATAATAACTAATTAATGTTTGTTTGATGGTCCATCAACTTGATCTATGAACTCTGCTGTTAAGAAAAAAAAAAATCCATCAAATTTCATGTAATGCCCTGAAATAGCCAACATTCCTCTGGGGAAATATTTTAAAAGAATTTTTATCAAGATATATTTTACTATATTGCACAGTAATATGCAAATTAAATACATCACTTCAGAAGTGCTGTATTTTACCAAGTAAATTGATTACCAACAGAATCCTTACTCATCTCTTCTAGTTGAAAAGTAGCCCACACTAAGTTTAAAACATCACATTAAAAATAATTTATTTTGATGTGAATAACTTAGGGGGTGAGTGAAGTTAATGGGTAAAACTTTGCCTTTCATAATAGTAAATGTAATGTATATATTGGATGTATGCATATTGATATTATTTCTATTCAAAATAAGAATATAAAAGCTAGATGTAAATTTTTCTATTTAAATCACGGCTGGAGAGAGCAGGCATTTGTCTTCTTTCCCTTATAAAATTCCATTGTTATTTAGCAAAAAGCACAAAAAGGAATAAACTCATAAAACAAAACAGAAACTATATGATGTGGTTATCAGCAGATGAGAACTCCCAATAAATTTCTGGGAAGAAGAATATGTAAAGTAAGTTGATGGATAAAAATGAGAGGAATAAGCCACTGCCCAGGATATATACAACTGAGAAAGATACATTGTGGTCTGCCCCAATGCAGGAAATGGGCAAGGCATGTGGGTCTGAAAAAAGGAAGACTGATTAGATGTTGAACTACGGAAGGGCTACACAATTCAATCATTCTATACTCCTTTCTGAACATGAGAGCAGAGCAGCTAGTTTTTAATATCTTACTGAAAAAAAATAAAGGGGCTCTCTTTGAAGAAATGCAGTGAAATATTTGGTTCCTCGTATGGGAGTTAGCACCTTTGAGTTAAGTGCTCTTCACTCTGGCATTACTACATAAGGGGAGAGGAAAACCACAGTAATGGGAAAAACATCAACTGCATCCTTTATTTTTGCCATGAACACTCAATCAAGTAACATCATGAGAGAGAAAATTCAAGAAAACCTAAGGGAAAATGTTGACTCCATAATAGAGGTAGAAACATAATTAGGAATACAGAACAAATAAAGTCTTGAAAATAAGTTGTTACAAAGAAAAAAAGCAACATCTAATTAGAATTAAAATGTAATAAGGAATTAAAAGACAATGTTTCTTAGTTATTTCTTCAGAGCAAGAGAGAAAAAATCACAAAGGAGAATAACCTGGGATTCAGGAAAGAATGAATTAAGGACAGAAGTCTGGTGAAGTGAGATTTTAGAATGAAAGCTGTGCGGTGGCCTTAGAATGGAAACAGATCTCAGTAGAGCATACACCAGCTAGGAAAGTCTAGGAAGCGTTTTCTCTGAGAAATGTACTGGAGGAGCAAATGAGATTTGAGATAGGGTGGATGTATTGTGATATGAGGAAGATTTTATTTTGCCATTTGAAAAGAATGCAATTTAAAGCCCCAGGAAACAAAAGATGTACAAGAGCATCATCATCTACATGTAAAATACACATTCAATAGATTTCAATTTAAAGTAAATGGTGGAGAGTAAGACAACATTTTATTTTGCTTTGACACTAGAAACCTTTTCTTTAAGTGGCACAAGATTTGTGAAGGTGGGTCTAAAGAGAAAAAAAGTAATCCGAACATACTAGTTAGCTAGAAGACTTACATCACAGAAGGGAATGTAAATAGCATCAAGTAAAGGTACAGGCAACAAATGTTGCAAAGATAAATGGTGGAACGTAGGTGTTCTAAAATTTTCATCTTAAGTTGAGGAAACTTTAGAGAAAATGTGTAAAGTAAGGGAGGTGGAACAGAGGTTTAAGCACACTATTTTATATTAGTGATATCTAAGAGGCACATACAAATAAATAATGTACTGTGCAGTCATATCCATTAGAACTGAATAAAATTCCATTGTCTGGATGTACTAGTTTATCCTTTCACCTACTGAAGGAAATCGTGGTTGTTTTCAGGTTTTCGTAATTATGAAGCTTCTATAAACACCTGGGTGCAATTTTTTGTGTGGACATAAGTTTTCAACTCATTTGGGAAATTACTTAGGAACAGAATTGCTGCATCCTATGATAAGCTAATGTTTAGTTTTGTAAGAAATGGCCCACCGTCTTCCAAAGTGGCTGAACCACGGTCCATTTCCACCAGCAATAGCGGGTCTTCCTGTTGCTCTGTACCCTCACGAGAACTTGATGTTGTCAGTGTTTCGAATTTTAGTCATTCTAATGAATGTGTAGTGGCGTCTCTTTGTTTTAATTTGAAGCTTTCTAATGACATATGATGTTGAACATTTTTATTTGATTATTTGCTACCTGTATATCTTCAGTGAGATATCTTTAGATGATCTGCCTGCTTTGTAATCAGGTTGTTTTAAGACTTTCTTTGCATATTTGAAATAACAGTCCTTTATCTGATGTGTGTTTTGCAAATATTGTCAACCACTCCATGGCTGGGCTTCTCATTCCCTTGACAGTGTCCTTCACAGAGCAGGTGTTTTTAATTTTAATGAAGCTTAACTAACCAATTATTTCTTGCATGGATCATGCCTTTGGTATTATATCTAAAAAATCACCAACAAACTGAAGTTTATATAGATTTTTCTCTTGTTACCTTTTAGAAGTTTTTATAGTTTTGGTTTTTATATTTAGTTCTATAATACATTTTTGATTAATTTCCAAGAAAGATGTAAAGTCTTGTCTAGATTCACATTTTTTTGACATGTAGATGTCCAGTTGTTCCAGGACTATTTGCTGGAAAACTCTCTTTGCTCCACCATTATATTGCCTTTGCTCCTAAGTCAAAGATCAGTTAGTTGTCTATATTTGTGTGGGTCCAATATGTGGCTCTTTATAAGCTGGTGTAACATGCATAATGTAATAATTTACAGTATAGCGATATCCCTTTGGAGGTGTCTTCAACTTAGTAACTGGGACTGACTCAAAGGAGAAAAAAACACAAAGATAAATTTAGAAAACAGAATTGTTAAAACTTTTAAATTATCATTTATTAAAAGAAAATTTACCTGTTAGAATTGCACCCATATTATATTACATTAAAAATCGAGATATACATCATCACACCATTTTCTGTTATAAGAAATTATTCTCTGGATTAAGTTGTAGTTAGAGCTCTGGTTTCAGATCATTTTCAATGTGTGAATTATGTGTTTTTAAAAGTACATAGAAAGCCCCTGTCTACTCCATGTTCTTCCAATTGACACTGATACAAAACGCTATTTCCCTTTCACTAACTTTAATTTTTCTTCTTTTTTAAAGCAAAAGCAGAGAGACATAGATGAGAAAGGTGGGACTGTTGATTCCTTATGTAATTTCTGGGATGTAAAACGAGTGAGATTCAAGTTTCACGCACAATTCTAAATAAACTTTTCTAGTTACTTTGCTTTTTTTTTTTTTCCTTGAGTTTAGTTAGTGTGATATCCGTCAGAACATACTTTATACTGCATTCAAGATAAAACACCTGTGTCCACTTTGGGAGGCTGAGGCAGGCAGATCATGAGGTCAAGAGATTGAGAGCATACTGGCCAACATGGTGAATCCCCATCGCTACTAAAAATACAAAAATTAACTGGGCATGGTGGCACATGCATGTAATCTCAGCTACTCGGGAGGCTGAGGTAGGAGAATCACTTGAACCCGGGAGGCAGAGGTTGCAGTGAGCCAAGATCGCGCCATTGCACTCCAGCCTGGGCGACAAGAGCGAAACTCCGTCTCAAAACACACACACACAAAAAAAACCTGTGTCTACATATGACCAGTCAGGAGGTCAGAATCTCATGGTGAACATGATTATGTTAGTTGATTCAGTCCAATTAATGTACAATAAGTATTTTATATTTACTGGTGTCTAGTAAATATTCTATTATAGGAGCACAACTTATATTCTAGAAACTAAGTTGACATGCACAAATATGCATCATAAAAATTAAATCATAAAGAATAAGAATAGATTATGACAGATACTTCTCTAATTTTAGAAAAACTGAAGAAAATACCCAAAGGGATCAGCAGTTTCATTGTCAATGGCAGTCAAGATGCACTTCACTCTGTGACGACTTCTTCCTCTCTGTTCGACTATTATTACTTAGTTGTTATGTATGCTTTACATGTCCTTTATCCCATTACTATTTCATTGCCCAGATGAATGCTTTCTTAACAATAGACAATCCTTTATTGTTCTTATACTAATGGTGAATAATACCAGCTCCTGAAGGAATGCTTCCAGTGTTACTTATAAGCCTGACTGCATCATGATAAACATGAGGCTAGATTGCGTGCTTTGCCTTTTCCGTGTTTGGCAAAGTGGACACAATTGTTTTCCCTTTGTTAGGTGATATTATTTTTCTCAAGACCTTATGTTATCTACATATCCACAGAGTCCAGCACAATGCCCACCCTAAGTGTACAGAGGGGGGATTGGAATGTACAAGTAGCTGATGTGTCTGTGCACCAACTTCACCTCCTAATATAACTTTAAAACTTCAAGCAGTTCTAGTAATTATGACAGATCATAAAACATGGCAGACATTTGATAAGGTACAATAAACAAAAAATACATTATGATGCTATGTTTTGTAAGTGTAAAAATTAGGCCGGGCACAGTGATATGTGCCTGTAATCTCAGCGCTTTGGGAGGCCAGTGCGAGGAGTTCAAGATCAGCCTGCAACATGGCGAAACCCTGTCTCTACAAAAAATATAAAAATTAGCAGGGCATGATGGCGCATGCCTGTACTCAGGAAGTTAGGGTGTCAAGGCTGCAGCGAGCCGTGATTGTGCCACTGCACTCCAGCCTGGATGACAGAGCGAGACCCTGTCTTAAAAAAAATTAAAAAATTAAAAAGCCTCATTAAATTAAAAAATGATAAATTAGCAGTCTACCCATAGAAATATATATCAGTACTATATCAGATTATTTTATTTCCTGACTCCCCTGCTAAGAATAACTGTGGTCACACCCTACTTGTGTGTGACCAAAGCATCCCACCGGAGAGCCCCCAAGTGGGGAAAATAAAAGATTGGCCCCAATGACATGTAACCGTGATTCATTCTTCATATGATAAAGTCAACAAGAGAGAAGAGGCTTCACAAAGCACAGACTGTTGAATTTCTTAGTATCTCTAAGAACCCTAAGGATATTCTTCAAGGCATAATTTATTCATCGATGTTACTATTCTGTGCATCTCTCTTCTCCATGTCCTGATACCTATGTCTGCATGCCATCAGTTTCTCTGGCACACATTTGGGAATCTCTTTGACTCATTTTTCTCTTTATAAAGTAGATCTATTATCCATTCAATAAGTAGATATCAGATATCTACCATGTATCAGGCACTGTGCTAAGATCATGCTGCTTTAATGATAGAAACTGCAAGAAACCAAATTAACCACGTTAGGTATCCTCTACATTCCAATGGGATCAAAGTACTGGATGTCATGAAATGGGATGATTTTCTCGATTCTAATATTGGCCAATGTTTAAGATTACCTACCTGTTAATTCTGATCTTCTACAATATGAAACATATTCATGAAATTAAGAAAATTGTTACCTTCCCTATGGTTATAATGCAATATTTTTACCCCACAATTCCTTCTCAGAATAAAAAACTATTGAGAAAGTAAAGTTGTGTGAACAAAAAATAAAATTCTAAGGTTCCCCAACCATCTGAATGGACTTCCTCTTCAGCCAGGGCTCTTTTAAAATTTTACCTAAGAGACTGTTTCTGGCCATGATGGGAAGTAGGGGTCGGACATGCCTCATTATACCTCTCCAGCGTTAACATCAGCACAGGCTTTAAGTCTAATAAGAAACATTTTATAACCTGTTCTCTCTGAAGCCTACTACCTGAAAGTTTCCTCTGCAAATAAGAACTTGATCTCCACAATCTTTATCTTAACCCAGGCATTACTTTCTGTTAATACCAGGTCATTAGACAAACTCAACCAACTGTCAATCAGAAAATGTTTACATTTACCTATAGCCTGAAAGCCTCCATTTTGAATGGTCCTGACTTTCTGGACCAAACCAATATATTTCTTAAATGTATTTGACTGATGTCTCCCTAAAGTGTATAAAACCAAGCTACATCCTGATCACCTTGGGCACATGTTCTCAGGACCTCCTGAGGGCTGTGTCATGGGCCATGGTCACTCATATTTGGCTCAGAATAAATCTTTTAAAATATTTCACAGAGTTTGACTCTTTTCATTGAGAGTTGCTTAGTATGTTATGTAGTAGTTATTTCAATTGTTTATGGGCAATAAGCAAACTCCAAAATGAGTATTATTTTATGACTTCTGGTTTCTGAATTTACCTTGTATTTTTATGAGGAGAAGAAACAAAGATATTTTTCCTGAGGTTTTCCTTAGTCTGTGTGTGTGTGTGCGTGTGTGTGCATGCACGCGCAGAGAGAGTGAAAGAAGGGGAAAGAAAAGGAAGGATAGAGAGTAAAGGGGGTGCAGGGTAGAGTGAAGGCTTAGAAGCTGAGATTTTATTATCACTTATTTCCTTTATCGTTATTTATTTGAAGAGGGTTTTAACTATGGCTATTGTACTCAAAGTCTTAGAAAATTTCAGCAACATAACATCCTGAATCATTTACTCTGGGAGAAAAATTATTTGATGTGAATTGGACGTAGAGTTAACTAGGATAGGACCGCCGCCAGACCACTCAAATTGAAGTCATTCTTTATATTGGTCACATGGATATTTTAAGAAGTGAAGCTGGGGGTGGGAAAGAAAAACGGAGGGGGTGCTTTTCTATGAGAGAGATGGTATGAAACTGCCATTTTGCTCTAGCATTTTGCATCAGATACTTCTGCAAAACTTTCATATTCTTTCAAGTTTCTTTTGTTACAATGCCAACTAACAAATGTTTCCTCCACTTATTTGTAGTGTGAGATTTTAGCTAAATTTTTATTTCATATGCTGTAAGACATCACAAGCAGAGCTCTTTAGTTAATGAAGCAACATGATCCAAATGTAACTTGATTTTATAATTCAGCATCTGCCTACTTGTGATTTGCCTGAGTATCCTGTAACAATGACTGAAAAAAAGTGTTTCCCAATTTTTCAGCATTTGTGTGGGAAGCCTGGCTTAAAATCCAGTCAAAATGATTTATTTGAAATACCTCTGGGGTTTCGAGTACACTTCAGGAGACAGGTTGTTATCCCCCAGGGCAACAGAACCTGGGGTATGATGAGAAGCCTATGCAATACTGATCAGGAGAAATTCCCTGTGACTTCTGATACCGTGAAGAATGGTTTCAAGCTGAACTCACATTGTAAGTCACAAAGGTAGACAGTGAATTGCAGGCATTACATGGCAAAGGGATGCTTCTCTTTTGAGCAATACTGTTCCACGGGAAGCAGCATTAGAGATTTATGTTTATTGGAGGCTGATGATTCTCATAGGACTTCCATGTAAGCCAGGATGTATTTTGCATATATGGAAGCATGAGCTTTACCACACTGACAGTGTCTTGAAGAGTTCCACGCAGCATAAACTTCAAACTTCTCACAATTCTATATTTCCATTCAAGCAATTGAAGCATCCAAAGGATATTAAAACCTGAAGTTATTGATTTATAGGCAGATTGCTGTTCAATGGATTTCTAGTCAACCATTAAATACCAGCAATTACCCTAACAACCACACTCCCAAATTCACAGTCCTCATTGATTTGGTCAGTTAATAAACTGCATCCATGTTTACAACTATTACGAGATTTGTGTTCAGAAGTCTGGATCCTAAAATACTCTTGAGCCTGCTTTAAAGAACTTTAATTATGGAGAGAAACATCTGTTCTTAATAATTGTTTATTTTGTCTTTGCTACTATATTCTTCACGTTTCTTTTCATTTAATTCCATTTAACTTTTAATTTTCCCAGCTTTATTGATATTACATGACAAATAAAAATTGTATATATTTTAGTTGTTCACATTGTTTGGATATTTGTCCCCTTTAAATCTCATGTTGAAATGTAATCTCCAGTGTTGGAGGTGAGACCTGGTGGGAGGTGTTTGAATCATGGTGATGGATGTCTCATGATGCCTTAGCACTATCCCCTTGGTGAAGAATGAGTTCTTTCTCTGAGTTCATGCAAGATCTGGTTATTTAAAAGCATGTGGAACCTCTCCCATTTCTCTTGCCCTCCACTCACCATGTGGCATGCTGCTCATACTTCACCTTCTGACACCAGTAAAAGCTCCCTGAGGCCTAACCAGAAGCACAGCAGATGCTGGCACCATGCTTCCTGTACAACCTGCAGAACCACGAACCAATTAAACCTCTTTTTTTGATAAATTACTCAGCCTCAGGTTTTTATAGCAATACAAAAACTAACATAGATGTACAACGTGATGTTTTGATATACATAAACATTGTATTTAACTAATTACCATACCAACCACCTCACACAGTAACAATTTTTTTGGTAGGAAACTTATTTTTTGAGAACGTCTATTGAAATCCTTCTATAAAAATTTTTAAAACATTTTAGTATTTCAATCTGCAAATTCTAAGTCTTGTATTTCAAATAAATATTCTAAAATATTTCTAGAAAGTTTATGTTTTTTATTCCTACATGTATAAATGTTTACATAAAAATTATAGGGCTATCTATATAGTCTATTCAACATTTAAAACAATTATGGGAAATTGCAAGAAAGAATATTTTCATGTCAGCCTTTGGTAAATAAAAACATTTCTAGAAAAATACAGCTATATTTTATAAAAATTAGGTTGTTATGCTATTACAAATTTGAACCTGTGCTACATTGTGGATAAATTTGAAAATAGTGCATACACAATCCATGAATTTTAACAATGTCAATATCTAGGAAGATATATGTTGTTAAATATGTGTTTCTCAGTAACGGAACACTTCCAACTTTTATAATTGCCTAAGTAAAAAAAAAGCTAAATATATTTAGTGTGATTTCACAGTATAGCCTTCCACTCAAATAATTAGTAAAATTATTATATACTAAAATTTTAATAAGGTTTTGTAGTATTATGAAACACAAAATTAAATGGATTATTTCCATGAAAAGCTAGAAAATCATCTGTCTTGAATACAGATGTTTTCTAGCTTTCCATGGAAATAATCCATCTAATCTTGCACATTCCTTTGTTAGGTGGAGATTAGTAATATATAAATATTAAGGTTATTTCTGAGGACCAAGATCCTTTGTATTTCTACTTCACATTTACACAAATACTCTATGAAAGCATAACGTTTTTAGCTATGAGTTTGTGAAGAAAAGGGGTCCTTCGGATTTTTGCTATGAATTTTTCCTATGTACTAAGAACAATTCCTTTTTTTTTTTTTTTTTTGAAATGGCGTCTCACTCTCTCACCCAGGCTGGAGTACAGTGGCTTGATCTCGGCTCACTGCAAGCTCCGCCTCCTGGGTTCATGCCATTCTCCTGCCTCAGCCTCCCGAATAGCTGGGACTACAGGTGCCCGCCACCGCGCCTGGTTAATTTTTTTGTATTTTTTAGTAGTAGTAGAGACGGGGTTTCACCGTGTGAGCCAGGATGGTCTCTATCTCTTGACCTTGTGATCTGCCTGCCTCAGCCTCCCAAAGTGCTGGGATTACAGGCGTGAGCCACCATGCCTGGTCAACAATTTTTTTTTTATATTAAGTCATGATGTTTTTCATTTGTATAGTCTAACATAGCTCAATTACGTGTCTTGTTGCTCAGCTTAAGATTTATTTGGCAAACTTGCTTAGAGTTTTTAGGATTCCATTAAGTATGACCATCTCCCTGTAACCTTTCCTGACACCTTTCTATCCACTAAGTAACGTCAGTCATTTTTCTGTGCTTTGTGCATTCTCTGTATCTTTAACAATTTTCTATTTTAGCCATAAATCACTATTGCCCATGATTCTTTACAAATTTCTCTTCCCCTTATAAACTACCACCTATTCAAGGATAATAACCTACTTTTTTTCGTGTGTGTCCAATGACTAGCACACTGGTACCTAATAAGTGTCTAATATTTTTTCAAAGGTGAATAAATTAACATATAAAAATGTACCCATGGATGACCCCTGTAAGTTTTCTTTTTTTCAACCAGATTCTTTAAATTCAATGAGATTATTTGAAAATATTTCTTTTTTAAAAAATTGATAAAATAATGTAATAGTATACTATTTTGATAATGTACAATTTATATTAAATTTCAACAAAAAAGCTTGTCTGTAACTAATATTTTTTAATTAATTATTTGGTCTTTAAATATCAGTCATATTTAAAAACTGATATCTAATCCATCTAAACAAAATCCCACTTCAAATTCAAAATAACCTGGAAGAAAAGCAAACGAAATAACCAACTTTAAGTTATATAGATGATAACTATTATCAGGGATGTGCCTGTGTCTGCTTCTATTTATTATCATATTTTAGGCATTCTTTTCTACTTGACAGTTCACTTCTGAGTGACTAGGAATAAAGCTTATTTTAGCCTACTTTTTCCTATTTGTTTTTGTAGAAGAAGAAACACAGAATATTCTTGAAAATCCAATGTGAAACATTTTGATGTTTACCATCAACAATATTATGAAATATGTCACATATCATTCTACATCTTTTTGGTAGTTATTTATGTACCTTTCATTTTGACACTTAAAAGTGGCCACTTTTTTTTCTGTGTATGAAACCCATCTATTACACCACATTATATTCTATATCAAAACTATTCCAATTATATCATTCATTGGACAGATTCTCAATATTTTAGGACTTTGAGTAATGGCACAGATAGTTCCTTATTGCACTTTCAGAATCCTTTCAGTCGGTTCTCAGTCAATAAAGTAGGAATGTTTAGAAATTTCTTCCTCCTGATCAAGCCAGCTTTTTCATTTCCAGCTGGTCTCCCACCTGTCCCTCATCCCTGGATCCATCTTGCATGGCCCATTGTGCTTCAGCCAACAAGATTCATGCCACACTGTGGCCCCTGCTACGCACAAGTCCTGTTTTGCTTTGGATCCTCACAGTGTTTGGGAGAGAAGTATTTACAGAGCAAACGCAGCACTCCTTTATGCCACATGAGTGAGGAGAAAGCACAGAAAGTGTGGGACAAGAGACAAAGATGTCAGTTTTATAACTTACTTATTACTATCTCTCCATCATAAAGACTTTTACTGTTTGAATGGCAGGGAAGTCCTAGATTCAAATTGCCTTCACCTCAATATTGAGAACAATATGTAGTGAATAAATAGTTACATACACAGGTATAGTTATTAGGGCTTCTTTTATCATTTGGTACGCAGCATAATTTAAGTAATCACAGAAAAGATTTCCTCTCACATTAGTAATTTCTAGCTTAGTAATCTGATGGGAAAAAACAAATCTTATAATGAGAAGAACAATTACAAGTATACAAACTAGATATTCAATAATTTACTATCAGTCTTAAAATTGCCCTTGTAAATTTGCTTTTTCAAAAGCCTGCATGTCACTTAACTGGACTATTACTTATCAAATATTAAAGATCAATGATTGCAAGAGAATTATCCTAAACTATACGGTGAAATTAAAACCCCTTTTATAATGCAGTTCAAGCTTTTTGGTAAAAGCATATGAACATGTTGAGAGCAGAGGCAATGTTTCATGCTTTTTTTTTTTTTTTCCAGACAGAGTCTCGCTCTGTCACCCAGGCTGGAGTGCAATGGCGCAATGTCGGCTCACTGCAAGCTCCGTCTCCTCGGTACATGCCATTCTCCTGCCTCAGCCTCCCGAGTAGCTGGGACTACAGGCACCCGCCACCATGCCCAGCTAATTTTTTTTTTTTTTTTTTTTTGTATTTTTAGTAGAGACGGGGTTTCACCATGTTAGCCAGGATGGTCTCTATCGCCTGACCTCGTGATCCACCTGCCTCCCAACCTCCCTTCATGCTTTTTTTTATATCCTTTATATCTTCTCATGGCAAGTGGTTATATCTGATGATCAAATTATATTTGTTAAATAATGTTTCATGTAGTAAATATAGAGCAAGTTGAAAATAATATATTAAAACAGTAATTTCTACAAGGTACAACCTAAACACAATAACTGATACAATAATTTTTAAGTGAATTTCGTGTTTTTTTGGAGCAACTTCTAGAAGGATTATTCAAAAATGCAAATGGCTCCACTAACTTCCCACTTATTTCTTCCTGGGAAAATGTTTACATTTAAAAACAATTTTGCAAGTAAGAGAACATGAAATGTTCTTATACACTATCTATAAAGCATCAACATATAGAAAAATCTGTAAATCTTCTATACTTTGGTAAAGGGGTATGTTATTTCACCTCTCACTTTAATTGACTTTTTCTCATATCTCTACCCATTTCAGAGTAATTTCTTCAAGTTTCTTGTCATTGTCCTTCCATTTGATAAGCAGAACATAGCAATAGATGACTTGTAAAAATCTGTGACCAATTCAAGGAACCTGTTAGAACTGAGAAAGCAGCAAGTGGCAGCAGGTCAGTAACTCATTTAAATGTGAACTGGAGTGCAAGGGTGCAAATCATTTGAGTTCCAATTACATTTATAGCTTTTTGGTATATTTCTAGAAGGCAAAAAAGTAGGATATCCAAATATTTAATTCATTTAAGTCTTTATCTTTTAGCACCACACTACGAGAATCCTTTAGCCAGAAAAAAAAATGGGTATACAATATTTTCAGTGGGCTGTTTAATATAAAAATTTAGTTTCTTGGATTTTAGAAAATTTTTCTAAAACTGAGTAAAAATACAGGTAAGTAAACAGAGGGTTTTTTTCCAAAAAATGTAAAATATAAGCTTTAAAACAAAATGAAGGGAGACATCGCAGGTGCTTCTAAAATCACTTTACATTTTTAAAGACATTCTGGGAAAATTAATAGGTATTGTGTGTGTCTTCATATAAAAATATCCTACATGCCATAATTTTACAAAAAGAAAATACTGAGCTAAGTTACATAGAACAGGGGACATACCCCCATTGAAGAATATGCGTGTGTAGAAGCTATATGTATGTCTTATTCAACACTATTAAGTCTCAGCCTGGCATGGTGGCAGGGAGCCTATATTCCCAGTGACTCTGGGGGCTGAAGTGGGAGGATCACTTAAGCCCAGGATTTTAAGGTTGCAATGAGCTATGATTGTGCCACAGCTCTCCAGCCTGGGTAAACAGATATCCCAACTCTAGAAAATTTAAAAATTAAATATTACGTTTATTTTGTGTTTTTTCTGCTATCACTTTTTAAAGTCTGGGAGACTTTATTTTTTATTAAGGTATGATTGACACAAAAACACTTATTTAATGTATATTATACATTAAATATACATTATATTGATGCATTTGAAGATAATTATGGAATCTCTTTAAAAAATAACTATTCCACATTTTGTTATGTTGCCCTTGATAATTCTCTTTTTCTCTCTTACTGTGATTTGAAAAAAAACATTTTCCTTCTCTTTTTTGTTTTAAATATATACCTTAGTTATGAATTACATACAGGAAAGTAACTTATGACGTATGTATTATTATATAGAGATAAAACAACCCAAACTCCCATATGCTCAAATTCCAGTTTAAGAAATAGCATGTTGCTGTTGAAACCATCCTTATAAACTTTATATAATTAATAAAGGACAAAGGGAGGAGGAGAAATGAAAACCAAGCTGGCAGCACAGTCAGCATTAATGAGGTCAGCTCACTCTCACTCTTATAAACTATAAGATTATACTTCACATTAACTGCTCCATAGATAACAACTTGACATTATGAAATATTAAGTTTTCCCTTTGAGATTTTATTTTTTGTTTATTTTTTAATTTTGTCATAGAGACAAGGTCTCATTATGTTGCCCAGGCTGATCTCGAACCCCTGGGCTCAAGGAATCCTCCAGCCTTGGCCTCCCAAAGTGCTGGGATTATAGGAGTGAGCCACCACGCCCAGCACCTTTGAGACTGTCTTTCAAGTCCTCCACACCAGTGAAACTACTGAACCAGCTGGTCTGAGGGGCCCCACTGATGCCAGCTGGTCTGAAGAATCTCATAAAAAGGTTACTCACCAAATAATGCAGTTTCTACATCCCGATAATTTTATCCTCATTGCCTCAGCTAATCAACATCTTTAATTTTCCAGCCCCTCGCCTTTCATGATCCCCATAAAACTCTAGTCCAGAATTCCTCAGAAAGATGAATTTGAGAGTCTCCTCTCATCTTTTTTGCTTGGTGCCCTGCAATCATGAAACCTTTTCTCTGCTGCAAATCCTGCTGTTTTGGTATAATCCATCTGTTACTGAGCAGCAGGCATAGAAACCTGTTGGTCCTGGAACACTGTGGGTTATTTCAAATTAAGCTATCCTATAGCACTTAAGAAAATGAATGTAGAATATCAGAGATTATGTAAACTACCAATTTATAAAGCAAATAGTATAGAACAATTCGAATAAATAGTATGGAACAAATATTAGATTACTGAGGAATACAAGAAGTATGAAGAGGAGCATAGATCAACTAGAATGACTAAGACGAGTAAAAGAAATATCGGAAGAATTGGGGATTATGTTTAAAGGAAACTGAAGATTATGAGAAGGGAATTTCAAAGGTTTCATATGGTACAGAGAGGTAAGAACAGTTAAAGATTGTGTGTGTGTGTGTGTGTGTGTGTGGAGAGAGAGAGGGAGAGAAATAAATGAAAATAGCCACACATTTCTTGTTACTCTTTCCATTAAAAAGGTATGGGTTTGTTTTCCTTTTTTTGTGAAATTCCACAAGCCTGTGATTTGTTTTGAGCAATATAATACAACAGAATAAGTGATCTTGGTAGCCTCTGACCTTGGGCTTTAAAAGATTTGAATCTTGGCCGGGCGCGGTGGCTCACGCTTGTAATCCCAGCGCTTTGGGAGGCCGAGGCGGGCAGATCACGGGGTCAGGAGATCGAGACCACGGTGAAACTCTGTCTCTACTAAAAAATACAAAAAATTAGCCAGGCGTGGTGGCGGGCACCTGTAGTCCCAGCTATTCGGAGAGGCTGAGGCAGGAGAATGGCGTGAACCCGGGAGGCGGAGCTTGCAGTGAGCCGAGATCGCGCCACTGCACTCCAGCCTGGGTGACAGAGCGAGACTCCATCTCAAAAAAAAAAAAAAAAAAAAAATGTGAATCTTTTACTTTCCCCTCTGATAGAAAGCTCCCTCTTAGAAGAAATAAACAATTTACGATGCCTGACTACTCTTAGAAGAAAATGTTGTGAGGGAGCCCAAGCTAGCCACATGAAGAAAAGGAGAAAGAAAATGTTAAAGAGGAGGTATGTAAGAATATCGAGGTGCTGGGCATGTGAACTAAGCCTTCTGGAATTTTCCACTCCAGTCTAGGCAACAGCTAAAAGTAGCCAGAGTGACAGAGTGCATAATCCCAGCTGATAGCATGTGAAAGAGAAGAACCACCCAAAAGAGCCATATCCACATTTTTTTAACCCAAAGAATCTGAGGTAAATGAAATGATTATTTTCAAAGCCACTATGTGTTGTGCTAATTTGTTACACAGCAATAGATTATGAAACAAAATTGGTACTTAGAAGTGGGGCATTATTGTAAAAGAAGTCTTAAACGTGTAGCGTTAGGTTTAGATCTGTGTGCTGGTCAGACGCTGAGGTTGATGAGAACATTTTTATTGGGGGCTGGAAAGTCAGTAAGGAAATTACTACTGGAGACTGCATAGATGAGGTCTCAATTTAATTCTGACAGAACAAATAGCAGAACTACCACTCATAGATACAGGAAAGATAGAAAATAAATTTTTTTAAAATGTGGAACAGGAAATAATATTTCCAGGCACAATGTGGAAAGTGTTCATGGATGACTTTTAGCTAGATATGCAGTACAGCTTGTTGTTACCATCCAGCCAAGCCTAGCTAGAAGACGAATGAAATCCAGCAAAGGGCATCAGCCAGTGCAATGTGGGAAAGAACTGCCCAGCCATGTCTTGCCTACGTTCCTGATTCTCAGGATTGAGAACACTTAAAATAGCTATTTTAAGCCACAAAATTACTTTGTTATGTTGTGATAGATATCTGTTGTGATAGATAACTGAAACAAGAGAACTTTTGCCAGAAAATATGACTTTGACATTATTGGAGTGATGAGGATAAAAGCAAAATTATAAATACAGATTAATAAATAGGAAATTTAAAAGTAGAAAAAGAATGGTTGCTTCTTCTCTAACTTAGCTACCTTAATCTCCATTACTCAACTCACAATAACCTAATAGTATTTTTTCTCACAAAAGTATAGTTGTGTAATTTTTCCAATTCATTTTAATAATCCCTATTATTAAATTATAAAATATTGGATTAGAGAGGAAGTCAAAGGTTATAAATTAAATAATATTATTTTGAAGACCATAGAATCAAAAAATATTGTATTAGAGAGGAAGTCAAAGGCTATAAATTAAATAATATTATATTTTAAAGACCATAGAAACAATGATTTTTAATTTGTCTCCTCTAATATTTAAATAAATGTGAACTATTTACTAATATTTTCCTTACTGATTTTACCTATTTTAAGGAGTTTAGGGTTCACTAAAGGCAATAAATTAAGTATTGTCCATTTACCAGTATTCAGAATTAACAACTACTAACATTTTAATATTTGCTTACAAATTTTTTAAAATATGCATTGTAACTACCACCCTCAATCCAATAAAATACATGTCAGTTTCCCACACCTATGCCACTTGTGAGAAAATTTATAGTGATCAAGGTATAGATTCTACCATTGTACCATTTAAAAATCCTTAAATTAATAGATATATAGTAGACATATATAAATAGATATAGAAGTAGATAATAGATATACAATAGGTATATATATATATATACACAAAATTTCACAATTTTTACATTACTTTTGTGTTTAATTTACATAAATAAAATTATATTCTATGTACAATCATGTTACTTTTTGGCACTGTAATATATGTATTGAGATATATTGATTTACTACTTTGATAAATGTAGATATAAGTCAGTACTTTAACTTCCATATTTTATTCCATAACATCCCTTTTTTTCATCACTTCCTCTACTTCAGGGTAATTCCATTATTTCCAGTTTTTCTCTATTACAAACCATAGCACAGTACATATTTTAGTCAAGGTCTCTCTCTAAATCTATAAGAAAGTTTAATATGCAAACCTCTAAAGCATCACTCTAAGATTTGGAGAACGCACCTTGTAAACTATACTACCCCAGCTGTACAAGTTCACTTCTAGGCAATGGTGTATCCCAGTAGCATCTCCCTCCACCATATACATACTGGCATTAGCTTTGGCTTTTTTTTTTAATTTCCTGATTCAGTAGCTGAAAAATAGTATCTCACTTTGTAAGAATTTGTTTATTCTTGACTATTAGTGAGTTTGAATATCTTTTACTAGTTGATATTTCAACTTATATGTTAATTGCTTTCCTTTGCCATTCTATATTCATAGTAGAAATATTACATTTATTCTTGTACATCGTCTGTGTAATATATGGATTTCAAGTATGTTTCCAAAATCTGTAACCATATTTTAACCTTGCTGTACTATAGATTGTCTTGCCAAATTTTAATTTTGATTTATGGTTAATGTTTTTACCATCTTGTGTAAGAAATTGTTCCTACCCAGAGGTCACAAATATATTTTCCATATTTTCTTATAATAGTATTAAATTTTTATTAAAGTCTTTGCATTTAATTCTATAAGCTATCAGAAATTTATTTTTGTCTTTATTATCCCATATGCATAACAACTTTTCTCTAAACCATTTATATTTTAATAGTCTCTCTCTCAGTGTTGCCACTTCTAAAATACACCATGTTCCCATAAAATGCTCTGATTTCTTCCTGAGTTCTATTCAAATCCTTTGATATATTTGTCTATTAGTATCTAATAGCTCACCCATAATGTGTGATTTTATTTATATGAAAGGTCCAGAAAAGGCAAATCTATAGAGACAGAGAGACAACTAGTGTCTGCCTGAGGCAGAGCGAGGGAGCAAAGATTAAAAGTTCATGGGCATGAGGGATCTTATTGGGGAAATATAAAACTAATTTATAGTGATGATTGCATGACTTGGTAAATTTACTCTTTTGTACTGATTGTACACTTGAAATAAGTGAATTATATGATATGTAAAGTATGTCCCGATAAACTTATATTGAGAAGAGGTGTGTACGACAGAAAGTCTACAGAATCATTATTGATTAATTGTGAAGGCAAAGAGAAAAGTAAAATAATCACTACTTGTAATGCTGAATGATAAATATACTTGATCTCAACCTACTTAAAAGAAAGAACATTGATATTTGAAGTCAGAACTGTTGAAGGAAATACTAGTAATAATTTAAAATATTATGTTACATGGAAGGGTTTGGTCTAGTAATGAATCTATATATACTGATTTCTCCCATGTCTCTATCTATGGCTTGGATCCAGGCAACTTCTTCTTCATGAAATTTTGCAGATCAGAGTAGAGTCCAAAAACAATGAAACAAGTGGTTGGAGAAAAATACTATCTGTTCCAGGCATTGAGGGGAGTCTTTTTTTTCAATTCACTTTGTCATTGTTTTCATTTGTCCTGGAAATAATAAGACTGAGAAGGATCAGATCAGATGGTGAGTCTAAATGTCATTGATTATAGAGAACATATGACTTTTCAATCTCACATTGGATCTATCCAATTTTTATTTGTTAAGACTACAGCATATTCTAGAGCAAACGCTCTAGCCGGGAAGGCAGACTTGATGTGTCTTCACCCCATTATCCTAGTTATTCTTCTTGAGGCAACTTCAATGTACATATGTTGGGAGATGAGACTCAAGCATTGTAAGATCTTTACCTATTCTTTCCATTCTGTCACAAGCAATAAAAATTTCACAAGAAATGTGATTTTAAAGTGGGAAAGAAAGGAAGACTATGAAATCTTCTATATGAATTGAAACACAGAAAAAAAGCCTTGTTTTAAGAAAGTATTATATTTAAAACTATAAAAGTTTTCTATCTCAAATTACAGTGACTAAACATTTTATCCAGAGCTTACAAATTATTAAAGCATAGTGTATCTTGTCTTTAACAAGTAGGTGATTATCAAATTTGCTTTGTCTTGGTAGGACAAGTAAGAAAAAGGGTTTCTATGATCTGACATAGGTGTTTGGATTTGGCATAAAACATATCCAATTACTTTTCAAAGAATCTAATATCTTGATGACAGATGCATATAGAAAATATGTCATTGGAATAATATATTAAACTGATATTATGAAATTATCTTAAACTATGACTATATACATACAGGAGAGAGAATGATAGCAGATAGCAATTTTTTACATATCTGCATTTTAAGCATATTTAACAATAGAAGAAAGGCATGCTTGCAAATGGACTACAAGAAGGCAAGAAGATATAAGGATATAGATATTAAAATAATATTTTCTGGAAATGAAGTCATGCCAGAATAAAAACATACATGCAAAACTACAGTCCATAATACCTGAATTCTTAAACTTCGAAGTATGTAAAAGGAAGAGGATGAACATCAACAGACTTTTGTCCTCTTAAAAACTGCTCTGACATTTATATGTAAAACTTTAATGACTTTTATTATTGTGCATTATAGAGGTGGGAAACAAGTTTTCTCAGTGCACAATCATACTTCATTAGTTTTGCTTCTTCCTCACACAACAGAAGTCCTCAGTGCCTATTCAAGGCTTTGAAGCGTACAGCTGATCACATGTTTAATATTAGAGGTTACTGAGTTGTAAAAATAAAGCGCAGTGAGTATAATGATCAAAAGAGTATTATTCAAGTAATCAGTATTTCCCTCACTAACGTGAGAGAAATATATTCATTTACTAAATGTTTTTGAAGTTCTCCTATAAACTAGCTTCTATGTTAGATGCTAAAGCTATCACCATAAATAAGACAGAAGAAGGACTAAGAGAAAATGAGAAATCGTAGATTATTCTTAGAATTTTGTCCTGAACAAGCCAATAGACAAGTAGTGATGACATTTACCATGATATGTTCGAGAGAGAAACCAGATTCTTCCTTCTGAGTTTAGAAAGAAAAGAGCTTGGAATTAAGCAGCCTGGTTTTTTTTTTTTTTTTTTTTTTTGAACATACCAAATTTAAAATCAGTATTAGATATCCAAGGAAAACAATAGTGTACAAATTTGGATATACAAATCTAGGTCTTACAGGAGTTTTTAGGGTTCTGAAGTAAGCTTGGAAGTCTCCAGACTAGTCATTTAAGCCATTCGGTTGAATAAGATCACTTAATGAAAGTATGTAGCTAGATGCGAGCTCTGGAAAAGAAGAAAAAGAATTGTCAGTGGAGTCAGGAGGAGTTGCCAATGATGTAATAGAACAAATGAAAAACAGATAACGAAAAATATCGAAGAATATGGTGTTTTGGAAAACTAAAGATAATATTTCTGGAAAGAGGAAGTGACAAGATGTATCGAATGCTGTTGAGATGTTAAGTGAAGATAGACTATTGATCATTGATTTTGGCAAATTAAAGCTATCCTGTGGCCTTGTCAAAGGCTATTTCATTAGAAAGGTAGAAACAAAACCGGAACAGAATGGGGGAAAGAAAGAATGTTTCAAACAGAGATAGAGAAATAGAGGGAGGGCATAACAGGATGTAAGTATAAATTACTCTTCTGACAAGTATTAATATAAAAAGGAGTAAAGAAATGGAGCAGTATCTGGTATTTTTAAAATATCATTTGCTAATAAATAATAATTAGTGACAGCTACCACTACTAAACACTTAATACACATTAAGGTATTTAAAGAAGTTTTAAGTTACCTCATTTGTAAATATTCTGTGACATAGACAAACAGATGAGAAACAGAAATGTTAATACACTTACAAGATCACAGAGACAATAAGTAATAGGTTTAGGGATATGAATTAGGCACATGGGTTCAGAATAATTAAACCTCAATCCTGTTTATATTCACCATATGTGATTATTCATCCCTATGCATTGTATTTAGTATCCTGTCATAATTAAAAAAAACTATTTAGTTTGATGCAATTCATAAAATTTTACTATCTTTATCATCTGGTGGCAAATAGATTTTGACCAACTATCAGGATAAAGATTTATTCATGATGTTGCCATGTAGTAAACATAAAACTACATTGTGAACTTTCAGACAAACATTCCCTGTGGCAAGTTGAGTTTCTCCCTCCTTTCAGGTGGAAAAAGATTGCTTTATTGCAACGCTACTCAAATTGTAGTCCACAGACCAGGTCAGGCTGAGAAATTTTGTTTCAGGTAAATAGATGAAAACAGAAATTGAGAGTTAGTGTTTAGCAAACTGCTAATTGTGATGGAATCCAGGAGCATTAGTATTTTTCTCATAATTAATTGTATTTTTCGAATATATGAATCTTCCATAGACTAAAAATTCAAAGCAAAAAGCTTTAAAATATTCTTAGTATATTTAGTTTGAAAAACACCATTCATGGGCATTTTTGGCGAAAATAGAAGAAAATATCATTGCTGTTTATAATGCTGACAGGCTTTATTGGTTATGTTTTAGTCCACTAAGTCAATGATTAATGAAAAAACCTAGGAGACATTTGTCTGTACTGTTTTTAATTCATTGCAATATTTTGAGTTGCCTCCTGCCGAGACCAGCTCGACTGGGGAGACCCTAACCCAGAGGTGCTAGAGGAATTAAAGACACGCACACAGAAATATAGAGGTGTGAAGTGGGAAATCAGGGGTCTCACAGCCTTCGGAGTGGGAGCCTCGAACAGAGATTTACTCACATATTTATTCACAGCAAGCCAGTCATTAGCATTGTTTCTATAGATATTTGATTAACTAAAAGTATCCCTTGTGGGAAACAAAGGGACGGGCTGAATTAAAGGAATACGTTGGGCTAGTTAACTGCAGCAGGAGCATGTCCTTAAGGCACAGGTCACTCATGCTATTATATGTGGCTTAAGAATGCCTTTAAGTGGTTTTCTGCCCTGGGCAGGCCAGGTGTTCCTTGCCCTCATTACTGCAAACCCGCAACCTTCCAGTGTGGGCTTTATGGCCATCGTGAACATGTCACAGTGCTGCAGAGATTATGGCCGGTTTTGGGGCCAGTTTATGGCCAGATTTTGGGGGGCTTGTTCCCAACAGCCTTCTGTTCACCTTTGTATCCTTAACCATGTGCCTGAATGCCCATATTAAAATGAAGAAAAATAAGATCACCCCCACTCGGCTAAGCCCAACCTACAGTTGAAAACTTGTAAAAAATAAATTCATACAAATTTTCCCTGTTAGTATTCAGAAAACAACGTACATATTAAACATTGAGTAAACCTCAGTAAAATAAATTAAACCTGAAATAAAATATGTCCCTTCCTCAAATACACACAGTTTTTGTGAAATAGCACATTTTTAGTAGTTTCAGATCAATAGGAAAAATATATTAAAAGAGTGGAGATAGTGTTCTTGTAGTTGTTTTCCCACAGGGGTTGTTTAGAATTTGGTGACTCTCCTAGGATTATGTAGTTATGAGTACATTAATTTGGCTGAGTTCTATGGCTTTGTATTAAGTATAGATTTTTTAAAGTTTGCAAACTCATTTTCGTAAGGTATATCAATATGATAATTTGTTTGTCTCGGGGGTTTTCATTTTCAATGAAATTAATTTGCTTTACTTGGCTGAGAAATGTTCAGTTTTAATAATTTCATCTTCATGATCAACAGATATGAGTTTATAGATCATTAAAATAAATAGTCATGCATCAAGGAGCTTGATTAGTTATAAATAATTTTAAACTCTTTTGATAAATTTAAACACATCAGATAGAATGCCCTATTTTCAAGTAACAAAGATGCCAAATTCCTAACTGACTTAAACAATAAAATTATTATTGAATTATTTTATTGTGTTGTATTATTGCATTATATTGTATTAATTATTACGATTATTATTGTATTGTTTTCTCTAATAAGTGGTTCAGAATTAGGATGGTTCTAGACATAGTGCTTCAGGGCTAAGATCCACTTTCCTAAAGTTCTTTGCACTCTATCTGCCTGTGTGTGGGCTTCGCCTTCAGGTAGATACCATCTCGGCACTCTTCCACTGCCTGAGCATTCTGCCTGCCCCTGACTGAAATTTCTGCTGGTGACCCGGAAATCAGCAGCCTGCTTCTCCCTATCGCAGAGGGCACCTGACTTCTAGGGACATAAGAACAAGTCTGCTGGCTCATTCCCGGCCAAGTCACTCCAGGCCTGTTATACACCATCTAGTCAGCCATTTAGAGTCCTGGGGACACAGAGATTTCCTAGCCCACTCCACCACTGCTGGCGCCTGACCACTCCCTCAGTCTGAGTCCTCAGACTCCCTTGGGTTCTGAGGTCGGGTCCACTTAACCAGCCACCACCACCACAGCTAACACTCACTCATATGTGCCAAAAGGTGAAGCCTCTGCCCCTCTCTATGTGAAGCAGCAGTGTTCTCACATTGGAGAACAGAAGAACCACAAAGCTGTCTGTATTGGGCTGAGTGAAGTGGTTCTGCCCCAAGGCCATTGAGCATTTTCTGTGGCTCTCAACCACATGGTGTCCTGGAGATAGATGACAGTGGGTGGCTGCACTGAGAGTCACAGGGCCCAGGAAAGGGGTGAAATAGGGGAACAGATCATGTTCCTGCTTGTCTAAGATGTGGAGCTAGTTCAGCCCCTCTCCCGCTATGGAGACCTCAGTGCATTTCACCAGGAGCTACCCCAGACACCCCATCAGAGTTGGTGCCTGCACACATCACTGGAATATTTGTGGGTGAGCCAAGTGGTCCCACTCTGCCTTGTATCCCCAGCCCACCCACTGAACAGGAAAGTCAGGGCACACAACATTCCACTGATACTACAGAAATACAAAAGATCATCAGATACTATTATGAGCAACTCCATGCTAACGAACTTGAAAATCTAGAGGAAATGGATAAATTTCTGAAAACATACAACCTACCATGATTGAAACACAAAGAAATAGAAAACCTGAGCAGACTGGTAACAAGTAATGAGAAAGCAGCAATAATAAAGTCTCGCCCCCCAAAAAGTCCAGGATCAGATGGCTTCACTGATTACACTAAATTATACCAAACTTTCAAAGAGGAACTAACACCAATTCTCCTTAAAGTATTCCAAAAATTTGAGGTAATTCTCTCTAGTTTGTTCCATGAGGGCCACATTATCCAGCTACCACAACCAGAAAAGGACACAACAGAAAAAGAAAACTATAGAGCCATAACCCTCATGAACACAGACACAAAAATCTTCATGAAAACACTAGCAAACCAAATTCAACAGCACCCCAAAAAAATGATACACAATGATCAAGTGGGATTTATCTTAGGGATACAAGAATGGTTCAACATATGCAAATCAATAAACAGGATACATCACAGCAAGAGAATGAAGGACAAAAGTCATGTGATCACCTCAATTAAAGCAGAAAAGGTTTTTGATAAAATTCAACATCCCTTCATAATAAAAAACTGTCAAGAAACTGGGCACAGAAGGAACATGCCACAACATAACAAAGGTCATATGGAAGAAATTCACAGCTAACATCTTACTGAATGAGAAAAAGCTAAGAGCCTTTTACCTAAGAACCGGAACAAGACAAGGATTTCTACTTTCACCACTTCTATTCAACATAGTACTGGAGGTGCTAGCCAGAGCAACCAGGCAAGAGAAAGAAAAGAAAAAAGGCATCTATGCTGGAAGAAAAAAGGATGTCAAATTGTCCCTCTTTACTGATGATATATCCTAATATCTAGAAAAACATTAAAACTTTACCAAAAAATTATTAGAGCTGATCAATAAATTCAGTAAAGTTGCAGTATACAAAAACACACACAAAAAGTAGTATTTCTATGCACAAATAATGAAATTGCTGAGAAAGAAATCAGAAGGTAATCCTACTTATAATCGGTAAAAAAAATAAAATAGCTAGGAAAATATTTAACTAGGAAAGTGACAGATCTCTACAAGAATGACTACCAAGCACTGATGAAAAACATTGAAGGACAAACAAACAAATGGAAACATATCCCCTGCTCATCAACAGGAAGAAATAATGTCATTAAAATGACCATACTGCCCAAACCAATCTACAGCATCAATGCAATTCCTATTAAAATGTCAGTGTTATTTTTCAACAGAATTAGATAAAGCAATCTTAAAATTCACATGAAACCCCCCGAAATATTATGGATACCCAAAGCAATGAGCAAAAAGAACAAAGCTGGAAGCATTATACCTGATTTCAAACAATACTGCAAGGCTATAGTAGCCTTGTAATAGAGAAACCAGAAATAAATTCACGTATTTACAGCCAATTAATCTTTTACAAAGTTGCTGAGAACATACATTGAAGAAAGGACAGTCTCTTCAATAAATAGTGCTGTGAAAATTGGATATTCATATGCAGAAGAATGAAACTGGACCCCCTTTCCTCACCATCCACAAAAGTCAACTCAAGATGGTTTGAAGATTTGAATGTAAAATCCAAAACTATAAAACTCTTAGAAGAAAACATAGGGAAAACACTTCAAGACATTGGTTTGACAAAGAAATGGCTAAGACTTCAAAAGCACAGGCAACCAAAACAAAAATAGACGATGAGGTTGTATTAAACTAAAAATTTTCTACATCATAAAGGAAATAGTCAATAGATTAAAGAGACAACCTGGGCTGGGCACAGTGGCTCACGCCTGCAATCTTAACACTGCGAGGCTGAGATGAACAAACAGCCTGATCCCAGTTCTAGACCAGCTTGGGCAACATGGCAAAAGCCTGTCTCTATAGAAAGTAATAAAAAAAATTATCTGGGCATGGTGGTGTGTGCCTGTAGTCCCAGCTACTTGGGAAGCTGAGGTGGGAGGACGACTTGAGCCCTGGAGGTCAAGGCTGCAGTGAGGTGTGATCAGGCCACTGAACTCCAGCCTGGCTGACACAGCAAGAACCTGTCTCAAAAAACAATAATAATACAAGAGACAACCTAGTGAATGGAAAAAATAATTGCAAAATATTCATCCAGCAAGGAAGTAATATTCAGAATATGCATAGAACTCAAGCAACAATAAATAAAACACGTAATACCATTAAAAGTAGGCAAATTACATGATTAGACATTTATGAAATACATACAAACGACCAAGAGGTATATGAAAAAATGCTCAACATCACTAACCAAAGTCTCAGTGAGACATTATCTTATACCAGTTAGAAAAACTATTATTAAAAAGACTAAAAGTAACACGTGCTGGTGAAGATGTAGAGAAAAGGAATTCTCATACACCACTGGTGGGAATTTAAATTAGTAAGCCAGTATAGAAAAGAATATGGAGATTTCTCAAAAATGAAAAATAGAACTACCATAGGATCCAGCAGTTCTACTAATGTGTATTTATTCCAAGAAAAAGAAATTGAAATCAGTATATCAAAAGAATACCTGCATGTCCATGTTCATTGCAGCAGTATTCACAATAGCCAAGACACAGAGTCAACCTAAGTCTCCATCATTAGATGAATGGATTAAAAAAATCTATACAAAATGGAATACTATTCAGCCATAAAATGAATGAAATCATGTCACTTCCAGCAATATTGATGGAAATGGAGGTAATTCCATTAAGTGAAATAAGCCAGGCACAGAAAGTCAAATATTGCATGTTCTCACTCATAAGGGGGAGCTAAAAAAGTTACTTCAAGAAGGTAGAAAATACAATCATAGATACCAAAGGCTGAGAAGTGTGTGTGGGTGGGAAGAGACAATAAAGAAAGGCTGATTACTGGATACAAACATATGGTTAAATAGAAGAAATAAGTTCTCATGTTCAATAGCAGTGACTATAAATAGCAACAATGTGTTGACTATTTCAAAGCAGCTAGAAGGGAGGACATGAAATTTTCCCAACACATAGAAATAATACATACTTGGCTGGGCACAGTGGCTCATGCTTTTAATCCTAGCACTTTGGGAGGCAGAGGCAGGCGGATTGCCTGAGCTTAGGAGTTTGAGACCAGCCTGGGCAACGCGGTGAAACCCCATCTCTACTAAAACACACACAAAAAAAAAAAAAATTAGCTGGACGTGGCAGTGTGTGCCTGTAGTCCCAGCTACTCGGGAGGCTGAGGCAGGAGAATTGCTTGAACCTGAGAGGCAGAGGTTGCAGTGAGCTAAGATTGCACCACTGCACTCCAGCCTGGGTGGCAGAGCAAGACTCCATCTTCGAAAAAAAAGAAAAGAAAGAAATAATACATACTCGAGGTGAGGAATATTCCAAACAGCCTGACTTGATCATTAACATTCTGTGCATATAACACATACTCACATGTATGTACGCAATAAATATATACAGTATTCTCTATTAATAAAAATACAGAGTTCTTAAAGAGTACAGTTGAAATGGGAAAGAAAGCATATTCAAAGATAAAATAGATTACTTCCCTGAAACAGAGACTTAATTCTGAAAATTCAAAGGGCATACTTTGTCTCAGAAAAAAAAAAAGAAAAACAAGATTAATCATAGCTGCTATAATAAATTGACTCCTAATTTTAGTATCTTAATTTAACAAAGGTGAGTTTGTAGCCTACACTAAGTGTTTCTTACACTGAGTTAAAATAGATGAGATTGCCATTTTCTAGTTCAAAAATGGTCAAATAGAAATTTCATGTGGTTCAAACTACAGATTGACAGTGGGCTCTGATCTGCTGTCCATTAGCTTCATCAATTGGAACAGGACCTTGTTGTCATGGTAGCTAAGAAAGCATATGGAAATCCCACTCTTATGATTTGCTCTAGGAGTATCATTTATCACCACATCTCATACTCCATAACCTGGAAGTATTCATTTGGTCTTCCTTTCTGCAAATTCTGCTGGGACACACAGTCACCTGTGCTTCCAGAAGATGAGAAGAATAAAATATTAACAATATTAACAATGTCAATATAAAAATAATCAAAATCAAGTATCCTAGAAAAAAGAGTATTCAAATTTCTTCATAGAAACACAAGTCAGAAAATAGTTGAGTGATGATAAAAAGTTCTGACAGATGTCACCGAGATGGTGGAGTAGGGGATAATACCTTTCATCCCACCCAAAAACAAACAAAACAAATACAGATAGCTATCTACAGACCAAAATAGCCCTGAGAGGGCTCAAAGTCACATTAAGGAATCTGCAGAAACACTGTGGAGAAAAAAAAAAATGGAGATTGATTATCCAGAAAGGATTGCTAGGGAGATCAGCATTGCTCAGATGCCAGAAGACAGCTATGAACAAAGAAGAAAGTTGTACACTATTGGTGTCAGTCTTACAGTGAGAATCACTGTGTTCCCAGCAGCCTATTCCAGAGAGAACATGGGCATATCTTGCCACTGAGGTAACCAATCATCATTCCCACCAGGGAACTCCAGAGAGAGAGAGACATGACTGCATGTTTCCCCACTCTTCCTGAGCTGCTCTTGGCTCCTTCAAGAAAGAAGTTGCCACCTTTCCCAACCTCCCAACCCCATTCATGTATATTCTTTGACAAAAAAATTATACCTTTAATTTAGCAACTCTTTTAACGTACAAGCATTCCAGTTACATTGACATTCTACTTAATAATTTTATTTCTAAAACTAACTTACACAGTAGAGTCTCATTTTGTCAATCTATTTTTAAATGTATACATTCAATAAATGCTTGTTGCATATTCACCTAGTGCCACCTGTTGTTACAGGTAAGGCTGTTAATTGGAGAACATTTTCTGCCCACATACAGTTTACATTCTACAGTGGATGCACGCAACAAAATTATCCATAGTCATATAATGTAACTTGCAGTAAAAGAGTTCAAGGGCAGATCAGGCAGGGCCTTACAGGTCATGCTATTAAGTTATATTTTATTGTAAAAGTAACAGGAAGTGATTCTAGGGTTTCAAAATGAGGGGATAAGAGCATCTGATTTTAATGATTAATGGATAATTCTCATCACCATGTAGAACTGCCATGAGAGAAAGAGAGCTGAAGCAGGGAAACCAGAGAACTTGTTAAATGATCCAGAAGGGACGCTCCTGGGAATTTATGATTATTGGTGGCACTGGTGGTGGAAGTGACCAAAATCTGGAAAAATCTGGGTCTTGTTTTGTTTTTGTCTTTGCATTTTTACTAAAAGTTATACATTTTGGCGTCAATAAGAAATAAATGAAATTTAAAGTCACAAGACTAGATGGGCTCTCCTGGGGTATGATGGGGGGAGCTCTTAATTTTACTTATTTATTCATCTATTCCTCTATTGATCTGTCTGTTTAAACACACACAGAGAATTCTAGAAAAATATTATTACATGTAGTTAAGATTTGAAGTCATATTTTGTCGCATTTTTGCACTTTTTCTGTTTTGCCTAATGAAAAATACATGTATCATTTTTATAAAAACAATGACCTCAGTTATTGAAGAAAAGAGTGTGGAAGACAGGGAAGCATAATGAGGAATTAGTGCACCCAGGAATAGTGAGGTTATCATATCTAAACACTTATAGTAACAAAAACTAACACTTAAGTATTATCTCAAAATGAGAATACTGAATGCCAACACATGTCACTAGCTGGACATCTGTGTTTACAGTTTGCCATTCAGCATCTACAGAAAGAAGGAGAAGAAATAGGTAACAGTAACCACCAACATACGGCGGAAATTAAGGAACTGAATTATCACAGTTTGAGAAAACGTGACTGTTAACAGTTAAATTTTAATCCTATAGGAGTAATGTCAAATAGCTCATTGAATAAGAGCTTTTTCAAAATTTCTGGGATAAAATTTTAATTTTCAAAACAACACATTCACAATTAAAATCCAAATGCACTAGGCTGCATGTTTTAAAGAGAAATGTTGATATATACATTTGTCAAATTTTGACAGATTTAAGTTGAGAAATCTAGAATTTAAGGGTAAGGTAAAATATATTCACTACATTGTAAGTTAATTAGACCTTGATTTTAGTCATAGATCTGTATATATCTAAACTAGGGAACAAACAAATCAAGTGAGATACAAAAAGTTATGTAACACCATGTATTAGTCTGTTTTCACACTGCATTGAGTGTCTGCAGCTTTTCCAGGTGCTTGGTACAAGCTGTCGGTGGATTACCGTTCTGGGGTCTGGAGGACGGTGGCCCTCTTCTCACAGCTCCACCAGGCAATACCATAGAAGGGACCCTGTGTGGGGGCTCCAACCCCAAATTTCCCTCCCGCACTGCCCTAGCACAGGTTTTCCATGAGGTCTCCACCCCTACAGCAAACTTTTGCCTGGTCATCCAGGTATTTCCATACATCTTCTGAAATCTAGGCAGAGGTTCCCAAACCTCAGTTCTTGACGTCTGTACACCCACAGGCTCAACACCACATGGAAGCTGCCAAGGCTTGGGGCTTCCACCCTCTGAGGCCACAGCCCGAGCTCTATGTTGGCCCCTTTTGGCCATGCTTGGAGCAACTGGGACACTGGGCACCAAGTCCCTAGGCTGCACATAGCACAGGCCCTGGGCTCAGCCCATGGAACCACTTTTTCCTCCTGGGCCTCTGGGCTTGTGATGGGAGGGGTTGCCGTGAAGGTCTCTGACGTGGCCTGGAGATATTTTCCTCATAGTCTTGGGGATTAACATCTCTTTGCTACTTAGTTAAGTAAACTTCTGCAGCTGGCTTGAATTTCTCCTCAAAAAATGCATTTTTTTTTCTACTGCATCGTCAGGCTGCAAATTTTTCTGAACATTTATGCTCTGTTTCCCTTTTTAAATGGAATGCTTTTAACAGCACCCAAGTCACATTTTGAATGCCTTGCTGCTTAGTAATTTCTTCCACCAGATACCCTAAATCATCTTTCTCAAGTTCAAAGTTCCACAAATCTCCAGGGCAGGGGCAAAATGCCATCAGTCTGTTTGCTAAAACATAACAAGAGTTACCTTTGCTCTCCTTCCCAACAAGTTCCTTATCTCCATCTGAAACTGCCTCAGCCTGGATCTTATTGTTCATATCACTACCAGCATTTTTTGTCAAAGCCATTCAACAAGTCTCTAGGAGGTTCCAAACTTTTCCACACTTTCCTGTCTTCTTCTGAGGCTTCCAAACCGTTCTAGCCTCTTCCTGTTACCCAGTTCCAAAATCACTTCCACATTTTTGGGTATCTTTTCAGCAATGCCCCACTCTACTGGTACTAATTTACTGTATTAGTCCATTTTCATGCTGCTGATAAAGACATATTCAAGGCTGGGTAGAAAAAGAGGTTTAATGGACTTACAATTCGACATGGCTGCAGGGGCCTCATAATCATAGTGGTAGGCAAGAAGGAGCAAGTCACATCTTACATGGATGGTGGCAAGCAAAGAGAGCTTGTGCAGGGAAACTCCTATTGTAAAACCATCAGATATTGTGAGACTCATTCACTATTATGATAACAGTGCAGGAAAGACCCACCACCATAATTCAATTACCTCCTACCAGTTTCCTCCCATGATGTGGGAATTGTGGGAGTTACAATTGAAGTTGAGATTTGTGTGGGGACACAGCCAAACAATATCACGTGACCAGCTTGAAATGTGTCACAGGATATCTGTGAAACTAAAACAACAAGAAAAATCGACATGCCAACATTTTGAAAAGAATTAAATAGTCTTAACAGTGACTTTTATATGATTAGTTAAATGAGTTTTATTACTCACTCTTGTTTTCATTCATTAAAAAAAAGTCCTTCACAATTTTTCACTATGAACTCTTATCTTCCTCTGATATTGTGCTCTGTTCAATCTGTTGACTTCATGGCTACTAACCAGAGCCATAAACAGGCTGCTCATTCATGGATCTTTAACTCAAACATTGCTGTCACAGCTTCTACATTGTACCAACAGGCCTCTGTCAGGACTGGTAGTCCATCAACCTTTCTAATCATCAGTTTCCCTGTTGCCAGCTTTCCCACTTGCCCCAGTATTTTTATTTATGTTGCTCAACATAACTTTTACAAATTTATCCTATTAATATAGTATACCCTATTTAATACATTTTGCTCTCTATGAAATTCCATTTTGTATCTATACAACAATAAAACCATTTTGATATCTCCATGAAAAGTCTAGGCCTTGTCATTTTTTAACCTAGTATTTCCTTTTTGAAATATACAATTTATGGTATTTATTTCCACTATAAATATAAGCTGTTTTCTACTATATTTTTAATTGGATGTTGTACATTAAGAAACTAAAATTTATAGGCAAATTAAATGAAAAACAAACATAAAGGATGAAATGATGAAACACAAATCTGTAGAATAGAAGAAAACAGAAAAACTCTAAAGCTATAGTAATAAAGATAGTACTATATTGGTGAAAGGATAGGCACACATCATGCAATGGAACAGAACAGTGTAGAAATAGACCCACACAAACATAGTTAACTGATTTTTGAGAAAGATCTAAGTCAAAATCTAAGATCTAAAGAACAAATAGCCACTTCAATAAATTCTACTGGAATAGTTGAATGTAAATAGATCAATAGAAAGAAACTCATTAAAATCTTACAATTAATAGAAAAATTAACTCAAAATGCATCCTAGACCTAAGTGAAAAAATGTAAAACTATACAATTTCCAGAAGTAAATATAAGAGAAAATACCTGAGTTATTGTGTTCACAAAAAGTTTTCAGATATCCCTTAAAAATGATAAATTTTATTTTATAAAAATTAAAAGCTTTTTCTATGTAACAGGTACTTTTAAGAGAATGAAAAGACAGCCCACAAACTGAGAAAAATAAGTTACAAATCCTACTTTTGACAAGGAGTTTAGAACATATGAAGAAATCTCAAAACTCAGTACACAATAATAAATTAAAGGCCCTAATAAAAATTGAGCAAAATATCTTGACAGACACTTCACTGAACAACATATACAGACAGCAAATAAGCATGTGAAAATAAACTAAGCATCAGTAGTCATTAGAGAACTGCAAATAAAAACAACCATGAGGTACCGTTGCATACCTAACCTGACAACACCAAGTGTGCAGTGCTGAGTACTAGGACTGCTATACATTTCTGGTGGGAAAGAAAATGGTAGGGACTCTTTGGAAACTATGTTGGCATTTCCTTATGAAGTTAAATATGCATTTATTCTGTGACCCAGCAAGCTCACACTTACACTTTTTGAAAGAAAAGTGAAGATGTATGCTCACACAAAATCTTTATGTAAACATTTATGGCAGTTTTACATGTAAGTGCCCAAAACTGGGAACAACCCGTATGTCCTTTAACTATAAAAAATAAACTGTAGTAAATCAATACTACAGTTTGGATATCATTGAATAATGTTCCTTTATTAAAGAAACTGTAGTAAGTCCATAAGGAATATTATGCAATAATAAACCTTAATAAATCATTAATTCATGTAAAAACATGGATTGCTCCTAACTGTATTTTGCTAAGTGAAAGGAGCCAGACCTCAAAAGTTACACACTGTATGATGCTATTCATATGGCATGATGAAAAAGAGGAAAAACTTACAGGGATAAAAAACAGACAGTATTTTCCATGATAGTGAGTAGAGAGCTGTGTCAACTATAAAGGGAAATTTTTAGAGTGATTGAGCTATTTTATATCAACATTCTTGAAGTTGATACAAGACTTTACATATTATCAAAACCCATAGTATTATATAACACAATGTAAACCTTACAGTGTGAATAGTGAAAAATATATTAACTAGAATTTGGAGGGAATCAAAATGCTATTAATTTGTAAAACACTTTAATCAGTTGTTACAAATTGTAGCAAAAACTAACAAATAGTCGTAAATCAATTACAAATGCCTTTCTTTTTTTTTTTTTTTTTTTTTTGAGACAGAGTTTCATTCTTGTTGCCCAGGCTGGAGTGCAATGGATGGCACTATCTTGGCTCACCCCAACATCCACCTCCTGGGTTCAAGCAATTCTCCTGCCTCAGCCTCCCGAGTAGCTGGGATTACAGGCGTGCACCACCACGCCCAGGTAACACAAATGCTTTTCTTTATTAAAAAATATTTTTCTGGCCAGGTGCAGTGGCTCATGCCTGTAATCCCGGCACTTTGGGAGGCTGAGGCGGGTGGATCATGTCAGGAGATCAAGACCTCCTGGCTAACATGGTGAAACCCCGTCACTACTAAAAATATGAAAAATTAGTTGGGCGTGGTGGTGGGTGCCTGCAGTCCCAGTTACTCGGGAGGCTGAGGCAGGAGAATGGCAGGAACCTGGGAGGCAGAGCTTGCAGTGAGCAGAGATCATGTCACTGCATTCCAGCCTGGGCAACAGAGTGAAACTCTATCTTAAAAAAAAAAAAAAATATATATATATATATGTATTTCTTTGTCTGATGCCCAGGATTGGACCAAATACTTGTGTTTGTGTTTATAGTATCATACATTACAAATCATTTTATGTGATGGTGGGAGACTAGGTAGATCTCAAAATATGTCTAAACAGCTGCCCTACATAGTCATACATTGCATAATAAAAAAGTTTATAATGCTGAACACTGTAATACCTTGATATTTTTATTTTATTTAGTCTTATCAAAGAACATACAAATACATTAGATGTTCTCAATAAATCTACTCATTTTTATTAATGAAATAAAATTATTTATATAGATTTTTTCATAACTCTACTAATTCTTTGCCAATAGTCTTATTTCTTAATACTTAAATTCTTTATTAAGATATTCTGAGGGTGAGGAAAACTAGAAATGAAGTCAATTCATTCACTTTTAGTGACAGAAAGAGCAAGATAACTTTTTCAACACAGAGTATGTTGGTTCTAACATAAATGTTTGGAAAATCAAGTGCCATTTTTGTGACTTTCTCCATCCGTGATAACCATGTAGGGGGTCACTGGTTATAACGGCAAAGTCCTCAGATTATGTCATTCATGTCAAAATCTTTCAGTGGCTTAGAATTGCTTTTTAGAGTAAAGGCTAAATTCCTTTTATATAAGCACTCTCTCATGTAGCCAAGTTACTATACCTATCATCAAATCTATAAAAAGATGGATAGGTTTTTTACTTCTTTCATTTAAATTCCTTCATTTTTTTCTACTGTCCTTATCAATATTTAATATAAAACTATTAGTGAAAGTGCAACCAATTAGTTCCCATCATAAAAATTTGGGTCTCCATATGAGGTATATTAGCTATTTTAACTCAAGGGGTATCAGAAGGATAGTTTAATATTCTATTTAAGTGTCCTAAAGTTGCTACTGCTGAACACTACAGAAATAGTGAGGGAGAAACAAACAGTGAGAGAGAAAATATCATTTAATTAGAGGAGCTAAGTTCACCAAAATATACCAACAGAGACAGAGACTTTTATTTGTAAAACTGAGCTATTTTTTGTAAAATCATCATCATATTCAAGCATATTTTAAAGTTCCAATTTAGTGAGATGAGCCTGACCAAAATGGTGAAACCCCATTTCTACTAAAAATACAAAAACTAGCCAGGCATGGTGGAGCAAGACTGTAATCCCAGCTACTTGGGAGGCTAAAGCAGGAGAATCGCCTGAACCCAGGAGGTGAAGGTTGTGGTGAGCCAAGATTGTGCCATTGCACTCTAGCCTAGGTGACAGAGTGAGACTCAAAAATAAATAAATAAATAAATAAGTTCCAATTTAGTGTACATTCCATGCCATGGTGACATAAATGACAATAGACTGCCCAAAGTGAATACATGATCCAGCCCACAGAGTGCTATCCTGGGGTTTCACGTAAATAGACATTTAATAAGAATGATGATTTAAAAAATACTCTAAATTGTTACATTTCTCCAAAATCATAAGCCAAATTTAAATCTGTTTTCTCTCTGGACTTATGCAAAATATTATTAAATACTATGACAAAGATTGTCATTTATATTAAAAATAGTAACAGTAAATATTTATTGAGAGCCTGATAACTTTCAAGACATCTCATTTAATTCTCAAAGCAATCCTACAGGACAGTGACTATCGTTTTACTATAATATTTAAAAGAGGTAGTTACTGAGACTTAGCAGTAAAAGTCAGAATAGGTATTCAGATTCAGAACCATTCAAATGTTCTTAATCACCACCTGAAGCTGACCTTCTGAATGAGGACAGTGAAAAATCCAAGAACTAATAAGTAGCCAAGCCTAGTGGAAAAAAAAAAAAACAAATTGCAAACTGCTAATCAAACAAATTTTTACTCCTACTTCACAAACCATATTTTACTTGTTTTTATGTAATAAATTATCCAACTCTTGCATAGCCTGCTACCATCTGCCTGTTCATTTCCGAGGGCACGTAATATATTTTTTTCAGAAATAAATACCATGTTGCTGATTGCTACATGTAACACAAAGCGTTAATCATCTTCATCCAGTCATTAGTAACTGTAAAATAGTTCCATTGCTAAATATTAGTTCATCAAACAACTCTCAAGCAGGTCACAATATCTGATAATCTCCAAGAAGTTCTCAGGATTTTTACTCCTCTTTTCACTTAACTATATTGGCAAACAAGAGAGCAAATATTTTCAGTTTAACAAATTTGAATTTCCTTTTTTGTTCACAGAAGAAAGACTTGGCTCTAAACCAGTTTTAAATATAATTGTTGATGTTATACCAGTAAAAGAAAGGAATATCGACAGCAGCTGTGAGTCTTACCTGAACAATGTACACAGCATTAATGTGAAATGGTTAAATAGTCTGGATCATATGCCAATTGCTCTACCATCGTGCATGCCTTCCAGAAATGATCTAAATGTTAGAGTGTTTTGAATTTAAGATTTATCATTTTTTTTTTTTGAGACCGAATCTCGCTCTGTTGCCCAGGCTGGAGTGCAGTGGCGCAATCTCAGCTCACTGCAAGCTCCGCCTCCCAGGTTCATGCCATTCTCCTGCCTCAGCTTCCCGAGTAGCTGGGACTACAGGCACCTGCCACCACGCCCAGCTAATTTTTTTGTATTTTCTTAGTAGAGACGGGGTTTCACCGTGTTAGCCAGGATGGTCTCGATCTCCTGACCTCATGATCTTCCCACCTCGGCCTCCAAAGTGCTGAGATTACAGGTGTGAGCCACCGCGCTCGGCCAAGATTTACAATTTTCATGTACATCAAATAACATAAGGTCCTACCTTCCTACTATAATAAAGCAGTGAGCTTCCAGTGACGTTTTCAATTTGTACTCAATTTTTTCTTACAGAATGCTCCAAGAGTCCTTTTCAGTAGGTTAAGCACAAAGCAGAATCTAATTCTTTTTAAAAGTCAGGAAGATAAACATCAACCTATTATCTTACAGACAGATAACGCATTCAGAATTAAGAAGCATGACTTAATAATTTAATTGCATGAATTTTGGTGTGGTTTGTCATTGACTGAGTTATGTTTAAGGTGCACAATAGAGAAGTCAGTTGTTACAAAACAGAGAATGTGGACTTTAGAGATGGTATTGTGTAGTCAAGAGACCAACAATGAGTGAGATAATTTTCTGTATTGCCTTTGTATCCTTGTACAAGTTTTAATTTCTCTAAGCCTAGCCTTCTTATCTGTAAATCTGGGATAATATTTATTTTGATTAGGTGAAACAGTGCTGGTAAACTCTTATTGTAGAAGCTGACCATAGAAAGTACTTAAAACACAACATGTTTTAATATTATTTCCAAATGTCAAATAGCCAAATAAATTCTCCCAGGTATTGTGTGACCAAATGAAATATAATGTTAATTGATACATAGATTATGACTATAAAACTTTTGTCAGAATAAGATGAGCTCTTACCCAGGTTAGGTTTACAAGAGAAATTATAATATTAAAATATTTTGTAATATTGCAAATATACAGAAGAGTTAATAGTATAATGACCATAAATAAATAATATAGTAAACATCAAAAAGCTTTATTAAATTTTAAATTTGCCATATTTTCTTTAGCTACATTTTAAGTTAAAAGCTGGAAAAAAAGTTGAAGTTCCTAGTGTACCCTTCTTCAGTCCCTCGAGTAAGATGACATTAATGCTACCCTCAGTTTGACTAAAGACAAGAATTTTCTTAACTCTGGGCCCCTGATCTTTCTTTTCTTCTAGCATTTATTTGAGAAAACGTGTTATTGTAAATTTTTTTCTCTGCTCCTTTGAGATATACATAAAACATTTTTTTAAAAAGCCTCTTGCCAGTTATATAACCTGAAATGTTCTTCTCAAGGTGTCGGGTTCACAACTGTGCCAATTGTCACGTTTGGGGTCAAGTATTAGCCCATGCTGAGGTCTGAAGGGAGTGGGTGGATGAGCAGAAAGAAGACTCGGGGGGCCGTAGGCAGGTGAAAGATGATTTTATTCATCAGCAGCTCCAATCAACAGCTTTCTCACACTGTCTGCCCTGTCTCGGCTGCTTATTCTGGGGGCTCCCACATACAGCTGCATGGCTGGCTCTCCCCTGCCTTCAGAGTCAGCAGTTTAACTCTTCCTGTCTGTGGGCACTAGCAGGCTGAGCTGTGTCCTGGCTCCCCCGTGTCCGCCTGCAAAGACGGACAGCTCTGACTCTCTCTTTTTCTCTGGGCGCCAGCATGCCTGAACAGTGTCAACAGGGCAATTGTACCTTTTATAGACAATAGTGGCGTAGAGTCAAGTGATGGCCTTCCCGTGTTATGGCCTCATGGCTGTGATAACAAGTGGAGTTATACGCCTGAGCTCTAAACTCACTGGGTCACACAGAATGTAAACATCCTACCTTGGCCTATCCTTGACCAAAGCACAGCCATTTTCCTTACACAGGATCTCAGAGAAAGACATTGCACCCGTATCTCCCGGTGTCAGTGGTGGAAGTTATCCAAGTCACGCAGCACCAATGTATGTTACCAGCGGCAAATCGGTATAGGTCTACAGCAACCTCAATTCTTGCCTTCTCAGAAGAAAGAATTTGACTGAGGGGCATAAGAGAGAAGGTGAGCCTAATCAAGTTTTAGGGCAGGAGTGAAAGTTTATTAAAGAGGTTTAAGACAGGAACAACAAAAAAAAGGGAAAATATACTTGAAAGAGGGCCAAGTAGGCAACTTGACAGACAAGTGTGCGGACTGACCTTTTGACTTAAGGTTTTATATATTGGCATACTTCCGGGGTCTTGCATTCCTTCTCCCCCGATTTTTCCCTTGGGGTGGGCTGTCTGCATGTGCAGCGGCCTGTTAGCACTTGGGAGGTGAGCATGCAGAGTATGTTTATTGGAGTTATATGAATGCTCACCTGAGGCATTCTTCACTAACCAGGAGAATATCCCTAGGAGTTCATATACCAGTTAAACTGCCATTTTGCCTCTTAGTATGCATATGTGATTCCACTCACCCAACTCTTGATATATTATTGGGAAGCGACTAGTGACCAGCTTCAGGTCTTCCTGTTTATTGGGAGACTGCCTTTCCCTGGTGCTGATTATTTTAGAGAAACAGTTAACAACTACCTGACCATCACCTGATGGTCGCCTCACATTCTTGGTGTGTGGGGGTTGGTGGAAGGAGTCCTCTCCTGCTCTGCTCATGTTTGACCAGCTACCTACTGTAAAACCAGATTTTATGAAAGGGTAGAAACCCAACTGTCATGGATATTTTGCTCCAAGTTGAAATTACTACCTGCCATAAAGATAAATTAGCAAATCCAGGTGGCTTAATGTCCTCCAGTACATTTCTGCTAGCTCACCCCAGCCCTTAAATTCCTAACTGTACCTGCTTCAGTGGAGTTCAGTTCAGACTTACATGCTTTATTGAATTTAAGTGCAGGCTTAGTTTTAGCCTTTCTCTTCTATTTCAGTAGTCTTAAGGTTTTCCTTGCTTATTTATATTTTTCATGTGCCAATTTTGCTTTGACATGCATTATCTTCCATTGTTAATTCCATTGAAAAAACCTTGTCGTATATGCAGAAAATCCAGAAGTAAAAGGCCATACCATACATAGTTAGAAACAGAACAAGCAAACACACAAAAATGCACTAAGGGAATTATTAGTTTCTCAAAACCATCTATCTTTTGAAGTAGATTTGCAAATTTTCAGTTATCATTTCTAACACATTTGGAATATTATAAGATTTTTTTCAACATACACACAATATTTTACATGCCTAGCATGTACTATAATTAAGAACATATTCAAAGGTTTACCACCATATATGTTTTAGTCACCAGGATTTTTTGATCTATTCTTAAATAGTTTTAAGGTAGAACACAGAAAGACCTAAACTCCAAATAATAGGCCCTGATATTTGTCTTTGAAAATTTTGGAAGCAAAGAAAACCAAACCATGTTTTGACAAGTTGTCCTATTGAACCTTACTTACCACCCAGTGCACCTTCCCCTACAAACTAGCTTTCTCAAAAAGACTGCATGATGGATAATTCATTCATTCAGATTCTTCAAATGGCTCCCTAGGACCCCTTCATTTACAATGAGAACAGCTCAGGGAGCTTACCAAACAAAAAGAGAAACAGCAGGAAACATTAATCATTAATCACATCTTTACCACAACTGATAAAGGAAGAATACATTCAGGAAAGACAGTTTTTGCTCTGGCTCATTTGATCTGAAGATAGGTAAAGTTCTTGATACAAACTGTTGGTGAACAAATGTCCTCTCAAAGACTAGCTAATTTCCATTAAAATTTTATGGAAAGAAAATAAAAGAAACTGAAAAGAGGTGATTAGAGGAAGTGTTGAAAAATGAAGCAGAAAAAGTCAGTACTTCTTTTTCAGTCTTTGTCTTGGCTACTGTAATGGTTAATACTGAGTGTCAACTTGATTGGATTGAAGGATGCAAAGTATTGATCCTGGGTATGTCTGTGAGGGTGTTGCCAAAGGAGATTAACATCTGAGTCAGTGGACTGGGAAAGGCAGACCCACTCTTAATCTGGTGGGCACAATCTAATCAGCTGCCAGTGAATATAAAGCAGGCAGAAAAATGTGATAAGGCAAGACTGGCTTAGCCTTCCAGCCTACATCTTTCTCCCATGCTGGATGCTTCCTGCCCTCAAACATTGGACTCCAAGTTCTTCAGTTTTGAGACTCAGACTGGCTCTCCTTACTCCTCAAGCTTGCAGACAGCCTATTGTGGGATCTTGTGATCGTGTAAGTTAATACTTAATAAACTCCTATGTATATATTTGGAGTAAAATATCCATGAAAGTTGGGTTCCCACCCTTTCATAAAATCTGGTTTTACAGTACATAGCCGATCAAACATGAGCAGAGCAGGAGAGGACTCCTTCCGCCAACCCCCACGCACCAGGAATGTGAGGCAATCACTATATATAGATATATATATATATACCATTCGGTACCTCTAAGGAACCCTGACTAATACAGCTATCTTTTGAATAAATAACAGAATAGTAGCATGAATAGAAAGATTACATACTTTGCCTAACAGTTATTATGGCATAACAACTAGATTTATTTCCTTTACATTTATTACTGGCCATTTACTAGACACCACTTTTTTTTTAATCCTGCAGTTTTATGATTAATCATAAAGAAACAGTAAGATTTATTTTATTAACTTTAACTGTAAAATCCAAACTATAACTCATTCATGACCAATGTAAAAGAAAGAAAAACTCACAATTTTTACTAATGGATGGAGGTCTCTATCAAGCAGCTAAACAAGAAATAACAAGCAAATAAAAAAATTCTGTTAAAGTATTTCTTTGTTATAAATTCATAGTTTGAATATAATTAATTGTGTAATGTAATTGTATAATATATGCATTAACAATATGTACTATACACATATTGATATATATGTGCATTATGAATTATAATTGTATACTATAATACAATTAATACGATGTTCTTCAAAATTTCCTAAATGTGAGTGTATGTATGGAAGCACCATTTTTAGTGTGGATTCAGTTCACAAACTGTCCCTTCTTCTCTGAAAATTGCACCCTGATCTTCAAGAATTGGTCACACATTCAAAGTGTGATTCCAGGCCCCTGGTGTGGGCATTGATAGTTACACAGGGACAAGCACACAAACCAAGCTGGGATTATCAGCTGTTCTCTCCCAGGAGTATGAAATATGGACTAAGAGACAACCAGTGAGTCTGTGTATATGAGTGAAACTTTGTACAATCCCTTGCACAGTGGAGTGGCCAATTTCTATGGTGTGGTATGAAAACAGATAAAACTTATCTTCTAAAATAAAAAATAATGCAGAAGTACAATGTGAGGCTGAAGCAGAAAACATGCAACAGTTTAGGTCTCCTATTCCCATACCTCCTCTAAATCCTTCTAGTTCTCAGTTCCAGTTCCTATTGTTTATCTGCAGTTCAGATAGGTGCAACTTCTCTACGTTGTTTATAAAATTATCTTTGCAATATCTTAGATTGGATTCTTCTAAATACAAGATGACTATAAAAGCCTATTTGCAAACAGTCCTGCCCCAATATCCTAGCCAGTTCAACATCCATCCTATAGGATTTTATTCAGAAATATGTTATTATTAAAATAGTTTAAACAGATAATATTAATATTTTTTAATTTTAATCATTATTAATAGTAGCATTATTTAAATAAGTCAATAGGTTTGGCTGATCTTCACTTTAAATTTCTAAACCATGTAAATACAGTTCCAAGGTGACAACGCTTCTCTGTCAATACAGCGTCATCACTGAAGTATGCTCAAATATGAGTAACTAGTAATAATTCTTTGATACTGCTGCCTCTGCCAGCCATCTGCCGTACTAACCAATTGTACCATGGCCTTTGTTGGGAGCTGTAAGACACAGGAAGCTGTTAGGTCGCTAACTGTCAGGGTTAATGGGAAATGTTAAAATTTATTTTATGTTCATATTATGAAATCAAGCAAGTTCAACTTCTACTTTATTTACCTTATTTGGGGGCAGTGTTTTAAATATTTGTGATAAATTCTTTTTGCTGCAACTAGTTAAAAAAATAAAACTTCCTGCTTAATGCAAAGTAAATAATGAATTTCTCTTTTTCACTATTTAGAATTTTTCATTTAGAGTTAATGCCTGTGGTTTCAAATTAGTTTTACTCATTTTCAATTCGAGGTTTGCTTATGCACTTATAAAAAAATGAAGACATAGTTATTAAAGTTTTTACCATTGGTAGAAATTTTGCAGATAATTAAGTTATATGATTGTCTTTTCAGTGTTGTATTAGTCTGAGTAACCCAAGAAAGCTAATGGGATAGTTCCAGTCCAACTCTGAGCTTGAAGGCAAGAGGAGACCTACATTCCAGCTTGAAGACAGTCAGGCAGAGAGAAAGAATTCTTTCTTGCTTAGCTTTTGATTCTACTCAGGCCTTCAAAAGATCATTCAAAAAATTGAATGGGGCTTATCCACATTGGAGAGGGCAGTCTGCTTTGCTCAGTTTACTGATTTAAATGTCGATCTTACCCAGAAACACATTCACAGGCCCACACAAAAATAACGTTTAACCAAATACCTGGGGATCTCATGGTCCAGTCAAATTAATGCAAAAATTAACTATCACAAGTGTCCTTAGAAGCTTCAAATAGAAATTGTTAATTCCAGTATGATTACATATGTTTAAACAAATTCCCGAAAGTGAAAATAAAGCCTTTAAAAATGCATTCTGTCGAAGATTGAAACATCTGACATTTTTACAAATTAGCACATAAAATATAAAATTATTTGATTTGTGTTGATAACATATTTTTGATAAAGTATATTCTTGTGCCAAAAACAATGCTGTAACTGAATTTATAAACCTGTGCATAAGAAATTATAAGAAATGATTTGGACTTGGTCATGATTCATATATAATTTATAATTACATATGAAATGTGACATTCTACGAAATGAGATAGAAACCATATTTAATCAAATTTACAAAAAGTTGAATATATAAAGTTAGAGTATGTGAGCTACAAAAATTTTTGTGATGAAATTAATGGCAAATGTAAAGAATTGATCAGAATCACAATGTAATACGAGAGAACAAAACAGACACCCCTTTATCAACTAAGGTGAACTTAAGGAGACAATGTTACCTACAAGTCAAAGGTTCAGGATCCAGCTGGCGTAGCGAATTTCTAGATTCGTATGGCTCTAAATTTCTAACAATAGAAGTTATCAACTGCCTCCTAACACTGATTTACAACCCAGACCACTACAACTTTGGACAGAGGACCAGCCTTACAATCATTATTTTCTGATAAGCTACTGCATACTTTAAGCCAATATCAGCCAGCTGGTAGAAGCTGTGCACAAATTGTCTCATGTTCTGTAGTTCACCTTTTGACATAAAGGGTCAAATTCCATTTCATTTAATGCTAAGTCCCACCCCAAAGTGAACATGGGTTGCATATTACATATATGCATTTTACATATGCATATTACATAACATATGCATTTTAACCATTGCACATGTACTTTGCTACCCCCATATTTATAGCTTTTCTCCAAAACCTGCTGAATACATATGACTCTGTTGTGTAATAAGAACTCTGTGAGGCATAAAACCCGACCTGTCCTTCCCTTCTTAGAAAAGAGAGCATCTGGTCCATGCTAGAGACTTTCTCTTCCTGGCTTTCAAACCAATATATTATTAGATAGTATTTAATTTTTTAAATTAAATTAAGTTCTCTAAAATTTGGTTGCATTTTGGTCAAAATTAAAAGGAAAATTAAGAGATTTTCTTTAACAATCTAAATTTAATACAACTGTAGGATATTGCCTACAATAGAACTCTTCAAAGAAAGTACACATCAAATGTTACTCAATTATTCAAAATTTCAGTGAATTGCAATTTTTGAAAACTGCTTTTAAAGGGAACCTCAAATGTATATAAAAACAAATTAAAGTGAGAATTAAATGGTGCATAATACTATTAAATTGTGAAAGCCTGTATTTGCACTTTGTAATATTCAGCTTATGGGAAGACTCTTTTAATAGAGCTTCTATTTTAATTAAATAAGTTTATAGTCAGTGCCAAGGTAAAATAAAATTGAGAATCCTCAAGTCTTACAACATCTAAATTTGGAGAATAACTAAAAATAATGAATTTAGATAACTTATTTGATGTTTTGTCTTGAAAAATGTTATAAACAAAAATATTTTGTGTGAAGCCTAAACTACTGCAACTATGTAAACAGAAGTTCAAAATGATTTAAATATAGTTTACTATTCATTTCTTGTGATTTACTCTGAAACTAGCAGATATGTAGCCTTTGTTGATTAGAAACATTAAATTATTATTGACTGAAAGACAATAATATGAGTCAAAGCATTAATTATTTAAAGATTTTTAACCATAAAATGCTGTTTTGTCGATGATATGATTTGGCTCTGCAACCCCACCCAAATCTCATTTTGAATTGTAATCCCTAGGTGTTGAGAGAGAAACCTGGTAGAAGATGACTGGATCATGGGGGGCATTTTCCCCATGCTGTTCTCATGATAGTGAGTGAGCTCCACAAGATCTCATAATTTTAAAGTGTGTGGCAGCTCCCCTTCACTCTCATTCTCTCCTGCTGCCCTGTAAAGAGGTGCCTTCCACCACGATTGTTAAGTTTCCTGAGGCCTCCCCAGCCGTGCTGAACTGTGAGTCAATTAAACCTCTTTTTATTTAAAAAATAAATTATCTAGTCTCAAGCAGTTCTTTATAGCAGTGTGAAAACGGACTACTACAGAAAATTGGTACCAGGAGTGGGGCACTGCTATAAAGATACCTGCAAATATGGAAGCACCTTTGGAACTGGGTAGCTGTCAGAGGTTGGAACAGTTTGGAGGGCTCAGAAGAACACAGAAAGATGTGAGAAAGTTTGAAACTTCTTAGACACTTGTTGCATGATTTTGACCAAAATGCTGATAGTTATATGGACAGTGAGGTCCAGGCTGAAGTGGTCTCAGATGGAGATGAGAAACTTATAGGGAGCTAGAGTAAATGTCACACTCTTGCTGTGCTTTAGCAGAGACTAGTGGCATTTTGCCCTCGCCCTAAAAATCTGTGGAACTTTGTACTTGAGAGAGATGACTTAGGGTATGTAGCAGAAAAAAATTCAAAATGTGACCTGGCTGTTTCTAAAAGTGTAGGCTCATATGCATGAAGAAAGAGATGGTCTGAAAGTAGAACTTATATTTAAAAGGGAAGCAGAAAATACAAGTTTGGAAAATTTGTAGCCTGACCATGTGATAGAAAAGAAATAACTGTTTTCAAGCTGGCTGCAGAAATGTGCATAAGTGAAGAGGAACTGAATGTTAATAGCCAAGAATTTCCCAGTGGAAAAAATTTCTTCAGGTCATTTCAGAGATCTTTGTGAAAGACCCTCCCATCACAGGCCCAGGAAGCCTAGGAGGGAAAAATGGTTTTGTGAACCAGGACCAAGGCCCTGATGCTCTGTGCAGCCTCAGGACATAGCATGCTGCATCCCAGATGCTCCAACTCCAGCCATGGCTAAAAGGGGCCAAGGTATAGCTTGGGCCATTGCTTCAGAAGGTGCAAGCCCCAAGTCTTGGTGGTTTCCACATGGTTTTGGGCCTGCAGGTGCACAGAGGTCAAGAGTTGAGGCTTGGGAGCCTCCACCTTGATTTCAGAGGGTATATGGAAACACCTGGATGTAAGCAGAAGTCTGCTGCAGGGGTGGAGCCCTGATGAAAAATCCCTATTGGGGTAATTCAGAAGGTAAATGTGGGGGTCAGAGTCCCCACACAGAGTCCCCACTGGGGCACTGCCTAGTGGAGCTGTGAGGAGAGGGCCACCCTTCTCCAGGCTCCAGAATGGTAAATCCACCAGCAGCTTTCACTATGTGCCTGGAAAAGCCACAGGCACACAACACTGTCCTGTGAAAGTGCTGCAGGGGCTGTACCCAGCAGGCCATGGGGTGGAGTTGGCCAAGGACATGGGAGCCCATTGCTTGCATCAGTGTGTCCTGGATGTGAGATATGGAGTCAAAGGGGATTATTTTGGAGCTTTATGATTTAATGAGTGCCCCACTGGGTTTCAGACTTGCATGGGGCCTGTGTCCCCTTAGTTTTAGCCAATCTCTCCCTTTTGGAAAAGGAGTATTTACCCATTGCCTATACCCCATATTTACCCAATTCCTGTACTCCCATTGTATCTTGAAGGTAACTAACTTGATTTTTTATTTTACAGGCTCATAGGCAGAAGGGACTTGCTTTGTTTCAGATGGGACTTTGGACTTAGACTTTTGAGTTAATGCTGGAATGAGTTAAGACTTTAGGGGACCGTCAGGAAGGCATGATTGGATTTGAAATGTGAAAAGGACATGAGATTTCGGAAGGGCAGGGGCAGAATAATATGATTTGGCTCCATGTCCACATCCAAATCTCATCTTCCATTGTAATCCTCATGTATAGAGGGAGTGACCTGGTGGGAGCTGATCGGGTCATTGGGATGGTTTCCCTCATGCTGTTCTCATGATAGTGAGTGAGTTCTCATGAGATTTGATGGTTTAAAAGTGTGTGGCAGGTCCCCCCTCATGCTCACTTTCTCCTGCCACCTTATGAAGAAGATGCTTCCTTCTCCTTTGCCCTCCACCATGATTGTAAGTTTCCTGAGGCTTCCCCAGACATCCGAACTGTGAGTCAATTAAACCTATTTTCTTTATATATTATCCAGACTTAGGTAGTTCTTTATAGCAGTGTGAAAATGGACTAATACAGCTAAATATTATAAGTGAATGTTTTCCAAAAATTAGAAATAAGGCCATGTTAAAAAATAAAAATTTTTAGAAAATTAGAGTAACCAACTATTAGGATATATACAACAAAGGTACTGATTTAAACATATGAGCCACAAATAATTGTTCTGTTACTTTTAATGTTGAGATAATAATATTCATAATTTAATTTTTTGATTACTATATACAGGTATTACAATTATAATTTTTAAAAGCAGTTTTGACTAGAACTATTTTAAAGGTTTGCAAATCTAATAAAATACGTTTTCTCAATAATTATCTTAAAATATTTATTTTAACAATTATCTTATAGAACCAATCGGTTCCTATGCCCACTGTGCAGTAACATACCAGTATACTAAGACAGCAGGGTTTGCAGCAGAGAAAGATATTAACGATCATAAGACACTAAGTGAGGAGATGGGAGGAGGCCCTCAAATTCACCTCCCGGAGGAGTTCTTGATTAGAATTTCTAAGAGGATAATGGAGGGCAAGGGCCTGGAGAATTAGGATGGTTGTTTGGTCAGGGTAAGGGTGATGAAATCATTCAGATATGGAAACTACATTCTTTGGTAAGTCAGCTCCTTGTGGGGTCCTTATATTTTTAAAAATTATTTTTAAAAAATGATTTTTACAAAGTTATTCAGCTAAAAGAGTCAGCATATTTTCATGTTTAACCTAAATCAAAACAAAGTGAAATTCAGATAACCAGATTTTTGTTTTGTTTTGTTTGTTAGTTGAGACAGGGTCTCACTGTGTCACCTAGGCTGGAGTGCAGTGGCACACTTACAGATCACTGCATCCTGGACCTCCCTGGGCTCAGGAGATCCTCCCACCTCAGCCTTCCAAGTAGCTGGGACCACAGGAGTGTGCCACATCACTGGCTAATTTTTGTATTATTTGTGGAGACCTAGTTTCTCTATGTTGCCCAGGCTGGTCTTGAACTCCTGGGCTCAGGCGATTCACCTGCCTCTGCCTCCTAAATTGTGGAAATTACAGGCATGAGCCACTGCACTTGGCCTACATTTAAATTAATATCATGGCAACTGAGAGCAATTGCTATGGTTGACCAAGCTGGTAAAATAATAAAATTAGCTGTTTACAGTGGGACTAAGCATTTTTCAAATTTACATTTAGCTCAAATATTCAAATAATTAAGAATAGCTTACTATGGAAAGATTCTGGAAACTGTTGGAAGAAGCAAGATGATTAAGTCTCTTTAATTATTCTGTATGTCCTTTTTTAATATACACTTTTAATATACCTTTTTTAATACACACTTTTTTAATATACACCAATACACACTGGTGACTTCTGTTAGAAATTTTGGAAGCAGCAATAAAGACAACACATAGCGTCTATTCCCAGAGGACTTAAAAGTGTAGTGAGAAAGGCAGACAAAGACAGATTTTGAATTTTGTAAATTAAGTGCTAAATTAGATCTATTTACAGATTTTGTTGAGAAATATAAGTAGGACACAATCTAGATTGCAGGGTGAGAGACCAGTGGGAAATCTTGAAGGATGGTATATCTGGGTTGAGACCTGATGAGTGAGTAGGAATTCACATTGTCAAGAGAGGTACGTGTGTGTGTGTGTGGGTGCACGCTTGTGTGTGTGTTTGGATCTGGGGGCAGATTAATAATGTATTATTGGCTTAAAACAACACAAAATTATTATCTTACAGTTCTGAAGGTCAGAAGTCCAAAAGTGTCTCAATGGGTTAAATGAAGGAGTCTTCAGGCTCTGTTCATTTCTTGAAGCTCTGAGGAAGAATACATTTCTTGCTTATCTAGATTGTTAGCAGAATTCAGTCCCTTGTATTTAGAGGACTGAAATCTTCATTTTCCTACTGGCTATCAGTGAAAGTTGTTCTCACCTTCTAGAGGCTTGTTGCATTCCTTGTCTCACAGCCCCTTCTTCCATCTTCAAAGCCAGTGTAGTAGTTTCTTCTTGCTGCTGTAATAAATTCCTGTAAAGAAAAAACTGATGACTTAAAACGGTGCAAATTTATTCTCTAAAATCAAGGTGCTGGCAGGACTGCATTTCATCTAGAGGCTAGAAGGGAGAATCTATTTCCTTGCTGTAGAGAGTGCTTATACTTTTATGTTGCCTGAGTATTCATTTTAAAATATAAATTTAACATTATCAAAGCAGAAGCAGGGCTTAGTCACCCCTGACACAGCATCCAACACTATGCTTCACCCAAATGGTTCCACTCATGGCCAGAGAGAAAAACTTAGAGGTATCTCTCAGACCTAGCAAGGTAGGCTCCCTGCTTTCCTTCAACTTCCTTTAAAGAGACCATTCAGATGATTGCCCTCTAGCTTAAAGTGACCACCTCTCAATCACAGAGTGACCTTCTGGAACTTGTGCAGGCTTTTAATCCTCACCAATTAAAGCACCCCACAGGAAATTTGTTTGGATAATCTCCTGGACCCAATAAAGGCATTAGCCTATAGGTCCCTTTTCTCTCTGCCTGGACTCCTTGACTTCTGCGTGTGTGGTGCATACGTATGGGTCCTTCTGATGTGCTGTGTGCCCCTCAAGGTCAGTAAGTACTAAAATCCCTTAAACTTTTATGTAGTCATTGTCATTAAAGCCTTGATCTGCAGACTGACCCCTGATAGTAAGGCCTGCCTAAAGAGACCCATACAGGTGGATTTCCTCCTGGTATACTTGTGTCTCCTCCTGTCAGCTGCTGTAGATAGTAGTTACCAGCTAAATTGAAAATTTTATTCAAAATGCTTGCCTTTGACAATGTTTAAAGGCTGCCTGCAATCCTTAGCTTCTAGCACTTTCTGCCTTTTCTAAGTTCGTTACTCCAACCTCTGGTCTCACTGTCATATCTTTTGTCACTTTGATCCTCCTGCCTCCCTCCATCTTATTAGAACTTTGGAATTACATTGGGCTTATCCAGATAATTCAGTATAATCTTCTCATCTCAAGATGCTTAGTTTAATTACACCTGCAAAATCCTTTTCACCATTTAGATAATACAATCACAGTTTCTAGGGATCAAGAGGACATGTTTGTGGGGCTATTATTCAACCCACCACTGCCAGGAATGGTGATTCAAGGCCTTCTTCACACCTTTCTCTTTTACTCTCCAGTCTTCTAAGGATTTGAGACCTGGCCAATCTGAGATAATCTCCCTATCTTAATGCCCTTACCCTCAATCACATCTGTGACATCCCTTTTGCCTTTCCAGGGATTGAAGCATGAACATATTTGGAGGCTATTATTCTGCCTACCACAAATGATGATAGGCCTTCTATAGAAAAATAAAGCATGGGTGTGATATTGTGAAATACATATTTGGTCTATGACCTTGTTTCCTGGCATACAACTCCTAAAACCTTTAGAATCTTCAGAGAAGTCTTTTTCTATGCTAATGAGTTGTCTAATGGGCTGGCAGCCTGTAGCTAGCCTCAGGATGGGGACTGATCACAGAAAGATCACAGCATGATTAGAGAATTGGGATATTCAGTCCCACCCCCTCACATTCCTCTGGTATGGGGAGAGGGGCTGAAGGTTAAGTTGATTACTGATGGCCAATGACATTAATCAATTATGCCTATATTATGAAGCCCCCATAAAAACCCAAAAGGACAGGGTTCAAAGGGTTTCCAGATAGCTGAACACGCAGAAGTTCCTGGAGGATGGCACCCAGGGAGGGTATGACAGCTCTGTCTTCTTCCCCCATACCTTACACAACACATCTTTGTATCTATATCCTTTGTAATATCATTTATAATAAATTGGGAAATATAAGTGTATAGAGCACCTTTGACATAAGTGACACCATCTTGGAAACCACTCATTTTACATTTTATAGAGTACTTAGCCAACAGGGACAAGATGATTTGCTTAATAAATAAAGAATGAATCCAACCAGATAAGGACATAAACAAGCACATTCTTTTACTATCAGTTCTCACCAGAGGACTCTGTGGCCATAAAAAGAGAAAGTCTTCAGCAAATCAGTCATCTTAAATGATATCATTTTGCTATCAATTGTGATAAGCACTCAACATCTGCTGCCAAAGATTATACCCACATCAAAGACTCTTCCTTGCAAGATCTATGGACTGCCCAGCCCAGACCCTGCCCAAACCAGGAGAACATTTTTGCCTTCTTCACTCTTTCTGGACTGGCTTGTTAACCATTTTTTTTTCTATTTCTTTTCTCATTGTTACATGTTACTTTGTGAAACATTTAATCTATAACATTTATATGTTGACTAATTATACTATTATGTATGGTTTGCAATATTGACTGACTTGTGGAGTGGCTTGAGCCTGTGTGCCCATGGCTTTGACTATTGAGTGAATGGAAAATACTAAGGAGAATTTCCTCTTTGGGGACTCCATGCAGCTTGTGGCTTTTATGGTTGAGATAACATCAATAAAAGTCTGACATTGTGGAAAGACACAAACATGCATGGACCTGGCTATCTCTGACCTTGTGCTGCTCGCCTGAGTGAGTGTTTCCCTAAGTTCCATGAGCAGCTTTTGAGAATTAATTGAACCCAAAGTGGTGGTCATGGGAACACATCTTAAAGCTAGTTGGTCAGAAGTTCAGGGGGCTTGGACTTACGACCGACATCTAAACTGGGGACAGCCTTGGGGACTAAGCCATCGACTTGTGGGATCTGACTCTACCTCCAGGTAGATAGTGTCAGAATTGAATGGGAGGACATCCATTTGGTGTCTGTTGCACAATTGATTGCTAGCTTGGTGGTGGTAAGAAACAAGTTCCCCCACCACTCTGTGCTACCTCACCACATTTGGTCACAGAAGTATTCTGTATGGACTGTTGCTGCTCAATGAAAGACTAGAGCAAAATATTTGGAGTGTGTTTGCTTCTGAACACAGGCACGGAAACTGGAGAAAATAACGTATATACTACTAAAACACGCAAGTAGTCTCAAAGGGTTTGTATTAGTCTATTTTCACACTGCCGGACATACCCAAGACTGGGAAGAAAAAGAGGTTTAATTGGACTTACAGTTCCACATGGCTGAGGAGGCCTCAGAATCATAGCGGGAGGTGAAAGGCACTTCTTACATGGTGGTGGCAAGAGAAAAATAAGAAGGAAGCAAAAGCAGAAACCCCTGCTAAACCCATCAGATCTCGTGAGACTTATTCATATCAAGAGAATTGCACGGGAAAGGCCGGCCTCCAAGATTCAATTACCTCCCCCTGGGTCCCTCCCACAACAATGGGAATTCTGGGAGATACAATTCAAGTTGAGATTTGGTGGGGAAACAGCCAAACCATATCGTTCCGCCCTTGGCCCCTCCAAATCTCATGTCCTCATATTTCAAAACCAACCATACCTCCCCAGTAGTCCCCCAAATTCTTAACTCACTTCAGCAATAACCCAAAAGTCCGCAGTCTAAAGTCTCATCCGAGACAAGGCAAGTCCATTCCACCTATGAGCCTGTAAAATCGAAAGTAAGCTAGTTACTTCCTGGATACAATGAGGGTATAGGTATTGGGTAAATACAGCTGTTCCTAGTTACAGGGCCCATGCAAGTCTGAAATCCAGCAGGGAAGTCAAACTTTAACGCTCCAAAATGATCTCATTTGACTCCATGTCTCACATCCAGGTCATGCTGATGCAAGAGGTAGGTTCCCATGGTCTTGGACAGCTCCGACCCTGTGGCTTGGTGGGTAAAACTTCCCTCCGGGCTGCTTTCAGGAGCTGGTGTTAAGTGTTTGCAGCTTTTCCAGGCGCACCGTTCAAACTGTCAGTGGATCTACCATTCTGGGGTTTGGAGGACAGTGGCCCTCTTCTCAGAGCTCCACTAGGCAGCACCCCAGTAGGGACTCAGTGTGGGGGCTCTGACCCCACATTTCCCTTCCACATTGCCCTAGCAGAAGTTCTCCATGAGGGCCCCGCCCCTGCAACATACTTTTGCCTGGGCATCCAGGCGTTTCCATACATCTTCTGAAATGTAGGCGGAGGTTTCCAAACCTCAGTTTTTTTACTTCTATGCCCCCACAGTCTAACACCACATGGAAGCTGCCAAGGATTGGGGCTTCCACCCTCTGAAGCCACAGCCCGAGCTCTACGTTGGCCCCTTTCAGCTATAGCTGGAGCAGCTGGGACACAGGGTACCAAGTCCCTAGGCTACACACAGCACTAAGACCCTCGGTCTGACCCACAAAACCACTTTTTTCTCCTAGGCCTCCAGGCTTTTGATGGGAGGGGCTGCCATGAAGGTCTCTGACATGGCCTGGAGATATTTTTCCCTGAAAATGGGGTTTTCTTTTCTATTGCGTAGTCAGGCTGCAAATTTTCTAAACTTTTATGCTCCGTTATCCTTTTAAAACTGAATGTCTTTAACAGTACCCTAGTCACCCCTTGAATGTTTTGCTGCTTAGAAATTTCTTCCCCCAGATACCCTAAATCATCTCTCTCAAGTTCGAAGTTCCATAAATCTCTAGGGCAGGGGTAAAATGCCACCAGTTTCTTTGCTAAAACATAACAAGAATCACCTTGTCTCCAATTCCTAACAAGTTCCTCATCTCCATCTGAGACCACCTCAGCCTAGATTTTGTTGTTATATCACTACCAACGTTTTAGGCAAAGCCATTCAACAAGTCTCTAGGAGGTTCCAAACTTCTCCACATTTTCCTGTCTTCTTCTGAGCCCTTCAAACTGTTCCAATCTCTGCCTGTTACCCAATTCCAAAGTTGCCTCCACATTTTCAGGTATCTTCAGCAATGCCCCACTCTATTGGTACCAATTTACTGTATTAGTCCATTTTCATGCTGCTGATAAAGGCATACCTGAGACTGGGAAGAAAAAGAGCTTTAATTGGACTTAACAGTTCCACATGGCTGGGGAGCCCTCAGAATCATGGCATGAAGTGAAAGGCACTTCTTACATGGCAGCAGCAAGAGAAAAATGAGCAAGAAGCAAAAGCAAAAACTCCTGCTAAATCCACCAGATCTCATGTGACTTATTCACTGTCATGAGAATAGCGTGGGAAAGACCATGTCCCCATGATTCAATTACCTCCTCCTTGGTCCCTCCCACAACACGTGGGAATTCTGGGAGATACAATTCAAGCTGAGATTTGGTAGGGACACAATCAAACAATATCAGGGTTGAAGTGTCCAATATAAGGCAAAAAAATACTTAAGAAATGTTATAAAGTTATAAAAGATTTGCCACGTTAAAAACTTTGCGTCACCATCATCTTTTTTTTTTCTCCCTTAAGGAATGGGGAGCTGCTGAAAAATGCAAGGAAGACGAATGATTCTGTTAGGTCTGCAATTAGATTACAGATTATATTATCCTGCTAGCACAATCATGGGACACATTCACAATACATTTCCACCAGGATGTAATTTCTATGATGGAAGGCAATTTTGTTCTTTTTTTTTTTTTTCTTTTAGCTGCTATATCCTAGCAGATAGAGTAGTGCTTGACACATAGTTGATTTTTAATAAATATTTATTGAATGAAGATAAGCATGCATGAATGAGTGGATGGATGACTTGGCAGTAAGAAACTATTTGTTGCAGGATGTAGATATACAATGCTGAGGGCCATAATTAAATTTTAAAAGTGAAGTAAAATACCAAAACACCAAGAAATTGAATTAACCAGACTGAGACATTGATTTCAAATGGAAAATAGTAGAGGGAAATAACTTAAAATGGCCACTTATTTTCTTATTTAGGCATATAGAAGCATTATAGTGCATTCATAGAGATAAAGATTACAGGAAGAGATTCAGGTTTGTAGGAAAACAGAATTCTGGTTTGGACATGAGCATATCCAAGAGGAGAAAGCAGACAAATGGATATTCAGGTGCAGAGCTGAGTGATAATACAGGAACATTTATATTCATTAAATATGTACTCTTACTGTCTTTTATTGGAAAAAGGTTAATCTATACAAAAGATGATCTGACTCAGACAGTAGTAATTTTCTAATTGGATATGAATTTTACATCTCATAGAGTGTACTGAATGTGTTATATTTAGTGATTTCATTTGTTAAGATTTGAAGTATGGAATTGTTTTAATATTTGTGATAGTAGGAAGATAATTAAACTACTAGACAATAAAACAAACATGAAATATAAATGTAAAATTTTAAATAGTTCTATAGTTAATTTTTAGGGCCACAGATTTATATTTCCAGAAAGAATAAACCAGAAAATATCAACTATTTTATGGAAGATAAATAAACATTACAATCTTGTTTGATTTTGAAAGAATGCCTCTTTAATTTGCAAAAGTAATTGAAGATTTGTCTATTATTGTTTGAATTTAAAAGTAGTTTTGCATACTACATTAGACAAGTTTTTACCTTTTTTTGTCATTAATAAAAGTCTAGGTTATTAATAGATTTCCTGGAATTATGGGTCAAATAACATTGTCCCTTGAAGTTTTTCAACTTTCATTACCTGTTATAAAGAGGGAAAATTATTACTTTTATATCTATTCCTATGATTTCAATATTTTAGAGATTAAAACATTTTATCAGTAAATCAAATTAAGGTAATTTTTGTCCCAATTTTGAATTTAAAATTGAATAAAAGAAACCTACTCGGCCGGACATTGTGGCTCATGCCTGTAATTCCAGCACTTTGGGAGGCCGAGGCGGGCAGATTACGAGGTCAAGAGATCGAGACCATCCTGGCCAACATGGTGAAACCCTGTCTCTACTAAAAATACAAAAATTAGCTGGGCATGGTGGCGCGCGCCAGTAGTCCCAGCTACTCGGAAAGCTGAGGCAGGAGAATCACTTGAACCAGGAGGCGGAGGTTGCAGTGAGCCGAGATCATGCCACTGCACTCCAGCCTAGTGACAGAGTGAGACTCTGCCTCCAAAAAAAAAAAAAAAGAAAAACCTACTCTACTATTTCTTATACTACTGTGGCTTTAAAAACACAGGTACTGAGCTAACAGGGCAGTGGCTGTTAAAAAAAAGTGTCTCCAAGGGTCCCCTTCCCTCCTTAGGATGAGAGTTAAATCTGAAAAAGAAAGAATTTCTTATAAAAATTATGGAAGATGAGGCATGAAAATTATTAGGCAAATAACCAGCCCTACTGTCTTTCTCACTCCCTGCCAAGTGAGATTTCCTAGTAAATTCCTTAGGTATTACTGAGGATATTTGGTCTTTTCAATTGTCTACTCTTTAGGCATTTAATTTTTATTTACTTATTTTTAGTTTAAATTTTTATTACAAATTTTTTCTAACATAAACAAAGATAAAAATAATTACCTCCATGTAATTTTACCCAACTTCAACAAATACCAGTATCTTCCATTCTTGTGATATCTCACCCATTATTTCTGCTAAAGGTTTATGTTTTATTATTTTTTAAAATATTTTATTATGTAACTGTAATAAAGACTTTAAAAAACATAACCGTAAAACAAAATAAATAATAATTTCTTAATATCCAAGGCTCAGTGTGTTCAATTTTCACCACCTACAACAAAACTATTCTTTTCCTATTTGTTAGCTCAAATAAGTATCCAAAGTCTACTCATTTGGCTGATAGTTCCTTTAATAAATTTTTTATATAACAGTTTTCTCCACTCCAGATATATTTCTTACATTTTGCATTTAGATGAGCATATCATTTTGTAGACTCTTATCGTGTTGCTTTATTCCATAAATTTATATAAACTGGTATTTAAATATACAGGGGTTTTTAGATTTGCATTTCCTCCCCCTCCTGCTTCCTCCCTCCCTCTCTTCTTCCCTCCCCTCCCTTCCTTCCTTCCTTCCTTCCCTCCCTCCCTTCCTTCCTTTCTTCCTTTTTTATAGCAAGCACACTTCATAGATTTTTCTGTATACACATTTCAAATTAAATGATGTTAAGATTGAGTGAAGTGTTGTCAATCTGATTCAATCCATTATTAAGCTATCAACATTTTACCTAGAGTGTTTAGCATCCTAAGGGGATTGTAAAGTGCTAGCTTTTCTAATTCTTATATCTCTTTTGCATTTACTAGCTATGACTCTTCTAGGAAAAAATTGATAAATTTTCTTCATTAATGATATAATTTCTCTAAAATATAGTCTGTGTAGGAAAGACATATCAATGTTTACTTATTTAACTTTATGTTTAAATTTTTGGAATAGTGAGTTGGTGATCTAATTAATTTTAAAAATCATCAGTGACTTTATATTTTTAAATATATTTATGGAGCATTATCTTAAACCTACAGATTTTTGTTTCTTTGATGTTACATCCACTGCAGTTATCATTTTTGATATTTAGATGATCTCATTTTTCCCCAGTGAAAGCCTTTTCAAATTGCTTTCCTATTCCTATAGATATAACATCATTATGTCTGGAAAGTTTTCTGGCCTTCAAGCCAAATAAAATATTCCAGCCTCATCTTGGAAATGTCTTGCTCAAAATAACAACAACAAAAATCAGCTCATTCTCTAAGGAGTACTAGCATTTTTTAGTGGGAATTGGTGTTTGAAGACCAGGTATTTAAAGATGCTAGGGCTGCTAAATGTTACTAGGTTGTTAGTGCCATCATATTTAGCGAGAGAGATAGAAACTATGCACATTTTTTAGAAAAATTAATTATATTTTTATACTGATATTGTAAGTTCATGATTTAAGGTTGTCAAGTTTTTAATTGTTATTTTTGATTCATTATCTATATACTTTTTTTTTTTGAGTCAGAGTCTTTCTTTGTTATCTAGGCTGGAGTGTAGTGGTACATTCATAGCTTACTGCAAGCTCAGACTCCTGGGCTCAAGCAGTGCTCTTATCTCAGCTTCCCAACTAGCTAGAACTACAGGTGTGCACCACCATGCCTAATTTATTGATGTATTTATTTGTAGAGATGGGGTCTTGTTGTGCTGCTCTAGCTGGTCTCAAACTCCTGGCTTCAAGCAATCCTCCTATTTTTTACCTCCCAAAGCTTTGGGATTACAGGAATGAGTCACCGTGCCTGGCCTCATTATTTACATATGTTTATCTTATGCTAAAATATTTATATATGTGTGCACACACACATATAAAAGTTACATAAATAGATGTTGAACATCAATATTAAAAATAAGATTTACAAATGCAGTAATATAGATTTAGATTTCAATGTTATTGTCATTATTTGCATAAAGATATATACTATTATATATGGACAAGCAAAAGGCTGTTTCACAGTTATTTTATAGTTATTCTCTGCATGACCATACCACCAAGTTGATAAAGAGTTATGCTTAAATTGTTAATTTATTTTTTTAATTTCACTAATTGCCTTTTTAAATGTTAAATTTAGGCTTTAATTTTGTAAAATATTTACATGGTTTAGTGTGATCTAGCCTTTAGCGCTATCCTATTGACACTATTCTTTCCTTTTGCTATAGGTAGCAATTACTATTAGATTTGTGTTATTAATATATTTTAAAAAATACAAATAGAAAAATACATATACTACCTATATTCCTACATAAATATTAGCAATCCTATTTGCTTTTCTGTGTCTTTCTTTTCTTAAGAATATATGCAAAATAATACATAGATATTTCTTTTTATAGTTGCTCAGTGCTTCATTTGGATGCAACCAAATGCAAACTGGTTTTCAACCAATACTTATTGAAAGACATTTAAGGGGCTTTCTGTCTTTGACAATTATTAGTATAATGTAGTAAATAGCTTTATGCCAAATCAGTTTTTTTTTATTTTTGGCAATGTATTTTTGAGGTAAGTGTCAGTTTGTTACTTATATTTTGGTTTTGCTTATTTTTGTCATGTCAAACATTTTTTCATGTAGTCAAATTCATTAATCTTTTACCTCTTTTTGGTGGGGGAGGGTTAAGCCATAGTAAACAATTTTCCCCTTTCCCTGCTTACAGGGGATATACCCATGGTTTATTCTATGACTTGTATAACTTTAATTTTTCCATTTAGAATTTTAACCTGTTTAAAATACATTCTGTTTTACATCGTAAAGAATGAATCCAGTCTTCCCATATGGCTATCCAGTTGTTCCTATACCCTTATTATAACACATTTTCTTCGCTTATTTCAGATGCCACCTGAGCTGTTCAAGCAATAGCATTTGTTGTTTCTCCATTTATCCAGGTAGTTTGCCCATAGACATAACTTGGCTAATTTCTACCACTACAAATGGAGGAGACTCTGATGGCACTAACTGGCCAAGAAAGATTGCTACTCTTATGCTCTTGCCTCATTGGACATGTGGCTACTTTGGCTTTCTGTGATACTTCTCCCATGGCCAGAACAGGTCAGGTGATGCAACAGGGAAGGGCAGGGGAATTTTGCCAGTGGAAAATTGAAAATAAGAGGAACTGTCCATAAATTATTTCCTTTATCTTCTCCCAGATAGGCTATTCTCAAAAGAAAGATTTTTTGTTTGTTTGTTTGTTTTGTTTTGTTTTGTTTTCCTGAAGTGACAGGATCTCACTCTGTTGTATCAGCTGGAGTTCAGCAGCACAATCATGGCTCACTGCAGCCTCAGACTTCTGAGCTCAAGCAATGCTCCCATCTCAGACTCCCAGGTAGCTGGGACTACAGGCATGTCCCACCACATCTGGCTAATTATCTTATTTTGAAAATATTTTGTAGAGATGAGGGTCTCTTTGTACTGCCCACACTGGTCTCAAACTCCTGGCCTCAAACAATCCACCTGCTTAGGGCTTCCAAAGTATTGGGACTACACTTATGACCCACTGCACCCAGCCAAAAGCAGTATTTCATTTGGTTTCTCTAAAGTGTTAAAGCAAACTAAAAATGGCATTAGAAGGACTCCATATTTCTATATTTGACTCCTGTGGATGAATCATAACCTAGCTTAATAGGCAGACAAGATTAAAAACCTAACTTAGGAGTATGTGCCTGTAACAATAGCTGAATGTTGGCCAATCCCAGTGGCCATACTTTAACCACTCATAGACTGCGGAGGGTTCAAACTGTGTTCAAACAAGACAAACGCCCACCTGTAACCAATCCAGCTGTTTCTGTACCTCACTTCCGACGCTGTATGTCACTTTACTTTTTTTGTCTATAAATTTGTTCTGACCATGAGGCACCCCTGGAGTCTCTCTCAATCTGCTGTGATTCTGGAGACTGCCCAATTCATGAATTGTTTCTTTTGGCCCAATTAAACTGCATCAAATTTAATTTGTCTGACGTTTTCTTTTAACAAAAGAAATACCACGAGACTGAGCAATCAAGTCAAAGCTGTGGTATCTGAGTAACATACTCCCTCAAATCACCTCTCCTTTCTATCCTGCCTCACTTTCCCTTTCCTTCACTTCTCTCTTAAGTCTGCATTCTTAACCATAATCTAAGTATATTTAGCTATAATCGTCAATATAAGCTAAGTATAGTTAGCTATAATCCTTACGCTAAAGAGTATAACTAACTATACTTAGCTTATAGTTAACTTATAAGTATAGCTTAACTCTGCTTAGCTTATAGTTAAGCTATAATTGTAAGTATAGCTTAACTATACTTAACTATTGTAAGTATAGCTTAACTATACTTAACTATTATAAGTATAGCTTAACTATACTTAACTATTATAAGTATAGTTAGAAATAAATCCTTAACTATAAGCTTTTGCCTCAGACTGTTTACTTATGAACCTAGCCAGAGAAATATTTGCCTGTTCATATAGAAATTACCAAATGTTTTTAATGATAAATGTACTTAAAATAGAATTAAAACAAAAGTTATCAAATTATTAATTATAAAAAGTAGTGATAATTATTATTATTTAATATTGACAAAGAAGGCCTTAATGCTGGGCTCAGCTTGGTTAAACTTTAGATAGTCTTTTCCATGACTCTAGACCCCTGACTTCAATTTTCTTACAGCATTTGCTTTAGAAAACTTATAATTAAAATTCTGTCTCTGCGCCTTTGAAATGGAAATCTTTTTAGAAGCTTCTTACCAGTTTGCAAGTCAGGAATGTCTTTCCCAAGTATCTGGGAGTCATCCCTTTAAAATGTAATCATCAAAGAAGATAGTGTTCATATCCCCCAGTCTCTCTGCAAGAGCAGAAACCTAACTTCCATGGATGTCTTACTCTGGGTTATAAAACCACCTCCTGTCATAAAGATAGGAGACAGTCTAATTGTCCTCTGGGTAAAGGCCAATTAGCAAACACAGGTGGCCTATAATCAACTAACTCCAGTTCTTAGAAATTCTACAATACTTTCTTTCATCAAAGTTGCGCTCTGACTGAGTTCTGCCCTCACTCCCCTATTGCAGTCTCCTTAAATAAATGCTACCATGCTTGTTTAACTTTGGTAAAATTTTGCTTTGACAATAACCAAGAAGAATATCTCTAACCAATATCAGATATTCTGTGTGTATATTCTTCAAAATGATATATAATCAACATCTCCCTCCAGTAGACAAAAAAATAACTTGTATTACGATTACTCTAAATGTGTAAGTCAATTTGGGTATAATTTACTTTTTTTTTTTATTTTGAGGCTTTCAGTCCAAACATAGTCATTTTGTACATTTCTTATTAAATTTGTACATAGGTATTTTGCATAGGTATTGCTTTACATGTGAAAGCTATGAATTTCATGATGACATTTTTATTTTGCTACTTTACTAAAATGGCACTTCGCCAATGATTATTTTAAGTTTTGCAGATATAGCTATACATATATATATATATATATATATATATGTTTTCTATCTCACCTTTCTCTGCATAGGCACTCCTTTTTCTTTGTATTAGCCAGAGGATGATGTGATTAGCTAAGGGACAAAATTAATCCCAAACAATAGAAAAAAAGGGTCTAAATTTACCTAAAATATCTTAAACACGGTAGTACTGTTTAACAAATATGGTGCTATACAGTCAATAAAACAGCCTTATACTACTGATATTTTACCCTCATTAAAATTTTATTTATTTTTATTTAAACAATTTTTTTTTTTTTTTTTTTTAAGGGACATGGTCCTGCTTTGTGGCCCAGGCTGGAGTGCAGTAATGCAATCATAGCTCATTGCAGCCTCAAAACCCTGGGCTCAAACAATCCCTTCATCTCAGTCCTCTGAGTATCTGGGACTACAGGTGTGCATCACTACACCTGGCTAATTTTTATGTATAATTATTTGTAGAGATGCAGTTCTGCCATGTTGCACAGGCTGGTCTCAAACTCAGGCCTCAAGTGATCCTCCCACCTTGGCTTCCCAATGTTCTGGGATTACAAGCATGAACAACCGTGCCCAGCTTTATCCTCATATGTACATGAGGAAACTAAACTTAAATAGATAACCTAAAACATTTGTGGTCATACATCCATCCACTGGTTGCAACTGAAATTTACACCTAAATCTATTTAGGTTTCAACTTTATTTTTCAACTTTATTCAACTTTTCAACTTTATTTCAACTTTATTTTTGCTTCCATTATAGTGTGCTATGTTGCTTTGATAGATATCTGACTTACATTCTGAAATGTATATATTGTTAAGTCATTTGACTTTTTGGTCGCAAGAAGGCCTTCAAATCCGGAGGACATTAGGATCTAGAAATACTAACTACAGGCATATTGCCTAACAACCAGTTGTGACTACAGGTGGGAAAAAAGGAGGTGTACTCTGTGTAATACACATATAGGTCTGATCCCTTTAGTTTGACTCTATTGCGTTTACAATCATAAGCCTATTATAAGGAATCATGATCCAAAAACCTCCAGACTATTGCATAAGAGTTACATTTAAACACATCATTGTATTATAATAGTAAGGACTAATTGATTGCAAGTGACTAGAAGCCACTTGTACCTTAAGAAAAATGGCTGCATATCAAGTAACATGTCTGAATAGTTCAGCACAGTTTGTTAACCTTAAATAATGAAATTCAGAAAGTGTGATTAACTATAGAACTTCTATAGAACTATAGAAATCATTTGAATACAAATCTTGAGGACAGCCACCCAGGTAAGACAGACTCCAGATGAGTAGAGTCAGTGCTCCAAAGTGGTGAAGTTAAGGTTCCACTTACACAGGAAGAGATAGAAAAGTTTAACAGGGTTGCACCATTCTCCATATGAAGATGATACATATGTTACAGCAATTTGATTGGTTATCATTTGCTGCATTTTAAGAAAGATTGCTTTAACAGTCCATAAGGAGGGGTAATGGACTTGAGGGAGGTCTTACCTCTGGCATGTTTTCAGTCTTTCCTAATCATCTACAGTACAAGAACAAGGAAGGGAGTTCATCTAAAACTAGAGAAGCAGAAGCCGCAGCTGCATGCTACATTACTCAGGCCACATAGTCACCTTTCTCTCAAGATTCAAATAATTTAATGTCCTAACAGTTTTAAGTTTAAATTATTTAATTTTGCAAGTTCTAACTTTAGTCATTGCTTGATTCAAGGGCTTCAAAAATGTCAGTGGGGCAAATTCTGTGTTCTTCTATTTCCTCTCCATACTTCTTGTGTTCACATTCCTTCAATTGGTTTTAATCTTGAGCCATCTTTTCCCTGGAGGAAGGAAGATGTTCATAGCAAACTTAGACTTCACATTCTCTTAGATTCAACACCAGCTGGAAATGTCACTGACCCTGTCTTAACGTTAAAATAAAACACTGCATGGCTTTTCATTTCGTCTGCTTAGGCTGTTTGTCCGCCCCAAAATTATTCATGATAATCAGGTGAACATGATAATCTAGTTGAGTCTGGCCTAGGTGACACTCTCAACAACTGAGCTAAAACTAAACTTTTACTTAAATGACGCATATGTGCTGAGATGGAGTAAGAAAGTGAATATACACAAGTTTGCTGGAGTTACTAGAAGACAGTGAATGGGTTTAAGAACGAAAACCAAATATATTCGCAATACCCATTTTACTGCCCAAATCTCAAGAGTCTCCCACAGTGAAGTCACTCCTTCAATCATGTCAACTACAGAACAGGACACCCAAGTGCTGATAGACTAATAGCCATTCAATGCTCTTTATGGCTAGTGGCATTTTCTGTTCAAGTATCTTAATAGAGGTGAAATGAACGGACGTAACAGGGTTTAAAACGAGATTATTTCTACGGCAAGTGAAGTCATTGGCATTTGTCTCACTAAGTCTCCATACCAATGATGACACAAGGGTTATCATGGCTAATATACAAATAAATTTCACCCAGATTTCAACATTTTGGACAACTTCCAGTTGTTTTCAGGGAAACCAAAGATGATTAATCGAGTCCCCACACATAGGAAATTAGAATCTCGTGGAAGAAATAAATTTATGGATAGCTGACTGTACTATATAAGATATAGTGCACAGAAAAAAAAAAACTGTCTCTGGAAAAGTTTTTAGAGAATCATCTTTACCGATTGCAGGTGAAAATTAAAGAGAGAAACCTATTTTTTAAAAGGGGAAAGGGTAAAAGACAGATGTTACTATGCTGTATGTTAATGTCAAACATCTGTTCTGCTATAGTAGCTATTCCAGAAAAAGCGAGGTGTATAGTTGGATATTTGTATTAAAAAAAATCTCAACAACCACAGACCATCTGAAGGATGTGTACTAATTAAAACACTTTGAGGACCCATGGTGTGATATAGCCATCTTCAAAACAGTGAAATTATACCCATGCATTGAAATCAAGAAATATATTATAAAAGGACTGTGACAGTACCTTGGCAAAATAGCATGAGGAACATAACCAAGGAAGGCTAAAGAGCTGTACCAGTGACTCTCCCTAGATTGAACCTAATGTGAAAATGCAATCAAACTCACGTTGTTTAATTTTTTTCTTAAAGTTTTTCAATAAAGGTTTCTCAGAAGACTTGAGTTTGAACAGTCCTTTTCTTGTTTTTAGTGACATTCTGGGTCTTAATGCTATCTCTTAGGTGGTAGTGGTGAGGAAAGCAGCAGGAGCCTCTGTTATAGTCATCATAATCAAATAATAGCTAATATGTACTGTATTGACTTATTTACTGAAACACAGACTATACCAAGCATTGGTAAATATTATCCCATTAAGTCTCAAAATATGCCTAAAAGTTAGATATTGTTGTCTTTCTCAAACCTCTGCTCAATAAACTCAGAGCCAAAGTGTGAGGTGCTCAAGACTAAAGAGCTAGTACATTTCAAGAACAAGAATATGAACCTATATTAGTGTGACTCCAGGTGATAACCAGTTTTCGGAAACAGACTCTTTGGATTTTAACTGGTAGATTAAACTAGGAGGAGAGAATTAAAAATACTCAGCATTTATTTTTTCATAAACTGTTTCCTTGTACTTTCTGAAGTAGGATTTCAACCAGCCCTTTCGAAAGATTGGAATGGTAACCAAGGTCACTCACATGATCATTATTTGAAAGCTGTCTTTGAAGCTCCAAATCTGAGATAAAGTTTAGCTTCTCAACCTCGGATATTTAAGTGCCAAAGCAATTAATTGCATTAACTCAATCCACTGTTTAATAATATAGGATAAATAGGGTACTTATCTTTAACAAAGCAATGATCTGTTCCCCCAACTTCCACCACCAAGGCCAAGCTGTGTTTTGTGTGGCATTCTTTCTCAAAGTTGACCAACATGAACAGAACTATCACTTTTCTAAGGCTGATTTTAGTTTTAAAGCCTATCACTACTTAAATTAATGCAAATTAGGATTTATTACTGACATACTGTAAATATATCATAAAATAATTTTGAAAATTTCCAAAATCTTTACACTTTTCCAAGGAAACAAATCCCTCAAATCAATGGTAAAAAGAAAGGGTATTGAAGAATCTCACATTTTTAAACATCGTTGCTTTAATTTAGCTCCTCTGTGATATAATATTTATATCGTGTACTAGTTTTATTACTTTTGAGATACAGGTACATTGAGTTATGATTAGGCATTTTCCGATGATTTACAAACATTTCCCCGCCAGCTGGTAAATTAAATTTACGTCTACCTGGCTTTCAAAATGAAAAGTAAAGTGACAGAGATGAATAGAAAGTAGTAGTTTGAAACTAGTGTTTTATGCTAAATTTGAATGAGAGTCATTACATGTGATTTCTACAATCACAAAAATGAGAATGTTAAGTTGTAGTGAATATGACTGCCTTGCTAACCATCAGTGGAATATTTTCTCTGAGTTAATGCCTATTCCTCTTTGAACTGACTTCAAATTAACTCTTTTGAAGCCTTGAATGGTTAGCAAGATGGTTACCATTTTCTAAAATCTCCATGGGCTTTTTACACATTCCAGCTTCTCTTACAAAAACTTACAAGCTTATTTTCAGCACAGTACAGAATATTTATTCATTATCTCTTAAAATTTCTAATATTTATGGCAATAATGATCTGGTTCTTTAACACATATTTTGCATTAGGCTATCTAATACTTTTAATCACATTTGATTAATCCTATGTGAGGATGGTTGTAATCAACCTTTACTTTCAAAGTTGTGGTTGCAGGTTTTTAAGTAGAATGTAGGGCAGAAAGAAAAGATTTAAATATAGTCAAGAAAATATTTTCTATAAAGATGTGCCTGAAAGAAACAGATGAATTGAAACTGCAAGGACTATAAGGGATATAAATATCCTTTATAATTAACCAGTAAACGTATTTCTCTGAGTTTTGTAAGCCAGTCTAGCAAATTAATTTAACCTAAATACAAAGCCTGGGTTACCCCAATGTGAAGCCAGTTGGTCAGAAGTTCCAGAGGCCCAGACATGCTACTGTGTCTGAAGAGGGGGCAGTCTTGTGGGACTGAGCCCTCAACCTGTGGGATTTGATGCTCTCTCCAGGTAGATAGTGTCAGAATTGAATTGGAGGAAGCCCAGCTAATATGTGCTGCAGAGTTGATTTCTTGCTTGGTGTGTGGGGGAAAAACAACCTCACATATTTTATCACAGAACGCTGCTGTGATTATTGTTGAGTGAGAGCTGAGAAGAAACACTTTGGATAGGTTTTTCCTGAGATTCCATCTCTTCAATCAGTAAATATTTATTGAGCATCTACTGTATGTAAAGTACTATTCCAGAAATTTAGATAAACAATTACTAGCACTCATGGAGCTTACTTTCTAGTGAGGAAAGAAGATCTAAACAGTAATAAAACTAACAAAAATAAATTATAGTGTGTTAGATGCTGTGGAATACAGAAATAAAAATGTTGAGCAAGTTTAGAAGAACAAGAGGAATGATGGTGGGCCTCATTAAAAAGGTGACATTAATGTCAAATTTTCAGAGAGTAGGGGAAGTATCTAGGAGGCAATATGAGGAAAAACATTCCAAATAGAAGCATTAACCAGTGGGGCACACTCAGCGTGCTCAGAGAACAGCAAAGGTGCTAGTATTGCTAGAGGTGTGAAATTGCAACATAAGATCATCTTCATATTTAAATGTTTATTTCTAGAAATAACTCTAGAAGATAAGATTTGTATCCCCCCCAAAATATAATGGAGAAATCCTTCTATAAATTATACGTGTAATTAAAATTATTTATCAATCATTTAAAATGACAGTTTGTATGCCAAAACATAGTAATCTAGCCAGGAAAAAGTTCAGTTTCTATCTTCAAAGGAGTTGATTATTCAAGTAGAGCATAGATCTGTAAAACATGCATAATCCTTTGTGAAAAATGCTCAGACATGCAGTGAGCAGAGATTGCACCACTGCACTCCAGCCCGGGCAACAGAGAGAGACTCCGTCTCAAAAAAAGAAAAAGAAAAGAAAAAAAGAAAGGAAGGAAGGAAGGAAGGAAGGAAGGAAGGAAGGAAGGAAGGAAGGAAGGAAGGAAAGAAAGAAAGGAAGGAAGGAAGGAAGGAAGGAAGAAGGAAAGAAAGAAAGGAAGGAAGGAAGGAAGGAAGGAAGGAAGGAAGGAAGGAAGAAAGGAAAGAAAGTAAGAAAGAAAAGAAAGAAAGAAAGAAAGAAAGAAAGAAAGAAAGAAAGAAAGAAAGAAAGAAAGAAAGAAAGAAGAAAGAAAGAAGAAAGAGAAAAGATGCTCAGTGAGAGCAGTATTAGAAGCCTTCTTGGAAGAGGTGACTCTTACCATCATACCTAACTTGTATCCCCAGAAAAAAATTTGTGGATAGTCACAAGATATGCATTCCAAGCAGTCGGAAGATCACAAGCAAACAGAAAGAGGAATTAGGGCAAGGCTCCTGTGAGGAATTGTCAATATTCCATAATGAATTTATTGCAGAGAAAATATGCTGAGAAATGTGAAATCCAAGGTGAGGAGTCCATCAAAATGAGTGTTGTAAGTTGATTGAACATTATTCAACCTATATATGTATGTGTGTGTGTGTGTGTGTATGTGTGTGTTTATGTATATATATATAAACACCCACACACACCTACACTCCAGTGCTCCCAATATACTTTGAATATATGTATACACACACACACACACAGGTTGATCACAGAACCCTATATATGCATTGGGATTGTGTAACTTGAGTGAAGAGTGACATGGTCAGATATATATATATTCCCAATGCTCCCAATATACTTTGAATATTGGGAGCATTGGGATTATGTAACTTGCAGTGTGACTTCGTCAGTTTTGTATTTTAGAGAGAACATTTTAGCAGCCATGTGGGAAGCAGATTAAAGTGAAGGTAAGAATGTTGATAACGGATTCATTAGGGAAGGTGTTAGAGTTGCCTAGGCAAAAAGTGGTGAACACATAATTTCAGTTAGTTGCAATGATTATAGAGAATAGTGGGCAGATTTGAGACATAGTTAGAATATAAAATTTACAGAACTTTTTGTTGATTGGATGTGGAATTAATGGTGGAAAAGCATCTAGTATGAGTCCAGTGATTTTTATTTTGATCAACAGGGTGACCATCCACTGCCCACTATGATATGGAAAGAGGAAGAATTTTAAACACAATTTGGCAGTTTTGGGAAAACATATCTATCAGAAACAATATGTATGAGTATAACATATTTTATAAATTACTGATGTCTTTTGAAAACCTATTTTTCTTGTTCATCATTGCAGATAGGATCACTATTCTCCCAGTTAACCAAACCTGCTTCTTTTATTTTATATATGGTCCTACCACAGTTTGATTTCTTATATAGAATATAAATGCTGAAAATTTCCCTTGCTGTTTTCACTTTTTGTTTGTTTCAACCTATTGGGCATTCTAATGTCAGATTCATCTTTATGGTACATAGCTCAGAGTGACATGTGGTTTTGTCTAAGACATGTATTATCTAATACTCAAACTATATTAAATTTTTTAAAAATCTTATGTTAGAAACATGTCACTGTAAACTACTTTCTAAGTTTCACTGCCTGTTTTGCAACCAAAATAATTTTCTGTTTCTTAAAATGGCTTGCATATTTATACCTCTGTGCTTAAGTTTTATTCCTGAAGTTTTTCATCTATAACCACGTATTAAATCTATTTAAATAACAAATATTTGAACTATTATCATCATATATTTATATTTGTCATTGGATTTATATTAAGCTATCATAATAATTCCAATAATTTTCATCCTTCACTATTTAAAAATACACTATGGAAAATATTCCCTAAGGTCAGGTATGTTGGCTCATGCCTGTGATCAGCACATTGAGAGGCCAGTGCAGGAGAATCATTTGAGCCCAGGAGTTTGAGCAAGCCTAAGCAACATAGTAAGACCCCTATCTCCACAAAAAAAAAAAAAAAAAAAAAAAATAGGAAAACTAGCCAGGTGTGGTGGTGCATGCCTCTAGCTCTAGCTACTCAGGAGGCTTAGGCAGGAAGCTTGATTGAGCCTTGATGTGGAGGCTGCAGTGAGCCATGATTGTGCCACTGCACTCCAGCCTGGGTGACAAAGACAGACCCTATTTAAAATAAAATAATAAAATAAAATAAAAAATGTTCTCTGGGCATTTTTAGGCAATAACAGAAACATCTCAAGTAAATTATGTTGTAGATGATCACTTACAACTTACTTATTTTCTTACAAATAACCACTGTTAATAAGTTAATGTATGCACTAGGATGCCATTTCTTGTGTATTTACATTTTTGTAAGTGTGTGTGCACATAAAGACATACAGATTTTCACATTAAGAGAATTCGACTATATGTCTTCCATCAATTGGATTATTTTTTACTTATCCTGTATCTTGAAAACTTTCCCATGTTAATACTTAAAACCTACCTTATCATTTTAAATTGCTGCATATTTTCCATATCAATGGATGTAACACTGTTTATCTACACGTTGCCATATTAATGGACTATTAGAGTTTTCCAAATATTTACAATTAAAAGACATTTATTTTGTTAAAATTAAAACTTCTTATGTGGTGGAAATGGGGAGATTTGGGTCCAAGGGCACAGATGTTCAGTTATAAGATGAGTAAATCTGGAGATCTAATGTACAGCATGGTGACTACCATTAATAATACTGTATTGTATGCTGGAAATTGTTAAGAGATTAGATGTGAAGTATTCTCACTATAAACACAAAACATTATAACTATGTGAGGTAATAAATGTTCATTAGCTTGATTGTAGTAAACATTTCACAATGTATAAATACATCAAAACATAGTTGGTACACCTAAAACACAGACAATTTTTATTTGTCTATAAAGCAAGGGAAAACAAGGACTTTTATGAAAATGAAAAAAGCAACAAGCTGAGAAGTATTTACAATATGTATATCAAAATAACTTGGATAAAGCGCATGCAAATTGTTTCTACGAAATAATAATAAAATAACAAACAATTCAACAAAAATGAGCACTAGCCTTAAGCAGAAACTTTATGAAACAGGATACATAAATGGCAAAAAAGTACATGAAAAGATGTTGAAAATCACTAGTCAACAAGAAAATGAAAGTTAAAACAAGAATGACTTACTATTGCATACCCACTACAATGATTGAAATTAAATATATTAATAATACTGGATGTTGAAGAGAATGCAAAGCAAGTGGACCTCTGGTACATCACTCTGGTAATGTAAAATAGTAAAACCACTATGTAAAAATCATTTAGCAGTTTCTTACAAATTTAAACTATATCCCTACCTTTGATCCAGCAAAGATACTTAAATCATTACTCAGAAATGAACATTTATGTCTACAAAAAGATGAGTATAAGAATGTTTCACAACTTTGTACATAATAGCTAAATGTAGACACAACATAAGTGTTCACAAAAAGAACAGATGTGCACTTTGTATTTCTTCTGTAAAAAAAAATCTAGAAATAGAATTGCTGGGTACAAGGGCATAAACACTTTAAATCTTGTTAGGCTTTCCAAATTGCCACCCAGAAATACTGAACAAACATAACTGATACCAGTAGTATATATAGTATTATTTTATTCATCTCTTAGGCAACTTGATAAATTATAGAATTAGGCAAATTTTAATATATTTATATCTATTTATGCAGTAATTTATAATCATTGGCCATGCTTATTTATCTGTTGGGTAATTTGAAATTTAATATTTTTTGAAAATATTGTTTTACATTTTACATTTTAATTTTTCCTTCTTTTTTTCTTTTTCTTTTCTTTTCTTTTTTTTTTTTTTGACACAGTCTTATTCTGTCACACAGACTGGAGTACAGTGGTGTGATCAAGGCTCACTGAAGCCTTGACCTCCTGGACTCTATTGATCCTCCAGCCTCAGCCTCCCAAGTAGCTTGGACTACAGGTGTGTGCTACCATACCTGGCTAATTTTTGTATTTTTGGTAGAGACGTGGTTTTGCCATGATACCCAGGCTGATCTCAAATTCCTAGGCTGAAGTAGTTTGCCCACCCTCACCTCCTAAAGTGCTGGGATTACAGCCATGAGCCACCACACCCAGCCTTACATTTTTATTATCTGTGAAAATATTTTCTCCCAATATTTTACTTACTTTAAATGTGTATTATGACTCCTTTATATAAATGTATTGTTTATTATTATTATTATTGGGGACAGGGTATCACTATATTGCCCAGACTAGAGAGAAATAGCATTATCATAGCTCACTGCAGTCTTGAACTTCTGGGCTCAGGATGTCCTCCTGCCACAACCTCCCAAAGTGTTGGAATTACAGGCATGAGCCACCACATCAAACCTGTGTCAATTTTATATAGTTATATGTCAAATTTTATATTTTGGCTTCTGAGTTTTGTTGGTTATTTGAAAGTGCTTCACTACCCCATGATTACAAAAAAATATATTTTTCTCTAATATTATTATAGATTTTTTAACTTCAATTTGCCCAGATTTTTTTTCTGGACACTTCTGTTTCTCCACCTGCACCAAGACTATATTTTTTAAACAATTATAACTTTATTGTATGTGTTGATATATTGCAGAGAAAGTTCCCTTTTCTTCTTTTGCAAAATAAAATTAACTTTCATTTCACAACCTTTTCCCAGATAAACTTGAAACACTGAAGTCGAAATTCATAAAAATTATAATTTGAGTTTATATTAAAATTCCATTGAAATTTAAGATTATTTTGTTGAGACTCAACATCTTTAATATTGAAACTTTGGGATTTTCTCAATCAGAATTTGGTGTGGAGTTTTTTTGTTTGTTTTTCATTTGTTTGTTTGTTTTGCTCATTTGAGCACTTTTATCATTTTGAAATAAGTTGTATACCTTTTTATGCCAGGATCATTTTGAGACATTTTATAATCTGTTTCTGTCATAAGGTGGGGACCTCATTTTATATGTTATTTAACAATTATAATAGGATATTCAGTGCATGTGTGTGTGCACTTGGGCATGCATGTGTAAGTTGCACATATTGCTACTCACGTTAATAGCTATTCTTATTTCTAAATAGCTTGTGTTTATTCTCGATTGGTTCTCTTAATTTTTCAGATAGATAATTACATCCTCTAAAATAATCTTTATGTTCCTCTCTGATATTTCCATTGATTATCTCCTTGCTGCAATTCATTACCTAAGCATCAGCTAAGCAATTTTTAACTGATGAAATATTTTTGTTTGATCATTTAACATGACATTTGCTAGAATTTCTTAAAGATAAGAAACATTTCATCTAAATATTCCAGGGACATTTTTCTCTATTCTGCGATCACTAAGAGTTTCTTTAAAAAAAAAAAAAGAAAAGAACTTCCAGTCCCAGCTACCGTCTGACTATAGATGCATGAATGACTCCAAACCAGACCAGCTAAACGGTCCAACTGAGATTATCCAACAAAAAGAGTGTGATAAATAATAAATTATTGTTGTTTTAAGACCAAAAATGGGAATTAGTTTTGAAAATGTTTGAAATATCATATAAGTTGTGAAATTTCACAGTGTTGAATGCTCCTTGCATTCCTAGGCTAACCTCTAAATGCATCAGTAACTAAATTTTGTAAAATACATGCAGGAATACAACTTGTGAATATTTGATCTAGGGTTAATCCAGCTTGGGACTTTAATTTTTATTTCTGGACAGATTCTTTTACTTATCTATTTCCAGTTTAGCACTTGTATCAGTTATATAACCAATTTCATGGTTCCTGTGTATACCACATTTTTTTCAATGAGTTGAGTCAAATTGGATTGTATAAGCATAAATTGTGTCAAATGTTAGGGAATTACAAACTCATAAAAGTGTGAAAATAACACAGACAGCATTATGAACTTGTTTTAAATTATGGGTTTTTTCCCTTAATTTCTCAAGAAATGCTTTGTAAAAATTATCTCTTGTGTACATTGATAAATCTATTTGAAACATCTATTAATATTTTACTTCTCCATATTAACTTATGGGACAATTTTACTCTAGAGAATTTTTAGCACATTCTTAAAGGACACTATGAAAATTTGAACCACACTGCTGCTTTCTATAGTATATGAGAGTTCCATTTTTCTTCCTCAGTGAAGTCTTAGTATAAAACTAATAGTGGCAAAATGTTATAATCAGATGTTCTTCTACTCCTAAAATAGTTTATCATTCTATTTCATATTATATTAAGTCATAGGACACTTCAGAATTAATCTTAAGTGTTTCTGAAAATCATGTGTAAATTTCACCGTGCAGATTTAGAATTAAATGATGCCTTTTAAAAAGTGTCTAACAAATGGATAAGCATATATGTTTACATTTTTAAAGATAATATCATTAGACTTAATAAATCTAGTCCTTGATTATTCTTTCTCCTGTATATAGTGCAGGCCATGGTTTGGAAGGCTCCATGAAAACACCATTGCACATATGAAAAATAATTACTGTTTCACGAAACTGCTGAAAATTGCATTAACCCTGGACACAGTTTATCAGGTGAAATTGGTGTTTGGTTCACTTAAAATAATTCCAGCTGTACATAAAGATCTTGAACCTTAGCCTCGTATGACTATTTAGCTTAATTTTTAATCTTATAATACTAAGTTTCATTGGAAAAAATCTCATTACTATGCCTACTGGCACCAGTACAGATTCATAGCCTCTTACCTCATTGGACCATTATTTTACTTGCTGCTTGTCTGATTCTTCTCTTATGCCACATCTTTTCCACGTTTTCAGTAGGTACTGCTTTCTACTCATCTGCCCCTTTCCATTAGCTGATGATATTTTTTTCTGTGTAGTCAGAGAAGTACAAACTGTTATATATAACATCTCTTTGGTTTACATAGTCTGGTCCAATTTAACTCTTATACAATTCCATTTTTCTTAACTCTTAAGAAATGGACTATTCCCGCTCTTCTCTAAAACAGTTATTGATCTATGCACTAAATTTCATTTCAAACCCTATTATTCTGAAAATTTGTTTCCCCGATTATTTCCTCTCTTTCCTTTAATTTCAACATTAACATTTCTCTGTTCGACATGTTAGTTTATGTGTCTGTGATGTTTTTTGTATAGATTATGTGGTGGTAATATAGTGTGTGCAGATTATGCCCCAGCACACCACTAAGAGCCACTTGCCTCCAACAAAGTCTACTTCATCTGAAACTGATCAATACATTTTAATCTAATTTACATATATATAACTGAAATTGTATTGGTGGTAGTAGCTAAGGCAAGTGTATGCCAATCATATCCACCAAAATATTAGGATTCATTAAGCATAAAAACCTTGAGTTTTTATGGCTCAATGACACAGCTGTCAATGTGGGTTGCCTGCTGTGCCTTCACTCTCTTAGCACTGCAAGGTGAGTTCTCTATTCAGGAGGTTTACATCTCACTTTATGAAAGGTTATGGCAGATCAAATGCATAGCGAGAGCCACATCAAGTGCAAAAGAGATCAAGCACTGCACATTTGAGATGACCAATAGACCATCACTGACCTTCATCTACATATTTAGGTATTGTGGCCTTTTATCCCTACCCCAAAGAAGTGTGTGTGTGTATATGTGTGTGTGTGTGTGTGTGTGTGTATAGAACGTACTGAAAGGAAAATTTATTTTAGATATATTTTGTTGTTTTATTTTGGATGTTTCTTTATTATGTTAAATAATTCTCTAAAACATACAAGGAATTTAAAATGGATACCAGTAGTTGGTTTTCACATTATATGAAGTGAACCTGATTAATTGTAGGTTTTAGACATTATAGCCTAAAGTTCTGCCTCCTTCCTTTTAGTCTGAAAGTAAATTTTACTTTGTTCCTTCTCAACATAAGTCCTCATTAACTCTTCTTTTTGCTTTACCATAATTTCTGGCATTACAGACTACCTCTATTTCCACAACTTCCAATTGGGGAGGGTTGCTTTACCACGTTCTCAATAATATCTTGCAATCCACAACCCCGTCACCATCATCTTATAAGGACATTTAATGTTTTCTCAATCTTCTGCAAAGTGCTTTATAAATACAATTCCAAGTCCTGTCAACTGCTCCACAAGGGTCTGCAGCAATACAGCTTCTGATACGTAGAAATTATGGAGATCCCATTGCTTCAACTTATTTAAGTAAGTAAGCATGCACCCCACTTCAGAAAATGTTTCAGTTAATATCAGCAACATCTTTTTACCTGTTGAATCAAATGGCTTTGTTAAATTCTCCTCTTTAGCACTGATTATTTAAGTAATTCACCATAAAATTCTTCTGCTCTATGTTTTAGATTATAACTCTTTCCTAATTCCTCATTTTTGACAGTTTCTTTTTAGTTGATAACTCTTTTTCAAGTTGTGTAAATAAGCATGCAATCACCAAGACTCCATCTTTAATATTTTCATTTTTCTACTCACATTCTATTCTAGAAATCTGATTCAGTCATAGAAATTTAACTTTTGCTTGTGTGGTGAATATTCCCTGATAAACGTTTGTAATGAGCTATATAGTACCCATGTATGTAAAGTTCCTGGAGGAATTTCAAACTCATAAAGTCCCAATCAAGCACTAATTTTCTCCTCTAAAATATCTCTTATTTCCAATCTTTTTATAAATTGGGAAACTATAAAAATAATAATAATATTTTAAACTTTTTTTCTTCAGTCTCAGATCCAAATTTTCATACTGTTCTCTTAGTATTACCTCTGCAATATCTCTAGAGTCTAAAAATCAATATTTATTTCCACTACCACCATCTTAATGAGTTTTTGCCTGGATAATTATTGTTGTAGCCTAACTTCTTCCATTGTATGTATTTCTTTTGCCCTAAGCCTTATCATTAAAAACATAATTATAATTATACGTTTTTTAAGCTAAAAACTTCAAGCATGTATTAAGCAACTACTATTTGCATGTCACTTTTCCAGACAACTCCATATGCATTAAAGATATCTCTGGGATGCCATTTGTATAATTCAAAGTCCTACCTTGTCATATACACACGCTATTATAGAATTATTAATTTTCTCTAGCCTCTCAAAATTGGCAAATCCCATTGTGCGCATACATTTATCACAGAATAAAACCCCACACATGCACATATACACATCTTGTTAATGGGGGCTTCGTGTCAGATATGGTTAGACTTTGCGTCCCCACCCAAATCACATCTTGAATTGTAATCTCCAACTGTTCAAGGAGAGACCTGATGGGAGGCGATAGGATCATAGGGGCAGTTTCCCGTATCATGTTCTCATGATAGTGAGTGGGTTCTCATGAGATCTGATGGTTTTATAGGAGCTCTTCCCCCTTCGCTTTCTGTCACATGCTCTCTTGCCTGCTTCTATGTAAGACATGACTGTTTCCTTTACACCTTCCGCCATGATTGTAAGTTTGTTGGGGTCTCCCCAGCCATGCAGAGCTGTGAGTCAATTAAACCTCTTTTATTTATGAATTACTCAGTCTTGGATAGTATCTTTATAGCTGTGTGAAAATGGACCAATACAGTGTTTAATTTAAATATGCCAGTGTTTGAATTTTTTAAAACCATATTTGTTTGGCTATTATTACTGCTATCATCATACTCTACAGTTGTATATTTTGCATTATTGATAATTTCTAAGCTACTTTTAAAGAACACAGTTTTTTTTAATGCCAAGTTTAGATCTACTGCATTGTTCCTGAACCCCATCACAAAATTAGCATAATATTTTGATTTAGGCTAGGATTCCCATAGGGAGAAATAAAGAAAAATAATCCCAATCAAACATGATCTTGTAACTAAACATTATAGGACACAAAAATAATCAATATTCGTTTCTTGGAGTCTATTTATCAGACAAAATAAATAGTAGGGGTAATTAGATCTCAATAATGTATATGTGAGTAGAATATAAAATGATTATGTTTATAATAATTATATAAATTATTTAAATAATTAAACCATTTATAAGAAAAGAAAAAAATCTTTTAAAGGACAAGCAGATTGGGAAGTAACAGTATGCACATTCTAGAACTGTTTTTTAAAATATTAAAAAGAAAAACATAAAATGATATGTTAGACCCAGAGGAAGACTATATCCACTGAAAGATAGATGTTGAAAACCATTTTATAAGGCACTCTAGAGAAATAAAGAGATGGAAAAGATGTGAATGTTAAGAAATAATGTCCTTGGATTCAGGAAGCATGACAAGTTCTGAGCAACAAAATAAAAATAAATTCACACCTAGAAATGCCAGCAAATCTTTAGGATATCAAAAGCATGTCATCACTTTTAAAAGTAAAAAGCTTGAACTCCAGTCTAAAAACCATCATTTGAAAAGCAAAAATCAGATACCAAGTAATATTAAAATATTTTTAAAATGTAAGTAAAAATAAATATCAATACAAGACTATATACTCTATTATCAATGAGAATAAGAGAGAAAAAATAAAAATGTTTTTGTTGAATAATAGAAAGGTTTCTGAAATGTAGGACCTATGGAGCCATTTTTTCATGAATTTTCTATTATTGTCAGTGGTAGGGTATTTATTATTAACACTTAACTAAAATTGTTAGAATAATAAAACATTTCATTATTTTTATTTTAAACTCAGTAGCACCAGAGTAACAATCTATAATGTTGAAATTTTGTATTTTCCTGAAAATAATATAGTGAAATCTTGGGAAGAAATTCTTTAAAACAGTAATAGAGCTTCCTTGATAAATGTTGATAAGAGATATGAGACAGGAAAGCAATCTATACACCTAACATACACGTTTTATATATGTCTATTGTAGCATTTTTTCCACAATGTAGCATGATTATTTGTTCACAGGTCAGTCTGTTTTTTGAAGATGTCTTCATTTAAAATTAGTATTGGTATTTGTATGTTACATAGAGTAATACATAAACTTTAATTTATAATGTTCTCTATACAGTATATGTTCTCTCTATAGTGTTTTCATGAAATCATTAATCAAGTTTTTAGATATGTAATATTATTGAAATCACCTTTGCAAACTTATGACTGTAAGAGAAATCTGACATCATTGTCTCCGTCTTGCTTCTTACCTCCAACCAGCCCTTGGTCCTTGGTCATTCCTGGGTGTAGGCCAAGCTAACTTTGGTAGAAATTTAGTGTATAGTTTAATCTTAAAGCAAAGAGGATGGTAGCCTTTCCCCAAAACTAAATGGCCTTTGTAAAACTAATGATAGGCCATAAGGATAGGAGTATGAGAGGGGCCTGAATTCTGCTAGATGTAGGCATGGTTAAATGATAACCAGTCATTGTTCTGGAGGTCTCAAGTTTTGTAATTTTGCCAATTATTCCTGCGGATAACATCACTATTGTATAAAGTAACATTGGTCTTTTGAGATTTTTTTTCAAATGTCTGCATTTCTGTTTTTTTTTTTTTTTTTGAGACGGAGTCTCGCTGTCACCCAGGCTGGAGTGCAAGGACACAATCTCCGCTCATTGCAACCCCCACCTTCCAGGTTCAAGAAATTCTCCTGCCTCAGCCCCCTGAGTAGCTGAGATTACAGGCAGATGCCACCATGCCTGGCTAATTTTTGTATTCTTAGGAGGGACAGGGTTTCACCATATTGGCCAGGCTGGTCTCGAACTCCTAACCTCATGATCCACCCGCCTCAGCCTCCCAAACTGCTAAGATTACAGGTGTGAGCCACCGTGCCCAGCCAAATTTCTGCATTTCTAAACCCACAACTCATGATTCAATCAGTCCTGTGGCCCCACCCAGAAGAGGATTCAGCATACAAGGACCATTTCCCAAATCCCTATGATTTCACCCCCAACCAATCGACAGTCCCCATTCTCTATCCCCCTGCCACCATACGGTCCTTGAAAAACCATAACCTCTGAGCCTTTGGGGAGACTGATTTGAGTGACAAGTCCAATTCTCCCATGTGGGCTGGTCTCACATCAATTAAACTCTTTACTTCAAGCCATTGTCTCAGTGAATCAATTTTTGTCTGTGCAGCTGGCAGGAAAAACCAATTGGGCGATCACATTCTTTGCATTTAACGTACAAAGAAACTGAAATTCATAAGCATAATGTATTGCACAAGTTGACATGGTAAGTTGTACAGGAGTGAGTCAGGTCTTCTAACTCTTAATTCAGTGTTCTGTATACTTTACCATAAATCTCCATGTACCTAATGATTTTGTTCTCATATTATATTGTAAGACATATTTTATAAATACAGTGTTTTTAATAGAGAATTTTAATGAATAATTATTTAAATGTAGCATACATATATATAAATATGCCTGAAATATTTTTTAGATCAGCTGTAATAAGCAATTTATTTAACTTGGTTTTATTGTCTTCCCATTACAAAATAATTTAAAATTGTGGATGGCTACAAAACATTGCAAAATATTTTACTCCTAGAATATCTCTTATTCATTCAACAATTTTTTTATTGTCTTCTTAGGTTACTCATTGCAGTGCCTATGGGACTTAGCTACATCCCACCTGGCTTCTGTTGCCTAATACAATGCCTACATGACATTGCTAAATTCCTACTCAGCCTTAGCTCTACTTATTTTTAGGAAACCAATGTCTGTGGTCAGAAGTTCTTTCTTACGACTAAACCAGTCAGCGCTGGCAAAATTCACAGTGGCAGCTTACTCATCCTCTGAAGAATATCTAGCTTCATTATAATCCCATTTCCATACTAAATTACATGTCCCCTGGCACCATGATAGTAGACTATCACCATGACAATGACTGAGAGAGACCAAAAAAAGGACAGAAAAGAGGTGACTCTCTGATTCCAGAAAAGTCTCCATCTTTTCCCAAGAAAAGCATAAATATTCCCCCCCTTGCTTTTAACACCCGAGTATTTTATTAAAGATGCCCTGTATCTATAGCCTCTTGGTTTTTGGGAGCTGAGAAGTAGACGTGGGAGCTGTGCTCCGACTTCTCTGTTTCAGGCCATCAAATAAAGCCCACGCTGCTCGGTGCCCACTTAAGTGTTTCCCGTATTTGCTTTGTGACACCAAACAGGAAAGAACCCACCTATTCTGGTACCTGGGATCTTCAGGTAACTGGGATCTCCAGGTAACACTTACTGAATATTGAAGGTTACTAGTTAAAGACGCAGGTCCTATCATCACGTGTTAATACACACTAGCAGAGCAGATAATATCTATACAGACGCCCATCATGATGAGCAAAATAGAAGAGATCTGTCTTGAGAGAGACCACCGTAGATAGAATTCTTACGGAAATTCGAAGAACAGTAAGAGTCTTTCTGGCTAGGGTATCTGGTAATGCTACATGAATAGGTAGCATTTAGATGAGGGGAAAGAACAAAGGTACAGAGGTGACCACATAATTGCAGGAGTGTAAAGATCAGAAGCATGCCAAGTTCCAGTTTGAGGGGATGTATGATGAGTAAGTAGAATTAAATATAACAGTGAAGACGCATTGTGGAGACCAAGCGCCAGGTCATGGTGTGCTAATGCTTTCATACTGTATTTGAAAGCCAGTGGAAAATCATGACTTAGATGTATGCTACCAGTGTGGATATGATATAACACAGAGAATTATAGCAGGTTTATTTTCTAAAACAGACTTAAAGCTTTTATATTTTCTATGTTTCTTCCCCAACTTCCCTATATGGTATAATAGCAAGAGTCATAATGCAGTAGAAAGAACTCTGAATTTGGAAGAAAACTTGATACTATTCCTCTTCTTTAATGTATTAACCAAAAGTATGTTAATTTCTCAGTGTCCCTGTTTCTACATCTATAAAAGAAAAAATGTGGAAAACATCTGCCAAGAAAGCTCCAGGATCTGAAGTCTAAGGAATCACTAAGAAATGTACTGATGAAAGAAAGGAAGTAAATTATTCTCTGATTGTCACAACTGTTAGCATTCCAAATATATCAAATAATTTCTACCAATGATTCTAACTCAAAATTATTTCTAACCCAAATTAATAAGAGATGTGCCTGGGAATATGAATAAATTAATTACTTATGTGAACCAGATAAAATGACAACTGTGCTTAACAATTAGGTCTGTAATTTTCTTTTTCTCCACTTTTTTTCTGCTGTATTTATATCCAGGTGACTTTCCACTTCATTTCTCAAGTGTTAAGTATGGAACACTAGTAAGTTCTGCAACTACTTCCACTCCCAACTCATGCAATCTTTACGGAATACCTCTTGAGACTGCACACATTTATAACAGCCTATTCTTTTTTTTAACCTCTTTTTGACCTTTCTTAAGTTTCTTGCGTTAGAACAAACTAGACTCACCTTTACTATTTATTTTGACTGACAGACTGACTATGTGGGAATAAAGTGGCAATGACTCTCCCAAAATTCTCTTAACATTGTCTATTTTACTTTACTTTACACGAACAATTATTCTTGTCTTAGGTATTTTAATACAAATATCACGTTTCTTGTTTTGTTTTGTATGTTTGTTTCACGTTTTTTCCAGATCTGTGACTGTATAGAACCACCACAAAATGTGTAACATTGAATAACATTTGAGATTAAGAAGGCAACAATAATATTATGTATCGAGTATAAAGAAGAATGCAGCAAAAACTCCCAGGGATCCTCTGCTCATTATATTTATAATGCTGCAAGGAGGAACTTAAATGATCATTTTTGCACCTTATTATTATTTTTTAATTGGAGACAGAGTCTTGCTTTGTGGCTCAGGCTGGAGTGCAGTGGCACAATCTTGGCTCACTGCAGTCTTCACCTCCTGGCTCCAGCAATCCTCTTGCTTCAGTCTCACAAGTAGCTAAGCCTACAGGCATGTGCCACCATGCCCGGTGAATTTTTGTATTTTTTGTAAGATGGGGTTTCACCATGTTGCCCAGGCTGGTCTCAAACTTCTGAGCTCAAGGGATCTGCCTACTTCGGCCTCCCAAAGTGCTGGGATTACAGGCTCTTGCATTTATTCTCATGACTAGTTAAGGCCAGAGTGGTAAATTCCTGTGTGCAACTAGAAATTAACACTAGAATATGTCAGGGTAAAGGATTGGGTACCACTGGGGTTCTTATTTCAGCTTCAGATTCTTATGCAAGGCAGGCAGTCAGAATTGAAGAAATGACTGAGATTAAAAAATGAAGGCATAAACCAATATTTGACAATTATTTTTACTTCCTGCTATTCTGAGAAATGGGTTTTATAGTCAGTGATTTTCTAAGGAAATGAGAGCCAAGCCAGTGCCAAAACCTCACAGCTCTGACAACGGTAGCTTATGAATATTCCATTTCTGAAATTTTATTAAAAAACTTAATTTCACATATAACCTACAGATCTTGGTATACAAAGGTTTTCAGGCAAAAATGTGTTAATAATACCCATGAAGTGAATAATTTTTGGCAGAAAACCTCTGTGAGGACTCTGTCAGAGAGGAGTTGAGCTTGAGCACAATCTCCTGAGGCTTCCTTTAAGCTACTACAAAGGGTCATTTGACCTAAACTACTTCAAAGGCTCAGTCATCAGGCATTCACCCTATTAACGTTACATGAACTCTCCAGACGTTAAAATAAATAACATACAAAGTATTGAATAAAATGTTTCTTACAAAAGAAAATTGTGATTCTGCATTGAATTTAGGTTGAAATGCTAAACATGAGTGAGTAACAAAAAAAGAGAGAAATTATTATTAGGATTACAAAACAAATGCTTTGCCAGAGTCCTGATTTTCAAGTAATTTGAGGGACATTGTGGAATATAGAAGCTTCTCTTTCTTCTTCCATAACGAAGTGAATAAGTAATACTATTATTGTTGCATACATAAGTCAAAATAGATTCATTAGGATCACTAATGAATGTTGAATATTCAAAAATGCAACATGAATACTAGCAATTTCAAAGCTGGTAAATAATATTCCAGATGCATGCATGCATTAGTTTTCTAACACCTTCTGCACAAATAAAATGAGGAAGGGCCTTTTCTTTCTTAGGAAATTAACACCAGTACAAAAAGAGGCCATCTCTGGAAATGTACTCTGCAGATTTAGATGAAACTTCCACTAGCTACTAATTGTGGTTTTTTCAGGCCTATATTTCAGGCATGTCCACTGTCTCTCTGGAATTTTTAGTTTTTTTTCATGTATTTAGATATAAAAAACGCAAAGAAGAAAGAAAAATCATTTACAATTTTACATCCAAAACATAACCCCTGCTAAACTTATTAGTGTATTATTATTAAACCTATTTCAGGGAGATTTTTATTCCTATTGGCAGTGAGGGTATATAATTCTAAATAATTCAAAATTTAAAATACTTGTTGTAGTTATTTTGTAAATATCATTATGAAAGGCTAAAACAATTCTTAATGCTACGGATTTTATATAAGTTGATTCAGTCATCATACATTTAAAATGTCTTCAGCTACCAGGCAGCTAACATAGAAAATAGAAAGGAAAGGAATTTTTATTAAAAATATTGTGCAAGCGTATTTAGGAGGAATTATGTTTACAGTGCTTACAGACTACCAGTTTAAAATTCCTGAGTTTTTCAATGTTCCCTAATTTTTAATAATTGAGTTTCTCTCTCTCTCTTGTTTTGATGAAATGATGGCACAATTTATATCGTTATACAAAAATCTATTTTCCAAAATTTAATTTTCTTAGAATTCATGCATCATAGTCTTACTACATCAGCAGGTGTAAGAATATGTAAGATTTTCGAGTCATATGACCAAAGTGTTTTACACAAGAGTTGTATACATTTATATTATATCAGTAGCTCACAAATACCTGTTTCAGTATATCCTTGCCAGTATTATTATTTTTAAATAATCATTCTCAAGTAAATTATATCTTAAATTTAATTTCTTTCACTATTAATTATGACTTTTCTATATTTACAAAATTTTGTTTTTTTCCATTTGTGGATTTTCTATTCACAACTTTTTATCCATTTTTATGTAATTTTAAAAAATGTAGATAGTTTAATGTTATTCCCTAGGAGAGAAATTATCTCCATATTAAAGGATACAAAATGAAAAAAAAACCTTCATAACCCAAAATGTGCTCTAAAGAGTCTATGATTTTAAAAAACGCAAGGAACTCTTTTATAAACGAAAACTTAAAATATTTTTCACAGTGTAGAATTATTTAACCCAAAGCAAATGACCATATTTAAGGAGAGTAACATGTGCTCTAAAAGGTCATGGCTTTTCTGTAATCTTCTGAATATAATAAATATTAATACATTGTTGTGAGCCTACTGTATGTGTATGTCACCATTTTGTAAACTAACAAACATTTGTTACAAATGAAATGACAAGTCTGAAACATATTGAATAATGGGAAAGGGGAAGGTGGCCAGTAATATTAATTTATTCAAAATTTGTGGTATTTGACAATTAAATTATTTAACTTAACAAAATTGTAAATCCATGACAGAGTCAGGCAACTAAACACTTGCAAGTTATTTTTTCTTCTTTCAAGAAACTCAAAGTAATTTCTGGGAAAAATAAAAAAAAAAACCACTGTCACAGACAGATTATTTTCTGCAGCTGTTAGTTTGCATAAAAGAATGATTGTATAAGCATGGAGGAATATGTCATTTTGGAGGGGAAATGGTTGGTATAAACAAATAAAAAATAATTAAAATGCCCTTTTCTAGATGAAATATTGAAAGGAAAATCACTATGATTGCTAATTGTTATTAAAGACACACATAATAATTTTTTAATTAATTCAAAGTGAAATAAAGACATGATTTTTATCTATTAGGGCTTCAGGCAAAATTGAAAGAAAATGAGATTTTCTTAGAAAAATATCTAGAGAAAATGACCTACCTCAGAACAAATGATGTGTAAAACTAAGTAACTAATTGACTACTTAAATAAACACAGCAATCTACAAAACAGTTCTAGAAAAATCTACTAAACATATATTTCATAATACATGCTTAATAGAACATTTAGTAGAATATATAATGTGTAGATTATTTAGTAAAATATATAAAAATATATGTTTAGTAACATTTTGATAGAATTGCTTATATTTAATAATATATGTTTAGTATAATTTTGCTTGTGATCATCCAGAACTTTATTTGCATATTTGGGTAGTGATAAAGAGGACAAACATTGTGATATGGAGTCCCTTTTAAAGGAATTAGAAAAATGCTACTGAGATTGTGCTAAGATTGTGCTAAAAGATCTGTAAATAGCTCAAAGGAGCACTTTCTCCATACCTCTTTCTTGTGCCTACTGTTCAATATTGTGATTGCCTATGAATATGTCACCCTCCTCCTGTACTATGAATTCCTCGAAGGCAAAATCTAAGTCTTAACCTAATTCACCTGCACTTTATGCCAGTACACTCAAAGGGGATGTGTGGATGGCAGGAAGGCAGCCTGGCAGGAAACAATTACAGAGCATGAAGAGAATAGATCAAATGCAAAGCAGAATTCTGTGCAAAACAGAATTCTCTGTTTTCCTGCTTTACGTTATTGACTTTTGCAAGCCTCTCCTTGGCTGTGGCACTTCTTTTCTCTGTCATTCTTCTTCCATGATTTCACAGTATCAAAGGCATCTGCATTTTGGCTTATTAGTAACTTTCAGCGAAGGTTACGTGGACTACTGCAACGCTTTTCTAAATGCTTTCCCTTCTGCATTCGATTCTCCACAGTTGTTTATCTACGTAAATCGGATTATGGCTTTCCTCTTAGAAGACTCTAATGGCTTCCTATCTGATTCAAGGTAAAAGACAAAAATGTGCCATGTCCTTCACATTCTCCTTTTCTGTCTTTTCCTGCCTCTGCTGCCACTCTCCATCTCCTTCATTATGCACTGGGCCAGTCTCCTCACTGTTCACACTGTTCGCGGAACTTGATCCCAGAGTGAGGCCTCCACATTTGCTGTTTTCTCTTCCTTAAATACTCTTCCCCCAGAAACCTATATGGCTTTTCCTCATGTGTATGTAAGTCTCTACTTTAAAATAACCTGAATTAAGAGTTGCCTGATACTCTGAAATAGCAGCCCACTCTATCACTAGCCCACCATGTCCACTCTAATCTGCTTTATTTTTTTTCCTATCACTTAACATTTATCATCTTCTGTGACACTCAGGTCTCTCTATGGTGTATGTAAGCTCTATGAGGGCAAATTTAATGCTTTGTTAACTGCTCTATCCACAATGTCTAAGAATAGTATCTGTCAGTCAGTGAGCACAAAAAAAATTTTTTGAATGCATATATAAATGAGTAAGAGAGGAGGGCTTATCTCTTGTATTCAGAATCATTCATAAATTTCAATGAAGCTTTGCTCAGATGCCTTTTTCTTCTTCAGTACACATGCTTTTCTAAAAACACTCTTTTCTCTATAGTCTCAAAGCCACTTTAAAATCTCCTTCTGTTGCAAAAGCTAAAAAAAATTGTGCTTCGTCAACACTGATGTGAGTCAGAAGTATGTGCTTCCTGTGAAAAAATGTCATCAACAGCATCACAATAGCCACTACCAATAACAACAGCTAACATTTGCATAGTGGGAGAATAGGACCTGTTCTAGCTGCCTTACAGATATTGACTCACTTTATCTTTACAAACTTTGGTTAATTACGTACTATCATCAGCCCTATGTTATACATGAGGAAAGGAGGCACAATATGGGGTGCATTTCTTTCCTTCTTTTTTTAACATTTAAAACTTGCTGTTTTTACAGCTTTATTGAAGTATAATTGACATATGATAAATTGCACATACTTAAATTGTACAATATGATACATTCTGACATATGTATGTACCTGTGAAAACATCACCGCAGTCAAGGTAATAACAGATCCATCACCCTTCAGTTTTCACATCCCTTTTTGAAATCCCTCCCCTTCACTCCTCCCACCAGATCCTTAGGCATCCACTACCTTGATTACTCTCACTATAAGTTACTTTGCATTTTCTAGAAATTTACATTAATGAAATAATTCAGCATGCACTCTTATCTGTCTGTCTTCTTTCACTCAGCATAATTATTCTGAAACTCATCCATATTGTATCAATGTGTCATTCTTTTTCATGGTTTATAATATTCCTTTAGTATCTTTTTTTAATACCTGTAGATACTGAGTGGTGTCAGCTGTCTCATTCTCGATATTAGTACATTGTGTCTTCTTTCTTTCTTTCCTCAAGCAGTGTGGCTGGGGATTTATCAATGTTATTCATCTCGACAAACCAGCTTTTGGCATCATTGATTTTTCCCTATTGTTTTTCTGTGTTCTATTTCATTGTTTTATGCATTGATACATATTATTTCCTTTCTGCTGTTTTCTTTGTTTTTCAGGTGGTAACCAAGGTTACTGAGTTATGACTTTTATTTAAAAAAAGCTTTTATTTTAGAATCAGGGGCTTTACATGCAGTTTTATAACATAGGTGAGCATAGTACCCAATAGATAGTTTGTTTTCCACATTTTCTCCCCTCCTTCTCCATTATTGTATTCCCCAGTGTCTATTGTTCTTATTTTTGTGACCACATATATCCAATGCTTAGCTCCCACTTATAAGTTAGAACATGTGGTATTTAGTTTTCTGTTTCTGTGTTAGTTTGCTTAAGATAATGATTTTCAGCTGAATCCCTGTTGCTCCAAAGGGTATGATTTTGTTCTTTCCTATAGCTGGATAGTATCCCATGGTATGGGGTATGTTTCTTAAGGTCACACATGCTTAAGTAATGGAAAAGTGTAGGGGACATGGATGATACACAACCAAGAATCTGTGTACTTAGCAATATGTTACAATGCCTCCATGTAGAGTCCCCTTTGAATTTAGTCCATTAAGATTTTGAAATCTTTGTTCTCAGCTATGAGATAATCATTCTACAGGAAAGCATGCACTTATAGCTGAGCCAGCAAATTATAGGACATCTAGCTGGTAGCAAGAAAAAATATTTCATATTTATGTGTGACAGAGGAGAGTATTTAAAGTTGTTACACAACTCATCTTAAATGGAGTCAAAGGCTTTGATTGAACATTGGCCTTTTTGCACTTTGAAGCTCAAACTTAGCAATAAATAAAAATAAACTTGATGCCCTAAAAATAATTATAGTGATTAAAATTACAATGAGTGAACTATTAATACACACAAAAAAAACCATTGGTACATGCAAAATAATTATGATGAGTAAAAGAAGTGAATATATTGCTCTATTTAACTCATAAATTAAATTAATATAAAATTTAGAAAAGGCAAATTAATGTATAGTGACAGAAAACAGATCAATAAATCAGTGGTTGCATAGTGACAGGGGAACTAAGGAATGGGAGGGAATGTAGGAAAACAATTACAAAGGGAAGTAATGAAACTTTTTGGAGTGATACTTATTTTCATAATCTTAGATGACTGTGTATGTCAAACTTATAATACTGTACACTTTAAATATGTGCAATTTATTGTATATCAGTTATACACATCAAAAAATCTGTAAAAATTTAAAACTTATTTTCAGTATCCTAATGATTTCTTCTCCCAAGTTTAAAAAATGATGGAGGCCAATGAACAGATAACTAGAAGAAGGTGATTCCAATCATTTGTTTCAATTCAAATTTGACAATGGTCTATAGTTTCTTTTAATATTGTATAATTAATTTAAGCACGGTAGAGTTTTTATGTCCTATTTAAAAAATTGTTGTGTACTCCAAGAGCACTAAGATTACAAGAATCATTATATTTTCCTTTAAAAGCTTTATATGGAATTCATTAAGAATTGATGTTTGAACAAAATGTAATGTGGAGGAGAGAGTGTGGATACATTTTTAAATGAATATTTAATTGATCCAGTATGATTTATTATGACCTTTTCCCCAACTACACCATAGTATCAGCCCTATCAAAAATCAAATGATTTTTGCGGACCTCAATTCTGTTACATTGATCCATTTGTCTCACTTTTCATCAGTATCTCACTGGTTTATTTATTGTATGATATAGTTTGGCTGTGTCCCCACTCAAATCTCATCTTGAAATGTAGCTCCTATAATTCCCATGTGTTGTGGGAGGGACCTGGTGGGAGATAATTGAATCATGGGGGCAGTTTCCCCCATACTGTTCTTGTGGTAGTGAGTAAGTCTCATGAGATCTGATGCGTTAAAAAGGGTTGGCTCTCACTTTCCCTTGTTTGCCGCCAGGTAAGATATGCCTTTTGCCCTCTGCTATGATTGTGAGGCCTCCCCACACATGTGGAACTGAGTCCATTAAACCTCTTTTTCTTTATAAATTACCCAGTCCTGGGTATGTCTTTATTAGCAGCATGAGAAATGAATTAATACATTGTAATATTACAGTAAGTTACTATCTGATGGTATGGATTATTCAATGTTGCTCTCTGTTTTCATATATAATTTTAGAATCAGCTTATCATTTTTATTAAAAACCTGACAGGTTCTTACTGGGGTTGCACAGAATCTGTAATTCAATTGGAAAGCAAGTGCTGTCTTTACAGTGATGAGTTTTTCCAATACTGTATTTTAATCCATAAAAATTATACCTGCCTCTTTCTTTAATTTATTTTCCTAATGCTGTGTAGATTACTGTGTAGAGATCTTGCACATATTTAGTAAGGCTTATTCAAAGATGAAAATCAAAGATAAAAGTCACAGCGTTTTAAAAATTGCTAGTGTAAAAAATAAAATTAGTATTGATAGCATCAGGAGACAGACAAATTCCTAATCAGACAGGAACGGGTCCCCAGTGAAACTCAACCTTCAAGCCAAGGACAGTATAAAGCTTGAAAACTGTGCTATCAGTTCTGGATAGAATCCACGGATCAGCGTGAGAACTTCCAGCTCCATCTTACCCATTCTCTCTTGATTGGTTCTTTTGAACGATGCCTTTTAACCAATCAAATGGTGCCTTTTCCAAGCCCAGCCATAAATCAATCAGCATACATTCCCCCATTCTAAGCCCATAAAAATCCTTGAAATAGCCTCATAGAGGGCGACCCACTTTCAGTTCCCCTCTTGCTATGAAGAGCTTTTCTTTCACTCAATAAATGCTACTCTGCCTTCACCCCTCACCTGTGTCCGCATACCTTATTCCTCTTGGTCACAAGACGGAACCTGGAACTTGCCAAACTGCGGCAGAGAAAGAACTGTTAAGCTCCTCCTCACCGAGCTGCGGGCAGCAGAAGTAAAAGAGCTGTAACATTCCTGCCTGCTGAACTATGGGAGTAAAAAAAAGCTGCAACAGTATTGTATGCCAACGTTGGCTTCCAGGACTCTTCTTATATTCCTTTAGTAGTTTTGATAAATTTTTGAGCAATAATATAATTCTTATATTCCTCATGTACAAAATCTTGATGCTTGCAAAAATAATGCCAGTTTTCCTCCATTGCAATACAGATACTAGGTTGGTGCAAATGTAATTGTGGTTTTTGCCATTACTTTTAATGACAAAAACTGCAATTACTTTTGCACCAACCTAATAACTTTTATTTCTTTTTCTCAACATCTTCATAAGCTGTTTTCCAATGCAGTGATGAATTAGACATGATAATGGTGGACATCTTTGTCTCCTGCCTGATCTCAGGGGAAGCACTTTTAATAAATCACCATTAAGAATGATATTTTCTGCACTATTTTAAGGTAATTTTATAATTTAGGAAAAGCTTTCCTTCAATCCTAATTCGTTTTTGATTGATAACAGTACTTTATTTTGCAAAGGTGTTAAATTTCCTTAATTTCTTTCTAAATCTTTTGAAATATTTTTATTCTGTAAATAAAGATAATTGCATTGCCAAGTTTCAATTATTACAACAAACTTTTGTTTCTGAAACCCACTCTGTTTGGAACTTGACGTATTAATCATTTTGTATACTATAAAATTAGAATGTAGTTCTCTAATAATTTTCTTTCATATTTTTTATTAAGTTCATGAGAAAGATTAGTATGCATTTTCCTTTCTTATAATATCCTTGTTGATTTTTGCTATCAAAGTTATTCTGGCTTTATAATGTTAATCAATAAATTATATTTTATTTTTTCCTGAAGAAATTTATGCTTAAAAAAGGTGCTATTTGTTCCTTAAATGTTTGAAATAATTCAAGAAAACTACGCAAGAGTTTTACTTAGTAAGTTTTCTATAACTTCTGTAATTTTTACAGTAAATGTAAGATTATTTGAAATTTCACTCTTGTCACTTTCGTTTGTATTTTTTATGAATTTTCAAACAATGTTTTTAAATGAAGGTCTTATTAATCTTACTGGTTAAAAATACCATTTTTGAGTCGTGTAAGTCGTCAGAATTGGTTAGTTTATAAGTTGCTGGTAGTTCTTAACCAGTGTTGGGGCTCAGCAACTGATACCCACACATATGGCGCTTTGAGATGCTGAACTGAAGAAGCCTCAAGGTCTTTCTAACCTTCCTCTCCTCCTGTCTCTCCATCCTTTGTCTGTCCCAAGCACAGGATGAAGTTGTTCTTCAAAGTTTCCTTATCTGCCAAAGGCTGGAAACACCAAGGAAGAAATCAATACCTCTAGTCCCTTCCCTTAGTTTTTATTAACTGGACTCATATTGTAGGAAGAAAGATTGAAGTTTGTCAGAACACCAGAACAGACTCTTGTCACAAACCATTGTCTGCTCTATGGGCCCAACAGACTTTGTCGCAGGCCATTGCAGGGTCTTCAAGCCCATTGAATTCCCCTAAAAATCATTTACTATTCCCCTAAAATTATCCACACTTTCCCATCTCCACTTGCCCTAAGAAGGAGGAAACATAGTCACCTGTACCTCATTGTGTGGTACCATAATAATTATGTGGTTCTCCCCCGTGCACATTAATATATTTATATGGCTTTTCTCTTATTAATATGTTTTTCATCATTTGATTTTCAGTGAACCTTCAGAGGGTTAAGAGGAAGTTTTCCACTGGTCCCTACACCAGCCTCATTGAATGTCACCAGACATGTGGAAACCATTCAGTCAAGAAATCAAGGGTAGCACTACACAGATTTCTGGAGCTCTTTCTCTGTATGTTTCACTTTTCTCTGCTACTTCATCCACTGCAATTGCAGTGCTCACTTCAATTGTCTTACTTCTTTCAGGGATCACAATCCTATACTGGCTGCTAACTAATTTCTGCAAACAGATTTTTCCATGTATTTTCTCCAGTTTTTCCAATTGTTTTTAAAGACAGGGCAAGCCTAGTTTTAGCCACAAATTTATGGTTAGAAGCAAAAGTCCCCTCTCTATATTTTGTCATTTACTGTCCTTACATGGTAAATTTCCGGGTGTATATATCACAGATATCACTGTTCATAAAGGCGGGATTCGTTGCAATGTTATTACTTTTTCTTTACATTTTCCCCATAACTTCGTATCTTTTTTCTAAATTTTTTTGGTTATTGATGGGAAATTGTATTACCTTTTATTTTAAGTAACTAGAAGAGACAGTAATGATCTTCTGAACATTCTGAATATTATTCATAGTTTCTAGCTGAGCATATTCTTAATTTAATCTCTATTATTTAAAAAAGATTACATTTACATAATTTACATATAAAATAAGGTTACAAGTCTTTAAAAAAGTTCTCTCTCTACTCAACCAGTTTTGCTCCTCTATCCGTAATTTTTCCTGCTATTCGAGGACTAAGGTCTGATTTTTTATCTTGCCCAAATTCCTACCTAAGGGGCCTGGGGAGTAATGCCCTGCAAACCATAAATTCTCATCAGATGGGTTTTATTTGACCCTATATATTGTGACTTGCTTTTCAATCTGACTCTGCCATAGCATTATTAGAGAAGGAAAAAATATTTAACCCCAAAATATATTTCCTTGCCATACCTTGAAATTCCCCTTCAAAGTCTCTTGTGGGAGAAATCCACCTTCTATAGAGAATCCCCTTCCCCCTCTGTTTTTCTTCCTTCCTTTCCAGATCCAGGAGATCATCAGCTAAGAGTCAGGTACCCTTTTAGGTCTGTTAAAAAACATTTTACAACCTGCTGTCTCTCTCTCTCTGTCTGAAGTATGCTATCTGAGAGATTCCTCTGCACAATAAAACTTGGTCTCCACAATCCTTTATCTTAACCTGAATATTCCTTTCTACTAATCCCAGGTCTTCAGATAAACTCAATTGTCATCCAGAAAATGTTTAAATTTACCCATAGCCTGGAAGCCCCCCTGTCCCCCACTGGCTTTGAGTTGCCCCACCTTTCTGAACCAAACCAATGTATTTCTTAAATGTATTTGATTGATGCCTCATGCTTCCCTGAAACATATAAAGCCAAGCTGTACTCTGACTACCTTGGGCATGTGTTCTCAGGACCTCCTGAGGGCTATGTCATGGGCCATGGTCACTCTTATTTGGCTCAGAATAAGTTTCTTTAAATATTTTACAGAGTTTGATTCTTTATGTAAAGTCGACATATGCAACTTAATATTTCCAGATGAGGATTAGACTTTCTTATCCCGCCCTTTCTAGTGCTCCCATCACCTTATTGCTTTCAATTTCCTGAATATAACCATTATATTTTCACCATAATTATATTTAAATAAAAATTCAGTTTGCATGAACGACTACTTAAATATCATTACATTTAAACCACAGTGTACATTATGATTACATATTCTTTTTAAAAACATTTTTAAGTGACCAATAAAATCATATTTACCATGAACAATATAATGTTTTGAAGTATAATATGTACATTGTAGAATTATTAAATCTACCTAATTAACATGTGATTGTATATTCTTTATTATGCAATATTTTGTTGTCTCTGAAGTTGAAACTTTGGCAGAGATAATTTATTGTCTACCTAAACATTGATCATTCTTTTTCTTTTTAGTAATAAAATCTGAATTTAGCCAGGCACAGTGAAATAAAAGTAGTTACATATTGCCAAATGCAAGTGGAAGTATTGCTAAAGGATGCTTAAAACAGGAACTTATTTGAGAGTAACTGACAACAAAAGGAGCTCCAACAGCCCTTTCAAAAGCTACATTTTTATTTTAAGGGGCTGTTTAGCTATACTCCATACATTTCATATGTTTTCAATATAATGAAGTTCAAGATATTTTTCTTTTCCTTCATAGTTTCTTATGTGATCCATGTCTTATTTTGAAGTGTATTCTATAATTTTCAAAAATTTGGGTTTTCTGCATTTCTTAATGTTATCAATGTATTAATTGTGTATATTTCTCTTACGTGATCCTGATCTTCTTACAGAAAGTGAATTTTCCCCCTTTTTAAGTTCACACCCCATAATCATGTATACATAAAATCATGTATACACAATCACATATATATGATTATATAAGAATTTAATACTTAGCTGACATTTTATTTAAAACACAGACATTATTACAATTCCATAGCTGCCAGCTGAAGAAAAGAGTAGTAAATTGTGATTTTTAGAATTCCCTACATTATAAAAATTGTGAATAGATTAATAGCATACACATTTACCCATTATTTCAATAAATTTTACTGAAAATTTTTTATGTGCCATACTTTCTGTAAGACTCTCAAACTCTGGTGATGAAAAATCAATTTTTCCAATCAGATAACCATAAAATAACACACCATGTGTTAGGAAGGATATGACTGAATTTCCTGGTAGGCACATAGAACAAGTGATTAACTTTGCTACGGGGATTAAAAAAAAAAAAAAGCTTTGTAGAGTTTTATCAAGTTGTCCTTTGAAATCAGTAGGATTTCACCAAATGAATAAGGGGGAGATGGGCTTTCCAAGAAGTTAAATTCCATGTTCAAACAACTAAAAGTTTTATATGAAGGCTATCATATAAATTTTTAAAGCAATATACTGAGTCTACATTATTGTAAATGATACAGATATCTCATTCTCCAACCTACATCCTCACCTCTAGCATAAATGGTATAATTTAGTTAAATTTTATAGTTCAAAGGCCAAGAAGATAGTGTTTGGCTGTGTATTGCCAAACAAAACTAATTACAGATGCTTCGTCTTCTGGAATGGTGATATGGAAATCGACAGGAATATATACAAAAATAGGCGAGTAACATCAGAAAAAACATACCTCAAAAAATCTTCCCATACAGTCTTCAAACTGATTATTTATTTACATTAGAAGGTTTTCTTTGAGAATGTAATGCCTGGGGACATTTCTGCCATGTGTTTGGAACCATGTGCTGGCAACTTCTGAATTCAGACGTTAGAGTTTTTCATAATATTACAACTGTCAGTCTTATTCAGTGCAGAACCATGCTGGACTAATAGAATCACATCTGATATATACTTTTATTTTATAGTGTGATTTATCTTTATTAGTTCATTTTACTGACTATTCTCATACAGAAATTTGCATAAAAATATTTTTAACAAAATGGGAAAATGTGCAATGACCTTGTTTGGAAAAAAGATTATAGATATTAGAACTTTCACAATATTTTTGTCAGCTTGTTAACATCAAAAATGTTTTCATTATACTGAAACTTTTTGAGTGTTTAGTAAGATGCTTGTCATGGTTCTAAAAGCTCTAAGTATGTTATATAACTCCATTCTTACAATATTTTATGGTTTTTTTTTGCATATTGTAAGAACATATGCAAAATGTAAAAATTTACTAAAAATATTGTAAGAATGGAATTACATTGTAAGAAAATGTACAAAATGTAAAAAATTACTTAAAATATTGTAAGAATGGAATTATATACTATCTACATATATTTTACATATGTAGATAGTGCTATTTAAAGACAGGTTGATAAATTTATATAATGCCACAATTAGTAGTGGATAGAATCAGGATACAAATCTAGGAAATCTGATTTTGACGTTGAAAATCTTATTCCCAGATAGTCACACCTACCTGAGCGGGTCAATGTGCTAAGCTATGAGTCCTACATTGGAAAGAAGTATCTGAGTATGCTTTTAAGAACTGAAGAGTAAACATGAATTAACTAAAGTATGGGCAGAGCAATCCAAATATATTTTGAGGGTCTCTGGGAATTTAAATAAATGTAGCATAGCTGGAGAAGCCTGCATGATAGCAGAAGATGATGATGGAGATACAGACAAAGCTCAAATAATACCATAATTGACACTTTGAATTTTATATGAATGACAAATCACTGGAAATTTCTAAGCAGGAAAATGTTATAATCTGAGTACTCTGACTGTATAAAATGAAGCAGATGGAGTGGCAGTGAAGGAGGGGTGATAGGTTAGTTTCCTAAAGAAATATAAAAAGACAATCTGGTAGTAATTAACACTGAAGTTGGTAATTATGAGCACATGCAGGTATCACTCTAATTAGTGCTGTGTTTGTCCAGCAACATTCAGCTGGTTTGGAACAGGATGCGAGATGGCCAGAGTGGCAGAGTGAGGAGAGAGGTTGGTGAGGAGGAGATGGTTGAGAGTTAAAGGGTGTTTGAGGCTATGTTTCAAGATGGTTTTTACGGAACCAATATCATAGAAATTTAAAGAGTTGAGGATACTGGACTTTCTAGTTATTGTGAATGTGACAGAAGTAACTTTTCCCATCTCTGAAGATTCAGCTGATTGGTCCTGTTTTTAATTTGACAAAATATAAGGTGACTAAGAGATTCATGTACTAAGGGGTTACTGTGCACTGGATGAATGTTTATATTATTATAAATAATTTCTTTTTAGTTAATAACACCAAAGTCACTTGTTCAATCAACAAAATTTCTTATTTTCTCCAAAAATAGGTTTTGTCTTTTTAAAATTGTTAAATTCTTAAAAGATGTTGTTTTAAATATGTACCACAGAACAAAGAACAATATAATAAACTCTCACGTACTTTTCATCTAACCTCAATAATTACAAACTCTTGGCCAATGTTGTTTTTCTTATACCTCTATTCAACCTTCCAGATTATTTTGAAACAATTTAGATATAATTTTAAGGTCCATATATTTAAATTTAAATTTAAGTTCAAATTGGTTGGTAGTTGTCTTAATTGCCCTTAAACATACAGGTGTTCTCTCTCTCTCTCTCTTAATCTCTCTCTGTCTCTCTCTCTCTCAATCTCTCTCTCTCTCTCTCTCAGCAATTTATTTCTTAAATACATTGGGTCATTTGTTCTGTAGCATACCAGGGTATAGACATTGCTGATTGTATTCATGGTGACATTTAACATATTTTATCACTCTTATATATTGTATAAATCAGTAGTTATAGCTACAGACTTAGATGCAGTTTTGATTTTACTGCAGGAACCCTTCCTAGGTGGTGTTATATATTTCCCTCAGGAGGCATGTGAAGTCTCGCTGTACCCTTTGGGTGTTAGCAAACACTAATGATCAGTTTAGATTCATTTAATTAAATTGGTGTTAAAAATGGTCATGTCCTAATTTGTCATCTATTTTTTATTTAGTAGCTAGACTATTTCCATAAATGGAAAGCTTATATATATAGTGAAATGACTCTGCCCCATAAACTGTTTGACAGCACTAATGTAGACTTAACATCAGATAAAATAACATAATAAAATAATCTCATTTTCCCATGCAAATACACATTTATAATTTCTAAAACTTAATTGCTTTATTGGTATCCTTCAAAGGAGACCAAAGATAACTCTGTGTGACATTATGTACTCATGAATTGAAACATATTTGACATGTTTTAACTAATTGCAGTTATTATTGCATCAGTTAGGTCCTTCAGGAATCAGAAGCTAGATAGTAGTTAAAGACATTTATTGAGGTTAACTCTTGTGAGAGATGAGAAGGAAGCATGATTGAATATAAAGAGCTTCAGACTACAGTGTTGATCTGACAATGTCTTGAAGAGCCAACACAGAGCTGTGGAGCAAAGATCATTGGTAGAGAAAGATCACTGGTAGAAATCATTGGACAAAATGACCAGGATCTAATTCTGCTATGTTCAGCCAGTGGCTGTGGGCTGAATGGAAAGAGCATGAATTCAGCTTGAAAGCTGCTCTTCCTTAGTTTAGCTTATAATAGTGTGGCAAACTATAATCATTCCCAAAGATTTATCTGTTTTTTGTTTGTAGGGTCATACTGGTAAGTTAAGCAGAACTATGATGGGGACATCACCCCTGCATCTCTGAGAGCCTTAAGATTGAAAACAATCACTACAATCCCCATCCTATGTGATGCTGTTTTTGAAGTACTATCCTACCTTGGTTGAGGTGCATTTTCAGAGCCTTCTGCTTGGTCCATTTCAAATAAATTTTTATTCTGCAGGCCAAGAATTTAGTGTATAGGTTATTCTACTTTCCAAGTATATTAATCTCAGACAAACATGTGTGAACTGAGGAAACCACTAGGTTAGTCCATAGGCCCACCCATGGGATACTCTGAAGCCAGACACAGGCCAGAACTCAATTTATGACTTGGCCCCCATATGCCTCCTCTCTAACAGGGGACGATGATGACGCTTCAGGCCTTATGTCAAATCAGATCCCATGTTCTATTTTCCTAAAAAATATGTGGTATTCCCATTTCCCCTCCGTATAGCTACCTGAATAAAAGGTTGTATGTATCTTTGGCTAAGGTCTGTGGAAATCACTACAGTATACGTTTACTGCATTGCTAGAGGGTTCAACCTAAACCCCCAGCAACATGACCACTTCTTCCATCAATATGTTCTGGGTTTAAACAGTGGCTTAGTTTTTGCAACTGGGCAAGGAATAGGAATTTTTTTTTATCAGAGTGACTAATATGTATAAGTTATTTATAGTGATAACATTTAAAAAATGACCCACACAAACCCATGATCTATGTTCCCTTGTATTATGTCCACAACATCCGTGATTAAATTACATAACATGGCAAAAAGGGATTTTGTAGATGTAACTAAAGCTCAAAAGAGTTGACCTTAAGGTAGAGAGATTATCCAGGTGGGCTTGTCCTAATCACAGAACCCTTTTAAATATGAGCCTAGAGGTCAGAGGAAGAGGAAGTCAAAAAAGGAAGTCAGAAAGGTATGCTCAGTATGAGCTCAGTCATTGAAAAACTGGTTAACCCTTTTCTATGGTTGATAGTGGTGACAAAATTGGGACCAAGTGTTTGATTATTTCATAAAACAATATGACACAATAGATGGGTGGTATTTGCTAAAGCTTCATTGGGATTGGTTGTCTGTGCCAAGCCAATCCAAATGAACATCCCCAGACAGGGATAGATAATGAAGATAAGTTGCAATCTTCTCTTACTTTCTCCCTATTTAACACCTCCTGGTTTGGTCCTTTCTTTCTATTTAGCTCTACAGAGCTAATGGAACTGTTATCCCACTTTTGGCAAAAGTTTAATAAGCTCTTTTTTCTAGTGCTGTTGTGATACCAGGCTTATTTTGATTTTCCTTCATAATTATGTTAATATGAAAAAAGTTATATAACATCATATCCCATAAAAAACTCAATTAAAAATTTAAATATGTGTGTATACGTATATATATATAGTTATCTATATACATACATTCTTGTTATAATGGTTGTCTCACTTATAAATTAAAATTTGGAGCAAATTTTAAATGTATGAATAAGTAAAATTTGTTAATTTGGGGACAGTTTAGAAGTTTGGGTTTTATTTTGCACCTGGATACCAGGTTGCAGCTAAAATTGCAAACCAAAATTTAAATAAAAACCAGAAAACAAAATTTAAAAGCTATAGAAATTCATCTGAGGGACAATATGTAATTAAATCCATTGATGAAACAGAAATAGATCCTCTAGAGATGAGATGCACATCAGTGGGTACTTGAATGGTAGCAAAAGACACCTGAATCTCCAACATAAATTCCAAAACTTTTAAAGCATGTTTGGAGCTCCTTTTAGGGAGAGCTGATGGGTTGTGAAGGATTCAACTAATAGACTAAAAAATACTAAATGTATTTCTTTCTATTTTTTTTTTTTTTTTGATCCCAAGTCTCTCTTTGTCTCCCAGGCTGGAGTGCAGTGGCGTGATCTCAGCTCACTGCAACCTCCGCCTCCCAGGTTCAAGCGATTCTCCTGCCTCAGCCTCCTGAGTAGCTGGTACTATAGGTGCACACCACCACGCTAGGCTAATTTTTGTATTTTTAGTAAAGATGTGGTTTCACCATGTTGGTCAGACTGCTCTTGATCTCCTGACCTCATGATTCGCCCCCCTCGGCCTCTCAAAGTGCTGGGATTACAGTCATGAGCCACAGCAACCAGCCTTAAAAATTCTAAATTGAAAACAAAAACAAAAACAAAAACTGACCGGACGTGGTGGCTCACACCTATAATCCTAGCACTTTGGGAGGCCGAGGTGGGCAGATCACCTGAGGTCAGGAGTTTGAGACCAGCTTAGCCAACGTGTGAAACCCCGTCTCTACTAAAAATACAAAATAAGCCGGGTGTGGTAGTGCATGCCTGTAATCTCAGCTACTAGGGAGGTTGAGGCAGGAGAATCACTTGAACCTGGGAGGCAGTAGTTGCAGTGAGCTGAGATCACGTCATTGCATTCCAGCCCGGGTGACAAGAGTGAAACTCTGTCTCAAAACAACAATAACAACAAGAATAATAATAATAACAATAACAGTGGCTTACTGTCTTCTGTTTTTTCTCTTAAAGTGTTTGCTTTGGGACACTGACTTTCCCTTTTTCAGAACAACATAGAAGTGTATTAACTAAATACAAGGAGGTAGGTCTACTGATAGCCTTCAAAATATTCAATCCAAAAATTCTCAAATATTTTGTGCATAGATAAGTAAAGGTATACTACTTAAAAGGTGAGTTCCATTGTAACATTTTGAAGGCTTGGCGTTTCAATGATAAGTGTATCAACTAAACTTAATGATGCCATTCCCATTATAATAGGAGCCTGAAGGAGCTGTTAGATTAGCTTTTGCTTTCTTCAGCAGATTGAAAGCCAGCTACTTGTGTTGACATGACATCTTAGTCCATACATATCAGCAACTAAGAAAATGACACTGTATCTTATCAGTTTGTGCTCTGTGTGTGTTTGATAAGGGTAAACTAAAGGTGTTTGATTTAGGATGCTTTATGCACTTGTTTTTTCCTATATTCACTATTAAATGTGAGATAGGACTCTTCTTAACACTGCCTATCTCTGCCTATGTAAGGGGACATACTCTGTAAATGAACATATGGATGTATGTATGTGTGTGTGTGTATTGCAAATCCATGGACACATATATAAAGACTTCTATAACTCACTTTATGCCATAAGGACCTCAAAAATGTACATGTATGTTTACATACACAATGTACAACTATATGAATTTATGTAGTGCATATTTATGTATATATACACATGTACTTAAATTTATGTATATATACATAAACTTATGTATTACATAAACATGCATATATACATATACAATTAGCAATGAATTTTTGTGTATTCTATGATTTATAGTTGCTATTAATCTATTTTTAGAAAATTATTTGGCCACAAATTCTACCAGGTTCTACGAGAAACAGTTGGAGAATAAAGCAATTGCTTCCAGTGTGTCAACATTTCAGAGCCATATATTACCTGTAACTAAAAGTTCTCATATGTTTACTCAAGGAACATACTTGGTAGTGCTGGATTTTAGATTGAGGGATAAAAGGGGATAAATGATACCCCTTACTCCTAGTGAATACAGCCTCCTTCGCTTATTCTCTAGTGACAACTGTGAGAATATATTCTGTACAGGGTAGACACCCATCAATTTGGCTCTACCGTAGCTCCTGGCATTGCTGGTTTCAAGCTTCTTTTGCAATCACTGTAGGCCTGGTGTACTTATTTAAAGAAAGAGAAGAAGAAATATTCAATGTAAGTAGGGGTTTTGTAGCATTCCAAGAATCTTTTTTTACTCATATTAGTATCAGAAAAAGAGAACATTTCCTGAGAATCTAGCTTGTCATTAGCTTGTGAACAATGTGAAGCCACAGATACTAAAATTTTTCACTTTATATTATTTGTGAAGATTCTCAAGAACTTATTTTATGAAACATACCTAACAATGTTATAAAACTTACGAATTCTAAGTTCTGATGCCATGTTTGGCTTTATATTATGTTTTATTTTTATCTTGATTCTATTCTAATTTATTACCTTTTTTTTTTTTTTTTGGAAGGCTAGCTTATTCTTCCTGCAAGTTTATGTGTAGATGAACTATATACCCAAATTAATCATAGGTAGAATATTATCAAGTCATCTTGGACAATGTTGACCAGTATTGTATCTTTTTTCCCCCTCATTTTATGATTCATGCTAAAGACTGGTAACTTTGTAATGCAAGACACCTAGTCTTGCATTATCCTGAATGCTGGCCATGTTCAGTCACTTATTTCTTATTTTAGGTGTGATCTATTGGTGAAAAATTATTTTCTAACTTGTTTTTATTATAAAATTTGAAGTAAACTATCAGGTATTATAACCAATGTTTATGTTGCTGCCATTAGCTAAGTAGTAAAAAAAAAAGGTGTACTATGATACAGTAACTACACACCATCATATACCCTCATCCTGAATAAGAAATTATTACTCTGCTGTGGCAGCCATATTATTTGAGCAAAAGCCCTGCACACGGTTTGCTTATATTTCTCTTGAGGAAGAAATTCGCTCAGCATACTTTACAATAATTTTGCAGCTTCAACAAATATTTAGAAATCAACCACTTAACTCCATAAAACCATAGCCATTTCAGAAAGGAAAATGAGGTCTCTCTCTGTCAATAACCCATGATTAAAATGACCATATATCTATGCTGCAAGTACAGTCCTGATTTACACCTGTTGTCCTGACATCCAGTCTGGTTAAGCTTTGTCTTGGCTTTACTTCTTTAATAAGGTATTTTTAATAATGGTTGCACTAAAATAAGCCAGAATGAATTTGACCTCCATTTTTCTACTACGTTCTTGTTTAATAGTCTTTGAAATGCACACGCAGTCGATAGATTTCTGATGTTAACATGTGGTTAAATCAGAAAGATGACTAGCAATAACCTGGTGCTTTCCAGAAGCAGCATAGCTAACATTTTCTTTCAAGGACAGCAAGAAGGGCTTTGCTGATAAAATAAAATGTGCTTGGGCTCCGAGTCAGAAATGGCTAGGGACGGCAGACTCCCCCTCTCGGTGATGAGGAAATATATGATGATGCTGCCCCTGCCATGTACTCAGGCTACCAACCAGTGGGCTTGTGTAATTCAGGCTACAATCTGGAAAATACACTAAGCATCCAGGCCGCTAATCGGTGAATCAGTGGGAAAGTGGGAAAGGTCAGCTAGGTTTAGAAATATGGGGATAGGAAGTAGACTTGAGCTACAGAAAGCAGTGTTTCATGGAGTTTTCTTTGTTTTGTAATTCTTTTTTGTTTGCTTGTTTAACAATAAACCTGTCTGAATCAATGACCTACAAAATTGAAAGTACATGTCTAATGAAAAATTATAGAATGGGTTGTAGTTTCTCAAAAAGTTGATGATAAACACACAATCTGAACAAAATGCTTGTTAGCAGTCACCACTCACCTTGGGGACAATATTGATTTTACCAATACATGAAAACCAGAAGACACAAATCTGCTAAAGACACCTCTGTGTCTACTTCTAAGGTAAGTAGGTTTTTAAAGAAGGTGAAACCTGAAGATTACACTTTCACACTTGTAGCTGCATAACATGACTTTATGCCTCATTTTAAGAAGCGTGACCTTTTTTTAAAAAAAATAAGCACTTTTCTCTCATTTTAGATTACAAGGGGTTTTTTGTTGTACATTTATTGAAATTAATGTGCCAGCTCTTAAGATGTTGACTTCATCACTGTATATCTGTCACTGGAAACTTCAAAATAAAATTATTTACTCCAATAAAAATTGGCTTTTCAAATTAAATTTATAAAATATAAAAAAGTGCAATCTTTCCACCAAACTTGAAGCATCTTATATCATTGTCAATACTACTGTCAGTTCAGATTAGAAGTCCCAATAAAGTAAAATTATCTGACTCTATGATTAGAATGCAAACATAAATTTTAATGGAGCATTGTGTTAGGTTAAGAATCATGGTGTCATAAAATTAAGAAAACTAGAACACAGAAATGTGCTTGAATTTGGTTCATATACACACGTAATTTAAAATTGATTGCAATTAAGGCTCAATATTCTATTAATCCAAGTTTAAATTAAAGTTCGCAAAATGTACAAATGTTTTTATAAGTATACAGAGAGGCATTGAACTATAAAATATTTTTAAGAAATCTTAGGTTGAATAGAGAAAATACTTCAACATGACAACACTGAATTACTGCCTGTTATTAATTGTACTTAAAAAATGTTTGAGCCTTTAAAATAGTCTTTTGTAAATCCAGCTGAATGATTTACAATTCCATTTAACTTTGCTTAGATGGGTTTTAAAATTTTTATTTGCATTTTGTTATCACTCTGGAAATCTTTAACCAAATTTTTCAATGAATGACGATCCAAAAAACTTCAGCTTTGAAACGTTTATCAAATCGTAATAACTTAAAAAGTTCTTGCAAACAAGATATTGACGTTTATCTGTATAAAAGCAGGACAAAACGCAATAAAACAGTGGAGCTCAACTGATGCATGCATTATAATTTTTGAAACGCTATACCTGTTTCTTGGGTAGTGCAACCTGTGAAATAATTTTTTGGTGGGGTCCAGTTTTTAATGGGGTAAATTTATATTCTATTCCAGTATGGAAATAAATTTAAAAACTATAAAATTTTGTAACAGTTAAATGCTGTCAGATATTCAAAAATCATGGCAACAGAAAACATATTTGAGAATTTTTTTCTGTGAAAATATGTGCCAAAGTAGATATTCAGTATTGAGGCATGAAAAAAGTACTTGTAATAGCGTTTGGGCTTAAATATTTACAAATTTTAATATAAAGAAATAGAATTAAAAATATACTCCAGTTAGTAGAATTTTCTCTCAACTTACGAGATACTTCAGCACTGACAGAATATTTTCTTAATTCACAGAGAAAATCAATTCAGCATGTAAAAACTTTTAATATTATTAACCTTAAAATAAAATTTAAAGAAAGTTGCAGGTAATTATAAGAAAAATCTGAAAATAAATCCATATTAAAAAACACATATTCTTTAAAAATTAAAATAAAACCAGTGATATTGAGTTTTAGAGATATAGCTAGAAAACAAATTACTGTATATAAATGTTGTTTTTCATATTTACATATTTAATAACCAATACAAATATTTTTTGCTCTAATGTACAGAGATAAATAATATTTTTAATTTTTAGGAAAAGTAATTTTGAAAATAATTTTTGAAACAAAATATTTCTAGATCTTCTAATATAATTAAATCAATTTGTCAGCTAAGTAATTATTTTAAAATATACAATTTTAATTGTTTTTAGCACTCCTTTTAACTCTCAAAAATTTCTCAGTTGATAATTATATGGTTATTCCATTTCCTACATATTATATTGGAAAGCAACTATACTGACATCCAAATACAAATTATCTCTTTACAGACGAGAATCCACAGTGGAAAATGATTATATAATAAATCCAATGCTCTAAACAAGTTAAAAGATCCAAGGCAAAATTGCACTCCCTTCATTTCAAGTTCAGGATTCGTTTTTGTTTGTTTCTCCATTTCTGTGTTAGTTATACAGCTTAGGTTATAAGACAGTTTGCTTTCACCTTAGGTAAACCAATATAATTCTCACTCCACAAAATGGGCTATGAAGGAACAATCACTTATAAATTTTTTTCAGACAAATGAAATAAATATTGAGTCCCTCTTCCATCGGACTGGCCGAAAAGTACATATCTGTCATTATTGGTGCTCCCTCTCTATTCCTATTTTTGAGCTTTTCAAAGCAAGATCATTTGAGAAAGCATCCCGTGGTTCCACGTTGTTTCACGCAGGTTCCTCCTGAGATGCTCACAAACTAAGTCCATATAATGAAGGGTTCTGTGGCGCTCAAGACACCTGAAGAATGAAAATAGTTCTATTTATTTTCCATCTGCTTTAGCATTTTCAAAGGCATAAATCTAGTTCCGTATCTTGGAAAATCTGTGTTCCTCAAGTCTATCTTGACACTTGGGGACAACTCTCCTCCTTTCCCTATTCCTGTCTATATCCTTTAACGGCCTTTACATTTCCCTCTTTCCTTTCTGGCACATCAAGCATCATTTCTTCAGCTTGGATATTCACAATGGCAGGAAGAGGAATTGTCTTTAGTTTCTTCTGGTAACCTTACAATTTGCCGAGAGGCTAAGGTACACTTATGGTCTGGACACTGTAGCAACTTTATTAGTAGAAGCGGAGGAGAAACAGTGATATCAATAAATTATCCTATCAAAACTTTCCGCCGGGCGCGGTGGCTCACGCTTGTAATCCCAGCACTTTGGGAAGCCGAGGCAGGCGGATCACGAGGTCAGGAGATCGAGACCACGGTGAAACCCGGAGAGGCTGAGGCAGGAGAATGGCGTGAACCCGGGAGGCGGAGCTTGCAGTGAGCCGAGATCGCGCCACTGCACTCCAGCCTGGGTGACAGAGCAAGACTCCGTCTCAAAAAAAAAAAAAAACTTTCCATGGCTTCCTTTATTATTTTATTCAGGGTTGCTATGGTTCTCTTTACATGTTGCTTACTGAGAAGAACATGCTACTTTCTGCTGATTAGGCTCACGTAATAGAATGGATAATACAATTGTTTGGTAGGTGGTAAGATTTAGTGGAAAGAACACAAGGTATAAAATCATATGTGCTTTGTTTGCATTCCAGTTTACGCATCTATTAGCTATGTTAGCTTTAAAATAGTACTTAAATGAGTCCTAATTCTTCATTTGTAGAATAGTGAAAACAATTCCAGAAATATGGTGATTTTGTGAGAACTCGGTAGGCATCCAGTATTTCCTATCTTTCCTGTATTTCTTTCCATCTACTTCAAATTTGAGGTAGTTAATAGCATGGACTCAGTGTAACTGATTAGAGCAAAAGGTGTTTGTAGTTTGTTGTTGTTTTGTTATTATTATTATAATTCTGCTCCATATGTCTTCCAGTGCTAAACTTCCCAATTAAAACCAAACAAAATATAGTAAAACCTGAGACCATGCTTAGCTAACAAAAAGTTAAAAACTAAAAGTCTTACTGTCCTATGTAATAATGTCTGAAGCATGGCTTAAGCCAAGTTTATAAGATGTGAACCTTATCTCCTAAGATTCAATAAATGTATTTTGTTTTGTTAGTGAACAATTTCCTTCAGACTTAGGTCAGAATTTCTCTAAAATAAAATAGCAACATATCTATACTTTGTCACTATACTCAGTAAACCATTAGAGCTGTGTTATGGCAATCTTGTAAAATTTATGCCCTTCTTACAATTCCTTTCACATTTATTTTAAGACTACAAGGTCAAGGATGTCTGCTCACACTGAGACTTCCCAGATCTATATTACTAACCAGAGGGATAGGAGAAACTCTACTATTTTCTTAATTGGGCTCCTTCCAGGTTTCCCGCTCACTTATATTTCTTTGCCTCTATTTCCAAAGGGAAAACAGTTGTACCTCATTCCATTTTCTCTATTCCAGGTATAGGTTCACTCCTCCTAGGTTTAATAGTCTTATTCCGAGCACTGCAACTTTTTCATTCCTTCCTCTTGAAGTGTCAGCTTTTGTTTAACCCATTGGTGATGCTTCAATAACAACATTACCCAGAAGTGGCAAGGCAAAGAGAAAAATGGAACAGATGCTGTGTGAATTATCACCAGAGAGCACAGAGGAGAACTGACTGTAGTTGATAACTGTTGATGGGGTAATCGAGCTATCTCTGGTGGATCCTCCGGAATTTATTATTTTCTTAACCACAGAAAAGTGGTATTTACTCTCAGCCTTGAGCATTTGAATGGTTGAATTGTTACCCTGAGATTATGTCCAGAATTGCTAACAATTGGACCTCTGATTATAGACCTTCCTTTGAAACACATACACAGGCCTGTGACGAAGATTTAATCTGAAATGACTCAGAGGGCGAACTTCCTTTTCTGAAAAAATATCTCAGTAGCAGCTGTGTTTTCTGGCATCAATCCTACCAAAATGCTGACCTAGCTTGGCCCTGGAAGTCCCTTTTAGAAACATAGTTTTGGAGATGGCTTTCTTAATAGCAAATTTACTTTGTTAGGGTCCAGTAAGCTATCTCCATATACTAGTAAAGCCTCATTGTTTTGATTCTTCCTACTTTCTAAATTTTAGTAATTTGATCACAATGACAAAATTATCTAAAAGTTGTAATAAGTAAAAAATTTAAAAAGGGAAAGTGTAATTATGACCAAGATTGATATTTAGTTTATATACACTAGGATGACTGTATTGATTGTGAAGACGCTAAAGTGTTTTATATTTTTGATCAAATTCTCAAATGTTCAGAGTTTCTCTCAATCTATCCATTGCCCTGGCTCTCCTGAAAATTAATGTTGAATCCCTGAGCCTCCACACAGGGGTTTTATAGAATCCTGTTTCAGTTATGTCTGCTGTTGGTTTTTATTGGTGGTTTTCCTGCTAGGAAAAGTCCACCTTTCAGGTACCACAGCTGGCTTTTCCACACCTTTGTCAGGTGTGTGAGTCAGTCAGCTCGCCATGGCTCTTTAACACCTGTTCTTATTAATCTCCATAGTCAGAGTAAGCCCAGATACAAGAAAAGGAAATGTCTTCCATGATGATAATGACATCACATCAGAGAGAAAATTCTCAGTTTCCTTTTGTGTGCCCACAGACAATGGCCATATGTTATTAGACAGATTCATTTGCAGTCACTGTCATTACCACTAATCAAACTGCAGCATACACAGGACTTGCCTTAAGGAAGACTGAGAATGAAGTCATAAACGGTACAGTAATGAAGGACAAATTGAGCATTAATCAGGTACAGTGGACTCTTGTAAAGAGGGCTTATAAGCAACAGCAAAAGGATGTGAGTAGCAGACAGGGATTTTGGGGTTGTAGGGGGCAGGAAAATACCAATGGTTTGGGTATCTCTTTCTACTGTAAGAGTTGAATTTTATTGTTATTTAATGGGACAGTTTATTAAAACCAGTGGAATTCCTGCACATTGTGGGCATTGAAACAGCTTAATTATTAAATGTGAAAGATAATGCTTATATACTGTTCAATTTATGTTGCACACAATTCTAATAAATATTTAGCCCTATTAATTCTATAATTTTCACTATGATCCTCATTATACTGATAATAAACTTAGGCCCAAATATGATATTTAAAATCTAACTGATAATATTGCTTTAATTGCTTCCTATTCATCCTTTTAGTGAGGAAGGGATCCCTACCTTAGGGTTGTGGGTATGGTCAAACAGTCCATTGAAAACAGATGAGGTTGATAGCAGCTTATTAGTCACATATATCCATAGGGGTTTCAATCAGGTACACAGTTGTAAAACAGAGCTTTGGGAGGCAAATTTGTAGTATCAAGAGAGTAAAGTGCACCCTGGTTTATACAGAAGAATGTGATTGGCTTGTATGAATAAATCTCTAGGTTGGCAAAAGACTAGAACTACTGCTCAGGGATAAGTGGGAACTGTGGTGTTTTGCTAGAAAACTGGAGCATGAATATAGAGTCGGGGGTTTATGGTTAGGCCATTCACGACCCTGTGGATTTCACCAAATGTTGAGGCAGCACATAATATTGGGCCTTAATTTTAAGCCTTACATTGCACATCACATGGTGCATATTTCAGGCAGTCCCATAAACATTTTTGATAGAATGTGATAATGTTGATGATAGAGATGTGGAACTAACAAAATCATGGTCAATGTTGTAAGGGCTAGAAAAGTTTTAATGCGATTGCTGTTAGTTCTGCTGAAGTTGAGAAAAGATAGATTATGGTGAAAAATGCTGTTGATATTAACAGAATTCTACATTTTTAAAATTAAAGTCATACAATGAATATTAATTTAATGACGGTCTTTTAAAAAGCTTAGTGTAGTTCCATATACCAAAGCATAGCTCAAACAGGATATTATCAGGATAACGATAGCCATGTCCAAATATATCACACAAATAATTGATAAAAATTAACAATAATTGAGAAATTGTCGTACTGATTTCATGGATGGTTTACGTTAAAATACATCATTTATAAGACATGTGCCTATTTTAAGTGATGAGGAGTTTAGGCCAACGACCAAGTTCGCAGGCAGAATTCGAAAGATAACTCTAACTTTTGATACCAACTGCAAGTTTGGAGAGTTTCCAAAACTACTCTCACTTTTAAGAATTCACTAGAAAGGCTCACCGCACACACTGAAAGCAGTTATACTCACTCTATGGTTTATTACAGGAAAGGATACAGATAAAGATCAGCCAAAACAAGAGATTCATAGGGCAGATTCTAGGAGGTTTCCAAACATGGACCTTCCATTGGCCTCCCCAAGGAATCAGGAAACATTACCCTCCCAACATAATGTGTACCAATATGCACAAATTATTGCCAACCAGAGAAGCTCACCTAAAATGTCAGAGTCCAGAGTTTTTTTTATGGTTCCCTTATGTAGGCATGATTCATTGATTGACTAATTGATTGATTGGCCACATAATTGATTTCAGTCTTCAGGTTGATCTATACCACATTACTCAAACCCGCCAACTGAAGTCACACTGTTAAGAATATCCAGTAGACTGGGTGTGGTGGCTCACACCTGTAATCCCAGCACTTTGGGAGGCCAAGGTGGGCAGTTCACGAGGTCAGGAGATCGAGACCATCCTGGCCAACATGGTGAAACTCCGTCTCTACTAAAAAAAATACAAAAATTAGCTAGGCATGGTGGCACGTGCCTGTAGTCCCAGCTACACAGGAGTCTGAGGCAGGAGAATTGCTTGAATCTGGGAGGCAGAGGTTACAGTGAGCCAAGATCGTGCCACTGCACTCCAGCCTGGCGACAAGAGCAAGGCTCCTCAAAAAAAAAAAAAAAAAAAGAAAGAATATCTGGTAAACCAAGACCCTCCTAGTATGCAAAACATTGCTGGATTCAGATATTACTTCCCAGGAGGCCAGACTCCTCTTTGGGCAATATGAAACTCTTCATCGTACAAATAAGATATAATTTTCAATACCTTAAATACAACTTTTCATTATATTCATGTAAAAAATTTATTCTTTGCAGTATTTTTCTAAATTTCTATCATATGATATATATTATTTATAATTAAAAATAAAATGTATATATAAATAACAATATTATTTGAATATTTACTCTTTCCACCAGAACAAAAGAATAATCTGAACTCTCTATCAATTCACAACCACTATTCTTTTGATATTTATTTCATCAGAGCAGGTATGATAGACATTGATAAAAGCATAGCTGCATTTTGTTAAAAATTATTTATTCTAAGCCTATGGTGTTAGAAATTGAATTTTTTTATTATAAGGTTTGATTATAATCTCAGTATTTGTTTTTGTTTTGCTTTGCTTGGTTATTGATTAAAAATTTTTTCATGATGATGAAAAGCCACTATCTGCCTGTTCACATGACATAGATATCTAGAATACTCCTTTTTTAAACCTCTATATTATATTCTAAAGTATCCCTATATTTTTTATTTTGTATGAAATAAATTCTTGGATTTACTGGTATTTGTGCGTGATGTAGCACCCCTGACATGACATGAATTTCAGAGGTGGAGGTTGAAATATTCAGGCATAAAATCTTGTTTTTCTCCTTTCCAGTTCTGAGAAAGAAAAAATGGTTCATGGCTTTCTGTGATATTTACCCTCAATGAAAAGAGTTAAGTTTAAAAATTCACTGGTTGAGCATCTGTTCATTTTCTCCATGTTAGTTTTGCCTAAAATCAGTTTTTTGTTACCAGCTAAGAGATATTCTTGATCAAAAAAATTGTCATAGCTCCAACAGCAAAATTGCTGCTCAGATAAAGCTGACAGAAGATTAGGGTTTCAACCATTAAATTTTTTAATTTAATTAACATACAAACTACTTAAGCAAATTGTATGTAAGTTCACATTCCTCTCTTTGAATCAGGAAATTTCTATGGCCCCATTATGTGACATGATTCTTCTACAATTCTAACACAGAAGCAGCATTATAAGAGGCTTGGAGCTGGGTTTTCTTCTCTTTGTGCTTCACCCGGTAAAATTATGGCTATTACTGAAATATTTTTGCATAGTTTCTCATTTCCTCAGGATTTAAGTGCTATTTTCTTCTTCTTTTTTTTTTACAAATAGAGCCTTATTAAGCAATTCAGACTTGATAGATTCTAATGAGGGCAGGGATGTTATTACTGTCCTTATTAATGTTTTGAATCTGATTTGGACTGAACTGCAATGTACGCTAACTAAATTAATGATTTCAATTTAGTAAGAATTGACCAAGTTCTGAGGTCAGTCAGTAAAGTAGTCAGCGATTCATTAAAATGATGCTTATTATTAGGACAGCCAAGCATGTAGAAGGCAAAAGAGACAAGAATGAACGTCAGTGGCTTGCTGCCAAATGGCAGGCTCCCGTTCAATTGTTTATACTTTTTTTAGACTAAAAAAACAATGTAATGGTAACAGAAAATTTTAATGGATTTAACTTGAAACCCCTGACAAACCTTAAGAGTTAATCCATGCTGAGTTGATGGCTTTCTTTTTTTTTTTTAAGTAACATTCATATCAAGCTGATGATCATTTTGGTTTAGCTTGCAGATACAGTACCAAGTCTCCCTATTTTACTCCTCAGCAAAAAAAAAAAAAAAAAAAAGGTAAAAAGGTGCATTTCATCAGCTTGAGTGCAATTTTATCTTGCCTACACTGAACTACATTCACCTGGGGCAAAACCCATTCAATAATTGACTGTGTGTTTGCTAGAGCTGCTGACATGCACAAGTAACCACTAATTGTTTGGTCTCTGACCGGTTTCTTCTTTTCAGGCACTGAGAATACAAGGTTGCCCTGTATTAGCCTCCTATGTACTCTGACAATTCAACCTCTGGCAAACAGAGAGAAAATGTAAGCCTGTGTCTGCATTTTTAAAACATCGATAAAACTCCATTAAGTCCTCATGCAAGAGCACTGGGGTAGACAGCCACATCATAAAGAATAAATCAATTAAGAAAAATCAAGTGTTCTTCTCCTGCTTCTGTGTGACATCCACAATATCCAGAACAGATATTACAGCATCTGGCAACCAGCAGAACATGAAGATATCAGAATGAGTGCGAACTTGCCAACTCAATCCATTTTAATGGCTATCTCAGTGTTCTCACTGCTTTTAAAGAGGTCTCTAAAGTGAAGATATCTCCTGCATTGACCTAAAACAATTACCACGCTTTAAAATTTTATTACCACTAAATAGAGAAGCACAAAGACTAGCAATGAGAACAATATTGAGATTATTTTGTTTTTTACATCAGCTTATATTAAATTATTTTGTTGTTCCAAACTATATCTGAAAGCTTTTTCAAATAATTTACCTTTTGGTTGCAGCGGAAAGAAATATTTTCAAACATAGCAAAAAGAAGAAAAGAGGAAGGCAGAGGAGGAGGAAGAAGAAACGAGCTACTACTCTAATTGTAGTAAATGCACCCTGAAGGTTAAATATCTGATAAAATCAGCATCTACAATTCCCAAGCATCCATGGGAACGAAGAGACTAGGGCGTGAATAGATGCCAACAGCATGTAACTCTTACATCTTTAGTGTATTACTTATCTATGAGATGCCAGATTCCATAATATTTATGACAGTAGATTTACTTAATAGTTATTATTGGTTTAGGTAAAGTTTAAAATAAATCCTTCATCCCAATCCCATAATCACAAACTATGGATGGATTGGTCCAAGCTCATACTGAAAAGCATATAGCACAATCAGCTGGAATTAAACAATGTTCTAGTAGTCATCAACAGAATTAATAATTTGCAAATAAATTATCTGGCATCATTGAATTATTTACGTATCAATCAAATGTATAGCATTTCTTTAAATCATTTAAAAATCTTCCTTTCCTTCACATATATTGATTTTAAAACCATAAAATTCAAAAATATCTGGAAGTTACTTTAAAATGTTTTAAAGTAAGATGTATTATACTTCAATTTCCTATTTTATACAATACTGGTAAGAGGAAAGTTGGATGGCTATTTGACTTTAGAGATCAAAATCTTTAAAATATACATTAATTTCACCCCAAAATTCTACTTTAAGAAATAAATACTAAGGACCTAAATGGTAAAAGATGTACATAAAAACATGCCCATCAGGGGAATGTTTGAAATAGCAAAAAGCTGGGAACAATTCAGGTGCACATGATAGTAAATTCTTAAAGAAATTATATCTTCCCATACAGATGATAATACTAATAATCACAATTGATATTATTGTTTACCATGTATGTGGCACTGTTCTAAGCACTTTACATAAGTTAACTACCTTAATTCTTATGGATTTATTATGTATTAACTCTTGGTCCTCATAGTTTTTATTATCATTATTTTACAGAGAATGAAACTAAAATTCACAGAGGTTTAATAACTTTTCGAATGTCATACCAAAAATAGGAGCTGAAGGTAGTTTATGACTGGCTGGTGCTATTAACCACTATGTTACATAGCCATTAAAAATATTGAGGCATTTCTATAACTATTGGCATGGAACAATAATCACATTTTCCAGTCTGAGGTAAAAGCTATTTGGAATAATTTTTGTAGGTAGTGAAACAGCTCTGTTGTCTGGGGTATATACCCAGGCTCTTGGTTGAAAAATAATTCAGGACACAGACACACATGAAGAGTGGATTCAGGAGCAGAAAGTTAAATAGAAAAAGAAAAGAGAGAGAAAAAGCTTCCTCTTCTTGAGAAAGCAGGTCCCCCAAAAGAGGGTCTCCGATTTGAGGGCGAAGGCAATCAATTTCCTACAAGGGCTTGAGGAGGCAGTGATTGATTTACATAGGGCTCAGGGGATTGGTTTGACCAGGTGTGCCATTTACATAGTCTGCGAGAAAATTGGCCCTCCCACACTAGTCTTTTAATATGCAAATACAGCTGCCTGGCTGGCCGCCATGTTGTCCTGCACACGTGACTTTATCTGGAGGCTGCCATGACACCTGGCACAGTGGTGACAAGGAAAAGAGGGTGGGAGACGCCATATTAAATGTACCTGGCTTCCAGGTACAGCTGTCGGTATTTACATACAAAAGCTTCTAGTTTGCATATTTATGCCTGACTTCTCAGGCTGCTTTCTGTTAGATAAGAAATGGTTTGGGGATTGTTTTTATTAAAGGGAAATTCTACCGAGAACTTTCACCCTTTCTAGCTCCCTAAAAATAATTTCTTAATAACTCCTGTATTATTATTTTTATAACATTATACATAATGATATATTTAATTTTTCTAATTGTATAAAATTTAATTTCAAATAAATGTGTTTTTTTTCCTGAAACCAAGAGTGGTTTGCTATATTATAATCAATTACATTCAATTTTGTATACATACACACCACCACATACACATATGCATGGAAGAAAGTATGTGACATATGCTATAGGTATTTTGGATGATGGTATAAGTTAGGGAAAGTTCCATATTTGCAATATGGTCTGTAGTCTTGATTTACTAGAAGGCAAACCAACGCACATTGCCAAAGTGAAAAGCATCTCTTTTCATTTTTTCTTCAATATTTTCTGTCACTGTTTGGATAGTATGCACCCATAGTAGAAAGCGGCACCCTGAGATATTAGAATATCATAGTAGGAATCTTAAGCTGAATACCTAGAACCGTTTTGATTTGAAAACTGTCTTATATAATCCCTCACAGTTTGGAGTATTTTATGACCAGACTCTTGATTTAGTAAGTTCACAGAGAATAAATCAATTTCTCAAAGACAGACTCAATAACAAAGTGTACAATTTTTATTCAGAGGAATAAACCAGAACTTCACATTTAGAATAGGAAAGAAAAAAAGTCCAAGGAGAAATCATATATATATGTATATGTATATGCTAATATATGTGAATGTATATATCAATAAGTTGGTATATATATGCATTATCTATATCACTTTCATACATATGTATATATACACGTATGTATCAACTCATACATACACTTCTTTTGATATAGAGTGGCTATATGTAACATCAAGTTATAATTAGCTTCTTGGTGAGTTTTAGAGAATGATGTTCGGTTTGTATGGCAAGGGGTGCTGGACTAGACTGTGAAGAAACTAGTTAGAATGTACTTTTTAATACATGCTTTTAAAGATCTTGATCTTCCCATACTGATAAAATACAAGGAAAAAGAGCAAGTAGGGTTGCCGGGCACAGTGGCCTATGCCTGTAAGCCCAGCATTTTGGGAGGGGGGCGGATCACCTGAGGTCAGAGTTTGAGAACAGCCTGGCCAATATGGTGAAACCCTATCTCTACTAAAAATACAAAAATTAGCTGGGCATGGTGATGGGCACCTGTACTCCCAGCTCTTCAGGAGGCTGAGGCAGGGAGAATCACTTGAACCGGGGAGGCAGAGGTTGCAGTGAGCCAAGATTGTGCCATCACACTTCAGCCTGGGCAACAGAGTGAGACTCTACCTCAAAAAAAAAAAAAAAAAAAAAAGGCAAGTAGGAACACATTTTATAGTTCTTTCTACAAATTTCATGATAATTTTACAAACTATCTTCCACTAGTTCCCACTGGAAAAAATAAATAAAGCAAGAGCTTAATCAAGGGCAAAGATCAGTATCAACATGCTCAGAGGCCTTACTCGATCTCTCTCTCTTCGTAAGATAGCCAGGTAAGTAGCTGTTTCAAAAAATAGCACAACTAACAGCCCCGTGGAGGTGTTTGGGACTCTGAATGAAGGAACCTCAAAGTTGTTTAGAACCATCTGTTTTTCTCCCATGACTTTGGCTTCTGTGGCATTCAAATAAAGTCTGCATTTCGTTTACCAAAGTTAGAGCATCCAGGATCTTATTTCACTGAATCCAAGCTGTGAGAGCTTCAGCTGGGCTGTATCAGTCAGCTTTTGAGTGTTGCCTGCAGCAGCAATAAACCTTGCAGCAGCAGTTGTTTCATAGGCTACTCTTCTGGTTATCTATTGCTGCATGACAAACTACCCCAGAACTCAGTGCCGTAAAACAACAACATTTTATTATACTCACGGATTCTGTGGGTCAGGAATTTGGACAGATCCCAACAGGGATGCCTTGTGTCCCAGACTGTATTTTCCAAAAATAACTACAAGGGTACCTCCCATCCTGCATGTTCTTCTGCAATATGTCCTTGCTATACCCCATCAAAAAATGAGGCTGGCTTTAGGAACTCAAAGGTGGAAGGGATGCTGTGTATCTTTCAAAGCTTGGTCAGCATAGTCCATACCATCTGCATCCATTGGTTGAGGATCATTTGTTCTCTGAGTATTCCCTCTTGGGAGGCTCCATCTCCAAATCCTTTTGCTATTCCATGAGATGCCCAAGCCACTTGGAGAGGGCTCATGTCCCAGCTCTACTTGGCAGTCACAGTTCACCTCCTACCTTTTATTCTTCTGACTCACTCTTATTAGAGAGACACTTAGTTATTAGAGAAAAGCTCTTTGGGCATAGTGCTGTTTCTTATCATTGAGGAGATTTTGTAATCCTCCTAAGGAGGAGATTTTGTAAAGAAGAAATGCTCTTTTAATTAAATAAAACCAGAGTTACTTTTTTTTTTTTTTTTTTTAGTCAAAGTCTCACTCTGTCGCCCAGGCTGGAGTGCAGTGGTGTGATCTTGGCTCACTGCAACCTCTGCCTCCTGGGTTCAAGCAATTCTCCTGCCTCAGCCTCTTAAGTAGCTGTGACTACAGGTGCATGACACCATGCCTGGCTAATTTTTGTATTTTTAGTAGAGACAGGGTTTTACCATGTTGGCCAAGCTGGTCTCAAACTCCTGACCTCTGGTGACCTGCACGCATCGGCCTCCCAAAGTGCTGGGATTACAGGTGTGAGCCACTGTGCCCGGCCTAAGGGTTTACTTTTTTGTCAGAAATAGAATCAGCATTATGTTAGTGAGAGGGATTTCTCACCTAGATCAATATGGAAGGTGTTGGAAGAGAAAATTAATCCTCAGAAAATGAGGTATGTTTCAAAATTATAGTTACCATAAAAGAAACTCAGTTACACCTCAAGGAAGAGACCCCAACCTTCCACCAAGCCTGACCTTGTCCCTTGCTCTCCCATTGGACAAAGCTCATCCTCTTACCTCCAAGAGAGTCAATAGCACTAGATCAAGACATCAACCCCCACAGCCTCAAAACACTGGATAAAAGCAGATTCAAGAGGCCTAAGAAATAGTAAGTACCTGAAGGAAACAGTAAATCAAAAATACAATTCTAAGGTCCCCAACCATCTGAATGGGCTTTTTTCTTAGCCAGGGCACTCTTAAAATTTAAACTGAGAGACTGGTTCAGTACATGATGGAAGGTGGGGTTGAACATGCCTCATTATACCTCTCCAGCAATAACATTCAGACAGACATTTAAGTCTGATAAGAAGCATTTATAATCTATTCTTTCTGAAGCCTGTTACCTGAAGGTTTCATCTGCATAATAAGAACTTTGGTCTTCACAATAACTTATCTTAACCCAGACATTTCCTTTCTATTGATCCCAGGTCTTTAGATAAACTCAACCAACTGTCAACCAGAAAAATTTTAATTCTACCCATAAACTGGAAGTCCCATCCCCACTTCGAGTTGTCCCACCTCTCTGGACCGAACCAGTGTAAACGTTGGTGCAAAAGTAATTGTGGTTACAGGCAGTGAATTTTAAATCATTACAACTAGGCTCAAACACATCTTTACTAATGAAAATAGGAACCATTACAATCAACACATTTTTGCCAATGAGAAATAAGTTTGTTTATTCCTTATCATTGAGGAAGTTTTGTAATCCTCCTAAGGATTACAAAAATCAGGGCTTCGGGATTGAGTGAAGTCTTGGAAAGCATTTTCTGCATCCTGCTGTTTGTGGAAGCATTTTCCCTGCAAAATGTTGTCAAGATGCTTGAAGAAGTGGTGGTCGGTTGACAAGAAGTCAGGTGAATATGGCAGATGAGCCAAAAGTTTGTAGTCCAATTCGTTCAAATTTTGACCCATTGGTTGTGTGACATGCAGTCGGGCATTGTGGTGGAGAAGAATTGAGCCCTTTCTGATGACTAATGCCAACTGCAGGCGTTGGCAGTTTTGGGTGCATCTCATTGATATGCTAAGCAGACTTATCAGATGTAATGGCTTCTCTGGGATTCAGAAAGCTGTAGCGGATCAGAGGCGCAAGAGGCCACCAGTCAGTAACCAGGACTTTTTTTTGGTGCAAGTTTGGCTTTGGGAATTGCTTTGGTGCTTCTTCTAAGTCCAACTACTGAGCTGGTTATCACCAGTTGTCATATAAAATCCACTTTTGTCACGCATCACAATCCAGTCAAGAAATGATTCATTGTTGTTGTGTAGAGTAAGAGAAGCTGACCCTTCAAAACGAGTGTTTTTTATTTTTATTTTCAGTCAGCTCATGAGGCACCCATTTATCAAGCTTTTTCACATTTCCAATTTGCTTCCAATACTGAACAACCATAAAATGATTGACACTGAGTTATTTGGCAACTTCTTGTATAGTTGTAAGAGGATCAGCTTCAACGATTGTGCTCAATTGGTCATTGTCAACTTCCAATGGCCTGCCACTATGCTCCTTATCTTCAAGGTTCTCATCTCCTTTGCAAAACTTCTTGAACCACCATTGCACTGTACATTTATTAGCACTTACTGGGCCAGATGCATTGTTGACGTTGCGAGTTGTCTCCACTGCTTTACAATCCGTTTTGAACTCAAATAAGAAAATCGTTTTAATTTGCTTTGTCTAACATCATTTCCATAGTCTAAAATAAACATAAAATAAACAGCAAGTAATAAGTCATTAGCAAAAAAAAATCATGAAGTGAGAAATGCCCATTAAAATGATGTACAACATAACCACATTTATTTAAGAATGTGTTCCAATATCAAATGGCGAATTCCAACAATGTGAAAACAGCAATTACTTTTGCACCAACCTAAATATTTCTGTTTTTTGTTGTTGTTGTTGTTGCTTTATTTTTTATTTTTTTGAGACAGAGTTTCATTCTTTTCATCCAGGCTGGAGTGCAGTGGTGCAATCTTGGCTCAATGCAACCTCCACCTCCCAGGTTCAAGCGATTCTCCTGCCTCAGACTCCCAAGTAACTGGGAGTCTGAGTACAGGTGCCCACCATCACCCTAAATATTTCTTAAATGATTGAAGTCTCATATTTCCTTAAAATGTATAAAACCAAGCTGCACCCTGACCACCTTGGGCACATGTTCTCAGGATCACCTAAGGGCTGTGTCACAGGCCATGGTCGTTCATATTAGGCTTATAATAAATCTCCTCAAATATTTTACAGAATTTGACTCTTCATCGACAAAACTGAGGTGAGATTACTTCAGCAAGAAAGGTTGGCAAAACCTAGGAAACGGGAGGGAGGGATGGAATAGAGAGGGAAAGTTTTTTATAGGAAAGAGCAATAGGAAGTGAGGAGGGACTGAGTCAGGGAAAGGAGGCAATGCGCATGACCCATCACTTCTTAGGCCCAGGCAGTGAGGTGTAGTTTTTAGCAAATAAGATAAACCAGGCCACGGGACAATTCCTCAATCCCCAATATCTTCACCAATCCTCACCACCCACAGACTGTCTACAGCACTGGAAATATTCATTTTCCAAACAATGCATACAACTAATTTACCTTCAAGTTTCTTTACAAGAGTAAATTAGGTTAAACACCTTCTGAAGCAGCTATGGAACAAACTCCTCTCAAACAGACTTGGAGACTTGATCAGCACCTCCTAATTGACTAGCATATAGCTACAAGGAATTCACCACCAGCTGGTGATCTCCTGCAGAAGCAGCTGGATGATCTGCACTGCCCTAGGCACCAGAGTAGAACTATAACCAAATAGATTACCTATGTTAGAAAATTTCCATGGCATCCTGACAAAATTAAAGCTAAAAATGTCATTACAGCTACTTATTGGCTATGTAAACAAAAAACGTGTAGACACTGAAAACTGGGTAGAAGAGCACTGCTAAAATGTTTCTAAGTCACACACACACACACACACACACACACACACACACTTTACTAACCAAACCCATGAGAGCTATTCTGTGTTTCTTCAAGTTGACCCTATATCCTTGATTTCATCTACTATGTGTCAATTTGTAAGTTAATTCCAATATGATTTTCAGGCCCAAATTTCCATTTCCATATTGTTTTGTGGGAGCGGGAGTAGCATGATTTCAAAGTCACATTTCCAAATCAAATCTGTGTATATACAAAGAGGGAAGCAGTTAATTCTCTAATTGTGTGGGCTGTAAGAATAAAGACAAGAAAAATGGATCAAGCCAAAAATGGAGGCAAGTCAGATGATAGATTAGGATAGGTGTTCAATCTGAAAACTTGTTAAAAAAATAGCAAGGCTAGGAGCTGAGTCATAAGCCTGAGAGGAAGACAAAAACAAAGAGAACTTCACAATAGGGAAATATGTATGGTCCTGCATGAGACCTAAAGAAACAAGTGTAAAAGATAAAGCCATAACAGGCTTATAATACTTTCTTTGTCCAAGGCAGCAGGCACAAAGAAACCAGTCTTGTTAATAGGCCTCCTGGGGGCCTGAGCTGCCCCACATGGATACCTAGAAAACCCCGTGATACAGCAAGTGGGTGCAGCTGCCAAGTGTTAGAAGTGTCTGATTTTTAGCTCTTTCATTGATATTTCCATCCTCTCTGTAAAAAGAAAAGCCAAGGCTCATCATGGGTATTTAAAAATAAATTGGGATGAATAGGATTTGGTCTCTAATGCACACTCAAACCACAAAGAGAAACAGCAACTAATCTATGTGACTTGGTGAATAGTAAATGGCTTCTCTATCTCAGCCCTAAATTTCTCCGAGGTCTAGGGCCAGTGGGACAGCACCAATTTACAAGTCTTCTATAATGTATTAAAATATATACCATTATGTTTTAGGAAAAATATTTAAGACTTTATTCAGCTATAAATACTAGTGTGGAATTTCATTAAGAAACATCGAAAATGATTTTTTGATTTACTTTCTATGCCTTGATGGTTTCTAAAAGGTAATCTATCTTAACAACGCATTTTCATGTTTTTATTTTTTAAGTAACATCTATGAAGGAAAGTTGAGCTGAACCTTCAAGTTACAAGAAATAATGTGTCTTTTATGATCCCAATAACTTTTTTGACATTGGTCAAGTTATTAGTAATTATACTAAGCATTCTTTTCTTTATAATACAGATTTTTCAATGCAACCATATATTATGAATTCAATTCATTTTATACATCCCATGTTGAGTTGTGTATTATTTTTATTAAATAGTTTGCGTGTTTAATCTTTCTCATTTTGAGCTATTCTCCCATTTTATCTGACTTTTTAATGACAATGTTAAAATTCTATTGTTTAGCTATCAGTTCTGTATCTTAAAGTGATAGGTACATTTTATTTTCTGCAGAAAATAGAAACTGGAAAGTAGAAAATAGCAGAAAATAGAAATAGTAGAAACAAGTAGAAAATAGAAAATAGAAATTGCATGTGTGTGTAGGGATATAATCATAACAGGGTTAAATGAAGAAGCTCTTTATAACTGGATCTTGCAAGATTGACAGCAATTTTGCGGGTAGTGATTGGAAGAAGAGGAGCCTTTTAGTCAAAGAGAGGGGCGGGGGGCAACGACTGTGATAGCAGTATTTAAACTGTGTTAGGTGGGGGACTTAAGGGAGGAGATTATTATGGTTCTATATGTTGGAAATGATCAAAGCCCAAAAAAGGTAAGTGCAAGTAGAAAGAGATAGAAGGGTACAGATATTACAAAAGGAGAATATTTCTAGCTTCAAGGAAAAAATACAGGAGAAGAAATACATTTTTTTAGTGGAATAGGTCTACAAATCATATTGCTTTCAATATCTACTTTATGACTTCCAAATCAGTAGCCTTAATCTAGACATTTTTCTTGGTCTTGGAAATGATTAGACATTTTCACCTAAATATTTCACAAGAATTTCAGATTAAATATTATCAAAGTTTAACTCCATCATTCTTTTTTCTTTGTACCTCAATCCTGCTTCTCTGTTTTTCTTTTTTGTGTGTGTGACTAAAGCTTCCTGCTTTTGAACCCAAAATCCTGACTATAACCCTTCATTTCTACAAGCTTTGCTTAGAGCAGCCTCCTCAATATCTCTCAGCCCTGTACCCACTACTCTACTCCTCCTATTGGGGTGTCCAAGGGAGAGAATATAGTCATGGGTTCTTAGTTTCTGTTTCTGGTTGGACCAGGAAAGCCCCTTCCTCCTCCCTATTTTCTGCTTATCACTAAATAAATAAACTAAAACCCATGGTGTCAGGCTGCTAAAAGCCTAAAACAAAACAGAACAACAATAACAACAACAAAACAAGCGTGTATTATTGTCTTACTTCAGGTATCATCATTCCTCTCCTGAATTTACTCTTTGCCTCCAGGTTCACATTTCCATCTACTGCTTCTGGAAGATTTGGAAATGCAAGTTGTATCAAGAATCTTTCTTATTAAAGATCCACTAATAGTCCTCACTGCCTTTGATGTAAAGTCAAAACTTTAGCCTACTCAAGAGTCTTCTTAATACAATATCTCTTTTATCACCACAATATATGCACTGTATGTTATCCATCCAAAAAATAAATGCAGGTCAGAAAATGCCAGACCTTTTGATAAGACTGAAGTGGCAGACAAAAGATCAATGGTTGCCAGGGACCAAAGGTTGGGGGATGAGGGAACTTCTGTTTGTTTGTTTGTTTTCTGATACAGAGTCTTTCTCTGTCATCCAGGCTGGAGTGCAGTGGCACGATCTCAGCTCACTGCGACCTTCGTCTCCTGGGTTCAAGCGATTCTCCTGCCTCAGCCTCCCAAGTAGCTGGGATTAGAAGCATGCACCACCATGCCCGGATAATTTTTGTACTTTTTAGTAGAGATTGGGTTTCACCATGTTGGCCAGGCTGATCTTGAACTCCTGACCTCAAGTGAACCTCCTGCCTCAGCCTCCCAAAGTGCTGGGATTACAGATGTGAGCCACAGTGCCCGGCCACTTTTTTTTTCTTTGAGACAGTCTCACTCCTCCTACACAGCCTCCCCAACAGCTGAGAGCACAAGCATGCAGCAATGTGCCTGGCTAATTATTTTTATTTTTTGCAAAGATGGAGGCTTGCTATGTTGCTAAGGCTGGTCTTGAATCCTGGGTTCAAACAATCCTCTAGCCTTGGCCTCCCAAAGTTCTGGGATTACTGGCATGAGTCACTGGGCCCAGGCCATAAATGAACTTTCTGAGGTGATGGCAAAGTTCATTCATAGTTTTTTTGGAGGTTCCATGACTATACGTTTATAAAACTTATTGAAGTGTACACTTAATTTATTAAATTTTATTGCCTGCATTATACTTTAAAAATGATAATGTCAATAGAGTGTATAACTGAAACTCAAAGTAAGTTTCAGGAAAAGTATATTTTTAAAATATGCATTGCTATATGTAAATTCTTGAAAACATCTCTATCAAAAGACACAAATACCTCCAAAAATATTCAAAATTGTCCCTGAAGGGCAGTGCAACACCTCTGAAATCTACTAGAATAAATCATTTAGTACTTTGCAGTATAGGTGAATTTGAGAATGTGCCTATGTTTTGAATGGAAATGAGGAGGTGGGAAAGGGAAATGATAATAGTTTGAACTCCATGTGGAAGAAAATCAAGGCACCCCAGCAAACAGCAGACACCAAAGACAGACATGCCATAGAGCCCTTCTTGAATTTTCCAGCCAAACAACCCTCCCACTGAATGCAGCCACATGAGGCAGTCCAAGAGAAGCCAGCAGGAGTGCCAGCAGGACATCTGTAGAATTGTGAAAAAAATAAATAGCGGTTCTCAGCAGTGAGAATCTTGGATGGTTTATTACATAGACATGGAAGATTGAAATACCCCAAATCAGGACTAGGGGCCGATTTAAAAACGTGTAACATTTCATTTAAAAAATCTAAAATTTGTAACATCGGGGTTGGAACTGATTAAGAATGGAGACAAAAGAATAGCAAGGAGATCATAAGTGGAGGCTGGAAGGGCAGAGAGAAAACTGCTGTTGGAGGCCAAAGAAATGGAGACGATGTCATGTAGAAGGAAAAAAAGTGGTAAAATGTCATCGGTGGTAAGTAAAAATAGAGAATGTATGTAAGAAACTTGTGTATTTAGTTTAGGGGAATTTTAGGTAGACTGTTCATAGCATCAGCTATTTTAATTTTCTTTTAGACCTATACATTATGAGGTATGGAAAAAGAGTGATGAACAAATGAAGGAAGTGTTCATTTGTCAGGCAGAATTTGCAAATATAGAAGTTCTCAGTCCAAAGCAAAATTGTCAGAAATAATAAATCGTTGTCTTAAGCCATGATGTTCTGGGGTATTACAGGGAACAAAAGAATTGCCACAGCATTTATCATTAGCTACAACACCAGAAGCCAAAATGCACTTGTTCTTAAATAAAATAATTTCTCCAAGTTAAGTTGAAGATAACTTGAGTAAAGTTTTGTTGTGTTATTTACATTATTTTGAGCTGTATGAATTTGCATATTATCAACCATTTTGTGTTACAAAAATGGTACTTTCATATGGTTCAACTTCATAGGTTTTCCTTACTTTCTCCAGTAAGCTACATCATGTTAATATACTCCTCTCTTTCCTTCCTTTCTTCATTTAACAAATATTTATTCAGTATTTTTAATGGAAAGTACTGTGATAACATAAAAATTCATTAGGCTCAAAATTTTTCATAGGACATTTATAATACAGTACAATAAAATAATTATGGTATATTTATAACATACTTTATAGTATACAAACCATTTCTTATAATTTTTTCCATTGTTATCTATACATTGTCATTCCACAGTAGAGGGGTGTAAGAATGCATAATACTTCACAGCACTTATGACCTAAGTATATTGGAAAAGTTGCATAATTTACTAAACTCAATTTTCTCATCTGAAATTTACACTTCCCCTATATAAAAATGGAAATGAGAGTGACACTTCCTCTTCTAGCTGTTTTAAGGATTAATGAAAATAATGGATGTAAAGAATTTATAATGCTCAGTTCACTCACAGTAAGCTCCCAAAATGTTAGATCAAAACATCTGCCTAGTAGTATTATTAAATTAGTATTATTACCTCACTCTTCTAACCATTTCACTGACAAGGAAAACAAGATTGGGTGAGTGTAATTGAAATTTTCATAGTAGAAGATCCAAGTTAAAAATCTATGCCTTTCTTTTGAATACCATCCCAGTCCTTCCCTAGATCATGAGACCCACCCTGGCCTTTTGACACCTTTAGTTAGCTATTGTACTTAGATGTATTATATATAGTAGAAATTCTTTAATTTGCCTGTATGTGTCTGAAACCTCCAATATTTGCCTCTCTCATCCTAAAATACATTAAGCTTGAGAAAACCTCACCAAGTTTGTCTTTGATGGACATTTAAACAAAATCTGTGTTTTATGATAGGAAAAATAATGGATTAATTCAAGTTTTATAGAGTTTTTTTTAACCACTGTTTTAGCAGAAAACTTGAATAATGAATTTAGACAACATTTCTTTTCGTAACCAATTTTATATGTGAATTCATTGTCATAGAGTATCTGGCTTCTGGCATGTGCAATACATATTTGTAAAGAACTATTTGATGTTATTAGATTAGATTGATATTATCGTGTGCCCTGCACTTAAATAAGTTGAGACTAATTTAATCTCATCACACATCACAGGTCAGATTTTATTAAGATTATTCCCATAAAACATTTAAAAATAAAAGCTTAGTGCAGATTTCCTGAGATAAATCTGATATTTTAACATATCAAGACTGTGATGGTCAATTTTATGTTTCAACTTGATCAGGTTAAGGGATGCCCAGATAAACATTCTTTCTGAGTGTGTCTCTCAGAGTGTTTCTAGAAGAGATAGGTGTTTGAATCAGTAGACTGAGTAAAGAAGATTCACCCTCACCACTGTGGAGTTGGCATCATCCAATCTGTTGAAAACCTGAATAAAACAAAAAGGCGGAGAAAAGTTGAATTTACTATCTCTGCTTGTGCTGGGACATCCATCTTCTTCTGGCTTGGGACATCAGATGCTCCTTATTTTCAGATTTTGGAACTTATACCAGCTTGTCAGCCTTAGTCCTTGGGTGTTATATCATCAGCTTCCCTGTTTCTCAGGCATTCATCTTTCATCTAAATTACACTACCAGCTTTTCTGCCTCTCCATCTTGCAGATGGCTTATCTATTTATTGTGGGGCTTCTTGGCATCCATAATTGTATGAGCCAATTCTCATAATAAATCTCCTCATATGTATCTCTCTATATATTCTATTGGTTCTATTTATTTGGAAAACTCGAATCCACATAAATTCCATGGTGCCTTTAGACTAATATAAAGTCGAAAGATTTTAAAGTCTATAGCCTAAAGACTAAAGTCTAAAGTCTAATGACTTTATGTTTATCTAAAGGCACCATGAAATTTATGTGGATATTTAAAAAATTTTATTACGATGCCCTGAAAGTTTGCTAGAAATATATGCTGATAATGTATCACAAATAGAAATTTTGCAATGTTTCCATTCCATACATAGTTCCATTCCCAAAGCATAAAAACAGGAGAGAAGAGACTATTACACTCTATGGTCCTCTTTGCTGTTTTCTCTCTTTGCAGCTCTATCTGAATCCAATTTATCCTGAGCAATAGTTTAGTCTTCCTATAGGCTGGGTTAATTATTCTTAAATATTCTTCTACCCTAGATCTTAGTAGATTATCTGACAATACTATTTTTACCACTTTCTTACTCCAAAATGTTTTAATGGCTTCCTAATTTTCATTGCTTTAAACCTAATTTACTCTCACTGACTTTCAAAGCCACTCATTGTGTATTCTACTCTTACCTAATCAGTCTTATTTTTCAGTTTTCCAAATTGTATCATATGTTTGGATATTACCAGTGCACTACTGTTGTGTAAATGGTTTACTATTTCTGTCTCAGTCTTTAATGATGATGCCTTCACTCATGTTGTCTTCCCCTTAAATTCATTCTACTAAGAGGCACACTCCAAATACTGCTCTATGTTCTCCATTCCCCTACTGACCATTGTCTCATTATTATTTAATGCTTCCTAGGAATGTGACTTCATACTTACTCCACCCTGTACATTTTCTTCAGTAAGAGAAATGGTAATAAGGAATTCAATATGTGCTCGTGAACAAGGGTCATTGCAAATGCAGCCTTCGTTCATTATAACTGGGAATTCATCTATTTAACCCAAATGTGGTCTGTATATTTTAGGGGTTTGTCCACTGGGGCTGATACTTCGCTTTTTAAAAAATTTGTTTTCAAATCTCTGATTCTTTTTTATTTATGTATCTTGTTTTTTCTCATAAAACATTAAACCCATTTAATATTTTTATCAACTATTACCGATTTCATAATTATCCAGTTAGTACCATAAATATTTTATTCCTGTCATTTGTCATTTGATAAGTGTTGACTTCTATTCCTAAAAATAATTTGAGGGTATTTATTTTTTCTTCTAAATCATAATGTAAGGTACTTCAAGTCAAAGACTTCAGCTCATACTTCAGAGCTTAATAAATGCATAAATATTCAGGCTTGATTTAACTGCTATACCAATTTATAATTAGTTGTCCAGTTATGAATTTTGACAACAATGTGCTATTTTATTTGCCACTTTTTATATTAGTTGCTGCTCTAGAGACTAAGAATCTTGAAGATCAGTATAATTTCTTAAAATTTTCCTGTATTGCCCTCCAGACTAGCTTTATGCTCATATTTGATACTTAAAACAAATTCTTAGTAGTTGATTCATTGACTGAGTTAGAAATGAGTTATCTGACTGCAAATGAAATCCTAAGATAAATACTTAATGAAGCATGGTGCCAGTATATTTAAATTTAATTTTTGATTTGTTAACTTGACATAAACCTTTGTGGATGATTAATGCTTTCACTTCTAAAATAATATAAATTTGTATTAATTGGCTTGAGTCTAAGAACATTAATTTAAGCACAATATATTATTTGAATCCAGCTGCTCACCAACATGTGGGCACCCCCAGGATCACAACTGGCTTGGCTGAAACCCACATACAGAGTCTTACTTTTCTTTTGTTGTCATTTTGATTTGAAACAGAGAGTCTTGCTCTGTCACCCAACCTGGAGTGCAGTCATGTCATCATATCTCACCGCAGCCTCTGCTTCCTGGGCTCAGGCGATTTTCCACTTCAGCCTCCTGAGTAGCTGCAACCACATGCATGCACCACCACGTCTGACTATATTTTTATTTTGTTTTTTGTAGAGATGAAATCTCACTATATTTCCCAGGCTGGTCTTGAACTTCTGGGTTCAAGTGATCCTCCTGCCTCAGCCTCCCAAAATGCTGGGATTACAGGTGTGAGCCACTGTCCCTAGCCAGAGTCTTACTCTTCTTATCTCACTTTTGGGAAATCTATTCCTTACTATCTTTATTCCTCTCAAATATGCTACCTTGTCTCCATCTCTTTCATATGACTTTGCTTCAAAGTTTACAAAGACAATAGAGCTTATCAGTTATCAACCCTCTAAGGTTAGACATGTTTACCTATAATGTTATCTAATATCTATTCAAGTCAGAGATAGTGATATTCAGGCTTATATCAAAAAATTATTCTTTTATCTTTGATTTGGCTCTTACCCTCTTTCCAAATACTCAGTATCTTTATTTCATCAAATATTCTCTAGTATCTTCCTCTACATTTGTTTCTTTCTCTCTGCATAGAAATATGTTGAAAATGCTTCAATCCACAAAATATGTTATTTTGGGTTAAATCTCTTCTACATGCCCTATCATTTTTCTCCTAAGATTTTGGGAAATAGTAGCTTACACTATAAGTACTGAATTTAGTATATCCTGTTTGATCAATGATTTATTTATTTTAAGCTAAATTTTTACCTTACCAGGTCACTGAAAATATTTTAATTAAATTTTTAGTATGATAATCCAATGAGCATCTTTTAGACTTCAGTTTTCTTGATTTCATGGCAACATTTGTCACTACTGACCAGTGTTTCCTTCTTCAAACATATTTTTCTCCCGTGGTTTCTGGGATAATTTTCATTTTCCATTTACGTTATACACCTCTGGCCATTTCTCAATCTGCTCTGTGAATTCCTCTTTGCTATGCATTTTCATATCAACATTCTGCAGGAGTCTACATTTTAAAACCTTCTTATCACACTGTATTCTTCTTACGAATTGATCTACATTCAAAGGACAACTATGATCTATATTTATAATAGATAAACACATTTCATCTCACTTGAAAACATTAATTGATTGGTAGATTTTCTTTACTTCATTTACCTTAAAAATCAATCCACGGTTAGGTTAAACTTGTTTATACAATCAAACATCAAACTTGTTTATACCATCTGTAAGTATTTGTTCTCTATATACATCCTCACTAGTGTCTATTGAAGCAGTTGAGAGTTCGCTATACCTTGTCTGAAAATTTGTAATAGTCTTTGCATCATAATCTGCACTTCTCTACTCTCATCTCCCTTCAGTCGTGCCCTGCTCTGCCCTAGTGTGATGCTTTTTTTTTTTTTTTTTTTTTTTTTTTTGAGACGGAGTCTGGCTCTGTCACCCACGCTGAAGTGCAGTGGCGCGACCTTGGCTCACTGCAAGCTCCGGCTCCCGGATTCACGCCATTCTCCTGCCTCAGCCTGCCAAGTAGCTGGGACTACAGGCGCCCGCCACCACGCCTGGCTAATTTTTTGTATGTTTAGTAGAGACAGGGTTTCACTGTGTTAGCCAGGATGGTCTTGATCTCCTGACCTCGTGATCCGCCCGCCTCAGCCTCCCAAAGGTGTGATGCTTCTTACATCCAAATATGGCTTTGTTCTCGCCTTCTCAGAACTATTCATTTGTACCCCACTGCGCTCAGAAAGAAATCTTTATTGATATGTATGGTATTGAAAGCTCTTTAAATACTGATTGTATTGTCTCACCATCCCAATCCTGTATAGTTTTCTGACTTCATGCATTATACTGTGTAGATCCCATTTACACTTTGCTCTTGTATGCTTCTTTGCTTTTGCTGAAATGCTCTCTCTTCTTTTTGGTGAAGCTGTTCCTCTGAGTCCCTAACTATTCCTTTTCTTTTATTTCACTGCTCTTTATTCTTAGCCCTCAAAATCGTCAAAATATTAAAATGTTATGAGGTTATAATATATTGTGTGTTCATATGCTTTTATCTCTTATAAAATGTATTCTTTCAGCTCAAGTCTTATCTCTTTTAAACTGTAAGTATGAAATAATACTGTGAATGACATTGCATATAGTGACAGTTTTAATTAACAAATATTAAAATTACAATTGTTATTATTTCGAATGGCCTCTATATTATATTAGTTCTAAAAATGAATTCATATAAAATGTTCAAAATGTTTAAAAAGCAACATATTAGAAGAAATAAGCCTTAGCTGAGAAACAGGGGCCCAGGACTAGTTGTGTGGTGCCCTACTAATTTACAGTGCAACTTCTGGAAAATTATTTATTCTTTTTCAGCCTTAGTTCCCTCCTCTGAAAAATGATGAGCATGTACTGAATGGCCAAGAAGAATTATATTTTTAAATGACAGCAAATTTTCACATAATTAACATTTTTAAAATTGTCATTTTAAAGAAGCATAAAATATATTTTCAACAGTTGAACAGGTTTATGTCTTCTAATATTTTTTATTCAGGATTATGGATTTTTTAATGAAAGAAGAATAACCTCTTTTTGTTGGTGCATCTTGTTCTATCTAGCCTGATTTTTTTTATAGAAATATGAAGGCATGAGATAACAGACCTTTTGGATGACATATATTCCATTTTAGAAGAAAGAAAATGTTCAGGGCTGCCTGTATTTTTTTGGCTGTGCAAAGGTCAAAATATTAAGAAGTATCTTTAATATTTTTCTAGCTTGATAATCATCTTTTTTCATATGTCATGCAATTGTCCACCCACGACGTTTTATAACCCAGTCAAGTTAGCCTGATAAAAGCCCTTACATTCTATTACTCATCTAGATTCCATTTAATTGCCTCTTTGTATATTGTGTGTTCCTCATATTTCAACAAACGTGAATCATGACTCTAATGATATAATAAAAAAGACGACAGAATGACAAAAGACTTATAGACTGAGTGCATTGGATTTAAGTTATAACTATTTTATCAGTCATTTTTATTAAAATATTTTTCTAACAGTCATTGGAATAAATCTTGTTATATACATATACTCAATCTAATATCAGATAAAAAAGCATAGTATTTGAAAAGTGCTAATAAATAATAAAATTATTTAGTATGTTTTGCCAGAGTATATAAAACTGTCCATCAGATATGATGCATCCTTCTACCTGGCGTTGCTCTCTCTCACCCATCACTTTGCCTACTTTAAGGAATAATCAAGGTAAATATTTATCTCAATTAAAATAGCAAATACTATAAAATAGTACTGATTGATAGAAAGTAATAATTTACAAAAAGTAAATGGGATAGGGGGTTTAACTGGCTATGACCAGGTACTATCAAGAATTATATTAAGGATTCTTATGTGATTGGTCTAGACCAGGTTCTGCATATGGACATGCCCATTCTCCCCTAAAAAGTTATAGTCCAAATGGCAATCATGAGATAGACAAATAGAAAAAGAACAAAAATATATTAAGAAGCATCTAATGGACACATATTCATGCCATTCATATTATAATTATATCATATCTTTCAGGAGCAACGAGAAATATGTCAATGAGGTGAGAATGGGGAAAACAACAATGATATTCTCATATCCAAATAGGAGAACATATCAAGTCTTCCTGGATAACTGCAGAAAGCATTCATGGAAGAAATAATATATAGGAAATGTTTAACTATAGAGAAGACAATTATCTAAAACACACTTACAGAGTGCCCAGTATAGAACAGAAATTTATAGAATTACTCATTGACTGAAGTGAGTGAAATAGAAAGATTTCATGATTATGATATTTTTTCATAAAGCACTTCGATATTTCTTCTTTTAAAAGTCAAGTTCTTAAAACATGAGTATAATTATTGAGGAGGTTGAACAGTCTTCTTGGGAAGACTCTTGAGTCACAACAGAGACATGGCAAGAGTAGGAATTGATGGGTGGTCCAGAGAAGATGAAGAGCATGTTCTGCTCCAGGGTTAATATTCAAGATTATAGCATCTGCATACCCAATGCCTATCATAGTGCCTGCTCACTGTTGACTGTTAATTTAAAAATTGTTATAGAATACATGAAGACTAAATAGCTCCAATATTATATGGATTCTGAGTAATTGTGTAGGACTCTGGAAAACAGATTATAAAATATGTAATTTACAAATCTTTTATTCTGCACTGAATCGGTATTGGTGTTAGTCAACTGAATGTATTTGGGTGAGAGTAGAAGGAATATATGTAGACACTAATGATCACTGCTTTCCAGAAGCAACCACTTTTTGCTTTTTGTCTTACTTTTATGGTATTCACCGTTATTTCTCAATAACTTGCTTTTCCTTAAATTGCTTTATTTCTTAGTGTTAATGATTAGATAATGACAATTTTCACTATGGAAGTTCAGAATTTTGGTTTATAATAAATATATTGTATTATAAATTTATTAGATCTATTTTCAGTGATTACATTTCATTGACATATTACTGATGAGTTATGTAGTACTATATACATTTTATTTCTTGGGGTAAATAATTACTCATTTTTTGTTTGATTTTTTTAATCTTCCAAAAATATAAATTTCCATGCAATATTTTCAGATTGATGAGATAATCTATAAAGCTTTCTTTCTCCTCTCTCTCTCTCTCTCTTTTTCTTTCTTGGCAGTATCTCTCCTGGTGTGTGTTTTGCTTTTTAATGAGTACTCTCTAGGCCTGCTGCTCAGTTGCTGTTCGGCAATCTGTCTTCACCATCATCCTGTAAAATCCTTTAAGCCATTTTTCTGTCTTGGATACCCTGTTTTCCGATTCCCACAACTCCTTCTTTCTTGACATATTAGCTCATTTTGGTAGTACACATTTTTTCAATGGTTTTTGTGCATGAGAGAATGCTCGTGAAATTTGTGAGTTTTTATGTCTGAGAATGTCTTGGCAGTTTTGACTATTTGTCTAGATATGGAATTCTCCATAGACGGTCACTTCCATTAAATCTTCAGGCATTACTTCATGGTCCTCAAGCTTTCATTGTGGCTGTTTAAAATAATCCATTATATTCTGATATCTGATCTTCTCTTTATAATATTTTATTTTTAATCTCCCATCTCTGGAAGTATTTAGGATCTCCCCTTAGGTACAAGTGTTCTGAAATTTTACAATAACGAGCTTTGGTACAAATCTTTTCCATTTTACTGGACAGTAGGTGGACACTTTCAGTATGGAAACATGTGCTTTAGCTTTAATTTTGGAGAGCATAAGTGAATTTTTTTAAAATTCTTTGGCTTCATTTCCTCTGTTCTTTATTCCTCATAGATTTATTATTTAGTTTTGAGTTTTCTAGATAGTCTTTTAATTTTCTTCTTTTGTCTGTCACTACATCTTTGTATTTATATGTTGTCTTTCTGAAAGATTGTCTTCATTTTGTCCTCAACTGAGGTATTCATTACTACAATTTAATTTTAAAGACATAGGTTTGTTCTCTGAATAATATTTTTAAAGATTTCTTTTTGTTTCATGGACCCAAAAGTGTTTTTTTCTGTTCCCAGCATTGCCTTTATTTTAAATATTTTCTGTCATCTTCACTGTTTTTTTGTTAGTTTGTTCTGTCCTCATTCATATGAGGAGCCAATCCTTGACTCTCATTTTATTTATAAAAAATGAGACCTTAAGAATTGACTGGACATGCCTACCGTTAGCATGTAGAGTGGATTCTTGTGCTTCAGTATAGGATGAAGTGGCTTGGCAACTGTTGGGGGAGGGCCCCACCTATCAGTTGCAGTAGGTTTTTTTCTTTGGCTACTCAGTTTTCCCAGAAAAGATATAGCAATTTCCTACCTGGTAGAGAGGGGAGTGAGGAAGTCTGGCTACTAACTTTCTTAACTCCAAATATAGAGAGAAAGCTGAGATTTTTGCCAGTTAGTACATATATGCATATTCATAAATTAGCAAATACATCAAGTTAAAATAAATCCCATGTTATTTATGCAGGTTTTTATGATTTACTTCTTTACTTGATGTCTTGTTAAAATACCCAACCAATTGATGGTATGAATCACAGGATAAAAGTAATGCTAGAAAAAATATGAATATGTTTTTAACTGATTAGATCTATCTGTAGGTGACCTCAGTTACTCTTACAGAACAATTGCTTCATTAGAAGAGCATAGTTTTTAATATATTACTTGTCAACTTTGGATGATGCTAGTAGTGATCTCTAAATAAATTTACTATGCTCCCGACTATACCAGTGTGTGCGTGTTTCTATGGATATTTATGTTGTGTGTGTGTGTGTGTGTGTGTATGTATGTATAGGTTAATTATAGAACATTATAAAATATACAAATAAATTATAAAAGATGGATGTATTAGGTAGCGTCCTTGTAGGGACGTGATGATTTTGAAATTTTGAACACAATGAAGGGACTATTTACAGAGCTTAGATAGGGTTGAGGGGATAAGCAAAGACTGTTGATAGACTAGCAACATCAGAAAATGGTACCACCTGTAGCCCTGAAGGGTCCAGGGAATGAACTAGTAATACTAGAGCCAGGAGGAAGCACAAGTCTTGGAAGAGGAGCTGCCCAACGGCAGCTGTAACTGTGGAGAAAAACAGCTATTTCCATGATTCTGGTGCCCAAGCAAAGAAAAAATACGAGTCTGAAAATAGTCACCTTAACTTCCTTTTTCATTATCTAATCTCTACCTGGTTCTCTTCATTGGCTAAATCCAACCAAAATCAAAAGTGCAAGGAACCCAGGTCGCTGTTCCTAGACTACAGCCTCTCTATGGTACAGAGCAGGGAACGGGGTAAAGAATGGATCTTGAGGAATAGAGTATGACCAATTTAATAGTATTTTTAAAATTATATACAAATATGTCACCATATTTCTCCACAGATTAGGAAGGACTGATTGCCATGAGCATCCTACGTTGGTGAACATGTAGGATCGTGTTTTTAGACTCTAAGAAGTAGAGTTGGATATGGTAGTGAGCAGAGGTCCTAAAAGGGAATCTCATTCCAATCCAAATTTTTCTTAATAAATACTTGTAACATTTTAGTCTGTTTATGAATAATCAAGAATTGGACTAAATTGCAGATTCTGATTCAGTGAATCTGTAATGGTGCTGGAGATTCTTCATCTTGAGCCATCTTCCAGATGATGCCAGTAAATTCCGGTCAGAGGCCTACACTTGAATAGCAACTTTCCCTCTTTCTTTTTTTTTTTTTTTTTTTTTTTGAGATCTGTAGCCCAGGCTGGAGTGCAGTGGCACAATCTTGACTCATTGAAACCTCTGCCTCCCGGGTTCAAGTGATTCTCCGGTTTCAGCCTCCCAATTAGCTGGGATTACAGGCGTGAGCCACCACTCCTGGCCCAATTTTGTAGTTTTAGTAGAGATAGGGTTTCACCATGTTGGCCAGACTGGTCTTGAACTCATGGCTTCAAGTGATCTGCCCACCTCAGCCTCTCAAAGTGCTCGGATTACATACGTGAGCCACCACGCAGGGCCTCTTCTTTCAATAGGACTAAGCGTACAGGCAATTAAATACCTGCTTTTTCTATTGCTTTCAAGATTCTTTAGCCTTCCAGGGGGTGGGGAAAAAAAAGTCTTAAGCCTAGAAAGTCTGCAAGTTTCCCTGTGAAATGAAAAGTTTAACCAGATAATCTCCAACAGTATCTAAAAATTAAAAATCAAATTCTGTGAAAAACACACACATTTTTTTCTGTACTTCATGATTTAAAACACAAATTCTAACTTTCCCACATTGTGTGTTTTTTTTAAATAACACAAGACACAAATGAATTATTTGGGACATAATATACATAAAATAGGGATCAGTTAATAAGTTAACTAGGAATAGAACAATTTAATTAAATAATTTGAAAGAAAGGCTTTATAGCTACAAATGAATATAGTATGGTGGATGGAAAGATGTGTTATTTTCTTGTCATATGTCATATGTTTGTCATATTGATTGTGTATAATTAATTTCATTGCTCTTTTGCAGGTTAATACACATTTTAGGAAATATCATACATAGGTATATAAATAAAGTCATACATAAAGTATATAAATAGGAAAAACACTGGTTTTCCTAAAAAGTTATTTACGTAGAAACAGCAGCATGACCATAATTATGGTTATTTTTATGATTAAAGCACTAATGAGCTTTCATTTGTTCCCTAGTTTCCAAATATATTCCTAGATCAATTCACTTATCACATTTGTCATTGAAAATAAAATATCTATCTGTCACTGCTTTGGGAAGATTAAGAAATTGTTTATTTCATTAAATGCAAAGTTGAAATATCTAGCCCATTATAAAAATATTTACAATTTTTAAAACGTGTGCCATTCAATATAAATTGATGCTTAGGAAAATTTCCACAATCACTCAGTGCTATTTTGGATTGTTGACTACAGTAGAAACAGACCAGTTAAAAAACAAAACAAAATACAACAAAACAAACAAAAGGAAAAACTTGTTAAGTAAGCCACTTTAGGGTTGAGTAGCTTATCTACTGATTTTATTCACAAGATCAACCCAAGGAGATCTCATTATATTCTTGATTTATTCAATTTTTTCTTCCAGAATGTTATCTATGGTATCAATTTTGAAAAAAATTCAAAATGTGCATTCATTATATTATTCTATATAGATCTGTACTTGAGTAGATCAATAACTTTCTTGTTTACTGATACTTACCTTGGTCTTCTAACACTGTAAGCCTTCAGAGTACTAGAATAACACAAAGTATACACACATGTCTGTCTGCTGAGATATCTTTGGATATTTTACTGACATCCTGCATGATCTCATGAAGGATTTAGAGAACATAAAGACTTATGATTCAGAAGCTGTTCATCCATTTTACTTTTCATATATGTTTGATTTTTTCCATTTTTTTCTTTTGTTCCATAACCGTAAGAATTCACATCTTATACCATATGACAAAAACTTTTTAAGCAAAAATGAAGAGTGCATCTGCCAATGTGATTTTTGTTCTGAGCTTTGTCTTATAAACAAACACTATCTTTTGGGGCTTTTATTATTATTAATATTATTATTATCATAATATATTTTTTTTGAGAAAGAATCTCTCTCTGTAGTCCAGGTTGGAGTGCAGTGGCACAATCTCAGCTCACTGCAAGCTCTTTCTCCTGGGTTCAAGCAATTCCCCTGCCTCAGCTTCCTGAGTAGCTGTGACTACAGGTACATGCCCCCATGCCTGGCTAATTTTTTGTGTTTTAGTAGAGACGGGGTTTCACCATGTTGGCCAAGATGATCTCGATCTCCTGATCTTGTGATCCACCTGCCTTGGCCTCCCAAGCTTTAATGAATTTTTAAAGGCTACAATATTTGCCTCTGACCATATGATGTTTACTGTTGAATTATGCCTTTTCTCTCCATATTTCACCAAAGATTTCACCTGTGTCTTCCCCATGTACTTAATCAACAGAAAACCAGAATAATACATGTACATAGATTCTACTCATGAATTTGGGGAAATGTAAAAATTAGGCCAAATGACAGTGCAGGTTATCAAGGGTGACCCTTTTATTGCAAAGTAAATTCAAGGTGATTAAAATAAAATCCTACCACATTTTCTGGACAAATAATAGACATCTTTAATTTTAGCAGCATTCAGAAGAGCGCTTTTAATTCTCATCAAAGTCCCTACCCTTTTCTCCCCAACGCTTTGCACCTTAGAATTCTCATTTATAAACTTAAGAGAATTAAAGGAGAAACTAAGATCCTTCCTTTACTTAAATGTATGTAACTATAAATTTTTATATATCTTTAAATTTATGCTTGTCTTAGTTGTCAGTTAAAAATAAAACATTAGCATACTAAAAAAAGACATTTAAAAATAATTATACTTACATCTAACCTGCTGTTTTTAATCATCTCTTTCCTCACTCACATATCCCCTGATTTACAAGTTTACCTAATTTCTTTTTTTTAACACCATTTTATGTATGTTTTGCAAGAATATGTATATATGAAGCTTAAAAATGCAGGTGTAAATTAATCTACTTAAGCACAATTTGGAATTTCTCATTATGGTGTTTCAAATCACTGTTAATTTGCATGGAAAAGAGTCTGCATTTCAGAATATCATTTTGCTCTTAGCAATAAAGGAAAGGCATATACTATCGACTCTTAATTTGAATAAAATTTCCCTCAACAAAATTGAAACTTAAAATTATGTGTTGTCTTTCTTATCTGACTTTTACAGATAAAGAAAACGTGGCTAACAGAAGTGACTTGCCCAAAGTCACAGAGTTTTCTATTAGTAATTTCTAGACTAGGACTCAGATATCTTGATTCACTGTATGGTAGGCTTATGATTATACAATACATCTACTTAATTTTAGAATGCCAACTGTAGGCATATAGTATGAATACATATACAAGAAATTTATGACAAAAATATAACCAATGAATTTTGAACATCTATTCTTGATCCAGTGTGTGAAAAAAATTACTTCTTAAAATAGTAGTGGTAATACTTAATGCATGCTGGTCTTCAATACTTAGTGAAAATATTATCTAATTCTTTTACTTCTAGCTCCTTGACTAAATATATGAATGTCCTAGCTACAAACTGACATCTGTAATTTGATTGGAATGATCGAGTATAGAATGTGGTCAGGATTTGGATATATCAGATGCTTTGGGTAACCTGACCAGATTCCTGTTATTTGGCTTTTGCACCCATTCTCCAGCTATTGCAACTCCAGCCTTCCCCAGAGGCTTGTCTGTGGCAAATGGAGCTGCCCCAATGGGAAAACCCTAGGAAGTTGTGCCTTCTCCCTGCTGGGTGGCCTCTAGCCAATGACTGAGTCAACTAGGGGTACAACAGCTTATCTCTAGGTAAGACAACCTCTGTCATGGTATTGACATTCCAGATTCTCCCATAAAACTATACTTACCTTAGACTTCTCTTGACACAATGTCTTTGCCTACATTTCCTTCAACATTAACATGCTTTGCTCATTCCCTTCTTCTGAGAGGACCCCTCAATAAATTATCTGCTCAAGAATCACTGTTTTATTTTGTTTTGTTTTTGTTTTTTTGTTTTGTTTTGTTTTGTTTTTTGTTTGTTTTTTTTTGAGATGGAGTCTCGCTCTGTCACCCAGGCTGCAGTGCAGTGGCACAATCTCGGCTCACTGCAAGCTCCGCCTCCTGCGTTCACACCATTCTCCTGCCTCAGCCTCCTGAGTAGCTGGGACTACAGGCACCCACCATCATGCCTGACTAATTTTTTGTATTTTTAGTAGAAACGAGGTTTCACCATGTTAGCCAGGATGGTCTCGATCTCCTGACCTTGTGATCTGCCCCTCTTCGCCTCCCAAAGTGCTGGGATTACAGGTGTGAGCCACCACGTCCGGCCAAGAATCACTGTTTTAAACTCTAATTCTAAGTATCTATATCTCAAATGGTAGCATGTAACATCAATCCACTGCTAGAGAAACATAAAGGGTTCGATGCATTAAAGGTGACCCTAGTAACAACAGAAACTAATTGACTAGATTGAATCCACTCACTAACCCACATTAAAGATCTGACAGAAGATGTGTGTCCATTTTTAGATGTAATCAAACCTTATCTACCTGTTTTTCTATTCTTCTTCTCTACATGATAACTGACACTCAAAAATTATGAGAAACTCAAAAAGCAAGAAATAAACAAAAAACTTGTGAAGAGAAAAAGTTATCAACAGAATCAGACTCAGAGTTAATACTGATATTGGAGCTATTATAGAGGAATTATCATACTAATATTTCAAAGGATTAATGGAAAAAATTAGCAATGTTTACGAGCAGATGAGGAATTTGGGCAGAGAGATGGAAACTATTAAGGTAGGTCACATACAAATTCTAGAAATTAAAAAAAAAAAACTCTGTCAGAGGTAAAGAATGATAAACTGCCAGCAACAGTGGAAGCCAATAGGAATTGTGTACACAACTGTTTTGAAATTAAAATATCTATGTTTTGAAATTGAAATCTTTATGTTTCAATAAAGATAAAAGAAAATAAAACAGAGCATCCAAGAGCCCTAGGACAATATCAAACATTATCGCATAAGGGTAACTGGAGTTCTAGAAAGAGAAGTGAGAGAAAATGGGGCAAAATAAGTATTTGAGGAGATAATCGCTGAGTTTTCAAAAGAAAAAGAAAAGGGAGAAAGGAGGGAAGGAAGGGAGGAAGGGGAGGGGAGGGGATGGCACGGAAGGGAAGGGAAGGAAAGGGAAGAGAGAGAAGGAAACAAAAACCACACGTTTCAGGTAAAAGGACTCCAGGCAAAATTTAATAAAAAAAATAGTAAGAGAAAGAAAAAAGGAAACTGCTCTAAGTCTTGGAGTTGAGATGTTTTATTCTCAGCATTCTCATCAGTCATCCTCATGGAAACCAGAGTCTGCACTGTATCTGTGTCTTAGGTGAGATATGGTGTCCTGCCCCTTAGCAGATGAAAATAGACCTCCTGGGCCTAAGAGGTTTTCCTGTGTCTTGCCTATAGGCAGGTAGTTTCACTTCTACCTTTCTTTCAGAAGCAGTAGCTCTTTCTTGAGCTCTGAGGACCCAGTGTTTCCTGCTTTTCCTCCAACAGTTGAAGGTCTTCTGTCATTTGAAAGAAGAGTTTCTAGATGTGGGCAGTGTGTTTTTCTGGTCCCTAGGGGCAATCAACAATCTCACACATACCTGTGCCTGCAAGCAAAACTGTCTCTTGTCTCCGTCTTTCCCCCAGTCTCTCTCATAAGCACCCAGTAGAGGCCCTTGGAAAAGGGCTTGCAAGCAACTGTGAACTCCTTTTGTATCTGTGGATCACAACCTTTCTTCTAAAATGACATATTGGTCCAATTTTAGCTTTTAATAATTTGTTGTCATTTTAGCTGATTTAATTTTTGCTTGCCTATGTGGCAGCCACCTCTTCCACACTGCCAAGTGTGAAACAGTTTGCAAGTCTCCACCTCTTCTTGGAGATACTTGTCACTCTTTAGAATTCTGTTCACTTGGTAAACATAAAACTTTGGCTCTATAATAGACCCAAGAAAATTTATGATTTTGTATATTTTCCAATTTTTACTTGTTTAGGGTAAAAGCAGTATTCACTTGCAGCTTTCTACATCCTAAATGGAAGCAGAATTCACCACTTGAACTTTGAAGAATAATATAGGCTTATTTCATAGAATACTAGGATACTGCATACTCAGGTACTTCATCTCTTTTCATGTCGCTTTGAAAAGGGAGCTTCTTTTACACATTCCTACTCAGGTTCCCTCATCTATATGGAAAAGTGGTTGAGGGTGATATGCTTTAGGCTTATCCAGCACTTCTTGATACTTACCTCCCACTGGAAAATAAGGTAGTGAAGTTGTATGAATATGTGTACGTATGTGTGTGTGAGTGTGTGTGAGTTAGAACAGAAAAAATATAGTGGGAAAAAGATGGCATGTACTTTTGGAATGGAGTAGAGTATGAGAATTTGAACAACTCTCATTTTAAATACGAGAGGGTGTAACACTTAGCAGCAGTGTGTGAGGTAGAAGAAGAACTATAATGATATTCCACATAATTCTGACCCTAAGACCTGGCAAATTCACTTAATTTCTATATTGCAACATCTGCATCTACTTGTTTTTCAGTTTTTATATAATAATCATGTAGGCTAGTATTTTAGTCTTCGTTATGTCTTCTCCCTGTGGTAAGAACACTATTAATGAAATAGTATGTGCTCTAAAACTGTCAGTAAATTGGTTGAAAACCCCTGAGAAAGTTATTCTAAACAAGCAGTGAAAAAATGTGTTTTTAAATTCAATTTTATATTTAAGTGTGAATTATTTATAAATTACTGAAGATGTTAAAGCTATTTATTGGAATAAAATTCATTTATATCTGTAGGAAAACTTATTGCTGATCTCATTTGCACTTAGGATCAAAGAAGAAATGTAAGATAAAAATAAAGTAGTTATTTATGCTATGCAACTGAAAGTTTATAATCTTCAAAATAATTCCATTTTCTGCTCTGCTTGTTTTCCATTGTGTATAATATGATTTTAATTTATCCTTTCTACCAAGTGTCTAAATGGCAGGGAAAATAAAGATATCAGTTTATCTACCACTGAATCATTATCACAAACGTCAAATAAAATGTGATATAAATAAGACACATTTTAAACTGACATGCTAAAATTTTATTTAATCGGTTGATGACCTATTTAATTCCTCCATGGAAATTAAGACTTTTATTTAGTTGTGTGATGGGGAGAGGATGAGACAGTCTCTTCTCTTAGAAATAAAACTCAAACTTGAAGGATATGAGAAACCTGAGATGCTAGATTGCTACAAATTTCACAATTACTGTTGCTAAGTATTCCAGTTAAGAATTTTGGTGAAACTTGCTTCAGGGGAGGGAGCAGATTAAAATCTATCTGGCTCAAGAGAAGGCCAGGAATTGCCTCTGCTCTAAGCCCACAAGATCTTCCGCTCCTCCCACTGCTACTTTGATGGGAAGATAGGTTAAAATCTTCTGTCCCTCAAATAAGGGGGAAAAATCTCCTGGTCCCAGAATTTGCTCCCATATGAAATAGAGATCTGCTATGATTTTGCATGGTACAGGAAATCTTTTCCCACCCCAAACTCACCATAGACATAATGGATTGTTTGTTTGGTTTCCAAATAAGGAGCATGGCAGGAATTCAAAGAATTTCCAAAACCCAAGGCCTGGACCAGGAAAAGTGAGAACCTGTTTGATCTCATCATTATCAAGAAACAAAGAGGCTCCAGCTCAGGGAGAGGCAACAGTGTGGAGAAACCCTTCTGTGACTAGTGTAGGCATCAGGGACTCCTGAAAACTAAAAGTGGAGTAGAAAGACAGACAACATTTTTGATGTGCCCAGCCACCATACTAAGTTCAAGGTAATAGAAGAACACACAAATCAATGGAAAGTCTAGCAAGCCAAGAAATAGACCCACACAAGTTTAGTATAATGTAGATGCATAAAAAATTTACTGGAGAAGAGATAGTCTTTTCAATAAGTGGTACAGAAACAATCGAATGTCCCTATGCAAAATAAGATCTTTGACACGGGATTCACATATATAAATCATATAAATGTTAACATAAAATGGATCATAGGCCTAAATATAAATGGTAAAACTGCAAAACTCCTTGGGGAATATATAATGGAAAATCTGTGTGACCCTGGAAATGGGAGTTTTGTATAAAACAAAATCATAATATAATGGAAAAAATAATAAATTGAACTTTATCAAAAGTAAACACTTTTCCTCTGCAAAACACACTGTTAAACAAGTGAAAAAAAGACCAAAAACTGAAAGAAAATATTTTTAATTAAAACTCAAGTGTAAGAAAACCAACAATCCAATACAAATAGGCAAAATATCTGTATAGACGCTATACCAAACAATATATATGGATGACATATAAATATGCACACAAAAAGATATACAGCATTATCACTATATTACTACTAGAATCCCCAAAATTTTAAAAGATGGAAAATGCCAAATTCTAGCAAGGATAAGGAATAAATGAAACTCTCATCTATTGCTAGTTGGGATGGTAAATGGTATAATCACTTTGAAAAGCAGTGTGACTTACTGTTACTACACAACATAGCAGTCCCACTCTGAGGTATTTACTGAAATAAATGGAAAACTGTAGTCTACATAAAAATTTTTTATAGATATTTATGACAACTCTATTCATAATCACCCAAATCTGGGAACAACCAAAATATCCCTCAACACATGAAAGGATAAACTGTGGTTTATAAATACAGTGGAATGCTATTAAACAATTGAGAAAACAAAAACAAACAAAAAAAACCCAAACTGAAACAATAACAAAAGCCTGAAGAACTGAATCACTCAATTACATGGATTAATCTTGAATGCATCTTGCTTAGTGAAGGAACTCAAACCCCAAAGACAACATGCTGTATTATTCCATTAATTAGCCATTCTGAGAAAGGCTAATCTCTAAGGAAAAAAAAAAACAAAAGCAGATCAGTGGTTTCCAGGAATTGAGATAAGGAGAGGCACTGGCTCTAAAAAAGCCAAAAAGGGTACTTTAATTTTTATTTTATGGAGACAGGGTCTCGCTATGTTGCCTAGGTTGGCCTTGATCTCCTGGGCTCAAGTGATCCTCCTGCCTCAACCTCTGGAATAGCTGGGTAATGAAACTGTTCCCTATAGTATTGTGTTGGTGGATACCTTACTTTATGCATTTGTCAAAATCCATAAAATTGAACAAAACAGTTAACTTAGCTGTGTGAAAAATTTTAAAAAAGATCAACCAACACTCCAGCCCGGGCGACAGAGCGAGACTCTGTCTCAAAAAAAAAAAAAAAAAAAAAAAAAGATCAACCAAGATTCCAAGTGATTACAGAATGAAATACAGACTAAAAAAATGTGAATCTAACCGTATTGTAAATATGTGGCATAACCTTCCTGAAAAAAAGTCAAAGTTATTGACTTAAGTAATTTTAAAAAACAGTGCTTTGACTTGATAGTATAAGGTTAAAGACCAACAAAAGCTACTCTGTTTTAACAGTGTGTTCATATTAAATTTATTTCTAACAATGATATGATTTCCCAATTTTGAAACTACTTTACGTGAATACTAGGACTGAATGTATAAGTAAATAAATTATACTTTGTGAGAGTTAGGTGTCTCAATGTCATAGACAAAAGTTACAGATATGCAAGTAGAGATGAGTGGTGGCTAGAATTAACCTTATGTGCTGGATCAGAATTGAAGATATCAATATGGACTCATAAGTATCTTGATGTATACATGGTTAGATAGATAGATAAAGAAGTATATAAAGATATGTTGTGTATGCAAGTAACTTACATTCATATATTTCCTATTATATCCACTACGAAGTAATAGAAGCAGTGACTCTGGTAGAACAAGAAACTGATAGGAGAAATATTAAAAAAAAAAAAACATAAAAACAAAAAGCCCTATTGAGAGGATAAACTTAAGCCTAACTGTATGAATAAGTACATTGAATTAAAAAGTAGAGATTGTCAGATTAAAGCAAGACTCTACAATGTATATAAGAAACTCACATGCAGTAATTAAAACATATGTTACAAATGTTCAAAATGAGATTATATATTTACTTGTATATGTATATAATGGATTATAAAGAAACCAGGAAATATTGTTAAAATAATTTTAACAATAGTCAATAGGACTACTATATCCAGTGTACAGAATTGCATGTATACTTTGTACACGAATACTTAGAGCAGCCTAAGTTCTAATAACAAAATGTGTAGGCCGGGCATGGTGGCTCACACCTGTAATCTCAGCACTTTGGGAGGCCGAAGTGGGTGGATCATCAGATCATGAGTTCAAGACCAGCCTGACCAACATGGTGAAACCCCATCTCTACTAAAAATACAAAAATCAACCAGGCGTGGTGGTGCGGGCCTGTAATCCCAGCTACTCAGGAGGCTGAGGCAGGAGAATCACTTGAACCTGGGAGGCAGAGGTTGCGGTAAGCTAAGAATACGCCATTGCACTCCAGCCTGGGTGACAGAGCGAGACTCTGTCTCAAAACAAAACAAAACAAAAAGTCTAAACAACCTAAAAATTGTCAGGTAAATACAATAGACTAATATATTGGAGTAGCTTTATATAGTGGGATATTATGTAGCAGTCAAAATGGTCTTTCTTTCTTCTCACAAAATGATACTTTCTTTAGGGATCTCACTGCAAAATGTCTGATTATACTATATTTTTGCGTAGAGTGTTTTTAATCTGTTATTTAACAATTATGTTATTTTAAAACCATTCTTAAATAGCTAGTTGCTAACACAGAAAGTTAGCATACAGAAAAAAAGAAAGATGGAAAAACGTACTCATAATTTCCCTTCTTAACATCAACTGTTAAGGCTATTTTCAGAATTTTAATTACAGTTTAATTTCTATGTATTTTGTTATTATATAGCTGAGATTATTTATACATGTAATTATATCATTTTTGCTTTTAAATTCTGTGGAAATAATTCCCCAGAGTATAATAAAACTTTGCAAACACATTTTTTTTGTGGTTGCAAAGTCGTTCATGGCATTCAAAAATCATGCTTTATTTATCAATCCTTTATAATTGGATAGTTTGATCTTTTAACATGTCACAATGATATATAATGGTATAAGGAACTTCTTTGAACATATACATATATCTCCTTTACAGTTTATCACCTTAGTACATGTTCCTATAAGAGTGTTTATATTCTCAAAGAAATTGAAAATTCTTGGTATTTTTCAAATTCGTTTTGGAGAACAGTTGCATCAATTTCTACATCACCTACCGCTTTATGACAAGATCACACTGTTTTTTGGACCTTATTTATGTATGTTGGTGATTAAATTCTTTTAAAAAGACAGCATTTTTTGGTAAAATTTATTTATATACAGAACATCTAAAAATTAAGTATTGCAGCCAATACAAAGTTTAAAGTACAAATGTTTTCTGTAATTTGGAAATGGTTTTCCTTAATACCTAGAAGTAGCTGTAATCATCTGAATTGTACTAATGAAATTTATGGAAAAGACAAACCGTGACTATACACCTCTTCATATTTTCAAATTGGCTGCACTAATCTAAAATTAGTATCTGGGTACAGAAATAAAACATTCATTTTGCTATGTTTTAGAGATAATTTTAACTTTCATATTTATATTATGTTCAACAAGAAGCATTTCTTAACAACTAGCCTGCATAAGTATTAAATTAAAAATTTGAAAAAGTAGCAAAGAATTCATTTGCAAAGGAATACTGAGAAGACTTATTCTAAGAGTATTTTTGGCACAGTGCAGAGAGTAGCTGATTGTTATCCATGCCCCTTAATTATTAAACAACTGTTTTGAAATTATAATATCATATGATTTTTATTTTGAACAGATACTCAATTATGGGTTAAAAACAATCTAACATGCAAGATTATCATTATTTTACCCTCATGTGAACTATCTGATATCTTTCAAATTGTTTATTATAGGTACAGTATTTCATCCCTTGCTCAGTTTTACTTTCCATGGTTTCAGTTACCTGCAGTCAAGTACGGCCTGAAAATATCACATGAAAAATTCCACAAATAAAGAACCCATAAGTTTTAAATTGCACTGCATTCTGAGTAGCATGGTAAAAATCTTGCATCATCCTGCTACGTCCTTCCCAAGATGTGAATCCTCCCCTTGTTTAGTGTGTCCCTGCTGTCTACACTACTGATCTGTTAGTCACATAATCGCCCTCTCGATTGTCACATTCACTGTCTGGGATTTGCAGGGCTTGTGTGCAAGTTTATTTAATAACACTTTACTTACTTTACTTAATAATAGGCCTGAAGTGCAAGAGTAGTGATGCTGGCAATTTAGATACGCCAAAAAATGTCAGAAAGTGATCTAAGTGAAAAAGTGAACGTTCTCAATAAGGAAAGAAAAAAATTGTATGTTGAGGTTGCTAAGATCTATAGTGGGAATGAATGTTCTATCCAGGAAATTTTGAAGAAGGACAAAGAAATTTATGCTAGTTTTGCTGTCCAGCCTCAAACTGTAAAACTCATGGCCACAATGCTTGATAAGGCTTCGTTAAGATGGAAAAGGCATTAAATATGTCCGTGGAAGACATGAACAGAAACCATGTTCTGATTGACAGTGTGTTGCACCAAAAAGCATTGAGCCTACACAAATACTTCAGCAAAGGATCCCTTGAAACAAGTGACACAAAACCATTTACTAAAAGTACAGGATGGTTACCAGTTTATTTTGAAAATGAAGTAACTGAGATAAAAACAAATTGCCCACTGCGCCTATCTCTTACTCCTCCAACAAATTTAGGAATGAATTTGGGCTGAAAACTGTGAAAGTTGCTGAAGAGTTTGTTTCTGTTGATGAAGAAGCTACTGTCACATATGTAGAACAGAAGAAGATTTTGAGAGGGAGAGAATAACTATATTCAAGTAACTTTTATTATGGTATAATGTTATAACTTCTATTTTATCATTTGCTATGGTTATTAATATCTTACTGTGTCTATTTTATAAATTAAACTTTATCATAAGTATGTATGCATAAGGGAAAACATAATATATATATTTTCCCTTATACATACTATATATAATAATATACATATTATGTATATATACACATTATATATATATGTATATATACTCAATATATATGTATATATACTCATATATATATACACTCATATATATATGTATATATACTCAATACTATCTGCAGTTTCAGGCATCCACTGGGGGTGGATATCCACATATTCTCTGTGGATAAGGTGAATCTACTGTAATTCATGACAGTTGTAGCTGTTTTCCTAGTCAATTTTGGCTGCCGTGACAAATTACCATAGATTGGATGACTTAAACAGCAAACATTTTTTTTGTTACAGTTTGGGAGACTGAAAAGTCCCACATTACTGAACTGACCAATCCGAAGTCCGGTGAAGGCACCAATTTTGGTTTGCAAATGGCCACCCTCTGTAGTATCCTCACATGGCCAGAGCAGAGGGAGCAAGCTAGCTTCCATGTCTCTCCTTATAAGACAACAATCCCATTCATGAAGCCTCTACATGCATGACTAACTACCTCCCAAAGGCCTCACCTCTTAACACCATCACACTGGGGTTGGGATTTCAATATATAAATTCTGGGGGGACACAGATGTTCAATCCATAACGTGTATTTTAATAATATAAATAGATTTAATTTTTATTTCTACAAAATCTAGAAAGAGTCAATAGTTCTGGAAAATATGGATTATCTTTTTAAAGACAGTTAAAAAGACTGTCTTGTTTCCTAAAAGTTTAAATGAGGGCTGATGTTTTTAAAAAAAGCATTAGTATAAAAATAGATGAATTCATTATAAGGCTATTTGGTAATGAGCAATTTGAGAATGCTGTTTCTCATTGCCCAGGTCATAAAGCTCATTTTACCTGAATGAGAATTAAATCAACTAGGAATTCTATTATTTCCATATAAAATAAGTTGAGGTAACTGAGGAATAATTTAAAATATTTAATTAGCCTGTAATTAAAAGAATGTAGAGAATATTTTCATCAAGCATTTATCATAACTTCTGCCCTATGCAGAATACGGTACAATAGTTTGAAATTGCATGTAATCATAAATTATGAAAATCATAATACCACATAAACTGAAATTGATGGGATATTTCACTCTGATAAAATTTACAGCTATAAAAATAGACAAAGAAAATATTTCACCACTTTCAGTGTGTGTGCGTGTGTGTGTTTGATTGTGTGTGTGAGAGGAGTAAGATGTAGGTGCAGTGGACAAATTGTTTTATCTCTGTTACTTCATTTTCAAAATAAACTGGATGGACCTCATACTCTAGGTATTTTCAACGTATAAAATTGAGAGCTTCTGAGCTGTTCTTGTGATACCTCAGTAAATTTCACTAAGTGGACATAGCTCTAATTAAAAGAGAGATAATTAAGATCAAATTAGGATCATTTTCCTGCTAAATTCCCCAGAGTCTTATTCCACATGACAGTAATAAAATTGTTCTAAGAATATTTATTCCTCCTAATAGGAGGCTTTTTATATGTAAAAACAGGTCATCTTCACCTTAACTTCTTCTCTAAAATTTGTGTACCTTTTAAGATGGTATTTTTGGACCAGAAACAGCCACAGCCTTCTCTGTACACATATTCTGTCTAATTCAGAAGGAAAGGATAAGGGCAAGGGATGAACAATGGTTTCTGCAAGTAGGTTGTATCATAGAATGATACAGTTTCATGTTGACTCTCATTTTGCGCTCCCTCTCTCTATATATATATATTTTTTTTATTATACTTTAAGTTCTAGGGTACATGTACACAATGTAAAGGTTTGTTACATATGTATACATGTGCCATATTGGTGTGCTGCACCCATTAACTCATTATTTACATTAGGTATATCTCCTAATGCTGTCCCTCCCCCATTCCCCCACCCCACAACAGGCCCTGGTGTGTGATGTTCTCCTTCCTGTGTCCAAGAATTCTCATTGTTCAATTCCCACCTGTGAGTGAGAACATGGGGTGTTTGGTTTTTGTCCCTGTGATAGTTTACAGAGAATGATGGTTTCCAGCTTCATCCATGTCCCTACAAAGGACATGAACTCATCCTTTTTATGGCTGCATAGTATTCTATAGTGTATATATGCCCCATTTTCTTAATCCAGTCTATTATTGATGGCCATTTGGGTTGGTTCCAAGTCTTTGCTATTGTGAATGGCACCACAGTAAACATATGTGTGCATGTGTCTTTATAGCAGCATGATTTATAACCCTTTGGGTATATACCCAGTAATGGGGTGGCTGGGTCAAATGGTATTTCTAGTTCTAGAATCTTGAGGAATTGCCACACTGTCTTCCACAATGGTTGAACCAGTTTACAGTCCCACCAACAGTGTCAAAGTGTTCCTATTTCTCCACATCCTCTCCAGCACCTATTGTTTCCTGATTTCTTAAAGATCACCATTCTGACTGGTGTGAGATGGTATCTCACTGTGGTTTTGATTTGCATTTCTCTGATGGCCAGTGATGATATGCATTTTTTCATGTGTCTTTTGGCTGTGTAATTGTCTTCTTTTGAGAAGTGTCTGTTCATATCCTTTGCCCACTTTTTGATGGGGTTGTTTGTTTTTTCTTGTAAATTTGTTTGAGTTCTTTGTAGATTCTGGATATTAGCCATTTGTCAGATGAGCAGATTGCAAAAATTTTCTCCCATTTTGTGGGTTGCCTGTTCACTCTGATGGTAGTTTCTTTTGCTGTGCAGAAGCTCTTTAGTTTAATTAGATCCCATTTCTCAATTTTGGCTTTTGTTGCCATTGCTTTTGGTGTTTTAGACATGAAGTCCTTGCCCATGCCTATGTCCTGAATGGTATTGCCTAGGTTTTCTTCTAGGGTTTTTATGGTTTTAGGTCTGACATTTAAGTCTTTAATCCATCTTGAATTAATTTTAATATAAGGTGTAAGGAAGGGATCCAGTTTCAGCTTTCTGTATATGGCTAGCCAGTTTTCCCAGCACCATTTATTAAATAGGGAATCCTTTCCCCATTTCTTGTTTTTGTCAGGTTTGTCAAAGATCAGATGGTTGTAGATGTATGGTATTATTTCTGAGGGCTCTATTCTGTTCCATTGGTCTATATCTCTGTTTTGGTACCAGTACCATGCTGTTTTGGTTACTGTAGCCTTGTAGTATAGTTTGAAGTCAGGTAGCGTGATGCCTCCAGCTTTGTTCTTTTGGCTTAGGATTGTCTTGGCAATGCGGGCTCTTTTTTGGTTCCATATGAGTTTTAAAGTAGTTTTTTCCAATTCTGTGAAGAAAGTCATTGGTAGCTTGATAGGGAGGGCATTGAATCTATAAATTACCTTGGGCAGTGTGGGCATTTTCACGATATTGATTCTTCCTATCCATGAGAATGGAATGTTCTTCCATTTGTTTGTGTCCTCTTTTATTTCATTGAGCGGTGGTTTGGTTTGTAGTTCTCCTTGCAGAGATCCTTCACATCTCTTGTAAGTTGGATTCCTAGGTATTTTATTCTCTTTGAAGCATTTGTGAATTGGAGTTCACTCATGATTTGGCTCTCTGTTTGTCTGTTATCGGTGTATAAGAATGCTTGTGATGTTTGCACACTGATTTTTTATCCTGAGACTTTACTGAAGTTGCTTAGAAGCTTAAGGAGATTTGGGGCTGAGACGATGCTCTCTATATATTTTTTGATGCCCCACGCATGAATTTATCCCCAGGTCAACTCCCGAGAAAAATTTGGGAACATATAGTGGTTCCTCTCGTGTTAATTGACCAGAACAAGACGGATGGTCTTAACTTTCCCCTCACTTTGACTAAGTTTTAGACAGGTTTCTTCCTGATTACCAGGCTGGCAATCTCCTTTTTCTTAGAACATTTACTTTAGAAAGCTTGCAATTGTAAATTATTTCTCTGTCCCTTTGAGATATAGATCTTCTCCTGCCTCCAACTAGTTTTATAACTCAGGAGTACGTTTCTCAGTGACCTAGGAGCAATCCTTTGAAATGCAGTCATCAAGAAAAATAGGGCTCCTATCTTCCAGTCTCTCTAGGACAGAAGGAGCTTAATTTATGTAAGCACCAATGTGAAAACACAGATGGCCTAATCACATTGACCAACATCTCCCTTAATGTTCTTCAGTAATTTTTCACTAGATTATCCAAGCATTTAAAAACTTTTCTGACTTTTATGTCAGTGCAGTTGAGTTCAGTCTTTCTCAACTATTGAAATAGTCTTGATCCCTATTGCAATAGTCTTGAATAAATTATTTCTTGCCTATTTCACTTGTTTGGTGAAATTTTTCTTGGACAATCCCAAAGACAAAATACCATGCATGTTAAATTTCAATAGCCTACTGAAAGATATAACCCACCTAATAAAAATAGATCTGTGTTCCAGTTTTGTTGTAAGTGATTATATATAGCAGTATATGATTCCAAATTAAAATATTCTTAACTATATGTATTATTATAATTTATCTAAGCACATAATGTCATGATATATATGTATACACACATGTGGTTGTTTTTATATGAGAATATATATATATATGTTGTTGCTATTTATATTAGGAACATATTATATGTTACCTACCTTTAAAAACACATATAAGAACAATTTTTTAAAATTCAAGTTCTCAGTTTTTTGCATCAAAGGACAATAGTATAATTTTACAAGCATATTGACTATTTTGTAATAACAGTAACATAGTAAGGAGGTATATATAATAAATATGTAACATATATTACATGTAATTATATCTCAATAATACATACTACAACAACAGAAGTTACGGACAAATTAATGTTATAACTTTGAATTTTCAGAGGAATGCTTGTAAACAGCAGAGAAAAGTTTTAGGAGAAAATTTTAAGGAAAAAGAGTATAAGAACTTCAGAAAGATTTGAGAAGAAACAATAAATAAAACAAAAGGAGAGAATGATAGATAAGAACATGTGTTTTTGTAAAGATGTACTGAAAGAGTAAAGCCAAGTGGCTTTGCTGTTGCATGTGGCTTTGCTGTTACATGTGGCTTTGGCTTTGACATTTAAGTAAAGAGTTAATATCAGCATCTTTGAGCCAGTACTTTAAGTAGTACTGTGTGTGTGTGGGTGAGGCCAAGGCTATTTTGGATTATTTTTGTTATTTATTTAATATCTTACTTATAGCACCTCTCTTATACCCTACCAGTCGGTGAAGATGGTGAGAGCTAACATTATTTAGGAGCATGCATTTGAGACAGTTATCCATTATTGTAGTAACTGTTTATAAGAAACATGCTACTCATCAATTTTTTTCTTCTAAATTGAATCTATAATTTTTGATCACAATTAAATAACTGATTATTAGGGAAAGTAATAAATGTGGCTTAGGTTTTATAAACACAATATTCTCATCTCACTAAAAAACTGTTTAAATTTTTTTGTTTCCTTAATTTTTGTTTTTACCGAGATTTATTAGAGAATTCAAATAACATGATGTCTTAGTCTGTCAGTGCTGCTGTAACAAAACATATTAGACTGGGTAATTTACAAGGAATAGAAATTTATTTCTTTCAGTTCTGGAGGCTGGAAAGTCCAAGATCAAGATGCCAGCATTGCTGTCGGGTGAAGGTTGCTCTCTGCTTCCAAAATGGCACATTGCTTGATAAAAGGTAGAAGGGCATTCTTACCTGATAAAAGGTAGAAGGGCATTCTTACCTGATAAAAGGCAGAAGGGCAAGAGTGAGAACCTTTCAACCTCAAGACATTTTATAAGGGCACTAATCCTATTCATGAGGGTGGAGCCTTCATGACTTAACCACTTCCCAAAGGCTACGCCGCTTAATACTGTTGCACTGAGGATTGAATTTCAACGAATTTCAACATGAATTTCAGAGAGAACACCATTATTCAAATCAAGGCACACAGTTAAAATCATGTGTTTCCCCCTTTGTTTAAAAAACAGCAGTCTTTTTAAAAATGTCCCATAGCAGACACACAAAGCCTCCTTGAAGGGATGAGTCACATAAAACACACATTTGCTTCAGCAAATGACATGTCGTTTAGTACCTATTGCATTTTTGGGGGAGGAGGAAACAGACTAATTTTTAATCAAGAGGAAGCTAGATACACTATATATTACTCACTGACAAATATATGAACTCCCTTTCCAGCTTTTCTTTGAGTAATTGCACTTAGGAACTCCTAATTATACAGTATATCAGCTAAGAGATATGAGATGACAACTTAAAGGCTTTCTTTCAAATTATGACTTCCATTTATTTTTAAGCAATATTATTTATTATAGAATAGCAGACATTCACAGCACTTTGTACTTCTTAGAATGGAAGGAGAGTCCCAAAGTCCTTAACATCAGAAAACTTTAACTATTATCTATCAGTCCAGCAAATGGAAGTTCTAGTAGGTGGAAAAGGAGCATAAGACATGGCAAAATTAGAGAATAGTGACTACACAGGAAAAAAATGGACTATAAAGACAATTTGAAAGATGTGAAAGCCAATATTTCATGTATGCCAAGAAAAAAGGATGAAAATGTTTTCTCAGGAAAGGAAGAAAGTGTAGTAGATGGCAAATGGAGCAGTCAGGAAATAGATTGCAGAGCATATGGTAATATATACAGAGAAATTGAAAGTTTAACCATTGATTTCCAAGTACAGAGTTCACTATTTTGGTCTTTTCATTCTGATTATCTCATTTGCCAACATGACACTTTATAGTGTCCTTTATTTGGAAATAATTAATAGTTTTAATTCAGTATTTCTAGACCTTTTTAATGTTCTAAATGTTAGAAATATGTTAATTAACAAAAGCATTATGTATTATTTATTACGAAGGTAATAAAATATTTTAAAGTCTCTGAAGTACACTTTTTGGTGTCATCTATCTTTCACTAAGAGTGAAAACACCATTTCCTTTAGAATCAGCTCTATCTGAGTTATCTGAGCTATATGGTTGGGTTACTTAATACGATTGGGTTACTTAATCCCCTTGCATCTCATTTTTCCAATTTTAAATGTGAATACTAATACCAACATGTGAATATTAATTAAGATAATATATATTCCTAGAGAAGAGGAGTGGGCCAGGAAATTCTATCTTGCAGCTGCCCTTTTTCTGTCACGTAACAGGGCTATTGATTGTGGTACTTGTACTTAAGGCTGATAATACTCCAGAAAAATCTTTATAGCTTTCTAGAAGTTAATCTCCAATAAAAAGCCTAGAAACTGGTTTATATCCAAGTACTGAGATTCCTACACAAGCGAGTTAACTTGTTTTACTTCTGCTAAAAACTCTGCTTAGTAAGTCATCTTATTTACCTAAAGAAAGAAATAATTTAACGTATATTTTCACTGAACTTCCTAAAGAAAAGCCAGCATGTGAATTTTGCTTCTTTATCCCTATGTTTTATCACAACCTTCTGATGTTGTTTACCTGTGTTAGCTTTTCCAGCATTGACTTTTAGAGAAAAACATGAACCTAGAGGTGCTATCAGTTCTGTCATGATCATTGCATCATTGGATAGAAATAATTGAGCTTTGTTTTTCCTCCAGAAAAAAACAAACTAAACAAAAACAAAAACCCTATATGCTTGAGTTATGGCTGACTCTACAAGTTAGCTGCTCTAATGCACATTTCCAAATCTGTTTCATTTAGCTACATTTTGTCTACTTTTGGATGCTATTAGCCAGTGGATAGAAGGAGGATTTCTGCTTCAGTTTTTCTAGAAAATCTGCTCCCTTGACACAGACACTACTGCCCTTTTGTATTCTTTCTTCCTGCTGTAGGTATCCGTATTGCCAGAAGCAATGAGGCCTCAGCACTGACAACTCAGAACCCTTAATTAGTTCCAACAGCTACCTTGTTATATACTTGCTATGAGAGACAAGAAAAAAAAATATTTATTTAAGTTTGTGTAAATGCTGTTCTGTTACCTGCAGCTAAAAGCATCCCTATCTTGTGCACTTTGTACGTTAGTCTGTTTGGTCTTCTATAATAAATTATTCCAAACTGGGTAACTTATAAACAAAAATTTCCCCATAGTTCTGGAGACAGGGAAGTCCAAGGTCAGTGTGTCACCATGGTCAGGTTCTGGCAAGGGCCTCTTTCCTTCACAGATGAATGTGGTCTCTCTGCAACCTCACATGGCAGAGGGATTGATCCAGCTCCCAGGATCTCTTTTATAAGGGCACTAATTCCATATAAAGGTAGCAATTACTTCCCAAAGCCCCTACCTCTTAATACAATCACGTTGGGGATTATATTTTAATATATGAATTTTGGGAGAACATAGAAATTTAGGCAATATCACTTGGTTAGGCCATTTTTTCTTTCTAGCTATGAGTGTCCTCACATAGAAAGGTACAGATCAGATAGATCATGGGGTACATCTATCCCCAAGGATCTTGATTCTCATTCCATTGTGTTAGCCTTGCTCAGGTTATGAGGACTAACTTGGAATTGAAAAGATAATGGCGATCCAAAAATGAATTTTAGTTTCAATTTTGCGAATTGCATCCTTCTCTGATCATAGCCAAGTTTGATAAATTGTTTCTTTTAAATCAGATTTGCTGAGAATTAAATGAGAATAATTATTTTAACTTTCCTAACATGCTTCCCTCGGTACTACATCTCATGAATTTATCTTCATGTGTGAGGTAATGGAAAGAAATGTCTTGAAAATGAAGAAAATAAATCTGTGGGTAAATTTAAACAATATATATGTAAAATTAATAAAAATTTATTCAATGTCTCCAGGTCTGAGTGACTTTATTTTTTGTAGTTAATCACGGAAGTAAAAAAAAAAAAAAAAAAAAAAAAAAAAAAAAAAAAAAAAAAAAACAGGGGCTGCTAAAATAACCTTGTTTGCTTGATTATAGAAAATATGGCAGCGAACTTTCTATGTGATATCTTGGCTATAATAATTAGGTATCTGCAACTCTGTGGTGTTTATTATAAAGGGAATATGATTATGGATTTATTGGAGTGAGAAATTAGACCCAAATGAAGAAAGAAGACATTGTATTGAATTTGTAGCATTGACCTCGTTGAGGTGAAAAATATGAATTCTTAATTGGGTTCTCTTGGCTAAACACCAGAAAAAGCTGTAATGTGAAAAAATATATAAGGGAAAGTGTAGAGGAGATACAAAGACTTATCTATGAAAGGCAGATATCTAAGGCAAAAGCAAAACACTGTGTCATGTTCCAAGTTGGAGATTAAATATGGGTGTAAAAATGATTGACAAAGTTGATGTGAAATATACAACATGTTAAAAAAATAAAGACCAAATCAATCAAGATGCTGAAACAACTCAACAACTCATTAATCTAGACTCATTGAATTTGGACTAAACCTGGCTGATGCTCAAATTGCAGACAAACTCCATCCTCCTATATCCAGCATCATGTATGCCTGTCTACCCACTGATGTCTGCATGTATCTGAGAGAAACATGCACCACGAATGCTGTCTTCTGATAAGAGTCAGCTCCAAAGCATTTTTTGACAAACCATTTTTTTGGAGTTATAATTTTGAGGTTTTTTTTGAGTATTATAGTTTGAATTTCATAATTCTGCCTCTCTTTGCATATCTCTTGGTCCTAAGGTAGGCATCTAGCTTACTCTGTAGTTGTGAAGTGGTAATTCTAAAACCTCTCTCATAACAGAATTCTTACAATGGATATATATGAGACTTTTTGGGGAGAAGAAGGGGGAGTTTGAGTGTGAGAAATATACAGAAACTCAGAAGACAGTGATGTGATGTAGAATAATGATATAAAGAGAAACTGCAGTAAGCAAAACCCATGATTAAATAGAAGTTGTGGTGTAGGAGAAAAGAACTATAAGTGAAGCAGAAAGTGGCTGAGTCACTATCATGGTGACTCATTAGATTTAGCTTTTATCTAGAATGGCATTTCAATTTCTATGTGGTATGACTGTACAATCATTGACAGAGTTTCTTGCCTTCTTTACTTACCCATGCATGTTTCCCTGAATATATCAGCTCAAATGTGCTTTCACAACCTGAAAAATTCTTAAAAATACAGTCTATAAGCACACATTCTCATATTCTGATCTGTGTGTAAAATTTTACTGATGCTGAACAGTACTGAGGTCAAACCCCAGGCAAAACAGCTTCACTAAGGTATGAAACTGAGCTACCTGTTTTTGATATTTGTTGCTTGTTTTATTTGGTTGGTTGGTGGAAAGTCCTATTTGCTTGCCTATCTTTTAAATAATATTCTATGTGAAACTCTAAGAAGTCATGATATTTTTACTGTATTTGAAACAAAATATAATCAAGACTTGATTAATACATGGATTCCTCGCTCTAGGTTGACAAAGCTAGTATTATAAGAGAATTCAAATGCGAAGTTTCACTATAGCAGGTAATATAATGTCCCTTAGGTCTGTCATCCTATATCATCCTCTAAATGTAAGTCCCTTCTGTTATCTGTTTCTACTACACTCTTACCCTAAGCTGCATCCTATCTCCTCCCTTTGGATTTAATTTTTCGATATAGGCTTCTTTTGCCAACCCATTCCACTGAGCCATCTGGAACCCCAGTGCACCATTGAAAACAAAGCAAAACAACACAAAATTACATGGCATCAGTATATTCACTGAATGTTCTCTACTCTTTGCCTTAAATAAAATCTGTTTCTATTTCAAGGGTACCAGGATCCTTATAAACATATCAAGTGATTGAAGAAGGTTTACTCTTCCATTTTGTATATACAGAGAAATCAGGAATGATGAGGAAGGGAAGAGAGAATGGCAATTTCAACTTCTTTCTGGTCACTCTTACTTTTGCAAATAACACCCTTTCACACTCACTCAAAGACCCTTTCTTTGTAAGGTAACCAACTATCACTGTTTCCCTGGAACTGTCTCAATTTTAACACTGAAAGTTTTGTGCCCTGGAGCACCTCTCAGTTACATACAAATCAAGAGAGATGGTCACCCTAGACCTGAGGTAATATCGCCTCACATCCCTCCTGTGTTTCTAATTCTTGCTCTGATGGAACCACATGGTCAAACATGGCTTCTATTTCTACTGCTTGACGGAAACTACTAAAAGTTTTAAAGTCTCCCTATTAGATGAAGTGCTCTTTTTTCTTGTGCCTTGAGACAAAATTCACTAATGATATTTTTTCTGCCATTCCAGAAACTTCTCAAGTATTTCAGGATCTCTCATGCCATTGAAATTTTAATGTTGGTGTTCTTCATGGGCCTTGCTCTTTATTCCTTATTCTACTCACCCTCTATGTTCTTCATGGATGGACTTAATAAATTCCATTGGCTTTAATTATCAACTATATCTAATGATCCTTAAATCAATCTCACATTTGAGCTCCCCCATTTATCTGTTTGCTGTTGGAGATTTCCACTAGAAGTTCCACATTCACCTCAATATGTCTCTAACTGAATAATAATCTTTCTCCTGCTCTTCTATTTCTTATTTTGGTAAAAACCATGAGTATACACCCAGGGACTTAGACAAGAAAACTGTTACTCATTCCATTAATCTCCCTGTAGCTCCCATCTCCACCCTCCTACCCCAGACACAGTGTCCAGTTTTAAATATTCTACCTCATAATACATTTTGTATGAACTCTTATTTATATAATTTATCAACCAATCTAAGATCCATTTGAAAGTGAAAAAGAAGGCTAATCAAACAGAATGTTGAGACAACAGGGGATAACCAAGATCATTTCTGGTCTTTGCTTTGGAGTTTTCCAGAAGGAGGTGTGTGTGAGCGGGGGGGCAGGTGGGTGACAGAGAAGGAAATTTATTTTAAGGAATTGACTAACACAACTTGGGGGACTGGCAAATCAAAAATCTGCAGGACAGGCTGGCAGGCTGGAGATCCAGGACAAATTGATGTTGCATTCTCAAATCCTAAGGGCTTCTGAAGGCAGAATTCTTTCCTACTTGGAAAACGGCAGCTTTTTCTTAAGGCCTTCAACTGATTGTATGGGGCTTATTCATATTATGAGGAGCCATCTGCTTTACTCAAAATCTATTGATTTTAATGTTAATTGCATCTAAAAAATACCTTCACAGCAACGTCTAGACTGGGATTTGACCAAATATCTGGGAACCATAGTCTAGCCAAGATGACACATAAAATTAACCATCACAGCCTTGCTTAAAACTGTCTCAGCTTCAGTATATATTGTCCCTCCCCCTTGTAGACTAGCAGTTACAGAATGAGTTATTCTATTTAATATGTCCTTGTTTTTACCATACACAACTATCTCATGCTCTAGGATGTCTTCCCTATCATCTCTGAAGATTATTGCACTATTTTCAGGTTCTTGTGGCCTGTTATACAGATCTTGGGCGTATTAGTATAATTCTGTTTGTAGCTATCTCAGTAGACTCTATTCTATATTGCTTGAGGACAGGTGCCAGATCTTATTCAACTTTATATCATTTAGCCTTAGGACAGTGCCTGTCAAATAGTCGATATTGATAAATAAACTTTTTTTGTGTGCTCCTATCATTGTGAGTCATTGTACTAGTTACTGGTGTAATGAAAATAAAAATAAAAATACTACTTGAAAGAGCATGCAGCATAATTAGGGAGCTGTGCATATATATAAACAATTTTATGCCTCATAAAATAGGCATTTGTACTGCCCACTGTTATGTCACAGAGTAGCATGTGCGTGAAAGAATATTAGAAGTGGAATCATTATCCACCTAGAAAGGAAAGGTTTTTGTTTGTTTGTTTTAGCTCATTTGTTTGTTAGCATATTTTGCTTCATTCCTCTGGTAACAAAATTCTGTTTTATTTTCACACTGATTTGTTGAGAAAGAATACAAGTTGTTCCAAGATTCATTTTCTCTATCTGCTAATGAGAATAGTAACTAAAGTGTAGTAAAACTACAGCACAACAAAAAGGAAGAAAGAAAAATATTTTCAATTATGTAAACATTGACTTAATAAATAGCAAACTTTCTTCTTGTGACACTTTCAGGCAGAATAAATGACATTCAGTGTCTGACAACAGGGAAAGACATTCATAAGACTAGAGGTGATTTTCTGGATTAATAGTGAGTTTTGGGTCCTCTGAAGCCCATCTCTCCGTCTCCAGATGGAGTTATCCTTTAACCTTCCTGGACAGGTGGCTATCAGTGCTCCATCCCCAGGGAGGGTTCTGCTAGTGTTATTAACAACTGTCATTCAACTTGACCTAAGCTTTCAAGTAGAACTATCACATGCTGACTTCAGCTTATTTATATAGTGTTTTTTTCAATTGTCTTAATAGAAAAATAGGATTTTTAGCTGCGAATTTTCAGTAACAGAATTGAGCTCTGTAAGCCCAAAAACAAACTCTATAGCTTCGATTTGATTTCAGTTTTCTTCCATCTAACACAGAAACACTGTTAATCTCCTTTTTTTGTATTAAGATATTTTCAAATTATATAGCAAAATTAAAATAACAGAATGTCTATTTTATAATATTATCTCAGGTTTAATTCAGATTTCACTGCTAAGTGTTGCCTTTTAGAAAACCACAGAATACTATATGATGATAATCCATTAAGTTGTTAGAAGTATTTTAAAAATAAACTTGTACTGAATATGTACTATCACTCTTAGTACCCTATCACCCATTGAGAAAAGGGCTTTAACTATTTTTTCCCTTGGTTCCAAGGTTTATTTACTTATAACAACAACACCAAAATTGTTATTGTTTATCCACTGGGGAAAAAACAAATAATACACATATTATTAGTTATTTTTAGAAGAAAATTTAAAGAAACTTTACAGATAGCAATCTATTGGAGAAATGGAAGATGACATAGTTTGAAATAGAATAGACACATTTGAATTCCAAAGACAGCACATTCTATTTCATTAAAAGCATTGAAATTGATGGTGCAAGTGCAGCAAAAACTCAATTAACTGATACCTGACTTGTCTGGAATTTCAATTAGCCATATTTCCCCCATATTTGATTTTTAGAAAATAATGAAAAATGAGGGGGAAGAGTTCCTCACTGATATAAACTTAAACACCTTTAGTCATGCCAATTTTCCCATTCAACCCTCTTCAGTAAGGCTCCTTGACTTTTCAATTTCTTCTTCCCAATAACCTGCACATGTCTAATTTCTACCTGCAACTAGAGTTATCTTGTGAAGTAGAAATCTCTATCTCCACTTCAGTTACACATTTGAAGATTGAACAATCTTCTTAGATACCTGACAGACTGTCTTGCCATGAACTATATAGCTCCTTCATGGCCAGCACCCCATTTTTCTCTCCATCATTATCTTAAACCACATTTCACCTTGCCTTCCCCTCTAGCTGCTCCTGCCTCTGCCATCTCGGCATTATATTCATGCTCACTCCCACTGCAGAAGTATTTTTTCTTCTGGAAATCTCTTAGCCTAGTGAATATCTCTACATTATACACTAAGAGGAACAAATCTGATACATGGGTAGATTCCAGCTTAATCTACATGTCCTTAAGGAAACCTTCACTGACATCCTCATGCAACAAAACCTACATTATCTGTTCTCCTAGCACATATTTCTCCTTCATAATTATTATAGTTACAATTTAACAAATATTTTGTGATTATTTAATTAAATATGGATTTCTCATTCGTTAACCCTCAAAGGGCATCCTTATGTATTTTTGTTTGTGATATTGTTTCCAGTCCTTAGCACAGTATTTGGTACATAGTGAGTTCCATAAAAATTGGTTGAATGAATACAAGTACAGTTTTCTTATAAAGAGAAATTAAAGTCTTCAGAATCACTTAGTACTCTTGTTGTGAGGTGTTTTGAATTTCAGATACATTCATGCTATTTGAGACCATATTGGAAGCCCCTCACAATGCTCCCACTCAAACCTACTTATGGGAGTGACTTTCATGAACCGTCAGTAAAGTCAGACTGTTTCTCCTGCCAAGTCAGGTAGTATTTGATAGAGAAGAAAAATGAGTGACACTTAGGGAAGCCCATGATTTTATAATTTATGAGTGGCAAAAAGAACCTAGAAATGGATTGCTTTCACAGGGAATTTTGGGAGGCCCCACGATAAAGAGTACAAGGAAATAGTGTGGTGGGTAAGGTTAAGGGAAACAATGGTGAGAGGTAAATATGAAAGGAAAGAAGATGAAACAGAGTGTGACCCTGGAACCATGAATCAAACACCACTGCCTGATGCTTCCTTCCCCCTTCCCCCACCACTCCAGACACACACATCTAGACTCTAAGACTTTGAAGCAACTTCCTTAACACCTGCCTGTATTACCCTTGAAAACTTAATAAGGACCTTTGAGAACTGGCTTGGGTAAGGTAGGTGAAATCTTATCTACAGCAGGTAATGACCTTCACGGGCATTAATGGCCATCAGTAGCGCTGACATTGAAGCTAAAGGAATAACATGTAGCATCTATTTAAACAGGAAAACCTAGATATAAAATTACAGAAATAGGGTCAATTTAGCCACTTGATTTCCCCTATTCCCTCCTAGAAACAGCTTTATGGACCTGCCACAAAAGATAGATAGATTAGATGACAGAGAGAGAGAAAGAGAGAGAGAGAAAGAGACATAGACACACCTGTACAAATATGCATACATACATATATACATATATATGTGTATGAATGCACAGACATATAGACACAAATGCAAAAATCAATGTAGATACATATGTATTGAAAAACAGTATGAAAAGCCCTGATAATGTTTAATTGATCTTAAGAAAATTTTGGAATATATGTCCTGCAGTGTGGCTTATGACAAGGTCATTAAAGTAGATTGATTTATTTCCTGTTTTTTAGCATTTATTTTTGTTCAATAGAGACATGGATTAAAGATAAAAAATAAACTCTTTGATATTAATTTTTGTAACTTTTCTAAGCTTATTATTTTCTAAAATGTATACAGTCATCCCTTGGTATCTGCAGGGGCTTAATTCCTGGACTGCCTCTGACACCAAAATCCTTGCAAACTGCATTCTCGTAGTCCTCCCTATAAAATCTGCACGTATGAAAAGTCAGTCTTTAGGGTTTCACGTTCTGAGAATACCTTTATTTTCCATCTGCTGTTGGTGGCAGACATGGAATCGCCCATTCAAAGGGCCTGACTGTCTTTACTGAAAAAAAAAAATACAAGAATAAGTGGGTTTCTTCAGTCAAACCTGTGCTGTTCAAGGCGCAAGCTGTATTTTAAATCTGAATACTAAGAAATATGTAATTATATATTTTTAAAAGCATGCATTTACTTGCAAGACTAATGTATTTTGCTCTGAGGAAAAATAGTTACTAGGGTGAAAATCAGATTAATATATACGAAGTTTCAGATCTGTGAGATACTTTTGTGACCATTTATTCATTCATTTTTACTACTCCAGTAGTATTTATAGCTGGTCAGCCTTATAGCTGATAGAAAACAGATAAAGATTATGTCCTTAGGGAATATCTACATATGAATTGAAATGTTCTAAATTGCTAGCTGGAACATAGTAAATACTTTGAGAGTTATGTCTCTGGCAGTTCAGAGCAAGGGTGTCTTCATCTAACAAAGAAGCTCAGAAAAGTTTCACTGAATTAATAACTGGCCCTTCCTTGAAGAGTGAGCATGATCAACAAATGCAAAAATGAATTGTCAATGGATTTTTTTATGGTAGCAGAATTCTTTCTTTAAATGCAATAGTTTGTGGGGCTCTAGGAAATAAAATGGGTGAGTGCATTTGGAACAGAGGTAGGTGGTTGAAAAATCCCACTACAGGCTATATTTTCCCAGACATTTCCATAAAATCTAGATCGACCTCATCTGAGTACCACTTTTGCATGCAAAAGGAAGCTTGAGAATAAGTGTTTTACTGGTGCTCATATAGCCAGATAAGAGGTGACAGGTATTTAACAGCAAAATAAGTGGTAGAACATAGGTCCCCTGACTTCTGCTTAGGATGAAAGGTATTGAAAAACAAGTAGGGTTCATAAATCATGTATTTGGTGTAACTCTTAGCTCTGCCATTTGCTTGCTGTATGCTCTTGAGCACCACATGTAACATCTCAGAATTCAGTGTCCTCATCTGAAAAAATCAAGTATTATCCAGTACTGCTTGAAAGCATCTGATGTATATCCTGGAACATAGTAGGAACCTAAAAATTGTTGTAAAAGACCCCTGGATTCATCTAATTCTTCCACATGTGAACACTAACACCAGTAAACTTTTCTTAAAATGATTGCAGGCACTGTATATTAGCTAACTAACACATTTCACCCTGTTATATCAATTCAGTTTGGAAAGGTCACCACAGTTTGCACTATTACTGGTGTTGTGCTCTTATTTAAATATTGTGTTAAATCTTGTCTTTCCTTTTTTTTTTTTTTTTTTTAAGCATGAAATTGGTTAAAGATTGAGGAGAATTGAAACTAATGCCAGTACAAGTGGAAGCTGGCTTGGAATCACTGGGCATGCTAAAAGTAGTGATTTGCTGGCCTTAAACCAACGCTCACAAATACAAAACTGGTCATATGTTCAATTAAAAATAACTATGAAATGCTATAAAAATGATTTAAAAGAGAATATATCAAAGTAAGCTGAAAGAATGCAGAAATGGAGAAATCTTTAAAAATATGTGAAAATTATCAGAAAAAAATCTAGTTATCCAAATGCAAAAGATAAGATACCCATATATAAATGGTTGTTCAGATAGCTTTACACAGATTTCTCTGCATAAGAAAAAACCCTCATTTTCATATTTTCTTGACAATTTTCCCAAAATAAAAATATGATTCAATCAAATCTCTCCTCAAAATTCTTCTAAAAATATTGTTTTCAGTCCTTACATAAAACAATAAGAATATATGTCTATAAAAATTAAAGTCCAGCCGGGTGCGGTGGCTCAAGCCTGTAATCCCAGCACTTTGAGAGGCTGAGGCGGGTGGATCACTTGAGGTCAGGAGTTAGAGAGCAGCCTGGCCAACATGGTGAAACCCCGTCTCTACTAAAAATACAAAAATTAGTTGGGCATGGTGATGTGTGCCTGTAGTCCCAGTTACTCAGGAGGCTGAGGCAGGAGAATCGCTTGAACCCAGAAGGTGGAGGTTGCAGTGAGCCAAGATCATGCCATTGCACTCCAGCCTGGGCAACAGAGCAAGATTCCATCTCGGAAAAAAAAATTAAAGTCCATTATTTTATTCTATGAAATATTACTTTAAACAACTGAAAGAACTAAAATTTGAGATGATAGATTAATTTATGGAAGTAAATATGCATTTGGGCATTTTAACTAATGTGTTTGTTACTGACTTGGATTGAATCCACTTAAATAGAACATACAGAGATATGCACACAAATTTATACATACACCTACACTTGTTAGATAGGTGTTTCTTGCTCAATTTGTATAATTTCAATATTTAGACATATGTCCAGGAAATCTTTAGGTATGAAAGTGGACAATAGTCTCTTTTACATCTGAAATAACCATGATTAATATGAAATCATTTAGTTACTATACAAAATGGCATCACAACCAGTGATCTAACAGAGCTTGGAAAGGAATGTACTTTGAACACTTTATTTATTGAATTGTGACCCACATAGAATAACTCCATGAAGACAAGTTGAATGGTTTTTTATTCTGACAAAAAATTTATTTTGAACATGTGTTGATCCATGCTTTTAGTCAGATGCTTGGCCGCCCAAGGAGATAGACAAGTAAAAGTTCTGGGATACTCATACCAGTAGCTTCACCTTCAGCAAGACTGAAAAAACCTTATAAAAAGTAATAACTTTAGCCTGTATTTTACCTGTTACCTATATAAAATGTAATCATTTCTTGGTGAGGCTTCAGCTGAGGAAGAATATCTCTTCACTATTGTTTCTTTACACTTGATGGAACCGAGATAGAAACAAATCAGAACATCACAAAACAAAATACAATTCTAGCCTAGGATGCAGAAATCTCTGACTACAGTCTGAAAGTGTTTCTTAGCCTTTTTTGGTCTCAGTTTATTTATCTTTTATTACAAGGATATGAAGAACTGTCCAACCCTACTTTAGAGAATTGACATTAGAAATATGTGAGTTAATATGATGGGATGTTTTGAAAAATGTAAAGTCCCATAAAATTCACTTAACATCCCTAAGTAAAACACGATAGTCTTATTCTTCCCAGCACAAAATGGGCCATCCCTAAAGAAGTGCTTTCTGTTTTAAGAGGCATGTGGACAACTACAGCACATGCTGAGGTTAAAAATCAGAAGAATAAAAGACCTTCTAACTGAGTCACAAAAGAAGGAAATACATGGCTGGGTAAAGTGGTTTATCATAGTTGACTATAGGGATAGATATAGAACTAAATGAGTAGTAATTATAGGAAAGAGATTTTCCAAATGGAAAAAAAAGAACTATATTTGAATAGAGTTATCCAAAAGTTGAGTCAACTGTTTTAACAGGTGTTGAGTTTATTGGCATACCTGGCCATTAAGCAGAGGCTAAATTGCACCTGTAAGAAAAGCAGGAAAGAATATGGAAACCTCTGTTCTGATGGGTAATCAGATTGTATGGCTGCTATGGTCCCTACCATTCTGATTCTGAAAGTTTGCTATGGAAGACCATTACTATCATTTCATTGTTCACTGTTCTGGTTATTTATTACTGTACAACAGACTATCTCAAAACTTGGTGGCTTAATTTTTTTAGTCCCAAAATTGTGTTAGTTGACTGGGAGGATCTTCAGCTTAAAATGGCATTATTCAAGGGATTGGAAAGGCCAGGAGGCCCAAAACAGCTTCACTCAAATAGTTGGCCATTAGCGATGGCCAGCAGCTGTTAGATCTGCCGAGGCACCGTTTTCCTTTATGTGGACCTCTCCACATGGCTGCTTCCTCACAAAACATAGAGATGGAGTTTCAAAAAGCTGCAGATCTCTTAAGACTTAACCACCAATGTTACTTTGACCCATTGAATGTTCTTGAAGTATTGTTGTGTGAGTAACAGAGCTATTCCAGAGTCAGTGTGTCAGGAAAATGCACAAGGACTTAAATATTGGAAGCACGGAATCACTGAGGGCCATCCTGGAGAGTGGCTTTCATAGTGGCGGTACTAGTTGTTAAGGGAAAGAATGTGGTAATAGATACAATTTTAAACAGGTATTTTTCAGGGCAAGAGAGCAGTCCGAAATTTATTGAAATGAGTTACATTTTTGAAAAGTAAGTTAAAACATGGATATCATAGCTTTATTCTGTTGACTTATAGATTTTGGTCAAATATAAGGTGTGATTAAAAGCTGTTTAGTCCAAGGTAACAAATAATGAGCACTTATTAGATGTCAAATATAGGACTAGTTACAGGAGTAACATGATGTGCCTGATATAAGCCTTGCCCATGAGAAACTTCCTGAGTAATTGGGAGGCAGACTGGAAAATAGATAGTAACAAAATGGAAGCAACAGTATTAAAAGAGAGTTGTATAAAGTGCTGTGGAGAATACAATTGAAGTGGCCCCAGAGGTGAGATGAAATATGATCTTTTCTTTGAAAGATGAGTATGCATTTTTCTAGCAGTGAAAAAGAGGGAGAACGAAAAGAACTGACTTTTTATGTGCCTATTTTGTGCCAGGTGCTGTGCTAGGTGGCAGTTATCAATTATCTACTTTGGTTTTTAAAGGATTCCCATGAAACAGATATTACAATACTCTTTTTATAAAAAGAAGAAACAGATAAAATTACTTACCCAAGGTTAAACATATCAAGGGACTGTAATTCCAAAATCCATAGTCATTTACTACCCCATATTGCCAGGCAGTAATAAAAGCACATTGAATTTGAAATACTTTCAGAATGTTTACAACTCTTTCCATGAGATTGACTGGGCGGAGATCATATACAAAGCCTCTTCTGCTTCTACATATCATCTCTAGAATTCCTCAGTTCCTCATATCACTTCCCATGGGCTTCTGTAACAATTCCCTGTGGAAGGTTGAGCTAGGCTTGCCCTTGCCTAAGATGTTATTTCAATATGAAAATGTTCAATATGTAGGAAGTTGGAAGTATTGATCTATAGCTCAAGATTGATACATGTTCAGACGTAGATTAGAAATCAAACATTTAGTTAGTAGTAGTAATAATAGAACTAGTAGAGGTAGAAGTAGCAGTAGTAGCCATATAATAATAATAAGAAATAAGAAAATGTAATTGTAATAAGCCCTAATTCTGCAATGGTATTACACATGCTATTCTACTGCTGGGACATCCTCATGTACTCCTTTAAACCTTTGTCCAAGTAAATTCTACACTACATTTATATCTTAGCTTATGCAGAATATCTATTGAGTCTTCCTTAATTTCTTCAGCCTAGGTTCAAGTATTTTACATATTTTATTAAAAATTCTATTCCTTTACTTCATAGAAAGGAAATTTCTTTGTATGATTTTTAAAAAAATTATGCCTATATTCATTTTTAGTGCATAAGCTCTATCAGGCAGAAAAATAATCTTTTTTTATTGCATTGTATGTCCTACTCATACTCTGTAGCCAGCACATAGTAGATATTTAAACTTTTCCGAATACGTGAAAGGATAATTAAATCCTGGGCATGTACAATATGAGCAGAACACCAAACAATATCAATTTTCAAGTAGTAAACTGAGAAAGTTGTGCCCTTGAAAAATGCAGAAGAAAATGCTATTGAGCCTGACAGTTAGAACTAGTAGAAGTAGGAGTAGCAGAAGCCTTTCTCCACAAACACGTGTCAGTATTAGTGGATCCATATTTACATCTTGCTATAGTTCGATTTGTTTGAAACTCCAAATTTGATGTTGAAAGTTGATACCCACTGTTGGAGATGAGGCTTAATGGGAGGTATTTCCGCTGGAGGGCAAATCCCTTGTAAATGGCTTGGTGCCATCCTCAGGGTAATTGAGTGAGTTCTCTCTGTTAGCTCCTGAGACAGCTAGTTGTTAAATAGAGCGTGACACCTCCCTCCCTTCTCTCTTGCTTTTTCTCTCACCATGTGATCTGCACACACAGGCTCCTCTTCTTCCCCTTCCACCATGAGCAGAAGTAGTCAGACACACTCACCAGAAGTAGATCCTGGTGCCATGCTTCTTGTACAGCCTGCAGAACCATGAGCTAAATACACCTCTTTTCTTTATAAATTATCTGGCCTCAGTTTTTCCTTTATAGCAACACAGAATGAACTAAGGTACATGTCCATCAGTTCACTCTATTGATTTTAAGTATGCATACACAGAAATACACGTGCACTTACAACTACTGCAAAATGATGATGTCATGTACATTTTGCTACTAAGTATGTTCCTAAAAATATTTTTAATTGAAATGCATAAAAAGACAATTCTACCAGTCAGAAATATAATCTTTAGAAGAGGAAAGAACCAGATTTGATAATGCAATAGAAATTAGCAGGCTCGTTAGGCTATGAGATGCTTTCTACAACTTTCAGAACTTAAAAGTTGTGATGATTATTTTTAATATGTCAACTTAAAGTCTTTAGATGAGATTAGTACTTAAATAAATAAACTTTCAGTAACCCAGATTGCCTTCCAAAATGTGGATGGGCCTCATCTAATTGGGTTAAGGCCTGAATAGAAGAAAAACCTACCTCCTCGAGTAAGAGGAAATTCTCCAGCAGACTGCCTTTGGACTTTATCTACCACTGGCTCTTGTGGGGCTCTGTCTGCTGTCCCACACTGCAGATTTTGGACTTGTCAGCCTCCATAATCACATGAGCCAAATCCTTGTATCTCCATATATATATATATATATATATATATATATATATATATATGCACACACAGATGCTTATATATATATATACACACACACATCTATATACACATATATATACATGTATATATATACACATATATATACGTGTATATATATACACATATATACGTGTATATATATACACGTATATATGTGTATATATATATACACGTGTATATATACATATATACATCTTTGTTAGTCAGGATCAGTCACCCCAGCCAGCCCATATATATATGTATGTATACAAACACACACACATATATATACACACATATATATATATACACATGTGTATATATATATACACATATATATACATGCACACACACAGTCAACACACACACACACATGCACACTATTGGTTTTGTTTCTCTGGAGAACCCTGACTAATACAGATTTTGGTACTGAGAGTGGTTCTAGAGGAACAAATTCTTAAGGGCAAATTTTCTGAATTGGTTTTGGGGTTTCCAGAATTGGATATTTAATCTGATTAGATTTAAAGTCATTAACGGCTATTTTCAGTAGTAAAGATAGTTCATGGTATGATCTGGCAACATAGATACACAAAATATCAACAATGGATAATCGTAACCAAACACTTTTAAGAAGTAAGGATCTGAGTGGTCCTGGAGAGATTCTGGAATACTGAGGCCATTAGGCTGAGATGGACCAGAATTTTAGATTCCTACATAAGCAAAACGAATATAAACAGTAAAACAAAACTTAAGTGTAACTAATGAGAAACCACCAACTGACCTCTGAGTACTTTCCACTTTGACCAATCAAATATATTTGTCTTGATTTTGCAAACATAAAAATTTCCTTTCTTATTCCTCTCATTGGAATGGTAAACAGCTTTCAGTCTGGTTTTTCCCAATTCATAAATTGTTGAATGCCGAAATAAATTCTTTAAAATTGTAATGTGCCTAAGTTTTTGTTGTTGTTGTTGTTACACTTCTAATGTCACTGGATAAAGTGGGAGAAAAAAAGGATGAGGGATCCAAAAAGTTGCTGATTTTGAATAGGACCCAGAATAAAAGAAAGCTCTGCAGCAGTTCCCGGCTGCCATTTAAGCTGCCATATGTGCAAGTGAGCCATATGATTCAGCAGATGCAATGGTGTGTTAATTGTCGGTGGCAGTTAGGGATACTGAAGTGACTGGCTGGGGTGCTCCTGTAGGTGACTATATATTGATTCATAGGCTATGGTCAATAGTTTGGCTGGATGGTCAGGGACTTAGACAGTAACATGGTTGGAAAATTAATGACAAAACAGTCTAGGGTAGAGATAGGAGATGGGTAGAATTCTCTGAATGGGCCAAAAACCATGAAGATATTTGTGACCCATGTGAATGCTCACCAAAAGGTAACTTCGGTGGAGGGAGACTTTAATAATCAAGTACATAGAATGACCTGTTCAGTGAATACCAGTCTGCTCCTTTCTCCAGCCACCTCTGTCATTGCCCAATGGGACAAACAAATTGGCCAGGGTGACAGGGATGAAAGTTGTGCATAAGATTAGTAACACAAACTTCCACTCACCAAGGTGACCTGGCTACAGTCACTGCTGAGTGCCCAATCTGCCAGCAGCAGAGACCAACACTGAGTCTACAAAACGACACCACTCCCCAGGGTGATTAGCAAGCCACCTGGTGGCACACTTACTACATTTGATTACTTCTGTTATGGAAGGGGTAGTGTTTGGTTCTTACTAGAATGGACATTTACTTTGGATATGCATTTTCCTTCCCTGCACACAATGCTTCTACCATCCATGGACATACGTAATATCTATCCACCATCATGTTATTTCACATAGGAGTGTTTCTGATTAAAGAACTCATTTTACAGCAAATGAAGTGAGGCAATAGGGCCATGCTCCTGAAATTTACTGGTCTTACCATGTTCCCTGCTATGCTGAAACAGCCGGATTGATAGATCTATGGAATGGCCTTTTAAAGACTCAATTACATTGCCAATTAGGTGGCAATACATTTCAGGCTTGTTGCAAGGTTATCCAGTAGGCTACATATGCTCCGAAAAAATGTCCAATATATGATGCTCTTTCTCCCATAGCCAGGACTCAAGAAGTCTGGGAAATGAGGGGTGAAAATGAGAGTGGCACGAATCTCTATTACTCCTACTGACTCAGTGGCAAAATGTTTGCTTCTTATCTTCATGGCCATATATTCTGCTGGACTAAAACTCTTAGTTCCAAAGGGAGGAATGCTTCCATCATAAAATCTAACAATTAGCTTATTGAATTAAAAGTTAAGATTTCCACCAAGTCCATTTTGGACTATTCATGGCTCTGAATCAACAGGCAAAGCAGGAGTTACTGGGCTGGTTAGGGTGACTGCTCCCAACTAACAAAGAAAAACTGGACTGCCATTTCACAATGGAAGTAAGAAAAAGTATGTGTGGAATATAGGAGATACCCTAGGGAGTCTCTTAGGATTACCATACCTTGGGAACAAAGTCAATGGAAAACTACAACAACCAATTAGATAGGAGTACTAATGCCCAGACCCTTCAGGATTGGTTTGGGTCACTTCACTTGATAAAGAACTATAACCAGCTCAAGTACTTGCTGAAAGCAAAGATAACATAGAATGAATAGTGATAGATGTAGTTGTGAATACCAGCTATGACCCTGTGACCATTTACATAGATGAGGCCTGTGGTTGTCATAATTGTCAGGAGTATTTTCTCTTTATTTTGTTATGAATATGGTTGTGTGTGTGTGTGTGTGTGTTTATATACAGTTGACTTTTTTTTTTTTTTTTGAGATGGAGTCTCACTCTGTCGCCCAGGCTGGAGTTCAGTGGCACAATCTCGGCTCACTGCAAGCTCCACCTCCCAGGTTCATGCCATTCTCCTGCCTCAGCCTCCCGAGTAGCTGGGACTACAGGCACCCGCCACCACGCCTGGCTAATTTTTTGTATTTTTAGTAGAGACGGGGTTTCATCGTGTTAGCCAGGATGGTCTCCGTCTCCTGACCTCATGATCTGCCCGCCTCGGCCTTCCAAAGTGCTGGAATTACAGGCATGAGCCACCACACCCGGCCATACAGTTGACTCTTGAACAACATGGGGGTTGAGGCACCAATCCCCAAGCAGTCGAAAATTCACATATGACTTTTGATGTCCCAAAACTTAACCACTAGTAGCCTACTATTTGCCAGAAGCTTTCTGGATAACATAAACAGATGATTAACACAGATTTTGAATGTTACATGTATTATATATGGCATTCTTACAATAAATAAGCTAGAGAAAAGAAAATGCTATTAAGAAAGTCAAAAGGAAGAGAAAATATATTTACCATTCTTTAAGTGGAAGTGGATCATCATAAAAGTCTTTTTACTCATTATCTTCACATTGAGTAGGCTGAGGAGGTAGAACAGGAGAGATTGGTCTCACTGTCTTGGATGGCAGGAGTGGAAAAAAAAATCCAAATATAAGTGGACCAGCACAGTTCAAACTCATGTTATTCAAGGGTCAACTGTATATACATACTTAGGTATATCCAGTATCTCTATTTTCTTCACTCTTTCATCACCTTATCATGTAACACAAGATGGATCGACTTTATAGTATTTAAGTATTGTTAACTTTGCACTATAGTATTTAAGTTACAGGATACCAAAGAGAAGAGTAGACATCAGCCAAAGATTTTGCATCTTGTTCTGGGGAAAGACTTAGTAAGTTTCCAGCTGTACACAGCATAGTTATATCATGTCAGGTGGAAGTATAGCCTTGTTATTGTATTTATTGGGAAAGGAAACATAGTTTAAAGAAATAAATGAGTGCAAAGTTGACAAGGAGTGGGCTTGGGATGGTTAATTTTATTTGCCAACTTGAGGATATTTTTGGATGAGATCAACACTTAAATCAGTGAAATCTGGGTCAAATTGTCCTTCATAATGTGGATGGGCCTTATCCAATCCGTTGAAGCCTGCATAGAATTAGAAGACTGACCTCCCCAAGACAGAGGGAATTCTCCAGCAGACTGCATTCGAACTTCATCTGCACCATCAGTTCTCTTTTGTCTCTGCCTGCCAGACCACACTGCAGCAGATTTTGAACTTACTGGTTCTATTTCTCTGGAAGACTCTAACTCAATAGGATAAGGTTTTATTTTCAATTTATTCACCAAATAGGAAAGATGAAGAAGGGCTACTGGAGAAAGTGCCAAACTAGAAGCATAACCACATATTGTGTTATAATCCTTGCCAACTCTATGATAAATCTATTTGTGATATTACTACCTCATTCACCAAAGCCAAAGAGTACATTTTTCATTCTGAAATACAAGAAATCTGTTTCTTTTTTTTTTCAAATTCTCAAGGTGATTTTTGCAAACTCTGGATAAAAATTGAAGCTTAAAAGATAATAAGCCTCACTGGAAGTTTATTCTGATGGATTGTTCCAGAAAGTGTATATAGAGAGAATTTGATTGCCCATTTCTGGAGAAGAGGTTTTTATATATTGAGGTGTTTCTTGCCAAATGTTGGCCTAATTAAGCCTGAGAAAGCCCATTTCTCTACAGGCCTGGAGCCACAGGATAAAGACAAGCAGTGCTGCAGCATCATGAGACTTTATTATTATGTTGGCAAGACTCCTTTATAAGGAGTAGTTGGAAGGACACCTGGCTAACTGGGGTTTACAGAACATATGATTTCCGCAACATTGCAGCTGGAATGTTAAAAAGCACAGCGCAATTTCTGGAGGAGGATGCTTTGTAGTTGCCAAGAGGCTGAGTATTTCGAAAGGATATTCAACCAGTAATCCTCTTCTTCATGCTGATAGTGTTCTGCAAAGCAAATGAAGCATTTGAGGTGGTCCGGAAAGACTGATTCCACAAACCAGTAAAAGCAGTAAGTAGATGTCATGCCATTAAACAAATTGATCTCCATAATTTCCTAAAAACAAACAACAACAACAACAACAACAGCAACAAAACTCACTGGGTAACATACAGTGTGATCTCAGTTTGTAAAAAAGACTCAGACCAAGAAAAATCTGTTCTCCCTATGCCTATTCTCAAATTAAATTTGGACTAGTTTTAGTTTGGGCCTTTCAACTAGCTTTGCCTTTCTTTTTAAAACACAAGGCAGTAATGCTTTTGTTTTAGCATTTTCTATGTCAGAGTATATCATTAGCCTTGTTCTTGGATTACTTATTTATTTACAAAGAATTTGATATGTACCATGTGAATTATCTGGGTCAGTTTCTTTTTTTATTTTTTAAAAAGGAAATTTAAACTTTGTTATAAATTAAAATGAAACCTGGAATTTTAAAAACTTGAAATTTATTCTGTGATTGTTACTATTGTAAAACAAGTTTTACTCTTTTTATATTAAACCTTAGTAGTTTTATGTATATAACAAACATAAGCTTTCAGATTTCCTGGCAACAAACCAGGGAAGAGAGTTAACATTTTTTAAATCCTATTCAGTTTTTCTCTATATAACTTTTAATATATTCCTTTAAAATTTAAACCAAAGGACTTTTTGAAATTATTATACTTTATGAGTTAGATTGTGCATTTGTCACTGTAAGTAGCCTATTTATGAGGGGAAATTCAGCCCCCAACATTTCATGTGGGTCCTTTTCTATTTTCCCTAAGTGTCAGCCAGTCTGAGAAATAAAGGGAAAGAGTACAAAAGAGAGAAATTTTAAAGCTGGGTGTCCAAGGGAGACATCATATGTCGGCAGGTTCCGTGATGCGCCCCAAGCTGCAAAACCAGCAAGTTTTTATTAGTGATTTTCAAAAGGGGAGGTAGTGTATGAATAGGGTGTGGGTCACAGAGATCACATGCTTCACAAGGTAATAAAACATCATAAGGTAAATGGAGGCAGGGCAAGGTCACAGGACTGGGGCGAAATTAAAATTGCTAATGAAGTTTTGGGTACACATAGTCATTGCTAACATCTTATCAGGAGATAGGGTTTGAGAGCAGACAACTGGTCTGACTAAAATTTATTAGGCGCGAATTTCCTCATCCTAATAAACCTGGGAGCACTACAGAGACCGGGGCTTATTTCATCCCTTATCTACAACTGTAAAAGACAGACATTCCCCAGAGCAGCCATTTTAGAGGCTTACCCCTAGGCACGCATTCTCTTTCTCAGGGCTGTTCCTTGCTGTGAAAAAGAATTCAGTGATATTTCTCCTATTTGCTTTTGAAAGAAGAAAAATATGGCTCTGTTCTGCCTGGCCCACAGGCAGCCACACTTTAAGGTTATCTCCCTTGTTCCCTGAATATCACTGTTATCCTGTTCTTAAGGTGCCCAGATTTGATATTGTTCAAACACACATGCTCTACAAACAATTTGTGCAGTTAACTCAATCATCACAGGATCCTGAAGTGACATACATCCTCCTCAGGTTATGAAGATGACAGGAGTAAGAGATTAAAGACAGACATAGGAAATCACCAGAGTATTGATTGGGGAAGTGATAAATGTCCATGAAATCTTCACAAGTTATGTTCAGATATTGCAGTAAAGACAGGGATAAGAAATTACAAAAGTATTAATTTGGGGAACTAATAAATGTTCATGAAATCATCACAATTTATGTTCTTCTGCCATGGCTTCAGCTGGTCCCTCCGTTCAGGGTCCTTGATTTCCTGCAACACCTATCAAATTTATAAAACAATAGTACTTAATTTTTTCTGCAAATAATTTTTATCTACATTTAATTTATCTCATTCCTTCTCTTTATATTTCCCGTTTCATCATACCCAGAATCATTGAATTTTTTTCAAATATCTCAACTCAGTATAACTTTTTAAGATCAGATCATGCATATATTATTATTCTACCTATAATTTGAAAATATTTTCAGCTAGAGACCAGCTTCATGAGAGTTAGCAAGATATTGTGTGCTTATAAAAATAGCATTTAGCTCATATACATATATATGTATATATGTGTGCTTGTGTATAATCATGCCTTTCAAATAAGACATGTTCTGAGAAATGGATCATTAGGCAATCTTGTAAGAACATCATAGACTGTATTTACACATACCTAGGTGGTATAGTTTAAAACACACCCAGGCCATATGGTATAGCCTATTGCTCCTCGGCTACAAGCCTATACAGCATGTTGCTGTATGAATACTGCAGGCAATTGTATCACAATAGTAAGTATTTGTGTACCTAAACATAGAAAAGGTACAATAAAAATGTGGTATAAAACACTAAAAATGGTGCACCTATATAAGGCACTTATCATGAATAGAGCTTGCAGGACTTAAAGTTGCTTTGGATGAGTCAGTGACTGGTGAGTGAATATGAATGCTTGGGATGTTATTATACACTGTTGTAGATTTTATGAACACTTTACACTTCGGCTACACTAAATTTATTTTTAAAATAAAGTAATCGTGGTATGCTATTCTGTCAGCTACAACCATGAAACCACTGTTATATAGTAGTCCGTCACTAACTAAAATTTCATGTCATTATGTGACTATATATAGCTATATATATACACACACACATATAGATACACTAAATTTTATTTAATGTATTGCATATATCCACAATTTTAAGAAAAATCCCACATAAAAAATCTAAACTCTTATTATGACAAAGGTTTCTTATTTAAAACTCTTTGTCAGCTTTTCAGTTGCGTCTGATCTGATCTTATGACATTTTATCTTGATTCTTCAATATTCTTTCTTGCTCATCAATCACTGTTTTTTTCTTCTGTTCAATGTCAGTGATAAGACTAGTGATGCAGTCACAAATAATGGATCATGAGCAAGATTTTGCCATTTATATCATAAATATGACAGTGCAGTTTCTGCAGACAGTGTTATTTCCGGTCTGCATTTCTGGACACTGAGGTCAATAAAATTGCTACTAGCCATAAAGCACAGACATGGGACATGCTTGTGTGCAGTGAATCTTCTAACTGGAGAATGAATTACTGCTTTAGGTTGACAAAAGGCATCTAGAGGTTTCTGGTAGAAACTTGATTCTATTACATTTTGGAATTTTTCCCTTGTGCACCCTCCTGTGATTTTCTATAAACCTCTATGACTTGGTCTATTTGCTTCTTTCACCACTCCTAAATAAAGCTTTTCCTATATTTCTATACTTTCCTCAATATGCATGCATAATAGTTCTTTGAGTTAGTTTTACTCTTCTGAACATTCTCAGAAGAAAGCACAGCTCTTCCACATTTTAATCCTGTTTTAAGTCTTGTACCACTATGTAGTAAATGAAGAAGCCACTGATTAGAACCAATAAACATTGGAAAGAAATCCCCACACCTCTGAGCTTCAAATCTGGGCTTTCCCAAGTTTTTACATAGCCCTCTCCCCCATAGCTTTTTTGTGGTCTCTTCAATGCCCATGTTGACTCTAGAAATACCTGGTGATTACTCTGTCTCTCGCTCTCTCTCTTTGAGTCATATGTTTCATATTTCTCATTTTAAACTTCTTATTAGTACTCTTCACATCAAGAAAGAGTTGGCATCTAGCATGTTTTATGCATCCCAAAAATCAAAATCAAAATTTATTGTTTCATTCTTGGTCCTGTCTGCATATGCTTTTCCACTTGACTGATGTCCTAGTTATTCTTTCTTTGCCTTCACTTCCACTTACCAGCAGGAGATTGCATAAATGTAAAGAAAGGCTTCACACCTTCCTCTCTAAGAGGCCACAGTTTTGATTGATTGTTTTCCATTATAGCTTCTGTATGGTGGCACTTCCATGGCTTCAGAGTCACTGATTTTGGGAAATATCATCACCCTGCCTCTTCTGGGCTGAAAATATTAATACAATATAGTAGAATATGCTACGCCAAAATATACCACTTTGGCATAAGGATTATTTTGAGCCAAAGCTTCTTTTTAAAAAAAAAAAAAAAAGGCAGATTCGGCCAGGCACAGCGGCTCATGCCTATAATCCCAGCACTTTGGGAGGCCTAGGCAGGTGGATCATGAGGTCAGGAGATTGAGACCATCCTGGTTAACACGGTGAAACCCATCTTTACTAAAAATACAAAAAAATAAAAAAGGCAGATTCAAGAAAGGCACACTGAATCTTTCCTCCTTCATTTTGAAAGAAGAGTATAAAAACACATATGGAAGATGTACTCCCTGCACCAGAAGAAAAATTACATTCTTACCATCAAGGACAGGAAGTTGAGACAGAGAATTCCGTACAGAAAGACCTGGTTAAAGTAATTCTTATTTGCCTTCTGTTTCTCCAGTCACTTTAGTAACTTTTCCACAATTTCCTCTTTTTGTTCAATCAAATATAAACAGTTAGGTTTTGCCATTTCTCAGGTCTTCGTTTTCTTATGAAGGTTCCCATGTCCCAAAAAAACTTATATTAAATAAATTTGTATCGTTTTCTATTAGTTTGTCTTACATGCTTGATATGGTTTGACTGTGTCGCCACCCAAATCTCATCTTAAACTGTAGTTCCCATTATCCCCACGTGTTGTGGGAGAGACTTGGTGGGAGGTAATTGAATCATGGGAGCAGTTACCTCCATGCTCTTCTCCTGATAGTGAGTTCTCATGAGATCTGATGGTTTTATAAGGGGCTTCCCCAACCCATTTGCTATGCCCTGCTTTTTACTGCCACCATGTGAAGAAGGACTTGTTTACTTCCCCTTCAGCCATGACTGTAAGTTTCCTGAGGCCTCCCCAGCTCTGTTAAACTGTGAGTCAATTAAACCTCTTTCCTTTATAAATTACCCAGTTTCAAGTGTGTCTTTATAGCAGCATGAGAACAGATTAATATATGTGCTTTTCTGTTAGTTTGTCTTATGTCTATTTAATTTTTAAGCCCAGAATAAAAAACCCTAAGAGGATAGAGGTAAAATTGTGACTTGGCTGCAGTCTTAGGGGTATCACACTTTTGCCTTCTTGTGTGCATCATCATTTACTTTTTTATTCCTTTAACCTTGCCTACACCTTCGTAAATAGTTCTTACCTTAAATTATTTTCCATTGAATTATTTTGAATGTGCCATCTGTTTCCTGATAGAATTCACACCAGTAAATCTGCAGTGATGTTTTCTTTGTCCATACTGGCCCTTTTCACATACTTAAGTTCTCTTTTTTGTTCAATCTTAACCCAATCATCACTTAGAAAAGTTTTGTCTCACCTCTCAGACTAAGTAGCTTCACTATCAACACTCTCATAAAATATTATAACTTTTTCTTAGAAAGTTAAACTATTATATTTCTTTATATACTGGTATAGTTTGAACGTGTCATCCAAAGGGCTCTGCCCTCATAAATGGATTAATGTCATTATTGAAGAAGTGAGTTACTTATCTCAAGAATGGGTTTGTTATAAACTGCAGTTTGGCCACCTTGCTAGCTCCCTCACATGTGGGCTTTCTTGCCCTTCCACCTTCCATCGTGGGATGACAAAGAAAGATGTGGCCCCTGAGTCTTGGACTTCTCAGCTTTAGAACTAGAAGAAATAAATCTCTGTTTCTTATAAATTATCTGGTCTCAGGTATTCTGTTATAGCAACAGAAAATGGACTAAGACATAATTATTTCCCTATCTGCCTCATTTGACTGCATTGTTTATTCAGGGCTGGGTTTAGGCCTTCCTTGTTCATCATTATTTTCCCAGTGCTTAGCCTCACTTCTGTCATATTGTGTGCACTCAATAAATAAGTTGGAAAAATTAAATAAGTAAATCAATACCTATTCTGATTCAGGTTAATACATACTGTTTTCTCTCGTATCAGCAAATCCTTAGGCATTATTCTTCTTTTCTAAATTAGTCAAGCTGGGTCATTTTCTGACTTTTCTCTGATTACATTTCAGTAAGAAAAGGTGTCTCTTAAAATAAAAAAAGTCATTTTGAGGAAAAATATAGGTTGTACAGGGTTGCAAATAAAACTTTGAAATGATAACAATACTCATTTGAGTACAGTAGTTTTGCTGATCAAAATATTTCTTTGTCAATGTAGGGATTATTACTTAAAATGGCTAAAGGCAAGTCTAGGCAAGTCTCAAGAAGTTTCTACCATGGGAGAATGATCTGGTTTCCAGATCAGTTGACCTTTCCAGATCTTTGTAAAGGTCAGCATACAATTCCCCTGCAGCTGAAGCTCAGCTCAGCTCTGCCTAAAGCCTTATCTCTAATTTTGAATTTAGCTAGAATACTTCCTTCCTTTTTGCTTTCATTATTCTTTTCCCTGGTTATAAGTTTTGTGAATCTATTAGATGCTCTCAGTGATCTTGTTGTATTTTTAATTCAATTCTTAAGTAATGGTAATGTAATTCTACCTGCTTAATACAAAGATATTTATACTCATTTCCCACCTCCACACCCAGCTTCTTATTTACTCTCAGTGTAGCTGACTATAATAAAAATGTAATCCCACTTCAGAAATTTGCCTCATTATGTTTAACTAGTGACTCAGCTTCTAGTGACAGGAATCTTTTTTAGCTTGGTCACTCACTTTAATAAAACTTTAAAACTCAGTAGATTTCTGAGTAGGTATTATTACTCAGAGCAAACATGGGAAATTCCTAGTAAGAGAAGTAGTTATGAGGACTAAGCTCTGATTTTCTTTTAATCTTGCCCAAATTTCTATCTAAGGGATCTGGGGAGTCATGCCCTACAAACCATAAATTCTCATCAGATGAGTTTTAGTCAACCCTGTATATCATGACTTACATTCCAATCTGACTCTGGCATAATGAGGAAGAAAATCAAAATGTTTTACTCCAAAACATGTTTCTCTTCCATATCTTGAAATTGCCCTGCAAAGTCACTTGTGGGAAAAATCCACATTCTATAGAGAATCCCCTTTCCCCTTTGTTTTCCTTCCTTTATTTCCAGATCCAGGAGATAATCGACTAAGAGCCAGGCACTCTTTTAAGACCCACAAGAAACATTTTACAACCTGCTCTGCTATCTGAGAGTTTCCTCTGCACAATAAAACTTAGTCTCCATAATCCTTTATCTTAACCTAAACATTTCTTTTCTACTGATCCCAGGTCTTCATATAAACTCAACCAATTGTCAAACAGAAAATGTTTAAATTTACCTATAGCCAGGAAACCCCTTGCCCTGGCTTTGAGTTGTCCCGCCTTTCTGAAACAAACCAATGAATTTCTTAAATGTATTTGATTGACGTCTCATGCCTCTCTAAAAATATATAAAACCAAGCTGTACCCCGACCACCTTGAGCACATGTTCTTGGGACCTTCTGAGAGCTGTGTCACAGGCCATGGTCACTCATATTTGGCTCAGAATAAATCTCTTGAAATGTTTTACAGAGTTTGACTCTTTCCATCAATAGTTAGGAATATCAGTAAGTTGCAAATGGTTATATAATATTATGTTATTTATTAGTGTAGCCAAAATCACAGTTCTTATTTTTATTTTATTTCCTTTTCAGTCTCCAAAACACTATTTATAAATCAACTTTGCACCAATATTAGTGCAGTGATGATACAACCTCTTCAATAGTTGTATACTAACATCAAAATTACATACTTCATTTAGGATAATAACTATAATTCAAAGGCATATTTTTGTCTTTTATTAGACTAAATACTGAACTATACAAAAAATTTTTAAATTTAACTCAGATACCAGGCAGGCACAGTGTCCCACGCCTGTAATCCCAGCACTTTGGGAAGCTGAGATGGGCGAATCACTAGATCAGGAGATTGAGATCATCCCAGCCAACATGGTGAAACCCTGTCTCTACTAAAGATACAAAAATTAGCTGGGCGTGGTGATGCATGCCTGTAGTCCCAGCTACTTGGGAGGCTGAGGCAGGAGAATAGCTTGAACCCAGTAGGCGGAGGTTGCAGTGAGCCGAGATGCGCCTCTGCACTCCAACCTGGGTGACAGAGTGAGATTCCATCTCAAAAAAAAAAAAAAAAAATGGACTCAGATACCATCAGCAACAGTCGTTATAGCTGAGCCATCTCTATGCATCAGAATTTATATTCACATTTCCTGAATAAAAATAACAATATGTAGAACTTATTACATAAAGATTATTTTCCTTGAATTGAGACAGATGCTTTACATATATACTACCTATTTATCATAAAACCCCAATAAGTATTTCTCTCTACTTTATAGATAGATGCATAGAACTCAGAAAACTGAACAATTTGTTCAATATATGCCAAAATTAAAATACAGGTTTCAATTTAAACCTATATTCAATCCACAGCTTCTTTCTTATGCTAACTCAGAATAGTTTGAGGGGTAGAAGAAGAAAGTGACTAGACAGTGTGAAGGCTAAACAGGTTCTAAATGTTATAGGCCTGTATTTCAGTCACATCTCTATCTTTACCTCCTAGTGTATACTTCAGTACATTAGTTCTCTCTAAGTCTCAGGCTCTTCTGTTGTGAATTAAAATCACAGTATAAATATTAGAAATAGATGATGATGAAAATAAAATGTGCCTGGTACATAGTAAGTTCTCACTATGCTAGTTATCATTATTATTGTTATTATTATTTCATACTCTTTTCTCCAAGCTATGCTATTGAATCATTAAAAACAGCTGCTCTGTAGATGTCAGAAATTTCCTCCATCTGACATCTTGGTTTCAGACAAGACAGAATAAACACATCTCAGCCCATCTTTCCTGTTAATGATAATAGAAAACTCTGGGAAAAAAATATATATAAAACAAACACCTGAGGGCTCTAAAAAGTAAACAAAAACAGATGCATTTTGAAGGAGAGTGTGAAAATAAACAAAAGGAAAACTGATCAATTCAGGCCTATTCCAAATTTCTGTCCTGACCCAGGAATGTGTATACATGCAAAAGTAGCTATGTTCATTAGAGGTAAGTGTTACAACCTCCCATAGGTAGTTTGGATATCTGAGTAATAAAACCTAGGCCTAGAAACTAAGACTGACCCGTTACCTGTGTAATCAGAGTTAGTTAAATATTTCACTGCTAGGTACTGGTTGTACACTTATCAAATGTGGAATAAAGTCAAGATGAAATCAGTTATTCTTCTACCAGTTGCTAAGATACCTACACAATTATTGACCTTTTTCTTCTACCACTCAGCCACATATTTGCTCTTCCCTATGTACAATATCACTAAACACCAATCAAAATGATAAGAATGTACCTGTTGCTTCACTGCTCACCCTCTGTATTAAATATATATCCCTGTTTTAAACAAAAGTGTGAATACCATACTTCACGTAATCAACTTCGGAACTCAGATTACAGGCTACTGTCATCCTGGCATGACATCCTTAAGCTCTGGCTTTATAAACTTCACTTGATTAAAGTTCCTGTCTCAGACACTCATTTGAGTTGGTGAGAGTCAAAATGTGAAGAAGCAACCTACATGGGAATGAGTTTTCCATTTTTTTCTCTTTTGTCTTATAAGAGTTTCCCCATGGGTAGGCCCAGTTATGGAGTGAGTGGTACTGTTGGTACCGAAGACTGAAAACTATGAGAAATCTTGTCTCTTTTGGCCAGAGAACAGGGAATAGGGCCTCTTCTTTGCAAAAAGTGTGTGTGTCAGTTTTGGGGAGAATCCCAGGGTTTTGTTTTTTTTTCATTCTTTTATTCTCATGGCTTTACTCTAAGAGAAGGTACTACTCACAGAGCTTGCAGTGGCAGCATCATAAACACATGAAATTCTAAAAGAAATTTAATCTTTCAGAGAAATTGAGAAAATGAGAAAAATGACTGTTGAGAAATTGAGAATAAGGAGAAAGTTCTGGAGAGAAGACATTTGTAAAAAGCTATCAATCATCTTTCATGTGGACCTTCATAAGTCTTGGCCCAACTGTGATCTAAGCATACGTGGGAAAAACTGAAAGTATCAAAGTAAAGGCTTTCAGAACTGAACTAAATTTATGCCACCACGGAAGTTTCAGACTAATGTCTGAATGTCATATGCATATGATGGATGAAAGCATTAAAAAGACTCAAATAATACTAAATCACCATTTCCAAGAAGATTGAGAGAAAACTTTCGGTCTGCAATTGTTTTGACTGCCTCCTAAAACCAAACCAAACCAATAGAAACCAGAAAAGAAGCATTCTTCAAAGGATCCTAAACAACATAATATTCAAAATTTGCAGTAGAAATTTCAGTTACTTATCATATAAGAAAGCAAGAAGACATGACCAATTCTCAAGAGGAAAGACAATTCACAGATCCCCATTCCAGATGACAGAGAGATTGGAAATTTCAAAGACTTTACAGCAGTGCTTACAACTATGCTTGATGAGGTAAAGTTCGAAATAAATTGAGAGATAAAAGTTCCTAGCAGAAACATAAAACCTGTAGCAAATAATCATATGGAAATTTTAGAACCGAAAAATATGCATTCATAAAACAAAAAAACTAACTGCCTGGGCTCAAAAAGAGAATGGAGATGACAGAGAAAGTCAGTGACCTTGAAGAAAAATAAGTTGAGCTTATTTATTCTAAAACACATAGAGAAATGAGACCGTCACAAAAGATCTAATATTCATGTTATCTGAGTACAAAAGAAGAGTAGAAATTGTTTCAGAATAACTAGTGGGAAAAATGGCTGAAAATTTCTCAAATTTCGTGGGGGACATTTCCAGAATCAAGGAAGTCAGCAGACCTCAAACAGGATCAGAGAAAAGAAAACCTTGCCCAGACGTGCATCATAATCAAACTGCTAAAAAACAAAGATACACACACACAGAGATATGGAAACCTGCTAGAGAACAATGCCACAGCTATAAAGAGGCATGGCAATTTAAATGACTGAAGATTTCTCATCAAATGCCATGAGGACCAGAAGACAGGAGAATAACATTTTTAAGTTCTGAGGAAAAAGAAAAGAAAAACAAATCTACCCTGAATCCTATGTCTAATGAAAATATTAAGAATGAAGGCTACTCCTATAACCTAGCACTTTGGGAAGCTGAAGGGGGCAGATTGCTTGAGTCTAGGAGTTTGAGACCAGCCTGGGCAACATGTCAAAACCCTGTCTCTACAAAAAAATGCAAAAAAATTAGCTGAGTGTGGTGGTGTATTCCTGTGGTCCTAGTTATTTGGGAGGCTGAGTTGGGAGGATCACTTGAGCCTGGGAGGTAGAGGTTGCAATGAGCCAAGACTGACCCACTGCACTTCAGCCTAGACAACAGAGTGAGACCCTGTCTCAAAAAAAAAAGAAGGCTAAATGAATACATTATGAGAAGACAGAAAAGTAAGGAAGTTATTTACAAGTGTACTCTCTCTAAAAGATATGCTGGAATATCTTCAGGCTAAAGACAAATTATACCATAGGGAAACTTGAGAAACTTGGAATTTCAGGAAAGAAGAAACATCGACAGAAATTTTAAGACTCCAGATGTATAAAAGATTGCTTTTTTCTTCTTTTTTAATTTTATTTTATTATTATTATACTTTAGGTCTTAGGGTACATGTGCACAATGTGCAGGTTTGTTACATATGTATACATGTGCCATGTTGGTGTGCTGCACCCATTAACTCATCATTTAGCATTAGGTATATCTCCTAATGCTATCCCTCCCCCCTCCTCCCACCCCACAACAGTCCCCAGTGTGTGATGTTCCCCTTCCTGTGTCCATATGTTCTCATTGTTCAATTCCCACCTATGAGTGAGAACATGCGGTGTTTGGTTTTTTGTCCTTGCGATAGTTTGCTGAGAATGACGGTTTCCAGATTCATCCATGTCCCTACAAAGGACATGAACTCGTCATTTTTATGGCTACATAGTATTCCATGGTGTATATGTGCCACATTTTCTTAATCCAGTCTATCGTTGTTGGACATTTAGGATGGTTCCAAGTCTCTGCTATTGTGAATAGTGCCGCTATAAACATACGTGTGCATGTGTCTTTATAGCAGCATATTTTATAATCCTTTGGGTATATACCCAGTAATGGGATGGCTGGGTCAAATGGTATTTCTAGTTCTAGATCCCTGAGGAATCACCACACTGACTTCCACAATGGGTGAACTAGTTTACAGTCCCAACAGCAGTGTAAAAGTGTTCCTATTTCTCCACATCCTCTCCAGCACCTGTTGTTTCCTGACTTTTTAATGATTGCCATTCTAACTGGTGTGAGATGGTATCTCACTGTGGTTTGGATTTGCATTTCTCTGATGGCCAGTGATGATGAGCATTTTTTCATGTGTCTTTTGGCTGCATAATTGTCTTCTTTTGAGAAGTGTCTGTTCATATCCTTTGCCCACTTGTTGATGGGGTTGTTGGCTTTTTCTTGTAAATTTGTTTGAGTTCTTTGTGGATTCTGGATATTAGCCCTTTGTCAGATGAGTAGGTTGCAAAAATTTTCTCCCATTCTGTAGGTTGCCTGTTCACTCTGATGGTAGTTTCTTTTGCTGTGCAGAAGCTCTTTAGTTTAATGAGATCCCATTTGTCAATTTTGGCTTTTGTTGCCATTGCTTTTGGTGTTTTAGACATGAAGTCCTTGCCCATGCCTATGTCCTGAATGGTACTGCCTAGGTTTTCTTCTAGGGTTTTTATAGTTTTAGGTTTGACATTGAAGTCTTTAATCCATCTTGAATTAATTTTTGTATAAGGTGTAAGGAAGGGATCCAGTTTCAGCTTTCTACATATGGCTAGCCAGTTTTCCCAGCACCATTTATTAAATAGGGAATCCTTTCCCCATTTCTTGTTTTTGCCAGGTTTGTCAAAGATCAGAAGGTTGTAGATATGTGGCATCATTTCTGAGGGCTCTGTTCTGTTCCATTTGTCTATGTCTCTGTTTTGGTACCGGTACCATGCTGTTTTGATTACTGTAGCCTTGTAGTATAGTTTGAAGTCAGGAAGTATGATGCCTCCAGCTTTGTTCTTTTGGCTTAGGATTGACTTGGTGATGCGGGCTCTTTTTTGGTTCCATATGAACTTTAGTTTTTTCCAATTCTGTGAAGAAAGTCATTGGTAGCTTGATGGGGATGGCATTGAATCTATAAATTACTTTTGGCAGTATGGCCATTTTCACGATATCAATTCTTCCTACCCATGAGCATGGAATGTTCTTCCATTTGTTTGTATCCTCTTTTATTTTGTTGAGCAGTGGTTTGTAGTTCTCCTTAAAGAGGTCCTTCACATCCCTTGTAAGTTGGATTCCTGGGTATTTTATTCTCTTTGAAGCAATTGTGAATGGGAGTTCACTCATGATTTGGCTCTCTGTTTGTCTGTGATTGGTGTATAAGAATGCTTGTGATTTTTGCACATTGATTTTTATCCTGAGACTTTGCTGAAGTTGCTAATCAGCTTGAGGAGATTTTGGGCTGAGACGATGGGGTTTTCTAGATATACAATCGTGTCATCTGCAAACAGGAACAATTTGACTTCCTCTTTTCTTAATTGAATACTCTTTACTTCCTTCTCCTGCCTGATTGCCCTGGCCAGAACTTCCAACACTATGTTGAATAGGAGTGGTGAGAGAGGGCATCCCTGTCTTGTGCCAGTTTTCAAAGGGAATGTTTCCAGTTTTTGCCCATTCAGTATGATATTGGCTGTGGGTTTGTCATAGATAGCTCTTATTATTTTGAGATACATCCCATCAATACCTAATTTATTGAGAGTTTTTAGCATGAAGGGCTGTTGAATTTTGTCAAAGACCTTTTCTGCATCTATTGAGATAATCATGTGGTTTTTGTCTTTGGTTCTGTTTATATGCTGGATTACATTTATTGATTTGCATATGTTGAACCAGCCTTGCATCCCAGGGATGAAGCCCACTTGATCATGGTGGATAAGTTTTTTGATGTGCACTGGATTCGGTTTGCCAGTATTTTATTGAAGATTTTTGCATCAATGCTCATCAGGGATATTGGTCTAAAATTCTCTTTTTTGGTTGTGTCTCTGCCAGGCTTTGGTATCAGGATGATGCTGGCCTCATAAAATGAATTAGGGAGGATTCCCTCTTTTTCTATCGATTGGAATAGTTTCAGAAGGAATGTTATCATCTCCTCTTTGTACCTCTGGTAGAATTCGGCTGTGAATCCATCTGGTCCTGGACTTTTTTTGGTTGGTAAGCTATTGATTATTGCCTCAATTTCAGAGCCTGTTATTGGTCTATTCAGAGATTCAATTTCTTCATGGTTTAGTCTTGGGAGGATGCATGTGTTAAGGAATTTATCCATTTCTTCTAGATTTTCTAGTTTATTTGTGTAGAGTTGTTTATAGTATTCTCTGATGGTAGTTTGTATTTCTGTGGGATCGGTGGTGATATCCCCTTTATCATTTTTTATTGCATCTATTTGATTCTTCTCTCTTTTCTTCTTTATTAGTCTTGCTAGCGGTCTATCATTTTTGTTGATCTTTTCAAAAAACCAGCTCCTCGATTCATTAATTTTTTGAAGGGTTTTTTGTGTCTCTATTTCCCTCAGTTCTGCTCTGATCTTAGTTATTTCTTGCCTTCTGCTAGCTTTTGAGTGTGTTTGCTCTTGCTTTTCTAGTTCTTTTAATTGTGATGTTAGGGTGTCAATTTTAGATCTTTCCTGCTTTCTCTTATGGGCATTATGGAAGTTAAAATATCATTATTAGACTTTAGAAGGAGTAACCTAATAGCATATAAAAATGCTAATTTTTCAGTCTTAAAAAGATCTGTAAACTTTCAAAAGACATTTAAAAAATCATACCATAACTCATCCTTTGTATTTAAAAGACTAACTTTAAATAATATCTGTTATGACAGTAACTCTGAGATCTAGGTACATGAGGTAGAAGAAGTCAAGCTCATCATGACATCTAAGATCTAATCCTATGAAATGTGTGTGAATATGTTTTTAATGTCTTTATCAGCTGTCTATTTTGCCTTCCAACTTTGAAAGACCCACTTCTCAGCAAAATACATCTCTAGTCATTCAATTGCTTATGGTTATATAAAAGTTTTTGTTTTAAGAAAGCTTTTTGACAGTAAATGAATATCTAGACATTTATGGATACGACCATTGTTTATGTATCCTGAATGTCCAAGATAAATAACTAAAATTTTTAGATAGAAAATAAAGTTTAGTAAAGGTAAATTTGCAAAATAATTATATGAAAAAAGAATAATCTTATATTACAAGGTACAAAACAGATAGAAAATGTAATGAAAAAATTATACTAACGATGACCTAAGAAACAGCATACCTAAAAACAAACATTAAAAATATGTAAAATTCTTCAATAAGAAATTACAAAATTTAACGGAAGACATATGAGAAAACTACATGAAATGTAAGTATGTAGAAATATATTTCTGGAGGAAAAATCCCAACTGTTTAGATGTCAACTTGTAAGTATATAAAGAACACTAGAACACTTTGAGGATGACAAGAAATTTCTTTCATTCAAACTGACGTGCTTATGTTCAACTATGTATTTATTTACTTGCCGAGGTCACTGGGATATGTTTGTGGATATAGAATATCTCGCTTTGAAGGGTTTCAGAAAAGGATTCTCCCCATTAGAGATTAATATCTTTGGGGGCTCATTTAAGGGGAAAGAGAACAAATTCCCCAGCCCAAACACCAGGACTCCCTGTTACATGATAGTCTAGCTATTGGTTAAATCACATCTGTTCAAAGTTTTTTTGAGTACTCACGATTTCTTGTCATATAAATCTTGTCACTAGGAAAAAAATGGATAAATTTGCATGTGATGACAATAAGCTCCAAAGGAGAAAATAGTTAAAGCCCTGGTACCTTCCCATTAGTTGTGCAATATAATTGAAACTCATCATGTTTACTAGGATAGTTCTAATTGAGCTCTATCGACAAAAAAAAAAGGCACTAAAGCCCTCTTATTATGAGATAATAGACTCTGATCTAGTGATCTAGACACAAGAACAAGGTTTTGGAAATTTGTGGGAGGATGGGTTACCTCCAGTAATGTATCATGTTGAAGGTGAAAGTTGCCATGGGCTAAGCCACCTGACATGGTATTGTGCTCTTGGGAAAATGTATGGGCATTTATCTGTAAAGTAAAAGATCTAAAACTTTGGAAAATTGCTCAGAAGTTTATTACATTTTAAAGTCAATTTGGCACCAAACACTCTATGTTATTGGCATCTTCAGAACTACCTCTAATGAACTCTAACATACCATCAATTGTATATTGAAATTTCTTTCTGTGAATTAAATTAGTTGATATATTTATTTATTTATTTATTTTTATTTTTTATTTTTTATTTTTGAGATGGAGTCTTGCTCTGTCGCCCAGGCTGGAGTGCAGTGGCGTGATCTCGCCTCACTGCAAGCTCTGCCTCCCGGGTTCACCTGCCATTCTCCTGCCTCAGCCTCCCAAATAGCTGGGACTACAGGTGGCCACCACCATGCCCGGCTAATTTTTGTATTTTTAGTAGAGACAGGGTTTCACTGTGTTAGCCAGGATGGTCTCAATCTCCTGACCTCATGATCCGCCTGCCTCGGCCTCCCAAAGTGCTGGGATTACAGGAGTGAGCCAACCCGCCCGGCTGATATATTTATTTTAAGAATATTTTCAGGCTATTATTTATGTAACTCAATAACTTTTCATCGTTTCCATGGGAGAAATTGTATCCCAAAATTGGTACCAATCATACCAATAATAGTTGTACTTTTCCTAGACAATTAGTTAACTTTATCTTTTGGGGCCTTGCAGATTTCTTGAATGACCAATCCTTCCTTCCAGTTTGGCCCTTGGAAAACTTATTGCCAACTTTGGAGGCATCAAATCAAGTGTTTAGAAAATTGTGATAGATATTCATACTTATCATTTTTCCTTTTCTTATCTTTAACATATGCTATTTGATAAAGTTTGATGTACCTTTTAAATTAGCTTTAAATCCCTTCTGTATTTCTGGTTAAATATTAACCAGAGTCTGAAACCAGACACTGTCCTTGATCTTCACTCCCTCCTAATATTCCATGAAAATTATGATAAAAGAAAATAAATGACAACCTCACAACCTTGTAGGATTATTCTTTTCAACAGCTATCATTTTAATAGAATTTTAAAAGATAGAAATAAATGCATACACTCAGTTTGTCATGTTTATACAGAAATCAGCACAAACTTTTAAAATAATAAGCTATAATTTATTGATTGAGCCCTAATTATGACAAAGAAATTGGCAGGTAGAATTGGAACTAGCAACTAAGTGTAGTAATTTTAATAACTGTTTGAATGTTTCCTAGGTGCCAAGTATTCTGCTATGCATTTTAAGATATATTGCATCTAATCCCCATAGCAATGCTGTATAGTGATAGTAATATTGTTTTACCTATTCATGTTTACTTATTACTAGATAAGTCATTTATGAAAGCATTGTTGATATGAAAATTTACATTGACATAAATATATAGGGCAATACTCAAAGGTCACCCTTTACCTTCTCCAGTTCTGCTCTTCTCCCTGGAAATGCTGTCACAGTACAGAGTCATATTAAATAAATGACCTGATATTAATTACAATGGTCTAGATATATGTACTAAGAGTTTAGCTTGGTGCTGTCCTGATAATCTCTACTTAAGTGCCCTTCACTGCAAAGAGTGTTCTTTTAAATTCAGATCGGTTAGCTGAAACCAACATTCTCCTAGTACACAGGAAGAATCAATATAATTTAAACGGCCACACTGCCCAAAGCAATTTATAGATTCAATGCTATTCCTATTGAACTACCAATGACATTCTTCAACAGAACTAGAAAAAAATTATTTTAGAATTCATATGGAAACAAAAAAGTACCCAAATAGCCAAGGAAATTCTAAGCAAAAATAGAAAAGCTGGAGGCATCACGCTACTTAATTTCAAACTATACTATAGAGCTACAGTAACCAAAATAGCATGGCCCAGACACATAGACCAATGGAACAGAATAGAGAGCCCAGAAATAAAGCCAAACACCTACAACCATCTGATCTTTGGCAAAGCCAACAAAGACAAGCAATGGAGAAAGGACTCCCTATTCAATAACTAGTGCTAGGATAATTGGCTAGCCATACACAGAAGATTCAAACAGGAACCCTTCCTTACACCATATATAAAAATTAACTCAAGATAGATTAAAGACTTAAATGTAAAACTCAAAAATATGAAAGCCATGGAATACAACCTAGGCAATACCATTCTCGACACAGGAATGGGCAAAGATTTCATGATGAAGACAGCAAAAATTAACAAACAAAATCTAATTAAAGAGCTCCTGCAAAGCAAAATAAACTGTTTATCAAGTAAACAGACCACCTAAAGAATGGCAGAAAATATTTGCAAAATTTCTGTCTGATAAAGTTCTAATATCCAGCATCTTCAAGGAACTTAAACAACTTTACAAGAAGAAAAATAAACAACTCTATTAAAAAGTGGGCAAAGGATATGAAGAGACACTTTTCAAAAGAAGACATACATGCAACCAACAAACATATAAAAGGACGCTTAACATCACTGATAATTAGAGAAATGAAAATCAAAACCGCAATGAGATATCATCTTAAGCCAGTCAGGATGGTTATTACTAAAAGTCAAAAAATAACAGGTGCTGGTGAGGTTGCAGAGGAAAAGGAACATTGTTGGTGGGAGTGTAAATTAGTTCAACTACTGTGGAAAACAATATGGTGATGTCTCAAAGACCTAAAAACAGAGCTACTGTTTGACCCACCAATCACATTACTTGGTATATACCCAAAGGAACATAAATTGTTATATTATAAAAACTCATGCATGCATATCTTTATTGCAGCACTATTCACAATAGCAAAGACATGGAATCAACCTAAATGTTCATCAGTGATAGACTGGATAAAGAAAATATGGTACATTTACACAATAAAATACTATGCAGTCATAACAAAGAACGAGATCATGTCCTTTGCAGGAACATGGATGGAGTTGGAGGCCATTAACTGTAGCAAACAAACGCAGGAACAGAAAACCAAATACTGCAAGTTCTCACTTGCATGTTGGAGCTAAAACATGAGAACACATGAACACACAGAGGGGAACAACAGACACTGGAACCTACTGCAGAGTGGAGGCTGGGAGGAGGGAGAGGATTGCAAAAATAACAAATAGTTACTAGGTGTAAAACCTGGTGACAAAATAATCTGTACAAAAATTCCTGTGACATGACTTTACCTATATAACACACCTGCACATGTACCCCTGAACTTAAAATAAAAGTTAAAAAAAATGGTCAAGTAGAATGCTTTAACGAATTCTTCTTAGGTGAAATCTTTACTATTAACTGTAGTGCCTTTGTTAGTTTTCAGCTTAAAATTTGCTGTTGCTATTTTCCTTTTTAATTATACAAAAAAACAGAAAATGCATGTAACATTTCCTATAAACTAGACAAAGGACCATATTGAGAAAGAGAGAGACATACAGAAATTACCCCTATCGAATGCCTACACATGATTAAGTATTATATATTCAGATAGATGATTGCACACAGAAACTGGGGCTTGCCTGACCTGGAGGCTATTTTGGAGCATAATTATGCATTTGGCACTCAGAGTCTTGTTTTGCACAACTCAGACAGTAAAAGCATATTTTCCATCTCACAAACTTATCTAAGGGTCATGTTTTAGCACTTGCATTTGAAATAATTTCTGCTGGTATACACTTTCATTGGGGATGACTTTCGTTTAATATTTAAAATTACAAGGAATTATTTGAGTAATTTTCTTTTATAAATCTTAACTAAAAATGCTAAGAAACCTCATTATTTCTCCACAATTATTGTGCCTTAAAATTTATAACTTGCCTATTGGTAAATAAGAATGCACCTGACTCATCTACACTCACTAAAAGCAGTATTTCAAAGAGGATGGGGCAGGTTGCCCCACCTCCCTAATTTCATTCAGAATCTTTGCAGAAATTATATCTGCTCGGTCAGTATGCTCGGGTGCTCAGGAAAGCTATATGGATAGCTTTGTTATGATCACTCCATTTGAAACTGCATAGAAAATGTTCTACAGCAACAGTTAGAAAATAAAAACTTATGTTAAGTGTTATGGGCTGAACTGTGTCCACCTCAAATTCCTATGTTGAAATCCTAGCCCCTACTACCTCAAAGTGTGATACCTAGAGTCAAGATTCTTTAAAAGATAATTAATGGAAAATAAAGTTACATGGATGGGCCCTAATACAACGTGACTGGTGTCTTTATAAGAAGAAGAGATTAATAGAAACAGAGGAAAACCACATGAAGACACAAGGTGAAGATGACAATCTAAACTCCTAGGAGAGAAACCTACAGAAGAAACCAACCCTGGTTATAGCGTGGTCTTGGACTCTTAGCCTTCAGAACTATGAGAAAATCAATGTTTGTTGTTTCACCCACCCAGTCTTTAGCAGCTTGCTGTGGCACCTGTAGCAGACTAATACACTTAAAGAAAGGCCTTAAAGAAAGCATGAGTAATGCGTTTCCAGAGAGAAAGAAACTATACAAATAATGCAAAGGATGTTGGCCAATAACTAGGTTTATGTTTATAAGTGTATGAATTAATATATAGGACATAAAATGGTGATGAATTTCAGATACAGACTATGAAATTGGTGTGGATTTCTTCAATATATCTAAAATGTTAAGTTGACAGCGATTTCGAGGTTACTAATTTATGAATGCACTTGTTTTGTTGAATTACTTGTAAGATGCACAACATAATCAGGGAGTTGTTGATAAGGAGATTATTTTGTATAATTATAGTGTTAGAGGAAAACTTGACTCAATTTGGAGCTTTTTCTTTTGATTGAAACCAAGTGGAATATGCTTTCCCATCAATGCATATGAAAGTGGTTGTCTTTGTGACGTCATGAGCATGACTGGCTGCCTTCAATGGTAAGCTTCCCCAATTTTCCTTCATTCTGCAACACCGATTTCTGTCAAATCTTGTCAAATTGGCAACTATCATCCTCACACTGGCAATATCTATTAACACTTACCGTTTTTTTCTTTGTTAAACTTTCTAGTTAGTTCTCTGAGCTTGAAACCTAAAGTGTTGATAAAAGAAAATGAAAGGCAGTTGTCTCTTAAAAATGGATTCCTTTAAGAGTCAGTATGTAGATACCAGATTAATCAATGGGTTTGTAGTATCTGATTCTAGTTAAGATGTCCTTGGGAAATATGTTTATGCATAATCTATAATAGATTATTTTCAAAAATGTAAAATGTAGATGTTAATATTTATCACATAAGTATTTTTGTGAAGATTTTATTAGATAATCTTGCAACGTGCTTACTATAATATTATCATTAACATTACTTCTTAGAATTAATACCTTGTAAGTTTTGTTTTGAGGATTCAGTAATGTAATATGTGTCCCCTCAGTACTTTGTAGGAACTAAACATATATGAGTTTACCCCCCTTTCTTGAAAAAAACAAAAAAAATACCCCTGGAAAATCTGACTTTCTGATTTGAGAGAGAGAGACAGAGGCGGTGGTGGGGAGAAAGGGAAGTATTTTTGAATCTTCACATAGTTTCAAACCTTTCTTCTTATACGAGTAGCTATTTCACCTTTCTGTATCTGCATTTTAATTGATTTTCCCTTCTGATTTTTGTGTATTTTTGTGTCTTGCTTGTATGAAAAGTGGCTAAGCCATCTTTGCCTGATAATTTTTTTATTCCTATTCAAGAGGAGTTTGTTAAATATTTAAAGATCAGTTAAAGACAAATTTATAATTTACTTTTTTTAATTTATTAGACTCATTTGTTATCCCCATTCTAATTTAAATATCTGGAAATTCATGTCCACATACAAGCCACAAATACTAAACCCTTTCCCTGTATAGTTGCATTTACCTGTATATTCTACATGTGCCCTTTCAAATCTTTTTGCCCTAGGGAATATTTTCTGTTATTTTCTGATCAAAGAGACTTTCTTCTTTGTTATCTCTTTGCAAAAAAATCAGAAATTTCTCCTATCAAGACCTGAAGATTTCTTTTATTATAAGACATAGCAAAGGTAGAACATATGTATTATTCCTGTGTTACAAGATACGACTTTGATTTACTAGATGAAAACACACATCTCAGCTCAGCCAGGAGTCAGTCAAAGTTAGTTGCTCTGATTTTGGGCTACTCTTATTATTAAAAGAGCTGAGGGTAACATTTTCCATGAATGCAGGATAGGGAGGGCCTGGGAAAAAACATCCATGGTGGATCCAAAAATCCTGCTGATAAAGGGCAGATTTCATTGATTTCAAAGATTATAGTCTGTACCTATTGTCATCAACGAAGCAGCTTTTTCATTCTGAACTTTCAATCAACTAAGCAGCAAGCAGCAAACTGGAACAAATTTCCCATCTAGATACTGCTCTTTTTTCTGCCTTATCATGCACTGTACTTAGGCAGGTTGCTAATCAGGTAGTTTTTGTGACTGTAAGTTCAAAATGATTTGAGAAAATGACAGCTATTCATCAAATCCAAAACAGGATGTAAAAATAGCTTCCCCAGTTTTTAAATTGCAAAATAAAATTTGCTACTCAGAAGAGTGGCAATTTCGGGCTTTAAGATGTAAAAATAATTGAGACTTCTCTATTTCCTCAAGAGGCAGCCTGTAGTTATGGAGTGCTAGTTGTTGCTGCAACTCTAATAGAAAGGAAAATAATGTAAACATATAATATAATGCAAAAATGCCTTAGGAAAGTGCTTACCTGCATTTAGTCTAATCATTGTTATGTTATACAATACACTTTAATGTAGAGTACAATACAAGGATGTAACAGATACCTATTGTGGGTCCTGAGAATTACCGGTAAGTTTACCTTAAAATATATGTTTTTGTTTTGAAAGCAAAAAAGTTATTTGAGGAGCACTAAAATAGTCTCTCTACAGCTTTTGTTATTCTGAAACATGCAATTGTTTGTCTAGCTTAAATAAAGTTGAGTTCTATTGATGGTTTAAAAAACAAACAAGAATCATCACAAACCAGCCAGCCAAAACACTATTTCTGGAAAAGCTTAGCTGAAATATCTATCCTATTAAATAATTTTTTTGGATATGTTCTTTCATGTGTGATCTCATCTATATAAGAAGATTAGTCTATGGTTCCTTTGAAAATAGAAAATGTGCTGCTTTTCTGAGTATTTATTTTGAATAATGGATTCCCCCATGTACTGGAGTACTGTGTGCTGAATGAATTCTTGATGTTGTAGAAGATGCAATAACTTCACCCTCTTCCAGCCTCTGCAGTAGCTCCCTTGGTTTTACTAAGGTCTTGAATGCAAAATGGTCCTGTGGAAAACAATCTTCTGAGGCATAGATGAAGGGTAGCGTTTGTCCAAGTGTTTAAAGGTTTGAATTTTAGAAAAATAGGGAAAAAAATAGATGATGAATTTTTAACTGCAGGTCATGGACCAATGTCATTATACCGAAATCACTTATTGTGACATCTACAAAATGAGTGATCAATTAATCTTATTCTTAATCATTTTAATACTTAGATCCTTTTGATAAGCTGACCCATTTTATAACTTTGTTTAATATGATTTGAAATTTAAAAAAATGAATAGAATATCTAAGACTCAATCAGAAAATGAAATAATAAATACTAGGTACTTAAAATTAAAACTCAATATTCAATATATACATCTTACCCCAGGACAGATATATATGTGTGTGTGTGTGTACATTATATATGTGTGTGTATATATATATATGTATTTTTTTGAGACAGAGTCTTGCTCTGTTGCCCAGGCTGGAGTACAGTGGCACAATTGCAGCTCACTGCAACCTCTGCCTCCTGGGTTAAAGTTATACTTGTGCTTCAGCCTCCCAAGTATCTGGGACCACAGGACATTCTGATGCATGCATCATACAATTACAAGTGAAGAGAAAATCAATATCTGACCTATAACTGTCTTGACCATTAAAACAATATAATTCCATGTAACAGATACATGTTTTATGCAACCTACTATTTAATTAATGCTTTGATTTGTATTGTGTATATATTTATATAAAATTTCACAACAGAACCGGATGAAGACATAAAACTACATAATTCCACCTTTGAAATATGTAGAATTGGTTTTAATTAACACAAAGTGAGATCCAAGATTGTTAGAGTAAGAAATCTCTTTAAATATTAAAGGAAGTGAAAAGAAAAGAAATCCCATACTTGAAAGATAGGGACTTAATATAAAGTGCATTAAAAAATAAGATCAGTAAGACAAGGAATGATGAAAGAGTTGAATATGGTAATGAGTAAAGCAGAGTCTACTGACTGTGGCCTACATCAGACCATAGGCCCATCTGGCCTCATCCATACTAACTTCACATCTGAGAAAACCAACCTTCTCTTCCCATTCATTCTTATTTTAAGATTAAATGATGCATAAAAGATGACACTGTAAAACCACGTTCCTACAGTCACATACAGTTTTACTGGCTATACAATATTATCTGTCAGGTTTCAAATGTACAATAAAATACTCAGATAAATTTTGGATTATAAGGATACTTAGACCAAAATGAAGTAGGGCTTGAGAAACAGCTCCAAAGATAATTATTAATGTTCTTTCCCTAAAGCTGAAGATTTTTGAGTAAATTTTAGAACCTACAGCATTGGAAAGCACATTAAAGTCTCTATTACTCAGAAATCTTCATGTCCTTCCTGAATGAGACCACTCTTTATCTCTACACAGTTTAATCAGCAATAAAGGGTGGGAGATTGAGAGATTTTGACCACTTATCTCTATTGACTGGAAATGCCACTATCCCTCTAACATCACACTCTGATGCTCCTTTGCATTCCCTCCCTGAACAGAGGTTGGAAGTCATCATCTGGTCTCCTTTCTTATCGCTTAAACAGTATCGAACACAAGATTGAGTAGTAAGGGTCCCCTCTTACACTATCCTCTCATTTTACAAATAAGTAGCTAAGAACCGAAGTGATTACTTCACATTCATCTAGCTAGGGCTAAGGCCAGGATTAAATCCCAGTTCAGTTAATTTCATTTCCATGTCAAGTTGCCTCAAGCAAGTAAGTAATCAGGCAATGCATTATGCACAGAACTCATTAATAGCCATTTTGAGTATTGTCTGAACACCATCAAACTATTATGAGGATTTCTTCCCAGCAGCCATTCAGGATTTTATAACATTAAGAAATTTACTCTGTAATTAAAGCCATAAAAAGCATGCATTTATGACTTTAACAGGTCGTTAAAATATACATAAGTACCACTCTTAGAAAATGCTGAATCTTAGAGAGATGTAGAGTCATGTATTTTTCTAAAGCAAATTTAAAATTTTGCACTTTGCCAATCTTTACTGCATACTTCACTGCACAGGCAGAAGGCAATCTTTACACTGTCATATTCCTAACACAAATAAAAGTTATTTGCTTTATTTTTTTCATGGCATTTCCTTTTATCTGAAATTACCTTTTCTGTTTGTTCCACCTTCAAGAATGGAAGCTTCATAAGGGCAGAAATAGCGTTTGCTTTTTTCAAAGAAGTAACTGTTATAAATGAATGATCCAATAAATTAATGCATAACATATATGAGGAAAGGGGAACTTAGCCATACAATTTCCTATTAAAATTTTTAAAACTTTTGCAAGATTTTGGATTGTCTTCATAGGCAAAATAGAGGGGTGGGTAGTAACTAGTGTCTGCTTACCCTTCTCTGCAAGGGAAACCCTCAGAAAACTACTCAGAGCTTCTCCTCTGAGAATGAATTTGGGAAATCCACATACCTTAACTCTCCCTGAGCTTCAGACCTAAAAAACTTGGCATATTTTCTGAATCCACAACAGGATTATTACATGAATGTCTGTTTCCCTTGCATTCTGTTCTATTATTCCCACTTTCCTCCCCTTGAGGTCACCAACCATAGCCAGTTTTGGACTTGGCCACCATTTTGCATCTGGCCAGTGCTTGCTGCCCAGGAAACACAAAAAGATTTCAAAAATATCTGAATAAAAAATGTTCTGTAACCTTCCAGCTTTCTCTCCTTCCAAATTATAAGGAATTATTCTGGGATTAGCCCGTTCTTATTTGGACAAAGCTAGAAATCTCTTTTTATATGTACAGATCTACAAATTAGAATCTGAGAAGATTTTGTTTACAATGGTTTGTAAGTCACCAAACCAGACAGTCCTCCTAAAGAACTAAATGGAAATCTAGATGCTTTGTGAAACTCTAGTGGTTTGTTTGCTTCCTTGTTTGTTTCCACTTCTGGCACCAAATCATCCTATATAACAAATGTGATAGCTTTGAGATAGTTCATTCCTACATTGTAGGTCAATTCAGGCACCAATTATTTCACCAGTCTCTTTATCATTGTTATTCTTGTTACCATATACTTTATTCTTCAGTGTTCATTATCCTACTGCACATCAGGCTTCAATTCTTTTTCATTTACCTGCTCACTTAAAGCATTAGTTTCTGTTATAATACGGCTTATGCACTTTGCTAAACCCTGGGGATTCTGTAATGAAGAAAATTTGTTTAGAGCGACGCTCAAGGAGTTCACGGTCCAGTAGAAAATAGATTTAAGGAAACATAATTGTAATATATTGTGAGGTGGTGCCATGATAGGTGAAACAAAGGGTACATAGGAAGACATCTCCATCGCATATATCCCTTATGTCTTTAATTCCTTGACAGAATGTGTGTGCCACACCTGTACCTACTGACACTTGCCTCACACAGAGTCTTGGCTTCTCTTTCAATCCCACACTCATTACTGTCTCTCCCTTTCCACTTTTATCATCAGCTAGGGTGGCCAGGCTAACATTTAACATGTTTCTCATTCCTCAGACTTTCCAATCATTTTCTCCACATCCTTGTTGAGACTCATGCCATTTTCTGGTACCTAAGGGTGGCCCTTATGTCCTGGTTTTCCTCGGGCAGTCCCAGTTTACATCTAACGTCCTGGACCCTATCAAATTTAACATTTATTCAGTGCACATATTTCAGTTTGGATGATAAAATATAAGCTCATTTATCTATATTTATCTCTGTTCTATCACATTTATGACAATTCTTCCCTTGTAGTTTTGGCACCTAGTTCTCAATATTCTGCTTCAGATCAATCTCAGCCTTGGATGACTTGAGTTCAGGATAGACATTTTTAAAACCACAACCTCAAAGCTGTTTGTCTTTTTTAACTTAAATATGTTCACTGACTCTCTACATTCATGGCCCAGACATATCCCTATGGTTAAACCCTGGAATTCCTAATCTCTTCAAAATCTGTTGCCCTTTTGACATCATAAATGCTAACCACCTACTCTCTAATCACAATTTCATACTATTTCCATTATCTTACGCTACTATGTCCTCATGCCTCGTTTCTTTACTAATTTATTATGAATTATCAATTTATTTTTCTCTTAATAGTCCCTACTTCTCAGAAAGTATCCTGATTTTCAGGTTTAAGCAATCTGTAACGATATTCTTATTGTGCAAACCCACAAATATTGATGCTGTCCCTAAGGTCTGCATCCAGTCGTTCCTTCATTCCTAGCTTATAGGTGTGAGTCTTTTGGAAAAAATTGTGATAACTAATTTCAACTTTCCACCCTTACTCATAAAATAATTTTCTTTCACAGTCGTCTATATTCTCTAGAAAAAGATGCTGAGATACCATACTTGATGCCCCCAAAATTCTTCAAACTGTCATTTTGATGCCCAACTACTATATCCCAAAAATGTACTCCATCATTCTGCTTTTCACATAGAAAATCCCTCCTCTGCTGTAAATTTTTTCTCAGTTAAATAAAAAATACATGTCTTTCTGAACCATAAGAATTATAATAAACATATAATTTTTCCTTATCCACAGAATATATAATGTATATAATATATGTAATAATGTATACAATAATCATATGTAATGCATGTATTAGATATATAATTTTATATATAAAAGACTCTACCTAAACAGTCAGCATTAGCTTTCCGTTTTTAATCTGTTCAAAGGCCATGTTATGGTCTGAATGTTTGTGCCCCCTAAAAATTTATGTGTTGAAATCCTAATCCCCAATGTGGCTTATCTATCATATTAAGAAATGGGGTCCTTGGTAGGGGATTAGATCCTGAGGGCAGAGAATGGGATTAACGTCCTTATTAAAGAGGTCTTATATATAACTGCCTCAATTTCAGAACTCGTTATTGGTCTGTTCAGGGATTCAATTTCGTCATGGTTCAGTCTTGGGAGGGTGTATGTGTTCAAGAATTTATCTGTCTTCTAGATTTTCTAGTTTATGTGCATAGAGATGTTCATAATATTGTCTGACGGTTGCTTGTATTTTTGTGGGGTCAGTGGTAATATCCGCATTGCTGTTTCTGATTGTGCTTATTTGAATCTTCTGTCTTTTCTTTATTAGTCTATTTATTTATTTTTTTTTTCAAAAAAAATATATCCTGGATTAGTTGATTTTTTATTTTTTGTGTGTGTCTCTGCCTCCTTCAGTTCAGCTCTAATTTTGGTTATTTCTTATCTTCCGTTAGCTTTGGCATTTGCTTGCACTTGGTCCTCTGGTTCTTTTAGTTGTGATGTTAGTTGTTAACTTGAGATCTCTCTAACTTTTTGATGTGGTTATTTAGTGCTATAAATTTCCCTCTTAACACTACCTTAGCTGTGTCCCAGAGATTATGGTACATTGTATCTTTGTTCTCGTTAGTTTCAAACAACACACACTGGGGCCTTTAGGAGGGTGGGGGTTGGGAGGAGGGACAGGATGAGGAAAAATAATTAATGGATACTACACTTAATACCTGGGTGATGAAATAATCTGCACAACAAATCCCCATGACACAAGTTTAGCTATGTAACAAACTTGCACTTGTACCCATGAACTTAAAAGTTAAAAAAAAAAAGAGATCCTAGGTTTGTTTGCTGATTCCATCATGTTAAGGTACAGTAAGAAGGCACTGTCTATAAAAGACGCAGGCCCTCACCAGACACTGAACCTGGCAGCACCTTGACCTTGGACATCCCAGCCTCCAGATCTATGAACAATAAGTTTCTGTTGTTTACAGAGATAAGCTACCTAGTTTATGGTCTTTGTTATAACAGCCAAATAGAATAAGACAAGATACTTTTCAATCTTCATTTTGCTTGAACTCTTTTCAGTCACAAAAATGTTTCCTCCCCTTTCAATCTCTCTTTATGATCTTGAATTTATAATGTTAGCAGTGCATACTGATGGTTTATAGATCCAGTTCATACCTTCTTTGCTTTTCTTACTCAGTCTTTAGAGGAAGAAGCATGTCCCCAATAGAGTTTGCATTCACTTTTATATTATATCTTTTTATCTCCAGGCTAATTGTTATTAATTTAAATTAAAATCAATCTGTTGGCATGTAAAATGCCTCAAGTTGCCTCTCATGTTTCCTAAGCATTTGAAGACTTTTCAATACACCTAAGAATTGGAGTATTGAATTAAGAAAGAGAAAGAGAAAAAGTTTCTCCAAATGCACATAAGTTACATTTGACTTTCTTCAGAATTAAATGTTAATGTATCTATGTCTCTGAATAGATTATAATCACGTTGAGGCCAGGGACTTTTTTTCTTTATATATTCCAAATTTTAATGTTAATGCTATTCATAAAAAGAATAAAAATTACATTTTTTAGTTATTAATTATTGAGACATTAGTTATTAATGCCTTGAGAGATTTCATAGACAATAAGACAATACAATTCCCCTAACTGCAAAGTTTCTTACAATTATTTTCTGCTGTCAAGAAGAGAATGTAAGAAAGCAGTACTTTTCAAAGGAAAAAATCTTACTTTGTTTAAACTTGAATTTCTAGCTAGTCTGTTGCAGGTGCTCAGGAGATGAGTCCTGAATTTTAAAAAATCTTGAGTTTTTACATAAATCATAAGTCTTATTATATGTATTTTAGATTGGCATCTTTAGACTCTTAATACGTGATTTTTTGAGAGAATTCTAGGAATATTTAAGATCATTTACAGTGTCACTCATCTCTAGTAACAGATAATTTTTTTAACCAAAAGTGAAATAAAAGGTATGAAGTATGAAGAACATTTATATATATATATTTATATGTATATGTATATATGTGAGTGAACATATATATGTTCACTTCTAAGTGGATGCTACATATATTTATCTTTTTGTAAGTCAGAATGAACACTGAAGTCAGAGGAAAAGAAAGCAAAAAATGCTTTGTCTTAAGAAACCTATCTTGAGAACATTTCTGTCTGTTTTAAAAAAATCAAGTTGATGAAATTCAGGGAGAAATTCAATTTTTAAATATTTTTAGACTTGGAACACCCACATAGAGCACCCTCAGACTCTTAAAATCAGAAGTAATGGAGGTGCCTTGTCATATCTGGAACTAAAATTAAAGCATTCTGTCACATCCATAGAAGTGGCAATAAACTGAACACTGTGAGTAATTTAGTTTAAATGCCTATTTTACTATTTTGTCCTTACCTGGGATTATGATAAATCAATATTAATGTCATCATTAAAGTTTATTATATTATGTCTACAGCAACAGTAACCATTTCAGTGGAATATAACTTTTTAAATAGGCAGAGCTTGTACAAATGGCAACACTAATAAAGTTACATTTCTGTATGTATTCCTAATTAAGCATTGCAACAGACTCTTTGTTTTTCCCTCTGCCAATAACAATTAGGAGTATTAGATTCATCCTGTAGCATAATGAGTTAATAAATTTTAAAATGAATACAGCTTTTCAAATGTCAGAGTAATAGGGAAAGAAAATAATGTGTTTTTATAACTCGCAAACTAAATTTTTAACACTTCAAAAATGTGTGGCATTTTGCCTTCATTTGTAGATTTTCCCTGTATACACCTAAACATTTGCCTGTTGTAATTTATAGTCAGCATATTTAAAAAAATACATCTTAAAAATTACAAAATGTTTATTCTATTGGTGGTTAAATGCTGTTTTTGTATATTTGTTCTCAGTCTATGCATGAAGAAAAGGAAAAATAAATACCATATTTTAAAACTGTTATTGAAAATTTAAATTACTACTTTATTATTTTGCTTTACAAATTTTATACAGTTTAAATCCTATGTTTACAGATTATAAAACTGAAGCTCAGTTAGATAACCTCATGATCAAATAGATTAGCTAGTTTTAACACAAGTCATTCTCATTACACAACTAAGAAAACCGGAAAGCTTAAGTTCAAAAAACTATTTTCCCAAATTTGATTTGTGGATCACCTCTGATATCAAAACCAGACCTTTAAAGTATGGTTAAATGTAAAATCAAGGGTATGAAAGAAGATGGATGCAAAATTCTCACCATTCCTTTAGTTGTTTCTTTGAAATTATTCTTGTGTGTCCTATTAGACATAAGTAATAAGTATCATATATGTATTATTAACAAAAATAGATATGCTGTATTATCATTATATTAATATATTATTGACATATTTATTACTTTAACCATAATTTATTAAAAGCTACAATGTTTAAGCACAGTGCTAAATGCTTTACTTGGTATATATATATTCCTAGCAACAAAACTAAGAGGTTGACATTGTTAGTATCTCAATTGTCCCAAATGAGAAAATTAAGTTATAGAAAAGTCAGGCCAATTGTTCAAATTGCACAGCTAATGTACCTGTCTTGGAAGAATTCAGAGAAACACAAAAAGAAATTATGTTCCAGAGTTGCAAGCCTCAAAAACAGTCAACAATTGACGGTTCAAAATTAAATTGATAGCTCTTATTAGCAACAGAGAAATAAAATTTTTGGAAAAGAAAAGAATAGTTGTTAATTTATAAATAGGAAATAAAATATTGACTTTTCTTAAACTTTGACTTAAAAAAATCAAGTGCATTAAACTAAAAAGTTTTGCTCCTCCTTTTCACCACAAGAAAGTGAACATACTTTCTTGTTAAAGTATGTTAAAATAAAAGTAGTTAAAAGTATGTATGTTAAAATAAAAGTAGTTGTGTTAAAATAAAAGTAGTTATTCTCGCTTATTGAATTGGCAAGCTGATAAAACTACTTGTTGGGAAAAAAAATCACTACCTCTTGGTAGAGCTATTTGATAATATCCATCAAAAATTTTTTCTAAAGAAGCAAGCATACATTTTACCTTTTAATTTACTAGTAGGAGGGGAGCCTCATACTATTTAATTAATCCACAAGGGAAATTGAGGTGAGTAGAAAAATGTCTATCTGCAAAGATTTAACAAAATAGAAATATAATAGAAGAAAGCAAAAAGTTTTCTAATTATGCCATCATGTGACATAATCATCAATTTTTGAACAACTTTGTTCAGAACATTCTACATGCATTTATACACCTGGCAATACACATGTAAATGTATAATGCATATTTATTTTAAAATTTTACCATATGTATTAAATATGTACATTTAATATTTAAAGATATTAGAAGTTAATAAATTTATTTAGATCTATTAGTTTAATTTAAACACGTGAATTAAGTTGCACATAGTTAATTAAACAATTTTTATATATTACTGCACATGTCTATATAATGGCTAAGCTGAAATATAAATAGATGCAACATTATTTAACAAGCTACTATTCAATACAAATTATTGTTTTTCTTTTATTTTGTGTTATTATCAATACCATAATGCCAATCTTTGCAGATTTTCTAGTTTATTTGCATAGAGGTGTTTGTAGTATTCTCTGATGGTAGTTTGTATTTCTGTAGGATTGGTGGTGATATCTCCTTTAGCATTTTATTTTATTTTATTTTATTATTATACTTTAGGTTTTGGGGTACATGTGCACAATGTGCAGGTTTGTTACATATGTATCCATGTGCCATGTTGGTTTGCTGCACCCATTAACTCGTCATTTAGCATTAGGTATATCTCCTAATGCTGTCCCTCCCCCCTCCCCCCAACCCACAACAGTCCCCGGAGTGTGATGTTCCCCTTCCTGTGTCCATGAGTTCTCATTGTTCAATTCCCACCTATGAGTGAGAACATGCGGTGTTTGGTTTTTTGTCCTTGCGATAGTTTACTGAGAATTATGTTTTCCAGTTTCATTCGTGTCCCTACAAAGGACATGAACTCATCATTTTTATGGCTGCATAGAATTCCATGGTGTATATGTGCCACATTTTCTTAATCCAGTCTATCGTTGTTGGACATTTGGGTTGGTTCCAAGACTTTGCTATTGTGAATAGTGCCACAATAAACATACTTGTGCATGTGTCTTTATAGCAGCATGATTTATAGTCCTTTGGGTATATACCCAGTAATGGGATGGCTGGGTCAAATGGTATTTCTAGTTCTAGATCCCTGAGGAATCGCCACACTGATTTCCACAATGGTTGAACTGGTTTACAGTCCCACCAACAGTGTAAAAGTGTTCCTATTTCTCCACATCCTCTCCAGCACCTGTTGTTTCCTGACTTTTTAATGATGGCCATTCTAAATGGTGTGAGATGGTATCTCATTGTGGTTTTGATTTGCATTTCTCTGATAGCCAGTGATGATGAGCATTTTTGCATGTGTTTTTTGGCTGCATAAATATCTTCTTTTTTTTTTTTTTTTTTTTTTTTTGAGACGGAGTCTCGCTCTGTCGCCCAGGCTGGAGTGCAGTGGCTCAATCTCGGCTCACTGCAAGCTCCGCCTCCCGGGGTTCACGCCATTCTCCTGCCTCAGCCTCTCCGAGTAGCTGGGACTACAGGCGCCCGCCACCACGCCCGGCTAATTTTTTTTTGTATTTTTAGTAGAGACGGGGTTTCACCGTGGTCTCGATCTCCTGACCTCATGATCCGCCCGCCTCGGCCTCCCAAAGTGCTGGGATTACAAGCGTGAGCCACCGCGCCCGGCAAATATCTTCTTTTGAGAAGTGTCTGTTCATGTCCTTCGCCCACCTTTTGATGGGGTTGTTTGTTTTTTTCTTGTAAATTTGTTTGAGTTCATTGTAGATTCTGGATATTAGCCCTTTGTCAGATGAGTAGGTTGCAAAAATTTTCTCCCATTCTGTAGGTTGCCTGTTCACTCTGATGGTAGTTTCTTTTGCTGTGCAGAAGCTCTTTAGTCCTTTAGCATTTTTTATTGTGTGCATTTAATTCTTCTCTCTTTTCTTCTTTATTAGTCTTGCTAGCAGTCTATCAATTTTGTTGATCTTTTCAAAAAACCAGCTCCTGGACTCATTGATTTTTGAAGGGTTTTTTTGTGTCTCTATCTCCTTCATTTCTGCTCTGGTCTTAGTTATTTCTTGCCTTCCGCTAGATTTTGAATTTGTTTGCTCTTGCTTCTCTAGTTCTTTCAATTGTGATGTTAGGGTGTTGATTTTAGATCTTTCCTGCTTTCCCTTGTGGACATTTAGTGCTGTAAATTTCCCTGTATGCACTGCTTTGAATGTGTCCCAGAGATTCTGGTACATTGTGTCTTGGTTCTCATTGGTTTCAAAGAACATCTTTACTTCTGCCTTCATTTCGTTATTTACCCAGTAGTCATTCAGGAGCAGGTTGTTCAGTTTCCATGTAGTTGTGCAGTTTTGAGTGAGTTTCTTAATTCTGAGTTCTAATTTGATTGCACTGTGGTCCGAGAGACTGTTTGTTGTGATTTCCATTCTTTTACATTTGCTGAGGAGTGCTTTTCTTCCAACTATGTGGTCAATTTTGGAATAAGTGTGATGTGGTGCTGAGAAGAATGTATATTCTGTTGATTTGGGGTGGAGAGTTCTGTAGATGTCTATTAGATCTGTGTGGTGCAGAGCTGAGTTCAAGTCCTGGATATCCTTGCTAATCTTCTGTCTCATTGATCTGTCTAATATTGACAGTGGTGAGAGAGGGCACCCTTGTCTTGTGCCAGTTTTCAAAGGGAATACTTCTGTTTTTGCCCATTCAGTATGATATTGGCTGTGGGTTTGTCATAAATAATTCTTATTATTTTGAGTTATGGGGTGTTAAAGTCTCCCATTATTATTGTATGGGAGTCTAAGTCTCTTTGTAGGTCTCTAAGGACTTGCTTTATAAATCTGGGTGGTCCTGTATTGTGTGCATATGTATTTAGCATAGTTAGCTCTTCTTGCTGAATTGATCCCTTTACCATTATGTAGTGGACTTCTTTGTCTCTTTTGACCTTTGTTGGTTTAAAGTCTGTTTTATCAGAGACTAGGATTGTAACCCCTGCTTTTTTTTGCTTTCCATTTGCTTGGTAGATCTTCCTCCATCCCTTTATTTTCAGCCTATGTGTGTCTCTGTACGTGAGATGGGTTTCCTGAATACAGCACACTGATGGGTCTTGACTCTTTATCCAATTTGCCAATCTGTGTCTTTTAATTGGGGAATTTAGCCCATTTATATTTAAGGTTAATATTGTTATATGTGGATTTGATTCTGTCATCACGATATTAGGTGGTTATTTTGCCCATTAGTTGATGCAGTTTTTTCCTAGCATCAATGGTCTTTACGATTTGGCATGTTTTTGCAGTGGCTGGTACCAGTTGTTCCTTTCCATGTTTAGTGCTTCCTTCAGGAGCTCTTTTAGGGCAGGCCTGGTGGTGACAAAAATCTCTTAGCATTTACTTTTCTGTAAAGAATTTTATTTCTGTTTCACTTATGAAGGTTAGTTTGGCTGGATATGAAATTCTGGGTTGAAAATCCTTTTCTTTAAGAATGTTGAATATTGGCCCCCACTCTCCTCTGGCTTGTAGAGTTTCTGCTGAAGATCTGCTGTTATTCTGATGGGCTTCCCTTTGTCGGTAACCCGACGTTTCTCTCTTACTGCCTTTAACATTTTTTCCTTCATTTCAACCTTGGTGAATCTGAGAATTATGTGTCTTGGGTTTGCTCTTCTCAAGGAATATCTTTGTGGTGCTCTCTGTATTTCCTGAATTTGAATGTTGGCCTGCCTTGCTAGATTGAGGAAGTACTCCTGGATAATATCCTGAAGAGTGTTTTCCAGCTTGGTTCCATTCTCACCATCACTTTCAGGTACACCAGTCAGACGTAGATTTGGTCTTTTTACATAGTCCCATATTTCTTGGAGACTTTGTTCATTTCTTTTTACTCTTTTTTCTCTAAACTTCTCTTCTCATTTCATTTCATTCATTTGATCTTCAATCACTGATACCCTGTCTTCCACTTGATCAAATCGGCTACTGAAGCTTGTAAATGTGTCATGTAGTTCTCGTGCCATGGTTTTCAGCTGCATCAGGTCATTTCTTCTCTACACTGTTTATTCTAGTCTTCTTTACACTGTTTATTATAGTTAGCCATTTGTCTAATCTTTTTTCAAGGTTTTTAGCTTCTTTGAGATGGGTTCGAACATCCTCCTTTAGCTCAGAGAAGTTTGTTTTTACCGACCTTCTGAAGCCTACTTCTGTCAACTCGTCCAAGTCAGTCCAGCTTTGTTCTATTGCTGGTGAGGAGCTGCGATCCTTTGGAGGAGAAGAGGTGCTCTGGTTTTTAGAATTTTCAGCTTTTCTGCTCTGGTTTCTCCCCATCTTTGTGCTTTTATCTACCTTTGGTCTTTGATGACGATGACCTACAGACGGGGTTTTGGTGTGGGTGTCCTTTTTGTTGACGTTGATGCTATTCCTTTCTGTTTGTTAGTTTTCCTTCTAACAGTCAGGACGCTCAGCTGCAGGTCTGTTGGAGTTTGCTGGAGGTCCACTCCAGACCCTGTTTGCCTGGGTATCACCAGTGGAGGCTGCAGAACAGCAAATATTCCTTCCTAATCCTTCCAATGGAAGCTTCATCTCAGAGGGGCATCCAGCTGTATGAGGTGTCAGTCGGCCCCTACTGGGAGGTGTCTCCCAGTTAGGCTACTCGGGGGTCAGGGATCCACTTGAGGAAGCAGTCTGTCTGTTCTCAGAGCTCAAACACCATGCTGGGAGAACCACTGCTCTCTTCAGAGCTGTCAGACAGGGATGTTTAAGTCTGCAGAAGTTTCTACTGCCTTTTGTTCAGCTATGCCCTGCCCCCAGAAGTGGAATCTACAGAGGCAGGTGGGCCTTGTTGAGCTGCAGTAGGTTCCACCCAGTTTGAGCTTCCTGGCCGCTTTGTTTACCTACTCCTATTTTCACTATTTTTTAATAAAATAAATTATTACCCTTGATTTCTAAAGAAGTGAGACACAAAAGCAAAGAAAGAGCAAGAAAGCATTTCAGATATGATGTTTCTGCACTCAATCTAGTGGTGGCTTACTGTTTCAAACAGTTTTCTCACCTTACAGCTGAAAATATGGCAGTTTCATTCTTATGTACAGTGAATATCTGCATACCTAACATTGATCTAGTCCAGAGATAGTTTTGTGTTGCTACCATTTGATCCAGCAATCCCATTATTGGGTATCTATCCAGAGGAAAAGAAGTCATTATACAAAAAAGATACTTACACATGGATGTTTATAGCAGCACAATTTGCAATTGCAAAAACGTGAAACCAAACCAAATGCCCATCAATTAACGAGTGGATAAATAAACTGTGATATATCTATATGTATATCTATATCTATATCTACATATATGATGAAATGCTACTTGTTCATGAAAATGAATGAATTAATGGCATTCACAGCAACCTGAATGAGACTGGAGACAATTATTCTCGGTGAAGTAACTCAGGAATGGAAAACCAAATATGTATGTTCTCACTCATAAGTGGGAGTTAAGCTATGAGGATGCAAAGGCATAAGAATGACACAATGGACTTTGGGGACACAAGGGGAAAGGATGGGAAGAGGGTGAGGGATAAAAGGCAACAAACAGAGCACTGTGTACACTGCTTGGGTGATGAGTGCACCAAAATCTCACAAATCATCACTAAAGAATTTACTCATGTAATCAAACACCACCTGTTCCCCAATAACCTATAGAAATAAAAAAAATTAAGAAAATGATTAAGCAGGTCAGCATATTGCAAATTTAGTGAAAAAAAGAAATGGTACACTCTGTAAGTCCCCTTTTTTAAGGCTTTTTATCCCCACATGCTATGGCAGAATAAATTATTTCTTTTTATTATCTCCATAATATCACCTTAAAATATTCAACGATTTTTTTTTCTCTAAAACAAGAGCAACATAAAAGTCTGTCTTGCTTGTTCAAGAGTTTGAAAAGAAGAAACTGTTTATCCTGGCTAGCGTTCTTTCTATATGCATTCATTCCACAGCATTTTTTTTTCTTACATAGATCAACTTCTCAAGAACAAAGTTTTGTCTTGGTTTCATCTATTTTAATGATTCTATGCTTATGATACTAATTGAAATTGATATATAAGAGCATTCTTTGCTTTCTTTATATTTTAATTATAATGTCAAATTAATCTGATATAATTTTAATAAATAATACTTATAAATCAGAGCCCTTATAAGGTCATAAACATTTGCCATTCCATTAAGAGAAGTTTTAGATACTAAGATACAAAGAGAGTTATACTGTGCCTCTCTCATTTGTGTGACTGGTTAGAAAAAAAATTAATGAAGGTCAAAGGATGTGGTACTATCAGCATAGATTCTCCTGGTGATATGGTTTGGCTGTGTTCCCACCCAAATCTCATCTTGAATTGTAACTCCCACAATTCCCATGTGTCATGGGAAAAATCAGTTGAAGGTGATTGAATTATGGGGGCAGGTCTTTCCAGTGCTGTTCTCATGATAGTGAATGAGCCTCACAAGATCTGATGGTTTTAAAAATGAGAGGTTTCTTGAACAAGCGCTCTCTTTGCCCACCACCATCCATGTAAGACGTGACTTTCTCCTCTTTGCCTTCCAACATGATTGTGAGTCCTCCTCAGCCATTTGGAACTACAAGTCCAATTAAATCTCTTTTGTTTGTAAATTGCCCAATCTCCGGGTATGTCTTTATCAGCAGCATGAAAACAGAACAATACAGTAAATCGGTACCAGTAGAGTGGGGCACTGCTGAAGAGATACCCAAAAATGTGGAAGCAACTTTGGAGCTAGGAAACAGGCAGAGGTTGGAACAGTTGGAGGGCTGAGAATAAGACAGAAAAATGTGGGAAGTTTGGAACTCTCTGGAGACTTGTTGAATAGCTTTGATCAATATGCCAATAATGATATTGACAATGAAATCCAGGCTGTGGTGGTCCCAGATGGAGATGAGGGACTTGTTGGGAACTGGAGCAAAGGTGAATCTTGTTATCTTTTAGCAAAGAGACTGGCAGCATTTTGCCCCTGCCCTAGAGATCTGTGGAACTTTGAACTTGAGATGATTTAGGGTATCTCACAGAAGAAATTTTTAAGCAGCAAAGCATTCAAGAGATGACTTGGGTGCTATTAAAGGCATTCAGTTTCATAAGGGAAGCAGAGTGTAAAAGTTTGAAAAATTTGCAACCTGACAATGTGATAGAAAAGGAAATCCCGTTATCTGAGGAGAAATCCAAGCCGGCTGCAGAAAATTGCATAAGCAACGAGGAGCTGAATGTTAAACCCCAAGACAATGAGGAAAATTTCTCCAGGGCATGCATGTCAGAGACTTTTGTGACAGTCCCTCCCATCTCAGGCCTGGAAGTTTAGGAGGAAAAAGTGGTTTTGTGGGCTGGGTCCAGGGTCCCAATGCTGTGTGCAGCCTAGGAACTTGATGCCCTGCATCCCAACCACTCCTGCCATGACTGAAAGGGGCCAATGTAGAGCTTTGGCCATGTCTTCAAAGGTTGCAAGCCTCAAGCCTTGGCAACTTCCATGTGGTGTTGGGCCTGCCAGTGCACAGAAGTCAAGAATTGGGGTTTGGGAACCTCTGCCTAGATTTTAGAGGATGTATAGAAATGCCTGGATGTCGAGGCAGATATTTGCTGCAGAGGCGGGGCTCTCATGGAAAACTGCTAGAGCAGTGCAGAAGGGAAATGTGGGGTCGGAGCCTCCACACAGAGTCCCTCTTGGGGCACTGCCTAGTGGAGCTGTGAGAAGAGGGCCACCACCCTCCAGAACCCAGAATGGTAGATCAACCAACAGCTGGCATGGTGTGCCTGGAAAAGCCACAGACACTCAACAGCCTGTGAAAGTAGCCAGGAAGGAGGCTGTACCCTGCAAAGCCACAGGGGAGGAGCTGCCCAAGACCATGGGACCCCACCTCTTGCATCAGTGTGCCCCAGATGCAAGAGATGGAGTCAAAGGAGATCATTTTGTAGGTTTAAGATTGGACCACCTGCTGGATTTTGGACTTGCATGGGGCCTGTTACCCCTTTGTTTTGGCCAATTTCTTCCATTTGGAATGGCTGTATTTACCCAATGCCTGTACCTCCATTGTCTCTAAGAAGTACCAAACTTGCTTTTGATTTTACAGGCTCATAGGAGGAAGGAACTTGCCTTGTCTCAAATAAGACTTTGAACTGTGGACTTTTGTGTTAATGCTGAAATAAGTTAAGACTTTGGGGAACTGTTGGGAAGGCATGATTGGTTTTGAAATGTGAGGACTTGAGATTTGGGATGGGCCAGGGGCAAAATTACATGGTTTGGCTGTGTCCCCGCCCAAATCTTATCTTGAAATTTAACTCTCACAATTTCCACACATTGTGGGAGGAACCCGGTGGGAGGTGATTGAATTATGAGGGTGGATCTTTCCTGCAGTATTCTCATATAGTGAGTGGATCTCACTAGATCTGATAGTTTTAAAACTGGGAGTTTTCCTGCACTAGCTCTCTCTCTCTTTGCCCGCTGCCATCCATGTAAGATGTGATTTTCTCCTCTTTGCCTTCTGACATGATTGGGAATCCTCCCCAGCCATATGGAACTATAAGTCCAATTAAACATCTTTCTTTTGTAAATTGCCCAGTCTCAGGTATCTGTTTATCAGCAGCATGAAAATGGACTAATACACCTAGATAAACTATATAGCATTACATCTGCACCTGCGATATCCTGAGGCCAGAGTGGGATGATAAAAGAAGCACTGGAGTCATACATGATGCTTAAAGGCATGATTTTCAGAGTTAAATAAGTATTTGTATTCTTGCTCTGTACTTTTAGGAAGGTATATAGCCCCTTATCTACAAATTGAAAACAATAATAAATTTTCATCTGTAATAAGGAGACAATAAGATAGTGGTTCTTCAAAAGGTTTTGGTAAGGATAAAGCTAAATGAGGTAGTGTCTATACAGGGTAAGAACTGTCCAGCATCCAACTATCATTTAATAAATAGTACCTAGGGCCGGGCGCGGTGGCTCACGCCTGTAATCCCAGCACTTTGGTAGGCTGAGGCATGTGGGTCACGAGATCAGGAGACCAAGACCACCCGGCTAACATGGTGAAACCCAGTCTCTACTAAAAATACAAAAAATTAGCTGAGCGTGGTGGCAGGCACCTATAGTCCCAGCTGCTAGGGAGGCTGAGGCAGGAGAATGGCGTGAACCCAGAAGGCAGAGCTTGCAGTGAGCTGAGATCATGCCAGTGCACTCCAGCCTGGATGACAGAGCAAGACTCCGTCTCAAAAAAATAAAAAATAAAATAAAAAATAAAATAGTGCCTATATTCACAAGGTGTGGGAAGAGGGGTAGAAAGAGAAGTTAAAATGGGGATAAAGAACTAGCTATGGGCCTGTAATCCCAGCACTTTGGGAGGCCGAGGAAGGCGAATCACGAGATCAGGAGATCAAGACAATCCTGGCTAACACAGTGAAACCCCGTCTCACCTAAAAATAAAAAAAATAAATTAGCTGGGCATGGTGGCAGGCTCCTGTGCTACCAGCTACTCGGGAGGCTGAGGCAGGAGAATGGCGTGAACCTGGGAGGCAGAGCTTGCAGTGAGCCCATATTGCGCCACTGCACTCCAGCCTAGGGCACAAAGCGAGACTCCGTCTCAAAAAAAAAAACAAAAAACAAAAACAAACAAACGAAAAACTAGCTTTGGAACGCATTTGCAATGTCATCTTAGTAGGCAAAGTGCTTGAATTCTCTAAATCTTCATTTTCACACCTGTAAAATAAAGATGATTATATCTAACTGTATTAATTTTCTTTTACTGTATAACCAATTGACACAAGTTTGCAGCTTTACTATTAAACCATTTCGTAGAAATGATTTATTAGCTTTCATTTTTTTTAGGTGAGAAATCTAGACATAACTAAACTGCATCCTTTCCACAGTGTCTTACCAGGCTGCAGTAAAGGTGTCTATTGGGCTGCATTCTCCTCTGGAGGCTTCACTGGGGACGAATCTGCTGCCAGACTTATTCAGGTTGTTGGAAGAATTCATTTCCTTATGGCTACATGACAGAAGGGCTGGCTTCTTACTGGCTATTGAATGGAGGCTACAGAAAGAGGCTGCAGAACCCACACACAATTTCTTGCTACCTGGCTCTCTCCATACATTAGTTTAAGGAGATAAGGAGGAACTCTCACCAGTCTTCTGAGTCTTCTATAACATAATGTAATCATGGGAGTGATAATCCATCATATTTGCCTTTGAATAACAGCCAATCAAGAGAATGGCATCCCATCACCTTTGTCATATTCTATCGGCTGGATATCATGGTTTCTTCTACACTGAACAGTAGGAGATTTCACAAGAATTTGACTCATCCGTTGTCATCTTAAAGTGTGTCTGCCATATTATGTCAGGATTTTGGTGCATATACAATGATCAAAATATGTTTATGTATGTAATTATGAGCAGTCTTTCTAAACTTCAAAGTGTTATGCAAATCTAAGAAGGTATTAGCATTTGATAAACTTTTCTACACATAATTTAGCTTAGTAATACTGAACCAAAAACCTAAAAGGATCTTCAATCATCAAAGAACTCTTCTGATAAAATGGACAGATAGGTAAGTAGGAGAGGGGAAGAGAGACAGAAAAAGAGATTCTATGACTAATGCAGAAAAACACAAGCATCTATTTTGGAAAAATTTATCAAATACTCTAGGAGATTAAGATTCTAAGTGGGTACAAAAAAAGAGGATCCAAAATCTAGTCAAGTATCTCACACAACTTAATTAACTGAATTATATGATTTTTTTCCTAGTAAATTCTAATGAATTTAAAATGTTGGGGCTGGGTGAGGTGGCTCATGCACTTTGGGAGGTAGAGGCAGGCGGATTGCCTGAGGTCAGGAGTTCGAGACCAGCCTGGCCAACATGGCGAAACCCTGTCTCTAATAAAAATACAAAAAAATTAGCTGGGCATGGCGGTGGGTGCCTGTAATCCAAGCTACTCGAGAGGCTGAGGCAGGAGAATTGCTTGAACCGGGAGGTGGAGATTGCAGTGAGCCAAGATGAGATTGTGCCACTGCACTCTAGCCTGGGCGATAGAGAGAGCAAGACTCTGTCTCAATAAATAAATAAATAAATAAAATAAAATAAAATAAAATAAAATAAAATGTTGGAATGCTTAATGTTGAAGGCTTTGAACTTAGTTTTATTAATACAGAGGGAATAACATTAATATTATAGAAATGGGACATTAACTGATGCTTGCATTACATTAACGTTTTGGAAAAATTGCTTTTCATGTTAGTTACCACATATATTACTTGATTGTGATGATATAATGAAAGAAATTCTGCATTTGACATTGATTTGATTCTCATTCTTTCAATAAAAGTACATAAAAATCTCATTAAAAGACTGACTAAAACTTGGCTTTTGCTTCATATCATTGATAAAGTTTATGAAAGAATATCCAGAAGCTTTTTAAACATTATTTAGTTTTACAATAAATATTAATCCTAGTTGATACAGACTTTTTTGTGTAAATACTAAAGATCTCCCATTAGGCTATTAGTATTGAAATACTAATTAGAAACTAACACGAACATATTTTGCAATCCTGAATTCCTGAGATCAACCACTATGAGCCTTCATTGTCAAAGGAGAGTGTAAAAAGAGACCGAATCTCTAGAGACAATTGTGGACATGGTCTCCTCTTCACAAAGGGTCATTGATGATGTTTTCCACCCATGGAAACCCTATTCAATGTGATTGAGGGTAATGGTGACACATGTGAGTCTTTTAAATTATTTTGTATGAGGTAAAAGTTTATCTTATTCCTAATACGATTCAACTGAAATTGTTTGGGTTTTTTTCCATATCGTGGGAACAGAAGCAGAAAAATTTAAGCTTCTCAAGGAAAACAATCATTTTATGATCTTTAATAAAGTACATCATATTAAATAGAATTAAAATTTATTGTTATTGATAAAATGAATTGTTTTTTTCCATAGATTAACTCACTTTCTTCCTTCCAACAATTATCAGATACATATATAGACAAGGAAGCTAAGAGGTAGGAATTTGAATAATTTATCCAAATCACATGGCTTTCTATTTGCAAAGTCAGTATTTAAACCCAAGCTGTCTGACTAGAAGGCATTTGGGCTTATCAAACCTTCTTAATTGCCTTTACAACTCATGTTTTTCTTCTGCTATGAATTCATAATCTGCTTATCAAATTTAATGTTAACATGATAATATATTGGCAGAATCTCAGAGAAATTGGATTATTCAGAGAAATTGGATTACTCCTAATTATTTTGTTGGGTGGCAGCAATTTTGAAGAGGAAGAACAAGGATATATTACGAGGTTTTGAGAACTGCTAAAATGGCTAATGAGCTTAATATTTTGTTAAAATCACAGATACATAGAGAACATATTTTTGTGCTAAGCTGGAATTAAGGTAAAATTCAGTAAACTGGGGGATAAATTAGAAAATTTATTCCAGCTTTTTCTTTAATCTTCAAAAATGTATGTGTTTTAACAAAGAGATCTAGGAATTCTACTTTGTGTGTGTGTGTGTGTGTATCTGGGTACATGCTTGCATTGGTCAGTGTGTTTTCATGTGCAGTTTAATAATATCAGCAGAGAGTCAGGAGCTAGGAGACAAGGATTCCTTTTATTGATTCCGCAAGCCACTGTGGATCATGCTACATTAAATATGCTAGTCTGAAAAAAAGTCAGCAAACGAACAAAAAACTTACTTGATATAATATCTTAATATGGGTCAATTTGTTGTATGTTAGAGCCAGTTTCTATACCAGTGTAGTTGACTAATTATCAGATCCTCACATATTTTGGTGCTAAAACAAAGAGGAAGAAAGTTTGGAAATTGTGAAGGGTTACGTTGCTGTGAGAATAACAAAAGCCTATTGTTGATCATCATTCTCTCTCCCCTAAGCCTTATATAAGATCACTGTTTAGTTTTTTAAATTATATTTTTGTAACATTGTGCTATTCTAAATGATGTTTTTCAAAGTTGAATGTGTAAAATAGTCCAGTGTGGTGCAAGAAGAAAATATGAAAACATCTATTTTTCTTATTATTTTAACTAAATAAGAAAAAAACTACATTAATACATACAATGAAATCAACTGAATTCATGCATCAGATGATCACAAGTCCCAGCACATAAAGCTCAAAGGGATAAAAGAGAATTTCCAATGGTTGGGCAATAGTGCCTTTATTCTCTTTTATTCCTTCAATAAAAATATATCAAAATCTCATTAAAAGGCTGACTAAAACTTGGCTTTTCCTCCATACCCTTGATAAAGTTTATGAAAGGATATCCTGAAGTTTTTTAAACTTTGATGTAGTTTAGTAATAACATTAATCCTAGTTACCACAGACTTTTTCATGTAAATACTAAAAATCTCCCACTAAGCTATTGAGCAATATGTGATTTAAAAATATTCTCTATAAGGAGAGAGTAAATCTGAAATAGTATTAATAAAGCAAGCTCAAGAATGAAACAAGAAGGTGGTAAGCTGGTAACTTTGATTCCTACTCTGTTATGAGCACTTTGTCAGCACATTACATTACATACAATAACAAAACAAGAAATCACATGTCTTGACATATAAACTTTCATTCTCATTATGTTTTTCAGAGGGTACAATGCATTAGCAGAATAGTACACATATAATTTATAAAATTACTATTTAAATAAATAAATACATTTTTGTTCACTACTTTGTCTTTGAGGTCCTTCCTTCCCCCTCATCCAGAGAATATTTATATGATCTGAATATTTGAAGACCTTTCTTCTGAATAACCTGTATTTCTCTTATTTCAATGCATGATATATTTTCAAATAGCTCAATTATATGCAACCATACAATATAAAATATACATTATTTATTAAGCCCATAAATGCTTTTAAGAATTGTTTGAATTTTTAAATATATTTTGAAGATTTTGTTTTGCAATTATATATTGTTTTTGTTCCCTTTTTCTGCACATTCACATTATATTTAGTTTTTTATTCCATTAAGGGTAATTACCATCCCTCCTGCTAAAGGTTCTCAGGGCCAAGCCATTGGCCAATGCCCTCACTAAATTCAACATATATTTTTTCTCCCTTCTTCCTCCAAATATTCCAGTACCATTGAACACTTTTCATGCCTCCTTCTTTCTTTACTTAAATTATTTTCTCTAAATTATCTGGTATAATGCTCTCTGGTTTTCTGGTACAAGGCTCTGTAGTTTTATTTCTGCTTCCCTGACTTCCCATTGCCATCTTTCTAAGATCATCCTTTTCTACCTTGACATTACATTTTGAAATTCATTTGAGTTTGGCACTGTACTTTCTGTGGTTCTCATACTACCTGCTCTAAACCTTCTCCTTAGATAATCTAACTCAGGTTTTAGAGTTCATTTGCTACCAAGAAAAATAAGAAAATTTTATCTACAGCACTGACCACTTCTCTGAACTCACAATCTATATATCTATATATATAGCCTTTCTGCCGTATCCTGCTTAATGTCTCAAAGGCTCTTGAAATTTCATTTTTAAATGCAAACCCATGACCTTCATTGAAGTCGACTCTGAAAAACTCTCCAGCAAACCCTTTCCACAGCTACGAACTTGGAATCAACCTGAACACATCCTAATTCCTCACTCCCACGTGATTTCTTTCTACTTTATATATCTTGATACCTATCCAATGGCATCTCTCTCTGTCTCTCCTATTTGAATCCAAGCCACCATCCATCTCTTACCTGGTCAGCTGCAATTTCTGATAGGATCTGCATTGATGCAGTCTCGCATTGATGCAGTCTGGACTTCTCCATTCTAAAGTCATCACCACAGCCAGAGGCATATTCTCAAATTACAAATCTAATATGTCAGTGCCTAGTAATGGCTTCCCACTATTCAAAGCTAAAATCTGTGAGGTTCTAAATCAGCTTCATCCCTATCTATATCTCAAGACACTTCCTTTTGTGTTTTGTGTCATCCCATTTACTCTGCCTTCACTGAATTTCTGTCAGTTGCTTGTACTTTTCACACTCCCTTCCTCAGAATCTATTATACCTCTGGTTACCTTTGTTTCACATATTCCTTGCTTATTAACTTGTTTTTGTGCTTCTGATATCAAACTGGGATTCATCTACAGGGGAATACTTCTTAGACTTCTGCAACTAGGTCATTTTTACCATTGTAAGCACACATGGCTCTTCTTCATGGGACTTATCAGAATTGCAATTTTACATTGGTTTGATTATTGTTATAAACTCTTGTTTTTTACTATATCTTTATAGCAACCCTCTGTGACTATTGCTGTTTATTTTCTAAAGAAAAATGTTCAGAAATGGAGTTGCTGAGGCAAGAGAACTTACACTGTATTACAGTTCTATATAGATGTGTTCCAACCACTCTTCAGAAAGAAATATCAAATTGGATTCCTGCAGTGGCATATGAATTGTATTCTTCAGTGTAATAGGAATTTTAAATTCTTTCTTCTCATCACTACAATGATGATGATTGTAAATGCCAATGGAAAAGTAGTTTGGAATAAATTATATACTAGCCACCACTGATGTCAAAATGTCACGTTGGTGGGAAGGAGGGCTTTTACAATATTGATTAATAATGTTTTTACTCATATCCCTTCCCCAGAAAAAAAAGTCTTTGTTTCTGTGGTGCACTTGGATGAGTAACTGGTGTGACTTGAGATGGCAGTGGTTGAGAACTACCAGATTGGATAATAGTTTGGTTTAAAATGAATAATATAATCTAAATAAATTTTTTAAAAAAGAAACACTGAGTTGAACTGATTTTATAAACATATTTAAATTATAAAGTATCTCATATACCAGTTACTTTCTATAAATACAAATGTATAATTCTGAATCCACAATCCAAACTCCTTTATAGGCAATAATTTTAATAAAGCTATCACGTCATTTTATTATTTTTGCCATCTAATATACACTAAATTAATGAGAAAATAAATGGCCAGCAACTTCCATCACTGCTAAAGAAAAAAAGTGGGATAAACTATCTATAAATCCTTAGCTCCAAGGGGAATGCCTTAAAAAGATTTTTATGAGTCTTTTTTACCCTGAAAGATAGGAAAGTTAGAAATATATTGATTTATGAAATTACATGTGTCAATTCAAGTAAGATTCGTTACTGAGTACAAAAGAAACATCTGAGTCACTATCCCAGACTGTTTTTATTCTGCTGATTTATATTTATATTTCAATAATATTTATTTTCAAGAGGAAGAAGCTTATAAACTGTCACTCTTATTTCTCAATAGGCTGATGATTTCAGTTAAATTAATTCCTAGCTAACTCACTCTAAAAGCATTAAGCATGCTTATTTGCTGCTATTTGCAAAATCGAATTTTGCTTTCCTTATGCTGATTTTAATAAAACCTAAATGTTAAGGACATAAGGCACTCACATGGTGCTTGGCATAATGGAATGTGTCAAACTGTCCCCAGTGATGATGAGAGATTTTGTACAATTTGAATCATAATGGGATGACAAGACATATATGTTTACTTGGGTATGAAAAGCCAGAGAAAAAAGTGCACCAAATGTGAAAGGCAATAAAAGAAATCACTTTTTTATGAAACAGTACATAAAATTTGTTACCAATGATAGATTTATAGTGAACTAATTTGTGGAATAAATGAAGTGTAGAGATTGAAATGTGTTTGAAGTATTAAAACTTATCTTGCATTACCCCTTGTGATTACTGATAATTCTAGGTGCTTACAGAAGATTAAAAATCCCTTCAATATGAAAGTACCATTGTTTTGAGGTTTCATGGTGTTCTGGCATCTTTATCCATGCGTTTGACTTTTTCGTTTGGTATGCATTAATAACTTTCATAACGAAGAGGCTGCTTCCCTGAAACATATATTTTTCTCAGAAAAAAATTTCTACTTCAAGGAAGTAAAATACTAAATTTGCAGAGGTATATTTTAGAGTTTTATAAAGTGAGGGCTAAAGTTTTTTTTAAAAGACACAAAGGAAGAGTCAATATGTTAGAATTAATAAAATATGTCTCTGGGGTTTTTTGACTCAGCTATTGAGAAAATCATATTTTCAGGTCATTTTAAAGTTATTTAGGGAATATTAGAAGTTAGGCTCTGCTAGGAAGAAAGTTCTGATGAAGAAACCTGGCAGTGGAACTGCAAACCAGTGACATGGATCCCAGATCCCATCATGAGAGACCTGGTGAGGAAGTAACACAGACTCTTGCAAGGTCAAAAATCTTTTGAGACTTTTTTTTATACTTTTATTTTTTAACTTTGAGACGGAGTCTCGCTCTGTCGCCCGGGCTGGAGCGCAGTGGCACGATCTCGGCTCACTGCAACCTCCGCCTCCTGGGTTCAAGCAATTCTCCTGCCTCAGCCTCCCAACTAGCTGGGGCTACAGGCGTGTGCCACTACGCTTAGTTAATTTTTTTTTTATTTTTAGTAGAGATGGGGTTTCACCATGTTGGTTGGCCAGGATGGTCTCCATCTCTTGACCTCATGATCCACCTGCCTAGACCTCCCAAAGTGCTGGGATTACAGGCGGGAGCCACCGTGCCCGGCTGAGGCTTTATTTTATGTAGTTTCTCGTACACTGTGATTGTTTCCCCCACTTCTGGAGATCTGGGATTGTTTGTGGGGAACAGATTTTAGACTTTCTGACCTGTTCCACCTTTCCTTGAATCACCCTCTAGCCTACACTTCCAACAGGTTAACTACTAGCCAATATGGTAGCCCACATAGCCACCGAGCACTTAAAATGTGGCTAGTCAAGTTTAGCTGTGTCGTGGTGTGAAATATACACAGGATTATACAGGCTCAGTGCAACACAAGAATGCACAACATCTCACAAATAAATTTTACATGTATTACAAATTGAATGCTTTGAAGACATTTAGTCAAATAAGATATTATTATAATTAATTTTACTTGCTTTATAAAAAAATATAGCCTCAACCCCGTCTCTTCTAAAAATACAAAAAATTAACCAGGCTTGGTGGCAGGCACCTGTAGTCCCAGCTACTCGGGAGGCTGAGGCAGGAGAATGGCGTGAACCCAGGAGGCGGAGCTTGCAGTGAGCCGAGATCATGCCACTGCACTCCAGCCTGGGCGACAGAGAGAGACTCCGTCTCAAAAAAAAAAAAAAAAAAAAAAAGAAACAAAAAACTGTAGCCCCTAGAATATTTAAAATTACCTGTAAGACTCACATTCTGTTTCTATGGACAAATACTATGGTTAACAGTGAGTACGGCAGGGTTCTCCTCTTCTGCCAACAAAAACCTCCCCAGCTGACAGTTGAAATTCCACTGGGTTTGGAATAGTGAGAGGGAAAGAAAAACAGTTATAATATAGAAGGCTTGAAGTCCTAATGTCTAATTAAAGAAAATGCTCTAATGTGAATAATCATTTCAGAAGGAATATTTTAAAGTCAATCACCGACTTAAAAGGATAATTAATGAGTTTTTTTTGGTGTTTTGGCTCACAGAGGGCCAGCTGAAGTGACAAAAAAAAGTAAGTCATGAAGATAACAGTGTTTGGGGTGGATTTTGAAAAATGAATTGCATTGCAGTGTGGGTTGGCAGAGGAAGACTGTAGGCCAAGAAGATTGCGGAGGCAGAAGACAATTTGTATTACTTTATAAATTTGGACATTGCATACCTTCAATTAGCCACAGCAACCAGTAGTTATGCAGGTAGATATTCTTTCTATGGAGCTGCAGATGCAGCCATATCTTCCATGACACTTTTTATTCTTCTGATTTAAAACCCTAATTCAAAAGTTTATGGAACCTGTTTACAAATGTCATAATGTTAATTACTGAGAATTTTTAGCTAGCTAACTAGATAAGCTTGATTATTTGACCTAGTAACATATTTATCTGAGAGTAACATAGTTATCTTCCTAGTAACTTAACCAAATCCAGGCATGTCTTTCTATTTTTGCAATGAGAAGTTTGATGGGGTGTAATAGAAGATGGTAGCAATAATTCATATTTCTTGATTGTATCTCTAATTGTATTGGTTAATATATAAATCAATAAATGAACTGTACTGAGAATTTAATACATGCAAAGAACTGGACACTAGGAACACATTATTAATGTGGAGGAGGTAAATGTACATGTAAAAAGTTTAATCAACACATCAACTCACCTAGAAGATACAAAATTTGTAACTACTGGCAAGCAAAGAGGAGGCTTAGGCAATTTAAAGCTGTTTTCTGGAGAAACAGACAAGAAATGGATGTTTTGGCATTAAGTATTTCACAGATAGTTGCGGTTAAATGGGGGCTCTAAACTGGATTTTGAGAAAGGATAAAGTTTAAATTTATAGAAGATGTTTGCAGAATTAGGAGGAAAATAATTAACACTGTGAACCTAAGGCATTAACATGTATTTATATCAGTGGGAGCCCAGTTAAACTAGATTGGAAATTGTGTGCAAGTGAGGAGAAGAAATTAACATTGAAATGGTATATAGGTGCCTGACTGTGGAGGTTTTTGAATGCAAGTATATACTCCGTTATTAATGGGCTCTTTAAGATTTTTTTCTAGTAAGCTGGACAAAAGTATTATTTTACAAAAAATATTTTGGAAGCAGTGTGAGAGATAAAATGGATAGACATTAAACTTGAGATGTGGAGATCAGTATTATTCATTTAAGCTACAGTTGACAAGAGAGTGAATTAGATTGTTGAAAGTGGGAACTGAAAAGAGCAGATGTGGGCTTTAGTATTTTTACTAGAAATGTTTCTCCTTATCATTTACCCCAACCTGTGAAAAGTTCATGACTAGGTCCACCTCATGCTCAAACTTTAGATTTAACATTGAGGTTGCCAAATAGTCAGATATTATAAAGTTTTTTTATACTACAGGTATTAGGAATTATGACGGCAACCACAGTTGAGATTTTCTAGAGTTAATCATATCCAGACCACAATTTGCTCCAGCCCAGGTCTCTGGCCCCTGAGATTTCCATCGTATGTGCATCCATGTCCAATTAGTACTTCTTCCTTTGTTAGGAAACAAGAAAATCACTTTTTAATGGGAATTTTATCTACTCTGAGTAATGGTTTTTGCATGAATGCTAACAACATGATATACTTTCTTTATAGATTAGGGAAAGATAAAAGTTATTGGGCCACTGATTTCTACCAACGGTAAGCTCAGAATTTATTTATTTATTCCTTGAATGCACCAGTGCAGCCTCTAAGCTCAGTTTCAGGGTAACTTTTCATTAGCCTTTGTTCTTTCATGCTGCCAGTTTCTCCACATCTCAGTCTTTTCAGTTCAAGAGCTGTGACATCAACGAGTCAGATTGGAAACTGGGGAATTAGGTTGCGTCCTGTTACTCATCAAAATATTATTAAAATTTTGCTGCACAGAAAAAGGATAGGAAAGAAGGAAAAAAAAAAGAAAGAATTGGCTAGGTGTGGTGGCTCACACCTGTAATCCCAGCACTTTGGGAGGCTGAGGTGGGGTGGATCACCTGAGGTCAGGAGTTCGAGACCAGCCTGAGCAACATGGCAAAACCCCATCACTATTAAAAATACAAAAATTAGCCAAGCGTGGTGGCACATGCCTGTATTCACAGCTACTAGGGATGCTGAGGCAAGAGAATTGCAACACTGCGAGACCCTGTCTGAAAAACAAAAAAGGGGAGGTGGGGTGGGAAAGAAAGAACAAAAGTAAGAACGGGAAAAAGAGGGAAGTAGGAATCTGGTATAACTTCAAGTCAGGATTTTTATTTGATTAAAAATGAAAAATAACCCACATACAAAATCCTCTATAAAGAGAATTTGCAGTGGAAGAGGGGTGGTGGTTCTTAGAATAACTCATTAGCATTTCCTAAAGTGAATGTTTTTATCAAAAGGGAAAGGTTTTGAATTATGATTCCTACTTCCTTTGGAAGTTTCCTGATGTCTGAGATGTATGAGATTTCCAAAAGCCTTCATAAGTCAGGGGATGCGTGTATTCCCATAACTTTGTTCAACTTCAGGAATAATTTCTGCTGCATAAATCACATGGAAATTATCCACGAGTTTCAAGCCTAGCAGGACACTCTGATTTCTGAAAAGACTTTATACACATATGTTGACAAGAGACAACCCAAGCTTCCAAAACTTAAACAAGAAAAAATCTAAAATTGTCAAGGCAGCAGAGGTCCTCAGCTACTATTCTCTTTCCAAAGAATATGTACCACTTACGTGATGCAATGTAGAATTGAAAATTAGCTTGTGTTCTTATTCCATAAAGAGTAATGAAATCTCACTAGGTGTTGAATATACTTTCCAGAATAATGTAGAAATGTCCATTCCTATACAAAGAGAAAGTTACAATTATTTCTGAAGCACAGCAAAACATTTTCCTTTATGTTAAACATATGGACTATATAAACTTTTATTTTCTGTCGTATCTCTATTTTAGTGAGATACTTAAAAGTATACTTATTGTACTAAAAATATAGCTTAATGATTCAATTTCTAAGTTATATTTTTATTTCAATAATGCAAATCTCTTTTCAGGAAATTCTGAATATGTTGCAGGACATTTGAATCCTCAATTAAATAATTGATATTTTAATTATTATGAATCCTATTTCCAAAGGATGGGTGTTTCTTTCATTGACATTTATATATTTTGTTCTTAAAATATCAAATAAGTAAAATTATATAAATAAAATTGATAAGATAAATTTTTATAAACTATATACCCAAGGGATATTTACTTTATGGTTCAATGTGAATTGTATTTCTAAATATGACTGACTATTCAAAATTTAAAATTGCACTAAATTATTAAAATAGGGATGATCTTATTTTAGAGAAAGAAGAATGAGTACATTTGTAATTATTATTGGAGAAATAAATTAATAGAGAGATAAATTGAATGGTTTTATATGTTTTCTAATCCAAGATAATACATGCTGATTCTTTTAACAAAAGTATTTATTAAACATAAAATGATAACAGACAACGCAAAATAGATATTGTAGTTTGGGGAAGGAAAGGCTTACAATAACCAAAAATACATGAGAATGTAGCCTGGAATGGACCCATTGGCTTCCTTCTTAGGTACTCACAGGCAGACACCATCTTGCTACATTTACAAGACTTGCCAGAAGTCAGGGTTCTCTGCATTCCTTAAAGGTGGGTTCCTAGTAACTGAACTTCTGAAGCTGATGAAAAACATCAGAATGACAATTTGTTATTGTATAGCTTAGAGTCTCTCTGCAATAGAGATCATGTATTGTCTCCCTGTAGGCACATTAGCACAGAAAATCAAATTTTATTCAGAATGTTATTTGATGGGTATGCAATTGAAACAGAATATTGTTATTTGATTCAAACACTTAATGCTATTAGACATGTATTCCAAAATAAAGCCACCTGGCAAATGTCCTAAATTATGAATTGCTTGGCAAGAACTTGCTCTCATATGTAGAATATTCAGATTTTCTATGCAAATTATCATTTTCGTGATTGTCTTTTTACCTGTTTTGTTGGATGAAATAAAGACTTTCTGAATGACACTTTATTTTTGAAAGGAGTTTAATATTTTCACATTATAGTCTATGGTGTGTTAGGTATATCTGTGTTTGAATATCTAGGGGAGAATTTATTTCCAATGGCAAGAAAAAAAATGTCAATGTGGTACCCATATTCTAGCGATAATATAAAAGGCAAGAAATTCATGTGGACAGTGGACTGGAGAATTAGAAAACAAATATAAAGCAAACAAATTTTGATTCAAGAATTCCATAATACTTGTGAATATATATTTGTTAAATTTTTAAAAAGCTGCATTTTCCACATGAATTATAATTTTTAAATATTAGTTAGAAAATAAGAAAAACATCACAAAATAGGAAACATCTTAAGTTTACATATCAACATCATTGCTCCTATTATTCTTAACCTTCCCTAGTTTTCCTCCTTACTTATCTTTCTTCTAAATCCATGCCTCCAAACAGTATGTTGGGTCAATTTCCCTCTCTATCTCTCTTAAGAATTTTTGTCTATATTCTTTTGTTTCAAAACCACAAGGCCCATCTCTCCGACCACTTCATCATCCCATCAGTCATTTCTAAAAATAAGTCTGTTTTGTTCAAATATATTAATGGCTATTTTGCTTTTTGTAATAGCACTCCCTCCCTTTTTATAAATTCATTATAAAAAGTAACTTTTCCTCTCCTTGAATGAATAGAAGAATATATCATAAAACTTTATGTCTTAAATTAACAAATTCAGCGATCAGTGGAAATGAAGCAGCTTCCAGACTAAACTCAAGGAAATGTTTCTACGTGGACTTTTTTCTAACAGGAATGGCTATTTTGTTAGGCTGTAACTCAGGAGTCTCACTTCTTCCTTCCCTCCTTGCTTCCTTCTTTCCTTTCTTCCTTCCTTCCCCTCCCTCTTTTTGTCTTTCTTTTTACTTTTCTTTCTCTTTCTCTCTCTCATTTCTTTCTTTTTCTTTCTTTCTTTTTCTTCTTTCTCTTTCTTCTTTCTTTCTCTTTCTGTCTTTCCTTCTTTCTTTCTTTTTCTTTCTTTCTATTTCCCTCTCTCTCCCTCCCTCCCTTCCTTCCTCCCTCCCTTCCTTCCTTCCTCCTTTCCCTCCTTCTTTTCTTCCTTTATTCTTTCCTACCTTCCTTCACTTCTTTCTACAATGGACCACCAAAAATATGTAAAAATCACTGGATATTTTCTCATACGTGTTTGTGGCTGTATTAATGTTATTCATAGTGTAATTTTTCTTTTTTTTCAAATTATGTAATTTTGAATAAATAATTGGCTTATTTCTAAGTTTATTGAATCTTTTCGCCCTTATTTACATGTAATGCTAAGTGAAATCTGTGTGTGTTTTTTTGTTTGTTTATTCTGATTTTTTAATCTCAGGAGACTTGTTTTCATCAAAAACATTGCGTTTTAGTTAGGTCTAGTTATTATAGCTTCTTCTGTTTTATTTCTCTGGTTATGTTTCTCACCTGTTCTTTAGTTATAACATATTTTAAGTTCTTAAACATATTTAGAATAGCTGCTTTAAAGTCTTCGCCTGTTCATTTTAATATATGAGTCAACCCTTTGTTGGTTTATTTTGACCACATTTTCTCCTAATTACTAGTACCATTTTCCCAATTCTTTACATGCCCTGCTTTATTTGATTATACACCAGACATTTTTAATACTGTGTACTTGAATGTCTAGATTTTTTTAATACGGTGCTAACTTTTTTGTTCTGACAGGTAGTTAATTCACTAGATTCATTTGACATTTGTTTTTATAATTTATTAGGGCCTATTTATATATAACCCCTTATTTTAGTGGTAGAATTCTCCTATTTCTTTTGCTTTTCTTTCTTTCTTTATTTTCTTGAGATGGAGTCTCACTCTGTCACCCAGGCTGGGGTGCGGTGACATGATCTCAGCCCACTGCAACTTCTGTCTCCTGGGTTCAAGTGATTCTCTCGTCTCAGCCTTCCGAGTAGCTGAGATTACAGGCACCCGCCACCACCGCTGGCTAATCTTTGTATTTTTTGTAGAGATGGGGTTTCACCATGTTGGCCAGGCTGGTCTCAAACTCCTGACCTTAAGTGATCTGCCCACCTCAGCCTCCCAGCTGTAATCCTCAGCTAGGATTACAAGTGTGAGCCACTGCACCCATTCTTCTGTTTCTAAGACCTTATCTGTATAGGGCATTAACTGAGTACCCTGGATATTCTCTTTCTTTTACATATTTAGATGTCCTATGTCTCTCATCACTGTCAAACCTCTAGAATTTTCATTTATCTCATGACTTCTAGAAGCTGTTGCCTGCTAAGCCCTCCTGCATCTTGTTCTGCACAAGTACAATTTAGTAACTGGCCAAAGACTAAAATAATCTCATGCAATTTCTGAAACTCCTTATGCATATATCTCTCTTCTCTCTGGTAGTCTGTTCCACAGACTCCACTCACTTCAACAGCCCTGATGCTGATCTCTGTTAACTCCACTTTCTTGTTATTACTACACACTGCTTGTGCTTTACTTTCTCCATTGGGATCTTGACAGTGTCTCTAGGCAAAAACCCAAGAAAAATGCAGAGTTCATTTCATCGTTTTCCCATATATCTACTCTTACAATCCTCAGCTATCTGCTGAACATTTGTGTTAGTTTTCTGTTGCTAACAACTGGCCATAATCTTGACTGCTGAAACCAATGCTCATTTATAATCTGATTGTTCTAGAAGTCAGAATTCTATTGGGTTCTTCTGGGTTCTATGCTTAGCAGCTCATTAAGCTAAAACAAAGGTGTCAGCTGGCTTAGGCTCTTTGTTGGGAGCCTCTGGGTTAGAATCTCCTTCCAGACTCACTCACCTTATTGGCAGAATTCAATTCCATGTACTTTTAGAGCTGAGGTCTCCATTTCATTGCTGTCTCTTAGTCAGGGGCCATTCTCGGTTCTAGATGTTGTCATAATCTTTAGCTTGCAGCCCTCTTTCACCACATCCAAAGTCAGTAAGGCAAGTTGAGTTCTTCTCATGCTTCAATCTCTTTGACTTCTTGCTCTCCCTTGTCTATCCTGTTGTGTATCTTTGACGACAAATAAATATAATATTTTTTCTTTTAAGTTTGTGGTTAAATTCAGACCACTCAAACAATACAGAATATTCTCCTTCTCATAAGGTCTATAACTATAATTATATCTGCAAATTTTCCATTGACATATAAGGAAACATATTCACAGGTTCCAGGTATTATGGTGTGGATATCTTTGGGAATCATTCTGCCTACCATGTTTTTATTATGTTTTCATGGTGAAGCAACTACTCTGGTACAAATATCGTTTAAAGCAAAATTTTCTACTTTACAAAACAAGTTAATCTAGGTAGTTTCTAAAAAATTTTTTCTGATGTTTGCATCTGTATATATAAATATATTCAAATATATATAAGAATGTGTCTATTTAAATTATTATATGTATCATAATACTTTTATCATTATATACATATAATACTTTAAAGAAAGTATAGTATTCCTGGAGAAATTTTGTTTCCTCCATATTACAAGAACATATATACATACACTGAACAGTAAATATCAAGGCGTGTTTCACAGCAAACAAATTATTTTATTTCTGGTTTGCCTGCAATAAACAAGTAATGTGGTAGTACAAGAACATACATGGGAAATATTTCTGCTCCAGAAATATATGTGTATAAACACACACACAAACACAATTAATTGACTAGAAAAATACATAAAACAATGTAACCCATTATACTCTGCTAGCAAAATTTTGATGCTACAACAATTACATAAAAGAAAACTACAACTACAACTACAACTACATAAAAGGAAACTTATTTGCTTACAAATTAAGAAGCAAAAGTTGTTTTTAAATATTGATGCACTAAAAGATTAATACATTCTGAACAAGTAATGCTTACCTCAAGGTTATAATTAGTCTACATTTAGAAATTTATTGTTATAAACTACTAAATTAATAATAGAAGAAAAAATGATTACAATACCTGTCAAAAACTATGCACTAACATTTAACAGCCATTAATTATATCTTTCCAAAGTAGAAATATATGTAGTTTTACTTAATTTGATATATAACCTGTCAGAAACCTCCAAAAGGCATTGAACATAAGATAAAAGCCAAAGAGGCATTTTTGCTAAAATAAGAAACAAGACAAGAATTTTCAACATCTCTACTATTTCTTGACATTATACAAAATAACTAAAATTTATAAACAAAATTATGTGTCACTTTTTTGTTACAAATTTACTTACACAGAGGTTCCAAAAATTTAAAACATAAATTATTACAGTCATTCTTCAGTATCCATGGAGAATTGGTTCCAAGACCTCTCAGTGATACCAAAGTCTTTGGATTCCCAAGTCCCTTTCATAAAATTCCATAGAATTTGCATATAACCTATGCATCTCCTTCCTCACATTTTAAATCAACTGTAGATTACTTATAATAGCTAATACAATGTAAATGCTAGGTAAATAGTTGTTATATTGTTCAGGAAATAATGACAAGGGAAAAAAGTTTGTACATTTTCAGTAGAGACAAACTTATTTTCTGAATGTTTTTGATCTGTGGTTGGTTGAAACCATGGATGCAGAACCCATGGAAATGGAGGGCCAACTGTACGTCTTATAATACACTCCAGGAAAATGGCAAATAAAAGAACAAATTACAAAAGCAATAGCTTTCTTATATTGCAGAAATAAAAATTAAAAACTTAAGAATGTAAAACATTCAATCACAATTAATTAGCAAGAAATAAAGTACATTATTTGAAAAAATACTAATAAAAATTTCAAGAAGTTTATGGTTTTTATTTTTGTAATGCTTATTTTTATAAGGCTACAGAAAGCGTATTAGACCAGTTCTGCTTCTGATCAGTACATAAAAAACAAGATTAGATTGTTGCAGGCACCCTAACAATGAGAAAAAAGTGAATAGCCAACAAAATAACAACTTTTCATAAAGCGCATAAAAGAAGTGAAGTGTCATGGTCACTAGATGGAAACACCATAGAGTAGATGAAAAAAATGAATTTTGAAAGATTAAGTGTTCGCTACTATGAGCGTTTATAATACTTGAAAGCACAAAGTGCAAGAGTTCTTGGCTTGACATTAATTGACCAACTCTTTTCACAGATCCCTTCCTTGTGTTCACAAGAAAGATTTGAGTTGGACCCAAAGACCTGAAAGAATTCCACTCTGTGGTGCACAGCAACATGACTACGTACTCCCTCAGACTATACTCTTCTATAAAATATGTGAGCCATAAAATAACTCCCTACAATTTTAATAAGATTGAAATCACAAAGTGCATTTTCTCTGACTGCAATGTGATTAAGCTGGAATTCAATAACAGAAAGATATGTGCGACATCACAAAATATTTGGAAATTTAACAAAGCATATCAAAATAATTCATAGGTCAAAAATAGCAAAAGTCTTTTGAAAAAATATTCCATGCAAATGAAAACTAATAGTGAGCAGGAGTAGGTATTCTTATATTAGATAAGACTTTAAAGGAACCAAAGTATTACAAATAAGACAAAGAAAGTAATTATATTATAATAAAAGGGTTAATTCAACAAGAAGCCATAACAGTCCTAAATATATATGCACCTAACTCTAGAGCACCCAGATTCATAAAACAACTACTACTAGACCTAAGAAAAGAGATAAACAGCAACACAATAATAGTGGGAGATTTCAAAACTCCACTGATAGCACTAGACAGGACATCAAGGTAGAAAGTCAATAAACACTGTACTTATACTGCACTCTAGAACAAATGGACCTAACAGATATTACAAAACATTCTACCCAAGAATTGAAGAATACACATTCTTCTCATTGGCACATTTTCCAAGATAGATTATATGATAGACTACTAACCAAGCCTCAATAAGTTTTAACAAATACAAATCATAGCAAGTATTTTCTCAGACCACTGCAAAATAAAACTAGAAATCAATTCCAAAAGAAGCCCTCAAAACTGGATTAACAATGAAAGATGGAAATTTAAAAATTTTTCAAGTGAATGATAACAGTAACACAAATTATCACAACTGCTGGGAATATAGCAAAAGCAGTGCTAAGAGGAAAATTCATAGTGTTAAACAACTACATCAAAAAGTCAGAAAGATGACAAATTGAAAACCTATTGTCACACCTCAGGGAACTAGAGAAACAAAAACAAAGTAAACCCAACCCCGGCCAAAAATAAAAAAGTAGCGAAGGTCAGAGGAGAACTAAACTTAATTAAAACAAAAAAATTAATACAAGAGACCAGTGAAACAAAATTTGGTTCATTTCAAAAAATGAAATTGATAGACCATTAGTTAGGTTAACCAAAATAGAAGACAGAAGATTCAAATAAGCTCAATTAGAAATGAAAATGGAGACATTACAACTGATACCACAGAAATATAAAAGATCATTTGAGACTACTATGAATATCTCTATGTATACAAACTAGAAAATCTACAGTAAATGAATATACTTCTGGATACATACAACCACCCTACCTTGAATCAGGAAGAAACAAAAGTGCTGAACAGACCAATAACAAGCAGTAATTAAAAATATGTTGAAACAAAAGCCCAAGACTGGATGGATGCACAGCTGAATTCTACGAGATATTCAAGGAAGAATTGGTACCAATCATACTGAAAGTATTCCAAAAGATTGAGAAGGAAGGAATCTTCCAAACTCATTCTATAAAGCCATTATTACCCTGATACCAAGCCAGAAGGAACATAGCGGAAAAATAAAACTGCAGACCAATATCCCTGAGGATCATAGGTGCAAAAATTTCTTAACAAAATAATCCCATGAACATGTGGGCAAATGACATGAACAGACTTTTCGTAAAAGTAGATATACAAATGGCCAATAAACGTTTGAAAAATGCTCAACATCACTAATCATCAGGGAAATGCAAATTAAAACCACAACCAGAATGGCCATTATTTAAAAGTAAAATAATAGTAATAATAGCCCAGACACTGCTCAAGATAAAAAATAAATAAATAAATGTTGGCATAAATGTGGTGAAAAGGGAACACTTATACAATTCTGATGGGGATATAAATCGGTACAACCTCTGTGAAAAACAATATGGCGATTTCTCAAAGAACAAAAAGTAGGTTTATCTTTTGATTCAACAATCTGACTGGTGGGTATCTATCCAAAGGAAAATGAGTCATTATATCAAAAAGACACCTGCACACATATGTTTATCACAGAACAATTCACAATTGCAAAGATATGGAATCAACCTAAGTGCCCACTGATAAATGACTGGATAAAGAAAATGGACTACTATTGGACTATTTATTCAGCCATCGAAAAGAATGAAGTAATGTCTTTTGCAACAACTTGGATGTAACTGGAGGCAATTATCTTAAGGGAAGTAACTCAGAAATGGAAAATCAAATGTTACATATTCTCACTTATAAGTGGGAGCTATGCTATGGGTACACAAAGGCATACAGAGTGGTATAATGGACATTGGAGACTCAGAAGTGGGGGAGGTGGGAGGAGTATAAGGGATAAAAAATCTACTGCTGGGTACAATGTACAGAATTCAGTGATGAGTACACTAAAATCCTGGATTTCACTACTATACAATTTATCCTTATAAGCAAAAACCACTTGCACCCACAAAGCTATTTAAATATAAAAATTTAGAAAAGAAAATATTTAGAATTGAATAAAAATAAAAACACAAGTTATAAAAAATTGCAAGATGCAGCCAAAGCAACGTTCAGAGAGAGTGTTAGCAATAAATGCTTACGGTAGAAGAGACAAAAAGTCTAAAACAATTACCTTAAGAAGTTAAGGAAAAAGCAAATTAAAAAAGAGATAAATAAATTTTAAAAAGAGCTTCAATCAGTCAATAGAAAACAGAAAATCAGTAGAAAACAATGAGAGGAATTAAAATAGAGAAGATTCAAATAATTAAAATCAGAAGTAAAAAAGGAATTTTTCTGTAGATACTAAAGATACGGAAGTAATACGGTAACATTATGAACAAGTGTATGCCATCAAATTTGATAATTTAGAAAAAAAAAGGAAAAATACGTTAGAAGACATTTACTCAAGAAGAAGTAGATAGCTTGTAAAGCCCTACATCTATTTTAATTTTTTTGTATTTATAAAGGATCTGCCCCCCATGACCCAAGCACCTCCCATCAGGCCTGACCTTCAACATGAAGGATCAAATTTCAACATGAAGTTTAGGGGGGCAAACATCTAAACTACAGCAATTCAAATACTAATAAGTGAGTTTACCAAGGTTGTGGGATACAAGGTGAAAACATGCACATTGTTGTATTTCTATATATAATCTGCTCCCCAAATTCCACAAAAGTAACTCTAACTGGGTATGATCCTTTGGATTCTGATTCACACCACACTGTTTGATATTTCAGGCTTTTAAAAATATGCAAACATGAAAATAATGAATATAATAATAAATTCAATTAGCATTAATTTACTATACATAAAAATTATATATAAAAATCATTCTGGTGTTTAAGTTGTTTTCATTGGGAGGGTTGGCTCAAATTATCTTGTTCACCGTTCCTGGAAGCAGAAGTCCAGATATCCAAATGTTTCACCCATTAGACTAGCAAAAATTGTGATGTTGTGAAATTTAGAACTAATCTAAATGTCCATTAATAGAAGAATGACTAAATATATAAAATATGTTTTTAGGTATTAAATTAGAAATAACTTTAAAAACAGTTATTTTTTAAGTCAAGTTTTAAAATACTTATAATGCAGTATATTAAAAATATGTATTTTCTTTGACTACATATTTTTGTTTTCTGGTATCTCAGCGATTTTTCCAATAATATGCTTTTTCACTTTATTTTTGAAAATACTTATTTTTGACTAAAGTCCAATACTATTTATTTTATCTTATTTAGCATAGCTTTGTATTAAAACATGTTCTTAACATTTTGTATATTTTTAACATTATAATTATTAATCAAAATAAAATTTACTTAAAACTCAAGGGAGTTTATTTATTTGATATTATGCACTAGTTTTAGTGGCTGTCATTATTATTTATAAGATGTGAGAGTGATATTCTGTTACTCTAAGATTACAGCATGGATATACGTTTTTTAAAAAGATTTGTAAAGGAAGACTTTTATAAGTAAATAAAATAAGTCCCCCAGATTATAAGTCATTATTCAATAAGAGCTGGAGAAATTGACATTTGGTTCATATTAAACAATGTAAAAAGTAGAATATCTATAAATATTTCATTGTTATATCGATACATTAAAAACATTAGAGCAACTATTTGGGTAAATGGTGTTATAATATCATAGCTTTGGAGTTCCTCCAGTAAATTAAATGTTTACTCAAAACAAAGTTAAGTCATGCCTCAAATGGGTGATCAAAATACGTTGAAAGTGTAAATATTTTGGTTTCTTAAGAAAACAAGTTGAGGCCAGGAGCGGTGGCTCATGCCTGTAATCCCAGCACTTTGGGAGGCCAAGAAGGGCGGATCACGAGGTCAGGAGATGGAGAACATCCTGGCTAACACGGTGAAACCCCGTCTCTACTAAAAATACAAAAAAATTAGCCGGGCATGGTGGCGGGCGCCTGTAGTCCCAGCTACTCGGGAGGCTGAGGCAGGAGAATGGCATGAACCCAGGAGGCGGAGCTTGCAGTGGATGGCGCCACTGCACTCCAGCCTGGGCGACAGAGGGAGACTCCGTCTCAAAAAAAAAAAAAAAAAAACAAATGAAGTTGAACTAGCTTCATTACTGGCATTGTATATAAAATGTGGATACCTTTTTTAAAAAGTGTGATTGTTACTTGTGAGATTTAAGCTAAAATACAAACCCAATAAAGGGATTATTTGATGTAGCTCTACATTGGGATATGCATTTGTTCCAGTTCTGCTGCTCAATCATTCATGCTTACTATTAATAAACAGTAGCTCAAGAGTAATCCCTAGAGGAAAATGGTATGAGGAAAACAAGTCCAATTAGTTTTAATACAATATTAGGTATATATCTTATTTTTCTCCAAAATAAATGAAGTTTAAAATATTGGTGCAAAAGTAAATTTACTGAGCTTCCTATTATTTAGTGTTATATATAAAAATGTATAGTGTTGAAAAACTATTCTCAATAAATATTCAGGAATAAATGATGCAATACTAGAGCACTGCCTTTGAAATCAAACAGATGTTATATAGCTAAACAAAACCAACTGCCATAAATGGGTCTTAGGAATGACTGAAATTTAAACTGTCAGTGTCAAATTCTAACCAAAGCTAATACATACATTATATAGGTTGTTGTAAGCTGCATCCTACACAATTATAGAGATTTTAAAGGCAGTTTCCAGAGACTCAGGGTTGCAGCAAAGTGGTCTCCGTTTGATCTTAACTTCCCTGAGCAACCAGCATATAAGTCTTCTATGCAGAAAATGCTTACTGAAAAGGCAGCAGGTACTAGTGGGAATATCACCAGAATGAGAATTGGAAGTCTGTACGTTTTTATCTCTGTAACCATGTTTCCTTGCCTGTAAAGGCAATCGAGCTTCAGTGCTAGGAGTGCTGGGAATTATACGTAATTCCCCAAAAGCACTGACTATTGGATCAACTGAGCACTTTCAAATGGAATAATGTCTTAAAGACCCAAAGTAGCATAGAGTTTCTGCAGTAATAATGAAGGATTTAGGTGGCACCTAAATGTTAAACATTCCCAGCTGCAGGCAGTTTCTTCCTGCAAATTCAAGTAGCTTTTGGTTTTGGTTTAATTATTTCTTATACAACTTCAAGATCTAGTGTGCTTTAGAGTAACTATGTGCATGTCATTTCTTGACAAATGTATTACTCTTTTATCTTAACTCAAATAGTGCCTTCCTTAAAGTTGGTATTCAACAGAAGTTTGATGAATGAGTGAATGAAAAAATAAATGAATGAAAAGCAGACCTCAAAGTCTGGCAAAAAAGCAGACCTTTTGAAATAGAAAGATGATTTAAAGAGTTAAATAGTCTTTTGATAAGCATGAGGTAACCCTAGATTATAATCGCTCATTTTAATGTTAAGAGAGCACATTTCATTATAGAAAACAGTCTTTTTTAATTGAGTAAGCAAGAGAGTGAGTGAATGAGTGAATAAAATTAATTATTATGATTTATAGAAAGTTTAGACTTTGATATTTTTTACAATGTGAGCTGCAGTAATTAACTGCTGTTATCCCACAATCAGTTCATAAATATTACTTTAATAAGCTGCATAACATTTGGCTCAGATGTTTGCCTTAATTAAAATTTAAATCCCATATTATTTCCCTAATTTAACAATGCAATATTGTACACACGTTATTCAAGAAACGCACTTGGTTAGGATCAAATTCAGAGGATAGAAAAAGGAAGTTCAAAACACGGAATTTGGTCGAGGAAGGTGGGAAGTACACTTTTCACAGAATTATGCAGACAAAAAATTATAGTAGAAATTTGAACACAAATGTAATACCCATTATTCAGTATCTGGAAGTATAAGTATTTACCTGATGGTAACTGCAGGCTGCTAGCATATCTTTAGGCTCCTAATAGCCCATAAGTCTGCATTTAGTCAAATACTGAAATGGGAAATATAAATATTTTTAAAATATTTAATTATAAATAATTAAATCAATTTTACCTAAAATCTTAATATTTATAGATCTGCATTAACTATGTTTTTTGCAAGAACAATTGTCATGGCTATTTAAAAAAAAGCACAGGCTATGAAGCACAAAAATATGTTTAAATTATATTCATTAAGTACTAAAGTAATGCATTATATTGAATTGCTTTGAAAATGAATGATATTCAAATTAGGTATATATAATAAATCCTAAAAAACATAGAAAGCTCGACTGCCCAAGTATATAATTTACCAAATATGTTTGAACATTAAGTTGTCTTTTACCCAAGTAATCCTTTCCTAGACCTACTATCCCAATAGAAACTACTGAAATAAGTGAGATTGAAAATAATATAAATATTCTAAAATCACTAGTTAAATTATAGGAAGTAAATTTTCAAAATGTAACAGTGCCAGGCTGTGCTTTTATAGTTTTTAAACTAATGATAAAATCAACTTCTTACTTTTGTCTTTGCAAATATTATAAATAAAACTAATTTCTTATCTTTATACCAGAGAAAGTAACTTTCTAGTGTGGAATACACTGAATTTCTCAGGAGAAAGATGCTCTTTAATGCAGGCACTTTTGATTTTCAAGTTTAAATAACTGTACTCTAACCATGCTAGCAACATTCAAATTAATAGCTGTAAAATATGCTATGGAGTGTAAATATTAATAAGTACTTGATATGTCCAAATGCTGATTAAAACTGGAACTCACTAAAAACCATAGCTTAACATAAATGATTTGACTATTTCTTAACTTGAGGGAAAAAAAGCTGTATTTCTGACAGGAATGTTCTATTGGGGTTTTTGAGAAAAACACACAGACCAATGGTTTTGGTTTTTGTTTTCTTGTTTTTTTTGTTTTTTTTGTTTTTTTGAGATGGAATCTCCCTCTGTCCTCCAGGGTGGAGTGTAATGGTGTGATTTCGCCTCACTGCAACCTCTGCCTCCCAGGTTCAAGCGATTCTACTGCCTCAGCCTCCTGAGTAGCTGGGATTACAGGTGCCCGCCACCACACCTGGCTAATTTTTGAATTTTATTAGAGATGGGGTCCACCATCTTGGTCAGACTGCTCTTGAACTCCTGACCTCAGGTGATCCACTCGCCTTGGCCTCCTAAAGTGCTGGAATTACAGGCGTGAACCACCGCGCCCGGCCCAGACCAGTGGTTTTTAAAATGTGTTCCCTAGAGCAGCTGTATCAGCATTCTCTGTAAATTTAGAAATGCAAATTCTTGAGCCTTACCCTAGATATACCAAATCTTCTGGAAATAGAAGCCAGAAATATATTTTGTCAAGTTCTCCAACTGATTCTGATGTAGGCTAAAATCAGAGAGCCATTGATATAGACAGACCCATGAAGCTGTTATTTTCTAGCCCCCTCCAATAGAAAGAATTGATGGCTGTTTGGAAAGCAGGCTGTATCTTTGGGTCTCACAGAGCTCAGGGTTGTCCTGGTAGTAGAGGGGCAGGTACCAATACAGGCAAGGTCATCATAGGTAGAGCCCATGGATGAAAATGGAAGCCATGTTATTGAAGGGGTTTGAGGTCAGAGCTGGAAAACGAAGTTTAAAAAAAATGATCAATCAAGGTGTCAGAGGCGTTTGAAACAGAGCGACTCCATCTTGAATAGGGGCTGGGTAAAATAAGGCTGAGGCCTACTGGCCTGCATTCCCAGGAGGTTAAACATTCTTGTCATAGGATGAGGTAGGAGGTCAGCACAAGATACAGGTAACAAAGACCTTACTGATAAAACAGGATGCAGTAAAGAAGCTGGTGAAAACCCACCAAAACCCACCAAAACGAAGATGGTGATGAAAGTGACCTCTGGTCGTCCACATAGCTCATTATACATTAATTATAATGCATTAGCATGCTAAAAGGTAGCACCATGACTGTTAGCAGGTGCCATGGCAACATCAGGAAATTACCCTATGTGGGCTAAAAGAGGGAGGAACTCTCAGTTCTAGGGATTGCCCACCCCTATCCTGGAAAACTCATGAATAATTCACCCATTATTTAGCATATAATCAAGAAATAAGTAAATGCAGTCGAGTAGCCCATGCTGCTGCTCTGCTTATGGAGCAGCCATTCTTTCACTCCTTTGTTTTCTTAATAAACTTGCTTTCACTTTATGGATTCACCTTGAATTATTTCTTGCCTGAGCTCCAAGGACCCTTTCTTGGCATCTGGATCGGGATCCCTTTCCAGTAACAAAGATAATCAGAATAAGGGTAGAAAAACTGAAGCCTAGATTTAGGTGCAAGCAAATGAGATCAAGGAGCTACAGATTATGTAAGTTTTTTAAAATTCTTCATCTTTGAAATGACAAATACAATACTACTTGTAGAATTATCATGAAACTTAACTGCAATAGTTAACGTAAAATTAAGACCTAATATGTGCTGGGAATTTGGCAAGAACATTATCTAAGTCATTTTCCTCACAGATCTTATGAGATAATCATAAATATCATTCCCAGTTTACAGAGCAGGAAACTAGCATAGAGAGATTGAATAACTTACTTAATTTCAAATGGCTGGTGAGTTATGGAGGTGAGATATGAACAGAGGGGGAGACACTGGAGTCCATGCTCGGCAGATAAAGTACTTAGTGCATTTCCTAACACAGAGTAAATCCTCTAAAAAACGAGAAAGAAAAACTAGAAAGGTTATGCAAGGGAACTGAAAGAAATATTGATCACCGAATAAGACCAGAAATACCTTCCTACCCATCACAGTGCTTTCTGTTTCAATATTCAGGTCTATATTGAAGGGCAAGGATGAAGTGAGGCATGAGTTATCTGGATACTTTTTGATTTATTACTTTTAATATCATTACTATTTTGAAATTTCTTTCACTGTATTTGGAATGTTTGTCCTCATTTTAATTGAGAATCTGTTAGACTCTGTGCCTTCCTATGTCATATAACATTTTCCTGATAAGCAGAACATGATGCTAGCTAGCATGCCCAATTAATAATGTTTATGATAAACTCCCATGTATTAGACTATTATTAAAGCAAAATATGCCAGAAATATTTGGGGTTTATTTACTGGATGAAAAAATAATTTTCAAAAATCTTTGAGCTCCAAAATGAAAAGCAGTGTGGTGATGTATCTCATAGAGCCTGAGACCAGCCAGAATACTTTTTTTTTTTTTTTAAGTGCTATATGCAGGAGAACCTGCGGTCTTCTTCACAGAGGGGATCTGTTCCTGGGAATTCTGTACTGGAGCTCTGTGACACAGCAGAAATGGCCTCGGGGCTTTTCAAAAGGCCCCAATAGAAATTGAACCAAAGGATAATGTTACAATTCTGTGGTATATTTGGCAGACACTTTTTGCCATACCTACTGCTATTGTATTCAAAGAGCAAAATCAGAATTTTGACGACAAGCTGAAAATGATTTGCAGAAAAAAGCTCTGTATTTGCAATCTCCACCCCCCAACACCCTAGCCCCTACCTCTTGCTTTTACTGAGGGAAAGTGCTACTACAGGGAGACTTGCTTAAATTCACAAATTCCAGTCTGGACCTGATGCTTCAGCAAGTTACTTAATCTCTTTCTGTCTTCCTTTACTCACTTGAAAAATGAGAATAATAACACTTTCTTCTTTCTTGGAGTATTGGTGAAAATGAATGCATTAATGCTTTTAAAGAACTTTGAAAGGAAAAAAAAATGAGCTATGTACAGAGCAATATTGCTTTCCTTCTCTTTCAAAGTTAAACAAATACTTTCTGACCGGCAACGTCATGGAAAAAAAGTTGATCTAGACTCAGCTCTTCAAAGGTATAAATATGCTCAAATATTTGGCTTTGTGCCCAGTAGTCAACACTAAACAACAAGATTAGTGGAGATTTGCTGTTTTGGGCTACCAAGCAACAATTTTCTAAACTGCAGTGAAATTCATTCTGGGAAACTAACTCTTTCTCATTCTTTTACTCTTGGTGGTACTATAATTCAATGTTCTCTGAGTTCCTTATCTTGAAAGGGTGAAGTAAGCTAATCCAATCTGGCACTCTTTTCCCAGGTATTTTAAATTCTATTCAAAGTTAATGCAAAGATAGCTAAAAACCCCAAAATGGCAGAGCATACCTTCCGGTTACTTTCTAAATTTATTTTTCTAGTTTCCAGCTGATTCTATCACTCTAATCAAAGAGAGACTTTATCACTCAAGTCAAATATCACTCTAATCAAAGAGTCATTGAGTCAACTTGTTTTACTTAAAAACTAAATATCCATAAAAATAAGAAAATTCTAGCTATGGTGAATAGTCAGGAGATTCCTGGGAACAAAAAGTATCTTATAAAATTCAAATTAAAAACCTGTAATGCAAATAAATAAATAAATAAATAAAAGAGGAATCAACTGAGTTGCCACAGTAGTATAAAATTATATAGATTTATGTATCTTTTCATCTTTGTATTTTTATCTTTATATCTTTAAATTTAAACCATTCCCACTCTTGAGTCCGTCTACAACTCAGGCACAGCTAGAGAGGAAAATTTGAGTACTCCTAAGGAGGAACACTTCTGTAACAATACAAGTGTGTATAATCAGTACTCTAATCTCAGATACATGTGACTGTTCTTGTATGAGTGTCTGTCCCATAAAACAGGAAAACCAAGTATTTTAAGAAATGCTGTATTTGGATCTAGACCAACACAAATTGCAGGGTAGGTAGAGTGCTAGTGAGGTGTCCCTACCAATATAGGAACTTACAAGGTCACTCAAATGATCAGTGAAATTTTAACCCTCATTCATATCTTGGAAAATCCTACAGGACCCGAAACGCTTCCTGGGATTATTTTCCCAGTTACTGATTGTAGAGTTGAAATAGATAACTTCAGCAACTGAGAGGATTTCCCCAGTGAATTCCTGATTTGTGAAGCTGCCATTAAGGATATTTACTGAGCACCAGCCATTGCTATGACATAAGTTTTTAAACTTTGGAGAGCATCAGAATCACGTGGAGAATTTCTTAAAGCAGAGACTACTGAGGCCACTCCCAGAGTTTATAACCTAGTAGGTCTGGGTTGGAACTCAAAATGTACATTTTTAACAAGTTCCCACTTGATGCTGATGCTGCTAATCTAGGGAACACACTTTGTAAACCACCATGCCCTATCCACAATCTAGGCATTCTAATTCACTTGTAAATTTAATAAAATGTTATCTTTATTGAGCCTATAGTCTAATAAAAGAGACAGACAATAAAGTAAGAAACATAACTATACAAACATAATTTCAGGTAGTGCTAACTATTATAAAGAAAAAAGAATAGGGCAAGGAATAAACAATAGGTACAGCTTTTGAAAGGGCGACCAAGGAAGTCCTCTCTGAGGAAGTGGCATTTAAGCAGAGTCCTGAATAACACCAAGGATTAAGCCATCTGAGATAGGAGCTTTCCCAGGGGAACAGCAAAGACAAATGCTCTAAAATAGGAAGCATATTATATGAAAGAACAAAGATTACAAAATAAGACAATAATATTCTATTCAGTGACTTGAATGATGCAAAAAAAAAAAAAGAAAGAAAAAAACAAGAAGTGCATTTATTGCTGCATTCTCGTTTCAGTCTCCATTTGGGTACATAACATAACAGGATCTGAGAATGACATTGGATTATCATAGATGTATTAAAGTGGTGACTCTAAGAAAGCTTCTATTCATTACAGAAAATCCAATCATCATATGATAACAGGCATTAGCTAATGACACATAAATTATTCTTCATTTTGATCTGAATATGTAAATAAATGTTGAATAAGAGGTTTGGCCAAGGGCAAAACTATAATGCAATAGATGATGAAAAAAGAAAATGATTAAAAAAAAGCTATAATATATTAACATGTGACAAATTTAGGACTACAGAGGACCTCTATTTCCTTTCTTGTTCTTTTGCTTACCATTTATATATATTTTAATTTTATTTCTCATTTTCTTTTCTTACACTATGGCATATAAGATATGTTTGGTGGATTCAGGTATTAACCAATTACTCTGCAGAATAACAGAAAGTATTTACCACTTAATTCGCAGAAGAAAAACAATAAATGAATTGAGTCAAAAGCAAAAGAGAAATGAGCAGCTTTTAACAGAGTTTGTTTATAGCAACAATAAGACTTCGGGTTGTCTCACTTTGAAAAGGGCAAAGTGTTCTTAGGGTTGAGAAAGAGCTTTAGTATTGTAAATAGAGCATTTTGGAAGCCGTAAGTGTAGGAAGAAAGGAAAGGCACCATAAACCTTGACTACTTTTGGCACTTGCCATCTACTGCATATTTTTTAAAGATCTTTATTTTCTTTTGGGTTATTACCTTTCTTCTATTGCATGCTTAGGAACCAGGTCACCCTGCTCTTCCACAAGAGAAACCAATGTTCCTAGAGAATCTACTTCTAAGTATATATTTTCACTGTTTCATAGTCCAGAGGCTGTTTCATGGTCCTGTTTTCTAAGATTGAACACTTTCAAGTGTATTGGCAAGAGAATGAAAGAAATTCATGGATAATTTTTTTTAGTGATATATTCAAGGTGAGTTTAAAAAAGATCTTCATAATATAAATACTCTGAAAATTCATTATTCTTTGCTGCTCCAAAATTGATCATTCAAAGCTGTCATAAAACCTTGTAAACATCCCTTCATCTCGTATCTGCTCAAGAATTTTCTTCAAGTTTGTGTGTGATATTTATTATGAAATAACTGATTTGGATTTGAACATAATTTCAAATATTTTTCAGCAATTTATATTTATTTCCTTCATCATAACTTTTGCCTGTTTCCTAACATTCTATTTTAACTGATTCAGTCTAGCTCTTTACAAATACTTGGCACTAAAATTTATCTCTTTAATATATAACAAAAAACTTCTATGGCATTGTTTTCCTTTAGAAGTTGTAAGTTTATATTACGAGGGAAATATGTACATAAATAATTTTATTCCTTTTACCCCTCTAGCTAGAAGCCAAAATAACTTTTTTTTATATTTCTTCTAAAGATTTTCTATTTTTTCTAATTTTCTAATTTAGCACTTCACACAGAATTTGTGCATAATGTGAGGCAGATGTTAAACTTTTGTTTAAATTGTTGTTGAATTTTCTCAGCACCATTTTTTGAATAGGTCATAATTTCTTAATTGACATGTGGTTCCACAGTTATGCCACATTGCCTCTTTATTTTTACAATAGCATGCTGTCATAATCATACTTGTTAACTTTTATACAAGTTATCTTTTTAACCGGCCGAATTCAAGCTTCATAAGAGCAGTAACTCATCTATCGTCTTCAAGACTTCATTTTTAGAGCCTAGAATCACTTGCACATAGTAGATTCCTCAAAACATTAATAGAATAAAAGCATAAATTTTAAAAAATAAACCAGTGAGTGATTAAATTTTTCAGAGTAAAACATAAATATATGTGTATATATGTATTTGTGTATACATCTACATATATGTACACACATACACAGGTATTTGTGCTTATAGTGTTAATAAATCCACCGAAAAGATTTTTTTTAAAGAAAAAGACGATTCCAGTGAGCAGTTTGCAAAACAGAGATGCAGCCTTCAGTACAAAATAAAGGTGCACTGACATTAAGATTGATCACAGGTTGCAGTCTATTGGTTAGGTCCAGGTGGTGAAATGAGACTTTCCAGCAGCCTTTGATCTAGACTATGTAAACAAGAGCAGACAGCTATGAACGTTCCTATGCTACTTAAGCATGGTTTTTTTTACCAGGAACGCAGAGTACGCGGGTGATGTCTAGTCAGCAAATGGCCACCTCAGTCCCATTTTGAATATAGGCCCATTTAGCCACTCAAGATCCATCTGGAAGGATCAGCTCTTTCAAGGTTCACAGGAGATATGTGTGTTATTTAGGAACTTGGTAAATTTGGGTCTACTTGATCTATTGAGAAAAGTAAATTAAAATCTTGTAGTCCTATTTAGGTTTTCTCAGATTCCTAGTTAATATGTTGTATTTTAAAGAATATCATGTTGTTAGTTACTTAATAATGACAATTATTTATCTTAAATAGTAACTATATAATTAAAATGCCTGCATTTGTTATATGTTTTTGCCTCAAATTTATTATTTTGTTATTTACTTGGGTTTTTGTGTTTATTAGAGATGGTATTCTTGAATAGTACTGAGGCCAATGCCTGGTGTAGACCTAGTGTAGGCAGTATTGAATAAAAGAGTTACTACGCACAATTTAACTATTCCAACCTGTGGATTTAATTTATTTAAAGTTAATTATGCTTTAGTTTGTTCTGACAGTTCTCTATAATTTTATCAATGAAAAACAACTTAAATAGGAGAGCTGTGTAACTTTTGCCAACACCACCTTTGGTACTAACCTGGGTAAAAGGTAGAAAGGTAGTCTCCCTTTAGTGTGCCACATTGCTGTTAGTAGATCCACCTACACTTGTTTCTCAAGCCTGATATTCAACTACAAGAATTTTTACCTTCTCGTTAGCGGAGGACAAACCTAACATGAATATTTGAGAGAATATGGGATTGAGTAAAGGGTTGATATGTCAGAAGACGAAAAGTAATTTCCATCCTAAAAGAATATCATTTGTCAACTTAAAGAAGATCTGATACTTTGATGATGTTTGGTATTCTGTATGATATTTTCAGTCACATTTTTCAAAAGACAGCTTAACCCAGTGAATTGTGCTTTGCTTGGGCATTGAGATCTCAATTCTAAATCACTTTTTCAGTGACCTTTCTTTGAATTATTAAATTTTCCTTATTATTCAAATGGAAAGCACAAATAATGTGAAACTTCAAGTTATGTGGTGATATAAAACTTGAAACTAGAAACCAGGTTTTAGGTGACAGAAAACTTTAGTTTATAATGTTTCTGAAGAAAATATTCTTTTATATCCTTACTTTTACAGCACAGTTTTTTTTTCTGGAAGTGTTCTCTTTATTATTATTATTTTTATGAGAAAAAAGGGGTCAAAAACATATTTGTTGAGAGGTTATTTCAGTTAAAAACAGAAGCTAGATTCATTGTCTTGGGGAATGAATAGTCTCATATGATATGGTGGGGGTTATTGTTTGCTTTTAGCAATTTAATTAAAAGTTCAGACAAGTAAAGCCTACAGGAGATTTCTACCAGAGAGTAATTTATTGCTAAATACTATTCTGAGTAGTACAACACAGAAAGTAGAACGTCTCCTATAAGCAGTCTAATTTATGAAGGGAACACATTTAGCAATTCTTAAATAGTATACCTTTCTTAGTGAAGGAGAAAACACTTTCGGCATTTAGCCTATCTATCAGTTTGTTTGGGACTGACTGTTTTATTATCTGTATGTATTGGTACCATATCCAAAAAATATACTTCATTGATTTCCCCTGATTTCAGTATGCATATATATTCACTGAATCTATATATGTAAATATATATGGATATATATTTGTATATATGTAATATATATAATATATTACATATATACATGTGTGTGTGTATATATATATATAGGTGTATGTGTGTGCACTCATATGTATACTTATACACCCAAGAATGTATATATATTTCTTTGGTTTAGGTCATTATCTTATTTTTATAGGTTTATTTGTTAGAAAATGATTCTTCTGTCCTTCACAAGGAGTAGGAAACATCATGAGGAATCTCTGGGGCTTATGTTAAATAATAGAGTTATGTCCGGGCATGGTGGCTCACGGTTGTAATCCCAGCACTTTGGGAGGCCGAGGCAGTCGATCACGAGGTCAGGAGATCGAGACCACGGTGAAACCCCGTCTCTATTAAAAATACAAAAAAAAATTAGCCGGGCATGGTGGCGGGCGCCTGTAGTCCCAGCTACTCGGAGAGGCTGAGGCAGGAGAATGGCGTGAACCCCGGAATTGGAGCTTGCAGTGAGCCGAGATCGCGCCACTGCACTCCAGCCTGGGTGACAGAGGGAGACTCCATCTCAAAAAAAAAAAAAAAAAAAAATAGTAGAGTTATTAGAATGTCTAAGAACTTTGTTGTAACTAATATAGCTACAAAGTATATGCAAAAAAAACTCATTTATAGCTATTTCACCACCACTATGCTTGCCTAAGATGCTTTATCTTCTGTCATATCTTTGGGTAGAGAGGGATATTGCTTTTATGACACTTAATAGGGTACTTGATCAGGGCACTGCAATATGGGACAAAAAATGAATAATGGGCCTAATCTATGAATTTATACTGCAGGCCCTCGTGCCAACTTTATTAGGGCTCTCTAGAAGGACATAACTAATAGGCTAGATATATATATATATATAAAGGGGAGATTATTAAGGAGTATTAACTCACACAATCACGAGGTTCCACAACAGGATGTCTGCAAGCTGAGTAGCAAGGAAGCCAGTCCGAGTCCCAAAACTAAAGATCTTGGAGTCCATGTTAGAGGGCAGGAAGCATCCAGCACAGGAGAAAGATGTAGGCTGGGAAGTTAAGCTAGCCTGATCTCTTCACATTCTTCTGCCTGCTTTTATCCCAGTCACAGTGGTGGCTGATTAGATTGTGCCCACCCAAATTAAGGGTGGGTCTGCCTTTCCCATCCCACTAACTCAAATGTTAATCTCCTTTGCAACAGTCTCACAGACACACCCAGGATCAATACTTTGCATCCTTCAATCCAATCAAGTTGACACTCAGTATTAACCATCACAAGTCCACCCCTTGTCAACTTGAACCCATACACACCTCCTGAGATAATACATAATCTTCAAATAAAGAGAATTATAAGGTCATAATTATGCCTAACATATTACAACTATCCTTCATACAACTGGAAAGGCACCAATCCCCAATCCAAATGCTATTACATGAAGTTAAAACACTTAAATACTAACATGAAGTCAGTAAATCTTATATCACATGATAATAGAAAAAGGAAATAAAAAGATATTTTCTTAGTACAAGTGTATGCATGAACAAATACGTTTTTAACAAAAGAAGGAAAAATACTCATGACAATTACAGTTCTCCTTTCTGCAACTGGTCACTTGGTTGTGGCTGGATTGATGATTACCTTCTTCTACGACCCATTCTGTATTCCCTTTGCCTTCAGCAAGCACCTCAGCAGGTCGTGGTTTTTTTCCTGGTGGAGTGACCCAAACCTTCATTCCTGAAGAGTCCGTCTGGACCATTTGTAGCCCTGTCTGGATTGGGATATTGTAGTTTCCTATTGACCTTAATCACAGGGCATGATGATACTAAGACATACCCCAAAGGGATCTCCTGTATTCCACGCATAATCTTTCTTACTTCCATTATGGAGTAGTAGACAGATTTCATCTTGATAGTCCCAGTCAGTCACCCCAGCCAACATTGTAACTCCCTTCTTAGCCTGTTGACTTAAAGGTAGGAAGAGCCCAAAGTGTCCAAGTGACAATCTCAACTTCCAGTTTAATGGAATTGTTGTGTCTCCTGGTGGGAATGTTCCTCCCTCTGGAATTAAGACCTGTAGGCCAGCAGAATGTAATGTCATGGGAACAGGAAGCAAAAAATTTGCTAGTGAATCACTAGGGGTGATGGTGAGTGGTGCCACTTCCACTTCCACCCCTTGATTCCTGGACCTGTGAATCCTGGCTATAGGAGAAAGAGTACCATATATTGGATACTGATTCAGAGTATACATGGCCTTCCGGAGAACTTTGTCCCAGGCCTGAAAAGTATTGTCACCTAGTTGGCATTGTAATTGTGACTTCAAAAGGCCATGCCACCATTCTATCAATCCAGCTGCTTCAAGATAATGTGCAACATGGTAAGATCAGTGAAATCCATAAGCATGAGCCCACTGCCACACTTCTTTAGCTGTAAAGTAAGTGCCTTAGTCAGAAGCAATGCTGTGTGGAATACCATGATGGTGGAAAAGGCATTCTGTGAGTCCAAGGATGGTAGTCTTGGCGGAAGCATTGTGTGTAGGATAGGCAAACTCATATCCAGAGTAAGTGTCTGCTTCAGTGAGGACAAATCTCTGCGCTTTCCATGATGGAAATATAAGCAACCTGCCAATGAGTAGCTGGCTGATCACCCCTAGGAATGGTGCCGTATTGAAGGTTCAGTGTTGGCCTCTGCTGTTGGCAAATTGGATGCTCAGCAGTGGCTGTAGCCAAGTCAGCTTTGGTGAGTGGAAGTCCATGTTGCTGAGCCCATGCGTAACCTTCATCCCTGCCACCATGGCCACTTTGTCCATCGGTCCATTGGGTGATGACAGAGGTGGCTGGGGAAAGAGGCTGAGTGGTGTCCACAAAATGAGTAATCCTATCCACTTAATTATTAAAATCTTCATCTGCTGAGTTCACCCTTTGGTGAGCACTCACATGGGATACAAATATCTTCACAGTTTTTGACCATTCAAAGATGTCCATCCACATACCTCTTCCCCAAATTTCTTTGTTACCAAGTTTCCAATCATGCTTCTTCCGAGTCCCTGACCATCCAGCCAAATCATTAGCTACAGCCCATGAATCAGCAAATAATCTCACATCTGGTCATTTCTTCTTCTATGCAAAGTGCATAACTATGTGCACTGCTCAAAGTTCTGCCCACTGGGAAGATTTCCCTTCACCGCTGTCCTTCAGGGATGTCCTAGAAAGGGGCTGCAGTGCTGCAGCTGTCCACTTTTGGGTGGTGCCTGCATATCGTGCAGAATCATCTGTGAACCAGGCCCTAGTCTTCTCATCCTCTGTCAACTGATCATAGAGAACTACCCATGAGGCCACTGGTGCAGGCAGGGGAGAGAAGGAAGGGTGCCAGGACTAGAGACCATGGGCATTTGAGCCACTTCCTCATGAAACTTAGTTGTGCCTTCAGGACCTGCTCGAGCTCAATCACATATATACCACTCCATTTGACGATGGAATGCTGCTGTGCATGACCCACTTTATGACTAGATGGGTCATAAAGCATCCAGTTCGTGGAAGGCAGTTTAGGTCACATGGTGACTTGATGACCCATAGTCAAACATTCAATTTCCACCAAAGCCCAGTAACAGGCCAAGGGCTGTCTCTCAAAAGGAGAGTAGTTATCTGAAGAAAATGGTAGAGTTTGCTCCAAAATCCTTGAGGCCTCTTCTGTGATTCACCTTTGGGGGCCTCCCAAAGGCTCCAAACAGCATCCCTATCTGCCACTGACACCTCAAGCATCATTGGATCTGCTGGGTCATATGGCCCAAGTGGCAGAGCAGCTTGCACAGCAGCCTGGACCCATTGCAGAGCCTTCTCCTGTTCTGGACACCACCCAAAACTGGCAGGCTTTCAGGACATTCAATAAATGGGTCCGAGTAACACACCCACATCAGGAATGCGTTGCCTCCAAAATGCAAGTAGGCCCACTAGGAGTTGTGCCTCTTTCTTGGTTGTAGGAGGGGCCAAATGCAGTCACTTATCCTTCACCTTAGAAGGAAAATATCAACAGGACCCACACCACTGGGCCCCTAGAAATTTTACTGAGGTAAAGGGTCTCTGAATTTTAGTCAGATTTATTTCTCATCCTCTTGCACACAAATGTCTCACCAATAAGTCCAGTGTGTCTGCTACTTCTTGTTCACTGGATCCAATCAGCATAATATCATCAATGTAATGGACCAGTGTGATATCTTGTGGAAGCAAAAAAGCAATCAAGGTCTCTTTGAACAAGATTATGACACAAAGCCAGAGAGTTAATATACCCCTGAGGTAGGAGAGTAAAGGTATATTGCTGGCCTTGCCAGCTAAAGGCAAATTGCTTCAGGTGGGCCTTATGGACAGGAATGGTGAAAAGGGCATTTTCCAAATCAATGGCTGCATACTAGGTACCAGGAGATGTGTTCATTTGCTTAAGCAATGAAACCATATATGGTACAGCAACTGCAGGTGAAGTCACCACCTTGGTTAAGCTTATAATTAACCAAGATCCATCTGTCTTCTGCACAGGCCAAATAGGAGAGTTGAACGGGGATGTGATGTGAATCACCACCCCTGCATCTTTCAAGTCCTTGATGGTGGCACTAATCGCCACAATCTTTCCAGGGATGGGATATTGTTTTTGACTTACTATTTTTCTAGGTAGAGCAGCTCCAATGGTTTCCATTTGGCCTTTCCACCATAAGGGCCCTCACCCTACTAGTCAGGGAGCCAATGTGGGGGTTGTGCCAGGTGCTAAGTACGTCTACACCAATTATGCATTCTGGCACTGGAGAAATGACCACAAGATGAGTCCAGGGACCCACTGGACCCACTGTAAGTTGGACCTGGCTAAAATCCATTAATTAACTGACCTCCATAAGCCTTTATTTTAACTGGAGGACCACAGTGATGTTTGGGGTGCCCTGAAATCAATGTCAACTCAGAGTCAGTGTCTAGTAGTTCCTGAAATGTCTGATAATTTCCCTTTACTCAATGCACAGTTACCCTGGTAAAAGGCTGGAGGTCTCCTTGGGGAAGGACGGGAGAAAGATTAAGAGCATAAATTGTCGGTAGTGTATTAGGATCCTTCCTCAAGGGGACATAGCCTCCCCTTCATTCAAGGGATTCTGGGTCTGTAAACTGGCTCAAGTCTGTAAATCGATTGAGGTGATGTGGTTCTCTGTTTTTATGATTCAAATTAGTCTTTTGTCCACTCGACCTGAAAGTTTTCTGCTTATACAATTAAGTAGGAATGTAGTAGCTTTCCTATCAATTTCCCTTCTAGGCACACTATGATTAATTAGCCAATGCCAGAGCTCTACAGGAGTGAAACTATTCCAACTGCTGCTTTGCTTCTGCTGTCCTTTACAGTAGCTATGCCCACCTTGCCTTTGATGATTGAGTGCTGCCATTTGGCCCTGGCCACCTTGGGATCCAATTATTCCCATTGTATTTAAATTGTGTAGTTGAGTGACTGCCGTTCCCACTGTTAGATCTGACATACAGAGAAGAACGATTACAGGGCTCTTTCAAAGATGCAGGTGCTGTGCTCACAAATCTATTTCACAAAGCACTGGTCAAGGGTATATCTTCTGGACCCTCCCAGCTGGGATGAGTAGGTCTAAAGTGACTAATCCATTCCACCCTCCCAATATCCCTAAGCCTTTGGCTCCTGTCCTCTGCATTAAACCAAGGGAGATCAGGCATTTCCAGCTAGCTCACAGTGGGCCATCTTTTAATCCATATTTCAGCTAACAAGCAAATAAATGATTACAACCACTTTTAACTCCCCAAGCTGCAACATTAAATGCAGAATCCCTACTTAGTGGGCCCGAATCAATAAATTCAGCCTGAACCATCTCTGTTCTTTCGTCATTATCCCATACCCTTAATATCCATTCCTATGTCTGTTTTCTAGATTTCTGCTTATATAAATTAGAAAACTCAAGCACTTCTTTTCAAGTGTGAGTCACACTCTGAACCTCACCTCTAGGGGCCTGCTAGGACTTTAGCCTAGTTATAAGTCTAGAAGCAAACAGGAGTGTTGGAGGTGGCTCCTGAAGAAAATCAACATTATCCTGCCTGGCACCTGCCTCAGGGGAGGCTATCATTGTTGCCTTAGTAAGCACAGAGTTTATCTCCTAGGACAAAAGTGGAAAGGCTGATGGCAGTGTGGGTCAGGGAGGTGATGTTGCCACTACTGGGGGTGGGAAAGGTGTTTCTTCTGGCAAAAAAAGGTTAATCAGAGTTCACAACTCAGTATTCCCAGCTTCATCAAGGTCCTCCCACACATCCCCATTCCAAGTTGCAAGGTCCCATTTTTTCCAATCAGTGCCCTCATTTTAACAGTAGACACCTGGTGAGGCTGTGCATGCACCTTTTGCTGCAGGTCAGCCACTCTCATGATAGGAGCTTTTGTCTGATTTTCCACAATTTTACCTCTTTCTCTACAGGAGATAAGACTCTCACTCAGCAACCTTAGCAGATTTGAGGCTCAGTATCTGCTTCTGAAGCTGGGAGTTAGAATCCCTGAGTTCATTATTTTCTTTCATCCCTTTTCCAGTGAACTTTGGAGCAACCAACCAACTTCGTTATATTCCTTGGTTCTCTACATATAGTCAAAGTTATTATGTATAGAGTCACTAAATTCCTTGCCTCTCACAAGCAGTGAATCAGGAGTGTCGAATGCATTTATTTTGCATAACTTTCTAAACAGTTCATGCCAAGGACTATCAGTGTTCTCCATGCTATTAGAAGTAGAGTCCTTAGCATTTTTTAGTTTAATCATATTAAGCGGCCAACTCCAGAAACCCTAAAAGCACAAAAAGAACTCCATCCTTAATATTCTGTTCCTCAAGAACCACTCTTGTATCAAAATTGGCATTAGTCAGGGTTCTCTATTGCATCCCTCAATCCAGTCAAGTTGACACTTAACCATCATACAAACCATGACTAGATAAGGTCAACTTAATATTGAAACTTTCTCAGTGTGAAAACTGCACTGGTTTGCCAAAGATTAGATTGGCCACTATGACAAAACTTTCTGAAACGAAATTGCCAGTCTTTCTGAAACTAAGTTAAATGGTTTTGATAACAGAGTCATGTACTTTGTACCAATGTTTTAGCCAAGGACAGACTGCATATATGAGGTCATTCCATAAGATGATAATGGAGCTGAAAGTTTCTTATTGCCTAGTGACACTATAGCTGTCATAATGTCATAGCATCTTACATTACCTTTTCTATGTTTATATGTGTTTGGATAAACAAGTATTTACCATTGTGTTATGATTGCCAACAGTGTTCAATACAGTACCATGCTGTACAGGCTTGTAGCATGGAGGCTATAATGTATAGCATAGCTGTGTAGTAAGCTATACCATCTAGGTTAATACACTCTAGGATGTTCACATAATAATGAAATCGCCTAAGGATGCATTTCTCAGAAATGCATATATCCCCATTGTTAAGTGATGCATAGTTTTACTTACATAATAGTATTATTTAGAGAAGTAAGTTGGACAACACGTGCAATGTACTCAAAGTTACACAAATTGTGGTGTTCAATAATGACTGAAATATGGATAAGTGAAATTTTATATGAATGTAGAAGCTATATATATATTTATTTATTTATTTATTTATTTTTTGAGATGGAGTCTCGCTCTGTCACCCAGGCTGGAGTGCAGTGGCAGGATCTCGGCTCACTGCAAGCTCCGCCTCCTGGGTTCACGCCATTCTCCTGCCTCAGCCTCCCAAGTAGCTGGGACTACAGGCGCCCGCCACCAGGCCCGGCTAATTTTTTTTTGTATTTTTAGTAGAGGCAGGGTTTCACCGTGTTAGCCAGGATGGTCTCGATCTCCTGACCTCATGATCCGCCCGCCTCGGCCTCCCAAAGTGCTGGGAGTACAGGCATGAGCCACCGCACCCGTCCGAAGCTATATTTTTATACTCTCTCGCCATGTATTCCAGATAACTTTTCTATCTCATTGAAATGTTTTGTAAAAATAATTCTAATGTTTGATCAATATTTCATAACATGGATTGAGCATAATTCTTTAACCATTCCTCTATTGTTGAAGATTTTGTTTAGTTTCCAAATGTTTTACTATGCAAATACTGTACTAGCATAAATATTTTGGCTGGGTTTTGGATTTTTTTCCCTAGAAGTGAGTTATTCAACTATAAGTATCAGTTCAAAAATGAACAATGTAGAGGCCTTTGGCACATATTTCCAAATTGCTTCATGACAAAATTGAATAAACTTCCATTAACAAATAGTAGATAATAGCCTCATTCATACCGGCCATCATCAAATATTATCATATTTTGTTTTGCTCATTTCATAGTAAAGATTTCATTTATTGCCAGTGATATTGAACATATTTGTATTATTAGATTTTGTGTTTTCTCTTTTTTGTCCTTTTTCAGATTTTTTTATTGGTATCTGCATGTGTGATGGTTGTAAATTTCTAAATTAGAAGTTTCCTATCCTTGGTTCACAGAGATGAATTATGAGAAAATTATTATGACTTACTTTATTAGCAATAAATTCATAGATATAGAAACAAATGGAGAGACATGGAAGAAAAGAGTAAAATCTAAATTTAAATATTTTCTTTAGCTTCTAGGAGTGTGGAAGCTCCTACTCTCCAGACCCTTCCCTGTCTTAGAACTACCATAGACTTTTCAGAGGGAAGTTTGATCAGTAGCCTCCCAACAAAGTAGGGAGGAGACAAATTTTAATCTAATATTAGAAAGTAAAAATGAATTATTGGGTATGGACACAGAGGATACAGTCTTGACAGAAATTTCTCATAAAAATATTTATGATTATGTAACACAATAGATTTCAAGCACTTTCATATTCATGGTATCATTCAAAATTTATAAAAATATTAGAAGACAGAAAAAGAAGTGGACAGGGAATATACACAACAGTGTGAGTCCATGTAGCTTATGGAATTATGGAATATTTCATTTTTCATGTTGTGAAATGTGATGTTTCTGGAAAGATAATGGCACACTAAGGAGAGAAAAAGAAAAGACTGTATAGGTAAACATGAAAATGTCTTTCACTGAACCCATTGCTGTACCATTCTCCAAAGAGAAAAAGAAGATATGGAGGGAAAATTCTTTTTTGCATTTCATAAGAATATTAGTAGCCAGGATGAATAAGCAAAGATCTGGGCCTTGGAGATCTGTACCAGTGGAAACACCTTGGTCTGATTCAGAGCATTACCTTGTAATGGCACTAGGACCAAGGGCTGCCATATCACTGCTTGGCTAATGCTAATATCAATGATGATGAGATAACTTCAACTTAATCAGGATTAAAGTTGTGTCTGTGATGAGGATTAACAGCAGAGAGCTGCTGAAGCAATGGCTCTTTGTTGCAGTTCGCACCTCTATGGAGCTATGGAAGCTAGTGGCTACATAGTTCTAGTTTGGCTGACTCCAAAAGAGCAGGGGAACCGTAACTTTTTTCATGGATGGGGCTGAGACACTCCTGGAGGGCTTCCTAAATTATCTTGGAAAGAGGAACTTTGTAAAGGCCAACGTTCTATCAAGCCAGAGGCACCAAGAGCCATTATAATTTCAGCATTGTAGTAATCATTTCACAGAGTATATGCCCAGCTAAAAATAATGCCCTTAATTTCTTCTCTCACATACAATGGTTTATTTCAATTATCTACATTTGTGCTAAGTAGCCCCTCTTCTTGGACATGGTTGATTAGAACAGAGAGGATGTCTGACACAAACCATGAAGGTCATTGGTAATGTAAGCCCGGAAACCGTGTGCTTTCTGCCTTTCATTCCCTGTGTAAACTAAATAGCAGAGAAAGCAGCTTTTCAGAGAGTGAAGAATGACAACCTTTTGGCTCTCTGGAATCCCAGGCTCCTGACAACTATTTAGGCTTTGCTTCTGGCCTTTCATAGTTCAGCAGCACCCTGCTCTTGAAATCTAAAATATTTCATTATCTTAAAAATCTAGGATTACAATAGCTCTAGCTGGCTCATTTTTTTGGGAAAAAATGTAGTTCCAACTAATTATATATTAATATTAATGACATCTATTATATTTTCATTATATCTCCATGCACTTAGGAGGTGCATGTACACATTGTGTTCATTGAATTCTCCTCTCATAAAATAGGAACCTCACCTCTTAGAATTCTTAGAATTAAGTACATATTTTGAACATGGAAACAGTTCTCATTTAAAACATTTTTTAAATTTTTAACTTGTATGGATACATAGATATATTGATGGAGTACATGAGTGTTTTGATACAGGATGCAATGCATAATAATCACATAAGAGTAAATGGAGTATCCATCATCTCAAGCACTTATCTTTTCTTCATGCAATAAACAATCCAGTTATACTTTTTTTTTTTTTTTGAGATGGAGTCTTGCTCTGTCGCCCAGGCTGAAGTGCAGTGGTGCAAACTTGGCTCACTGTAACCTCCGTCTCCTAGATTCAAGCGATCCTTCAGCCTCAGCCTCTCAAATAGCTGCGACTACAGGCATGTACCACCACAACCGGCTTTTTGTATTTTTAGTAGAGATGGGGTTTCACCATGTGGGCTAGCCTGGTCTCAAACTCCTTACCCCAAGTGATTCTCCAGCCTCAGCTTCCCAAAGTGCTGGATTACAGGCACGAGCCACAGTGCCCAGCTCAGTTATAGTCTTTTCATTATTTTGAAATGTACAGTAAATCATTGTTGGCTGTAGTCACCTGTTGTGTGACAAAATACTAGATCTTATTCATTCTATCTAATTATATTTTTGTACCCATCAACCATCCCCATTTCCCCTGCTTCACTATCCTTCCCAGCCTCTGGTACCCATCGTTCTACTCTATATCTCCAAGAGTTCAAGTATTTTAATTTTTAGCTCCCACAAATAAGTGAGAATATGTGAAGCTTGTCTTTCTGTGCCTGGCTTATTTTATTTAACATAATGACCTCCAGATTTGTCCATGTTGTTGCAGATGACAGCATCTCATTCTTTTTGTGGCTGAATAGTACTCCATTATGTATAAGTGCCACATTTTCTTTATCCATTCACCTGTTGAAGAAAACTTAGGTTGCCTCCAAATCTTGACTATTGTGAATAGTGCTGCAATAAACATGGGAGTGCGAGTATCTCTTCAATATACTGATTATCTTTCTTTTGTGTATATGCTTAGCAGTGGGATTGCTGGCTCATATAAAAGTTCTATTTTTAGTTTTCTGAGGAACCTCCAAACTGTTCTCCATAGGGGTTGTACTAACTTATATTCCCACAAACAATATTCAAGAGTTCCCTTTTCTCCACATCTCCTCAAGCATTTGCTATTGCCATTTTTTGGGAAAAAAAAAAGGCGTTTTAACTGGGATGAGATACCTCATTGTAGTTTTGATTTGCATTTCTCTGATGATCAATGATGTTGAGCACTTTTTCATACACCTGTTTGTCATTTGTGTCTTCTTTTGGGACGTTTTCAGATTTATTGCCCAATTCTAATTGGATTAGATATTTTTTTCCTATAGAGTTGTTTGGGATCCTTATATATTCATGTTATTAATCCCTTGTCAAATAGGTAGTTTGCAAATATTTTCTATGGGTTGTTTCTTCACTTTTTTTTCTGTGCAGAAGCTTTTTAACTTAATGTGTTTTCATTTGTCTATTTTTGCCTTGGTTGCTTGTGCTTGTAGGATGTTACTCAAGAAATCTTTCCCCAGTCCAATGTCATGGAAAGTTTCCTCAAAGTTTACTTTTAGAAGTCTTTAATCCATTTTGATTTGATTTTTGTATATAGTGAAAGATAGAGGGTTTAGTTTCATTAGTCTTCATATGGATATCCAGTTTTCCCAGCACGATTTATTGGAGTCTGTCCTTTCCCCAATGTATGTTCTTGGCACCTTTGTCAAAAATTAGTTTATGTAGGCATATGGATTCGTTTCTGAGTTCTCCATTGTGTTTCATTGGTCTGTGTCTTCTTTTATACCAGTATCATCTTGTTTTGGTTACAATACCTCTACTATTATTTGAAGTCAGTTAATGTAATTCCGTCAGCTTTGTTCTTTTTACTCAGTTTAGCTTTGGCTATTGTGGGTCTTTTGTGGATCTATATCAATTTTAGCATTTTTTTCTATTTCTGTGAAGAATATCATTGGTATTTTAAAATAGGTTACATTGGATATGTAGATTGCTCTAGGTAGTATAGACATTTTAACAATGTTGATACTTACAGTCCATAACCATGGAATATCTTGTGTGTGTGTGTGTGTGTGTCCTCTTCAATTTCTTTCATCAATGTTATATAATTTTCATTGTAGAGATCTCTCCTTCTTTGATAAGTTAATTTCTAGTTATTTAATTATATTTGTAGCTATAGTTTGAAAGTTTGTGAATGGTGTTACTTTCTTGATTTGTCTTTTATATTGTTCGCCATTGGTGTATAGAAATGCTGCTAATTTTTGTATGTTGATTTTTCTTATCCTGCAACATTACTGAATTTATTCATGAATTCTAATAGTTTTTTGGTGGTATGTTAGGTTTTTACAAATTTAAGATTGTGTAATCTGCAAACAAGGATAATTTGACTTCATCCTTTCTAATTTGGATGCCTTTATTTCTTTCTCTTGTCTGATTGCTCTAGCGAAGACTTTCAGTTCTTTGTTCAGAAACAGTGGTGAAAGTGGGCATCATTGTTGGGTTCCAGAACTTAAAGGAAAGGCTTTCAGTCTTTCCCCATTCACTCTGGTACTATCCGTCATATACAGCTTTTATTGTGTTGAGATATCTTCCCTCTATACACAGTTTTGGGAGGGTTTTTATTATGAAAAGATGTTGAACTTTATCAAATGGGTTTTCAGTATCAATTGAAATGATCATATGGTTTTTGTCCATTATTTTGTTGATATGATGTATCACAATGTTTGATTTGTACATTTTGAACATCCTCACATCCCTGTGATAAATCCCACGTGGTCAAGATGAACGATCTTTTTAATGTGTTGCTGAGCTCAGATTGCCAGTATTTTCTTGAGGATTTTTGCATCAATGTTCATCAGGAATACTGGCTTGTCATTTTCTCTTTTGATGTGTCTTCATCTAGTATTGGTAACAGGGAAATATTAGCCCTGCAGAATGAGTTTGGAACTATTCCCTCCTCATCTATTTTTTGGAATAGTTTGAAAAGGATTGGTATTAATTCTTTAAATGTTTGGTAATTTAGGTCCCAGGCTTTTCTTTGCTATGAGATTTTTTTTTATTACAGCTTCAATTTTGTTACTTGTTATTGGTATATTTGGGCGTTGGATTTCTTCATAGTTCAATCTTAGTGTATGTTTCTAGAAATTTATCCATTTCTTCTTGGTTATCCAATTTATTGGCATATACTTGCTCATAGTGGCCTCTAATGAGCCTTTGAATTTCTGCAGTATTGATTGCAATGTTTCCTGTTACATCTCCTACTTTATTTTGGGGGTCTTTTCTCCTGTTTTCTTAGTCTGGTTTACTTTAAAATTTTTACTTTAAAAAAAAAGAAACCAACTTCTCATTTCATTGATTTTTATATTATTTATTTTAATTTCATTTATTTATTCACTAGTCTTTAGTATTTCTTTATTTCTATTAATGCTGGGTTTGAATTGCTCTTGCTTTTCTAGTTATTTATGATGCATTCTTAGGTTATTTGAACTTTTTCTACTTTGTTGACATAGGCACTTATAGCTATGAACTTCTCCTTTAGCATTATTTTGCTGTATCCCATGGGTTTTGGTATGCTGTGTTTCCATTATCATTTGTTTCAAAAAAGTTTTAATTTCTTAATTTCTTCATTGACCCACTGATCTTTCAGGAAATTAAAATTGTTTAATTTTCATGTGTGTACACTTTCTAAAATTCTGCCTGTTATTGATTTCTAGTTTTATTCCATTGTGGTCAGAGAAGATATTTAATATAATTTCAATTATTTGAATGTTGTGAGACTTATTTTGTGGCCTAACATATGATCTATGCTTGAGACTGATCCATATGCTTAGGAAAAGAATGTGTATTCTGCAGCCATTGGATGAAATGTTCTATAAATATCTACTAGGTCCTTTTGATCTATAGTGCATATTAAGTCCTACGTTTCTTTGTTAAGTTTCTGTCTGGATGATCTGTCCAATGCGGAAAGTGTGATGTTGAACTCTCCAGCTCTTCCTGTATTAAGGTCTGTATCTTTCTTTAGCTGTAATAATATTTGCTTTACATATGGGTGCTCCAGTGTTAGGTGTATATATATTTACTATTGTTTTATCATGTTGCTGAATTGACCCCTTAGACTTTATATAATGACCTTCTTTGTTTCTTTTTATAGTGTTTGCCTTGAAATCTATTTTGTCTGACGTAAGGATAGCTACTTCTGATCTTTTTTGGTTTCCATTGGCATGGAATATCTTTTTCCATCCTTTTATTTTCAGTCTACGTGTGTCTTTATAGGTGATGTGTGTTTCTTGTCAACAATAGATGCCTAAGTCTTATTTTATTTTTTTAAATCTATCCAGCCACTCTGTCTTTTGAATGGGAAGTTTAGTCTATTTACAATCAATGTTATTACTAATAAGTAATGATTTACTCCTGCCATATTGTTATTTGTTTTCTAGTTGTTTTGTGGTCTTCCTTCTATCCTTCTTCCCTGTCCTATTTTTAATGAAGGTGATTTTCTGTTGTGGTGTGTTTTAAGTTCTTGCTTTTTATTTTTTGTATATTTCTTATATGTTTTTTGATTTGAAGTTATCATGAGACTTGTAAATAATACCTTACAATCTATTATTTTAAACTGATGACAACTTAACACTGCTTGCATAAACATACCACAAAAAAAGCAAAGAAAAATATAATAAAAACTTGAACTTTCTTCCCCCACCTCTTAAAGTTTGTTGTTTCTGTTCATATCTTATTACTATTATTTCTATTCATTCCTATTACTGTGTCTGGAAAAGTTGTTTTAGTCATTATTTTTTATTGGTTCATCTTTAATCTTTCTACTTATGACATTAGTAGTGTACATACCACAATTGCAATATTACAATTTTCTGTGTTTCTCTGTGCATTTACTATTACCAATGAGTTTTTTACCTTCAGATGATCTCTTATTGCTCATTAATGTTCTTTTCTTTCAGATTGATTAACTCCCTTTAGCATTTCTTGTAGGACAGGTCTGGTGCTGATGAAATCCCCCAGCTTTTGTTTGTTTGGGAAAGTCTTTATTTCCCCTTCCTGTTTGAAAGATATTTTTACCAGATATATTATTCTAGGGTAAAAGCTTGTTTTTTTTTTTTTCCTTTAGCACTTTAAATATGTCATGCCACTCTCTCCTGGCCTGTAATGTTTCCACTGAGTAATCTGTTGTCAGATGTATTGGAACTCCACCATACATTAATTGTTTTTTGCTTATTGTTGTTTTAGTATCCTTTCTTTATCCTTGACTTTTGGAATTTTTATTATTAAATGTCTTGAGGTTGTCTTATTTGAGTTCAATCTGCTTGTTGTTCCATAACCTTCTTATATTTGAATATTCTTATCTTTCTCTAGGTTTGGGAAGTTCTATTTTATTATCCCTTTAAATTAAACTTTTTAACTCATCTCTCTGTCTCCTCTTTAAGGCTAATAACTCTTGGATTTTCCCTTTTGAGGCTGTTTTCTAGATATTGTGGGTGTGCTTCATTCTTTTTCAGTCTTTTGAATTTTATCTCCCCTGTGTATTTTCAAGTAGTCTGTCTTCAATTCTTTCTGTCTGTCTCACTAATTCTTTCCTCTGCCCAGTCAATTATGCTTTAAAGAGACTCTGATGAATTCTTTGGTATGTCAATTGCATTTGTCAACTCTAGAAATTCTGCTTGATTCTTTCTAATTATTTCAATCTCTTGTTAAATTTACCTGATAGGATACTGAATTTCTTCTCTGTGTTATCTTAAATTTCTTTGAGTTTCCTTAAAACCGCTATTTTACATTCTCTGTCTGAAAGGTCACATATCTCTGCCTCTTTATGATTGGTCACTTGTGCCTTATTTAGTTTACATGGTGATGTCATGTTTTCCCAAATGATCTTGATGGTTGTGGATATTAGTCAGTGTCTGGGCATTGAGGAGTTAGGTATTTATTGAAGTCTTTGAAGTCTGGGCTTATTTGTACCCATCCTTTTTGAGAAGGCTTTCCAGGTAGTATTCAAAGGGACTTAGGTTTTATGATCTAAGTATTTGTTCACTGTAGTCATATCTGTATTAGGGGGTCACCCAAAATCCAGTAATGCTATGGTTCTTACAGACTTGTAGAGGTACAACCTTGGTGGTCTTGTATAAAATCTGGAAGAATTCTCTAGATCATTAGACATACTCTTGTTCTCTTCCTTATTTCTCCCAAACAAATGGATTCTGCTGAGGTAATGAGCTGGGGAAGGAGTGACACAAGCACCCCTGTGGCTGCTACAACTGGGACTGCACTAGGTCAGTCCTGAAGCCAGCATAGCACTGGATCTCACTCAGAGCTTGTGGTAACTACTGCCTGGCTACTGTTTATGTTTGCTCAAGGCCCCAGGGCTCTACAATCAACAGCTGGCAAAGCCAGCTTGGCTTGTGCTCTTTCCTTCAGGGCAGTGATTTCTCTCTGATCCCAAGTGAGTACACAGCTGCCATCTGTGAGCTAGGGCCTGGAGTCAGGTACCTTAGGAGAGTCTACCTGGTGCTCTATTCCACTGCAGCTGAGCTGACACCCAAATCACAAGGCAAAGTCCTCCCACTCTTCCTCCCATTTGCACAAGCAGAAGAGTCACTACCCACAGACACCACCACCCCAGGCCTGCAGTGAGTACTGTCTGGCTACTATTGATGTTCACTTAAGGCCCAAGGGCTCTTCAGTCAGCTTGTGGTGAATGTTATCAGGTCTGAAACTCTCCTTTCAGGGTGGCAGGCTCTTCTCTGGCTCAGAGCAAGTCCAAAAATGCTGTCCAAGAGCCAAGGCCTGGAATCAGGGACCCCAAGAGCACAGGTGGTACCCTACCTACCCCACTGTGGCCAAACTGGTAACTAAGATGCAAGACAAAGTCCCCTTTACTCTTTCATAGCTTTTTCCCAAACAGAGGAATCCTTCGCTTTAGCCATCACAGCTGGGAATGTGCTGGGTCACACCTGAAAGCCAGCACAGCTCTGAGTCTCATTCAAGGCCCATGGCAAGTACTGCCTGGGTAATGCTGCTGATTATTCAGGGCCCAAGGACTCTTTAGCCAGCTCGTGATGAATCCTGTCAGGATTGGGTCCTTCCCTTCAAGGCAGCAGGTTCCCTTCCAGCTCAGGGTGTGTTTAGAAATGTTATCTGGAAGCTAGGGCCTGGAATGGAAACCGCTGCCTGGTGCTCTATCCTACTGTGGCTGAGCTAATATCCAAGTTGCATGTCAAAGTCCTCTTTTCTCTTCCCTCTCCTTTTCTCAAGTGGAAGTAAGGAGTCTTTCCTGGAGCTGCAAGCTGTGCTGCCTGGGGTTGGGGGAGGGGTGACACAAGTACCCCTGGTGTCCCACTGATTTGTGTGTCCCTCAGGTCACTGGCTCTGACCCTAGCACAACACCAGGACTTGCCCCAGAATTGCAGTCCTTGCAGCCTAGACTGGCTTTCAAGTTTGTTTAGGACCTCGGAGCACTTTAGCCCCATGGTGGCAAGGCTTGCTGGAGCTCAGGTTCCATCCACTGTGATGGATAATTCTTCTCTGGCTAGGGCTAGTCTAGTTGCTCCCACTGTGCACATTGGCTGAGTTTTACCTAGTGTTGCTTTCCACTATGATAGCACAGCACTGAGTTCCAATGCAAGGCCCCACCATCACTGCTCTCTCCCTCCCTCAAGTGCGCAGATTCTGTCTGTATGATACGTGGATGCTGCCAGGGGATTAAGGGACTGGTGACATCAGCAATTCAATATTGTGTTTCTTCCCCTCCTCAGTGCCTCTTTTGGTGATATGAAGTTAAAACCAGATACTGTGATCACTCCTCTGATTTTCTGGTTCTTATGAAGATTATTTTTATGTGTGTATGTGTGGATAGTTGTTCATTTTGGTGTTCCTGTAGGGAAGATGATTGGTAAACGTTTCTACTTGGCCACCCTGGTCTGAGGGCAACCTCTAGTTCTCGTTTTTGAGAACCTAAAGGGTAGAAAAGTACTTTATCTGGAATCTTATAGAGGTAGTCAACCATTAGTTGCAAAATGGACTATATGAAATTTAAAATCTATATGTCCCCTTATATTTTGCATCTAAATGAACTATCATAAGTCAATTATTTAGCACTGTATTTTACTTCACAAAATAGATATTTATTATTAGCACCACTCTAATACAGGGAAATTTGAGGAAAATATAATATAAACTCCCTTTGTTCAGTATTTAATATCAGCATTTTCTGTGTGTGGAAAACAAATGAAGAAGAGAACAATGTGTCTTCAAGGCAGGAGCAGCCATAGACAGAATAACAGGCTTGAATGAACTTTGACCTGCAGCAGAAGCTTCCAGCAGCTACTGACTTCACAGAGACAGGGAGGTAATGAGATTCCTGGAGAGCAACACTGCAAAGTAGGTAGATTCATTGAGCCCGACACAGTTGCTGTGCATTAATTTTCAGATAATGGAGCATAACTAAAATCAGTACAGGCTGAGGGCTGCAATCTAGACTTCAAGTTTAGAAGAAGTCAGTGGAACATGAAGAGTAGACGATGTTCACTGCCAGAGAGTTAAAAAAACAAATCCTAGGCAGCAGTGATCAAAATCAGATGTGTTGCTATAGTAAACTTATTAACTGTGTTTTAGAGTGATAAAATTGTATAATGAATTTAAAGATATTGATTCTAAATATAAACACTATTTTTTGTAGAGTCTTAAATTTTTCTATTGGAAATTTCATAGGATATTTGTTTATTTATTCAATGAATATAAATACAACTCAGTACTTGCTATGTGTCAAGAGCTAAGCATGGAGACATAAACAAAACCACATCACTTCCTTCTAGGAGCTCAGAGTCTACTTGGTGAAATAAAACACCAGTGATTCCAGAAGAACATGGAGGGTGCTACACCAGATGTTAGGGATATGGAGAAGATGGCCTTACTCAGCTCAGACTGAGAAAGGGGTTTCAAGAAAAGATTTTATTCATGAAACTATCCTTGGTCTCAATGTTTCTCACAGGAGGTAAACTGCATTTTTGTTGATTGCACTGCCAAAATCTGAAGGAGACCTATATTTCTAAACAAAGCTTCTGTGTTTTTTCAGGGCAATATGCTTGGGCTTTGTGGTAGACTCAAAATTATCTATTGAGAGATTCAGATACCCCATGAAAGATTTATATAAATATACGTATTTCCCCGTGGCAGCCTTAAGAATTAATAGAAATGACTCTAACTGGACTATGTCAATTATTCCATATGCCAATGATGCCCAAATTGTGAATCACATGGAGATATTGTGTATTGCGTGTTTGTGTATAATAATATACATTTTTTATGTGTGTATACACACAGGATACTGAAATGAGGGTGGATCTGAGTATTTTCCAGGACAGATGTAGGGTAGTCTTGTTAGAAATAAGTATGCAATGATGATGTCTTAAATCCCTTTCTTCTTGAAGATGGATTAAACAAAAGATTTATTTCCAGTGAATCAAGTTTAGAAAGAAAAGAAAAGTAGCATTACAGTGGAGAAAACTAGCAAAAACTAACATTAATCAGTAATGTCATGTGGATATCATGCCCATCCTGATATGATATGTTGAGAAGAGTGCTTCAGCTGTTTGGTACTTTTTTTCTACAAACCTATAACCCCAGACTAATCATGAGAAAACTATTAGACAAATCTAGAATGGAGGACATTCTCCAGGATACTTGGACAGCACTACTTGAGATTGTCAGTGTCCTGAAAAACAAGGAAAAACAGAAACTGTCACAGACCAGGGTAGCCTGGGAAGACATGCTTACTAAATGCAATGTGGTAACCTCAGTTGGATCATGGAACAGAAAGAGGATATTGATGGAAAGTCCAGTGAAATATAAATAAAGTATGGAGTATAGTTAAATAATCATTACCAATATTGGTTATTAGCTTTGACAAAACTTAGTTTGTACCACATTAGTGTAATGTGCAAATAATGGGGAAACATGAATGAAGGATGTGGAGGAATGCTGAACCATTTTTGAAATTTTTCTGTAAGTCTAAAATTATTTCCCTCCCGTCCAAAAAATTTCATTGTGGGGAGATAATAAATATGATAGTTATAGTGCTTAATTTCTAATTTACCAATACTTATGTTTCACTTCAAACTCATCCAACAAATGAATCAGAATGTTTTGTAATTTAATGACAATTTTTTTTGAGACTTTGTAGATGTGAGTGAAAGAGAACCAATGATAATAAATGACAGAAATTATTAATACCTGCAACTGGATACAGTGCATCTCTTTTAAATGAAATTTGCCTTAATAGCATATGTATTTTTTTTTCTGTATTTAGCTACAATTATCAGTGCCATGGAGACAGGGGATGACTATTTACAAAAGTCATTTAAATATAGTACAAAATCCTTTTCACACACCTTTCAAATGTTGTCAACCTAACACATTTTTAAAAAATAAAAATGTGCAATCACCCCAACTTTCTATCACTGTTGATGTTATCTAGCATTAGAAAAATATATAGTGATTTATAACTAATAAATAGTTGAAGGCTTGAATGGTAAAGTTTTAGACAGTTGTTATATATGTATATGTGTATATGTATGTGTATATAAACGTATATATACATTTAAATGCATGCATTTGAAGTAGAGAGTACCTTCTTTCTTAACTTTCTTGACTGCAAACCCTCAGTTAAAGCTATCTCACTATAAGTAGCTTGCAAGTTTTCTTAGAGGTATTAATATCCAGATTATTGAGACTCACAATGTGCTACTTAGCAATGCCTTGACACCCAGGACTCTAGTGATTCTTTCCACCTTATTTCAATTAGTTGTTAGCACAGCCACAGCTTAGAACCATCATCACATTCTACTCTTAGACCATAGCATTTGGAAGAAGCATATGATAATAAAAAGGATTCTAGGACTGGAATAAAATACTAAGTTGAATTACCAGAAGGCACTGATATTCACAAGTTTTTACAGAAACAAAAACTACAATTTTATATATCCAGCCTAATGCACAAATATTAGAGTGGTATTAACTTCACATCTCTTCACATATTTTTGATCTACTGAAATCACATTTATCTACCTCGTGATTTGCCTTCTCACTAATCTCTGGAAATCAACAGAATACAATGGACTTTTACCAAGCGTGATGTGAGCTTGAAATCCAAGAACTGTGGCTCCTTTTATTCATGGTATAATTCAGAAACATTTTTCTGGTTCTCTGAGCTCCACTTATGCATTGAGGAAAAATGATAAATTGATATATCATATTTTATCCTTAACACGTTTTTAGGAAGATTACATAAGCATAAAAATATACAGTAGAGATACATGTTGGATTTTTAATAAATAGTAATTCTTTCTTCATATATTCTAGCAGTAGTACCCTCTGAATCTCAAGGTAAACCATCAAAAACATTACAGGACCTAATTGGAGAACATTTTTTTAGAAAGTAATTAATGTACTCCTATGTGTCTGGTACTATGTTGTGTTCTGATGATAAATGGTTAATAAGCAAACTTACTATTTAATCAGAAAGCCCAGCAGACAATGAGTCAATAAACACATGAAATTAAAATTGCAATAAATGCAAAGGCTTTGAATAAGCAAATGTGTGAAAAATAATAGAACAAGAAGGAGGCATGCCTCTCTTCCATCTATTTCTCTTCCTCTCTTTTCCTCTCTTTTTCTCTCTCTCTGTCACACACACACACACACACAGGCTCTCTCTCTCTCTCACACACACACACACCTCTGTCTTCCAAACCAATATTTGATTCCACTCTGCAGCTTCTGAGTTGGTTAATTTTGACAAAGAAAGTCAAATCACGTGGCCAATTACTTCAACTATAATATATATAGTTGAACCTTACTGGTATTTATAAACCCTAAATTAAAGGTCTCATAAGAAGCAAAGACGTTTTCAGCAATGCAAAATATATTTTCATATTCAACCAATATGGGTTGGCAGGCTGGATTATTTCAATCATACTTCTTACTTTAGAGAGACTGTTTTGAAGAAGGGGGTTGAGCAGCTAATTATTTTTCTTCCCATGGGCCCTCCCGTAAACTTCCTATCTTCTCTAAATTCCCATACCTGTTTATCATTCTGCCTCTCATGTTCCTTAAAGCTTTTAACCCTGAACTGTCATCGCTCAGATATATGTATCATTTCCTCTATAAGACTTTACCTCTTTAAGATCAGTGATCATATTTTATATGTCCACATCATTCAAAATGTTTATCAAATTGCCTTGTATAAGGTACATATTTTTAAAAGGTTTGAAATAATAAATTTGACACAATAAATGTTTATCCATAGATTTTTTTGATTATCACTAAAGGACCTTATTTCTACAGCTACAATCAGAGTGTTTTTCACATCAAAAATCATTAAGTTTTCTCTAATAAATATGTTTTATTCAGGCTGTGCTTCCAAATTGGACTAGATAATGTTGAAGATCACAAATATGGCTACCTTGAAGTTAATAAAACTTCTAACAAAGTTAAGATTGAAACAAAGGATTTAATCCCTAAAGGACTGTAAAAATGTACAAGATTCTTTAACTGACAATTTTTTTATAGCAGAACAATCTCTATTGATTTCATCAATGAATCTAGAAGCAGCAGAGATATGATTAAACATTGAAAAATTGCAAATGAAAATTGCTTTAATAAATGCAATCATATTGTTATTTAATATGCAACACTGGAATATTAGCAATGTGCATTTTATTTATTAATACCTCCATGAATCTCTCAAATTAGTTGTAGTGTTTTTAAATTTTAGACTCAGGGGGTACATGTGCTTGTTTATTACATGGTTATTACGCGTGTAATGGTGGGGGTTGGGCTTCCAGTGCACCCATCACCCAAATTGAACATTGTGTCCGGTAGATAATTTTTCAACCTTCATCCCCCACCACCACCCTTCCCTTTTTTGGAATCTCCATAGTCTATTCTTCCCTCTTTATGTCCATGTGTACCTGTTGTGCTCCCACTTATATGTGAGAACACCTGATATTGGATTTTCTGTTTCTGAGTTAGCTCATTTAGGATAATGACCACCAGATCCATCCATGTTGCCTCAAAGAACATGATTTCAGAGGAATACAATTAGACTCCTATCTCTCACCATATACAAAAATTAAATCAAAGTATATTAAAACCCAAATGTAGAGGCGGTTCCAAGATGGCCGTATAGGAACAGGTCCAGTCTACAGCTCTCAGTGTGAGCGACACAGAAGACAGATGATTTCTGCATTACCAACTGAGGTACTAGGTTCATCTCACTGGGGAGTGTCGGGCAGTGGGTGCAGAACAGTGGGTGCAGTGCACCGAGTATGAGCTGAAGCAGGGTGAGGCATCGCCTCACCCAGGAAGTGCAAGGGGTCAGGGAATTCCCTTTCCTAGCCAAGGAAATGGGTGACAGACAGCACCTGGAAAATCGGGTCACTCCCACCCTAATACTGAGCTTTTCCAATGGTTTTAGCAAACAGCACACCAGGAGATTATATCCCACACCTGGCTGGGAGGGTCCTACGCCCATGGAGCCTGGCTCATTGCTAGCACAGCAGTCTGAGATGAAACTGCAAGGTGGCAGCGAGGCTGGGGGAGGGGCACCTGCCACTGCTGAGGCTTGAGCAGGTAAACAAAGTGGCCAGGAAGCTCGAATTGGGTGGAACCCACCACAGCTCAAGGAAGTCTGCCTGCCTCTGTAGACTCCACCTCTGGGGGCAGGGCATAGCCGAACAAAAGGCAGCAGCAACCTCTGCAGACTTAAATGTCCCTGTCTGACAGATTGGAAGACAGTAGTGGTTCTCCCAGCACACAGCTTGAGATCTGAGAATGGACAGACTGCCTCCTTAAGTGGGTCCCAGACCCCCGAGAAGCCTAACTGGGAGGCACCTCCCAGTAGGGGCAGACAGACACCTCACATGGCTGGGTACCCCTCTGAGAAAAAACTTCCAGAGGAATGATCAGGCAGCAATATTTTCTGTTCACCAATATTCACTGATCTGCAGCCTCTGCTGCTGATACCCAGGCAAACAGTGTCTGCAGTGGGCCCCTGGCAAACTCCAACAGACCTGCAGCTGGGAGTCCTGACTGTTAGAAGGAAAACTAACAAAGAGAAAACCCCATCTGTACATCACCATCATCAAAGACCAAAGGTAGATAAAACCACAAAGATGGGGAAAAAGCAGAGCAGAAAAACTGGAAATTCTAAAAATCAAAGCACCTCTCCTCCTCCAAAGGAACGCAGCTCCTCACCAGCAATGGAACAAAGCTGGATGGAGAATGACTTTGACGAGTTGAGAGAAGAAGGCTTCAGAAGATCAAACTACTCCGAGCTAAAGGAGGAACTTCGAACACATGGCAAAGAAGTTAAAAATCTTGAAAAAAAATTAGACAAATGGATAACTAGAATAACCAATGCAGAGAAGTCCTTAAAGGGCCTGATGGAGCTGAAAACCATGGCACGAGAACGACGTGATGCATGCACAAGCTTCAGTAGCCAATTAAATCAACTGGAAGAAAGGATATCAGTGATGGAAGATCAAATGAATGACATGAAGCGAGAAGGGAAGTTTAGAGAAAAAAGAATAAAAAGAAATGAACAAAGCCTCCAAGAAATATGGGAGTATGTGAAAAGACCAAATCTATATCTGATTGGTGGACCTGAAAGTGACAGGGAGAATGGAAACAAGTTGGAAAACACTCTGCAGGATATTATCCAGGAGAACTTCCCCAACCTAGCAAGGCAGGCCAACATTCAAATTCAGGAAATACAGAGAACGCCACAAAGATACTCCTCGAGAAGAGCAACTCCAAGACACATAATTGTCAGATTCACCAAAGTTGAAATGAAGGAAAAAATGGTAAGGGCAGACAGAGAGAAAGGTCGGGTTACCCACAAAGGGAAGCCCATCAGACTAACAGCTGATCTCTCGGCAGAAACTCTACAAGCCAGAAGAGAGTGGGGGCCAATATTCAACATTCTTAAAGAAAAGAATTTTCAACCCACAATTTCATATCCAGCTTCATAAATGAAGGAGAAATAAAATACTTTACAGACAAGCAAATGCTGAGAGATTTTGTCACCACCAGGCCTGTCCTACAAGAGCTCCTGAAGCAAGCACTAAACATGGAAAGGAACAACTGGTACCATCCACTGCAAAGACATGCCAAATTGTAAAGACCATCGAGGCTAGGAAGAAACTGCATCAACTAACAAGCAACATCATAACATCCTAACATCATAATGACAGGATCAAATTCACACATAACAATATTAACCTTAAATGTAAATGGGCTAAATGCTTCAACTAAAAGACACAGACTGGCAAATTGGATAAAAAGTCAAGACCCATCAGTGCACTGCATTCAGGAAACCCATCTCACACGCAGAGACACACATAGGCTCGAAATAAAGGGATGGAGGAAGATCTACCAAGCAAATGACAAACAAAAAAAGCAGGGGTTGCAATCCTAGTCTCTGACAAAACAGACTTTAAACCAAACAAAGATCAAAAGAGACAAAGAAGTCCACTACATAACGGTAAAGGGATCAATTCAACAAGAAGAGCTAACTATCCTAAATATATATGCACCCAACACAGGAGCACCCAGATTCATAAAGCAAGTCCTTAGAGACCTACAAAGAAACTTAGACTCCCACACAGTAATAATGGGAGACTTTAACACCCCACTGTCAACATTAGACAGATCAACGAGACAGAAAGTTAACAAGGATATCCAGGAATTGAACTCAGCTCTGAACCAAGCAGACCTAATAGACATCTACAGAACTCTCCACCCCAAATCAAAAGAATATACATTCTTCTCAGCACCACACCACACTTATTCCAAAATTGATCACATAATTGGAAGTAAAGCACTCCTCAGCAAATGTAAAAGAACAGAAATTATAACAAACTGTCTCTCAGACCACTGTGCAATCAAACTAGAACTCAGGATCAAGAAACTCACTCAAAACCACTCAACTACATGGAAACTGAACAACCTGCTCCTGAATGACTACTGGGTGCATAATGAAATGAAGGCAGAAATAAAGATGTTCTTTGAAACCAATGAGAACAAGGACACAACATACCAGAATCTCTGGGAAACATTTAAAGCAGTGTGTAGAAGGAAATTTATAGGACTAAATGCCCACAAGAGAAAGCAGGAAAGATCTAAAATTGACACCCTAACATCACAATTAAAAGAACTAGAGAAGCCACAGCAAACACATTCAAAACCTAGCAGAAGGCAAGAAATAACTAAGATCAGAGCAGAACTGAAGGAAATAGAGACACAAAAAACCCTTCAAAAAATCAATGAATCCAGGAGCTGATTTTTTTGAAAAGATCAACAAAATTGATAGACCGCTAGAAAGATTAATAAAGAAGAAAAGAGAGAAGAATCAAATAGACACAATAAAAAATGATAAAGGGGATATCACCACCAATCCCACGGAAATACAAACTACCATCAGAAAATACTATAAACACCTCTACACAAATAAACTAGAAAATCTAGAAGAAATGGATAAATTCCTGTACACATACAGCCTCCCAAGATTAAACCAGGAAGAAGTTGAATCCCTGAATAGACCAATAACAGGCTCTCAAATTGAGGTAATAATTAATAGCTTACCAACCAAAAAAAGTCCAGGACCAGTTGGATTCACAGCCAAATTCTACCAGAGGTACAAGGAGGAGATGGTACCATTCCTTCTGAAACTATTCCAATCAATAGAAAAAGAGGGAATCCTCCCTAACTCATTTTATGAGGCCAGCATCATCCTGATACCAAAGCCCGGCAGAGACACAACAAAAAAAGAGAATTTTAGACCAATATCCCTGATGAACATCAATGCAAAAATCCTCAATAAAATACTGGCAAACCGAATCCAGCAGCACATCAAAAAGCTTATCCACCATGATCAAGTGGGCTTCATCCCTGGGATGCAAGGCTGGTTCAACATATGCAAATCAATAAATGTAATCCAGCATATAAACAGAACCAAAGACAAAAACCACATGATTATCTCAATAGATGCAGAAAAGGCCTTTGACAAAATTCAACAGCCCTTCATGTTAAAAACTCTCAAAAAATTAGGTATTGATGGGATGTATCTCAAAATAATAAGAGCTATTTATGACAAACCAACAGCCAATATCATACTGAATGGGCAAAAACTGGAAGCATTCCCTTCGAAAACTGGCACAAGATAGGGATGCCCTCTCACCACTCCTATTCAACATAGTGCTGGAAGTTCTCCAGGGCAATCAGGCAGGAGAAAGAAATAAAGGGTATTCAATTAGGAAAAGAGGAGGTCAAATTGTCCCTGTTAGCAGGTGACATGATTGTATATCTAGAAAACCCCATCGTCTCAGCCCAAAATCTCCTTAAGCTGGTAAGCAACTGCAGCCAAGTCTCAGGATACAAAATCAATATGCAAAAATCACAAGCATTCTTATGCACCAATAACAGACAAACAGAGAGCCAAATCATGAGTGAACTCCCATTCACAATTGCTTCAAAGAGAATAAAATACCTAGGAATCCAACTTACAAGGGATGTGAAGGACCTCTTCAAGGAGAACTACAAACCACTACTCAATGAAATAAAAGAGGACACAAACAAATGGAAGAACATTCCACGCTCATGGATAGGAAGAATCAATATCGTGAAAATGGCCATACTGCTCAAGGTAATTTATAGATTCAATGCCATACCCTTAAGCTGACAATGACTTTCTTCACAGAATTGGAAAAAACTACTTTAAAGTTCATATGGAACCAAAAAAGAGCCTGCATGGCCAAGTCAATCCTAAGCCAAAAGAACAAAGCTGGAGGCATCACGCTACCTGACTTCAAACTATACTACAAGGCTACAGTAACCAAAACAGCATGGTACTGATACCAAAACAGGCATATAGACCAATGGAACAGAACAGAGCCCTCAGAAATGATGCCGCATATCTACAACTATCTGATCTTTGACAAACCTGACAAAAACAAGAAATGGGGAAAGGATTCCCTATTTAATAAATGGTGCTGTGAAAACTGGCTAGCCATAGGTAGAAAGCTGAAACTGGATCCCTTCCTTACACCTTATACAAAAATTAATTCAAGATGGATTAACGACTTAAATGTTAGACCTAAAACCACTAAAATCCTACAAGAAAACCTAGGCAATACCATTGAGGACATAGGCGTGGGCAAGGACTTCATGTCTAAAACACCAAAAGCAATGGCAACAAAAGCCAAAATTGAGAAATGGGATCTAATTAAACTAAAGAGCTTCTGCACAGCAAAAGAGACTACCATCAGAGTGAACAGGCAGCCTACAGAATGGGAGAAAATTTTTGCAATCTATTCATTTGACAAAGGGCTAATATCCAGAATCTGCAAAGAACTCAAGCAAATTTACAAGAATAAAGCAAACAACTCCATCAAAAAGTGGGCAAAGGATATGAACAGACACTTTTCAAAAGAAGACATTTATGCAGCCAAAAGACACATGAAAAAATGCTCATCATCACTGGCCATCGGAGAAATGCAAATCAAAACCACAATGAGATACCATCTCACACCAGTTAGAATGGCGATCATTAAAAAGTCAGGAAACAACAGGTGCTGGAGAGGATGTGGAGAAACAGGAACACTTTTACACTGTTGGTGGGACTGTAAACTGGTTCAATCATTGTGGAAGACAGTGTGGTGATTCCTCAAGGATCTAGAACTAGAAATACCATTTGACCCAGCCATCCCATTACTGGGTATATACCCAAAGGATACTAGGTATATATCCAAAGGATTATAAAACATGCTGCTATAAAGACACATGCACACGTATGTTTATTGCGGCACTATTCACAATAGCAAAGACTTGGAACCAACCCAAATGTCAATCAATGATAGACAGGATTAAGAAAATGTGGCACATATACCCCATGGAATACTATGCAACCATAAAAAATGATGAGTTCATGTCTTTTGTAGGGACATGGATGAAGCTGGAAACCATCATTCTCAGCAAACTATCACAAGGACAAAAAACAAAACACCTCATGTTCTCACTCATAGGTGGGAATTGAACAATGAGAACACTTGGACACAGGAAGGGGAACATCACACACTGGGGCCTGTTGTGGGGTGGGGGGACGGGGGAGGGATAGCATTAGGAGATATACCTAATGTAAATGACGAGTTAATGGGTGCAGCACACCAACATGGCACATGTATACATAAGTAACAAACCTGCACATTGTGCACATGTACCCTAAAAGTTAAAGTATAATAAAAAATAAATAAAATAAATACCCATATGTAAAACCCGAAACTATAAAAATCCTAGATGAACAACTAGGATTAACTGAGGAATTAAATTACTTCTGATAGAAGCCTAATCCTCAGAAAACTTGGCATTGAAAATAATCAATATGTACCTGTCTAAACAGTGGTCCTCTGGTTGCTTACTGTATAAAGAGACAGAAACAAACCACTACCTCTAAGGTACCTACCTCTCTCCTTTTCTCTTTCCTTCTTTTTTTGACCTATTTGTGTTTCCTACTTTTATCCCTTTATATCTCTCAAGCATGTCATCAGTATGTACGGGGGACACATCAATATTTTGAAGTAAATTGATGATGGGATTTCATTCTAGATGTTATAACTTGAGAATGTACTTGGCAGTATTCTGATCCACAAGGAGAAAAATGATCGATAAGGCTCATTTACTTTCTCTGATCCCTCCTGAAAAATGCTGAGACAACTTTTTCAACACTCTTGCTATACTCATGGCCAATACCCAATATAGTTCATCTGAACATTGCTGAAAAATAGGCATCATTTTTTCTTCTGCTATCACTTTGTTCTGAATAGTATAAAAATTTTTTGGTCCATGAGTCTAGATAAAGAATTCTTCCAGTTTATCCTAGCAGGAAAACATTGGCAAAGAATTCACACTCTACTTTTATCCTCCTAATTTGATGTGAGGCTGCTAATAGAAACATTTATGTAAATGATACATATTAGCAGCTGACCTTGAAAAATAACAACATTTCCCACATACAGACAAGTCTCTACTTGGCACTTTACTAGTGATAATGATCCAGAACAGGTGTTAATTCTCAATTTGCAGGTTCATTATGAATCTGTTAAAGTTTAGAAGTTGAACATATCTCTCATGTGATGCCAAATTTCGCCATTTTCATCTATATAGTGGGTTTATGTTTTCTTACTTACAAAGAACATATGCTCTGCAATGGTAATGTGGTCCATAGCGTATTCAGTATTACATAAACATTGTTTCTCTTGAAGCATTTACCTACAAATGTGATGTATTCTCAGCTCCCCTCCTCATTTTAAAAGTTCATTTAGGTGACAAACTGTGGATTTCTTTAAAATGTTTTCACTTTTTCCCATGTACTTTTATAAAAGTTTGCACATCTTTTTTTGTGGTGTACTCAGAAGAGAGTTTGTTTCTAACAGCATAGATACATATATTGCTGCCCATCTGAATCATTTGTTTTGTTTTCTATGGGGCAGACAGTAATGTGAAAACAAATTAGTATTAGTCATGAAAGCTTTCTCAAAAATCAAAGTGTTATATATTCATAAATGCATTGTCCCACTTTGAAATGGCCAGCAGTAGGCACTGATAATATTTAAATACAATGATTAAACATTTCTTCTTAAAAAATAGGTTTTCTTCAGGATATGTCAGAGAAAACATAATAAAGTTACCTGGTGAATCTTCAAAATGTTGGAAACCAGAAATCTTACTGGAGCTAGTGAGAGAAATATTTGAGCTTACACTGAAGTATAAGAATGTAAGTGTATTGGAAATATCATATTCAACATGGAACATAAATAGAAGTAGGCAGAACATATGAGAAAGCCAAGAATATTAACATAGATACCAAGACTAGAATGCCTGTAAGTAAAAAACATAAATGAAATAATTTGAGGAAGTAGAAGTAAACAATTTAAATATGGTTACTTTAATTTACAGTAAAGTATTTGAAAACTTGAAATAGTCTCATGTTTTGTTATTTAAATTTCATTTTAAATATGTTGAAATCAAATTAAAGTTAACCAATTAGTTACAGGTATCTGAGAAATTATTGTTGGAATGCAAGAGAAAAGAAACAAGAAACAGAACCATCGTGTATTAAATGCCTACGGTGTGCCAGATACGCCTTTAAAAACTTTTGCATGATTTTTCCCAGTTAACCCTCACAAATAGCCTAACAAGTTAAAATGTTGTTTTATTCAGATAAAATAATTGAAAATTTGAAAAGTTTGATTCACGTACCTATACCAAAGCAAACACTAAGTAGTGAAGCCAGAATTTAACCTCATCTCTTTCATACTCTATCATTTCATATTCTTCTCAGAGGAACCTCAGTGACATCCAGTTGTGCAGAAATATATGTGTCTGCTTGTAGGAAGGATTTGAACCTGCATTAAGGAGCAATCTAAAGTTATTTCAGTTGGAGTGGCCATGAGGCATTGATATTAGATTTTTCATGGTTATTAATTGCAATGGGAGGAAGAGCTGCTATGTTAGAGGAGATTTAGTTCAGTAAGAGTTGTTTATGACAGAGAAAGCAAGAATGGTGTAGTAAAGAGTCTGCAGAGACACTAAGTACTTTTTCTCAAACACATTTGACTCCCAGATAAGGATGCTCACTAAAATGATGAAGTATGGTGTCCAGATAAAGCTTATTGCCTGAGAAACTGGGAGAAGATGCAGTTTTATCATGTTCTCTCAAGTAAAACTTGGAAAGAGCATATTTTGAAAATGTTTGTTTGCTTTCTTGTTCTAATTGAATACAGCAAGTGTAAAAACGCCTTGAATTTCAAGGCCCTAAGAAAGTCAAAATAGCCTGAAGACTTTTGTTAGTACAAAAGTTGGTGATGTTTGTAAGAAATACAAACTCATGGCCCTCATATAATAAGTTTGAGGCCAGAACCTCGAACTTATTATATGAGGGCCATGAGGTTGTATTAGTTTTTTCCAGAGAAACAGAACCTATATAGGACATGTATATAGGCACTGAGAGCAAGAGATTTATTATGGGAATTGGTTTGCATGATTTCGGAGGCCAAGAAGTCCAACAATATGCCATCTGCAAACTAGAGAACCAGGGAAGCCAGGGGTGGAGGGTGGGGGTAGTGGGAAGCTAGCAAAAATCCTGGAGCCTGGGAACCAAGATCTCTGATGTTCAAATGTCCAAGGGCAGGAGAAGATGCATGTTTCAGCTTAAGGAAAGACAGGAAACGTATCCTTCCTCCACTTTTTTGTTCTATTTAGGCAGTAAATAACTGAGTAAGGAACTACATCGGTGAAGGTGGATTTTCTTTACTCAATCTAGTAATTCAAATGTTAGTCTCCTCCAGAAACACCTTTACAGACACACCAAAAATAATGTTTTACCAGCTATCTCAGTATCCTTTAATCCAATCAAGAAGACACATAAAATTAACAATAACAGAAGTAAGTAGAGAAAAGAATGTTCAATAATAAGTGTGAATATTAGAAGATCGATTATGAAATAATAAAAGCCTTCCAAAGGTGGCTTACAGATGTCCTACCTCAGGGACTAGAAGGAGGGTAATGCCATTAATAGAGCTCATGTGACGAAGCCATTTTCTATCTCCTGCGCAATTGGCATCTAATGTAATGAAAGATAAGTTTTCCATCCAACTACAAAGTTCATAGATAGGCAAGAAACTATTTGGACATGTTTTAAAATTTTAACATGTATGTAATCCCCATTTTGAGAACTTTGGAATTCTCTAGTAATGTTGAAGACACCCACCTCCTATGAACCACCATGTCCACTCTTAGTTATCTATGCTACAGAGAAACTCATACACATATGCAAGAAAAAAAAATTTCTGATTGTAGAAAATATAAAAAAAAATTTGTGTTCATCACATATACACACACACTATGTATACTATATACATAACTATATAGTGTGTGTATATATAATATATATGATATAATGTGTATATATACAAAGAGTGTGTGCATATATAGTGTGTATATAGTTGTGTACAAATAGTGCATGGGTATATATAGTATGTATATGTAATATATATAGTGTGTGCATAGCATATATAGTGTGTATATTTAATGTGCATATTGTGTATATATTTAGTGTGTATATAGTTTATGTGTATATATTACACACACACATGCTGAGAGACAGATTACCAATTTCCTCCGGTAATGAATTTACCTCTAGATGAGGTATATATATGATTAAGGCAAAATACAAAGGGATTTTATAAATGTTCAATTATATAAACGTTCTGGGGGAGGCACAAGTTGAGTCTTTGGGAAGCAAACATTGATTCAGAATTTAGTGTGCAGGATATTTATTGAATAGTGTCCTTGAGATCCACATCTGTTGAAGGGAAGGGAAGGAAGCAGAGGAGAGCAAAGGGAAAAGTTAAAATGCAATGCAACCCCAATGGCAGTCTCAGCTGACCTTATGAGGATCTCTGTTGCTAAAACGGCCCATCAGGTTGGCCATTTATAGCCCAACCTGAAGTAGTCATTGGATATTGGCTATTCCAGAAGGGCCTTCCTTGCAGAGAGTGGGTAACTAGAAGCTGAGGCAATTCATGAAGGGGCCGACAGCTGAAAACTCTCAACGGACAACTTCTGGTAACAGCTGGCTCAATAAATTCTTCCTTTGAAAGAGAACTAAGCTCAATTCAATAAACCAAGTCAAAGACAAATGAATAATAAAACTAGGAATAAATATTTGCAAAGAATATGGCTCACTACGGACACATTACCTTAGTACATAAAGATTTCTTACAGCTCATGAGAAAAAAATAAATCAAACAACCTAATAAATACAAAAATGAGCAGAGAACATAAACAGGCTACTCATTCCCACCATAAACACACATGAACATGTGCAAAAATAGGCAAATGACCACTAACAAAATGATATAATGATAAATCTCTGAAGGAAAAAGAAGGACAGATTAAAACTGTAATTAAAAATCTTTGTTTAACAATTAAAATGATATACTCTGTTAGCAAAAATATGGAAAATACCACAGTCGTATATTGACATATATTGCTTCAAATGTATGAAGAACAATTTAACACTATATATCATTTTTAAGTTTATATTCTTGACCAAGAAATTTTCCTTCTAAAAATATATCCAGTAAATATAGTCACATATATGCATAGGAAATATTCATCTGATCAAATTTTATAGTGTAAAAAACACAGAAAACAAATAACAAAAATATCTAATAATATGGAACCTATTAAATAAATTATTCTAGAGCCACACAGTAGAACAACATGCAATCATTTAAAAATAATATACCTCTTTTAAAAGTGTAAAAACTTAAAAGAGACACTTTCAGTGAAGAAAGAATAATAGTAAACACTGTATATAATGAACCATTTTTGCAAGAAAAAGTCATCTCTATGTAAATACTCATTCCTCTCTCTCTCTCTCTCTCACACACACACCCACCCACACCCCCCCCCCAACACACACACCGACACTTTATGCTTGTTTATTCATAGAATCTCAAACCTCATTGGAAGTATACATTTTAGACAGGTAATGCTGATTTGAGGAGAAGGCTTAAGGACTCAAGCTCAGAAATAGTAGACCCTCTTTCCAAATTTGATGTCTAATTATTTTACCTCTGAATGCATCTCTTTAATTAGGTTTTCCAATGATAACAAATAAAACTGTGTGAAAGACATATACCAAAATCCAAATAACTTCCTTAATATGTTAGTGAGATTTTTAGTTGCTTTTTTTTTGCAATGAATATGTTATTTGGATAAACAAGAATACACTTATAAAAAAAACATATTTTCCAAGTTTAAATTAGAAATTTTACAGTTTGAGGTATTAAGGAAGTAACATCAAAGTTTCACCGATGTTTCATGTTTCTTCAAATTTTACTTCAAAGCACATTTTCTATATTTGTTTAGATACGTAGAATTTTTCTTAATGAAAATTAATAGAAATTTTTTTGTTGGTAGTATCTTTTGATGTGCACAGGTGTGTTTTTTATAAACAAAACAAGGTTATATTCATTTTAAAGTTTCTTTATTGCAAGTAATCCATCATAAATATTTTAATGTTTTAATATTTTATATGTTCAAAATATAACCTACATTTATGTTTATATTTTATTAAAATGATCTTTTTGTTTAATTTGGTTTATTTTTTGAAAAATCAAATATTTTGCCTTTTGTATTAAGCTGCTCATATTTAAGAGGATGTTAATTATTTTACATGCTTCAAAAGAATGTACCTCAACTATTTAATGACAATTTCCTGTAAAGAGAATCATAAGGAATAAGATATGATTGTCACATCTCAAGAAATGGCCTAGCAAATTCAGTTCAACCATAGCAATCACACACCAATAAAAAGAAAAACAATATGAAAGTGCAAGAAGGTAAACAACTCTTCTATGGAATCTATAATGAAAACTACTAGGTAACAAACCCTTGTAATATTTGAAAATATACCAAAAAAACCACTTCAGAACAGTTTGAACTCATATTCAGTATAATGCTTTCATCTCTGAAAATGAGCAGTGCATACAGAAGAGTTTGGGGACTTGGTTTGCATTGCATGGGATGTGCTGATCCACTGCCATGAAAAGCTTTTGGGCATGTATTCTAGACATTAAATTATGGTAATTGAAATGGGAAAATGTCTGTAGCCTTTCTCAATGTGTTTGGGTTAGTTGCACATGAACATCTGCTTTCCCTTTATAACCTGAGACTGGAGAATAGCATCAATTTGCAGGCATTAACAACTTCTGCTCACAAAACAGCAGACAACTCTCTGTTGGAACACCACACCACATAGTCTGCTCAGGGAACAGTCTCTAAGCGCATACAACAATATCAAGCCAATAAATGTACTTGCTAAAAAGAAAAGAGATCAGTGTTCAGCCATTTTGTGTGGATATTTCTTTCTTCCTCTTTTCACTTCTCCCATCCTTGAGTAGATGGAAAAGTTCACGTTTGTGCCATTTTAAATCACAATTGATAAGTTATTAAAACTATAATGTTTACAGTATATTGATATGATTCAAAGTTCTCACAACCTATTCACTCTACTCCCTAGAGAAAACCATGGTATTGTTTCAGATCCTTTCTCTGCATAAATTATACAGTATTATTCCTGTAACTAGCTTTTCCCATTCATATTATTGATATAGGTGTGGTAAATGTGAACATAGTAAGTATATCATGTCAAAAGATCCATATGATTTCATTTAGGTATATAAAATAATTATGTAATTTTTCTCCTATCAAAAACATTTTGCTAATGTAAATTATATTCCAAATATTAAGGACAAAATAATTTCAGTTTTATAAAAAAATATTTGAAGAGAAGAAAGAGAGGGAACTCTTTCCACCTTATGTTAGGAAGTCAGATAAACATGACGAAGCTATCAAAAGATGAAAAGGTAAAGGCCAATCTTTGTCAAAAACACACAAGCAAAAATCCCTAACATTATCAACTTCTTTTCAACTTTGTACCAAATTGGGCAATAGAATAAAAAGAGAAAAAGAAATAAAAGAATAAAAATTGGTAAAGTTAATTCTTGTGCAAATGTCCAAATGAATCTGCAAGAAACTCTTAGAATCAATAAGTGGATTTGGCAAATTCACTTGAAAAACAATTATTATGCAAAAATCAATTTTACTTTGATACACCAGCAACATTTAAAAAAATTTGAATAACCATTTTTAGTTTTATCAATAATACACAGGACTTAGGAATAAATCCAGTGGGCAATGTGAAAACTACAAAACACTGTTGAAGAAAATGAAAAGAGCCCAAATGAATGTAGGGACATATGCTGTTAATGAATGAGAAGACTTCATATTTTAAACACGTCACTTCACTCTAAATTTATTTTTTGATTCAATATAGCCCCACCAAAATTGCAGCAGTTCTTTTTTTAATTGTTAAATGGTGAGTTGATTCTAAAATATATAGAAAAAGAATGGGCAACAAATAGCAAAAAATACATTTTCCTCCATTCCTCTTGAAGTTCACAGGGCACTATCCTGTCTCTGACCAATTCCTGCCTTGGTTTAAGCAGAAGTCAGAAGTGGAGGCAGGTCCACCCCAGGCTCTTCATGCTCACAGCATCTAACACTTCCTTGCTTGGCTTGCATCCAGAGGGGCACCTTCTTTTTCTCAGTAGCTTTCCTGAAAATATTTTGTGCTGTGGTTTCTTCTTCAATCAGATGTCATGGCACAATATCTTTGAAAGAGTACTCATAGTTATTCTTCTAATTTTAAGAGGTTATAGATTTGTTAAACAAAAGATAATTTTCTGTTTGTTTAGAGATTTAGGATCAAAAGGGCCAGCTGTAATGTGTAGTTTGAATTTTCATCCAATTCTCCTTGGTTATAGTTTTCTTCTTAGAAACTCTTCACAATGAAAATATGATGGATGTAGTATATGTACAAACTTACCAAACAATATCCTAAAACAAGAAGGTTGTTGGGTATTCAAATTAGTGAAATCTTAAACTTTTTGTTTGTCAAAGGAAATCTAAGGACATAAACAATGTTATTGTGTATGTTAGAAGTGACATATATCAACAATTTCCATGAGTTGTCTTCAGCTTCAATTCTACATTTATCAGTGCTGTTGACTTCTTTAGAAGTCCCTCTAGACTCACCAAGAAACTGGCAGAATCTCCAGCTAATTTGGAATAGAAATGTGATGTGATGAATTAATCTAGGTATTCAGCCTCTGATATGAGGACTCAACAGCTCAGTTAAAATATTTTTCCCGAGTCCTACAAATCAGAAATCCATTTGGAAGGAAGGGGCTTGCAGTTCCCATTAATAATTTTCTGAGGGTATCAAAATATACAGTTTTTCTTCATCAGTTTATCAACCACTTTATTTTGCATGCATCATTTTTATACATGATTACTTTATGAATCCAGTAGCTCTTTTTCTTTAAAATATCCTGACTCATAATAGAATTAAAATTATAAAGTGCATAGTGGTAGGGAGATATTTATCTGTGAAGAGTGATGTTCTTAGAGACTTAGATACAGTGCTTAAATTGGAGAATATTACCAATATGTCTCCTATAAAAAAGATAACTCAGAATAACATACTAAAGGGTATTGGAAGTCCTAGCCAGAACAATTAGGCAAGAGAAAGAAATAATGGGCATCCAAATAGGAAGAAAGGAAGTCAAGCTATATTTACAGAGGACATCATCCTATATCTAGAAAACTACAGTCTTGACCCCAAATCTCCTTAAGCTGATAAACAACTTCAGCAAAATCTCAGAATACAAAATTAATAGCATTCCTATATACCAACAATAGTCAAGTGAGAGCCAAATCAGGAACATAATCCCATTCACAATTGCCACAAAAGAAATAAAATACCTAGGAATACAACTAACCAAGGAGGTGAAAGACTTCATCAAAGAGAACTACAAAACACTGCTCAAAGGAATCAGGGATGAAACAAACAAATGGAAAAGCATTCTATTATCATGGATAGGAAGAATCAACATTGTTAAAATGGCTATACTGCCCAAAGCAATTTGTAGATTCAATGCTATTTGTATCAAACTACCAATGGTATTCTTCACAGAACTAGAAAAAAAAAACTATTTTAAAATTCATATTGAACCAAGAGACCTCAAATACCCAAGGCAGTCCTATGCAAAACCAACAAAGCTGGAGGTATCATGCTATCCTACATCAGACTATACTACAGGGCTATAGTAACCAGAACAGCATGGTACTGCTACAAAGACAGACACATAGACCAATGGAACATAATAGAAAGCTAAGAAATAAAGCCACACATCTACAACTATCTGATCTTTGACAAAACTGACAAAAAATAGCAATAAAGAAAGGAAATGCATTTCAATAAATGGTGCTGGGATAAGTGGCCAGCCATATATAGAAGATTGTAACAGAACCCCTTCCTTACACTATATACAAAAATTAACTTGAGATGGATTAAAGAGTTAAATGTAAAACTCAAAACTATGAAAACCCTGGAAGACAACCTAGTAGGAATGGGAAAATATTTCATGACAAAGACACCAAAAGCAATCACAACAAAGGAAAAAATTAACAAACTAAACAGCTTCTGCACAGCAAAAGAAACTATCAACAGAATAAATAGACAGTCTACAGAATGGGTGATAATTTTTGCACACTATGCATCTGACAAAGGTCTAGTATCCAAAATCTATAAGGAACTTAAACAAATTTACAAGAAAAAAACAAATAACCCCATTAAAAAGTGAGCAAAGGACGCTTTTCAAAAGAAGACATACATGTGGCCAACAATCATATGAAAAAAAGCTCAACATCACTGATCATTAAAGAAATACAAATCAAAACTACAAGACACCATCTCACATCAGTAAGAATGGTTGTTATTAAAATGTCAAAAATAACAGATGCTAGTGAGGTTGTCGAGAAAAAGGAACCCTTATTCACTGTTGGTGGGAGTGTAAATTAGTTTAGCCATTTTAGAAGGAAGTGTGACAATTCCTCAAAGACCTAGAAACAGAACTACTATATGACCCAGCAATCCCATTATTGCGTATCTACCCGAAGTAATATAAATTATTCTAACATAAAGACACCTGCGCATGTACGATCACTGCAGCACTATTCACAATGGCAAAGACAAGGATTAAACCAAAATGCTCGTCGATGGTAGACTGGATAAAGAAAATGTGTTACACTTACATGATGGAATACTATGCATCCAAAAAAAGAATGAGATCATGTCCTTTGCAGGGACATGGGTGGAGCTGGGGGCCATTATCCTTAGTAAACTAACACAGGAAAAGAAAACCAAATGTTGCACGTTCTCACTTATAAATGGGAGCTAAAGGATGAGAACACACGGCCACAGAGGGGAACAATAGATACTGGGGCCTATCGGAGGGTGCAGGGTGGGAGAAGGGAGAAAATCAGGAAAAATAACTAATGAGTATTAGGCCTAATACCTGGGTGACTAAATAATCTGTACAAAAAACTCCCACATGACACAAATTTACCTATGTAACAAACCTGCACATGTACCACTGAACTTAAAATAAAAGTTGGGCTGGGCACAGTGGCTCAGGCCTGTAATCCCAGCACTTTGGGAGGTTGAGGTTGGTGGATCACTTGAGGCCAGGAGTTGGAGACCAGCCTGGCCAACATGGTGAAACACTGTCTCTACTAAAAACACAAAAATTAGCCAAGCATGGTGGCAGGTGCCTGTAGTCACAGCTACTTGGGAGGCTGACACAGGACAATCGCTTGAACCCGGAAGGCAGAGGTTGCAGTCAGATGAGATTGCGCCACTGCACACTCCAGCCTGGGCAACAGAGCAAGGCCCTGTCTCAAAAAAAATATATATATATATGTAATATATATATATTTAAATATATATAAAAATATATATATGTTAAAAATAAAGAAAAGGAAAAAAAGACAAAAATAAGTACAACAAAAAAGAGTAGTGTTCTGACCAGACACTAAAAATTTTGAAAAGACAAAAGCAAAATATTGACAAAATAATGTTTTAAATGTATGAAGGCATAAAAGAATTGATGAAAAATCTCATTGTTCTACATGACTGAATATAATTTACTTTTGCTTTCATGATCAAATTTATGATCACTTTTCTAAACAATTGTTTGTTTCACTTCATATCTGAATGACAAGTGTTTTCCCTTTTGCTAAATTAAAATAAACATGCATTTCTGCCTCATTTGATGGGTTTGGGAGAGAGACTTTTTATTAGTTTCATTTTTCATTTTTTCTTTTTTTAAATCACAGAGGTGTTGGGATTTAAGCTTATGCTGAATAGCACCCTATTTGATGCTATCTTTACAATGATTTTTCTGATAATGCCAATTTCGCAGATATGTTATGACCCAGAATTTTAAGATTGTCTCTTTTGTTTTCAAATTTACTTTCCTTTTAAACAAAAAACATGATTATCAACAGGTTTTATGTATTATTAATGGCTTAAAAATAGGGAACATTTTGGTCTTATAATGCACACATTATTCATCCTGTATTATTTCACTTACTCTTGAGCAAAGAAGGATGTGACCTTAAATGTTGAAGTAATAGCTGACTTGTTTGTCTAAAACAAGTATCAAAGTTAACTGTCATTCCTTAGCTATAATTTTAAAAGTTACTAACTTTTCTTTTAATTTTAGAAAAGTCCCCAAAGTTTTTTTTTGTTTTCAACTTTGTATACTTAAAAGATTGTGTCAGAAGAGTAAATGCAGTTTACAATAGAAAGGTAACATGACAAATCCAAGAACTCTTGATGTACATTGCTAACTGTAAATCTATATAACATTACTGAAAATCTGTGTTAAGTTAATGTGAAATAGCTTTACAATTTCAATTTGTATTAACCTAGTGATGATTTAGAATTTAACACCATTCACATAGTGTTTACTAAACACATACATGCAGCATACACATATTAAAAATATTACACAATATTTTGTTTTCAAATGTCCTAAAATAGTAAATATTATATAAAACTTAAGTTTCTTATAAAACTTTAAGAAATTTGTACAGACACAAATATAGCTGATAGTATTATGAAGTTGGTATAAGACATTTACTGTTAGTAAGACATTTACTCTTTTGGACATCAGTGAACTTGTGTAAAATTGTACATTTCAGGGATGTTTTGGTGATTCGATTTGGTGACAGTCTCTCCCTGCACCTTCTTTTCTCTCACTCTCAGAGTAAATATGTCTCTTGTTAGGTTGACACCTCTCTCTCCCCTGTGTTTGTGCTTATATATAATATTCTCTAACATCAGTGTATCATTGTTTCTTCAGATTATCCTTTTCTTCTCTGCATTCTAATCTATCCTCTGCAACTTGACTCTTTCTGTAAAGACTATAACTATGCTAAAATGCAAACTTCTTTCATATTATTGTTATAGTTATTTTACTACCTTGAATATGATCCCTCCAAAGTTATACACCTGTCTCTGCTCTTTCTTTCTGTTGAAAATTCACATTTCTTTCTTAATCTTAAGTTTGAAGAATCTACCCCTGAATGCTCATTATATGAATTGCAGCTATCAAATGTAATAAATCCTTTAGTTCTAGTGTTGCTTCACCACATCCCCCCATTAAACATACCTAATCAGGCCCCAACTCCAATCCTACCTCTATAAAACCATGACATATCGATTTTTGTTAATGTCTTTCTTTGTATTGGGCCTACAAGGCTAGGATGAACTATGTTTCTCAGAATTCCCATTGTTGTATATTCCTTCTAGTGGATCACAGGAGATATTTTAAAGATTAGAAGGCAAAAGTGAACCACAACCATTTATTTTTCTAATGCTAAGAAAGGTCTAATGCTAGGAAACAACAGAAGGTGTTGTAGCTCATGTATATTGTCATTTACCTGCTGGCTTGGGACATTAGAGAGCCTACTTTCTTCCAGATCTTTCTTCAACTTATCCAACTCCTGGGTCAGGACTTATTTAGATTCACAAGGAAAAGCACCAGTTTCTTTTGACACCATCATTGAAGTTGGAAGCAGTAAGACACTTAAACAGGTTCCAGTCTGTCCTGGTGGGTTCCAGCCCACGTTCATAAGTTCTAGTTTCTACTCATTCTCTCCTATTTCATATCCATCTTCCTTTCTGACTTACTGATCTCAGATGTCAAGCTCCAGGATCAGATGAGAAGACAGCAGCCTTACACAAACTCTTTAGCCAATGTCCACATTTGTACAAGGACAGATCCTTTTAATAAATTATGAAAGTATATCTATCTCTGGTCAGGCGCGGTGGCTCACGCCTGTAATCCCAGCACTTTGGGAGGCCAAGACGGGTAGAACACGAGTTCAGGAGATCGAGACAATCCTGGCTAACATGGTGAAACCTCGTCTCTACTAAAAACACACAAAAAATTAGCCAGGCATGGTGGTGGGCACCTGTAGTCCCAGCTACTCTGGAGGCTGAGGCAGGAGAATGGTGTGAACCCGGAAGGTGGAGCTTGCAGTGAGCCGAGATCGTGCCACTGCACTCCAGCCTGGGCGACAGAGAGAGACTCCATCTCAAAAAAAAAAAAAAAATTATATAAGTATATCTATCTCTGTCTCATCAATTTTTAATCTATCTGTCATATACCTATCTTTTTACCTATCTATCTTTTATAATAGTTTTCCTTGATGATCATGCCTGGACTGATAGAGTCCCCTAATCTTTCCTTTATTTCTTTCCTGACTTTGATCATTACAATCTCCTGACTGGTGTTTCTGCCTCCAATCTTCCACTTCTCCATGCATTCCCCCCAGCTATAAAAGTTAATTTAACATTATCAAAATTTATTTGTGTTATTTTCCAAAGTAAAACCCTGTTGTGGCTCTCGGTCACTTTCACTGCACATCACAAAACACAGATGTGATCTCCAAGGCATTATGAGTTCTGGAATTTAAAAAAATCTCTCCACTCTTATTTTTCACTACAACCCCATCATCTATGAACATTAGGTACACACTTTAATTCAGCTATGCCTAAATATTTTAAATTCTTTAGACCTCCTTTGCTTTCATTCAGACTCCTTCCTTACTTCTGTATTCATGATGAATATGTAATCATCTTCATGACTTATGTCAAGAAATGTCCCTCCTGGTGATCCTCTCAGGTGAATAAAAGCTACTCCTGTATCAGTCACTTAATTGTGAATAAATATTTTGTATGTAAACTCTTCCAATGATAAAAGGATAATTTACCAGCTTTACTGATCCTTTACCTTTGTGCTGTGGCCTCTTAATACACTAATAGTATTGGGGAGAGTGTGGTGGGGATTTAATTTTGGATTAACCTGGATGGTAACCTTAGTCAGCCAATGGAGTATGAAAAATATGTTGAACTCCACTCTGGGTGTCTTTATGCCGATAAACCTGTCACAAGGATCCTTTGCTCTCCTGTGCATTTCAGTGCCTGTGGACAGCCTTTCTGACTCTTAATAATTTTAGTATATATAAACTGCTTTATCCACTTTTTAGCTTCCTCTTCCTATTATGGAAAATATATGACAAACCCTCTTTACTGATTTCAATGTGTGTTTTGTTTTTATTTACTTTCTTGACCCTTTCTCTGGATTTGTGTCTCTCAGGTGTCATTCTGTATACTCAACAGAGCTCTGCTAAATTTGATTACATGCAAACATGCTAAAAGAACCAACAATAACTGATGCCTCTGCTCTACAACTCCTCAGAACATGGGACCTAATAATCTCAGATGATATTAGATTACATCACATTATAATTATAATTATAATCACAAATTAGCCCCACATAAAACTGTGGAAGGCTAATATTGCATAACAGAGCTAATGTTTGGGATAAATGGAATTCTATTCTCATCAGAGGCATCAACTATGACGGAAGCATATGAAGGTGAAGGAGGATTGATTTAATGAGGACTGTTAGAATTCTAGCCCTAATTAATATTAGAATTATCTACTTTTTCTCACACTACACCATGCACCATTTCAAATAGAAAAGTAGTGCCTAGTGAAACAGTAGAGCCTAGTGTTAAATCATGGGGGTCTGAGCCAGAAGGTCTGCTTTTGATTTCTGCCTTCACTACTTACCAGCTGTGTGACCTTGGGCAAGTGTCTTTCTTCCCTCAGTTTAAAATTTTCCTGCTATTTCTCATAGGGTTGTAGTGAGAAATTCAGTGAGTTTAATGCCAATCTTAGAATCCTTCAGGCAATGAAATGTTAGCAATGGGAAGAATGAAAAGACCCTGACACAGAGATCCCTTGATTTGTCATTTGAAAAAAGGGAGTCTAACAGATGGTTTCACATCTTTCCTTTGTTTCTTTCTTCATTTCCTCCTCCCTCTTCCTCCTTTTCATTCTTAATCTGAGCCTTTAATGCTCAGAAATGTTAGAAAGACTCTCTTACTGGAGACTCTTATATGGAACCCTGAAAATGGGGCACACCCAAGTATTTATTTATTGCGGTAGGTTCACTTTGACAAATCCACAATGGAGAGATATAAGAGAGCTGCTTCTCTGAGAATCATTTCGTTTTCTCTCATTTCTTGTGGTCCTTTATCTTTTGACATCTCCACCTTCCCCACATTGTTCTTCTTCTTCATAGCCCTGACCCATGGGCAGGCATTTTGTTCTAAACAGTTTCCCTTTAAACTTTTTTGCAGGTATTGAGGTATGAAGAGCTTCTCAGACAGAAAATGAGTGTAAAGAATGCAGGAAACGTGGTCTCCCTCAACTGGGAATAACCTACTGCAAAAACAAGCATTTCTAATGTTGAGACTTAGCCCCATCTTTTAATTCCATTTGTCATTATGCCCAAAAAGTTTCCATTTTTTATGTGTTTCCAAAAGCCTCTACTATGATTTTATTTGGCCTGGAGTTCCAGAGTATAAAGCTTCCTTCACAGTGGATATGGCAGTTATCTTGCTCTGTCAGGTTTTATTTTTAATTTTTTTGATTTCAGTCTCTGGGTTTTTGTTTTTGTTTTCTGTTTTGTTTTGTTTTTGCCTTTGTGGCAAAGGAAGAAAAGAGAAAGAAGTCTTTGTTCGCTCTAGGAAGGAATTTTGTTCACAGTGAACATGACAATGAGGGTTCAAGGGCAGGGAATTCCCACACTGTCAATATGAGGGGCACCTGTGACTCCTAGAGTTTAGGACAGGACATTCAACAATGTAAGTGTTAAATAAGTAATCATTTGACAACTGAATGGAGTGTGTGTTCATGAGGCACTGCTGATGGTGGCAGGAAAGTCAGCACAAAGACACTGAAAGCAACAATCCAGGCAGCACTGATGGCTCCTTCCTGGGCCACTTAGAGCTACAGAAGAGTCCAGAGCAATGACTGTGACTGTGGCCCGACCAAGATGGACTTAGAGTTCCTTCCAACTGGACTATGCTTTAGACAAGTTTCTTCCTGACTCTAGGCCGCTGGCCTCCCTTTTCTTAAAGCATTTACTTTACAAAACTTGTCATTGTAAATCCTGCCTCTGCCCCTTTGAGATACATGTAAATCATCTCCCAGCTTCTTGCCTGTTTTACAATGCAAAAATGACTTTCTTAAGGTCCTGAGAACCATTTCTTTGAAAATGTGGTGCCTATACACCATGGAATACTACACAGCCATAAAAAAGAATGAAATAATAACCTTTGCAGCAACATGGATGCAGCTGGAGGCCATTATCCTAAGAAAATTAATGCAGGAACAGAAAACCAAATATTTCATGTTCTCACTTAGAAGTGGGAGCTAAATACTGAGTACACATGGTCACAAAGAAGGAAACAATAAATACTGAAGATTACTTGAGAGTGGAGGGTAGGAGGATGATGAAGTTTGAGAAACTACATATTCAATACTATGTTTACTACCTGGGTGATGAAATCATTTGTATACCAAACCCCCAAAGACATGTAATTCACCCATATAACAAACCTGCACATGTCCCCTCTGAACCGAAAATGAAAGTTGAAAAAGGAAAAACAATGTAAAATATAAACAGCAAGGAAGATAGTGCCCCTATCTCCCAGTTCCAGTGGGAGCGTAGGAGTCTTTCCACTTGAACAAAAGGGGCTTGCTATGTTCCAAATCATAAAACCAAGTCCTATTATGAAAAAAAGAGAAGTGGCCGGGTGCAGTGGCTCACGCCTGTAATTCCAGCACTTTGGGGGGCCGAGGCTGGTGGATCATGAGGTCAAGAGATCGAGACCATCCTGGGCAAGATGGTGAAACCCCATCTCTACTAAAAATACAAAAATTACCTGGGCATGGTGGTGGGTGCCTGTAGTCCCAGCTACTCGGGAGTCTGAGGCAGGAGAATCCCTTGAACCGGGAGACAGAAGTTGCAGTGAGCCGAGATCACACCACTGCACGCTAGCCTGGTGACAGAGTGAGACCCTGTCTCAAAAAAAAAAAAAAAAAAAGAAAGAAAGAAAAGAAAAGAAAGTTTACTTTTCCTTTGGGTAAGGCCAACTGGCAAACCCAGATGGCCTAGACTCCCCCCAAGTCCAGCTCCTAATGACTCTCCAGCTTTTGTATCTGAGGAGCAGCGTATCTACACCTGCCCCTTGCTAGCAACAGCATCAGAATAAAATTTCTCTCTGCTCATCATGTTATCATGTCTGTTGCAATTTTGTCTTTAACAAGACCAACCAGCAGAGTGTGGAATGTAAAACCGGTCACTTAAGGATTTGTCTTTAGGAACAAAAGTTGGCTGACAAATCACCTGGAGTAGCTTCGGATACAGGTACCATAGAGCAGAGAGTTACTCAGACACTATTTGTAACTGCCAGAATAAGACATCTGGATAGAAAGAATTTATTCAGTAACACTATATATGGGGTAAAAAGAATCAGGTCTCCTAACAGTGCCATACACATACATTTATGAAAGCATGATTTACTTGAGGCTGGTTACTTAGAAGAGACTCCTCGTGGCTGTGTATGCTCTAAATTGCTGAATAATTTGGAGCTTTTTATGGAAAATAGATTGGGCAGCGCTTTATTAATACTTTTGGCTTTCCTTTAACTAAAGAGGAAATCTCCATCTTTATTTATTAAGACATCATGTAGGAACAAATCAAAGTCTAACAAGATATTCTGACCTGCCTCCTCTGGCCCACTCTTTGAGTGAGGTTCCAGCATTTTTGTCTTGTTTTCTGAGGCTTCATTGCAGAAACTTCACTTTTCCTTTTCTGACATTCACCTCACTCCCTCACTCACTTCTCAGCCTTTAGTTATTTCTTTTCCAATAAAAACAGCCTCTGCAGTATTTTCTTTTGAGACTGTAATTTCTGTGACAACTATAGAATTAACTGACTTGAAGACAGAAAACTGGGGAGAGAAGAGAAAACATAGAGAGAAACATTAGGTGTGAGGCTATAGTTGTAAATTGATCAAAGTTTCAGATTATGACAGAAGGAGGTAAGGTAAGTTGGAGTGAGATATATACACAGAGCAGTAGAGGGCTTAGGGTGAGAAGTTATGAATATGGGAATGAGCCTGCTTTCTGTTTATAAAGCTATTTCTGGAACTTTTGTAAACTTCTCTGTAAAATCGCTACCTTATCTGTCAAACAATTTTGATAGGATCAAGTGAGATAACACAAAATTATGTGCTATAAACTATGAATTACTATAAGAATTATCAGTATTCATTTAAAAGATATTCAAAAGGTGCTTACTCTAATAAAGCTTGAGAGTTATTTTTATGATTTTTTCTTCATTATAATTATAAATTTTTAATCCTGATGAGAGTTGGCAATAAAAGCAATTAAAGAGATAAGGAACTGTATTCATAAAGGGCCTGGACACATTTTTATTAACCAAAGGAAGAAATCTATTGTGGGAATTTATCAGCAAGCCTCATGAAGCACAGGAAACCACTTTTAAGCCTGTTTTTTTCACTCTTAGTCCCAAATCTGTAATACAGCAACACAAACAGACGAAATATGTTCCTCAGAGCTTTCTCTGTCCTAAGGGAGAAAATAAATTTGTTCTGGTTTGTTTGTACTTTCCAGGAAATCAGCATTTAGTAAATACTTTAATAGTTTATCAAAGGACTCCAAAAATCTGCTACCATAGCAGTGTCGGTAAATTAAATTTTGCTTGCTTCTCGTTTGATGAATGTAGCATAATTGGAATCCACTTTATTTTTAAAGAATGGACCTTATGTGGCATCTATAAGTCTTTAACATAAAATAAAGAATAACATTTATTCAGTGTGTTGTGCACAGTCATGTTCCTGTTATAGACAGCATAGTCTGTAAGACTACACATCCTAAGATTGTTCACACATAGTTACTATGTGGCATTTGCTATCCATAGCTCAGTGGTCTAAAACTCAGTAATTCTCAGAAGGCTACATGTTTCTCATATGCAGGCTTGCCATCTGCAGTATCCTGGTCAGACTCTATATATCCAATTACTGCAGTAAAAATAGGAACTGCAATAACATAAACAGATGCTACACACTTGCTATGGTTGGAATGTGCCCCCTTGAACATTTATGTTGAAACTTAACCCCATTGTGGTGGTATCAAGAGATGGGTCCTTTGGGGAAGTGATTAAATCATGAGGGTTCCCAAAAGTATAAAAACCATAAAACAAAACCTAGGCAATATATCCTAAACATAGAAATGGGCAAAGATTTTTTAACAAAAAACATCAAAAGTGATCGCATCGAAAGCAAAAATTGACAAATAAGGTCTAATTAAACTAAAGAGCTTCTGCACAGCAAAAGAAACTATCTAGAGGTTAAAGAGACTTGTAGACTATCCACAAGTTAAAAAATCTATAGAATGGGAGAAGTTTTTTGCAAACTATATATCTGACAAAGTTCTAATATCCAGCATCTATAAGGAACTTAAACAAATTTGCAAGAAAAAAAAAAACAACCCCGTTAAAAAGTGGGAAAAGAATACGAATAGACACTTTTCAAAAGAAGACATACATGTGGCCAACAAGCATATGAAAAAAATGCTCCACATCCTAACAATTATAAAAAAGAAAATCAAAACCACAATGAGATACCATGTCATGTCAGAATGACTATTAATAAAAAGTCAAAAAATAACAGATGCTGGCGAGGTTGTGGAGAAACAGGAACACTTATATACAGTTGGGGGAGTGTAAATTAGTTCAACCACCGTAGAAAGCAGTGTGGTGATTCCTCAAAGAGATAAATGCAGAACTAACATTTGACCAAGCAATCTCATTACCCGGTAGATACCCAGAGGAATATAAATCATTCTAACATAAAGACACATGTTAATGAATATTCATTGTGGTGCTATTCACAATAGTAAAGACATGGAATCAATCTAAGGGCCCATCAATAACAAACTGGATAAAGAAAATGTGGTACATATACACCATGGAATACTATGCAGCCCCCAAACGAACAAGGTTATGTCTTTTGCAAGAACATGGGTGGAGCTGGAGGCTATTAACCTTAGAAAACTTAACACAGGAAGAGAAAGCCAAATACTGAATGTTCTCACTTATAAGTGGGAGCTAAACAATGAGAACTCATGAACACAAACAAGAGGGCAGTGGACACTGGGGTCTACTTGAGGGTGGGAGAAGAGAGAGGAGCAAAAAAAAAAACAAACTATGGCGTACTAGGCTGAATACCTGGGTGATGAAATAATCTGTACAACAAACCCCCTTGCCACAAGTTTATCTATATAACAAACTTTCACATATACTCCTGAACCTAAAATAAAACTTTTTAAAAAAAATCATGAAGGTTCCACCTTTTTGAATGGATTAATCACCCGCAAAAGGGCGGGAGGGAACCACCTTAGGCTCCTTTTTGCTCTTTCATAATTCCACAATGTGAGGACATAACAAAAAAGCTCTCAGCAGACACCAAATACAGGCACCTCGATCTTGGACTTTCCAGATCTGTAAAAACTTTAAAAAATACATTTTTATTATTTAAAAAGTACTCAGTCACTTTATTTTGAGGGTTTTTTTTTAAAACAGCAACAGAGACTAAAAGAACACTTTCTTTTATTTATCCAATAATAGACACATTTTATGAAGATTTCTAGTTTCTTGGATATCAATAAAATATTTTAGAATGTAACGTTAGCTATTATCAAATAATATATGGCAATGATTTTAAATATCAAATAGCCTTATTGACTTACCAAACAAAAAACCAGCAGTCTCCTGCTCCTTTCCCTCCCCTGCCCTTCGTGTTCCTTGATTCCTACTCCACAGCAGTAATCACCTTCAGCTACTTTAACTCTAATTTAGTACTAATTTATTTGTTCTATATGTCCATGTTCTCATAGAATACAATTGTATTGTATTTGGAGGATTTTGAAATTCAGATGTAGATATCCACTACTACCCTTACATTATATTCAGATATCAATATTATCTACTAATCTTGCATTGTATGTTGTAGGTACAATAACTATATTCTGTTATTTAGGCTTTTATTTTAAAATATCTAAATTTTCTTTCATATATATGTCACTGGATATGATATTTTAATATTGGAGATTGTTCTTATTCAGAATTGGTTCTGTTGGTTGTAAGTTCTTCATTTTTGTTTGTTGAGGTCTCTGTCTTTCTTTTTTTTTTTTTTTTTTATTATACTTTAGGGTTTTAGGGTACATGTGCACAATGTGCAGGTTTGTTACATATGTATCCATGTGCCATGTTGATTTCCTGCACCCATTAATTTGTCATTTAGCATTAGGTGTATCTCCTAATGCTGTCCCTCCCCCCTACCCCCACCCCACAACAGTCCCCGGAGCGTGATGTTCCCCTTCCTGTGTCCATGAGTTCTCATTGTTCAGTTCCCACCTATGAGTGAGAACATGCGGTGTTTGGTTTTTTGTCCTTGCGATAGTTTACTGAGAATGATGTTTTCCAGTTTCATCCATGTCCCTACAAAGGACACGAACTCATCATTTTTTATGGCTGCATAGTATTCCATGGTGTATATGTGCCACATTTTCTTAATCCAGTCTATCGTTGTTGGACATTTGGGTTGGTTCCAAGTCTTTGCTATTGTGAATAGTGCCGCAATAAACATACGTGTGCATGTGTCTTTATAGCAGCATGATTTATAGTCCTTTGGGTATATACCCAGTAATGGGATGGCTGGGTCAAATGGTATTTCTAGTTCTAGATCCCTGAGGAATCGCCACACTGACTTCCACAATGGTTGAGGTCTCTGTCTTTCACACCACATCGTAATTACCCAGTAATCCTTGGTTGTCTACTCTATTACAAATAAAGCACCAAAAAGCTGATTGGAAGCCCTAAGTATATGAAAGAGATTTCTCGCTAGTAGGTGGCACATTAATTTGAATACTTTTCATAAAATTATTGGAGGATTTCTGATTTTCAAAATCTATGGATTCTTTTCCTTCTTTGCAAAGGTAAATTCCCCTGAGAGAATTCTCCAGTCTTAGGGGAGAACATCCTGACAGCAAAAGTCCTGAGAGCAAAATCAGGACAGGGGCATGAGCCCCATGGATTGGAACATAGTCCATCAGTTAATCCCTGTTTCTGTTTTGCTTCCAGACCCTAGTAATACCTACTGTTCCTGGATTCGGAGTTTCTTAGATTCGATCTGTACAGAGAGTATGCTGCCAATCTTCTACTGGATTGGGGAAAAGTTCTTCTTTGCTGTGTGGGCGGATGAGAAGGAAGCTGGTAGGCTAAGTGCTTTCAAGTCCCCTGGCACTTGGAGGGCTATTTGGTGTGTATGCTTATTGAGATATTCTTGGTTTTGGTGACAAGTAACCTTGTGACCGAGTGTTGCTCCACTCTCAGCTTTGGTTACAGATTCTGCTAAGTAAGCTGTCACTTTTCTATTGTCCTATCACCTCCTAAAATATTGCTGTTGTTGCCTCTCCTTTCCTTTTTACTTGGCGTGTATTCCCTTTGAAAACGTCTTCATTGTTAATTTAAAAGGACTTAGAATGCAACAGAGATAAAAGTGTGTTTAACATATCATGTTTATAAAGAAGTCCACCATGTCTTTCTTTCATGGGATCTAAGCATGATCATTCAGATGTAATATAGAGGAAATAAATTTCAAAAATTTTTAAAGTTGCCTGGCAGAACTTTAGATAGCTATTTTCTGTTTAAAACATGAAGTCAGTATTCATATTTTTTTTTTCTTTTAGCCTCTGTTATGGCTTGGATACTTGATGCCTCAAAACCTCATTTTGAAATTTGACCTCAGTGTTAGAGGTGGAGCCTCATGGACAGTGTCTGGGTCATGGGGGCAGATCCCTCATGAATAGATAAATGCTTTGCCTGAAAGGGAGTAATGGTAAGTGAGTTTTTTCTCTATAAGTTCCCAAGAGAGCTGGTTGTTTAAAAGAGTTTTGTATCTCCCCATCTCTCGTGCTTCCTCCTTGCCATATGATCTCTGTACATGCTGGCTCCCCTTCACCTTTTGCCATGAGTAAAAGTAGTTAGAAGTAGTCATCATATGTAGATGGTATCACCATGCTTCTGGTACAGCCTGCAGAAGCATGAGCCAAATAAAACTCTTTTCTTTATGAATTACCCAGCCTCAGGTATTCCTTTGTAAAGCACTAAATGGACTAAGATAGTATCCAAGTCTTAATATTTTCAAGAAAATTTGAGCCATATTACCAATAACCAATGAGTCATTGCTTCTCACTCTTTCTTCATTTTTAATACATTCTGCCCTTTCTAGACACACCACCAGAATCCTTTATATAATCTAGGACAGGATACTAATTGTCAATTTATTTTCTACCTATCTAGAGTGTCCTTTGTTTGGCTACTTTGAAGTTTTACTTAAGGGGTTACCATTGTCCTGTAGTAAATTCTTAACTTGTGTTCTGAGTGTCTTCCCCTTTCCTAGACTGTAAAGCATAAAGCTTGAGTTCATTCATTGTTGAATGAGAAAATGAAGACTGCAAATACTTGTCTGTTAAGTTCAGAAAACAGTGATTAACCTAACAGGTAGATTCAAATAAAACTTTTTAAAGAATATTTCTCTGTTCCCATGCTACATGAAAGATACTTGAGTTAAAGGAAAAAAAATAAGATGTAGAAAGGAAAGAAAGAGAAAGAGAGGGTATCAGGTGAAAGAAGAAAGTTTGATATCAGCAAGCCCCATGGAGCAGTGCCCAAGAGGCCCAGAAGTCCTGTCATCACCTGCCTTTCTCCTTGCTGCTACCTAGTGAGAATTCCCATGGAATGCAGCCAGAAAGCCACCAACTATCAGTGATGCTGATCTGTGCGGCATAAACAGTCCCATGTAAGTGGCTTAGGATACTCATGAAACTCTTGGAATTGAAATTTGGACATGAACCAAAAGTGCTGTAAATGGATTATTCTAGTAAAGACTCAATTAAGAATTAAGTTATTATTTTTCAGCTTTCTGAGGGTAAGGTAAAAAACTACATTTTGCCCACTTTCTTCAGTAACAGATTCCCAAAATATAGTTTGTGGATCTCTACATCAGAATCATCTGGTGTAATTGTTAAAATAATATGATGCATGGCCCTACCACACTATCTTGGGAGAATTCCTGGAGTGGAGCCTAGGAATGTGCTTTTTTTTTTCTTTTCTTTCTCAGAGTCTCGCTCTGTCGCCTGGGATAGAGTGCAGTAGCATGATCTCGGCTCACTGCAACCTCCATCTCCCGGGTTCAAGCGATTCTCCTGCTTCAGCCTCCCGAGTAGGTGGGACTACAGGTGCCTGTCAACAAGCCCAGCTAATTTTTGTATTTTTAGTAGAGATGGGGTTTCACCATGTTGGCCAGGCTGGTCTCGAACTCCTGACCTCAGGTAATCCACCTGCCTTGGCCTCCCAAAGTGCTGGGATTGCAGGTGTGAGCCACTGTGCCTAGCCCCAGGAATGTGTATTTAAAAGAAACATTCTAGATTGGTGGTATGCACACTAAAGTTTCTCTGCATTGGTATGAAGAACCTTCATTACCTGTCTAAACTTTATTCCTCTACACATGGCTTTTAAAAATATTATTCTTAACTATTAATCTACTTACTTATTTGTGCATCCATCTATCCATCTCTTGTTCATTTGTTCATTCATGCATTTAACAGATGTTTATTGACTAGAATTATGTATTAGGCATTTTGTTAGGCAGTGACCTAAAAATATAACTTTAAGCAAAAGACATATAGAAAAAAAGGTGAGGGCTTGAGGAATACATATCTGGGTATGGATCCTACATACATTATTCATAAACTATATGAACTCAGGCAAGTTAGTTTAATCTTTACACATTTACATCCTTAACTTCGATAGGTAAATAAGGTAAATAATGATTTCTACATTGCAGAGTAACTGTGGACAGTAAGTCACATAATTGTTACAAATTATACCATTCAATTTGTGGCACATAATGCTAAGACTTCTTGCTATATTACAACAATCATTGTGATTATTCTCCTTGTATACCTTTTACAATCTCCCACTACCAAATTATGCTGGCTGAGAATTTGAGACTCTGTGTCTTGAAAGTGTTAGTCTAACAGGGATTTCTTCCAGATGTGAAGTATACAGCTTGGGAATAATATCAAAAATGAACATAATGGCTGGGTGCGGTAGCTCACGCCTATAATCCCAGCATTTTGGGAGGCCCAGGAGGGCGGATCACTTGAGGTCATGAGTTGGAGACCAGCCTGGCCAATGTGATGAAACCCTGTTTCTACTAAAAATACAAAAAATTTGCTGGGCACAGTGGCATGCGCCTGTAATCCCAGCTACTTGGGAGGCTGAGGCAGGATGATCGCTTGGACCCAGGAGGCAGAGGTTGCAGTAAGCCAAGATGGCACCACGGCACTCCAGCCTGAGTGACAGAGTGAGACTCTATCTCAGGAAGAAAGAAAAATGAACATATTATTATGTTTTTACATCAGTAACAAAGTGGGCATTCAAGAATCAACTTAAGACTCTAATTGGAGTAAAATACAGGCAAAGTAATATGTGCAGCTAAGAGCACTGGAAACTGTGAAAACTGTTAAAAGAGATTCAGGAAGGTAAAAACTGAAGAAATTCTTTAAGTTTAAATTTTATGTTGTGTGTAATCTTTATGTGGTATAATTGTAGGTAGAGAAGGGAATAGCAATAAAAAGAATGCTTTCTCTCCTTTAACTGTTAGCCAGGTAAAGACTCATGAAGATGAATAATTAATATGCCAAATGGAAATGTGATAAAAGAAGTATATATGAAGTATTCAAATCACAGAAAAGAAGAAAATAGTTAAATTTAGAGATAGCATATAAAATATCTATTGAAAAAATGTTAAAAAATACAACCCACTCAGCATTTGCAAGGCTCATGCAAGAATGCAAATAGAACCCTGAACACCATTTGTCTAAATATTTAAAAGTTCTAAATCAAACCAACCAAATTTTATGCTAAACATGTATTAGACCCCTATTGTCAAAAAACATGGATCTTTATAACATATGGAAAGCTGGTATAAATGTCAATTACTTGAGCTCTGGTAAGTTCCTTGTGGGAACTTAGTGGTAGAAACATAAAAGGACCTAAGCTTCCCATTCCAAAAGCCCCTTTTCTTTTACTACCCCAGGCTCAGTCTTACAAAGCAAGGATCTATGTGCGTCCCAGCTTGCCCTGTTCAACTTCCATCCATCACCACTGCCAAAAGCTACTCCTTATCTACCTGCCCAGCCTTGTGGTGTGCACACCATTCAATCAAGACATTTGGGCAGGTAACTCGGGAGTTCTGGGTACACTGAACATGCCCGGGCCTGGGGGAAAGGAGAACAGGCCTCTCTAAAATATGGGACCTAGAACGGAAGACTCTCTTTCCTTGGCCTAGGTTAGGTTTTAAGCAAATGTCCCACAAAAGACGTCAATAGTGCTGACATTAGTTTGGAAAATAAGTAAGAAGGAAAACGAAGGATTCAGAAGAAAAAGATGGAGGAGGTTCTGAGAAAGACCAGCATGAGCAAAGGCACAGAGATGGAAAAGAATATAGTTTGCCTTGAAAGAGTTAACACGACAAGTCCCACAGGAAATCTGCCCTCCCCACACCAGACTTGGTGCACAGTCAATGCACTGCAGCCTCTAGAGGGAGGTGGATTCAAGGACTCAGATCCTATGAATAGCTGCATCCCTAGCCTAGGCAGCACTCCTATCCTTTTCCCAGCTTCTTCCCCCCAGCCTCTGCACCCCCGAAAAATGTCAGGAGCCTTCTCTTCAGGACTTCCTAGCTCTCTGGGCAGTGTTTTTAGTGAGATGAATCCATCTTCCCAGCCCCCACCCTGCCAGTTGTCACTGGTATTTCCCTCAACCCTCACTCAGTAGCATTACTTGGGAAAAAATACTATTTAGGGGTTCAACTGTCTTATAGGTCTAGAGAATGCTACCTTTACTTCTTTTCAACCTTTGCTTCTTTGTCCTTTGTAGGTAAGAAAACAGCTTTATGTTACAGCATTATTAAGAGTCTTTTCTGGCAAGGCACGGTGGCTCACGCCTGTATTCCCAGCACTTGGGAGACTGAGGCGAGCGGATCACGAGGTCAGGAGATCAAAACCATCCTGGCTAACATGGTGAAACCTCGTCTCTACTAAAAATACAAAAAAAAAAAAATTAGCCGGCTGTGGTGGCAGGCGCCTGTAGTCCCAGGTACTCGGGAGGCTGAGGCAGGAGCATGGCGTGAACCCGGAAGGTGGAGCTTGCAGTGAGCCAAGATAGTGCCGCTGCACTGCAGCCTGGGCGACAGAGTGAGACTCCATCTTAAAAAAAAAAAAAAAAAAAAAAAAGTATTTTTCTGTGTGTTGAGGATGTTATGGTTAGAAGGCAGAGCCTAGAGACATCTTAAAGATTAGTGAGTCAATACTTTCAGTAATGCCCCTTATCACTCACACCTTCTTTAAAAAAGGAGGGGTGGGGGGCTTTGGAGAAAACTCATACAGAAGTCATCTTACCAATGTGCAAAAGGAAATTCACTAACCAAAAGCAAGTTTTATTCAAGTGTTCAGGTAAAAGTGAGCATTATTGGAAGGAGCTGTACAAATGAAGTGATCACTATCTTCATAAAAAGAAAAAAAGAATGGAGCTGTTCCAATGTAGAAAAGATTAAATATTTAATTTTAAGATAACCTCATATTGTTCATGGATAAGTCTGCTCCTGTCCTCTTTTCTGGGATTAGCCATAACAAAAATAAAAGTCCTCTATTTAAACATATGACTTCCCCTCTGCCAGAATAATTTTATGCTTATTAAAAGTTTCTGATCATAAGTAATTGCCAGAAACTTCTTACTCTCACTTAGACCTTATTTCTCTAGCTTCTCATCTGCTCTGGCCCTTCATGTTTGGCAGAATGATCAGCTTTTTTGATTCACAATCCTGTGTTTCTACCCCTGCCTCAGGACTAGAAGGTACATAACAATATAAGTAAGTGTGGCCCAGTCTCACTTCAGGTGTAGGCAGAAGGAGGGAGAGAAATTCATAGGTCTATTTGGAAAATAAAGGCATAGCAGCCTTCAACTCTAGACATCTTGGTTCTAAGGATCTCAATAAGCTGATTCAGAGATTTTTTATATATACATATATATATAAATATATATATATATTTATATATGGGATTCAAGTTCCCAAGGACATGATACGTAGACACAAATGGTTTTGGGGTCCAAGGTCAGAATGAAAATCAGGAAAAGGGTCAGGTTATAAAAGAAATGGACCAGGCATATGGGATAATGCTAAGATTTGAATGTGTCCCCCAAAGTTCATGTGTTAGAAGCTTAGTCCCTCATGCAATAGTGTTGAGAAGTGGAATGTTTAAGAAGTGATTAGGTCATGAGGGCTTTGCTGTCATTAATGGACTAATGTCATTGTCCTGAGAGTGGGTTTTTTACAGAAGCAAGTTCAGCCATCCCTTGATCTCTTTTACCCTCTCTCGTCCTCTTGCCTTCCACAGTATAATGATGCCGCAAGCTGATACTCACTTGATGTGGACTCCTTGATACTGGATTTCCCAGTTCAGAGTCTTCTGGGCTTATAACTCCAAACAAGTTTCACTGGCTATGGATGAGATGGGGTGCTAAAATGTGGCTAAGCTTGGTTCTCTTTAGAGCAGCGATCACAAACCCAAATGCCTACTAGGGACAGATATATAAATGAATGAAGCAGATTCTGGGTAAGAGCATTATGAACGCAGTGAGTAATTGGTGAAAACTGGCAAAATGAAGAGTATTCACATTGTCTAGTGAGAACAGCTGCTACTCAGGGGCAGGCAATTATTGCCATTTGAAAATAAGGTCCAATGTTGTCATCTAAAGATTTATGAAGAGCTGAATATCTAAAATTTCAGGTGAAATCTCATACTAAAAATGTGGGCAGGAATTTACAAAGGAAAAACCATACTCTACTGGAAATAATAAAGCAGTCTGGTTGCAGACTATAAGTTTGAGAGATCTATTTAGATTTTACGAAAATCTGAGTTGGCAAGTCAAACTCTAACCCTATCAGGAAATCTCTGAGCATTGGCCTAATAAAAGCTTGACAATGTTAAAAGTTATTAAACTCTGTTATTTTCCCCCTCTCCACTGTTTTCTATATAGACAGGATTTTCTTAAGCTTATTTCTGGCCTCTAACTATACCCTTACTCACTTTGTCCCAAAGGGTAGTGAAGGGTAGTGAAGTGATACTTGGTTAGTGAGTATTGGAGCAAGAACTTAGTATGCCTAGCCCTCCTCTTCCTTTCTTTCTCTTGAAGTAAGCTGCTCCTCAGGCAAAGGGACCTGCCACTGTTCTGCCAGGTACTTTATTACTTAGAAAATTGCTGCCCCAGACCTGAGTGGCTTGGTTTCAGTAATTGAATAGTTTGCCCAATTTAGGGATTGTGTTTGAGCGAGCAGACATGCTCAGTGTATGCAGAATAACATTCTGCAGCCTGAAAGTTCTATGAGTTATAATTTAGCTTCCAAATGTTACTTCATTCTATTTTTTCAAATGAAGTCTTATGGGAAAAAAGGTTGCTATTTATCAGTTGCCTCTGAAGAACTTTAACAAATATGTGATCATTTTATTTTACCATCAACTAGTGTGCTGTTTTAAAGTCTGCTAAAATATCATAAAGCTTATTTTGAAAATATCGATCTTGTCCAATTTTCATTTATACATACAAAACCTAGAAGTCAATATCACTGATTTACATAAGGTTGCCCAGAAGTTACTGTCAAGACTACGGTAAAAAGTAAGATGAATTTCTTGTTTTGGGACTTGGAAGTTCTCACTCTCATTCTCACAACAAGAAAATAATTGAAGAATTTGAAAAAGAACAACTCTTCTTAAATCTAATAATTGCTGTCACAGGGCAAGCTGCCACCATAAAAACCAGAGAGAAGGGCAATCAACTTAACGATTTTACAACTTCACAACGTTGCAAAACCATCACAATTTGACATACTTCGAATTTTGAATTCTGATCTTTGCCTGGCCTAGGACTATGTGGTACATAAGATATTTGACACTTTTTTTCTTATATATATATACATATAAAACATATATATATCTTTTTTGTTCTCTCTCTATATATATGTAAAATAGGCTTTGTATTAGGTGATTTTACCTAACTATAGGCTAGTGTGAGTGTTCTGAGTACATTTAAGGTGAACAAGGCTAAGTTCTGTAGGTCCAGTGTATTAAATGCATTTCCAATTTACAAGATTTATGACGGGTTTATCAGGATGTAACCCCATTGTATGTCAAGGAAAATTTCTACTGAGAATCACAGTACTTTCATGAACCTTAACCTTCAGGAGCCTAAATAGATTCTTATGGAGAAGATGAGAAAAAAGTATCCCTTCCTCTTTCCAGCAGAAGGAAGGGAAAAGTAGCCATTTTGAAATGCACTCAGAGCTTTCTGTCCTCCTTAACAAAAGTGTGTCCTCAAGGCAAGCTCTTTTGTCACACCCTAATTGACTTTATTTTTACCAGAGCAAGGTCATTTAATAGAGAAAGCATTGACTTCCCAACAAATGGAACTGAAACAAATACATATCCAATGAAATTTTTTAAAAAAGGAATCTAGATAGTTTTTACAAAAATTAACAAGATATCTTATAGACTTAAATGTAAAATGAAAAACCATAAAAATCTAGAAGATAGCATAGGAGAAAATCTGTGTTGGGTGTAGAGTCTTAAACATGAGACCAAACCATCATGAAATTTAAAAAAAAGGCATAACTCAAAGATAGTGCAGTTTTGGTTCCAAACTGCCACAATAAAGTAAACATTACAATAAAGTGAGCCATACAAGCTTTTTGCTTTCCCAGTGCATATTAAAGTTGTGTTAACACTATGCTCTAATCTGTTAAGTATGTAACAGCGTTATGTTTTAAAAAGTACAAAGCTTCATTAGAAAATAATTTATTGCCAAAAGTAATTGCTAATAATCACCTGAGCTTTCAGCAAATTGTAGTCTTTTTGCTGGTGGAGGATCGTGCCTCCATGTTGACGGCTGCTGACTGATCACGGTAGAGGTTGCTGAAGGCTGGGTGTTTGTGAAAATTTCTTAACATAAGCCAGCAGTGGAGTTTGGCATATCATTTGACTCTTCCTTTAACAAAAGATCTATCTGTAGCATGCAATGCTGTTTGGTAGCGTTTTACCCATAGTGTAGCTGCCCAACAGGTTCACCTTGCCTGCTGTCTAGGCAGAGTCAATTTATCAACACAGGAGAATTGCAACAAAAAGAAAATAATTCAGGTAGAGCCAGCTGTAAGGAAAACTCAAATCAGTCTCCCTGAAAATTCGGGAATTAGAGTTTTTAAAGATAATTTCATGGGTAGGAGGCCAGTGAATCTGAAGTGCTGATTGGTTGGGTTGGAGATGAAATCATAGGGAGTCAAAACTGTCCTCTTGTGCTGAGTCAGTTTCTCTATGGGGGCCAAAAATCCAGATGAACAAGTTTATCAATCTGACTAGTGCCAGCTGATCCATCAAGTGCAGGGTCTGCAAAATATCTTGAGCACTGATCTTAGGTTTTACAATAGTGATGTTATCTGCAGGAGCAATTTCAAAGGGTCAGAATCTTGTAGCCTCCAGCTGCATGACTCCTAAACCATATTTCTACTCTTGTGGCTAATTTGAGAGTCCTGCAAAGCCAGTCCAGTCCCAAGGCAGGAAGTGGGTTTGTTTTGGAACAGGGCTGTTACCAACTTTGTTTCAAAGCTAAACTATAAACTAAGTTCCTCTCAAAGTTAGTTTGGCCTACACCCGCCAATGAACAAGGATAGCTTGGTGGTTAGAAGCAAGATGAAGTCAATTAGGTCAGATCCCTTTCACTGTAAATAACTTTCGCATTTATGATTTTGCAATGGCAGTTTCAATAATAGAACTTGCTATACTAGAGTCAATCTTTTCAAGCCCTACCACTGCTTTATCAACTAAGCTTAGAAAATATTCTAAATTCTTTGTTGTTATTTCAGCAATGTTCACAGTATCTTAACCAGGAATAGATCCCATTTCACAAACAATTATCTTTGCTAATCCATAAGAAGCAGCTGCTCATCCATTCAACTTTCATCATGAGATTGTAGCAATTCAGTCACATCTTCAGGCTCCATCTACAATTCTGCAGTTACTTTCTTCACTGGAGTCTTGAACTCCCCAAAGTTACCCATGAAGGTTTAGATCAACTTCTTCTAAACTGCTGTCAATGTTAATATTTTGACCTTCTCCCATGAATCACAAGTGTTCTTAATTGTGTCTAGAGTGGTGAATCCCTTTCAAAATGTTTTCAATTTATTTTGCCCAAATCCATCAGAGGAATCACTATCTATAGCAGCTATAGTCTATAAACCAAAAATGAAATTCTAAGCGTCCCCCAGCCACCTCAATGGATCCCTCCTCTTGGCTAAGGGTATTCTGGAATTTGTCTGAAAATCTAGTTCAGGCCATGATGGAATAGGAGGTTGGACATACCTCATTATACTCCTCAAGCATTAATGTCAACAAAGAACTTATGTCTAATAAGAAACATTTACAATATATTCTCTCTGAAGCCTGCTACCTGGAGTCTTCATCTGCATGACAAAACCTGGGTCTCCCTAACGTCTTATCAGTTTTTTGTTTTTTTTTTTTTTGATGGAGTCTTGCTCTGCCGCCCAAGCTGGAGTGCAGTGGCATGATCTCAGCTCACTGCAACCTCCACCTCCCAGGTTCAAGCGATTCTCCTGCCTCCGTCTCCTGAGCAGCTGGGATTACAGATGCCTGCCACCACATCTGACTAATTTTTGTATTTTTAGTAGAGATGAGGTTTCACCATGTTGGCCAGGCTCATCTTGAACTCCTGACCTCAGGCAATCTGCCCACCTCGGCCTCCCAAAGTGCTGGGATTACAGGCTTGAGCCACCATGCCCAGTCCCAACCCCTTATCTTAACCTAGACATTCCTTTTTACCGATAATAACTCTTTCAACCAATTGCCAATCAGAAAATTTTAAAATTTACCTATGACCCAGGAACCTCACCCCTTAGCCCTTCTAGGTCCAACCACTGTAGATCTTACATGTATTGATTGATGTATTATGTCTTTCTAAAATGTAGAAAAGAAAGCTGTACTCATGGGCACGTGTCATCAGGACCCCCTAAGGCTGTGTCACAGGTGCATCTTTAACCTTGGCAAAGTAAGCTTTCTAAATTGACTGAGACCTGTCTCAGATATTATGGGTTCACAAGTCTTACAAAAGGTATTTATTAAATACAAATACTTGAAAGTCTAAATGACTCCTTGATCCATGGGTTGCAGAATAGATGTTATATGAGGAAGCATAAAAACAACAAAACAACATTAATCTTCTTTTTTATCTCCATTAGGCTTCTTGCATGACCAGGTGCATTGTCAATGAGCAGTAATATTTTGAAAGGATTTTTTTTAATAGCAACTCTCAATAGTGGGCTTAAAATCTTTAGTAAACCATGCTGTCAACAGATGTGTTGTGACCTAGGATTTGTTTTTCCATTTATAGAGCACAGGCAGAGTAGACTTGACATAATTCTCGATGGCCCTAGGATTTCCAGAATGGGAAATTAGCATTGGCTTCAACTTAAGTCCCCAGCTTTATTAGCCCTTAACAAGAGAGTCTGCCTATGCGTTGAAGCTTGGAAAACATGTATTGACTTCTCCTCTCTAGCTATGAATGTTCTAGATGGCATCTTCTTCCAATAGAAGGCTATTTCATCTATATTGAAAATCAGTTGTTTAGTTGTTTATGTTAGCTAGCCAGGTCTTCTGGATAACTTCCTACAACTTCTACATCAGTACTTGCTCCTTTACATTGCATTTTTTATGTTATGTAGGTGACTTTTTTCCTTGAAACTTATAAACCAATTTCTGCTAGCTTCAAACTTTTCTTCTGCAGCTTCCTCACCATTATCAGCCTTCATAGAATTGGGGAGAGTTAGGGCCTTGCTCTGGGTTGGTCTTTGGCCTAATAAGGGAATGTTGTGATTGGTTTGATTTTCTATTCAGACTACTAAAATTTTCTCCATATCAGCAATAAAGCTCTTTCTCTTTCTTATCATTCCTGTGTTACTGAAGTAGCACTTTTAATTTCCTTCAAGGACTTTTCTTTTGCATTCATAACTTGGCTGTTTGGCACACAAGGCCAATCTTTCAACCTATCTCAGCTTTTCACATGTTTTTCTCACTAAACTTAATTCTAGATTCTGATTTAAAGTGAGAGACGTGTGACTCTCCCTTTAACTTGAACATTTAGAGACCACTGTAGGGTTATTAATTGATGGAATTTTAATATTATTGTGTCTTGGTTAATAGGGAGGTCCAAGCAGGGGGTGAGACAGCCAGTCAGTAAAGCAGTCCGAACATACAGAACATTTATTATTTGTTTGCTGTTTTATATAAGTGCAGTTCATAGTACCCCAGAAGAATTACAATAGCAACATTAATAAGCACTGATCACACATCACTATAACACATATAGTAACAATGAAAATGTTTGCTATATTGGGAAAATTGCCAAAATGTCACACAGAGACACAAAGCAAGCACATTCTGTTGGAAAAATAGCATTGATAGACTTGCTCAATGCAGGGTTGTCACAAACTTTCTATTTCTAAAAAGCTGGTATGTGAAGGGCAATAAAGCAAAGCCCAATTAAATAAGGCAGGTCTGTTTTGACAAATTGAACTTCATTAAAGTTAAACACTTCTGCTCTGAAAAGACATTTTTAGGAAAATGTAAAGACAAGCCATGTGTTTTGCAAAAATCAAAATATTTGTAAAAACACATACCATAATATATAAAGAACTCTTAAGACCCAACAATAAAAAATAGAACCCAATTCAAAAAGCGAGCCAAAAATCTAAAAAGACATATCACCAAAGAAAACATAGAGAGGCACAAGCAAGCTTATGAAAAAGTTTTCTCTATTATATGTCATTAGGAAATTGCAAATTCCCTAATTTCCACTATTTCGTTTACTAACCTCAATGACATACCCATGAAACAGTCCCATTTGTTGGGTTTGTTTTTCTATGTTGGGGGGTAAGAGACATACAGCCATAGTTGTCAATTAATTGGGCTACTCCCTTCCTTCATGATTTAATTATTCTAGAATGCTTGAAAAGGTTACATTGCAGAACCCTGTGACTGCTCTCCACAGATTAGAATCCTGAATAATAGTATAGTTTATTAACGTCGTTAGCTTACACTGTGTATCTACCATACATGATTCAACAAATAAGTGTCAGCTCTGAAATACACTTAAAATACATTACGCGACCATATATACATCCTCTAATTACCCAATGAAGTAAATAATGAGACATTATCACAACATAAAAACAAAACCTTCACAAATGAATGTTTGAAAACACTCAAAAATATTTACCAATACTTATCCTAAAATACAGTTGAAATTTGCATTTTTATGTGAATATTAAATTGAGACAGATAAAATCTGAATTTCAAATTCTTAGAGTCATTCAGGCATTTCTAGTTCTTAATATCTCATTGACAGAGTGAATAGGATTATGTTTGCATATATCTGTTATTGAAAAAGCCTGTTGCACAGAAATATAGATTTTTCAGTTTGGGGAAATTGCTAAATTTTTTAGTATCTTCCTTTTCTTTAATTATTTCTTCTTTTTCATAAATCCAATATTGAATATATAGAGATATTGGTATTTTACTTGTGGGCACAAGGAAATTGCAAAATAAAAATTCTACTTAGACAATTTTCTATAAGAACATCACCTTTCAAATGATAAGAATAAATAAAGCAACACATAATAAGAATTCTTAGCATCTTCTGTTTATATGAATATGAAGAAAGCTGCCTATTTTGGACTCCTATGTGAATGTGAACATTCACAAGCCCACGTTTGTATGTTTGCTGGGTTAGATTAGGATCAGGGAGATTTGGAATGCAAAGCAGGCTAGCATTAATATGAACACACGAAATTACTTACCAAAATTTCAGTGATACCATCATCTATTTACACAAAGGCAAATGCATAGTTTTGGTTGGTTTAATATTAATAATACAAAATAAAATTAAATATTGAAATGTCAGTGCTTGAAGTTTAAATCACTAAGGTCTTTTGGAGAGAGTTTAGTAGTGTTTTAAAATACACACACACCACACACACAAATACACACATATACACACCTAAATTGTGTTAGAAAATATGTATATTAAAATGTAAATAGTGGACACTCTTCTATTGTAGTATACATACTACAATATGTATGTATACTTCTATATCTAATGTATACATACATTGTATATTCATTTTATACTCAATTTACTAAATTAAGTAGAGTATACAAATTCATTATGTTTTAATTAGTGTATCTTTTGTAGTACATAGTTCAGTGAAAGCCACAAAATAAAGAGAAGTTTCAAAGTTCTTAGATTCCAGAAGTAAATAGTTAAAAACCATGGGAATTTACTGAATAGCATCTAGCCATGATAATTCCTGATGAGCACACACAAATAATCAAGAATGACCATTAAATGTATGGATACCTTTAAAGCTAAACCCTGGGGAATGTATGCCTTCATAACTTACCAGTATCCTCCATTGTTAACTGGGATATGCTTAAGGACCTATGGCTGGCACTTATCGAAATAGAGAAATAGAAAAATAGAACTGAAAGGTTTATGAACCATATACTTTTGCCATGTAAGGAATTATAGTCTATTTCATAGTTTTCACAGCCATTAACTAATTCTAGTGTTACTCTGATTAAATTCAGCAAATAATACTTAAGCAAACCAAGGTAATCTCTGTGAAGAAATGAAAACTAGTCGCTCTTGACTTTGAGAAGTTTTCACTGTAAAGAAGGATGAGTTATTCTTCATGCTTTCTTTGGCTGTAATGGCAAAATCATACTACTTACCAACCATGAATGAATCTAGTATGGTATATATAGATAGTTATATACATGCTTAGAGGTCTACTTTGTGTGGTTAACTTAGTATGACTTTTGAAAGAGCAAAATATGACATTATGGGTAGGTTAATAAAGCAGATATTTAGAATGACAATAAAGCAATATTTTAATAATTTTTGGAGGAATAAATAAGAAAAAGAATGAATGACATAATTTTTCTAGTTTACTATCTTCATGAAGAGATAAAATATCTGTAGGAAGTGTCATGAACACAATTGATAAGTAATGTACTCCAAGAATACAATGAGAATGTACAAAAATACTCTGTAAAGCATTAAGACAGGTTGAGCAAGATTGCCATTTGAGTCCTGTGGAAAGAAAATCAGACTGGTACTTTTTTCTAAATGCTTTTCAAAATAACAATGGAAAAACAATAAAAACTCCATACCTTGCTCAATGCCACATTATGCAGATAGAACAGGATACTCTCAATTTTCTTGAATTTATGCATGAAACAGCTTTTTATCTTTACGTAGAAAACAATGACTTGTCTTTGCAATTTTTCTTGCTTTGATAGCCTAAAACATGAATATTCTTTATTAATTAAAAAGGTGTGCATGGTTGCAGCTGAGTTCCCTATAAAATATCTCTTGCTAACCAGTAACCAAGAAAACAGAATGCTTCATATGATTTAGAACGTGAACCTATCTCAGCAATCCTATTACAAAATCCAGCTATGCTTGTCTCTGCCTTTATGTTTCTGTTGAATGTTTTTAACGTACTTTTTCATCTCCACCTCAGGCAGTCAGGGCTCCTTTTCATTTTGCCTTCCTCAAAAACCTATATTTGAACCTCACAAATCCTGGAATTTCAAAAACTAAAAGGTATTTCCCAATTAATTCATTAACAGAACATGTTGAAGGTATAACAGCTTTTGCTTACTCTAAACAGAATGGAGGAGTTAATACATTTCTTCCATCTGAAAAGAAATTGTAAAGATCTAAACTCTTTCTTTGAATATCTACTTGCTCTCAAATAATTTGGTCAGTTGTCTTACTTTAACTTGAAAACTATATTCTTAAAAAAACATATGTACACAATTCTAAAAAAAGTTTTAGTCTCAGAAAAGTCATATGTAAATAATTAGAGATAATAACTAATTATTAATGTCTTTTTAAAAAATGTTTATGTATATATAACTTCATCTGTTCTAAAAATAATTAGGCAAAGCAATCATGTTAGAAGACACTTTGCTCTGATAAACTGTTGAGATGTTAAAATCAGGAGAAATTGGTAGAATTACAGAAACTACAGTTTGGAAGTAACCTCAGAGGCATCTCATTTAACTGGCTGCCTCATGGATTGATGCCTTCAGAAAGGTTTAGGAGTAGTGACTGTGCAGTTTCTGCTTCAGTACTTCCAGAGAAAGAACACTCACTCTTAATACAATCAGGCTTTTCAGTTTCTGGAGAGCACAGTTAGAAATCTCTTTCTATTCTTCAGATCAAGGTCTACTTTATAACTCAAACAACAGAACTCCCATATATTTTTGTAAACAACTTTACATTTCATAGCTTAAAGTTAAAATAAAAATGTGCATCCACGGCCCTAACTAGGATAAAGAATATTCAAAACCAAGAGTGGCATCTGACATTGTTCACTTTTGAGACTGAGTTTTGTTTTTGTTTTTTTAAATCAGGCAATATGGTAACTTGTTAGCCTAAGAATATCTATACTTATATGTTCAAACTATAGAATAATTATTTCTTATAATGACTGCCTAGTCGACTAGAACAACTAGGGGGCATGTGGAAAGTTAAGAAAAATCATATTAGTTGAGGAATATATGGCTATATTAGTGTGTGTGTTTGTGTGTGTGTGTGTGTGTCTATATAAATGCTTGTAACTGTGTGGATGTGTCTGTGCAGATTTTCTGTTGTGTCTATAGACGTGTCTGTGTGCATGATGAGTAAGAAAGGAGTAGAAAATAAAGATTTATCGTTAGCTCTGACTTCTTCCTTGCATATCATTTAAACTTAACAGCAAATAACACTGGAGAGAACACATTTGACTGTTATACCTGCATACTTGAATCATCTGTGTTTTTACTTGAATATGGGACAAACAGATATTTATAAACAGCTTCAGGTGAATTGTATATTATGTTGAATATGTATATTAGATAAAATCCAAAGATTTTTCTGATGTCATGTTGTGTGTGTGTTTGTTGGGATGTGTGGGGTTTTTGTGTGGGGGTGGGTAACAATCATTTCTGTTTGGGGAGCCATGCAATTTGACCACATGTAGCCAAGTTAAAGATTGGGACTCTCAGCCCAAATTAAAGATTATGGCTTTTTTTTGTATAGAAGAAGTAAAAGATTTCGCCTCCAAAATGTTAAGAGAAAATGAATAGACTTTGCAAGCACATCCTATTACCTTCTGAATATCATATTTTGAATATTTTAAAAATTTGGAATTGAATTTTAAATATCATTTATACATTTGAAGTCTATGTTTTCTAGATACCCAGAAGGTAAAACCAAAGGATTCATAACAATATATTGGCAATTTTACTAATTAGAAGATCTATACACAAATAAGTGAAACCAAAGATATGAGGCTTTTTAAAAATCATTATAAGGGCATAGATTTGGTTGTCTTTGTTCTATTTTCTGTGCTAAAATTGCCTGCCATCTTGAATATGGCATCTATTATATAATTTGAATATGCCAAATAGTAAATGGTCAATTTTATTTTATAAAAAAATAGCAATTATTTAATTTTATCTTTTCCATTGTCTAGACATATACTACTGTTTGCCATACAGGTTTAGAAATGTTAAAAAGACAGTTATAAGAAATTAAATCTTAAAATAATTACAGGCTTTGGAGTGTTTTTTTCCTTTGTGTTCTTTTCTACAGTTTTAAAATTTCTTAGATAGAGGACCCCCTATTTGCTTATCTTGGCTCTGATATTTTTTGGACTCATTGCACTTATAGCATACTCTCTGATACATTGTGGTTTATTTAAAAAAAAATTCTAATCTGGTGCTCCACACCTTCCTATAGCTAACTAGACACTTAGCCTTATAATTTATGTAGGTTAAGATATAAATCTTGAAAAAGAATATGCAATAACATATCAGACAAAATGAGCATACTTAAAATACATAAAAGGACGCCTAAAATTGTCTGTTAAATGTCAGATAACTAATTAAGTGCAAAAGAAAGAAATGAACATGTCACAAAACAAGATCTAAGAATGCCAAATTAACACATAAAAAGCTGTCTAACAGCTTCAGTCAATAGGAAAATGCAGATTAAAACCACAATAAGATATTGTTGTCCAAAGAACCTATACCATTTTACTCTCCCACCAGCAACGTATGAGATTCTTATCTGTTTTACGTCTTCACCAACATTTTGTATTGTCAGTTCCCCCCAACATTCTTTTGGATGTGAAATAGTATTTTATTGCTGAATAATATTCTTGTACATTTCTTTTCCTGTGAGAGTTTCTTATAAATATAAATTTACGCTTATTCCGTGGTTAAGCAATTCTACCCCTAGGTGTTTTCTCAAGAGAAATAAAACAAATATATGTTCACAAAAATAATTTTACAAGGTATCATGATAGCCTAATTCCTAATAGCTAAAATTAGAGTACTCCAAACTTCCATGAACAGCAAAATTTTTAAAAATTTACTTTTATTCTTATTTTTTTATTTTTAACTCAACTTATTATCCCAAATCAAGAACTGCTAAACAAATTATGGCATAACAATGAAATGGAATGCTACATAGTAGCAAAAAGGAAAAAAAAATAGGAATGCATGCAATATTATAGATAGATTCAAAAATTATTATGAGTAAAAGAAGCCACTTTCTAATGTTGCTGGCTATTAATTTTTACAAGGACATTTCTATCACTTTCTACATAGTTCTAAATATGTGCTATCCAGTATGTCCAATAGCTATATGTCAGTGGCTATTACCACCGAGAAGGAGCTATTAAGAACTTGAAATGTGGCTTGTGTGATTAAGAAAGTAAATTTTAAATTGTATTTAACTTTAATTAATTAAATGTTAAGGTTAAATAGCTACATGTGACTAGTGGGAACTATACTGGACAGCACAGTGAGACAGCCAGGTGGGAGGGTGTCCCTGGAGAATCTCCAACCAGCCTGCGCACTGGGAATGAGCACTGGAGTGCAAACACGGAAGTTGGTGCCCTTTGCAGCAGGGAGGAGTCCGACTCCTCCTCTTCCTGTGTGGAACCTGGAATTCAAAGGGCTGGGTGGGAAGCACGCTAGCAGGGGTCTCTGACGTTGCTGAGGGTCCCTGTTTCCCCCTTTCCTTCCTTTTCACCCAATAAAACCCTGCTTTACTCACCTTTCAAACCATCTGTGAGCCTAAATTTTCATGGTCGTGGGATGGACAAGGACCCAGTCTTTTGCTGAACTAAGGGAAAGTCCTGCTTTTTGGCGCGCAACAGGGGAGCTCAAGAAACAGTGAGTGACTCAAAACCTCTCACTTGGCCGGGCGCGGGCGCGGTGGCTCACGCCTATAATCCCAGCACTTTGGGAGGCTGAGGCGGGCGGATCACGAGGTCAGGAGATTGAGACCATCCTGGCTAACACAGTGAAACTCCGTCTCTACTAAAAATACAAACAATTAGTCGGGCGAGGTGGCGGGCGCCTGTAGTCCCAGCTACTGGGGAGGCTGAGGCAGGAAAATGGCGTGAACCCCCAAGGGGGCGGAGCCTGCAGTGAGCCGAGATCGCGCCACTGCACTCCAACCTGGGCGACAGCGAGACTCTGTCTCAAAAAAAAAAAAAAAAAAAAAAAAACCTCTCACTTGTTCCTAAGCCTTTTCATCCTCAGACTACTGAGAGTGGGGGAAACATGACCCCAAACTCCGTTGCTCCGTTGGGGGTCAGGGGAAAGGCCCTTTCCTTCCTTTTTCAGGACAGACAGGCAAGCGGGGGCTCCTCGCTCCCCCTCCCCTCTGTGTCCGGGCTGGGATGCATGGTCCAAGGGTCCCGCACAGCTGGCTAGATGGTTCTCAGACACAAGCCACCGCAGCCTTCCTTTTCCCCTGACAGGGGGTTAAACCTTATCGGACAGTAATTAAGCTTTAACCTTGGTGTTGGAATCACTTGCAGAAGAATGAGGTTCTTCCCCAGGCATTTTCAAACCTTTTTTCACTCCCCTTTTCTACCTCCTCAACAACTAAACCCTTAAAGTTTTTTGTTTTTTTTTTCTAGAAGACACTTTACTAGGCCACTTCCCCTGCCCCCCGACTATCACTGTGTGCTCTGCAAAGTTTTGCTTGTGAAATAAATCCTCTATTTTGTTTTACATCCTGAGGCCATGGTTTATAACTCTGGTGGCAAGAATTTGTTTAGCAGTCTTGCCTTAGGGGATGAGCCCTCTCGATTCAATATCTGCATGTCCCCTGTCTCTTAAAGGGCCTCACTCACGCCTGTAATCCCAACACTTTGGGAGGCCAAGGTGAGTGGATCACCTGAGGTCAGGAGCTGGAGACCAGCCTGGCCAACATGGTGAAACCCCATCTCTACTAAAAATACAAAAATTAGCCGGGCGTGCTGGGCATGGGCCTGTAGTCCCAGCTACTCCGGAAGCTGAAGCAGCAAAATAGCTTGAGGCGGAGGTTGCAGTGAGCTGAGGCAGCACCACTCCACTCCAGCCTGGGCGATAGAGCGAGACTATGCCTCAAAAAAAGAAAGAAAAAAAGATTATTGGTAAAATGAAGGTCAGATACAAAGTTTGCCAAGTGTTTTGAGGTTACAAACTGCTTTTTGGGTTTTGAGAACTATTTGACCTGCCGGCTTCACAATTGGTAAGGCCTGAAGACATATGGAACTAACCACGCCCCTAAGAAGGCAGGCACACCTTGGTTGCAGTTAGCACACAATTAAAGCAACTCTCCAAGTTTTACCTTCAAGTTCAAAATTGCTGGGAGTTGAAACTACTAGAAATATATTTACATGCAAGGTGAGTAAGAACAGTAAAATGTGTTTTTTAATAAAAGGTTATAAGAAGGCATGGAAATGTAAACTTTTGCCTAGGGTTAAAGGATTGTTTTGAGTTAAATTAGGAAAAAAGGTGAAGGTTCAAAGAAGTGGCAGGAGAATTGTGGAAATTAATCTTGCAGAAGAGATTCTCTATGTGAACATATTGACTAAATTCAGAAAAGGGTATTATTTGGTTTTTCTGTAAATTGAAATAAAAGCATAACAAGATTTTCCTAAGGTGCTAATCTGCTCTTTGGCACATTTGTAAAGGGTTATAACAGGTTTTTGCTTCTTTAAAGTTTCTGAGTCATGATTTTGGCAAAATAAATAACTTACGGTAATGTGGAATTCTGTTTCATAATATCAAGTTATTTAAACCTCAAACATTTAACAGCCTTCCCACAATCAAACCTCAGTTTCAAAATCATCTTCCCTGGCACCTGGCTTTTCAAATATGTCAGAGGGCCCCTGAAGTGTCCAGAAAAGAGAGGTAAACAGGATTATTTGACATTATCAGGTACATGGGATTGCAAAAATTATGCTCAATCTTCTTTAGGTTATATCTTGGTGAATAATCCTAATACATGTTCCAAAATTGTATGAGATTTCTAGAATTCTAATGGCTGAATATATGCTGTCAATCATAATTAAGGTTGTTATGTTAAGTTATTGTAAACCACGGAGATAACCAAACTTCTTTTTCAATCGTGTTTCTAACTGTAACTACCCTGGACATTCTGCTATTCACAGACAATTGTTGTCTAGTTTTAATCCTTTTCAAAGATGGTTTAGAATGAGCTATAGAACTTTAATAGGTGCTCTCAAACACAGGCTTCTGATAACTTTGGAAATTGTAACATTAAAATAAAGAAAAATATACAGAACTCATAAGGAGCTGAAATGCTCACAAATATGAAACAAAACAGGAGTTAACTAAGTGGACTGAACTCAGGAAACTGAAACCAGGCTGGGAGCGGTGGCTCACACTTGAAATCCCAGCACTTTGGGAGGCCAAGGCAGGTGGATGACCTGAGGTCAGGAGATCAAGACCAGCCTGACCAACATGGCAAAACCTTGTTTCTACTAAATTAAAAAAAAAAAAAAATTAGCCAGGCATGGTGGCACATGGGAGGCTACTTGGGAGGCTGAGGCAGGAGAATCACTTGAACCCAGGAAGCAGAGGTTACAGTGAGCCAAGATTGAGCCCTTGCACTCCAGCCTGGGTGACAAGAGTGAAACTCCATCTCAAAAAAAAAAAAAAACCGAACAAATCTTTTTAACCTTTGCTTGGAATATTGCTGGTCCATGTTTTGTTTTTCAGAGTCAAAGAAACTTTGAACTATTTTTGGCCTTTAATAATTAAGTAAGGTATACTCCTGTGATCAAGACTTGGAGCATATTTGTTTCTCTCTGCCTGGTTCCTCTAGAAATTAGAAACTATCAGTGAGTATTTTTATGGCAATATAGTTGTTTGCATCAGTGCAGTAAGAGTCCATTTTCAATGGCAGAATTTTCTCACTCTTTTCATTGTTTAATAATTATTATAGCAATAATAATAATAATAAATGCCAATTATTACATGAACTCTCTGCATGTCTATGTTCTTACTGCATTTTCTTATAAGAACACAAGACGTATTGGATTATGACCCACTCTAATGATCTTATTTTACCATTTTAAATATCCTGTCTCCAAATACAGTCAAATTCTGAAGTACTGGGAGTTAGGATATCAACATAGGATTTTGAAGGGGCACTGTTCAGTCTGTAACAGTGGTTAAAAACCCAAGCTCAGAAACCAAATTTTCTTTTTACAAATCTCAGTTTTGCAGATTAGGAGATACGAGACCTGGGCAAACTTGCCAAGACCTTGGTGACACTCTTTATGTCTTCTTGTTCTCATCTTTCAAATGAGAGGTAAAAAAGGATTAAAAATTATTACATAAAAACAAAAGACTTAGGATGATGATGATGAAATGCTGATAATATATGTTAGATATTAGTATTTTTTATCTCAATAAATTCAATTGCTATAACTCTTGAGTCCTCATCTTGCTACTATGCAATTGCCCTTCTCTTCCGTCAGGGTCACCCATAAAAGGGTAGATAGTCTCATTAAAATTCTTACTTCTATATTTATTTTCTGATTGATCAGTTCAGCCTCTTAATTGACCCTGGGATTTACATGCATTGACTTAAAAATGGAGAAACTACAAGCAGCATTAGAGGCTGTTTTTAAATTAATGAGTCTTTCCACTTACACCATCAAACTGAAGATTAGCTGTTGATTTATGAGATACCCTCAGCTTGTACCTTGTGCCACATCCAAATCATTGCCAATTTATTTCCAGAAGGAGGATCAGTACCATTATCTGCTCAGTATCTCTCATTTCAAGCACCTCTCAGAGAGAGAACTGAAATATCTTTATCATTACCAGAAGTAAAGCTAAAGCAAAAAGCTATTCTCTGAAGTCTGCTGAAGGGATGAAACTCTCAAAAAATACATCTCTGGGAGATGGGAGAGAACATTTTTTACACCTTCCCTGAGAGAAGCAAAAGGGAAGTGGGAAAGGGAGGCATTCTCTTCTTCCAGGGTAACATACTCCTCCTATAGTAACCCCATATCATTGAGTGCTCAAGTTCCCAATGCTTCCACTCTATTTCATCTAGACAGCCATTCTTCTTCGTTTTTTTGAAATGGAGTTTCGCTCTTGTTGTCCAGGCTGGAGTGCAATGGCGTGAACTCTGCTCACTGCAACCTCCACCTCCCAGGTTCAAGTGATCCTCCTGCCTTAGCCTCCTGAGTACCTGGGATTATAGGTGCCTGCCACCATGCCTGGCTAATTTTTTGTATTTTTGGTAGAGATGGGGTTTCACCATGTTGGCCAGGCTGGTCTGGAACTCCTGACCTCAAGTGATCCACCTGCTTTGGCCTCCCAAAGTGCTGGGATTACAGGCATGAGTCACCATGCTTGGCCAACAGCCATTATTCTTATACACATCCACAGACCTAGAGAAGTTAGTTTGAAGTTTCTGTCTGTGCCATATGTTATACTTGAGACCAGCCCCATTGCTTCACTTTTCCCAAGATATGAGTGTCAAATTTTATCCAAGCCTTCACTCTGAACTCATCCTCTGATGCCTAATTAGTTCTTCCTTCTAGAGCCCTGTTTTCCTTTCTTTACCAAGGAACTCCTTTCCTTTCTTGAACAAGTTAGAATCTGGTCCCATTCATTAGAGCTATTCTGATACTATTGAGTCTATATAGGGAAAAGGTTAAAGCTTGTATTCTTTAATTACCCAGGAAAGGTTGCATGCACTATCACCAGCAGCTATCAGGTACAATACAGCATCTGGCATGGGTTGGGAGGTGGAGGGTGGGGGGTATTGTTGAAGCCTTTGTCAAAAAAAAAAGCTTACATTTTACTGAAGATGCAAATTTAGTCAGTAAAGGGAGGGATACAAAATTCTCTCCCCATCTGCTCTTGGTTGATATGTTACTAAGCTTGGAAAAATTAGATGATTTTTTTTAACCAGTAGTTTCCCCTCCATTTTGTATTCATCTGTCTTATAAACCAGTGGTTTTATAGAGGCATATTTTTAACTGCATGGAAATAAGAATATATATATAATGAGTTCGTTTTACATGCAAAGCTTAACAGAAGTCATAATATTAAGAAATACAAAAAATTTGGAAAGAATCTAATAAGAAGAGAAAATAATAAAAAGTGAAACTATAGGATAACAAAAAAATAAATATGTGGTACTTGAGACTTCAGGATTAATTCATTTTCAATACTTTTTAACAAAATAATTGTTATATCTACTATTGATTTAGAATTTACTAGGAGCCAGGCATTTCTCTAAATTTGTTTATATTATTATAAATCTTTATAAGTATAATATAAAAATTACTATGTTTATTTTACTATTTATTTTAAATAATTTATTTATAAATTCACTATATTTATTTTAAAGATAATGAAAGTGAGGAAGTCACAGAGAGATTAACTTTATCACACACAGCTAGTTAGTTGTAGAGCCATGGTATGAATCTGAATCTACCAAATTCCAATTCTCTCAATTTTTTTCTAAGTTGTTTTATGTTTAAGCTGTAGTTCTTAGTAATATATTTATATTTAGTGTTAATTTTTAACACAGCAAGATACTATCTTTGTATGTGTTATTGTTAATAAAATTATATGGCCTTCAATAAATGTTTACATATTTTTCAAAGCTTTTTTATATATATACATATAATCATTAAATTTATTTGTGATTTATGTGGCACAGAAACAGGAAAGCATATATATGACAATAGGTAAAAAATAACAAATCTAAAGATATAATAATGGCAAGAAATTAAATGAATTTCAGAGGATATTTTATGTTAAAAAATCAAGAATTAAAGTTTTACAATATAGAAAAAGACATATAATACAAAAGCTGATGAAGAGGAAGATGGTTGATAGAAAAAATAAAAATGATGTTGAAAAATAAAAATGATGTCAGAAATAAAATGCCACTGTAAATTAACAATTAGTGCAACACCAGTATTATCTTAATGTACTGAAATTCTATAATTTCATAAAATGAAAAAAATTATAGTACCCAGTTTCAACAAAGGGGAGCAAGCTTGTTAACATTCGCAAAAGTAGAGGAGGAAACAATAAATAGATAAAAATAGTTATATTAATGAATGATCATAGAGAGAAGATATCAGAAAGCCGACAAGGTATGATTGGTGTTCTTGATGTAGGAATCAGAAAAGGAAAAAAAGAAGCAACATTCATTCTTATTTCTTTCAGCCTTAGGAACAAGTTAATTTGAACATGTAAAGATAACTATATAAAAAGATAAAGAAATACCAAAGTCACTATAATACTAAGTAGGTCAACATTTAGATATATGTTGGTAATTTCAAGCAGAAAAAGAAAATGAAAAACCTATGTAAGAAAAATGAGGACAGATTCAGATATATTGTACCACATAAAATGCCAGAAGAAAATGAAATAATCTCTTAATTCATTAAGAGGATTAAGGAAGAAACGATTGTGACAAAAGACACATTAGCCAGCAAAGATTTTTCACATATAAAGATAAAAAGCACATCAAAACAAGTATTTTTTAATGTTTAAAGCAATAATGCATGCATGAAGCAAAAAACGAGTGATCATAAAAACACATAACATTTAAATAATCTTTTGAGAAACATAACAATGTGCAGTGAGGTGCACATCAAGATAAAGAATTCCAAAACAAGAAAGCCAAACACAGAAGGTGTCACAGTTGACACTGAGACTATTGAAACGTAAAATAAAACTACTTTTTGCAAGAACAGCTATAAAATACAACATATTAATAACTATTAATGAAGAATATGTAACATAAAAGGTAAGACAAAATTAAGAAGTGTCTAAAATCCTAGACTATTCCAAAAAAAATGGTAAAGATGTTAAAGTTTCATATTTGAGATGAACTAATTTATTCATAATATACACGTACACAAACATATGTATATGGAAGTCAATACACACTATTTCATGCTTTGAGCTTATAATTAGATAAATATGTAAAATATATCATTGCTATTTTTGTTTTTAATAAAAATTTAACAAGTAGAATAATTAGAAAGAGAATGCATAGCTTAACAAAGAGTAGTGAAACAAACCAAAATTACAAAAACTCTAAAAAACGGGGGAGGGAGACATATTTCATCAAATAAAAGACAGGGAAAGAAAAAAAGCAAAAGAAAGCAAAATATAGAAAAAAAAGGATTACACTTCTGAATTACTAAGTTCTGCATTAAGAGAAAGTGATCCTCAAATTTAATAAAAACCAAATATATTTATTTGAATTCTATAAGAAGTGCAATCAAAACCACATTATAAAATGGACACAAACATTTTAAGTATTATGATTTGTTAAAAACAATAGCAGCAAAATATAAAATAAATTTTTTTCATCTTTTTTTACATGAAATGTAAAAAAAGACATCTAAACGGAATTCTTAATAATTAATCAAAAATAATAAGTATTCTGAAATCAAATATTATAATTATAATGTTGTGTTGATTTAATTAAGATGTGTCTAAATCCATAATAGGAAAATAAAAATCTTAAATTTTCCCCTCCAAAGTTATACCATATATAGTATTACTAGGTCATTTATTAGGGCAAAACTTTCTTGTATATATATTATCAGTTATTCCGTGGTATAGAAATATATACATCTAGATATTTAACCAAAATTTTAAACAATAAAGAATTCTTGAAAAATTAACCTTTAAGCTATTTATTCTAAATAAATTGAATTTTTGAGCAAAGACATATGTAAAAAGAATACTGCTATATTATTTTTAGTATAGAAACATGACATACCCTATGCTGTGAAATTGTTTAATAATAATCTACTATAGATAGAAGAATTGCCATGGCATATCTATACCTTATTATATTGTACATGTTATATACACATTTAAATATAAATGTTTTCTAAAATAAGATTATATTTAAGTTTACTAAGTATAAATATTTATTTACTTGGGAGATAAGTAAGGTTTCAATTGATTATTTTAACTGCCTTTTGGGGGCTTTTCACATTCCATCATTCTTAGAGAAAAGTTCTTTCTGATGGCAGTCTCTAAGGTAATGTAATATAAATAAAAAATATTTGTAGAATGCAACAACAGAAACATTTCTTGAAGACTTTTCTTAAATACTAGACCTCATTTTGGTTATATTATCTGTATAATGTCTCCAGAACTTTCGGATCTCAAGTAAATTAAATGCTGAAGTCAAATAAAACTGGCTCCACAATGATAACACTTAGGTATCAAGTACAGATTGCCTGCCCCCTGAAGTCTGTGTTTTACATATTTAACTATGAATTTGAAATTGTTATTATTAAAAGGTTTATTTTAATAGCTATCTGCCTATTTGTATTTTCTCTATATACATATCTTTATTTTTAATTGACAAATACAATGTACATATATTTATGGGGTACAACATATACCTTAATAGATGTATATGTTGTGAAATGGCTAAATCAAGCTATTTAATATATATTATATCATATATTTTTGTGGTATGAACACTTGACATCTACACTTTCAGCAATTTCCAAGAATACAATGTGCTGTTATTAACTGCAGTCACCATGAAGTACAGTACATCACTTGAACTTGTTCCTCCTGTCTAACTGAAATGTATCCTCTAAGCAACATCTCCCCAGTTCTTCCAGCCCCCAGCCTTCGGCAACAACCATTTTACTCTCTGTTTCTATGAGTTTTATGTTTTTAGATTCCACATAAACCTCCCCCATGAAAGAGATCATATAATATTTGGCTTTCTGTGCCTAGCTTATGTTTAAAAAATATCTTGAGTTTTTTAATTTGATTTAAACAAGTATTAAGCATACTCCCAACGTTCTGATAATTCCTTCACCTTCTTTTAAAGTTGAATATATATGTATATATATTCTGTAGAAAGGGTGCTCCTCGCAGATGGAACAGTGGCAAGAGCACACTTGAACAAAGGAAAAGCAGACATATTTATCCCTTTTGCATTTGGGTTGTCCTTACCACTGTGTCCTGCATCCATTGGCTGGACCTGGACCTTATAGTCTTAAACTGATACCCGATTTTAACCTAAAATTTTTCTAAATAGGTAAGTGCAAGGGAGAACAAAGAAGGAGAGAAAGTTGCTTATGAAAGGTTTAAGGAAGCAATAACATTTCCAAATAAGGAAGGGGCATAAGCTATGAGCTAAGACTTGCCTGGGCCTGTCCAGACATGCCTAGGTAAGCCAAAGCAAATAACTGGGCTAAAGTGTAAGAACTAATAGTTGATAGGAGGCTTTAGAGTAAGAAGCTATTATTTCTAGTGTCTATTATTTTATTTTTAAACCAAGACAAGATTTGAAGAGGAACTTTTCTACTTTCTACAGTGTGTGACGCATGTGCTCATGGATTATTGTCCAAAGCAAGTCATGTGACCAAGCCTAACATCAACTGGGTGAAGAGCTATATGTTCCTTTCTCAAGAGGCACTACAAGTGACATGCCAACGGGCAGGTAAGATCCTCTCAAATGAAGGGACTGTGAATATTTGACTAATAATACAAATATTTCTGGCTATTTTACAGTGATATTTACAAATATCACTGGCTAACTTTTCCCAGCTTGATATCCTGAAAGAGGCACAGTTTCAACAGTAAATGGTAAATTTACCTTGATTGCACTGAAGGCTATTTCTTTAAAACTATTTTCTTTCCTTTTGACTATTCCGTGTATCCTTTCAGAAGTAAACATTGTTTTTACCCCTTTAAAAAGTCTCTACTTATAACATGTACTTAATTTGGAATTTATCTAACATTGCCAGTTTGATATAGATAGAGAAATTTAATGAGAAAATTCAGTTCTATATTTAGAATATGGATTCTTCAAGATGTTTCTGACATGCATTTGTTTTCATTGAAACATTAAAAAAATTATTTAGCTAACATCTGAGGAGCACATTGACTTTTGTACAGTTCAACTTTTTTTAAAATGAAAGAACTAGTGTTTCTTGTAGAAGGGAGGAATGGAGATTAGCACCAAAAGAAAATTTGACTTATTCTTTGTCTCATTTGGTCTTGAAGGTTAGAGTCTGAATATGTCCAGGAAGTGTATCTTATGAATAAGAAACTAATACATCACATTTTCACAGAAATTATTTTTAAATAATCAGAGTTAGTAAATTCAGTTTTTGTCTGTTCTTTTTTTTTTTTTTTTTAACCCTAAGGCAAGCTCACAGCCTATACTTAAAGTTGTAAATATAAGCCTTAAAGTGTAAATTTCTAGGCAGAGCATGGCAAGGTAGATGAATGGATTCCATTAATGTCTGTGGAACCAATGGAGTTAAATCCTTTTTTCGTTTGTCTCAAAAATGAAGCCGTAAGCAAGCTTTGCAAATGGCAAGAGTAATAACAGTTAAGTCATGAACCTAAGGCTCTCAGTGTTAATGCTCTAATTCATTAAACCAACTCTTCTCCTGATAGAAGTCATTTTCTAAATGGTTTCTAAGCCAAAATGCCTGGCATAATTAAAATTTAAATTTTGGTTATTTTCTTCACTCTCCCCCATTTTTTTAATTCTTAAAAAATACTTTGTATCAAATACAACTCTTCAAAATGTATGACAATTTTCTTATTTGATAATTTTAATTTCATGATTTACAAAATTAAGCTCACTAAATATGAAGAAAATTCACAACTGAATGTATTCTAAATCCTAGGAAAACATTCACTAAATTGAGTCATTTAATAGTTCTAGAACAGGGATCGGCAAACTGTGGCCTGCAGCCAATTTTTTAAAATAACATTTGTTTACATATTACCTATAGCTGCTATTTTTGTGCTACCATGGCAAAGTTGAAGGAAAGGAAAAGAAAGGAAAGCAAAGGCTTCCTTCTCCATAGTACTCAGATGCCTGCCAAGGTGATGGAGCTATGTGACATAGAAAGAATTTAGTAGTTGTTTTTTTTTTTTTTTCTCCTCAGATTCCTACTATCCTATAAAATTGGAACTTTAGTCTTTTTAATGGAAAGATGATTTCATTCTTCCATTCATTTTGATAGGCTTGTCCCAATAACAGGAATATGATTTAAGTCAGCTATAACTGTGTCCACAGTTTTCTTTGTTAATATCACAAATCTCTTGTTTTAGAACATAGGATGAGACAAGACAAGATCTTTTATATGGCTGGTTTGGAAAGTGTCTGCTATGGAGACCCAAATTTTCCCACATTTAAGTCCAGAGGTGAATTTGGTGGGGCAGGGGTGGAGTGGGGGGTGGATAGTATCAGACCTAACTTTGACCTTCAGTTCAAACCAAGTTCTTCAATAGACTTCTACTAGTAATATACACAGAAACTGATATTTGGATTCCTATTTATTTTTTTTTTCTAAATTACCCAATTGACTGAGAATTTGGAGATAGGAGAACAAAACTAATACCATGCCCTAACTCCAGCCCCAACCCTCTAACTTTAGCACTCCTGGGGCTGACCAGGAATTTCCCCTGGCCAGGAAAGAAACAAATTTACTACCAAACCCAATATGTCAAGTGGACAAAAATTTGTAAATTGAGAGGAGAAGTACTTCTCTCCCTTTAGCACACACTGTTTAGCCCATAAAGTAGAACCATTTTCTTTGTGGAAGCATAGAGAGAACATCTGCCTTCTCTCCACATCTAGCCCAAGGCTTGGTCCCTTCAGACCCTCTTGGCCTTGAGGGCACACTGTGATTGACAAGTGGGAAGAAAGTCAGAATTCCCTTTGTGGCTGCAATAGAAAGATATTCTTCTGAAAAATGAATTCCAATATTTATATGTGAATATAGAGAAATTCAGGGCTAGCTTCATGGATATATGACCTGTGCACTTGTACAGAGTCCCATGCTTAGAAGAGTATAATGTTTGGTTTAATATTCTGCTATCATTGTCTCGAAATAGGCCCAATAAATTAGGAATCTATCCTGGGTAGGGTATTAGAAGTCACATTCTCTTGTTAAGTTCAACCAGAAATAATGTCATATTTTGATGTTTATGTTTTCCCATGTATACTTCTTAATTGCTGCATTTCTCAGTTGGGAAAAAAACAAACTGGTGTAATATTGCCCACAAAGAATCTTCATTTAAAGTTGGTCAAACTATCATTTATGTTTTCCCCACACAGTATGGGTTACACCCAGAAATCTCACATTTAGTACTTTGCTTAAGCAGATTATTAAATGTCTGTCCATAAATAATTTCTCATAGACTTGCACAACCACAACACATCTTTAGAAGTAAAACCCTAATTTATGTGTGAACAATGATTTGATCACAAATCCAAGTGTAACAATATTTGGACTATGAATATTGGTGGCACATAATAGTTACTAAATACATCAATTTATTTACATTAAATTAGTTTCACAAAAGACACAATCTAAAGTTCTATTTTCATGTAGGAGGGAGTTTGTATAAAAATGTATTATTTGGCTGCTATTAAGAATAACTAATATTATTCTGTAATTATAATTTTAACATACTCCTTTGTTAATAAAACAGCTACCTGAAATGGATATTTTAACTGCCGTATCTGCTTATTCTGGCCTTAAATACTATTTTGGATTAACTAATTCATAAATTTTTAAATCCCTAATCAAGTTGCTAATCACAAAATGCATTTATTTTCAGTAAATTCACAAATTAAGCAGAAAAAAGTATAAACCTAATAAATTGAACTTTTAAATAGTAGTGATTGTTTTCTATCTTCCATTTTTGTTTCATTTGGTTTACAATGACTGAAATTATTTGCTATTTAAATACCTGTGTTAGTTAAAGTTAAGATGTTGTAGTAAGAATACTCCAAAATATAGTGGCTTAAATAAAACATAAATACAGTTCTCTCTCATGAGACAGAGCTGAGTGGTGCAAAACAGAACAGCACTGCTCTATAAGGCCATTCGAAGACCTGTATTTCTTTTATTTTCTTACTATGCCATTTCATAGAGTTGTCCTTGTCTCAATGGTTGAAGCTAGCCACCGCTATATCCAGTCTGCTAGTGGGAAGAAGAAAAGAGGAAGCTTAAGGCAAAAGTCTTCATTTTATTTATTTATTTATTTATTTGCTTATTTATTTATTTATTGAGACAGAGTCTTGCTCTGTCACTCAGGCTGGAATGCAGTGGCATAATCATAGTTAACTGCATCTCCAAAGTCCTGGGTGCAAGCAATTTTTCTGTCTCAGCCACCTGAGTAGCTGGGACTACAAGTGCACACTTCTATGCCTGGCTAAGAGGCTTTATTTTTAAACAGATGACCTACAAATCACATGCCTGACTTTTACTCAAATATCATTTTTCCAAAGTTAGTCATGAGGCCAAGGCTGTGAGTAAAGTTGGCAGCCATGGTCCATGCACCTAACTAAAAGTCAGCAACCAAGAGCGAGAGAGAGAGAGAAGGAAGAAAAACCATACAGGGGTTACAATTAGTGCTGTAATATCTCAAGTGTTTAAGCTGTTGTAACTGACACATAATTCTAATAAGGTCCAAAAGATATGAAGGATTTAATGTGTACAGCCTCTTAATCTTGGCTGAATGGAACTAAGTTAAACTAAAAGGTTGGAATTACTATATTCCTTATTTCACTTGTAAATAGAAACATAAAGTACTATTAATAAATACTAGAAATATTTCAAATATGGAATATTATAATCAGGAATTTTATGAGAATTTAGATACCTTTATTTGGAGAAGCAATACTTCTCAAAGTTCCATCTCTTGGCCTTGCATTGGTCTTTTTGAAGTTGGGTTGTTTGCAACATAAGAATATAATTACAGTGAATATATTTATTTAATATAATTTATGTTCCTTATTCTTAAGTTTACTCTTTTCTAAAAATTTGATGTTGGTACATTTTCATTAATAAACTGACAATGATACAATAGGTTTTGGATATTGTTGTGATTTCCATATCCTAAAATATAAGTTGGCCGTCCATGGTGGTCCACCTGTTAAAATAAATAAATTAATTCATAAATAGTACTGGTGCGTAAGATCCAAAAACATTGTGGCTGATAGTGTGAAGAGTAAATGGGAGTTTTCTCCGTTATGAGGTTACATTGCACAATGCAACTCTGAACAAAAGGTATCCCGAAATAAAATCCTATATCTAAGGTAATGTATGATGAAGAAACAACACAGAAGCCTTAAAGGATTTGCCCAAGTTTGCACGATTTGGCAAGGGCATTGCTGGCCCTAGAACACTGGCTTCAGCTTATTTCTTTTTTTTTCTATTGCATAATAAAAGTAATGTTTTCCATAGTGTAAATGGTGGAACTTAGTTCTTCTGGATATTATTATTTAAAAAATAAATTGTAAAACATGCCAAATAAGTTCATGAAAAGACTACAGTAAAAATTAAAAAGGAAAACTAGTGTCTTTATTGCAGACTTTTCTAAACTAAGGTGCTTTGTGAGTTACAAGCGAGGGATAGAGGACAGAGCATTTTACACAGCTTCCTGTGTTTGAATGAGCGTCCCTTTATTTCTACTTACTGAGAATATTTTTGGAGAAACATTTCTGTCTTGGAAATGAGTTTAAGCAGACTGTCAACAAACTTTCAAAAGCTCTCTTATATCAGTATATTTCAAACTCACACACACCTTAAGTTATGCCATATGACTTGCACATAACATGCAGCATACTGAGATACCATTAACTGAACTTTCCTGTATTCAAGTGCAGGGTTCAAGAGGTGCAAACCAATGTTTACTTTTCTGTTCTTATAAAATTCTGGTGCTTCAGAAGACCAAGAAAATACATGAATTCAGGAACTTTCACCTTTAAGTATTCAAATGGCATTTGGTTTATAATGGGTACTAAAGAAATATGTAACACAGATCACTTACGATAGCATCCCGCTGCAGTCTTTAAAATTAGTTCTCAAGTGAATGAAAACATTAGAGGCACATCTTTTGTCATTGTTCTATGTGAAACCGCAACAGCAACCTACACCCTACACACACACACACACACACACACACACACACACACAAAATTAAGACAATTGGAGCTAAAAAATACAGTATCATAACCCATTATCCCTTTTTGTACTTGTGCACATTTTTTATCTACTTGCCCTGATTTAGTATTTATTTTTTTGCTGGGTTCCCATTTTCAATTTTCTTCATCCACCATTTCTTCATTTCTTTTGTTTTTTATATGTGCTACTATTCTCACTCATTCTTTTATCCATAAACATAACTCATTCTCACCGAGTCACAAATGGCTCCAAGGCATAGAAATATCTTTAAAAGACCATTTCCAAAGTCCAGAGATTTTTTTTTTTATGTTGGTCAATAAATGCTACATGTTTGGGCTTGATTCACATTTTACAGGAAGAGTAATGGAGATGTGATTGGAGTCAGCTAACAGGTATTTTTTTGGAAAGACATTTGGTGGAAGTGTCACATTTTATCTTAGTTGACTTGTTTGATGTTCATTAAGTTTCTCTATTGAGGTTTATCTAATGTTTTTCTCTTGATCAGACTGGGGTTATGTGATCTTTTGAAGAAGGCCACAGAGCTAAAGTGCCATTCTCATCAAATTATATAAAAAGTACATATTTTCAACATGACATTACTGTTGATGTTGACCTTAGGTAGTGCTTGTCAGATTTCACCACTTTAGAGTCATTCCTTTTTTCCTCTTGCCATACTGTGTTCTGTGAAAGAAAGTCACCATTTAAAAATCCAAACTAAAAGAAGTGAGAGTCATTTTCCACCTCCTTGAGGGCAAATATCTACATAAATTATTTGAAACTGTTCTGCAAGGGAGTATTGTCTCTTCTTTCCCATTTATTAATTTATTCACTTATTTATATCTGTATGGACTCCCTGATATTTATTTTATTATTTGGGTTATAATCCAATAGTACTTTATTGTATTGCTCAAATTGCCTCCGTTTTGACAACTGGGAACTCTTTCAATGGCTCCTGTGTCTCTTTGACATATCCCCATCATTGTGGTGTTGTTTATGTTTTATTTTATTTGTTTTATTGTTTATGTTTGTTTTATTTATTCTTGCTAAGTCCTAGAACGTTCCATTTCTACAAGGAGCCTTGGTTCATTTTATTGGAGAATTATATTAGAAACAAAAATCTGGGTGATAGGTATCTGTGAATTCTTTAGTAAATCCACCCCTTCTCCAATTGAAAGTAATATTGTCCTTGTGATAGTTTGCTGAGAATGATGGTTTCCAGCTTCATCCATGTCTCTACAGAGGACATGAACTCATCATTTTTTATGGCTGCATACTATTCCATGGTGTATATGTGCCACATTTTCTTAATTCAGTCTATCAATACACATTGTGCACATGTACCCTAGAACTTAAAGTATAATGAAAATATATATAAAAAATTTTAAAAAATGATTAAAAAAAGAAAGTAATATTCTATATAAGCTCTTGTAATGCTAGATAGTATGCATTGAGTAGTTGCTGAGTGCTGGGCACAGTTTTAAGCACTTTATTTCTACCTCCTCATTTAATGTCTAAAATAAGTCTTTGATATCAGTACTGTTGTTTTCCCTACTCTGTCCAGAACGGGACTAATTGCTCAAGGTCACACAGAATAGTAAGTGATGTAATACAGATTCACACCCATGCAGTCTGACTTCTCTAGTGTCACTCATTCAGAAACTAAGTATTTTCTCCATCGTTTTAAAATGACAATCCTTTCTTTGTTTTGTTTTGTTTTGAGAGGAAGTTTCGCTCCGTTGCCCAGGCTAGAGTGCAGTGACGCGATCTCGGCTCACTGCAAACTCCACGTCCGGGGTTCAAGCGATTCTTGTGCCTCAGCCTCTAGAGTTGCTGGGACTACAGGCATGCACCACGTGCTCTGCTAATTCTTGTGTTTTTTAGTAGAGGCAGGGTTTCATCATGTTGGCCAGGCTGGTCTTGAACTCCAGACTTCAAGCGATCCACTTGCCTCGGGCTCCCAAAGTGTTGAGATTACAGGCGTGAGCCACTGTGCCCAGCCAAAATTTAATCCTTTCTTTCTTTCATTGTACTTTTTTGAATGTACAGCTATTTGCTTCTTATATTTAAAAAAAACTCATTTCTGACATTATGGAAGCTTTCCTAAAAACCTAAAAACTTTATGAAAATTAGGCACTGTTGTATTTGCAATACTTTATCATACTATATTAAAATTTTACATATTTAAATCTCTCTCACCACTAGCTAATAAACTTCTTAAGATCTGGAATTTCATCTCTTATATCCCTGATCTTTTCATTATTTGTGCTTGCAATACATTTGAATAAATAAATGTCTACTTTTTGTTATGAGGCTGCAACTAATACATCTGATTCATATTAATGTTTCATTTTTAATCATTTATACACTCGACCACATTGTAGATGTTTAATAATTAATGAATGAATGAGTATGGATCTGTGAAATATCACCCCATGTGGATGAAATTTGAATGATATTTTTTAAAACAGAAAATAAATATAGGAGGACTAGGTCTAAATTTCCTCAAGATATTTATGCTAGGAATTTGTTTCTCTAAATAGTATGTAGTCCTTCAATCATTTCAAATTGTTTTAAAGATTCATGGACTTTTATTTTGCTTTGTTTTGTCTTAGTCTACAATTAGTAATTTTTAATTTGCCTAATAAATACAAAACCCAAGGTAAATAAGATAATAGTTTTTTTTTTTTTTTTTTTTTTTAAAGAAGATTGAGTAAAAGGGTAAATTTAAAAGAATTGTGGTGGACCAGGCATGATGGCTCATACCTGTAATCCTAGCACTTTGTAGGGTGAAAGTCAGAGGGTCACTTGAGATCAGGAGTTCAAAACCAGACTGGCAACATAGCAAGACCCTGTCTCAACAAAAAAAAAAAAAAATTTTTTAAATTAGCCAGATGTGGTGGCACACATCTGTAATTCTAGCTAATGGGGAGGCTGAGGTGGGAGGATCCCTTGAGCCCAGGAGTATGAGGCTGCAGTGAGTTATGATCATGCCACTGTATTCCAGCCTGGGCAACAAAGCAAGATCCTATCTCTAAAATAAAATAAAGTAAAAGTAAAGATTAAAAAAAGAAGTTGTGAATACTGAAACAGAAGAGAATTATTTTAGGTACTTCAATATTTATTTCTGATTTCTTATCTCTGGCCAAAAGAAAGAGAGGGGGAGTTAAAGTTGAAGTGAATTTAATCCTTTATCATTATTCAACAAATTCAGTGAACAGAAAAATATAATGGATTTTCTAGGAATAGCTTCTGTTATTTTAGAAATGCTGAAAGTAGATTAAAAGCTGCATAGTTATTGACCTAAAAATATCCACTGCTAGAATTTTTCTTTCATTATTCAGAAGCAAATGCTTTGCTAAAAATCTATAAATAAAAGTACTGATGTTTTTAAGTATGTTTGAAGAACTAACTTTTGGAGCAACTGCATCAATGCAAGATAAAGTTAATCTATTGGAAAAAATTTAGAGAACATGTTTATTGGATATTTAGCTCTGTGTAGAAAGTAATTTCTTATTCATCTCTCTGCTCTCCTTACATCTAATAGTGTTTAGCCCAGAAGAGTCCATAATAAATATTTATTGTATGTCTGCATAAAATACTGTTTAAAATTAATTTTAAGTCAGTTTTCTCATAGAAAAACTGTGGTTTAGCAATATTGTTAACTTAATTATAAGTATTGACATAATAGTTATTGAACATAAACTTTACTATTTACTGGATGAAAAATATTTTGTATAAATTCACTTATACAACTGTTATGGTACCCTCTGACATTATTTTGGAAGATTTAAAAATTATATTATGCAAGGAAATTTTTGACAGAATATAAGGGACAGATAAATTCAAAGTGGTTTTTACTTTCTCAATTGCATTCAGAGTTTTATTTTCCATTTTAATAATATATTTTCATAAACAGGGACAAATGAATCACAAAAAGTAAACAAATTGCAGCCTACTGGTGGCACTGATGCTTTCCCACAGATTCGTAGGTTAAGTCTGTAAAGAAATAAAATCAATAATTTGAAATGTTTCTAGGTTATTTGTGCCCCAAACTTAATAATAAAAAAAAGTATACCCAGATTTTCCTTTACATTTGCATTACGGATACTATTTTTTTTAAATGTTGACTTCACAGTAATTCTTAGCCTATAGCCCACTAATTGTGATATACATAATTAATATTTGTTGGATTAAATTTCACTGTTCACTAACATGACTTTGAGTAAGAAGGCTGACCTAGTAAATTTCCACAATAAATGATGTTAATATTACCAGTAAATTCTAGTTAAATTCCATGCAAAAGCTGTTTTTTTTTTTATTTTAAGCAACCTGAGTTATCAAAATATCTAACCCTCATGTATTTTAAGTATTGTTCTGGAGATTCATCAATTTAATCAAAGCTATTGCTTCAGTCCTGATAAGCATTCTTGTTGTAAAAGACTCTAAAGTACTGTACAGATTTATAATCAGCAAAAACTAACAAACACATGCAACATGTAAAATTGTTTTCTGACAATGTGCCCCAAATATTTTATTACTCTATTTATTATATTTTCCAATGAGTTGTAGAATATAGTTTACAAATCATTACATTGACTATTAGCACATTATGAGCCTTCAACATATTCCATTACACATGAAGAGAAAACTGAAGTCTTAAGATGAATGCAAAAACATACTTACAACAATAGCTCTAGAGGAAGATATATGGTTTATAATTCTTCATATAGTCTACCTGATGGCAAAAAAAAAATCTTAAATCAATAAAGATTTTGCTAGTCTTATACTTTCCTTGTGCCCAGTGTATATAATCTCTAATACTCTTAATATATATGTGAACTCACAACTGATTCTACATTCAATATGTTGTGATATTTTGTTTTGGTTTAATATGTGAAGAAAATCTGAACTCACATAGACATGTAATTGAAAAAGGGAGGAGTATTTTAATAGCCTTATGATTGTTGCATTTAGTCCAATTTGATGTTACACCCAGCTTTACAAATAGTAGTTTCTTAAAGATTAGTTGCAATTTGGAATGAAAATTGTATCAATGAACTTCTCATAATCTGTTTAATTTCACTGATATATCTTAGATATAAAGTGAATTTTTGGTAAAGTCACTGATCATTTGAAAAATTATCAGTTTACTGGGTTGTGTAGATTTCACAAAAGTTGATACCCTTAACTAGGCTAAATGTTAATAATCACATGTTTATATCACCACTGAGCTCATCAGAAACCTTTTCTTCTACTGAGAAACTGTTAAGCTCATAATGGTGGATAAAAGTTTTGCAAAATTCTGTTTCTCTTGAAATTAAAATTTCATTATTTGCAACACACACTGTTAGTTGTTTTCCTTTAAGTAAACAGTTCTGTTCCTTAACTTCGTAACACTAAATTCTGAATGACAATACTTTGACGGTCATTCTTTCAAGTGAAGATGGTGTTTAATATCAACAGATAGCTACATCAGCTCACGAGTCAACTGCACAATTATTTTTCTTGATACAATCTTCATACTTGGATGGGCAGCAGAAATGCACTTTATATATATTTCTCATTTTCATCATATAGAATATAAAAAGACAGGTTTTCAAATTAAAAGATTTAATAAAATTAATAATTTTCTAAGACATTCTCAGGTGAAACAGGTATTTTTTTCACATGTGTGGCGGGAAAAATTATTTGGTATCACTGCCTCAATTCCTGATAACACATCAATGATTTTACGTATCACTGCTTTCGTATCATGAATTCAAATGCATACACAGTGAGAAAGGCAAATACTTTCTTAGCATTATTAAGAAGAAAGTTTTTTATTGGACCAGCTGAGAGGGTTATGATGAAATTTGGAGCCAAAAATCACAGCTTAATAACTATTGTTCTAAATATATCTAAACAAAAACTGATAGCATTCTATGGAATAGAATACAAAGTAACTGTAACTGCAAAATCTTCCATATGTGCAACAAGAAAAGATTTTGTATGAGAGACTTTTGCTTTCTGGGAGAATTCTGCTTGTTGAAGATATGTTGAAGGTTACATTCTTATTTATGAGTTAAATACAGGCCATTTGTTTCTTATTTTGTCTTGAAGCTTACAGGTTCTTCTTTTACGTTTCTATTCACCCCCACTGCCTTTTAAAAGCACATCAGAATGATAGATATTCAGAGTTCATATTGTAGCTTACGCAAAATAGAAGAAATTATATTTGGAGTAAAAATAAAGAACCTTTACTTTCATCTTTATATTTAAAGCCTCTCAACTAAGGAGATACAGTGTGGAAGATCTTATTGAAACCACCTTTGCAAAAATTATAACTGAGAAAACTACGACAATGAAAAAGATCTACCTGATTCCATCTTGCTTCTAACCTCTACCCTCTCCTAATTTATACGTGGGTTTAGGCAGCACTATTTTTTGGAGGAACTTATAGTTTAACTTTGGAACAAAGATGATCACAGTCTCATCCCAAAACAAACTCCCTGCCTGCCTGGAGGCTAGATTGCCTTTGTGGGACTAACAAATTAGCTACAGGATTAGAGATTATGATTTAGGAGTCATGCATCTGGAGGCTATAAGATGCTGGACCTCCCCAGATTGCTTCTGGGGATAACATTACTTTTGTAAAACCTGAGATCAGTGCTTGAGATACTTTACAGACACTGTACTTGATGGCTTATTTGGTCTTGTGGCCCCCACCCAGGAACTGACTCAGTGCAAGAGGACAGCTGGGACTCCCAATGATTTCATCTCTCACCGCACCAGTCAGCACTCCCCACTGTCCAACCCCTGCCACCAAATTATCCTTGAAAACCTCGATCCCCAGGTTTTCAGGGAGACTGATTTGCGTAATAATAAAACTCTGGTCTCCTGCACAGCCGGCTCTGTATGAATTAAATTCTTTATTACAATTCCCCTGTCTTGATAAATCCGCTCTGTCTAGACAGAGGGCAAGGAAAACCCCTTGGGCAGTTACATTATCTCTTTTCTTCTTAGAACGTTAAGTCTTTCTCCATTGTATTGAAAGGTCATTAAGAGTCTGTTGAGGCCGGGCGCGGTGGCTCACGCTTGTAATCCCAGCACTTTGGGAGGCCGAGGCAGGCGGATCACGAGGTCAGGAGATCGAGACCACGGTGAAACCCCTTCTCTACTAAAAATACAAAAAAATTAGCAGGGCGTGGTGGCGGGCGCCTGTAGTCCCAGCTACTCGGAGAGGCTGAGGCAGGAGAATGGCGTGAACCTGGGAGGCGGAGCTTGCAGTGAGCCGAGATCTGGCCACTGCACTCCAGCCTGGGTGACAGAGAAAGACTCCGTCTCAAAAAAAAAAAAAAAAAAAAAAAGAGTCTGTTCAAATAACTCATATGTGAAATATAACAAGAATTCTATACTAATATAATGTTATCCAGTAATATTTACAGCAAAGTTACTATTTATGCAGTGTTTTGCTGGAGCCAATTTATAATGGCACACAAGAGTCAACTGTGCACCTCTCTTCCCAATGCTACATTCGATGATGTCATCAAAATAAAGCTGAGATTTGCCAAACTCATTGTCAGTCAGAGTTTGCCTAAGGAGGTATTTCTAATAATAAAACATAATTGAGTCCCGAAAAGATATGTAAAATATTCATTTTTAATGATACTGCTGCTGTTACTGACAATAGTAATTATATTTATTTTTTGGCCAAAATATTTAATTATAAACTTTTGCCAAATTGTCTTTGTCAATTAATAAAGTTTAAAATTTATCAGGTATTTCTTCTACTGTGTTTGGAAAAATTCCCTGTATCTCTATTAAGCTTACTTTGAATAATAAAAAAAAACTCTTATTTTAATTTGAGGAAATCTTTCAGTGCTGACTTTGCCCTGTATCAGACATAAATTCTTAAAATAAAGACTAAGTATTTTATGTAAGCATTTTAGCAAATGTTTCCAGTACTTTGGATGGCATCATGTATATATGTTAGATAATATTTACTTAAGGATGCCAATATAAAAAAAATTAGATCTTTAGCAAAAACCCAACTCAGTATAGAGTTATCCTTCTGTTTGGTTGAAATAAATTGTTGACTTTTTAGCAAAAATAATTTCCATATCTTCAATAATTTTGCTAAGAAGTATTAAAACACCTGTGAGAGACTGGTTTAAAGTTAATATGATGAAAAAATAGATAAATCTCATGAACTCGAGCTACATGAGAAAATAGCACCCAGCACAGTCCCAGGGGTCAATCCGTCAATGTTAATTAAGAGAAGTTCTGCCTGGGTCTAAAGAACAGGAAAGAAAATGAGAAATGTGGTAAGTAAAACAACAGCAAGAAAAGAAAGAGGGCATGGTTAGATGTCAAGATACCCTTCTGGTTTTCAGCCCAGTTCTGCCACTAACTAGCTGTGTCCTTACTCTTATGGAATGTGTTTCTTTGGGCCCTTGTTGGCTTAAATGTACAGTGAGAGAAATTGATTGGTCTGCTTTAAATTTCTTACATTTCTAAAACTTACAGTATGATTAAGGACATAGGATAATCAAGAAGCTTTTTATATATATATATATAGATAATCCAACAACCACTGCATGATATATATAGAGAGTTTGAACCATGACTTTTGATCAGATTAGTTCAGCTGTGATGAGTGTATAAAACAGCCTAAACAAAACAATTTCCTCTCTCGTTTCTGCTCCGAACATGGCAACTGCAGAAAACCCATGGTCAGTTTCATAGTAAATTATGAGATTGTGACACTTCTGCCAAAAGATAACACAGATTCCCAAACCTCTAGAAATTTTTAAGGTATTGCCACAGGTTTCAGAAAACCAAAACAATGCAAGAATATTTATTACAATATACGATTTTGGTAAATGTGTTTTTTCTCTTTCATATATGATGTTGAAAACATATCATGCGGCTGGGCTCAGTGGCTCCCGCCTGTAATCCCAGCACTTTGGGAGGCCAAGGAGGGTGGATCACCTGAAGTCAGGAGTTCGAGACCAGCTTGGCCAACATGGTGAAACCTCGTCTCTACTAAAATACAAAAATTAGCCGGGCATAGTGACGGGCACCTGTAATACCAACTACAAGGGAGGCTGAAGCTGGAGAATTGCTTGAACCCGGGAGGCAGAGGTTGTGGTGAGCCAAGATTGTGCTACTGCACTCCAGCCTGGGTGACAGAGTGAGACTCCATCTCAAAAAAAAAAAAAAAAAAAAAATATCATCCATAGCACTAAATACAGTATAGACTAAAACATATTCTTGGCCTGGTGATTAATATTTATAGTGGATGACTATAAATGAACTGGCTCAGAAAGTTTTTAAATTTTTAGAGTATAAGACTTATTGGCTATAAGAAGAAAATAGTAATTTAAAGATGTAAAAGTTCTTTCATTAAGACATAAAATAAAACTACACAAGTAATTGAAAATAATGGGCTATAAAACCAAAGGCGACGATTGACATCAGTGTTACTGATAGCTACATTATAGTGTGATGTACAAATAAAAATCACAACTTGGAAATATAGGACCAAATTTCCTCAGAAATCATAAGTTGAGAATAAATATTCTTTAAAGAGGAACTCCAGGCTCAGATGTTAGCTGACCTGGATTTTAAACTTGACTACCTTCTTTCTAATCATGTAATCTTTCATGTCTATCTCTATTAGTAATAAGGTTAATCTAAAGTAAATGATAATTTTTCTGCTGTGATATAAATTGTTTTTATTTTATTATATATTTTTCTCTCTTATTTGAACTTTATATAATAATCATATATCACTTTTAGTAAATACATAATGATAAAATTCAAAGGAAATACAGCAAGATTTTAAGAAATTATTTATTCTGAATAAGAGTTTGAAGAATTATTGTTCTTTTCTGCATTTTTTGCATTTTAATAATTAAAATTCAGTTTATTAAAGTCATTAATCATGCCATCATTAAAAATAAAAATATATTTAATGTATTTTATACCTTAAGCTCTCTATATATTTTACATTTATCTCAACAAATATTTATAACAACTTTAGGCAACTGAAAATATTATTACTTTCCTTGTATCAGTTAAAAAATGCAGGTTGAAAAAGATTGCTATCTTCTCCAAAGTTGTAAGTGTTACAGATAGGATTAGAATATAGATATGCCTTATTTTGCTCATGACATTTGTAGCCCACATTTCCCATTGAGTAAAGGGACCAATTAGTTCAGCCAAAACTGCAAATTCAGTTCTCTTCTCTAAGACTAGCCTTAGGGTTGTGAGAACCATTTTTTTTCATAATCCATTTCCAATAAACAGAATATCCTTTTTCTTTCATTCATGCCTAACATAAATGTAAAATCAAAGGTGTTTTGGGGAGAATATTGAAAACAAGGATTTGAATATTAACATTGAAATAGATGACAAGATCATAGGAACCATCTAAGTGTGTTTTTCTTTATAATGCCTAGAAAAATCAGCACTGGTGGTTTCTGTGTAGAAGTTCAATAATGTTTTATCTCATCTGTAATATATAAATAATTATGGTAGAACAAGAAATAGTTTCAGACCAAACCCTATTTTCTAAGATTGCTCTTACACTATGGGATCAATTTATTTGCAAAAGTTTCTTCTTTTCATTTTTTTTCCTCAGGATTATCCTTTCTACTCTTCTACTTTCTGAGCTACTTTTCTCTCTCTGTAAGTCTTAAAGAAGTTCAATGAGCTATAAGTGAACTCAGGTAGACAACTCAACAAAATCAAGAAGACAATACATGAACAAAATGATACTTTGAATAAATAAATATAAACCATAAAAAAACTTGAATTATTCAGTTCAGTCATAATACATGACTTTAAACTTCAAAACAGTTTGTTATAGTACAGCCAAAATCATTAACATTGGTCAACTAAGAAGTATATATTTTTTCTAGTTCTCTAACAGATAGCTGTACATTATATTCACAACTTACAAAATCTGTCCAGCAAGATAACAGAATAGAAGACACTTAACATTGCTTCCCCCACAAAGGTATAAGTAGTAACTACTCAAAGACAATAAAACTACCCTGAAGTTACTAGAACTTGAGAGAGAAGCAGAGGAACTGATGGAGCCTAGAGAAATGAGAGAAGCTGTGACTGATAAAAGAAATGATGATTTGAGAATCTGCCACCCACTACTCCAAGCCACGTAACAGCTCACAGAAAATTTCTATACATTTAGGATGTCTGAGTTGGAAGGAATTGGAAGTTGAAAATAAACATTCAATTTCCCTATCAGTTGAGGAGGCTTCATGGGAAGCCTACATGGGTCTCATCCCATGGAAAACACTGACAGTTCCAGGAGGGCTGAATGACCTGAGTGAATTGAAGATAAAATCAGGAGAGCTGATTTCAGCAACTGTCCTGTGGATCTTGGTAGCTGCTCTGCATTCTGCTCAGCAGGAATGCCACGCTGAGGAGACTGTCAAGTCTCATAGCACTGCAGAGGTTATAAGCCCTGGAAATGCCTGAGTCCTTTTTTGTGTTTATGTGGCACCTTCCCCTGACCCAGAAGCAGCTGAAATATTTAGTAAGTTCTTGTTTTCACAATAAGTCTTTTCCAAATAACAAACAATGGCAGAGCAGTGATTTCACTCCAGTGCAGCATTTAAATTCTGATATACACTAAGTCCTCCCTAGTCAGGAGTCAAAAGCTGGACAGCAATTAAGTTCTGATATTAAGTTGTAATGATCTAAGACCACAAAAAACACCTGCAAAAACAGAAAGAGGTGACCATCTCCTCAAATTCACGGGCATCAATATAAAGATAAAAGGATTAAGAAAAATCAGGAAAATATGACACCACCAAAAGAAATAAACAAAGCTCTATAATGGACACAGAAGAATTGATCTATAAAATGTCTGAATTCCAAATTCAGAATAATCTACTTTAAAATTATCAGGGAATCACAATAAAATATAAATAGAAAATTAACTTAAATTTGGAAAACAATCCATAAATACAATGAGATATTTGACAAATAAAGAAACATTTTTAAAGCCCAAATAAATCCTAGAAATAAAGAATATAATAACTGAACTGAAAAAACTCAGTAGAAAGTTTTTACAACAGACATAATCAGAGGAAACAGCTTGAAGACAGACATATGAAATTAATCAGAGGAGCAAAAAGAGAAAAGAAAAAATATGGTGAAGAAGACCTACAGGAATTTTGGGACACTATTTAAAGTAAACTAACCTTCACATAATAGGAGTTTCCAAATGAGAAAAGGGAGAATAGACCTAGAACACATATTTAAGGAAATCATAGCTAAAAATCTCCTAAATCTAGATATAGAAAACAACATCCACTTACAAGAAACATAGAAGTTACTAATCAAATTAATGGAAAGAAATTCCCCAACACCTGTCAAATTATGATAAAGAGAAAATCAAAGACAAAGAAAGAATACTGAAAAAAAGAAGAGAAAAGAGACATATCACGTTAATCAGGGCCCTAATACAGCTTTCAGCAGATTCTCAGCAAAAACCATGCAGGAAAGGAGAAAATGATATGAGATATTCAAAGTAGTGAAGGAGAATAAAAAAAAAAAAAAAAAAAAACCTGCCAACCAAGAATATTGTGCGAAGCAAAAGTATTCTTCAAACATAAAGAAAAGATAGAGTCTTCTGCAGATAAACCAAAGCTGAGGGAATTCATCAACACCAGACCTAGTAAAATGCTAAAGGAAGTTTTTTAATCTGAAAGAAAAGGATGCTAATATGTAAAAAGAACACATCTTAAGGTATACAACTCATTGGTCATAGTAAGTAAACAAATTCAGGACACTCAAAAACTGTAATTGGGCCAGGTGTGGTGGCTCATGCCTGTAATCCCAACACTTTGGGAGGTTGAGGTGGGCATATCACCTGAGGTAAGGAGTTCAAGACTAGACTGGCCAACATAGTGAAACCCCCTCTCTACTAAAAATACAAAAATTTTGTATGGTGGCATGCACCTATAGTCCCAGCTACTTGGAGGCTGAGGCAGGAGAATCGCTTGAACCCAAGTGGCGGAGGTTACAGTGAGCTGAGGTCATGCCACTGCACTCTACCCTAGGTGACTGAGTGAGACTCTGCCCCCCTCCCCCCCAAAAAATAAGAAACTGTAAGTGTATATAAATCACATCTATTTTTTTTTTTTTTTTGAGACAGCATCTCACTCTATCACCCAGGTCAGAGTGTAGTGGTGTGATCTCACCTCACTGTAACCTTTGATTCCCAGGCTCAAATGAATCACCCACCTCAGCCTCCCAAGTAGCTGGAACCATAGGTGTCACTTATATCTTTATATAATATTGCTTTCATCTTTTAGTGTCTAAAAGAAAAAAACAATTAATGATAATAACAACAATTGTTTAAGAGAAAGAACATGTAAAAAGAAGTAAATTTATATACCAAAATTCAAAATTTGGAAAAAGAATGGTTTAAAATGTAAAAACTTATAATAAATAGACTAAAAATAAAAAATGCTGAACCAAAGCATACTAGAGAGAATCACTTAACCACAAAAAAGACAGAAAAATGAAAGAAAGATAGTTTGCTGAGAATGATGGTTTCCAGCTTCATCCATGTCCCTACAAAGGACATGAACTCATCATTTTTTAAGGCTGCATAGTATTCCACATGTGCCAGGGCCTGTTGTGGGGTGGGGGGATGGGGGATGGATAGCATCAGGAGATATACCTAATGTTAAATGATGAGTTAATGGGTGCAGCACAGCAACATGGCACATGTATACATATGTAACAGACCTGCACATTGTGCACATGTACCCTAAAACTTAAAGTATAATAAAAAAAAATGAAAGAAAGAATCTCCAAAACAGTTTTAAAAAATAGTGTATTATAGATTTCAATGTAGCTAGAGAAGAAGATCTTGAATGTTATCACCACAAAGAAATGATAATGCTGTGGTAATGGATATGTTAATTACCCTGATATGATCATTAAACAATGCATGTATCTATTGAAACGTCACAGTATACCCCACAAACATGTACAATTATTATGTGTCAATTTTAAACAAAAATAAGAAAATTCAGAAGGAGGGATTTTTTTTTTTTAATTTTGTCCTTTTTTGTTCACACTCCAGGAAGATCTTTATGTTTCACCATTTACTTCTATTTCAACAGTTGAGTGTGATATAATTAATTAGATTAGAAAGTAGAGCAGGATATACATGTCAAGCACATTGGAAGTAATTTGCCGTGATTATCTCTTTAATGTTTTCATGTAAAATCAAAGCTGACTGTTATATTCAAGATCTATGTGAAAGAGATACACCTTCTAGTCTATAGTTTTGAACTTTTTTATTTGATTGTGTTTACTAACATTAATTTCAATATATGTGTTACTGCCTCACATACGTGCTTTTTATATCTAGAAAATATAAGGGCTCCTGAAATTTAAAAATAGTATGAAATTAGTAGCCTTATAGTAAAAATGTCTAGCTTGACCAACTATGAGGATTTAAAAGGTGGCATGAGGATATGTGGTTTTATTCCAACGTGTTTTAAAATATATGTAGACTGATAAAATTTTAAATAAATAAAATGGCTTGTAATAGCTATTTTGAACATCACATAAACAAATGTGTAAATGTCCAGTGGTAAAATGATGAAGCTTACCTGCAGTTGGCAGTAGTCATAATGCAAAATATACATTAAAGTGTTGAACCAGTAACTCAACTCCAGCATGGTTTTGCCATTCAGGCTAAAGGAAACAAAAGAATTCCTGCCTTGCCCCCCACGCAGTTTTTCTAAAGAAATGCAAAAATCAGATTCTTATTTGAAATCTTCTGATTTCTATATGTCTCTCAAAGAACAGTTGATATTTAATGACTAGTGTTTCTAGGTATGTAAGCTTTATATTCTACTATTTTGTTGCATTCTCATACCACTTTAATAAGTCAGGCAAAGGAAGCAACTGGAGGCTCAATAAAGGACGGTAGATCAGCAGTAATGATTGATACCAAAATTCTGATAACAATTCTCCCACTTGATTCATGAATTTATTATCACTGAATAAAGAGTTCTTCTGATTTTCTCTACTTTGAAAAATTCAGCAGGGATTTTTGCTGTTGTTTATTTCCCTTCTCAACAGGTGTTTCGCCTTCATGCTCAATAGCTATTTCATTTAAACTGTCAGAATATGTTTCACACTTCCCAAAACCTGGCATCTTACAGCAAAGTGTGTACAACCTTTTATTAGGAAGTTTGGAGAGCTTGTAATGGATATACAAATGATTTTTCCATAAAAACTTTCTGACTTCAGAATGAACAGCACTAGATAAATCCTTATATAGCTTCTTGTTATAAGAAAAATCAAAGATTTGGTTTAATTATACATAGATTTGAGATTCAGTTGCAATGGGGACTGAAAGTAAAGGATATTAAGTTTTGCTCTGTAAGCTCTTCCAGGAATCAATTGCATTGGCCTCTTGAAGTGACTCCTAGTCATCACTTTCAAAGGCATTTAATGGTTGTAGTAGATCTAAATCATAGCTTATATGTACATTGATACTTGCTAGCTGTATTAATGCCTGAGTCAGCAGTGGCCACGGCTGAGCAAGATCAGTTATTTGGTGGCTTTCACCCAGCTGGAAAAGGGTTGCAGCTTTCACTGTGGCTACGATAAACCACTCTCTTTTGGCCTGATACAGGAGATTTTTGAACTTGATCCGTTGTGGTGGTTTTTTATGTCATTTTAGGTGAACTCCTGAGAAATTTGGTTTAAAATAGAAATTTAAATCTGGATTTTATCAGTACAAATAATTGTAGGATTTTGATATTGAAAGTAATCAAGAGATAATAAAGTCCAATTCCTCATTTTAAAGATAGGACAAATAGGAACGGGCAAGGTGACTTCTCCAGGTCATATAGCTTTTTAGTAGCCAGCTGAAACAGGAACATAGGGATCCAGTTTATAAGGCCAATGTTTGAGCACCTGTACTATGCTACTAAGTACTAGCATTTAGTATTTAGCCATGCCAATGTAAAAAGAAAGAATAGGAGAGGTAGAAAGTCAAATGTGGAGAAACAACACTGATAGTCTTTGTTAGTTTAAATTTTTCTTTACAAGGTGTCTCAGTAAGGCAATTATATGTCTCTCTTTTGCTAAAAAGCATCTGAAAAAATCAACAATTTCACAAAAGGGACAAAATCATACAGTTGAGAAATAATTACAATAACTTTCCATAAGCAAGGATTCCTTCCTAAAAGATACTTGCTTTACCTAATCTTTGACCATATTCTGTATTCACACTACTTTCCTAAGTGCAGTATAAATGGCTCCCAAATTATGGAATTTAGAGTTAGTGAGGAAATAATATAGGTTCAATATCATTATCCTATCAAATGTTGTTTAGGCTTAGTAAACAACAGGTGATACTGCTTCTGATTAATACATTCAGAACAGGTTCATGGAGATGGTGACATTGTATTTGTCCTTAAACGGTAATAAATTTTTCAACAAGTGGAAGTGAGAGAACAACTGTAAGTATATATTTCAGGTAGAGGGAGTGACAAAGGCATTGAAGTAGCGTGGTAGAGGAACAAAAGGAACACAGTAGAGGTAGAATTTGGTTCAAGGGTAGTGTGTTTCTAAGGCCAACAATTGAAGATAATTTTGGTAAATAAAAGATCTCTAGTAACACACTATGGTACCAGGGCATTATAATATAGGAAAATGTTTAAACAGTGAAGTGATATATTCAAAACTGTTTTTAGAAAGATAATGCCAGCAATATGTTTAAGATGGATTGCACAGTGATGATACTTAAAGGAAAGAAGGATTCTGAGACTTGGATTTGGATGGAGAAGTGGAAATGGCTGATAAAGAAGCCTGTGACTTTCTTCAGAGAAAACCAGCATATCTTTGTAACTGATTCAATGGGAAAAGTGAACAATATAAAGAAAAGAGTAACATTCAACATGAAATTTGAAATTTCAGGCCTTTGGAGAATATGGATATAATGAATGAAGATTAGGAAATAAGTAAGTGGAAAAAATTTGGAAAGAAAGATGAATCTTCCAAGAAGATGCTAATCTTATTAGGTGAATTTTATTGATGGCTTTAGATATATAAGTGTGGGGGGCATCCTAAAAATGTGATATGAGAAACATTGAGGGATATGAGAATTAGAAAAATGAACGAGCATTTCAAGAATGTCCCTATTGCCACAGAAGGTTGAGAAGATTATCCAGTGAAGAAACAAGAGAAGATGTAGCCAGGAAATATCTGAAGCAAACTGGTGGATTCTGAATGATTAAAAATAATAATAATAACCAAAGAGAAAAGAAATACTGGATGAGGTTGGCAGAGATGAGGAACTGCCATTTCTCCAAAGCTCCAAACCAAAAGCAAAGACTCATTTGAATGTTTTACCAAGCTTGAGTACTTTACAAAACTTGAAAGTGTGCAAGAGCAAAGACGAATCATTTAGCACACTATAAATAGCATATACTTTAAAAATGCTGTACACATTTCTCATATTTGAAAGTAAATAACCTGAGATTTAAAACATCTGTGAAACACTCTGTGAATGTTATGTGCCATTTTAATACATTTTGACATTATTTCATATTGAAACATACTTTATCTGATTGTATTGACTGGATTATATAGAACCTCTTTGATTGACTTCGTCTATAACTGGCCCAGATAAAATGTACATTGCAAGTAAATAAAATATGGGTGATATGGGAATGAAATTTCAAGGCAAGTTTCATGTATAATCTGTAGCTCCTCTCAAACTATATTACCATTCCTAAGATATCCTTTGTCTTATATGAATGCCTAATAAGGAGCAACATTTCTTTATATGCTATAATTACATTGTACTAATTCTTTTTCTAAAATGGAAATGCATGTCATCAAAGAATAAAAATGTTAAGAATTTCACACATTTATATTTGATAAAATGACACTTTTGTATTCAAATGACACATTCATTTTTTCCCTACTACTTGAATGAATAAAAACATCCTTTATTGTTCATAAGCATTACATAACATAATTTTCCAAAATAATAATTATGAGTGGTACTTCCTAGCAAGTACAAAATCTTTTTAAAATAAACTTTATTTGGGGGAGAGATAATTTAACATATCAATTTCTTCAATGTATAGAAGTGATAATTTCACTCCAATATTTGAAGAATAAACATATATTTGAAGAAGTACATTTGTAGAATAAAAAGCAACTCTGATTTGATAAGCAATAATAAGATTATTCTATCATCTTTAATATTTAACCATCAAAAACGAGAAAATTACAGAATATAAAATCCATGTCCCAAATCAAAAGTAATTAAATGTGCTTGTTTTTTAGAGTAAAAGATTAATAAAGAAAAAAAATTTGCTTATTATACACACACCACATCACACACACACACACACACACACACACGTACATGTATACCCCTCTGCCTTTGTATCATATACATTAGAGAAATTTTTAGATTTCCTTAAAAGGAAAGGTATGGACTGCCATTTCTGACATAATAGTGAAAAGAAAATTTTGTGAAACTTCTAGATCATATTAATAACTGTTGGCATATATGTATTTAAAGTTGATATGATGCAAAATTAATATTATTTTATGGAGACAATTTTTACAATTGTGAACTTATAAGGATAAAGTAGTCCTAAAAATAGCATTTATATTGCGTAGGTCTACTGATCCCTGGCTGTCTAGAGGCTGGGATTTACCAAAGGGTCAACATAAAAGACTCAAATGACAAAGCCAAATTTGTAAGCAGAATTAAAGTTTGGATTGGGATGTCTAAATGGAGCTAAGACTTCAAAATTACAAAATCCTCACTGAGTGGAGCTAAGTAATAAATGGGGATACATGCATGCTCCAATTTTGACTTTGGGAGAATTAAAAAAAAATCATGGAACTTTTCAACCACAAACTTACATTTTAGATTCGGGGTTAACATCCACCTGGATTTATGACCTGAAACTTCAAGGAGAAACATAATTTAGAATAAATTTTTGGTTGATAGTACCTTCAAGTCCATTGCAGACAAAGGCAAATACACTGCAGAAGAAAAGTTTAATCCAAAACTCAATATTTTCTTTCTTTTTTGTTTTATTTTTTATTTTTTTGAGACGGAGTTTCACTCTTGTTGCCCGGGCTGGAATGCAATGGAATGATCTCGGCTCACCACAACCTCTGCTTCCCAGGTTCAAGTGATTTTCCTGCCTCAGCCTCCCAAGTAGCTGGGATTACAGGCATGTGCCACTATGCCTGGCTAATTTTTTTGTATTTTTTTAGTAGAGACGGAGTTTCTCCATGTTGGTCAGGCTGGTCTCGAACTCCCGACCTCACATGATCTCCCTGCCTCGGCCTCCCAAAGTGCTGGGATTACAGGCATGAGCCACTGTGCCTGGCCAATATTTTCTTTAGTAGTAGAGCATTAGGGTAAGTCTTTTAAAAGTTTACTGTGAATAAAAAGCCTACTGAGATTTTTTACTAGCATTATATTGAATGTGACAATATAAAATCTTAGAATCTATTAAAATGCTGTACTTCTCCATGCAGTATTTAGGCTTTTTTTAATTGGTGTTTTTGAAACTTTGATTTATATCTAAGTATTTTAGTTTTGGGAGATTTTATATATGGTATTAATTTTATAATTTGAAATAATTTGCTTCATTGCTAGTGTATAAAAACAGAATTATTTTTTGTATATTACCTTGCACTCTGCAGCCTTGGAAAACTCATGTATAACTTCTTAGAAGTTTTTATGAGTTATTCAGGTTTTCTATGTATACAATAATATCGCCTGTGAGTTGAAACTGTTATTCCTTTCTATTGTGGATTCATTTTCTTTTTCCTGTCTTATTACATTGGTTAAAACTTAAAATAAAATGCTGAATATGAACTTTGTTCCCAGTCTTAGAAAGTAAGCAAGCATTCAGTCTTTTACTATTAAGTAACATCACAGCTAAAGGCGTTTTATTGATACCCTCTATTAGATAAAAAGAAATTCCACTCTATTCCTAGTTTGCTGAGAATTTTTACCATGAATTAATGTTAAAGTTTGTCAAATGCTTCCACATCTTTTGAGATTGACATATCATTTTTGGATGATAAGTTGAATTACATTCATGGGGAAAACTGTTGTTTAAAATTATTTTTATATGTTGATAGAATAAATGTATTAGCATTTTGCTAAAGATTTTTGAGTTTATGTTCATAAATATTATTGCTCTATAGTTTTCTAGTATTGTAATTTCTGTGTTGATTTTGATATTTATGTAATGCTAGCCTTATAAAGTTTATTTGGAAGTATTGTTTTATTTTTTCTGAAAGTTGCTGTTTGTAAATGTGCTGTAATTCTCCCTAAAGTGTTTGAAATTTTTCACCACTGAAGATTTCTTTGATTGATTTATTTTTACTACAAATCCAATTTTTTAGTAGATATAGGACTATTCAGCTTATCTGTTGTCTAAGTGAGTTTTCATAATTTGTGCTTTTTTGGAATTAGTTCACTTCAGCTATTTGTGGAATTTATAAGCATAGAGCTTTTTGCAGAGTTCTTTATATGACAGGCAGAATAATGTCTACCCCCTGAAGATACCCACATCTTAATTTCCAGAACCTGTGAATATGCAACCTTATATGGCAAAATTGACGTTACCAATGTAATTTAACTAAGAATTTTGAGGTGAGGTGGTTATCCTGAATTATCCAGGGGAACCCAGCTTAATCATAAGGGTTGTCATAAGAGAAAGAAGGTAGTAGAGTCAGAATCAGGGAACATGATGTGATAACAGAAATAAAAGATAAGGCAATATGAAAATGGAAGCAGGGGTCAAAAGAATGCAGGCAGCCACTAGAAACTAGAAAAGGCAAGTACACAGATTCTCTACTAGAGTCCTCAGAAGGAATTCAATCTAGCTGATATCTTGGTTTGAGGGCTTCTGATCTCTAGAACCATGGGAATCAATATCTACTGCTTTAAGCTAGTAAGTTTGTTGTAATTTATTACATTAGAAAATTAGCACACCTTAGTATACTTTTAATGGCTGTGTGGCCCATAGTGGTGGCCCCTCTTTATTTTTGATATTGGTTATTGTCTTAACTTCTTGTCTACTTGCTCAGTTTGGCTAGAGTTTCTTCAGTTTTGTAGATGTTTTAACAAAAAACTATCTTTCCGTTTCACTGATTTTCTCAATTATTTCTTTGTTCCAATTTAATTATTTTCATCTCGAGTTTTAATTTCTTTGTTGTTTTTAGTTATTTATTTTTTGAGGTGGAGTCTCACTCTTGTCACCCAGGCTGGAGTGAAATGGCACAGTCTCGTCTCATTGCAACCTCTACCTCCCGGGTTCAAGTGATTCTCCTGCTTCAGTCACCCAAGTAGCTGGGATTACAGGCGACCACCAACATGCCTAGTTAATTTTTGTATTTTTAGTAGAGACGGTGTTTCACCATGTTGACCAGCCTGGTCTTCAACTCCTGACTTCAGGTGACCCTCCAGTCTCAGCCTCCCAAAGTACTGGGATTACAGGCACGAGCCACCGCACCTGACCTATTTCTTATTTCTAGTAATTTTGAATTTAATCCTCTATCCTTTCTCTAGTTTCTTAAGCTGAAAATTTTATTTATTGATTTGAAACAGTTTTTTTTTCTGCTATTGCATTTGAGACCAAAAGAAATCTCTAAACAATGCTTTAGAATAATTCCACACCTTTGGATCTATTGCATTTTCATTTTCATTCACTCCAAAATATTTGCAAATTTATCTTGAGAATTTCACTTAACTCATGAGTTACTTAGAATACTTTTGCTAGTTTTCAAAAAACTGGAGATTTTTCAGTTATCTTCCTATTACTGATTTATTTATTTATTTATTTATTTATTTATTTATTTATTTATTTTTGTGAGACAGAGTCTCACTCTGTTGCCCAGGCTGGAGTGCAGTGGCGCAATCTCAGCTCACTGCAACCTCCGCCTCCCAGTTTCAAGCAATTCTCCTGCCTCAGCCTCCCAATTACCTAGGACTACAGATGTGTGCCACTATGCCCAGCTAATTTCTTTTTTTTTTTATTTTTAGTAGAGACAGGGTTTCACTGTGTTAGCCAGGATGGTCTCAATCTCCTAACCTCATGATCCACTCACCTCAGCCTCCCAAAGTGCTGGGATTACAAGTGTGAGCCACCATGCCTGGCCTCTATTACTGTTTTTTAACTTAAATATATTATCATAACAACACATACATTGCATGATTTCTAGCCTTTTAAATTTTTTAAAGTTTCTCCAAAAATAGCATCTGTCTTGGTTAATGTTAAATGTATACTTGAGAAGAATGTGTATTTTATTGCCCAGTGGTGTGTACTATAAACATCAGTGAACAACAAACAATAAATTTTTAAAAATCACTTTTAGACATATCCTTTTATTTTTATTTCATTTTTTTTAAATTTTAGATGGAGTCTGGCTCTGCTGCCCAGGCTGGAGTACAGTGGCATGATCTCGGCTCACTGCAAGCTCTGCCTCCTGGGTTCACGCCATTCCCCTGCCTCAGCCTCTGGAGTAGCTGAGACTACAGGTGCCCACCACCACACCCGGCTAATTTTTTGTGTTTTTAGTAGAGATGGGGTTTCACCGTGTTAGCCAGGATGGTCTCGATCTCCTGACCTTGTGATCCTCCCGCCTCTGCCTCCCAAAGTGCTAGGATTACAGGCATGAGCCACCACACCCAGCTAGACATATCTTAATAAAAATAATAGAAATATGAAATAAAGAAAGTCATCTGAAGGCAGCTAGAGTAAAATGACACAATGCATGACACATGGTAGAACTTATCCATTAGTGTAAATGACTACAGGTGTCACATAAGAAACACTAAATGATAGAAAACAAAGAAAAAAGATTTTAAAGGAAAAAATGTGAAAATAAAATTCTATAACTAATGAAAATATTCTTTATATATAAATGCAAAAAGAAGATTTTTTTATATGAAGTCAATTGCCAGCAGACTTGCTACATACAAAAATGCTAAGGGAATTCTTCAGGCTGAAGAGAATTAATACTAGAGGGCCAATCGGATATTCAGGAATGAGAGAGGATCAATAGAAATAGGTGGAAACACATAAAATACTACATTTTTTCTATTAAGTTTTCAAAATTAATATGTATTTTAAATGTAGTTAATATATGCTGGTAAGTTTTTAAAATACAAATACATTGAATGCATATAAGCACTATAACATAATAGTTCGTAGGGAAGAAGAACTTACTCATTCTTAAGGTTTCTATCTTTTCTGTGAAGTGATACAATATTAATACTAAATAGTCTGTGAAAAGTTTAATATGAAGATTACAATTTCCAGAGCTACCTCTTAAAAAAGAAATAATTCAAAGAAAGCAGTCAGGTGCAGTGGCTCACACCTGCAATCCCAGTACTTTGGGAGGAAAAGGTGAGTTGATCGCCTGAGGTCAGGAGTTTGAGACCAGCCTGACCAACATGGTGAAACCCTGTCTCTATTAAAAATACAAAAATTAGCTGCGGGTGGTGGTGGATGGCCATAATCCCAGCTACTCAGGAGGCTGATGCAGGAGAATCACTTGAACCCGAGAGGTGGAGGTTGCAGTGAGCCAAGATTGTGCCATTGCACTTCAGCCTGGGTGACATAGTGAGACTCAATCTCAAAAAATATATATAATAATAATAATATTTCTAAGAAAGCCAAAAAGAAAATAGGCAAATTATAAAGGGATAATTAGAAAAATACAAATAAGCCAAAAGAAGGCAGTAAAAGAGAAACACTGGAGCAACAACAAAACAAATGGAGCAAACAGGAAATAAAGAATAAAATGATAAACTCAAATTCAACCACATCAGTCTTTACATCAGATGTTAATCATCTAAATACTTCAATTAAAGGCAAGAGATTGGCAGAATAGATTAGAAAGGAAAAAAGCAAGACCTTACTGTATGCTGCTTACAAGAAACCAATTTTAAATATAAATACCCAGAAAGGTTGAATATAATGGAAGAAAAATGATAAACCCATACAAATTGTACACATCAGAAGACTGATGTATCCATTTAAAAAAAGGATTAAGTAGACTCCAAGATCATGAGTATTACTAGAGAGATAAATAAAGATATTTTGCAATAAAAAGTAAGACAATTCATCAGGAAGATATAACAATTATAAATATGTTCCTATCAACAGTTTCAAGATAAAAGAAAATAAAATGGAGATCAAAGTAAGCGAAAAGTAAATAAGATGGGGGAATAATTTTAAAAAACATAAATTGATGAAATAATAAAACAGACATGTTTTAGAAGATTAACAACGCAAAAACTGGTTCTTTGAAAAGATCAGCTAATTACCAAACTGCTACTTAAATTGATCAAGAAAAATAAGGAAGAAACATAAATAACTCAATATCAGGGATAAAATATTTTAAATATAGGTCTGATAGACATTAAAATGATTGTAATAGACTAAACCATATTAAATCAATAATTTTTATAAGTTCAATTAAATATGTGTATTTCCTGAAAAATATAACTTACTGAAATTGACATAAGAAATAAAAATAGATTCTGAAAGTCATTATATCTATGAAGTAAATGGAATTTATCATGAAAAAATATCACAGATAGGAAAATCCTTCTGGCTTAAAGAAGTTTACTGATTAATTCTATCAAGTATCGAAGAAACAAAAAATACCAAACTTATACTAACTATTTTAGCAAGTTGTGGAGGAATGGTCACTGTATATTTCATTTAAGTTGTCCAATTTCTTAACATGCTTTTTGAGGGCAACATAACCCTAATATGAAAATCTTACAAACATAATGCAAAAGTGAAAAGCACAGATCAATTTCACTCATGAATATGAATGAATATATTTACAAAATATTAGCAAATCTAAACTCAATGTATATAAAAAGAATAGTATATCACAACCAAGCAGCAATTATTTAAAGGACCTAAGATTTTAAACATTTGAAAGCCACACAATGAAGTTTATAATATCACACAACAAATAATAAAAGTTATGTGATCATTGCAATAGATTTAGAAAAAGCAAGATTAGATAATACAAGATTGCTATACAAAAATCAGCTATATTATTTTACATTAGATTCAAAAAATTAGGAAATAAAGAGAGGAAAACACTTTAATTTACAGTAAAGCCTAGAAACAACAACAACAAAAACACTTAGAACTAAGTTTAAGAAAAAGCATTAATGAACTTTACACATACATTATTAAAGAAATTTTTTAAAAGACCTAAGCAAGTGTGAAGATATACCATATTCATGATTGGAAGGCTCAGTATTCCCTTAGGATGTCAATTCTTGGCTGGGCATGGTGGCTCCTGCCTGTATTCCCAGCACTTTGGGAGGCTGAGTCAGGCAGATCATGAGGTCAAGAGATCAAGACCATCCTGGCCAACATGGTGAAACCCCATCTCTACTAAAAATACAAAATTAGCTGGGCATGGTGGGGGGAGGGGGGAGAGATAGCATTAGGAGATATACCTAATGTTAAATGACGAGTTAATGGGTGCAGCACACCAACATGGCACATGGATACATATGTAACAAACCTGCACGTTATGCACATGTACTCTAAAATTTAAAGTATAATTAAAAAAAAAAACGAAAAAAAAGTATTTCATGTTCATGGATAGGAAGAGTCAATATCATTAAAATGGCAATAGTGCCCACAGGAATTAACAGATTCAATGCAATTCCTATCAGATACCAATGAGATTCTTCACAGAATTTGAAAAAAAAATATTTTAAAATTCCTATGAAACCTAAAAAGAGTCTGAGTAGCCAAAGCAATTCTCAACAAAAAGGACAAAACTGGAGGCATCATATTACCCAACTTCAAACTCTGTTAAAAGGCTACAGTAATGAAAACAGCATGGTACTGGTACAAAAACAAACACATAGACCAATGGAAGAAAAAGGGAGCCAAGAAATAAAGTCCCACACCTATAAACATCTAGTCTTCAACAAAGTTCACAAAACCAAGCAATGGGGAAATGAGTCCATATTTAATAAATGTTGTTGAGATAACTGGCTAACCATATTCAGAAGACTGAAACTGGACCCTTTCCTTAGGCCACATGCAAAAATCAATTCAAAATAGATTAAATACTTATATGTAAAAACTATAAAAACCCTGGAAGATAGCCTAGAAAATACCATTCTGAACACAGACTCTGGTAAATATTTCATAATGAAGATGCTAAAAGTCATTGCAACAAAAACAAAAATTGACAAATGTGACCTAATTAAACTAAAGAGATTCAGCACAGCAAATGAAATTATCAAGAGCAAACTGACAACCTACAGAATAGAAGAAAATATTTGTAAACTATGCATCCAACAAAGGTCAATTATCCAGAATCTATAAAGAACTTAAGTTAACAAGCAAAACAAAATAAATTCATTAAAAAGAGCAAAGGAAATGAAGTGATGCTTCTCAAAAGAAGACGTACATGCAGCCAACAAGCATATGAAAAATCACTCCACATCACTAACAATTATAGAAATCAAATCTAAACCACAATGAGATATACTCTCTCACACTAGTCAGAATAGCTATTATTAAAAAGTCAAAAGATAACAGATGCTGGTAATGTTGCATAAAAAAGAGAACACTTTTATACACTGTGGTGGGAATGAAAATTCATTTAGCCATTGTGTCAAGCAGTTTGTTTATTTCTCAAAGAACAAAAAACAGAACTATCATTTGACCCAGCAATCCCATTACTGGGTATATATGCAAAGAAATATAAATCATTCTACCATAAAGATATATGCAAACATATGTTCATCACAGCACTATTCAACAATAATGAAGACATAGAATAGACCTAAATGCCCATCAGCAGTAGACTGTTGATGAAAATGTGGTACATACTCATCATGAAATACTACACAGCCATAAAAAGAATGAGATCGTGGTGTTTGCAGCAACACGAATGAAGCTGAAGGCCATTATCCTAAGCAAATTACTACAGGAAGAGAAAATCATGTTGCAGGAAGTCAGGGACCCCGAACGGAGGGATTGGCTGGAGCTGTGGCAGAGGAACATAAATTGTGAAGATTTCATGGACATTTATCAGTTCTCAAAATTAATACTTTTATAATTTCTTATGCCTGTCTTTACTGCAATCTCTGAACGTAAATTGTGAAGATTTCACATACATTTATCAGTTCCTGAATGATACTCTTATAATTTCTTATGCCTGTCTTTACTTTCATCTCTTAATCCTGTTATCTTTGTAAACTGAGAATGTACATCACCTCAGACCCTGTGATGATTGCATTAACTGTACAAATTGATTGTAAAACATGTGTGTTTAAACAATATGAAATCTGACTGTAAAACATGTGTGTTTGAATAATATGAAATCAGTGCACCTTAAAAAAGAACAGAATAACAGTGATTTTAGGGAACAAGGGATGAAAACCGTAAGGTCTGACTGCCTGCGAGGTCGGGCAAAAATAGCCATATTTTTCTTCTTGCAGAGAGCCTATAAATGGACATGCAAGTAGGAGAGATATCACTAAATTCTTCTCCTAGCAAGGAATATTAAATATTAAGACTCTAGGAAAAAAAATTGCATTCCTTGGGGGAAGTCTATAAATGGCCGTTCTGGGAGTGTCTGTCTTATGCAGTTGAGAAAAGGACTGAAATACCCACTGGTCTCCTGCAGTACCCTCAGGCTTACTAGGATTGGGAAATTCCAGCCTGGTAAAATTTGATCAGACTGGTTGTCTGCTCTGGAACCTGTTTTCTGTTAAGATGTTTATCAAGACAATATGTGCACAGCTGAACATAGACCCTCATCAGTAATTCTAATTTCTCCCTTTGCCTTGTGATCTTTGCTTTGCCCTTTGTCTTGTGATCATTATTGGCCTCAGAAGCATGTGATCTTTATGACCTACTCCCTGTTTGTACACCCCCTCCCCTTTCGAAATCCTTAATAAAAACTTGCTGGTTTTGCAGCTCAGGTGGGACATCACGGAACTACCGATATGTGATGTCACACCCGGCGGCTCATCTGTAAAATTCCTCTCTTTGTACTCTTTCTATTTCTCAGACAGGCCAACACTTAGGGAAAATAGAAAAAATCTGTGTTGAAATATTGGGGGATGGTTCCCCCGATAAAACCAAATACCACATATTCTCATTTATAAGTGGGAGTTAAGCATTGAGTACGTGTTGACACAGAAAAGGGAACAGACACCAAGGCCTATGTAACAGGGGAGTGTGGAAGGAGGGTATGGATTGAAAAACTACTTATCAGGTATTATGCTGATTACTTGGGTGAGAAAAGTATCTGTATACCAAACCTCAACAACACATGATTTGCCTATATAACAAACCTGGACTGAACCTAAAAGAAAAGTTGAAAAGTAAATAAATCATTATTTTAAAGAGATTTTTTTCCTTCTTTTTATATATTATGAGTGGAAATGATGAGGCAGTGGGAAGAGATAAGAATTTTAAGAGCTGTAAATAAGGTAAGATGAGATCCATATAATTTTGTGGCCATTACATAAGTGGGGCAAAGCATGATGAAGTTTACATTTTTCCAGTTGGGAACCTGACAAAACCATTGCTTAGATATGGGATATGGAATAAAAATAGTGGCCACAAAAATGGTTATAATAATTTTTATGTACATATAATAATTGGTAGTCATTTAGGATTTATAGGTATAGGCCTTTAAGGTGAAATTAATTCTGGAGATTTCTATTTGAGAGAGGATAGAGATTATGATTCTTCCACAGGAATAGATGAAAATATTTCACATTCAGTGAGTAATTTAACAGAAAGGAAGAGTTCCATGAATTTAGAGGTAAATTACAGGACAGTTGTGAAAACTGATTTAGCCTTGATTTTTGTTTTTCAGTTAGCAATACTTCTTGCTGAGTTGTATTTCACAGTCAATGTAATGATGGGTCCAAATTTGAGCCCTCAAAATTGTAGAATTTAAGGAATCCCCTGAAAAATTATTTACATGGTACCTGGACTGCAGTCAGCCCTCCATATTCATACTTCTGGATCTCAGGCTACAAAATGGGTACTTTAATAGAGAAATTAGCACACATGTGACAGGTTTCTCTTTTGCAACCCTGATATGTAATTCAGGGCAGAAATGACAATATAAATGCAAAATCTTGAGTAGGATTCTCTGCACCTTTGTGAACTAATAGAGAGCAATCCGCCTAAGATTGTAATGTTGGCAGGGAATAAATTTGATTCTGAGCCCACGTCAAGTAAGAAGAGCCTTTGTTAAATGGCTTAACACGTTCTTATATAAAGAGAACACAGGCCCTATCTTTACAGAAAATGTATCCAAGCAGTCCTTGTTCTTGCGCAAATGAACGCTAATGCTTCATTCTTAAAATTTCACCTACGGAAAGAGTATCATGTAAGCTCTTTTCATTCCCCAAAGTGGCTGCTATGGAAACAAGTCCTGATGCATGACAGAGGATGAAAGCTATCAGTCCTGTGGTTAAACAAAGAGGGGACATTTCTACTAGATTTCCAATTGCGTATGGAATCAAGAAAGAAGCAACTGGGAATTACTCCATACAGCAAATCTAAGGAAGAGACTGTTAATTTGGCTTTGTCAGTTACTCCTTCTCAAGGCCCATAATTAAATGCGAGTTTCTGGGCACTAATGCAGAAGCCAGATTTGCTCTGAGCCTGCAGGGCTTATAAATTGGTTGCTTTTGCAAACCGTTATTATTCCTTTAGGTCAAGAAGGGAAGAATTATTGCCTTTGTTCAGTTGAATTAAATCCTCCCCTTGTGGTCTGAAAGAAGAAATTTGCCTCCCTCACCTTCTAAGATTACATACAAAGCGAGAATTGTTTTTGGGCAAGTTAGACTTGATGAAAAATATCCAGTTCTACTGGATTATAGCACTGTGTGTTGCCTTAGAGTCACATGACTCCAGTTTTGCCTTCTATATGAAGCCCAAGGCTTTCATCTTTTTCTGATACAGTGGGATCTTCAGCTTTAAGCACTGACTTTTGTGTGCTAGTATACAATGCCTGTACACTCCCACAAAAAGTTCAAAATGTCCTTACACGTATTTGCTGTAGGTGTCCTTCAGCTGATTTCAGTGCCTAGAATCTAGATGCTTTGCACCTAGTTTCACCTTTGCTCCCAGATGCTAGTGCCTTTTAGAATCCCAAGAGGCCAAAGTAAAACTGAAAAGCCTAGGAGGACCTGGTGTGGCAAAATCTCATGATGATCCATGCAACAGTGGAGGCAATGTTACACTCTGCCTCGATTATACTTAAATGCAAATTAAAAATAAAATTCATAGGAAGCAATTATATTTGAGTTGGTATTTAATCCAGCATTGTTCTGAATTATCTTACATATAAACTTAGTTCATCTTAATATGAGAATTAAATAATAAATTTGAGAAAATCTAACAGATCTGTTCAAAATATGCTTGCTGAGTAAATAAATTAATAGTATATGCTAGCACAGTGTATGCATGTGTGTTGCATGTGTGTGTATGTGTATACAATGGCTAATTTTTAATATTACCTATACTAATGCCTCTAAAAGTTAAATCTTGATATACACTAGAGCAAGATTGTCCAACCCACAGCCCATTGGCCACATGCAGCCCAGGATAGCTTTGAATGTGGCCCAATACAAATTCATAAATTTCCTGAAAACATTATGAGATTTTGTTGTGATTTTTTTGTTTTTAGCTCATCAGCTATTGTTAGTGTTATTATTAGTGTTTGTGTATTTTATTTGCAGTCCAAGACGATTCTTCTTCCAATGTGGCCCAGGGAAGCCAAAAGTTGGATACCCCTGAGTTCGAGTAAATACTTTGCATTCATAAATGAAATATAAAAGAGAGTAGTATAATAATTCAACAAAATATTTCTGCCTTTAATACTTACGAGACATATTTAACCTAAATTTAAGCATTTTATTGGGCAAGTCACCATTTCCCTTTAAAAATTTGTATGTTCCAAAAAAATTAGCCAAGCATAGGGGCACACACCTGTAATCCCATCTACTCAGGAGGCTGAGGCAGGAGAATCACTTGGACCCGGGAGGCAAAGGTTGCAGTGAGCCGAGATGGTCCCATTGCACTCCAGCTGGGTGACAGAGCAAGATTCCATCTCAAAAAAAAAACAAAAAATTGTATATTCATAATTACAAAATCTCATTCCCCTTTAAAACCAGTTTGGCCACCCTGAGAAACCTGAGATAGTTTTGCAACACTAGTTGGTCATATCCTCTGGTAGTTGGCTTCTGAATAAACCTGCATTTCCTCTCACCAACACTTCTCTTTCGAGTCTGGCTTTTGAGCAGCAAGCAGCTGAACCTGGGTTAAGCTACAATTTTTGGTGCCCAACATGGGATTGTAACCTTCAAGTGGTCTAGCTTGCCTGGTATCCAACAGATGGAGCAACTGGGCACAGCAGCGTTCACACTACCAAGCAAAGCAACAATCACTTTGAATGCAAGCTACTTGTTGCTAGCTGACCCCATAGCTGGGATTCTAGGGACACCCCAGCTGCCAAAATTGCTTTGGCTTGGGGGATCTCCCTTCTTTCCTCTTCCCAGCATCAGCTGCCTGCAACACTTCACTGGTGTTAGGAAAAGCGGTGTGTCTGGGGAAGTTGAGATGTTCCAAGACTGAGTAGGTCACTCTGGTGTGTAGAGTTAACAACTCCTTCTTCCTCGTATTTGGGTTTTTCCTTGGAATAAGCCACTTTATGTATTGACTGGAGTGCGCTATTGGAGAGGGGAATAGCTGTTGGATTTTTCTTTTTTTTTTAGATGAAGTCTCGCTCTGTTGCCCAAGCTGGAGTGCAGTGGTGTGATCTAGGCTCACTGCAAGCTCTGCCTCCTGGGCTTACGCCATTCTCCTGCCTCAGCCTCCCAAGTAGCTGGGATTATAGGCACCTGCCACCATGCCCAGCTAATTTTTTTTTTTTTTTTTTTTTTTTTTGTATTTTTAGTAGAGACAGGATTTTACTGTGTTAGCCAGGACAGTCTCCATCTCCTGGCCTTTCAATCTGCCCACCTTTGTCTCCCAAAGTGCTGGGATTACAGGCATGAGCCACCGCGCCTGGCCAGCTATTGGATTTTTACCCAATTTGAGAACCGGTTCATTTGCATTTGTCTTCCAGTTGTCTTTATGGGCTCTGGGGTTACATCTTTAAAAAAATGGGAAAGTTAAAAGACATGCCAGGTTTTCTGGGACCCTAGATGGTTATATATTATGGCCCATTTTTGCACATTTTAAACTGATGAGCAAATTACAGCAAGAAAAATTCAGAGCTCAAATGGTTAACTTGCAACTATAGAGTTAAAGTCTTCTAAAGCTCTCTATTTTTCTCTTTATTTTTCTGCCTACTTTGAATCTACTGTGAGAGGAAATAGCTTTGTAAGCTGTTGGTGTTGGGATAAAACTCATGGTTTATGCTGACACTAATTCAAGGTTACTTGGAGATTTTGTTTTTCTTATACAGTTAAGTCCATTCTAGCTAAAACATAAACAATGCAAACTCATTTGAAACAGAAGGGAAAAGGAGGTGGTGGTAAAAGAGGCTTTTCTAAATTATTAAACTTCCCTGAAATGTTCTTGACCCAAAGTTTTGGTCCACAACCTTCACTGGATTACCAATCAGGCAAAGTTTAGCCATGTGGACAGGTCTCAATTTTGTCAGAAATAATTTGGATCCAGCTATACCTTTTGTAGGCTGGTAACTTCGTGATGCTGTCTTATGATTAGAGTTCCAAGATAAAAGATACAGGATCTTTGATTTTGTGTGTATATGCATTCATATGTGTATGTACATGCATTATGTTAAAGTCATGTCCAGCATGTTGATGAATTGGCTTATAAGTAAATGATTACTCATAAATTAAGTAAATCCAAATGCTTTTCAAGTTCACATAAATTTAGTAATCTTTGGTAAATAAAAATAATTTTAAAATTATTAATAAAACAAAACTAGAAATGTCTTTGGAATTGTAAGCATACATTTTTTATGTGGGCTTACTGATTATCTTATATTTTGCCTCTGCTAGAAATTTTAAGGTGTCAGGGGTTGGCACAACCACAAAAGTTATAAGACTATAAACCCAACCAAAAAAAGAATAATCTTTGTTTGTGTGAATTTTTTGACAAATAAGACTAATTTAATATTGATAATTCAATAAAAACCCTTGAATTTTCTGAGTTATCAGCAAAGTGCTCATGTGTTTCACTTTAAGTTTCTTTCTTAGGTGAATACTTGGTATTCCAAAGGTATACTAAATGGTTAACCAGAAAATAACTTGAAATGATGACTAGCATTGTCTAATATCCAAGTTTTCAGAAATAATTTGGAGAAAATATTAATAATTAAAGAATTTCTGGGTACAGTGGCTCACACCTGTAATGCCAACACTTTGGGAGGCCAAGGTAGAAGTATTGCTTGAGCCCAGGGGTTCAAAAGCAGCCCTGGCAACATAGTGAGACCCCCATCTCTAAACAAGTTTTCTTAAAATTTAAAAAAAATTTTTTGCTGGGCATGTTGGCTCACAACTGTGTTCCCAGATATTCAGGAAATTTGGGTGCAAGAATCACTTGAGTCTGGGAGGTTGAAGCTACAGTGAGCCATGAGCATGCCACTTCACTCCAGCCTGGGCAATAGAACAAAACCCTGTCTCAAAAATAAATAAATAAATAAGTACATGTAAATGGGATACATGCTTACATATAAACCTTGTAATTTAAAATCTTAAAATTATTTTGAATTGAATAGTAGATGCTTGTTGGATGTCTGGGTAATTTTCAATTAAGAAAGGGTTATCATATGGAAAACAGGTTACTAAAAATTGTGGAGTGGTTTCATCTATAAAATGTTAACATCTGAGAGGCAGGTAACAATTGGCTGCTTCCTGAAATTTAAGGTTACTGAGAATAAGAATTCTAGTTAATATATAATTCTGTAAGTTGTGTTCTTATTAAGAAAAGTGGTAATTTTATGTAATTTGTAGATTATTTAAAAGTTATGAAAGAAGGTAGGAAGAAACAAGTAGGAGGAACAATGCAAAGAAGCTTAAGGATATGAAGATGTATTTTTGTAGGGAAAATTGTAAAGAAAAAAGAATAATTTTGTATGGAAAGGGATCTAGTACGCTAAATTTTTATCCTAAAGTACAATGACTGGTTTTGTAAAAGAGAGGGAAGTATGGGAAAAACACAAAGTCCAAAAATGTCATAAATGGTCTCTGTAAATCATGATAAGGTTTGCGAAATGGAATTTATGAAAGGAATTGTGTATGTAATTAAGTTCATTATAATTATAAAGGAAAGTATTTATTTACTCTCAATAAAATTATGAGGTTTTTATTTTTAATTCTATGACCTGTCTCCTTTTCAAAACTCTTTAGATTTATATCTTGGAAGTTCAACTTTTGGCCAGGTGCTCATACCTATAATCCCAGCACTTTGTGCCTCATACCTACAATCCCAGCACTTTGGGAGGCTGAGATAAGAGATTTGGTTGAAGCCAGGAGGTGAGAATCTCAACATAGTGAGATTCTACCTTCATAAAAACTTTAAAAAATTAAAGTTATCAGGACATGATGGCATGTGCCTATAGGCCTAGGTGCTTAGGAGACTGAGGTAGGAAGATTGCTTGAGCCCAACAGGTCAAGGCTGCATTGAGAGCCACAACTGCTGCACTGCACTCCAGCCTGGACAACAGAGTGAGACCTTGTCTCTAAACAAGCAAACAAACAAAGAAACAAAAAACACAAAAAAATTTTCAGCTTTTGCTGTGTATCACTATTTTCATTGTTTCTCTCCCTTTTAAAAGGCCTGAGATGATCACTCTCTCTCAACTTTTATCTTAGCTCCTGTAACTCTTTTTTTCTGTTTCTAATTGTTGTTGTGGCCTGATGCTAAAATGCTTCATCCTGAATGTCTAAAAAAGTAATGTTTTCCAGAAATCTAACTTGATTTTGTCCTCTTTGCTTTTCTTCATATTTCTGAAACATTTCATGTAACTGGGAAACTTCTCATGCAGTTACAAAGAGTCATATATTCTCCTGCTATAGTCATACCTTGAACACACTCCCTGTGTCTGGTTAATGTCTAATACCTTTATTATCAAGTCTGACTTCTAGGTTATCTAAATGGGCTTACCATAAGGAGAAGCAGTCAAACTGCAGGTTTTTCTTTGCTTTTTTCATAATCGAGTTAAGAAACAAGAGTTTACATTTTATCAAGATAATTACTATGCTGTCTTTATTAGGTTTCTGATTACTTAGAAAAACTTTAAAAAGGTTAAGGCTTTTATATTTTATAATTTTCTGTATTGCTTTTAAAGTCTTTTGATTATCACTCTTGCCTAAATGAATAACTATTATTCTATGTTGATAAAATGTTGCAAGCCTTTTAACATCTTTGATAAACGTCCTCAAAATCAAAACTCTAAACTAAGTCTCTGAACTAGACTTATTACTGGGGACTTATCAAAGCTATACAAATTAAATTACTGTAAGGTTGAAGAATCCTTTTCACAGCTTCCAGTTAGATTATATCAGTATCACCACCTCCACTCCCCTTGAAAAGGTCCTTTATCGTGTGCTATTAACTAATTCTGTGCTGTTAAGTTACAGGGCTTTGATTCAGAGTACAAAGATCTTATCTAAAGATGGCACCAACTCCTGCCAGTATCTGACAACAAACTTTAGTTAACCACAGACTTATCTTCAGACCTGAGAAAACATAACAATCAAAGTAACTACCTTCATGAGACATATGAACAGTCCTGTATTAAAAAACACTGAGACTCTTTTAATAATTTTCATTCAATCTGAGTCCTAGATTCTAGATAATTTGAATGTTTAGCTATCTGTGAACTTCTTTTTCCTATCATTGTCAAAATCAGACAGGGGTTTTGACCTTTTTATTTGAAATGTTGCTAATTCTTTATGTTTGGTTTTACAGAGTTAAGAAAACCTTTTTTCTCTCTCTTTTTGGGCTATTTAGGACTTACAGAAATTGGGTAAAACAATAAAGATTACATTTCTCTCTCATCTAATATCTCTAGATTTTGAAAACTGTTCAATCCCACTGGGCCCATCTGTTTTGCTTTGCCAACACACTGCTGCTAAAGCTATACAATATCAACCACCTTCCCTCTAAGTCCAGGGACTATCATGAAAGAGGTGGGCATATGAGATTGTTAAGTGCCAGTTTTTAGGGATGAAATTAGCTCAGAACTTCCAAATTAAAGACAAGTACACAAGTGCCCATGCAGCTGATGAATCAACACACAGAACTTATAGACAAGTCAATCCTGTAACCTTTCTTTTTGGCTCTTGGTTTTTGACTCTAATGTTACTTAAAAGGGTTCTAATGGTTAGTGACCCTCTGGCCACTTCCATTCCCATATGGCCTAGAATGTTTAATTGGCTGTAAGTCTTTTGACTCTAATTCCCCACTGGCCTTAGGGGTCCCACCAAGTGACATAATGGATCTGAGGCAGATAGCCACACCATCCTGGCAATGACATTAAACTAAATAAAACTTTGGCAATTGATGTTGCCTCTGGCATGTCTTGACCAAAAAGGAAGAATGTAAACTATAAAAATAAAATCCTAACATCCCACCAACTGAATGGACACCTTCTTTGGCCAAGGGAGGACAATGCGAGTGTCTTCTTTGGTCTCTCCAAAAGTGTCTTAACAATTTAGTTCCCAACACTTATGGGACAGGAGGTCAACTATGCCTCATTATACCTTCTATTTTATGGTTTAGGCACATCAACTGATCAGAATGAATGTTAAAATAGAGATTATAAGACTGACAAAACAGATTCTTTTAGAAATAAGACACAAATTATAAACGAATCTAAAGCCATGCCAGGCAAGGATTAAGTCTCCACCACAAGGTAATCAGGGTCATATGCTGTATGAATGTGTGTTCAATATGTATGTGTCAGGATCACCTTCATGAATATAGATCCTCCTGTAACTAGTTAAATGCATATTTTTAGCCAACCCATCCTTATATCTCCACAGGAGCCCCAGGTGCAACTGACAGTGGAATACAAACTTTTATTTTTTTAACTTTTTAAATTTTATTTTATGTCTTGTGTGTGTGTGTGTGTGTGTGTGTGTGTGTGTTAGAGTCTTGCTTTGTCACCCAGGCTGGAGTGCAGTGGCACAATCTTGGTTCATCGCAACCTCCGCCTCCCGCTTTCAAGCAATTCTCAAGCCTCAGGCTCCCAAATAGCTGAGATTACAGGCACCTGTTACCATGCTAGGCTATTTTTGTTGTTGTTGTTGTATTTTCAGTAGAGACAGGGTTTCACTATGTTGGCCAGACAGGATTTCATGTTGGCCAGGCTGGTCTCGAAATCCCGATCTCAAGTGATCCGCCTGCCTCAGCTTCCCAAGGTGTTGGGATTACAGGTGTGGGTTACTGCACCCAGCTGGTACAAACATCTGACTTTCTTCTACAGAGGCCACAGATTCTGTAGTTAACACTCATCTATCCCCTGATTCAAAGACTATGATGATTACAATAATGTCAGGGGAGACTGTGACTCACTTTTTTCTACAACCTTTAGATTGGCATCTTGGTGACAATAATTGATGGGAAAAACTGAAAAGATTAACCATAATCTTTTAAAAAAGAGCAAATATGGTGAGGAACTAATTTAACTTGAGATAAGTCATTGCTGGTTGCCCTGTTGTGGATTAGAGTGGCTCCCCAATGTAGGCTAAAGTTGAGTCTCCTTGAAATATGATATGGTAGGCCACTTCCAGGTTTCTGCCCCAGTGGAAAAACCAACTGATGCTTTAAGAGATACAGCAATTGCCACATATGTTAATACTGTAGGTACTACGCTTACTACATGTCATGAGTTTGCTTCGAGCAGGACCACTCATCCCACAGACATGGCCCTACATCCTTTTTGATTGGGAGATAGGGTCCTTCTAAGGATTTGGAAAGTATAAGGTCCTGAACACCAACTTACTGCCAGGTCAAATAGTTTCATTTCCACAGTTGCCCCACATTGACCATGTTCAGCAAGAAGTGCCCAGATGAGAGACGATGTCCCACTGTCCCTAACCTTACAAGACTGTGGAATGAGGCTTTGAAAGTGGGGAATTGTAACAATGAAACAGCAAAAGAGCTAACATAATTAACTCCATTTTTGTTTAAGGGGCCTTTACCCATTCCTGCGCATAGGCTAGGATAATTTTAGAGCACTAAGAAAAAACACAAAAATAATAATCATGCAGTTTTTGAAACTAACTCTGGGATTAAAAGGGAAATATATAAACAACTAGCTATGTTTTGTTAAAGATTTATAGGAACATTGTGACCCGACCAAGGATGAAGAAGTTCCAAACCTCTTCTGATCCTCACTGGTACCCAAATGCCTGTGGCCATTGGTCACCTCTTGATCACAATCCCTTTCTCTTCCTCTTGACTTTAACATAAAAAGAGCCTGAAATTTTTACTGACCTAAGACAGTTCTTTAGAACATCAGTTCACCATTTTCAGGGTTTGCTGGCTCTCCGAAATAAAGTTGCTCTTCTTCCTCAAACTCCTGTTTGGGCAAGGAAAGCAACTTTATTTCGGAGAGCCAGCAAACCCTGAAAATGGTTGTTGTGTGGTGAGCAGGACAAGCTTGGACTTGGTTACAATAGTATCACAGAGTGAGAGAACACCTTAATTGTAATGCCCTGATTATATAAAAGGCTTAAACAGAAATATAAAAAAACCTAAAGTTTATCCTAAAAATAACATTAGCCAATATCAAAAACGCAAGGAAAAATATGTGTAGTCAACAAGAAGGTAAACTTTTCAAAAATGAGAAAGGTGGTAGGAAAAAGACTTGCTAAAATATTTCAGCTTCTTTCTTTGAATTTTATTTAATTATTCTGTTTACAGCAGCTCTATTAAAAAATATGGGTAGAGATTTAATGAACATTACCTTGAAGTGTTGGCATTTGCTATCTTTATGCATTCCCAGCAAATTTTCTCTTTTAACACAAAGCAGGTTTTTACTCCCATAAACTAGGAGGAGGAGCATCATCATATCTCATTCAACTTGCTGATTATACAAACCCTCAGCTAAGTCAAATAAGTTCCTCCTTTGCTGCAGAGTCTCTAATTATTTCTCATTTAGCTTATAAGGAAAGGCAATCCTCATGGTGCCTGCAGATCTCCATATATTCAGGCCTGGAAATCTCTGTAGACATTTTCCCTTTGGGCATAAAGAAACCTTGGGGCATAAAAGTAATATTATCTATCTTGATTGAATACTGGTTACTTGAGTGGTTACATGCATTACAATTTAGAAAAAAATTCAAAATGCATTAACCAGTATACCTTAAATAGGCGCATTTTATTATATGAGTTATAGCTTGATAAAGTTGAATATAGAAAACAGAGAAGAGGGAGGAGAAGGAAGAACAAGTGCAATCCATCAAGCACAGATAAAATTTATTTGGCCTTTCTAATGAAAAGAGAAGCTCCCATTTTTATTCAGAGATTCTTGAATAAAGAGGAAGGAGGTATATATCAACAAATGGCATCATGGAAATTTGGAAGATTAAAGAATTATAAAGAGTAATATAAAAGCCATACAGTTATAATGTATTCAAATATGGTGTATATTTACTATGACTTCTTTCAGAGCTTTTATGTTATGTGATAGCAATGAAACTAATTCTATAAGTCTATATTCTGCTCCTTTCCCCTAAGTTTTAAGATTTTTATTTCATTTGCAATGAATGAAGAAGCACAGCTCTGAAAAACTGAATTCCCAGCACTGGGTGTCAGCTCTACCAAATGCAGTACAGATTGCAATCTTACCACAGAATCTCACCACAGAGAATGCCTGAGTCTCCTCTGATTACAGCTACTGGCTATAAGTTCTAACTAAGGTTTAATGCAAATTTTCCCTGTAGTCTGCTTGGGGAGTTGGCCTTATTCTTGAATTTTTCTCAAAAAGTTATCCCCAAAAATGTGAGTTCTCACCTCAGTGAAAGAGGAAATCCAGCTATGAGCATATATAATACAGGAGAAAGAAAGCAGATAAAACACATTCTTTTCTTCCTACTCAGTTGCCAGAGCAGTACATCTATAATGTTTTCAGTTGTGATACTATGTCCCATTGAATTCAACCACACATTGGAAAAATCAGTTTACCCTAGAATCTAGTTATTATTGTGGTACAGTTCAATTTTTGTCAAATAATTCTTTCTAAAATTTCTAATGTAAGTCTTTAATTTTCAAGATATTTTGCTTAGAAGATGATATGGTTTGGCTGTGTCCCCACCCAAATTTCACCTTGAATTCCCACGTGTTGTAGGGGGCAGGTCTTTCCTGTGCTGTTCTTGTGAAAGTGAATAAGTCTCATGAGATCTGAAGGTTTTGAAAAACAGGAATCTCCCTGTACAAGCTCTCTCTTTGCCTGCTGCCATCCATGTAAGATGTGACTTGCTCCTTCTTGCCTTCTGCCATAATCGTGAGTCTTCCCCAGTCATGTGGAACTGTAAGTCCAGTGAAACCTCTTTCTTTTGTAAATTGCCCAGTCTTGGATATGTCTTTATCAGCAGTGTGAAAACAGAGTAATACAGTAGTAATTTCTATGACATTATATAAGAACTAAAGTTTTATTTTTCCAAAAATGTTGAATGTTGATGCTGTATTCTGGTGATATTTGTTTTACCAGAAAAATACATCATATCCAGGATATGAACTAAACAAAAATTAGTTGCTACTGCTCAACTGACTTAAGTATGAGATCTTGTCTAATTATCTCTGATTGCTTCCTTCGGTTTCTAGTGATTAATTATGCCTAATTATTGCTTGATTTTTGGAAAATCACATTTAAGTTTCCTCCGCAAAGAAAAGAATAGGTAAATCAAGTCCTCTAGACAAAAAGCATAAAAAATATAGTTGTGAAATTCTAAAACTCATAAAGGTAAAATAAAAATCCCATTCATTTTTATTTAAATATTTTGCTAGAAAGTACAATGGAAGGAAAGAAGTCTTTTTTCTAAGACAGCAGTATTTTAGTCAATTGTGTATCAACAGACTTCTATATAATTGGGAGCCACATCTTGGAATTGCTCTTTCCAATGGCAGTGATGTCTGAGGAGAGTCCACTCTGATATAGACACTATACTAGGAGGAGATAAGAGTACAGTAGGAAAAAATTAGTCTGTATGATAAAGGAGTCCTACATTGTCCCTCAGTAGATTTCTATAAAATTTCACTTAATTAGTAGCAAGTAACAGAGTTGGAATGAGGACCTAGATCTTTCAATTTTAATCTAATACTATTTCTTCCACTATTTTAGTTAGAGTCATACAGGCAAGCCCACAATTAGTACACGAGGACATTTTTAATGGGTAAGATTACAGAGAACCATTAATTCCAGCTATTAAATCAATCAATTCAGCAAAGCTCTGATTCCCCCTTCCCTTAATTGTTAAAAAAGTAGTTCTCTATTCAGTTATTAAAGGATTATTTCTTGATAACAAAGAAATAATAAACTTCTTAAGACACACTGGTATGAATAGCTGAAATTGATTGGTAGTAATCTTAGTAAATCATTTCATTCTAATTTTTGGTATATCTATACTGCTTTAAATAACTCTTCTACCTACAGCCCATTAATAAATATTTGCCTAGTCAAATTTTAGTTTGTGCTATACTCCTAGAAGGACATGGGGTGTATGGAAGCAAAACTAACTGGACATTTAGGGCATTCAATAATGTCTTTTTGCTTCTGATTCTAGCTGTATAACATAGGTAAATCTCTTAAATTCTCAGAACTTCAATTTATTTATAGGTACAGTGAGAAGTTGTATCATATTCGGAGTTATTAACATGTACTGTACTTATGAATCAATCTGAAAATCTTGCTAAACTGTATATTCTGAGCTTTTCTTAATTTTTTGTTTGTTTGTTTTGTAGGAAACGCTGATTCTCTAGGTCTTGGTTGGAGCCTAGGTATCTGCAAATTAAATAAGCACTTGAAGTGATAGTATCTGAGTGTCTGTAGGCAAATGTTAGGAGAACTGAATCAGATGTTCTTTGAAAGATTTTCATGGTTCTAAAATGTTCTGATTTAAAATCCACAAAGAAAAAAAGCATTGAAAATGAATCAGCAAACTAGATGTAACTAAAGCTTCTTGCAATTCCATTAGTAAACTTTTTAGAATGAATTATACTTTAAGTATGTCTTCATTTTTTTCTTTTACATTGGCATGAAAGCAGTGAACCCTGAAATGTTTCAGTCCTTGAGTTCCCAAAGTTATGTAAAAGCTTGATAATCTTAATTAACCCACATTATCTCTTATCATATAATAATAGTGCTTTCTAGAAGTTGACTACCAGATGGTAAATTCAGTTCATTAGGTTTATATCAGCTGGTCATTACTTCAAGTTTTTAAGCTATAGAAATCTGGACTACCACCAAAAAGAACAACTATCATTTTTTGCTCACATAAAGAAGTAAAACTCTTCAAAATATTCTCAAGTGTTCTATAAATATTGCTCTCTCATGTTCTAGGAAACTACCTAAAGTATATTCTAATTGATAAACTAAAATCACTTGGAGTTTGCTAATTTTGAAGATGACAAAGGTCCAGGAGTTTTCACACAACTCCTTAGTGGTTTCGGTGTGGCCCAACTAGTGGCTGGACTGTGCCACAACAACTTATTTTAAAGATTGTTGTGATAATATTGGTAAATAAATGATTGGAAAACATAGATACCTATCTGCACGTGAAATAATAGTCTCCCACCACTTTCTCTTTTTCACTTTACACATTCCAATCTTATCCCTGTTTTACTACTTATCACCACATTGTAAAATAAGTTTATGTTAGATTTTACCTGAAGATAGTAAAGATAGTAAGGACGCTAAGGGTTTTCTTAGGATACTTAGATAATATATTACTTCTGTCATCTCTCTAATTATAATAAAATTGTTGACTAATAATCTGGAAGTATGGCCTCAGTACACTCACCTGAGCAATGAGACACTGGGTGGGCCTGATATTCTTTATTATAGAAACACACTGTTTAGAATAAACAGTTATATAATCAGACTGTTGTGTTAATTTATTGGTTTCATCACTTAATTGCTTTGTATACTGGGCAAGTTATTTCAATCATCTTTGATTCAATTTCTTCATCAGCATAAAAACCATGGTCAGTCACTATTGTACATACTTCATGAACTTCTGCAGATATTAAATTACTTAGTATACATAATTATACCAGTTATGTCATTTTTTAAATTGTTGCTAATACTGTTAATACATTCGAATATTAAAGGAAAGCATAGTTTGTAGTTCTGTAAGTTTCAATACTTCACTATATAATTTGAGTACAATGCACTATTCGTAAGCTGAATATAGGGTTTTGGATATCTTCTGAAGGGTAGGTTACAATTAAATTGCTAATTATAGAGGGTTGCTAAAGGTATTTGTACCATGCGAAGTATTCTATTATCAGTTCTATCCTGGTTATTCAATGTCAGCCACAATGCCTCTAAAATTTTGAAGTCAGCCTTTATTTTAAAAATGCCTTAAACATTTCACTGAAATAATTTAATGTATTGGTTTAATGGAATTCTCATGATACAGTAGAATGAATGGGCTGTTAAGAATATTGAAAGAATTAAGAAGCAGTGAATTTAAAGCGCCCTCTTCAACTTTTCTTAGATGTTATAAATGTAACCATTAATATACAGTTTCCTACTGAAGTACAGCATACTCGAAAGATCTTTTCTCTTTTTTTATGATTTAGAAATGGTAGTTACAATATGTTGAAAGTACAAGCCTTGGCTTTTTATATATGAAAGCACTATCAAATCATAATGAAGGCAATTTTTCCTATAGTCTTAATTTAGCTATTTAATATAAAATCAAAAAAATGACATACATAACTATCTAGAAGTGTCAATAAATAATTAGAGTGGACGTTCAGTCTTTCCAGTATATAATTATTAAGTATAGATTAGGTTGCTTTGGGAGAATATAACACCTTAGAACTTTATTTCATGATAATAATCACCACTTATTAAATATATACTGTATGTGACACTACATACTAAACCCCTTTCATTTAATCTTACTTAATATCTCAATAACCAGTGCTGAATTGTCTTACAAAGTTGGTATCAGCACCACCCCCTCTGAATTCTCCCTGATTCAAGGAAAAATAGGAACTGAGTTCTAGTGAATTCACTTCCACTTATGGTTTTGACATAGAGAGAAATGAGAAATTCTGTCTGATATATAAAATGTAGGAGACAAAGAGAGACCATTATGCTCCAGAGACAGTTGCCCCTGGACAGCAGCTACGAGGTTCAAAGTAACTCAGATGAGCTGTTTGAGAACCTGCATCATTGCTGCAAGCTGAGAGTATCTGGATGAGCTTCGCAGAGATCTTGAATGTGCTACAGCTATGGACTGAGTTCTTCACAGCCATATACTTCTGTTGTGTTGACAATGGTTTCAGATCTTCCATTTGTTTTTTAAGCACAACATTTAAACCCTCTCTATTGATAACAAATAAGGTGGTGTCTGTTTTCCTGACTGAACCTTGATTGACTCAGTCCTGATAAAGTAGGTATCATTATTCCCTTTTAAAAATCAGGAATATTATGTTCAAAGAAGTTAGGTAATATATTTGAAAATCACATGGCTAGTACATGGATCCACCGAGATGTGTTCCAAATTCAAAGATGATTTTGCTCAATGAAGAACGTATCAGTCACTAAGTTCTGAGGCTGGTTCTGAAAGTGGTATGTCTTATACTAAATTAATCTATGTTGTATCTACACAAAGAGAAAGAAAAGGGTATGTACCATCACAAAATGTAGGATATCGATCAGGGTGGTGGAAAAAGTTATAAGAAAATTATAGGGAAAGACACAAACCTTCTTGGAAGACTGGGAGGTTTTCTTTTTCTTTTTTTTTTTTTTTGAGACAGAGTCTCGCTCTGTCGCCCAGGCTGGAGTGCAGTGGTGCAATCTCGGCTCACTGCAAGCTCTGCCTCCCGGGTTCAGGCCATTCTCCTGCCTCAGCCTCCCGAGTAGCTGGGACTACAGGCACCCGCCACCATGCCCCGCTCATTTTTTGTACTTTTAGTAGAAACGGGGTTTCACCGTCTTAGCCAGGATGGTCTCGATCTCCTGACCAAAGCTTTGGGAAAGAATAAAAGCTGAAGGCAGCTAATTCTTTTACCGTGAGGCTGAGGCTACGAAGTAGGTAACAAGGGAGTGTAAAGGAGTTTATCTAGATAAGTTTGTTTACTTATGTTGTCCGGAAACAGACCTTTGATCATCCACCTGCAAGACTGCTCCCTGAAAGGGTGGATGACAATGTTAATTATCCACAGGTTGTGTTGGCTCCAAGCCTTTGTCATTAAATCTGCAGTGAATAAATACAAGCGGCTCTGGCTTATGGAGACCGCTTTCTTCGGCCCCTAGTGCCGGCAGTACCCTAGCCCGCTCTTTCACTAGATACCTGTGTCTGAATACTGCTTTCATCTGTCGCTCCGCCAGGGTCTGTGGGATGGACCTGGCAACTAAATACAGTAATATAAATTTAATTTAATGTACATTTATTTTCTATCTAAAGTAGGGGCAGCTTAATAATGACAGAACTTCATTATGCAAGTTTATAAGGTTTTTTTTTTTTGTCCAAGTTTCCATAGGTGTACACAACAACCTTAAATGTCTGATGTGCCTTTAGAGTCTGTTGGTATTAATACATGAAGACCATTTCCTCATGCAGCAAGCCACCCTGGGACCTGAGACAACTGAAAACTTTACACAGAAGATAAAGACCAATGCCTTAGTTTATTGAGGAAGGTAACACGAAGGAATAAGAACATTAAAAGTCAAAAAGAAAAATAATTTAATGAAAGTGGGCAAGTGAAACTAAACCGACTACTCTCTGTTTACATGTTTTGAGACAACTTACTCTTCTAAGGCTGAAGTCAATTGTCTTCTCTCCTTGGAAACATGTCTGAATAAAGCCCTCTTCTCTCTCAGGCTACATTCAATAACCCTTGCTCTAGCTCCATTATCACCATATGTATGTATTTATCAGAAAGATTTCAAATTTTCTTGCCCTTTAAAATGGTGGACAGAGGCAGTATCTTTAGTTTTGGAATGTCGAGAATCTTTAACAAGGTATGGAGAATTGTAGATGCTTAGTAAGCAGTCATAATAATAATAACATGGGTAATTTGTGTATCTCTTTGGTGAAATACATACTCAACTATTTTACCCATTTTTAAATTTTTTTCTTCTCTATTGAATGGTGAAAATTTGTGTATATTCTGGATACAACTTATTTACCAGATATACTATTTGAAAATATTTTCTCCTAGCTTTTCACTCATATTTTCATTTTCATAATGTCATTCGAAATGCAGAAGTTTCAAATGTTGGTATAGTCCAGTTTATCAATTTTTTCCTATAAGAATTATTATTTTGGTATTACATATAAGAATTATTTGCCTTATCCAAGGTCAAAAAATTTATTTATCTCTTTTTTCCAGATGATTTTGTTTGTTTGTTTTTATGGTTATAGCTCTTATATTTAGGTCTTTGATCCACTTTTAATAAATTTTCTATATAATGTTAGGTAGAGGTACAAGGTTCCCCCCTTTTTTATAATTAAAAAATATTTCAACGGGGATATATAATTTTTCCAGCAGCATTTGTGAAATGACTATTCTTTTCCTATTGAATTGTCTTTGCACTTTCGTCAAAAGTCAGTTGACCATAAGTATAAAGTTGATTTCTGGACTTTTAATTCTGTTCATAATCTATACTCTTCTCTTAGTGTCAGTGCCAAATGGCGTTGATTACTATGGATTTATTATTCTTACTTCTTCTTCTCATTTTATATATCATGAGTATCATTTCAGGTCAATGTTCATGCTTTTGAATAATTTAAGGAATCTTCCTCATACTTTGTAATAATAAACATAATTAATGAATAATGCTTTTCAGCTGGTCCCTTATGGATTCATAAAGATTGCCTCCTATGTTGTATTGTAAAAGCTTTGTTTGGCTATTCACATGTAGTCTATAAATTATTTGGAATGAATTTTTGTAGTATAAATTAGAGGTACAATAATTTTCATATCAGTACTTAAATGCCTCTGCATAATTACTTGAAAAGACTATAGGTTACTCACTGTTCTATAGTGCAATCTATGCCATAAATCTATTTTTTTGACCTTCTTAAAGATTTTCATTAAATTTTTATACTTTTATTTTTTCTACTCAAGTACACCTTTTGTCAAATTTATTACTATGTACTTGATATTTTTCATATACTGTAAATTATATCTTTTTCTTTGTAGTGTGTTTCCGAATGTTGTACTAGAAACCAGGAGGTTTGCTCAACTTTCCAATTAATTCTGAAAAATTAATGTTTAGAGTCTATTGAATTTTTAAACACACACACAAAATCCTATTGTCTATAAACATTTAGAGATTTTCTATTTGCAATATTTATACTTTTAATTTATTTTAGTTCTTTACAGCATTTTCCAATTTTGAATAGAAGTAGTAATTTTGAGTCTTTCTTTTGTTCCTGTTTGTACAGAGAAAATATTTTAATGTTTCATTTTCAGTATGATGATTCTAAAATTTTTTGTTTTGTTTTGTTATGTTTTTGTTTCTCTGTTTATTGTTGAAAAAAATCTGCGTTTAATTAAGTAAGCTCCACTCTATTTGTATGGTAGCACAAATTTTATAAGACAATTTTTTCTAAAACTACTGAGATACTCAAATGATTTTTCTTCTGTAGCTTGTTAATAGGATGCAACATGTTGATTGGCTTTTTTAGGATTGACTTTGGTAATGTTGAATTCTCTTTCTATATTGGTTCATTATGCTTACTAGTATTTTATTTAGAATTTTGTATCTAGTATCTTTTAGTTTATCTATAATTTTCTTTGCCTGTACTGATGTTCTCAGTTTTAATATCAAAGTTATAATTAACATTTAAATTGATTTAAGGAGTGTTTCCTCATTCCAGTCTCTGGAATAATTTATTTAAGATTTGAAATATGGTTTCTTCAAATATTTGGTAAGTTTTCCCAATGAAAACATTAAGTCACAAAATTTTCACAATGGTAAAATATAAAATTACTAATTTCTTTTCTGCATTAAATATATAATTACATAAGTTTTCTATATTGCTTGTTTTATATGTGTTGTTAAAAGCTTTGTCAATTTTATTTAGTTTTTCATTTTAGCTGAAATAAATTCGTTTGCAATATCTTATTGTCTTATTTTCTGCTGGGCCTGAAGTGAATCAATAAAATTTTCTTATTCATTCCTGATATCACTGATAAGATTTCTCTTTTTCTTTTTCTCTGTCTCATTAGTCTTGCCAGAGTTTTACCAATTTTACTGGTCTTTTCAAAAAGTTAATATTTTACTTTGTTGATCCTCTCTTTTGTATTTTTATTTTGCTTTTTATTTATTTGTACTTTATTCTTTGTTATTTGTACTTTATTCTTTATTATTTGTACATTTTTACTTACTTTGGATCCTTTTATTTTTATTTTCTTTTTATTGAACTTTGCCAAACTTCTTGGGGTGGATATTTGACTCATTAATCTTCAATGTTTCTTTTTTTGTAATATATTCACTTAACAAAGTTCTTCAACAAATTGTTTTTCTGTATCTTACAAACAATGTATGGATTGTTTTCATTGTCATTTACTTCAAATATTTATTTTTTTGCGGCTTCTTTGACATGTGTATTATTTAGAATTGTATTCTTTAGATTTTAATTATTTGGAGATTTCTTAGTTTTATTTTTTATTCATTTTTAATTCAATTGTACTGCAATTAGAGAGTATATTCTGTATGATTTCAGTGCTTAACCATATGTTGAGGTTTGGTTTATAGACCTGCAATTAGTCACTTTTTATCAGTGGCCCATATGTGCTTGAAGAAAACATATCCTGCAATTTTTGGTTTTACTCAAATCTTCCTTGCCCTTTCTTAATTTTTGCAACTTTTTCTTCTATAAATGGAACGCACAGTTATGTAAGTTTCAATTCTCCTTCAGTGATTGTTAATATGGCTACTTTTTTGTAGTTTATCTTTGTTTCGTATGATTTGAAGCCATATATTTGAATGCGTATATATTTTGATTTGATGTATTTTCTTGGTACTTTATAAATTAAACTTTTTATTCTTGTGAAAAAGCCTCTGTTATCTCTTAAAATGCTTTTTAATCTTTCTTTCTGAAAGGAAAACAAAATCTGAAATTGATCTTCATGTACAAAACTAAGTCACACCATCATCTCTTTAGGTAACTTTTCTCCTCTACTTTATGTGCTATTTTATTGACAATGACAGCATTCCACATTCATTATTTTTCTTTATATACATATATGTGATTTTTTTTGTTTTTTTTTGGTTTTTTTTTTTTTTGAGACAGGGTCTCACTCTGTCACCCAGGCTGGAGTGCAGTGGTGCAATCATAGATCACTGTAACCTTGAATTCTTGGCCACAAATAATCTTCTGCCTTGACCTCCAAAAGCACTAGAATTGCAGGCATGAGCCACCATGTCTGGCCACGATCCTTTTTGTTGTTGTTGTTCCTTCTCACTTATGGCACTGAGTGGTAAGTTTTCTATGTTCTCTAACGAAACTATTACAACACAGCAAGGATACATGGCAAAAGGACCATAGAATCTCATGATTTTACTCATTCCTATGATTAGAACTTATATAAGCTAATGGGAAGCTAAGAAGTAATTTGTAATAGTAAGTAATTTGTCTCTTGTGGATTAACAGTCTAAATTATATTTTGTACTATGATCTCCTGGTGATAGTTTTAAAAAATCCGTATGTTCACCAAGGAATATGTTATTTGGACTGTATTCTGTCTTTCTCCTAGCTCATCAGAAATAAAGGGCATTGTCTAAAATTCCTGTGATGGCTCTTGTCATTAATGAAACTTGTCTATGTGTATCCCTAATGATGTTTGTGTTGATTAAATTATCTAGCCTGATTTTTTAACCTAATGAGAAAAGCTACTTTTTAAAATGCCACTAGACTTCATATTTTAAAAGAGTCCCAGCCAGTAAAAGTTTCCCTAACTGGAAAATAAATATGTATCATTTTTATTGGAAAAAGTTAAGTTAAAAAATATGAAATGCGGAGACACTGCTCAAATATTGTCAAGGCTTCACGGGACAGAAACGATCTCTAGCTTCACCCACAATTTAATTATTCTATGCCCAATTGACTTTTTATTTTTCTTCTCCCCAACTCTATCAACATTTTTTAAGATATGAAATGAACAGAGTTAGTGGGACTAATACTGAATTTCTGTGACTTGGCATTTAGCAATCATGACTGTGTTTGCCTCACTGATTTTAAGTAATATAAATGTATATAAATCAGAATGTACACCTGACATGAATCTAAAGATTTCTTAGGAAACCTGCAGAGAGGTCCTTATTGAATCTAAGAATTCATGGCAAATGGAAAACACACATTCTGAAAGTAGAAAATAGCCTATGCAGGTTGAATTAATCTTGTCACTAACTTATTAGACCAGTTTCCTTAAAATAATCTGAAATATGAAATAGCAAATCTTGGGGATTTTTAAACAATTTTTTGTTATAGTAATGAGTCACGTTTGTTGAAAAATACATGGAAAAAAATCACTATAAAAAATCAGAGGCAGTTCACTTTTTGATATTTTTTATTTTAATCTTAGTTTTATTACTGTGTATATATGCATAATTTTAACCATCACCAAAACTTTAAATCTTTTATAACAACATCTCATTTATTACGTTTATCATTTATATATATATATAAATGTATATATCTATATATATTTTTTTTTATTTTTTTGAGATGGAGTCTCACTCTGTCACCCAGGCTAGAGTGCAGTGGCACGATCTCGGCTCACTGCAAGCTCCGACTCCCAGGTTCACGCCATTCTCCTGCCTCAGCCTTCCGAGTAGCTGGGACTACAGGCTCCTGCCACCACGCCTGGCTAATTTTTTATATTTTTAGTAGAGATGGGATTTCGCCGTGTTAGCCAGGATGGTCTCTATCTCCTGACCTCATGATCGCCCACCTCGGCCTCCCAAAGTGCTGGGATTACAGGCGTGAGCCACCGCTCCCGGCCTAACATATTTTTAAAACCTGTAGAATGTTTGTATTACTTTTGTCATAGTACGTAACACTTAAATGGATTTCTTGTTTGTGTATGTGTGTATATTCATTCACAACCCTGTTGGTTTTTCTGAATATTTCCTTTGGATTTTATTCTTTTCTCATTCAACTAAATAAGAACTTGCACCATCTTTTTTCTAGTGTAAAAATTACAATATCTGAAGTGAAATTACTAGAATAAATCTTGTGACTATTCTTAAGGATTATCTTTTAGTCGGTATGGTTTCCAAAAAAGATTGTACTAAGTTTTACTCCCAGTGGAAATATTTAAAGGCAATACTTCCATTTCTTTTTTACAGAATAGAATCCAATTATTCTTTTTCATCCCATTGTTGTATACAGACTTTATATCATTTATTTGTAGATCAAAGGTTTTTTGATTTCCTATCTTTTGGACACTGTTTTGGATACTAGAGAGATCATGAGTAGCTAAGTTTCTGAAATTTACAATGAATGGATAAAAGTAGGCATAAATGAAACAAACAGAAAAATAAATGTAACAGCTACAGTTAACAGTTGTAAAACTGTGGTCAGTGCTATGGAGGAGAGTACAAGGTGATACGAGAGATCATAATAGGGAAGTTAAATCTGTGGTTCATGTAAAACTGCCATGGACACATTCTCAGTGAACTTAGAGCTAAAAGAGGAGTAATAGCCATTAGACACAAAAAAGCAGAGAAAAAATGTTCTGGGAAGAGTAATGTGTATAAAGGATCTGGGGTAGGAGACAGCCTTGTTCTTTGGTGATATAAGGCTGGAGAGATAGGTGAATATAAAATACAAGCCTAAAAGCTAGATAGTATTTAAATCCTTTCCTTGGATCTTAATGAGAAGCACCAAAGAGATTTAAATAGAGAACAAAAGCATGTAATTTGGCTTTTAAACAAAGCTATGTTTTTTAATGCAGAAAATAAATTGGAATGAAGCCCATGTGAATGCATGGAGACAAGGTGAACAGGTAGATGAGAAAAAAGTTGGAAATATTTGCAGGTACATTTGACAGGACCAGGAGACGTCTTGGGCATTCATGATGATGGAAGAGTGGTCAATAATGACTCTATTTTCTAGCTTTTATCATGAGATGAATGGAGACCCGTACAAGAATAAGTTTTGTGAGTGACTGGGTCATGTAATATATTTTGGATTTGTTAAATGTGAGCTACTTTTAAGAAACTGTGGGGAAAAACTTCTTTTTGTTTACATCTATGAATCATTTGAAGAACAAAAAATAATTCTCAGCTGAAGATACAAATATGAGGGCCTTGGGTGTATAATTGAAGGCACAGGTATAAATGGGATTATTTAGGGAGGGCTTAAAAGTGGATAGAGAGTAAATTCACAGACTACAGGTACAAAATAATCACCAATGACAATATATCATGCAGCTTAAGACCAATTGTATGTATTTTCCTGACAATGTCTTTTAGAGCCTGTGACTAGTTTTCTACTGAAGATGTGGTGATCTTCTTATCAATTTTTAAGAGTACTTAAATGTTTTAACAATTATATTTAACTCAAATTAGTTTCCAACTTGTTTTCCTTTAATTATAATTTAAAGTGTATATTTTATGTGAACGAATATTAAAAATTTATGAAGTCATATATCTATTGCCTTTCTCTTATTACTCTGTCAATGATTACAAAAACTTTCCTCATTAATACTTATATAAATCTTTTTTTATTGCAAATTTTTCCATTCTTCTGGTTTGTAAAATGCCTAAAGTAAAATGCATATCTGAATTAATTAATCGTTAAATGTCGTTTCAATTTTCTGAACTCAATATATTGGACAATTCACCTCTTACTCCCAGAGTTTTATCTCTACATATTTTTCCTATGAAGCTTTTACACATACTGACACTAAATGGTCTGTTCTATGTCATTGATTCTATTTGCCTAGTTGTCTATTTACCTTGTAGTTTTGAGGTAATAAATGGTCCTTTAAACTGTGTGGTGTGTGTGTGTGTATTTAAATTTTCTCAATGCTATTTTTATTAAAGGTAGATTAAATGTGACAATAACTACCCAAATGGAAACAGTTGAGGTAACTTGATGAATTGACTATAGTTACAGTCTTTTAACATACCTATTAATTATTTATAGAAAGCAAAATTAAAATAAGCAAGAAAGAGAAGATTAAATAAAGAGAGTAATGTACTGGAAAATATTTACCAGATATTTAAAATTATCATAAATAATTTAAGTATTCTAAAAACCAAGCAGAGGGAGCTTTCATTTATCTGAAATTTTTGGAGAATATTTATGAACTGAATTTATAAATAGATTTGCTAACTGGTACTTTGTAACTTCTAAAAAGCAGAATAGTTTATTTTCCAAAATAAGTGAGTTCTTTAAATGACTCATGACCAACTTAGACTTATATTGAAGAAACATCTAGAAAGAAATACTTTCCAATTTTTTAAAAATTGACTTTGGTGTCATGAACTTAATATTTATTAATTAATATTCAGAATATTCTAACATTTTAAAGATGACAATACAATTTACCTTATATACAGCAGTTTGGTAAAGAAAACAACAAATAATCAATTTAAGTGAAATAACCCATTTTGAATATGTAGTTTAATTAATTTATCAGAGACATTAATTGGCTTTTCTCTTTTTTTGGGCAGTTGTGGTGCTTGGATAAGCTCAGTTTTTCTTCTTTACTTTTATCTACTTTAGCATGAATTAATTTTTATATTTTATAGATAAGTAAAATTTTACATACTTTATTAATTTTAATAACTAAAACATAATTCATGCTAAGAAAATTAAGTTTATAGAACAACTGACAATGAACAGTTTAGCATAGCCTTCAATCTCACTCAAACTATATTCTCTCTTTATTTCATTTTAAAATCCAGTTATTTCAAACTGGAACTGTGTTGTAGATGACAGCTTTAATTTTACTTTTTATTGTTTCTTGGTATTTCTAACATTCTATCTTCAAGATATCCAAAGAGAAAGGAATTTCCACAGTGTATAATTATTTATTTTCATGTTTAAAATCTTAGAAATCACTCCCCAATATTATATATAAAAGAAATACTATTAGAAAGGAATATTTTTAAAACTTGTTTCTGAAGAGTGAAGTTTTGCTTCACTCTTTAATGATGGTCAAGAATGCCTTCCCTAAAACTTGTAATGTGGCTGCCTCTACTTATAGAAGCCCAGTGATAATTGCCCTACAGGCCTTTTATGTAAGATGAATCAAAACTTGCGAATATATAACTGATGAATTAAACACTCATCTTAAAGGAACTGGTCAAGAATATAACAGAAAATCAGTCAATCTCTTTATGCAGTTTCCTTGATTTTGGCAATTTTCAAACATAGATATGATTAGGTTGGTGCAAAAGTAGTTGCGATTTTTGCCACTGAAAGTAATGGTCAAAATCGCAGTCACTTTTGCACCAACCTAATAGAAGTTTTAATTGGCGTGCAATCACTTGTAGAGTGCCTTGAATAATATAAGCATCCATACTCTAGCCTGAATCTCTTAAATTGGAACCTGTGAAAATGAGTCCCAGGTGTCTACAATTTCTTTAAAATGCTGTGGAAAGATGATCTTAATGCAGGGCAGTGATTAACACAAGAAAATGAGTAGTAGAATACAACTAAGAATTCATTACTTACTACTATTTTACAACTCTAATGGAAAATGACCTACGATTTTATTAGAAAGGTTTAGAAGACACTAAGCAGAGGGATTGTGAAGAAATCAGCATGATAAAAAGAGTTCTGGACTGAAGGTTAGAGGACATGGGGCATTTTTTTCCTTTGAATGTCTGAGTCTCACTTTGACTCTGTACCCCAGTCAATAAACACAAGAATGTATCAGGTAATAGTAACAGACATGTGCTTGCTTTCTAACAACCACATTTTCCTTTCATTTTCCCATTATTTCTATACCTCTTTTTAATAATCCATATGGTCCTGGATTAGTTGACCCCATTACCAGCCCAAAGGACTCGGACTTTCAAAGTCAATCAGTATATCCCATCTCTCCTGGCTACAGGTATGAGTACAATGCTCAAACCAAACGAATTCGAGTAAGTATTAAAATTTTGCTTATTTGAAAAGAACATGTAGGCACCATTCATACCTGATAGGCCCCCACACCAGTACTAAAAACCAAAGTATTAACTCTGACTTTTGATTGGAATTATTCAACACTTAAAGTCTAATACTTTGAGGCTGTAAATAATTCTCCCTACATCATATATGCCTCTAATTTTATTCAAAACTCTCTTTTGTTTTGTCTGGGATGTCAGGCCAACCCTACGTATGCCCCAGGATATCCCTAAACTAATAATGGCCTGGCATTGGGGTAGCAAAAGATAGTTTCAAGCTATGACCAATTCGTTGGGGCAATTTGTACTCCTGAGTTGCCATTGGATCAGGCTGAGGCTAGTCTTCAACTGAGACCACACTTTTGCTTATGTCTTTTCTTTGGCCTGTCCTATTATCTCACTTCCCCCTTCCAGAAAACTCTTCCTCCATAAATCATGTGAGTAAGAATGTACCTCTCAGCTTCTAGGTAACCCTTGTTCCCTGCCTTTTCCCCTGGTGCTACAGTCTCTGCCTCAGGAACACGCCAACTTCCCCAGTCTCTTGAGAATGGGAACCATCCCTTGCACTTAACATTTTCTCTTTAAAGGCCTGGAGTTCAGATGCTTGCAACTTTTTTTTTTTTTTTTTTTTGAGACAGAATCTTCCTCTGTCGGCCAGGTTGGAGTGCAGTAGCATGATCTCAGCTCACTGCAACCTCTGTCTCCTCGGCTCAAGTGAATCTCCTGCCTCAGCCCCCCAAGTAGCTTGTATTACAGGGATGTGCCACCACACCCGGCTAATTTTTGTATTTTTAGTAGAGATGGAGTTTCACCATGTTAGCCAGTTTGGTCTCGATCTCTTGACCTCAGGTAATCTTCCAGTCTTGGCCTCCCAAAGTGCTGGGATTACAGGCGTGAGCCACCGTGTCTGGCCTGATGCAACTTACTCTCCACTACCATGCTTTTCTTTGTGTCTCTAAAAAGCTTTGTTTCTGGATTCTGTCATTAGTTGACATTTGTTTTGCATCATGATTTTGGAAGATGGGGGAATAGGCTAAGATAGGCTTACTTAAATGGAAGAGATTTTTTGAAACATTTCGAATACCAGCATGTTCTCATGAAAAATTTCTGTGTCTAATATAAAAATGATTGCATATATACAGATAAAGCTATAGAACTTTACATATGCATAAATTGCTAGGTCTGTATCTATATTAATTTATCCATTTTCCAACTATATATTGTATGTGAGGGGTGGTGTTTTCCTTCTACTTGTCTTTCTAAGGACTATATATTAGGATCATGCCAAATGCATGCCTGTCTCCTGGATGACACTTTTGTTTAAATTACAATGCCTCTTCTTATAGTTAGAAAGTACCAAGAACAATTACCCTTCTGGGTGTCTTCCTTTTTTATTTTCTCGTTTTGTTTGTGTTCTTTTCTCTGCAAAACATAAGGGTACAGATCTATCACATAACATCATACTGTGTAGCTGCAGCTGCTCTTTCTTCTGCTATTACTTTATTTGAATCTAGGATCTAAGACATCTCTAGGAAGTAAATTTAAGATCAATATAAGCAATAGCTAGCCAGTACAGTTTTTCCAAATTGAAACAATTTGTATGAGGAAATAGATAGGAAAATAAGCCAACATTCGAGTGAAATACAATAAAAGAGGTTAAGTCATTGACCGCAGTGGAATAGATAACCCTAATGTTTCTTCCTACTCTGAGATTTTTTTATTTCCTAAAATAATAGAGAGTAAAACAGTGAAGATTCCAAGTGTTAAAGCATTGCTCTTTTCAAGTTAAATAAAGTCTAAACATTTTCATCTTTTATGTCCCTGACAGAGGAGAGGATTTGTTGATGTTTAAGTTTGACCCAAATTTCTTACATCTTTTTTTATTTCTCTTGTGTTATTTTTTTTTTTAGATCACATCAATTTCAAGAGGAACCCAGAATGTTTCTGATTACTTTTTACTCAAGAAATGATGTTTTGAAAGAGGTAGTCAGGGTCTTGAAAGATCTATAGGCCTTTTTACTAATCCTGTTGGAGTGATTTTAAAGACCAAAATTTACATTTCATCAGTCTTCCTTGAAATAAAATTATTATTGTTGCTAAAGTAACATTTTAATATCTGTAAAAAATCTACATTCCATGTGGTTAGATCATCCTTTTTTGTTTGAGCCATAGTTATTTCAACAATTATTTTTCTTTTTTACAATTAGCAAAAGAGAGACAAACAGATTAAGTAACTTTGCAAAAAGCCACAGTAAGGGGATAATAAACTAAAAAATCAAATTGACCACTTCCAGTTACCCATCATGTTACTTTCTAGGATTAAAATGTGAAAACTAAAATTCATGTAAGTTTTAAATTAGGCAAAAGACACATATGGTGTATTTCTGTGTATAGACAGGTAACATTTAATTATTTTGTGGTGTGAAATTTCTGAAGTTTAATTTCCACTTTTCACTTATATTGGCCCAGTATTTTTTTCTATAAAGGAATATATAGAATACCTAAGAAAAATGTACCCTCAAGATGTATCAAACCAAAGAACTTTGAAAAGAAAAATCCTGTAGGCATAGCATTACTTATAGCCAAAGTATTACAGTAATAGAAGTAACATGAGATATTTTTCATTATTTTATAGCTTAAAATGTTATTTTACTTGTTCCATAAAACCACCTGAGATATAGGTATTATTTTTCTTCTCACCTTTTATAGATTTGAAATTAAAAAAAAACTTAGTAGACTAGTTAAGAGACTGGCATGAAATCACATAAAATCACTCTCAAATTCAAGTTTTCTCATTTATCCATACATTCACCCATCATCAGGATTAATATACTGCAAGACTGTAATATGTATCTCACTAAGAAAGATGGCCAAAGATCTTAGTGTGACTTAGGTAAGAACAATAATTAGTAGGCAAAATTTGTAATACTAGTATTTTCACAATAGAATGAAGAGGGTATTACATGCATGGTCAGTATCAGAGGGCTCTAGATCAATAAAGAGGTATTGTATGAAGGGTCTCTTTGAATAAGAACTAATAAAATAGTGTGATTAAAAATGAAAAAATTAATAGATCTTTTTAATAGCAGCAGCTACTAACTGGGGAAAATTAAAAATTTGATAATAACAAAATAATTTTTAAAATACCTGTAAGTTAATCTTCGAAGACATGTCCAAAAACCATTTAAAGAAAAATATGAAAGATTAATGATAAATGTAAGATGTTAATAAATGGTAAGACATGCCTTCTTTTTGGTGGCAATGTCTCAATATAAAAAATATGCCAAGTCTCCCTAAATGTATTACTTAAATTTAAGCAATCAAAATCTCAACCGGATTTTTTTAAGAATTTGACAAATTAAATTTTATCATATATGTAAAATATTTACATATATCTGAACATTGGGGGGAAATGAAACAATGGTCACAGGGTCTTATAAGACAACTAAACATACTATAAGCAGTGCAAAAATAGAAATGTATAGATGAAATAGAACTCTTCCTTATATTTTCACAAAGTTCACCTTTAATTGATTAAAGAACTAAGTGTACAAAAATAGAAACTTACACATAAGAGAAAGTAATAACATTGCAGTACTGGAAGTTTCTGTAACATAATAATACAGTCAACCCTCCGCATCCACGGGTTCTGCATTCACACATTTAACCAACAATGGATTGTAAATTTTTTTAAAAAAATGGATGGTCGCATCTGTACTGAACATGTACAGACTTTTTTTGGTCATTATTCCCTAAATAATACAATATAACAACAATTTACACTGCATTTACCTTGTCTTGGATATTATATGTAATCTAGAAACGATTTAAAGAATAAGAAAGGAGGAGGAGTACAAGACCAGCCTGAGCAACATAGCAAGATCCTAACTATTTAAAAAAATTAAAATTAAATAAAAAATAAATTAGCTGGCTGTGGTAGCATGCACCTGCAGTCCTAGCTACTCAATAGGCTGAGGTGCTGGGATCGTCTAAGCTCAGGTGTTGGAGGCTGCTTGAGCCATTATTGTGCCACTGCACTCCAATCTAGGTGACAGAGCAAGAACCTTTCCCTAAAGGAAAAATGGGAAAAAAATATTATTACCTTTTAACTGTGGCTAACTCGTATGTTCATTTAGTTTAGCAAAAGCTGGAAATGCCTTGACATTTGCAGTACACTGAAACAGTGGCTGGCTTGAAAAATCCCAAAACGATTTTCTGCAGGAGAGCCCTTTTGACTAATATGAGGTAAGTTGCCACAAATTAATAATGTGTAAAATCGTCACCTTCTACTCTAAAATTTCTGGGATTATTTTTTGTCAGTTTGTTTATTTCAAGGAAGATAAAGATATTTACAATGAGCTAGAATACTATGAGTTTCTATTCTGAATCATTTAATATATGAAAAAAATGTTGAGCAGGTTAATTTTAAAAAATCATTTTATACTTAGGTATTTAGCATCTGTTTTATTTCTTAGGGTGTCTTATAAGACTGACAAAATATCTTCTGGTCTATTCAACATACAAGCATTCTGTAGAGTCTAATAATACAAGTTCCTGATTCAACTCCAACCATGTATGTGGTAGCTGCACATTCCATTCACACTGATTAGAGTCCAAAACTAAGTATAATCCCTAATAATTGCTTACCAATTCAATTTGCTTTCTGACTCAGTGTTCTAGTGAGACTCTTATTAAAAGTTCAGCAGCTTGTCTCCAACTCATTTTGTTAAATATGAAGAAAAAAGCAGCTTTGCATTACTTAGCAATGACAAGGCACATTATCACAAAGTGAAACGTGTTAATATCTATTCTTACTTAAAATGAGTTGCAGAATTTCTTCAACTTTTGTCAGAGCTTTAATTAGCATTTTAATAAGGGTATCTTATAAGACAGTAACATGTAAAGAAGACAATGGCTAGCAAGAATTTCCATTATTAAAGAACACTTTTAGTCATTTGAAAGGGAAAAAAAGGCTTAAAATAGTTTGTTAAATACTAATTTTATACATTTGAAATCAGTGGTAACAGCTTTTCAGTCACAGTAGACCCAGATGTCATTGATGATGTGGATTCTTATTAACAAGCTAACTAAATTTGAATGAGAGATGAATAGGGTTTTATTTATGTGCCAATTTAATTCCTGCAGAATCTTATTTCTATTTTCATCATAAAATCAACCAACCACTCCAGCTAGCACTGGCTAGGCAGAGTTTAATGGTTAAAGTTTACATCTTGCCTTGTCCACTTATTAGTTATTAATATATCGTCAGTATCAACTTACTATCATTACTGAACATTAGTTTTTTATATGTAAAATAGGATAATTAAATACACTATAGTACTTGTCTTATGGGGTACAGTGAACACTAAACAATCTATATAATATACTTTGCACAGGACTGATTATGTAGTCAGTGATGATAAAAATAGAAGTTACTAGCATTGCTATCCTGTAAGTGGGCCCTTTTTCAAAATTTTTCTTCAGGCTTTTAATGAAATAGAAACAATTTCCTTGAATGTTCCCCTACTCCCCACACACGTAAACACTAGTCATCATTTTATATCCAGCTCAAATGTTTACAGTGTCTCTAATGAATGCTCTTCTGATCACTTCCGTAAATTTTTATTATCAATATCATATTCTTTGCAGTTGAAAAAGCCTTTCCCATTTATTAAAATGATTTTTCTATTACTCCTATATTACATATATATTTCAAATTTTCATTTCTTCTTTTGAGTCTTGGTTCTTGTTGAGAATCTGATGAAAGCAATAAAACTTCTCCTTAAAAAGTCATCTATTTTTCTCTCTATATATACATACACATATGTACATATGCATATGAGATATATGTATATGTACATATTTGCACACACACAGACACACAGGATTCTTGACACCCAATTTCATAGGAGTTCATAACCTACATCAAATCATCACATCTCTGGTTCAGCAAGGAGTTATTTAGGGGTTTATGAGCCCAGCTTTAAATATATTGGTGGAATATTTGGATTTCTAAAAACCTCAAGCTGGCATAAGCTCAATTCTGCATGAGAAGACCCTGATTTCCTTTAGCTCCATGTTACAAGATAATGTAGATTTGATACAAAATACTTGGTAATTCAATGTGAAGTCAATTTGAGACAGGAAAAGTGAGGTTAATATAAGCTTGAAAAGACATGGGCTAAAGTCTTAAAAGGGCGCTCATGGAATATATCAGAAGATGAAGACAGAGCAAATGCAGATCTCATTGAGAAAAAAATGTAAGGTAAGTGAAAAAAGATATATCAATACGTTGCTTGTGTGGGCGGTACAAAGAAAAAGAAGTCTACAACAGATGTGCTGAAGCTCAGAAAATGACACTACAAAGTGTGGCATTTTGACATGCTAAGTACTTTGAACTAAAGAAGCAGCCTCAGAACCAAGATCTTTCTGAACTTGTCTTACCACTCCGTCTCTCTACCCTGTTTCTCCCCTAAAACTCTCAGAGAGCCTTTCTCTGAACTTTCCCTTATCTGACTAAGGGAAGTTCCTCCAGAAGGAATGCAATTGTTATGAACCCCTTCCCTGGAATCTAGATTAACCAGAGAAGATTATCTCATGTAGCAAGAGAGGAGACTGAAGGTCTTCCTGTCCAAGATACCATATTTAGAGAAGCTTTACATTCATTTTTCTGAGAGTTCATCAGACCATGTCTGTGCAAAAACCTGGACAATTCCAGTGTACACTAGGAAAAGTTTATTCAGCTTATTTCAGCTTTACAAGAACTTTCTCATCAAAGAAGCAGACAGGCTTCTTGGAAATCAGTGTGGGAAAGACAGTGAAGAGCAAAAGAGAGTGATGGAGAAAAGTGGTCCTATGTCTAATGCACTCGTGTGGAAAATTAACTGTTCACCCATCTAGGTCATTAGGACAACTTGAGAAGACTCAGGTAGGCTTAGTGATTAGGTTGCTCAAGTACAAATTCAGAAACCTCAATTTTGTTACTAGCTTTCTGCCTTTTGACCTTTTGAAAAAGTAATTTCAGATCTCATTTTCTCTGGCTCTTAAATAGAATCATACTTGTCCATAAGGCAATTTTAAGATACTCAGATGAATGATGTTACACATGTTTAAATGCAATTCTCTACTGATTTACTGGAAGACATATATTTCTTTATTTGAAAAGCGTTATATATTTTATTAGCCCTTACCATGTAAAAAAAAGTCTGAAATAAGCTACTAATAGAATCCCCAGTTTGCCAATATGTAAACTGAATAATAGCAGTGCAAATAAAAGGATCAGAAATCAGAGTTTCAGAAATCAAATACAGTGAGTTACTCCAAAAAAAAGACAGCAAATAATGACTTTGATACATTCCAACAATCTTAGAGCAAATAGAATAATGTCCACTGTATCTAATTATAATTAATAATAATAGGTAACACAACAAACTGATTATGTGCAGGTACTATTCTAGGCATTTTGCATATATTCATTCAAGTATTCTCACAACAACCCTTTGAGGTATATAGTATTGCTCCATTTTACATTGAGGAATCTGAGATACAAATGACTAATACACTTGAGATCAATAAGTGCCAGAGCCAGGATTTGAACCGGAAAAAAACAGATTCAGAATCCAGGCTTGTACCAATTCTCTATACTACATATCAAAAATCCATGAAGTTACCTACCAGCTAACTTCAACTGTTTAAAAATTGGTTAAAAATCTTTGTTTTTAAAAATGAGATAACATTTATTTAATTTGTATAATGTGTAAGGTGCTGAGCTTTACATTGGTTGGATGAAAAGGAGTAAAAGGCAGTGTTGTTTTCTTGCTATTTTCTATATTCTAGCTATAAGAATACAACTTTAATTTCCTGGCAACATTATAGGGCATAAAAGAGCAAATTAGTATAGTCAGATATTTACTACTAAAATAGCTAAATTACCCAGTTGCTCAACATTTATTGATTACTTGACAATGTAGACTGGGCCTTAACTTTGTGAAACAAAAACAGCTCCATAAAGATTACTTGTTTGTTTGTTTCTTTATGATTACTCCTTTAAACTCTACTTATTTAAAACTCACATGCATCTCAAAAAAATACTGGGAGTAAACCTTGCAGTTTAGAAATGTTCAATAATAGCCAATATATTTTAATTGGTGATGTGTTAACGAGTGATTCAAAACATATTTGACCCCAAATATTTGTAACAAATCAATATATATTTAAACTAATTTAAAGAAAGAGTATAGATTCAGATTGACAGCTCTTAGCCAGTGTCTAATCCACAGCCACAGGCCATTCCTCCTAATTAAAACTTGGCTTCATACTATGCTAGGATACGCTAATAGATTTAAAGAAGTGTTTATTTATGTGAATACATCTCAACAACTTCTTATAAATTTGTTTCCTAAGTGAATACATAAATATTATTTATTGAAATGCTTATAGGTTTTCTTCTTTAGTATTCTAATCAAAATGGGTTGCCCAAATTGCTTCCATAAGCAATACTTTCCAAATCACTTTACCAGCTGAAAGTGGCTTCTAGGCAAAACAATGCATTACTTTGTATCTAGTTACTCTTATGTAGAATGAAAAAGATTTTGAGAAGATCACTTCACTAAAGTTTTTAAAAGACCACAAATACCACATACGTTATTTTACATTTCAAATTATGACGAACTATGTTGTCTGATTTCCACTTTAAAATCTTATAAGCAGAAGAAAAATTTATTATATTCTTTCCCCAATGCCAACAAACTGCATATAGATACTTAAGATTCTGTTCAACTTGCTAGAAATGAGACTTGATCAATATAATTAATCAAAATTATATGTATATTTGGCTGCCAGTGGCTACAATTTGTGTTTAGGATAGTACTTATGTAGTTTGGACATATTTGAAAGACTTAACATCACAATTTTTAAACAACCTTAATTGCAATGTGAGATAAGCATTGGTCTTCTTAGGATAGTATGCCATATGTTAGATTGCCACTGAAGTCTCTTTCTTAAATTACAGATTATTCCATAAAGCATAATGCACCAGAAATGACAGACTTTGATTCCAAAAGATAATTCATCCATGATATGAGACTACAGATTGTAGGGATTGAGCTCAGTAGCATAAAGTTGCAAATCAAACAGAAAACACATCGTATCTGTTTTTCTTTGATAATTTCATGTTTAGAGGAATACACGGTTTCATATAATAAAGACTCAGTAATTATAGACAGGCCAACCTAATAAGACATTTAGAAGTAATACACATAAGAATGTGATTTAAATCAATAAGAGCCACTTCGTTATGTACGATGGAATACAGGTTTTATTTTAAAAAGAATAGATAGAATAAAACCTGTGTTGTATCACAAAACAGAATAGCCACAGGATCTAAATTCCCCAAAGAGATTTCCATGGTTGAAATAAATGTTTATTTCTGCTCTGTGAACAAGGACATGTCAGAGTTTTCTATGGAGTACCCGGGGAAATGAATATATCTTTTCACTTCTATTAGATGTTACAACTTCATGCCAATGGAACAGAAAAAGGTGCCATTTGTGGGTTTCTTCTGACAGAATGAACACCATAAAAATATTAATAAAGAAGTTTGTGCTAATTTTCTGTGATCCTTAGCTGTTTCTACCATTGCAACGTAATAAATCTTGATTTTTTTTTAGATTGGATATTGGACATTGGTAGCACTTCGAAGATAATACACCAATAGTCTCAATTTGATTTTTGAATGGACATATTAAAAAGCCCTCCATTATCCTTAGTTATAAGGAGAAAAGCTACCAATTTATATAGTAAGCAAGGTTTACTTTCAAAAGGAGCTGATGTATAGGGCTGCTGATTGACCTCATGCTTCTTTGCTACATGTGTTAGTTATGTTTATTTTTTTACAAGGTATTTCTACAACTATCTCAAGAGCAACTTCTTTGCTGCACTACCAATACAGAGTGTGATGCTGCACACAGAATTGGCATGTATGATACGTCTTTGTTAAATTCATTCTATTAGCAGTTCAGAATAGTTGCATGGAATTAAAACATCTGTGTCTAAGTCCAGTTATGCCGCTTCAAGCTTTAAAGCATGGGATCAGTTTTCTCATCTGCATAAAAAGGATAATGATAATGAAATACGTTGTTATGATGGTCAAATGTGGTCATATATGAGAAAGTGCCTTGTTAACTCTAAAGTGATGTAGAAGTAAGTATTATTTGGGATATGCATTTAGCTATGTAACTATTCATTTTAAATTTTACATCTAATTATATTTTGTAAAATGCTTTGCATTCGTATAAATTGTTTTTGCTATAAGCTTTCATTCATGCAAAAGAAGTCTCAAAAGCTCTGAAGTTTAATTATTTCATATTTAAGCATCACTAAACTCTACCACAATTTCACTAAGTCAGGAACTAATTATATGGATTCATTTTTGTCACCAATCATGTATGTGCAAAAAAAAAAATAAAAAACACCTTTGATATTTATCAAGGTTATTTGTGATTGTAAAGGGCCCAATATTAAATGAACTGGTTTTGAAACTATAAATTTGTTCCAAAATGTTAGTAAGTTCTTCACCATAAAATAAAACAAGTATGAATTGAGAGGTACAATCTCTGAAAACAGTCTCTATCACAAATATTTTTTTTGAGCACCTACAAATTATTAGTACTATAAGAAAAAAGTCAGTGATTATTCCATACCACATAATAGGGTATTCTAAAAATTGGGCAAAAAACTTTACTGTACGATATTGCCATCTGAGATTTTTTTTTCTTGAAACTACACAAGAAAATAGCAGGCATCTCTTATTCTGTTCAATGGAGGTATTAACTTTAGAGCTACCTGTCTTGAAGAACAGGACTTGAATTGAACTCTTCAATTAGTTGGGATTTAACTTTTTGGGCTCAATATAGTACTGAAGAAATGCATTCAGGCAGAAAGCCAATTTAGGTCTTATAGATTTCCTGTTCTTGGGACTACTAGACTTCTATCCAGAGGCTAAGTTCTATTTTTTATTGTTTTATAAAACATAAAATAAATACAAAGAGGTGCCGTTACACTTCCCTACATATTTATCTGACATTCTATACACACATAAGATTAAATTCTCAAGCAAATTATTATTTTGAGAGCAATTTTTTCTTACACCCTTCAGGCTACTTCTGACAGCCTAGGACTCCTCACTACTCTATCTCTCCACAGATACAACACTTGAGTGAGGTCCTTTCTGCCTTAGCAGTGTTTGCCTATCTAATATCTCTCATCTTCTGCATAAAAAGAAACATATATGTGTGGTATTAAATTGTAAGAAAATTTCAGTGACTTATTATAAATATTACAGATGTCAGAACAAAAGCAAAAAAATAAAAAGACTATAGGAAAACATAGCAGGCATATGTTCAAGGTCATTTTTGAAATCATAGTCTGTGTCATTGGTCATGATTAACAGTAAAAAAATGCAGGCAGAAAACGTGGGCATAAAGTCTTATTTCTAAAGCTAAAACGAAAACCCGATATTTTTGGTAGAAGTGAAAGACAAATATTTGCCATCAGAGGTAGATCAGTGGCCATCTGAATAACTGTATCTATACACAGGTATTTCTAATTAATAATTCGGTGTAGAGAAATCTCAAATGGAGAGCCAAAGAAGCCTGTTTTTTTCTATATTGTACATATTTTAATTAATTTCATAGATTAAAGTCTTGAAAGGATACTGACAAAATTTTCACATGTGAAGCTTAGTTTGTGATAGGCTTTTATGGGAGGAAAGAGGTAAATGGTGGACTAAGTAAACAAAGAGACAAACCAACAAACAAAATTAAATAGAAAATAAACAAAAAAAAGAAAAAAAGACTTACCTAACTAAAATGCCAATTTTACTTTTTACTGTACTTTTTCTAGGAGATTTCTGAGAGAGTTTAAGAAAATATAAACAAGAGATAGTCATGCTAACTTTTAGAAGAGATGACATCTGTTGAATTCTTATTTGTTGATGAAATTGCTTTGAAAACATCTGCTTCTCTGTTACTCCCTGGAAGTGACAGTATGATGCAAAGAACACTGTACCTGATTCCTGGTAAATTCCAGATAAATATACATTAAGAAACAGTACAAATAAAGACATATCCCTCCCTGTTTAACCCTGCCTATCTTTCACTCATTCTAAGTCATGGCAAAGTAGATGTAGAATAGGTATTGGAATAAGGTAGTTATAAATGCCATTTATAAATACCAGCTATGACTGTGTCACTAGTTTCAGAAGTATGGACTAAAATAATTATGAAAATGTGTGCCAGATGTGGTGGCTCACACCTGTAATCTCAGCTACTCAAGAGGCCAAGGTGGCAGAATCCCTTGAGACTAGGGACTTGAGGCTGCAGTGAGCTACAATCATATCCTTACACTCCTGCCTGAATGATAGAATCAGACTCTGTCTCTAAAAAAAAAAAAAAGAAAGAAAGAAAAAGGAAAATATATTCATTACTTTGATTTAAATATGTTAGTATATATGTTAACCAAATATTTTTCTACTCTCACATTTTCCTCATACATAACACAGGATTTGTTAATGGTATTTAACTTTACCCTTAGTATTTCTGTTGCAGAATGTTTACGTGTGAATCAACTAGAGGAATGAACATCACCTAAAGACAAAACAGGATCTTTGTATACATCTTCTGGGAAGGAGCTGTTATCATTTCCACAAGGCCAATTGCATCATTCGGATAAAAACATTATATTGTTGTCTTTATTTGGAAGTAAAATATATTTTAAAGAGATGTGAATGATTATAAAGTTTATAATAGGTATACTGTGATGACTTTGTCAAACGTTAACTTGACTAGGCTGAGTGATATTTCCTAGAATTCCCTTTCCTTTGTTTTCTATTAAGGAGGGAATGTTTTCTGGTAGACCACGTAATAGAGATAGAAGTTCTTCTTTTTTACACATTCATTCATTATTACAGTTTAATGAATCTTTTTTTTTTTTTTTTTTTTTTTTTGAGACAGAGTCTTGCTCTTTCGCCCAGGCTGGAGTGCAGTGGCACAATCTCGGCTCACTGCAAGCTCCGCCTCCCGGGTTCACGCCATTCTCCTGCCTCAGCCTCTCCGAGTAGCTGGGACTACAGGCGCCCGCCACCACGCCCGGCTAATTTTTTGTATTTTTTAGTAGAGACGGGGTTTCACCGTGGTCTCGATCTCCTGACCTTGTGATCCGCCCGCCTCGGCCTCCCAAAGTGCTGGGATTACAAGCGTGAGCCACCGTGCCCGGCCTAATGAATCTTAAATGAAAAAAAAAAAACCCTCTTCCAGAAGCATTTACTAACACTTTCAGGTATATGAGAATGGAATAATTTTCAGAAACTGGGCTTTCTGTATTTTCCCTGTTTGCTATTTCAGACCAATTCCCTACCCTTCTCCATCCTTCTCCATGCCCTGGGAAACCGACTTTATAGACTGCAAAAGTATGCTCTCTTACACTTTGGTTTCTTATTGAGGTCAAGTAATAAAAATCACTGCCAAAAAACTGGAAGGCAGAAGGACAGTGAGATGGTGCATTTATTCCACTCTGATGGGCAATATATTCATCTATATTGATGGTTGTCTCTTATAACATTTTTAATAACCACATTCTTTGACCCTTGCAATCTAGAGTGGTGTAAGCTGTTTTCTGTTGCTAGTCTTAATATACCTTGCAATCCCTTTTTGGTTTTATGTAACCCTACCCATAGCTTTGTAAATATTCTCTTTGTTGATCTCTTCCAAATTACCATATTTGAATGTACTTAACTTGCTGGGATCTGGACCTACACTGAAATGGCACCGGGAAATTGAATTATAAAGCTGATGTATAGGATTGGCTTCCTTACTTGTTTGAAGAGTGTGCAGAAAACTGACCTGGCAGGGAGAAACAGGACATAGGTAATCTGTGGCATGTCATGACTTCATATTTCTCAAATTATTACCAGTGGTTGCAGGATACAAGCTTCAGGAAGAGACAAAACATTGGGAGATCAAGACACTGTAACATTTAGTTGCCAAGATTATAATTCTAATTGTAAGGAGTACAGCATGAAACATCTGCCTTGAATTACCTGAGAACATGTACTCAGGAAAAAGATAAATGTGAAGGCTTTCAATAACAAACAGAAAAAAATGGGCGGGAAAAAAGAAACCATGAAACCACTATGACAACTTTTAAGAAGCAGTCCATATCTTTTAATGTCCTTGAGACTACTGAAGTTAATAGTAGCAGACACTAGATAGCTGCGCTTCAACATCAGAAAAAAAGTGGGCAGAATGGCCACTATGAGCCACAGAGACTGAATACTAATTAGAGTGCTTTGACATACAGTCATCTTTAATGATGGCTAATTAATCATGGGATACTAAGTATTGGAATAGATTGATGCCTTACTAAGGTACTATACAGGAAGTGGTATGTGTCTTAAAATATAGGCTCTATAGAGTTGTATTTCTCACAAAGCCCACCAGGACAGCTGTGCAAACCAATAGATGGTGTTTAGAGTGACTGCCTTACGATTATACCTAATAAATGACTTAAATAATTTGTGACCTTGGGCTTGGTGAATTAGAAGATCATAAAACTCAGGACAGGAAGATTTTCACAAAGAAATGCAAACGCTATTTTTATTTTCTCATTTCTCTAAACCAGTAGCTAGAGAAAGAGATATTGGCTAAGGATATTTATTTCAATTTCCAAGAGGAATTTGGGCCTTGATAGTTAATGAGGGCAAGGAAGACTACACCTGGAAACCAAGAGATTCATTGAGGCACTTCTTAGTATTTCCTTAGCCAAGAGTTTTTGTCAAAAAAAAAAAAAAAAATGTCAACTCAGTAAAAACAAGTCATTAAGAATTTGTATCATGTAGGAATGGATCTGTGGTTCACGTCACTGTTTAAAGAACCCTGTCTAGCTAAGGTCCTTATAGAAGGAAAGAGGTCAGTGGAACACATATAAAATATCCTGAGAGTCATCAATTTTTGCCTTACAACTAGCAGAGAAGCAGGTTTTATAACAACAACGACTTATGTAAATTTATCATTTTATTTACGCTTCTATAACACTTTATGTAAAATGCACAGATGATAGTCACCATGATACATTTAAGGCAAGAATATGACGAATGAAACTAATAATTATGTAGTAGTTAACAAGTGCCAATCTGTGGAAGTGTGTGTGTGTGTGTGTGTTGTGTGTGTGTGTGCTACATCTTTGTGGAAACTTTTTTGAGAGAATCTGGTAAAATATCAGTAGTACATGTGAAGGGCAGAAGGAATGGTTTTCTATATATTTTCCTATCCGCCCTTCCAAATCCATTTTTCACCTTGATTATGCCTTTCCAAGCTAATCTTTATGTATTGCGTCAGCATTTCCTTTGATGCCTGCCTTCTGGTTAGATTTGTTAAATGGAAGGCAACTGTAGGAGATTAGACTTAAAAACAGAGTAAGATCAGAATATTTATTATCCCTGTTTACTTTCTGTGGGGCTACAGTTGTGTTCTTCAACCAAAGGCCACAACTCCTGTTGGTCAGCACAATGACAGTTCTTCTGAATTCTGGTAACCTTGCATAGGTGGGTAGTAGCAGTTCTTTACTTTTGAAAGCCCTAAGATTTTTCATTGTTGATTTCCAGTAACCTTTCACACAACTTTTGTGGGTTTCCAGTAATCCTTCACCTTTCTGTGAATAGCTCTTCATTGAAATCTACTACCTTGAGCGATGACACTGACATAACACTGTTGAAAAAGTAAAAATTCACAATCTATTGAAATAATGAGAAAAATAAGTTTTTATCTGCCTAGATTTGGTTTCCTTAGATCATCACCTGCATTTTACCTTTCTAAATCTTTAATTTACTTTTAAATTAAACATTATGAAATAGTATGTACAGAAGAGTGTGAAACGATATAAAATTGTAAAGCAAAAAATGCAAGTTCCATTTAATCACCTACACTCTCACTAATGACACCCCACTTCACCCCGACACTTCTTGTAAACAGAAAAAACTATTGTTATTTTAGCCTTTCAGATTTTTTCTCTACGCATGATTTCTGTTGCTGGGTAACAATTTACCAAAAACTTAGTGGCTTGAAACACCGCCTTTCTCTAGGTCAGCAGTCTAGTTCTGAGTTTCCATTCATGGTTTCAAGATAAATAATGAAACCAAGGTGTCAGCCAGGCTGTATTCTCCCCTGGAGGCTTAAATAGGGATGAATCTGACTGCAAGATTCCTCTGGTTGTTGGCAGGCAGAATTTATCACTTTATAGGTATGGAATTCATGGAGTCTTGCTTCTTCAAAGCCAATAATGAAGAGAGAAAGAGAAAGAGGGAGTTGGAGAGAAACAGAGAGGGAGGAAAGGGGGGGAGAGAGAGAGAGAGAAAGAGAGAGGGAGAGAGAGAGAGAGAATGTCCATGGCTCTGAATCACTGAACTCTAGAACTTCTTCAAAAGATTTCACTTGATTATGTCAGGCTCATAAAGGAAAATCTAGTTTTGATTATCTTAAAGTCACAGTTGGACATTTCTTTAAGTTTCTTTAGGTTGCATAAAATTGTTTGTTACTCAAGTAATTCACGGATTTACTGAATAATTTAAATTTTAGGAAATTTTAGAAAATTTTCTTTAATGAGACCAACATGTTTTTAAACTGTCCTTAAAAGGTCAATATCATTAAAATGGTCATACTGCCCAAACAATTTACAAATTCAATACTACTCCTATCAAAACACCAATGCCATTTTTTACAGAATTAGAGAAAACTATTTTAAAACTTATATAGAACGACAAAAGAACTTGAATAGACAAAACAATCCTAAGTCAAGCAAAGCCCAAGGCATTACATTACCCAACTTCAAACTATACTGTAAGGCTACAGTAACCCAAACAGCCTGGCACTGGTACAAAAAAAGGCAGGCCAATGAAACAGAACAGAAAATCCAGAAATAAAGCCACACAGCTACAATGATCCAATCTTTGACAAAGTCAACAAAAATAAACAGTGAAGGAAAGGACTTATTTGGTAAATGGTGCTGGCCATTTGCAGAAGAATAAAGCTGGACCCCTACCTTTCACCATGAATAAAAATTAACTTAAGGTGTACTAAAGATACAAATGTAAGACCTCAAACTATAAAAATCCTGGACGAAAACCTAGGAAATATCCTTCTTGACATCAGCTTTGGCAAAGAATTTATGGCTAAGTCCCAGAAAGCAACGGAAACAAAACAGAAATTGACAAGTGGGACCTAGTTAAACTAAAGAGCTTCTGCAAAGCAAAAGAAACTATCAATTGAATAAAAAGACAACCTACAGAATGGGAAAAAATTCACAAAATATGCATCTAACAAAAGTCTAATATGCAGAATGCAAGGAACTTAAATCAACCAGCAAAACACAAATAATCCAGTTTAAAAATAGGCAAAGGACATGATCGGACACTTCTCAAAAGAAGACACACAAACTGCAAACATATAAACTAAATCCTCATCATCACTGTATCATCAGAGAAATGCAAATCAAAACCACATTGAGATACTGTCTTATACTAGTCAGAATGGTGATTTGTTTAAAAGTCAAAAACTAACAGATGCTGGCAAGGCTGAGGAAAAAAGGAAATATTTATACACTGTTGGTGGGAATGCAAGTTAGTTCAGCCACTGTGGAAAGCAGTTTGGAGATATCTCAGAGAACTACCATTCAACTCAGCAATCCCATTACTCTGTATATACCAGAAGGAAAATGAATAGTTCTACAAAAAAGACACATGTGCTCATATGTTCATTCAGTGCTATTCACAATAGCAAAGACATGGAATCAACCTAGGTGCCCATCAATGGTAAAAGAAAAAGAAAATGTGGTACATATACAACGTAGAATAGTACGCAGCCATAAAAAAATCATGTCCTTTACAATAAAATGGATGCAGCTGGAGGCCATTATCCTAAGCAAATATACATAAGAACAGAAAACCAAATGTTGTCACTTATAAGTGGGAACTAAATATTTGGTACATGTACACATAAAGATGTGAATAATAGAAACTGAGGACTATGAGAAGTGGAAAGGAGGAAAGTGGACTGGAGTGAAAAACTACCTATTGGGTACTATGCTCATTATCTGGGTGACAGGATTATCCATTTCTAAACCTCAGCATCATGCAACATACCAATGTAACAAACCGTTTGAATTTAAAATAAAAGATGAAAAAAATTACATAAAATGTCTTAATATTTTTACTGAAGATAAACATGATTAATGTTATCTGTCTATCATCTGTCAGTTGTTTTACTAAGTGTACATAGTGTCTTTTCACTTTTTAAAATATAAATGATATCATAAAACACACACCAAAAATTTATACTTCTATGCAAAGTATGGATATATATACTCACTTTTAATAGCTATACAGTATCATATTATATAGATGGGCTATAATTTTTATATCCACTCTCCTAATGTGTGCAAGTATTGAGTTTTAATACTTTCTTTTCTAGCCAATGCTAATGTGTGTTTTTTTTATACTTATTTCCTTAGGATAAATTTTTTAATATTATTCACAAGCTTAATACCATTGAGTTATTACCTAAATTGCCAAATTTCTATTTAGAAAGATTATGCCAGTTTGAACCCATAAACAATATTCAGTAAGTTCATTATTCACAATTCTCTAATTTTTTGCCAATCTAATGATAAAAATCATCTCATTTGTTTATATCTTTTTAATGCTGTTTGAATATTTTTCTTAAATTAGGAGATTTGCTTATCTTCTTTATTTAGCATCTCTTATTATCCTAATTAACTTTTGTATAGGAAAAATAAATATTTATTGACTTAGAAGGAAAGCATGTAAATATTAATAACCAAAATTTTGGTCATAATTTTGCAAATATGTTTTCCTGTTTGGGTATATCATTTTACTGTTTTAAAACAATTTCTGATTTTTAATTATTATGTGTGGCTTTTATTGTATGGATGATTTTGGTCAGAGTTAATTTGCATGTAGTTAAGAGTTTTTTTTACATTTTTTCCTTTCATTTTATAGTTAAAAATTCTCTGCAAAAATTATGTAGTCATATATATTTTCCTAGTTGGTAATTATGAGTTTTTTCTTTTTCTTGTGTTAAAATAATGCTTAGAAACATACTTTAAAAACACAAAATAGCTCATTATTCACACTAGAAATATGTGAATATATACATACATACACACATACATTCATGTTTCTGTATGTGTGTATATATTCAGCTTTCACTCATAATGACAAACCCTAATTTGTTTCTAAATTTTTATGTCATATAGAAATTTGTCTTAGCTCATGAACAGACACTTCTTAAAAGAAGACATTTATGCAGCCAAAAAACACATGAAGAAATGCTCATCATCACTGGCCATTAGAGAAATGCAAATCAAAACCACAGTGAGATACCATCTTACACCAGTTAGAATGGCCATCATTAAAAAATCAGGAAACAACAGGTGCTGGAGAGGATGTGGAGAAATAGGAACACTTTTACATGGTTGGTGGGACTGTAAACTAGTTCAATCATTGTGGAAGTCAGTGTGGCATTTCCTCAGGGATCTAGAACTAGAAATCCCATTTGACTCAGCCATCCCATTACTGGGTATATACCCAAAGGACTATAAATCATGCTGCTATAAAGACACATGCACACGTATGTTTATTGCGGCACTATTCACAATAGCAAAGACTTGGAACCAACCCAAATGTCCAACAACGATAGACTGGATTAAGAAAATGTGGCACATATACACCACGGAATACTATGCAGCCATAAAAAATGATGAGTTCATGTCCTTTGCAGGGACATGGATGAAACTGGAAAACATCATTCTCAGTAAACTATCGCAAGGACAAAAAACCAAACACTGCATGTTCTCACTCATAGGTGGGAACTGAACAATGAGAACTCATGGACACAGGAAGGGGAACATCACACTCTGGGGACTGTTGTGGGGTTGGGGGAGGGGGGAGGGACAGCATTAGGAGATATACCTAATGCTAAATGACAAGTTAATGGGTGCAGGAAATCAACATGGCACATGGATACATATGTAACAAACCTGCACATTGTGCACATGTACCCTAAAACCTAAAGTATAATAATAAAAAAAAAGATTTAGAAAAAAAAAAAAGAAATTTGTCTTAGCTTTATATATATATATATATAAAATTTATCTACCAATAAATATACACTCATTTTTTATGTTCTAAATATTGATCTTTGTTCACCTAACAATACCTGTTGGGCATTTTTCTATGTGAATGCATAGGACACAAACTATTTTTAGTGACTGTACAGTTATGCATCATCTAGCAATGGGAATAGTTCTGAGAAATGCATAGTTAGGCAATCTCATCATTGTGTGAACATCTTAGAGTGTACTTATGCAAACCTAGATTGTCTAGCCTACTACACAATTAGGCTATATGGTATAGTCTATTGCTCCTAGGCTACAAAGGTGTACAGTATGTTATTATACGAAGGACTGTAGGCAGTTGTCATACAGTGGTATTTGTGTATCTAAGCGTATAAAAGGTATAGTTAAAATATAGTAAGAAAGATAAAAAATGGTACAGCTGTATAGGGCAGCTCCATTATAATCTTATGGAACCACCATCATATATACAATCTGTTGTTCACCAAAATGTCATTATGCAGTACATGACTATATACCATTTCTTATAATGCATATATCACAATTTATCCATTTACCTGTTGATTAATATTTAAATAGTTTCCAATTTTTTGCTACCATATATTTATATGTACTAGCGGCTTCATTTTGACAAAATCAATTTCTAGAATGTTTATTTTGAAAAACATCTACAGATATGTATTACAAACTACTAAAAGTTGCTATTTTGTAATGGGATTATGATGGCATTTTTCTTCATGCATTATGTATTTTATTATTCATATTCTTTATATTTTACTATTTACTAGTGGATTTTTCTGCAATGAAAAAGAATATTTGTTTCAAATTATGGAGGGTCTCCAAGTAAATACAGTGATTCAATATGTATATTGAATGAACTTCTTCCTCAATGTCCTCTTAAAGAAAAGAAAAGAGACTTTTCTTAAATTCAGGAATACACAATGATGAAGAGAACAGACAAGAGCAAGAAAAGAGTAATTGGGAAAGATGGAAGGCATGCCAAAGCCTAACTGATTTAGAAAATCTGATACAGCCAAATTCTATATCAGAAATGGGAAAAGCTAAGGAACAACAAAATTTAGTTGACAGATCCCTCAAAAGACTCAGAGGTGGGTAGTATCTCCTCCTACAAGGAGGGCATTATGATTGATGTGTGTGTGCATGTGTGTGTGAATGTGTGCATGTGTGCCCATACATAAGTAAAAGTGGAGACTTGGTTTAACAAGTCCAATATCTACCATACTCACTGAGAGTCTGATCCCCACACTGCTCTCCCATAGAGATTTAATTCACTGTTACAGTAAAAGTAGTGTCTGGAGTGATGGATATCATGAATAATTTAGAGTGGTGATACTGTACTGAAATCAGGTTGTTATATGAATATTTGCATAATGCGTGTTGAGGTTTCCTAGTTTCTCAGAATTTAGTTAACTAAGCCTAAACTGTTAGGGAAAAATAAAAAAAAAAAATCTTTCTCCTGGAAATTTGAACAGACCAAAATAGAAAGGATAAAGATACTAATAACAGGGGAATCCAATGAAGCTTACTTAGGTCTTTGTCCCAAGCCTCCAGATAAGATGTCATTGTCTCAAGAAATTTATATTGGCATTGTGGCATCCTGAGTATAAAGCCTAGTTGAGCTGCCTTACCTCATGGAACTGTTGTTTTAAGCCACTATGTGACAATCTGTTATGTGGCGATACAAAAGTCATTCATGAAAAGTCATAAAATGTTTTCCTCCAGTACCCTTCCTTAGAAAGTTTCTGAAAACTGTGCACTACCTAAACCAGGCTGAACCAGATCCAGGTTTCAACAAGGTTGAAGTCAAGAAAGTAATGTACAAAAGGTGCATAAAATGAGAGATTCAAGACAAAAGTCAACAGAAGGAAATAGCCAAGATAATAAGTGAAGAGAGATGACAGGTAACAACTGTGTACCAGACTGGAGCAGAAGAGGAGGCCCCAGGAAAGTTTTCCTCAGTTAGATTGATTTGATAGAATAATTCGTGGATGAAGACACTGGGGAAAGATTTAGACAATTGTTAGAATGTTTAGCATTAAATAAGTGAAAAATACATCAAAAATTAAGCAACCTTCTTTCTCTGCATCCCTAAAAGTAAGATAATTATTAACTCTAGAGGAAAAAAAATTGAAGCAGGAAATTTTTTCAATGGCCATAGTAAAATAGATGGTTCAGCTTGAGTAATGTTTTCATACTTACAACATGAATACTGAAATCAACAAAAATCAAAATTACAATTTAACTAGACTAGATATATGGGAAAAAGAGAGGCTACGTGTGTTGGGGTGGTTAAGGGGCCTGAAAAGGGTTGAAAAAGACCTACCTTCTAATATTCTCTAGTAGGGGCAGTATATAATAGTATATAATGCTTAAAACTTAGAAAATAATCAAAGAGTAGCTAAATAGGTATATTATTTGGACATATACAGTTAAATTCTAGAATAAATGTCAAACAGAATTGAAAGTGGTAGCCTCAGGTTAGAAGTGAATTTAGGGTGTGTGAATTGCTACAAGGACTCTTGTAGAACTATTTTACCCCCAATTTATATTGTGTGCAAGTATAACTTTTAATGATAGTGAAAACCATACATAATTATAAAAACAAGAAAATATTTCATATAAGACAAGAGATTTTATATGAATTTCATCTGTTTCCACTTCTCTCTATTTCGGTAGCCAACCCAGAATCTTATTTTCACACTGTGCATATATCTCATTGGTCTCCTCCAATATGTGACAGTTCCTCTTTCTTTCTTTGTATCACATTACCTTGACATTTTTGAAGAGTATTAATCTGCAATTTTTTCCTTTATAAGTAAAAAAATCCCAGAAAGATAATCCTTGTAAAAAATATGTTTATTTTCAAGTTGCAGCCCATTAATTTAACATCCATCAGTGTGTCTTGTTTGCAACAGTCATTATTGTGATGTTTGCTTAATGGTGATTTTTATATTTTCCCTTTACCCCTAAATTTATTAATTGAAATTATTTTGTTAGGAAGATTTTTCCTCTCTCATAATTTACCTATTTATTCAATAATGTATTGCTATCAATGTGGATCCATATATGCTTTTATTATCTATGGATTATAATAATTACTATCAGCATTTATCTTGCTATTCACAATTTTCCAATTCTAGCCATGAGTAGCTACTTTAGGTTGACTCATGTGTCCTTTCAACATGTTACCCCCCTTTTCTGAACATGTGCTTACTTTCTGACACAAGATGCTCTAGGCTCATGTTGTATTTTCCCTAAATCAGCCTTGGGTTCAACCATTCCTCCAAAGAAGTTTTATCAGTCAGGGCTCTCCCAAGAAACGGAACTACTAGGATGTGTATATATATACATATAGAAGGATTTATTTTAAGAAATTTGCTCACACAATTATGGGAGCTGGGAAGTCCAAAAATCTGCATGGCAGGCCCATAGGCTAGAGACCCAGAGAAGAGTTCATATTGCAGCTCAAGTCTGAAGGCAGTCTGCTTGTAGAACTAGCCTTTTCCTCTGGGAACTTCAGTCTTTTTCTGTAAGGTCTTCAACTGACTATATGAGGGCCCCTCACATTAAGGAAGACAACCTTTTTACACAAAGTGTTCTGTTTAAATGCTAATCTCGACTGGGGAGCCAAGATGGCGGAATAGGAACAGCTCCGGTCTCCAGCTCCCAGCCCCAGCGACACAGAAGACTGGTGATTTCTGCATTTCTGTTTGAGGTATCGGTTTCATCTCCCTAGGGAGTGCCTAACAGTGGGTGCAGGACAGTCGGTGAAGCGCACTGTGCGCGAGCTGAAGCAGGGCGAGGCATTGCCTCACTCAGGAAGCACAAGGGGTCAGGGAGTTCCCTTTCCTAGTCAAAGAAAGGGGAAACAGACGGCACCTGGAATATCGGGTCAGTCCCATCCTAATACTGCGCTTTTCCAACGGGCCTGGAAAACGGCACACTAGGAGATTGTGTCCCGCACCTGGCTCGGAGGGTCCTAAGCCCACGGAGTCTCGCTGATTGCTAGCACAGCAGTCTGAGATCAAGCTGCAAGGCGACAGCGAGGCTGGGGGAGGGGCGCCCGCCATTGCCCAGGCTTGCTTAGGTAAACAAAGCAGCCAGGAAGCTCGAACTGGGTGGAGCCCACCACAGCTCAAGGAGGCCTGCCTGCCTCTGTAGGCTCCACCTCTGGGGGCAGGACACAGACAAACAAAAACCCAGCAAGAACCTCCACAGACTTAAATGTCCCCGTCTGACTGACAGCTTTGAAGAGAGTAGTGGTTCTCCCAGCACGCAGCTGGAGATCTGAGAATGGACAGACTGCCTCCTAAAGTGGGTCCCTCACCCCTGAGCAGCCTAACTGGGAGGCACCCCCCCAGTAGGGACAGACTGACACCTCATTCAACCGGGTACTCCTCTGAGACAAAACTTTCAGAGGAACTATCAGACAGCTGAATTTGTGGTCTCACGAAAATCCGCTGTTCTGCAGCCACCGCTGCTGACACCCAGCCAAACAGGGTCTGGAGTGGACCTCTAGTAAACTCCAACAGACCTGCAGCTGAGGGTCCTGTCTGGTAGAAGGAAAACTAACAAACAGAAAGGACATCCACACCAAAAATCCATCTGTACATCACCATCATCAAAGACAAAAAGTAGATAAAACCACAAAGATGGGGAAAAAACAGACCAAAAAAACTGGAAACTCTAAAAAACAGAGCACCTCTCCTCCTCCAAAGGAACGCAGTTCCTCACCAGCAACGGAACAAAGCTGGATGGAGGATGACTTTGATGAGTTGAGAGAAGAAGGCTTCAGACGATCAAACTACTCTGAGCTACGACAGGAAATTCAAAACAATAGCAAAGAAGTTAAAAACTTTGAAAAAAATTTAGAAGAATGGATAACTAGAATAACCAATGGAGAGAAGGGCTTCAAGGAGCTGATGGAGCTGAAAGCCAAGTTTCGAGAACTACGCGAAGATTGCAGAAGCCTCAGTAGCAGATGCGATCAACTGGAAGAAAGAGTATCGCTGATGGAAGATGAAATGAATGAAATGAAGAGAGAAGGAAAGTTTAGAGAAAAAAGAATAAAAAGAAATGAACAAAGCCTCCAAGAAATTTGGGACTATGTGAAAAGACCAAACCTACGTCTGATTGGTGTACCTGAAAATGATGGGGAGAATGGAACCAAGTTGGAAAACACTCTGCAAGATATTATCCAGGAGAACTTCCCCAATCTAGCAAGGCAGGCCAGCATTCAGATTCAGGAAATACAGAGAACGCCACAAAGATACTCCTCGAGAAGGGCAACTCCAAGACACATAATTGTCAGATTCACCAAAGTTGAAATGAAGGAAAAAATGTTAAGGGCAGCCAGAGAGAAAGGTCGGGTTACCCACAAAGGGAAGCCCATCAGACTAACAGCTGATCTCTCAGCAGAAACTCTACAAGCCAGAAGAGAGTGGGGGCCGATATTCAACATTCTTAAAGAAAAGAATTTTCAACCCAGAATTTCCTATCCCGCCAAACTAAGCTTCATAAGTGAAGGAGAAATAAAATACTTTACAGACAAGCAAACGCTGAGTGATTTTGTCACCACCAGGCCTGCCCTAAAAGAGCTCCGGAAGGAAGCACTAAACATGGAAAGGAACAACCGGTACCAGCCACTGCAAAAACATGCCAAACTGTAAAGACCATCAAGGCTAGGAAGAAACTATAGCATCTAATGAGCAAAATAACCAACTAACATCATAATGACAGGATCAGATTCACACATAACAATATTAACTTTAAATGTAAATGGGCTAAATGCTCCAATCAAAAGACACAGACTGGCAAACTGGATAAGGAGTCAGGACCCATCAGTGTGCTGTATTCAGGAAACCCATCTCACGTGCAGAGACACACATAGACTCAAAATAAAGGGATGGAGGAAGATCTATCAAGCAACTGGAAAACAAAAAAAGGCAGGGGTTGCAATCCTAGTCTCTGATAAAATAGACTTTAAACCAACAAAGATCAAAAGAGACAAAGAAGGCCATTACATAATGGTAAAGGGATCAATTCAACAAGAAGAGCTAACTATCCTAAATATATATGCACCCAACACAGGAGCACCCAGATTCATAAAGCAAGTCCTCAGTGACCTACAAAGGGACTTAAACTCCCATACAATAATAATGGGAGATTTTAACACCCCACTGTCAGCATTAGACAGATCAACGAGACAGAAAGTTAACAAGGATATCCAGGAATTGAACTCAGCTCTACATAAAGTGGACCTAATAGACATCTACAGAACTCTCCACCCCAAGTCAACAGAATATACATTTTTTTCAGCACCACACCACAACTATTCCAAAATTGACCACATAGTTGGAAGTAAAGCTCTCCTCAGCAAATGTAAAAGAACAGAAATTATAACAAACTGTCTCTCAGACCACAGTGCAATCAAACTAGAACTCAGGATTAAGAAACTCACTCAAAACCGCTCAACTACATGGAAACTGAACAACCTGCTCCTGAATGACTATTGGGTTCATAATGAAATGAAGGCAGAAATAAAGATGTTCTTTGAAACCAACGAGAACAAAGACACAACATACCAGAATCTCTGGGACACGTTCAAAGCAGTGTGTAGAGGGAAATTTATAGCACTAAATGCCCACAAGAGAAAGCAGGAAAGATCCAAAATTGACACCCTAACATCACAATTAAAAGAACTAGAAAAGCAAGAGCAAACACATTCAGAAGCTAGCAGAAGGCTAGAAATAACTAAAATCAGAGCAGATCTGAAGGAAATAGAGACACAAAAAACCCTTCAAAAAATTAATGAATCCAGGAGCTGGTTTTTTGAAAAGATCAACAAAATTGATGGACCGCTAGCAAGACTAATAAAGAAGAAAAGAGAGAAGAATCAAATAGATGCAATAAAAAACGAAAAGGGGATATCACCAGCGATCCCACAGAAATACAATCTACCATCAGAGAATACTACAAACACCTCTATGCAAATAAACTAGAGAATCTAGAAGAAATGGATAAATTCCTCGACAAATACACCCTCCCAAGACTAAACCAGGAAGAAGTTGAATCTCTGAATAGACCAATAACAGATTCTGAAATTGTGGCAATAATCAATAGCTTACCAACCAAAAAGAGTCCAGGACCTGATGGATTCACAGCTGAATTCTACCAGAGGTACAAGGAGGAACTGGTACCATTCCTTCTGAAACTATTCCAATCGATAGAAAAAGAGGGAATCCTCCCTAACACATTTTACGAAGCCAGCATCATCCTGATACCAAAACCTGGCAGAGACATAACCAAAAAAGAGAATTTCAGACCAATATCCTTGATGAACATTGATGCAAAAATCTTCAATAAAATACTGGCAAACCGAATCCAGCAACACATCAAAAAGCTTATCCACCATGATCAAGTGGGCTTCATCCCTGGGATGCAAGGCTGGTTCAACATACGCAAATCAATAAATGTAATCCAGCATATAAACAGAACCAAAGACAAAAACCACATGATTATCTCAATAGATGCAGAAAAGGCCTTTGACAAAATTCAACAACCCTTCATGCTAAAAACTCTCAATAAATTAGGTATTGATGGGACGTATCTCAAAATAATAAGAGCTATCTACGACAAACCCACAGCCAATATCATACTGAATGGGCAAAAACTGGAAGCATTCCCTCTGAAAACCGGCACAAGGCAGGGATGCCCTCTCTCACCTCTCCTATTCAAAATAGTGCTGGAAGTTCTGGCCAGAGCAATCAGGCAGGAGAAGGAAATAAAGGGTATTCAATTAGGAAAAGAGGAAGTCAAATTGTCCCTGTTTGCAGATGATATGATTGTATATCTAGAAAACCCCATTGTCTCAGCCCAAAATCTCCTTAAGCTGATTAGCAACTTCAGCAAAGTCTCAGGATACAAAATTAATGTACAAAAATCACAAGCATTCTTGTACACCAATAACAGACAAACAGAGAGCCAAATCATGAGTGAACTCCCATTCACAATTGCTTCAAAGAGAATAAAATACCTAGGAATCCAACTTACAAGGGATGTGAAGGACCTCTTCAAGGAGAACTACAAACCACTGCTCAATGAAATAAAAGAGGATACAAACAAATGGAAGAACATTCCGTGCTCATGGGTTGGAAGAATCAATATCGTGAAAATGGCCATACTGCCCAAGGTAATTTATAGATTCAATGCCATCCCCATCAAGCTACCAGTGACTTTCTTCACAGAATTGGAAAAAACTACTTTAAAGTTCATATGGAACCAAAAAAGAGCCCGCATCGCCAAGTCAATCCTAAGCCAAAAGAACAAAGCTGGAGGCATGACGCTACCTGACTTTAAACTATACTACAAGGCTACAGTAGCCAAAACAGCATGGTACTGGTACCACAACAGAGACATAGATCAATGGAACAGAACAGAGCCCTCAGAAATGATGCCGCATAGCTACAACTATCTGATCTTTGACAAACCTGACAAAAACAAGAAATGGGGAAAGGATTCCCTATTTAATAAATGGTGCTGGGAAAACTGGCTAGCCATATGTAGAAAGCTGCAACTGGATCCCTTCCTTACACCTTATACAAAAATTAATTCAAGACGGATTAAAGACTTACATGTTAGACCTAAAACCATTAAAATCCTACAAGAAAACCTAGGCAATACCATTCAGGACATAGGCGTGGGCAAGGACTTCATGTCTAAAACACCAAAAGCAATGGCAACAAAAGCCAAAATCGACAAATGGGATCTCATTAAACTAAAGAGCTTCTGCACAGCAAAAGAAACTATCATCAGAGTGAACAGACAACCTACACAATGGGAGAAAATTTTTGCAACCTACTCATCTGACAAAGGGCTAATATCCAGAATCTACAATGAAGTCAAACAAATTTACAAGAAAAAAACAAACAACCCCATCAAAAAGTGGGCAGAGGACATGAACAGACACTTCTCAAAAGAAGACATTTATGCAGCCAAAAAACACATGAAGAAATGCTCATCATCACTGGCCATCAGAGAAATGCAAATCAAAACCACAGTGAGATACCATCTCACACCAGTTAGAATGGCCATCATTAAAAAATCTGGAAACAACAGGTGCTGGAGAGGATGTGGAGAAATAGGAACACTTTTACACTGTTGGTGGGACTGTAAACTAGTTCAACCATTGTGGAAGTCAGTGTGGCGATTCCTCAGGGATCTCGAACTAGAAATACCATTTGACCCAGCCATCCCATTACTGGGTATATACCCAAAGGACTATAAATCATGCTGCTATAAAGACACATGCACACGTATGTTTATTGCGGCACTATTCACAATAGCAAAGAGTTGGAACCAACCCAAATGTCCAACAACGATAGACTGGATTAAGAAAATGTGGCACATATACACCATGGAATACTATGCAGCCATAAAAAATGATGAGTTCGTGTCCTTTGTAGGGACATGGATGAAACTGGAAAACATCATTCTCAGTAAACTATCGCAAGGACAAAAAACCAAACACCGCATGTTCTCACTCATAGGTGGGAATTGAACAATGAGAACTCATGGACACAGGAAGGGGAACATCACGCTCCGGGGACTGTTGTGGGGTGGGGGTAGGGGGGAGGGACAGCATTAGGAGATACACCTAATGCTAAATGACGAGTTAATGGGTGCAGGAAATCAACATGGCACATGGATACATATGTAACAAATCTGCACATTGTGCACATGTACCCTAAAACCCTAAAGTATAATAAAAAAAAAAAAATAAATAAATTAAAAAAATAAATGCTAATCTCATTTTAAAAACACATTCATGACAACATCTGGACTGGTGCTTGACCAATTATCTGGGAACTATGGCCTAGACAAATTGATACATAAAATTAACCATCACAGAGCCCCAGTTCCTCTTTTTGGATAGCACTTACAAACCAACACGTGGGTGCTAGGTAAGCTCACTGTTACTGGGAAATCAATGCCTCTCAGTGTACAGAGCTAAGAACATTTGTATAAATACTGTAAAGTATATGTATAAATACTCATCCACACAATTCTTTCTCTCCCTCAGTCTCTCTCTCTTTCTTTATGTGTGTGTGTGTATGTGTGTGTGAGTTCTTACCTATACTTCTTAATTCTAATTCAACATAACAAGACCCTTCTCTTTATTCGTAACTTTTTTCTACAATGCTGATAAAACAATATATGTGAGTAAAGTCATTTCAGAACTACTCACTTACACCCTTATGAGAAACAAATTTACTAACTATATGACAGTATGTGTGTATAGTTTCTTGTGTCTTTAGCTTTACAGTATCTGGTCAAAATATTTTTTTCCAATGTTATTTAGGTTAGCTCTTTTCTTCCCTTCTACCTTCAGTGTGGTTATGTTATTCATCTGTAATGCATTTAGCTTCTTTTGTTCCTGTTTTTATTAGCTTTCTGGTGGTAGGTCAATTTTTAATTTAACATTAAAGGACAATACTTACATAATGAAAAGTGAATTTTTAGATTTAAATTCCTATTAATTTTTTAAAACTCTGTATTAATCTCTAAGTATTAGTTAATGGCTTTCATTTTAGATTTTGGGTAAGCTCAGTCCCTCATGGGAAGATGGAGGGGAAGAAGCCATTGACCTTGCTCAGCATACAGATTTGTTCTCTCCTAGAATTCGCCAGTTCTCTTGATGCTCACCCAGTACCTATGAAACTGTTATTTTTGTGATTAAAAAACAAGCCAAAGTGCTAGCATGTTGCTTGACACTGCCATGATAACTCTCAAGAATTCTCTAAGACATCTGGTTTGTTAAACTAATTTTGCATTAGTTTTTCTATCTAGTGAGAATTTTCCACAGAACATTGAAACTATATAAATGTACTTCCCAGAGAATCTGGTTCAACAGTAATACTCGATCATGTTTTAAAAATTTTTATTGATATATAACATTTGTATACATTTTTACAGTACAATCAACCTTTTGTTACATGCATAGAATGTATAATGATTAAGTCAGAGTATTTAGGATATCCACTACTTTGAGCATTTTTCATTTCTATGTGTTGGGAGCATTTCAAATTCTCTTGTCAAGCTATTTTGAAATAAACACTACAATGGTGCTCAGTATTGTCAACCTATTCTGATCTTGAACATTAAAACTTATTCCTCCTAACTATATGTTCACTTGATCATATTAATTAAAATAGGTTTATCTTCAGACAAATTGCAAGCATCATTTTTTTCTATGGAAATCACATGAATCTACTGTGTGATTCCATGTTTATGACATTCTAGAGAAGGCAAAAACTGTAAGGACAGAAAACGAGTCAGTATTTATTTAATAGGGTGAAGACTGACTTAAGTGGGCATGAGGGAATTTTTGTTAAAATGGAGGTTTTCTATATCTGGATATTAAAGACAACTACATGAAAGTATACAATTGTCAAACCACATTAAACTGTATACTTTTAAATGGTGTAACTTATGGTAGTATATTTCAATTATAAAAACATGTTTAATCACAGAGTACAAGAGCTAAAGTATAATATATTGAAAGTAAGATTTAATGACAGCATTTATAAACATGTTGGAATATTAGATAATTCAATGATATGCAGTGAATGACCAAAAAGACTATTTTTATCTTAGGCTAATTTTCTTCTGCAGCTTCCTCACCTCTCTCAGCCTTCATAGAATTAGAGTTAGAACCTTGCTCTGGATTAGGCTTTGGCTTAAGGGAATATTGTGGCTGGTTTGATCTTCCATCCAGACCACTAAAACTTTCTCCACATCAGCAATAAGGCTGATCTGCTTTCTTATCATTTGTGCGTTCACCGGAGTAGCACTTTTAGCTTCCTTTAAGAACTTTTCCTTTGCATTCACAACTAAGCTAACTGGTACAAGAGGCCTTGCTTTCAGCCTTTCTTGGCTTTTGACATGCCTTCCTTCCTTGCTAAGCATAATCCTTTCTAGTTTTTGATTTAAAGTGAGAGACGTAGTGACTCCTCTTTCCACTTGAAAACTTAGGGACCATTGTAGGATTATGAATTGGCTTAATTTTAATATTGTTGTGTCACAGGAAACAAGGAGGCCCAAGGAGAGGGAGAGTGATGAGGGAATGGCTGAGTGAAGCAGTCAGAACACACACAACCACAGGATTTATCCATTAAGTTTGCCTTCTTTATAATGGCGTGATTCATGGCGTCCCCAAACAATTACAATAATAATAAAAAAAAACTGATCACATATCACTGCAGCAAATGTAATGATAATGAAAATGTTTGAAATACTACAAGAATTACAAAAATGTGACAATCAGAAATGAAGTGAGCATGTGCTGTTGGAAAAATGGCTTCCTATGGATTGGCTTATTTGAATAATTTTCCAGGCTCCAAAGCATAGGGCTATTCCTAGCTGTCTGAAACCTGGCCCCAGAGTGATTTGGGCCGGAGCATCTCCCACGAAAGTGAGATCTCTTTAACGGAAATGGTGGGGGTATGGACTTCATTAGCTGCTAAAAAGAAGAACTGAATCACCTGCAGCTAGAGACTCAACACTGGGTCAAGATACCATTTAGTTAAAACACAAACCAAAAAGCTCCATTACGGTCCTTATCCAGGTCTGTTGAATCAGAATCTGTTTGAAAATACCTCCAGAAGATGCCAATGCACATTCAGATTTGGGAAGCACTGCTTTAAACAATGCTTTTTCAAGAACAGTTGAAACATTAGAAATGTTTAATTTGGAAAAGAAGAAATTTTAGATGGATATGGAAAGTGAGTCAAAATGTATTTTGGGGACTTTGGTTGGGTTTAAATATATGAGGGCTCTCATGAGACATTTGATCCCACAGGAAAGAATAAGAAATATCAATTACAAGTTCAAAAAGATAGATTTTGTTAAAATAAGATCCTGGTAAAGTGACTACATTATTTGAGGATCATCTTTATGGAAGAATTATGTATCCGCATTCTGTTTGACTTAGCCATGAACACTCAACTTGTTCTGGCCAATGAAACGTGAAAGAAAAAGACATTTGTTATCTCCAGACAGAAACTATAATAAGCAATGAATATTTCACTATTTTCCCTTTCTTTGATTCTGGAATCACAGAAGTATATGTCAAGATAGAGCTACCAGTAGCCTATGTATCTCAGGGACTAAAATAAATAGAGTGTCTTGGCATACTGCAATAAATATATAGTGTAAACCATAAACATTTTATTTTAAAAAACTTTTTGGGTTTATTTGTTTGTTTTATGCCTCTGAAATTTGGAAGTTACTTGTTATTGGTGTAACATAACCTAAGGTGACCTGACAGATACCTGACAATGATGATAGAACTTTCTAAGATATGAAGCTTACAAAAATGCATTTTCTTCTAAGAAATAAGAATGAGGGTCTGCAATTAATTAAACATAGATTTAAATTGCAATTCCATTTCCATACCATTTATATTGGCTGGTATTTCATAGGTGTTTGATAAATGTTATTTTTATTCCATTAACGCAGTGGTTTGTAAATAGTCTTCTGGAGCTCCATATTTTTATGCTGGTGCCTGCGGGATCATAGTGTACCTCAAAGAGGATGGTGTGGGTATAGGTTTCAGGTCTGCAGTCTCCTATTCAATTAGTGCAACCCTACTTGAATATTTTTGCATATTACGGTGGCATTTAAATTTAGCTGACTAAAAATTTTCAAAAGGGCATGGAATGTAAAAAACAGTGCTCTACAGAATTGCTTGTGAATGAAAATGTTCTAAACATTTCAGTTAAGTATCGTTGAGCACCATTGGTGACAATATGTCTCAGTTTTCTCAGGACAGTCCTAATTATTAATTAGTGATTTTTCCCTCTTTTACTCTCAAAAACTACCTAATTGGATAATAAATTATATGGCCACCCAAATAAAAAGCTGACTACAATGACTATGAATAAATGATGATAATAATAAATAGTTAAAATGTACATGTCACAATATACTACAGATTTCTTTCCTTTGTTAACAGTGATTCTTTGTCACCTGATGAGTCAATCAACTAGATGCACTTTAAAATTACATTTAAACTTTGAAATTCTATTACAGCATAAACAGAAATAACCTAGAGTAATACTCTGAAGAATGAGGAGACTGTCATTGCTAAGAAAAATAAATTTGGATAACACCAAATATATAGAAGCCATGAGAAACAGACAATGCTAATGGAACATGATTTTAATGTTTGAAAGCCTTATGTGGTTCTAAGAGATGAGATGTATATTATAAGAGTTCTATCAAGTTCAAAAGTCTTTAGAGTTGTAGGGAACAGTTAATTAACTTGGAGAACTTAAAAGCAACAAAATTAATATTACAACCAAGAACTACAGCCACCAGTTACCAATTATATATAGTTTTACTTAAAAACATAGGTTCTAAATCTAAGGCCCGTGTTCAGCATCATCACTTCATCTTTCTGTAACAGAGTCTGACAACTATAAATAGGGTTCACCTATATCATCAGTGTTATAGTAAATTGTTCAACTGCATCCTAGCCAATCGTCCTGTTTCTTAAGTACTTAGAAACTCAAAGATGCAGCTCCAAAACATTGCTTCAGGAAAGCAGCCCTTCTCAGTATTTGGGCTTATATAATTGTGATTGCAGTGGTAAGCATTTGAAAGCTTATGAAAATTTAGAATCACTCAAAATGCAATTGACTCCAGGTTATTAATAATTTACATTAGGAAATATAAATATAAATACTTACATTTTAACTATTTTAATTATTTAAGATAATTTGACCTTTCAAGAAGATAATTTTAAAAAGTAACTCCAATCTCAAATGTATAATTGTAAATTGAGATTTAATTTGAAGACTTCATTAATTTAGAAACAATATTGAAGCGTTTAAGATAACTTAAAATTACTCTATTAAAAGGTCTAATGTATTATGATTTTAAGAGTCACAAAAGTGCTTGAAAAGGTTTGTCACCCAGATAACAGGGAAAGTTGAAAAGGATATCAAGTATTGCAAAGTATCTGATTAGTAGAGAGACTAAATTCAGATGCCAGCATAAAGTTTAAGTACCTCATACTGTTACTTAACTTGTGTTGGCCAATATAAACCAAATTTAGAAAATTCATCTTTCATGCCTAATATGTGAATGAAGAAAAACAAACATCCTTTTATAAGCATAACTGTTTGTGGGAAAAAGACAATTACCAAAAGCAGTCCTAAAATGACTGTGTGCATTTTCCTAAGTAGTCATATACCAATTCTGTTTCCTTATAATTTCCAGCCATACTTTTCAGACGTATAAATGGCAGCATATGACCACATAACAAAGTTTAAGAAACTAAGTATTATCATAAATTTCACAGAACACTAGCCTCTTATGAGCAATGGGAACTTGGGAATAAATCTAATCTTTGTGATAGAACAGTATCTCTACATTTCATTAATTGAAATAGATAATTTTCAAGACTTTTCAAACCATAAAATACAACCCAGTATGAAAAGTCTAAAGCTCAGGTCTGGAGTTCTTATCTGATGGAATGTTTATTCATGAAATCAATATTTTGAGAACAAAAATTCTAGTGAGCTGTGTGTGCCTGGGGAGAATATTTTCATGGCTTGTGGTGCTACTTAATAAGTGAAAATCACTGAGACACAACCTGAGAAGGAAGTTTGTGAAATAAAACATTTAGCTGTTTTTACAAGATATTGGGCAATGCAAATTATGTTGTCAAACCACTGTGATTTTTTTAAAGCTTGCTGATGCCTATGCAATGACTTGTCAGGGAGGTAAAACTTATGGTGCTTTTTATCCTGAGTTCGTTGATACCTGATTTCATTTTTTAAATCACTCTGTGTCAGCATTGAAAAAAGGTAAACAAAACTTTTACAAGATGAAATTTGAGGTGGAGAAAATAATGGCACATCATTTCCATTCCTGTCTTCTTTTATTTTATTTTATTTTATTTTATTTTATTTTATTTTATTTTATTTTTTAAGGAAAGCATACAGACTGGAAGAACAGCCCTGTATGGGTCCATAGAAGCATCTATAGTGCACTGGGCAGGAGTATTGACACTTTCCCGTGTCTTGCACACAAGGTTTCTGTAATCCACTGTAATCACAGTTCCCCACAATCCCTACTTGCTACAAAGTTCTACAGAGATGAAGCATTTGGTTATGTCTAATGCTCTTAGATAATGATTTTCTAATTCCAGAAAACACAGGAAAGCCACCAACAAAATGACTTTTTTTTTTCTTGAAACAGTAAAAATAACATGGTTTAAAAAATGAAAGAATAAATATGGGTGAACTCTGGTCAAACAAGATGTCACTTACTAAACAGAAAGATAGAATAAATAAAGAATTGATGCCTGGCTGGGCATGGTGGCTCACGCCTGTAATCCCAGCACTTTGGGAGGCCGAGGAGGGTGGATCACAAGGTCAGGAGATTGAGACCATCCTGGCTAACACGGTGAAACCCCATCTCTACTACAAATACAAAAAATCAGCCAGGCGTGGTGGCAGGCACCTGTAGTCCCAGTTACTTGGGAGGCCGAGGCAGGAGAATGGCGTGAACCTGGGAAGAGGAACTTGCAGTGAGCAGAGATTGCGCCACTGCACTCCAGCCTGGGTGACAGAGGGAGACTCTGTCTCAAAAAAAAAAAAAAAGAATTGATGCCTCTAAGTATGTGTGACTGCGTTGACTTGGTGCAAGGGAAATATACTGCTGATTCTCTCTCATCCTTCCCTTTTGGGGCTTCTCTCTTTTCTTTTACTATCCTTACTATCTCTGCTCTACGAATCTAGGTACCTATGCTTCCCTAGTGGGTAAGATGCACACAATGTGAGCAAATGTGAATCAACTCACTGAAAGCAGTTGTTTTGAGTCTCTCAACAAAATGTACGTCTGTTGGCATCTCATTGAATCTAGGCCCAGTTCACTTCTCTGAAAAGATAGCTAATTAATCTAAGTATGATAGATATAGATACATGCCCCCTGTCAGGAAAGAACTGCCATGCTGCAGGAATGTGATCAGCAGAGAACCATCAACATTCAGCTCCTTTATAATCAGCCTCTGCTTCAGAAAGTAGCCTTGCCAGAGGTCATGATTTTCCCTGGGCAGCCCACACTGGAAAAATAAAAGGCTGGGGCATAAAGGTACAGTCATTTCAGCTCAAAATAGGACAGGTAATACTTGCTCCTGATCTCTTCCCTCACATTGGCTGACGTACATCAGAGTACGACAGACGTACATCAGAGTACGACTTCTTCCTCTACCCAATCTTTCTTCCTTTACCTTTCAGAGGTATTAATCCCTAATAAATACTTTGCACCCAAAACTTCATCTTAGTGTATGGTGCTGGAGCTTTCTGAACTGACGCCAACTAATTTCTTCTAAAGTGTTATTAGTAAATAGCACCTTAATGTGCCAGACCTGTGAGTACACTGTAGTTTAAGAAGAGACCCCTGAAAACACAATGCCTTTATCCAAAAATAGTCATTCTAAAATGCTAGAATTCTTGTCACTTGGTAGGCTAGAAATTTACATAATGCTTAGAGAGCAAAAAAAATCTTCCTAAAGTAATTTTAAAGTATCTCATTAAAAGGCTATTTATTGTTCATTAACCATCTACCAACAGAGCTAGAAAAAAAAAAACACACAGTTAATTCTACTAAAAATGGATAATTTCACTTTTGATAGTATACATAATTATTGTAAAACTAAAAATGTTTCAGGCACTGTATTAAATTCTGTAAATTCATTTTCACAAACTTATTCTTGGAGCAATCCCTTATCTAACTTTATAGATAAGAAAACCGAAGCTCTGAAAAGGTAGATAGATAATGGATAGATATATAGGTAGATAGATGATAGATAGATATAGATAGATAGATAGATGATAGATGATAGATAGATAGATAGATAGGTAAAATAGAGATGCAAAGCAAAAGCACAAGTCAAAATATCAAAAGCCTATGATCCTAACTTTCTGAGTAAAAAGCAAAGGTGAAATTTGGGAAGGGGATATAGTATAGGTTCTATCATTAGTGCTCATCCTACCGCTGGCAAACCCAAAATTTTGGAGCAGTGACTCAGCAGAAAAAAGAAGAGGAAAGGTTAGAGGCCTGAGATTATTTCAGGACTGATTCTTTTTGGGGGAAATTGCCTTAACCAATGTCAAATGCTGCAGGAAAATTTTGTATGAAGTTTGAAATAAAATGCTATAAACACAATATTTTAACTTGAGTTCCCTGTTTAGAAAGTAGAACTTTAAGAATATATTAAAAATCAATATATTCCTACCAAGGGTTTTGATAGCAACTGACTAAAAACATGAATAAAAGCTCAACATTATCACATATTTATTGAGGGCTCAACACTAGACAATACCATTTGAAGCACAAAGACATGTTATCTCGATAGCTGTTATTATTTACATGTAGTCAAAATTTTCAGGTGTCTAATGATAAACTCCTAAAAGCAACCAACACACATCAGGATGGTTACCTTGGCAACCATGACTAATCAGCCACATGTACATTTTAGGATGACAGCCGACTGTCAGTGATAACACTTTTAGGTTGACACAGGAGGAAAAATTAGCATTCTGACCATTAACAGAGTGGGAACACACTTAAGGCAGGCAGAAATAAATGCTGCAGTAGGATGTGTTCTAAAATTCTACTCACAAAAATATCATTATGGCTCAAATAACTCCATTAGTTTCCAGAGGCTATTTAATATTCTATCAGGGACTGAGCTTTCACAGGGTTGAAGCTTTACTTGCCTACCATGATCTTTATCATAATATTGTATGGTCACGCCCAATTGAATCTAGGTACACAGATATTTCAAATGGGGGCTTTCAGGGCACTAGAAAACTCTTAGTGAACTGTTCCATGAATGCCTTTTAAATAAATAGATATAGAAGATACTATTCAGAAGTTGAAGCTTAATTCATTGATCTCATTTATTAGGTAGATGTGGAGAACTGAGAAAATGGGAATACTGTGTGGTCTTGTTCATTCCCCTTCAACTATATCACATTGGCATATTCAACTCCCTTGATTTCTAAGGCTGAGTTTAAGTTGGTGGTCTTCTGAGAAAGTTAATTGAAATGTCACTTTTTTTATAGACCAGACCAATACGCTACATACTGGCTTTCGTTCTGCAAGATAATTTAGTATGTAAATAATATGCTGAGCAGCAAACTGGAATCCTTTCCTATTATTTCAGTACGGATAGGCAGTTGGACTACAAACACCACACTATAATTAGCATGTTTGCTCCAAAATAGTTCATTTATTTAGGATGAATACATGCAGACATAATATGACTCCAAAAAGATGCACTGTGTATTTTTTGCATTAAATCATTGGACCCCACCAGAGATAGTGACCCATTTAATGTAGCTTCTTTTGGCCTGACTTTAAAGACTGAGTCAAATACTCCATTTCTGTCTGCTTAAAGAACACTATAATACTATTTATGACATTATTTTGTAACTTTTGTATCCTGGCTTGTCTCTTTCTTTTGACTGAAAACTCTTTGAGAACAGCAGTTCTATATGTATACATTTGTATCTCCAGTATTTAGCTCAAAGTAAATGTAAAAAACGTTTGCTGAATGTAAGAATAAAATAATATAAAACACGTGTGAATTAGAATTACTCCCACTTAGTGGAGTGAACTGTTCCATGGCTTCTGATAGTTCTGATGTTCTGATGTTCCTGTTGGCTTCTGACAGTCCCTCTGATGTGTCTCAAGGTGTGCCTCACACAGCCTCTCCGTAAGCAGGGCTAGCTTATAAGTAAATAAACTGCAAGTGAAGGGGCAGTAACTATTCCCCCTCTCTTCCTTTCTCTCTTTCTCTCCCTTTCTCTTTTGTTGGTAGACTCACACTCACTGTGAATTATAAATTTTCCAATGTTGCTTTGAAACAATCTTACCTTTTGTAATTTTCAGTGCCCAGACTCCTAATATAAGCCTCAGATCTAAGGTATTGAATTTTCGATTCATCACAGTGGACTGGTGATTCCCTGTGTTCCTTGTCCTGATTGACTAATTCCTGAGAACTGGCTGATTGAGCCCCACCCAGGCTGTCTAATCCTAGCCAGATCTGCTTAAATTCTCTTATTAACATGATAAACAAGGATTTTTCTTTTTAAATTTTGTGCATTGTCTTTATGTCAAGGAATATCTAGAAATTGGGCCAACTACATATGTTGTCTTCAAGAAAAGCTTAAAAATCGCTTCTTGGGAATCAAAATGTATAGGTACACTGCTCCATTGTGACCTTTTTTCCCATGTTTTTTCAGAGAGAAATATTTACTTTGCAGGTATCATTTAATTTTTATATTAAAAGTCCCATTGTTCTCAAGGCAAATATTCTACCCCTCCTTTGGATGAGCAAACTATGGCTTTGAAGTTTTGTTTGAACCAGCAAAACATAGAGCCTGGATAAAAATTCATGTTCACTTTATCCTTGAGACTCCTCAAAGACTCTCCAAATAACAACTTATCTCAGAAAAAGAACTTAACAATTTTACGAATTCCACTTGGGTCACAAGAAGATGCTATGTTATTCATGCTATTCTCAAATAAAATGATGTCATGGTGATTTGAGAGGATGTATGTATAGTAGCAACAATATAGTAGATTCCTGATAAGAATAAAAGGCTTTTGACTATAATTTTTCAAGTGATTGTGATGTGAAAAAAAGTGGAAAAGGCTTTTAGAAATGTTTATTTAAAAAAATGGTGTATATCTTTGTCCCTGTCATGTTTATTGACACGATTTGTGTATATAAAGGGACTCTGACATGAGTAGATATCTCATAGTTCATTTTAGGTCCCTCTTGTATTGGAAGCTTATCTTTATATTTTTATTCATTATTTCATTTCTCCCAGAAATCTAGGCGGTTTCTTTTCTATGAAAAATATCTTTTAATTTGATGAGCTAGGAAGCTATATCTTAATAGATCTCATAATGGACAGACATAACAAACATTTATTTAAATTGATGTTGCAAAGGCAAAATAAATGTCATTTTTAAAAAATTACGAGATGACCTTTTGAAACAAAGCTAATGCTCTCATACCAAAATGTATAAGTGATATAGAAAACATTACTTTTCATTTGTCATAATCTACAACCACACACATGACATTTCTATTTGAAAAGGTCAGGATGGATGATGTGATTGCTTACCAAGATTAACACTGCAATTTAAATTAGATATTTTACGAGTGTATTATTGAAATTTTTTAAATGATCAATGGGGAAAATTGATTAATAAATCAGAAAATTTCCCATTCTAAAATTATTATGGCCATGTGCAATCATCTAAAATAGAAGGTGGTAAAATGTTTGGTCTCAGAATTTTTCTTCTGGATACTATCTTGAGCTTGCATAAAAATATTTCTGACCCCACTTCCACAGAACATATATGGCCCATGCTTTAGTTGTGCACCTTAACTTTTAAAATACAACAAATTCATCTTCTGATCAGTTGATTGTCAAAAATATATGGAGTTGAGATGGGCAAACTTTATTCTTAAGGCACCAATTAGTATATGTTTTAGATTTCATAGGTTATTCAACTCTGCAGTTACAGCATGAAAGCAGCTGTAAAAAATACACAAACAAATGTGTGTGGCCATGTTCCAATAGAACTTTATTTAGCAAACAGATGGTGGCTGGATGGGCTGAAGTTTGACTCCTAAAAGAATACCAGCATTTTGCAGTTTTGAAACACAAAATTTCTTTGAAATTTTAATGTGCAAATTACCAAATAATCTATTGTGAACAATATTACTCATGGGGCTTTCCTTGAAGGAGAAGCAGTCCTTCATTTCTTTCATCAATTATTCAAGCCTTTTGTGGAAAATAGTATTTCTATACAATATTCTTAGATTGGTCTGTAGTTAAAATGAGTTTGGCAAATACAGTAGCCCTCCCTTATCCACAGGATATGTGTTCAATACTCCCAGTGGATGCCTGAAACTGTGTGTAATGTCAAATCCTATATATGCTGTTTTCTCATACACCTACAAACCTATGATAAAGTTTAATTTATGAATTAGTCACAGTGAGAGGTGAACAACAACACATAATAAAATAGAACAGTTATAAAAATATACTATAATAAAAGTTATGTGAATAATAAAATAGAACAGTTATAAAAATATACTATAATAAAGTTACATGAATGTGGGCTGTCTGTCACTCGCTCTCACCCTCTCTCTCTCTTTCAAAATATTTTATTGTACTGTATTCACCTACTTTCTTTTTTAAAATTTTAATTTTTTTAACTGACAAGTCAAAATTGCATGTATTTATGGTTTACAATATGATGCTTTGAAACACGTACACAATGTAGAATGGCTAAATCAAGCTATTTAAATACGCATTACCTTACAGACGTAACTTTTGTGGCCAGAACACAAAATTTACTCTCTTAGCAATTTTCAAGTATGCAATATGTTGTTATTAACCACAGTCACCATGATATACAATAGATCTCTTTAATTTATTCCTTCTCCGTTACTGAAATGTAACAAACCTGCCTGTTCTGCGCATGTATCCTATTACTTAAAGTAAAATTTAAAAAAATAAAAATAAAATGCAGGTTCCTCATGCCAAAAAATAAAAAAAGACAAATACTTCACGATCTAATTTATTATGTGGAATTTTTAAAAAATCAAACTCAGAAACAGAAAAATGATGGTTACCAAAGGCTGGGGTTTGGGGGATTGAGAGATTTTGGTCACCTGTTTTCAAACTGTGATTGTGGGTAACTGCAATTGCAGAAAATGAAACCACAGATTAGTGGGGATTATTGAATTGGATTTAAAAAGCATAATAAGTCTTTTCTGGAGCAGGATTTGTCCTAACTTTTAATACGATAAAATGTACCATGCATCTTCAAAAGGGGAAAGGAGAAGTGTTCTACACTTATTTTGTGTTTTAGCCGCTTCCTTTTTTTTAAAGCAATATTTTTTTCATGGATTGCTATGTGTGGGACACAGTTTGCAAGGAAATTACTTTTAGTTTAATTTGTGAGGTAGTGATTTGTTTTTTAATGATTTAAAACATTATTTTAGGTTTTTTTGGTTGTTTCTTTTTACAATTGGGAAGTATTCATATTAGTTCTTTAAAAAATTGTGTTATCTCACAATATAGAAATAAGGTGGAGAAAGCACATGATGTGTGCTCAGAGGACTTGAGTATAAGTTCTGCCACTGTGGTTACCAGTAGTTTCACCATTAGCAATTTAGATCACTTTTCTAAGACTCATTTGTCTCATCTTTAACGTTATAATACTAGGCCCAATTTCTCAATATCATTGTGGAGATTAAGTGAAAACATGAATGTGCACATGTGGCAGGAACATCTAGTGAGCCTTCATGTTCTAAATGGGCAAAATGAGCACAATTTAACAAATAGACAGAAAATAAAATGTCTAAGCATATAGCAAAGGGAAAATTATCTTTAGCTAAGGGTGTCCAAGACAAAGGAGGTGGTATATGAACTGGAGGTTGCTTTGTTCTATCAGTTCGTTTCACACCTCTGTAAAGAACTACCTGAGACTGGGTAATTTCTAAAGAAAAGAGTTCTAATTGACTCAGGGTTCTGCAAGGCGGGGGAGGCCTCAGGAAACTGACAGTCATAGCAGAAGGTAAAGGGGAAGTAAGGCATATCTTACACGGTGGCAGGATGGGAGGGAAGTATTACACTTTTAAACCATTAGCTCTCATGAGAACTCACTCACTAACACGAGAACAGCATGGGGGAAACGCCCTGATGAACCAATCACCTCCCACCTGGTCCTGCCCCGATACATGGGAATTACAATTTGAGATAAGATTTGGGTGGTGCCACAGAGCCAAAGCAGATCCTTTGTGGAATGTTGAAAGTAGAACACAGTGGAACGCATTTCAGGTGAAAGGGGATATGTTAATAAAGGTCAAAGTGTAGTGAGTAGAAGGAAAGTTACATCAGGGAAGAGAAAGTAGGCATCTTTGGCAAATGACGGGAAACTTGCTTTGAAGAAAGCTATAAAGGCAAATTGACGTAGATCTGAGTAGACACCAGTACTATACTAAGAATTTTAGATTTATTTTTGGAAATTGGTACAAACTTCGGGTGTTGGACTCTCTAGGACATATGAATTACTGGATAAACATTAATGGAAGATGAAGGTGGAATACAGATAATTTCAAGATTGCCTGAAATGTGATGCCGATAGCAGGAAAGAGAGAGAACAGGAATGGGGCAGACAGATTTCAATTCCAGAACATGAAAAACAAAGATTAATATAGAACATTATAAATATATTCAGGAAATCAAATAAATTTAAAGACACATAAATTTGGTAGAGTCATACATTAACACCTGACTGCGTTTGAATTGACTGGGATTCTTTAATCATGAACCCATTTTGTGATTTCAAGTTTATTTCCCAATGAGATAGGAATTTTTTAAAAAGCAAAATTAAGCCTTTGGTTGGATGTTGATTTTAGGAGCTATGGTAAATAACTATCTATTGTGTTCACCTCATTTCATTTTGCTAATTGCAATAGGATAAGAGCAGCTTTAAATTTCTACCTCTGAAATAAGTTAAGAAACCATAAGGTTGCACAGAAGAATTCTCATATCATTTAGTTCAAGTTATTTGTTTTCTGGAGGTCCAGATGACTGAAGTATACTGAGCAAGCTCTTTAAAAGCAGGTTTGCTAATCTTTTTAAAACATGGTTTAAAACTTTCTTATTTTATTGTAGAAAACGTCACAGTATATGACAATAAAGAACAGAAAATAATTGACATTAAGAGAATTCAGGAATTCTACCTACCTTCCCAGGTACCTTTCTACCTACCTTAGACAGGTTTTTAATGCTTTACCTAGGGCCTAAAATGTTTACAAATTTGCTAAAAGACCTAGGTTAAAAATAGATTAATTTCTAGAGACTGAAATTCCAAAGAAAGAAAACTGGGAAAAAAAAAAAAAATCTAAATCACAACAAAAAGAAAAATCAGCGCATGACCTTTCTTCTTAAAATAATTTTTAAGATTACGTTTGCTAAATGTACTATTAAGCCAACTAAAAGAATTCAATGTAAAAAATCTAGAAGTAAAACAGAAGGCTCATGAATCACATCACTACATCAAGAATATTTCTTTTTCAGCATTGTATTTTTTGCACATACGGAAAAGAGAAAAACAAGTATGAAAACGTAAATCTAAGAGTTACCAAATAAATATCTCGGTTTCACCATAAGTGATATATAAGATGTATATCCTTTTAATGTGGTTTGACTTTTCAACTTTTTTAATGTATTTAAAAAATTAAAAAATATGAAAGACTGGGTCCAGATATGCAATGACACCAATAGTGATAAAAATATATATTGGACAATGTCAAATATATTCATTTAGTTCCATGTGTATCAATTAAAAAAATCATATCTGTCTTTGAAAAATATAGAAATATTACTAACCTTCCTTTTATATTTTGGAAAATTTGTTTATTTCTGATTCTCTACGTACTTTTCTTTTTACTTAGATCAAACACTCTTCTCTGAATCTTTTTCCTCCTTGAAGCATTTGGATATAAGTCTGTAGAAGGCAGTTTTTTCAGGGGTGACTTACTTGATGAAACACAAAAGAGGACAACTCTCCCCACTAAAAGATAATACCTGAAACAGGTCAAGGATTTTATGCAGAGTGTGACTTGGAGCACCCATTCAATAACAACAACAAAATAACACTACCATGATTTCAAAGCAAGTTTGAGAGGTTGGCAGTAAGATGATAGCATCAGCAATATAGTATGTGAAGCAAACCACACTTCCCTAGAAACTATTTAAAATTAAAATTATAAAAGCATGACTTAAAATAATTTCCAAGTTCTTTACGAAGCAGTTAGCTAGAGACAATGCATCGCATCAAATGCCTATATTAATAAAACAACATAATTTTATTATAAAACATAATTTAAAAATCTAAAAAAATTCAATAGAATAGATTGAAAGGAAGCAGAGGGAAGTAATGATGAAAATAAAAGCAAAATTTAAGAAGGTATAAATCAGCAAAGTAACAATTCCAGAAGTTGGTTCTTAAAAAACAAAACACTTAGCTAGCCTAATTAAAAAGTGAAAGAGAAGAAAGTGCTAATACACGATATTTGAAATTATAAGGTAAAATGTCATGTAAAAAAAGAAATTTTATAAAAACATAGAAAACAACTTTTCTAACAATTTGCAAATGTGCTTGAAAATCCAGGAAATTGATAATTTTGTAGGAAAATAAAATTTACCAAATTGTCTTCAGTAGAGGCAGAGAGTCTTAAAAAATTCTCAAAAAAAGAAGAAATAATGAATATAGTCTAAAAGTCTCCTCCATATTATATTTTTCTAGAACAAATCAACAAAACTATTTAAGAATAGATAATCTCAAACTATCCACATCACAGAAAAGGAAAGAACTATCTAATCATTTCCATGAAGTAAGCAAGACTTTAATTTGAAAACATGACAAATATTTCACAAAAAATCTTAAATTCTAATTTAAAATATAAAATATGATTTTTGATTATAATATTGTAAAAATATTGCAATTTTAGCATTAAAATATTAAATAATTTTAAATAGCAAAAAGAATAAAATAATTATGTTTAATAATCAAGAATGAAAGGGTGTTTTAATATTATGAAATATATTAATATAATGAATTATATTAAAGAAATACAGGGATAAACATATTGCTATTTCCATGGTGTCTATCTAACATTATGTAACAAACTACTTCAAAACTTACAAAACAACCAATTTATTATCTCATGATTGTGCGGGTCAGAAATATAGTGCAGGACTATGTTGGAGAATATATCAATTTTTCATATCATTGACTAGGATCACTCAGAGTATTCATCTCATATCTGGGCTGGTCTGGAAGATATTATGACAATTTCACTCATATAACTAGTATATTGCCATAAAGAAGATTGACAGCGAATCACCTGGGTGCCATTCATTTCCTGTATCTCTCTATGCGTTCTCCCCAGGAAAGTAACTATACTTTCTTCACTGTGGCTTAGAACTGCCATCCTCTAAAATACTAAGCCTAGAAACTGATAAAACATTATTTCTATTGTAATCAATTAGCCAAAGCGGTCACATCATAGTCTAGGTTCAAAGGAAGGGAACTTAGACCCCACGTCAATTAAAGAAAACCAAATATTTGTCATCATTTTTATTTCCTGAAGAGGTAGACTATGCATTTAAAAATAATAACGGCAATTTAACAAGAGTTTTAAAAAATAACTGTATTAAAGTTAGGACTTAGACATAGATGCTGCCATCTTCACTATTACTGTATTATTGTATTAGCCAATACAATAGGCAAAAGAAAGCAAGTAGAGTTCTAATAATTAAACAAATATATTTATTTGAAAATTATATTGTTGTAGGTTGAAAATTTAAAAGAATATGTGGAAAAACTAAAATCAGCAAGATAATTTAATGAATTCATTTATAAGATCAACATACAAATATTAATAGCCCTCATGTATGTATAAAAAAAAAAAACAGTTAGAATACATAATGAAGAGCAGACCCATTTGCAATGGCAAAAATTTTTAGAGGTAAGATAAAATGTCACATGTATACATTGAAAAAATCTAAAACTTACAAAAAGAAACTCTAAAACATTGAAAAAACATACACAAGATTATACATTTTGTAAAATGAAAAAATTACCATTTTTTGACAAAAGACAAAGTTATAAAGATGTTAAATATTCTCCACATTAATTTATAACAAATATATATATAATTATAGTTTATTATTTATAAATTATGTTCTCTAAATTAAAAACATCACTGGGTTTCTTATTTACTACAGCAAGACAAAGTGATTATTAGGTTCATGTGGAAGAACAACCAAGGCAAGAATAGCCAGAAAAATACTGCAAAAAAAGAAGAACAATGAGAAGGGCGAAGGTCTACCAATATTCAAACACTGTGACATGGTATATAAAGGAACAGAATAGAAATCCAGATATTGATTCAATTTTGTATGGAAATATATCATAAAAAGGCAACATGTTAAATGTAAAAAAGAATTACTTTAAGTTGTTCTGTGATAAACAACTATTTTTGAAAAACTGATAATATACAAATGTCTGAAAGCTTAAAATTATACCAAAACAAAAAGTTAGCAGAAAAATTATTCTTTTTTATATTACACACAAGAATATATTCTCGATGGATTGAGAATATGAATGTAAAAATTAAAGTAGAGATTTTCTTTTTAGTACCTCATTGAAATCTCCTAGTATAAAACACACCAGGAAAAACAACTGAGAAAAATTGTTTAGGAAACAATCATAGGCAGTGAACAGCAGGTAGTATAACACACAGATCACTGAAAGAAGACAATATTACAAATGGGCATCATAACTGCCTAGGAAAAGTTACCTTGCTGCAGCACAGTGAGCTGGATGCCAGGCTCAGAGCCTGTTGTTCCTGTAGAGCTGCAAAAGCAGTCATAGGGTTTGGGGCAGCTAACATAGCTCTATCTATCGGGAACAAAGTGGAGAGGAGGACACTGGATGTGTGAGGGTCTGAGAACTGTATGTGAAGGGTCTTCATGAAACCTTGAGCAAGGGTTGTGCTGAGCACTGCAAGATACAACTAAATGAGGCTTACTAGGAAGTATCTGCTATTGGGATGGGATTGGAAATATCAGAGATCGAATTCAACTGAGACTTTGTTAACATGTTAACATCACAGGCATCTAAATGAAATACCAGAAGGCTGTACCTTAGAAGTAAGAACCACACCCTATAATAAGGCCTACTCTAGATCCTCCTTAAACACACACACACCCATACACACACACACACACACACACACTCTTATGGAAGAAAAAAAAATCTGGTAAAATGTTATGGGGAGAAAATGGTTGGGAATCCCCTAAAGTTAAAGGGTCTTAGAGAAAACGCCATTTCTACACTTCTACCCTTTAAAATGCTCAAAAACAAGGCTACACAAGTTTAACGTGACATGCCAAAAACTGAAATACCTATCTATTAAAGCAAAAATAAATGTACTTCAGAGAAAGTTACTAGAATCTAGAATCTCAACAAATCATCAAGAATGCCCAATATACCATAAAATATGGCAAGACATGCAAATAAACAGGAAAATGTGACACTCATCAAGAACAAAAGCAGTCAACAGAAATGGACCCTAAGATATCTGAAATATATTTAGCTGATAAAGATCTAAAAACAGGTGTTATAAAAAGGTTTAAAGAAGTAAAAAATAATTAAAGAAAATATTAAATATAATCTTAATGAGTGAATTAATAAGGGTCCTAGGCAGAGAAATAGTACCTATAAAAATGAATCAAATAAAATAAATTCAGAATGAAAAACTACAATACATCAAAAAAATTCACTGGATAAGATTAATAGTACATTGGAGATGACAGAAGAGTAAGTAAACTTTGAGATCAACAAAATGATCAAATGTGTCAACAAAGAATTCAATCCTATACTCACTGAAAGTTTTCTTTAAAAATGAGGGTGATGGGAATTTTTTCAGACAAATTAAAGTTGTATACTTGCACTACAAGAAATGCTAAAGCATGTTCTTCAGATTGAAGGGAGGTGATACCAGGTAGAACCTCAGATCTACAGGGAAATAAGAGCATATAAAATAGTAAATAAGAAGGTAAATGTTGATGATATTGCTTTTATCTTATCATAATTTTCCTAAAAGGCAATAAAATAGCTCCAAATATCTGAGTTTACAATATATGTAGAAGTAGAAAATACAACAAAAAGCAAAAAGACAGAGATATTTGGGTAAATGGAAAGACACTTGACATTGTTGAATACAGGAGTAAGAAATAGAAAGTAGTAAATTGAAGTGCTAGGTAGAAAGTGTGAATGGTTAAGAGTGAAATGAAGAAAAGACATAATGTACCTAGGGATAAACTTAAAAAGAAAAGCAGAAAGAGACAAAAAGCATCATTCTTTTGACTGCCTGATGTATGTGACTATTGCATTAGTCAAGTCTCTCCAGAGAAACAGAACCCATAGGATGTGTGTCTCTTTGTGTATTTCTCTATCTTTCTCTTTCTCCTTCTCTCCTTTCTCTTTTTCTCCTTCTACACACAAAGACACACACACACACACACACACGAATATTTTTTATAAGGAATTGGAATTGGATCATGTAATTACGGAAGATTGCAATTCCAAAATATGCAGTGTGGGAGACCAGGGAGAGCTGATGGTGCAGATCAAGTTCAAAGGTGGTAGGCTAGAGAATTTCTTCTTGCTCTGGAGGCCACAGTTTTTGTTCTATTCAAACCTTCAACTAATTGGATGAGGCTCACTCACATTAGGGAGGGAATCTGCTTTATCCAGAGTTCACCAATTTAAATGTTAATCTTATCTAAAGACATCCTCAAAGTTGACATGTAAAATTAACCATCACAACTATTTTCTTTAAGTTAATGCAATAAATTTATTACAATTCCAGTTAAAACACTGCTAGAATAATTGGAATTATATAAGCTGATATTAAAGTTCATATGGAAAATAAATAGCAAGAATTTCCAGGGAAATTCTAAAAATAGAGAGTAATTAGAGGTGACAATTTCTCCCAGATATAAAATATGTTTTGAAGACACCAGTGAGTTCCTGGTGAAAAATCTGGTAAACAAGTCAAAAATAATATTGAAAAAATCTGAAAATTCATAGAAAATGAATAAAAATGTATCTTAATATGAACAAGTCCAATCCTATCCACAATAAAATAAATGCATATAAAACTACATTGAGATATAATTTTTATCTATTACATTGAGAAAAAAACAAATAACTGATAGCACAATACATTGGAAATGACGTAGGAAAATAGATACTATCATGCATTGCGAATGAGAACGCAAATTAGTAAAATTTCTACAAAAAGCAATTTAGCAACATCTATCAAAATCACAAATAAATACGCTATTTGACAAAGCAATTTCCCTCAGAAATGTATCATTCATATTTATTTAACATATATGCATTATCACTTGTAAAATCAATAGAAAACTAGAAAACTTAAGGTTCATTAATTGTTTAATAAATATGGCATATAAAACATAACACTATATGACTTTTTAAAAGACTAAAAGTCTATATAAACTATATTCAAGATATATCAATTGAACAACATAACAAAATGTAGACCAGTGCATAATATATTATTCTACCATTTGTTCGTATAAGGGAAAATAAATACATATACATTTACTTGTTGATGAATAGAATATCTATGAAAGAATGTATAAAAAAGTGATATTATGTGTTGCCTTTATGGGTGAATAAATGCTTGGACAGCAAAGGAGAGAAGATTTTCACTAAATTAATTTCTTGCACAAATAAATCTAAAATATTTAAATTATTAAAATGTTAAAATTAGAATATCTTATCAGCCTCATCATACTATGATGCGACTTGCAACTTCAACACATGGACACATATGAAAATTATTTTTCTAGGCTCTAATGATTATGTATAGTATAGGTTATTTTTTAAATTTTTCAGTCTCCATTTTAATATTTTCCTTTGTTTTGTTCAGTTTGAATGTTTCCAATTAAATTTATGTAATTTCCTGTTCACAATCTTATTACTTACCTCTATTTTCTTAGTTTTTAAGTGTCTGTTTTGCATCTTAAACCTTCAAATTTACCGTTTGATTCCTCCTAATTATTAGAAAGCTTGTTTTCCAACTTGACTTAAATAACACTCTTGAGTACATTTTGTCTGATGACTGTAGTAGTAGTTCTTTCAAAAGATGAGAACAAAAATGTCTGTTGCAATACATTCGTTTGAAGAATAAGATGAAAGTGGAAGTAATTGGGCGAGTCATCTGGGAAAGCTCTTTATAAAAGTGAAAGCTGTGGCTACAATGTCCTTTAACTTATTCTCACCTAAAACACAGGTGAGACATTAGTGGTAAAGCAGTTATTATGTAACCACGCAGTAATGAGATGGAGCCTATAAGCCACATTCCAAAGAAGACAAAGCAAACATTTTGATAGTATCCTGTCATCAACTGCACTCCCAAACCACCATACTAGCTCCTGTTCAAATAATTTTCCGTTCTTATTACATAAGAAAAAGAAAAACCAATCGAGATAAGCTCATTAGTCCAATTTTCTGTTACCCTCAGTCAAGTTTATTTCTTACTGAATAGAAATGACTTGTCTTATTTTAATTCTCTTCTTTAGTAAGCACAATTGTCATCAGTTATCCCCCCACTCCTCAGCACCCCACCCAACCCCTGACCTCATCACCAGGGTTGTCCTTTAAGGTCTTTTTTTTTTTGAGACGGAGTCTCGCTCTGTCGCCCAGGCTGGAGTGCAGTGGCGCAATCTCGGCTCACTGCAAGCTCCGCCTCCCGAGTTCACGCCATTCTCCTGCCTCAGCCTCTCCGAGTAGCTGTGACTACAGGCGCCCGCCACCATGCCCGGCTAATTTTTTTTTGTATTTTTAGTAGAGATGGGGTTTCACCGTGGTCTCGATATCCTGACCTCGTGATTCGCCCGCCTCGGCCTCCCAAAGTGCTGGGATTACAAGCGTGAGCCACCACGCCTGGCCCCTTTAAGGTCTTTATACTTGAGTCTACCACAAGTCATGCATCAAATCCCTCTGGTAAATCATGTGACTGTCCCTCTGCATGGTCAAGGCAAGCCTAGAATTTCTTCAGTAGTACTGCTTTGAGAAAAGATTCATGAAATTATATAAACAATTTTATAGTGTGTACTTAATAAGAATAGTCATCTATCTAAAATACATAAAGTCTAAAGTGATATCTATTGTTTCCTTTATCTGTTCTCCTGTTTTATTTCTTAGTTATAATTCATCTAAACCAAAATAGCCTAGTTATTTTTAGTTAGAGATGAATTTGCTTTGATGTGATTTTTTTTCTTTTTGTGCAATGAAGCTATGTCCAAAGAATGTACTTTTCTTTTCTGTCCCCTGGGTTCAAGCAATTCTTGTGCCTCAGCCTCCCAAGTAGCTGGGACTACAGGCACACGCCACCATGCCCAACTGATTTATTGTTTTTTGAGTAGAGACAGGGTTTCGCTGTGTTAGCCAGGCTGGTCTTGAATTCATGGCCTCAAGTAATCCACCAGCCTCAGCCTCCCAACATGCTGAAATTACAGGTGTGAACAGCCACACCTGGCCAGAAAGTACTTTTCGAGAAGTTTCATATAGATTCTTTTCCTGTTGCTTAGAAATAGATGGCAGTTATTCAGAGAACCAGAGAAACTAAAGCGTGTACATTTCCCAGCCAAAAAAAAAAAAAAATATGATAAAAAGTATTGACTATGAGCAGATATATTGTCTGGATTGTCTGTTAATTATCCGTGTTCAAATGCAGTGAGTAATATTTGGCACATTTTTTTCTACATTCCTTATTTTCACCCAGAGTATAATTAATGTCTTAATATACCAGAAAGAAAAACTGCTGTCCTATATATTTTTGAAGGAATGAAAGCTGAAAACAGGGTGTGAAAATGATTTGTTTACCTTGGTCCACGTAAAATTACTTTAATTTTTCCAGCTGCATTGCTGCAGTAATTTGAAAGCCTGAGCACATCTCCCAGTATCATTGAAACAAAACTGGAATTAAGATACAACCCTCTCAATCCATATCATAAGATGGTGGTTGAACTATTGAGAGTTGGTTGAATTTTATGAATTAATGGCATATATATCATCAACAATTATGCAGATAATAAACTGATTCTGTTATGCTTAAACAAAAAAAGGGGCTTGCCCTAAAAATATGCCATTTGAGATGTTATCTTTTCTTTTACTTCATGCCTAAAACACGGATATAGGCGGGAAAAAGAAGACTGTCACACTGATACAGAAGGGGGCAGGGAAGTGTTGGGTAGAGAAAGGCGGGTCCCCTGGCTAGGGTTCCACCCCTGGGCCTATACCCACAGACCTAGGTGAGGACAGGCACTCCTGCCTTCATGCCCAAATGTTGCATTTTCCAAGACCACCCTGCTCACCTTGCCCCCATCCTGTGCCTGTGGAAACCCCAAGACCCTAGCAGGCAGAGACACCAGCGGCTGGACATCCAGAGGAACACATCAACTAAAGAAGACACAAGGGGCTGGACGCCAGAGCACGTTAGCAGAAGAGCACACCAACAGGCCCGAAGGCCATCGACTGGTGGAATGATGCATACTTTGACCAGGGTGGTCAGACAAGAGTCCGTGCTGCTGAGCGGCCGAACTCCAGGGGAAAACCATCTCCCTTCTGGCTCCCCCATCTGCCGAGAGCTATTGTCACTCAATAAAACCTTGAACTCATTCTCCAAGCCCGTGTGATCCGATTCTTCTGGTACACAAAGGCAAGAAACCCTGGGATACAGAAAGCCTTGTCCTTGTGATAAGGCAGGAGGTCTAATCGAGCTGACTAACACAAGCCAACTATGGGTGGCTAAACTAAGAGTACCCTGTAACACACGCTCACTGGGGCTTCAGAAGCTATAATCATTCACCCCTGCACGCCGCCATGGGGTCAGAACCCCACAGCCTTACCCGTTTGCATGCTCCACCCAGAGGTTTGAGCCACAGGGCACTGAAGAAGTAAGCCACACCCCCATTGCATGCCCTATGAGGGGGATAAGAGAACTTTCAACACCAATAACCTAAAATGTGAACTGTATGAGCTAGATGGAACACTTGGGTTCTACAAAAGTGTAGTTGGAATACACCATTTTCTGGTAGACGTATGTTAATTTGAAACACTTGGCACTGCAAGGAGATCTTCACTTCCTGCAAGTGTCTCTGTTTTGAATATTCTGAGTAGCCCAGTACTGTCTTTGTATCTTTCAGGAGAGTGTCTTGGTGTCTGTGTGTGTATTTGAGAGTGGAAGTGTGTGTTTGAGACGGGAAGAGGGCTAGGCCATCTAGTGATGGTTCTCTGGGATACCAACAAAGTTAATACCGAAAGAAAGGAAATCAGTGGAGCCAAAGGCCAAGGAGAACCTGAGGTCAGTGAAGTGAACATGTGTCTTACCTACAACCTAGCAATTCCAATTCTAGGGAGCTAACTAGGGATATTTTGACATAGGTACACAGGAGACCAGCACTAGAAATGTTCATGGCAGCATTTTTTGTAATATCTCAAAACATGCAAACAACCTAAATGTCATACTATTAGAATAAGCAATTTAGCATATATTCGTTCAGTGAATACTATGCACAGTGAAAATGGATCAACAAGCTGTATGTGTCAACTGTGATGAATCCTAAAAATGTAATATTAAGAATGAAGCATGGGGCCGGGCACAGTGGCTCACGCCTGTAATCTCAGCTCTTTGGAAGGCTGAGGCAGGAGGATCACCTGAGGTTGGGAGTTCGAGACCACCCTGGCCAACATGGAGAAACCCCATCTCTACTAAAAATACGAAGTTAGCTGGGCTGGCGCATGCCTGTAATCCCAGCTACTCAAGAGGCTAAGACAGGAGAATTGCTTGAACCCGGGAGGCAAAGGTTGCAGTAAGCTGAGATCGTGCCATTGCACTCCAGCCTGGGCAATGAGTGAAACTCAGTCTCAAAAAAAAAAAAAAAAAAAAAGAATGAACCACTGCCAGGCACAGTAGCTTAACCCTGTAATCACAACACTTTGGGAGGTCAAGGTGGAAGGATTGCTTGAGGCCAGGAGTTTGAGACCAGACTGGGCAAGATAGCCAGACCCTGTCTCTACAAAAATATTTTAAAAATTAGCCAGCTGTGGTGGTGCATACCTATAGTCCTACCTACTTGGTAAGCTGAGGCAAGAAGATTGCTTGAGCCCAGAAGTTTGAGGTTACAAAGCCATGATTATATCACTGCACTCCCTGGGTGTCAGAGCAAGATCCTGTCTCAAAAAAAAGTAATTTAGATATAACTCAAAAGAAAGATTAATGTAAAATTAATTAGAATGGCTGCTTTTGGAAAGAAATTGTAAGGAATATGATGAGGGAAGGGTAGACAAAGGTTTTCAAAGAGCAGTAAATATTTGATTTTTTAACTTGATGGGTAGAGAAATGTTTGCTATATACAAAATGTAACTTGTGTACAAAACATAAACCACTGTTATTGGCTCTCTTTTATTGAATATTGTCACAGAAATTTTGCAACTTATTTTCCCAAAGCATGTGGTACTACTATTATTCCCTTTTATGTAGAAGCAACCTTAGGCAGATACTAACCCAGCCATGGTCACACAGAATAAATCATCCAAGATAGCATGGCTAGCAAGTTTCAGATCTGGGATTTAAACTGTGGTAATCTGACTGCAGTGCAAATGTTACTCTCTATATAGTGCTACTGTACTGTACATATTTCCTTATCTAAGCACATGCGTGATTTTAATGTGGCTAAAATCATATTAAATTCTGCATTTTATCTGTAACATTGCATTCAGGGATTGTCTGTCACCCATGCATTTTCTGTGTCAATGGGTATGGTTAAATACTCATTGAAAGCCATATATTTTAATGGTCAATATTTTATTCTATAGTTGTGCCATACTTTATTTAAAGCCACCTAAGTGTTTATTTCCAATGTTTCAATATAATAGTTTCAAAAATATTCTTGAGTATGTTCTTTCTTTTCAATGAAAAATACAAACGCAATTTTAAAACATTCTCATTGGTCTCTAAAGAGCCCGTATAAACTGACATTTCCATTAGGTATTTATGAGAGAATTGGTATTTTGAAAATTTGACACATCATCATCATACAACATTGCTGCTTTCATCTTCATACATTTAACAAGCAAGGGGTTTGGATTTTTATATGCATTTTGATAAATAATTTTCCTTTATTTTTATAATATTTTAGTTTTCTTATTTTTTTCTTTTTTTTTTTTTTTTTCTTTTTTGAGAGAGGATCTCACTCTTTCACCCAGCCGGAGTGCAGAGACACCATCACTGCAGATTTGAACTCCTGGGCTTAAACAATCCTCCCACCTCTGCTTTCCACCATGCCCAGCTTTCCTTTTTGCAATAGCTAAGTTAGTATTTGTTTTAGTGCCAGGTAAGATAATTTAGTATAAAAAAGATTATGGTTATTTTTCATGTTGGTCTAAAGGTTTTGTTATTCTACAGGTACCTTTTAATTTTATTTTTGACCTAAAATGTTTTAAAATTTTTCATGAGTGTGTGGCTTTAAAACTACTAATATGTTTAGGAAACTATTAATTTGTGTGGGAAATATATTTTGTGCTTTCTACCACAAAAATCATATACAGACACCATTTTTTCTTCTTTATATGTTTTTAAATTATTAGTTATTATACCTGCATCTTATTTTTTGTCAGATATAATGCTATAGTCTGAAAGTTTGCGTTCCCCTCTCCCAAATCCATATGAAATTCTAATCCCTGAGGTGATGGTGGCATTGGGAGATTGGGCCTTTTGAGAATTGGAGGGTAAAGGCCTTACAATGAAATTAGTGCCCTTATAAAAGAGACACTAGAGAACTGATGTGCCCCTTGCACCTTTTTGAGGGCAGTGAAAAGACTCCATTTATTAAACAGGAATTGAGCCCTCATCAGACACTGAATCTGCTGGCACATTGATCTTGGACTTCTGTCTTCAGAACCTTGAGAGGTAAATTTCTGTTGTTCATAAGCCAGCCAGTCCATGGTACTTTATGGTAGACACCCAAACAATCTAAGGCAGATGAGTATTATCACTTTTTTTTTCCAAAATCATTTCCTAATTTTCAGAAAGTTTTCAATATTTCTTGTATTTAATTAATTTGGAATATATGTATACTGCCATCCTTTTATTCTATCAATTCTTACACCATTGATTTCTAAATCATTTACTTACCTATCAATGTTTGTACTAATACAACATTGTTTTTCAATATTTACAAAAAGCAAATATCTTTATAATTCTATTTGAAAAAGATTTCTAGATTTCAATATTATTCTCTTCTCTACAAATTTAGTAGCAATATCAATTACTTGGACCATTGCAATGAAGTCCTGACTGGCTTATTTACTTCAGCAGTATCCTCCATTGTCAATATTTCACCTAGCAGCCAGGGTGATTCTTAAACATGTCAATCATATCATTTCTCAGTTTAAATAATCTAGTAGCCTCTTTTTGATTTTACAATTTAAAGTTTTCATGTATTATACATTTCTACAGAATCTGGACACCCCATTTGGTCCCCAGTTTTGGCCTAATTCTCCGTATCTCTCATATTGTTTTAGCTACTTCAGCCTTCTTGATATTCTAGGGACAAATCAAGTATAATTCTCTCTATACAAATATTACTGGAATTTTTGCATCATTTTCAATCTTAAAATGATGTTGGTATTAACTAAAAATAATATTACCATTGCTTTCCAGTTTCTAAAATAACAAAAATTATAAAATAACTTTAGGTTTTCAACAGCCTAACACATAGACTTAGATAAAAATTGAGCCTTTTGAACATGAAGAGTGGTGTCATATTGCTTGCTGATGAAAACATCTATATTATATACTCTGGGTCAAAAATTGATCACAAAAATATGATCTTCTAGGGAATTTGATAGTGACTGCAAGCTCATTTGATAAGCAGGGACAGGATAAGCCCAGACACATGCCTCAGTTCAAGAGTCTTGGGGAAATTAGCTATATCCCATCCCTAACCCTCAATTTTATTGTAGCAAAAACTACAATGGAAAAACAACCAATTGTCACATCCTATCTGGGAAGGGCATTGTGTGGAATAAACAGAAGTCATTAGCTAGTCCAAGCACTTAGATTTTTTGTTTCTCTTTTTTAATCTTTAAGACAAACTAAAGACACAAAGAAGAGAAGTTATTATCAGGCTTTTTTTATAATTAAAAAAATGTAACAAATTTTGTATGCATGAAATCCCTTTATATTGAACATAAATTTTCTTGGACAAAAATCTTGGCTTTTAAGAAACATTAATAGCTATCTTTTTTCTTTTTGTTAACTAGAATTCATTTATAATTCAAGCTTTTATTCCACCAGAAGAAAGTAACTTAGTCTGAGTTAATTGAGTTATGTTTATTGTATACAAGTATCCACTCTTAGGACATCACCTCTTCTAGGGATCAAATCTAATTTCCTGGAGAGAATGGCTTACAAGGAGGACATTTTATCATCATTATCCATGCTGGTATTAGCTGGGTGTCCAAGTTCCCATAAATTCCCAAGTTCTCAGTTCAAAAGGCCGATGCAATGCCAGGCGCGGTGGCTTACACCTGTAATCCCAGCACTTTGGGAGGCCAAGGTGGGCGGATCACGAGGTCAGGAGTTTGAGACCAGACTGACCAACGTGGTGAAACCCTGCCTCTACTAAAAATACAAAAATTAGCCAGGCATGGTGGCATGTGCCTACAATCCCAGCTACTCAAGAGGCTGAGGCAGGACAATCTCTTGAACCTGGGAGGCGGAGGTTGCAGTGAGCCAAGATTGCTCCACTGCACTCCAGCCTGGGCGACAGAGCGATACTCCATCTCAGAAAAAAACAAAACAAAACAAACAAAACAACAACAAAAAAAGGCCCATGTGGATCACAGCTGTATTCTTTTGACCTTAGCTACACATGACACTTTAGACCTTATGCACTCTTTTGACGCACCACTAGGGGACATGGGGAGTGTTTTATTGCCCTCCTGCTGTTCTCTGAGGCTGTGAGGAAACTTAAAACTATCAGCTCCCCATAATTTGTATACACTGCATTATACTTTCTACTCTGCTCCTCCGAGAGAGTCAAGTGTGTAGGAGTCCTTTCTTTGAAAATCCATTTGGGAATCTGGTCATAGACTCCATACAAATTAATCCCCACAACTATCTCTCTGATTTTATTCTTCAACTCATCTATCTCTACCCCAGGAATTAACCCTGTAACAGCAGGTTAGAAACCTTTTTCTCAGGCATACGTACAAATGATTAACTTTTTGGGGGGCATGAGACTCCACATTTTCTACCCTTTCTCTGTTTGTTTAAGAAAAGTGGCTATTACTGAAGTATTCTTGCTTAGTATTAATTTATAAAATACATTTATGTCCATAGCTATTCTAGGCTGTGGCTTTTGTAACACAAAATATGTTTTCTTGAGAAATAATGCTTTTTAGAAAAAATGATTTTCAAAATCCCATTGTGAAACTCAAAAACCAATACTTGATATGTTTTGTTCTATGTATTTTTATATGGAAACTTTCATTGCATAAGCCAGTTAATCATTCTTATCTGATAGAAAGAAACAAAAGGCAAGAAAAATGATTGTGAATGAAAAAGATGTCAATAAAATAATTTCATTTAAAAATGAAGCTATTGAAGAAAATAAAATCAAATGATGAAAGCTCCTATTTTTCAGTTTCTGGTAAACTGCTATAGTTGTCCAGAGAAACAGAACCCAAAAAAGACATTATATATATAAAAATCCTTACATATATAAATATATTTTAAATATATACAAAGCTTATATATAATATATATTTAATACATAGAGAATATACAAAATTATATATTATATATAATTAATATATACTTTAGATATAATGTATATATTATATATCATTAATTTATATTAACATATTATATATAATTAACATAGGCTTATATATAATATATATTATACATATAAACTTTGTATATCAATTTATTATGAGAGAGATTTATTATAAGAAATTGGTCCACAGAATTATGAAGGCGAGAAGTCCCAAGATCTGCTGTCTATAAGCTACAAACCCAGGAGAGGTGATGGTGTAGTTCCATCTGAGTATGAATCCATGAGAACCAAGAGAACCAGTGGTATAAATTCTAACCCAAATCCAGAGCAAAGTCCTAGGAATTGGAAGGCTGCTATTTTAAATTTCAGCCCAAGTACAGGAGAACAATATTCCAGCCCAACAGTCAGGGAAAGAGAGTGAATTCTCCCTTCCTTCACACTTTTGTTCTATTTGGGTACTCAAGGAAATGGATATTGTTCACCCACATTGAGGGCAATATATTTTACTCAGCCTACTGATTCAAATGATCTCATTCATAATCACCCTTGCAGACAGAAATAATGATTAACCAAATATCTGGCCATCCTATGACTCAGTCAAGATAATACATAAACCTAACTATTAAAAGTCTACCCTTTTTCAACGTGGCACTCATCTGTGTCTCCTTAAACCACAAGTAATCTCCAAATAAAGAGACTAACCGGGTCATGATTCTGCCTTACATGACACAGTGATCCTGGGCACAACCAAAACCACACAAACTCCTTCCTAGAAAAGGAGATAAAGTAAGTGAGTAATATGTAGTATTCTCTTTGATATCCTGTAATATAAATACTATGAGGTAAAATAGACTATACTTAAATACTATGACATAAAATTAATACATCTTAGATGATAAGGGAATAAGACAAGAAAAAAACAAAGATATTTATTACACACACAAACGGAAACAACAAAATAGGAGCAATACTCATGACAGTTACAATGCTCACTTTTTCAGTGGTCGCATGGTCGTAGCTAGTATTAATAATTATCTTTTTCAATATTCAATCTGTATTTCCTTTGTCTTCCTTCAGTAAGCACCTCAGCTGGTCATGGTTCTCAACCTAATGGGGGAACCCAAACCTTTATTCCTGAAGTATATGGCTCATTAGCAGTCCTGGCTGGATTGAGTTGTTGTCATTATCCATTAACATTAATCAAAGGACATGCTAATACTCATAGACGTGCTTTCTTATTCTCCATCGTGGAGTAGTAGTCCAACTTCCTATTGGTAGTGAGGATAAACCACTCAAGTCAGCTCAGTAACTCCCTTCTTTGCCTATTTATTCAGAGGCACAAGGAGCCCAAAGTTAGCAGACATCTGTCTTAACTTCCAGTTCAGTGGAATCACTGCTGTGCTTGTTGTGGAAGCATTCTTCCCTCTGGCCATTATGCCAGCAGAGCATAAGGTTGTGGGAACAGAAAGAAAACCTTGCCAGTGGGTCACTGGGAACAATAGTGAGAGGTGCCACTTCCATTTCCATCCCTTGATTCTTGGATCTGTGAATCCTTATGGGAAAAACATCATGTTAGAAACTGATTCAGAGCGTATACAGTCTTCTGAAAAACACTGCCAAGATTTGCAAGGTATTGCCACCTAGATGGAACTATGAGTCTTCAAAGGGCTCTTCCACTTTTATGTCAAGGCAAATACTTCAGGATGGTAGGGAACATGATAATACCAGTGAATCCCATGAGCATAGTCCCATTGTCATATTTCTTTTGTGGTGAGTTCCTTGATCAGAAGCAATGCTGTGTAGAAGACCATGATGGTGGATAAGGAATTCTGTAAGTCCACAGATGGTAGTTTTGGCAGAAGTATTGTATGCAGAGAAGGTAAATCCATATCAAGAGTAAGTGTCTATTCAAGTAAGAACAAAATGCTACCCCTTCCATGATGGAAGTAATCCAATGTAATCAGTCTGCCTCCAGGTAGCTGGCTGATCACCCCAGAGAATGATGCCATATCAGAGTCTTACTGTTGGTCTCTGCTGTTGGCAGATTGAGCACTCAGATGTGTCCATAGCCAGGATAGGCTTAGTGAATGAAAGTCATGTTGCTGAGTCCATGCATAACCTCTATCCTGCCACCTTGGCCACTTTGTTCATGAGCCCACTGGGCAATGACAGGAGTAACTGAAGGAAAAGGCTGACTGGTATCCTTAGAATGAATCATCCTATCCACATGATTATTAAAAATCCTCCTCCACTGAGGTGACCCTTTAGTGAGCATTTACAAAGCACACAAATATCTTCACTCTGGTTTTTTGCACCTTCAGATAATTCTATCTACATACTTCTTCCCCAAATTTCCTTGCCTCCAATTTTTCAATCGTGTTTCCTCCAGATTGCTGACTGTCCAGCCAAACTATTGTCCACAGCTTATGAATTAGTATATAATCATATATCTGGGCATTTCTTCTTCCAAGATAAGTGAACAACCAAGTGTGCTGCCTGAAATTCTGCCCATCAGGATAATTTTTCTTCACCATTATTCTTTAGAGATGTCCTGAAAACGGGCTATAGTGCTGCAGCTGCCTACTTTTGAATATTGCCTGCATATCATGCAGAATCATCTGTAATCTAGGCCTAAATTTTTGCTTTTTCTATTAACAGATCATAGGATACTCCCCATAAGGCCATAGGTGCAGATGAGAGAGCAGAAGTAGTGTAGCAGGAGTAAGGACCATGAGCATCTGGGCTATATTTTTATATAAATTACTTGTGCCTTTAGAGCCTGTTTGTGCCCAGTCATAATATAATACTTCCTCAATGATGCATCACTACTGTGAAAGTCCAACTTTATGGCTTGGTGGGCCAGGTAACACCCAGCTCATGATGGGCAGCTTAGGTTGCATGGTAACTTGTCTGCCTATGATTAAGCATTCAGTTCTCTATGAAGGCTCAGTAAAGAGTTGTTCCTTAAAAGGAGTAGTTATTTGCAGAGGATGACAGAGCTTTGTCATCCAAAATCCAAACAGCCTGCGCTACTATTCATCTATGAGGGCCTGCTAAAGGCTCCAAACAGAATCCCTATCTGCCACTGACACTTCAAGCACCATTGGATCTGCTGAATCATATGGCCCAAGAGGTAGAGCAGCTTGCACGGAAGCCTGGACCTGTTGCAGAGCCTTCTGCTGTTCTGGGCTCCACTCAAAACTAGCAGCTTTTCAGGTCATTTGGCACTGTCACACTCGGAAATAATGTATAATAGGCAAAACAAGAAAAAATGTTTAGCCAAATATCTTGGCACCAGTGACACAGGTCACTTCACACAAAAAATTAGCCGACACAATTGCACTGAATTAAAATGGCTTAGTTGGAATAGGAATGGTAAGAGTGTTAACTAACTGATAGCTCTATGTGTCTTTTGAATATAGCTGTCTATCTTTATATCCATCTACCAACTTATCTATCTAAGGGATAACATATGTGTAAAACTAACATTGTGAATCATGACTCAGTTGAATAAGAACACTACAAATAACTTTAAAAACTCAAATGCCTTTGAAACCTTCTGTCTTCCCTTCGATAACAAATAAACTTCTAAATTTCATTTTATCACTGTCCTGTTTTCAAAATAGTTTTACTGAAAATAAATGTGTTTTGAATAGGATACTGTTATACTTTGTATGTTTTCAATTTTATATTAATGATATATACTACATGAATTATTGTCATGTGCCTTTTTCACTCAAAATTGTTTCTTGACATTTATCCATGTTATTTGACACAGTTATACTTTATTTTCAATGCTATCAGTATTCCAGTGGATAGATATTCTGCAACTTCTCTATTCATTTTAATATGTTCTGCATGATACCATTTCAGAAGCATTTTGGGATAAGTTTTACAACTTAATAAAAAATAAATTTTCATAAACATTACATATGTGCTTAAAAAACTACCTTCTCGAATGTTTGAAAAAGAATCTTATATACGTGCATTTAATGTACTTAACTATGTTCTTTTAGTGGTAGATAGTCTTATTTTTTGTCTACATTACCTATCAATGATCAACATAATGCAAATGTTGTAATCTTTTAAATATGATTGTGAATTTGCCAATTAATTTTCTATTTCTATCTAATATCATTTTCTGTATTCTACTTTTGATATATTTCTTGTCAACATTAACTGGAGACAATATTTTAAATATAATTTAGAAATCATTGTCTTTTAAATAGTTAATTGGTCCATATGAATATCTAGATTATTGCTATTATTGATATATTTGGAATGAAGTGAATCTATCATATATTGATATCTCATATATTGCTTTACTGTAGATTGAGTTTTCCCCAGGTTATACCCTCCTTTCTTACCGTCTTGGAATTATTTTACTTCTCATACACATTCTCCAAACACTACTTTGGAAACCATGTAATTCATGAGTTTTCTTTCAGTGCATACTCATTAAAAATTATTGTGTTTATTTAACTTGAACATCTATCTTAACTACCCTCCCTCAAAAGAGAAAGAATTTGGAACTCTATCTCTGATTAAATCTATCTTGAATGTTATGATTTTCCAGCATTTTAGTTCCATTTTTTATTTCCTAATCACAGACATATAAAATATTATCAACAGTGTTAGGACCATCACAATTCCATGGGCAAGGATATATCCGGGCAAAGATGATTGCATTTGACTAACACAGATCAATGATTCTAATATGAAATACAATCTACTCAACTCTCGTGTCTCTGATTTCACGGTCTGAAAGCCCCCCTATGCTTTTTCCTCAAAGGATGTTTCCTCAGTGGATGCATGATAGCACATTGCTGTCATGAACATTCCACACTGTTTGGCAGTATTGTTTTTCTCATTCTAACCAACAAATTGAAACTGTAGTTTATGTACTGGTCTCTTGGGAATCTTTTAAATTATGGCAGGCATAAACTTACTCCAGAGAGATCAAATCCATTTCGTGGAAAGGCAAACACAACGATAAAATCCTGGGACATAAGCTATTTTGTTTCCTTAGAAGTCCTTTCATCTGTCTTGTTACTGCAGCACACAATTGGCCAGAGAAGCCCTTTGGAAACTTCAATAACAGTAATGCTAACTCTACACACAGAAACTCAATTGCATGTTTTCAGGAAAAATGTAAAAATCAACAATATGATATATATGACTCAAACAAATAAAAGCATCACTCAGTCTTTTTTCTCATAAGACATAACCTACAATAGGGAATTAACATATAGTGAAAAAAATTATTTTTAAAATTTTTTCCCCTATTTTCACTTGTGTTGTTTCCACGTTTGGAAACATTTTTTTTTTTACTTTTCTTCTTTTTTGTTTTTTTTCATTCATTTATTACTGCTTTAATTGTCTTTCTATGTTGATAACTGGGAAAAGTGTATAAGGTTAAATCTTGGGTTACTAAGGAAAAGCTATAGAAAAGAATCATATGTGGCCAGGTGCAGAGGCTCATTTCTGTAATCCCAGCACTTTGGGAGACGAAGGCAGGAGGATCACTTTGGCCCAGGAGTTTCAGAACAGCCTAGGCAACATAGGGAGACACTGTCTCTACAAAAAAATATGAAAAAACTAACCAAGTGTGGTGGTGCACACCTGTAGTCCAACTTACTTGGGAAGATGAGGTGGGAGGATCACAGGAGCCCAGGAGTTCAAGGATGCAGTGAGCTGGGATCATGCCACTGCACTCCTGCATAGTTGACATAGCAAGACCCTGTCTCAAAAAATAAAATAAAGTAAGTCATGCTATTAAAAAACATAAAATGTATTAAGCTAATTCACCAGATAAAGAATGGAAGAAATCTGTTGAAACCTAAGAAATAATTAATGTCATTCAAAGATAATTGGTGAGAGCCAAGATAATTTCTAATTAATAATTGACACTTTAATAGAAGCAGATGCAGTAAAAAATATAAATTTGGAAATAAGATTTTATTCAAAGGAAGCATATTTTGACTTTCAAAGACTAAATTCTGTCAGAATGTCTTTTTGTTGAGTGAACCAACAATTAAATTTCATTGTAGATTTAAGGAAAATTATTACATAAATATCATGCTAGTTCTGATGAATCCACTTTTCAGATGCTTTGCTTTACACTAATTGGCTTATGTTTGCCTAAGGATTATGTTTGAATGCCATCACAGTAATCTTGCTTATTCTAGTATTTAAACACACAATATATTTTTTCATACATATTAATGCTATGAATGAAATAAACTGTGTCATTGCTATTGGCAAAATTGTGTGAGAAAAAGAAATCTCGAAGGAGCGTTTTTCAGACCACATTAATATTTTCCTGTGTCTGTCTCATTCTCCATTTGCATACAAATATAAAAATGTAGCTTTGAAGGTGCAATGATTTTCCCAAATATCCTGAAATCACGTTACCAAAATTCATATTCACTAATTGTTCTTTTTCTACTCTCCATATTTGTATATTTGTCTTTTGTGACGTACTCTCCACATTTGCATATTTGTCTTTTGGGAAGTATTACAAATAACATATGACATATGATTATTATTATTTAGAATGTTCAGGTAAAATTTTTAATGATCATTTACAACCACTCCATATTCATCAAATACTAGTTACATGATCTTACAGATTTAAAAAATCCAATATTGTTTAATTGTTAACAGTGACTAGTTATTCTTTTTAATATTTTCTTGTATTCACTATTGCAAATTCACCTAACACAGGTATTATGGAGGTGATAATTAAGTTTGGAAGATTGATTTTACTTGTCATGACATCTAAGCATATAGTCAACAATGTTGTTAATTGAGACAAAGTAAGCATAATGATTAGAAACTCAAGTATTTAAACAGGTAATCATTCTCAGCTACCAATATCGTCAGACTTACTGTTGATGCTACAGTGCATATGTCAGACTCATATCACCTACAAGGTAATTTTAAAGTAAAACTGGTGAGGATTTAGATAATTCTACATTGATGAATGTTTTCATAAAGTCTGATACAAAAAGTAAAAACAAATGAGGATGTAGTTTGTTTCTGTTATTCTTGAAACGGCAAGACAGAGAAACGATACTCTTCATAGACTATGTATATATAATATTTTTTAAGACAGAATCTCTCTCTGTTGCCCAGGCTGGAGTACAGTGAAGTAATTTTGGCTCATTGCAACCTCTGCCTCCTGGGCTCAAGTGATTCTCCCACCTCAGCCTCCCAAGTAGCTGGAACTACAGGTGCATGCCACCACGCCTGGCTAATTTTTGTGTTTTTAATGGAGACCGGGTTTCACCATGTTGGCTGGGGTGGTCTCCAATACCTAACCTCAGATGATTTGCCTGCCTCAGCCTCCCAAAATTCTGGAATTACAGACATGAGCCACCACACCTGGCCCACAGACAATATTTTTTGACTAGCATGAAACAAAAAACACATATAAGACAGAGCACAGCAAAAATTAGAGTGTACTAACTCAAAACTTTGATGGATTTGATTCTTTGATAATCAATCTCTAAAACATTTTCGAAAAATATCTCATTTATTGGTCCAGAATACTTGCCTGAGTGCTCCCTCAAAGACATCTTATCTTTATCCATGTGTGACTTCTGACAAGCTCATGCATGAAACCTAAACCACTGTCAGATTCAAATCAATTTAATACTACGTTTTTGGAAAGATAAAAGTATAAATGTTTCATGTATGAATATTGTGTATCAAATATATAAAATCATCAACTGATTACCAAAAATATCAACTTATGCCTGGTGGGGTTGAGTAGAGAGATTCAGAAATAGCCATAGAGAAAAGTTTTATAAGATATTCAACTTAAAAAAATCACTGCAGCTATTAATTACTCCAAAACAAATGTGCTCATTTCTATAAAATTGGAAACTAATAGGGTTACAGAAATTTTAATCCACTACAGAGGGTTTAATACACATATATTCTGAGCCTATCAAATCAGCTATATACTAAGAACACATATGTGTGAGTGTGTATATTTTTATACATACCTTTAACAAATATAGAAGTATTTTTATAGCCAAATTATTATTCTATTTTGAAGAAAGTCACTTTTTTGGACTACATTATCCAATTATAGTGCAATTGTTTAAACTTTGCTGAGGGAAAATTTCTTTCAAGTTTCAATAGAGCACAATATTTTGATTGAGTTCAATATTGATTATGATTATTATTGAATGAATATTTCATTTGAAAATAGCCAAGACGTTTAAAACAGAAACAAGTCTGGTAGAATATCAGATATTACGGAAATTACAGAATTCTCTATATCATACTATAAATATTAAGTTTGTCCTAAGAGCAATGTGAACTGACCAAAATGTTTCAAGTGAGGAAACTGTAGAATAATTAAATTGCATTGTTCAATAATGATTCTTTCTGGAACGAGGGGAAATAATTAAAGAAGATAATGATATGCATGAGTAATTATATTGAATGAAACTAGTGTGAGATCATTGATGGTTGAAGAAGTTGATTTGAGAATTATTAAAATGTTTAAAAATTAATTTTTTTTGAGGCAGTGAGTGTCTTGCTCTGTGACCCAGGCTGGAGTGCAGTGGCACTATCTCAGCTCACTGCAACCTCTACCTCCTGGGTTCAAGTGATTCTCCTTCCTCAGCCTCCCGAGTAACTGGGATTACAGGCACATGCCACCATGTGCAGCTAATTTTTGTATTTTTAGTAGACATGGGGTTTCACCATATTGGCCAGGCTGGTCTCGAACTCCTGACCTTGTGATCCACCCATCTTGGCCTCCCAAAGTGCTGGGATTACAGGTGTGAGCCACCATGACCAGCCAACATTATGTATTTTAAAAGATGTCTTCAAATGGAAACACACATAAAATAAGGCCATTTATGAATCAGTTGAAAATACATATAAAATCTGGTTATATGAAAATATAACCAGAGCTCTCAGGGCCGTAACCCTGTGTTTCCCTTAGGAACAATGGTTTAGTATTTGCAAATTAAGTGTTTGCAGCAACTTTATATTTCCTAACTACCATGAATAATAAAAAATGACTCTAAATACAATCATGTGTCACTTAACAATGAGGTTACTTTCTGATAAATATGTCCTTAGGCCATTTCATCACTGGGCAAACATCACAGAGTGCACTTACACAAGCCTAGATGGTATGGCCTCCTACACACCTAGGCTATGTGGTATAACCTATTACTTCTAGGCTGCAAACCTGTACAGCATGTTACTCTACTTCACACTGTAGGCAACTGTAACAAAATAGTATTTGTAGTATCCAAGCATGTCTAAATATGGAAAACACACAGTAGAAATAAAGTATTATAATCCTATGGAACCACTGCCATATATGCTGTCCATTGTTTACTGAAACACCTTCATGTGTTGCATGACTGTGGGTGACTGGTAGCTAGCTAGCTAGATTGGTAGCTAGATACATATGTTCATACATAAAATAGTGAAGATACAGGTGTTTTATTATTTTTATATCTTTTAACTTTCTACAAGGAGCTATAACATATTGACTAACACTCAACAGTTTACCCGATTAAAAAAAATGTGTTTGTGATTGTGTATGTTATGCAACCACATGAATATGTTTGGATATGTTTTTGACTGTTTTCCTTACAAAAAAAATTGTAATTTTTCTTTGTTCTTGAATTTCTGTTTTAGCACAAGATTACTGATAATTTCTGTTTCAGAATTGATCTATGGTTTTCAAAGTATGTTCCCTGAACCAGGCATCAGGATTATCTAGGAAGTTGTCAGAACATTCTCAAGCCTCACTCCAGACTTAGTAATTCAGAATTTCTGGGTGTGGGGCCAAGCAATATATGTTTTAACAAAACTCCAGGTTATTTTGACACATGCAAAAGTTTGAGAACCACTGGTAGGAATCACTGAATTGGCCATACAGATACCTGGCAACATTCTGTTACCACAATTTAAAAGGAGAATTGTAATTTTAGTGGAATAGTAGACTTTTGTCTATTGAATATTTAAATCCTTTATTTGACAACATTATAAATAAAAACATGGTGACATCCTCAGAAAATGTTAGTAATATCTCAACTATGTGTTTCTGAAAATCAATTTTTTCTTTCTTTTATTGCAGCTAGAATTATCAGGAGATAGTTCTTTTAAAAATATATGTAGACTCCTTTAGTCAGTCATACATAATGACATACCATCTGTACAATAATGCAACATTCCACATACACAATACAAACCCACACCTATGTACAAGCATGAAACTCTTCTTATTTAGGCTATTTGATGGCAGACATTGCCTCTGGCTAGTAATTTCCAAGATATTTATTTGTAGCAAACTTTATTTTGCTTCAATAAAAATATGAAAAGTATTGTATAAGCTACTTTTCAAGGACAATCTTATATAAACTCATTAATATAGCATGCTTTATTTTGTGAGGATCCATATATGTGATATGAATTCTAGTTCATTTCTATTCTACAAACATTGCTAATAAGGGACTTAGAACAAGGAGATCAGAATAACTGTAAATGTTGAGAAAAGCGGTTCAGACACTCAAGAATACTAACAACTACAAAATATCTTCAGATTGAAAAACAAACCTACATTTAAGAGCTTCTAATAAGAATATAATTTTAAAGTCTTGGCATTTTCCTGAAAGAACACTGCTTAAATTAAAATACATCAGAATCTGCTTAAGTACAGTGCAACTACTTTAGATAACCAACAGTAACTTATTTTTAACTAATTTAAAAACTATTTTATATGTTTTTCGCAATTTTCATCATGCCACTGGCAAGTTATATGATGAAGCCAAACCTCAGCAGCTTCTTGGGCTAAAATCAATAAGCCAGGGATCTTTTGTGACTTTCTCCAGGTTTTAAAATTTCTTATGCAGGATCATCAGCCTCAAGTCTAGACACCTCTAAAGGACTTATTTTCTTAAAATGTCTGCACACAGACCTAAAGGTAGAAAAAGACCTGGTGTAAATAAGAGCTGTTGGAGTTAAACCAATAAAGTCTAAGGTTGCAGTAAGCATGATGATAACCCTTGTCCATGTTTTGCAAGATTATTTACCTTTCTCTCATGGAATTATTTCATAGGCAAGGAAATAAAGATTCAGTTTGCTGGTGGTAAGTAGGTCACCAAGAATTTAACGAAACCAAAAGCTGGGAATTGAGGAAAGGAGAACCTGTGTGCTGAGTTTACAGTACAAGAAGCTGTGATTTTGCCCAAGTTTTTATATTTCCAATTTGAAACCAAATAATAGAAAATTTGGTATTCACAAATGCTACCCATGTTTCACTGTGTTATTGAGATGGCTCAGTTATTTTATTAAGGGGACCACTTCAATCCAGTTAAAGAACACTCTTCTACGGTTTTACTGCTTTAGATTATTTAACATCAGGATTTCTCAGAGCCTCAGATCTACCTAGAATGTTTCTGGGCTTGCATTTCTATGAATCATAATTCACACATATTTATAATTCATAAAACCTGCCAGGAACTGTTCTGTCAAGTAAACATTTTCTGAATTTCATTATGCATATAAAGGATAGACTCATAATATGAGTAGAAAACAAAATTTTTATCTCCAGAAGATACCTATAGACACATTTTAATTCATTTGAAGGAAACTTGCTGTTACAGTAGAATTAGAACAAATGGTTCAAACAAAGTTACCTACTTGCTTAGGCACAGTACAGTAAATATTTCAGGTGACTAGGAGAACTTCAAGCAAGTTTTTGTTCTGGAAAACTCAAATGGCCAGAGAATACAGTCATATGTCCCATGTTGACATTTCAATCGAAAATGGACAGCATGTATGACAGTGGTCCCATCAGATTCAAATACCATATTTCTATGTCACTTTTCTATGCTTAGATATGTTTACACACATACTTACAATTATGTTACAATTGCCTGCCATATTTAGTACAGTAACATGTTCTACAGGTTTGAAGCCTAGGAGCAATAGGCTCTATTATATAGCCTAGATGTGTAGTAGATTATGTCATCTAGGTTTAAGTAAGTACACTCTGTGATATTTGCACAGTGATTAAATCGCCTAAAGATGCATTTCTCAGAAAGTATCCCCATCATTAAGCAATGCATGATTGTACAGCTATGCTAATTAGAATGGTCCAATAAGTCAAATTGGCCTGAAAGCCATTAGTAAGAATATGAAGTGATGCAGCTTTCCAGAGTATTTCTTACTAACATCAGATTTTTAACATATTTCAGGATGATGCATAGCTTGGGCAAGTAAGAATTGGGAGAGGGGGAGGAATCAGATACAGTAACATCTTCAAAAACGAAAGTATTTTATGTAATTTCTTTTCCAGAGTCCCTAATGTATTAGGGAATAACCTAAGTGAGCGATTAAGCCCATTAAAAATATTACTAGCAATGAATGACAGATTTAAAGGGTTTACATTAATTCCTAATTTTTCGATGTTATAAGTTGTCCTCATATTTGCGTACACATTTTCTTGTCTTAGAACACTATTAAGTTCAAGAACATTTTCATCAACACAAAAGGAAACTCCATATCCTCTAACCAGTCATTCTCCATTTCTCCCTCCCACTAGCTCCTGGAAAGCACTGATTTGTTTTTGGTCTCTATTGATCAATCTATTCCAGGTATTTCATATAAATGGAACAATATAATACGTGATCTTTTTTGTCTGGCTACTTTCACATAGCATATTTTCAAACTTCATTCACGTAGTAGTATGTTTGAGTACTTTATCTGTCTTTATTGCCAAATTCCATTTTATTTTTCAATATATCTGTTGATTAACACTTGGGTTGCTTTCCACTTTTGGCTGTTAGAAATAGCACAGCCATGAACACATGTAAAAATTTTTGTTTGAGTACTTATTTACAATTCTTTTGCTTATATACCCAGGAGTTGTATCATATGGTTATAAAGTAATTCTGTGTTTGGCATGTGAAACTGCCAAACTATTTTCCACAGTGGCTGTCCCATTTTACATTCCCACAAGCAATGTACAAGTCTTCCATGGCTGGAGTGGCCGGGACACAGGGCACAAAGTCTCTAGGCTGCACATAGCCTGGGGACCCTGGGCCTGGCCCACAAAACCACCTTTTCCTCCCGGGCCTGTGGGCCTGTGATAGGAGGCGCTACCATGAAGGCCTCTGACATGGCCTGGAGACATTTTCCCCATGGTCTTGGGTATTAATATTAGATTCCTTGCTACTTATGCAAATTTCTGCAGCTGGCTGGAATTTCTCCTCAAAAAATTGATTTTTCTTTTCTACTGCATCATCAGGCTGCAAATTTTCTGAACTTTTATGCTCTGTTTCCCTTTTAAAATGGAATGCTTTTAACAGTACCCGAGTTACCTTTTGAATGTTTTTTGCTGCTTAGAAATTTCTTCCACCAGATACCCTAAATCATCTCTCTTTGGTCCAAAGTTCCACAAATCTCTAGGACAGGGGCAAAATGTCACCAGTCTCTTGGCTAAAACATAACAAGAGTCACTATTGCTCCAGTTCCCAACAAGTTCCTTATCTCCATATGAGACCGCTTCAGCCTGGACCTTATTGTTCGCATCACTATCGGCATTTTTGTCAAAGCCATTCAACAAGTCTCTAGGAGGTTTCAAACTTTCCCACATTTTCCTGTCTTCTTCTGAGCTCCCCAAACTGTTCCAACTTCTGCCTGTTACCCAGTTCCAAAGTCGCTTGCATATTTTCAGGTATCTTCAGCAACGCCCCCACTCTAGTGGTATCAATTTACTGTATTAGTCTGTTTTCATGTTGCTGATAAAGACATACCTGAGACTGGGAAGAAAAAGAGGTTTAATTGGATTTACAGTTCTGCATGGCTGGGGAGGCCTCAGAATTATGGCAGGAGGTAAAAGGCACTTCTTACATGGTGGCAGCAAGAGAAGAATGAGGAAGATGCAAAAGTGGAAAACCCTGATAAAACCATCAGATCTCATGAGATTTGTTCACTACCATGAGAACACTGTGGGGGAAACTGCCCCCATGATTCAAATTATCTTCTACTCGTTCCCTCCCACAATGTGTGGGAATTATGTGAGTATAATTCAAGATGAGATTTGGATGGGGACACAGAGCCAAACCATATCAATAGCTTACTACTTTTCAAAGTATTAAATATATTTCTGGTGTAAAATAAGCCTACTCATATCTATAACTGAATAACAAACATTTTAGGAGCAACTAGAAGTGACATTCTGAAAAATACATTATGCTTTAGAAGAATACATTATTGCTTTAGAAAAATACTCAGAAGCAGTGTAAAAAATGGTGTAGACTACATATAGTGTATTATTTTTAGAGTTTCATTATTATAATCATTAAAAGGTACAGATAAATATAAAAAACTAATCTAATTATAGTATATTCAGTCAAGAACTGTAAATTATGTGTGTAGTTCCTTCAAGTTCTTCCCTTTATAGCAATGTTTAAATATAATCATGTATGCTTAATGATGGGGATACTTTCTGAGATATGTGTTGTTAGGTGATTTTGTCATAGTGCAGTTATAGAGTGTATTTAACACAAACCTAGATGGTAGAGCCTATTGCTCCTAGGCTACCAACCTGTACAGAATATTGCTGTACTGAATACTGTAGGCAACAGTAACACCGTAGAATATATTTGTGCATGTAAACGTATCTAAACCAAAAAGGCACAGTAAAAATATGGTATGAAGGTTGAAAAATCATACACCTGTATAGGAAACTTACGATGAATTGAGCTTGCAGGACTGGAAGTTGCTCTGGGTGGGTCAGTGAGTGAGTAATGAGTGATTATGAAGGCCTAGGACATTGCTATAGACTACTGTAGCCTTTATAAACATTATACATGTAGGCTATATTAAAATTAAAGGCTCAACCAAAAATCTATTAGGACTGATGAACGATTTCAGTAAAGTTGCAGGATGAAAAATCAACATACAAAAATCAATAGCATTTATTTGTCTCAATGGTGAACAATCCGAAAAAGAAACCAAAAATATGATCTCATTTTAAGTAACTACAAATAAAATAAAGTACCTGGGAAAAAAACTTAACCAAGGAAATGAAAGATCTCTACAATGAAAACTATTGAACATTGATGAAAGAAATTGAAGAGGCCACGAAAAATGGAAAGATAGCCCCTGCTCATGGATTAGAAGAATCGATATTGTTAAAATGACCATACTACCCAAAGCAATGTACAGATTTGATAGAATCCCATAAAAATACCATTTATATTCTTCACAGAAATAGAAAAAAAATCTAAAATTTTTATGGAACCAAAACAAAAAATTAAAAACCCCAGAATAGCCAAAACAAGCCTGAGCAAAAAAAACAAAAGGAGGTAGTGCATTACCCGACTTCAAATTATATTGCATACCTACAGCAACTAAACAATATGATATGGGCATAAAACCAACACACAAACAAATGGAACAGAATAGAGAACCTAGTAATAAATTTATGCATTTTCAGCCAGCTTATTTTCAATAAAAGGGCCAAGAATGTACACTGGGGAAAGGACAGTTCCTTCAATAAATGGTGCTGGGGAAACTGAGTATCCATATGCAGAAGAATGAAACTAGACTACTATTTCTTGCCATATGTGAAATCAAATCAAAACAAATTCAAGACTTAAATCAAAGATCTGAAACTATGACAGTACTACAAGAAAACACTGGAGAAACACCCCAGGACATTGGTCTGAGCAGAGATTTCTTGACTAAGGCCTCAGAAGCACAGGCAATCAAAGCAAAAGTAGATGAAAGAGATTACATCAAGCTAGAAAGCTTCTTTACAGCAAAGGTAACAAACAACAAAGTGAAAAGACGACCCACAGAATGGGAGGAAATATTTGCAAACTACCCATCTGACAAGGAATTAATAACCATAACTTATAAGAAGCTCAAACAACTCAATAAGAAATAAATAAGTAATCTGATTTAAAGATGGGCAAAAGATCTAAATATATATTTCTCAAAAGAAGACACAGAAATGGTCAGTAAGCATATAAAAAATGTTCAATATCACTTGTCTTCAGACAAATGCAAATCAAAACGCTGAGATATTATCTCACCCCAGTTAAAATGGTATTATCTGAAAGACACATAGTAGTGAATGCTGATGAATATGTCAAGAAAGGGGAACCCTCATAAACTGTTGGAAATGTAAATTAATATTGCAACTATGAGGAAATGTATAAAGCTTCCTCATAAAACCGAAAATAGAACTACAATATAATCCAGCAATCCCATTGTTGGGTATATATCTAAGAGAAAGGAAATCAGCATCAAAAATATATCTATACTCTCATGTTTATTGTAGTTCTAGTCACAATAGCCAAAATATGGAATCTATCTAAGTGTTCATCAGTGAATGAATGAAGGAAATGATGTACATGTACTTAATGGACTTTCAGCCATAAAAATGAATGAAATCCTATAATTTGCAACAACATGGATGGAACTGGAGAACATTATGTTATGTGAAATAAGCCAGGCACAGAAAGACAAATATTGCATGTTCTCACTTACATGTGGGAGTTTAAAAAAAAACTCATGGAAATAAAGGGCTGAATGATGGTGGCTGGGAAGGGTAATGGGGAGGAGGGGATAAAGAAGGGATGGTTAATGTATACAAAATAACCATCAGATAGAATGAATAAGACTTACTATTCAGAAGCACAATGATTTTTAACTGTAGTAAAAAATAATTTTTGTATATTTTTAAATAACTAAAAGAGTAGAATTAGAATGTTCCTAATATAAAGAAACGATAAATGCTTTAGGTGATGGATAATCCAGTTACCCTGATTTGATCATTACACATTGGATGCTTGTATCAAAATATCACATGGACCCTATAAATATATACAACTAACATGTATTCATAATAATTAAATATTAAAAAATATTTTCAATAATAAATTAACCCTGGTTTACTGTAACTTTTAAATTTTGTGAACATCTTAGGTTTGTAACTTTTTGACTCTTTTGTAGTAGGATGTAGGTTAAAACACAAAGACACTGTGCACCTGTACAAAATATTTTCTTTATATCCTTATTCTATAAGTTTTTATCTATTTTTAATTTTTTTATGTTTTAAACATTTTTGTTAAAAACTAAGTCACAAACAAACGTTAGTCTGTAATAGGGTTGTTTTAGAGGGAACTTTATATACATATATATGTATATGAATATATACATATATATGTATATGAATATATACTATATATGTATATGAATATATACATATATGTATATGAATATATACTATATATGTATATGAATATATACATATATGTATATGAATATATACTATATATGTATATGAATATATACATATATGTATATGAATATATACTATATATGTATATATGGATATGGATATATCCATATACGTGTATATGGATATATATATATGTATATGGATATACATATATGTATATGGATATATACATATATGTATATGGATATATACATATATATGTATATGGATATATATATGTATATGGATATATACATATATATGTATATGGATATATATGTATATGGATATATACATATATATGTATATGGATATATATATGTATATGGATATATACATATACATGTATATGGATATATACATGTATATGTATATGGATATATACATATATGAATATATATTTGTAAATATATAAATATATGAATATAGACATATATGAATATATAAATATGTAAATATCCCTAAATATATAAATATGTAAACACCTATATATTATAGTCATATCTTTCAACAAAAAAGTATTCTAAATGAATAATATATTTATGAATAAAAAATATATATATGGGAGTTTATTAAGTATTAACTTACATGATTACAAGGTCCCACAATAGGCTGTCTATAAGCTGAGAAGCAAAGAGAGACAGTCGGAGTCTCAAAACTGAAGAACTTGGAGTCTGATGTTCGAGGGCAGGAGGCATCCTGCATGGGAGAAAAATGTAGGCTGAGAGGCTAGGCTCGTCTCCTCTCTTTGCATTTTTCTGCCTGCTTTATATTCGCTGGTGGCTGATTAGATAAGATGGTGCCCACTCAATTAAGGGTGGGTCTCCCTTCCTCAACCCACGGACTCAAATGTTAATCTCCTTTGGCAACAACCTCACAGACATACTCAGGATCAATATTGCATCCTTCAATCCAATCAAGTTGACACTCAATATTAACCATCACATAGCCTAAGCATTCATGGGCTGAGGATCATTTGTCTTCCACCTCCTCATCTTGTCCCACTGGAAGGTCTTCAGGGGCAATAATGCACATGCAGCTATCCACTATGATGACAATGCTTTATTCTCGACCTGCCGGAGTCTCTGAGGCTGTTTTATAGTTAGCGTTTTTAAATAAGTAGAATATGTTCTAAAATAATGATAGGCAGGGCACAGTGGCTCACGCCTGCAATCCCAGCACTTTGGGAGGCCGAGGCGGATGGATCATGAGGTCAGGAGATGGAGACCATCCCAGCTAACACGGTGAAACCCCGACTCTACTAAAAATACAAAAAATTAGCCGGGCGTGGTGGTGGGCGCCTGTAGTCCCAGCTACTCAGGAGGCTGAGGCAGGAGAATGGCGTGAACCCAGGAGGCAGAGCTTGCAGTGAGCCAAGATTGTGCCACTGCACTTTAGCCTGGGCGACAGAGTGAGACCCTGTCTCAAAAAAATAAAATACAATTAAATAACATAAAATAAAATAATGATAAAAAGTATAGTATAGAAAACATGTAGGCCAGCATCATAGTCATGTATTATCATTATCAAGTATTATGTACAGTACATAATTGTATGTGCTATACTTTAATAGGACTGGAAGCACACTAAGTTTGTTTACACTGGCACCACCACACACAGTAATGTAAGGACACTACAACAGCTACCTTGGCTACAATGTCACTAGGAGATAGGAATTTTTCAGCTCCATCATAATCTTATGGAACCACCATCGTGTATGCAGTTCATCCTTAAACAAAATGGTATGTGGTGCGTGACTGTATTTGAAATCATATTAGATATTATTTTAGTCCTACTTTTCTTAATATCTTCAACTAATAAGCATTTTCCCAGTGCACTTCAATAGCATTGCCTAACCACAGTTAACATTTTCAAAGGCTATATGCAATTTTATTAAATTGATTCATCACAATGTACTTAGCCTTTTTCCTGTCCTTGGAAAGGTAGGCTGTTTCCAAAAGCTGCTGTTATAAAGAAAACTACATTTAATATAGTTTTTGTTTATTAATGTTTCCAATTAATGATTATTTCTAAGTATCGTTAAGCAGTTATAAAAATTCTAGGATAGACAAAGAAACATTTTAAAGAGGATACATGTTATCAAACTGCTTTATAAAATAATATTCCACTTACCACTCTCAAAATAAGGTCTTATTAACACTTACAAGCCTATGCCATTTTTTTTCTGACTGTTTTAAACTGTCTTTCTCTGAGTAGGGAGGCAGGTCATTTTTATGTGTTTGTTTGCTACTTGTATAACTAAGGAAATCAGAAGTTCATTATCTTTGCTCACTTTTTAATTAAAGTCAGAGTGTTTGCATCTTCTTGCTGTGTACATACTTTTTATTTAATAAATAATGTATGCTGTAACAATAAATGTATTCCCATCTTTTTGATCTGTGGATTTTGACACTATTTTACATATGCAAGTTTTAAATTTTTGTAAAGTATATCCATCTTTTGCTTTTTAATGTCTTCTACTATTAAATAAAAATGAATCTACCCAAAATAATTTAATTTTTATTCATTTAGAATACTTTTTTGTTGAAAGATATGACTATAACTTTATTATCATAAATTAATAATTTTCCAAGTATTTAACCAATTGCCTCAATACTAGTTAATATAAATTCCTTTCCTCCTTGATTTGTGCTTTCTCTTTTATCATGTAATAAACTGATAGATAATAGGTCTTATTTCCTAGCTATCAATTCTGTTTTATTGCTCTGTCCCTCTAATTTTATATCAGCTTCATACTATTAAAATTAGTTCTGAGATGGCTAATGCCCCCCCTTCCATATTAAAATTCTTTTTGCAAGTCTTATTTGCTTATTGTACCTGATAAGCTTCAGAGTCATTTGGCTGAAGCTCAAAATTAAATTCTATTGGGTTATATAGTAGAATTAAATTAAATCTATTAATGAACAGGAGTTAAAATTTGTCTAAGAGTGGCTTCAATCCAAATTGTGGGAGATAATCTGGATTCATCACATAAGCAGCAGATATTTGTAGTCAAAATCACCCTGATCAGTATTTCTTCACCATTGTGTCCAAGATTTATAAATATTACTGCTTATCCATGTAATTTAGGATTTCGTACTTATTAAATGTTGATATTCAGTATCTGAGAATAGTTTGTATGCAGAAATTGTGGAATTTCAGTAGACATTATATTGGCTAGTGTGGGACATAAGGAGCAATTAGGCACCCAGATTAACTAAAGGTTAATAAATACTGAAAGCCTTGCAAAAATATTAATGAATGAATTGCAAGGTTCACAGCCCAAGACTTACTCTTCCGGTCACAAGATTTTTTACATGTTTCCCCATAGTACGACAATTATAGGAGATTTGACTGAAAATTTGCAAGGAGAGAAAAGACTGTTCCTTCTTTCTGTATAAATATTGTTAAAAATGTAAATTTCTGAGCTATCTGGAAATTCCTCTGCTATGTATGTTAGTATACTATATTTGAAGACCCTGCTCCACAAAGTAATATTTGAATTCTGTGCCATACTCCAAGTACTTCAAAAGTAGACTTGGCACTAGAAACATTATTTTCATAAAATTTATTTGTATTTTTTCATGAGAGATTTTATTCATACATTCTTTTTTATGCCAGAAAGAATAAAAGTGGCAGTCGCAATAGTTTTCTGCTTTATTTATATTATTACAATCCACCTGATTTCACGTAAGATGTGAGAAATCTTGAATGAATTAAGGCAATTTAAGAGAAAAAAATTGACAAGAAAATTAGAATAAAAAAACACAAAAAGAAGAAACAATTAAATATAAGGAGAAATAGATAATTTATGTATGTTAGCCAATGTTCTACAAAACTAAAGTTGAACTGCAAATCTAGTTTAAACAAAATAGATACATTTTCAGCTATGTGATTCACTTTATCCATCAGGCTCACACTGCACTGATTTCTCAAAAGAAAAAAAAATCATTTCCAAGGCCTTTGTTAAGAAGAAATTTTAGACATGGATCTCATAGTGGAGCCAAATTAGTGATTAGTGAAAAATGTTGCTAGCTACATCTTTTTAATAAGAGGTGGTATAGATAGTCGCTTGTTAGATTTGACTTTTGCAACAGTCTTTAATGTCAGTCAATGTGATGGTGCTAAAGTGTAGGTTTATTGTCACAGTTTGAAGTGGGGAGAAAAACAAAGTGGCCAGTGTAGTCAGCCTTTGGTTCGTTTGGCCTGCATCAAAGAAACAGAAAGAAAATAAGGAGTAGTCCAATTAAAAACTGCAAGTGTCTTTTAAATATATCAATTCTTTCGACCTGACCTTTAACAAAAGTTGAACATCAAACCTTTTGATATTACTATGTTCATTCTGGTATTATGTAGTTAATGAAAGGGAATGTATATATTTCACAAATTATCTGAGTGAATAGTATGGTCTTTGTCCTCTCCGTGAGAGTCAAGCAGCCAATGCCAACTGCTGCTTGCAGGACTAGTTATCTTGCTTCTGAAGAAGCAGGCTGAGGTTTTCAAAAGAGTGAGCTTGTTTCTCTATTACAATTGTAGTTTTTCTCATGTATTGAAACTCTACTTTCACTACATTTTCTGACTGCTTAATTTGTTTCTAATATTGATAACATTTTTGTTTTACATATTGTTTCATTGGGCAGAGATTTTATCTCGTTATTAAAATACAAGTGAGCTTTTTGTTTTTTTATTTATTATCTGAAATAATAATTACTTTTTTATTCAATACAATTTCTTGAATTCAATAAAAATACTTGAATTGTCCTTGAACTGTACTGAAATCTCATCTATAATCATACTTCAGTATCTTCCTGTTATCTAGGTCTTTGCTTAAATATCACTTCCTGAGACAGAGGTTGATGGACACCTTTATCTAATGTATCTGTTCACTTACTTTCCATCCTACTGCTGGGTTTTATATTCTTCATAGCACTTTAATATTTCTCCCCCAGCTAGAATGCAAATGACATAAAAGCAGGAACTATTAGAACCTAAAACAGATTCTACCACATAGTAGTGTATCAAGGCATATTTGTAATGTCAATGAATTAGACCAAGGTGAATGAATAAATGAAGAAAAATATTAATGTAATTAACCTGTTGACTGCATAATCATGATATTGAATGGCATGATATTGAATAGCACATTAAAATATTTACCTGTCTTGTCTAATAATTATAAGACATGAGTGCTGGATTTTATTAAAATTTCAAGAATCAGATTAGTGCATTATTTATTTTATCTTATTTCTCAAAATTACATATTTTACTAATATATGCCCTAACATTCCTTGCATATTTGAGATAAACCTTACTTAATTATAAGAGGGTCATCTTTACATATACTCTTCACTTCTATATACTATTAGTTCATCAAGGATTTTCAAACTTACACTTCACAATTTTTAATTTATATTAAACATATTTATCTTTAATCATATGCCTTACAAAAACATTACAGTTTTTCTTTGTTGACAACTTTTACCTTTTCATCTTTTCTAAGTCTGAAGTATAAAATGGTCCATGCAAACAACATGACTCTGATATATTTAAGTAATCAAAAATGTATTCCTAATTTCCAGGGTGAGGCAATGAAAAGCCAATCCATAACTGTCCACTCTGTCTTACCCTGCTGTTAACTACTGAGGAAACTGCTACAGACGGCAGAGCCTCCATCAAGCCAGGTGGACTGAGTAGCGCAAACTCTCTCTTTACCTGTGTTGGACAGGTAATGTGAGGAAAAGTAAACTATTGTTTTAAGCCACTGAGATTTGAGGATGGTTTATTATGGTAGCATACTTTAGTCTGACTTGATTAATAGATGAGGCCTCTAGGGAATTTTCTTTGGAAAAATCCAAAGAAAATAGTTGCCCTTCTAACTCTCTTTTAAAATTAAAATAAATTATAAACCAAAAAAATTATTTCTTATATCTATTTGGCTGACATCACAGCTAATATTAGACGATTTATACATATGAAATATTTTTCTAAAGATGCATTTTATGTGGATATTTGAATACATAGAAAGCAATTTAAAATCAAATGAAACTATTTTTTAGGCAAAGAAACATGGTATGTATATGTTTGTAGAGATCTATGTATTTGTGTTTGTTTTTGCATGTGTCTATTATTTACCTGCCAATGTGCCTAAGTACAATTTGGATTATCTGTAACGGTCTAAATAATTACATACCCCACCCCAAATTCATGTGTTGATACCTAACTCCAAACCTGATAGTGTGTCCGGAATTGGTGGGTTCTTGGTCTCACTGACTTCAAGAATGAAGCCGCGGACCCTCGCGGTGAGTGTTACAGTTCTAAAGGCGGCGTGTCCGGAGTTTGTTCCTTCTGATGTTCGGATGTGTTCGGAGTTTCTTCCTTCTGGTAGGTTCGTGGTCTCGCTGGCTCAGGAGTGAAGCTGCAGACCTTCGCAGCGAGTGTTACAGCTCTTAAGGCGGCATGTCTGGAGTTGTTCGCTCCTTCAGGTGGGCTCCTGGTCTCGCTGGCTTCAGGAGTGAAGCTGCAGACCTTCGCGGTGAGTGTTACAGCTCATAAAAGCAGTGTGGACCCAAAAAGTGAGCAGTAGCAAGATTTATTGCAAAGAGCGAAAGAACAAAGCTTCCACAGTGTGGAAGGGTACCCGAGCAGGTTGCCACTGCTGGCTTGGGCAGCCTGCTTTTATTCTCTTATCTGGCCCCACCCATGTCCTGCTGATTGGTAGAGCCTAGTGGTCTGTTCTGACAGGGCACTGATTGGTGTGTTTACCATCCCTGAGCTAGACATAAAAGTTCTCCACATCCCCATCAGATCAGTTAGATACAGAGTATAGACACAAAGGTTCTCCAAGGTCCCTCCAGAGCAGCCAGACACAGAGTGTTGATTGGTGCATCCACAAACCTCTAGCTAGACACAGGGTGCTGATTGGTGTGTTTACAATCCCTGAGCTAGACATAAAGGTTCTCCACATCTCCACCAGACTCAGGAGCCCAGATGGCTTCACCCAGTGGATCCCGCACCGGGCCTGCAGGTGGAGCTGCCCGCCAGTCCGGCGCCCGCCGTCCACTCACACTCCTCAGCCCTTGGGTGGTTGATGGGACTGGGTGCTGTGGAGCAGAGGTTGGCGCTCGTCGGGGAGGCTCGGGCTGCACAGGAGCCCATGGAGAGGGTGGGAGGCTCAGGCATGGCGGGCTGCAGGTCCCAAGCCCTGCCCCGCGGAAAGGCAGCTAAGGTCCGGTGAGAAATCGAGCGCAGTGCCGGTGGGTTGGCACTGCGGAGGGACCCAGTACACCCTCTGCAGCCTCTGGCCTGGGTGCTAAGCCCCTCATTGCCGGGGGCCGGCAGGGCCTGCCAGCTGCTCCCAGTGCAGGGCCCGACAAGCCCACGCCCACCCGGAACTCCAGCCGGCCCTCAAGCGCCGCGCACAGCCCGGGTTCCCGCTCGCGCCTCTCCCTCCACACCTCCCCGCAAACTGAGGGAGCCGGCTCCCGCCTTGGCCAGCCCAGGAAGGGACTCCCACAGTGCAGCGGTGGGCTGAAGGGCTCCTCAAGTGCCACCAAAGTGGGAGCCCAGGCAGAGGAGGCGCCGAGAGTGAGTGAAGGCTGTGAGGACTGCCAGCATGCTGTCACCTCTCAATAGTATTAGTAGCTAGAACCTTCGAAAGGTGATTAGATCATGAGGGTAGAATCTCCTGACAGAGATTTGTACCCTTGAAAAGAGAGCTAGCTAGCTTCTTCCGCTATGTGAGGACACAGCTGGAAGTTGACATGTATGAGGAAAAGAGCTCTCGCCAAACACAGAGCATGCTGACACCTTGATTGTGAACTTCCCAGAATCCCAGAATTTAGCCTCAATAGAATAAATGGAAAATTTAAATAATGGATATTGAGACATAACTAGCACAATTATATAATCCCTAAACTATTATACATAGATCTGTCAACCTTAGATACATTTCTCTTTTTACGAAATCTAATGTTGTTTCTTCATATATTTGTGATAATGCTAAGAGGGCCTTAAGGACAAATGACATTTATCAACTGGAACAAACTAGCCCTCTGCTTTGGTGTTGGAGGATAAAAGGGCCCTATGGCCTTAATGTAAATTATTTATTGGGGCATACTCCACGAGGTTTTTTTTTTATTGTACATGCTGGTAACACACATTTGTAGTGTGTTAATGCTAATAAATTGTATCTAATACTATGACAAAATGCCTAGTATACTCAGTTGGAGTAATAAAAATCTTGCATTTTCCTGCCTGAAGTAATGTTTGTGAAAAAACAAAAATTCTCACTGTGATTCCATGGAGAATCAGCAATTTCTAAAGCCTTAATAAATCATAGCATTGTAATGCATATATATATATATATGCCTTACATATATATATTGCCTATATATGTATATATATACACATAAATATATAATGCACATATGTATCACATTATACATATGCAAATATATATAAATATATATGTTTACCTGTTCTTATTGATGGGGTCTACTATAAAACAAAATTAAAATTTTTCTTTGAGCACTGCAATTTATAAATATTTTTTATTGAACATTGACTTTACATTCAGTGAGAACTGCAACTGAGAAAGTTTAAACAGCAATGATATAGCTTGGCTTTGTGTCCCCACTCAACTCTCATCTCAAATTGTAATCTCCACATTCTGAGGGAGGGACTTGTAATTCCTACATGTCGAGAAAGGGAAGTGATTCTGAGGGAAGGAAGTGATTGGATTATGGGGGAAGTCTCCTCAACGCTGTTCTCATGATAGTGAGTGAATTCTCACGAGATCTGATGCTTTTATAATTGGTAGTTTTTCCTGCACTCACACATGCTCTCTCTCAACTGCCACCAGGTAAGATGTGCCTGCTTCCCCTTCTGCCATGATTGTAAGATTCCTGAAGCTTCCCCAGCCATGTGGAACTGTGAGTCAATTAAACCTCTTTTCTTTATAAATTTCTGAGTCTCAGATATTTCTTTACAGCAGTGTGAAAACAGACTAATGCAAGCAGTTATTTTGCTACCATCTACTGAATCTTATAACGTATTATATGAAAACACAGGAAATTAAGGTGATGCAGGAAATACTGGAAATCTGCCTGCCTGCTGCTACTTCTCTCTGTAGCATTGGAAAAACAAGTTAACCTCTTTGCTTCCATTTCATTCCCCACTTATGTGAATGAAGGAGATTACCTGCTATTTCTAAAGAACTTTGAAGCTAAAAGCTAGTGTGTAACCAGAAAAAGTGCTTCAATTAGATTTCAAATGATTCAAACATAGTCCAGTGTAAAACAGCTCCCAAACACCTGCTCTCTTCAAATGAATGTTTTTCTACAGGACATAAGTGTATTTGAATTCCTTTGGAGAGTATATGTTTCATGAACCTATTTTAAGAGTTTTACTCTATTAAATACATTCATTCAAATCTTATACATCTATATTTTAAGCTGATTGGACTTCCCTTTCTTTCATTGTCTCACCACGGAAAAAACAAATTCATAAAAGCGTAGACTAAATAAAATAGCTGACAAAACAGAGAAAGAGCTGAACAGTTAAAATGCATATTTCAGTTAGCCCTATGTTGCTTCCTACCTGTGAGGAGAACTATAAGTAAAAATAACTTACACAGTAAAATCTTTGAACTGTGAAATGGCTCACTAAATGTGAACAGAAACACACTGTAACATTTATAGATTAAATTTCTCAAAAATCATTATTTCACGTTCTTTTGTATGCAGTACAGTAGCTCCTCAGAGTTTTCAAGTTTCCAGTTTTAAAAGTTCAAAAGTAAATTAAAGTTTGCGGGATGTTTGTGTTATTCTAAGGCAATTTTATCTTGGCTATTGTGAGACTTCTGGGCAATTGGGAAACGGTTCCTTCTGAATGTTGGGAAATAATATATATTTATGATTGTTTTATAAGATCCATAATAACTTTTGTTTTTAATGGAAAGTTCAATTCAGATTTATTTACGTACTAAAATGTATGCCAATACTTCTAACCATTATACTAGAAAAACAGAATTATTATGCATTGCGTAAAAATATAGCTTCTTCCTTTTGTTTAATACCTGAACCAGGGCTGGCCACAGTGGCTCATGCCTGTAATCCTAGCGCTTTGGGAGGTTGAGGTGGGAGGATTGCTTGAGCTGAGGAGTTTGAGACCAGGTCTGGACAACATAGTAAGATCCAGTCTCTACAACATTTTTTTAAAAAAAATTACCTGAAATATTATATCACAATTGTCTACCAGCAAAACTGCTAGGATTAAGCCTAACAATTTTGGGTTTTTTAGCTATATCTGAGTTTACTGGAAGAAAGCCTTCTGATTCTAGCCTTCTTGCCTTTACAACATTACAACACAGGATCCCTAAGGCATTGCCACCTTGCTGCTCAAAGCTGCCTTTCGTTAATGATTACTGCTATCCCTCACACTGTTCTTGATTGTTTCTAGGAGTATCCATGGTATGTTTCTGTGGTGGGATGATGCAATGCTCTCCTAGGCAGTTAAAAAGTCGTTTTTGACCATCTCACATCCCATAAAACAACTCAGAGCAGGATGTACAACTAACAAGAACTTACTGAGCATTTAAGATAATAGAAACACACATGCACATCAAATAAAGTAAAGCTACTGCATAACTCCACACCAACTTAGGGAGTCATAATCTTATTTTCCATGTGGCTCCCACATCCTAGACAAGCAAAATTACTCCAGGCCTTCAAAACCCTAATAAACTGACCTCAGATCCCAGGTAAAGGAAAGATTTTAATTTCAAACACAATTATAAGGCCTACTTTCAGAAGTTTTACTCCCTGTCCTAAATGATTTTCCCACAATATTTGACACTAGGGACAACCTTTCCATTAAGGCAAATGTCCACCCTCATTTTGTATATGCTTGCTTTATGGACCTAAAAAATCAAAATCAATCCTAACATAGTCTAAAGTTGATTCATTTCCTAAAGTCTGGATTATTTACTAGTTTATAGCTACCATCGTGTAGCAGTCTGAAGATTTATATATGTTGTACTATGCTGGAAAAATTAAAATTACAATTTATGGCTGGGCACGGTGGCTCACGCCTGTAGTCCCAGCACTCTGGGAGACCAAGGTAGGTGGATTGCTTGAGGTCAAGAGTTCGAGAGCAGCCTGACCAACATGGTGAAACCCAGTCTCTACTAAAAATACAAAAATTAGCTGGGTGTGGTGGCTAGTGCCTGTATTCCCAGCTACTCAGGAGGCTGAGTCAGGAGAATCGCTTGAAGCCCAGAGGTGGAGGTTGCAGTGAGCCAAGATTGCGCCACTGTACTCCAGCCTGGGTGATAGAGCAAGACTCTGTCTCAAAAAAAAAAAAAAATACAATTTATAACATTTCATCAGTTAAATAGCATAAAATTATAAAATTATATAATTTTATATAATGTATAAAAATATACATTTAATATTTTATTATATAAAATTATATAATTTCATCAAATTTTATATAATTTATATATATTATATAAAATTAGCTAATGTATTCTCTGCCAAATAATTGCTTCTATTTTTTCCTTTTGGAACAATAATTATTTTCACTATCTACAAGCATCAGATAATAGATAACTTGCTAATATGAGGGGTTTTCAAAAACTTCATAGAAAATCCATACTATGAAAAAACTATGCATGGACTTCAATTATTTTTTGCACTAAACAGAACTTTTACTAACTTGTTATAACATGTCTAATCGGGATCTAGTTTGAGGCACTAACAAAGTTAAGGTATCATTGGGAAACAGCCTCTATCAGAGCAACATGAATTCTGCTACAATTGAAGTAAGAACAAACATCAAATTTATAGTGAAGCTTGGATGGAAGAATGGTGAAATCACTGATGTTTTACTAAAAGTTTATGGGGACAATGTCCCAAAGAAATTAGTGGTTTATAAATGGATAGCTTGCTTTAGGAAGGGACAAGACGATGTTGAGGATGAAGCCTGCAGGGGCAGAGCATCCAATTCAATTTGTGAGGAAAAAATTAATCTTGTTTATGCCCTAATTGAAGAGATACAAAAACCAGCATTGTAGACATCTTGTAATCAAACCCAGGTTTGGCTGTTTGACACTCGAAACCCAAAGTTGAGAGAGATCAGAGTTGGTGGCAGGAAAAGCAGGTTTACTCAGAGAGCCAGCAAACCAAGGAGATGGTGGACTATCGTCCTAAAGAACCATCTTCAGTCACTACAAATTTCAGGCTCTTTTTATGTTAAGAGAAGGGAGGAAAGAGAGGGAATTTGGATCAAGAGGTGATCAACAACTACAGACATATAGGCATCAGTGAGGTTCCAAGCAGATTGAGAATTTCTTCATTTTGAGTCACGTAACAATGCTTTTATAAATGTTTAACAAAACATTGTTAGAGGTTTACATACTTCTCCTTTCCAGAGTTAGCTTTAAAAACTACATGATTGCTGTTTTTGCATGTTATCTCAGTGCTCTTAAATTATCCTTGCCTATGTACAGAAATGGTTAAAAGCCCTTTAAACAAAAATGGAGTTATGGAGTTAGTTATGTTAGTTCTTTTGCTGTTTCACTGTTAACTATCTCAACTGATTCAGCTTAACCAATTCTGAATGAAAAATTAAAGTTGAACAAACTTTTCACTCAATGTGTGCCAAAGCTTTGTACCCAAATCAACTGTAGACAAGAGCACAGCTTCCAATAAAAATCTTAAATAAGTGAGATCACAGTCCTGAAGGATTTATTCAAAGCATTATAACAGGAGATGAAACATGATTTTACCAGTACAATCTTGAAGACAAAGCACAATCAAAGTAATGGCCACTGAGAGGTGGAAGTGGCCCAGTCAAAGCAGGAGTGCACAAGTCAATAGTGCACAGCAAAAGTTTTTTGGCATGATCAAGATATTTTGTTTATTGACTTTCTGGAGGGCCAAAGAATAACATCTGCTTATTATGAGGGTGTCTTTGGAATGTTAGCCAAAGCTTTAGCAGAAAAAAACACATGGAAAAGCTTCGACAGAGAGTTTTTCTCCATCGCAACAATGCTCCTGCTCATTCCTCTCATGAAACAAAGGCAATTTTCAAGAGATTCAATGGGAAATTATTAGGCAGCCACCTTGTAGTCCTGATTTGGTTCCTTCTGACTTCTTCTTGTTTCCTAATCTTAAAAAAATCTGTAAAGGTCACCAGTATTTTTTCAGTTAATAATGAAAAAAAAAAAAAGACTGTGTTCATACAATTAAATTCCCAGGACCCTCAGTTCTTTAGGGATGAACTAAATGGCTGGTATCATCATGTATTAGTCCATTCTCATGCTGCTATAAGGACCACCTGAGACTCAGTAATTTATAAAGGAAAGAAGTTTAATTGACACACAGTTCTGCAGGGCTAGGGAGGCCTAAGGAAACTCACCATCATGAAAAAAGGGGAAGCAAACATGTCCTCCTTCACATGGTGACAGTAAGGAGAAGTGCCAATCAAAAGGGGGAAAACCCCCTTATAAAACCATCAGATCTCATGAAAACTCACTCACCATCACAAGAACAGCAGCATGGGGTAACCACCCCCATGATTCAGTTACCTCACACCAGGTCCCTCACACCATACATGGGAATTATGGGAACTACAATTCGAGATGAAATTTGGATGAGAACACGGCCAAACCACATCACATTGCTTACAAAAATATCCTGAACTTGATGGTGCTTATGTTGAGAAACAAAGTTTATGTTTTTACTTTTAACTTTTTTTTTTTTTTTTGAGATGGACTCCCAATCTGTCACCAGGCTGGAGTGCAGTGGTGCAATCTTGGCTCACTGCAACCTCTACCTCCCGGGTTCAAATGATTCTCCTGCCTCAGCCTCCCGAGTAGCTGGGATTACAGGCACCCACCACCATGCCCAGCTAATTTTCATATTTTTAGTAGAGACAAGGTTTCACCATGTTGGCCAGAATGGTCTTGAGCTCTTGACCTCCCGCCCGCCTTGGCCCCCCAAAGTGCTGGGATTACAGGCATGAGCCACTACACCCAGACTGTTTTTAACTTTTAATTCCATTTTTCCACGAACTTTTTGGAGTCCCCTCTTATTTACTGGAAAGATACAATGCTGTTTTAACACATTTAGGAGTCTCAGTAACATAACCTACAAGGATAGTTTACATAAATAAAACAGTATGGGTATTTTTCCAGAATCTAATAGAATTTTCAAGGTATTACTGTTAATGATTTCAAGAAGTTTAGAAGGATATGTGTATGTGTGTGGGCGGACATCTGGAATCATGCATATGTGCGATTTGGAAAGTTGAATAACATACCAGAACAAGAAGACTTTATACACTGCAACTTTTTAAAAAATATTTTTACTGCATATATTTAAGATGCACAATATGATGTGTGTGTGTGTGTTGTGTGTATGATTACTACAGTCAAGCAAATTAACATACTTATTATCTTACCTAGTTACTTTTTCTGTCTTTTCTTTTCCTGTGGTAAGAACACCTAAAATCTATTCTCTTAGCAAATTTCCATGATACAATAAAATGTTATTTACTATCATCCTCATGCTGTATATTAGGTCTCTAGACTTTTTCATTCTACATAATTGCAACTTTGTGCCCTTTGACCTACATCTTTTCATCCCACCCTGGTAACTACTACCTTACACTGATTCTATGTATTCATCTTTATTTAGATTCCAGGTACAAGTGAGATAATGCAGTATTTTTCTTTCTATCTCTGGATAATTTCACTTAGCTTAATCTCCTCTAGGTTCATCTATATTGTCCAATGTCTGGATATCCTTTTATTTTAAAGGCAAAATAGTATTCTATTGTGATTGTGTACACACACACACACACACACACATTTCTTTATTGACTCATCTGTCAACTGACAAGTTGTTTCTGCATCTTGACTATTGTGGATAACACTGCAATGAACATGGGAGTCCAGATATCTCTACAAGGTGCTGACTTCATTTCCTTTGTGTATAAACCCAAAAGAAGGATATGATAGTTTTATTTTCAGTTTTTTCAGGAAACTCCATACCGTTTTCTGTAATGGCTCCACCGTATACATTCTCACCAACTGTGCACAAGAGTCCCCCTTTCTCCACACCTTCACTAACACTTGTTATTGCTTGTCTCTTTGATAATAGCTATTCTAATAGGTGTGAGGTGATATCTCATTGTATTAAAAAAGCTGTTAATTGAAAATCACTTTTTTCTCTTAATTCTTAAGGTGCTTTTGCCAAAGTATTGTGCAAGACAGTAACTCAGTTTTAAAAAGACTCTTAAAAGATCCATAACTTCAGCCTCTTCTTTGAAAGGAATTTCAGTACAGTAAAAAGTTGAGTGGGGGAGTGAGAACTCTAAATTGCTTTATCAACAGATGCAATAAGATCAGAATAATTTGGAGATCACTGATGAAGAAAGCTAACATTACACAGGCTGACATCTAAAAAGTAAAATAAAAATATGACCACAATAATTTATGTTTAAAACTTCCACCTTTTTTCTGCAGTTATATTTTAATGTTTGGTTTTACTTTTATCCCCATGAGTAGATTCATGTTTAGATAGACTATATGATAATTTTTTTCAAAAAATCACCCATATTAGTATTTTGCAGTGGCCTATTATGAGAATTACTTCTTAAATATAGATTTTCAGTAATTTAACTTTCTTCTCAAAGTAAGATTAAAACAGATACATTTATGTCAACTCAAGTAAGACCTTTCTGCTCTCATCATTTACATTTTCCCCTTATCCTTCTTCACACTGATTCTTGAGTTCCAACTGTGTAGACCATAGTATTATTTAAAATGTTGATTTTTAAATGTGACACAAAATAAATGTTCAAAATGATACAAAATTAAAATTAATGTAAATTCACATCACTGTCAGCTGATTATAGAAACAGCAACTGTGTATGTCATGTGCTTAAAAAATAAGGAATAATGTTGTTAACCAAGAGAAAACATAAAATGTATAGTTTAGAAGTCATTTTAAGTATAGATTTGTTTGTAAACACTGAAAAATCTAAGCTGTACTAATTTTCTAGGTCTGAAATGCCCTTATTTACTTATTTAGACTTCAAAATACAAAAACAAGTGCCTCCAAAGAAAGAATAAAATTATACTGCCTTTAAATTCCAAAATATACCTTATTGAATTTAAAATATATTACATACAACTATATCTGGAGGTAAAAGACAGTCTAAATTACAACTTAAAGCTATGTTCATTTAGTGATATTTTCAATAGCATGATAAAACTTAGTTTATCTATTTTTCATTAAATCCATAGCCATTAATAATCTATGCTTATTAATATCAAAATAACAAAATAAAGGAAAATAAAAAGAGACTTTTGTTTTACAAATGTATTCCACTTTATTTACTTTTTATTTATTTATTTGAGATAGGGTCTTATTCTGTCATCGAGGCTGGAGTTCAGTGGTGTGATCATGGCTCACTGCAGCCTCCATCTCCTGGGCTCAAGCTACCCTCCCACCTCTGCCTCTCAAGTAGCTGGCACTACAAGCATGCACCACTGTGTGGGGCTAATTTTTTAAATTTTTTATAGAGATAAGGTCTCTATGTCTATGTTGCCTAGGATGGTCTCGAACTCCTGGCTTCTAGCGATGCTCCCACCTTGGCCTCCTAAAGTCCTGGGATTCAAGGTGTGAGCCACCATGCTCAGCCAATTTTCTTTTATTTTTAGCAGCTTTATTGAGATATAATTCATATCCCATACCATTAACTTATTCAAAATTTGTAAGCCAATGGTTTTCATTATATTCATAGAATTGTGCAATAATTATCATGATCAATTTTAGAACGTTCTTATCACTCTCCAGGAAAAAAAAAAAAAATTTCACCCAACCCTGTCTCCCTAGCCCTAAACACACATTAATCTACTTCCTGTCTTTACAGATTTGCCGACTCTGAAAATTTAGTGTAAATGAAATCAAAATAGGCAGTTTTTTGTGATTGACTCTTTTCACTTACAATGTTTAAAAGGTTCACTGATGTTTTTGCATATGGCAATACTTCATTACATTTTTATGGCTGTATAATATTCAATTTTACAGATACAAAATTATATATGTGTATACAATTTTAAAAATTTTATTCATCAGTCAATAGGCATTTGGTTTTTTCCACTTCGATTATTTTGAACAATGTTGCAATGAGTATTTGTGTACAAATTAATGTGTGGACATACATTTTTGCTCCTATTAGGTAAATATTTAGGAATGGATTGCTGGCTGAGTCATATGGTAACTTCATGCTGAACATTTTGGAAAATTGCCAAACGGTTTTCCAAAGTGGCTGAACAATCTTGCATTCCCACCAATAGTGTATAAGATTTCAAATTTCTCCACATTATCTTCACCACTTGTTAGTTCCCATCTTTTTGGTTATAACCATCCTAGTAGGTGTGAAGTGGTATTGCATTTTGACTTTGATTTACATTTCCCTAATAACTAAAGATATCAAGCATCTTTTCATGTGCTGTTGACCATTTGTAAATTTTCTTTGAGAAAAAGTCTATTAATTTACTTTGCCAATTTTCTAATTGAGTTCTTGTCTTAATTATTGAGTTTTAAGATTTCTTTATGGCTTCTACTTATGAGCTGTTTATCAGGTATATAATTTGCAGATGTTTTCTTTATTTTATAAATTGTTTTTTAACTTTATTAATGTTCTTCAAAGCAAATGTTTTTAATTTTGATGAAGTCCAATTTGTTTTTGTCTTTTGTTTGTTCCATGTGCTTCTACATCATATCTAACAATTCATTTCCTTAGCCATGGTCATCAAGATTTAATCCCATGTGTTCCTTTGATAATTTTATAGTTTTACAGCTTATTTTATGTATTTGACCAATTTTAAATTGACTTTTGTTTATGGTGAGAGAGAGACATTCGTATTTATTCTTTTGCATTTGGACATCCCATTGCACAAGTATTATTTGTTGAAAAGACCATTTTTCTACCATTGGGTGGTCTTGACATTCTTGTTAAAAATCAAATAATTGGCTTGCAAAAACTATACATATTTAATGTATACAACTTGATGAGTTTGGGGATAAGTATACACTACAAAACCATCACCATTACGACCATAAACATGTTCATCATCTTTCTAACTTTTCTTCTACCTCTGTGTGTGGTAAGAAAACTTAACATGAGATCTACTTTTCCCTTCTACTTTTCTCCTTTTTTGTTTATGCCCTAAAGTTTACTGTCTTAGCGATAGCAGCTTAAAATAAGTAAATATTTGGTAGGATGAGTTCCTTACCTTGACAATATTGTCTTATTGTCTTAGACATTTTGCCTTCTTCTTCTTTTTTTAATTTACCCTTATATCTCTTTACTGTCTCCTTTTTATAATTGTCTTTTTTTAAATTATACTTTAGGTTTTAGGGTACATGTGCACAATGTGCAGGTTTGTTACATATGTATCCATGTGACATGTTGGTTTGCTGCACCCATTAACTCGTCATTTAGCATTAGGTATATCTCCTAATGCTGTCCCTCACCCCCCCACACCCCACAACAGTCCCGGAGTGTGATGTTCCCCTTCCTGTGTCCATGAGTTGTCATTGTTCAATTCCCACCTATGAGTAAGAACTTGCAGTGTTTGTTTTTTTTGTCCTTGTGATAGTTTACTGAGAATGATGATTTCCAGTTTCATCCATGTCCCTACAAAGGACATGAACTCATCATTTTTTATGGCTGCATAGTATTCCATGGTGTATACGTGCCACATTTTCTGAATCCAGTCTATCATTGTTGGACATTTGGGTTGGTTCCAAGTCTTTGCTATTGTGAATAGTGCCGCAATACACATACGTGTGCATGTGTCTTTATAGCAGCATGATTTATAGTCCTTTGGGTATATACCCAGTAATGGGATGGCTGGGTCAAATGGTATTTCTAGTTCTAGATCCCTGAGGAATCGCCACACTGACTTCCACAATGGTTGAACTAGTTTACAGTCCCACCAACAGTGTAAAAGTGCTCCTATTTCTCTACATCCTCTCCAGCACCTGTTGTTTCCTGACTTTTTAATGATGGCCATTCTAACTAGTGTGAGATGGTATCTCATTGTGGTTTTGATTTGCATTTCTCTGATGGCCAGTGATGATGAGCATTTTTTTGTGTGTTTTTTGGCTGCATAAATGTCTTCTTTTGAGAAGTGTCTGTTCATGTCCTTTGCCCACTTTTTGATGGGCTTGTTTGTTTTTTTCTTGTAAATTTGTTTGAACTCATTGTAGATTCTGGATATTAGCCCTTTGTCAGATGAGTCGGTTGCAAAAATTTTATCCCATTCTGTAGGTTGCCTGTTCACTCTGGTGGTAGTTTCTTTTGCTGTGCAGAAGCTCTTTAGTTTGATTAGCTCCCATTTGTCAATTTTGGCTTTTGTTGCCATTGCTTTTGGTGTTTTAGACATGAAGTCCTTGCCCACGCCTATGTCCTGAATGGTATTGCCTAGGTTTTCTTCTAGGGTTTTTATGGTTTTAGGTCTGACATGTAAGTCTTTAATCCATCTTGAATTAATTTTTGTATAAGGTGTAAGGAAGGGATCCAGTTTCAGCTTTCTACATATGGCTAGCCAGTTTTCCCAGCACCATTTATTAAATAGGGAATCCTTTCCCCATTGCTTGCTTTTGTCAGGTTTGTCAAAGATCAGATAGTTGTAGATATGCGGCATCATTTCTGAGGGCTCTGTTCTGTTCCATTGATCTATGTCTCTGTTGTGGTACCAGTACCATGCTGTTTTGGTTACTGTAGCCTTGTAGTATAGTTTGAAGTCAGGTAGCGTGCCGATGCGATCAACTGGAAGAAAGGGTATCAGTGATGGAAGATGAAATGAATGAAATGAAGCGAGAAGGGAAGTTTAGAGAAAAAAGAATAAAAAGAAACGAACAAAGCCTCCAAGAAATTTGGGACTATGTGAAAGGACCAAACCTACGTCTGATTGGTGTACCTGAAAGTGACGAGGAGAATGGAACCAAGTTGGAAAACACTCTGCAAGATATTATCTAGGAGAACTTCCCCAATCTAGCAAGGCAGGCCAACATTCAGATTCAGGAAATAAAGAGAACACCACAAAGATACTCCTCGAGAAGAGCAGCTCCAAGACAGATAATTGTCAGATTCACCAAAGTTGAAATGAAGGAAAAAATGTTAAGGGCAGACAGAGAGAAAGGTCGGGTTACCCACAAAGGGAAGCCCATCAGACTAACAGCTGATCTCTTGGCAGAAGCTCTACAAGCCAGAAGAGAGTGGGGGCCGATATTCAACATTCTTAAAGAAAAGAATTTTCAACCCAGAATTTCATATCCAGCCAAACTAAGCTTCATAAGTGAAGGAGAAATAAAATACTTTACAGACAAGCAAATGCTGAGTGATTCTGTCACCACCAGGCCTGCCCTAAAAGAGCTCCTGAAGGAAGCACTAAACATGGAAAGGAACAACCGGTACCAGCCACTGCAAAAACATGCCAAATTGTAAAGACCATCGAAGCTAGGAACAAACTGCATCAACTAACGAGCAAAATAACCAACTAACATCATAATGACAGGATCAAATTCACACATAACAATATTAACTTTAAATGTAAATGGGCTAAATGCTCCAATTAAAAGACACAGACTGGCAAATTGGATAAGGAGTCAAGACCCATCAGTGTGCTGTATTCAGGAAGCCTTTTTCTATTTCGTATTAATTCCTCATGAATAAAAATATCAATAAGAATATATGATTGAGAGCATAATATGTATTTTATAACACATTGATTTGTCCTGTGACCATAGACAATATATATTTTATTAAAGTTATACAACAATGAATTCATCTTGTTCTTCAATAATTTATCTGAGTAAATTCTTTACAATGGGATTTTTTAACACTGTATGTCACAAATAAAGCCTGGATCTTCTCATCAGAAATTTTTTACAAATTATTAAATGAATTAGACATTACTTGGGCTCACGGTTTCTAACCTTCAGTCTCACTTGGACTTCTAAGGATGCAACTAACTCCTTCAAACTAGTGAGATACAGAAAATGTAGCTGCAATACTATAGTAAATTAACACTCCCATGCACAAACCTGAAAGAGGTCATATAATACTGGTGTGTCTACATTGAAATGACATATTGCACACTAACAAACATGGCAAAATCCAGCATATCAAGAAAATGAAAAATTGTTGAATAGCAGATGATTGGAATGTTAGATGCCAATGAGATCCACGTATTTTGCTAACTGTTCTAAACACATTTCTTCTATGAAGAGGAAGCAATACAATGGTGATTGCTTCTCTTCTGTGCCCGCTTTGTATCACACTTTCAAAAGAAAACAGATTTCTTAACCATAATTTATAATGCATTATGTAATTTGCTGCTACAGTTAATATGCAGAAAGTATTTGTTTAATTTAGAATTTAAGAACTGCTGAGCTTGGTCCAATTAGTGTGGCAAAACAGAACTTCTATACTTTTGTTGAAAGCCAACATTCCACACTCAATACTTAAGCAAGTCCTTTCGATATGTCAGTTTCACCATACATCACTTTCTTTATAAGTTGAGTTCTATTAATGACAGTTTTGATTGCCATTTATGAAGATGAGCTCTTCGTAATGCCTTATATGTATCTCAACTTGTGCTGTGGGTATGCCATTACGTAAGTCACTTCCTTGTGTTTTTAACAGAAGATGAGCAGTTCAATGATACTGATCAATGGTTGTTGGCTTTTTATATTCTTCTCTAATGAATAATGTGAGGTGCTAGTGGTGCTGTGTTTGTGTATGCATATTCCTATATATATATGAATACAGAGGTGGTTAAAATATTAAGACAAGTATTCCCATCTGCATGTATGAAATTTGTTTTAATATTTTCATACAATTTTTGAGTCATCATTTCATGGTACTTTATTACCATCAGGCAACTTGCAGGAATATCATGGTTTTTTTATCCTTTAAGAAAAGGATCCCTTATTTCTTCAGAATTCTCTTATCTTTTTTCACCTATGTTTTAAGCATTTTCCTTTGAGATATTTAGCTAATTTGACATTGGTTCCCATTCCCACCTGGTCAGTGGAGATAAGTCTTTCTCATTCCTGTTATATTTTACACTTTTTAAACCGATGTTATTTGCTTTGCTCTGTTTTCTGAATCACTTTTCAGTTTTTACACAGATTGAGCAAAACACAGAGGTACATAATTTAAATAAACCTCCAACAACCCTAGGGAGAGATATTGTTATACAAATTTTATAAACATAAAAACCAAGTTTAATAACCCACTCAAAGTCAGGCAATTAATAGATAAATGGTAGAATTTTGTATCAATTTTATTTCATTTTAATATCTAAACCTTTCCTGTCAGTAAACAGTTTCTCAAGATTTGAATTAGTATCCTTAACTGTTCCTTTTCTATCTTCCCGAGTCTACACTTTGACCTTGCTTGGCAAATTTGCATAATAATATCTGGATGTAGCACCTTTTTCTCTGAGGGATATATATTTGCTTATCATTTGTCTTCTGCATTTTCTATAAATACCATTTTTTTTTTTGCTAAGAGAACTGGATAATAAACACTATGGAATCAGAAACATCTAAAAATTTTTTTAAAAAATTAATAAAACTTAGTACAGTGAGCACAAAATAAAAGTAATCCTGTGACAGTGACTTTCATCAGGAGACATGAGTCCAGTAAGCAAATCTGACTGATTTGTTGAAGCATTCTGCCTGCAGGTCAGTGTTGCCTTGCTTGATGAAAAGTCCACTTTAACCCCCAAGTCCCTGAAGGGTACATTCCAGCCTGCTTCATGAAATGTAAAGTTTTCAGGTATGGATGTTTGGCATTTTCACACATGAGAAATTTGAAATGTTTACAAATAAAATATGCTCCAAATGACAAATTCACTTACAGGAGGGTTAGAAAGCATCCCTATTTTGATAGCTAATTTTACTCTGCTTACTACAAAGAAATTATCCTGGAAAATCAGAATCTTTGGAGCAATATCTAAGTTCAAATCTTATATACTGTGTGCATTTCAATATAAGCTTGGAAAATTAACACCTCTGAATCAAGTTTCCTCATTTGTAAACTAAAGACTGTTTACTTAGTTTTTATGATAAGTGAAAGACATCAAATACCTCAGTGCTCAGTTATTAATAAATTACTTTCTCACATTTCTTTCAATGGGGGCAGGATATCATTCCATGGGCCTTATGGGTAAATAATTATCTTACATATGTAACCAGCTCTTAGTATAATGGAGCCAGGAGAGAATCCTAATATACGTACTTCACAATTTTTTCCTCTGGCTACTTGTTTTAAATGAGAATAAAATTAAGTAAAATAGCCTAGCAATTCAAAACTAGACCAGCAATAATGTATTTTTAAACCCTGGAAAATTTACTTATTCATCTTGGACTCCAAATTTCTTACTGAGATAACACGTTGGTTAAACAAAAATGTCTCTAAGAGTCCATAAAGTGACAGAATGAGTGAATGTGCAAAGAAACTATTCCAAGTTCCAGACAACCAAATAACCAGGAAAATATGAGAAGAGTTAATAATAACCCAAGCAATTAAAATGATGCATATCAGGTACTGGGGATGCTTTACTGTGCCTGGGCTGCCATAATAAAGTACCACAGATTGGGTGGCTTAAACAACACAACTTATTTTTCACAATTCTGGAGGCTTGAATTTCAAGAGCAAGATACCAGCAAATTTGGTTTCTGGTGAAGACTTTCTTCCTAGTTTGCAGATAACCCACCTTCTTGCTGTGTCCTCACATGGCCTTTCCTCTGTGCTTACAGAGAGAGAGAGACAGACAGAGAGAGAGGGAGATCTGGTGTCACTCTACTTATAAAGATACAACTCCTATTTCATAAGGGTCCCACCCTTATTACTGCCTTTAACCTTACTTAGTTCCTTAAAGGTTCTCTAAGATGGTGGGGTGGGGTGGCATTCAGTTCAGAACAGGAGATATGGAAAGAAAAATGTACAGTCTAAAAGAGGTACCTGCCCATCCATTCATCTACTTCTCCCTCCAGCCACTCCTCCCACTATCCATTCAGTATATATACACTAAGACAAAATTTTAAAACTCAAAAAGATATATAGAAAGATTTAATAGAAGTAAAAGAAGTAAATAAAATAAAATATTTTGAAATGGAGACATCTCAAGTAACTCCAAATTTCATTTCTTATAACTAAAATTTGATCAAGAAAATAAAAAGTAACACACCAAAAAAACATAACAGAATCAGAGAAAATAAACGTACTGCAGGAATGATTGATAATCCCACATTGTATACCAAAAATTTAAATATCTTTGTGAAATAAATCAATTTTGGGGAAAATAAATATTACTCTTATTGACACAAAAATATAGAAAAAAGCATTAAACTAATTGCAAAGTCAATTAATAATCTATTTGTATTATTTGGGGAACATGTAGTTAATATATTCCCTAATCTGTTCCACAATACAGAAAAAAATTGGAAAACTTCAGATTCATTTTACCTTGCTATATTATGTTATTCACTAATTAATACTAGTGATTGTTAGCCTCCAAAAGAAAAGTTTATGCCAATTTCACTTATTAAATTGAATTTTTTTAATCATAAATAATTAATAACAAATAATATTCACCAGTTATTTAATTAATACTTTATCCTATTCTAGGAAGCATCATCATTCCCCACCAAAAGGCAACTATGGTGCAAATTATGAAGTATTGTTATAATAAACCACATTGTCAAATGCAGTTATTCAGCCAGGGACCATAGCAAAGTCTGAGAGTCATGAGTTGTAATAGGTATTCATGAATAACACCAATGTCCCAGATCTTAGCAAGAAACGTTTGTCAAGGCCATTTTACCAACAAATGCCTTGTGGATAGGGGTAGATTTTACCCTTGTTGCAGTCATATATCACCACATAAGAAACTTCTACAAAATGTATTATTTCTATGATTCTGCTGTCTGTGTTTGGCTCAGCTGGGCAGTTTGCCTGCTCTATCTGTGTCTATTGGGCTGAAACTTCTGAGGTGGCAGTATTAGACTGCTAGGACAGACTGTGTGGCTGAAACAATAGATATGTATTTTCTCACAGTTCTGGGGGCTAGAAGTCTAAGATGAAGTTGCTGGCAGCTGTGGTTTCTTCTGAGGCCTCTCTTCTTGGCTTGCGGACAGCTGCCTTCTCACTGCGTTCTCGTGTAAATTTTTCTTGTGCTTGTGCATTCCTAGTGTCTTGTCCTCTTCTTATAAGGGCACAATTTTCTTGAATTATGGCTCCTCTCTTATAACCTTATTCACCCTTATTTACATATCTAAAGTCCGTATCTCCAAATACAGTTACATTGAGGGATTAGGACTTCAACATATGAATTTGGGAAGAGACATAACTCACTTCATAGCAGTGGCTTTATCACTCACTTGTCCGATACCTCAGTTGGAAAGGCTGGAACAGCTGGGAGGTTGATTGGACATTCTCTATCCAAAGGCTTTTCATTGTGGCTAGCTGGGGATTCAGCACAGCTCGTGCTCTCAAAGTAATCAGACATCCTATACAGTGCTGGTATAGGATGGATAAGGAATCAGAAGCTTCAAGGTCTCTTTCTTGAAAACTAGTCCAAGAACTGACAGAGCCTTACTTCTGCCACATTGTATTAATCAAGGCAAGTCACAGGCCCGCTCAGATTTGTGATGGAAGCGGTGGAGAAACAGGCTCCCCTTCACCATAGGTGTAAAGGCATACACACATAGGAGAAAGAGAATTGTTGATTTCTGCCATTGGAGGCCACCACACCCCTGAGAAGAATTAATGTTCTCAGTGTCAGTCAACCTAGGAAGATTAATATTGAATAAGGAATAAATCTCATCAAAGGGATATCATATGAAGAAGAGAAGCTTCTATTTCTGGGCAATAGAATAAACGTATTCAAATTCTAAGTGCACAAGAGCCCTGAAACAGTTGTTAGGAAAAGATTGGATGAAATTGGTGAGGAGCCCCAAGCTTGGCCAGAAGTTTTACTTTCCTCTCTGTTCTATAATTCTCATTCATGATCCTTACCCTTTCATTAAACTCTGATTAAAATTATGGCCTTAGCATTGGTTCTGCTGTGGGGATAGAGAAAAAGAGTCTGTGTTCCTACTTGAGATGAAATAATATAAAGGAGAACACAGTGTCCCCAGCCCAAAGCCCAAAGAGTGATTGACAGAAGCCAGCCCAACCAGAAAATTGCAATTAGGCATAGGTTAGCTATAATAGAGGCAATAACAAGGCAACACGAAGTCATAATATATTATCTGACAAGATGCAATAACCTGGGAAATAATACTGGTGAATACTTGTGTCACTGTCATTTGGATGCATGATGACATCATATAAACCTCTTGTACTATCTTGTCCCATTTTAAAATCACTCATGTTTCCTGGTGCATATAAAGTAGAATGGAAACATTACAGCATAACCAGCTGTATATAATTTTGAGTCAATGGATGGACATAATATTGCCCATAAACCCTTAATAAAATGTAGTATGCATCTTTTCTAGTTGAGTCAGCTTTCCTAAGATTATTAGTGGAATCCAATATCCAACAAAAATTGAAAAAAGTTGTCTTACCATCTTATTTCTCACTGCTAGTCCCATTAGATTGTATACTCAGTCACATCACTTGCAATTCTCTGAAAATGTTTTTTGGCCTTTTGCATTTCCATGAGTTTGCCTATTGTCTTTATCTGAGCCCAGACTCTCTTACCTTTTATGTATTTATTCCCTCGGAAATCATATACTTAGAGTCTGTACAAGCCTACCTCTTCAAGGAAACATTTCCTGACACAGAGCCTTAGCTCCTGACAACTCTGCTACTATATTGAGAGTTCCTTGATAGTATGAACTCTGTCTTGCATTCCTCTCCAAAGAAAAATAACAGTAAATATTTTTAAATCGTTAAAAGAATGATATAACTTCACACTTAGATTTTAAATATAGAACTTCTCACTGGCTCTTGATACTGCAAAATTTTGAATTTGAAGGAACTTGGCAAAACCACAAATTAATCTCCATATGTTCTCCTTTGAGATTCATATGAATATTGTATTCCATGGAAAACCTCAGTATTACATAGGTCCTTAAAATAAATGTGCAAAGTAATCTCAATAATAATCTTTTGTGGTATATGTTTTGGTTAAATAAAAGAAACCATAGCAATATGCTGCAAAATTGCTTTGGTTCAAAACATCGTTTTAGATCATCTTTTCCTGGGCAAAGGTAAATATGATTTTAATAATATTTGGCTTGTAAACTGTATTTTTATTAATGTAGGTTGACTTTCTTATAAACTGAAAATTAATTTGAAGAATTCCTTGTCATGCAAATGACAGTACCTAAGAAAAGAGACATGTATAATATCATCTAAAAGAGTTGTTGTTTCATATGTTTTCTTCTTGATATGCAGCCATACAAGTGATTTTTAATGTTCGTAGTATGGTAAGTTAGTTTTTCCTCTTTGATATAAAAACATGACAGATTTGGCTCTCTTTTGGAGTGCTTTTTCTGATATAAGAAATCAAGTACATATCAAAGTATCTCTCTTTTCTTTGGGCAGAGTCTCACTCTGTCACCCAGGCTGGAGTGCAGTGGCATGATCATGGCTCACTGAAGTCTTGACCTCCGGGGCTCAACTGATCCTCCTGTCTTAGCCTCCCAAGTAGCTAGAAATATAGGCACACACCACCATGCCCAGATAATTTTTAAAAAAATTTTTGTGGAGACAAGGTCTCACTATACTGCACAGGTTAGTTTTAAATTCCTAGGTCAAGCAACCTTCCTGCCTCAGCCTCCCAACCTGTTGAGATTACAGGCATAAGTCCCCACACCTGGCCTCAATGTATCTCTCTGTATGATTAAATTACTTTTTTGCAATAATCAGAAATTGACTTACATTAGCTTAAGCATAAGAATAAGTTTTTGAAGCAATGTCAGATCTTACAGAATCAGATGGAAGGCTACATAATCAAGTCTCAGCAATGAACAAACTCTACCACCACTTGGTTTGCCATGGCCACTATCATTCTTTATACACCAATGGGAATCATTTCAAGTCTCAAGACTTCGAGTCTCCAGTTTACCCAGCCTGGTGGAGGAGAGGCATTAGAAATACCTAGCCTCCATTTTACTTGTGAGAGGTGGGACCTAGTTAAAGATTTCCCAAAATATAGATAAATTGTTGAGAAATAGATAGCCTTCACATGTCACAAACGTCCACTATATATTTTTAATACATTGGGAAATGAAATACTATGGACATTTTGGCTTTTTTTAATACATAATATATGGCAATCTCTGTATGTTAATCTGGTATAAAAAGTGATAGTTGTGGCCGGGCACAGTGGCTCATGCCTATAATCCCAGCACTTTGGGCGGCCGAGGCGGGCAGATCACGAAGTCACATCAATACCATCCTGGCCAACATGGTGAAACCCTGTCTCTACTAAAATACAAAAATTAGCTAGGCGTGGTGGTGTGCGCCTGTAGTCCCAGCTATTCGGGAGGCTGAGGCAGGGGAATTGCTTGAACCCACGCAGCGGAGGTTGCAGTGAGCTAAGATCACGCCACTGCACTGCTGCCTGGTGACAGAGCAAGAGTCTGCCTCAAAAAAAAAAAAAAAAAAAAAAAGTGATAGTTGTAAGAGGACTTATTGTTTCATTTGTACTTAATATGTACAATATATATCAACATATCATGGAAGCAAAGAAGAAAAATAATATACTTGTATAGTGTATGGAATCTTGATACATATGAATCAGGCTGTTATTATGGGACACAGCTTAAAAATTATGAATTATTGTTTAAAAAATCACTAGAAGTAAATAATTTATTTTAGTGTTCCCTGAATTGATTGCAGAGTAAGAAGAAACTTCACAGAAGAGTTTGTCATTTGTCTGATAAGAAAGTGAAACCGCACACAATCAATCATATGGGTTGACTCTTCCTCTTAATGTGATATCAACAAAACAAATTGGAATGGGTTATAATTCAGGATATAAAGACATTTCTCAAGGAACTGCTAAAGTCAAATAAAATCACCAAGAAGAGTGTCAAGAGATGCCAATAGGAAGGAGACTATTAAAAAGCATGAAAATACTAGTAGATTTTCCCCACTGAAGTTCCAGTGGCATGATAATTATTAAAATGGTGGAAAAAAAGGTCAGAAAATTACAGATAATGTATGTCACCATTTGATATGGTTTGGCTGTATCCTCACCCAAATCTCATCTTCAATTGTAACTCCCACAATTCTCACATATCATGGGAGGAACCCAGTGGAAGATGATTGAATTATGGGGACAGGTCTTTCCTGCACTGTTCTTGCGATAGTGAATGAGTCTCATGAGATCTGACGGCTTTAGAAATGGGAGTTTCCTTGCACAAGCTCTCTTTGCTTGCAGCCATCCATGCAACATGTGACTTGCTCCTCCTTGCTTTCTGCCATGATTGTGAGGCCTCCCCAACCATGTGGAACTGTAAGTCCATTAAACCTCTTTTTCTTCCCAGTCTCCAGTATGTCTTTATCAGCAGTGTGAAAATGGACTAATACACCATTGTTATTTATTTATTTATTTATTTATTCATTCGAGATGGAGTCTTGCTCTTGTCATGCTGGTGAGAGTGCAGTGGCATGATCTTGGCTCACTACAACCTCTGCCTCCTGGGTTCAAGCGATTCTCGTGCCTCAGCCTCCCAAGTAGCTGAGATAACAGGTGCCTGCCACCACACCCGGCTAATTTTTCTATTTTTAGTAGAGACGGGGTTTTATCATGTTGGCCAGGCTGGTCTTGAACTCACAACCTCAAGTGATCTGCCCACCTCAGCCTCCAAAAGCCCTGGGATTACAGGCATGAGCCACTGTGCCCAGCCCACCATTGTTATTAAAAGGTCATTAGTCTAGATTGGGAAGGACTTTCTAAACTTAGAAGTAATAGAAGTTACAAAGGAAGGCATTGGCATACCGAATACACGCAACTTGAAATTGATCTATTTCAAAGTCAACATTATGTCAAAATTAAAGACAACAATAGGCTACTTAAAGTATTTTCAATAAATATGACAATGGATTAATATTTTAATGCATAGAAAATGTTTAAATATTGATAGTCTTTTAAGATCCCAATATGCAAATGGGTACAGGACATATAGGTTGGTGCAAAAGTGAGCCAAATTAACTATAATTAATTTAAAAATGTTTGGCCATTAAAATTATTTATGAGATGGTTTTAGCTCCAACTTAAAAAGATCTTAGAAATAGTCAATCCCATCATTTTGATAAGAAAAAGCAAACAAACTAAAAATCAATGATTTCTTGGATCCATCAGAGAACTGAGTTTGCAGGGCACATTACCTCCCTGAAATCTGAAGAGACAGGTGGATTCAAAAAGTCACAGGTGAAATTTGTCCACCCAGCAAAAACCGCTGGACCCGTAAAATGTTAAGAATACTGCAATGGTAACTTTGGAGAATTGCTTTAGACTGAGTGTGAACTAGCATGTCAGAAAGAAATTCCCAGGAGCCCCATTCTTGCTTGGGGACAGTGGCAAAATTTTCATGAGTTTTATCTTCAGGAAATCCATCAGGTTTTCAAGGTTGGAGTTCTGAGAAAAAGATCCTTTTGTCTCTAGCAGGAAGAAAGGAAGAGAAATCATTCTGAAATTCCTCCAGAGACTTCTCCATAATGAAGGCCCATTATCCAGGGAAAAGACTTTACAAAACAAAGCCTTTTCCCAGAGCAATGGGAGATGAATATTCTTCTCATTCCAGCTCCTTTCTAGCCTTCCTATCTCATCTAAGTGCAGGAGTGGGATGAAAAACTATAGAAAAAGAGACACTTGTAGTGGTCACAGATTAGAGACATAGAGCCACTAAAAGACTGAGATTGAACAGAAAGATTACAGAAGCTTACAACTCCCACACTTTATTATCACACCCACCAGGCTCCAATAAAATAATAGTGGATTATAACTGAAACAAGTGAAAGACACAGACTATCTCTTAGGAATAGTATTTATCGGAGACCAAGGTCAAGACAAAATCAAGTACAACAGAAAAACGTGAAGCTTCTAGGAGGCACAGCTGCTGCAAAAATGAAACATGGCACAACTCTTAGCCACATTAGAGAAAAAAATAATAACACAGTGGGAAAAGACAAAGCAAGCACTGAAACAGATCCAGGTATGACACAGATGTTGCAGTTATCACACAGGAATTTTAAACAACCATGAGTAATACACTAAGGGCTGTAATGGAATAGTAGGTAACATGTAGGAACAGATGTGTAGTGTTATTAGAGAGATTAAAATTCTAAGAAAGAATCAAAAGGAAATGCTAGAAATAAAAATGGAAAAGTTCTGTGTTAAATTAAGTTTAGCCTAAAGCTGCTTCTTCACATATTTTAAATTTGACCTAAAAGTTTCTCTATACATAGGGAACTAAAACCTAACTGGATATGTAAACAGACTGTAAGCTACTCTTGTGCCAGTCACCAAGTCTTGGCCAATCAAAAGTGACCAGCTGTTCAAACCATATTCAGATAAGGCAAATGCCAAGATGTAACCAATCCAGCTGTTTCTGTATCTCACTTGTTTTCTGTGTCACTTTCTTTTCTCTGTCCATAAATCTTTCTCTACCACACGGCTGAGCTTGAATCTCTCTGGGCCTACTCTAGTACAGGAGGCTGCCCGACTTGCAAATCATTCCTTGTTCAATTAAACTCTGTTACATTTATTTGTCTAAGGTTTTTCTTTTAACATCTGTGATAAGCTCATCAATAGACTGGACATGACTAATGAAAGAATCAGTAAGCTTGAGGTAGGTCAACAGAAGCCTAGAAACCTCACAGACTTAAATGCTATTATACAAAATTAGAAGAGGCTATTGTTTTGGACAGTCTGCATATATTTTATTGGTTTTTTTATCTTTTTATTAAGTTGTTAGTATTTTTTACACATTCTGTATATGGGTTTTTATCAAGTATATATAATTACATTTATTTATTAGAATTATATACAAATATGCATATCCACATATCATCAATATTTCCTGTCTATGGCATGCTTTTTTACTTTCTCATTGGTATCTTTCAAAGGAGAAAATTTTACTTTTAATTTTCTCTGCAATGTCTTAGAGTTTTCATCGAACAAGTTTTGAAATATGTTGACATAATTTATCCCTAATTACTTTAGGTATTTTATGTCATCAACCTGAAATAATTAAAAGAGTCAAAATCCAGTTTTTTTTGTTTTGTTTTGAGACAGAGTCTCGCTTTGTCGCCCAGGCTGGAGTGCAGTGGCGCGATCTCGGCTCACTGCAAGCTCCGCCTCCCGGGTTCACGCCATTCTCCTACCTCAACCTCCCGAGTAGCTGGGACTACAGGCGCCCGTCACCATGCCCGGCTAATTTTTTGTATTTTTAGTAGAGACGGTGATTCACCGTGTTAGCCAGGATGGTCTCCATCTCCTGACATCGTGATGCTCCCGCCTCGGCCTCCCAAAATGCTAGGATTATAGGCGTGAGCCACTGCACTCGGCCGAAATTCAGTTTTAAAGAGTTTATTTAAGCATAAAGCTAGGAATAGACATCTGGGAGGAAAAGATTCCAGAGAAATGGAGTCAGTGCTCGAAAGTTAAAAGTTAAGTCCTTGCTTATATAGGAGAACAAACAAACAAAAACATTAACAGGATTACAACATGTTTAATACAAGGTTGGCTTGGGTTACAACAAATTAGTTACAGTCTTTCTTTTCTCTATGGCTTGTTTTCTTTTCTCTATAGCTTGTTTTCATTTCCTTTCCAACTTAGAAGTGTTTATTTAACATTTCATCTTAAGGTGATGTGATAACCATGAAGTTTTTGTGTGAGAAAGGTAAGAGGGAGGTTAATTTATAATGAAAGTCAACAATAATAGGTAGGATGTCTTCCCTGGTGCCCTTCAGCCATTGACAACATTTTACAAAATAATGCATGTAAAGAAGGCTTAATCTATAATCAGAGAAAACAAAGATTACACAGTTGCTTAGGTTATAGCTACCTGTCAAGTTGACTCAGTCCTCATAAGAATTCCTTTAAGGCTCAAAATCATTTAAGGAGTTCCAACAGCTTAGATTTTTGAATTACTTATGTTCACAATGTTTTATAAATTACAATTTGCTTTCAGTTTCCAGTTGGTTATTGCTAACATAAAGGAAACCAATTGTCATTCATATATTGATTTTTGCATCCTGAAAATTTACTAACCTATTATTGTTTGCTGTTGTATTGACTAGGACAAATAAAATGTTGAATGGAAGTGGATATAATTGCCTCCATTTTATTTTCCAAATATTACCAGGGAAGCTTTCATTCTTTTACCATTAAGTATGATGTAACTGTAGTATTTTTATTGATATGTATTATCAGGGTGAGGAAATTTTATTTATTCCAAGTTTGCTGGGAGTTTTCATTATGAATACTGTTCATATTGTTGAATTTTTCAAGTGCTTTATTAATGCATCTATTAAGTTGATTATTGTCAAGCAAACAGGTGTTGAAGTGGTCAATTAAGACAATGAGACAGACAGATAGTGTAAACCAAGGCTTTATTTACTTACGGTGGCAGCGTTAAGAAAGAGGTTAAAAAAGCTCTGACTGCCCAATGTTCCATTTTTTGGTTCCCCGTGGAATGGCATTAGGTGAGGGTCAGATAGATAGGTGCAGTGTAGATGATGATAATTGCCTCTCAGCTGAGAATTGAATAAAAGCTTCTTGCCTCTTTAAGCCCTCACGGGTAGGTGGTGAGGGAGAAGAGGAAGGGCTAGGAGTGGAAACATACTGAGTTAAAGCGGAGAAATGTGCCCCAGACACGGTCCCTGATAAAGAGGCCTTCATATAGTCTAGGGCTAAGAACACAGATATTCCTAGGAGCATGGCTTGAGGAGGGGAGAGAAAGGAGTGGAGTGGCTGAGTTTGTGACTGCAACTTCCTTCATAAAACTGCAATGCTGTGCTGTTTTATGAAGGAAAGCTTACATTCATTATATGAAAGAGGGCTTACATGCATTGTTTTGGCGCACAGCATGGCATACATCCTTACAATGCATTTAAGAAGGGCAGCTTCCCCCCAGCTATGCACCAAGTTTGGGGTGGGGAGGCCTGACTCAAGAAGCCTGGCAGGCAAAGCCTTGTAATTGCCTATGGTTGAACGTGAAAGATTACACATAGGTTTTTGGCCTGGAACTGGACCCCCCAATCACAGGTTTTTCTTCTTCATTCTTTTACTTAAAACAATTATTTGGGCTGGGTGCGGTGGCTCATGCCTGTAATCCCAGCACTTTGGGAGGCTAAGATGGGCAGATCACGAGGTCAGGAGTTTGAGACCAGCCTGACCGACATGGTGAAACCCCATCTCTACTAAAAATGCAATTAACTGGGTATGATGGAGTTCACCTGTAATCCCAGCTACTCAGGAGGCTGGAGCAGGAGAATCGCTTGAACCCGGGAGGCGGAGTTTACAGTGAGCCAAGATCGTGCCACTGCACTCCAGCCTGGGGTGACAGAGGAGGTTCCGTCTCCAAACAACAACAACAATAACATAAGATCATTCTTTTTTTCCTAAAATATACATTTGAAACTTTAAGTCTCCCTCTGAGTATCCCTCTAAGGACCACTTTGGCTGCGTATCCCATTATTTCTATAATTTTTGGAATAATTACTCATGATTTATATAACATACATATATTATGTATTTTTAAATTTTATAATCTGCCTTTAAATAATATTTTAACACTTCACATAGGCTAAGGAAAGGCAGGAATGAAAACACAAATCTGTGACTTTTTTTTCAAAGCACCAATTTTCTTCTGAGAGCAGGACACCTTTTAGCTGACTTGGTGGCCCATGACATTAGGATAAATTAAATGTCAGGGTTCAAAACCTTGATTTATAATTCTGATCTGAAAATGTGAGGGAGATATTCAGGATGGCATTGCATGCCTGAGTTTGGAGAACACAAATTTGTATTGGTACCAACGTGTAAACCTGTGTGGTGTTCTCCAGCAGCACTCAGCAGCCTGGAAAGGAAGTGGAGAAATACGTGGGGTGAGGTTGAGGAGGACAGATGGATGTGGCAAAAGAAAAAGCTCAAAGATAGATGATAAAAGACTTTGTTGAAATGACACAATTTTTTCTTTCCTTAAACTAGATGAGAAAGAAAATAATTGATAAGACAGGTGAAGGGTTAGAACACAGGAAAGTTCCACATTCAATCTAACATTTCACACTCATTCTAGGATAAGTGTGAAACGAAAAGAAAATTTACAGAAGAGACAGAAAGGGATAGAGAGAGGAAAAAGGAGAGGGAGAAAATTTAACAATGATATAAATTTTCTATTATTCTGTTGCCTTGTATAGTTAATTCTGGGTTGGAAATTTTCCATTTGCCCCATCAGATCCAATTTGCACCATTTTTTTCACTGTACTCTCTGCCTTAAAATGCTAACCTATATGGAATTGCATCATCGATTGACTTCCATGACCTTCACTCCCTTCAAGGTTGAGACATTGAAGGTCACTAGCATAAGATCAGAAGACAGGCAGAGAGTGAGCTCAAGGTAATTACTCTTCTCAATTCCTCCTTGCCAAGTTAAAGCTCCCGCTAGGACGCCTTTTATATAGTTTCTGTCTACAGATTCTACTATCTGCTTCCTTTCTTTGCCCCTTCGTAGTAACGTTTAAGAACTTCAGGTTTGCATTATCCCCTGTTAGTTTCCCCTAGGCCTACCTATACCTTTGTAAATCATCTCCTTTTGAAATTTATACTGAACTTCCCAATTTCAGTGTGCCATCTGTCTCCGGTGCAATCTAGACTAACACACATGCACACACGTGCGAGTGTGCTCATACACACACAATAATAGCATAGTGTGATGTCAAATTTCTTTCTGATATTGACTTTCCTCACTAAAAACCAGCATTTCTCTTGGATTTGTTATACAAGTTCACGGATGCATAGTGGGAAATATGGCCACCAAAGTGTTATGCTTGAATGAACAAATTGTAAGACCCTTATACCCAGCTATTATTGGTGTCTAAAATTATATCAATTACTCTAAAATCAAGTAATGAATTCAGAAAAATATTATTCAACAAATATTTATTTAAATGCTCAGTAGGTACCTGACAAAAATTAAGAAATAAGAGCCAATGTGTTGAATGTGGAGGGTGGAGGGTGGAGAGTGTCTAGGTTCTTGGTGTCTTGAACAAAGAATTGGACAAAACACACAAACAAAGCAAGGAAAGAATGAAGCAACAAAAGAAGAGATGTACTGAGAATGAAAGTACATGCCACAGGTTGGGAGCAGGCCTGGGCATAGGGATTCAAGAGACCCATTACAGAATGTTCTGGGGCTTAAATACCATCTAGAGGTTTCCATTGGCTACTTGGTGTACACCCTGTGTAAATGGCCTGAATCGGCCTTATGTTCTCTGCCTTCAGATCCTATTCTCCTGCCTTAACTATACTAGTGCAAGTGATTTATATGAATTACCTCTCTTGCTTCTCTCAACAACCCTGTGAAGCACATAGTATTTCAGGTGAGTAAACTTAGAAATTTTGAAGGAAATAATTTTCCCAAAGTTGCCCAATGCTGCTATGTGAGAAATCTGGATTTTCACTCGAGTCTGATTACAGTCTTCACTATTAAGATCTTCACTACCTTGCATCTCTACCTTCTTAGACTAATAGTTTAGAAGGATGAAAGTTATTATACCAAGTATTTAATTTACCTGATAATAAAGATATAAATGAACCGTATAGAGATTCAACAATTGTTTAGTAGAAATGCTAGCATTTATGCAATAATGAGAGTCAAGTTGAAAACTGAAGAAGATTATGTAGGAGTTAAGCAGGTGAAGAGAGGGTGGAAGAGTATTTCTAACAGAGAAAACCACATGGACGAATGTCTCAGGGTGGGAAGGAACTTGGTACATTTCAAGAAAAAATAAATTGACACTGCCCAAATTATAGTTTATATATACACTGAGAAATGGAGTCAGGGTAAAACAGGACACAAAATGCATTTATTTAGATAGAGATAGTTGTGTGACAGGTTACAACCTTATAAATAATGAAAATCTTTAGCAATTAATGATGGCATGAGACAGGAGCATGGGTTTAGCATTAAGACTCCACAAATGAGAAGTTTCGCCAACAACATTTTAAGTGAATATATTCTTATATTACTTTGCTAAGGCTGCTATGGCATACTACTGTAAACTGCTTGGCTTAAACAACAAAATTTGTGGTCTCACAGTTCTGGAGTCTAAAAGTCTGAGATCAAGGTGGCTGGGGGTTGGTTCCTTCTGAAGTCTGGGAGGAAGAATCTGTTCCCTGCCTCTCCCCTAGATTCTGGTGCTTTGTTGGCAATCTTTGGTTTGTGGATGCATCACTGTGATGTCCTTCCTGTGTGCATGTCTGTGTCCAAATTTTTCTTTTTTAAATAAGGATATCAGTCATATTGGCTTGGGGCCCCACCCTCATGTTAACTAATTAAATCTGCAATGACGCTATCCCCAAATAGGGCCCCATTCTGAGCTACTGGGGATTAGGATTTTGGCGTATGAATTTGGAGTGGATACAATTCAACTCATAACAATATTCATTTAATAAACTGTTAGATAATCTTTCATGGGCCTCAAATGGGCTCAAACTGTGAGGCTTACTACATTTATCTCAGTATAAAATACTGAAAAGAAATTGGATAGGTATACTCCATCTGTTATAGATCTGTTATAGATCTGTTATAGACAAAAATGATAGTTTATTGTCACATTTTGCCAAGCATATTGACAAATCTCACTTTTTGTACTCTTGATAGGAATATATGAAGTTTAACCAGAAGTTATCTGAAAAAAATGCCCCTCAGTGCTCATGAGTGAATCCAGAAGATTTCCTTTAAAGCTTAGGAGCTGGAGGATGGGCTACTAAATCTGAAGTGAAAGCAGGTGTCTGAAAGATGAGCCCTTTGATCCTTTTCTCCCTTTCTATTGAGAAGAGTTATAGTGAAGTACTGAGGATATATGAGTGCAATCTGTCTCTCACCCCCGTCCTCTCCATTTCTTCCATTTTAGTTCATTTTTCTTTGTGAAAAAAAGACTTTGGAGAGTCTAAGAGCATAGCAGGCCTTTGTGTGTGGATGTGTGCGTGTATTTTAAATCAAAGAGACTTCTGGTGAGCAAGAAGTCAGAGATCACAGGTGGCAAAGTTCCGGGGTCTAAGGTATTTATCTTCTGTCTTTTTTTTTTTTCCAAAAAAGGCAATTGACCCTCTCTATAATAAGTCACTGCTTATTTCCATACACAGAGCTATCAAAAGTTTTGAAAGCACAGCATGTTCAATACAAAAATGCCTGTTCTGCTATCTATAATAACTAATACAATATTAGTGGGATTAGTCTAATCTCTATGCTAAAAAAAATACATCCTAAAGTACATAAATTGTTTTTCCCTTAGTAGGTGGAAGGAAATACAGAGATATATGGAAAAATGTATGCTATCAAATGTGACATTTCTCACCATTTATAAGTCCTATTGTTTCTGAGAATTTTTTGCATTCATTATGTAAGGGAGAAATGAATGACAGAAAGAAAGCATATCTCAGGGTTGAAGAAATAGCAGAACATAGAAATAACTCTGAGGAGAGAATTATAAAATCAAATTTAGAGCAGGAATTAGAACAAATGCGATTAAAGTATACTGAGAAAAAGAATGCAATAATAAAAGTAATTTTAATTTGTGATCCTATTTGTAGCTTGTAGACACATTAAATCTCCTCCTACTAGAAAAAGGAAGTGGTAAGAAATTACAAAGGAAAGGGAGAGCATTAGGCTAAATAACTAATGCATGCAGGGCTTAATACCTAGGTGATGGGTTGGTAGGTACAGCAAACCACCTTGGCACACTTTTACCTATGTAACAAACCTGCACGTCCTGCACATGTATCCCGGAACATAAAATTAAATAAAATTAAATTTTAAAAACATTTGAAAGACAGATTTTTAAAAAAAAAAAAGAAATTACAAAGGAAAAGATTATTAAAAACTGCAGGTTTAGCTGATAAGAACACAGGACCAATAAAATGGAGTTTTCTAATGCTTCAAACAGATATTGTGTATGTGTATGAGTGAGCACATGTTTGTATAACACATATTTTGTTAAGTTTGAGTCTAAGTGTGTCTTGTAGGATTGCTGAGGGATTGAGAGGGAGAAAACGTATGTGAAAACATCTGCCATCATACTTGACATATAGTAAAGGATTAATAATAGAAGCCAATTTCTGGTGTTGGTCATTAGGAGCAAAACTTTCCATTTTGACTGATCTTTCTACTCTAAAGTTGGATGAACAAAACCTATAAAATAATATTAGAGGAGAAAAAAATGGGATGCTAGATTTCTTGCTGCTTGCTTCCAAGAAATCTTAAATCTCAGAAGACGGGATGGTGATAGTGTGGTTATTGTTGTTGTGTGTGTTATAGGAAACCAGTTGTATGTATTATTAGGAGAGAAAGGCTAGATGGGGCAGTGGCCTGAGAGGATAAGTAATATGAGAACACTTTATTGTCTGGAACTTTGTTTTGCCTGTGGATAGAACTTCAATAATGGAATTGTGTCTTTTTTTCTCATGCATATTTTGAAGAAAACCTTATTTTAAGGATAGTTTTCTCATGATAGATTAAAGAAACTGTGCCAGATTAAGGAAAAGGTGCCAGATAGCTGACAGGGAATGGAGCTTGCTTGGTCAACTGAAGCTACATTTGAGCAATTTTGTTTTCTTTCACTATTACTACAACCTGCCTAAATAGAAAACATCTACATAACCCAGTCTCAGATCAGCCCTGATTACAAAGGGACAGTGACCATTGCTAGCCAGTAATACAAAATAAGTTTTAAAAAGAATTCCAAACCTGCATCTCTACAAAAACATTAAGGAATTTTAATTAACAATTTGCTTACACATTTGTATAACTTTCTTTCTTTGTTTTAAACTACAGTTATGCCACAGCATCTAACCCTCCAAGTCCTCGATATTTTCTTCCTTCTCACCCCAATCTTTGTAGCATTTCTCCACACTTTCATCTCCCTATACCCTATTCTCTTCTATTCTCTTGACTCTCCTAGCTCTTCCTTTAATTCTTCCTGGTGAAACTCACCCTCCCGCTCCGTCTTCTTAAGAAGCAATAACTATCCTTTCTTATAAGCCTCTCACTTCTCATCTGAGAGTCTATCATTAGTGGAATCTGCTGTCTTCTGCGGTTAACTTTATCTGTTTTCTCCAATATCAAAAAAAAAATTTTACCATGAGTAAAAGTCTTGGGAAAACTCTCTACACCAGCCTTTTGAGTCTACATCTCTCTACTAATCCCTCTTCTACATTACTGAAAAATAAAACTTAAAAATAAAAACAAAGAGACCGAAAATCAACTTCCAAATTTTTGCCAGCATAAGTAGATGAGGCTCATAACATTTTAAGAGTTACTTTTTTTGTGTGGATAAAAATTATATCGGTTAGTTTATGGTTAAGAGAAGAAGCACTTCAGAGATTTCAAAAAAGGAAGGTTTTCATTTGTTTGGGATGTATGGTGTTATCTATCTATCTATTATCTGTCTATCTACCTATCTAATCTATCTATCATCTATTTATTTGGTAACATGGAAATAACGACTTGCAAAACAATTGGAAGGGCTAGAGGAAAAATGGTTAGAAAGGCTGCCATTAGACCTCAATTCTTGCCTTTAGCTCTGCAATGACTGAAGAAGCCCACGTTTCTATAAATCCCTTGTTGTCTCCCACACAGAAAAAGGTTGTTTCTAAAGAAAAAGACTGATGAGGAATCTTTAATTTGCTGAAGCCCACTCTCCTGCTCCCTCTTCTTGAGAAGCAATAAGTATCCTTTCTTATCTCATAAGCCTCCCACTTCTCATGCAAGGGTCTATCATTAGTGGAATCTAGCTCAGATCTCTACAGGGAGGGGCCCTAAGAAATGTACTTTTGGGTTCCCAGTGTCTGTATTACAGAGCAGAGTACAGAAGGACTTAAGTGTCGTGAAATGTTGCTAACAATCTGGCAGAACCCATAATGCCACTTCCCACTTTTCCTTTTTTTCTTTAAACATCATTTTGCTATTTAAATCCCCAAGAGATAAAATCATCCAAAATCATTGCTTAAGTCTGAGGATAAAAGTCAGATATTTTTGTATTTGTATAGTCCCAAATAATGTTCCATGGGTACTTTCTCAAGACACTACAGAGGGAAAAGATCAACAAAAAGGGACTAAGTAGGGAAGAAGATGTAAAATCCAGGCAAGAGGATATCCGTTCTAGGAATGAATAGGGAATTCTTAGGATCATGGTGCTGGGAAATCCCAAGTAATACTCACGTACCATTCTTAGAAAAATCACCTGTCCAGGCCGGGCGTCGTGGCTCACACCTGTAATCTCAGCACTTTGGGAGGCCCGGGAGGACGTATCACAAGGTCAGGAGATCGAGATCATCCTGGCTAACATGGTGAAGCTCCGTCTCTACTAAAAATACAAAAAATCAGCCGGGCATGGTGGCGGGTGCCTGTAGTCCCAGTTACTTGGGAGGCTGAGGCAGGAGAAGGGCATGAACCCTGGAGGCAGAGCTTGCAGTGAGCTGAGATTTGCACCACTGCACTCCAGCCTGGGTGACAGAGTGAGACTCCATCTCAAAAAAAAAAAAAAAAAAAAAAGAGAGAGAGAAAAAAAAAAAGAAAATCACCTGCCCAGATTGAGGCAGGAGGATCATATGGTCTAGAAAACCCTGTCTGTGGCCAGGCACGATGGCTCACACCTTTAATCCCAGCACTTTTGGAGGCTGAGGTGGGTGGATCACTTGAGGTCAGTAGTTTGAGACCAGCCTGGCCAACATGGTGAAACCCTGTCACTACTAAAATTTACAAAAATTAGCCAGGTGTGGTGGTGGGCGCCTGTAATCCCAGCTACTTGGGGGCCGAGGCAAGAGAAACACTTGAACCCAGGAGGCGGAGGTTGCAGTGAGCCAAGATTGTGCCACTGTACTCCAGCCTGGGCGACAGAGTGATACACAGTCTCAAAAAAAGAAAACCCTGTCCCTGATAAATCACATGAGGTACTTGACAAGGCATTTTAGAGTCCTTTTTGGTCATGGTTCATTTAGGCGGAAAGGTTGATAGCATCTAATAAGAAAATAATTAAACTGGAGTGGAGGGTGGGGAGACATATAAGAAAGAAAATGTAATCATAGTATGGTATATATATCAGCTGTGAATAACACCATAAGTTATTATGTATTTCATAATAATGGAAATATATAACACCAATTTGCAAATTGTGATATAAATAACATTGGGAAAATATTTAATGCGTGACTTTAATGTTGAGGGAGTGATTAAGAATGCTAAATCCTTATTTTACTTATAAGGAAGTCAACAGATAACATGTGTAATTGAAAAACAACACATTATATTACCATAAGTATGTAATTTAGAAATATAATGGCAAATATCTCCTAAAATAGAAATGTGTTTCTCTCTGTGGGTGAGAATGGGGCATTGGAGGGTGGTAGGTGGGGAGTGCTGCCTTTTAGTATAAGACTTACAGTACAAAGAATCTCAAAAACATAATTTTAAATGAAAGAAGAAAAAAATACATATAATTTTAAAAGTTGTCTAGTATTTTATGATAAACTCAGAAGAATGTTTGGACAACGTGTGACTAAATTTAAAAAATAAGTTATATCAAAGATCAACTTGCTACTTGTCTGCATCTTAAATAAGACAGTGAGAAGACAAAGACTGTGAAAGAATAAGAACCAGGTTGCATTTGTGCATATGAATGTGATACCTCCAGCCCTTACTTTTGACAGCACATATGTAGCTAAAAATACAAGCATATATCTAAAGATGCTAAGCATTTCTACTGCCATATGCATATGTAACATATTCACATCAAAGTTAATTGATGTGTTAGCATTCTAAAAATAAGGACCAGATTCTACAAAATTCATCTACCTTATGTGTTTCCCACTTCTAGGCTTTAAGGCCTCACTCAACCATTTATTCATTTAAGTAATTCCTTCTCAGAGGAATACATTGTTTGGTTTGGCAATTAACACAGCAAATAGCTTAAATAGCATTTACTCAGAACATTTTAGCCTTGTACACAAGCCTCATAGAATAAAGGATTTCTGCTTCAAAAAATTAATACCACAAAGTGCTCCTTAAAAATAGTAGTTCTATGACTAATAGTGTTGAGAAACAAATCTATTCCCTAATCTTGAATAGTGACCACAGCAGTCTTAATGCTGCCTTCAGTTTGCCTTTAGACAGGTTTCTTTCTTACTACTGTTCTCTGACCTTCCTTTTATTAGAGCATTTACTTTAGATAAGTTGCAATTACAAGTTCTTTCCCTGGCCTTCTGAGATGTAAATCTTCTCCCAGTCTCTTGCCAGTTTTATGAGCCAGGAATGTCTTCCTTGCCTATGAAATGTAATCATGAAGAAAGATAGAGCCTCTTTTGCTTCCAACAGATTCCAGTAAAACAAACAAATAAAACAACAACAAACAAAACAAAACAAAAACGATAGGACCTGTATATCCTAGTATCTGTAGAAGAGGAGAAGCCTAACTACAATAAACACCAATTAGCAAACACAGATTGTCCAAACACATTTACTGACTTCCCCCCAAAGTTTCCAGTACTTTTCCACCAGCATACTCCACTGTTTAAAGACTCCTGCCTTTTCTTTCAACAGAGTTAAGTTCAATCTGTCTCCCCTATTTCAATAGTCTTGAATAAAGACTCCCTTGTCTGGTTAACTGCATCTGGTGCAATATTTCTTTGAAAATATTCACCAAGAATATTGTATATTAAATGTATTGATAAATACTGCAGAAAATAAATCCAATTGATGTTCTTTAAGCCATTGTTCCCAATCATATCACAATGAACACCTTACTTATTTATTAATAGGAATTCCACTGCACCAATCGTTCTCAAAGTGTGGTCCAAAGACCAGCAGTATCAGTGTCATCTAGGAACATGTTATAAATACAATTTGGGGGCCTCATCCAGACCCCTTGAATCAGAAATTTGAATAGTTTTCTTGCTGTTGTTTCTCAGGATAATACTAAAGATGCTCATGTTGTAGGTCAACTTTCATGTTTCTAATGGTCATTCCCAATTCCCATTCTCCAAGGATGGGGCCCAGCAACCTGTGGTTTAACAAGTCTACCAGGTGATTCTGATGCACACACACACTAACCCAATACTCTTCATCATATATAGGGAAATTCAATCCTAGGTAACAGCAATAAAGAAACAGGAAACCAGCTAAAAAAGAACATTACTAAATTTACTTATTTATATATTTGTTTAAATGGTTTAAATGAACACTCTTTTTTTGTTCTAAATTTTAATTGCAGTGCAAACTTATTTACATCATACTTATGACTAAAGGCTTAATCTGAGTTTTCTCTCTAGCCTTCATTTTTGCCATGTACCCTTCTATCCTGTTCCATATAATACATAAATAAGTTTTCATACCCGGGTTGTTTGAAAACGAATATGATAGCTGGATGATCAAGTCTCTGGAGGTGAATTGTACCCATTATTGTCAGTGCTGGAAAGTCTCAAGTCGTCTTTGAGATCTTACGAAATATACAGAGCATTGGCTTATCACCTACTGCTTTCTCTCCTCTTTAAATCCCCATGGAAACTGTTTAAAGCTATTTGAAAACACATATTTAAATATCTTGGTGAACTTATATTATTGCTTATCTTTGCATATGAATGTCTATATATTTTTCCTTTAAGATCAAATTTAATTAGTTTTTATGAATTTGGAATTACCAGTGTTTTGAAACTCCTTCCATTGGTTACTAATCATGGGAAACTCATGAAATTTGACGAGTTTTGTTGTTCTTTCTCAAGATAACACTAAAGATACTCAGGTTGCAGGTCAACTTTCATGTTTCTAACTGTCCAACTGTTTCTAATATATAATACAACATGTTTGTAATACGTAACCATATATTATATATAAGTATAAGGTTATACATAGATATAATGTTATATATCTCATTGTAAATATATATATAATATAGTATATATCATATATAAATAAATGTAAGCTTAGCATTAATTAATTTTGGTCTTCTTTTGCATTATGCCATCATGTGTCTGCTGGAATTCACAAATCTTCCAATTGGTTTATTAGAACATATTCTTTTGTTACCAATTTGCTAAAACATAGCTGGGAACAATATCAGTAACTATCACTGAATGGAATGTGAAATCTTTATCCCATGGGAAAGCACTATTGGCTGAAATAGGCTAATCATTCCTATTTTCTGAGGAAAATAATGAGAAGAAATATATGTCAACCGCTTATGGGTTTTCTGAATTATTCTATTAGAAAATACTTAGTGAACAAATGAGCCACTCGTCAGAGATGGCTGAGGGTAAATTTTACAAAGCAGGGGATTGTCTACATGAGAGTGACTAGAATTCCTACTGGCCATGGACTGTGTTTTGAAGAAACGTCTTTGAAGTTAGAAGCTGAAGATGCTATTTGCAAACATTAATATAGTTCAGATTTTGGTAACTAAATGATCTCTGGTTCTCTTTTTTTTCCCTTTGTATTTTGAAGATGTTTTATGTACTGTGTTTAAAACTATGGGGACTTCACTTACATTAAAGAATAAGTGAAACCAAATAATACTGACATCACTCTGACACTGATTGTCAGTGACTGTGCTGGCAAACACTTTTCTGACTTCTCTAAATTATCTATAATACCATTTGCTCTTCTATTGGTTACATAACTGCATGGAAGAAAAATCTTCTCAGTGTCTAGTTGCACTAGTTTACTGTAAATTACTCTTATGAAAATATTCCCATGTATTTGCCTGTGCAACTGTGCATGTAATTGCATTTTGGCAAGAGTGCAAAACTATATCCTTTTTGAAAATGCAACCTAAGGGGTGCTTCAAAGAACTATGATATTTTCACCTTGACTCTTAGTTGAAATTTCTTTTGTACTCATAAAACTGACAAGTTGACAGCCTTGTCATCTGAGCTTTTCCAGCCACAAGACAGGTACAAAACAGATGCTTCTGGGTTTTTTCTGACATTGAACCTTTGCGGACATGCCACATTTAACAATAAAGAGAAACCTCTTGTAAGCCCTTAAGCATGCCCTGCTGTGGGCATGCTCATGTACCTCTCAAAGTCCATTAACCAAGTCATATGCAAATATATTCCAAGAAGCACTGTTTCGATTATAACATGGATGTGAATTTGAGGTTTGGGGGAATAATGGAAGAAAACTGAGCTGAAAGATAGCTGATCTACTTATCAGAATGTGGCAACCTGAGCAATCAACTCATTCATGAGTGAATGGCAGCTATCTAGAGTTTTAAGTCATAACTGTTAAAAAGGAAATTTTCTGAAAGAGATTTGGTAAATATACAGTCCCCTTGAGAGTGCTGAAAAATTGTTTTATTACACTATGGTATTATAAATATGCCCTACAAGTTATTTCTCAAAATGTGAAGTGACTTTTTTATGTGAATGGTTGGGGCTTCCTATGGTCTTTGTTTTCCCAGATAGCCATTATTGAGGATTTTGCAACTTTAGACAAAGTGATTTGGCAATCATACATAGAAATAATAGTGAAAGGAGAAAAACTGTAAAATTCACGGTGTTTCTCTTTTTTCTGCCTTAACCTTGATTCTACTTTTTCACTCTTGACTTCTTCTTCAACAACCCCATACTACATCGCCATTTTAATGTTTTCTCCTACAACATTCTAATCTAGTCAAATATTATAAACGTAGCTTTATTCTAAATGTACCTCTCTATTTCTATCTTCTGCTTTATTTTGTTCTTTTATTTATTTTGTACTTTTTATTTTGACTTAATTTATTTTGTATTTTTATTTTAGAAACCCTATTTACTGCATGAAATTTAACCATTGTTGTCCAGAGAGAGCTTCCTCAGTGATCCTTACTGTATTCTCAGATTCTACTTGTATTGGATTGAATGCATGTCTTTCATTCTTACCTAACTGTTCATACATAAACTTCTCAGGCCTTTTGGAAGGTGGTTCCGTGACTTAAGCTTCTTTACATTTCCTATTATGCATTGTACAAAGAGTAGGCATCCATATTTCTTAATAGAGTGTTTTAAAATAGGTTTAAAAGCAGTGCGATTTAATAGCTATTAGGAGGGATTCTTCTGCCTAATTTAAAACTCATGAACGCTAATTACTACTATTAAAGAGGGATTAAAACAAGGGCTATATGTGCTGATGTTTAAGCAGCAAAGGAATTAAGGGAGAAATATACAGAACACCTGGTTTAGCATGTAGGCATCATGGGTGAGTTTAAGGAGTTCTGGCAACAAGGGCAATGGTTATAAAATAAGATCGGTTTTAGAACCACAATAAGAATATTTTTGTTGTACAGTTATTTCCCCCAAACGTATATTTGAATATTGGGAAGAAGAACACTGGAGGTGGGAAGAGTAGACAGGTATATTCTAACAAATATGCCCCAGATGATTTAGAAATATCCATCATATATTTTCTCCCACACATTGAGAAACAATAAAGTAAGAGTAGAGAGGCATAAAAAGAGGAGATAAAAGACTCACTTACCCTTGAGACTATAAACATGATATTGGCAAAGTTTGTGCATATTTTCACCTTTATAATCCCTGGGCCTATCACAGCACGTCACACAGTACTTGTGTAATAAATTTGTGTTGCCAAAAAGAAAAACACTAATTCCACAGCATATTAATAGGTGTTACATACCTACAAAAGGTTTGGTAGTCAGATGTATTTGAAAAGCACTGCATTAAAGGGAGTTTAATGAAATATTTCCTGAAGTCTTTATAATATGCCTTGTGAGTTTTCAAGTGTAAATATACGTTTTCCAGATTTACTTGACCAAAGGATTCTTTCCCTGTGTTTCTCCAGAGCCTCTAATGGAACTCTTATTCCATGAAATAAAATATTGGCAACACCAGATTAAGTAGAATTAAATTGGATTTATCTTTTTCAAAATTCAAGCCCGTAGGTAATCTCTATTATGCTTTAACATTAGTTATCTAGAAGTCTATCTTTGTTATTTACCAGTTTTTTTAAAAAATACATCTCTTAAGAAATATAACTACATACAAGATTTTCTGGTTATTCCATTGTTAGGGTGAAGTGTGACACCTACCCAGGCCTCTTACCCAACCATCACCTACAGAAATAGAGATCTCTACAAAATTCTATTTTATGACCTGAAACAGTCAGGCTTTCAAATAACTTTGCTCCTGTAACAGAGCTTGGGACTAGAATATGGGTTTATTCCACTTTATTCCATGTAAGCAAAACTTAAATATGTTAATGATTATGAGACATTCCTATTGTGTCCGGAATTAGTGGGTTCTTGGTCTCACTGACTTCAAGAATAAAGCCGGGGACCCTTGCGGTGAGTGTTACAGTTCTTAAAGGCGGCGTGTCCGGAGTTTGTTCCTTCCAATGTTTGGATGTGTTCGGAGTTTCTTCCTTTTGGTGGGGTTTGTGGTCTTGCTGGCTCAGGAGTGAAGCTGCGGACCACCGCGGTCAGTGTTACAGCTCTTAAAGCGGCGGGTCTGGAGTTGTTCGTTCCTCCCGCTGGGTTCGTGGTCTCGCTGGCTTCAGGAGTGAAGCTGCAGACCTTCGCGGTGAGTGCTACAGCTCATAAAGGCAGTGTGGACCCAAACAGGAAGCAGCAGGAAAATTTATTACAAAAAGCCAAAGAACAAAGCTTCCACGCTGTGGAAGGGGACCGGAGCAGGTTGCCACTACTTGCTCAGGCAGCCTGCTTTTATTCTCTTATCTGGCCCCACCCACATCCTGCTCATTGGTCCATTTTACAGAGAGCTGAGTGGTCTGTTTTGACAGGGTGCTGATTGGTGCATTTACAATCCCTGAGCTAGACACAAAGGTTCTCCATGTCCCCACTAGATTAGCTAGATATAGAGTGTAGACCGACACAAAGGTTCTCCAAGTCCCCATCAGAGTAGCTAGATACAGAGTGTTGATTGGTGCATTCACAGACCCTAAGCTAGACACAGGGTGCTGATTGGTGTGTTTAGAAACCTTGAGCTAGATACAGAGTGCCGATTGGTGTATTTACAATCCCCTAGCTAGACATAAAGGTTCTCCAAGTCCCCGCCAGAGTCAGGAGCCCAGCAGGCTTCACCCAGTGGATCCTGCACTGGGGCCACAGGTAGAGCTGCCTGTCAGTCCTGCGCCATGTGCCCACACTCCTCCGCCCTTGGGTGGTTGATGGGACGGGGCACCGTGGAGCAGGGTGCACGCTGGTTGGGGAGGCTCAGGCTGCACAGGAGCCCACGGAGGCGGGGGAGGCTCAGGCATGGTGGACTGCAGGTCCTGAGCCCTGACCTGTGGGAAGGCAGCTAAGGACCAGGGAGAAATTGAGCACAGCAGGTGCTGGCCCAGGTGCTAAGCCCTTCACTGCCCGGGACCGGCAGGGCCGGCCGGCTGCTCTGAGTGCAGGACCCTCGGAGCCCATGCCCACCCGGAACTCGTGCTGGCCCGCAAGCACCGCGCGCAGCCCCCGGTTCCCACTCGTGCCTCTCCCTCCACACCTCCCTGCAAGCTGAAGGAGCTGGCTCTGGCCTTGGACAGCCCAGAAAGGGGCTCCCACAGTGCAGCGGTGGGCTGAAGGGCTCCTCAAGCGTGGCCAGAGTGGGCGCCAAAGCCGAGGAGGCGCCGAGAGCGAGCGAGGGCACACGCTGTCACCTCTCACTATCACTAATTACAAAAGAAACAATCAATTCATATTGCCAAGTGTTAGATTAGCCTAAGTAGAATTATTACTTCTAGGTCTGCCTTCAGCTTGAATAACTTACTCCATTAAATTACTGAAACAGAAACCCTTTTGTTTACATCAATCAAAGAGAGAAGAAAAATAGTGATAGAAGTGTTAATGGCTTGAAAGAAATTTTAATGTTTTCTTATAGAAAAAAAATCACTTTGAAGTTCTAAAAGCATATTAAATATTTAAGTGTCAGAGTCTGTCAAAAGTCAAATTAATGATAGTTACCTCCAAAAGTGAGATATTCACTTTATACAACTTTTCCGTTTTTAAAAAAATCATTATGAATTCATAGATTATTAATGAAAAAATTTAAATCCACAAAGGTAAAGAGAATGGTGTTAAAACTGCGCACTTTACCAATACCAATACAGGTATAATCTTGTTTCACCCGCGCGCACATTTATATTCTCCTATCAGTGAAGTATATTGTAGAAAATTCTAAGCATTATTTTATTTCAACGATAAATACTTTAGTAAGTTACAGTTTTATGTAATGTATGAGTTACAATAAATGCAATCATTATTGTCACTACCATATTATTTTTGTGTTGAGTTCAGTTTTAATGGAACCCTCCCCAGGCTGACTCCAGTGTTCTAAAATGGCTCATCTCTACTTTCTTCTGGGGCATACTATTTCCTCTCAGAATGACAGTTCTGTGTTGCCATTGCCTTTTTAAATTACTTTATTATTACATCTAGAAGAAAATTCCTCTAAGCTTCTGGTAAATGAAAAGAAATTTACCACATTTATGAGAGGTTTGGGCTAAGGAATGGGTAAGAGCCTCTGCTTACATCTTATTCAAAATTTAGGTCCTGGTGGCTTAAAAATGGCTCAATTACAATTATTCATTGTATTTTTTTAGATTATTTGAAATAAGCCAAGAAGTAGGCCAAATAATTCTAAATTCTTTTTGGAAGTAACTGGCGTACAAAATCTTTAACCCATAAGTTGGTGATTTAATTATTTATTTTGTTCTTCCAGAAGGACCTATATCTCAAGGTAATCAAATAACTATAACTAATAAGAAAGAGTTTTTTGTTTTTTTTTTACAAAAGAATCACATATAGTGTAAATACAATAAAATAATTTTTAAAAATCACTACTGCCCTTTATTATTAAATAAACTAATCTATTCAAGCTAATACCATTATATGAAAAATTAAATCAGAAATGAATATTCACAGTCCACCAAAGAGTAAGCTGGTGTGATATGAAGCTTTGTAATGGAGGAATTAGACTGTAACTATCTAAACCTCAAAATTAATTTTATCTGAACCAATAGAAAATAAATGACACATGTATACTGATGCAATACAATATGAAATACTCAGCTTCATCTCTAAGTTATTCTTGCCTAATTTTTTAAATCTAAATTTCTTTTTATTACAAATGCAGGGAATAGAGGGGCATGTAAATACCACCAAGATACATTTGCTAAACCTAAAAGAGAATTGGTATTTTCCTCCCAACAAGTTCATGACTAAAATATAAAGGAATGGGAATGGATTTTCTACATTAAAGATTTAAAAAACAATATCTAGCCTTGTTTCCAACAACTCACTTTATAATTTTTTTAATTTATTTTTTATTTTTTTTTATTTTTTTTATTTTTTTGAGACGGAGTCTCACTCTGTCGCCAGGCTGGAGTGCAGTGAGGTGATCTCAGCTCACTGCAACCTCCTCCTCCTGGGTTCAAGCAATTCTCCTGCCACAGCCTTCCAAGTAGCTGGGATTACAGGTGTGCACCAACACATCTGGCTAATTTTTTGTATTTTCAGTAGAGATGGGGTTTCACTATGTTGGCCAGGATGGTCTCAAACTCCTGACCTCAGGTGATCCACCTGCCTCAGCCTCCCAAAGTGCTGGTGTTACAGGTGTGAGCCACCATGCTGGGCCCAACAACTCACTTTAGAAAGACGCTTCAGAGACAATTAGGAGATTTAGAAAATTCAGGAATGTGAACTGAGCATTAGATGATATTAAGGAACTATTGTAATTTGTGGGTATGATAACCATACTGTGATTTGGAGGAAGAAATATTGATGAGTTGGTGATGCATACTAAAGTAGAATGACACTTCAAGACACGACACTTCAAGAAAAGTCATGAAGCAAAACTGACAAAAATTATAATTAGTGCTGGTACATGACAGTTTATTTTAATTTCTTTCCTAACTATAAGTAAAGTTTAAATTTGCGTAAAAAACAGGCTTCTAACAAGATGTTGCTTAAGATACCCTCTTATAGTGGTTCTCATTCATGTCTGTTTATTAGCTCACTTGGGAAAGTTTAGAACTAACTGTACAGATTAATCATGGTAGCTGAGCATGGACCTTGAACATTAAAAATAAATCCTCAGATGATTCTAATGTGTATCAAGGGTAGAGGATGACATCTCTAGGATGTGAAAACTGACTTTCTTGATAGATCATGGTAAAGAGTAGGCTGAGAGATCATTCAGATAGTAGTCTCCTTTTTTAGCCTTCTCCTCCTACATGGGGCAGATAGCATTCAAGCACACAAGTTTATTTCAGGTGCCATGTGACACATCAACCTCCAATTGTGTGTGCTCCTGGGGAAAGGGCCCCGATGAAGAGTGGAGGGTGGTATCTTCTATACTGCCTGATGTATCAGAAAAGCAAGGAGAGCCCTCAATTCTAACTACAAATTCACTTTCAGATCACAAACCAAGTCTTATGCAGTTGGGTATTCAGACTAATCAACTCTGACCAATTTGCTTTGTTTCTTCAAGGATACAGACTTAACATGTAATTCAATTAGATTTCAACCTCTGTACTTAAGTTTTTGTGGAATTGCAATAGCCAAGTAACACAAGTTAGTAGAGGAGTAGAACACATAAAGAAATAATTTTCATAAAGTGTATTAAGTCTTTAAATCATTCATGGGGTCTTTCAGGAAGAAAGTGTTCTGTATGAATTCTGTTATAAGGGATTGTATAATAGAGGCTTCACAACCACTGGAAGGCGAAAGGAGTGAGGGTCAAATAACTTGCTATTAATAATTTGAGCTCACAATGTGAAAGACACTTCAGTTTGTCAGAAAAATTCAACTGTTGCTATATTTATGGTTCGCACCTGGGCTGCAGAGTAGAATCATCTGGGAGACGCAAGTGAGTGACTCTCAAGGGAAATCATTGGAAGGCACCGCATAACTCTCAGGTTGCAGTACCGGGGTGTGTACTTCTCAAGAAGCACACCTAAAATCTACAGATCCCATACCTGTTCACAAATGTCTCTGCAACTGCTCCAGGAAATCATGTGCTATCTCTCCATTCCACTTGCCAAGCCTCAAGTGAGTTTCTGTCATTGACAAACTTTAACCTGGAAACATGGGAAGGAGGTTCTGTGAATTGTTGTCCTTGGCTTCTTCTTTATCATAATAAAGGAATTGGGAACTTAAAAAGGGAGGATGAGGTGGTCACCAAATTAGCAACAGATAATTAAGTGCAAAGTACTAAAATGTGGATAATTATTTGTGGGTGTGGTAGAAACACAAAAAATAAGTGGGCAAGTACATTAAGATTTCCTGAAACGACGCTTTAAATAAATCTAGAAAGAAGAGCAGATGAAAAAAGGAGGAGGTGATTAAGGTAGAAATTTGACATGGGCAAAATAAAAGCAGCACTGCACTGGTTTGTAAGAATCAGCAATTTATTTTTTATTTGTTATTTTGTAGTATTTTATCAAGGTGTTATTTTTAAGTATTTATTCTGTATTTTATTAAGATTATATAATTTTTATATAATAAAATTCTTATAACTAAAATGTAATTTTTATAAATTTATATAAGTAAACATTATCCAGTTCAACATACAGAATATTTTTCTTACCACAGGAAGTTGCCTTGTGCCCTAAAAAGTCAATCCGCTCTTCCACAGAGGCAGCTGCCATTCTAATTATTGTCATAGATAAGCTTTGTCTGGTCTTTGAATGCTTCCATGTGATATTAAATAGGATGTAATCTTTGTATGTGGGTTCACTTGACATAGTGTTTTCACATTCTTGTTATAGCTGTCTTGTTTTTTATTTCTGTGCCATATTCTATTGCATGACTTGCCAAAAACACAGATGGTTATTTAGGTTGTTTCAAATATGGGGCTATTACAATAAAGCTTCTGTGAATGTGGCTATATATATATTCATTCACATTGGGTTAACTAAGACTGGAAATGTTGAATCATGAGACAGACAATATTTAATTTTTTAGAAACCAACCAAGAGATTTCTAGTGTGGTTGCACTATTTTATACTCTCATCACAAATGTAAATTTCCAACTGGACACAATTCTTACCCAAATATGGTGTTGTCACAATTTTTTCATGTAATTTTAGCCATTCAAGTGGATGTAGAGTAATATTTCATTGTGCTTTCAATTTTAATTCCTTGATAACTTTTGAAGTCATACGATTATTGACCATTCTGATATCTTCTCTGTAAAATGCTATTTTTAATGTATATATCTTTTTATTATTGATTTGTAGGAGTATATGTAATATGTTTTAGCTATAAGACTCTTGTTAGATAAATTCTTTCAAAATTTTTTTTTCCAATCTGTGACTTACTATTTAAATGCCATTAATGCTGGTTCTTGATGAAGAGAAATTTGGAATTTTGATAAAGTTCACTTAAACTTTTTAAATTTTTGTTTTCAGATTTTGTGTCCTAAGAATTCTTATAAAGAATTCCGTATCTTGTAAGAAAATTGGCTATATACTTAAAACTATTTCACTCCCCAAATATCTCTGGCCCAAATAACTTCACTGACAAATTCTGTAAACTGTTGAAGGAAATGTATCAATTTTACAGAAACTTTTCCATAAATTTGAAGTACAAGGAATTTTTTTTAAACTCATTCAATGAGGTTGGCATTAAAATGTTACCAAAACCTGATCAGACAGGAAAAAGAAAAGTTCGAACTGATAACCCTTCATCAACATAGATGCAAAGATTACAAACTAAATTTCAGCAAACACATCAAACAATATATTAAAAAATACATCATGAACAACTGGGTATTTTCCAAGAAATAAAAAGTTTAATGTTAAAAATTGATCAATATAATTCAATTAACATGTTGAATTTAGTTTAACAAACTAAAAAAGAAAATCTATACAATTGACTCAGTAAATGCAGGAAACTTATTTGAATAGTGAGGATGCTCTCCAATTTTTTTTCTAGATGTATTTTTAACTTTCATATGTATACTTATGATTCATACCAAATTAATCTGTGTTATGATTTAGTAGACAACAAAGTTTCTTCTATACAATATCTAGTGTTTCTAGCACCTTTTATTAAAAATATTTTCCCTTGTTTATTGAATTATCTTGATGTTTTTGACAGTATCAATTGACAATATATGTATGGGTTTATTTTTCTTCTCTTCTGTTATGCCGATCATTTTGCCTGTCTTTATGCCAATATCCATTCTATTAATCACAATAACATTTTAATAAATTTTGAAATCAAGCAGTATTGGTTATCATATTTGTTTCTCTACTTCATAATTCTTTGGGGCATTCAAATATCTTTACATTTCCATACAAATAATTTTTTTTAATTTTGTTAATTTCTGTGACAAGTCTGAGGAATTTTGACAGGGATTACATTAAATCTATAGATCAATTTTAGGACAACTGACTTCTAAGTAATTGAGTCTTCCAATCTGTGACATACTCTTGATATTTGGGTGGTGTTTAATTACTTTTATCAATGTTTTATACTTTTTAATTTAAATATCTTGCATGTTTTCATCAAATATATTGTTTATTCAATATTTTATTATAAATGATATTGTTTGTGTAAATTTAGTTTTCTATTTGAGTTGCCAGTATGCAAATCAATTTATCTTTTCTATATTAACTTTTATTCAATTGCCTTTTAAAATCTATTCATTAGTTTAATAGTTTGTTTTTATTTATGTTCCTTTGAATTTTCAATGCACACAATGATGGCATTTGCAAATCAGGACAATTTTATAACTTTTTCAATTTTTTAAAATATTTATTATGCCATTGACCAGAACTTCCTGTGAAATAAAAGAAATAGGTGTGAAATTTTTTATTTGTATCTGATTTCGGGGTGAATATTCAATATTTCACAAATACATTTGATAGTAGATGTAGGCTTCTTTAGATATTCTATAGCAGATTTTGTTTTCCAAAGAAAGCTATAACAATATCTATTGTATTATATGCTTTCCAGAGTCAAATTCTGCCCTCTCCCCTACCCTGCCCCCACCACCAAATTTGGCCTGGGTCTGGGTTTGGTATTTGCTTGAACAGTAGAACATGGTAGAAGTGATGTTTAGGGACATTAGAGATTGTGCAGCTTCTGCCTGAATTTCGTGGAGTGCCTACATTCCAGATACTTTCTCTCAGAACCCATCCACCATGGTGTAAGAAATCCAAGCTACATGGCTAGGCTGTGCATAGGTACTTCAATTGACAGCACCAACTGAGTTTTCAGTCAACAGCCAGAATTAACTGCCAGTCATGTAACATGGCCACTTTGAACACAATCGAGAGCCCTCAGATGACTAACAGCAACCACATAAAAGACATCAAGTTAAGAACTGTCTAGATGAGGCCATGAAAATAATATGAGATAACTAGGACATAAGCTTTAATAGACTTAGGCTACTCTTTTTTAATATTTACTTTGCTGCGAGTTTTTATTTTAAAAGAGAGATATGTTTTACTAAATGTATTTTATTCATCCATTGATAATTTTTTATTTTATTCCTTTGTTAAGATAAAGAATTATATTGATAGACTTTAGGTCCTTTCTCTTTCCAGATGAATTTTAGAATCAACTTTTCAATTCTGAGAAAGATCCAACTTAAGTATTGTGATTCTATCAGATCTATAGACCAATTTAGAAAGAATTGGCTTCTCATCACAAGATTGAGTCTTCTGATACACAAAAGAAATACAGCTCTCCACTTATTTGCATGCTTAATTTTTTCAGCAACATTTTATTCTTTTCAATGTAGAAATCTTTCACAACTTTTGTTAGAATTATTTCTAAATATTTTCTGTTTTGATGGTACTGTAAATAGTATTTCTATGTCAATTTCTTGTTGTCATTGCTAGTAAATAAAATATAATTCATTTTATATTTTAATATTTTATCCTGCAAGGTAGTAAACTCATTTATTTGTTCTAGTATGAATATTTTATAGATTTTATCTAATTTCTTCATAGACTATAATGTCACTTGTGAATAAAGACTATTTTACTTCCTTTGCAATATGGATGTGTTCTATGCATTTTTCTTGTCTGATTGCTAGAAACTCTACTCAGTGTTGAACAGAAGTGAAAAGAGTGAATAGTCTTGTCTTGATCATGATCTTTTAGGAAAAACATTGAATTTTTCTTCAAGTATTATGTTAGTTATAGGTTTTACAAAACGTCTACTATCAGACTGAGAAAGTTTCCTTCTATTTCTTGTTTGCTGAGAGTGTTTTGTTGTTGCTGTTGTTTTGTTTTGTTTTTATCAAAATGGATGATGCATTTTTCAAATAAGTTTCCTGCATTTACTGAGTTAATTATATAGATTTTCTTTTTTAGTTTGTTAAACTAAATTCAACATGTTAAGTGAATTATATTGATCCATTTTTAATGTTAAACACTTTGTATTCCTTGGAAAATACCCAGTGTTCATGATGAATTTTTTATATATATATTGTTTGATGTGTTTGTTGAAATTTTGTATGTAATCTTTGCATCTATACTGATGAAGGGTATCAGTTTAAACTTTTCATTTTCCTGTTTTGTCAGGTTTGGGTAACATTTTAATGCCAACCTCATTGAATGAGTTTAAAAAAATTCCTTGTACTTCAAAGTTTGTGTAGAATTGATATATTTCCTTCAATATTTTATAGAATTTGCCAATGAAGTTATTTGGGCCAGAGATATTTGGGGAGCGGAATAGTTTTAAGTATATTTTCTTAAAAGATATGGAGTTCTTTATAAATTTTTCTTGAATGAGCTTGTTAACTTGTGCCTTTTAAGAAATTTGTCCATTTAGTCTGTTTTCAAATTTATTTGCATGTAATTAATATTAATATTTCTTAAGATTTTTGGATATCTGGAGAGTCTATTATTTTTTCTTCCCTGATAATGGTGATTTGTGTCTTCTCGCTCTCCTTTTTTTAAATGTATTTAACTAGCTAGAAATGTATAAATGCTATTTATTTTCTAAAATAGCCACCCTCAGGTTTTCAAAATTTTTTCTCTATTGTTTTCGTGTTTTATGTTTAATTGATTTTAGTATGATCTATTTTATTTCTTTTGTTCCTACATAATTTGGTTTCATTTGCTCTCTTTCTGGTTTCTTAGGGTAGAAGCTAAATTATTTCTTGAGTTTTTTTTTAAATATAGGTGTGTGGTGGTATAACTATTTTCCTCAGTACTATTCCAGTGGCAACTTCCAAATTTTCTTGTTATGTTTCAATTTTCATTAAGTTCAAAATGCTTTCTAATTTCTTTTTTTTTTTTTTTTTTTGTAATTTGACTCATGGCTATTTGGATATCCATTCTCCAAAGGTATTTCTATGATTTCTAATTTAACTCCATTGTTTTCAGAGAACATACTTTGTATATCATGGATCCTTTTAAATTTATTGAGGGTTTTTTTATGGCCCTGATTATGTTCTGTATACATGTAAGAAGAATCTATGTTCTGCTGTTGTTCGGGACAGAGGTAAGTTTAGAAATGTCAACAAGTAAATTAAGTAAAGTTTGTTAATAATGTCATTCATTTTTTATATCTTTATTGAGTTCCTTTCTACTTTTCTATCAGTTATTGAGAAAGGGCATTGAAATCTCTAACTATGATTCTGAATTTGTCTGTTTCCTTTGCAGTTTGTCAAATTTTGTTTCATTTCTTTGGAAGTTCTGTTACTAGGTACATAAACATTTAGGATTCCTATGTCATCTTACTGACTATGTCTATTTGCTTTATGAAATCACATTTATTTATTACTGGTAATATTCTTTGCTCCAAAATCTACTTTGATTAGTATTAATAGCACATGGCATATCTTTTTCTATCATTTTACTTTAACCGATATGTGTCTTTATACTTAAAGTGATTTTTTTTTTTTGTAAACACAATGTAGTAGGGTCCTGCTATTTTATGTCATAGTATCTATCTTTTAACTGGGGCACTTAGACTCTATAAATTTAATGTGATTATTAATGTAGTTAGGTTTAAATTTATCATGTTGGTAATTATTTTACATTTTCCCCATCAGTCTCAGCCCCCTTTTTTCTCTTTTCATGGCGTGCTTTTGGGTTAATTATTTTTTAATGGTTCTGTTTTATCCTTTTTTTAATTTGCTACCTTTTTGGTTGATGATTTTTAATGATTGTTTCAAGATTTATGGTTATATCTTTTACTTACTAGAGTCTACTTTGAAGTGATATTATAATCTTTCATGTATATTATGACAAACTTATAGTACTATACTTCAGTTCTTTTATTCACCCTTCCTGTCATGAATTTCACCTTTATATATACATAGACTCCACACTACATTTTTACTCTATTTTAACAGCAAATTATCTTTAAAACTATTTAAGTAAGAAAAATTTTTATATATTTGATTGCCATTTCCAATGCTCTTAAGCTCCTTTGAGAAAATGCAGATTCGCATCTGATATCGTTTTGTTTCTGCCCGAAGAGCTTTCTTTAAAATTCCTTATATTAAAAATCTGCTGGTGATGAATTCTTAGTTTTTCTAAGTCTAAAATGGTGTTCATTTTGCCCTCATGTATGAAGAAATTGTTTTACGAAGTATGTAATTCTATATTTTAAAAGTTTCCAGCTGGATGCGGTGGCTCACGCCTGTAATCCCAGCACTTTGGGAGGCCAAAGGGGGCAGATCATGAGATCAGGAGTTCGAGACCAGCCTGACCAACATGGTAAAACCCTGTCTCTACTAAAAATACAAAAGTTAGCTGGGTGTGGTGGCGTGCACCTGTAATCCCAGCTACTCAGTAGGCTGAGCCAGGAGAATCACTTTAACCCAGGAGGTGGAGGTTGCAGTGAGCCGAGATTGCACCATTGCACTCCAGCCTGGGTGACAGCGTGAGACTCCATCTCAAAAAAAAAAAAAAAAAAGTTTCCTCCTAATGCTTCAAACAGATTGCTCCATTGTTTTGTTTGCATTGTTTTAAGTAATAAATCTGCAGTTATTTTTGATCTTTTTTCTTTTGTATGCAGTGCGTCCTTTTTTCTAGTATCTTTAATGTTTGTTATCAATGGATTTGAGCCATTTTAATTTTGATGTCACAAAATATATAATAGTTCATGTATTTTGTGCTTGTGATTGTTAAACTGAATTGTCTCATATTTTACTTCATTTACAAGCTAACAAGTTTGCTTGCTACTGTTTTATGTAAGAAAATGTAAGATAGCTAGGTCAGAGAAACAGACTACTCATTACTCATAACCAAAACAGTAGTCAGAACATCTTGAGCTGGTTCCCCAAGCTCCAAACCCCACAAAGCAATGTGATATGGGACACATGCTACCTGCACATGAAGTGGGATGCACTAGAGAAAAACTCCAACATTTAGAAAACTCTCAAATTTTATAGTTCCCTTGTTGGCACAATATGTCTCCAGAGACATATTACTCATCCCAGAATATGGGAAAGGCGTGTGTATAAGTTTTCTGTTGTTGCATAATAAATTGCCACAACTTTAATGCTATATATTTATTCTTTCAAAGTTTCCATGGATCACATGTCTGGGCACGTGGACTAGCTATGTCTTCTGCTTAAGGTTTTAGAAGCTGCAATCTGTGTTCTTATTTGGAGCTTGGGGTGCTATTTCAAGTTCGTATAGTTGGGTACATTGGCTCACACCTGCAATCCCAGCACTTTGGGAGATCGAGGCGGGTGGATCACTGAGGTCAGGAGTTTGAGCCCAGCCTGACCAATATGGTGAAACCCCGTCTCTACTAAAAATCCAAAAACTTAGCTGAGTGTGGTGATGGGCACCTGTAATCCAGCTACTAGGGAGGCTGAGGCAGGAGAATCACTTGAACCCTGGAGGCGGAGGTTGCAGTGAGCCAAGATCGTACCATTGCACTCCAGCCGGGGTGACAAAGTGAGACTCCATCTCAAAAAAAAAAAAAAAATTATATTAAAGGTTGGAAGCATTTGGTTTCTTGAAGTTATATAACTGTGACTCTCAGACCCTAGAGCCTTCATTCTCTTTTTCTTCTTTTTATGCATTTTTTGGGTTAATTTTTTTGTGAGTGATTTATTTTATTACCTTTCTTGGCACTCCATAGGCAATTCACAGCATGGCAATTTGCTTCCTCAAGGTCAGTAGAAGAGTGTGTTTCCTCCTTCGGGGAAAGCCTGGGTGCTGTGTTAAAAGGCTTGCCTAGTTGTCTCATGCTCGCCCAGGATGATCTTCTTGTTGATTAATGTAAGGTCAACTGATTAGGGACATTAATTACACTAGAATTTCTTTTTTTTTTTTCTTTTTACCTTTGCTATATGTTCAGTCTAAACATGGGAGTGAAACTCCCATGATACTCATGGGGAGAGGGTAACACAAGATGTGCAAACCAGGGAGACAGAAACTCTGGAGTCATTTCAGCATTCTGATTACTGCAGAATCTCCCAGTTTAAGCAAATGTCTCTTGGGAGAGGAAAGAGAAGGATTTCTCTTTATTACTTTGGGAGGTTTCTGGGGGAGTACATCTCTAAATCTCTAGTTGTTTGCTAATCAAACATCCCCTTTACTTAGAAGTCCCAGGCTATGTAATAAAACCGTTGAGAATTGTCTCCCAACAGATCCACTCATCTTTTCTATATAGTTATGTTCCTTTGTGAATTTTCCCATGTACATACCACTTTTTTGGCAATTCTGATTTATTTAATTGACACTGCATGGGACCAAATGCATTTTGTTTGTCTCATACAGCATTTATTTAAGACTATTGTCAACAAGACTCTGAACAACAAAATGAAGTCTATTTGCAGTACTGATCTCAGTCATGCCCTCTACAGCTTCATATCTACTCTGAATGAATTCCATGAGCCAACAGAATCTAGCTTAGAAAACCAGGTGGATTTCTTTTTAAGTTCATGGGTTGACTTTCTCAACTGGTCAGAGACATTAATCCACTTATAGCAGGATGCGTCAGTGATTGCACAGACCCGACTTTGGCCTGCAAGGAGGAAGCCTGGTAAGTGCTATCATCTGTAACAAACCTAGCCAGTGAGGTAAAGATGATCTGAGTGCCATTCAGGGTCCAGATGGTGCCACTGAGGATGTCAGCTACAGTCAGGGACAAATTTCATACCACTTTTTCTAATTAAGTCACTTCTGTAAGAAAAAGCATCAAATTGTAATGTCCCCAGCACAAAGAAAAGATAAATACTTTAGGTGATGGCTATGCCAATTATGCTGATTTAATAATAACGTATTGTATACATGTATGAAAATATTACATGCACCCCCAAAATATGGGGGTATGACTATATCAATAAAAGTACAAAAAAATACACATAAATAATGAGTTATGTGTCCTTCTGAAAAGCTTCCTGAATAACTATAGTTAGCATCATTTTGGAGAGATCTTTACAGCTTTCTAAAGACTACATGGTCTACTGGTGGCATTTTCTTAAACACTTAAAGGTTTCTTATAACCACCCTCTATGGGGTAAGTCACCATGTTTTCATAAGGGAGGCAGGCCAATGTCAGGCCTTCCCACAAGAAGTATAATAACTGGGGTATACATGGTGTCTTTAGTATTTAGTTATTATTTATAATTATTGGGACCTATCCGGTGATACATGTATCAGTCAGACTGCAGATTTATAGTGACTCCTAAGGAACCTCTCATGGGGCTTCCTGGGCATATGGTAAACCTTAGAGTTCCTATTCTGTTGTGCATTTCCCTGCAAATTTAGGCAACATCTGGTCCACGTCGCATCACTCTGTGGGGATTTGGCCTTGTGGAACTAAAGTGAGATGCTGCTCGATCTGCTCTTTTGGCTCTGAGTAATGAATGATCTCTTTTTCTGACCCAGAGGTCTTGTGTATTCTGCCAGTATATGGACTCGTTAGTGTGCAAATAAAATAAAATGTTGGCCCCTTCACAGTTTCTTACTTAACAAAGGTTTGTTGGGATTTAGGAAATTTGAGTAATTGTTTTCATCAAATTTGGAAATGTTTTAAACATTATTTCATCTATAGTTGTTTATGTCCCCTCCTCTCTTTTCTTCTGGGATTTCAATCACATTTATATTCAGCCACTTCAACCTGTACCACAGCTCATTGATGTTCTACTTGTTTAATCATCATCATTATTATTATCATTATCTTTTCCTTCTATGTTTCATTTCTATTGCTATGTCTTTAAATTTATAAATCTCTTTTTTGAAATACCTAATCTGAAATAAATCTTATCCAATATATTGTTATAATTTTTATTGTTATGGTTTCTTTCTAATTTGTCTTGAGATCTCTCTGTCAAGAGTGACCATAAGCAAAGATAAAATTCTCTAGCAGAGCCCTCACCAGAGGAAAAGTTAGGTTCAAATGTGCATGCCAATGAGACACAATGAGGAAGTAAAACTAAAATGCAAGACAGATGAAATTTATTTCTTACAGGTCTCAAGTAAATTAGGAGTTCTAAGGGGGAGGCTGACAGGAAGTCTGGAGGCAGCAGGGAGCTCAGTCAGTAGGTGGGGAGCAAGAGAGAGAGAAGAGAGAAAGAGGATCTGTGGGACTATGCCTTGAATGTAGCCCATGAGAGTTATCCCTTAGGCTTTTCTGCAGGGGCTATGGATTAGCTGGTATAAAGAAAGCACATATAGGCTGGGCGTGGTGGCTCACACCTATAATCCCAGCACTTTGGGAGGTGGAGGCAGGTGGATCACTTGAGGTCAGAAGTTCAAGACCAGCTTGGCCAACACGGTGAAACATCATCTCTACTAAAAATACAAAAAGTTAGCCAAGCATGGTGGTGGTGACTGCCTGTAGTTCCAGCTACTTGGGAAGCTGAGGCAGGAGAATTGCTTGAACTCAGGAGGCAGAGTTTGCAGTGATCCGAAATCCTGCCACTGCACTCCAGCCTGAGCAACAGAGTGAGACTCCATCTCCAAAAGAAAAAAATAAATAGAAAAGAAAATGCATATAAAGTGGGGAAATTATTTAATGACTCTAGTGTTGACCATTAGGTTTTATCATGGTCAACAGCTGTGGTATGTGTTGGGTTTGGGGTCAATGAGCTAAGAAGCAAGTGGGCTGTATTGCAACCACTACATGGAGAAGTTTTAACTAGACCAAAGGTAATGGGGTATGACTAGGTTTCCAACAACTTACATCAGGCCTAAAAATGAATACCAAAGCAGCAATAATAAACAAATTTTTAATACATATTTTCAATTCACACATTACTGTTTTCGTATCTGCTGCTTGGATTTCTCATCTCTTAGAGTATAGAGAGTATATACAAATCTCTCATATTTCTGCATATCTTGCTAGCAGAAAAACTGTCTTTATGTTTTCAAGGATGGTTGTATAGCAAGCAACCTTAGAAAATAGAGACAGTATCTCCTCCTGGAACAAACAGCAGACTTGCTTATTATTAGTATAATAAATATAGTGGATTTTTCCCCTAGGGAAAAAATGTTTTATTTCCATTCCATCATAAAAGATTTTAATCATCTATACTAAGATTCCTCGGTTATGATGAAACCCACCGAAGGTATAACATTCATCTAGGTCCTCTATGGGACCTCTGAACTTGAAGGAAAGAGGCCCAAATGCAAATATGAGTTCACACTACTTTCTTTGCTACGAGTAATAAAGTCCTTTGAGCCTGGGCTCTCACGTCTTCTGAGAGCGTCCATAAAACTGTGGCAAGTTAACGTGCTAAATCACAGCTACCATAAGATTTCAAATTCTTCATAGCTCCTGACAGTAATCATAACTGGCTTACTGTTCTTGTCTGCTAACTCTAACATATGCATCAGTTCTAGGTTGATTTCAATTCATTTATTATTTTATTATGGGTTGTATTTGCCTGCCTCTTTGCATGCCTGGTAATTTTTTATTGGATATCAGGCACTGAGAATTTCACTTTGTAAGTGCTGGATAATTTTATATTCCTATACATATTCTTGATCTTTGCCCTGGGTTGCTGTTAAATTACTTGGAAACAGTTTTAGCCTTTTCGGTTTTGCTTTTAAGATTTCTAACTTAGGTAAGGTCGTAGTGGTGCTTAATCTAAGGAACATTATTCCCCACTACTAAGGCAAGACATTTCTGTGTGCTCTGTCCAATGCCACAAATCATGAGATTTTCTAGTCTGGCTGGTGAGAACAGGCATTCTCCCCAGCCCCACGTAAGTGCTAATCATGTGGAGTGCTTTTTTCTTGGCCTCAAGTAATTTCCTCCCAGGAATGCACTGATTAGTACTCAGCTGAATACTCAACAGGAATCACTGCCTATCTCCAGAATTCTTTTTTTGTGCAGCTCTCCTCTCTGCTACTCTGCCCTGTGAATTTTAGCTGTGTTGGTTTTCCCAGACTCTCAACTGTGTCTTTTCCACTTAGGAGATCTGCCAGGTCCCTCTGGGCTTCTCTCTTTCACTGCAGTGCTTCTTAGAAAGTCTTCCAAGGCAGAAAGCTGGGGAAATTGTAAAGCTAACTTTATTTGTTTACCAGTTCCCAGGGATTATTGTCTTTCATTTTCTGATATTCAGTGCAGTGTCTTAAAAAATAATATTATATATCTTATCCAACTTTTGAAGTTTTAGGTAGAAAGATAACTGAACACTATTACTCCATCTTGGTCAGAAGTAGAAGTCTTTACCAGTAAAATTTTGTCTCATGGAACATGGTTCTTAGAGCAGCAATGGTTTAGTAGCATTGGATTAAATTATTTTTATACATTCAATATATTATCTTATTCTAAAGTAAATATTTGCATAATCATTAACATAAACACTTCGTTTTCCATTTTTAGAAATTATGATGTATAAATTGTGGAAGAAAATCTGCTTGATATACATCTTGACGAAGTAAAAATAATGACTAATCTGTTAAACATTGGGGCTGGAAGATAGGAGAATCATACAAGAAAGTATAGAGAGATTGAATTTCTCTGCTTACATAGTGATATGGTTTGGCTCTGTGTCCCTACCAAATCTCGTCTTGAATTGTACTCCCATAATCCCCACATGTCGTGGGAGGGACTCACTGGGAGATAATTTGAATCATGGGGGCGGTTCCCCCCATATTGTTCTCATGGTAGTGAATATGTCTGATGAGATCTGATGATTTTTTCAGGGATTTCTACTTTTGCATCTTCCTCACTTTCTCTTGCTGCCACCATGTAAGAAGTGCCTTTCACCTCCCACCATGATTCTGAGGCCTCCCTAGCCATGCGAAACTGTAAGTTCAATTAAACCTCTTTTTCTTCTCAATCTTGGGTATGTCTTTATCAGCAGCATGAAAACAGACTAATACACATAGAAAATCAAGAAAAATTATTTTAAATCTTTAGTATTAGATTAAGAGGCCTGAGTTTTTTATTTAAATACGTTAAAATAACCAGTAGGTGGTATTTATACATTGCAGTTTTTAAGAGCATGTAATCCTGCCTCAGAATTGCAGAGATTAAATCCTGCTATTTAATTATCGTAATTTGGACAGGTTAAGCTCTCTCTGTCATCATTTCCTTAAAGACGAAATTTTGAAAATAACTACAATAATGGAGTTATTTGGAGGAATAAATAATATACAAAAATTACATTATATATCTGACATATAGTAAGCATTAACTATTTTGGACCTATAAAAATGATAATTTTGTATGGTTTAACCATATGTACATATACTTTTTGTTGTCATGTGTATAAATAAATCTGTTTTTACTGTAGATAATTCATATACATGGCTTAAAAATGATAAATCAAAAGAGGAGTATTCTTCAGTGATCCAGTACCATTACCAGAACAATAAAAGTAAAATCATCACAGATATTTAGCTGATGTATACGGATATGGGGCTGGGCCAGGAGGAAAGTATTGTTGAAATATGCTTATCCAATTTTAGACTGCAATAACAATAGAAATAACAACAAGAATAAGAATAACTGCTTCCATGAATTTTTACTCATTTTTAAATTCTACATTTTTTGCTACCCCATATCACAGACATGAAGTTCTACTTTTAAACTAATAAAATGTGAGTTTTACATGATATTTCTTTAAAATGTTGAATTTTTCATTCAGATATGCTGGAGTTTTTTGTTTTCCACAATAAATCTACATAGTTATTTGAGATGTATGCTTTTTATCTACAGTTACAATTTACATTCCTACACCAAAATGATTACTGATATAGTTGAGTAAGTAAAAGATATATATCATAACATTTAAATGACAAAATTATAATATAAAGAAAAGAAAATATTCAAGGATTATACAGTATGTATTTTCTTTTTTTTTAACTTTTTTTTAGAGGAAATACTATAATTTAAAAAAAGAGTTCCAAAATATTTAACAGAATTTCCAGCAATGATTATTTCCAAAATGTAAAGATTTGAAACATAATTTACACAAAACTAAAAACCAGAAGGATTCATTCTTGCTTTTTCCTTTTTTAAAAAATCCAGACAATTTGTCACAAGAATGTTCGGCGCGTGATAGCAGCTGCAGCCTCAGTCACCCTCGGAATCGCTGTCCCTCCTCATGAGGACAGGGCGCCGCACTGAGGACAGCAGCAAGTCTTCAATCGGCTTCTCAGGGTTTTCCCCCAGGTCCGTCATAATTGCTCCAGATTCAGACAGTTTCCATTCCAGCTCATCTCTTGTCAGGTTCATGCCGCCAAACACCAGAGGACGAATAAACTGAGCCTTGATATCTCCTTCCAGGTAAACAAATATCTTGGGCAGATTCCTATCAGGATAATTGGGTATGCAGGTTGTTGAAATGGCTTTGATAAATTTGACATCAGGAAACTTCCTGGCAAGTCCACTGAGGTGCTGATTTATCAGGGCACAGAGGGGAATTCCTTGTTTGTAAAGGTGCAAGATGACCCATAAGCTCTCACCAGCTTTGGTAACTTCTTGAACACAATCCTTCCCTGAGATTTCCAGAACTTCTCCAAATTTGTTCTTCAGTTCGGTTGCTTTCCACTCAGCCAGTCTCTGCCGTCTGTACATTTCAATAGCACGTTCATCCTCCTCATTAAACTCGTCTTCATGATCCTCCAGCTCTTCCAAAGTCATATCTTCATATGTTTTCACCACTGACTGCTGGAGGATGCGCTGCTCCTCTTCTGCCTCCTCTTCCAATTCTTTCAGACTTTCCTTAGGGGGTAAGATACCCTTTTTGCGTAAGATGTCATTCCACTCAGTGTCTGCGTTGGGGTCCTGCATCTTGTTTCCAGTTCAGTTGCTCAAGCCAGCTGTGCCGCTACAGTATGTATTTTTAAATTAGGGTTCTTGTAAGAGACTGATTATACCCAGGTCAAGAAGGAAGACTTAAATGGCTGCAGTAAACGGAGTCCATCTGGGCCAAAATGAGGACTAGCTGTCCGGTCTCCTCTGAGCCTAAGAACTTTAGCAACTGTTCCAGTATTGCTCATGGTTGAAAAATGTTTCCTATATGGCAAAGGCAGATGTAGAAGAGACAATTAAGAAAAAAAAATTAGATAGAGTGGAATATTTTATATTTATATTCTATAGTAGTTTTTTCTACCTTGTTTATAGTCTTTAAAAATGTTGATGAATTCCTTAAAATGCTGAATAAGACAAAAATAGGCTGGGCATGGTGGCTCACTCCTGTAATCCCAGCACTTTGGGAGGCTGAGGCAGGTGGATCACCTTAGGTCAGGAGTTTGAGACCAGCCTGGCCAACACAGTGAAACCCTATCTCTACTAAAAATACGAAAAGTTAGCCAGGCGTGGTGACACACCTTGTAATCCCAGCTACAAGGGAGACTGAGGCAGGAGAATCACTTGAACCTGGGAAGGGGAGGTTGCGGTGAGCCGAGATCGTGCCACTGCATGTCAGCCTGGGCAACAGAGAGAGACTCCGTTTCAAAAAAAAAAAATTTTTTTTAAAAGACAAAAATATTGGTCTTCATTCCTTTAGCCAGATACCAAGGAACTCCATCCCTTTTAAAATTAAAATATGAAATTAACAACTGGTTGGAAAATCTAGGTTACCTTAGGTTCCCACATACCTCCCATAGTTAGATGCCTCCTTTCTCATATCTGGAGATCCCACTGCATTTGAAGCCTACCTCACTCATTGCACTCATCATATTGTAATGATTTTAGTTTCCTTTCACATCAGCGATACCTCTTTAAATGAAAAATCTAACACTCCTACACAAAAGGTACTCAATAAATGTTGACTTATCTTAATTTTTGTTCTTCTCCTAAATTTATACAAACATTGTGCATACAAATAATCACTTCATCTAGTCCCCTACAACAATCTTCTAAGAAGCAGCTCTCTTCATAAGCATATCTCTTGGTCATTTAAGAATTAGAAGTTTCTGGCTGGGCGCGGTGACTCACGCCTGTAATCCCAGCACTTTGGGAGGCCAAGGCGGGCGGATCACAAGGTCAGGAGACAGAGACCATCCTGGCTAACAGGGTGAAACCCCATCTCTACTAAAAATACAAATTAACTGGGTGTGGCAGCGCACGTGCCTGTAGTCCCAGCTGCTTGGGAGGCTGAGGCAGGAGAATTTCTTTTTTTTTTTTCTTTTTTATTTATTTATTTATTTATTTATTTATTTTTTATTATACTTTAGGTTTTAGGGTACATGTGCACAATGTGCAGGTTTGTTACATATGTATCCATGTGCCACGTTGATTTCCTGCACCCATTAACTCGTCATTTAGCATTAGGTATATCTCCTAATGCTGTCCCTCCCCCCTCCCCCAACCCCACAACAGTCCCCGGAGTGTGATGTTCCCCTTCCTGTGTCCATGAGTTCTCATTGTTCAATTCCCACCTATGAGTGAGAACATGTGGTGTTTGGTTTTTGTCCTTGCGATAGTTTACTGAGAATGATGTTTTCCAGTTTCATCCATGTCCCTACAAAGGATATGAACTCATCCTTTTTTATGGCTGCAAAGTATTCCATGGTGTATATGTGCCATATTTTCTTAATCCAGTCTATGGTTGTTGGACATTTGCGTTGGTTCCAAGTCTTTGCTATTGTGAATAGTGCCGCAATAAACATACGTGTGCATGTGTCTTTATAGCAGCATGATTTATAGTCCTTTGGGTATATACCCAGTAATGGGATGGCTGGGTCAAATGGTATTTCTAGTTCTAGATCCTTGAGGAATCGCCACACTGACTTCCACAATGGTTGAACTAGTTTACAGTCCCACCAACAGTGTAAAAGTGTTCCTATTTTTCCACATCCTCTCCAGCACCTGTTGTTTCCTGACTTTTTAATGATGGCCATTCTAACTGGTGTGAGATGGTATCTCACTGTGGTTTTGATTTGCATTTCTCTGATGGCCAGTGATGATGAGCATTTCTTCATGTGTTTTTTGGCTGCATAAATGTCTTCTTTTGAGAAGTGTCTGTTCATGTCCTTTGCCCACTTTTTGATAGGGTTGTTTGTTTTTTTCTTGTAAATATGTTTGAGTTCATTGTAGACTCTGGATATTAGCCCTTTGTCAGATGAGTAGGTTGCAAAAATTTTCTCCCATTCTGTAGGTTGCCTGTTCACTCTGATGGTAGTTTCTTTTGCTGTGCAGAAGCTCTTTAGTTTAATGAGATCCCATTTGTCAATTTTGGCTTTTGTTGCCATTGCTTTTGGTGTTTTAGACATGAAGTCCTTGCCCACGCCTATGTCCTGAATGGTATTGCCTAGGTTTTCTTGTAGGATTTTAATGGTTTTAGGTCTAACATTTAAGTCTTTAATCCATCTTGAATTAATTTTTGTATAAGGTGTAAGGAAGGGATCCAGTTTCAGCTTTCTACCTATGGCTAGCCAGTTTTCCCAGCACCATTTATTAAATAGGGAATCCTTTCCCCATTTCTTGTTTTTGTCAGGTTTGTCAAAGATCAGATAGTTGTAGCTATGTGGCATCATTTCTGAGGGCTCTGTTCTGTTCCATTGATCTATGTCTCTGTTGTGGTACCAGTACCATGCTGTTTTGGTTACTGTAGCCTTGTAGTATAGTTTGAAGTCAGGTAGGGTGATGCCTCCAGCTTTGTTCTTTTGGCTTAGAATTGACTTGGTGATGCGGGCTCTTTTTTGGTTCCATATGAACTTTAAAGTAGTTTTTTCCAATTCTGTAAAGAAAGTCATTGGTAGCTTGATGGGGATGGCATTGAATCTATAAATTACCTTGGGCAGTGTGGCCATTTTCACGATATTGATTCTTCCTACCCATGAGCATGGAATGTTCTTCCATTTGTTTGTATCCTCTTTTATTTCATTGAGCAGTGGTTTGTAGTTCCAGGAGAATTTCTTGAACCCAGGAGGCGGAGGTTGCAGTGAGCCAAGATCGCTCCAACTGGACTCCAGCCTAGGTGACAGATTGAGAATCCGTCTCAAAAAGAAAAAAAAAAAAAAGAATTAAGAGTTTCCATGGAATTAGCTAAGTTCTTTCATGAATGTGTCTCAGTTATGCCATTTTGTTTCAAACAGCAGATCATGTGTCAGCTCTTAGTGCATTTAAAATTCTGGCCTATCATTAAGATAATATATATTAGGCCTACCATAGGAGGAATAAATACTAGATAAACATTAATTCCATGTGAATTTATTTTCTTCTTTTGTTTTTAGAGAGGGAGGCTCACTCTGTCACCCAGGTTGGAGTGCAGAGGGGCAATCTCACTTCACTGCACCCTCCACCCTCCTAGATGAAGCGATTCTCCTGCCTCAGCCCCTGGTTAGCTGGGACTACAGGCGCGTGTCACCACGCCCTGCTAATTTTTTTGTATTTTTAGTAGAGATGGGGTTTCACCATGTTGGCCAGGCTGGTCTCAAACTCCTGACCTCCTGACGGCCCAGCTTGGCCTCCCAAAGTGCTGGGATTACAGATGTAAGCCACTGCATGCAGCCTCCATGTAAATTTCATATGAGAAATAATTCAAGTACATATTTAGTATTGCTAAATCTGACTTTCTCTAGTAAATATTTATTTTCATAGACAATCTCATGGGCAAATTTAAAAAAAATTTGGCCATTTGCTAAGAGAAGTTGGTAATTACCTTTTATACTCCTGACACTATAGTTATGCGTAACATTCGTCATTACTTTCTTAAATTGTGTAGAACATAATTTTTCTAGAAAATAACCTTGGTGGATAAATATAAGGTGTTTTCATATTTATTTAGTAACATTATAAATATAGAAGCACCTACCAATGATAGTTTAGCTACAGCCACATGTAATTACATTCTGGTGATCTGCTTTCCCTATGTCAGTTTCCAAACTTCGAAGATATGCTAGCTATACTCCAGTTGTTCAGAGTCAGTACTTTCAACATATAAGAAATGTGTTGGCCGGGCTCGGTGGCTCATGCCTATAATCCCAGCATTTAGGGAAGCCAAGGGGGGTGGATTACCTGAGGTCAGGAGTTCAAGACCAGCTGGCTAACGTGGAAAAACCCCGTTTCTACTAAAAATACAAAAAAATAGCCGGGCGTGGTTGCGCAAGCCTGTAATCCCAGCTACTGGAGAGGCTGAGGCAGGAGAATCGCTTGAACCCAGGAGGTGGAGGTTGCAGTGGGCCGAGATCACACCATTGCACTGCAGCTTGGGCAACAAGAGCAAAACTCCGTCTCAAAAAAAAAAGAAATTTGTTTCTGCATTTAAGTGTCTGGTGTGTGCCAAGAACATATTTTTGAATGGGCATTATGTTCAACTTAATATTTTAAATATGAAAAGATTACATGGGAGTGCCTTGGATGGACTATTTTAAGAGATAAAAAAATCACAGTGTATTTATTTGCCATCTTTAAAATCATCATCATCAACAATAGCAAAAGCAAAATGACATGTTTTTCTTCTCTTTGGTTTTTGTGTCCCAGATAGGTGACCTTTCTTGACAGTAGTTGTAAAAGAAGATGAAGAAGAGCTGTAGTATGAACTTTTTATTCCCTTAAGTTCTCAAGAGATAATGGTGGGACAGGTTTCTGGTGTATCAAATTTTATTTCACAAAGTGCAAATGCAAATGCTTTAATAAAAACAATATGTGAACAGAGAAACTTGTTAAAAATGTCAGAAAGAAGTTCACAAGAATTCTATTTGCTTTTTTTTTTTAAAAGGTGGCATTTAGGTATTTGAAAACATTATTGTTACTTCTCATCTCTATCTACTTTTATTAGAAATAAAGCAGAATTTACCAAATAACTGCTTAAATGTAGGTGATATCTAAATAAATATAAAAAGGAATATATTAAAATATTTTAATCACTGGTTTTATGAAAACTCAATCCCCCCTACCCACCAAGACCTTTTCTGATATATAACTTTATGTCATTAATTTGAAATAGATGGTTTACATTCTGGGAAATTTCAAAATATTTTCTGCTAATGCGTATGCTTTTCTCTTTGAGTAATTATTTTTTTTTAATTGAGATGGAGTTTCACTCTTGTTGCCCAGACTGGAGTGCAATGGTGTGATCTCGGCTCACTGCAACCTCTGCCTCCTGGGTTCAAGTGATTCTCCTTGCCTCAGCCTCTCTAGTAGCTGGCATTACAGGCACCCACCACAGGGCCCAGCTGTTTTTTTTGTATTTTTAGTAGGGACAGGTTTTCATCATGTAGGCCATGCTTGTCTTAAACTCCTAACCTCAGGTGATCCACCAACCTCGACCTCCCAACGTCCTGAAATTACAGGCATGAGCCACCATGCTTGGCCGAGTAATTTTTTAATTAATGAAATATGGACACAAAATAAAATCAAAACCATTATTTAAATTATTATTGCAGTAGATGTTATGAAGGGTTAGTGTTGACTATCTTTTTCTAAAGGATGCAATAGTATCAAAAATAATCAATGTAAGTTTTTTTCAATTGTGTTATCCTGTTTTATATTACTGTGGTCCTTAACTGACATTATTAGTCATTATGATATCTTGTATTATTTTTCTATTTAACTATCTTATTAGAAGTAGAACAATTATATTTTTCTATAGTGCATGAATTTTTATTGCTTTACATGATATCATAAAATGTAATTTGAATTTTATTAAACTAAGTATACTGTATTTATAAATAGAGGAATACAGCGTAAATTCAGCAAATGCTTATTTTAGTGGAGTCTGTACAAGACACTAGTATAACAGAACCATAATTCCTGACCTCCTGTCATTTATAATATAATTAGGGTAGAATAAGACCTGGTATTTGCTAACATAACAGGGTGACTATAGTCAGAAATAATTTAGCTGTACATTTAAAAATAACTAGAGGAGTGTAACTGGGTTGTTTGTAACACAAAGCATAAATGCTGGTAGTGATAGATGCCCCGTTTACCCAGATGTAATTATTAGACATTGCATGCCTGTATCAAAATATCTCATATAACCCATACATATATACCTATTATATACCCACAAAATAAAAAATAAAGTCGCAATACAATTAAGCTAAATAAATGCCTGTATGCATAATTTAATAAAAGAGTAGAGTATAATGGGTGCTCAATGAAGGTTTACCTTCTACTATGGAAGTTTGGAATGTTGGAGATGCTTCAGGTGAAGAGATGTAGAAAGGCTTCTTAGAGAAAATGTAAGTTGGACTGACTTTGAATTATAGACAGCCTTTATTTATAGGTAGGAAAGGGGAATGGGATTGAGGGAATTTCTTGGCAAAGCGAACCAACATATATAAGCAGAATAACAAAATTAAAGTAATGATACTTCTTTTTATTAAATGGAATTCTTTGTCACTTCCCAGCTATTTGTTTAAGGTTTCTTGCTAACCTCATGAGCTCCTCTAGCTTCTTCCTAGGGCTATTTTGATACTAAAAGGGTTATTTCATATAAAGTATTTAGCACAATGACTGGCACATAATCAGTATTCAATACACACTTACTTATACTTATTAAAATTATTTTATTAAATTCAAAAATATAGGAATGTAAATATTATCATTAAAGTAAATTCCTGGAGTGTAAAAAATATTTTTGTAAAACAAAAAAAAATTTTTAAGTTTAATAATCAAAGTAAATTCTACAGGGATTTTAACATCTATCAAGACAAATGCCCAACTAAACTTATACTAACTTTATGTGCGTTATGTAGATATAGTTTTTCTTTACTCAATTAGCTGAATGGTGGTAGGTGACATATTTCCCCTATTGAATTATTTATTTCTTAGGATTAAAATGCCAACATTCCTAGTTTTAATTTTCATGCTAATTGGCCAATAATATATGTTGATTAGTGCAGTACTTAGTGGGCTAGATAGGAAAATTAATAAAAGCAAAAAACATGGTGGTTGAAAAGTAGTTTTGATTTTGTTATTATTTACATAGAACATTAAGAAACCTCAATTCTTAATTGTGAACTAGGTATTATTTTAACATTTTTATATTGCACTAGGGGGAACCTCAGTGTCTGAAAATCTACCAGGGGATAAAAATGCCCAAGAATATCTCGTGGAAAAATTAAAAATTTTTAGGTTATATTGGTTGTTTCTACACTTGCAAAGTTAGGTATAATGTTAAAATCCCCGTGTGTATATCAACCATCCAGCCCTACCTAAATCAAAGGAAATAGTAAACTTCCAATGTGTCTGTTGAAATGCCCACCAAGTTATTTTTACTAAGTTCTCTCCATAGAGAATAATAGGGAAAAAACAGTTATTATCACATCATTATCCTCTTTAGCCAAGTGAGATTTATTATAATAATTCAGCCTGCTAGTTTGTAGATTATTTCCTGCCCTACTGTTATCTTTGTCCTCTATATCTGCAAATGAAAACTCTTTACATCAAAACCCTCTGGGAAATGACAATGAATGAAAACTGCGAAAAACATTCTCTCACAAATTTATTTACACATTCTCTGAAGCTGTAGTATTTAAGATTTGACAATTAAAGCTGCATCACATTTCTTGTGCTTTCGTTCTGTATTGTTAATTAGCATTTCCTGTATAGAATTCCTTTTCTTCCAATCTAGATTAAATGCATAAAACAATAACAACAACAAAACCTGAAGGCAAAGGCTATTTATTAGTGTCTTCATATATAGATGTCAATTAAACAAAATCAGAAAGCCATTCTTGGTAGTGTCTACAAAAGATCAGACTTTTCTTCCCCTACTTTCATTTCTTTTTATTTTAAAATAGCTTGACACAATGTATGGGATATGATTTTCATCCTGTAACAATTCTATAGTCCTTATTTGATCATCATTACAAATATACACTATTTTTATTCCCAAGTAGAAGTTGTGTTTAGAGATATTACAGAGAATTGTACAAGAACATTTTAAATTGTTTGTCTTAACCTCTTCAAAGGCTCAAGATTGGGTTACTGGTGTGTAACTGCCAGCCCCTTTAATGAAAGTGTTTTAAGCTGTTGATTCTTTCTTCTTTAGTACATGAGTAATTGATACAATAAACCATAATAGCTCCAATTATATAAGTACATATTTAGGGAATTTTTAGAACACATCATTTTACACAATCTAATAGCTCCTTCAGCGTTGTTAGAACCTATTGTTTCACAATCTAGTTGAGGGTGCCTCCTAACACATAAATTCTCAACTCTTTAACATTCATATTAGTGACAAAAATGTATCATAAAGCTTCTTTTGTTGTTGCAGTTATAGCTTGCAATGAAAATAGTTTACGTTCTAGTTGAACATCACAAATTTGTGATCTCTCCTTTACAGTCGTTAAATGCATGTGTATATACACAAAGATTGAACTGCCAGAAAACACAACAAAACTAGGTGCCTTCTCAAAACTCTCAAGTAAATGTCAAGAACATTGTTTAACAATCTGGAATAAGTATAGTTAATCAAAGATAAATGGCTTTTAATTTAAGTTAAAATGCAGTTATTCTTAAAAATTCATACAATATCTGGCAGTAATGTTAAAGGTGATTATGTAACTTACATTACTTAGCTGCAAAAGCACACATAAAACAAAAGTTGTGTTTGGCTAATATTATACCTACATAGCAATCAAATTCCAGATCAATTTAAGAAGTTGTCATTGGAGTGCTCTCATCTTTTGATTAAATAGCTGTGTCACTTTAGTTGAACTTATCCAAGGTGTGAGGTATGAACTCGTGTTGCATATGAATCCTATTCCTAAAATAAATAGACCTCATTTTTTGGTCAATTTTTAGAAATTCACGTTGCCTAAGAAATAGACTGTCCATCAATTGCCTTGACTTTTCATGCACTGGAAAGCAAATGCGAAATTCTACTTTCTGGTATAGAGTTTGCACTTACATTCTAAAGGTTTTTGAATTATTTACTTAATTTCTCAATTATATTCCTTGCCCCTACTTCCCACTACCACTACCATACATCCCCAGCTGGAAGACGAAAAAGGCTAATAAAGCACAAGTGTCCTTTTGGATGTGCAATTTATTTAACAGAAGTTCAATAAATACAAGAAGTTCAAATTTAATTTGGTTTCAATCATATTTAAATTGAGATTTTAATTAATTCAGGTGAAAACTTCAGTATTTTCCATGCTTACAGTTTCAAAGGTGTGTGAGTGTGTGTTGGTTGGTTGGTTTAATTAATCAATTATTTATGTACAACTGGCAAAAAAAATTTTATAGGTTTATCATGCACAACATAATGTTTTGAAATATGTGTACATTGTGGAAAGGTTAGATTGAGCTAATTTTGAGAAGGATTTTGAAAATTGTCAAACTTGAATTTTAATCCCAGTTCTGCCATAGAGCATTTAAGTTGGTTGCACATAATAATCTTTAAAGTTAGTGTTTGAATCTGTAAAATGGAAATAATAATAGCCATTAAATAAAAATGTTGTGAGAAATTACTGAAATCCCAAATGTAAATCACATAGTTTTATGTCTCCATGTCTGCAGAGCAACCTTTAATTCCATTTATATTCCATTTAAATTTTGATATTTAAATATGTCATTTCAATCAATACCACTAAATTTTTCTGTGCACATCTTGTCTTTGTTAATTCGCTTGTTTGTCTGTTAAGGGATGCCAAGGCATGTTACTTACATGAACTCTTTTCATAAGAGGACACGCTTCACAGCAGCAGATTTTTCTGCTCTTCTCCAGAGAAGCTCAGACATTTTTCCTTCTATCGAACAATCAAGAGTTAATAATTAGATTTTTGTCCCAAGATAATGCCTGATTGTTAAAAAATTTCTCATTTAGAGGTTAATTGCCATGATGTGGAATTCTGTCTCTGTAATCTCTAAAAGCAAAACAGAAAACCCGAAGGCTCTGAAAAATCAGTGCCACCTGATAAATTGTTTAACTACAGGATACTCTGTCATCCCTCCACAATTCTTTTGTTCCATGATTTAAAATCAGTGTAAGAAGGGATCTCACATAACACAGTCCTGGATGCATGTTTTGCAGGTGAGAAAATCTCAGAATATGGGAAGGGAAATGTATTAGTCTATTCTCACACTGCTATAAAGATACTACTCCAGACTGGGTAATTTATAAACAAAGCTTTAATTGACTCACAGTTCTGCATGGCTGGGGAGGCCTCAGGAAACTTACAATCATGGCAGAAGGGAAAGCAGGCACAGCTTAAATGGCAGCGGGTGAGAGAACATGTGTAGGAAGTGAAGGGGGGAAGAGCCCCTTATAAAACCATCAGCTCTCATGAGAGCTCACTCACTATCACAAGAATGGCAATGGAGGAAACCTCCCCCATGATCCAATCACCTTCCACCTGATCCCTCCCTCGACACACGGAGATTGTGGGGATAAAATTCGAGATGAGATTTGGGTGGGGACACAGAGCCAAACCAAATCAGGACATAACCTAGGTCACTTAAGAAGTGACCTACACACATCTGAACTAGTTTATGCCTCAGTTAATGCCTTTTATTTACTGTACACTTTGCCTCCACTGAAAATGTTTTCTGTTCTATGGATAAATGCCCCTAAGAATATGCCACATGCAAATCCTCCACTCTGAGAAAAGGAAATGCTGAAACCTCTTTTGTGGGAAAAGACAACAAACAAACAAAAAACCAGAAGGCTATCTGCTGCAGACTTTGCTGACATTCCTTTGGATGCAGTAGAACCCAAAGTTTGGGATGAGTCCAATAGCCACAGTCACTATAGGGTCGTGCTGGCATGTTTCAGGTGACGTATTTGAAAGTCAGCATGGCTGAAAACCATCACCATTGTCCAGGCTCAAAGTAAATAATAGGGACAACCTGCTAAAACTGCTGAACTGAAGTGGACTTCATTATGCTTCCAGATTGACAGCTTGGGGTTCGCTCTCCCAAATGGAAATTTTAGTAAGAGTATTTGGTTTGTGTTTTCTAAAAAACATACACAACAATTTAGGACTGTTACAGTGACTTGTTTTAATACACTCATAGCTTTTTTTTCCCCTGTAGATATGACCTTATTTCCATTTAAAGAATATTCACATGAACTAACAACAGTGAAAAGTAAAGAAAGTTTCTGCAACTTTCCCAAATTCATTAGTTCAGGGAGAAAACCAGGACTTAAACTTGGGTCATATAACTACCAGAACTGTACTCCTTCCAACACACTATTTTGCTTACTCTAATTTTCCAGGAAGGGCATTATTAGAACCCAGATCTATTTCTTATTCCTAGGTAAAATGGCAATGTTGATGGCTATGATATTAGAGCTGGAAAATACCCCTCAGACATCTCATCATTATGAATGGCCCTGACTAGAAGTTGACAAAATGTTTTCTGCAAAAGATCATATAATAAATATTTCAGGCTTATGAACTATAGGGTCTCTATCACAAGTACCCAACTTACCTGTTGTGTCATAAAAAAACAGCAATAGACGATACTACAACATGTTGCTCAAAAAGGTTTGTTTGTTCAAATTATTTGAAGAATTATCCAATAATCTTACCCTTTGAGGTTCAGCATATTAAACACTCAAAGAAGTATGCCAATTTAGGAAACACTATTTCCTAAACATTTTAACGATAAAACATCCCTCTTTATTCCATAAATATTTATTTAGTACATAATAAATGCCAGGCCAGTGGTGGGATAAGAAAGAAATGATCATTGCTCTTTTGGACACTAAAGCCGAGTGATGAATATGTTACTTACCTGAACTCTTTTCATAAGAGGACATGCTTCACAGCAGTAGATTTTTCTGCTCTTCTCTGGAGAAGCTGAATATAGACCTGAAATAAATACTTAACTTATTGCAATTTAATAACTATTATATAAATAGAAGGAAGTACTATGAGTGTGTGTAACATGGGAATCTAGGATAACTCGGAGGATCAGGGAAGGCTCCTCTAATATTTGAGGGCATGATACGTAAGTGAAAAGCTGAAGGATAACTACTCTACCAGGCTAAGAAGAAGCAGAAGAGTGCATGAGTAGAAATAGCTCAATGAGTAGAAGAATCTGAATCATGAAGAAGTTTCAAATATTTGAAGACAAAGTGGACCATGGACCTGGTAAACAAGGGGCAGCTCAGACACAATGTATTAGATGATTTTAGTGCATGGTTATAAGTAAAAGAAATGACAGTAATACTACAAGGGAGGGGAAGAGGGATTGGGAATATTGTGCTATAAGGTACCTAGGTACATTACATTTGAAATGGAACAGTATTTTTAAAGATAGAATTAGATTATTTAAAAAGGTGTATGTAAACTCTAGGCAACCGCTAAGATTTTTTAAAAAGAATGTGACTGGTATGCTACGAAAAAAGATAAAATGAAATCATAAACTCAATTATACCAGAGAAGGTAGAAAATGAAGCCTCTGGCAATGCATAGAAAATTATTAGAAACAGGACTGATATGAGTCAAAATATATCAATAATAATCGATTTAAATGTGAATGACCTAAATGCACCCATTAAACAATGTTTTGTCAGAATACGTATAAAAGGCCTCACTATGATGTCCACAAGAAAGCTAATTTAAATATAAATACTCTAACACAAAAAATAAAGGGATAGATAAAGATACACCATAGTAACACTAATCAAAAGCAAATGGAATCAGCATGTTAATTTCAAACAAAGCAGGATTCAGAATGAGTAAAATTATCAGGAATAAAGGGGGGTACTATTTAAAAATGTTTATTCTCTAAGAGATATCAATCCATAGTTTATAGGCCCACAACCACAGAATATCAAGGTACATGAAGTAGGCCAACCATGGTGGCTAAAGCCTTTAATCCCAGCACTTTGGAAGGCCAAGGTGAGCCAATCACAAGGTCAGGAGTTCAAGACCAGCCTGACCAACATGGTGAAACCTCATCTCTATTAAAAATACAAAAATTAGCTGGATGTGGTGGCGTGTGCCTGTAATCTTAGCTACTCAGGAGACTGAGGCAGGAGAATTGCTTGAACTCAAGAGGTGGAGGTTGCAGTAAGCTGAGATCACGCCACTTCACTCCAGCTGGGGTGACAGAGTGACACTCCATCTCAAAACAAAACAAAAAAAAACCTGACATATCTCCAAATACAAATAGACAAATCCACTATTGTTGATAGTCTGATTAATTGATAAATCAAGCAGGCAGAAATCCATTAAGTATATACATGATCTGACCAGCACTAACAATCAATTCAATCTAATTGTCATTTATATAATACTCCATTTGACTAAAGAAGAACACATGGGCTGGGTGCGGTGGCTCACTCCTGTAATCCTGGCACTTTGAGAGGCTGAGGTGGGTGGATCACAAGGTCAGGAGTTTGAGAACAGCCTGACCAACATGGTAAAACCCCATCTCTACTAAAAATACAAAAATTAACCAGGCGTGGGAGCACACGCCTGTAATCCCAGCTACTCAGGAGGCTGAGGCAGGAGAATCGCTTGAACCTGGGAGGCAGAGGTTGCAGTGAGCCAAAATTGTGCCACTGCACTCCAGCTGGGCAACATAGCAAGACTCTGTCTCAAAAAAAAAAAAGAATACATGTTCTCTAGCTTGCATGAAATGTTCAACAAGGTAAACCATATTCTGAGCAATAAAACATACATTCACAAATTTAAAAATATATATGAATCATACAAAGGATGTTATCAGTAGAATTAAACTAGAAATCAGTAGTGGAAACATGCCTGAGAAATTCCTAATTATTTAGAAATTAAACAACACTCATTCAAACTATGAGTAAAAGAAGTCTCAAGATAAATTTTTTAAAAATTTGAACTAAAAATTATAAAATTCGTCAAAATTTGTGGGAAAGAAATGCTAAGAGAATGCAAAGGCAATAGCCAAAGTTTTTACATTAGAAAACCAGCAAAAGAAGAGCACATGAAATTTAAATAAACAAGAAATAAATAAATAATAAAAACTAGAGCAGAAATCAGTGAAATTATAAAAAGGAAAACAATAGAAAAAAACTAGTGAAATCTCATCCAGTTATATGGAAAAATCAATATAATTGATAAACCTTTAGCTTGGTTGTATCAGGGCAGTCTCTCACTGCTAAAAGAAATCCTTGAGACTGGGTAATTTATAAACAAAGGAAGTTTAACTGGCTCATGGTTCTGCAGGCTGTACAGGAGACATGATGCTGGCATCTGCTTGGCTTCTGGGGAGGCCTCAGGAAAGTTATAATCATGGCGGAAGGCAGAGGAAGGTGGCACTTCACATGGATGGAGCAGGAGAAAGGAGTGGGGGAAGGTGCCACACACTTTTAAACAACCAGATCTCATGATAAATCTGTCATGAAAACAGGACCAAGGGGATGGTGTTAAAGCATTCATGAAGGATCCACTCCCATGATCCAATTACCTCTTACCAGGTCCCACCTCCAACACTGGGGATTACAATTCAACATGAGATTTGGTGGGGACACAGATCCAAACCATATCAGGCATTAACTAAGAAATAAGAGAAGAGACAAAAATTACAAATATCAGAAATGAATTGGGGCCATCACTATGATTCTCATAGACATTAAAATAATAAGAAACACTGTGAACAAGTCAATGTCCACAGATTCGATAATATACATGAAATGACCAATTTCTTGTAAGACACAAACTACCATAATAATTAATAACCTGCAAATAACAAATTGTCAGGTCTATAGGGCTCTGATCTTGGTCGGTAATACCATTATCCAATAATAGAAACCAGGACTCCACAGAAAAATGACTGATTCTAGGATTGAGCAGGAAATGTAAAAGATGATCCTGGAACATCTTACAGCATCAGAAGAAAGTGCTACAAAGAAAAAAATCCAAATAGGTTGTAGGTATGCCAAAGGGATACAAGAGCCAACTGAAAGAGTGTGGCATGGCCAAAGTTGGGATGTTTTGATCAAACATTATTAATAAAACATTAATTAATATTTTATTATTAATAGAATATTAATTAATATTTTATTATTAATAAAACATTAATTAATATTTTATTATTAATAAAATATTATTAATAATCAAATGTTATTAATAAAATATTATTAATAATCAAATGTTATTAATAAAATATTATTAATGATCAAATGTTATTAATAAAATATTATTAGAATTTAACCCAAAGTATAAAATAAGTATCCATGAATCTACAGTGGTAGAAATAAATGGTTGCAAAATAAATAAATATTACAGAGGATAAAAATATCCTGTGCAGAAGATATGCTAATAATTTATGTGGCTACTCTACCCTCCAGGGGAAGAATGATAACTCTCAGTTCCCCAGTGCGGGCTTCTAATAATAATTTTATTTCAATAGTAATTAATGGAAATGCAGGGGTCATTTAAAATGAGGAAATTTGACACTATCAACCCATGCGACCAAGGTTAATATCAACAATGATGTCATGTTGATTGGATATACACTTGATATAAGAAAAATTACATTTTATTTATGTGGTCTTCACCTCAAAATCCATTATCGCAGTCTGATCATGAGAAAAACATCAGACAAATTCTGATTGAGAGACATTCTACACAATACCCCAAAATTCCTCAAAACTGTTCATCAAAAGCAAGAAATTCTGAGAAACTGTGACAGCCAAAAATTGTCTAAGGAAATGTAACAACTGTATGTAATGTGGAGTCCTACATGGGTTCTTGTGACAGAAAATAACATTAGGGAGATACTGAGACAATCTGAATAAAGTATGGTTAATAAAGTGTGCCAACATTCATTCATTAGTTGTGACAACTGTTCCAAACTAATGTAATATGTTAACAACAGGGGCAAGTGAATGTGGGGTTTGTGGGATTTCTATGTACTACGTTTGCACATTTTCTGTAATTCCAAAGCTATTCCAAAATAAAAAGTATACTTAAAACAAAACAAAACTCCAAAATAAAAAAATAAAAAAAAAAAGAAAGGAGGAGAGAGAGAATTTCCAGGTAGAGAAGGCTTAGATCATTCCTGGCTTTGTAGGCTATGTCAATGCTTTTGGATTTTATTCTCTGAAGAACCAGAGAACATTATAGGATTCTAAGAGTGTGTGTGTGTGTGTATGTGTGTGTGTGTGAGAGAGAGAGAGAGAGAGAGAGAGAGAGAGCTGGTAGAAGTAACTGAATATGATCAGACAAATGTGTGTAAAATATTTCTCAAGCTTCTGTGTGGAAAACAGATTGTACAGGATAGTGAACTATTGCCATAATTAAGGTTAAAGTTATTGAAGGCCGAAAATCACTGGATAGTCATATTTAGTGAGAAGGGAATGAATTCCATATTCCACATATATTTATTTAGAATTTTCAAGACTTAGCAATGATGTGGTAGTTTGGGAAGAAACATGTTTAGGAATGACATTCAAGTTCCTACCCTCTAGAAAAACCAGCATTTGTTCCATGGATCACAGTTTGAGTGTTGCAGAGCTGAATTAACTAATTGTCTTCTGATAGTTAGTTGAATGTTTTATTCATTATATTTGATACTGGTTTTGTAAATACCATTGTATAGTAGGCCCTTGAATTTGATGGGGTTTTTTGTTGTTGTTGTTGTTGTTTCTTTTTGTTTTTGTTTTTGAGACAGATTTCGGCTTGTCACACAGGCTGGAGTGCAGTGACGAGATCTTGGCTCACTGCAACCTCCGCCTCCTGGGTTCAAGCGATTTTCCTGCCTCCAAGCAGTTCTCCTGCCTCCACCTCCTGACTAGCTGGGATTAAAGTCACACACCACCACACCTGGCTAATTTTTGTATTTTTAGTAGAGACAGGGTTTCTCCATGTTGGCCAGGCTGGTCTCGAACTCCTGACCTCAGGTGATCTGACCGCCTTGGTCTCCCAAAGTGCTGGGATTACAGGTGTGAGCCACTGCAACTGGCAGGCCCTTAAATTTGAGATGAATATTTTTCATGCTTCTCAAATTATCAAATATAATCTCTCCCACTAAATGAGGTAAGAAAAATTTAAATTTAATAAAAAGTAAATACAAGATATCCATTCAGACTGTCAATGAATGGTAACAGAGAATGATAAAGTCACATTAATGTGGGGATGCTAAACAGTGAGTAGGTGCTCCTTGTCACATAATTTATATCTGCACCTGAATAAAATGACAAGTTACTTTTATTACACATTGCCAAATTTTTACATGACTAGTCAGAAATATAATTATTACATTATCCAGTCCAAATACCCTCCATAGAAGTTTACCTTTCGAAAAGTTAAACATTTTGAATAGATAATTTTGGGGTGGTTGTGACTCAAAAGTTCCATTTGGCCAGGCATGGTGGCTCATGCCTATAATCTAAGCAATTTGGGAGGTCGAGGTAGGCGGATCCTTTGAGCTCAGAAGTTTGAGACCAGCCTGGCCAACATGGTGAAACCCTGTCTCTACAAAAATTACAAAAATTATCTGGGTATGGTGGCAAGCCTGTAGTCCCAGCTACTTGGGAGGCTGAGAGGAGGGGATTGCTTGAACCCAGGGGGTTAAGGTTGCAGTGAGCAGAGACTGTGCCACATCACTCCAGCCTGGGCAACAGAGGGAGACCGCATCTCAAAAAAAAAGAAAAAAAAGAAAAGAAAAGAAAAGTTCTATTTGTTTCAGAGACTGTCAGGAATATTAAAACTCACTAATGATGTGAATTATAATGACATCACTCTATAATTTGGGCAGATGATCTGCAGCCAGTCGAATTCCAGTGTTACTTCCCTTCCTTTAATGAAAAATAAAATAGAATTGTAATCGAAATATATTAACCAGTTTTCAGTCTCTCAGAAAGTAATCAGCTTCATCTGTGACATTGACTGTTCTCTCAATATCTAAAAAAATTGCTTCAGTGTATATTATCCATCATCTAAGAAGTCAACTCCCATATTTATCCCTATATGACAATTGGTATTAGTGATAAATGAAGGGTTAGTGTGAGCAAAACATTATGTAGGATCTTGTAAAGAGATTTCCAATTCTGCAGTGTGTTTTCTCAGTAAGAAATGTCTTGAGTAATTCATGCCACTTGCCTGGAGGCAAGCATACCTCAATCCCAGAGAATGGAGCTCTGAATGTATTAGTCCAACTCCATTATGTTAAGCCTGGGTAATGTTGCCTTTAACCATCTAAAGATTTATGATTTATTAAAACTTCATGATGATACAATTCAGCCCCTTGAAATGGAACTCAGCTTGATTAATTAAAGAGGCAAAATATGCCTTTCTTGCAGTTAGAGGAAATACATTCTTTAGAATACCCAAATTGATTATATATGTGTGATCATGGATGAAAAAGGATAAACTACTGTATATTCCAGTGACAGTTAAAGTAATTTCTCAAAAACCTTTTTTTATATAGTCAACCATGCATGGAGAAAACATTAATTGTGAAAATGCCATATGCACATGTGCATGAGACACTGAGAAGAATGTAACCGTATAACAACATTACATGTGGATGATCAGTCAGAATTCTTGGTGAATGTGATTCTTCCTGTGGCTCAGATGCTTCTAAGTTTTATATTAGTTTAATTCTCTATGTCTGAAAAGAGAAGGTAGCAGCCAAAGACAGATAAATGTTTGGAAAGAGAAGGAATTTTCACAAGAGGATTTGGATACTCTTACCTTTGTTATGTGAAATTTTGCTGGCTCAGCCTTATCTGTTAGTCTCAAAACCACTGGACAAAGTTCAAATCTCTGATACTTCATAATATTCTATGTTAAGCCAAAATTACTTGATTGTGCTTGAAAACTTGAAAAAAAAAAAAAAAAGCCCCTAGAGTTGAAGTAACTATATGTCCGAGGCTTGGAGACAATTTGAGGACATAGAAGTGTTTCTGGGAGTCTAGTCCTTTACTCTCCACCCTTAGCAAAAAACTTTTCTTTTTATTTTGCTTTTATTACACTTTTTGTTATAATTTATGTTGCTCAGAAGGAAAAAGGGAAAACAACAAGCTAAACTGTAAGAATAAACACTTTTTAAAAAGTCAAGCTTTGATGATTTAACACCCACTTTTTATGTATATCTATTTCCACTTGATACATGTCACCTGGAATATTCACTGCCTTCAGAACCATCACACAATGTACATACATTCATACCCACGCATAAAAAAAATACGTGCAACAATCCACAGGATGTGGTCTTCACTGTAGCGCTATTGGGCTCTACAAAATCCTTTTAGAAATAAACATTGAGCAGAAGAGAAATAGTCATAAAATTATCACTTTAAAAAATAAAAGCCTAAGGAAAAATAACATGAACTGCTGGTATTTCCTTACTATAACCTTAAGCAAATCACTTAATTTCAGAGTCCGTTTCTTCTCCTCTACAATATAGGTAAACTAAGAATTTGTACAAATTCAATCCAAAAACACTTCCAGATTTTCCTACAGCCTTTTTTATGACATGTTTTTCGTGAAGATGACTGATTTACACCATTACAAAAGAATCTAGGCAAAATTTAAAAATTTTACTCATTGAATTTGAGCTTGTATTTTGCCTTGCATTAAAATTTTCCCATCTCACTTTTCTTACTTCAATCACTTTACAGCAAGCTCAAATATGTTTTGTCAACATAGCAAAACACATTACGCATAAAACCAAATTGGAGGTCACTCTTCATTGTATCAGAGTGAGTGGGTGCAGATCCTGTCACTGGAAGACACAAATACTTGCCAAAAGTAAATTGTTATAAGTTGTGTGCTCGTTTACTCTAAACTCATGTGATGATTTTAAAATAATGAAATAAATGAAGCATGTAATTTAAATGATACTTCATCTGTTAATGGAATTTGTGCCAATTTTCAATAGCTTTTGGTAGTGTTAATGTAATTTGATTTCTGAGCAATTAAGCAGCACATTTAGAACTGGCAAAATGATTAATTAGAAACTTTGGACAATGTGCCAGAAAAGTTAACTTTTTCTTCTTATGTAATTTCTTCCAAAGCATTCCAGGATCATAGGTTTATAAACAATGCAGATATTAGAGGTTATGGAGTCCAGCTGCCAATCTGCTGCATACACAATGCCTACATTTTTCCTCGAAAGTAATTGCCAATATCTTCTTGGAGCACACATTACCTTCTAAGAAAACCTAGTCCTTTGTAAAAGGGTTTGAATTTTTTCTTTTTTAAAAACCTCCTTACATTTATCTATTACTTAAAATATTTTAAAAATATTTCAGAAACTCTATGCTGGAAGTTCAAGGTTTATTTAGGTGAAGTTCCTGCCTCCAGGGAGCTTGCAATCTAATAAGAGATTAACAGATAAAACACATAATCAGGACTGCAGTTAATGCTTGATAGAGGTGTTCATAGAACACAATAAAAGTATAGAGAAGGACAGTTAACACAGCTTCAGAGTTGAATAAAGACTAACTCTAAGAGCTGACTCCTTATCTAAATATTGAAGTAGGGTGAATGCCTGTAGCAATACAATTGAGTATCTGCAACAGATTGAAGGGGCTGGAAATATAGATGTAGAAGTCATTAGCACATTAATAAATCATGTAATTTACTGAAATTACCCAATGAATGTGTAGAGAAAAAAGAGGAATAGACCAAGAATGGGTGGACAGAGGAGGGGCCTGTGAAGAAGGAAGAATGGCCATGGTCTGTTACTCAAAGCCATGTAATGTAGAGACCAAGAAATAGATATAAAGCAAGAATAGCATCAATCAGGAAACATGAGTGCTATTAGAAAGTTGTTCAAAAACTCCTGAAAGAAATAGAAACTCTGAACAGACCAATAACAAGGAGTGAGATTGAAACAGCAATTTAAAAATTGCCAACAAAAAAAAGTCCAGGACCAGACAGATTCACAGCTGAATTCTATCAGACATTTGAAGAAGAATTGGTGCTAATCCTATTGACACTATTCCACAAGATAGAGAAAGAGAGAATCCTCCCTAAATTATTCTATGAAGCCAGTATCACCCTAACCCCAAAACCTGGAAAGGACATAGCAACAACAACAAAACTAAAGACCAATATACCTGATGAATGTAGATACAAAAATCCTTAACAAAATACTAGCTGAGTGCATCAGCATATCAAAAAGATAATCCACCATGATCAAATGAGTTTCATACCAGGGATGCAGAGATGGTTTAATATACTCAAGTCAATAAATGTCATACACCACATAAACAGAATTTAAAACACAGATCACATGATCATCTCAATAGATGCAGAAAAAAACATTCAACAAAATCTACCATCTCTTTGTGATTAAAACTCTCAGGAAAATCTGCATACAAGGAACATACCTCAATATAGTAAAAGCTATCTATGACAAACCCACAGTCAGCATATACTGAATAGGGACAAGTTGAAAGCATTTCTTCTGAGAACCGGAACAAGATAAGAATGCCCACTCTCACCACTTCTATTCAACAGAGTAATGGAAGTCGTAGGCAGAGCAATCAGACAAGAGAAAGAAATAAAGGGCATCCAAATCAGTAAAGAGGAAGTCAAACTGTCGCTGTTTGCTGATGATATGATCGTATGTCTAAAAAGCCTTAAAGCCTTATCCAAAAAGCTCCTAGAACTGATAAATTAATTCAGCAAAGTTTCAGGATACAAAATTAATGTACACAAATCAGTAGCACTGCTGTACACCAACAGTAACCAAGCTGAAAATCAAATCAAGAACTCAACCCCTTTCATAACAGCTGCAAAAAAAAAAAAAAAAAAACTTAGTAATATACCTAACCAAGGAGGTGAAAGACCTCTACAAGGAAAACTACAAAACACTGCTGAAAGAAACCATAGATGACACAAACAAATGGAAACACATCCCATGCTCATGGATGAGTAGAATCAATATTGTGAAAATGACCATACTGCCAAAAGTAATCTACAAATTCAATGTAGTTCCCATTGAAATACCACCATCATTCTTCACAGAACTAGAAAAAATAATCCTATTGTTCCTATGGAATAAAAAAAGAGCCCACATAGCCAAAGAAAGACTAAGCAAAAAGAACAAATCAGGAGGCATCAGATTACCTGATTTCAAACTAAATTACAAGTGATAGTCACCAAAATAGCATGGTACTGGTATAAAAATAGGTACATAGGCCAATGGAACAGAATCAAGAACCCAGAAATAAAGCCAAATACTTACAGCCAACTGATCTTTGAGAAAGCAAACAAAAACATAAAGTAGGGAAAAAACACCCTATTCAACAAATGGTGATGGGAAAATAGGCAAGCCACATGTAGAAGAATGAGGCTGGATCCTCATCTTTCACCTTATACAAAAATTAACTCAAGGTGGATCAAGGACTTAAATCTAAGATATGAAACCATAAAAATTCTAGAAGATAATATTGGAAAAACCCTTGTAGACATTGGCTTAGGCAAAGACTTCATGACCAAGAACTCAAAAGCAAATGCAACAAAAACAAGGAGAAATAGATGGGACTTAAAAAAACTAAAAAGCAATCAGCAAACAGACAACCCACAGAATGAAAGAAAATCTTCACAATCTATGTATCCAACAAAGGACTAATAGACAGAATCTACAAGGAACTCAAACAAATTATCAAGAAAAAAACAATCTCATCAAAAAATGGGCTAAGGATATGAATAGACAGTTCTCAAAAGAAGATATATAAATGGCTGACAAACATATAAAAAAATGCTTAACATCCCTAATATTCAGGGAAATGCAAATCAAAACCACAATGCAATACCACTTCATTCCTGCAAGAATGGCCATAATTTTAAAAAATCAAAAAATAATAGATATTGGTGTGAATGTGGTGGAAGGGGAACACTTTTATCCTGTTGGTGGGAATGTAACTAGTACAACCACTATGGAAAACAGTGTGGAGATTTCTTAAAGAACTAAAAGTAGAACTAACCATTTGATCTAGCAATCCCACTACTGGGTATGTACCCAGAGGAAAAGAAGTCGTTATATGAAAAAGATGCTTGCACATGCATGTTTATAGCAGCACAATTCACAATTGCAAAAATATGGAATCAGCCTAAATGCCTATCAATCAACAAGTAGATAAAGAAATTGTGATACATATATAATACACACACACACACACACACACACACACACACACGCACCATGGAATACTACTCAGTCATAAAAATGAACAAAGTAATGGCATTTGCAGTGACCCGGATGGAATTAGAGACCATTATTCTAAGTGAAGTAACTCAGGAATGGAAAACCAAACACTGTATATTCTCACTCATAAGTAGGAGCTAAGCTATGAGGATGCAAAGGCATAAGAATGATACAATAGACATTGGGGACTCAGGAAAGGGTGGGAGGGGGATGAGGGATAAAAGACTACAAATTGGGTACACTGTATACTGCTCAGGTGATAGATGCACCAAAATCTCAGAAATCACCACTAGAGAACTTATTCATGTAACCAAACACCACTTGTTCCCCAAAAACCTGTGAAAATAAAAAAATTAAAATTAAAAAACAAAATTCTTCAAAAACAAGCCATCAATTCCAGGGAATTAAATGAGAGGCCAATTCAGGTACAAAATGAATTACTTATCAAAAAGCTAGATTGCTCATTTCAGATTTGGAATTTAAATTCCAAAGGCAAAATCATGGAAAAAGCCAAAATTGAGTTGTTGGCCAATAGAAGAGTGAAGTGATATAGGAAGTTGGTGGGGAGGACGAGCCTAGGGAAGTTCCTGAGTCCAAAAGCATGTTGCTCATTCTGTTTTTTATAGAGGTTAGTGGCTGTATTAGAGAGATGGCCTGGGCTTTTAAAGGCATAACTGAAAAGGGAATTTCATACTAGTTATGGTTAACGCCAGAGTGCTAGAACTAGTGAAGTCTATGGGGAGAAGGTGTCTTTTTCTAAAGAAAGAATTTTGGCCTTTAATGTTACAACATTCAAATTTGCATCTAAAACTTTCACTCTGGGCAGATTAGAAAGTTAAAGATATTGGTCAAATGATTGGGCAATTCACCTCTTTTCATTAATCTGTGTTTTGATCCCTATGATGTAAACAATATTAGTGGATGGATTCTTCTGAGGGAGGGAAATCCTTTTGTTTACAGAAATTATTTGATGAGAGATTAACATAAAAAATGATGACCTGAATGCCTGGATGGCTGCCATGAAAGCAACAGAGAAAATGGTTGATAAGAAAATAAGGAGATGCACTTAAGTTTGACTTGTTTTTGTTTTCTCCTGGGAAGATGAATAGTGTTGAAGGATTAAAAAGATGATAGAAAAAAAGGAATGAGAGAGGCATTATGAAAGAACCCAAGATTGGCTGCTGTAGGATGAGAACAATCACTGGGTACATGTGGATAAGAATTATTATAGAGCGTAGGTATTTCTCATAAAGAGTTTTAATCTCTCTTTCTGTTTTTGTGCAATATATGTCATAAATCTCATGCAACCCTTATGTGATTGATTTATTTTCAGAGGCCAATGCAGGTGAAGAAACTGAACATTTTATAACTGGTTAGACATGGTATGGAATGGGGGAAATTCACACTGAAAAAGCTGCTCAGAGGGAGAGAAGTAAGTTTAATGATCATATGCAGAATTTGAGGGCTGTCAGGCTACCCTTGGATGTGACATTCAGCTGGGATAAGTGGGTTATTAAAGTTAACTTGATTGTAACAATAACTGATAAAAGCTGCTGTATCCTCATTCATATGTAGATTATGTTTATAAAGAACAGTACCTGATAATACTAGATCAGTTTAAACATAGTTTTGTTATTGGTAAGAGACCAAATAATTGCTACATTTTGATTGGTTGAATGCACTCGAGGTTTAATGGGTCCATGACAAGTGACAGTTACATGACTACAATATCAATTCAGGCCCCGCGCGGTGGCTCACACCTGTAATCTCATCACTTTGGGAGGCCGAGGTGGGCAGATCACAAGGTCAGGAGATTGAGACCATCCTGGCTAACACAGTGAAACCCTGTCTCTACTAAAAATACAAAAAATTAGCCGGGCATAGTGGTGGGTGCCTGTAGTCCCAGCTACTTGGGAGGCTGAGGCAGGAGAATGGCGTGAACCCGGGAGGCAGAGCTTGCAGTGAGCAGAGGTCACGCCACTACAGTCCAGCCTGGGTGACAGAGCGAGACTCCATCTTAAAATAATAATAATAATAATAATGCCAATTCAATGGATTCTATCATTAGTTTCCTACAAGAAAAATGCCCCCAAGAAAAAGGGCTGAAAGTATGTTTATTTATATCAGGTAGATTACACAGATTATGTTATAAAAATGGAACAGAAATGAGTTCATTGCCAAATGCTTATCATTCTCATATTATGCCAAGAACATATTGATTATAGTCTAGTGTTAGGCTGATGGCCTATCAAAGTTTCTAGTATAATTCAAACCCTAGTCTGTGACTTATCTTCCATAAAGCCAAATTCCTTTTGTCTTTGCTAGATTTCATAAACATAATTTAGCCATGATATTCTTTGTCTTTGTAAATGGACACCATGCAAAGTTCAAAAACTTCTCAAATATCTTAAACTGAAATAATGAATGTACACATTATTATTGTTCATTATTATTGTTGTTGTCACTATTTCTTTTTCTCTTTTTTTAATCAATTAATTTTTTTTTTTTGAGATGGAGTCTCACTCTGTTGTCCAGGCTGGAGTGCAATGGCACAATCTGGGCTCACTGCAACCTCTGCCTCCCAGGTTCAAGCGATTCCTCTGCCTCAGCCTCCTGAGTAGCTGGGATTACAGGTGTGCGCCCATGCCTGGATAATTTTTGTACTTTTAGTAGAGATGGGGTTTCACCATGTTGGTCAGGCTGGTCTCAAACTCCTGACCTTGTGATCCGCCCGCCTCGGCCTCCCAAAGTGCTAGGATTACAGGTGTAAGCCACTGCACCTAGCCTACTATTACTATTTCTAAGCAGCCTCCTATATGATGTTAAACTGTGTCCAAAAAGCTTAATTATCAAGGCTAAGAACAGAGACAAACATTTGTTTCCAAACATCTATTGATCAAGAATAAAGTAATTTAAACAAATAAATAGCTTGCCTGCAAAATAACTTATCTGAACAAACAGTTTGCTCACTGGGGCAAAAAACTTACTTTCCACAGGAGTTTACTTACAAAGATTTTTTTTCAAGTCCTTACTTTGATGTGCCCACCAATCAAACAATGATATTATAAATGCTGCCCAGTTATAATCAATTTCTCTCTTCTAAAGACTCGCCTTAAATCCCTAAAACTCAGATACAAAACTCTATATATATCATCTCCTTAACCTTCTAAGAAAACGGTTCCCAACCTTTTTGGCGCCATGGACCGGTTTCATGGAAGATAATTTTTCCACAGATTGGGGGTTGGAGGAGATGGTTTGGGGATGAAACTGTCCCACTTGAGATCATCAAACATTAATTCTCATAAGGAGTGCACAACCTAGATCCCTTGCGTGCAGTTTACAATAGGGTTCTCCCTCCTATGAGAATCTAATGCTGCTGCTGATCTGACAGGAGGTGGAGCTCAGGTGGTAATGCTAACTCACCTGCTGCTTACCTCCTGCCACGCAGCTCAATTCCAAACAGGTACTGGTCTGTGGCCCAGGGGTTGGGGACCCCTATTCTTAGACATTAAGACTCTGTCAAGGTAGTTTTCTTACCTAGACCTAGCTTTGATTCATCAACGGTTTTTCTGGTGGTCTTTTTGTCTTTTTGGGGAGTTGAGTCATCAAATTTTAACAAGTTAATTACTTCTCTGTATCTCAGTTACAGTATTTGTAAACAAGAGCCATGATATGATTTGTTTGATGAAATAATTTAAGTAATATGGCTTATGACAGTTCCCAGAACACACTGAATGCTTAGTAAATGTGGATTATTATTAACAGAAAGCATTAAGAACTTCCTTGTTGTTCTTAGAAATAAACACACAATAATCCCAGCACTTTGGGGGGGGCCGAGTCGGGTGGATCACTTGAGGTCAGGAGTTCAAGACAAGCCTGGCCAACATGGTGAAACCCCGTATCTAATAAAAATACAAAAATTAGCCAGGCATGGTGGTGCATGCCTGTAACCCCAGCTACTTAGGAGGCTGAGGCAAGAGAATTGCTGGAACCCAGGAGGCAGAGGTGGCAGTGAGCCAAGATCATGCCACTACACTCCAGCCTTAGCGACAGAGACTCCATCAAAAAAAAGAAAGAAGGAAGGAGGGAAGGAAGGAAGGAAGGAAAGGAAGGAAGGAAGGAAGGAAGGAAGGAAGGAAGGAAGGAAGGAAGGAAAGGAAGGAAGGAAGGAAGGAAGGAAGGAAGGAAGGAAGGAAGGAAGGAAAGGAAGGAAGGAAGGAGGGAAAAGAAGGAAGGAAGGAAGGAAGGAAGGAAGGAAGGAAGGAAGGAAGGAAGGGAGGGAGGGAAGGAAGGAAGGAAGGAAAGGAAGGAAGGAAGGAAAGAAGGAAGGAAGGAAGAAAATAGGTTTGCATTTTTATGATGATAACATTGTTTTCTCCATTGAAAATCACATTAGCTATAAATGATATTAAACTATTTCTTAACTTCTTTTACTTTAATCTGTTTATTTAAACCAGGTGTGGAAACTTGCTAGGTACAGTTTCCTTAAGTAGGTGATGGAATTAAAAAGGAATAAAAAACTGAAGAATAAACTATCATTCCTTACGGGAGATGCCCCAGGAAATAAGTGTAGATATTTCTTGGACAGTACTATACCTAAGGAAATCTAAAATTATGAAATTTGTTGGATATCAACAACATCCAGAACATCAAAGAATAGAGTGAGAAAAAACAAGTGATAATCAGTCAGGGGATATATGTTACTCTTTCCATGGTAAAATCCACCTATAAAATTAACTCAGCATTACCTTTTTATTGAACTATTAAAATATCATCATGTTTTTATTATTGTATTAAAACTCTTTTTATTCACAAGTTTATAGGACAAACTTTACACAACCATAAATCTTACATAAACAGGTGAGATCCAGTCTAAATTTGGATATCTTAAACCCAGAGGCCAGTTTTTTGCTTGAGTATGTGTTGTCACACTTGTCCAAGTTAAAACTTTCTTCCAGATTGTGAGGAATGCACAGCAGACAACTTGTTAAACAGAAGTCATTTTACCTGCTAACTTTAAATTCAAAAGAGAAATATGATTCATAAAATTCTCATGCTGACCAATAGAGCAAACATCATTATTCCATAGCTGCACTGCTAAATTTACTACCGAATGCACCATAAAAATTTCTGTAGATGCCCTTGGTTTTCTTCTATTTAAAATTTTTATTGCAAGTTGTGTGGGAAACTGCAAAGTTCTATAAAACAAGTTACCTCAGTTTCAATTTAAACTAAATTTCTATCTTTAAAGTGATAGGAAATGTTTTCATTTGCTGGAGCTCTGACTTCTACCATTTTATGAACCCTATTTATTTAATTGCCCAAGGATCAAGTGGTGTTTTCATTGATACAGCATAGCAACAGCCACAGGGGACTGACTTTTCTATTCTTTAATTTATTTGAAAACAAACAGACAAATACAATCTTTTTGGAGGAGGGCAGTTAAAACTTGTTTGCGGCTGGGCATGGTGGCTCACACCTGTAATCCCAGCACTTTGTGAGGCCGAGGAGGGCCGATCACCTGAGGTCAGGAGTTCGAGACGAGCCTGGCCAATATGGCAAAACCCCGTCTCTACTAAAAATACAAAAATTGGCCGGGCGCGGTGGCTCACGCTTGTAATCCCAGCACTTTGGGAGGCCGAGGCGGGCGGATCACGAGGTCAGGAGATCGAGACCACAGTGAAACCCCATCTCTACTAAAAAATACAAAAAATTAGCCGGGCGTGGTGGCGGGCACCTGTAGTCCCAGCTACTCGGAGAGGCTGAGGCAGGAGAATGGCGTGAACCCGGGAGGCGGAGCTTGCAGTGAGCCGAGATTGCGCCACTGCACTCCAGCCCGGGCGACAGAGCGAGACTCCGTCTCAAAAAAAAAAAAAAAATTAGCCAGGCATGATGGTGTGTGCCTGTAATCCCAGCTACTTGGGAGGTTGAGTTAGGAGAATTGCTTGAACCTGAGAGGTGGAGGTTGTGGTGAGCCAAGATCACACCAATGCACTCCAGCCTGGGCAACAGAGCAAGACTCTTTAAAAAAAAAAAAAAAGTTTTATTTTCTTCATCCTTTTAAAAATTTCCATCATCTGTACAATCGACTTTCTTGTACAGAGCCACCTGTTTGAGGGAAAATAACCAAGACCCTTATCGTTTCATAAGAATTTTATAAGGGTAAATATAAAGTGCATATAAGTCACATTGAAATTTTTGTTTTTGCATAATCAGATAATTTCACTCAGTATTTATCAAACCCTGATATGTGTGTTGTGATCGTCTCAATAAATTATATGATGTCACTATAATCATTATTAAATAAATAATTGATAGAATATATCACCATAAGTAAATAGATCATACATAGCAACATTAACAAATGTTTACTTCGTTATCAACTCTCATGTGTGTCAAGGAAGAGAATCTTGGAACTAAATTTTGTAGAATCTCCTTCCATGCCTTCTACCTGATTTACAGCCTTCAACTGAGAAGTACTCAGGTAAGATCTGGAAAACAGAATAGATGAAGTCATTGTTTTCTGTTGACAATTCAGATGAACTCACTCACAAGCAATATTGAACTCTCTCAAGAGCTCACCTCCTTTGAGCATGCAGACAATTAAAATCTGCAGCAGTGGTGGTCTCCATGTGAAGTTCTCCTAGAGAGTGTATCCTAGTCTCTAGACTGTTGAGACAGATTTAATTCTGTCTGGGAGTTGAGACTGCCACCAATGTCTTCCTCTAAAATGATAAAACTCATGATAACTTCCAAATGAACTCCAACGAATCACAACTTCTAGAAGCTTTTCTTTCCTTTATTTCATCAGCAGTTCCACAGCTATGCATAAATCTAATATTATGATTTTTCTGCTGAAAACCCTCCAATAGCTCTCTAGTGTCCTTATGATATAGAGCTAAATTCTTTTGTGATTTGCAATATCCTGCATGATCAGCCTTAACCTCTTCCCACCATGTTCTACTCTTTGTAGCCACTGGCCCTTTCATTGTTTTTCTAAAACTCTAACACTTCATGTTTAGGTTTGTAATTTCTTCTCAGAGATATCTCATGTTAACATTGGGAGTGGAGAAGTCGGTGGTGCTATTTCTCTAATAACAAATAATGACTAATTCTGCCAGAAGCATAAATTCATAAATTTCCCTGTGCCCACACAAAACATCTAAAGGCCTGACTAAAATTAGTCAAAGAGGTTACAACAGTGCATAAAAACTATTACTTTCATTTTCTGAAAACAAGTTTTAATTGTAAACAGTTTACAACACTTCAACTGGGCTTATCACACCTTCACAAATTCAAGACCCCTGATGGTAAATGATTTCTAGAATGAAATTAACACTGACATAGAAGGAATCTTAAGTAGAGGGTAGAAAAAGTAAATATGAGAAAATAAATGTAAGAACATACAAGTAATTTCAGTGACTATGTTGACAAATCTCTGTCTCGCTGGTATCAAATCCCTGTTGTCCTTTATTTTGGTTTCTAGATATGGGTTCTAGATGCAAAGAAGAGTACAAAGAGATATCTATTTATTATATTTTTGTATTTTTATTAATGACAATTTTAAATAATTTCAGAGTTTAAAAATATTGCAAAAATTCCACAAAAATCTCCATTTTCCCCTCATCTGGCTTCCCCAAAGGTTAAGATCTTATATAACTCCAGAGCAATTATTAAATAAGGACAATAAAGTTGATTCAATTCAGTTAACTAAACTGCAGATCTTATTCAAATTTCCCCAACTGTTTTGTTAAGTTTTTTATTGTTGGACCAGCATCCTACATTGTATTTAGTTGTTATGTCTCTTTAGTTTCCTCTTCTGCTGTTCTTCAAACTTTTTTCATCTTTCATGAGATAGCAAAAAGGTCACAAAAGTGATGTGTGTGTTGTGATCATCTCAATAAATCATATCAGGAGATACATGATAACAATTTGTATCATTATTGGTGATGTTAACTTCAACAGTTTTACTAAGGTTACCATTTTTCTTTCTTTTTTCTTTTCTTTCTTTTTTTTTTTTTATTGAGACAGAGTCCTGCTCTGTTGCCTGAGCTGGAGTACAGTGGTGTGATCTCTGCTCACTGCAGCCTTCATCTCCTGGGTTCAAGCAATTCTTCTGCCTCAGCCTCCCGAGTAGCTGGGACTACGGGTGCATGCCACCACATCCAGCTAATTTTTTTGTATTTTTGGTAGAGACACGGCTTCATCGTATTGGCCATTTCAGTTATTTATATGATAATAGTATCATAAGTATTTATTTTATTCTGTTTATATTAGAATAAAATCATGGATATGCAGCTGTTTATGTTGTGTCATATTTGGCCATCGAGAGCCCCTTCAAGTTGTGCCTCTTGACATACCACCATCACTTTTTGGAGCATTTATTACTTTATGCTGCCACAAGTTATTCCAGGATCAACTTGTATGTTCCATGTCCCAGGAGTTTTTTTTATTAGACAAAAATATTTAGGAAATAAGATCTTTGCACTAGATATTCTTACTTCTACTACTAGTGTAGGTTTTTTCTTAGCCCTCTGAACAGACATATGCACATACACATATATCTAACTCTATTTATATATTTATCTATCTATGTTTACAATATTTAAGTCAGAGTTCATACTGACAACTCTAATTCCAAATTAACTCCATGGAATTCTTTTTAGCCTTTTCTTTCCTTATTTATAACTCCTTCACTGGAAAAAGGAAGTAGACTCTCATTATCTGCAAGGTATTTCCTTATTTACTTGGCCCTAGAATACTTTATATTTTATATAAAATATTTTCAAAATTGTTAATCCATATTATCCCGTGAAAAACAAATTTACTAAAAAATACAGTATTTTTATATGGTTCTTTTTGTCTTGTCTTTTAGTATACAGTAAAAATGCCATTTTCAAGCTTACTTCAGTGAGTTCTACGTCCTTCAGTAGGGTTGTGTCATTTATTTGTAATACCATTACATTCATTTGTAAATGAAATCCAGAAGAAGAAAGCAGCAGGACAGAAAAACACATTTTAAAAGATATTGGTTGAAATTTTTCAAAATTAATGACACATACCAAACCAGAAGAAAGACACTCGGATCACCAAAGTAGCATAAATACCAAACAAAAATAAAAATGAAATAACCTCTGAACTCAATATAAAGTACAATGAACATTTCTAATATCTTCGTCAATCAGGGGCTCTGGTGGAGTCTTGAAACTAGAAAGAGGAATTGTTAAATGAAGAAATTTTATTCTCATTTTTAGCCATTTTATATCAACCAGTTAAATGGGATATTAAGCCTTCTATACAATGAAGGAAGAGAAAATTTCATATAAGCACACTCCCTCTTCTCTCCCAGAGGCCAGCATTTGAAATCTTTTGCATCTACTTACAAAATGTAGACATATACAATGTGTGCATCCCCCCTCCTCTAGCTTCCCATCTTCTGAGATTTCCTTTTGCCTTTACTTCCCATCCCACACACTTAAAACCACTTACTTAACATTTTGCCTTTATGTCGTAAATATTTGGCATCTCTGCTTATGAGCTTTGTCTCATTTGTGACTCCCTTGGTTACTCCTATAGATAACATCACTATTGTAAAACATAAGATTTGATTTGATTTGTTTTACAGACTGACCTTACCCAGATTCATTACTAATGACTCAACAGGTCCTGTGGCCTCACTCAGCAGCTGACTCAAAACACAAGGACTGTTTTTCACACTCCTGTGATTTTATCTCCAATCAATCAGCAAGCACTCATTACCTGGCCCTTGCCCTGCCCACCAAATTGTCCATATGAACCCTAACCTTTGTGCCTTTGAGGAGATTGATTTGAGTGATCACTGCCATTCTCCTGTGTGGCCAGCCTCAGGTTAATTAAACTCTTTCTCTACTGCAATGGCATGGTCTCTGTGAACCGATTTTGTCTGCACAGTGAGCAGGAAAAACCTGTGGGGGGATATTACAGAATTTTCATGGAATCTGAAGCCCTCCTGCCTCCCTCTAGCTTTCAAGTACAACTCTTGCCTTCCATACTGTTCTTCAGATTTTGTTTTGCAGAGTCTTCTTGTGAGACATGTAGAAACAATGAATTTTGAATCTGCCACATGATTACACCATTCAAGCAAATTCTGATCACCTTCTCTTGCATGAGTACTTGATTTTGTTTTTTTTTCTCCATCTCCCTGTGCTTTATTTATAATTGATTTAAATTCCCTAGGCTATACCCTTATAGAAACTCTATTACTTTAAGGCATATTTAATAACTATAAAAAGATTACACCCTGATCTTCCAAGTATTCTTCATTCAAATTTGTTCAAATGTTGAACCATCTTGTAGCAGAATTCATCATTATAAGCTGTTTCTCAATTGCTTTTATAATTAATTCATGATTTACAGCTTTGAGAGAACTCCTTGTATAGATCTTGGGGTCTTAGCTCCTCTGGAGGCATTAATTAATTTGGTACCTGAGTTCCTCTCTTTTATATTTTGTTAGATTTTTTTTAACATCTAGTGGCTAATTGACCAATAATAGCTCAATTATCTCCTCTTCTTAGTTCTACTTCTTAGTTCCACTTATATGTATAAAGTAGATCTCCTTTTTTTATTCTATAAGCAGATAGATGATACAAAGATAGATAAATAGCCAGCCTGATCTTTAAAATCTGATCTTTCTCAAGAAGTCACTTCCTTCCATCTGGCAACATGTGTCCCATTTTACTTCTCTTTCATTTTTCCATGTTCAAAATTAGACTGAAGATAATTTTGAACTGTAACTGTTACCATTCACTCTCCTCTAAACACACGTGATACCTAGAAGATCTGGGTTTAAGTCTTTTTAATTTTCTCCCCAGACTTTATTATTACAGAATTATATAAAAATATTTTTTTCACCTCAATCCAAGAAAATGACATATTTCCATATAAGGATCCCCACTCATTTTTGTCTGCTTGTCAGTGAGATTTACTATTTCAGTATAATTAACCTACAGCCCAGGTCTATAGGCTATAATCAGAGTTTATGTAATAAACAACAAAATTTAGACTATGTGTGATTGGGGATGATTGCCTGCATCCTGGTGGGGGAAGAGTACAAAACAAACAAAAAAAGATCTCTTCCAGTCAACTATGCTGAAAAAGACAAGTTGCCAATTATGCTTTAAAAAGCATGGTGAAGTTGCTTTGAAGTAAGACTTACCTAGAAATTGACAACAACAACAACAACAACAAAATATTATGACAATATAGCATCTAGAATATCCAGGCCTATAATTACATCTGTGGTCACAGCATGAGAAGCTACCAAATGTGCCACCTGTGTTTCGCCTGGCCAGTTTCAGTATATGTACCCAAAGCTTGATATCCTGTACAGTACTTCAATCAAACCCATCCAGTATCTGTTCTTATTTATAAGGATTTCTTGCCAATTCCTTAACGGTTTGCTGTGGTGAGAGGAGGTATACAAGTCATTCTGAGAATTATTTCTGCCTTGCTTGGGTTTATAACCAATGAAGAGTAGACCCAAGCAACTGGGCCTGGCTGAATATGAATTGAGGATTCATGTGTTAGTATTACTAACTGGCCAGGCAGTTTCCTAATAGTTCACTACTCTGAAAGAATAAGGCCCTCTGATAAAGTTAAATTGGAGAATGTAGTTTAGCTCAATGATCAAAGTGGGGGCTACATTTAGAACTCCTTACGCTTAGAACTGCATGACCATTGGTGGAAAGCACTGAGTCTACAGAGATATTATAGCTAATGACATAGAAGATTATAGACCTATTTCAAGTTCATGACTGCTGGCAGGAGAGGGAACACAAAGGAGAAAAAGATGGGCACACACTGTCTTCTTAATGTAGTGACCCCCCAACTCCTAGTGTAAATATAAGATGTTCAATAATAAGAGTAAATGTATTTCCCAGAGGAGAAGACTGAATTAATTAGATGCAAAGAGAGACTAAAAGTGTTTAATTCCTGAAACCTATTCTTGTGAAGAAAGAAAAATCACATTTCTTTTTTCTATTAATTAGCGTATTTATTTATTTATTTATTTATTTATTATAGAGACCTGGTCTCGCTCTGTTGCTTATGTTGGAGCACAGTGGTGCTTAATCATAGCCCACTGGGCTTAAGTGATCCTTCCACCTCAACGTCTCAAGTAGCTGAGGCTACAGATGTACACCAGTATGCTTGGCTATCTTTTTTCTATAGAAATGGAATGCAAAGATTGGTGAACTAAGAAATTTCTTAAAATAAACATTCAAAATTAGTAAAATTTTCAAAAAATATAAGAATAGATTGGAGAAGAAAACAATTCAGGTAATATTTTCAAAAAAGATGTCAAGGAAAGGGTATAATCAAAATACATTAATGTAATAAAACAGAGTAAGAAGAGAGTGAGTAGAGACTCAGCTACAGGAATATATTTGGAGAAGATAAATTATTGGAAACAAAATTGGGAATGGAAACCAGATAGCAAGGCCTAAAAAGAGTAAGTAAAAGGAGACAGAAAAAGCACAGTCTTCACTTAAAAGTCTGGTAGAATGTGAAGGTTTTTCCATGATGGGCAGAATTGCACATGCTTACAAAAACAGAACGTCAAGGAAAAAAGGAAAAGTGCCTGGGATGTGAAAAAAAAAAAAAAAAGTATTCAATGAGAAGAGGCCTCTTGATTTGGTTCTTGGATTTATTTTATAAAAAAATCTATGTAGTTTCCCAAACATCTGGTGCTAAAACTTAAGGCAATTTATTGTGGAAATTAAGAGGCCAAGAAGTGATGCACAAGGTTTAGAGGAAACGAGGAGGGGAATTATATAAAATATTATTTTTTATTATTTCAAACTGGAGGGGAAATTTTTTCCTCTATAATTTCTTTCTGTTTCAAAATAAAAGTAGATTTTTAAAGAACCCAAGAAGTCTCACAGTTAAAAAGTCTATCTACATTGGACATTTGTAAGTAAAATGAAACCAAACTCCGAAGTAGTGGGGAGGGGAGACAGAACACATGGTGTGCTAAACTAGCATGTGGTGAATGAGACTATGACCACGAAGCCTAGGGAAAAACATCCCAAAGAATAGATATGGGGAGTATGATAGGGAATCAGAATGAAGAAGGGATGCTATGCAGGAGTCTTGCTCTTAGCTTTGCTGCAGGGGTAACGTTACTTTTCTTTTTCTTTTTCTTTTTCTTTTTCTTTTTCTTTTTTTAGATAGGGTATTGCTCTGCCCCCTAGGCTGGAGTGCACTGGAGTAAACACAGCTCACTGCAGCCTTGACCTCCTAGGTTCAAGACCTTCTGGGTTCAAGAGATCCTTCTGCCTCAGTCTCTCATGTAGCTGGGACCACAGTCACATGCCACCATACCTGGCTAATTTATTTATTAATGCTTTTTGTAGAGATGGGTGTCTCACTTTGTTGCTCAGGCTGGTCTCAAACTCCTGATCTCAAGCAATCCTCCCACCACAGCCTCCCAAAGTGTTGGATTACCGACATTAGCCACTGCACTCAGCCAGCATTACTTTTCATGAAACAAGACTACCTGGTAACAGTACCTCCTATAAAATTGCCCTGGAGAGTGGTATGTTCTAACCCATCCTCCCAGATTTCTAGTTAAGTGATATGACAGCTACCACCTTTACTTCATGTATAGCTCTATGGGGTGTGGGACAGAGCCATGGGGGTTTGTTTTAATTTGATTTTCTTGTATTTTAATTAACATCAAGGTCTTAGAGTGAAAAGGGTTAACTGGGTCTAATTGTATTACATTGGCACAGCAGCAGATTAAAATGAGTCAGATTCCTAGGTTTAGAGCTCAACGTATCAGTAGAACATTTTCCACAAATGTATTGAAGACACCAAAGCCACTGTTAATTCTCACCATGCTACTTTGGTAGAGTTTGAGGAAACAAATTATATTTTCCTAATTTCCCCAGAAAAACTGCTTTCATTACTCACTGGGTCAGCTTAATAAGATCTTAATATGATCTTTTAATAGGCATCACTTTTATGAGCCTGGGGTGGAACATTTTTGGCTGTAGTAACTCAGAGTTCTTGAATTTTTTTCCCACCAAAATCCTTTAAACAAGGACAAGAGTTAAAATGTCACTAGCACCAACAGAAGGAGCATGTGTTTGGTTATAAGTGGTAATCCACATGAAAACTATTTATTTGAAATCTTAAGTTATAATTTTTAAACATTGTGATAATTCAATATTGTATTACATGATACAATTTTTGTTATTTTAATGTAAAAATAATATTGTAAATTATTTCATTTTCTGCCAAGTTAACAAATGATGTAGGCCTTTTTCACAAATGTATTTCAAATCTCATAAATGAAAAGGATCTTTAAGATCATCTTCATACAAAATTCCCTATTTATTTATTTGAGAAGGAGTCTCTCTTTGTCGCCCAGGCTGGAGAGCAGTGGTGCGATCTCGGCTCACTGCAACCTCTGCCTCCCTGGTTCAAGGGATTCTCCTGCCTCAGCATCTTGAGTAGCTGGGATTACAGTTGCCCGCCACCACGCCTGGCTAATTTTTGTATTGTTTTTAGTAGAGACAAGGTTTCACCATGTTGGCCAGGCCGGTCTTGAACTCCTGACCTCAGGCAATCCGCCCACCTCGGGCTCCTAGAGTGCTGGGATTACAGGCATGAGCCACCGTGCCTGGCCAAAACTCACTTTACAACGTGAGTTTCTCAGTGGGTGAGTAACTTGACCAGTGCCACAAAACTAACTCACATTAAATTAAGGATCAGAAACAAATCCTATTAACGCAAAAACCATTTTAAGTTTTACTTAAAAATTTCAGCCTCAAAATAAGAGTTTCAGCAAATTATTTACATATTTCAGATGTAAAAATTACAGTCAGATAAAACAAAATTATGAGATGTCATTATTATTCACTTATTATGGAATAAATATGAGGTTGATGCTTTCTGGGTTTCTAAACTTTGGCTATTAGAGAATTTTAGGAGCATAGACTCAACAATTTGTAAAAGGATACGAATTCTGCTGTCCCTATTCTATGCAAGCTAAATGACACAAGAACATCCTAAACAAGATTTCCCCAGCTTCATTGGTAGTGCTTTCATGCTACACTGTATTTATATCCTGTTCAAGCACTGAGGTCCAGGGAAGCAATTCAATGATTATATTTCTTAAAGTTTCAATACTAAAAACAAAATTGAACTGAGCATATGCACTTGTGATTTATTCACTAGACTTTTGCTAATAGAATATTAAAACTATTTCTTTGGTCATGAAATTTTACATCCCCAAAATAAATTTACAAAGCTGAGAAATATACTAACTTCAACGGTATGATTTTCATGGATTCTTTATCCACTGATTGTTTTTTAACAATAATTCCTAAAGCTTTTGTCAAAAGATATTTTCAAGAATAAGATAATCACTCTTAACTTTTTTGTGTGTGTCTGAGGTGTGGGGGACAGGAGTTAGCATTTTCTGCTTATTCAAATACTGGATTTTTATCACGTCTTGAGTACCTATTTGTACTTAAGGGAAAATAAAATGCACTGACAATCTTGAATACTGTTTACTCTCTGGTAAGTTGATAAGGAAACCACTTCTGTCAGTTGCTTCAGGGTTCCCCAATGGTCTCAATTTTTATCACTCTGTAGAGGCCAGGTAAAAATGATTGTGTGTGACAGAATGCTAGATAAACATTTTTTCTCAACAGAAAATAAGGACATTGGTCTCATTTAACTTCCTTTAACTTCAGCCTACTCATCTATAAAGTGTAAATTTCAGGATGTATTACTACATTGCATAATGTTGTAATAATTAAGCTATGTATATAAAAAAGATTTAAAAGCTGTTATGCAAGATCAAGTGTAAGGCATTTTAAAAAGAATTATGTTAAATGGCTTTGTGATATTTCTTGTTGCTATGAATCTTAATCATTGAGAAATAAAAAAGCTGAGGTAAATTTGAATAAAGTGATATTATACAGTTCATGTATCACCATTCCCAAGTATCCTGGAGCCTCCAACAGCAACGTAAGGAAGAGATTTTTTCTGTGAAACACACCAAGTAAATGGCAGATGGTATAATGGAACTGAATAGAGATCGGCTCACCCTGTGCAGTTAAAACCAGATATTCACACCAAAGTTTTGCAGCAGTAGAAAGGAAAGTGTTTACTTGCAGGATGTCAAGCAAGGAGAACCAAGCATCTAATGCTTAAATCCTGACCTTCCTGATGACTTATAGGTAAGGAGTTTTTTTTTGTTCTTTTGTTTTGAAATGGAGTCTCGCTTTGTTGACAGACTAGAGTGCAGTGGCGTGATCTTGGCTCACTGCAACTTCTGCCTCCCGGCTTCAAGTGATTCTCCTGATTCAGTTTCCTGAGTAGCTGGGACTACAGGCACACGCCACCACCCCCAGCTAATTTTTGTATTTTTAGTAGAAATGGGGTTTCACCATGTTGGCCAGGATGGTCTCGATCTCTTGACCTCGTGATCTGCCCGCCTCGGCCTCCGAAAGTGCTGGGATTTTTAAAGACAGGGGTAAATTTCAGGAAACCAGAAGTTACAGGCAAACCTGTAAATCAATACATGGAGGTTACACCTTGGTTATGGCCTAAAAAGGTGAGATATCTTGAAGTGGGAGCTTACAGGTAAGAGGTAAATTCGAGGATTTTCTGATTTGCAATTAATTAGGGAGAAGAAGCTTTGTTTAAAAATTTGATGTCAACAGAAAAGAATGTTAGTTCTGATTCATTGGTGTGACTCCCTCCAGACCCCTCAGGAAGAAATTTAGAACAAAGAACAATCATCAGAGTTCAGACTTCAGTTCCCCTTTCTGGAAAAGGTCTCCATGACAGTTGATGTGTTTGGGTGGGGTCCATGTTTCCGAAAAACAATTCAGGGACAGATTTTAAGATGTTATCTTTAGTTTCCCTAGGGAATAAAACATCTCCTGACTCTCATTTCCTTGGCTATTGTTTTAAGTTCTTACTTGCTTTTTTATCAAGTTGCTAATTTGCTTTTCTGGACTAGCTAAGGGCCTGGAATTTCTCTTGAAGGAACTCAAGATTTTCCTTTACTTCCATGCTTGTGTGGGGCGGGGAGTAGGGGGTGGTAGGTAGTGGTGCATCAGCAGGCCCTTAAAACAAGGCCCTTGACCTGTCTCAATAGTGGCTCAAGACCAGGGCAGTGACTGCACCCCAGGAGCAGTTGCTATCTTTTTTTTTTTTTTTTTTTTTTTGAGACGGACTTTCACTCTTGTTGCCCAGTCTGGAGTGCAATAGCATGATCTCGGCTCACCGCAACCTGCAGAGTTGGGTTCAAGCTATTCTCCTGCCCCAACCTCCCGAGTAGCTGGGATTACAGGCATGTGCCATCACACTCGGCTAATTTTGTATTTTTAGTAGAGACGGGGTTTCTGCATGTTGGTCAGGCTGGTCTCCAAATCCTGACCTCAGGTGATAAACCTGCTACTTTTTTTTTTTTTTTTGCCCCTGCAGCTCCTTTCAGTTTGATTACCAAATCCTCACAAAAAGGAGCAAAGCACTTATCTACGAATAATTCTTTAAAAATCCATTTGGGAACTTTTCAATAAAAAAACACATTTCACTAAAATTCCAACATAAAAAACACAAAGTCACTTCTGCAAATTTTCATAGCTAACCTTATGCTTCCAACTAATAGCAACTTTGTAAATTTTTATGACAGGCAAGATCAGAAGTTTTTCTCTTTAGACTATTTTTAACAAAGCTCTTTGTATAATTTTGCAGTTGAACATGCTTTCTAGATGTGACAATTCTTACACTTAGAATGAATGCCATTTTATTAAAGCATGTGAATTTACAAAATTTGGTATTGGCCTCAACATTTTCCCACATTTGAGAGTTTTTCCTAAGGGAACACTGACAAAAATTGAAAACAGTTAAAAATGTTTCTTTTTTTTTTTTTTTAAGTCTTCCATTACATTAATTTGAGGGCTTATGTTAGGGTGAGACAAAAGGAGACAAAGGTGAGAATAAGCGGCAATTAGTGCTGACAGCCTCTTGGAGAATGCAGAGCCCTCTGGCCTCACAAAACAGAACAGGGGCCTGGAAAAGGGACCAGGCAATTGTGGCATGGGATTATGTATTTCTAGTCTTCTTTATTTGCAAACATAAGTGAGACAGAGGGAGATCTTTGCAGCCATTTATATATGAAATGCTGAGGCTGCTCAGAGCAAGGACAAAGCATTAGACCTCATGATTGTGGGGTTGCTTCAGGGTTTAGTATTTCACAATCGTGTCAAACCAGGGCTCTGCCTGGAATGTGTGTTTTATAATGATGGGTCAAGAGCTAGAAGGATAAATAGCTAATGCATAGGGGGCTTAATATATAGGTGATGGGTTGATAGGTGCAGCAAACCACCATGGCACACGTTTACCTATGTAACAAACCTGCATGTCTTGCATATGTATCCCAGACCTTAAAATTAAATTAGATTAAATTAAAAATGAAAAAAAAAAAAAAGACCACGGATATAAAGGCAAGGTAGTGGCTAACATGACTTGTTCATTTGTGTTGTCGCATCACATTAACTTTTTTAACATTAATAAACTTTTGTTTGAGAATAGTCTTAGATATACAGAGAAGTTGCAAGAATGTTCCCATGTGCCTGCACTTAGTTTCCCCTAGAGTTAAGATTGCTTTAGTGCATATGTCATACAAATGAACCAATATATTCAATATTATTATTACCTGAAGTCCATACTTCATTGCAATTTCTGTGCTATTTATCTATTTTTTTTTTTTTTTTTTTTTTTTTTGAGACAGAGTCTCTCTCTGTCACCCAGGCTGGAATGCAATGGCACAATCTCGGCTCACTGCAACCTCCACCTCCCTGGTTCAAGCGATTCTCCTGCCTCAGCCTCCCAAGTAGCTGGGGTGACAGGTGTCCACCACTACACCTGGCTAATTTTTATATTTTTAGTAGAGATGGGGTTTGGCCATGTTGGCCAGGCTGGTTTCGAACTCCTGATCTCGAGTGATCTGCCTGCCTCGACCTCCCAAAGTGCTGGGATTACAGGCATGAGCTACCACACCTGGCCAACCTAATGTCCTTTTTATGTTCCAGGGTTCTATTCAAGATATCATGTCATATATAGTTGTCATGTGTCTTTAGGCTTCTCTAGACTCACAATTTCTCAGAGTTCAATTGTTTTTATGACCTTGATAGTTTTAAGGAGTGTTGGTCAGCTATTTTGTCAAATGTCCATCAGTTTGATTTGTGTGATGATTTTCTTATAGTTAGACAAAAATTATATGTCTTAGGGAGACCACAGAGGTAAAATGTTATTTGCATCACATCATGTCAAGGGCACATGCTATCAATATGAATTATTACTGGTATGTTAACCTTGTTCACTTGGTGGAGGTAGTATTTGTCCATTTTCTCTACTGTAATGTTACTCATTTTTTTTCCTCTTTTCATATTGTAGTCACTAGAAGAAAGTCACTATGTGAATCCCACACTTCAGGAGTGGAGAGTTACATTTTACCTCCTTGAAACTGAAGAATCTACATCAGATTTTTCTGTATGGGAGACTTGTCTATTCTCTCTTATTTATTTCCTTATTTAATCCTTCATTTATAGCAGTATGAACTCATGGATATTTATTTTATACTTTGTTATAATACAATACTATGTTACTTATTTTGTTGCTCAAATTCTTCCAGCTTCAGCTATTGGGGTCTCTTACACTTGGCTCCTATGCCCCACTGCCTGACCCCCATGATTTCATTTTTTTGAGCACTTCCTTACTTCATGGCACTTTAAGGTATTCCACGCTCATTTTGTTTATTTCCCACCTCATGCCAGCCCTAGAATCAATCATTTCTCTGAGGAGATTGGGTTCCTTTTATTGGAGAAGGTATTAGAAAAGAAGATATGGGTGAAGGGTGTGTTTGTTGTGACTAGTGTGTCATTGCTTCTAGTCCCTCTCAGAGGACAGAAAAAGAAAATATATAGGTACATATGAACCTGTGTGTACACATGTATTTATGAATTTTTTATATGTTTTCAACTGTATATATATAAAAGCTGACCTCGTGTTCATGCTGATGTCTCCAACTCTAATCCATTACCACGTTTTATTCTAGCCTTCAGCCCTTGCTTATCTGTCACCTTCCACTCCAGTATGACTGTCACCATTCACCATCCATTTACTTAAATTCCAGAATACATGTGTGGTTTCAGAGCTGTTAACCTATATCCCCATGGTCAGAGTACTTTATCAAGCAGAGTACAGTGCTTATGCTCAGTTCCTTTCATCTTTCGTTTTACAGTGTCTACTTATTTCCAAAGTTACTGAGATCAGAACTTTTCCACTAACTCCCTTCAGTGAGGTGATGCCGTGTGTTTGTAATACAGTTCGATTCTCCCATTACAGTGTTCATTCCATAAATCTCCTAACTTATTTTTTCAAATTCGCATACATTAGCACTCATTCTTTATGATGTAATGTTCTATGCATTTTGACAAATTCAAAGTATAATTTGTGCACCACTACAATGGCATACAGAATAATTTCACAACCCTATAAAATTTCCTGTACTTCCCCAATTCCACCCTCCCCCAACCATCAATTCCTGGCAACCACAGACTTGTTTCCTATCTCTACAGTTTTCCTATTTCCAGCATGTCACATACATGAAATCACAAAGTATATAGCCTTTCCAGATTGGTTTCTTTCACTTAGCAACATATATTAAAATCACAGCTGAGGATGGTGGCTCATGTCTATAATCCCAGCACTTTGAGAGGCCAAGATGGCAGGATCCTTTGAGCCCAGGAGTTTGAGACCAGACTGGGCTACATAGTGAGACCATGTCTCACTATGTAAAAAAAAAAACGTGGGCCAGGCGCGATGGCTTATGCTTGTAATCCCAGCACTTTGGGAGGCCAAGACAGGAGGATCACCTGGGGTCAGGAGTTCGAGACTAGACTGACCAACATGGAGAAACCCTGTCTCTACTAAAAATACAAAATTAGCCGGGCATGGCGGTGCATGCCTGTACTCCCAGCTACTTGGGAGGCTGAGGCAGGAGAATCACTTGAATCCAGGAGGTGGATGTTGCGATGAGCCGAGATTATGCCATTGCACTCCAGCCTGGGCAACAAGAGAGAAACTCCTTCTCAAACAAAACAAAACAAATTTGCATTGTTCTGTGGATTGAAAGCTCTTTTTATCATGGAATAATATTCCACTGTATAGAAGTGCCACACTTTGTTTACAAATTCACCTATTGAAGGACATTATTTTTGCTTCCGTGTTTTTGCAATCACAAACAATGTTGCTAAAAGTATTTGGGTGCAGGTTTTTGTGTGAATAAACATAAATTTTCTATTCAGGTGGATAGATACCTAGGAGTGAAATGTTTAATCACATGGTAATACTGTTTTTATCTTTGTAACAAAATGTCAAAATCTCATACAAAGTGTCTGTACCATTTTTCATTCCTACTAGCAACAAAGGAGAGAGTTTTGGTTGCTCTGCATCCTAGACAGCAGTTGGTATTGTCATAGCTTTGGATTTTAGCATTCTAATAGGTTTGTGGTTATATTCAGTGATGTTTTAATTTGCATATCTATAATAACATATAGTATTGAACATCTTTCATCGATCATTTGCCATCTGTGTATCTTTCCTGTTGAGGTGTCTATTTGGATCTTTGTACCCATTTACTAACTGGATTGTTTGTTTTCTTAGAGTTGAGTAGTAACAGTTCTTTGTACATTCTAGATACAAGTATTCTATCAAACGTGTATTTTGAAAATACTTTCTCTCTGTTTGTAGCTTGTCTTTTCATTCCCTTAACGGTGTATTTTGCAAAGCAAATTTAATTTTTATTTTTTAAAAATTTAAAGTTTAACTTATCAATTTTTTCTTTCATGGACTATGTTGTAGGTGTTGTACCAGTAACATCTTCAAACTCCAGTTCATGCAAATTTTCTCCTAGATTTTCATCTAGAGGTTTTATAGTTTTGCATTTCACATTTAGGTTTCTGATTCATTTCAAGTGAAGTTTTGTGTTAGGATGTAAGGTCTCTGTTTAGGTTCATTGTTTTATATACATAGGCCAATTTCAATTTTTTAAAAGATCTTTTTTACATGCACCTATTCGTTTTGTGCCTATGCCAAAAATTAGTTGACAATATTTATGAGTTTGTTTCGGTTCCATTGATCAACATGTCTATTCTTTTGCCAATATAATGCTGGCTTTAAGATATTTATAGTGGATTTAAGATAAATTTTGAAATCGGGTAATGTGAACTTTTTGATTTTCTTCTTTTTTAGAATTATATTGGCTAGTCTAAGAGCTCTACCTGAATATATACATTCTAGAATCAGTTTGGCAATATCTAGAAAATATCTTGCTGGAATTTGGATTTGGATTTATTTGAGTCTGCAAAGTTGAGAGACATTGACAGATTTTTTCCTCTAGGGAATTACTTCCCACTGGAGGCTAGCCTTTTCTCTTTTTTCTTTTTTTGCAGGACATGTCTAGGTCAGTTTCGAGAGTGCTATTCTTTGCTCCACCAACATCCATTTCCCCCACTTACCCCACACAGAACCATGAGGGAATCAAATCCTTACCATGAAACATGAGGGATTCCCGGAATTAAAGCTTATATATATGTGTACCAGGAAGTCCCTTATGACTTTAGCACACAGCCCTTTCTCAGTCTTAAGATAGTTTACACCCAGCTTCCAGTAATTCACCAAAATAATTTTTTAAGTGTTTCTATCATCTTAAGGATTTCAGCAGCTTTTTCTCCAACTAAGCAATTTTCATTAGCTGTGTTTCTCTAGATTACTTGTCTCTCCAGATTTGGGGCAGCAATCTCTGTTCTCTGATGAATTCCAGAAACGTTGTTGATTTTCAGTTTGTCCAGTTTTTTTCTCCCTTAAAGGATGATAGAGATGACTTCAAAGCTCATTACATGTTGGAGTTGAAACCGGAAGCCCCATTATGTTAACTTTTGCCTATCTCCAAGTTCAAATGGTTTAACACATGCTCGTACCTTCCCCCACCACCAAAATAACGCTATTCAAGGTACAGCCATTTTCTATCTTGTAGGATTTCTAATTTGTAGTGATGTTTTCTATCAACTTTAATAATCACAGTATTAGTGACAGTAAAGTGAAACTAAGTATTATATCCTTGTTTTTCTATGGAATAAATGAAAATACAGATAAAGCAGCTGACTTGTCTGAGATCATACAGCCAGAATATAGCAGAAGTAAGTAATTATTTCAGAAGACTGAAATGCCATGTTTTCAAACATAGGAAAAAAACTAGCTTATTATTAAAATTATCTTCATTCTATCATGTCAAATAAATTCTAATTCCTTTTTACAAAAATAAATACAAACAAATCAGAATTTTCATAAGTCTTACAACGAGCAAGTAGCATTACTTTATAGTCACATCCCACACATAATAAGGTGGCTTTTTAAAAGTTTATTTTGCAGTTACTGCACCAACTGAAACATAATTGTGTAGGTTAAATATTTAGGGGGCTAAGAGAGATAATCACTGTTGGTTTATAGTGGCAGAAATTCATTCATTATTTAAACTGTTTACTTTTCCCTGACTCTGAATTGCTGTGGATTGTCCTCTGGTGTCTAGATGTAGATTGCAGGATGAAATACTGAGGTTTAAATTCAGATCTTGGCAATGTTTGTACAGAAAATTGAATCTACATCATATTAGGAAGTTCAAGCCCCCAAGTGCCTGGATATCACAGCTTTTGTATAGAATTGGGAATAAGCAATCTTGTTTATGGCCCTAATTTATCATGACAATGCTTTGGCGCAATTGTAGGAGTCCTTCCAGTTAGCACTTTACCCAGAAGAGTAAAAGTTCTTCTACACTTTGAAGTAAATGGTACCATTTGACATTTCTTTTAGTATTTTTGCTCTAGTCCAGTATTCGCATCAGGTTAGCATAACTTCTAAACTTATAGAGGGGCTACCTTGGACAGTTCAGAAGTACCATATATCAGTATCAAGTTCAAGGTGTAAGCTCCAGGTCTGGCTATCATTGTATCCTGGTGCACCACTCAGTGCCTGGCACATAGTCTGAACCTAATAAATATTTTTTTGAATTCTTGAGCATAGCAGACATCATCTAAAAACCTCATTTTATCTCATTTCTAGCAAGAAGTTCATGAATAGTTTTTAAATCTCTGTAGGTAGAGTCTTTGTTCCATGAAGATAGAATGTAAGCTATAGTCCTAGTCTTCTAGATATTTACACTCAGATTAGAGCATAAGACTTAGAATAGAAAAAAAAATTTATTTATTATTATTATTATTTTTGAGACAGAGTTTCACTCTGTCGCTCAGGCTGGAGTGCAGTGGCACAATCTTGGCTCACTGTAACCTCTGCCTCCCGAGTTCAAGCTATTCTCCTGCCTCAGCCTCCCAAGTAGCTGGGATTACAGGTGCATGCCACCACACCTGGCTAATTTATGTATTTTTAGTAGAGACGGGGTCTTGCCATGTTAGCTAGGCAGGTCTCGAACCCTTGACCTCAGGTGTTCTGTCTGCCTTGGCCTCCCAAAGTGCTGGGATAACAGGTATGAGCCACTGCGTCCATCTGGATGGAAGAAAAATATACACAGAAAAAAATGAGACACTGAGACACTGATGCAAATACTTGGAAGAATATAGTAAGCATCATAACATACACATATGTTTGATATGTGATTTAAATTAATGGCAGATGGAGGATGACAATGATCTGGCCAGGCGCAGTGGCTCATGCCTGTAATCCCAGCACTTTGGGAGGCCAAGGTGGGTGGATCACCCAAAGTCAGGAGTTCAAGACCAGCCTGGCCAACATGGTGAAACCCCGTCTCTACTAAAAATAGAAAAATGAACTGGGTGTGGTGGCACATGCCTGTAATCCCAGCTACACGGGAAGCTGTGGCAGGAGAATCACTTGAACCCAGGAGGCAAAAGTTGCAGTGAGCTGAGAACGCACCACTGCACTCTAGCTTGGGTGACAGAGCAAGACTCCATCTCAAAAATAAATAAATAAAATAAATTAAAGGGGTAGATTTTACCTGGGTCATAAACAGTATGTGAAAATATTACTTTGAAATATCATAATAATCAGTTTTAAGCTTCCTGGTCAACTACGTTTTTCTATCGCATACGTCCTGAGCTTTAAAGGCTCAAAAGTAATTATTACTATAGGAGCAAGACAAAGAGAAAGAATCCGTATCCGTATTAGACTTTCAAAACAAGATGCATAAAACACAAGTCCATTTCAGAGACTGAAGTTGAGAAAGCCAAGGATTGTGTAGAGGAAATTTTGTTATGGTTGTTATGTTTTTGCTTTGTCGCTGTTATTTTAAAGCTCAAAAGGCAAAATTCCAAAGGAAAATGCTAATTGGTAAGCAAGAGACTGAATAGAGGAAAAGAGATGAGGAAGAACTTGCAGGAAGGCATTAAGATTGCCCTGGTGCAGTGAAATGGAGGGAGTCTGATAAACGTGCTGGAGTGGAACACGGAGAAGTAGAGAGCATCTGTGAACCACTCAGCCACCGCCTGAGTGAATAGCATCTGTGCCGAGCACAAGGAATAGGCATAAGAGCCAAGCCACTGCTCTAGGACAAACTGAGCTCACTGGGAACCCTAGCAGGAATCTCCGCAGAAGAGGTTTACTATCATCTGCCATTCTCATTACTGTTCAAAGAAGGTATTCTATACACAATTTTGTTAGTACTTGTCCTTTCAATTTCAGTAACCATTCCCTGTACCAAGAGTTTTGTAAGCCAGTCTGGACTCTCCTGTGTGGTAATTTCACTTAAATAGGGAACTGAGTGCAAGATACCCAGAGGGAGAAATTGTGGTTAAAAAGGAAAAGGGTGGCCTATCAACTCTGTCACCTCTGCTTTACCACCTAATCAGTTATGTTCATTATTCTGAATAAGCTTTAATTTTCTGTTAGGTTAAATTAGTTAGAACCATTCCCATCCTCAGATGGGACAATGACAAAAACCATCTCCAATGTGTAGCTATACAACCTCTATGTATCATAACAATATGATATGATGAGAAAAACTGAGTATCTTCTCTCCACTTCTTCCTGTCCACTCAAACTTTAAAAACGTGTAAGGGTTCAAGAGTTCCACTAGATAGTGTATTAATATGATGGCATTAGTAGCATGATTTACTGGTATTTTGGAGAACACATATTAATATAGGTTTCATTAACAATAAATAAGTTATTATAAACTTAATAACTTAGCAAAGTGTCATTTAGTATCAATTAATGCTAGTTACAACTCCTCTCCCATTTCCCAACAAAGACATGGAGAGGAAATAAGCCAATGCAATAAAGGAAATCCTAATCAAAGGTTAGGTTATTTGGGAAAGAGAAAGAGCAGGTGTCAAAAGATTTCCCTCCTTAGCAAAATTGGTGCACCTGCAATGCAACCAATCTTTTTATTTGGACCTTCTTTGTAATCTACACTGGGCCAGACTGACTGGGCTGCCATGCATTAACTGTAGAAACAGGTGAAACAAATAAATTGTGTGTATCACAGTCTGTTTGTTTCATATGCTTAGGAATCAGCTACTCTTCCAGAGAACAACGCATCTCAAATAAAAAAAAGTTATGTTTTAAGTGGAATTCATCTAAGAAGTGCCATTTCCCCAATGGCACATCATAAACAGGTGGCACTCATTTTCCATTACCCTTCAGAAGTCACCAAAAACATCATAACATTTCAATTGAGCTGTAGTTGAGAATAAATGTCCATTTTATTATATCTTTAAGCATTAGTGGATGAGCAAGGAGAGGAAAATTTAACTGTCTGCTCTTTTCTTTTTGTAGCCTCTGACAGAAGTAGAATCCCAACCAACTGATGGACGGTGGCACAAAGGGGCACTAAAGTTATATTAGGAATATTTGCATCTTATTATTCAGGCTCCATCTCGAGCAGATGGCTCAGCGTCTTCAAAAGGGATTTAGAGCATTGCAGAGCAGGATGGCAGTGCAGCAGCCCAGGTAAAGGAAGATCTGTGAGAAGTCCAAGTCACACAAGCTCTGTGAAGGACAAAAGTCTACTCAAGTGTTATTCATAATTATTCAATGTGCTTGGCTAAAGTAGTGGTTCTATCATTGGGATTGTTCTAGAGAGTCATGGATAACATACATAAAGATGAATTATAACCCCATCTCTGCTGAAAAAAAAAAATACAAAAATTAGCTGGATGTGGGGCGGGCTTCTGTAATCCCAGCTACATTGGAGGCTGAGACAGGAGAATTGCTTGAACCCGGGAGGCAGAGGTTGCAGTGAGTCAGGACCGTGCCATTGCACTGCAGCCTGGGCAAGAAGAGAGGAACTCAGTCTCAAAAAAAAAAAAAAAAAAGAATTAGATGACAATATATATATATATATTTTTTTTGAGACAAATCCTTGCTCTGTCACCAGGCTGGAGTGCAGTGGTGCAATCTCAGCTCACTGCAACCTCCGCCTCCTGGGTTCAAGCGATTCCCTTGCCTCAGCCTCCCAAGTAGGTGGGACTACATGTGCGTACCACCATACCTAGCTAATTTTTTGTATTTTAGTAGAGACAGGGTTTCACCATGTTGGCCAAGATGGTTTCGATCTCCTGACCTCGTGATCCACCTTCCTCAGCCTCCTAAAGTGTTGGGATTACAGGCGTGAGCCACCGCGTCTGGCTAGATAACAATCTTTAGCCTACTGCGTGGGTGACAGATGCCTTTGCCGGAGTCCAGTACACTCAATAATGGTTCAGAGGCAGTGGTAGTAGTAATGGGAGCAGACTGGGAAAAATCCAGACATCGTTTTTCTCATCACCACTTCCCATTAATAAAAAAAATTAAAAAAATAAAAAAGAAAACCCTGGCATCTGGCAAGGCCCCTTATTCTGAGGAATTATGCTCAGTTATAGGCCTTTAACAGAAGTAGATTGGCTGCTAAAATTTGAAAAAGTCTCAAGCCCAATTTAAGACACTTGGAGTTTATCTTAGAGGAATGTCCTTTAAAAATATTACAATCCTGAACATTTACTATATTCTACTACTACGGAAGCCTGTCACCTCTGTGGGTTCTGTTTTAGCACTTATTGGTTATGATTACTATACACTGGATATGTTTCTGTTGTTTTCATCTATATGTGAAAGATTAAATATAGTACATACTCCTATTGTGATTGCTACTGCTAAATGGCTTTATTCACATAAAGTACTTAGCAGAGTGACAGACCTATAAAAATGCTATTGTTATTATTATTACTAGCTATTAAAAACATTCTATGCTTCTACAAAAGATGTCTTTTAACAGTCAGTTAATTTTATTCCTGGTGTCAGAGTCCTAACTAAAGTTAGCCAATCATTTATGAATGTTGTGTTGTCCCTGTGGATATTTTAAAAATTAATATGCTAATTCTATTTGTGTATTTTTAAGATTCTATGTGTTTTTCCAATATGCTTAGAGTTTTATAATGCAAAGTTGCAATTGTACTCTACGGCTTATTAAAACCTCCAAGGATATCTAAGCAATGTGTGTGTATGTTTGTGTGCATGTGATAGTTTTTATGTCCAATGTAGAATTTTAAAAGTATCTCTTCCAGGAGAGGATAAAGATAAATGAAAACACAACCATAGTTAGTAGACTTGGCTAAAGAGAGATATGGCCAGAAATGGAGTTTTGTGATCTGCTCTTCCCAATGCAGGCCATCATGGAGTATACAAATCAGTTTTATTCCACTGGGGAAGACCTGAAGCAACTTTGTGAAAGATGCCACCTATGAACCCCATGTACGGTGTGAATCAAAGCAAAGCCTCAGCGTGACCTAACTACCCTCCTTCCCTCTTTCATCTCACAGGTATGCTCTCCGCAAAGATAGGAGTACCTGTGCAAAGAGATGCAAAGAGAGGAGTATGGTTCTCAGGAGAAAAGCAGATCGAAAGTAGGGGGAAATATTTACCTTCAGCATTATACAGCAAAGGAAACACTGTGTAGGAGACCCACTGGTAGCTAGGAAAAAGGAGCCATCTATTCACTTACTATGTTTTGATGGCCTATTTCTTGCTAATGTCTCCAGTTTCTAGTGGATGCAATATATGTCAATTTCCATTCTAAAGCGTTAATAGTGCTTTGAAATGTATTCAGACTTATACGAAATTGAGATAACATGTTTCCTTTGTTCATCTCCTTCTCTTCTTTCTCTTCCTTCTCATCCACATATTTAACTTAGGTTCTAATTCACTAAATCTAACTCAATTTTTGCTCTTCAAATCAGAGCAGAGTTATGGAAGTGTCTGGAGTGAAATATTCATCATAGAAATAAAACAATGTTTAATTTATTTTATATTTTATGTCATCAAACTCTTTCAATAGATGTTACTTTTTGTATTCAAAAATTATATATTAAACCCCACATATTTAATAACTGTTATAACTATATTTTTATGTAGGATATAGTGTGATATTTTGATACATGTATACAATGTATACAGATCAAATCAGAGTAATTACCAAATCCATCACCTCAGACACTTACCATTTCTTTGTGTTGAGAACATTAAAAATCCTTTCTTCCAGGTATTTGAAAATATACAATAAATTGTTAACTAGTCACCCTTCAGTCTATAGAACACTAGAAATTATTCTTTCTATCTGGATGTAATTTTGTATCTGTTAACCTCTCCGGATTTCTATCCCCTTCTCAGCTTTTAGTAACTACTTTTTGTTTGTTTGTTTGTTTTGAAATGGAGTCTCACTCTGTTGCCCAGCCTGGAGTGCAGTGACATGATCTCAGATCACAGCAACCTCTGCCTTCCGGGTTCAAGCAATTCTCCTGCCTCAGCCTCCCGAGTAGCAGGGATTACAGGCACCCGCCACCACGCCCGGCTAATTTTTGTATTTTTAGTAGAGATGGGGTTTCGCGATGTTGGCCAGGCTGATCTCGAACTCCTGACCTCAGGTGATCCACCCACCTCAGCCTCCCAAAGTGCTGGGATTACAGGCATGAGCTACTCTGCCCAGCCAGCTTTTAGTAACTGCTATTTTCTCTATTAATACTTCTATGAGATCAATTTTTTTAGCTTCCACATATGAGTGAAAACATGCAGTATTTCTCTTTCGTGTCAGCGTTATTTCAGTTAACATAATGTTCTCTAAGTTTATGCATGTTGCTGCAAATGACAGAATTTCCTTCTGTTTATGGCTAAATAGTAATCATTGTGTATATATACCACATTTTCTTTAACTGTGTGTCTGTTGATGAACACTTAAAGTGATTCCATTTCTTGGCTATTGTGAATAGTGCTTCAGTAATCACAGGAGTACAGATATCTCTTTAACATACTGATTATCTTTCCTTTGAATATATAACCTGTAGTGGGATTGATGGATCATGTAGTAGTCGTTCAGTTTTTAGTTTTTTGAGGAACCTCCATACCATTTTTCATAATGGTTGTACTAATTTACATTCCCACCAACAGTGTGTAATATTTCCCTTTCTCAGCATCCCTGCCGGCATTTGTTCTTCTTAATTTTTTGGATAATAGATTCATCCTATCTGGGGTGAGATGATATCTCATTGTGGTTTTCATTTGCATTTCCCAGACGATTAGTGATTTAAGCATTTTTTCAGATGCCTTTTGCTCATTTGTATGTCTTGTTTTGAGAGATCTCTATTCAAATCATTTGCCCATTTTAAATTGAATTATTTAATCATTTTTGCTGCTGAGTTAATTGATTTACTTGTTTATTCTGGATAGTAATCCTCTATAAGATAGATAATTTGCAAATATTTCCTCCTATTCCATAGATTATCTCTTCTCTCTTTTAGTTGTTTCTTGTGCTGCTCAAAAGCTTTTCAGTTTGATAAAGTCACAAATATTTTTGCTGATCCTGTCTTTGTTTTTGAAGTCTTATTTAAAAAGTCTTTGCCCACACCAATGTCCTGACATATTTCCCCTATATTTTCTTCTAGTAGCTTTATAGTTTTGGATATTGCTTTTGGTGTTTAATCCATTTTGAAATAATATTTGTGTGTGGCGAGAGATAGGGGTCTAGTTTCATTCTCCTGCATATGGATATCCAGCTTTCCCAACAACATTTATTAAGGAGACTCTTCTTTCTCCAGTGTGTGTTCTTGGTAACTTTGTTGAAAATCAGCTGGCTATAAATTTGTGGATTTACTTCTGAGTTCTTTATTCTGTTTCAGTGTTCTATGTGTCTACTTTTATGCCAATATCACACTGTTTGGTTACTATAGCTTTGTAGTATATTTACAAGTCAGATGGCATGACACCATCAGCTCTGTTTCTTGTGCTTAGGGTTGCTCTGGTATATTCAGGGTCTTTTGTAGTCCTATATGAATTTTAGGATTGTTTTTTTCTATTCCTATGGAAAATGTCATTGGTATTTTGATAGAGATTGCACTGAATCTGTAGATTGCATGGACATTTTCATAATATAATTCTGTCAATCTATCAACAAGGGATATCTTTTCATTTTTTTGTCTCCTCTTCAATTTCTTTCACCAACGTTTTATAGTTTTCATTGTAGAGATTTTTCAACTCTCCTGTCAAGTGACTCTTAGGTATTTTTTGTAGTTATTGTAAATGGGATTGCTTTCTTGATTTTTTTTTTGTAGGTTGTCCACTATTAGTGTTTAGAAATGCTACCAATTTTGGTATGTTCATTTGGTATCCAGCAACTTTACTGAATTTGGTTATTAGTTCTAACAGATTTTGGTGAAGTATACATTTTTCTGTATATAAGGTCATTTTTTCTGTAAACAGGAATAATTTTACTTCTCCATTTCTATTTGGACGCCCTTTATTTCTTTCTCTTGCCTATTTGCTCTGGATAGAATTTCCGATACTACGATGGGAGTGGTGAGAGTGGGCATCCTTGTCTTCTAGTTCTCACAGGAAAAGCTTTCAGCTTCTCACTGTTCAGTATGATGTTTTCTGTGGGTTTGTCATTTATGGTGTTTATTATGTTAAGGTGCACTCCATTTATGCCTAATTTGTAGAGAGTTTTTGTCATGAAGGAGTGTTGAATTTTATCAAATGTTCTTTCTATATCTATTGAAATGACTATAAAATTGTTGCCCTTCATTCTGTTTGTTGATTTGCATATGTTAGACTATCCTTACATCCCAGGGATAAACCCCAGTTGATCATGCTGTATAATTTTTTGGATGTGCTGTTGGATTTGGTTTGCTAGTACTTCGTTGAGAATTTTAGCATCTGTGTTCATCTGGCATACTGAACTGTGATTCTCTTTTTTGGTTGTGTTCTTGCCTGGTTTTGGTATCAGTGTAACGCTGGTCTTATTAGAATATGTTTACATTCCCTGCCCTTCAAATCTTTAAAATAGTTTGAGGAAAATTGGTATTAGGTCTCTTTTTAACATTTGGTAGAATTCGGCAGTGAAACAATTTGGTCCTGGTCTTTCTTTGTTGGTAGACTTTTTCTTACTGATTCAGTCTCGTTGCATGTTAGTAGTCTGTTCAGCTTTTCTGTTTCTTCTTTGTTATCTATTGGTAGGTTGCATGTGTCCAGGAATGTATCTACTTCCTCTGGATTTTCAATTTGTTGGTGTATAGTTGCTAATAACAGTCTCTAAAAATCCTTTGTATTTCTGTGGTATCAGTTCTAATGTCTCCTTTTTTGTTTCTGTTATTTATTTGGATTTTTTCTCTTTTTCTCTTAATCTAGCTAATGACTTTTTAAAATTGTGTTTAACTTTTCAAAAAACCAACTTTTTATTTTGTTAATTGTTGTGGGGTTCTTTGGGTCTCAATTTCATTTATTTCTGCTCTGATCGTCATTATTTCTTTCCTTCTATTAATATTGGCTTTAATTTGTTATTGTTTTTCCTAGTTTCTAGAGGTGCAACATTGGGCTGTTTATTTGAAATCTTTTTACTTTTTTAATATAGCGATTTTTTGCTAAAAACTTCCCTCTGCACTGTTTTTGCTTTATCCCAAATGTTTTGGCATGTTGTGTGTGTCTCTACTTTCATTTGTTTCAAGTAATGTTAAAATTGTTTTTTGTCTTTTTTTGTTGTTGTTGTTTGTTTTTTTCTGTCGCCCAGGCTGGAGTACAGTGGCGCCATCTCAGCTCACTGCAACTTCCACCTCCTGAGTTCAAGTGATTCTTCTGCCTCAGCCTCCCAAGTAGCTGGGATTACAGGTGCCTGCCACCACATCCGGCTGATTTTGTATTTTTAGTAGAGATGGGGTTTCACCATGTTAGCCAGGCTTGTCTCAAACTCCTGACCTCAGGTAATCTGCCCGCCTCTGCCTCCCAAACTGCTGGGATTACAGGCATGAGCCACCACACCTGGCCTAAAATTGTTTTTAAAATTTATTCACTGATACATTGGCAATTCACGAGCGTGTCGTTTAATTTCCAAGCATTTGTACAGTTTCCAAAGTTCTTTTTATTGATTTCTAGGTTAAGTCAGAAAAGACATTTGATATTTTTACTGTTTAAAATGTGTCGAGACTTGTTTTGTGGCCTAACATATATGGTTATTCTGAGGAATATTCCATGTTCTAATGAGAAGAATGTATATTCTGTAGTTATTGCATGAAATATTCTGTAAATATTTGTTAGGTCCAAACATTAAAGTCTTTTTTATAGCATATAGCTTTAAGTCAAAATCTATAAAAAGGTCATTATATAATATTAAAGGGATTGATTTGGCAAGAGGATATAAAGACTTAAAGTCTTTTCTATATGATAAAGTTGAAATCCGATGTTTCTTTGTTAATTTTTTTTTCCTAGATAGTTTGTCCCATGTTGAGAGTGGGGTGTTGAAGGTCTCAGCTATTACTGTGTTGGAGTTTGTCTCTCTCTACATAGCTAATAATATTTGCTGTATGTATCTGAGTGCTTTACTTTTGTATGCATGTATATTTATGATTGTTATATCCTCTTGCTGAATCGATCCCTTTAATATTATATAATGACCTTTTTGTCTCTTGTAAAAGGAAAATAAATCTTGGCAATCTTGGGGCCCCAAAATCACTAACTTAAAGGAAAAAGTCAAGTTGGGAACTACTTAGGGCAAACCCGTCTCCCATCCCATTCAAAGTCATCCCTCTGTGCACTGAGATAAATGCATATCTGATTGCCTCCTTTGGAAAAGCTAATCAGAAACTCAAAAGAATGTAGCCTTTTGTCTCTCACCTACCTGTGTGACCTGAAAGCCCCCTCCCTGCTTGAGTTGTCCTGCCTTTCTGGAAGGAACCAACGTACATCTTACATATATTGATTGATGTCTCATGTCTCCCTAAAATGTATGAAACCCAGCAGTGCCCGACTTTGGGCACATGTCGTCAGGACTTCCTGAGGTTGTGTCATGGGCACATGTCCTCACACTTGGCAAAATAAACTTTTTTTTGTTTTGTTTTTTGTTTTGAGAAGAGTCTCACTCTGTTTCCCAGGCTGGAGTGCAGTGGTGTGATCTCAGCTCACTGCAGTCTCTGCCTCTCAGGTTCAAATGATTCTCCTACCTCAGCCGCCTGAGTAACTGGGATTACAGGCCCCCGCCATCACCCCCAGCTAATTTTTGTTTTTTTGTAGAGACGGAGTTTCAGCCTGTAGGACAGGCTGGTCTGGAACTCCTGACCTCGGGGTGATCCACCTGCCTCGGCCGCCCAAAATGCTGGGATTACAGGCATGAGCCACCATGCCCAGCCAGCAAAATAAACTTTCTAAATTAACTGAGACCTGTCTCAGATTTTCAGGATTCACTCTTCATAGATTTTGACTTAACGTCTTTTTTGTAAGGTATAAATATAGCTCCTCTTGCCTGCTTTTGGTTTGTTTGTGTGGAGTATTTTTCTCTATCCTTTCACTTTCGGTTTATGTGTGTCTTGACACCTGAAGTGAATTTCTTGTAGGCAGCATATGGTTGGATCTTTTTTTAAAAAAATATATTATCTAGTCTATATCTTTTAATTTGGAATTTTAATCTGCTTACAGTTAAGGTAATTACTGATAGATGAGTACTTACTCCTGCCATTTTGTTAACTGTTTTCTGGTTGTTTTGTACATTCTTTGTTCATTTCTTCCCCTCTCATTGCTCATCTTTGTTATTTGGTGATTTTCTGTAGTGATAAGGTTTGATTTCTTTCTCTTTCTCATATATGTACCTGTTTACTAGTGTATAGTTTCATGTTTTCATGACGATAGTTATTGTCCTTTAGCTTCTAGATGCAGGACTCCCTTAAGCATTTCTTGTAAGGAAGTCTAGTGATGATGAATTTCCTTAGTTTTAATTTTTCCAGGAATGACATTATTTCTCGTTTATATCATAAGGGTAGCTTTGCTGAGTGTAGTATTCTTGGCTAGCAGTTTTATTTTTTTTCTTTCAGCACTCTGAATACATCATCCCATTCTCTCCTGGCCTTCAAGTTTTATGCTGAGAAATTTGCTATTAATATAAATTGGATTCCCTTATATATGACATGATACTTTTTCATAGTGTTTTTATAATTATTTTTGCCTTTGACTTTTGAGAATTTGACTATAATATGTCCCAGGGAGGACCTTTTTGTGTTGAATCTATTTAGAGTTTTTGAGCTTCCTGGTCTAGATGTCCATATCTCTATCAAGACCTGTAAAGTTTTTAGCCATTATTTCATTACATAGATTTCCTATGCCTTTCCCTAACTCTTCCCCTTGTAAAATTCCCATAATGTGAAAATTATTTCCTTTATGATGTCCCAAAAATCTGTTACACTTTCTTCATCCTTTTTTATTCTTTTAGAAAATTGTTGTCATCTAAGTGATTTCAAAAGACCTGTCTTCAAGTTTAGAAAATGTTTCTACTGCTTGGTCTAGTTTTCTGTTGAGGTACTTGACTATATTTTTATTTCATACATTAAATACATAAACTGTAAAATTTCTGTGTTTTCTTTTTGTTGTTGTTGCTAACAACATATACCTCTTAGTTGAAGTTCTCATTCAGATTATAAATTGTTTTCCTGGATTTGTTGAATTGTCTATCTGTATTCTTTTGAATCTTGCTTAGTTTCCTTAAGATCATTATTTTGAGTTCATTTTCTGGCATTACACAAATTTTCTGTTCTTTGGGGTCATGTACTTGAAAATTATGTTTCTTTGGAGGTGTTCTATTTCCCTGCTTTTTCATGTTTCTTGTATTCCTGCATTTTTATTTGCACATGTGGTAGAACAGTAATTTCTCCCAATTTTGTAGATTAACTTTTGTAGAGAAAGACTTGTTCCTGAAGATGGGTCTTAGAATGTCAACTGGGTAGGATGTGTTGGCTTTGGTTCTGTGTGAACACAGTAGTGTAGTGTCTGCCTAGTTTCTTCAGCTGTAATTCATGCTAGCAATGTTTGTGAGTGTCTTGTTGGCTTAGGCTACATGAGTTTTTGGTTGCAGTCATGTGGCTTTGTAAGGGATGGGTTCACCAAGCTGGTTATCAGGCCAGTGAATGCATGTGCACACAATGGATTGTCCAACTGGAGGACTGACTCACTGAGGGCTGGGCTGTCAGGCTGTTTTTCAGGTCAGGGGTGTAAAGACATAGTGGCTCTGTGGCTCAGGGATTGGTCTAACAGGGGCAGGTCCACTGGGCTTTTTGTCCAGCTGGGGTAGGTGCATTGCAGCTTGGAAGTTCAAGAGTGACTCTATTCAAGGTGGGTCTGTCAGTCTAATTATCCAACCAGGGTCACAAGCATGCAGTGGCTCAGCCAAAATAATGGTGGGCTTGTTGGAGGTAATTCACCTGACTGTTTCTTTAACTAGGTGCACAAGCATGTGGTGGTTTGACCAGCCCAGAGTTGGCTTCCTCACTGCAGAATGGGAATCACAGTCGTTCTGGTCCCAGACTGTGAGTAGCTAGTGTTGTGGTTTTGAAGCCATCTATGTAAGCCTGGTGGAATAATGGAAGAGCCTCAAGGCTAGAGAAGGTCAGTGACTACTGGCTCCCATAGAAGGGCACACTCCAGCAGTGTCTCTGGTGTTAAGATGGCAATGTGCTGCAGCACCTTGGGCCATGGAAGATGAGGAGTGCACAGTTCCAGGCAGTGTGAATTCCAGGCAGCTCCCCAAAGTGGACTCAGGATTTGTGAGGACTGTGGGATTCTTAAGTAGTAAGAACTGCAGGTGCCCTTTTATGGCAATGTGGACTGGTAAGGGCCTTCTTCTTACCTTTCTCTTGCAAGGGGAAGCTCCTCATGGCGTTAAGCCCTGAGGATGGGGTGGCAGAGGCAGCGAGCCTTGCTCCCCTTCTATACTACCATCCTGGGCTTTTATGCTCCACAGTGATTTTACCCATTTCTTGTTGGACTCCCCCACTCTCCCTCAGATATTCCACCCAGATTTTAGTTGTTCTTTTGTTGTTTTGGTACCTTTTTGTGTGGGAGTGAGCACTAGGCACATTTAGATGCCATCATGGTGATTCCACTACTAATATTGGATAGATGTGACTTTTAATCTACTCAGAATCTGTGAGTAGCCTTTACTGCAGACTTTTAGCAAAACCTAATAGAAATTCACCCTATTCATCCATTAATAGAAAAACTATATTTTACCCTAAAGCTCAGCTTCTGAGGTAGAATAACACCTCTGAAGATATAATCGCCAAATATCTTTAGTAAGTGAAACAATTTACTTACTCTTTGGTTCACTAATTTATCTCAATTGCATGATTGCTTATATATTTGGGAAGTGATTTTATATATTTCTGATACCCTCTTTCTGTAATACCATAACTTTGAACCTGAAAAGTCATATTGTTACTCTACCCTCCAGCTCTACATAGATTTTTAAGCATCGTAACTGGGTACCGTAAGTATTCTTGTAAATTATAATGATCTGGTTGGGGGCGGTAGCGCACGCCTGTAATCCCAGTACTTTGAAAGGCTGAGGCAGGTAGATTGCTTGAGGTCAGGAGTTCAAGACCAGCCTGGACAACATGGCAAAACTGGTCTCTACTAAAAATACAAAAAAATTAGCCAGGCGTGGTGGCGTATGCCTTTAATACCAGCTATTCAGGGGGCTGAGGCACGAGAATTGCTCGAACCTGGGAGGCAGAGGTTGTAGTGGGCTGAGATCTGCCATTGTACTCCACTTGGGCAACAAAGTGAGACTCCGTCTCAAAAAAATATATATATATGATAATCTACACTTACAATAAGAGATTCACCCATATATCTTTGGAAATATGTAAGTGGAAACCTATATATGTTAAACATCAATATGAAAGAAAAACTCATGAGGTCATATGGCCATGAGTTTTCTTATGTTTTCTGATCTTTAATATATAAAGATTTAATCATTGAGTTTTTGTATGATATGACTCACTGCCCATTCAAATGAAGCACTGATAGCCACTAGAAAATCTGAGATGCTTCTGGCCAGCACTTTGTGGGGAAACTGTGAATTTAATACCTTCATCATGCTGGAACTAACAGGCAAATCAATTCCATCCTTTTGTACAGAAGCCAGCTGTATCTATTATTGAATAGGGTATTCAATGATCCCACTTAAGATGGTATTTTTTTAAAAAGGAAAAAGTAAAAGAGATGTCAAGGGAAAAATATGGGTTTGGAAGTAGAATCCTTTTTTTGTTGTTAATTTGAATTTCCTATCTCCAAATTTTATGACCTCAATTCCATTATGAAAATCCATTTTGAATAAGATTCAGTAATTGGAAAATTAAAGTTCAACCATAACCAGATTTAATAATTCATTTGGTTCAGGTCTTAAATATTTTAATTATTCATTATGTTCAAAAAATCCTTGCAGTGATCTCACCTATATGTGGAATCCAAAAAAGTAAAACTCACTGAAGCAGAGAGTAAAATGGTGGTTACCAGAGACTAGAGTTTGGGGCATTGGGGTAATGTTGTCCAAAAGATACAAAATTTCAGTTAAACAGGAGGAAAAAAGTTCAAGAGATCTACTGTATATAATGGTAATGGTAATTAACGACAATATATTATATACTTGAAAATTGCTAAGAGAGTCGATTTTAAGTGTTTTCAGCCAAAAGAGAGAAGTATGCAAGATAATACATGTTAATTAGCTTGCTTTAGCCATTTCATAATGTATATATCAAAACATTATGTTGTATACCGTAAATATATATAATTTTTATTTCTTAATTAAGGAAATAAATTAAAATTGTTAAAATTCCGTGCCAGAAAATACCTTACAAAATATAAATTCAACAACTCTCTGCCAAAACTATCTTTTTTTTTTTTTTAATTGAGACGGAGTCTTGCTCTGTCGCCCAGGCTGGAGTGCAGTGGCGCGATCTCGGCTCACTGCAAGCTCCACCTCCCAGGTTCACGCCATTCTGCCTCAGCCTCCCGAGTAGCTGGGACTACAGGCTCCCGCCACCACGCCCGGCTAATTTTTTTGTATTTTTAGTAGAAACGAGGTTTCACCGTGGTCTCGAGCTCCTGAGCTCGTGATCCGCCCGCCTCAGCCTCCCAAAGTGCTGGGATTACAAGCGTGAGCCACTGCGCCCGGCCGCCAAAACTATTTTTAAAAAGACTGCATCTTCCACTACCTCTACTGCCCATTCCCCCACTTCACACCTGCTCATTACCTACTCCTTCCCCACATCCAGTAGTTCCTCCATTCTGCAAAGTTTGTACTCAGACTCTTTTCTGAGCTGATAAATATCAGGATTATAGTTTATTTCCTAATGGGAAGTTTGCTCTCAAACAGACAGAGAGCTTTGCATATTTACTTTTTCCATAAGGTAAACAATTCTAGGAAAGTTTCTTAATGATGTCTCTTACCTTATTTTATGTCCTGCGATGATATCTTTGTGTTTTTTTTCTTTCTGGAAGTTTGTGAAAGTCAAGTTGCACATTTATGTTTGATAAAACAAACACTATAAAAATTATACTGTCAGGGGAACACTGACTACCACTTTTACAGGCTGAGCTTCCCCATGCTCAACCTGGGTGGTTTTAACACAGCCTGATTGAGAATAGCTGCGTCCTTATGGAGTTCTTTGCTTTTGCCATCACTTGATTTACTGATGCTCTGGGTCTCTGTGATCAAGAGCTATATCATTTCCCTTTTCTCTGATAACTTAGTATAGTCAAGATGCTCATAATTAATGAATATACTTTTGAAAACTGTAAGTTCATCATTTAATGCTGTAGTAGTTGCTGGGGGTAAAAGTGCTAGTCTTGTTGGAAAAATAGACGTATGAACAGATAATTTCAATATCTGAAAAGCAAATTTGAGATGCTATGGGTGAGAGAAAGTGTACTTTCACTGGCTATTTTAGTCCTGAGGGTGACCCAGGTGGCTTTAACATTCCTCTCTGCTTGACTCAACTTTGACAGGTTTCTTCCTGACTCTAAGCCCCTGAGCTACCTTTTCTTAGATACTTTACTTTAGAAAACAGGCACCTTTAAGCCCTTTCTCAGTCCCTTTAAAATATGAATCTTCTCATAGCCTCTTGCTAGTTTTATGACACAGGAATGCCTATCTCAAGGACCTGGGGTCCATCCCTTTGAAACGTATTCATCAAGAAGGACAGGGCCCCTATCTCCCAGTCTCTGTGGGAGGGTAGAAGTTTAACTTTGATAAACACCAGTTAGAAAACATAAATGGCCTCATCACCTCCACTACCTCACCCTAGTGCTTAAGAACTTTCCCACCTCTTGTTTCAGAGGATGTTACATTCTCTCCTATTGCAATCATCTTGAATACAGTCTTTCCTGCCTGTTTAATTTGTTTGATGCAATTTTTCTTCAACAAGAGTCACCAAATATAAGATTATAGAATAATGTTTAGAAACTAGTAGGAACAGAATAAATAAGTGCATTATTATGGTTCCAAGAATTCAGCAGTTTCTAGGGGCTGGATTATGGCCTCCTGCCTCTCTGGGAAGGGCACAAAGCACTGCTGATTACTGTTATAGCCAATCTACTCTGCCTAGCAACTATCCACAGCATGAAAGAATTCTCTGATATGACAAGGAGAGAGATTGCTTTAACCTTCACCTAGATTTTCCTTTAATAGTCTCTGTCCATGCTTGTTCAATCCCTCCACCAAGGCCAGTTGTATAACTCTCCCTCCCTCTTTCAAGCCACTTTTGCCTGTTCCATCTGTAAATCCCAATAGCATTTTTTAAAAAAGTTTTTGAGCAATCTATTAAGAAAGTTTGCATTTTATTGTTTAGGCTTTATTTAAAAATGTATTTTCTCCAGGCACCACAACCCAACTCTTTTTAATTTTTTAATTTTTAAAAAATTAGTTAATTTTTAGTCCTGCTCAGTTTCAAACCCAACCTTAGTATCCCTTTACACTGGCCCTTTCTAAGCAGAACAGAACTTAACATTTTCAAGATTTGGGCATACAGGTCTTTTCTGGGGAAAAAATTGTAGGACATGATTGCTGAAAGGAAGTCTTAGACCATTTATTGGGTTTTAGAATCTCTCTGCCTCAGGGAGTCTCTATTTTGATTCCTCTTGCCAACACAACACCAGCCCTAGAGAATATTGGTGTCCTTTTCTTTCTTTCCTTGTATGGGCAAAAACGAAATACTACTACTTCTTTATCCCTCATCAAATGAGAAACATTGTATAATATTATATAAGCTACCTGAAACACCAAGTGAGAAATTGACAACAGCAATGACAAAATTTTAAACAGGATACACTTTGCGCATGTTGTATTTGAAATTCAATAACATTTATAAGACATTTAGAAATGGATTATTTCATTGAAGCCAAAATACTCTAGAACTCTTTCTCATCTCCTAATAATAGTGCTGAGAACCTTCCATTGCACTTTGGGGCTTTGAGGAATTCGATTTGAAAACTACTGATCTAAAAGACTAAAGTCACAGTAGTTACCAAACTTCAGGGTGTATAAAATCAGTGGGAATCACTTGAAAATAAACATTCTGCTGCAGGGTATCTATAGACAAATATAGGAGGGAAATACTTGGCCAGGTCTTAAAAATCAGGCCTAGTATTTCAGGAAAAATCTTGAGAAATCTTATTTTAAAAATTTATGGCTCAGCTTATCCTTCTGTTGGGGAAAATAAGTTTTAAAGTTAATATCTGACCAGATGAAAGAAAATGTAGACAGCAGCAAAAATCACTAATTAGTTAAATTAGACTCTTCAAATGGTTAGCGAGTTCAACTTTAACTCTGCCAAATAGTGCCTGTTTCTCTTTATGAGTTCCAGGGATCTTACAGAACTATATTTTCTAGTATTGAAAGAATTACTTTGAAAATATAATTAAGACATCTAAAGAAGAAAAAAAGCATTCTTTATTCTTCTTCCTGCCTCCTTTACTGTACCTTACAAAAAAATGTTGTTGACAGTTGGTTTGCCATCTGTTCCAGCAGGGCAAAAGTGTAAAAGTTGGTGATATTTTTCAATGAAAGCAGTCTGAAAATAATATATTATTTTCAGAAAATATGTCTGTTAATGTCTCATTAAAACATTAGCCAACAAAGCAGCTAGTTTGAAAAGAATCCTCAAGATCGAGAAGGCATGTTTGTTCCTTCCCAAGTTATCCAAAATTGTAATTTTTCAGGTTAAAGCTCCTTTACTTTTAAATATATCATTGGACAATGGAGCAAGGATAATGGAGTGAGGAACAGCCTAACTTTCCAATTCTACATTGCTGACTTCATAGGCCAAGACCTAACTGGTCATTATTATTATGATGACAACACAGTGACAGCAGCAAGCTATAGTGGGATAAGTTCTTTGAGCTACTAAATGAGAAAATAGCAAATATATTGCAATTCCTACCAACATCTTTCTGTAGCTAGCAGCTAGCATCATTTGTCTGAAGCTACCTGAAAAAAAAAATGATATAGTGAATCCACAAGACTCAACTTTCTAAATCTCTGTTTTCTCATCAGCAAAATAGGAATAACCACATGCACTTTACTCTTCTTGGCAAACTGTGTCTCCATTCTTCTGTGAGGAGAGAGCCCTAAGAGCCCAGTGCATCAGCCTGATTGGCCAATCCAGTAGACTTTGAAGAAAGTGCTTCTTACCTTTAGTCCTCGAATATGCTGTCAGGAGATCCACAATAAAAGTCATGTGATAGGACTTTGCTCAACTGGCAAACCGTGTCAGGATGGAACTTATTCAAATACGTAACAATGAAATAGACACTGAGAAGACTCTCAAAAGATATTATTATGCAGCCCATCTCACCAATTTCTTACCATAATTAACTGTTAATTATGCATTTTTAGTTATGATAACATTAAGATAATGTTAGTATCAAGTTATTGACATGGTAGGACTTTGAGAAAAAAATTTATCCTTACTCCCAAGCTATCCCAGACTGATGCAGTTGTCTAATTTTTCATGTCATTGTATAACTTCTCCAGTAATCACTTTCTTTCTTACTCAGGTACATTTAAAAACTGTGGTCTCTAACCAGAATTCTTCACATATGGGTGAAAGCGTGTCTCTGCTTATTCTGTTATCCATGTTGACAGTGGAGAATTTTCATTGTAGGTCTCCAAGCAAGAATTTCAAAGTGGATCCCTTGACCTTACTTAATTATAAAATAAGTACGTCTCTTCTTTTAAGTGCCTTCTTGACCAGCAGGGATTGTGCAGGAGGAAACCACACCCCTGAGAGCCACTGCTGCATCTCTGGGAAGTCTCCACTTGTGTGAAGAACATTATTACTCTGCCCTCCAAGATAATTCTCTCTCCAGAATGAAGACACTCAATTCCTTTCATCTTTCCTCTTGGGCTTTCTTTTCCATGCCTTTGTCATTTTCTCTTTTATGCGGCATTCGGAAATAAAAGGAGCATAGTAGCAATCTCTACCTGAACAAGGCTAAATGTTACAAATATACAGGTCATACTATCCATGTCTCCATGCTATGAGAAAAAAATAATTTTAAAATATGATTTCTTTTTCCTTTCAGAATATTCAAACTCAGACAATTTTGTGTAAATTTTTATTTATATAATTTTTTGCCATAGCTAAAAAAATAGCACTTGTGATGTTATTAATCTCTTGCAATGGATACTGCTGAAGGCAGAGCAAGATTGTTTAACTGCTGTTCCTGTTGACCTCCTGTGTGTAATCTAATGGCTTATTTAGTGAGCAAAAACAGATCAGCTACTCCTTATTAAAGCCTGTTAGCGCAACAAAAGTATAATACTATTTTTTAATCTGATAACAACAGAAGTGAGGAGAAGAAATCAAAATTTATTAGCCTGTTAATGTGTTAGCACTCCCTAATGAAGACAAAATAAACTCTTCCAGCAAACTGAAGTTCAACGTTAACTTGACTCTCTATTTATATGTCTCCTTGGTACCTATAAAGACCTTGAAAGACTTGAAGGGATGTCTTGTGTTATTAAACAGAATAAAGTCTAACACTGTAAATCTTGGTTCCAACCCTACATAGCCAAGACATGACATGAGGATAAACTTAATTTTGTTTGCTCGCTCATTGTTCTACCCATACAGACCTGCTGCTCTGGCACTGCTGTGACTTTATTCCATGTTAATATTTTTACCTACATTCAAATGTCTTAAATCACTTAAAAGTTGTATAGATACAGATATAAGTACCTAGAAAAAGGTCCAAAGGACATACACAAACTTTTAACAATGGCCTCCTCTAAAAAGAGGAGAAAGATGTGGAGCATTTGAGTTGGAGGAGGTTGGTGATTGTGTCTGATTAGAAAGGAGCTTTTAATTTTTAGTTTAAATACTTCAATATTGTTTGAATTCTTTTACAGAGGACTATGTCAAAGCATCATTTTGTATAGTGTAAAGTAGTAATTTTGAAAAACATTAGTAAATTTTAATAGCTAAAATTCTCCAGGAATGGATTAAAGTTTTTACTTGAATAATAGTATTCTGTTAATCCTAGATGTTTTCCCTCTTTATCTAGTGTACTTTTATGAATGTTGAAGAAAAACAGGGAAAACAAGTGTTTTGGATATACTTGCATTTCACAAAATGTCCAACGTTAGGAATCGCATTCCTGGACATGGTAGGGAAAAAAATCATCATCTATTTCAGCTCAATTCAATAAACAGAAAGAAAATAATAAAAGCTCAGGCCACATTATTTGCTTATTTGGTCTATTTATATTAGCAATGGGTATAATTTCAAGACCAGGTCTGTCAAATTGCATTTTCAGTCTCATGGTATGTAGCTTTCTGTTTTTAGAAAATGTTATTAGTACTTATCTTAAAACACTGCCTAATAAAAGTGAAATCTGTTACTATTTCCACACCATTTAACTGAGAGGTATGCAACATGCCATCAAAGCAATAAACAAATTGCTGCCTTTAACTCATAATGTTCCCTGCCACAGAACTCACTCAGCAGGTGCTCCATAGAACACTGATGACATCCAATGGCCAGATCAATGATTTGCAGGGTTTTAGCTGTTCTATGGCCAGGCCTTCCCTCAGGTGAGATCCCTCTTGGTAGCATCCATGTGTAGTATCTTCTCCACAGGGAGAAGATTAAGTACAATTTCCTTGTATGGAGAGAGGCACAGAGAAACTAGAAAGAAACAGAATAGAGAATAAAGACAGTAATATTCTTTGAGTTATCTTGCAAGGCCAGCCTCCATAGGAGACAATTTCTTTAGTGAAGCCTCATGGGAAATCTCATTTAGGCAGATATTTCTATGCTTCTGCTATGTTTGATTTGAATACTGCTTTAGATTATAAGCAGTTTGAAATCAGCAGATCTCAAACCACAGGTTAAAAATATTTGGAGAAATTGAAAAATTATTATAATAAATTACAAAGACTCCATTACAAAAAAAAACCCATTTCTTGGGTTGGATGGGCGCTGTTCCCTGGTTTTGTTAAAATCACACCATGTACACATAATTTACAGATAAAACTGTTATTAATTTACAGAATGACCGTAACTATGTCAATTTCTTCTTGGTTCACAGCCTGCTTTATTACAATTAACTCAAAGCTGGCTTGCGACAAGAATGAAGAATGAATTGCAAGTGAATCAAGAATAAAGGGCCGGGCGCGGTGGCTCAAGCCTGCAATCCCAGCACTTTGGGAGGCCAAGGCTGGCGGATCACGAGGTCAGGAGATCGAGACCATCCTGGCTAACACGGTGAAACCCCGTCTCTACTAAAAATACAAAAAATTAGCCGGACGTGTTGGCAGGCGCCTGTAGTCCCAGCTACTAGGGAGGCTGAGGCAGGAGAATGGCGTGAACCCGGGAGGCGGAGCTTGCAGTGAGCCAAGATCGCGCCACTGCAGTCCAGCCTGGGTGACAGAGCAAGACTCCGTCTCAAAAAAAAAAAAAAAAAAAAAGGCTGGGCGCTGTGGCTCACGCCTGTAATCCCAGCACTTTGGGAGGCCGAGGCGGACGGATCACGAGGTCAGGAGATCCAGACCATCCTGGCTAACACGGTGAAACCCCGTCTCCACTAAAAAATACAAAAAATTATCCGGGCAAGGTGGCGGGCGCCTGTAGACCCAGCTACTCGGGAGGCTGAGGCAGGAGAATGGCGTGAACCCTGCGGGGTGGAGCCTGCAGTGAGCCGAGATCGCGCCACTGCACTCCAGCCTGGGTGAAGGAGCGAGACTCCGTCTCAAAAAAAAAAAAAGAATAAAGAAGCAGGATGCTTTATGTATTTCCTTTGTATCTATTCTGTGAATATGTCATGTGCTTTAATCCTCTCTGCAACTGCTTACACTGATTCTTGTTACAGAACTCATATTCTCTCTAATTCCACTCATACTATAAGCCGTAATTATATATAAACTAATTTATATAATATTAAATACAAATACGTTATATATATTTTATATATATATATACATACACACACACACACACACACACACACATACAATCTTTTCCTCTAAATACTTATCTTTAGCTCTCAGTTTTTATATTCTTAGGAGTGGGAACCAGATATTACCTAGGCCTGAGTCTTCCGTAGAAGTAATGGGTGCCTGGTATTCATCAGGTGTTCCATTTGTGTTTGTTTTTATTAATGCCTTTATGTTATTACATAGTCCTGTCTATTCTCAATGGCCAGTTTTTAAAGTAAATCACCAGAATTTAACACAGTTGATCATTTCTCCCTGTTTGGAATATTCACTTCATTTGACTTTCAGGATACAAACATTTCTTATTTTCTGTTTTTCTCACTGGCCATTGTTTTTATTATCATCTAGTTTCTGCCCATTTCCTCAGCTTCCAAAAAACAGAGGGCTGAAAATGTAGTGTTTTCTATCTACATTCACTTCTTTGGGAATCCAATTCCATCTCATGGTATTAAATTCCTTCTATACCCTGATTAATATAGAAATTGTATTTCTAGCTCAAACTTTGTATCAAATTCCAGATATTTATCATCTGAACTCTTTATCTTAATCTTGAGACATTCTTCTCCTATTTTCTTTTTGAGAGCAATCACTGGCAGTTCTCCTTTTCCAGTGTTCATGTTGGAAACCTTGTGATGAGCCCAGGCTTCTCACGTTACTCACAGTGTGCTAGTGGCCCATCATCAAACCCCATCAGCTCACCTCTTTCCTCACCTGATTTAGAGACCATAATGTCTAATATAGATTATTGAAATAATGCCCTAACTTGTCTTCGTGTCTCTGTCCTTGTCCCCATTCAGTCTATTCTCAGCACAGTAGTCAGAGTGATCCTTTTAAAACATAAGCCAGATTAGATCACTCTTCAACTCAACACCCTTTAGTGAACTCTCTTAATCCAGAAAAAAAGCCAAAGGTCTACAAGAACCTGCAGAGTCTGACCTCAGACCTTATCTCCTACCGTTCTTCTCACTTACTTCCCCTCCAATATTACTGGCTTCCTTTCCAGACAAGCTCCCACCTCAGGGCCTTGGCATTGTATTTTTCCATTTTCCTGGAATATTCTTTTCCTGGATGCACATAAGCTCTTTCCCTTTCCTTTTTTTCCCCATCCTAGACATCATCACCTAAAATATTTATCATTTTCTATCTCTCCCTGATACCACACAAAGATAGAAGGTTTTGTTGGCATTGTCTTATTTATTACAAATAAATATTCATATTTATTATCCTTAGCACCTAGAATATCATGTGACAAACGGAAGGCACTCAAATAAACATTTCTTGAGTAAAAGAATAAGTGAGTAAATAAATTAAACCACATAATTTCTCACTTCCTCTTTGTATTTCTAATGTCAATCATTAGGATATAATCTACACTGTCCTCCAAATATGCTCAAACAACCACTTTGAAAGATAGGGAATGAATGCATTGGCCTCTTTGTAATTTAAAGTATTCTTTTTCAAAATCTTAGAGCAGGTAAATGCATAGATGATAGTTGAAATATATCACGGATTACGTGGCTATAGGCATCGATGTAAATCTATATTTTCATACGTGTGAAATTGTCCACAATATTATTTATTAGGGGAAAAACAGTAATTATAAAGGATTATATACAGCCAGTTTCCTTTGAAGAATGGAGTGTGAAGGAGGTAGGTAATAAAATGTTTGAAAAATATAGCCCAACATGTTATCAGAAGTTATCTCTGGAGAGTCATTTTCTTACTCCTTCCACCCCCATGCTTTATACATTTTGGAATGAAGCCATGTTAATCAGAAAAAAAATGGAAAAATTAAAGCTTAATACTGAAAGGATCATGACATCCTCTGTCTGAGCTATTGTCGTCCTTAATTAAAGCAATATTCAAAGGGATAATTAGTTGAACAGGGCTTTCTTTTTAAAATAAACCAAGAATAGACTCTGTTTTTACTGTTCTTCCTTTAGAATTCATGTTGGAATCTCACCTTACCCCACCTACACAATTTCTTCTGCTCTTTTGCTTTCAGTGGAAAAGGTCAGAAATTGGTGCAGAGTTGTTTAGAGATATGAGAGTTAAGAAATTTACTCTTTCTCTTTATCTAATTCATTGCTATAGAGATGGTTATGTTTCTCTTTAGTTTCATAATTTCCCCAATTCAAAGAAAAAAATAACTGTAAAGAAACAGAAGAAACTGCTAACAGCTTTCTGAAAGACACATTTTTTTAAACCTCAATACTTGTCAAGGCAGAGCCTGATTGTGCTAGAGAAATAATTCATCTCTAAATAATTTTGAGAAACTCTTTTGCTTTAACAGTCATAAAGAATACAACTACTGTCTGTTTCATTCAAAGAAAGATTTGTTTATAATTTGGTGTTCATTATAAAACAACGTGAAATTGAAGTTTTCACTGTTTATATTTAATTGTCGTTAGCACGAATCTCAATTAACTAATAAATACTTCTGGGTAGCATATTTTTTCCCTTTTCAGCATTTCTCTATAAAATTTACATTCATTGCCTCTCCGTACTTTTACATCACAATTTAAACATGTTATTTTAACATCAATAAGAAATTATTTTTTAAGTGATTTTACTTGCCTGGCCACATTTTGTCTTTCTTGAAGAGTAGAGGAATTTGCTCACTTTGCTCTTCCTCACTTGTATCTGTTTGGACTGGTTAGCTAGGTAATAAAGAAGACCAGATATCAGAGGCTTAAGATCAAGAGTTATAATATATTCTGAACATATATTAATATATTAATTTATACATGTAATATATACTTATATATGTATATAATATATATTTATATATGTATATTACACACACACAAACACACACACACACACACACACATACATCTCCCTCTCTCAGCTACAACTCTGACAAGTTGCCTTCCCTCTAATACCTAATCTGGTGATCATTCTTTATCTGGTTAAACTTGTGATACAGGAAGCAAGGTAAACCACTGGCTGGTTTTTAAAATTTCTGCCTGGAAATGACACACATCATAGGGGCTTACATTCCATCCAAATTTAACAAGATGGGATGTATAATACCATCACAGAAAGGCACAACAAATTTTAATTGTCTTACAATCCACCATGTCATTTTTTTAACCTACCTTGCCACTTTATCCCCAGAGTTTATCATGTGGATAGATAGATAGGTATCAGAATGCTTTTTTCAAAGATAAAATTTTTAATTAAAGAGCATAGTATATCTGAGCACTAAAATAGATGAACAAAATAAAAGGGAAGTTAAGGTTTACAAAAAGTAAGTCAGAGAGGAAGTAAATTGGAGAGGAGGTGAGTTTGGAGTAGGATTTTTAAGGAAAACCAACAGGTCATGATATAAAGGGTCACGTACAAATTCAAGGAAAACCAAAGCACGGGAAGGAGGCCAAGAGTGGCGAGTTTCAGGACATGTGACTCTTTGGGTCATGATAATTAGATCATGGAGATGGCTGATAAAGGAAATGGGACTTGTGAGGACTCAAAGATGAGTAGTAGATTTCATATGCAAAGAAAATGGAACCACGCTATTTTGCCTAATGCATTGATATAAATTTAGAATAACACTGTGATGTAAGCGTCTAGTGTTGGGTGAGTCTGGGCAGTGGAGTCAAGGTGTTCATTAAGCACTCTCATGAGCTCCGACAGCTGTGTGTGTGTGTGTGTGCATGGATTTGCTTCTGTGCGTGTGGTGTCTATTTATTTGGGATTTTGTGGTAGATAACTGCCACCAAGTGACAGATATGACTATAAAAATACTGGATCTGTCCAGGTTAAAAGTTTCAAGAAACAGAACTAACTCTGGGTAAGTTAAACCTCAAATGAATTTTTAGAAATAATTTGGGCAGCTCAAATCAGTGGGAGGGATGGAAAACAGGTTTGAGGGAAAGCAGCTAGTAGAAGAAACCAACACTACATCGCAAACGTGATTTGATGTGGAAAATTCTTCTTCCCTCACAACCTCCACTAGAAAACAGCCACCTAAGCCCATGGTTTTTGGCTGCATTTAGCTCCTGAAACAAAGACCAACATGTATGCATCTGAGAGCTGAGCCTATGCCTATTTATAGGAGTCCAGACAAACAAGTGTCTGGCATCTCTCTTTGTAAAGGGAAGCAGTTTTTCTCATGGCAAATAAAACTCTGAAAATGTGGAAACCTCAAATATGAAAGGGGTTTAGATGCTGAATAGTCAAAATGAATTGGAAATGCCAATACAAATAGAAAATAAATTACTGATATAAAGAGAAAAAACAATTAAAAATGAGTCCTATTCAGATATGGCTAAAGAAAAAATGAAACTGGGTTTGGGAGTTTTTGTGTCAGGGGCATGGAGAATACACACAGATGGTGGCAAGAAAATCATGACCTTTGGAGCTGGAAAGAAAATTTAAAATCTTGTCTTGACATGTACTAGTTGTGTGGCCTTAGTCAAGTTAGTTCAGGAACCTCAGTAAATTGGAGATAATACTACTATGAAGATCCAATAAAATAGTTCATGTCAAGGGCCTATCATGCTCATAGCATATGGCTGGTTCAACAAACATTACCTAGCTCCTGATTCTCAAGAAACGCCTTGGGTTGAGAGCAATGAGGAATATCAGTAAAAAAATTCTCATGTTCCTGCATCTAATGCCCTGAATTCCTCACAAGATGATGATTGGAAAATAACACTGTAAGAACATAAACAAAACTTGGAGGTAAGTTTTGCTTTTGATAAGGAATAGAATATTTTCTGGAACCTGGCTAGATTATATTGTGCCCTGTTCTGGTTCAAGGTGCTGAAGACAGACTAATCCTTGAACAAATCTTAGTTTCTTCAAGCAGGTCCTTCAGGTTATACCCCTGGACTTCCTCTGCTTCACCACCATTTCTTTCCAAGTAGATCTGGGTATTCATCAGTTTTAACTTAATCCATCCTTTGAATCTTTTCTGAAATGAAAATAAAAGAGAAGGTAATTCAAGTTCAAAAGCATTAGGAGTATAAAAGGTCTATGTCAAAGGCCCAAATTCAAACATCTTGATAAATGTGAGTATCACCCCTGGGCAAGACAAGAGGTCTGAAGACTGTTTGATCTCCCTAAAGGTATTCCCAGATAAAATGTTTAAAAACCTTCAGCCGAAGTAAAATATAAATGAAGGCAGATAACCCCTGGCTTGTATTAGGCATTTCTTATCTTCTGTTCATCCTCTTGCCTCTGGCTCCAAGCAAAAGTCTCATGGCTTGAACTTAAGCAGATCTATATTTCCTCTATCATTTAAATGAGGTTACACAGGATATCATTTGAAAACTAGGTTTTATACCTAAAAAGGAGATCTTGATTGTGATACTCATGTGTGGACTTTCAGAATCCTCTCACCGGACAGTTATACATGAAGACCACACTTTACTATTTCCTAAGCACTTTCACATATACTCTTTCATATGATCCTTTCAAAAACCTAATGAGGAGAGATACCACTTTGGTATCTGTGATCAAGAATGTGGGGGTACTTATTATTTTGATTCAACAGAATAAAATCGTACAATTTTTTTTGGAATCTGAAAGGAGAGACTAATATTTTCTCCACAGTTAGAGATTTTTATTGTCTCTAAATGGGCCCATTCTTCCTGGAAAAGAAGGTATTTGAGGTTGAGGAAATAAAATCTGAAGTCAAAGTGTTTTGGAGACAAAAGCCTTCACCAAGGCCTTAGCAATCACCACATTCCTTGTTAGTAAAATTCATTGGATTCTTGGCTCACTATAATGTAATCCATAGCTTAGGTGTATTCTGGTAAATAGAGGTGCTGCCATATGGCTCTTCTGCTTCCCACTCTTCTTACCAGATCCCCCAGCATGGAAAGAATTCTAAGAATTATATATAATTGGAAAGAATCTTTAAAAGAGATAATGATAAACCATGAATCTGTGTTTTCTTGTTATGTCTTAATGTACCAGAAAGAATCATGTCTCTAGAATTGGCCATTTCATTCTCGATTGTACCAATTATTTAAAAGTGTCATTTATTTACAAACCCTGAAGCTACATCAGTGCAGCTGGAACTTATTTATTCATTTGTTTAATTAACATTCAGTGAACACTTAAGACGTCTGCCCTTACTGCAGGTGTTCTGAAGTGATCAAATTGGGACTCTCCAACGAATCCCAGCAAGTTTGGACAACACAAGCAACAAAGCATTTGATAATGCGTCATCAAATATGTCATGGCCACATGCAGTAATTTAATATTTGGCATGAACTACTGTTCACAAAAAGTAGAGAAAACAGTTTTTGCTCTTAAGAATCACACCCATTGGGAAAATGCATGCATTGGTTTATGTAGGATTACTTCAGCAATTGAGGGATTATGAACACACATACAACACACACACATTGGAATATTGCTATTTATGACATTGCCAGTTATCATTGACACAGGAGCAGGGCAGGAAGTACTGGGTAGAGAAATGTGGGGTCCCTGGTGATAGCTCCATCCTTGGGCCTGTGCCCATGGACCTAGGTGAGGAAAAGTTCTCCTGTTTTTGTGCCCAAATGTTGCATTTTCCAAGACCACTCTGGCCCACCACACCCTCCATCCTGTGCCTATAAAATCCCCAAGACCCTAACAGGCACAGACCCAAGCAGCTGGATGTCAAGAGGAACACACCTACAGAAGAACACACAGGCAGACAGACACCAGCAGACTCTGGCAGGCCATCCACGGATGTGGAGTTTGGCCAAGGGCAGTGGGAGAAAAGCCCGGTCTGAGTGACCTGACTCCAGAGGAAGAACAACTCCATGCCCCTTCTGGTTCCCATCCCCCTTCTGGTTCCCATCCACCTGCTGAGAGCTACCTCCACCATTCAATAAAACCTTTTACTCATTCTCCAAGCCATTCGATCCAATTTTTCTGGTACACTAAGGCAAGAACCTGGGATACAGAAAGCACTCTGTTCTTGCAATAAGGCAGAGGATCTCATTAAGCTGATTAACACAAGCCACCTGCAGACAGCAAAACTGAAAGAGCACACTTTAACACACACCCACCGGGGCTTCCGGAGCTGTAAACACTCAACCCTAGACACTGCTGTGGGGTCAGCGCTCCCCACAACCTGCCCATCTGCATGTTCTCCTTAGGGTTATGAAAATCAGGGCACCAAAGAAGCAAGCCACAGCCCCATTGCACACCCTGAGAGGAGGATAAGGGAACTTTTTCCGTTTTAACATCATGTGGAGTAAATTTGTTATCTCCCTCTGCCCCAATTTTCTCACCATCTGGTATGGCCAAGATGAGCTACTTTTTTTGGTGAGAAATAGGATAATGTACGCAAAACATCTAGCACAATGCCTGGCATGAAATAACTATTCAGTAATGCTTGATGTCATTATGGTCGTGGTGGTGGTGATGATGCTAATTGTTTCACGCGTCCGTGTGAAGAGACCACCAAACAGGCTTTGTGTCAGCAGCAAGTCTGTTTATTTCACCTGGGTGCTGGCAGGCTGAGTCCGAAAAAGGAGTCAGCAAAGGGTGGTAAGCATTAGTTCTTATAGGTTTTGGGATAGGTGGTGGGGTTAGGAGCAATGTTTTGCGGGCAGGGGGTGTGTCTCACTAAGTACGTTCTCAAGGGTGGGGAGAATTACAAAGAAACTTCTTAAGAGTGGGGGAGATTACAAAGTACATTAATCAGTTAGGGTGGGGCAGAAACAAATCACAATGGAGGAATGTCATCAGTTAAGGCTATTTTCACTTCTTTTGTGGATCTTCAGTTGCTTCAGGCCATCTGGATGTATACGTCCAGGTCACAGGGGATATGATGGCTTAGCTTGGGCTCAGAGGCCTGACAATAATGATCATGATATTCCTGTGATTGCATTTATTTTATGTAGTGGTGGAGAAAAAGAAGGAGTGAGATATCAACTACTCAATAACACCAAAATAATTTTATCTACCAAGTTTTCATCAAAGGTAACCTACAACTTGGAATCTATTTTAGGGGTGTTTTGATTACATGGTAATAGGTTAGTGAAAAGGAGTGTTGGTCTTGATAGCTTTGGAAGCCCTGGTGAGGGCCATAGCACTGCTTTTCTACCCAAGCAATAAGAGATCTTCGCAAACTGGACAGGGAAGAAATAGGTATATGGCACACATGCACATACACACACATTGTATATGCTATATGTATTGTGTAATATATATATAGCAATTATGTTAATTGCTTTTCATTGTGCACTTACTATGGACCAGGAACTGCACTAAATATGTCATATGCATATTTGCAATTAATCCTCACAATAACCCTATGGGGTTAACCCTATGGGGCAGTTATTATCTCCACTTTACAGATAGAAAAATAGAGCTCAGAGATATTAAATTAATTTCCTGTCTTATCTCAGCTAGTAATTTGAGAAGGTAGTATTTTAAGACAATTAGTCTGGCTCAGAGACAAACTCATAATAATTGATGCTATCTTGTGCTTTTTAAAAGTGTTTACTATGTTTCAAGTCTGTGTTTAAAACCTGACTCTTCTGCTGCTTCTCTTCTGTTTCTTGAGCAACTATTTAAACTCTGAGCCTCAATTTTCTTAGCTATAAATGGGTATGCTGATAATATCTACTTTAAAAAATAAGGATTCTATGAAGCCACATTCATAAAAGCAGCTAATGTAGTGGTTTGTAGTTAACATACGTGACAATACATATCTCTAAATTGAGATATACTAATTGAACAACTTTCTTTCCTTGATGCAGGTAATTTGAAAAGGAATCTGCTGGCAAAACAAAACAAAACAGCCTACAGCTGCAAAATAAATGAAGACCTCTTTATCATATCCCTGGTGCCTCAGGTTGAGCCATAAAAATGGGAAAAGTTAATACCATCATGTAGAGATTTCTGTATGGGAGGAATTATTTTAAGTGCTTTTATTTATTTTTATCTTTTTTTTTTTTTTTTTTTGAAATGGAGTTTCACTCTGTTGCCAGGCTGGAATGCAGTGGCACCATCTCGGCTCACTGCAACCTCCACCTCCCAGGTTCAAGCAATTCTCCTGCCTCAGCCTCCCAAGTAGCTGGGACTACAGGTGTGTGCCATCACGCCCAGCTAATTTTTTTTTGTAGTTTTGGTAGAGACGAGGTTTCACCTGTTGGCCAGGATGGTCTTGATCTCTTGACCTCATGATCTGCCCAACTCAGCCTCCCAAAGTGCTGGGGTTACAGGCGTGAGCCACTGTGCTTGGCCTTTTACCTTTTTTTAAAATGGAGTCTTGCTCTGTTACTCAGGCTGGAGTGCAGTTGCATGATCTCGGCTCACTGCACCCTCCGCCTCCCGGGTGAAAGAGTGACTCTCAGACTTAAGACCACGGCACACCGGCTCAGCCAAGAGATCTTTATTGGAGGTAGCAGGCTAGGCAGGGCAGGAGAGAGAGAGAGAGCGGTGGGGGTGGGGGGGGGGTTTGCTTCTTTTATGCCCAGGAGGGCTGCGTGGATGTTTGTGATTGGTTGGGGTGGGGCTTAGAGAGAGGCAGGAAAAACACCTCTCTCTGATTGGTTTTTCCTTTGGCAGGCTTGCATTGAGGAAGAAGAACCCGGAACCAGCGCCATTAGGGTGCTCTAGTTACCTAACATTCGTCCCTTTTTTGTTTTTTAAGAAGTGGGGAGGTGGGCGTTGCTGTTCGTCTGGCTACTTCCTGCTGAACGGGGGCGTCGTGGGAAGGGATATTGGAGGACTGTAGGGGCCGAGCAATAGCAGGAGGCCAAGGAAGACAGCGCTGAAGGTGAACACTTCCCGGGGTGTGAAGTCTAAAGATGTCCCTTGTAAGTAGAGGTCATCTATGGACGCGAGCCATCCATACGGCAGGGAAGGATCTGCTATGAGCCACGTATCTTCTTGGAAGGCCTGGAGGAAATCTAAGCAATTACAGGTCCTGGAGGTGGAGGCCACGGGTAGGTGAGTCCTGGTCGTCTTCTTCGGTTGCTAGGAGTTGGTAGTGCCTGAAGAGAAGCTGGTTAAAAGTCTGGTTAGATAAGGAGGAGATTCGTTGTTGCATGAATTTTATTAAGCAAGGGATGGGGGTACAAAAGGCCGCTATTCCTAGGAGGGGTCCGAGAAAGGGTAGGACCCAAGCTAAAAGAGGCATTTTTAGAGTGTCCCAAAGTGAGAAGCCTGTATTCGTTTCGAGGAGCTTTTGTCTTATGTCATTAAGATTTTTTATGTTAGTCTCGACAACCTGGGACTCATTAATAAAGTAACAACAGCTTTCTTGGAGGAAAATGCATGTGCCTCCCTTTTCAGCTGTCAGGAGGTCTAGGGCTCTGTGGTTTTGGAGGACTACTCTGGCTAAAGAGGTGATTTGTCGTTGCAGGGCGGCTAGTGACTGCGCAGTTTGTTCAATAGTGGATTCTAGGTGTACCTTTAATTTATTAACCTGCGAGACTCCGTATCCGAGGGAGGTGGCCCCTAGAGCGGAGCCTAGAAGGGAGGTTGCAAGGGAGAGGCCAAGGATGGCAGGTATAAAGACAGCCCGTCTTTTTCTTGGGGCCTGATTTATGGGAGGGTAGTTAAGGTTGAAGGCGGTGGTCCCTTCGGAAAGGGAGAGGAGGGTAAGTTGTGGCAGGAGTGTGGCGGGGAAGCAGGTGGTATTGATGGAGGAATTGATTGTTTTGTAAAGAGTGTGGTTACACCAGAAGAAGTATCCACTGGGGGCGGAAGAGTTAGGGTAGGAGGTGGAGGTATTGCAGAAGGAAAAGGATTCAGGGGAGTCTGTGTAGCAGGTAACGGCCTGGGAAATATTGAAGAGGGGAACACCGGATATTAAGGGGGTGTTGGGGCGTGGTGAATGATCAGAAGTGTTGGTAGTGTTTGGGAGGGTGACAGGAACAGCAATAAGTGGCGGTTTATTGAGGCTGGCACATAGGAAGCAGTTGGAGGGAGAGATATTAGAGGCGTTTAACAGTTGGATTCCTTCCTGTAGAAGTAAGAGCCAGGATTGCTGTACTGAGACGGAAACAGAGGAGGAGTCTAGCTGCTGAAGGAGGTCTTCGGCGGCTTGAGAGATGTCGCTGGAGACGCCGGGAAGTGTGAGGAAAGGAAGGGGGGCACTGGGGCATGATCAGGAACTTATGAGAGCATGTTAGGGGCAGGGTGGTCTTTGGCTGCATGGGGTGGCCCCCCTACTTTGACTATAGGAGGGCCAGAGGTGGAGACAGCGCCTTAATACTCCTGCAGAATCGGGGAAGTAGGAGGGAAATGACGAGACGCCTACTCACCGCAAGAGGCACCCTGGGCTCCTGCGTGGTGATGGTGTGTGTCGGGAAGAGGTCCTAAGGCCCCGTCAGTCGTAGGCTGCCAACTTAATGAGATCGGCTTTAGGACGGGGTCTGGCCCATCTCCCCCAAGGGAGCTGGGGCAGTCGGTCGCCCAGTGGCCGGATTGTTGGCACTTGGGGCACGGTCTTTTGGGTGGCCTGGGATTAGGACACTCACGAGCCCAGTGACCTTTGTTCCCACATTTAAAGCAGGGTCCAGGGGGTTGGCGGTGAGTGGTGGGCATAGAGGCATGGCGTCTGATAGGCTGGGCTGAGGCCTGGAAGGCCTGAGCCAACATCTGGCACTTATGCGTCCTTGCCTGCTTGTCGCGGTTGTGGTAGACCTTGAACGCGGTAGCGAGGATCTCGGTCTGCGGGGTAAAGGGACCTCTGTCTAGCTGTTTTTAGTTTGGTCTGAATGTCTGGGAAGCTTTGTGCGAAGAAATGGAACATGAGAAGTTGTCTGCTGTCGGGGGCTTTAGGGTCCATGTTGGTGTATTGTTGGAGTGCCTGTGTAAGGCGGGCGAGGAAGGCGGACGGGTTTTCATGTTTTTCTTGGATGATTTTGTGGAGTTTATCAAAATTGACTGCCTTTTGAGCTGCCTTCCGGAGACCTGTTATTAAACAGGTGGCAAAGTGGTCTCGGGCTGTGACACCGTCTTGGGAGTTATAATTGCAGCCAGGATTGTGGTTGGGGACTGCCTGCACTCCGATGGGTAGGGCTGGGGTTGTTGGCGGCGGCATGGTGGCGGAGGGGTGAGGTTGGGGATGGTGATATGGCGGTGGTTTGTCAGCAGGGTTAAAATCGGAAGTAGGAAGGGGAGGGGGTTGGGAAAGGCTTTTGGAGTGGAGGCCAGCCATGACACTTGTTGTGGTTAGGGTTAACAGGGACAGAAAGAGGTGAGGCTTATCGTCTAATAGGAGAAGTTAGGAACATGGGGGATCTCTGCCCAATCTCCCGTGCGCACAATCATTGTAAGGGCCCTGGGGAATTTCAGGGTCTAGGGTCCCATAAGGGGCCATTCATTTTGGTTGTCTAAGGGGTAGGTCGGCCAATCTTGTGTGCAGAATTTGATTAAGCGTTTAGGTTTGAGGTCAGCGGCAAGGCCTAGGGTAGCCAGATTGTCTAGAAGGCATTTTAGGGGGGAGTCGGCCGGCAGGGATGCGGAGCCTCCCATGGACGGAGAGGCAGTGAGGGCTAAGAGGGTATCCCCAGTTAGCCGAACACTGTAATCAGGTTCAGGGCCTTCGGTTGGTCGTCACCAAGGCGAAGGGACTGAAGGGCCAACAGCATGGCCGAGGGACCGTGAGCCACTTGGTACCAAGATTTTTGTATGTAGCCAACAGTATGGGGCAGGGCGGAGGCTCGGGGCGGAGGCTCAGGCCGGAGGGGCGAGGAGGAGAGGGAGAAAACTCCGTTCCCTGCGGGTCGAGGAGGGGAAGCAGGAGTCTGTCGCCACAGTATAGGACTAGGCGGCAGACTACGGAAGGGGACTTACCAAACAGGAGCCGGTGGTGGATGCACTGTTTGGCAGACGGGAAATTGGGCGAAGGCCGGCCGGGGCCTGGTCTGAGTCTGAGGGGGACTGGGGTCCCGCCGGAGGCGGGGAGTCCCAATCCGAGTCACGGCACCAATGAAAGAGTGACTCTCAGACTTAAGACCACGGCACACCGGCTCAGCCAAGAGATCTTTATTGGAGGCAGCAGGCTAGGCAGGGCAGGAGAGAGAGAGAGAGTGAGGGAGAGGGAGAGCGGTGGGGGGTTTTGCTTCTTTTATGCCCAGGAGGGCTGGGTGGATGTTTGTGATTGGTTGGGGTGGGGCTTAGAGCGAGGCGGGAAAAACACCTCTCTCTGATGGTTTTTCCTTTGGCAGGCTTGCATTGAGGAAGAAGAACCCGGAACCAGCGCCATTAGGGTGCTCTAGTTACCTAACATTCCTCCCTCTTTTGTTTTTTAAGAAGTGGGGAGGTGGGCGTCGCTTTGTGATTGGTTGGGGTGGGGCTTATAGCGAGGCGGGAAAAACACCTCTCTCTGATGGTTTTTTCTTTGGCGGGCTTGCATTGAGGAAGAAGAACCCGGAACCAGCGCCATTAGGGTGCTCTAGTTACCTAACACCGGGCTCAGGTGATTCTCCTGCCTCAGCCTCCCTAGTAGCTGGGATTACAGGTGCCCACCACCTCGCCTGGCTAATTTTGTACTTCTATTAGAGACAGAGTTTCACCATGTTGGCCAGATGGTCTTGAACTCCTGACTTCACGTGATCTGCCTGCCTCGGCCTCCCAAAGTGCTGGTATTAAAGGCGTGAGCCACTGCACCTGGCCCTTTTAAGTGCTTTTAAATACAGTAATTTATTTAATTATCTTACACATATTAGAGGTACATAACTATTTTATAGATTAGGGAACACCGGCACAGAGACAGGAACTAATTCAAACTTGGGTTGTCACAGTCTGAGTCCTCGCTTCTAACCATTATGCAGTCCTCCCCTGAGAGTCTCTATGGGAAAAGCACCTGATCTTCAACTTAGGATCAGAAGATCTCACATCCCATCTTCTTGCCTACTCCAATAAAGGCCAGTCCTGGATCAACTCTCTAACAAGTATCTATGAGCTACTTGATATATTCGCTTTCATAATCAATGAAGAAAAGAAATAGGATTATAAATTTCCTGCATCTTCTCTTTTTACTTATTCTTCTCCCTCTTCTATTTTTCCCTAAAACACTTTGTAATAAAGAACAAAGGAGTCATTTTACTACCTAATTAGTCATCTTATAGCTTTGTTTGTATTTGAGAACTTGCTTGCTAGAAGACTTTGATGTTGTCCTTATCTACAAATTAAAGCCTTAACACCTCAGCCCGACACTGAATCCTCTGTGATCTACCCCACTTTTGCCTTTCTGAACTCTTACAATATCAGTACCATTCAGTGCCCTCCATGCTGGCCAGTTGACCCTGCATGTGACAAATTCATTCTTATTTCTATGCCTTGACACATACCCTCCTCATGGAACGTTATCGTTCTGTAAACTGCTAAGCCATAACCACCCCGCTATTAGAACTTCAACAGTTTCCCCCCTAGAAACTTGCTTTGCTTTTCTCCACCATGGTAAGATTCCCATGAGCAGCGTTTTTATTTCCCTAGTGCTGCTAATTACTTTAATTAACCTGAGGAGCCCACATCTTGATTCCAAAACATTTCTATCATCCATAACCTTTTCGCATATAACAGTCCCTCAAGAAATATTTTTGGCTGTTGAATAAACAAATGAGTGAGAAACACCCAGTGGCTTTTCCTTATCAGTAACTTTCATTTACCTAAGGCAGTGGCAGTGTTTAGAAAGAGTGGCAGGAGGAATCAGGAGTTTTCAAATTCTTTCCCTGACACTGGTTTTGTTTCTGTAAACATGGAAATTACCAAAGCTCTCAGAATTTTGGTTTGCATAGTTCAGCAGATGGCCCAGGCTACTGCAGAGCAGTAGGGTTCTGCATTCATTCATTTGAAATAAACTAATTCATGGTTTTGTTCGTTCCTTTCAAAAATATCAGTTGGGTTCCTCCCATGTGCCGTGCCATTCACTGTGCCAGTTGTTGGAGATACAAAAGTATACATGATTTAAGTGTCCCAGGATTTCAGAATATAATGGAGTTAAGGGGCTCAAACATTTCTCTGGCATTGGGACCTGGTACAGCATTAGGGTCTTCCAAACCCAGCTTCAGAGTGACTGTGACATAATTGATTAACCTAGTGGGTGGGAGATGCTACGAGCACTTATTGGAAAGAAGGAGCCATTCCAGGATCCGGCTGTGGATCCCCAGCATCACCACGCAGGCTTCCTCCTAAACAGAACAAAAGCATAGTTAGTTCTCTGCCCCTACCTTCTCCAAATCAATGCCTGCAGATGACAGACTCCCAAGGGAGGTGTTCAGGTCTGCATTCAGGAGGACAGCCCACTTTTTGTCCTTTCTGTTTAATCTGAATAGTACTCCACCCACTGCTAGAAAACTGTCTTTTCTGATGTTAGAAGGGAAACAATGCAGATTTTATCTGCACACCTAACATCCTGTCACTATCAACAACTAAAGGGACAGTGAAAAGGCAAGAATGTGGCAGGAAGGAGAGCATTTCACCTCTTTGTGAAGCTCAGTGTAGCAGATCCCTGCCTCCAGGCTACCTCCCTGAGCCTCAGGGACAAAGGACAGTGTTGTAAAAGCCTGTGTGTGATCCACTGTACCTAAACCCCTCCTCTGTCAGCTCCCTTGGGTTTGACACTACCTTTGTCTTCCTGAGAACTCCCTTTTCTGGACTATACACCAAGGGAACTTCTCCTTTCTAAAACTAGGAAATTCAGACAAAGTAGGAAGTCAGGGTTACTTGACCAGGGACAGCAACTTTTTCCCCAGAGGCCATAGGATGGACATACAGTGACTGGAAGTTACATCTTTGAGTTACTGCTCCTGGATGGAATGTTTAATGGTCCTGCCCAGGAAATGTCAGGGCATCAGCTCAGCCTTCAGGCAGGAACAGACGCTTCTTGCCAAGTGTGCTTTTAGTTCCACTTCCACCCCCAGAGCAAGCATGACAAACTGATCAAGGCAGATAGAATACTGCTGCCAGAGCAATTATGGGCTCCTGGGGCCCAGGACAGAATGAGGCACAAACACAACACCACACTGGCATTTCCATTAACAGAGTCAGATGCTGTCTGGCAGAACTGAATCAGGGGAAACATGGTCTTTCAGAAGAATCAAGTGACAAAGACAATACTTAGAGACTGCATTTTGGGAACTTGCAGACTGAGACTTAGCAGTAGGTGTCCTGAAGTAGTAAGGGCCCTGAAGGGAGAAAATGTTGTTATTGATGTTCTAGAGTAGATAGCAACAGCCTGTGTGACCCCTGGAAGAGGATCCAGAGGCTAACCCCATGGGATTCACACTGAGAAAGGATTATCATCAGCCTAAAAATGAGGAGGCCAAGATGGATGTTAAAAACCCACCAATTTTTAGATACAAGAGCATTCGTAGAACCAATGGTATTCCATGACCACTAAGGAGTATGTGTTCAGACATTCTCAGAAAAGTTATTGATCATTTTCATAAAGTCCTAAGCTAAAGAGCAACCCTTGAGCTACACAGATAGAACTATTAAAGGCATGTCTAATGCCCAAGACTGGTGCCTGTATTAGACCAAAAATGCTCATTTAGACTACGAATTTAATTCTATCAGATATGCTTCAGGTTACTTGCGTGCATGCGGTAGTTTGGAAAAGTGCCTTCCTGAATTATAATATATAAAACTGAAAGAGAATGAGAGTGAAGGTGACACTTAGAAACACATGGTTGGACTACTCAGCAATTTATTAATCTCCATTTTTTTCATCCCACCCAAGAAATTCACCACCAAATATCAACATAAAATGCATAGCCAATCTTTTCACTTTTATTGCTTTAACACGTTTTAATTTTCAGTTGAACAAATGCTTAATGCGCTACAGAGTGACATGAGTTGAAATTAGAATAAAGTAAAATAATACTTTATAACCAAAACAAACCCAGTGTTACATATGTGAAATAATGCAATTAAGACCACAATTAAAAAAAAATCATTGATTCAGTTAAACACGAAAGACATGCAGGGTCTCAAACAAGGAGTATTTGGGCTTCTATGTCAATGTCATAGGAAAGAGCTTTTTCTATTTCTGGATAAATATTTCATTTTTATTGATTGGCAAAAATACTTTAAGGATAAATATGGACCAGAAAGGCTTACAGTGTTTTTACCAAATTTTATCTATAGCCAAAGCACAAAACTGCTTTGAACTGGTCATTAATATAATGGGCAGTTCATTCAACCATATTCTGTCTCTGCAGAGCAGGGTGAAATGAACAAGCAAGATGGTCAGAAGCACCTCAAACGCCACTAAAGTTAAGTTTCCAAGATATTGCTGCAATAAACATGGCTATTATGAATTGGTTACTTTTATTTCATCTGAGAAAGTCTTAGTTTAAATCTGCTTTCATCCTAAATTATAATGTGCATATTACCTTCAGAGAGGTCACTACATTTAAGCTGTCAAAGTTGTTGCTTGTAATAGCACATAAAGTAAATGATTTTTTTCCCCCAAGTTGCTATGAAACTAAAGCCATAATCAAAATGGAAAACAGGAGCATCTGGAAATCTTTCTCTGGAAGTTTTAATTCATATTTAATCACCCAACTTGCCCAAGAAAAATTTGTTTTAAGCCTCAATTATTAGGTACTGAATTGGGCATAACATATGTCTACTTCTGTTTTCAGGGACTTGTTAGTCACGGATATGGAGGAGAAACTATTATGCTATCATTTAGGTCTAAGGTAATTTTCTTTGGAAGGACTGCACCACATGAGAAAAATTTGCAAAATCAACAAATAGCACATCTTAACCCTGCAAGACAGTTGCTGAAATTCTCATATTTATATCCCTGTGGACACAATGTATAGTAACATGTAAAAATACAGCATTATAATGGTATAAGATTTGGCAAGCAATGGTACGTGATTTTTATAGTAGTTTAAAATTAATTTTATGTTTAAATATTCAGGAAGGAGGAAAGTTCTGTTTAACAGAGAGCAGGGTTAGCATCTCTGACTTACTCCTTTGCTTTATTAATAAACACTCCACTACAAATCTGGTGTTAAAAGCCCAGGTCAAGGAAATCCCTTAGTAGAAGCTCAACTCTCAGTGAATACCACAGAGAGGTTCAGGTAGTTTACAGAGATGGGAAACTGATGTGACATACCTAAAGTTGGCCTGAGTCTGCAGAAGCTGGGCTGTCAGAATAGAAAAACAAGATATCTACAGGCTTTTGAACTACTGATACAACTATTCAAAGGGGGCTTTAAATGTTTAAAGAAGTGTCACAGACCTCCAACACCAAATAACCAGTACTAAAAATAACCATCCTTTTTGAAAATGCCAAGGAAATAAACTTTAGAACTGGAAATATTTCATTTGAAATGAAAACACAGGAACTACTCTGCTAATATTAAGTAGCTTTTGTAGATGTTTTTAATGGAAGACACATTTAGACATAATTGTTAGAAATCTGAGCCTTTTTGAAAGGGACTTTTCTTCTTGAGGGCTTTCCTTTCCTACAGTTGGGAATAGGCACCATCATGACTACCAGATACATAAAAGTGAAGATCCCCAATATACACATTCCATTGCTCAAAGTAGGAATGTGTGTATTTCTTATGTGGCTCCACCATAAGAAATATCAGAAAGTCATTTAACTCTCCAAGGCCTGAGACTTGAAAGCCTATCCAGCAACATGGGCAAGAAGAGTCTAGCCTTCAGTCGACTCTAAAAAAGGCCATGTAATTTTAAAAGATGAAGTTTACCTGTATTCAGGCACATACTATGCACACGTGTGACCTCCATAAAGAAGGAAAGATGTATTTGCTACAGTTTGGGTAAATTTCAAATACAGGGAAACTTTATCCTACTACAATAATCCTTGGCCAACACTCTGCTGCAATCTATAATTTTAAACACAGTCATACGTTAGCAGTAAAAGGAAAAGAGTGGTGTCAACAAATGGTATTAACCAACCAATACTGAAGATGGGCTGAAACAGTGATTTTCATGGAAGCTTTCTTCTCCATGGTAATAAAAGTAATTTGGCAAAGGTTGTCCTCTTACTTCAGATCACGTAAATAACTTACTTCCCTTGTACCTAACACTCTACATTCGGTTAATAGAGGTGAGAATATTCAGCTAATTATATATCTGTCTTGAATGACATAAAATATATATTAATATTTTAAAGCCAGTGAGACTTTGAGCAAGATTCTTGTCCTGTTTAACCCTCAGCTTCCTTGTCTATGGAATGATATATATCCTATAGGGTTATTTGGAAGATTGAATAAGATAATAGTTAGCATTTAACACAGAGCTGGCACGTGAGGGCAAGGATCACTATTTGTTTTGTTATATGGTGTATCCTAAGAACCTAGAGCAGTGCCTGGAACATCATAGTTGTTTAACAAATAGCTGTTAAATATATGAATGTATGGTTACCCAGATTGGCTCTAATATTGGGAAGAATTTCACCTATCATCAGTCAGGAGAATGGCTGAATTTCTGTTTCTCAACTTACAAACAATATTACTAAATCATGCTCAAAATATGTGTAGTTCATCCTTTTGCCTTTGACACGACTTCACCAAACCACCAAGACAAGTGTCTCAGTCTATCCTTAATATTTTCCTCAGGAGGGCTGCCTAATCTTCATAGAACCAAAAACTCTCCCCTCCTCTATGAAAGCTAAATGCTCCTGCAACTACCCCTCTCAGACCCTTCCCTACCTCTGGCACCTTCTTATTTGTTGTCCTTTTAGACTACTCTGTATTGTCTCCATTTTTCTCCAACTTACCAAACTCATATTGAATATCAATCCATGTGTTTTGTTCCCACAAACCAGTGGGGACTGCTAGATGCCATAATGCAGCCAGCAGCCATGAAGCATCTCATCTCAGAATAAAACTTAAGGTGGGCCCCACAGCCCATCTATTGCCTGCAGATGGGATTCTGGTCAGATTGAGCTCCATTTGGAGATAGTTCTCTCAATTAACATTATTTTCTTTTAGAGTGCCCAGAAATGGATTCTATCTTGTCTGTTAGGGGGGAGATATTCACATGCAAGTTGACTAGTGTTTTAAACTATTCTTTATTTTGCTTTAATAGAATATATGTTCTTGTTCATGTGAATTGGTTAAAAATGTCAAAAAGGTATTTAAAATTTTACTTCTCTTGCTTTCTCTTTGAGATGTCTAAGATAGTGTTAGTAGCCTCATTCAAAACATTTTTAACTACAACTAGTTTTAATAGCATCCATGTTTTCTTTCCTAATTAAAACCAAAATGCCAAAATAAAAACTCTCAAACTGCTATTGTTATTAGTCCTGGCTTATTTGTTTAGCGGTAAAATGGAAAATACTAACGCTGAACATATCATAATAGTATGGGAAAAGAGTCATAAAGAAAGAAAGGGAATTTTCATATAAACAAAAAACAGTAACATCTCAGGTGGCAGAAAATTTCCTACTTTACTTAAAAAGAATTATTAAAATAATATAAAATTATGTTATTTTTAACTGAAATATTTCTGACTTTACAAACAGAAAAAATGAATATTTGATTCCTAAATATACAATAGGCAGGCTGTCTTGGCAGAAAATAGGCCAACAAAAGAAAGTACAGATTTCATTCAAATTCAGATTCTGGTGCCTGCTTTGCCAACCTAAAGAACTACTTACAGTGAAACTGAAAGAGGCTGTCTATTCTGCAGTGAGTTCACAAGAGAATGGTGGATATCCCCAGGAAAAGTCTCAGATCTTATTCCACTCGTACTGCCACTATACAGAAATCTGTAGTCGTGGGAACCACAATCTCTAGGACAGAAATGAACATTTGATACCAAAATTTAAGAATGTTTTGGGGAATAGAAAGACTAAAGGAATAATGTTGCTGGAAATTAAAATTCATAATTTTGACTAAAACTCTGTAAAATTTATTAGTCAATTTATACCTGAGATAGAGATGAGAGACAGGAGAGAGATATTTTTGGTTCACAGAAGAAGAGGAAAGGGCATTAATTGGAGTAATTTGCTGTGATGGGCAGTCCTGATTGCACTATTTTGGTAGGAAATTGTTAGCAATTAACAGAGGATACCTAGCCCAGAGGTGGGTGAAATGAGAAGAACACCCTCAAAGTGAAGGTTTAGGAAGCCGTTGAAGTCACTTACTCTGTAGTTACACATTAGGCTTTTCAGCCACTCATTATTTAATTTGAGGAGCATTAATTATTTGGTCTGAAGGCCCAAGTTGTGCACTTAATTGTATATTCACAATTTTAGCTTGAAATTAAAAATCGACTGCCTTTGAAGCTAAAGGTGTCAAGAATGCCAGACTGCAAGAATGGGTGTCTCTGTGTAGCTATGGAGGCCCTTATTCCCTGTACATAAGAGATTTTTATGGGGAACAAATATGTTATATTGATCTTATGTTAAAAGATTTCAAAGGCCAGAAGGCACACTTGTGAATGTGAAGACTATATTGTCTTTTCTAATACATTTGTAATTTGCACTCATATAATAAATAATAAACAGAAAGGAACAATGAACAAATTAGCTTAGAAATTTAGTGTTTGAGTTTTTTCTTGACTCATTCAAGAACTATCCAGAAACTGACTTAGAAACATTTTACTCCAATAATTTTAATTTGTCATAAATTAAAGGGAATGATTTCTATTTCTCACTTTTTGTATTTGATAAAAATCTTCAAATTTCTCTAATTAGAAGGCCCTTTAGTGGATTATTATGTCATAATTTTTTTTAAATTTTCATTCTAATTCCAGTCTAACATTTGGCAGGGATACTGGTGGGTAACCAGGGATGAACTGCTCCTGTGGGTGGTAAACACCCTCTCCTCCCTCTCAAGGAATGTTTTTCCCTATGTAAATTAACACAAATAGATCTCATTAAAAAGAAAGGTGAGTTCTTATTAGCAGGATCAAGCAAATGTATTATCAAAAGAAGCACTAATCTCTGTGATGAGACATCAAAAGGTACATAGGTGGATCACCAAATTATCAGTCTCATTAAGAAATTTCTGGCATTCCTCTGCAGAAGAAATACCTAAATATAAATGTGTCATGCTGATTAGTTTTTAACTACATAATGGAGAGATTTATTCATATCTTGCTGCTAGTTTTTCTTGTATATAAGCATTTGTTTTATCAGCAGTTTTGAATCAAACTAAATCTTGAAATGCCGCCTACTACAGGAATTCACTCAGGTGGACAGATGCCTTTTTCAGCTCTATGCATCTTGTTTTTATGTCACCATTGATTACTACAGCAGATTAACTCCTAGGATATTCACTGAGTTAAAATTTTTATTGTTTTGTTTAATTATAGTTTTCTTTGAGCTAAGCTGAAAATCTGCCTGGGTTAAAGAGGAGACCTTGTTCACATCTCACTTTGGGTAAAAAGTCATTTTTATCAAAGAGATGGAGGTTATTCGGTAATTGTATAATTTCAAGTTATTTCTGTTCTTTTGGTGTCCAATACTGCATGTTCTAAACTCCAACACGTGGAAAGATGATGTTGGGTCAAGTGGACATTAGATTTTCTAAATGAGATGCTTATGATTCTTGTGAATGTGGCTTTAGGAGCTAAGAAACACAGCTGGTAGTTTGGTGATTTCAAAAAAGTTTTCTGTACAGCTGGTAGTTTGGTGATTAAAAGAAAATTTTTCTCCCCACTAAATTATAAATTTATATTTCTATCTGGAAGAAGGATGTACCACAGATGTCACTCTTGCAACATCTACACTTAGAGCAGAAAATGATGGCTGCATTTCAATAAAAGGAAATCTCTATTTGCCTCAATCATCTAGATAATTCTGAAAAACAGAGTCATGTGAATTCCCTAATTCCCTTCTTCACTGCCTTTTCTTCTGGGCAGTGCATTCTGTTCAGAATAGTTATTGTAGGCCAGTCTATGGTGCAAAACAGGGAGGAGTTTATTGCCTTCACGTCCTAGGAAGTTTTACACTGAGCTCAGGCAATCCAGCTACTTGGAAGATTGAAATAATTCATTACAAGAAATTTAGCATTTCCTGCATAATTAATAATAACCTATTAAATAGATCCTTCTTTTCCCATACCTTTATGCTTAAGATTTCACACATATCATACTGTCAGTCTTTATGCTTTCATATGTTTCATGCATCCTTTTACCCAGACTGGTTCTCCTAATATCAACTGGTATTGTATGTGTAAAGTTTTTTCTCATCAATCTAAGGTTACATCATTGTTGAGACAACTCTCATCAATGGCAATGTTTTACAAGTAAAAAGTTACAATATAATATTATTATGATAATGTAGAATAGAAAATGTTTTTTAAAGTCTGTGAATCAGAATTCTATGTATGAGAAAAAAATGAAAACAAAACTTACGGCCTCGAAAGAGTTTCTGTTAAGGACATTTTATGAAAGACAGAGAGAGGCAGGTCGTCGGGGGAGAGAAAAAGAGAGAGAGAATGAGAGAGAGAGAGGTACACTAGACTCTAAGACTATTATGAAGTCCATTATGAACTCAACTAGGAATGAACACAGTGACTGGAGTTATAAAACGACCCCAGTGACTTTTATTTAAAAGAATGTTATTAAAATCACTCCAGCTTCATTGCCATTAACTGCTTCATAGTTCAATGGTACAATTCATGTAGTTATATTTTACTCAATACCAAATGGTTTTTCAAACTGGCATTTTCCTTTTAATTACAATTGCAAGCTGATAAAAATGTATTTTTATGTTTGTAAAAATAGGGTCATACAGAACTTACACTTCTGTTATTATTAATATAACTCACTTTGGGATATAGTTTGGTGTCTCATTTTCCCATTGGGTGATAACTCTTCTTTCACATATGTATTCAGATAGGCCTAACACTCAAAAGTACAGAACTCTCTAACACATTGGAAACCCAAAATGTGCATATGTGGCATCAGTACTCATGGTAACCTTTACAATGTTAAGAAAGCATTTCATTAATAACCAAGGTTGACCTTCAAAATCCAGCAAGTAGCCTGACTATTCAAATTTGATTAGTTTATAATGGATATTAGCCTAATAAGTTGACAATGAGTACAGCTATCTAAAGATTAAAAGGTGGTTTTTTGCTATGGCAGGAATCATACATTTCTGCCAGGTTAGGTGCCAGATTAGATCAGATAAAGAAAGCATGGAGATTAAATGGGAAAATATTTTATTAAAGTCTTTTGTTTCTATTAAAAAACCAAGTTAGGAGCTCTTGTTAGTGTTTTAATTCAAGATAAGGATGATAAGTGTACTTGAAGCATTACAGATAAACAGGACTCTCTTGCATGTCCTCTGTTTATTTGGTAATGAATAGTAGATAATCTCTATGATGGGAAAGGCTGAATGACACATGATAATTTCATTCATTCAACAAGCAAATATTCATTAACTATTAGGTGCTGACCATACAGAAATGACAATGATGTGATCCCAAATATATATTGCTTATGTTGATTTAGCACCCAATATTTTACGTTATTTGTGAGTTAAACACCAAAACGTAGTGAAATTATAGACCTTCTTAAGTGTAAAATAAAGCAGTGTGGTTAGCCAGGATTTTGTCATATAGGCACTATATTTAGAATAGTGGTTTCAGTAGATTTGTCTTCCTCTAAATTCACTCATGACTTGCAATGGATGGATTCTTTTCTTTGCTGAGCCTCGTCTGACAGCTGCACACGTTTCCTCTGGCTTCTCTCTTTTAATCAAGGGTTTTTTTGCAGGAGCCTTCATTCTCCACATCACAACTGGGTGCCGGGGCCCAGCAGGACTCTGGATTCGGATGATCTTGGTTGAGGCAATGTAAGACATTTTCACTGTTTGCACTACAGCATTCATTAAATTTTTGGCTGCTTGGATCAGGGAGGTGACACTGTCCAACTGTAGGGAAAAAAAAGAAAAAAGAGCTATTATTCCAGAATGCAATTAAGAATTTAAAGAGATTTAATGTTATAGAAGCTAAAGAATACCACTTTGCTTTTACTTCAGAAAGTAATGAGTTAATCATTTTATCTAACTATATATAATTATCTACCTCAATCAATACATCCATTTTTGTTCACTTGTCTATTTATCTGATGCATCAATTGATCCACAATCTATCTTCTAAGGTGATATTATAGAGAAATTAATTTCTTCCTCTTGGCTTTCAGTGACATCATATAAATTCCTCAGGGCCCCAATCCACATAATATCACAAGGCCATATGGTCACTCTTTTCTTTGTAATGGATCTTTTTATTTCCCGGAGATAATCCTGAGCTCTTTCTGTAAGACAGGATTATCTGCAATAAAATCTATAAATAATTTTATATGAACAAAAATTGAAAATTCTTCTCAGGGAATAGTTTAAGATAAATAACATATATGTATGTAGGTACAGACATACATATATACTACTCTCTTTCTTGACTATTTCCCAAATAATTGCACCTAAAAGGGTCTCTTTTTCTTAACACAGAACTCTTATTTTATCGTGCAGTATTTTAAAATAAAATTGGGGCTCTATAATCAAATGAAATTGAGTTTACATTTCAGGTCTGCCGTTTGGTAACTTGGAAAAATAATTTAACCATTTTTGCCCTAGTTTTTTTCACTATTAAAAAGAAAAAAAAAGCACGTCTATTAAAGGAAAAGTAATACATGTAAATAAACTAGTAGAGTAACTGCCAAATAGTTGATTTTTATTAAATATTATTTCCTTTTTTGCTATGAAGACTGACAAAATTGCTTAATGGTAAAGATGCATTAATGAAATTAAGAAAAAAACATTTTTTCACATGATTCTGTTTTTGTTATATTTTCTGGTTTGGGTACACAAGCAATCTCAAGGAAAAATGAAATGGTATTCCTAGAATCTTACAAAATACCTTAGAACTAAGCTAAGTTGATTTTTTTTTTTGTTTGTTTTTGAGAGAGAGTCTCTCTGTTGTTGCCCAGGCTGGAGTGCAATGGCATGATCTTGGCTCACTGCAACCTGTGCCTCCTGGACTCCAGCAATTCTCCTACCTCAGCCTCCTGAGTAGCTGGGATTACAGGCACCCGCCACCACGCCCGGCTAATTTTTGTATTTTTAGTAGAGATAGGGTTTCATCTTGTTGGCCAGGCTGGTCTCGAACTCCTGACTTCAGGTGATCCCACCCACCTCAGCCTCCCGAAGTGCCGGGATAACAGACATGAGCCACCGCGCCCAACCAGTTGATTCTTTTTTATACAACCAATGTCTCTTCCATTATTTTAGTTTGGCAGATTGTCATCCACCGCCAACTCATACAGGAAGATGTGCCTCCACTCTCACCCCTCTGTGATGTGTGCTGTCAGGATTGAGACTGAAACACTGGCTCTGTAGTTACTAAAATTTATCAGCAGCTGCCTGGCCTGAGTCGTCTACCTTTGCTGTTCGAGGAGTCTCTTCTCACATACAGAATAAATGAGCAGAGGAAAGGAGTAAGCTGAGGTTATGTGCCTGGGGCAGTGATCTAGCTGGCTGCTTCCTGGGAAAACAATTTAATTAGCTCTATTATATGCCAAGTCTGAAATCCTTGAAAAGGTAACAGCAAAAAATATGTAATGTGAAAGGCAATAATACTTGGCAACTACATATCTTTGAGTCTTTTTACTTTTTGAAGCCAGAAATGTAAAATCTGTGCATGTGGCAGGAATGACAAATGTTTTACAAACATGAAAAAGGATTTCATGAAGCACTCAAATGTATTTTGGAGGACATTTGGAGCTTCTGAATCTGTATACAACTTAAAAAAATACTAGTCTTTGAATAGAATAGCACTTTGTTATTAAATTATTAAATTACTCCACAGACAGATTGCAAGTTAAAATCTGTCTTTTAATAATTAACAAAACCTCCTGGACTCCAAGAGGTTTTGTTAATTATGTTGATGGGTTAATTATTATAATGGGTTTCCAATCCCACCACAGAAATAAGTCAGTTTTTCTTTTGAGACGGAGTCTCGCTCTGTCACCCAGGCTGGAGTGAAGTGGCGCAATCTCGGCTCACTGCAAGCTCCGCCTCCCGGGTTCACGCCATTCTCCTGCCTCAGCCTCTCCGAGTAGCTGGGATTACAGGCGCCCGCCACCACGCCCGGCTAATTTTTTGTATTTTTAGTAGAGACGGGGTTTCACCATGGTCTGGATCTCCTGACCTCGTGATCCGCCCGCCTCGGCTTCCCAAAGTGCTGGGATTACAAGCGTGAGCCACCGCGCCCAGCCAAATAAGTCAGTTTTTCTAAATGGGGAGATAATAGGAGTACTGTTGAGAATCCTTGGTAATGCCGTCACTCAAACATGAAAATATTGGGTTTGTCCCAAGGGTTCTGCACCATCACAAAATCATTCATGGAACAGGTCCCAAGGACCTCCTGTCATTCAGGATTTCACCAATAACTTTGGTCTTACCTAAGACTTGCATTATCCTTTCTTCCTTTTAACTCTGTAATCTTATCTTATACACTTTGTATTTATTTCAACTCCTTTTGATTTTTTTTCATGTTGGTATCATCTATCAACCAGCAGTGTGGGGAGGATGTTGAAATTCCATTCATGCCTCAAAGTGTGAAAACTGGCTTGTCTTCTTTCCTCACTGAATCAACAAATCCCTGCCTGTGCTATTGTGATCTTTTATTCTGGCCTCTCCCAAATCCTTTGATTTTTAAAATCCTAAATGTTTATAGTAAAAACTTCTCCACTCAACTCAGAAAAACCACCGGACAAATTATCCCTCTAGTTTTGCAGACGGATTAGGACAACTACTGAAAGAATACAGTTATTTCATGAGGAACTCTTGTAGAACACTCTATGAAGATCTCTGAGGTCTAAGAACTATGTGCATTACGATCCAGCTACCAGCTACCAGCTAAATCACAGGCCACACAAGCAATGGGCAAAGTCAAGCCTAGCTAACGGTAGAAAATTGTATTCAAGGCCCAAGCAATGTCTCAGGCCTACTCGTAGAGAATAATGATGCACGATTTAATGCCTGCAAAAAATTATTAAAAATCTTCTTATCCAGGTCTACTTTCATGAAAAATCCTTTAAGGGAAAAATTCAATAGGATCCTCTTTGTAAAAAAAAAAAAAAAAAGCCAAATTTGCACACTGTAATGCACTACTTTTGGGTCTGTGTTCAACTTATTTGAACAAAATTTTCTGAACTTCCCAAATGTACCTGTGCAAGACAAGAATGTTAATTTATTCTAAAGGCCTGGTGGAGCAAAACAATCGACTATAAAACTCAGATCCTTAAATTTTTTTACTATTACAAATCACTTTTATTAACTGAAAATTTTTCCAGAGAAATATAGCTTGAAACGTTTACCATAGAGGAGACTCTTTTTCCTAACATCTGGTAACACTCCTCTCTGATCCAGATGAAGTGTTCTCGACCAAGGTATCAGTTAGGAATAATAATGTCATCTAAGTCCCTCGGACCTCCCACAGTTATGTTTAAATATTTGCATACTGTCACATGTAAACAGCTTCCCTTCCAGAAGAAGGACAATATTTTAAATAATTTTCAAAGAGAATTGTGTCCTAAATTAAAGGCCTCTTTCCTATATTAATTTGATGTCTACCATTTGCCATGATAAATAGGAAGATGGTCATTCTTCTGGTACAGACGTCTTATACTTATTCTCATAACACTGGTATGGTTTCAAAATAACCGAGCCTGGGCTGGATGTGGTGGCTTATGCTTGTAATTCTAGCACTTAGGGAGGCAGAGGCAGGGGAGTCACTTGAGCTCAGGAGTTTGAGACCAGCCTGGGCAACATGGAGAAATCCTGTCTTTATCAAAACTAAAAAAAAAAAAAAAATTGCCAGGTGTGGGCATGGTGGCATGTGCCTGTTGCCCCAGCTACTTGGGAGGCTGAGGAGGGAGGATCACTTGAGCCCAGGAGGCAAAGGTTGCAGTGAGTCGAGATCGCGCCACTGCACCCCAGCCTGGGTGAGAGTGAAACCCTGTATAAAAAAAAAATAAAAAAATAAAAATAAAAATAACTGAGCCTGATAGTCTATTAATGTCACAATAAGCTGCTCAATATTGTCTATGCCCAAACATAAATCAATAAGATCTGCCTCATTTTTTTGTATCTAGATGGATAAGTGATTATGTTCAATTAACTCATGCTAATTATGCAATGTGTTTTGCAAATAACACCAAAAATGCCAATTTAAATAGAATCCTGTTAAATATTATCCTGTATAAATCTTAGTTACTTTTATTATAGTGTCTCTTCTGTGCTTTGTGGTATTATATGGTTTCAGTTTAACAACAGTACAAATTGGACCAGTTCTACAAATGTTTACAGATAAAGGGCTTGCTCTTAAAAACATATCAGTAGCCATTTACTACAAAAAGGTGGGGTTTAGCAACAATAAAATATATTTTCTGTTTCGCATTTTGTCCATGTAAGTAGTTTATATAGAACACCTGGATCTTTTCACAAAAACACTAAATACCTATAAATCCTTGACAACCATGTCAATTTGGAATGTCTGCTAGCTAACCCTTGCCAAAACCCTATAGTAATTAGTGATAGCTAAGAGAAATATTCAAAAAGACATGGTACGTATTCCTTCTTTTGCTTTTGGAAGTTTCTCACAGAGATTGTGTCAAAACACTAGAATGCTCTCTACTCGTAGGACACTAGTCTAAGAACTCCCTATAGTTTGGATTCAAGACTGTTACCAGACATATGCCTTACATGAGGATTCTAAGCCTACGTGAACCTTGCTTCCACTGGTGTGGATCTCACCTTCTTGCACCTGGTCTGTCACCTGGGAAAGCAGCTTCCCAATCACATAGCAGTGTGAACTGCCATGCCAACTGCTTCTTCTGAGACTCCTGCTGAGAGAAAAGCCTGATGCTGCTTGTAAAGATATATGTTCTGTCCAGTAACCTTTTTGGTAAATTGGTACCAAATGTAGCCTGTGATCTTGAGTCTCAACGTTTACCTGAATTCAAAGACCCCTGGTGGATGTTGGTCTGCACAAAAGCAATTTTTGAAAGACAAATATCTAGAGTTTGGTTCCAAGTGTAAGAAGAGCTTAAAATAATTGCTAATATCTATTATATGCTGTAGTATGCAGTTGACATGAATTAACTCATAGCAACCCTATGAGGTAAGTACTATTATCTTCATTTTATACATGAAGAAACAAAGGAACTGGAAGGTCTGGTGACTTGCTCAAAGTAACACAGATATTAGATAGTAGGGCTGGAATTGGAACCAACTAAGTCTGGTTCTACCTTGTGTTTTTTCTCATTACATAGCCCTGCCTCCAAGAATATGCTACTTCCAATACGTGATTATTTTTCGATATCAAATAGTTAAATAAATTATACTAACATTAACAGAGTATCTAAAATTTTAAAGTTGACTACCCAACAACTCTGCTTTTAAGAAGCTTGCTCTTATTTTTGTAATGCATATTGCTACCAGGAACAATGAGAGTATCTTATTTGCCAACACATTTTGTTAGGATTGTGGTTTGAAAATGTATATACTAATTTCCAAGTTGCATTTTTTTGGAAGAGCAAATAGAAATAGTCACCCTTATAGGCCCCAAACCATTTAAAGACATTTAGATTAAGACTATTTCATAACAAAACATTTTTAAATTTTAAAATCTGGGTCTCAATAAACATATCAATAAGGCAAAGAAAAACCATTAACAAATCACATTATAGCTTCTAGGACATGGAAGTACGTAACATTTATCTTTAAATCTTTTAAATGTGTCAGTATAAACACAGTCATGATTAACCAAACTTTTTTGCTTATTCTCCAATAAAATTAAGTCAATTTGTTTGCTTGGTTTTGCAACAAATAACAGGATTTGATCGTAGGACTCCAGAGTTTCTTCTCAATGTAGTTATTTTTAAAGTTGTATTTGTTCGTTTACACACTACTATAAAGATACTACCCGAGACTGGGTTATTTATAAAGGAAAGAGGTTTAATTGACTCACAGTTCTGCATGTCTGGGAGGGAGGCCTCAGGAAACTTACAATCATGGCAGATGGGGAAGCAGACACATCTTACATGGCAACAGGAGAGAGACAGCAAACAAGAGCAGGGAAAACTGCCTTATAAAACCATCAATCTCGTGAGAACTCACTATCACAAGAACAGCATGGGGGAAACTGCCTCCATGATCCAGTCACCTCCCTCCCTCAATATGTGGGGAATTACAGGTCGCTCCCTCACACTTGGGGATTACAATTGAAGATGAGATTTGGGTGGGGACACAAAGCCTAACCATATCAAAAGTAATCAGTTAAACTATTTGGAAATGAAGTTAGCATAGGCAGTGTCAAAGGGCATATGTATACGTAATGGCAGATTACAACTGACAGCATAAACTATTTCTAAAAAGACTTAAGGATACTTGTAGTCTTTTTAACTTATAGGTGCCATTTGCACCTAAAGATCGATCTAATGGTATTAGTTTTACGCCACAGTAAATGCTTAAATATATTTTCTTTAACCAAAATGCATTAACTTACTCAATGTTTTTATGATCTACTCTGAATGTCTCTTTTAAGAGCTAATTTTATCCCAATACTGGCTTAATACATTCTTTTGTTTCTGAACAGATTTTTAAAAGAATTGTTGGCATTGAGAGCATTCTCCCTTTTCAGACGCATTCAAAAATGCTAAACAGCCAGGGTGGCTTCACAGGCAAATCAGATAAGCAGGTTTGTTAAATCCAGGCAAAGTGATGTTTCATCTCCAAATTGAAATTGTCAAGCTTCTAATTAAATTGAGAAGGTAGTTCATTCTTTGGATATGAAGAATCATTCCAATGGGCCACTGATATAATTGGCACAGTAGATTTGTCCTTTGTCAATGTTCCGTTAGAATGTGACAACAAAAGACGACAACTTAAGTTGAAAGGGGAGAAATCAATGCATGAAATAACTAAAAGAAAAGTAAATGTAACACTACAGAAAGGGCCAGACATAGAAGGAAATATGACATTTATTCAGTTATAACCTTGTGCTGTCAAAAAGCATCTTTAAGATGCTTTTTTTTCCTAAAGCTAATTTTTTTCTAAAGGAGATACTCTAGGCCAGAAACATTTTATATCCCTCAAAAAGAAATAATCACAAACAATGCCAATTCAGGTGGCTACTCAGAATGCCTTTTACTTTTATTTAAAATGACCTATTGTAAAAATATACACATTGGTAATAATCCTAATATTTAGCTATCCTTCAACCATGTTGACTTAAGGCAAATGCTTAGCTGAAGAACCAATTTTCCAAAATACTACAGCCCTAATTAAACAGATTGAGAAAAATTAGTATATTCTTTCCCATGTAGAGCCAGCAAGAGGGGGTTAGGTATGGCATGGTTCTCTCAACACCAATGTTTCAACCTTAGCTTCCTCTTCTCAGCACCATCAATCAGGACACTGAGATCTGCCCTCTCCACAGCGGGCTGTGTAATAATATTAAACCCTACATCTTGATTATGCTTCAGGATCTACGAGCTAAGAGTAACAAAGCACCAGCCTCCATCCTTGATCCTACACTTATGTCTTTCATGACCATAAGCAAGGAACAACTAGGCTGCGTGAAGCTAAAAGGCCAAATGACATTAGTTTTACAACCCATGCAGAGCTTCCAGACCACAGATATTTTCACATACCTATAATTTTCAACTCTTTCAATCTTGATCATTCTACCATTTTGATAATATTTGGCAATATTTAATATTTCTTAGCTCACTTCTCTCTCTACTACAGATGTCTTGCAGAACAGAATTATCCATTTCCCTAACACTGAGCCACAGGTGACTGTCTACCATTTTTAGAGAAACCCCTTGTATTAGTTTCTTCTCATGCTGCTAATAAAGACATACCTGAGACTGGGTAATTTATAAAGGAAAGAGGTTTAATTGACTCACAGTTTCATAGGGCTAGGGAGGCCTCACAATCATGTCTTACATGGCAATCAAGGCAAGAAGGAACAAAGTCATGTCTTACATGGTGGCAGGCAAGAGAGCATGTGCAGAGGAACTTCCCTGTTATAAAACCATCAGATCTTGTGAGACTTATTCACCATCATGAGAACATCATGGGAAAAACCTGCCCTATGATTCAATTACCTCCCACTGGGTCCCCCCCATGACACATGGGGATTATTACAATTCAAGGTGAGTTTTGGGTAGGGACACAAAGCCAAACCACATCACCCTCATTGAACAAATTGGTTTCTAGATAAATTAATGGCCACCAACCTGAAACTAACAGACAATGCATCTGTGTGTTTTTAGCTAATTCTTGTATCCATTCTACCCAAACACTAGTCTAAACTTCCACTTTCATCAAACCTCTAGCCCCTCATATTCCTACTTGTTCTGCAGATTACTTCACTTACAACAAATATGAAATAAGCAAACAAACAACAACAATAAAATCGAAACAGTAAAAATGAAACTGCCCCCAACCTCTATCTTTAATTCTTATTCATTTCTATTAAAATGAAAATTATCTGGTTCTCTTCCTCCCTACCTTCTTGCAGACTTTGCACATTTAATAATTTCTTTCTTCTAATAGATCTTTTTGTTTGTTTGTTTTTGAGAAGGGGTCTCACTCTGTTGTCCAGGCTGGAGTGCAGTGGTGTGATCTCAGCTCACTGCAACTTCTGCCTCCTGAGTTCAGGCGATTCTCGTGCCTCAGCTCCCCAAGTAGCAGGGATTACAGGTGCATGCCATCATGCCTGGCTAATTTTTCTGTTTTTAGTAGAGACGGGTTTTCACCATATTGGCTAGGTCAGTCCCCAACTCCTGACCTCAGGTCATCCACCTGCCTTGGCCTCCCAAAATGCTGGGATTACAGGCGTAAGCCACTGCACTTGGCTCTTCTTCTAATATATCTTTATTCTATTCCTTTCTACTGACTTTTTCACTGTAGTATTTAAATGTTTATAAAACCATATCTTAAAACATAGCCAGACTTATTAAAAGGTTATCTATTATCCCCAAAACTATTTTCCTCACTTATCACTTCTTAAGCAATCTGATTCCTTTCATATAAATGCTCCCCCTTCATATATATGTATGTATATACATATATATAAAATGACACATATATATCAAATATGTGATAGGGTAATGAGACATCTTATATATTAATATGTAATGTATGCTAGATGTATTATATAACATATAATAGATACTAAATATATAATAGATTACATACATGTTAAATATATAATATATATGTGAAATTATTCAGTTGGTAACCAGCATAACTGTTTTCTGTCAATCAATTCACATTTATCAGATCAATTAATTCTCATTCTTGAATACATAATTACACATAAATATCACAGTTTATCCATTCTACTATTAATAGGCTTTTAGTTAGTTTGGAGCTACTTAAAATATATAAATATAAAATAAATAGGAACTTATGAATATTCTAGTACATGTCTTTTGGTGAACAAATATATACAATTTTATCAGGTATGTACCTGAGAGTGCCATTGTGGAGTTATGAAAATGCATATATTCAGTTTTATTGGATAATTCCAGAGATTTCCAAAGTGCTTCTGCAAATTTATATTTCTAGCAACAATATATGAGTGTTCCAATTTTTTTTTTTTTTTTTTTTTTGAGATGGAATTTCACTCTTGTTGCCCAGGCTGGAGTGCAATGGTTCAATCTTGGCTCACTGCAAACTCTGCCTCCCGGGTTCAAGCGATTCTGCTGCCTCAGCCTCCCAAGTAGCTGGGATTACAGGCATGTGCCACCACGCCTGGCTAATTTTGTATTTTTAGTAGAGACAGGGTTTCTCCATGTTGGTCAGGCTGGTCTTGAACTCCCAACAGTTTTAGGGTACATGCGCACAACGTGCAGGTTAGTTACATATGTATACATGTGCCACGTTGGCATGCTGAACCCAGTAACTCGTCATTTAACATTAGGTATATCTCCTAATGCTATCCCTCCCCCCTCCCCCCACCCCACAACAGTCCCTGGAGTGTGATGTTCCCCTTCCTGTGTCCATGTGTTCTCATTGTTCAGTTCCCACCTATGAGTGAGAACATGCAGTGTTTGGTTTTTTGTCCTTGTGATAGTTTACTGAGAATGATGGTTTCCAGCTTCATCCATGTCCCTATAAAGGACATGAACTCATCCTTTTTTATGTCTGCATAGTATTCCATGGTGTATATGTGCCACATTTTCTTAATCCAGTCTATCATTGTTGGACATTTATTAAAAACTTTAACTTCTTGAGAAATATGTCTTATTGGCCCAAGAATAAAACATCAGTTTTATAGTTGACAACCTGTATTTGAGTCCCAACTCTGCCACATTCTAAATACAAAGCCTGGGGAGAAATCAATTAGCATATCTGGGACTCAGTTTCCTTTCAGCATAATTACAATACAAATACATTTCAGTATTGGTTATTAAGATTTAATGTGATAACAGCTAATCTTAGATTTGTGTATACACATACCCATGCACATAAATGAAGCTATAGCTTTTCTATTTTTTTTTGGAGACAGAGTCTCCCTCTGTCACCTAGGCTGGAGTACAGTGGCGCAATCTCAGCTCACTGCAATCTCCACATTCTGGGTTCACACCATTCTGCCTCAGCCTCCCTAGTAGAAGGGACTACAGGCACCTGCCACCACGCCCTGCTAATTTTTGTATTTTTAGTAGAGACAGGGTTTCACCATATTGGTCAGGCTGGTCTCAAACTCCTGACCTTGTGATCTGCCTGCCTTGGCCTCCCAAAGTGTTAGGATACAGGTATGAGCCACAGTGCCTGGCCAAAGCTATAGCTTTTAAAAGTTTATAAGGTGAACTGGAAAATAATATTACACCAAATTTGGGGATTTTGGTGGAATAAAGCTTAGGACAAATTCTATCCATGGTTGAAAATCCAGAAACAGCACCATTTATTAAATAGGGAATCCTTTCCCCATTTCTTGTTTTTGTCAGGTTTGTCAAAGATCAGATAGTTGTAGATATGTAGCATCATTTCTGAGGGCTCTGTTCTGTTCCATTGATCTATGTCTCTGTTGTGGTACCAGTACCATGCTGTTTTGGTTACTGTAGCCTTGTAGTATAGTTTGAAGTCAGGTAGTGTGATGCCTCCAGCTTTGTTCTTTTGGCTTAGGATTGACTTGGCGATGCGGGCTCTTTTTTCGTTCCATATGAACTTTAAAGTAGTTTTTTCCAATTCTGTGAAGAAAGTCATTGGTAGCTTGATGGGGATGGCATTGAATCTATAAATTACCTTGGGCAGTATGGCCATTTTCACGATATTGATTCTTCCAACCCATGAGCATGGAATGTTCTTCCATTTGTTTGTATCCTCTTTTATTTCATTGAGCAGTGGTTTGTAGTTCTCCTTGAAGAGGTCCTTCACATCCCTTGTAAGTTGGATTCCTAGGTATTTTATTCTCTTTGAAGCAATTGTGAATGGGAGTTCACTCATGATTTGGCTCTCTGTTTGTCTGTGATTGGTGTACAAGAATGCTTGTGATTTTTGTACATTGATTTTGTATCCTGAGACTTTGCTGAAGTTGCTAATCAGCTTAAGGAGATTTTGGGCTGAGACAATGGGGTTTTCTAGATATACAATCATGTCATCTGCAAACAGGGACAATTTGACTTCCTCATTTCCCAATGGAATACCCTTTATTTCCTTCTCCTGCCTGATTGCTCTGGCCAGAATTTCCAGCACTATGTTGAATAGGAGCGGTGAGAGAGGGCATCCCTGTCTTGTGCCAGTTTTCAGAGGGAATGCTTCCAGTTTTTGCCCATTCAGTATGATATTGGCTGTGGGTTTGTCATAGATAGCTCTTATTATTTTGAGATATGTCCCATCAATACCTAATTTATTGAGAGTTTTTAGCATGAAGGGTTGTTGAATTTTGTCAAAGGCCTTTTCTGCATCTATTGAGATAATCATGTGGTTTTTGTCTTTGGTTCTGTTTATATGCTGGATTACATTTATTGATTTGCATATGTTGAACCAGCCTTGCATCCCAGGGATGAAGCCCACTTGATTATGGTGGATAAGCTTTTTGATGTGCTGCTGGATTCGGTTTGCCAGTATTTTATTGAGGATTTTTGCATCAATGTTCATCAAGGATATTGGTCTGAAATGGGAAAACTGGCTAGCCATATGTAGAAAGCTGAAACTGGATCCCTTCCTTACACCTTATACAAAAACTAATTCAAGATGGATTAAAGACTTAAATGTTAGACCTAAAACCATTAAAATCCTACAAGAAAACCTAGGCAATACCATTCAGGACATAGGCGTGGGCAAGGACTTCATGTCTAAAACACCAAAAGCAATGGCAACAAAAGCCAAAATTGACAAATGGGATCTAATTAAACTAAAGAGCTTAAGAAACTACCATCAGAGTGAACAGGCAACCTACAGAATGGGAGAAAATTTTTGCAACCTACTCATCTGACAAAGGGCTAATATCCAGAATCTACAATGAACTCAAACAAATTTACAAGAAAAAAACAACCCCATCAAAAAGTGGGCAAAGGACATGAACAGACACTTCTCAAAAGACATTAAAAATGATGAGTTCGTGTCCTTTGTAGGGACATGGATGAAACTGGAAAACATCATTCTCAGTAAACTATCGCAAGGACAAAAAACCAAACACCGCATGTTCTGACTCATAGGTGGGAATTGAACAATGAGAACTCATGGACACAGGAAGAGGAACATCACACTCCAGGACTGTTGTGGGGTTGGGGGAGGGGGGAGGGACAGCATTAGGAGATATATCTAATGCTAAATGACGAGTTAATGGGTGCAGGAAATCAACATGGCACATGGATACATATGTAACAAACCTGCACATTGTGCACATGTACCCTAAAACCTAAAGTATAATAAATAAAAAAAAAAAAAAGAAAATCCAGAAACAGCACAGGAACATTTCTTGACAATTAGAGGTGAAGGGGCAGGTACTATGACTCTTTCCCATTATCTACAACACATCTGTGTGCACATGCATGTGCACACACCTGTACTTATACACACATAAGTATGTACACACACTTCACACACTTTTCAAAATAGTGTGAGGTCAGCTCGGTTAATCACAATCCTTTTGGTGAGTGTATCAGTCAGAGCTCAGTAAAAAAAAAAAAAACAGAAACTACCGCAGGTGCTTCAAACATGGAATTTAACACAAGAAATTAATTATATAGGCAATGGAAAAACTAAGAAGCCAAATGTAAAGCAACCCTCACTTCACCATCAGCCCAAGTTGTTACCATCCTGGTGCTGAAGGAAATGGAGAAGATGAACCCATGCCAAGTAGATAAACTAACACAAATAAATGATTGCTTGTCAGCAGTCTGTCAGTTGTCTCCCATTGGTTAACTGTAGCTGAAAAGCAGTAAGTAGTCAAAACATCTTGACTAGGAAAATGTTCTGAGAGTAAAAGTAACCATGACTAGCAAAATGGATTTTTAGCCTGAGCATGCATACCCCTCATTTTTAGTATGTCGTGATTTTATTCTTAAAATCTCATAGTAATTTTTTTATTTCTGTGATTATAATATTGAGTACGCTTAAAAATAAAGTTCACACATTCATATTCTCATTCAAAGAAATATTTATACAGAATCAACATTTTGTATAAATGTCATCTTCTCTACCTCCATTGCTAGAAAAAAAATATGATAGCGGGATGGGCTTTAGCTCTCAGCCCTTTTACATATTTTTGATCCTTAAGATGCTGTCAAACATGCCTATTCATCTCTATACAAATTCCAGTGTTTTGTTGGGAAAATAGAGGCTGCAAGAGCAAGGGGATGCACAGATTAATTTTAAATTAATACTTATACACATAAGTATATATACTGTACATGTTTATATACAGAATATGGTTTTCTGATTTTTAAATAAAACATCAAGTTCTCTATTTTTTTGAAATACAGCTGAAGTTTTGCCATATGTTGAAAATTTCCTTCATGACCCAGCTTTTTCAGGGGCTTTGAAGATTCAACCATGGTTTAACTTGACCCTATAAACTATGTCATTGGCTCTATTACTAAATTAATAGCTGACTTTCACAATTATCTATAAAGTGAGAGCTATATTGAACAGATGACTAGCTTTAGACAACTGCAACAACAAAATCCATGATAAAGTTACCAGTTTTCAGGGCTCTTGTGTGCTTTTGAAATATATATCTTTCTCATAGTCTCATTTAACTGGTAGATGTGGGCACTGCTATGGCGCCTTGCCTGCTAGGACCTACAAACATTACAATATGTACTATGTCAGTTGTTTAAATATAGGCTAAGCAGCAGCAGCAGCACTAACTCATACCACTATTGCTTCATCAACACACTGGAAGTAAAGGGAAGCAGATAACAAGACAGAACAGTGCTTTGGAAATTATTCCAGAGATGCCTGGAGCAACAAGGTTGTTATCTCAGATGTGAGGCATAGAATATGTCAGGTGTAAAAGATGCACCCTGAGGAAAACAATTAAAGTGACTGTCTTCTATTTATTTGAGACTCACACACTCTGTACCTAAGTGAATATCAGAGGTTGGAGAAGTGTCCGTGATCGGGAAATATTAAAGAGTTCTGTTCCTGAATTTAGTCTCTCTTCAAATCAGAAATCTCTCTCTTCCTGCCTAGAGTGTCTTATAAAACACAAAACAATCTTCCAGAGTCTTTCTATAGATCAGCACAGCTGTCTCCTAGCTGAGAGGACGAGGTTCAAACACGTTTCAGAGCAGCTGGTTGTTGGCTTCCCAGCTGCTTAGGAAACAGGAAATTTTATTGGCAGCAATCCCCAACCTGAAAGCAGTAGGCATCTAAACTAATCCCCAGGCACTGGAATTCAGCAACCAGGAGAAGCAAGAAGCCATGTGTGGTTTTTAATCACTGTGATGTTGGTCTTTGTGTAAATTCAAAGAATAAAGTTCTCGGGGTTACGTGGGTGACCATGTAGGTGAGAGGGTGTGTGTAAGCTGAAGGGAGGAGGGAAGTAGAGCTGAGGGGTTAAGAATACGGACTCTGGAGGTAAACTACATAAATTCAAACAAATTCTTTCTCCCTCTGCGTCTGTTTTCTCCTCTGTTAAATGGAAAACCAACGACATCTATCTTATAGCGTTGTCAGAAGGACAGAACGTGAGGATCCAGATTAATGATATAGCAGAATGGGATGTATATACCCTGTTTCATCGTCATTACTATGATTGTCAAGGTTTTGAAAACAACAATAACACTCCTTTATCAATTGTTATTGCAAAAACTGAAAGAATGCACAAAGCTGAATTTGTAACAATGGCTCCCATTTTGTAAACTTGTGTCAAGACCATACGCTTTAAAATAATATCTATAATCCTAGTAACAGCCTTGTGATGTAGGTATTATTTTTCCCACTTATTAGATAAGGTATCTAAGATAATTTCAGTGCCTTGCCCAAGATAACACAGACAGTAAAAGGTAAACTTGGGATTAACTCCAAATCGCCGTAACTCCAAAGCCCTCATTCTCTCAACCATCTTGTGCTGCTACTTTCTTGAGAAAAGGAAATATTTTGTAGCTCAGTGAAAAGATCTCTTAATTGGGACTGTTTTGTCCTGGCTAAGATCTCCCAACACACTCTTCTTATTCCATCTCTGAATACTTTGCACTAAGATATTCTTCTTCTCTAGTTTGGGAGTCTTTTTAAAATTTTTTGAAAATCCTTCATCATTGAACTTTATTGTCCCCACTTGGTTTTTCTGAATAGCGCTCCCCAGCTTCTCTTGTCCTCCAGAAACGTGCCAAATGTGATTGCTCGTTCATTCCACTGCATGTTAATTGCACCATTTCAAGGGGAAGATTGACTTTTGTGATTAAAAACTGCTTGAATTTCTGGGGAATCCTCATATTAACTGACCCCAATTTTTGAATGCTATATGCCTAATAATAGACTGAATGGTGCATGCATGTATGTGCTTTCCACTTTAGATTCCCTGGGTTTTGTCTTCTCTTTTAAATCTCACTGTTCAATTTGAATATCCACAGATCAAAAAAAAAAAATACAACAATATGATGATAATAGCACAATGGTCACAAAGAAAGAAGAGGGTTGTCCTCTAGAAGAAAGCTTTTAACCTAGGGGTCCAGACACATTGGTGCATTTCAATTATTTGTGATGTGTCACAAGAGCCATAATTTGATAATAATAATAATAGTACAAATATTGAAATTAGAAAATGATTTACTGTGTTCTCACAAATTGGAGTGGCTTCAAGGTTATCCCTCTAATTATGCCCTTTTACTCACTTGCATTCTGATATACTTTCTGGCGTAGGAAAGACAGGGGAAGGGCTAAAGCTAGTTTCCTAGGAATCAAGCTTAGAAGCCCACCTTATTAAGACAGTGTTCAGTGAAATGGGCCTACATATAAGAAATGTGTTCTGCATGTGAATGTGCATCATAGCAGAAAAACAAAAAGTAAACATTTCTAGATTGTCTTCTATAGGAACTAGAGATTAAGACTAAACAGATTAATTGCCTTTAAGATCTTCCTCATAACACCAGTATAAAAAAAAATGGCCATCTTCTAAGATCCAAGATTCAAGGTCCAAAGTATTTTTAATAACCTGTCTTATACATTTAATAAGCATTCAATTCATTTTCATTCATCTTCCACAATGTCTTCTGTGGAAGACACTATTTGCCCATTTTTCCTTGATAACGATACCCTGATTTTATTCAGGCAATTAAACCAAACCTGACCTTTTACAACTGATTGGTCTAGAGGTGTTTCATGTGACCCAGTCCCAACCAGCTGGGTAGGAGGAAATCTGCTAGAGTGGTTCTGGCACAGATTCTTTTTTGCAAGTCATATAAAGAGAATGCTCAGTCTCTTACTTCTTAAGCGATGGTGTAAAAACATGAAATTTAGAGCTGCTGTATCCATATTGAAATTATGAGGAAACACGTAACAGTAAGAAACAAGTGATGATAGAAGGAAATGTTAAATAATCCAGGTTTAATGACATTATTAAACTTTGTAATAACCATAATTGGACTTCTTGTTATGATTTAAGTCATTGATAATAAGATTTGTTACTTGCAACTAAAAGTACTCCTTTTCCAAATCCCATTTTCATTTCTTTATTTCCAGCCTAAAATAGTTCAGATGAAGACAACGTAATCAGTCTCTTAGATGAGGTTCCACATTCTAACCATCTTGGTAACTTCAGCTGCAGCTGTTTCTCTCCAGCACTATTTGCTTCACATCACACCCATATTCAAAAATATACAGACCCTCCTTGCTCTGGATATTCATGCTGTGGGCACTCGGTGTAGCACTGTCTTATCTAACTCCCAGGTCATAACTTTACTTAAGCATGACTAGTCCATTTGCTGTTGCTCATCTACAACTAGTTGATCCTGCCTTTATAATTTGAATTCTAAATTATTATTTTATCTATGGAATCACACTCACCCCACTCACATCTATTTTGGTCTTTAAAATCCAGAGTTTTGAAGCAAAGTTTTCGTTACTTCAATAAAAACAGTGTTTGTAGGTATGGATCAAATCAACACGGTATTGAGATATTGTTTAACAATTCCCTCAGAAAGAAATACAAAAATATGGGCAGAGAGGTCAATCAAAAAAGGAGGATGACACACTGGGAGAATGGCTGCATGGAGGAACCAAAGGAAAGCCCCTTTAACAAGTAAAAGATCTTGGGCACGAGGTGGTCAGAGTTTTCATCCTAGGTCATCATTGATTAAGGACCAATATAAGATGGCCATTGATTTTAGGGAGCTCTGTAGCCTTTTGGAGAAAATACTGGGGTTTAGTAGGGCAGAACTCAAAATCTCATAGCCTAATAGAAACACAGTAACACTGAGTGAGGAGTCAGCCAAGCAAAGAAGTAGCAGTACCCAGTGTGTCCATATGACTGTCCCCTATTTACTCTCATAAGCAGCTGAAATAATGAGACATGTACAAGCCAGTGCAATTTGAGTTATTCCTGTTCATATAACATGATATGTATAACACTTGGATTGCTAAGCTCTAGAAAATTTTTGGCTACAACACTAATCTGTTGTCCTAAGAAAGTATATTTCAACATATCTTCAATCTTTTGAAAAATCTACCATTCAAAGGAAGAATAAAGAATTTGTTGGCCGGGCGCGGTGGCTCACGCTTGTAATCCCAGCACTTTGGGAGGCCGAGGCGGGTGGATCACGAGGTCAGGAGATCGAGACCACGGTGAAACCCCGTCTCTACTAAAAAATACAAAAAATTAGCCGGGCGCGGTGGCGGGCGCCTGTAGTCCCAGCTACTCGGAGGCTGAGGCAGGAGAATGGCGTGAACCCGGGAGGCGGAGCTTGCAGTGAGCCGAGATTGTGCCACTGCACTCCAGCCCGGGCGACAGAGCGAGACTCTGTCTCAAAAAAAAAAAAAAAAAAAAAAAAAAAAAAAAAAAAAAAAGAATTTGTTTTGCAAGAAGATGCTAAAATGTGTTTTCGTAGGCTCCTATTATTTCAAGATTTTCAGAGATGGATCTGCCAATGTCATGAAGATAATTTGCACTAACTTGATTTCTTTTAATCTTACAGTTCTGCTTATAATCATGTCATGCTTCTGTTTTGTTCTCTTTTAAAATATCTGGTTATTATGCCTTGATTTATTTGAATTAAGCAGAAATGGTGACAGAGGCAACTTATCCTGTGCTAGAATTTTGGTGATTTGAAAAGACTTGTTTTCATTTTTACAGAAATCTTATTCAAAATGTTGCAGTTAAGGAAAACCTCCTCTAGCAGTGATGCAGGCAATGCAGTTTAAGTGATGAGAAAATGTGGTGAATGCTAATGTTTTATAGCTTTTAATTATTTTGTCCTTTGGGTTCAGCGAAATGGTTGTGTATCTTAGGGTCGTGGAGAACACTCATTTTGTAAGTGTGTGTGTGTAATTTTTCTTCTTTATTTCTTTGTTAATTTTTTAAATTGACAGATAATATTTTATGTTTTTATCAAGCACAACATGCATTGTAGCTTATGGAAAGGCTTTTGCACTGAATATAGAAGGCTAGGGGTATTTTCAGTGAGTGAACTTTTATGGATAATGATATGACCAAGCTATAGTGCAGCCTTTATGAATGCGTATTTTATTGGAACTGATAAAGAAGTGAGATGGACTGTGGAACAGACAATCAAGAGTTTAGATAATGAGGTTTTTACAACGGCATGGAAAGAAAAGTACCAATCTTGCTTCTTTGTTCAGATACCTGATGTATCTTGGCTTCAGGCTTTTCAATTTATTGTTCAAAATGCTACCAGGGAAGACAAATGACTAACTCCAGTTGTCTTATAACAACAGTAAAGCTTTGGTTAGAGAGTTTACAATTGGACTTAGAAGACAGACTGCGCAAGTTCTTCAAATCCAAATTTAATAATAGATAAATGTTGATTAGGATTCTTTATTTCCTTAAGTTAACTTTCAGTATCTGGTATTAATGTAGTTCGGTGCAAAAGAGTTCTATGAATTTCCAAGTACCACAGTCAAATAATTGTTTTGAATATATAAAAAACCATGAAAGCAAATATATTTATGAAATAATACAGTAGTTGTTGCTTTGTATTAACGCTATAAAAGGGGTCTAGAAGTAGAGACTCTTGATGTCATCAAGCTGTCTTGAAGTCCCTATTACTCTCATTTGGGCCAATAAAAGTATACATTATTTGTTGGAGAGTGTCTACAACTCCAATGAACATTCATACGCTGAAGAATTCCACATCTTCAGCTCTGACATTGGGGTTCCATTATTATCATATTTCCAATTGCCTTTTGGAAATTTACACTTAGATGCGCCATAAAGACCTCAAATGTAAGCCAAACTTCCTCCCCACCAGCGTAGCATAATGATTAAAAGTGATTAAAAACAGACTTCAGAAGCAAGTAGTCTATGTTCAAAACTTTTCTCTGTCACTTATTAAACAAGTGACCATGGATGATTTATTTAACTTTTCTGGGCCTCAGTTTTCCCATCTGAAAAACAGGCATAATAATCATATCTACCTAATAAAGTGGACATAACAATTACATAAATTATACAGTTATATATTTATTTAAACATTTGTAATAGTGTCTGGCACACACAGATATTAAAAACAGGCACAATAATCATATCTACCTAATAAACTTGTTGATATGACAATTACATAAGTTATACAACTATATATTATATAAATATAAACATTTGTTATAGTCTGCCACATAGTATGCACTATATATAAATTTTTAAATACCATTACAATAGCCTCCAAATCTGTGCCTATTCCACTCATAGTCACCAAAATGTATTTATTGTATCTCCTAAATCTCTCTTAAATGTAATGTAAACACCCTTCTTTGACTTTACACCTACCTAATTAATGCAAATTAATGTCCTTTTTACATGAACCATTGAAATAGCCTCCCATTGGTCTCATAGAGTTGTTTCCCTTTATTTAACTTATCCAGAATTATCTTTCTAAAATATGATTTGGATAATTACTTTCCTGTTTTACAAACTTCAAAGCAGCAATAGTAACCATAGAATAAGTTCAGAGTATTGAGCATGTTATAGTCTCAAACTATGATTTTGCCAATCTTATTTTCCACCAATACAACTTACCGTTTCTTTCTCACAGTATGAAATGAAAGTCAAGCTTCCATGAGTAGATGTGTGCCTCTCTTCCAAGAGTTTCTTTCTTGAATTCACACTGTTCTTTAAGACTCAGCTTGATTATCTCAGTCATTTTTCAGGGAGATAGTGATGATATCCCCAACACCATTCTCCTCTTTCAAGTAGTGATCATGACCAGTTTCTTTGTGCACCCTATTGTATTTTGCCCATATACTGTACTTCTACTATAGCACTTACCAAAGTGAACTGCTATTGTCTTGCCCTGATCTTCACTGGGAAAATGAATATAAAACAAAAGATGTAGGATAAGAAAAACTCTAATTGTACTTGATTGTTGGCTCACATTTAAGTAGTGATTACATTTTTTAAAAGATCCTGGAGAAATGACTATTTTTTTCTTTGATTCTGTGAATCTAATAGATCATGACACTTTGTATTGCAAGCAGGTTTGGCATGCCAGAGTAAGCAAAGGAAGGAGTGAGAGAAGAATGCTACCTTAATCAAAACAGGGTCAGATGGACTGCCCTGTCCTATATCCAAAAAAAAAAAAAAAAAAACTAAAAAAAACAAAAACCAAGTATTAGTTCTCCTGATGTTGTCTTGATAAGAACTAAGAACATTAAAAAGAGGGAGGCTGCTGATTCAAATATCCTGGAGATTTATAAAGATTTTTAAGGAAAGCAATGATCAGGGGCGATCTCAGCGAGTAGTGAAACAGTTATTCCCGGAGCAAGTTTAGAAAATGAATTGCCCTCAGAATTAGGTAGATATTGTATCCTGGAGTATTTGATTCAATTGATACTGGAATCTTAATGCTTTATTTCAGTTTCCTGATTTTGATACTTAAACATGCTTCATAAACCATCTGAAACAAAAGCTACAGGATTGTCTGAATTTAACCTAATGATACCAGGGAAATAACACATAATTATTTCTGCTCTCCTTAGCAGAATTTAAATTCTCTCTCTTCTGTCAGAAAGATGACAAAAAACATGACTCATGTCAAGAATCAATTTGTCACATCTATAACCTTGACACTATTGGAACTAAGTATATAGTGAGATGACTGGGGACTTTAAGGGGTTGGTAGAGGCTTGACAGAAGGAAATCTGATTTATAACCTTTCTCATCTATGAACTTTCCAAAGACTTTCATCTAATGTTCTTCCTGGATCCCAGCCCTGAATTTAGTTAACCTTTGTGGCTGTGCCAATTTATCCACACCTTTGAGTTCTATCTCACTCCAGAATATGAAACCAATCTTGGCCAAAGACAGAAGCCTATAAGGCATCTTTGGCAGGTAGCATAACAGTTTAGCACTGAGTTATTCTCCTTACCAACGGTGTGTGTTAGTGAGCCTATTCGATCCCTTATAATTGTGCTCTGAATGATAAGGGATCAAATAGGCCCACTAACTAACACAGGTGGCAAGTAACTGGAAGACAGCATAGACTAGTAGAAAGAGTTTTTCTTTTTTTTTTTTTTCTTTTCTTTCTTTTTTTTTCTTTTAGACGGAGTCTCGCTCTGTCACCCAGGCTGGAGTGCAGTGGCGCAATCTCGGCTCACTGCAAGCTCCGCCTTCCGCGTTCACGCCATTCTCCTGCCTCAGCCTCCCGAGTAGCTGGGACTACAGGCGCCCTCTACCATACCCGGCTAATTTTTTTTTGTATTTCGTAGTAGAGACGGGGTTTCACCGTGTTAGCCAGGATGGTCTCGATCTCTTGACCTCGTGATCCGCTCGCCTCGGCCTCCCAAAGTGCTGGGATTACAGGCATGAGCCACTGCGCCCTGCCTAGAAAGAGCTTTTCAACTGTAAATTGAGACTAAATATTCAATGTACATTTTGGCTATTGAATAATTTTTTCCTAGTTAATGTTTCTGAGTTCAAATTTCTTTGTGCAGTATGCAGGTTGGACTGAATGACTTCTAAGGTCCCATCCAGTTCTACAATTTTAAGATTAATAACTGCTACTTTTTCCTCTAGGTCCTCCACAGACCCTTTAAAATCAGGACAGATTATATCAGTGACCAGATTTCTTTCTTTAAATTCTTATGTTTAGTTCCTTGATACATGCAAACTGTTTTCCTACCCATACATAATGAATATTCTCTTGATTTAATGCGGATTTGGGGGACACATTCCTATATTAATATTTTCTCCTATCCTTGACACTTTCTATAAGTACATCCTAGTTTAGTGTAATTTTTTGAGTCTGTCCTATAACCTATCGCTAGCCTTTCTTGGGTAACTCTTCTAAACTCTCAATGAGCAAGTAAAACATTACCAAGTTACATACATTATGCTCTCAAACTACTATTATTGTACTGCAGTTTTTATAATATAAATAATTTGTATGATTATTTGATGAATTACATAATGATAGGTTACTTTTGGCGTTAGCAAGATTATTTATAATAAAATGCAGTGTGGTGGTATTTTGGGAAAAAGTAACCTGAACAACAAACCTTTTATTCTTGATTAATAAAGAGGACAATATGAAATATCCTGGAGGGGAACTGTGTATTATTTATGACAAAATAAGTCAAATGGAATTGAGCAATGGATTTCTCTTAATCAAATCAATGTATTTGAGCACCTTCCAACTGAAAAAGCAAGGAATTAGTTGAATATCCCAACTCAAATCAATCTAATTAATAATTTATTTCAATTTTCTAGAACTCAATATTTACCTTAACACATAAAGAGCATTTCTGAATCTATAAGAAAGGAAGGCCCTAAACAGTCATTGTGTTGCAAAAATCCACATGAACTGTACTCTTCAATGTGGAATGTACTTGCCTCTTGTACTTCTAAGCCAGAAGAAATTTTAAAGTACTAGTCAATATTGTTTCATAATGATTGGGAATTTGGCAGATAGTTATTGAGGGACATTTGATGACCTCTAGCCCCAGATTAGTTGAAAACATTGTTAATCTATAAAATACAGGCATGTTCTGCTCTCACACTTACTCCAACGTAACAGAAAACGGCAAAACATATCACTTTATTATGTGTTTTTTATATTAAGGGCCACCATTCACTCTGATGTTATTATAGATTATGTCGTTTAACATATACTGACTCTCTCATATCACTGAGCAGAGAATAGATGAGATTTGGTACAAATGGAAAAGTAGTAAAATATTTATTCAGAAAGTATGTGAGTTCATTTTACTTAGAGACCTGTGATTACACACATGTGGGTTTTAGCAAGAACAGAATTGAGATGCATAGGCCTTTATCACTGCAGTGAAACAATTTTTTTTTTCTGATTTAAAAAATCATACTCTAAGCAGTTTAATCTTACACATGGCAAAATGAGGGATTTTCAGATTCCCAGTTAAATTTTGGGATTATATCCTATTCAAAAATCAGTTTGTGAAACTTGCAATGCCATTCACAAAAGAAAATGATATTTTAGATGGTGATACGCTTTCTCAGCCTGTTCATTTAACCCTTCTTGTTTAACTCATGTTGCGTTTAAAGTATTTAAGTCTTGGTAATCCAGAATGCCACAATAATAATTAGTATTTACTGACTCTTGACCATGCCAAAAGTATTATATCCATTATCACATTTAATCCTGAAAATAAACCAAACAAATCTTATGGATATAGATAAGAAAAAGAAGGTTACTTATCCTTCCCAAGACCACAAATCTCGTCAAACCTTGCAAGCCAATATTTACATAGTTTAAATGCACAGTAAACAGTGCTTATTATGTGCTAGGCATTATTAAATAGCTTTAGATATATTTAAATCATTTGCCATCAGAAGTCTGTACTGTAGGTCTTACTATTATCCTCATTTTACAGATGAAGCACAAAGATCCATAGTCACACATTTTGTAACAAGAGCAGGACCTGCAGCCAGGCAGTCTGGGTCCATGGTCCATGTTCTTACCCATGGTGCAATACTGGCTTTCAAAGTCCAGGGCAAACTAAGAATCCAGGTCTACCTGACTCCAAAGCCAGTGCTTATTTTACTACTCACTACTGTCACTCTAACGACATGTAGAACAGTTTATGGAATAAGAAAATGCGTTCAATACGCCAAGTCAGGATGCCTGGAATATTTAAGCTACCCATGTGATGCCCATGCAGAAAATAAAGCCAGAGTCTGCATTTTTCCCCCAGGCTAAGGAAGAGAAATTCAGTTTGCTAGAAACAATCCAAAAGACCTGTACTATGGGTTTGTATGGAGAAGGAGGCCAGGCTTTGTGCAAGTATAAACTCTGGATTCAGTTCCAAGTTCAGAATGTTACTCTGGTTAATTCCACTGACTGCACCCTCCCCCATTTCATATTTAGTATCTTGATTAGAAAGATTCTGATCTTTCCTTCCCAAATACGACTATGGTCAGTCTTGGAAGATATCCTCCACCTGTTGGAACCTTAACCAAACACAAAGAGTCCTGAAATCTTTTAAAGATGTTTACAATTTGCAACAGTGGGGAGAAAAAAAAAGGGGTAAAAGCAGCATTTTGAAAAGAATTAACCCTTGTGTATGTCTTATTTCTAGAACTGGTGTTTCTGGCTCACTCCATTTTAACAGAGAATGTTCACCTTATAAAATTTCCTGCCCCAAGCCCTCGCCACCTGTTTTGGTTTTTTGTTTGTTTGCTTAAATGGTATATTTAAAATATATGTTTAACAAGGGTGTTTACTCAAAGGAGTAAATTTTACTTGATTTCAGAGAAGAACTCTATACTAATCTGTTCATTTTTCATTAAAACAGGTTTATTTAAAAATCATTGAAATAACATTTAGGGTTGGATGCAAGGTAGGCTCTCTTGTGATGTGGGGAGCAGTTAGAGATGCATTAGAACTTGGGAATGATCACAAGTAGATTGCCAATGGCAGAGGAATTAAAACAGAAAGAAGCATCCAGGAGGCCCAGATGGGCAGATCAAGAAGTCAAGAGATCGAGACCATCCTGGCCAATATGGTGAAACCCCATCTCTACTAAAAATACAAAAATTAGCCAGGTGTGGTGGTGCGCACTTGTAGTCCCCGCTACTCGGGAGGCTGAGGCAGGAGAATTGCTTGAACCTAGGAGGCAGAGGTTTCAGTGAGTCAAGATCGTTCCACTGCACTCCAGCCTGGTGACAGACAGAGACTCCCTCTCAAAAACAAACAAACAAAACAAAACAAAAAAAAAGAAAAACAAAAAACGACAACAACAAAAGAAGCATCCATTAGCACATACAAATTCATTTTTCTTTCTATTTATCAATATATCTTCTGACCCAAACTTCTTGCAAGGAGAAGTGAGAAATGGGCTTTGGGTAAGAGAATAAGAACTGAAAAAATATTTAGCATAGACAAATTTTGTATTGCTAAGCTAAAATCAGTCATTTATTTATACTTAAAGAATCTTTAGGTTTGTGAGACAGTAAAATGCTCTGGTTAGGAGTACAAGCTCTGGAATAAAAAAAACCTAGATTTAAATCTGGATTCCACAACATACTCATGGTAGTACCTCACCGACCAGTTACTCAAGTTTTGCCTCAGGTTTTAATTTGCAAAGTTGTGGTAAAATAACAGAGATTGCATACAATTATTATAAAGATTAAATAAAGTAGAATATATAAAGAACTTAAAACATTTTCTGCTATATAACAAGCACTAGTAAGGATTGATTTTTGTTATTGTTGCTTCTGTTGATAATAGTTATGTCTTTTTTTTTTTTTTTTTTTTTTTGAGTTGGAGAGATGGACTCTTGCTCCGTGGCCCAGGCTAGAGTGCAGTGGCATGATCTCGGCTCACTGCAAGCTCCACCTCCCGGGCTCACGCCATTCTCCTGCCTCAGCCTCCCAAGTAGTTGGGACTACAGGCACCCACCACCACGCCCCGCTAATTTTTTTGTATTTTTAGTAGAGACGGGGTTTCACCATGTTAGTCAGGATGGTCTCTATCTCCTGACCTCGTGATCCACCCGCCTTGGCCTCCCAAAGTGTAGTTATGTCATTTTTAATATGCATGGTGATCCAGATGCCGGGATGATAGTTTTACACAGAAGATCTATACAAAGCACAACTGTACATATACCCTCCAATATTACTTCTAGGATCCTCTAAAGGAAGTAATATTATTTCCTGAAGTGACATAGGACAAACAAAATCCCCAATGACATTACATCAAACCTGTTTGCTGCATTCAACTAGTAGGGTGAATGGTAGGGTGTGGACACACATCTTTCTATCAATATTTCCATTTACCCTGGCTTGTGGACCCATGGACACAGACAAGATGGGAACCCTGAAGGGTTCAGCCACCACAGGTCACTACTTTATGATTCAATTTCATCTTTAGGGCAGGAACCTCTTTAGGAAGTATATGGGTGAGCTTTGGAGTCAGTAAGCAGTGCAATCTTCCCCCAGTTTTATCTTAGAACAGGTATGTGAACATGAGCAAATTATTAACCTTTCATGAGACATAGCCCCATCATTTGTAAAATGGAGATAAAAATATCTACACACTGGGTAAGTAACAACTAAAGGAGATGTTGTATATAAAACATAGCACCTTACAGATATTGATTTAGCAAGCCAGCTATTCTTATATTATTTTATTTAATCTTCAAGTTGGAAAACCAGGCACAAATTTACCTTTTTTAGAACAACTAATTTATGTATATATGCATTTTTATATGTAGGCAAATACCTCTTCTATAAATGTCCCTAGGAATTGAAGTCTATTTTGCTAAAGCAAAATCCTTTCTTCTTGAGAAAGCCTTTAAAGTCTGAAAGGTTGGCAAAGGAAGATTCTTAAGCCCTCTTGTGTGAATTAGCAGATGATTTTTCTCGGCTTTCAAATCACCCTTCCCAAAACAAACCACAAATAGTCCCAATATTTGCACAGATCCCTCAAAGAGAAACAAACTACAGTTTCTCTGGAGCTCGTTTGTCACTTTTCCCTTTCTTTTAGCATACTCCGAGGCACTTAATGCCATTAGGCAAAATTATGCCATCCATGGCATTGCACCTGGCATGGCTAGTGTTCCCAGGTGGAGAAGCAGATGTATAATGGGGCTATTCGAAAATGCTATGTTGGAAAAACAGCTCTACAAACAAAATTAGTGAGACAATGCTGAGGACTGCTCTTCCTTCTATTCCAGCATAATTTATCTTCCAGAAAAAAGAATTACCACATGAACCATGGATGAGCATAATTAAGGGGGAAGGCAAAGTGGAGGAGTTTTGTAGCCGCATCCCGTGTACATTGTGCAGGGAGAGAGAAGGAAAACCAAAGCATTCAGCTCATATGTCCATGCATATTAAGCCATTTAGCTGGCATATGGAATGTTTCAGGTTGTTCCAGGGATATAGACAAGGAACTAAATATTGACTCAGCAAGAGCTCAAATGAGAGGTCTAATTAAATTAAATGGTACAAAGGGGAGGCTTGTTTCATAGACTTCAGTAATTGCTTAAAACACAAAAGAGACCAAATAATGCTCAAAGAAGTATAGTAACAAACAAGAAAATTATCTATCTATCTATCTATCTATCTATCATCTATCTATCTATAAATCATCTATCTATCTATAAATATCTACACATTAGGTAAGAACAACTAAAGGAGATGATGTATATAAAACATAGCACCTTACAGATATTGATTTAGCAAGTTAGCTATTCTTACCTTATTATATTTAATCTTCAGGTTGAAAAACCAGGCACAAATTTACCTTGTTTAGAACAACTAATTTATATATGTATGCATTTTTATATGTAGGCAAATACCTCTTGTATAAGTGTGTGTATATATATATAGTGAGATGGAGAGAAGACATGAGCATAAAAGTCACCAAGAGTTCAAAGGCTATGGTTGGCTCAATTGTGAAAAATGGTTGGAATTTGTTATGACAATATATAATCAGTGGTGCCTTTAAGCAGTTTGGCAATAACACATGCATCAGCATGTTAGTTTTAATTTTACGTTAATGACTGCCTATCTGCAGAAATGCCTTAGGATAATGTCCTTTCTTTGGACAAACTTGATTGATACTTCATGAATTATAGGAGCAATAGTTTTGAACTCTAAAAATGCTGTGCTTTAAGTCCCGCCCCAGGAAAGAGTGAGTGTGAGGGACCATGAAGATGATTCTGGTGTACTAGGGTTGTCTATTTCAGAATAAAACATTGAGAATGTTGGACAGCATTTATAGGAATAGACAGATTTCATCTGTGACCCAAAAGCACTATTGCTGAGTGTTGGGCATGCCAGAGCTCATCTTGGATAAAAGGGAGATGCAGGCTGGAACTGGGGAATGAGGAGAAAAGAGGCACTTTTTCTTCCTTGTACCTTAGCTCTCTGAGCCTTAGTCTGTCATCTATAAAATGAGAATAATAATGGGAACTTCTTCATTGGTTTGAAGATTTAAATAACATATTTAAGGGATGTAAAACCACTTCTAGTCATTATTTAGAGCTCAATAAATGTTAGTTGTCATTGTGGTTACCATTACTCTTACCATAATACTCACAGAAGTGAAGAATAAGAACCCTGTCCTAAAAGGGTGCTTCATCTGCTCAAAGGGAAAGATAGGAACCCTGGATCTGCTCAATTTTACATTTTCACTAAAGCTTCTGTGCCCCTCTGCTGGGCAACTTAACATTAAATGTACATACTTTAGAATGAGAGAACTGGGTTTAAGATATGGCTCTGCCTCTTAATAGCTTTGTGACCTTGGATAGTTGTTAGACCTCTTTAAGTTGCAATTTTCATATCTATAAGATCATAATAATAATAGCTATTCCATGGAGGATTTCTTGGTAAGTATAAAAAATGTCAATGCATTTTAAATATTTAGAACAGTGCCTAGCATTAATAAGCACTCATTTTCATGTACTATACAGGCATATGCATGTATTACATATATAGTTTACAAATGTAAACCAAACTGACATGCACACACGCATATTCCACCCTTAATTCTTTTGGCTTTAAATAAAATTACAAACTTTTTTAGCTTGATGAAACTTAGCTATATCACTGAATCTCTCTGTCTCTGTTTGTCTCTGTTTCTCTCTCTCTCACACTCAATCACACTCAAATATACAAGCATATGCTGGCAAAGCGTTAGTTATTATCTGGATCTCTACTTACACTACTTCCTAATTTAAGCAAATCTTTTTAAATTTATTATTTAAAACATCACCTTGCATTCTTAGAACGTTTATATTTTCAGGTCAGTTACATAGACCTTTTCTCTCTCCATCTAACCAAATTCTAATTCTTTATTATTTAGTGCAAATTTTCTGTGAAATTCTTTAGGCTATTCAGATGAAAGTACTTTATTTCCTGCAAATCTTTGGCATCTATTGTCCAAAACACTTATTAATTCTGTACTGCTCCTAAACATTTCTGTAAATATAATGGGCTGTTGTACCCTGCCCTACATCTTAAAAGTCCTTGCTACTAGAAGTGTTAATCTTGCCAAAAAATGACTTCTTTGAATTTCTAGGTAGCTAAAGTTCTATTCTGTACAGTAATTGAATATTTCTTACATGTAACCTTATATAAACACTCTAATAGCAAATAAAAATGTCTCTATGGCCATTGTTGAAATATCAGGGCTAAATGTCTCCATTTGTATTAGGAACAAGTAGATTAAAGTCCAGCCATCCTTCTGAAGAGCTTTTCCCTTGTGCTGAATACAGTTAATGACAGCCTAAGTCTTTTTTTTTGTACAATTCATCCATTACTCATCAGCTATATCTGAAACAAACTCTAATCTTGGTACAGAAGCAGAGAACATTATTCTTCCTCAAAGCCTACGCCACGTGTTGCTGCTAAAACAGGAATGGACAAAAAGACAGTTTCATAATAGGTACAGGAATGAGCCTACTAAAGGCAGGGCATTTTCTTACCTTTTTTCTTTACACATAATTTGAAATAACTCTTATAACAATTAGATAAAATATATCAGTGAATAATATCACTTTAGGGTAAATTTAATATTTATCCAATATTAGCTAATTCCATAACTACTGCCATGATTAATACAACTATTATTAATAATAATCACAAATATTTAATGAGCACCTGCTACATGCTGGACACTACTCTAAGCAACTTACACCAGTAGAATTTCCCTCCCGGAAGGTATTTATTGTCCAGTGAGTAACCTTTCTATTCTTCTCTTTCCTTGTACATAAATGATGGAGGCCTCATTAGTGAGATTCCAGAAAGTACATAATCCCTGGTCCATGTGTAAAAATGTAGAGAAAAGCTCCCTACCAACCGGTATCAAACTTAAACGCAAGTGAAATTTAAAATTTTGTTGTGTTGAGTCACTGAGAATTGGTAGCTGTTTCTTACCACAGCATAACCTAGCCTAAGTTGCCTCATTCAGTGTTATTGACTGAAAGAAACCTTTCTTACACGTTTTTCAATCATATTCATTCCATGTTATGTGAATGAGAGCCTGAGGCTAGCATATACATAATTAATCTCTGTGTTGAAGAGGAATAGAGTTGAACTCTACACCTGTTTGGAAGTATAAGTGAGGGTCCTAAAACTTGCCTGAGAGAAAGTCAATTTTGCAGTCAGTGATAAGAAGTATCATGTGAGCGGCCGGGCGTGGTGGCTCACGCCTGTAATCCCAGCACTTTGGGAGGCCGAGGTGGGCGGATCACGGGGTCAGGAGATCGAGACCATCCTGGCTAACATGGTGAAACCCCGTCTCTACTAAAAATATTTTTTAAAAAATTAGCTGGGCATGGTGGCTGGCACCTGTAGTCCCAGCTACTCGGGAGGCTGAGGCAGGAGAATGGCGTGAACCCAGGAGGCGGAGCTTGCAGTGAGCCGAGATCGTGCCACTACACTCCAGCCTGGGCAACAGAGCAAGACTCCATCTCAAAAAAAAAAAAAAAGAAAGAAAGAAATGCCACATGAGCACATGCATGCACACATTCCCCCCGCCCCCCCCCCCCACATAGTAGGTGCTTAATGTCTACACAATGTATGAATATATACATAGACAGAGTATAGATCACTTTTTTAAAAACACTGAATGCTACTAGAAAAGTCAACCACGAATTGCCTATGACCCAGGGCTTGACCAAAGCTTCCTCAAGACATCAAATATTGCAAAGAGACAACTTAATGCACTTATTCCCCTAGGGTTGTCAGTGTTAATTTTTTGTGATTAGCTAGATCATCAGAAAGTAACATTTCCAGGTCATATTATTACCACAAATCCATGCTAAAGAGCCTTCACTAAGTTGAAATTTAATGTAACTTCAGGTTTTATTAAGGGTCAATGAAGAAATGTCTATTTGAACATTTCTGTCTTTTACAGACCCCTCGGTTAGGACATTGTTCATCATGTTACCATTTGTTATTCAAATAATTACCATACACAATAAGTTTCTCTTTAAATTTGAAGCCTGAAAAAATGTTCTGTCTTAAGACATGTCTATGCTATCAACAAGTAATGACAACTCTAAACTATAATTACTTATTAATTTCTAGTTAAGTTTACTCATCTAGAGTAACTAATTAATCCCAAAAGTCTTCATACTTTTGAAAATTCTTTAGAGCTCATTTCTATTTTGAGTTTCAAATTTTTATATTTTTCTTGATTTCTGAAACTGTTGTAATTTTTCAGAAGCAGGTGGAAACAAATTTTATTTGTGAAATAAAACTTCCTATAATTTATTATTATTTTTTCCTTGTCTTTTCTTTCTGGCTGCATTTCTAGAGAACAAAGACCTTGCTTATTCATCTCTGTGGTGTTGTTTCAGAGCAGGCAAAATGAGAATAAATATATGTTAGCGTGGAATGACACAAAGAGCTCTGAAAATAAAGCCTGAATTCACATTTTTGCTCCATCAGTTACTAACCATGTGACATTTGGCAAGTTATGTTCATTTATTAGCCTTTCTTTTCTTGTCAACAAAATATCATAAGTTTACTTGTAGCACTGTTGGGAGGATAGAGAATATATATAAATGTGTCAACAAGAGTATTCACCAAATCAGCAAATACTCCTGTCACCTTTTCTCCACCTATAAAGTGACAGTAAAGGCCATAATGATGCTATTTGTCTCTTGAGTAGGTACCCACAAAGAGAGCCTGAGAGAAATTTGCTCATGTGCTTTACTGAAGGTCTGTTCTCAGAAGAGGAGGGAAGAAAAAAGCATGGGGAGGTAGGGTATGCAACTAATAAGAACATTATTAATCTCAGTCTGAGACTAGCTTTACCTGACCTCAGAGTGGGCTGTGAAATTGCACAGCAGAGTTGGTTCCATCTTGAGGCAAGGAGTCTGAGCTTTGTATCCTTCTCTCAGTCAGTTATTAGCGATTGGTTGTCAGAGCATGCAGGGGTGGTGGTGCATAACCACTCACACATAGTGATTCCTGTTTGGCTGACAACAATATCCAGAAAAAGGAGCAGCTGTGAGATGTTAGCAGCCAACACTCACAGTAGCAGGAAAATGGGTAACTGCCAGGTAAAGGGATGGCCACTGGCATCAGAGTGGGTGGAGACTGGAAACGTTGTTAAACATTCTACAATGTTCAAGGAAGCCCCCCACAACAAAGAATTATCCAGCCCCCAAAGTCAATAGTGCTGCAGATGAGAAACTGTGGAACAGACGAAAGCATGAAAAAAATCAATGTTTAATAACTATTACTACAGTTATTGATTTGCTATTAATAACATTCAGACATTAGTAATCAAAAGAGAAAATATGGAATTTCATTGATTTTGCTAGGGAACACACACACACACACACACACAAACAACCTCACAGTTTTTATCCCGTGACTTTAGTATTCTTTCATATTACACAACAACAAGCATAAATTCAGCATGAGTCATAGACTGAAATGACTACTTTTGCAAATATCATCCATAGAGTCTTGTGCCTTTTTCCACATCAGCTTTCAGTTCTGCCTTATCCATGCCTTTAGAGATTTTGACGCCAGCACTTTGCTGTCCTAGAATCTACAGCTACTTGATTTTTTTGTCTTCTCTCCCCTTTTCTTCTGTTTTTCCCTGGCTTTCAACTAAACTCGTGAACATCAGGATGTCTGCATCCAGCTCTGTTTTTTTCCTTCAGCTGCACTTTGCCTAATGGGGAATTTGGCACATTCCTATAGTTGTCAAATAAATCTTGTTCACTTTCATGGCCTCTCATTTCATCTCTGGCTTTGAAGTTCTATAGTTCAGGTTGTTTAGCACACAAGAGAAATAATTAATCTCCTCCCTCTTTTCTAAGTATTGATAACAACTAAGCTAATTACTTACTCTAGAACAGAAATAATTGTTTACATTAAGTTTTAAATTCAGGCAAAATTCCTTTTGAATAATATGGAAATATTTGACATATGAATAACAATATAGTAATTATTGTAAGGAGTACATTTAACAGTAGAGACTCTCACATCAGATGTATACTTTTTTTTTTTTATCTCCCCCCTTCCTTTCTTTCCTTCCCATATCCAGGTTTGTGTGTGTGTGCTTCATCCAGATGTTTTTTTCTATCTCTGTAATTGCACAAAAGGGATCTAATTTCACAAAACAGATCACTGCCATTTGTGAGAGAGATACCACAGCAGTCTCAGTAAACCATGTCAAATCAATTCTCAAATCATAAACAATATATTGCACAATTTTGGTACACATGTACTTTTTTCTAGGTTTGCAATTAGCAGCTAACTCCTGAAGGAGCTGATCTCATTCTCACTGATGCAGATTGCTTAAGCAAAATTGGAGAAGCACCCTCTTAAAATCAATCAAAACGAAACAAAACTGCCTTCTGTAGCATAATATAATTTGTCAGTTGGTACTGAGAAGAGTAATTTGGATAGCAACTGTGAAGGGAAAGGTACAACAAAGGAGAATAAGATCAGAGATTCTGATTTGGAAGGAACCACGAAGCTCATTTCATCCCAAACTTGATAGATGAAGAAATGGACCCAAAGAGATTAATGTCTAGACTATAACAGGTCTTATAATTTTGGGTCCAGCAGCTTTTCTATAGCCTCATGTTAGCTTCTCATTTTGAGGCTGAAGTGTGTGTTCTGATTAGTTCTTCTTAAGAATCCAGAATCATTAAATCATCACTATTATTAATACTGTGCTCTAGTCTGTGTTTCCCCACATCTTTCAATTAAAATCATTCCTTAGCTCTTGATGTATGTAGCAACCATCCTAGCAGGGTATGCTAATACCACCCACTCCTCTCCTACCTCCCACCCCTGTCATCTCACCACTAAAGTCACTGAGAGGTCATAGGGCTTCACTTCAGTAGCAATGAAGTAAAGAACATGAGACCTAGAATGAAGTAAAGAAAATGAGATTCCAGGCCAGGCGCGGTGGCTCACGCCTGTAAACCTAGCACTTTGGGAGGCCGAGGCGAGCGGACCACGAGGTCAGCAGATAGAGACCATCCTGGCTAACACGGTGAAACCTCGTCTCTACTAAAAATACAAAAAAATTAGCTGGGCGTGGTGGCGGGCGCCTGTAGTCCCAGCTACTTAGGAGGCTGAGGCAGGAGAATGGCGTGAACCCGGGAGGCGGAGCTTGCAGTGAGCCGAGATTGCGCCACTGCACTCCAGCCTGGGTGACAGAGCGAGACTCCGTCTCAAAAAGAAAAAAGAGAACATGAGATTCTAGATTCTCATCCTGGCTCTGCCCATAGCTATCTTTGTGAACCAGAATAAGTCATTAAAAATCCCTGACCTGGCCGGGTGCGGTGGCTCACGCCTGTAATCCCAGCACTTTGGGAGGCTGAGGCGGGGGGATCATGAGGTCAGGAGATCGAGACCATCCTGGCTAACACGGTGAAACTGTGTCTCTACTAAAAATACAAAAAAAAATTAGCCGGGCGTGGTGGCGAGCATCTGTAGTCCCAGCTACTTGGGAGGCTAAGGCAGAAGAATGGTGTGAACTCGGGAGGCGGAGGTTGCAGTTAGCCGAGATGGCACCATTGCACTCTGGTGCAGACTGGGTGACAGAGCGAGGCTCCGCCTCAAAAAAAAAAAAAAAAATCCCTGACCTATTTCATTGTTTATAAAATGAATATGAGATAGATAGTTATAACATAAAGAGATTATTTCTAAGGTTCCTTCAAGTACCATTATAGCTGAATGCATTGCACAATCAAAAAGAAAATCCAATTCATTGTAATATTAGTTTACCTGGATACCAAGGAAATGCCTTAGTCCACTTTATTACAATGCAATACAAAAGAAAAAAAGGAAGAACAGCATCCCCACATGCATTTTTTGAAGTGTATTCTTTAAATTACTAAGGTCTGATTACTTCCATGTACCTCCTGCTTAAGATTAAAAACAAACAAAAAGCAACACTCAATAGGGTTGAATTTACTGAAGCATCTTCTTTCTTCTCTTTCCTTTTTCTTTCTTTTATTCTTCCTCTTCTTGCTCCTCCTCCTTTCCCCTTCATTTCTTTCACTTCTCTCCCTTCCACTTCATACTTCTTCGCCTCTTTCTTTCTCTATAGATATTTCAGTTAATTTTCCAATTTTTTTTAATTTTCCCTGTTTTCTTTCTGTCTACAAATGATTGCAGTAGGTTCAGAAGGCTCATTAACTATTTTCCTTAATGCTTTAACAAAGCAAACACATCAACCTACTGTCATTCTGTAAGTACTTGATTGCCTACATTCTGTAGGCCCTCGTGGCTCTTTTGGTCAATAGCTGAATTATTGCTGTTCCCTATCTTTCCTAATTGAATGAACACTGCCCCTTGATTTCTGTTGAAGCTGAGTTGCAGTTGCTTGGCGAATTTACAATCTTGCTGATCTTTCCCCTTTGACTGATTAGTTTTATTTATTATCCAATTTTTTAAATTGTGGCTTTGGCACACCTGCCTCAGGGTAAGAGAACGTGATTAAACACATTAAAAGAAATCCACAGAACAGAGTGGTTACATAATTAATCAGTCTTGAGCAGTACCAAAAAAAATGCTGACCCAAAAGCATGACATTTGGGGAAAGGGTAATTTTAAGAGTTTAAAAACATTCTAATGAATTGATTTTTGTTCCTGAATTTCCTTTTTCATATATACAGGCTAGAATATAACAACAGTTATTTCTTTATAGCAAGTCTCCTTTTACAAAATACAACAGTTTCCCACTAGGCATGGTGTATAGGAACGCTAGGTGAACAGTTGATGAAGAATCTGTTCCCTGATGGGAATGCCTTGAGGTAACTCAGATACATTTTAATCTTCTTAGAGTCATATTTTTTATTCTATTTCTAATTTAGGACCTTCATACATCAAGATGACTATGGGAACTGAACTGCAACAGTATGTATTTTCCATAGAAATTTTTATATACTCCCCTCTTGCTTTTCCAGTTCTTTTAATTGTGATGTTAGGGTGTGAATTTTGGATCTTTCCTGCTTTCTCTTGTGGGCATTTAGTGCTATAAATTTCCCTCTACACACTACTTTGAATGTGTCCCAGAGATTCTGGCATGTTCTGTCTTTGTTCTCATCGGTTTCAAAGAACATCTTTATTTCTGCCTTCATTTCGTTATATACTCAGTAGTCATCCAGGAGCAGGTTGTTCAGTTTCCATGTAGTTGAGTGGTTTTGAGTGAGTTTCTTAATCCTGAGTTCTAGTTTGATTGCACTGTGGTCTGAGAGATAGTTTGTTATAATTTCTTTCTTTTACATTTGCTGAGTAGTGCTTTACTTCCAACTATGTGGTCAATTTTGGAAAAAGTGCGATGTGGTGCTGAGAAGGATGTATATTCTATTGATTTGGGGTGGAGAGTTTTGTAGATGTCTATTAGGTCTGCTTGGTGCAGAGCTGAGTTCAAGTCCTGGATATCCTTGTTAACTTTCTTTCTTGTTGATGTGTCCAATGTTGACAATGGGGTGTTAAAGTCTCCCATTATTATTGTGTGGGAGTCTAAGTCTCTTTGTAGGCCTCTAGGGACTTGCTTTATGAATCTGGGTGCTTCTGTATTGGGTGCATATAGATTTAGGATAGTTAGCTCTTCTTGTTGAATTGACCCCGTTGCCATTATGTAATGGCCTTCTTTGTCTCTTTTGATCTTTGTTTGGTTTAAAGTCTGTTTTATCAGAGACCAGGATTGCAACCCCTGCCTTTTTTTTGTTTTCCATTTGCTTGGTAGATCTTCCTTCATCCCTTTATTTTGAGCGTATGTGTGTCTCTGCACATGAGATGTATTCAGTGTGCTCCTGAATACAGCACACTGATGAGTCTTGACTCTTTATCCAGTTTGCCAGTCTGTGTCTTTTAATTGGAGCATTTAGCCCATTTGTGTTTAAGGTTAATATTGTTATGTGTGAATTTGATCCTGTCATTATGATATTAGCTGATTATTTTGCTTTTAGTTGATGCAGTTTCTTTCTAGCCTCGATGGTCTTTACAATTTGGCATGTTTCTGCAGTGGCTGGTACTAGTTGTTCCTTTCCATGTTTAGTGCTTCCTTCGGGAGCTCTTGTAGGGCAGGCCTGATGGTGACAAAATCTCTCAGCATTTGCTTGTCTGTAAAGGACCTTATATCTCCTTCACTTATGAAGCTTAGTTTGGCTACATGTGCAATTCTGGGTTGAAAATTCTTTTCTTCAAGAATGTTGAATATTGGCCCTCTCTTCTGGCTTGTAGAGTTTCTGCTGAGAGATCCACTGTTAGTCTGTTGGGCTTCCCTCTGTGGGTAATCCGACCTTTCTCTCTGGTTGCCCTTAACATTTTTTCCTTCAACTTTGGTGAATCTGACAATTATGTGTCTTGGAGCCATTCTTCTCAAGGAGTATCTTTTTGGTGTTCTCTGTATTTCCTGAATTTGAACGTTGGCCTGCCTTGCTAGGTTGGGAAAGTTCACCTGGATAATACCCTGAGGAGTGTTTTCCAACTTGGTTCTATTCTCCCCATCACTTTCAGGTACACCAATCAGATGTAGACTTGGTCTTCTCACATAGTCTCATATTTCTTGGAGGCTTTGTTCATTTCTTTTTACTCTTTTTTTCTCTAAACTTCTCTTCTCGATTTATTTCATTCATTTGATCTTCAATCACTGATACTCTTTCTTCCACTTGATCGAATCGGCTACTGAAGCTTGTGCATGTGCCACGTAGTTCTCGTGCCATGGTTTTCAGCTCCATCAGGTCATTTAAGGTCTTCTCTATGCTGTTTATTCTAGTTAGCCATTCATCTAATCTTTTTTCTAGGTTTTTAGCTTCTTTGCAATGGGTTCAAACATCCTCCTTTAGCTCGGAGAATTTTGTTATTACCAGTTGTCTGAAGCCTTCTTCTCTCAACTTGTCAAAGTCATTCTCCATCCAGCCTTGTTCCATTGCTGGCAAGGAGCTGCGTTCCTTTGTAGGAGAAGAGGTGCTCTGATTTTTAGAATTTTCAGCTTTTCTGCTCTGGTTTTCCCCCTTCTTTGTGTTTTATCTACCTTGGTCTTTGATGATGGTGACATACAGATGGGGTTTTGGTGTGGATGTCCTTTCTGTTTGTTAGTTTTCTTTCTAACAGTCAGGACCCTAAGCTGCAGGTCTGTTGGAGTTTGCCAGACGTCCACTCCAGACCATTTGCCTGGGTATCACCAGAGGAGGCTGCAGAACAGCAAATGTTGCAGAACAGCAAATGCTGCTGCCTGATCCTTCCTCTGGAAGCTTTGTCTCAGAGGGGCACCCAGCCCTATGAGGTGTCAGTCAACTGGGAGGTGTCTCCCAGTTAGGCTACTCAGGGTTCAGGGACCTACTTGAGGAGGCAGTCTGTCCACTCTCAGATCTCAAACTCCATGCTGGGAGAACCACTGCTCTCTTCAAAGCTGTCAGACAGGGACATTTAAGTCTGCAGAAGTTTCTGCTGCCTTTTGTTCAGCTATGCCCTGCCCCCAGAGGTGAAGTCTACAGAGGCAGGCAGGCCTCCTTGAGCTACAGTGGGGTCCACCCAGTTTGAGCTTCCTGGCTGCTTTGTTTACCTACTCAAGCCTCAGCAATGGCAGACGCCCCTCCCCCAACCTCGCTGCTGCCTTGCAGTTCAATCTCAGACTGCTGTGCCAGCAGTGAGTGAGGCTCAGTGGGTGTGGGACCCTCCGAGCCAGGCGTGGGATATAATCTCCTGGTGTGCCATTTGCTAAGACCATTGGAAAAGCATAGTATTAGGATGGGAGTGTCCCAATTTTCCAGGTACCGTCTGTCACGACTTCCCTTGGTTAGGAAAGGGAATTCCCTGACCCCTTGTGCTTCCCAGGTGAGGTGATGCCCCTCCCTGCTTTGGCTAACACTCTCTGGGCTGCACCTACTGTCCGACAAGCCCCAGTGAGATGAACCCGGTACCTCAGTTGAAAATGCAGAAATCACCCATCTTCTGCATTGCTCATGCTGGGAGCTGTGGACTGGAGCTGTTTCTATTCAGCCATCTCAGAACCTCCTCCCTTTTTTAGCGTTTTGAGACAAGGTCTGACTCTATCACCCAGGGTAGAACGCAGTGGCATGATCTCAGCTCACTGCAACCTCCACCTCCTGGGTTCAGGTCATCCTCTCACCTCAGCTTCCCGAGTAGCTGGGACTACAGGCATACACCACCACACCTGGCTAATTTTTGTAGAAATGGGATTTGCCATGTTGCGCATGGTTGGTCTTGAACTCATAAGCTCAAGCAATCCACCTGCCTCAGCCTCCCAAAGTGCTGGGATTACAGCCCTGAGCCATCGTACCTGGCAACTCCCCTCTTTATTTGAGAAAGGATAGCGATGGAAGGCCAAACTGGCTTCATTTCCATGTGAACTGAAGCTGCATCAGGTTCCAAGATCCAGACAATGTCCTGGAACTTGGCTCTGGTAAAAAATATCTAGCATATGCTATCTCTGTTCATGATCTCAAAAACTTGCTGTGAACTTAGGTTATTTCTCTTCTAAGCAACATTGAGAAAAGTGATTAAGATGTGGACATCCTTATTTTGTTCTATTGCTAAAATGAAACTCGAATAGAGTGCTCAAATCTTAATTTTAACAGAAAACTACTCTTTCTATTTTACCAAACATGAGATTTATCAGCAAGAAATTCTTCAACTTTTCATTTATTTCTATAAATGTGATTATATCTTTTTTTAAGTTAGACTAAATCAATTTTTTATTTATTTTTAAGATTCAGGGGGTACATGTGCAGTTTTGTTACAAGGGTATATAGCATGATGCTGAGGTTTGGGCTTCTATTAATTTCATCTCTCAAATAGTGAACATAGTACCCATTAGGAATTTTTTCAACTCTTACCCCTCTCCCTCCTACCTTTTAGAGACTCCAGTATCTACTGTTCCCATCTTTATGTCCCTGTGTAATCAATGTTCAGCTCCCACTTGTAAGTGAGAACATGTGGTATTTGATTTTCTGTTTTAGCATTAATTTGCTTAGGATAATGCCTCCAGCTGCATTCATGTGGATGTGAAGGACATAATTAAATTCTTTTACATGACTGCGTAGTATGCCATGGTGTATATGTACCACATTTTCTGTATTTAATAAATGTGACTATATCTTAATTCAACTTCATCCTGGCTGAGAAGAAGAGCTCTTTTTTCTTTTTTTCCAAACCTAACCTTTCTACTTATTCTAATATCACATTATCTCATTTGCTTGATTTTATTCCATCAGTTGTAGTCTTAATTTTTCACAGGTTCATTCTCTTCTGGTCAGTCTTTGTTCTTTACCTAAACATTTCTCAATTACTGCCACTTTAAGCAGTATATAAATAAAAATGTTAACAAACAAAAATGCTTTCAGTGACTCTGTCTGCTCTGACCCTCAAGTGTCTCTCTCTTTCTTTCTCTCTTATTCCTTTCAACTTCAAACTTTTGGAAAATTGAGTCTGTGCCACCATATTTTCTCTGTCATTGCATACTCAGTACTCAACTGATCATGATATAATTTTTGCCTTCACCATATTACTGATACTGCTTTTAAAAAGATATAAAAACACCTTCTAAATGCAAAACCCAATGTGTACTTTTAAGTCTAAGCCAACCTGCATAATTTTGCAGGTTGCATCCTTTATAGTCATTGGTCACTGCACATAAGTCATGTAAAAATATTCAAGGACTTTATAGTCTAGAGGGGAATATGTGCAAAAAGATGATTATGATATGTGTACTGCTGTGATTTTGGTAATCATAGAGGGAATATGATAGAAACTGTTAGCTGCCACCCAATATCCATTCTCTTTTTCATAGAAACAGAACTCTGATTACACTGAGGAAAGCAATGTGCAGGATTAAAACACAAACAAACATACAAAATTTATATTTTGTAGCATACCTTGCAGTTAAATATAACAGTATGAGTAAGCTCTAGCCAATAGTTTGTAAAAAAAAAAAAAATAGTATTTGAAAGGGACCTTCTAGAAGGTTCCTTTAAAAGTGTAAGGAATGTTTGCTTCAGTTTCTCTTTATTTCTACTGCCTGGAATATACAAGTCATTGTTAGAGCCGCATAAGCCATATTTTTGACCTTGATAATAATGAGAGCCAGAAGCCAAGACAAGTGAAGTTGAAAGACAAAAGTGCTTGATTCCCTGGTGAGTTTGTGAAGTTGTCATAACAGTTCTAGACTGCCCATTCGCAGACTTACTTTATGGAGACAGTAAACTCCCAATTTGTTTTAACGGCCACAGTCAAGTCTCAGAATCTATAAAGGTACATTGGAATCACTTTATGAAAAAAGTTGTTTCTGGATCACTGTCTCAGCTATTTTTTAAAAAATGGCATCCAACATATTTTTACTGGACGGTCCCATATACTTCTCTTTCATACCTCTTTCCTAAGATCCAGAACCAAAGACCCAACTTCTCCTAAACCTTTCTCCTTGGATGCCCCTTAGTCACTTAAATTCAACAAGCAAAACCTGAATGAGTTTCTGTACTAACCGTAACATGGTCTTCCTTCTATATATACTGTTTAGTTAACGCTGCCATTGTTGACTAAGTAAACTATTTAATCTCAGAACCTTTAGGAAATTCTTCATTCTTTCTTCTTTTTCACCCTTAACACCCAATGGATAATTGCTTCTAAACATATTTTCCTCAGAATTGTTCCTTGTATAGATACACTCCTTTCCATTCTCATCAATATTGCCTTAAGTAAGTTCTCACTGTTTCTCTCTTAGACTAATTTGTTTTATTATACTTTAAGTTCTGGGTTACATGTGCAGAACGTGCAGTTTTGTTACATAGGTATACACGTGCCCTGGTGGTTTGCCGCACCCATCAACCCATCACCTACATTAGGTATTCCTCCTAACGTTATCCCTCCCCTAGCCCCCCGCCCCCCGACAGGCCCCAGTGAGTGATGTTCCCCTCCCTGTGTCCATGTGTTCTCATTGTTCAACTCCCACTTATGAGTGAGAACATGTGGTGTTCGGTTTTCTGTCCCTGTGTTAGTTTGCTGAGAATGATGGTTTCCAGCTTCATCCATGTCCCAGCAAAGGACGTGAACTCATCCTTTTACATGGCTGCACAGTATTCCATGGTGTATATGTGCCACATTTTCAGTCTATCATTGATGGACATTTGGGTTGGTTCCAAGTCTTTGCTATTGTGAATAGTGCTGCAATAAACATCTTAGACTAATTTTTAAAAGTCATTCCTAAATAGGTCTCAATCCTCTAGTCCCTTATCTTTCTAATCTATCACTGCTGTGTCTAAAAAATGTTAACTTTGAAATACATAGATTTATTATTGCCATCTCAAACTAAGAAATTGTTAATTACTCTCAATTGCCTACAGGGTAAAATTAAATTATAAATGATCCTTTCAAAACATTCCCAGTTTCCTTTACAAGCTTTTGCTCTACTTGCCCACCTACCCTTATTCCACAATACACACACCAAGAGTACCAAGTAAAGTTGTTTTCAGTCAAATCAGACTGCCTGCCATGTCCGTAACAATCCATGTCTTCCCTATCTCTGTTTTATTTCAGTTGCCCCCTCTATCTCAAATCCTTTCCCTCTCCTCCTCCTATAAGTACACATTTGTTCTTTACCTATTAATCAAGGCCCAAAGCAGGTTTGAGTCACTTATGAAGCTTTCTCTTGCCTGCTCTGCACATCAAATACATTATTTCCTCACATGCTATACATGTACATTTGTACATGACAATATTGTATGGTTTATTACAGCGTTCTGGAATCTTTTTTGTATATTCAGGTACATTTTGTTTCTTAATTTTTTTATGCATTTCAATATCTTAAGGAAATTACCATATAATCATCTTTACATCCCTCAGATGTACTATTATGCCTTGCACAGAGAGGGACTCAATTCATAGTAATGGATTTGAATGAACTACAAATATTTTTTCTCTATACAGGTAAAACATGCAACTTCAAGATGAGTGCTTGCAATATAGATGTAAGAATGATTGGAGAATAATTTTAATTAAATGGTATATTATGAGAATATCTTTCAGGTTATTTTATTTTATTAATTCATCTTTATCCTAAACCTCACACCTCAGACCCAGAACAGAACACACTGCCCATTCACTTTAGAAATGCATTCCATTCATACCTACTTATTTTTAACCCACTATATTTGGTAAAGCAATGTTTCATGAACCTAATCTTGGGATGCCAGCTATATTTAGTAAACTTTGAATAGTCTGTAGTTTTGAATACCAAATTTCTGTAATTTTTAGTGTCTCTCTGCTTTGGAATCATGCTTGCCATTTTTCAAGAGATCTTATAGAAAAATGATAGATTAGATCTTGTGAATTTAAAGAATAGGGACAAGACAAGAACTCAGGATCACTGAGAGATTAAAGTAAGTGTGCTTTGGCACACGTAAATGAAGTGTATTTAGAAAGCTTTCTAGGATCTACCTGAAAACAAATGGCAGTAAGATATGCAAAAGGGGGCAACGCTCTTCTTTTTCAGATTTATTTTTTTTCTAATGGGGAATAGTGAGTGAGATGATGACAAATAGTTTTGGATTTGCAATGCTATTCCTCATTTTATATAATGACTCAGCTTTTAAATTGTAAATCATGGATTCTAAATAGCTCCTGCCTAATTTATCTGTAATATATGTAAAGTTCATGAATTTGAATCATCATACCAAACAGGAATGAATTTCTATATATAGAAAGGAAATTGTGTTTTGGAAGGATAATTAACGCCAATAAATTTTAACAGCTATGCAGAGGCTGAACTTCTACCAAAGATTTTTTTAAAAGCTTAGCTTCATACAACATGAAACTGTATATTTGAAAAATAAAATTTATATGAAATTTAGACCTTATAAAGCATGATTAGTGTGTGAAAATGACAAAAGTAAATGGAAGAGTTTATCTTCCAAATAAATATACTTTTTAACGTATTTAAGGCAGTATAATGTTAAATGAGAAAATGAAGACTGGATGTTTAATAAGCCAAAAGGAATATACAGTAGTTAAAAATATGTATACATATTAATACATACGCATCTATACACACATACATGCTGTGTGTATCTATATAAATGCATATATACATACATGTATGCATATGTATCTATACACACGCATGTTCCTGTTTGCATGGCTTATGACTAAGTAAAATGCATTTTTCTTTGAAAAGTGACAGGGCACTAGTAATGCACTCACTGTGTTTATGTGGGATTTTTGATAAAATTTGAATATCAAAGACACTATTTTTTCCCCCTCTAACAACCACTGGAATAAAAAGCTAGAATGCAATACCATCTTATAATTTCCAAATTATTCACTTTTGACTTGTGTTTTTCAGTTTCATCACAAATTCAGTGTTGTCTCCCTGAACAGAGGGATCATAGACCGTTGAAGGTAAACTCAGCTCTGACATTTACTAGTATGACACTGGGAAAGCTATATAAGAAAACAGAACAAATAAATAAGTGATCCATCTGGCATGTTACTGTGAAGATTAACATAAAATATAGGCAAGAGATAGATGGTCCCTATTTGTTTCCTCCCCTCTACTTTTTTTTTTTTTTTTTTGAGATGGAGTCTCACATTGTCGCCCAGGCTGGAGTGCAGTGGCGCGATCTCGGCTAACTGAAACTTCCACCTCTTGGGTTCAAGTAATTCTCGTGCCCCAGACTACTGAGTAGTTGGGACTACAGGCATGCGCCACCACACCCAGCTAATTTTTGTATTTTTAGTAGAGACAGGGTTTCACCATGTTGGCCAGGTTGGTCTCGAACTCCTGATCTCAAGTGATCCGGACACCTCAGCCTCCCAAAGTGCTGGGATTATAGGCATGAAACACCACGACTGGCCCCTGCCCACTACTTTTGATGGTGATCCTTTGTTTGTGTTTTTGTAATTACATCCTCTTTCAGAACATTAACTCATCGAGGGAATGTCCAATGCTAGGATATAGAGGCCCTATATGTTACACACATATAAATATACTAGTGTAATTAAAAAAATATTTTCTCAGAAATATAAATTCCCAGAATATTTATGTTTCATTTAAACTTAAATTTATAATCTTAGTCCATGTCCTTCTCAAAGTCACTGATAACTGAATGCAATATAGATATCAAATATTATTTTATTACCATTTCTTCTCCAGAGAAATGATCTACTGCTATTAAAAGATGAGTAGAAAAGTTACACATTAGTTCTACCATGGTAATTTATAGCAGCTTAAAACTCAGGGCCACCAAAGAAGTTATGAAAATTCCTCTAAATCTATTAAGTTCTATCATACTCCATTTCTGAAAATATATATGGAAATGAAAAATCTCAAGACATGAACATCTATGTTAAAAAAAGAAATAGGGGGAAAATAAACATCAATTAATAGCAGTGAAGCAATCATTTTATTAATTTGCAATTCCACATGCATTTATTTTAGAAAAATCATAGGATTCATTTCAGAGTTCCATCTGTACACACTCTGAAGTCATGTTCTAAATTAACACGCATTTCTCATCCAAATGGCTTATAAAACCTGATTTACTCTTTAATTTCTGAAGTAAATAAAAACAACATTTTTAACCTTTCTTTAAGAAATCTGCTAGTTTAAAATTTCTTGCTAGTTTAAATACATGTACTTTTAATAAAAACTCCAATTTAGTTTTTCTAAACTAATTTTACCTAAAAGATTTGGTCATGTATACAAGGGTGTAGCTACTGTGTTTCAAGCATCTTCTACCTGTGATCATGTAAGTGCTAGGCAGTACTCACAGCTGACATGATGAGCTCTCCTCCCAGGTTCTGGATCTCAGCTTTAACTTGACTGCATATTTTCAGTTGGTGGGAGTAGAACTTAATCTGTTCCAGGTAGGCCAACAAGTCCTGTTTGCAAGATGGATCTGGGCACTAAATATGCATCAAAGATAAAAATGGATATAGCAGAATAAATAATAGTTAGATCAAAGTGAGTAAATACAGTATTCACATGGTAGGTACCTTATAAAGTAGCAATTTTATTTTCATACAGGACCAAGTAGATTCTGATATGCTTCTACCATTTACAATAGTTCATTCATTTTGCAACCTTAGTTACTTCAGCTTAGCAAAAAGAAACGTTAAAATAATTATTTTTTTTTTGAGATGGAGTCTCGCTCTGTTGCCCAGGCTGGAGTGCAGTGGCAAGATGTTGGCTCACTGCAACCTCCGCCTCCTGGGTTCAAGTGATTCTCCTGCCTCAGCCTCCTGAGTAGCTGGGACTACAGGCAGGCGCCACCACACCTGGCTAATTTTTTGTATTTTTAGTAGAGACAGGGTTTCACCATGTTAGCCAAGATGGTCTTGATCTCCTGACCTCATGATCTGCCCGCCTTGGCCTCCCACCGTGCTGGGATTACAGGTGTGAGCCACCACGCCTGACCAAGAAACATTAAAATAATTTTTAGACATAAAAAGCTACATAAAATAGTTGCCTTTAATTTATGATAAAGGTTAGAACCCTTCAGATTATATTTTTGGTAAATCTAAGGAAATATTTAAAATGTAATTATTTCTTTCACCTCGAATTAGTATTAGAAGGCCCCTAGAATTACTATTAGAATCCTCCTTGAGACTCATAGTCTCTGAACTGTCTGTCCTGTGCTACTTACTCAAATGGGCATAAACAACATGCAGCAACATAATATGTTCTATTACTTTCAGCATTCAATGTTCTTAGCTGTTACAGACAAAGGAAATCATTTCTACCTTAGATAACAGCTGTGAATCTAACTGAAGCCAAGAAACAGACAAGGCACATGTTCTAGAATATTAAATTTCCTTATGAAAACCAGCCTCCTACATCATTTTATCTTTTGGAAGGAACTTCCTGGAGGACAGCTTTGAGCTTTATCATAACATGGTAAATAGCTGTGGTTAAGATTCAATCTTTGTGTTCTTTCTCCTATGCAATTATAATAGATTTATAAAAATTCCTTCTAACTTAATTCCACTTTTAGTAAATTTTTATAAGAACAAGGAAACGTGGACAGTGATTTATATGCAAAGATCTTCATTGTAGCATTATGTATAATAGCAAAATTTGGAAATAACCTAAATGTCCCAAAATAATGGAAAGACTAAATAAGAATGCATATCAATATAATGTAGCATTACTCAGTATCAAGAAAATAGCGTTTCAAAGGATGTGGAAAAATCTTTTTGGAAGTTAAAAAAATCAATATGTAAACATTGCAATCAAATTATATTAAAAATTGTGTGTATTTAAAACATGCTGAATGCCAGATGCAGTGGCTCATGCCTATAATCCCAGCATTTGGGAAGCTGAAACAGGAAAATCCTTTGAGCCTAGGAATTTGAGACCAGCCTGGGGAACATAGGGAGATACCATCTCTACAAAAAATAAAAATAAATTAGCCAGGTGTGGTCCCAGCTATTCAGGAAGCTGAGGTGGGAGGATTGCCTGAACCCGAGAAGTTAATGCTGCAGTGAGCCATGATTGAGACACTGTACTCCAGCCTGGGCAACAGAGTGAGACCTTGTGTCAAAAAACAAATAAAAATAAAAAATAAAATAATAAAATCTGCTGGGACAGCCTGAGCTGTCCATCCTTCCTAGGCATAGATCATGGTGCATCAGGACTCTCTTTGCTCCATACCCAGGCAGATCTCCAGGCATTCAGAGCACCAGCTTTCCTAAATCAGCAGGCTGAGCTTCTCTACTCTTTCTGTGCATAGATCATGGTGCAGCAGGCCCTCTCCCCTCCACGCTTAGGCAGATTTCCAGGTATTCAAAGTACATGTTTGCCCAGATTGACAGCCTGAGCCACCCCACACTTTCTCTGCAGGGATCCAGGTATGCAGAGGAACCTCTCTGCTTCATGCCTAGGCAGATCTCCCAGCATCTGGAGTACCCAGTCCCCTGGATTAGGAGTTTAGGCCACCCCAAATCTGTGTGTAGAGAACTTGAGAACAAGAAGGCTTCCCAGCTCCATGTCTAGGCACACCTCTTGGTACCCACTCACTGGATTATCCTTCAGCACTGGTGTTCATGTCTGCCCTTAGGGAATCTGTAGGCAAACCTGCCAGTCTGGACCTGCCCTTCTTGCTCCCAACACCTCTGGGGCTGAGGAGGGAGCTCAGAGCACTTTGCACTACAAGAATAAGCCCATTGCCTGAGGCAAGAGAGAGCTTCTGCTAGTAAACGGGGATGAAGTATATACCCAGCAGTATTGGCCATACACATCATCTACAGGCTTGTAGGTGGAACTGAACCACACAATATAAAACCTGCTGACAGAAAAGTGTAGGAGTACACAAGTTAAGCCAAAAGACCTTACCCAGTATTATCTAAAGTTCTAGGGAAAAATATTATCTATTTTCCTAGGGAAAAATAGATGGGAAAGGGAAAGGGAAAGAAAAAATCAATAGTATTAAAGGGAAAGAAAAGAAAAACTATATCTGCACAAATATAATTACAAAAATTTGAAGTATCAATGTCTCAAGATGAGAAAGAACCAGTGTAAGAATTCTAGCACCATGAAAATTCAAAATGTAGTGATACCATCAACATACCATACTAGCTCTACAGCTATGGTCCCCAGCAAAGTGGGAACTTGGAAATGACAGATAAAGAATTTGAAGTATGGATCACAAGGAAGCTCAATAAGATCCAAGACGAGGTTGAAAATTAACACAAAGAAACTTTTTAAAGCAATCCAGAAAGTGAAGGAAGAGATAAACATCTTTAAAATATCAATCAGAGATTCTAGAATTAAAAAACTAACTTAATTTCAAAACACAACTGGAAGCTTCACCAATAAACTGGAATAAGTAGAAGAAAGAATTTCAGATCTTGAAGACCAGTCTTTTGAATTGACCCCGTCAGAAAAAAATAAAGAAAAAGTAATTTTTTAAAAATGAACAAAGTCTTTGAGAAATATGGGATTATGTAAAGTGGCCAAACCTAAAAATTAGTGACATTCCTGAGACTGAGAAAAAGATAACAACCTAGAAAAAATACTTGAAGTGATAAATTAAGAAAATGTTCCAAATTTTGCTAGAGAGGAAGACATCTAGATATAAGAAATCCAGAGAACACTTGTGAGATACTATACAAAAAGGAACGGACAAGGCATATAATCACCAGACTATCCAAGGTCAACACTAAAGAAAAAAAATCACAAAGCCAGCTAGAGAAAAAGGTCAGAACACACACAAAGGAAATCCCAAAAGGTTAAAAGCAGACTTTTCTCCACATAAATCTTATTTATAAGCCAAGACAGATTGGAGGCCTATTTTCAGAATTCTTGAAGATAAGAAATTCCAACAAAAATTTCATATCCCACCAGGCTAAGCTTTATCACTGAAAGAGAAACAAAAATATTTTCCAGACAAACAAGCATTAAAAAAATTAATTACCATTAGGCCAGTCATATCAGAGACCCTTAACAGAATTCTAAACATGGAGAAAAAATAGAGCTGATACCTGCTACCACAAAAACACAAGTACAGAGCCCACAGATCTATAGAGCAACCAGAAAATACAAAGCAACTAGCTAACAACTTCATGATAGGATCAAAATCTTGCATATTAATATTATCCTTGAATGTGAATAGCCTAAACACCCCACTTAAAAGGCACAGAGTGGTAAGTTGGATAAAATAACAACATCCATTCATCTGCTGTCTTCAAGATACCCATCTCACACATAATGGCATCAATAAGCTCAAAGTAAAGGGTTGAAGAAATATCTATCTTGCAAATTAAACTACAACAAAAAGAAGGAGTGGCTATTATATTAGATAAAATATATTAGAAATCTAATAAAATATATTAGAAAAAATATAAAGAAGGACAAAGAAGGGTATTACATAATGATAAAGGGTTGAATTCAACAAAAAGACTTAACTACCCTAAATATGTATGTACCCAACACTGAAGCATCTGAATTCATAAAACAAGTACTTCTAGATCTACAACAAGGCTTAGACAGCCACACAAGAATGTTGAGGAACTTCAGCACCTCACTAAAAGTGTTAGACATGTGAAATGTTAGTCAATTAAACCTCTTTTTTTTAAATAAATTAGCTAGTCTCAGATATTATCTTCACAGTAATGTGAAAATGGACTAATAAATTTACTTTTCAGTAAACAATGAAATTAAGGCAGTAATCAAAAAATTCTTTGAAATAAATAAAAATAAGAGACACAACATACAAAAATCTCTAGGATGTAGCAAAAGTGCTGTTAAGAGGAAAATTTATAGCACTAAATTCCTACCTCAAAAAGTTAGAAAGATCTCAAATTAATGATTTAACATCACACTTAGAGGAGCTAGAAAAACAAGAGCAAACCAACCCAAAAGCTAGCAGAAGATAAGAAAAAATTAAAATTAGATGGAACTGAATGAATTTGAGACCTAAAAATTCATAGGAAAAATCAGTGAAGACCAAAGTTGTTTTTTTTTTTTTTTTTTTTTTTGAAAGAATAAACAGGATCGGTAGACTGCTAGCTAGATTAACAAAGAAAAAAAGAGAGAGGATCCAAATAAGCACAGTCAGAAGTTATAAAAGTGACATTGCAACCAATACCACAGAAATACAAAAGAGCCTCAGAAACTATTGGGAACACATCTGTGCATACAAACTAGAAAATCTAGAGGAAAACATAAGTTTCTGAAACACACAATCCTCCAAGAATGAATTAGAAAGAAACCAAAACCCTGAACAGTCCAAAATCGAGTTCCTAAATTGAATCAATAGCAAAACACCCACCACCACCAACAACAACAAAAAGAGCCCCAGCCAAAGAGCTGATACCAATCCTACTGAAACTATTCCAAAAAATGGAGAAGGAGAGACTCCTCCTTAACTCATTCAACAAAACCAGCAGCATCCTGATAGGAAAACCTAGTAAAGATACAATGAAAAAAATCTCTCATACCAATATCTCTGATAAACATAGATGCAAAAATCCTCAACAAAATATTAGCAAACTGAATTTAGTGGCACATCAAAAAGTTAATTCACTATGATCAAGTAGACTTAATTCTTGGAATGTAAGGTTGGTTTAATACACACAAATCAATAAATATGACTCAATACATAAACAGAATTAATAACAAAAATCATATGATTATTTCAACAGATGTGGGAAAAGCTTTTGATAAAATACAACATCCCTTCATGATAAAAACCTTCAAGAAACTATGCATCAACGGAACATATCTCAAAATAATAAGAGCCATCTAAGAGAAACCACAGCCAACATTATACTTGAATGGGCAAAAGCTGAAACCAATCTCCTTGAAAACTGTTACAAGGATGCCCACTCTCACCTCTCTTATTCAACATAGTACTGAAAGTCCTAGCCACAGCAATCAGGCAAAATAAATAAATAAAAGGTATCCAACTAGACAAATAAAAAGTCAACCTATATCTCTTTGCTGTTGATATGATTTTATACCCAGAAAACACAAAATACTTTACTAAAAGGCTCCTGGAACTGAGACATGACTTCAGCAATGTTTTAGGATACAAAATCTTTGTATAAAAATCAATAGCATTTCTATACACCAATAACATTCAAGCTGAGAACCAAATCAAGAACTCAACTCCATTTACAATAGATGCAAATAAATAAATAAATAAAACACCTAGGAATGCATTTAACCAAGGAAGTGAAAGATCTCTACAAGGAGAACTACAAAATACTGCTGAAAGAAATCATAGATGACACAAACAATGGAAAAAATTTTTAATTTCATCAACTGGAAGAATCAATATCGTTAAAATGGCCATACTGCCCAAAGCAATCTACAGATTCAACGCTATTCCTATCAAGCAACCAACGTTATTTTTCACAGAACTAGAAAATAACTATTCTAAAATTCGTATGAAACCAAGAAATATCCTAAATAGACAAGCAATCCTAAGGAAAAAGAAAAGAAAATAAAAGAAGCCGGAGGCATCATATTACTTGACTTCAAACTACACTATAAGGCTACAGTAACACACACAGCATGGTATTGGCACAAAAACAGATACATAAGCTAATGGGACAGAATAGAGAACACAGAAATAAAGCTGCACAACTAAAACCATCTGATCTTTGACAAAGTTCACAAAAATAAGCAGTGACTCCCTATTCAGTATATGGTGCTGTGACAGCTGGCTAGCCAAAGGCAGAAGAATGAAACTGGACCTCTATCTTTCATCATCTAGAAAAATTAACTCAAGATGAATTAAAGATTTAAATATAAGACTTCCACAATAAGAATCGTTGGAGAAAAACCTAGGCAACATCATTCTGGACATCAGCCTTAGGAAAGACGTTATAACTAAATTCCCAAAAGCAATTGCAACGAAAACAAAAATTGACAAGTGGAATCTCTAATTAAAGAGCTTCTGCATAGCAACAAACTATCAACAGAGTACACAGACAACCCACACAATGGAAGAAAATATTTGCAAACTAATGAATCTGACATAGTTTTACTATCCAAGATCCATAAGGAACTTAAACAATTGAGCAAGCAAAAAAAAACCCCATTAAAAATGGGTAAATGGTATGTGTTAGGTCATTCTTGCATTGCTATAAAAAATACTTTAGACTGGGTAATTTATAAAGAAAAGAAGTTTAATTGGCTCGTGGTTCTGCAGGATATACAAGCATTGCATTGGCATCCACTTGGCTTTGGGGTGGGGGCTCAGAGAATATTTACTCACAGTGGGAGGTGAAGTGAGAACACGTGCATGACATGGGGAGAATAGGAGCAAGAGGGAGGTGGGAGGTGTCACACACTTTTAAATGACCAGATCTTGCGATAATGCATTATCCTGAGGACAGCACATCATGAAGAATCTGCCCCTATTACCCAAACACCTCCCATCAGGCCCCGCCTCCAACATTGGGGATTGCTTTCAACATGAGATTTGGGAAGGACAAATGCCAAAACCAAATCAAAACATGAATGAACACTTCTCAAAAGAAGACATACAAGTAGCCAACCAATCTGAAAAAATGCTCAACATCATGAATAATTAGAGAAATGCAATCGAACCAAAATGAGATACTATCTCAAATCAGTCAGAATGGCTATTACTAAAAAGTCGAAAACAACAGATGCTGGTGAGCCTGTGGAGAAAAAGGAACACTTTATAAACTATTGGTGGGGATGTAAATTAGTTCCGCCACTGTAGAAAGCAGTTTGGAGATTTCTCAACGAACTTAAAACATAACTAACATTTGACTCACTCATCCTGTTGCTATGTACATATTCAAAAAAAAATACATTGTTCTACCCAAAAAGACACTTGCATTCATATGTTCATTGCAGCACTATTCACAAAGCAAGGACACGGAATCAACCTAGGTATCCACCAACGGTGAATCGAATAAATAAAATGGGGTACATCTCCACCATGGAATAACAGCCATAAAAAGGAATGAATGAAATTATGTCTCTTGCAGCAACATGGATGCAGCTGGAGGCCATTATCCTAAGTGAATTAATGTAGGATCAAAAACCCAAATACCATATGTTCTTACATACAAGTAGGAGCTAAAGAATGGGTAATGATGGACATAAAGACGGCCACAATAGACACTGAGGACTACTAGACAGGGAGGGAGGAAGGGAGTAAAGGCTTGAGAAACTAATTATTGGGTACTATGCTCACTACCTGGGTGACTGCATTAATTGTACTTCAAACCTCAGTATCATGCAATATACTCACTGAATATAAATAAAAGTTGAAATCATTTTTTAAAATGCATTAAAAATAAATAAATTCCGGACTCTGGGTTAAAAAAATTAAAAGATGCTGGGAAAGAAATATATGACAATAATCAATAAACATGATATAATCAATATTTTTTATTGTATTCAAATTTTGTATATCTTAAATATATATTTCTTCTATAACTATAAAATATTATTTTTAAAAGCTTTTATTCTAATGACCTAAACTGCAAATTAAAAAACCTTTCATGCATTTCTGCTTTTATTCAGTAATTAATAACTTAAGCTGGAGTGTTTTTGGAAAATTTGTGAGGTACTTATCTTCTTATATTTTTTAAATAGGCTGTGTAGCTCCAGACTGTGTGCACAAGATGAGAACACGTTACCCTGAGTCAAAGTTGATAATAATCAACAAAGGTAGCAAAGAATTCAATTCTTCTGCAGAAATACTATCAATCTGCAAGATAGGCACGGACATATGCATGAATAGATACAGGATAGCCAGCCAGAGACACAATCAGACAAGAATATAGAAATTAAAGGTGTTTCTCAAGTTTTCAATAAGCAAATGAGGGCTATCCCTCAAATCTCCTGAAAAGGACTATATTGTAGCTAATTAAGAAGAAGATTGGAAAGGAGAAAGATATGGAGAAAGAAAAGAGAAAGAGGGAAAGGAAGAAGAGGAGAAGGCAGAGACAGAGGAGGAAGAACAATAATTAATTTTCATTTAGCTCTTACTATGTGCCATATGCTATGGAAACTAATTTAGGCAAATCATCTCACTCAATCATTAAAACTCTAAGACGCAAATATTTTCCCTGATTTACAGATGTGAAATTACCTAAAATGATGAAAAACAAGTCATCTCTTTGTTTGTTTTCTCTTGACAGGCAGCTGATCTTTATTAGGTACTTCCTCTGTGCCAGGTACCATGCCGAGGCCTTTACACGCATAACTTTAAGTTAGTACTCAAAGCACCATTTTAATTAGATCTATTATTTTCATTTTGTAGAGTTGCAAAGTAAGCTTTAGAGAGAGTAAATGATTTGAATTTAGTTTTCTGTTTCATTCACATGAATGCACAATAATCTCTTCTGTAGGGCATTCTTTCAAATCATTTTTTGTTATTATTGCTCTCACTGAGTAACTTTTTTTTTTTTTCTTTTCTTTTCTTTTTTTTTTGAGACGGAGTCTCACTGTCGCCCAGGCTGGAGTGCAGTGGCGCGATTTCGGCTCACTGCAGGCTCCGCCCCCTGGGGTTCAGGCCATTCTCCTGCCTCAGCCTCCCGAGTAGCTGGGACTACAGGCGCCCGCCACCTCGCCCAGCTAATTTTTTGTATTTTTAGTAGAGACGGGGTTTCACCGTGTTAGCCAGGATGGTCTCGATCTCCTGACCTCGTGATCCACCTGCCTCAGCCTCCCAAAGTGCTGGGATTACAGGCGTGAGCCACCGCGCCCGGCCCCCTCACTGAGTAACTTTCTTACCTATTCTTCATTCTTAAGTATGGACACAATGATAATCCTTGACACGTAAAGTGTTTTATCTATCTGTCATCTACTATTCAAGATGCTTTGTCTATACTAATTGTTTTAATAATCACACAACACCCACAATTTCATGAGGTAAGTGGAATCATTATCCTCATTTAGCGAAGGAGAATATTGACACACAGAGAGGTTAACTGACTTGCCAATAAATGGCATTAGTGGTAGAGCTCGTGTTCAAACGTGATCTGGCTCCACCTCCTTACCTCCATGTTCTAGGAACAGTATCAGTTTTCTTGCCAATTTTATCTTTTTTGTAAATATTAAATTGCCGTTCTGATTTGTAAGTTGGTTTCTTAGATTGATACTCTTATTTGTCAATTATAAACTGGATTAATGTGGATTTGTTCCTTGAAGACCAGCACCACTATACAACTCCTGATAAAATCAAACTGTCAAACTAATAATTAGATTCTTGACCAATAACCAATTGCTATCACTCAAGTTTAAGCAAAACATGCTGTCTCTATCAAGAGACTCTTCCAAGGCCACAGTAGAAGAGCTTATAATTCTGTTAAGGAAAGAATGAGTCAAATGAGTAGAAAGTGTGAAAATGATCTTTTGAAATTCTAAGTTGCTCGACCTAAATTTACCTTTCATTTTCAGAACTGATGAGAATATCTTGGTTATAACAGAAGCAGTCAGTTTTATAACCAAAGCAGAACAAAATACTACATGGTAAATTCTTATACTATAAAAGTCATTAAAGCCTTCTTTCCCACTGACATCCAGAAAGCCTTTTTGAGTCAGTTTTGCTCACGTAGAAGCAGAATCGGGAGAATGCCTCATTCCTGCTTTAAGACTGTTCTACTATTTTTCAAATCTTCTTTAGGCCATTTTTATGTATTCAGGTCTTTTCCCATTTTTTAATCAGGTTACTTGGATTTTTTTGCTATTGAGTTCTGCATGTTTCTTATACACTTCAGACATTAATTCCTTATCAGATCTATGGTTTGCAAGCATTTTTTTTCAAAGCATATGTTGTCTTTTAATTTTGTTGATTATTACATTATATATCTTAAGTCCTTAAATATGTACAATTTTTACAAAAAATTAAATTTAAAAACATCAAACAATGCTTTTCCCACCTTTTAAATTTTTACGTGAAAGTGACAGAAAAACTTTGGTCTCTAGGTTTGTAGAACATTCTTGCCCTTGACTATTTTTTCTCAAATAAAATTTGCTTTAAAATAACTTTTAAAACAATACTATTAGGAACTTTTAGGTTAATCAAGTGGTACACTATTATAGCACACTTTGGTTATTATTTCCAAGTTAATTTACATAGGAGATGTTGACCAGAACATCTACTTAGCTCTTTAATGCATGATTTTTTTAAATCTAAGTTTTATAATCACAGGGACTCACAACATGTAAACAGATGGCATTTCAGCCTATGTGGTTTTCTCACTTTAAGCCAATTTTCACTTTTCTAGCATGATGCTTGGAGCCAATATGAATACATCATTCAGTAATGAGGAAAAATATAAAAAAAATTCATTACCTTTTAGTTTAAATTTCAGGGGTGAATTAGCAAAACAAACACTTTTGAAGACTTTTATTCCATAATCTTTGTATTTTTTTGTTCACATTGGAGCCTAAACTTTAAGAAATTTCAAATGACTTTTGCAGCCAAATGTGGTGGCTCACGCCTATAATCCCAGCATTTTGGGAGGCCGAGGTGGGCAGAAGACCTGAGATCAGGAGATCGAGACCAGCCTGGTCAACATGGTGAAGCTTTGTCTCTACTCAAAATACAAAATATTAGCTGGGCATGGTGGCTCATACCTGTAGTCCCAGCTACTTGGGTGGCTGAGACACGAGAATTGCTTGAACCTGGGAGGCGGAGGTTGCAGTGAGCTGACATCGTGCCACTGCACTCCACCCTGGGTGACAGACTCTGTCTCGAAAATAAAAAAAATAAAAATAAATAAATAAATAAAATGAACTTTGCAATTACAGACAATAGCCTAAATTTTGCTAAGATGGAAAAGTTTGTTAATTTAAAGTACTAGGTGTCACTGTGAATTTCAAAAATAGGAATTTAAAGCAATCAGTGGTAGCAAAAGCACTTGGTGTTCATGACTTTTCCCATCCCACAGGGCTCATTTCTTCACCTGTAATGCAGTCCAGAGGCTGCCTTGTTTCATCTTGCTCAGGATCACAGATCATCAATGATCTCATCTTTTCCTCCACTTTTAATGCCTTTTTTTCTCATTCTTGACTCTATCAAGTCCCTCAAAACAAAATCCTGCTTTCTATAATCCCATCTCTCCTTTTTTGTTTATGAATATGCCTACTAAAATATTCCAGTGCAGATTCCTCCTTTCCTTATCATTCTAAGAACTGTTTTCAACTCCTCCAGTCCACAGAATTTTATCCTATGGAGATCACTAATGTACTTATAATTGCTGCATTCATTATATATGTTGCAGTTCCTCCCTTATATCACCTCTCTGGAGCTTTTAGATCTTTGTTATTGATTCTCATTAAGGTTAATTCTCATGAATGTTTCCTCTTAGATTTTCTCCTAGTTTTATACCAGCCTTCCCAGACTCTTTCGTAAGCACTTTTTTTTTTTGCCTGCACCTGTTGTTGTTCTCAGCTTTTGTTCCTGAGCCTTTTTTTTTTTTTTTTTTTTTTACTTTCATTCTCTTCTTGGAGAACAGTAGTCAGTGCTCTGGCTTCATCTGTCACTTACACAACACAAACTACAAAATTCTAACATCCAGCTCCGTCATCAGGCGATCCATATAACTACTGTGTTAGTCCATCCCATTTTAGCATCTCATCAACATTTCACACGTAACACATTTATCTCCCAGCTATTTCACTCACTATCTTGCCTACTCACCTATTCACCTATTTTTCTCTTTGTATTAACTATCTCAATGAAGAATGCCTTGTTCCTCTTTTCCATCTCTTAAATCTGGTCAGCTATTAATTTGTGCTTATTCTACACCTAGAAACCTCAATATATTTTGAGTATTTTTTTCTTTGCTATGCCTTTGACAGCTGCTGTTTAGCAAACTCAGGTTTCTGAAACACAGAACAGAGAAGGTACCTATAGAAGCATGATTAAAAATATACTGGAACTCTGTTATAATGTCAGTGGTAGAGGATAACATTGTCTCATATGGTATGTTCAAGACTGGACATGTTGATTTATGAGAGTTATATTTGGGAAACTATGGTGCATGACATATAACAATGAATAAAGGTTGTTTTTACCAGAAATTATATATGCTGTTAAAATCCTATAATATTTTGTCCATATTTAGGCTGAAATTGTCTTGAGTTTAAGAATTGTTTCAAATTCCTTTTTATTTTCAACTTGGTTTGCACGTACAGCCATTGAGGAAGTGACATGTACTTTGAACACAATACAAATTAAAGACAAGATGTTTTCCATATTCAACAATGCTCCTTTACTTTAGTTGATGTAAAGTTATGACTCAAGCTACTTTTCAGCTTTATGTTACTTCCGTGAGAGACTCTCAGAAGAAATGAGTGTCCTATGTAACAGACCATAACTCAAAAGTGTCACCCTCTCCCTCATGCCTGAAATTTGCCATTCAAAGAATTACTTCAACTGAAACAAACTCATAAAAGTGCATTATCCTGTACATAAAATAAGGATGTGGAAAAGATGGTGGAAAGGTAACTCAGACAAATTCTGGTTATTTGGAATTTTTGGTTAAAGATAGCCAGCCAACTGCAAGAAGAAACTTTGTTCATCCTTCCTCTCCTCTACTTATACAAAATAGCTCCTTCCACCTAGACCCTAGAACACTTTATTTTTTGGTTACATAGTTTTGTAACTATACATGAAGTGAACCTGAATAATCACCCTAGGAGCACTTAAAACACTGTTTCAGTGAAAAAATGTCAAACATTAGATAAAGGGGAAAATAGTAAAGCAGGATCTCTTAGAACAGGAGATTCACTATTACTTGAAAGACGCAAATAGATCAAATATTTCAGGATACATTTAGGCCTATTTAAATCTTGAGAACTTTCTGTGCATTTATTTTTATAAAGTAGGAGTTTATTAATCTGGAGAACTAATCTAGGCATCAACATTTCTGCCAGAGAAGAAAATAAATAACAAAGATCTGAGCAGAATGAAATGAAATTGAAACCAGCAAACAAACACAATACAAAAAATAAATGAAATAAAAAGGCGGTTTTTTGAAAAGATAAATAAAATCGACAAACCATTAGTGAGATTAACCAAGAAAAGAAGAGAGAAGGTCCAGATAAATTAAATTAGAAACGAAATGGGAGATATTACTACTGATGCCACAGAAATACAAAAGATTATTCAAGGTTACTATGAACACCTTTATATACATAAATTAGAAAACCTAGAGGAGATGAATAAATTCCTGGAAATATAAAACCCTCTTAGATTAAACCAGGAAGATACAGAAACTCTGAACAGGTCAATAATAAGCAGCGAGATTGAAATGGTAATTCAAAAATTGCCAACAACAACAAAAAAAAAGTCCAGGCCCAGACAGATTCACAGCTGAATTCTAACAGATATTCAAAGAGGAATTGGTACCAATCCTATTGACATTATTCCACAGGATAGAGAAAGAGGAAATCCTCCCTAAATCATTTTATGAAGCCAGTATCACCCTAATAACAAAACCAGGGAAAGACATAACAAAAACAAAAAGAAAAGAAAACTATAGACAAATATCCCTAAGGAAAATAGATGCAAAAATCCTCAACAAAATTCTAGCTAACTAAATTCAACAGCATTTATAAAAAAAAAAACGTGATAATCATGTGGGGTTCATACCAGGGATGAAGGGATTGTTCAACATCTGCAAGTCAATAAATGTGACATACCACATAAAAAAATTTTAACAAATTATATGATCATCTCAATAGACACAGAAAAAGTGTTTGATAAAATCCAGCATCCCTTTATGATTAAAGCCCTCAGCAAAATCAGCATAGAAATGACATACCTTAAGGTAATAAAAGCCATCTATGATAAACCCACAGCCAATATTATACTGAACGGGGAAAGGTTGAAAGCATTTCACCTGATAACTGGAACAAGACAAGGATGCCCACTTTCACCACCTGTATTCAACAGGACTCTGGAAGTCCTAGCCATAGCAATCAGACAAGAGAAAGAAATGAAGGGCATCTAAATTGGTAAAGAGGAAGTCAAACTGTTGCTGTTTGCTGATGATATGATCATATACCCAGAAAACTCTAAAGACTCATCCAAAAATCTCCTAGAACTGGTAAATTAATTCAGCAAGGTTTCAGGATAAAAAATTAATGTATTCAAATCAGTGGCTCTGCTATATACCAACAGTGACCACGCTGAGAATTAAATCAAGAACTCAACCGTTTTTTACAATATCTGCAAAAAGAAAAATAAAATACTTAGGAATATACCTAACCAAGGAGGTGAAAGACCTCTACAAGGAAAACCACAAAACACTGCTGAAAGAAATAATAGACAACAGAAACAAATAGAAACACTCCCATGTTCATGGATGAGTAGAATCAATATTGTAAAAATGACCATACTGCCAAAAGCAATCCACGAATTCAATGCAATTCCCATCAAAATGCCATCATCATTGTTTACAGAGTTAGAAAAAATAATCCTAAGATTCATATAGAACCAAAAAAGAGCCCATATAGCCAAATCAATACAAAGCAAAAAGAAGAAATCTGTAGGCATCACATTACTTGACTTCAAACTATACTATAAGGCCATAGTCACCAAAACAGCATAGTACTGGTATAAAAATAGGCACACAGACCAAGGGAACAGAATAGAGAACCCAGAAATAAAGCCAAATGCTTACAGCAAAATGATCTTTGACAAAGTAAACAAAAACATTAATTGAAGAAAGGACACCTTATTCAACACATGGTGCTAGGATAATTGGCTAGTCACACGTAGAAGAATTAAACTGGGTTCTCATCTCTCACCCTACAAAAAAATCAACTCAAGGTGAATCAAAGACTTAAATCTAAGACCTAAAACCATAAAAATTCTAGAAGATAATAACTGAAAAACCCTTCTAGACACTGGTTTTGGCAAAGACTCTTTGACCAAGAACCCAACAGCAAATGCAACAAAAACAAGGACAAACAGATGGTACTTAATTAAAATGGAAAGCTTCTGCACAGAAAAAGAAATAATCAGCAGAGTTAATAGAAAACCCACAAAGTGGGAGAAAGATCATCACAATCTATACATCTGACAAAGGACTGATATTCAGAATCTCCAAATAAACAAATCAGTAAGAAAAAAGATCCCATCAAAAAGTGGGCTAAGGACATGAATAGACAATTCTCAAAAAAATATATATACAAATGGCCAACAAGCATATGGAAAAAAATGCTCAGCTCACTAATTATCAGAGAAATGCAAATCAAAACTGCAATGAGATACCACCTTACTCTTGAAGAATGGCCATGATCAGATAAAAACAAAACAACAACAAAAAAAAGGTGTTGGTGTGGATGCAGTGAAAAGGGAACACTTTTACACTGTTATTAGGAATGTAAACTAGTAAAACCAGTATGGAAAATAGTGTGGAGATTCCTTAAAGAACTGAAAGTAGAACTACCATTTAATCCTGTAACCCCACTACTAGATATCTACCCAGAGGATATACGAAAAAGATACTTGCACACACATGTTTATAGCAGCACAATTTGCAATTGCATATATATGGAATCAGCCCAAATGCCCATCAATGAGCGATAAAGAAAATGTGATATATATATATATATATAAATGTGGTATATATGTGTGTGTGTGTGTCTGTGTATATGTATGTACACACACACATACATACATATACACAGACACACACCATGGAATACTACTCCATTATAAAAAGGAATGAATTAATGGCATTGCACTAACCTGGATGGAACTGGAGACCATTATTCTAAGTGAAGTAACTCAGGAATGGCAAACTAAACATCGTATGTTCTCACTTATAGTTGGGGGCTAAGCTATGAGGATGCAGACACATAAAAATGATACAATGGACTTTGGGGACTCAGGGAAAAGGGTTGAAGCGGGGTGAAGGATAAAAGATTACACATTGAGTACAGTGTACACTGCTTGGTGATGGGTGCACCAAAATCTCAGAAATCACTACAAAAGAACTTATTCATGTAACCAAACACCATTGTTCCCCAAAAACCTCTTGAAAAAAAAAAATTTCTGCTGGAAATACATTTCAGATAGGTAATACCCTTAAAATACACATATTGTCACAAGGTGTATCTAGGAATTATATCCTTAGGAGTTGTGTAATCATGATATAATGAATGCTCCAGAAGCTTCTCAGTAGTATAGTTTCATTGAAATAATTTTTTTGCCTCTTATAATATCAACATGAAATAATTCAAATGAGGCCAGCGTCCAAGAATATTTTGTAAAATATTAATATAAATTATACTTGTAGGTTGTTTTGTTCATAATGGAGTGCATTTTGTGATTTGGTTTATACTTCTTTACTTTGCTTTTTAAAAATCATCTCTTGAACTAGAACTACCTGTCAATGTATTTAACACTAAAAGTTCATTTTAATTTTGTTCAGTTACAATTAGGTGGGAATGTCCAGTTATTAGCCTTGATATCTTTGCTTTGGCAAAATTACAAGGAGGAGGTAATTAGGCTCCTTAAATATCACCCAGGGGTCAGAAAGTCTAATACTGTTCTCTCCTGGTGAAAAAACACTTTTAGCAGATGCTAATTTTATTTTGGCTCCTATTGTCTCCTTCCTATCTAGGTTATTCTACTACTATAACTATTTGAAATCTTTTTGTGCATTATCCTTACCATATGAGGTGTTACTTTATCTAATTTAGAATATCTGCTAATATGATTAATTGCAATGTAGAGTACAGAAATAGAAAAAAATATGTACTGAAAGCCTGAAATCTTGGATTCATATTTTACTTCTCCAACTTATTCTGTTTAATTCACAAGCAAAATTTTTAAGAATTGTTATAGGTAAGAATAGTTATAACAATCTTGTTTTATACAAGGATACTGTCTAAAGGAGACAAAATTTGTGCTAAAATTCTACAAGACTTAAATATGTCTTTGATGGCATATTTAAGCCTTTTTTGAGACCGCCATTTTGAGACAATTCTGAAGTCTAAAAAATGTTGAATGATTGGGAAAAATTTAAACATAAGGTTTTAGTTCTTCTCTTTCTAACTAGCTAATGCCAATGCCAGAGTAGTGAATTGTATGTGGCATATACACAATAAATATGCTTTCAAGAAAGCAATGAAGGAAGGGAAAGTGAAAAATAAAAATAAAAAGACCAAGCAAGCAGAATGAGAAGCATCAACTCATCTAATTCTGTTTCATTCTTTCTACATGTGAACTTTAACTCTGAAACTTTACAGAATGTAACTAAATTGGTCTAATAATATATGTAATAGATGATGTATACATAAACATGCATTTAAATAATTTAAATATATATGTAATTTGAAATCTAATGTTAGTTGGAATGGAAATTAGTGTTTGACCTTCTGACACACCAGCAAAAACTAAAGCTAGAATGTATTATTTTTGAAATATTAAATTGATCAAAAGAGAAAGCAACCAATGTTCCAGCAGATTTTTTTCATAATATACATAGACACTGAAAATCACGTTGCTTACATTACTCAATTGTATTCCATAATCAATTTCAGATATTATTTTCTGCCTAAAATTTCTTAATCTATCAAATAATAACATCAGAAGCACATTCAAAGACAACTTCCCTAGATGGTCACTGTAATAACTGAGTCAGTTTCTTCATTCTCAATTTTCATTACTTAGAACTATATTTCTTCAGAACAAAAGTAATTCATCTGAAACTATTTTATGTATGAAATGGAAAAGGCCAAAAAGAGTCATCTGTAATTCTTTATTAGTCAGTGACTACTTCTCTAAGCTTCTCTTAAAATGTCAAAGCTATACAGAGGTAAGATGATACTTTTGCTTTCTCCCATACCATTTGAATAATGCTAAAAACAATGACATAATTTGATAAAGCCATGTTATAAAAGTACCTACTTCAAGGCAACCTGATCCAATTAAAGAAGATTATCAATATAAGAAAAAAAACCTTCAATGTGACACAATTATGTCAACTTTGAAAACTGGGTGTTTCAAAATAAACAGAAAAAAATGGGAGGAAGCATTCAGTATTTAAAAAGTTATTAATACATGTAAATATGTGTCATGTACTATGGTTTCACTTATTTCACTAAGATTTAATGTCTCATAAAAGGGAATGCAATAAAATTCTAAAATAAAGAAAACTATGGTCATATATAGGCTTCAGTCACATAATCAAACTCAGAAATTTTGACTTACATTAGGATAGAGTTTGTTTTAGCTGTAAATACTAAATACTAAAAAAAGATTAATAAAATTTTATAATAATTAAAGTAACAAGGAAAAGACGTATGTTCTTTATTATTAGGAATGTTATTAAATAGTTTATTAGAATTAGTCTTTATTTGTTTCTTATTCCTTATATCCACAAATACAATATTTAATAGGAGACAGTTCTTCATTTTCCAAGAAAGAGTATAAACATAGTGAACAATAGTAATCATTATAAAAAGAAGTCCCAAAACCTTTCCCTATGACTATTTAAGCAAGAAATAATATGAAATAGTTGCAAAAATCCCCATTTTTTTCCCAAAGGGAAATAAATATGTACTATAAAGTTGAACATAATATAAAAGCCACAAAATAATACTATACCTCAGTCTGAAATATTAATTGAATATTTCAACACATTAATGAAAGCAACAGATTTTTCAATTAAAGTGTAAAGTATTTCTAAGGATTAGCAGCTGCTTAGAAATACTGAAATAAACATGAGAAATCTAAAAAAAGGAAACCAAAATGTTTATAAACACCAGTCTCTATATTAATTATGTACTTTATGCATTTTATTTATTTAGTATTATCTTTAGTATTCTACTAAATACTATTTTTCTTTGAATTTTAAATATTATATTAGAATATATTGTTGACACAGAAAACCTAACATTATAACATTTTAAGATGTATTGATTTTTGAAGAGCAAAAATAAAGAAACAATTGACAGCCTTTCCTGTAAGATCTGAAACAAGACAAGGCTGCCCACTGTCATCATTTTTATTCAACATAGAACTGAACGACCTAGCTAGAACCATTAGCTAAGAGAAAGAAATACAGAGTATCCAAATTGGAAAGGAGGAAGTCAAATTGTCCTACTTTGTAGATAACATGGTCTTATATTAAGAAAAACCTTTCTTTGTGTTACAAACAATCCAATTATATCTTTTAGTTATTTTTAAACGTATAATAAATTACTTTTGGCTATAGTTGCCCTGTTTTGCTATCAAATACTAGATCTCATTTATTCTATCTAACTATATTTTTGTTCTCATTAAATATATTCTTGTCTCATTTGTCTTTACTGATTGATTCATGAAAATGTCAAAAGTGTAATAAAACATTGCTATTGCTAAACTACTAAGTGAAAATTAAAACTTCTTTTTATTTTGTCTCTAGATAGTTGACTCTGAGTGTGAATCCTGTACCTTATTTACCCTGATGTGATTATTACACATTGTATGCCTGTGTCAAAATATTTCCTGTACCCCATACATATATAGACCTACCATGTACTCACAAAAATGAAAAATAAAAATATATATACAAAAAAAGAAAAACTTAAGGCTCTACCAAAAAAAAAACCTCTTAGATTTGATAAATTCAATAAAGTTGAAGGATATCAAATCAACATACAAAAATCAACAGCATTTTTACACACAAATAGTGAACAATCTAAAAAAGAAGTCAGGCAAGCAATCCTATTTCTGATAGCTACAAAAAACAGAACACCTAGAAATCAATATAACTAAAAAGGTGAAAAATCCCTACTATTAAACTATAAAATATTGATAAAAGAAATTGAAAAGGAGACAAAAAAGATATCCTCTGTTCATGTATTGAAAGAATTAATATTGTTAAAATGTCCATACTGTCCAAAGCAATATACAGATTCAGTGTAACCCATAGAAAAATACCGATGACATTTTTTTACATAGATAGAGAAAAAAATCATAAAATTTACATAGAACAACAAAAGACCCTGAATAGCCAAAGCAATCCTGAGAAAAACAGCAAAGCTGGAAACATCACACTACCTGGCTTCAAAATATGTTACAAAGATATAGTAACTAAAACAGCATGGTACTGGCATAAAAAAAAAACCACACATAGACTACTAGAAAGAATGGAGAACCCAAAAATAAATTCACGTATTTATAGCCAACTGATTTTGAACAAGTGTCAAGAACACACATTGAGAAAAGGATAGTCAATAAACAGTAGTGGGAAAATTGGATATCTATTGCAGAAAAATGAAACTACCTTTCACCATATGGAAAAATCCAATCAAAATAAAGGCCTAGCATAAAATCCAAAACTATAAAACTAGTAGAAGAAAACACAGGGCTTCAGGACACTGATTTTGGCAAAGATTTGATGGCTAACACCTCAAAGGCACAGGCAACAAAAGCAAAAATAAACACATGGGATTATATCAAACTAAAAAAGTTTTGCACAGCAAAGAAAACAATTAACAGAGTGACAAGACAACCTATAGAATGATAGAAGATATTTTCGTACTATTTGACAAGGGATTAAAATACAGAATACATAAGACAAATCAACAGAAGAATAAAACAAATTTAAAAATAGGCAAATGATCTGAATAGTCATCTCTCAAAAGAAGACATACAAATGGCCAACAGGTATATGAAAAAATGTTCCACATTATTAATCGACAGGGAAATGCAAATCAAAAGCACAATAAGATATCATCTTAACCCAATTAAAATGGCTATAATTGAAAGAACAAAAAATAAATTCTGTCAAGAATGTAGAGAAAGGGGGACTCTTATACCCTGTTGGTAGGAATGTAAATTAGTACAGCCATTATGAAAAATAGGAGTTTTCTTTAAAAACTACTACTAATAATAATAAACTAATAATAGAACTACCATATGATCCAGCAATCCATTACTGGGTATTTATTGAAAGAAAAGGAAGTCAGTATGTCAAAGAGATAGCTGCACTCCTATGTGTACTGCAGCATTTGTTCACAATCTGTCAATCAGTTAGTTAGAATGAATCTAACTGTCCACCAATGAATGAATGGATAAACAAAATGTGGTATACAAACACAATGGAATATTCAAGCACAAAGAAAAATGAAATCCTGTCATTTGTGGCAACATGACCGAGACTGGAGGACATTATGTTAAGTGAAATAAGTCAGATACAGAAAGACAAGTACCACCTGTTCTCATATGTGAGAGTTTTAAAAGTTGATAACATAAAATTAATGAATAGAATAATGATTATCAGGGGCAGGGAAGAGTAGTGGAGAGGGGAAGATAAAAATAAGTTGGATAAAGGTACAAAAATACAGTTATATAGGAGGAATAAACTGTAGTCTTCTATAACATAGTAGGCTGACTATAGTTAATAATTTATTGTGTATTTTAAAATAGCTATATGAGAAGATTTTGAATGTGTTCAAAACAAAGAAATGATAGATGTATGAGGAATAGTATATCCCCATTCCCTAATTTGATCAATACACAATGTATACATGTATAGAAATATATGTACTCTACAAATGCAATTATTATATCAATTAAAAATAAAACATAATAAAAATAGATGTTAAAAATACATAACCAAAAAAGAAAGAAAGAAATATAATGTATCAACAGCAAAACTCGGTTTTGTAATTACAATTGATTAAAATTGAGTATATTTGATGCTGAAGAGCTGATACTAGAAATAATTTGAGTATGTTTTAAGCTAAAAATATCTGCCCTAAGAAATAATTAAGCTTCCTTATAATCGTCCATTACCTAGTGTATTAATAATGCTATTAGAAATTCAATTATAATTTTGAAAAAATGGTTGCGTAGAGTAGAAATTTAACTTTGCCTAAATCAATGTTCTAATGTCAAAGCAATTAGCATGAACTTTTACGATGTCCATTTGTAAATAACTCACCTGATTAGCAATCTGCCGAGCAAGGACATCCATCCTTGATCCTGATTCTGATATCATTTTCGCTGCATAGATCACATCAGTTGTATGCTTTAATGGTCCTTTGCCCCTGGGGAAAAAAAAAATATATGTTAGCTGTGGTGTTCATGAAAAAATATATGTTAGCTATGGTGGTTCACGAAAAAACGCATTAATCTATCCATCCATCCATCCACATATGTAAAATATTTGCATCCCAAAGAATGGCTATTTTTGTTTGTTTGTTTGTTTGTTTTGTTTGTTTTGAGACTGAGTCTCACTCTGTCGCCAAGCTTGAGTGCAGTGGCGCAGTCTCGGCTCACTGCAACCTCTGCCTCTCGGGTTCAAGCGATTTTCCAGTCTCAGCGTCCCGAGTAGCTGGGGCTGCAGGCGCGCGCCACCATGCCCGGCTAATTTTTGTATTTTTAGTAGAGACGGGGTTTCACCATGTTGGCCAGGATGGTCTCGATTTATTGACCTCGTGATCCACCCGCCTCGGCCTCCCAAAGTACTGGGATTACAGGCGTGAGCCGCCATGCCCGGCCGGCTGTTGGTTTTAATATTTTGATTTTGAAAAGAGCACAATTAGACTCCAGTATTAATTTTTTTTTAATGCCAGCCTATCGTGTTAAGTCAAGAAATACTGCAGAGAAGATGAAGACCTTGTTGATCTTCATTCCCAGGTGTTTATTATAGTAAAACTCAGCCTAGAGATACCCTTCATAGACCTAGATACCTCAAGGCAAAGGTATTTTCCTGATTTTAGAGAGAATCATAATATTTTGGATATTGTATGTATCTAATGATTTATTTTTTATCAGCAGGCCTAGTTTTAGTATTTCACATTTTTTCTGTTGCTATATTTTAGTTACTTTAAAAAAATTTATTGATGGTAAAATTCATTTTTATGGGGTACATGTATTATTTTGTTATTTGTACATGCATAGAATGTGTAATGATTAAGTAATGGTATTTAGGGTATCTGTCACATCAGTCAAGTATTATTTGTATTTGTTGAAAATATTTGAAGTCTTCTAGCTATTTTGAAATATTCAATACATTGTTTTTAACTATAGTCATCCTACTCTACTATTGAACATTTGAATTGTTCTTTCTAACTGTATGTTTGCTCCCATTAACCAACCTCTCTTATCCCCCCAGTCCCCAACAAACACCATGCCAAGCCTCAGATAACTATGATTTTACTTTCCACCTCCATGAGAGCAATGTTTTTAGCTCTCACATATGGAGGAGAAAGTGATATTTGTCTAACTTATTTCACTTAGCATAATGTCCTCCAGGCTCATCCATGTTGTTATAAATGTTAGGATTTAATTCTTTTTTATGGCTGAGTGTTTCATTGCATGTGTGTGTGTGTGTGTGTGTGTGTATATATATATATATGTATATATATATATATACACACGCCATATTTTATTTATCCATTTATCCAACACTTAGGTTGATTTCACATCTTTGCTATTGTGAATAATACTACAATAAAAATAGGGGTGCAGGTATCCTTTTGATACGCTGATTTCCTTTTCTTTGGATAAATACTTAGGGGTGATATTGCTAGATCATACATTAGTACTACTTTTAATTTTTTGAGAAATATCCATATTGTTTTCCATAATGGCTGTACTAGTATACATTCCCATCAACAGTGCGTAAGAGTTCCCTTTTCAACATACCTTTGCCAGTATCTGGGTTTTCTTTTTTTCCTTTTAATAATAAAGTCATTCTAACTGGGGTAAAATGATACCTTATTGTAGTTTTGGTTTGAGTTTTCAAGCTAATTAGTGATGTTGAGCATGTTTTCATATACCTATTGGTTATTTGTCTTCTTTCGAGAAATGCCTGTTCATGTCCTTTGCCCGCTTTTTGATGGGATTATTATTATTTTCTCCTGTTGAGTTGTTTTAGTTCCATGTATTCTCTGAACTTTAGGCCCTTATTAGAGAAATAGTTTGCAAATATTTTTAAATATTAAATATTTAAATAATTTAAATATTAAATATTTTCTACTATTTAATAGGCTCTTTACTCTGTTGATTATTTCTTGTGATGTGCAGAAGCTTTTTAGTTTAATATAGTCCCATTTGCCTATTTTTATCTTGCCTGTGCTTTTGAAGTCATAGCCATAAAATCTTCATCTACATCAATGTCCTGAAGCATTTCCCCAACGTTTTCTTCAAGTAGTTTTATAATTTTGGATCTTACATTTAGGTTTTAGCTGATCTTGATTTGATTTTTGTATATGGTGAGAGATAGGTGGCTAGTTTCATTCTTCTGAGTATGATTATCCTGTTTTCCTAGCACCATTTATTGAAGAGCCATCCTTTCCCCAGTGTCTGTTCTTCCCACCTTCGTTGAAAACCAGTTGGTTATAAACGTGTGGATTTATTTCTGTGTTCTTTATTCCATTCCATTGGTTCATGTGTCTATTCTTATGCTCATACAATGCTTTTTTGGTTACTATAGCCTTATAATATGTTTTGAAGCCAGGTAGTATGATGTGTTATGTCCTTTTTCCTGTTCTTTTCCTCAGTATTGCTTTGGCTGTTTGGGGACTTTTGTGGTTCTATTAATATGTAACATTTAGGATTGTTTCTTCTGTTTCTGTGGAGAATGTCATTGATATTTTGATATAATTCCACTGAAAATGTAGATTTCTTTCGGTATTATGGATATTTTGACAATATTAATTCTTCTGATCTATGGGCATGAGATATATTTTTTTATTTTTTGTGTCTTGTTCAATTTCTTCCAACAGTGTTTTAGAGTTTTGTTTGTAGAGGTCGTTCCTTGTTTGGTTAAAATTATTCCTAGGCTTTTTTTTTTTTTTTTTTTTTGTAGCTATTTTAAATGGGATTGCCTCTTGATTTCTTTTGCACATTGTTCAGACTGATGTATAAAATGCTATTGATTTTTGTATGTTGATTTAGTATTCTGCAACTTTCTTTAATTTTTCAAATCTAAGAGTGTTTTGGTGGAGTCTTTAGGTTTTTCTCAATATAATTTCGTTGCAAAGAAGGACAATTTGGTCTCCCCTTTTCCAATTTGGATGCCTTTTCTTTCTTTTTCCTGATTGCTCTGGCTGATAACCTTCAGTACTAGAATCCTGAAGGGGAGTTATAAAAGTGGGCATCCTCATCTTGTTCCAGATCTTGATAGTAAGGCTTTCAGCTTTGCTCCAATCAGTATGATGTTAGCTGTGAGTTTGTAATATGTGGCCTTTATTATATTGGGATATGTTCCTTCTAAATCTACTTTCTTGAGAGTTTTCATCATGAAAAGATCTTGAATTTTATCAGATGCTTTTACTGAGCTTATTGAGATGATCACATTTTTAAATCTTTCATTCTTTTGATATGATGTATCACGTTTATTGATTTGTGTATGTTGAATCATCCTTGCATCCCAAGGATAAATCCCACTTGATTAACATGTGTTATCTTTTTGGTGTGCTGTTTGATTCATTTTGCTAGTATTTTGTTGAGGGTTTTTGTGTCTTGTTCATCATGGATATTGACTTGTAGTTTTCTTTCTTTCTTGTGTTCTTCTCTGGTTTTGGTATGAGGGTAATGCTGCCTCATAAAATGAAATAGGGAGAATTCCCTCCTCTTCAGTTTTGTGGAATGGCTTGAGGAAAATCAATGTTAGTTATTCTTTGTAACTTTGGTAGAATTCAGCAATAAAGGATCTAATTCTGGGCTTCTCTTTTTCGGGAGTCTTTTTGTTACTGATTCAATCTACTATGCATTATTGTTCTGTTCAGATTTTCTATTTCTTCCACACTTGATCTTGGTAGGTTTTGTGATTCCAGGAATTTGTTCATTTCCCCTATGTTTTCCAGTTTGTAAATGTTAACTGTTAATAATAGTGTCTGATGATCTTTTGTATTTCTGTGATGTCAATTGTAATGCCTCCTTTTACATTCATAATTTTGTTTATTTGGGTATTCTCTCTTTTCTTGGTTAGTCTTGCTAGCAGGTTATTTAATTTTTTTATCTTTTCACAAAACCAACTTGTTGCTTTGTTGATCTTTCGTATTTTTTTAGTCTCTGTATCATTTAGTTCTGCTCTGATCTTTATTACTTCTTTTCTTCTACTAATTCTGAATTTAGCTTGTTCTTGCTTTTCTAATTCCTTGATGTGCATCATTAGATTATTTATTTGAAAACTTTCTACTTTTTTATTGTAGGAATTTATTGCTATGAACTTCCCTCTTAGCACTGCTTTTGCTCTATCCTATAGGTTTTGGTATCTTGTGTTTTTATTTTCTTTTTCAGAAACTTGTTTGATTTCCTACTTAATTTCTTCATTGACTTGATGCTTGTCTAGGAGATTGTTGTTTAATTTCTATGTGTTTGTACAGCTTCCAAAATTCCTCTTTTTATTTATGTCTAGTTTTATTTGATTGTGGCATAAGAGGATACTTGGTATGCTATTAACTTTTAAAAAATTTGTTAAGATTTGTTTTGTTGCCTGACATATGGTCAATCCTACGAATGTCTATATGCTTATGGGAAAAATGTATATTCTACAACTGTTCAATAAAGTGTTGTGTAGATTGGCCTCTTAGGCCAATGTGGTCTAAAATGCAGTTTAAATACAATGTTTCTTTTTAAATTTTCTGTCTAGATGATCTTTCTAATGCTAAGAGTTGAGGGTTGAAGTCTCCAACTGTTATTGCATTGGAGTACATCTCTCCCTTTTGATGTAATAATATTTGCTTCATATATCTGGATGGTTTCATATTGGGTGCTTATGTATTTATAATTTTTATATTCTCTTGCTGGATTCGTCCTTTTATCTTTAATATAATGACCTTCATTGTCTCTTTTTTACTGTTTTTGACTTAAATATGTTTTATCAGATATAAATAGAGATACTTATGCTCACTTTTGGTTTCTGTTTGCACAAAATATCTTTTTCAATCCTTTACTTTCATTCTATATGTCTTTACAAGTGAAGTGAGTTTCTTGGAGGCAGTAGATAGTTGGGTCATGTGGTCCTTGTTTTTGGTTTTGGTTTTTGTTTTCAAATCCATTCAGCCAGTCTCTATCTTTTTTTTTTTTTTTTTTAGATGGAGTCTTGCTCTGTCACCCAGGCTGCAGTGCAGTGGCACAATCTCGGCTCACTGCAACCTCTACTTCCTGCATTCAACCTATTCTCCCGCCTCAGCCTCCTGAGTAGCTGGGATTACAGGCATGTGCCACCATGCCTGGTTAATTTTTGTATTTTTAGTAGAGACAGGGTTTCACCATGTTGGCCAGGCTGGTCTTGAACTCCTGACCTCATGATCTGCCCGCCTTAGCCTCCCAAAGTGCTGAGATTAAAGGTCTGAGTCACCACGCCATATCTTTTAAGAGCAAAATTTAATCCATTTACCTTCAAGGTTATTATTTATGTGTGAGGACTTATTTCTGTCATTTTGTGAATTGTTTTCTGGATATTTTGTGTATACTTTGTTCCTTTCTTTCTTATTGTTTATCATTATGGTTTGGTGTTTTTCTGTAGTTGTACCATTTGAGTAGTTTCTACATTTGTATGTTTACTAGTAAGTTTTATACTTTCCTGTGTTTTCATGATAATAGATATCATCTTTGCACTTTCAGATATAAGAACCCTTTAAAGGAGTCATGAAAAGAAAGGAAAGTAATAAATTTCCTCAGTTTTTGCTTGTCTGGGAAAGAGTTTATTTCTTTTTTATAACTGAGGGATCAATTTTGCTGGGTATAGTGTTCTTGACTGACATTTTTTTTTTTTGGTTTTTCTCCTCCCAGCTCTCTGAATATATCATCTCGTTCTCTCCTGATCTGTAATTTTTCTGCTGAAAAATCTGCTGTTAGTTTTAATAAGGTTTCCTTAATATTTGACTTAACATCATACTCTTCCTGTGTTTAGAAATCCTTTCTTTGTATTTGACTTTCAACAATTTAACTATAACTTGCCTTTAACAAGACCTTTTTGAGTTGAATCTATTTGGGGCTCTTTAAGCTTTCTGAATCTGGATGTTCACATCCCTCCTAAGACTTTTAAGTTTCCAGGCATCATTTTACTAAATAGATTTTCTATGGCTTTGGACTTCTCTTCAACTTCTGGAATACCCAGAATTTGAAACTTTGGTTACTTTATGGAGCCCCATATGTTACACAGATTTGTACAATCTTTTTTAAAAATTATTTATTCTATTTTGTCTGACCAAGTTATTTAAAAAATTCTTTATTCCTGCTATAAAATTATTTCTTGTGCATAATAAAATCTGTTGTTGAAGCTCTCACATGAATTTTGTATTTCATTCATTGAATTCTTAGTTCCAGAATTTTTGTTTCTTTTTTATGATACTTATCACATTGGTAAATTTCCCATTATGCTCTGAATTGTGTTTTCTGATGTTTTTGCATTCTTTATCTGTGTTCTATTATATCTCACTGAGCTTCTTTAATATTATTACTCTGAACTCTTTTTTCATCATTTCATTAATTTCTTTTTTATTGTAATATCTTGCTGGACAATTGTTATGTTTCTTTAGATGTGGCATATTTCCTTGACATTTAATGTTTCTTTTGTCCTTTCATTGATATCTTTGCATATGGTGTAAGTCGCTTCTTTATTTTTTTGGATTGGCTTTTGTAGGGGAAGGTCCTGAAGATCTATCTGTAGTGTTGGTTTCATAGGACACTTTAGCTTTGATTCTGGGTGCATGCAGTAATATAGCCTCCATGTGATTCATTTGTCTGTAAATAGCCTCAGTGGTGTCTGTGATTTCCTCTGTCACTTAGGCTGTGGCTGTTAGTGCAGGCTGTGGTAAGGCTTTGTAGGGGATGAGAACTGCAGGTGGGTTGGTCCTCAGCCCTCAGTGGTGGGCCAAGCATGCCTGTCCTTGGGCCCACAGGCAGCATGCATGGGCACTGATGTAATTAGGTCTAAGAAGGCTAGTTCTTGGACCTCCGGGTGGCTTTCTTGGGTTCTGGCAGTGGCAGTGTTGGGCCATGTGGTTCATTAAGTTCCTGGGTAGCATGCATGGCATGAGCAATGGCCATATCTGTGACAGGACAACCCCATGGGCTCACAGATGAAACATGTTTCTGTTAGTGGTGGCTGTGATGAGCTGGGTGGGCCTGCCCTTAGGCCCCTGAAATACTTGCACTGATACCAGTGGTAGTGGGTGGGGCAAGATGATCCCCAGGTCCCTAGACAATGTGCCCAGGCATGGGGGACGTTGCCAGGCCAGACAAGCCTGTCATTAGGCCCCCTCCATTGTGCACACAGGTATAGGATGCGATCGGCAGGCCAGAGTGAAACCTAGGCTCCCCTGGTAAAGTACTGGATGGTGGCAGCAATGGCAGCAATGAGCAGGGAGAATCCATCCTCAAGGCACGTGCAAGTACACTGTGAGCCTGTTTCTGGGAATTGGGGTTATTTTCAGTGACAGCAGCCGCAGCCAGTTGACTCTCAGGCTCTTGGAAGTATATGCTTCAGTGTCCAGAATTGGCAGAAGCAGCAGCCGTGGGGAGAGCCAGTCTTCAGAACATGTGCAAGTTGAGGATTGCTGAGGAGGCAGAGTTGCTATCAGTGGGAGCAGCCCCAGGCAGGCAAGTTTCAAGTTCTGGGGAGCACATGCTTTGGCTCCCTTTGTCCCAGGGGCACCTTGCTTTGCCTGCTACACCACCCATAACCTGGGGTGCAAGGTGCTGTGTGTTCTATAGTGCTGAGGACCCTGCTGTTCTGCTGAGTCTAATCACTCTCATGCCACTGCAGTCCTATAAGGGATGTAGGGAGATGTCAGTGGCGTTCTAGGGATGTAGGAATGCAGGGGCTGCTGGGCCCCAGGGAGAGATGCAGTCTGGTTTGGGCCACATTCTCAAAATGACACTGTGCTGCAACTGCTTAGGACTCAGGGTGTGTATGGGACCCAGCATAAGCTACCTATCTGGAGCGATGCCATCACATGCTATCCAGGCTGCTCCCTGTGGCAGCCTTATGGTCTGCAGGGGTGAAGGAATTCTCCAGTGACCAGGGTTGCAGGAGCCCATGATGGAAATGTGGACTGCTGGGGCATTTACCATTTTCCCACACTGGGGTGACTCTCCAAGCTCCCAGGTGATCCTGACCAAGCTGGCTGCCTTGCTTCCCTGTTGTTTTTCTTGCCTCAGGTGTTTCCTGACACTCCTCTGTTGAATTCCAGTGTTCTGTCTTAGATGCTGTATTCAAAGTATGATTATGTACTTGCTATTTTAGTTTTTCTTTGTGGAGGAGGCAATTACTGAATGCCTCTAGTCAGCCATCTTGGAGCTCCTGTTTCAATATTTATTTTTTTAATCTGTTTTTACAGTCTTTCCATTAATTGTGTTTTGTTTTTATCCCATTATCTATTCTCCACAAGTGATTCAAACATGGAAAGTCCAAGCCTAAGAAACGTGTAATCTAAGGCCTTCTACATGGAAACATGAATTAAATTTATCTTCTTGTTTGTCTCATAGTGGTTCTCCCACTTTGAAAGAGGAGTTACCCCAAGACTTACCTAAGTAAATCCATTAATTCTAGCATCACTTAAAAGGAAAATATTGACAGTATTGCTGAGACGAGTGAAAAAAAAATCCAGAAAAGAATGAATTAGGCCTGAGGACAATTAATAAGAAGTACTGAAATGACATAATATCTGTTCATCTAAAATAATCCAGCCAAATTTTGGTGAAATATAAAATCTGGTGCTGCACACTGGTCAATCGGTATATACATCTTGGGTTAGCCAACAGAATACTACAGCTGGAGGTGGAGAGTGGTGGCCTGGGTCCCTTTACATGATCTTACCCCTCCCACCCTTTGATCTGATCTTGTTTGCTCATTACTAAGTTATGCCACTTAAACATCATGATTTAAGCATGACAGAAAGAAAGAAATTGTCCTATAGGAAAAGGATGGGAAGTCTAAACTCAGAGTACCGGAAAGTCAATGAGGCCTACAAGAATACCATTCATGTATTCTTCCTTACATGGTTTATTTTTGTCCCTCTCAGTTCTCCCTGAATCTGTTTACTTGCTGTTAAGTAAAAGAAAAACGTCCGGGAGCAGTGGCTCATGCCTGTAATCCCAGCCGTTATGGGTGGATCACCTGAGGTCGGGAGTTCAAGACCAGCCTGAGCAACATGGAGAAACCCGATCTGTACTAAAAATACAAAATTAGCTGGGCATGTGGTACATGCCAGTAATCCCAGCTACCCAGGAAGCTGAGGCAGGAGAATCGCTTGAACTCGGGAGGCAGAGGTTGTGGTGAGCCGAGATCATGTATTGTACTCCTGCCTGGGCAACAAGAGTGAAACTCTGTCTCAAAAAAAAAAAAAAAAAAAAAAAAAAAAAAAAAAAAAAAAAGAACTATATCATAATAGTTGAGTATAATATAAAGCTGGAGTCATGTTATCTTGATTCCTAATGCCACAGAACAAAAGTTGTGTTGATTTCAGGATTCTGCAAGGTAGGAAAAAAGCAAGAAGTGTGCTTTTAATTTTTGGAGAAATTTTCCATTTGTTTCCTGAGTGAGTGACCATTTTGATACAAGAACAGCATTTCTATGAGAAAAATGCATACTGTTTTTGACACATTACTGTGAAAGGGAGCTAAACACCTATATAATTGGATCCTTTCACCAAGAGCTCCTTTCTTTAAAGATGTACAGCTGGACTGAAATATGATAAGGGGACATTTTTCTATCTTCCCTTTTTTGAAAAAAATAAATGAACGATTATCTGAATGAATGTAGCTGTTCCATTCATTTAAAACCACTTCTCTCCATATTTCCTAACTCTCTACTGAGTCTTACCACACTGAATTTCAGGGTTTTAATTATTAGATTTCTGTTCCTTGTCCCAGCAGAGAATAGGGCCCTGAAGAAACAGCTCACTAAAGCAATTGTTTTGATGCTTCAAAGGAAAGAGGGATAATGAGGAGGGGAAAAAGGAGTAAACTAGTTAGAGTGAGAAAAGAAAAATTCTGAAATGCCAAAATACAGTTGCTTAAGAAAAGACAGGGAGTGAAAACAATCTTGGTGCATGTCTTATTTATGCCTTGAGCTGACCTTGAGAATAGACACCCTAATATTAAATCCAATAAGATGTGTTATTAGAAGAAAGTCTTTGTTCACTAAGAAGAATAGCACTAAGTAGTGATAAAAGACAGAGGAGATTCATGCAAAGCTAAATGATCAAACAACTCTATACCTGAAAACCTGAACCTAAAATACTTGTGCCCTGTAAGCCAAAAAAGGCCCTTTCATTGCCCTTTTTCCCATGGTGCTTCTCAAAATCATTATTAGCAAGTTTCCCTGTAAAAATGAAACAGCACGTCTAACACAATGAAAACCTGGTCTCATAGATGGTTATCATCACACGTTTTCTCTGAATCTGCTGACAAAGGTTGCTTTGTAATAAAAAAAAAAATCAATATTAATCATTACAATATTTGAGTTGCTCTTATCAAATTTACTTTACACATCAGGCAGGACTAGATGTTATGTACATGGTTATGTTCAAGAAAGGCATTGCATTTCATTATTTCAATGCATCTCTGGAGAAAGTTAAACTTAAATAAAGTTGTCTAAGCTCCTGAAAGGCAATGCATCAATTTTCAAGGTCTTAAACAATGGACAAAGATTGTTTCTAAGGAGAGCAGCTAAGACTCTCATCTTTTAAATGATAGACAGTGTTATATCTATAGAGCAGCTAAAGTATCCTTCCCCTCAAAATACTGTTTCCCTGTTTAAAAACCCTGGACTGATGAAAGGGAAATTACCTCTAGTTTTAAATGCACACCTTGTTAGGAGACCACTATCTTAAGCACATGTAGAACCTAAAAGTAATGATAATACACTATGCCAAACCACAATTATTCTCTTCCTCATGTTTTTAATTAAATGTATTGCCTGGCAAGCTTCCTACTGAATGCCAAACAAAATACACATTTTACAAATGAGTCTACATCATGCCAAACTTCGAGAGGATTCTACAATTACTGAAACTATGATAAATTTTTAAAATTCTCAGCCTGAAATGTACTATGTAATGAAGGCTTTTTAAATTGGGAAATATATTCAAAGGTTGTTTGCTGCCTTCATTTCCATAATGGGTTCTTGGGATCTCCTGTCAGCCAATAGCATCTTAAATTATTGCACTGGATCCTACAGAAACAGACCTAGAGTAGAAAGGGTTAGAGATCGAAAATATGTATACATATGTAACAAACCTACACATTGTGCACATGTACCCTAAAACTTAAAGTATAATAATAATAAAATAAAATAAAATAAAATGCTGCAACTCTCCTATCAATAAACAGTCTTCTCAAAATCAAAAAAAAAAAAGAAAGAAATCAGAGGCCAGAAGTCTTTAATAAACAGTAGTTACGATAATAATCAAAAAACAAGAAGCAGATCAAGCTCTGAAGTAGAGGGCCTGCCACATGCAACTAGCTGAGGTAGTGCATATGTTAATTAGCCATTCCATTTTTATACATACTTCAAAACATCATCTTGTACACAATAAATATATACATTTTGTCAATTAAAGTAAAATGTAATAAAGATAATTTTAAAACATTATGGGTTAGAAAGTCTAATGAAAAAGGCTACAATTGTTTTGTACCCAGTGATGGTAATACCATGGACATTTTATTCAGATAAGTGAAAGGAATATCTTTGAAAATTTATTGGATTGGCATAAACCTGCCAGCCATTTCTGACACTGCCCCATCCTTGACTCTCTTCCCTATCCCTGACCTCATCTCATTTCTGGCATTCATCTCCTTCCTCCTTTCTCTTTTGATTAAAACGAGAAATAAGAAGATGGTACAGGTGATTAGAAACAGGTCAATTAACTAGGGCTATGGTTTAAAAACAAAAAATACCAAATGTTTTCATAGAGTTATTTTGTCTTTTTAGGGACAGTGAATATCTATGACATGATTTGGTAGTTTCTGCTATTGTGTGAAAACAAAACAGAAAGTTTAATTATATTATTTACATTTTTATTCCCTAAATCTTTGAAAACATAATAGTATTAAAGATCAAAAACTTCCTCCTTAATGCTTTTTTAATTTGATGTTTATATAGAATAAGTCCCATAACATAGCGGTTGACTTCATAGATGAAAACAATAGTAGCATATATTTTCTTCTGTAATTAAGAGTGAGCACATTTAGCATTTTCTGTTTGCCAGACACTATGCTATACACACACTAGTTTTATCAGTATAATCTTAAGTTTATAGTTACTCTTGCGCTTGTTTTGCAGATGAGCAAACTGACAAACAGACAAGTTAAACATAGCTTGACCAAGTTTCACAGGTAGTAAATATGGGAGATGGGATTTGAACTCAGGGAACATGGCTACAGAGTCCACTTTTAACAACTATGCTATGTTGCCTCCCATAAAACATATTGAGTTCAAAATTAAAATATTAGAAGATCACCTTAGCCATTGATGGGCATTACCATGAATGCAACAGATTGAAGACCAGGGTTAAATATAGGTGATGGGTAGTTGGGAGGTCCACCAAGAGTGACTTTGTCACACATAGTAGCCTCAAGGAATACAGCCTAAATCTCTGTCCCAGTAAAATAAAAAAATATATACATACTACTTTGCATAGATTTCGGGGGTCATGACAAGAGATTGAAATGGCCCCAGTAGCCTACCAGGACTGGGGTTTCTTTCTTGAGATATTATTACTTCTTTCTGTCTCTTATTCCCATTACCCTTCCTCCCTCTCTCCTTCTCCCTGGGTTCTGAACACTACACTCAAATTCAGCCATTCCTTGTGCCATGCTACATGGGAGATTGCACTTTGACTTTTTTTTATAATATAACAAATGGAACTTTTATCTGAGAGTCTTAGCTTTAAACACAATCATTTTATTTCTAACATTCAAATTTAGTGCTGCGATAAAGTAGATTGAAATGAATACAGACTTGAAAAATAAATGTTGTCTGCATCCCAGGACTGCCACTGATTAGCCATGTAGTCTTCAGTAGTTGACTTTGCTGATCTAAGCTTATTTTCTCTTCATTAAAATAAAATTGTGGCATTTGTCACATGGTAAAGAATAGAAAATCAAATGTTTTACACAACATTTGACACACAGTAGATGTTCATTGAATGTCATTTTTTCTTTCCTTCTCCCTTTACAAATAATTATATTTTATAAAAAATCTACCTTTTCATTTTATTTACTTATTTTTTACTGTTCTTAAGGTGCATCAGCACCTTTTCACTTTTTTTAAATTCCAAAATTACAGTACTTGCCAGATAACATCAACTGAATGGATTATATTGAGTTCCTTCTTGCAGCTGCTGACAGTAGTACTTTGCAGAGCCTTGTCCATATATTCTTTTACTAAGAAAAAAGGAATATAAAATATATACACACATAAACTCTCTCTGTGTGTAGTTGTTATCGTTTAAAGTTGTTATTTAACTCCTAATACAGAATTTATTTATTCTTAGTGACAGATGTTTTTGGTAGTATAACTTCCTAGGATTAAATAAATTAGCTCTACAAGAATAATTCTGTATTAGATAAAAAAGAAAAAAAGCAATTATCATGGAAGCAACCAAAAATGATAAGTTGAAAAGAGATAGACTCAAGCAAGGACATGCTGTTCTTCTACTATTCAAACATGAAACTTTAATTAGGCAAATTTCTCCCTCTGGGTGTTACTTTCTCTTGTAAAGTGTCATTCCAAAGTTTTGAGGACCCTGTGAAAATCCTCGGAAAATCAGCTAATGAATACTCAGCTAGCAATCATCTTGAGTAATTAGTATCCTGAAGAACTTTTGGGATTCAAGTCTGAAAAAGGAATTGCTCCATGACAGAGGGAAAATGTTTGTCTGACATTTTATATATTTGTCTCCTTTCTATTCCTCTTGTTCCATATTATTCAGAGTAGCCTAACTGCTATTATAATATCAAAATGTCTTAGTAGCTTAACACAATAAAGTTCATTCCACTCTCACATCATAGTCCAGGCGAATTGTGGGTGGTGGGCTATGTACCACATAGTTGTTCAAGGACCTAGGTACCTTCTATCTACAAGATATCCTGTCCCCTAAGGCTGCAGAACCCTCTGCACAAGTCACTGCATCCAGATATCCAACAACAGAAAGGAATGAGAATAGATCTCACAGGAGACTTCTGGGGTCAGGATAGAAATTGACACACATCACTCCCACCCATATTCTAGAACTGAGATACAAAGGCTCATATAACTGCAAAGAAAGCTGGGAAATGTATTTTATTTGGTCCAGGAAAGACAAGAAAACAGGGTTTTGTGGACTCACAGCATTGCCTTTGCACATGATCCCAGGGGTGCTAAAATCCTATATTTTATTTATTTTAATTTCAGCAACAAAAGGCTGTGTTCCTTGTGAAAGGAAATTTTGAATGTCATCAAGTAGATGGGAAAAACTGAGAAAGAACTGAGGCGCTTCACTAATACAGACGTAATTACATGACATATACTCTGCCTGGACACAAGACCAATTTTATTTCTTATTTTGAAATTGTCACCATCTAGATGATCTATTATTAAAAACAAAAATTACACGAATTCTACTTTGTGCATAATAATAGTGTTTCATATTCAGTGTTGCATTTGCTTATGAAACAAGGATAGAGTGTATTTCCAAGATATTTTAGGAGATCAATCTGGGAAAATACTTTATTACTGATGCTGTTGCTGCTGCTGTTGGTGGTGGTGGTGGTGGTGGTGGTGTGTATGTGTATGTGGAGAGAGAGAGAGAGAAGAAATTCCCTTCCTCAAATTCACTACTACTTTTCTAAAGAAATCCTAGGCATAATTTTTTTTCTGTTCTTCAGTCCTCAAATACCCCAATTTACTCTTTACCTGTTAGTGTTGTAACAAATCCTAGACAGATTATGGAATTCATAGAATAATTTCATGGAGGGGGAAAAAAACCCACAAAAACCCACGAAATCCATAGGTGAAATCAAAGGTAGAATTAGAATGAATAATTTCTTTGGCAAAGTTTGTTTTTTGTTATACTGTGGGCAAAATAGAGATCAGTAAACCAAATAATTTTGATTTTTGTTTTTAGTAAAACAGACTATTTTCTCCAGGACTTTATAAGTCTGAAGATTTAATTTTTTGTGTGTGATTTTGTACTGAAAACATACATAATAACAAACATTATTGTGTTATTATGTGCTTACAATGTTCCAGGCACTGTTGCAATTGCTTACTTTTCTAACTCACTTCTCACACCCAGCACTGCTGCATAGAACTGCACACCTTTTGCACTACACACATTTAAGGGCAGCCATTCACAGCATGGATATGCCCATAATTGTGCACATCACATCATATGCTGCTTTGCATGCCCACTCTGCTCCTAAAATCTATTATCTTTGTCCTATAAACAAGAAAACAGAATTTTAGACACTCAACATTTCTTAACTTTTCTCCAACATACAAGAATACAGGTCAGTTTCAATTGAATAGCAAGGAGTTTAAATCCATGTTTTCAGAGCCAATTAAAAATAAATCATGCAGTGAAAGCATCATCATAGGTTTTATGTCAGTATGCATCTTAAAGCACTGAAATTCGACGGGTACCTCAGAATCAGTGGAATGTTTTATATATTGCAAAGAAATATACAGAAACAAAGATATTCCCAGCTGTTGTTCTAAATGGGTCTGATTAAAACATTATTCTCTGTCTACCTGGACCAATCCCAAGGATTATAAAATAAATAGCCCTTTCTTTGGTTGAATTTCTTTCATCAGAAATCTGGCATGTATCTTTTTCTTTTCCTTTTTTTCCCATCTACTTGTGTCTGAAAAGAGATATATCTAAGCGGGAGAATTACTATGGTTTTTCTCCCCCAGTTGGACTTTTGGTTCCTAGAGATATGTAACCTAGTTGTGGGGGTCCATGATCGACCATCCGATGTTCCCTAGAACCAACAAAAGTAGCCATTAATGTTAACTGAGAAACTTTACCATAGTGAAAATTGTGGTTTCTAGGTAGAAGTTCTTCTAAGGACTTCAGCCTATTTTTTGACTAAGTTTGTTTTCTATAACATCTAAAGAGCACAGCTGTCTACGAAACACTGCCACTCTCCTCTGCTCTTTCTTCCAATGGCAATGAAATTCTTGCAACACCCTAAGGGAAAACTAGAGTTGGTAGTTGAATGCATTTTAATTCTTACAGTTCCCTCTATAACTCATGACTGGCATCACTGCTGTATTACTTGTTCCACTAATTTTTCTTCATGCAATTCTTGCATTACTTTCTTATCGCTGCTGTAACAAATATTAACCAATTTGTTGACAATACACATTTATTATTTTATATTTGTGGAACTGAGAAGTCCAAAGTAAGTTTCACTAGGCTAAAGGGAAGGTTATTAGCAGGGCTGGTTCCTTCTAGAGGCTCTGAGAGGCTAATTCATTCTCTCACCATTTTCAGCTTCTAGATGCTGCCTGTATTCCTTGGCTTGTGGTTTCTTCTTTCATCTCCAAAGGATATCACTAAAATGTATGCTTCTGTTATCCCACTTATGTCCTTCTCCTTTCTGTTCTGTGTTCTTGAAAAGACTCCTATAATATCATTGGACCAATACAGATGATTTACAATAACCTCTCTTCACAGGTTTTGGGAATTTGAAGGTGGACATCGTGGAGAGCCATTATTTAGCCTACATAGTCCTCAAGAGTCACTACCAAGTAGTCAGAATCAGCTCCTATGATGAAGCTATTGATTTTCCCGCATTTAAATCAAATCAGTCAGTTGGGATAAATTGACAGTGTTATGGTGATTATTTCTCTAGATTGCCAGTTATTTTTTAATATGATCGATATTATTCCAACTTCCAGTGAAAGGGTCAGGTTCTTGGTTCTTAATTATTTGCTAGCTGTATGCTCCTTTACTTACAATTCATATCAAAGCGGGGTGGCCTGGAAAAATTTGGAGACCTGAGAGAACCAGAATTACCTGGGAAGACACTTTATGTATCTGGTGCTACTCTCCTTCCCCCATACACTACATATTAAGTTTAACCTGCTTTTTCCCTCTCCTGGTGTTACACATTATATAAATACTCCCTGAAAGCACATAAGGCTCTGGTGTGGGGCAAGAGGAAGAAGGAAACCTCTTCTAGGGTAGATGAGAACTTTTTTTTTTCAAGTGATTATTATATATGCTCATTTCCTCTTTGACACCCATGGACCTTGAAAATCCTAGTACATGTTTTCATAAGACATTCAAATACTATATAAATACTGCATACTTAAAAGCATCACTTAGGGACGACATTATAGTTAAAATTACTTAGTAATCCCCTTTATTGAAACTGTGAGATGTGGGATAAACTTCTCAGTGGTGACTCTCCAGACTCATATGAGTAGTAAGAATGCACAGGGAAAGTCTTTTTTTTTTTTTTTTTTTTGAGAGGGAGTTTTGCTCTGTTGTCCAGGCTGGAGTGCAGTGGCGTGATCTCAGCTCACTGCAAGCTCTGCCTCCCGGGTTCACACCATTCTCCTGCCTCAGCCTCCCAAGTAGCTAGGACTACAGGCGCCCACCACCATGCCTGGCTAATTTTTTTGTATTTTTAGTAGAGACGGGGTTTCACCGTGTTAGCCAGGATAGTCTCGATCTCCTGACCTCGTGATCCCCCTGCCTCGGCCTCCCAAAGTGCTGGGATTACAGGTGTGAGCCACTGCCCCGTGCTGGAAAGCCATTTTTATCTTCCCTCATACATGGGAAAGTTATCCCTGCAATGTCCTCCTCACCAACACCCCCCCACACCCCGCAAACCAAAAGACTAAAAGTCGCTATTCATTGACACCCTCTCTGGACACATGGGAAATCTGTACTCAGCACCAACATTTGAAAATAGGTCCTTTCTTGCCTTCCACACATTACTTCTCTGAGTGTGCACATTAATCAAAGCCAATATACTGTAAATACAACCACACTCTCTGACTGTCGGAGTCCCTCTCTTTCCTGCTGGCAGTGGCCTCAGCATTAATCATGAACATGATTCTTACAGAGCCTGGGCATTTTTTCCAGCTTCGCTTTAAACCACCGTGATATACTGGCTGCCCCTGCTCCTTTCATATCAGACCAAATTTTATAAGCTCAGAAAATAATCGCTTTCAATTTAGGAAAATAATATAATTTAGCCATTATTAGTTAGCATCTGACCTTCTCAAAGCCTACCAACTCACTTCTTATTCTGGTCATGGCATAATATTATTCTAAGGCCCAGATGAAGAAACACACAAAGGTGAAAGAGCCACTAACTTAGTCAAGACCAATCACAGCTAATAGATTCAGTACAGAGTTAATTCAAGGGTCTGCCTTGCCACCAGTCTCAGTCCTCGTTGTTGTTTCTGAGATGACAAGACCTTTGGCATCTGATCTTTGGCATGCCCCCCGGCACCCCCACCATTCTAGTCTAGTATAGCTATAGGTCATTTAATTTTAGGACACTGTAAAGCTTACTATTTTCAATCAGCTTATTCAGACTGAGTATGACTTGAGACATACTGAGTTATGCAGCTAGTTTTCATGTTAATGTGTCATTTTTGCTGCTCTCAATTGATTTACATGCTTTATTGAATTACGATATTGCGCAGTGACCCAAAGTCAATTTTTAAAGGGTGCAATTTAAAAATTTTAAATAATCAGCTCTAGTTCAGACACATACATTATTTAAATTTTTTTTTCTCTCCATCAGACTATTTGATCACTCAGGTATAAAGCCTAGTACCCATTAGTTATTTTTCTTGATTCTCTTCCTCCTCCCACCACCCACCCTTCATGAGGCCTAACATCCCATTATTTATCTATTGCAAAATGATACAACATAATGCCTCTTCAATTAACAAATGTTAAAGCAAAATCACCGTAATACGGTAGTTATTTGGCATCACGTGCAGCCGTGAGTGATCCTCCTTCTCATGTGGATGTGTCCTTGACTTAAAAAAAATTGTGCCTCAGGACAAAATAGACTAACACCATACTTAAATATTTGGACCTGGCTTTATATTAGGTAGCTCCATCTGGAGGGTCTTATATTGGTGTCATTCTGAAAGGAATATAACCAGGCTTTTAGATCCTCCCTCCCTTCCTCCTTCCCTCCCTCCCTCCGTTTCTTCCTCCCTTCCTTCCTCCCTTCCTTTCCTCCTCCCTTCCTCTCTCCCTCCCTTCCTTTTCCTCCTTCCTTCCTCCCTTCCTATCCTCCTTCCTTCCTCCCTCCCTCTCTTCCTTCCTTTCCTCCCTTCTTCCCTTCCTTCCTCCCTCGCTCCCTCCCTTTCTTCCTTCCTTTCCTCCTCCCTCCCTCCCTTCCTTCCTACTTCCCCTCCTTCCTTTCTAGAAGGTGTGCGTGTTGTGGTGCTGCCCCAGCAGTGTGCCTTAAGTCACAGAGCCAGGATATATTAGGCCACAGCATTTTTCTACAAAAGATCTGTTTCATTTAAGGTCTGCCAATTGTCTTTCTGAAAATAGGCCTCAATCTTTTCCCCAAATACTCTTGAAAAGCATCTGATGGCATTTCAGCATATTGAACCGGTCTGAGAAGGCTGCCTTTCTCTACTGCATAGAACTGCTCCCCAAACCCCAGTGTTTCTTTTTTGAAGACAATCATTGAAACATGAGATACTGGGTCTCAATTAATCAGGGTTATTTAGGAAGAAAAGAATAGAAAATGAGAAAACCAACAGCCACGTGACAGGAAGATTACTCTGAATATAATTCAAATCCTTTGCAGCTTTCAGGAGGAAACTCATAGAATATGTTTTGGTGGCTTACACACTGGTGCTGAATAACTTTTTTGCCTCTTAATGGGAAAAAATAGGACATTTTCCCAGAAGACTGAAATCATTAAGACTGTGCCTGTTCCACGGGATCAGTTCCAATAAGTCTAATATGTTTATGCCAGGAGCTGGCATCCGAAAAGCGTCCCTTTTCACATTGAACTTTTGGTCTTAAATGGCAAAACATTCATAGCTGTAGCCAAATAGGTTGCTTTGGGGCTTCCATTTTATTCTCTGTCCAGAATAGAGTCTTTACATGCTTTATCTTCATTCTCTATATGTCTATGTTTCTTTATGTTATATCTGCATTATCATGCTACTAAGTTATGCATAAGACATATACAGAAATATACATTTTAAAGAGATCAAGTAAAGATAAAAGAAACTATTTTAAATATCTTGCTAATGATAATGTCATTTAAAACAATCTCAAGACGCAATATTCCCTCAGGAGAAATTTGTAAATGAGTATTAGAGGATGAATATCTATACTTCAGGCTGGGTGCGGTGGCTCACACCTGTAATCCCAGCACTTTGTGAGGCTGAGGTGGGCGGATCACGAGGTCAGGAGTTCGAGACCAGCCTGACCAACACGGTGAAACCCCATCTCTACTAAAAATACAAAAATTATCCATGTGTGGTGGCATGCACCTATAATCCCAGCTACTCAGGAGGCTGAGGCAGGAGAATCACTTGAACCCTGGAGGCGGAGGTTGCTGTGAGCCAAGATGGTGCCACAGCACTCCAGCCTGGGCGACAGAGTGAGACTCCATCTCAGAAAAAAAAAAAAAAAAAAAAAATTCGGTACTTCATGTAGTCTTCTTGATAACTAATTTTACTGTCCTAGTTCTTTTCAGTTTTGACTGGATAATCACTGATTTTGTTTTGTAATGTTGCTGACAATCATCTCCTTCTAAGATTAAGAGAAGTGTCAATTCTGACATCTTCTTGTTCTGTTTGGGCTTCCCTTTTAATTATCCTTAATCCATAGTTTATTTTATAAAAAATTTAAAACAATGGGTCACACTTAAGGAGGGTTAGTTACAACTAAATAGTATAATGCATAAATCCAGGTATGCATTGACTGTGACAATGTTGAAAGCTACAGAACAAGTGACAGCACCACAAACAACTCTTTAATAAAGCTCTCTTGTCTGGGATATACACTAAAGGAGAGTGTCAGTGCCAACCATACATTAAATCCTGGGAAGGCTACAATGTTTATATTTTAGATAATAAATTTAAAGAAACTTTCCAATATTTTCTTTTCACTCTCCAAAAGAACATCTTATAGCCCCATTTTGAAGACCAATATTTAAAGCCATAACTCCAATGTTATTTTTTCCAGATTATATTTCCTGTTGCCCAAAGCAGGGCAGAAACCTTTGATTTCTCTGAACATGTCTATCATCTTACTCACACCTCTTTTGAGATTGTCACCCCTTTCTACCTTAGGGTTATGTATATAGACATCTTAGTTCTTGAACAAGATTGTAAGCATGTTGAAGGCATGGTCCATGGCTGATTCATGCTTGGTTTTCCCAGAGAATCTGGAGACAGAACAGTAGAGAGACTAGCCATGGTCTTACATATCACAGTTCTTCCAAAAATATACGTGTCAAGAGATGAATTAATCAATTCCTTCATCTGAGTTGCAAATAAGCTTCATGGTTTTGACTTTTATTTTGTATTCTTGGTTCTATTAGGTATTTCCAAACAAAAGATTATGAGAAAGCATGTAGAGAAAAGATGGAAGGAAGAAAAAGGTATTCATATTTTTGAAGGTTCAAAATAAAGGTGACATTCATAATGGATAATCATTTTTGAAACCAAAATAGGCAGTGAATGATTATCCTAAAACATTGTTCATTCTAAAATTGTTAACATGCATCTACTTTCAATGTGATCCTATCATCTACAATGTAGCCTCCTTCCCCTTTGCTAAATTAGTTCCAAATAGAAATAGAAACTATGAATGACCATAAGGACATATTTTTATTGCTCCTCATTTCAGATGCTGGATATTAGAGAAGGAAGTAGTATGTAAGTTAAAGAATAACTAAAAAGCAGTTTATTCCTGTGAGCACAGATGCTGTAGTAAAGACAACAGAAATTATTTTTAGGGGCTTTTTAGACCAACAACAAACTAAAGGTGAAAGAGGGATTCAAATAGAAAACTGGAAAACATTGTTACAAATAATGATAATAATAAAAGATCTAAAGAACAAAAGAACAGCTTATTTTGAAACATAGCTATTATTTTAGAAACATGGAAAATAATAGCTGAAGGGCTGGGAATTGTAGTTTCTACTCTGTCTTCTAAGAGCTCAGTTTGGGCATCTTTTACAGCAACTAGTTTTTCATACACTCAGATGGCTCCCAAGGATCACTGAAGTGAGATGAATGATTTAATTTTCCTTTCAAAGATTATGTTCAGATTATTATGCCATGCACATGATAACTAATTGTAGGGAAAGTGTGTCAGGCCAGCCTTGGTGAAAACTGCAGAGGTTTCAGCTGTGACAAATGTACAAAATGTAAGCAGACAGTCAAGTCATATGCATTGCAAGGCCACCACTATCAGAAGGTGGTCTTCTACTGGAGTTTGGGTCTTGAAAACTGGAATGCATGTCAATCAACTAAGAAGAGATTCTTATGAGGCATAAGCCTATGTTCTTGCTACTTTAGCAATGAATATGTTAATGTCACCCTGTCTCTGGCATTTGTAGTCACCCATTTCCATGGGATGACACCTCATTCTGGCTAATCCTGTATTGATTTGAAACACACCATCCTACCTCATCCCTCACTTAACCTAGTCTATTGCTTTGAAGTGAATGAAGTCTCAATTTAGAGATTTCAGCCTATCTGTGGTCACCATAGATGCCACTCGCCATTTCCCTCCAATGCAATGATTTCTCTCTTGTTGGTTCTACTCCCTTTTCTCTTCCTCCCTCTTGGCCACGTTGTCCTCCTGTGACCTCATCTTGTATATTTTATCTTCTCTTTCTCTTCCTTTTCTTACTCTTGTTTCTTTTTTATTCTTTGTCTCTTTCTCTTCTCCCTTATTCCCCTCTATTCTGCTAGTTAAAAGTAGAGACACTTGTTACTCTTACATGTGAATTGCAGAGGTTTCTGCTCCTTGGTTTCACAGAAGTTTTAATGCTATCCTTACTGGTAAGTTTTAATTGTATGGCATTTTACAACCTAAACAAATTTCCCACATATATTGCATTTTTGATATACATAGCAAGCCTGGAGTATAGGAATGGCAGAGATTATTAGCCCCAATTACAAAAAAAAATTGATGTGCATGCAAGATTGTGGCTTGACCAAGTTCACACTGTCAGAAATGTGTAGAGTAGGGGTCAATCAAGCCTGGCACTTCTGATTCTTGTCGCGTATTTATACTATTCCAGTTAGCCAGTTTCATTTATTCTCTTTAGGGCCAAAAATCAACACACAGCAACTCTCTTTCTCTTGTTTTAATTGTAAAAGAGTCTAGTTTACCAAGACACTTTAGAAAAAGTGAGATCACTTCCAAGAAGGGTTTTAATTCACCCATACATTTAACAGTTGTTGATAATTTGTTATGCGTGTGGCACTTTGCTATGCTGTATGATGGATAAAAACAAGAATAAGGCAGGGCCCCTGCTCTCTGCAACATAGAATGACTGGATGAAAATGACACCCCAGTGGAAAGACCATTTTGGGAACAGACTATTTTCCCTATTAGATCTTAAGCTTCATGGATGCAAAATAAAAAAGTGGCATATTCAGCCATCTATTTGTTTATTAATTTATTCATTAAATTTATTTATCGTGCACTTTTACCATAGACCAGGAGTTTTCCTAGGCATTTGCAACCATAAAGTTTGAAATCAAATAGGGAAAAGAGTAAAGTTAAAAAATGTAAACAAATAAATAGTAATAAGGTAGTTTCAGATGCTAATAGATGTAAGGTGAAAATAAAACTGGGTTATAGGATAAAATACTTGTTGGTGTGGGGAGAATATTAGTTGAAGGAAAGAATAATGTCTGAATCAAGTTTGGAATTGAAAGAAGAAGGTCTCTAATAACAGTAAGTGAACATGAATAACAAAAAAGACAACTGTTACATTTAAAGTCCAGTTGGAGTTTTAAAAATCTGATCCACAGAGATTTCCCAAAGGAGCTAATTTCTCTCTTCAGTAAGTACCATAAACCATATATAATTATATTAAAAGATAAAACTAAGTAAAATGAGACAGCTGCATAAAAAATACATAATCATAGATAATCAGAGTGGGCATGAATCATGATATTTCACAATCACAAACGCCTTTGACCTATACCATTATAGAAACTAATAGGTGAATGGAAACTTGATGGTCAATTAGTCTGGGGTCTCTCAACTGTGGAAATAATTTCTACAAACTCCATGACTAATAGCTATCTAATTTCGCACTGCATATTTCCACATTAGGGGCCCATAACTCCATGGGATAGTTTTCTTTTTGCTAGTTTGACAGCTTTAACTCTCAGCTATTTCTTTAAATTCAACAAAAATTTGCTGAATTCCTCAAATTTGTCCTAGATCTATTCTCTGGAACAACACAGAATCCACTGGCTACAGTGCCTCATATATCGGCTCTTGTCACCTAGGCTGGAGTACAATGGGGCCATCTTGGCTCACTGCAACCTGCGCCTCCTTGGTTCAAGCAATTCTCCTTCCTCAGCCACCCTAGTAGCTGGGATTACAGGCATGTGCCATGACACCTGGCTAATTTTTGTATTTTTAGTGGAAATGGTGTTTTGCCATGTTGGCCAGGCTGGTCTTGAACTCCTGACCTCAGGTGATCCACCTACCTTGGGTTTCCAAAGTGCTAGGCCTCAATGTTTCTTTTCTTTTTATATACTGTGCATGTATATTATTTTCATGAAACATGATCCTAAAGCAAAGACAGTATTATTATATCAACCATTGTATTGAGTGGACCAGCATCAAAAATATGCCTTTTGTCAAAAACTATTAAGTCTATATAAGTTACATATGAGTATCAATAAAATTATATGTATAGACCTGAACTATGGCAAATTTTAAAGTAGTGGATCTTAGAGCATGTACACAATCTAGACCTGCACTGTTCCATGCAGGAGCCCCTAGTAATAACGTGTATATTTTATACACACATACACACATCACACACTAGTATTTTGCTAACACACTTTTAACTGATAATTTCAAATGTTTCCGCAAGAGGCTTTGATTTCAATGAAAACCTTTTAATCATTTGAAGTAAAACTATTTTTCTATTGATAGAAATCATTTCAGCATTGAATTTTATTAAAACAAGTATGATAAAGGTTGTAAAGTTTAATTTAGGCACCACATTGTCGAAAAATACAACCAAGTTTTTTAGATTTTGTGTTAGCTGTGTTCCTAGAACATCTGTTATGCTATTATGACAGGTGTTTATTAATATGGATGTCTAATCAAATCTCTTGGTTGCTAATAGTTTGGCAATTCAACATCTAAATATTGTCAAAATCCTTGATTATATGTTGAAAACTGTGGATAATTGATTCAAAGCTGTTTGCCTTGACTAGATTAAAAAATTAAAACCTGTCAAGTGTATTAATACTTTCCTTTAGAACCTCAACGTTCTCCTGAAATTTCTAAAATGTTTCAGTAATAACAACTTGTGAAGGAATAAAAGTCTTCTACAAGCCAACATATGTCTTGATCCAAGTTTCCTTAGACCCTTCATTATATGAATAATTTTTTTTTATTTTTATCATGGGCTAGGAATTAATGCACAGAAGGGGAGTAACAAAATGAAACAGTCCTACACTACATACAAAGAATGCCCTATAGAAACGTGTTTTGGGTGCATGTAAGCTCAGATTTTTAAAATTAAACTTTTTTGCAAGTATTTAATAATTTCTGAATAGTAGAAGCCTGCAAGAAGCAGTTTGGTGGCCTTCAGCAATGTGGTTGAGCAGCTTCAATGGGTGCCATTTACAGCTCAGTTAACTGAGCTGGAATTTCCTTTTGAATGTACAAAGGCATTACAGAAATCTCTAGGAAGGTTCTGTGGTAATAGTATTAACTGGAAATCTTTAAAATTCTTAAATAACAATTATAGATTCGAAAAGTTCCCAATTTATTTCCTTCTGACACAGTAGTTCTCTCACTTCTGTGAGATAGTCTGCCTTTTAGTAAATGCTTTAATGACTGTAAATGTGTTTTTGGTCTAGTATAAGTACTGTCCAATAACACTTTTGACAATAATGGACATGTTTTCCATGTTTCCACTATGATAACCACTAGGCCAATGTAGCTATTGAGTACTTGAAATATTTTTTACAACTAAGAAAAAAAGTTCATATTGTATTTAACTTTAATTAATTTGTGCTTAAAAAGCCACATTTGCCTAGGGGCTACTGCATGGAACAATGCAGGTCTAGATCACGCTATATAACTTTTTGATTTGCCAGGTGCGGTGGCTCATGTCTGTAATCTCAGCACTGTGGGAGGCTGAGGCAAGTGGATCATGAGGTCAAGAGAGCGAGACCATCCTGGCCAACATAGTGAAACCTTGTCTCTACTAAAAACACAAAAATTAGCTGGGCATGGTGGCGCATGCCTGTAGTCCCAGCTACTCAGGAGGCTGAGGCAGGAGAATTGCTTGAACCCGGGAGGCAGAGGTTGCAGTGAGCCGAGATCACACCACTGCACTCCAGCCTGGTGACAGAGCGAGACTCTGTCTCAAAAAATAATAATAAAAATAAAATAAACTGTTTGATTTAATAAAATTTACTTTATCAGAGTTCAAAATGATGCTAAATGATTTTTTAAAATACATACTTCAGCTAGAATTCCTTGATTCTATCAGGAGAATAATAATCATATCAACACCTAATAGACTAGTCTTCTTTCTAGGCATTGTTTGCTGTGGTAGAAATGAAACCACTATAGCAACAGATGGTTGATTAAAATAGGAATATATTCAGAATATTGTCCACATGACCTAGGAGTGACAAACTGTAACTTCCAAGCTAAGTTAGGACAACACTTGCTTTTGTAAATAAAACTTTATTGGAACACAGCCACACTCCTTCATTTATGTATTGTCAATAACTGCTTTTGTGTTACCGTAGCAGAATTAAGTAACTGTGACTGAGACTGCTGGGTTGCAAAGCCTAAATTACATACTGGCCCTTCCATAGAAAAAGTTTGCCAACTTTTTCGTTACCTACATAAATGCTTATGTGTAAATATTAGGATAAAGTCCCTTTTATGGAGAAGCACATTCTTCTCAGTTCATTCACCATACTTAACACATATAATACACATTGTTAATTCCTGTATATTTTCATATATATTAACCATATAACATGTAATATGTTAGATATGAAATTATATGTACATATATATGAAAATATACAGCAATTTAGCAAGTATGATACTAAATAGATATGTTAAATATTTAGCAAATAAAACTCTATGTGCTTTCACTCAGATCATGGGAATTTAATGCACAAACAATAATTTATAGCATCTGTTTTCTAATTTAAGTAAAAGGGGTGAGCTAACATGTCTCTGCCAAGATCTTGATAATCAGATAATATCAGAGCTAGAGTGGAACATGAAAGTGCATTCCAAACTCATTTTAAAGACAATAGCTGGGAGACGCCTAAGGACACAAAGAGATAATAACCTGTTAATCAACTATTTAATCGCTCATTTATTGAGACACACCTATTTATGTAACCAGCCAGTAGGCCTAGTAGTTGTTTTGTACAATTCAGAAAGACAGTGCCTTAAGATCCCAGGCTGCAGACTGGGAGCAAAACCCTTTGTGTTGTCACGGTGGCTGTGCTATGAATGACATATGCCCTTATTTCAAACCAACAGGGAAGAAAGACAATTCTTCCCTGGAACACTTATGGTCTATCATTTAGTGAAAGAAGCAATTGGCAAAACTCACACATGATCTATCTCTCCCAGAGAAGAGTCTCTATCTGCTCCATTAAGCACCTGTATTTTACCCTTTATTATTTATTTTTACAGTAATTTTGAGTTGTTCTGAAGACTGTCTCCAAAATAGAAATAACCCCACTTAGATTACTGTCTAAAGAGTGAGTCTAATTCCATTGGGATTCTTTTTAAAAATTCTATTCATTGGTAGGAAAAAAAATCTTTAACTTAAAAGCTACTTTCTGACCTCAGTAGAACTAGTCCATATTTTTCTTTGTTTATACAGGCAACATATCATAAAAGAGATGTGCTTCTATTCTCATCTAAAATATTAAGTTTTAAGGTAAAATATGACAGTATTATTTTCATAAGACACTTTCATTAAAATCATCATAGATTTCTGGGTGTCAAAAATAGAAATTACAATTGAAATTAAAGTATAATGACAGAAATGTAAATTTCAAATTCTGCATTAGTATAACCTCTAACCTTTACCAGAATAATCTCACTTATCAGATACTTAAATAAAAACTAATATCTCAACTTAGTATATTTTTCTCTCCCTTTTTTCAATCTAACAATATAGAACTTGAGTTTTTAATACAATAAAGTTCATCATATAATCTGAACTACATAAATGCCTGGACTATATTACCTTTTCTTCAGCAACATGTGTAGATTTAGACCTTTGATTGGATTGTGGAATGCAGCAACAGAACAAACTAATCATTACAATTACATTATATCATACAACCAAGAATAATTTATAATATGCTTCTTGCACTTTTTGGAATCATTGTTCTTATACCAGTGTGGTACCTTATTAGTCCTATGGAGTCAGTCATATGGTGATAAAACAGATACAAAAGACTTGCCTTAATATGTTATTATTATTAAGTTAGCTCTGACCACACCACCCGATGGACAGGTTCCAAGTAAAGACCTAGATAGTCAAAGTGAGTACTATTAGGAGACTTGAAACATTTAATTTCTGTTGGAAGAGACGACTAAAGCTCTCCATGAATTCTTTATTTATATCACCATCTGAAATATTATTGAATGAATTTTATTTGAACTGGAAGAAAAAGGTAAAATGAAGTCATTGCAGGTGGAAAATTTGGCTGACTTACAAAATGGCAGTGAGTTGGTGAATTAGGACAAGTGGCTTCCAGAGACTAAAGAACCTCTAAACTTTTATCGTCAACAGGCACATTTAGGATGGATCATCCTAAATATTACTTAATCATGTGGCCAAACAGAACTATTGTTAACTGACAAAATGCTATGCATTGAATTTCTGGTTTAACAAATGAGAAAATGGGTTTTGTTTACAGTGGCAGTTCAGAATTACATACTTATAAATATTGAGGTTAGAGTCTATTAATGGGCTGTTTGTTTGGCACTAATCTTCTGAAGAATACTTCATTTTCTCAGAGAGATATACATGATTTGTTTTCATATCCTATATGGCCTCCTTTATGTTTACTGAATTTTGTTATCATAGTGAGGTATATGAAAGCCCATGAGCTCAGAAGATACTATCTTTGCATCATTTTAATCCTTTGGCCATAAAAGAAAATGATTGGTCCTATAGAGGTCTCCTCAACTTCGTCCAGAAACAAGTGTGACATGATCCAATCTCTGTCATATTATATACAACTTACAAAAGACATTTATACCCATAACCATGAAGCGCAAGTGCATATCTAGTTCTGTATGAGGATACAGCTCAAATACACACACACACACACACACACACACACACAGAATATTTTATTGGCTGACAAAGAATAAGTGCAGAATTATCTAGTATATAAAATCACTAATTATGAATTAGGAGAACTGTTTGTGTTCACTGCTTTTTAGTTTAGTTTTATTCGGTAAAGCATTGTACTACTTAACTTGTTTTTGAAGTTCGCATACAAACTTCGTAACATACAAACAATGTGAAAGCCTTGTAAATTTTTTCTTAATATACATGCAGTATTATTTTGAGAAAAATAATGTCACCCTCAGATAAACATCCAGATTGTTTTGTGAGCACAATTATGACATCTATTTTACCAGTCATTCTTTATAAGCACTCACAATTCATGTAGAGCAATTATATTGCAATATTACTTACTTATTACATAATCAACTTGTTTGTATGAAATGTCACATTACATCTAAAGCCCTGAAATGCAATGACCTACAGAGAAGAATCAACTGTTTCTCAAACCGTTCACTCTATAAAATATATTAAATTTTTAAAAGAGGAATTATCTTTTCTATCTGTAAAATGAGAGGGTGGAGCAAGAAAAACTCGCAAGACTTTTTATTTGTTAGATCTCATAATTCGAAGCCTTTTTCTTTTTCAGTAAATGATTCCTCAGAATTACATAAACTACATCTTTGAAGGAAAAAAATAGGAAGTGACAGATAATCATATTCATGTTTATGGTGGGATATATTTATTTTCTATTTTAGTTATAAAGAAAACTTTTTCCATTTTCAACTATCTGAAACCAGTTAGAGAGACAGTTACACAGATGATCAACCATATGGCATTAATAAATGTATAACCAAGACAGATATGAAGCATTTTATATTTTAACCAAATGGCTAAACTAACTCATGAAAATGTCATATATTACCTATTTAGCTGAGAGTTTTATTGCAGAGAAATTGTGTCATAATTAACAATTACCATAGGACCAGCCATTTCATTTTATAATTACTTCTCAAACAAATTAAGGAAGATGAGGTTTTTTTTTTTTTTTTCACCCACATTCAGTTACAGCTACACACAATTTCATAGGTAGGAATATGTAAATATCTATGTTTTATAAAAACAACTCAGCCAGCTCTATTGGTAGTATTTACATAGAAGATTCAATGGGAAATAAAATCACCATAATTAAGTATACATAATTTTTAAATAGATCAGTGTTGTCAACCTATCTTTCACTTGCCTTCATGTTGAAGGATATAGAATAGAAATGAGAATCGGACCCCCCCAAAAGTGGGGGATCCCATGTCTCCTACTGTAGCATCCACAAGTTCGTCTTCTTTTGCCTATATTTGTATAATGGGGTTATGCCTAAAGTTTTGATTTTTAAAATGATTCCAATGCTTCTGACATAAAAAACTCTGTTGCTGAAATACTTGAATACTATAATAAATGATCTAAGTAAACATAGGACTACAGAAAAAAGAATATGAGAAAAGGATCAAAAGGAAGTAACTGATAAAAGTCAAGGAGAAATCGACATTTAAACAAAAGAAATGGGCAAAAAAAAAATAGTTAAAAAATTGCTTAGTGTAATTTGATGTTCCTGCAGCTCCAAAGTCTATAAAATGAATTACAGTGAAGTAGGAATGTTAACTTTTTTTGTTTTCTGTCTACTTAGAAATGGAAATATTTAGCATAATTAGTCCATTAGTGTTTCCTCTATTTTATCTCTGCAGTATTATAATTAACACAATATTACATTCAGTATAGATATGAGACCAACTTATTTCCCTCAGAGGAATTACAATGGAAATAGATTGAGTTCTCCAATGCTACCTGATTTTTAAGCATTTAAAACTTAATAAAATACATGTATTTCAAAACTTATTCTTTCCTTCATCACAAAATACTCATCATCAAAAACCATAGTTGAATGTAATTTTCTGTATTTCAATTGTGTCAATAAAAATGGCAAATGACAGCAAAACAAATTCCATTATCACTTTAAAGCTTATAAGATCAATTTTAATTTGGGATAAAGGCATCCCTTGCATGCATCTATCCCACGAAGCTAAGTGCAAAAGTGCAGGAGGGTAGACTTGAGCTGGAAGAAAGTGGAAGGTTTGGCCAAATAGACAGGAGGGAGTAGCTGGCACATATGAGTTCCTGGGAAAAGACTGCTGATTTAATCAGAACAGAGACCAGAGGGGTGATGGACAAAAAGTTGGAGAGTAGAGACCTGGAAAGCCTGCAAGGCTGACATGTTTAGGACACCCGTATTCTCAACACTCTTCAACCAACACTGAACATTCCTGCAGAGGAAGGCAACTGGAAAATATTTAAGCAGGATTAATTTATCTTACATTCCGGCCGGTAAACTTTCTGATGCTCAGGGAGCCCTAGTTAGCCTCAGAGATAATTTGCCAATTGATTGGAATATTTCATATGCTTGAAGCCTAAACACTTGCTGATGATCTGAATTTTTGTTTTGTTTTGTTTTTTGGTTTTTTTTTTTTTTTTTGAGATGGAGTCTCGTTCTGTCACCCAGGCTGGAGTGCAATGGCACGATCTCTGCTCACTCACTGCAAGCTCCGCCTCTCGGGTTCACAGCATTCTCCCACCTCAGCCTCCCGAGTAGCTGGGACTACAGGCGCCCACCACCATGCCTGGCTAATTTTTTTTTGTATTTTTAGTAGAGACGGGGTTTCACCGTGTTAGCCAGGATGGCCTTGATCTCCTGACCTCATGATCCGCCCGCCTCGGCCTCCCAAAGTGCTGGGATTACAGGCGTGAGCCCCCGCGCCCGGCCAATGATCTAAATTTTACTCATGGTTGATCATTGACTCTTTCTTGGTCACTGACTCCTTGATCTTTTGCCTAACCACCCACAGCTCATAAGCGTCTCTGTTCTCTGCCCACTTAGAGTAATCTTCACTTTTTTAAATGGATGTGATCTCTATTTGTCACGGACATTACTTAAAGACAGAAAGTCTGGTCTACACATTTTTTGCACACCCCTAAACATCAAATATAAGAATTGTAGGTGCTAAAATACTGTTAATACTTAGACTGACTGTATCGAGCCTACTAAATAAGGAATTTAAGAGGCTGAATTTATGCAATCTCTTTTTAAATGGCAGAAGAATCAGTGATACTGAAGAGCAATCCACATCCTCATGTCTTATAGGAGGATTGCCAAGCTGGAGGAAATTGTAACTACTATCAGGGGATTTGTGTTTGTCATTATTCTTTGTTATTTAAAATGTGAATTATTGCTGTCAGTACTTATAATAATACTTTGCAAAGAATTTACATTAAAAATAACGAGGTATTTGTAAATAGCAATATGTTGAAAACAAGCAGCAAACTTTGGCAGAATTCTTACTGCTTCATTCATATTTGCATTATTTATAAGATGCTAATTGGGCTGTACTCTAAGGAGAACTCTAAATATGGTACTCTACAAGAGTTCTAATTTAGTTAAGCCCAAACAACAAATATTCATAGAGCTCTCAGATTCTGAAGATTCCATGTTGGGCAAACCACAGTATTACTGTCCAAACTGAGACAGAAAAATAAAACAATACTAAACTTATAATATTTTTAGCTTGATTGAATGAATACTTCAAGTAACATATCTTTTTTCCCCAAAATAATCTGGAAATTCCACATACAGGATCTTGGCTTTTTTTTTTTTTTCCGAGATAGGGTCTCGCTGTGTCTCCCAGGCTGGAGTGCAATTGTATGACCACAGCTCACTGTAGCCTCGACTTCCCAGGCTCAAGAGATCCTCTGCCCTCAGATCTCCAAGGAGCTGGGACTACAGGTATGTGCCACCACCCCTGGCCTATTATTTTATTTTTATTTGTGTAGAGGTGGGGTCTTGCTATGCTGCCAAGGCTGGTCTCAAACTTTTGGGCTCAAACAATCTTCCTGCCTCAGCCTCCAAAAGTGCTAAGATTACAGGCCTGAGCCACCATGCCCAGCCTCGATGATGTCTTTCATAAATGTAAGGATTTGATTTTTGACTTTGAATTTCCTTGGACTAGTTGATGACATGTTCAACCTTCATATGCTGAGTTCTCCTCACTTTCAAATTACTTCCCAAATAAATAGCAAAATCTCCAGTAGCTTTAAACAAAAGTCATATTTCAAAAATGAATGATGTATAGTTATCTTCAACCTACGTGCAAAGTACAAGGTTGAGAAGGACTTCATTTTTGCTTTGATGAAAGGCAATTCCATTCATGATTCTCTTCAAATTCTTCAGTATTAACATCTACCAAGAAAAGAATTCACTGTTCCGTGACCTGAGATGCGTTAAAAATTACATGTCAAAATCTACTTTATAGGCAAATGGGAAAGAGGAACTGCATGTGTCCTATATACACTTGCTTTACCAATAGCATGACACCCAGGATATGCACATGACACACACACACACACACACACACACACGCACACACGCACACCAAAAGCAACCAAGCTTCCTTAGCAAGATATACATAATTGCTTACCATTTGGGTTCCAGATATCTAAGCATACCCTCCCATACTAAACACTTCTTACCACACAAACCTTTGATGCTACTATATGGACAACTTTACTCCTATATCCCCTTGTGAGCTCATCTTTATTATTTAGCTGTTTCCATTTCCTTAGCCTATAATCTTTATCCTTGCTTCTCCAGCTAGTGAATTCCAATTTATCCTATGCCATTTGTTGTTTAATTTCCACCTCTTCTCTAAAAAATGTGAGGACTTCCCTAAAATAATCAGTTGCTCCCTCATTGTTTTCCCATATCACTTGGAGTAGAACACTAATATTAACCTATATCCAGTTATTTTATTGTTGTTTTAAATAGTGTGTTTGCTTCCTTGCTAGAATTCGAACACCTCACGGACCGAGTCAAAGTTTTTAAACCATCTCTAGTACTTAGAACAAAACATATCATGAACTTCGTACATAACAAATGTTTTTAGAAAGCCTTTCACTAACTACCTATTTTCCACATTTGCTTAAAATACTAATCCAGTAAAAGAATGCTAAAATAAATATTAAAAATTGTTTTAAGTAGTTTGTGGAATTGCAATGTTTACTTATGTTGCAACAGAGGAATCAGTCACAACTTTGCATTTAGTAAACATTTTTGGAAAATGTAGAAAGTTTTGAACTTGTTACTTATCTGTAAACATACATATCTCATGAGTTTTAAGTGGCAAACAGAGAGAAAGAGAGAGAGATAGAGTATTGAAGCAGAATGTTGACTCATATTTACATCAGCAAATTTTAAGTTAGCACCTGGTGTCTCTATTTCCAGTAATGAAAAATATGGAGGTGAAATACATTGCTCTCTTATTAAAGAAATATAGATATTAGATAAATTAAAGTATGCCTATGAATGCTACAACAAATTCTACTTTAAAAGTACCAGCACAAATGTGTTCAGTGATGAAATGTTGCTTGAATAAAGGGATCTGAGTTCTCCCTAGATGTATATGAAATTGCTTCTTGAAGTCTTGCTGAGTCTCACTTCCTCACCCATAAAATGAGAAGATGGTCTACAGAAACTGTTAGGCCTTTTAAATATTTGAAACATAACTCTTGATAAATAAAGTAATTTACACAAAATCTGAATTGCTAGTGCACTGTCGCAGTTCCCCAACAAGTCTTCTTTTAGAAAAAATATTGCAAGCTTTTACATAATGGAGAAAAACTTCTACACCCATATGAAACTCGTTCTACGATATTTTAACCAATACAAAGTTTATAGTGACTATTCAGAAACATTTCTTCTCACGAATAAACTAGAGTCAGATAGCTTCTTGTTAGAACAATTTGGTTTAGTGTGAGTCAAAAGTATGTAGCTCCTCTAGTCATCGCAGAAACTAATATCATACAATTTTTTTTTTTTTTTTTTTTTTTTTTTTTTTGAGACGGAATCTGGCTCTGTGGCCCAGGCTGGAGTGCAGCGGCACAATCTTGGTTTACCGCAAGCTCTGCCTCCCGGGTTCATGGCATTCTCCTACCCCAGCCTCCTGAGTAGCTGGGACTACAGGCGACCGCCACTACGCCCAGCTAACTTATTGTATTTTTAATAGAGACGGGGTTTCATCACGTTGGCCAGGATGGTCTTGATCTCCTGACCTCGTGATCCGCCCACCTCAGCCTCCCAAAGTGCTGGGATTACAGGCATGAACCACCGCGCCCCCACCCATGCAAAATTTTTAAAAAATCAAAATTTACCCAAAGTCATTGATACAGTTTCATAGATTGATAATGCTTTGAAAATGCCCATACTTTGGTGTATGACCCTCTAACAAAATGTAACCATTTTCTGTAAAGATGCGTACTGATATATAGTCCAAAAAAATCATCATATTGACATCACTTTCATGACGAGTCAAAATAAGAAACAATCACTGAACTTCTTCCTAGGTAACATATGAGGTCAAGACTAAACTCTTTGATAATGTAAACAATGGCTGGATTAAGAAATGGAACACAGGCTTTCAGAGATGAGTGGCAGACCTGGGGAACTAATTAAACAGAGTCAAATGATGAAACTAATTAATGGCAAGCCTGAAATAGACTAAAACAAGTTGCACGAGTAAATAAAAGTATTGCAAGTCAAGAGACTTAAGAATCAGTGATACAGAGAGCAGAAAGCTAGATCCTCTGCAGTCAGCACCTAGCTTGATAACGCATCACAGCCGGAAGAAAGGGGCTGCTGATTATTTACAGATCATGATTTCTAAGCCATAGTACATGAAAACATTCCCAACATGAATAGCAATATCTTTTATGTTTTTAAATACTAAATCTAGCAGTGACAGCTTTGCATCTACTTGAATGCTTTGGTTAATAGTAATTAATTAAGAGGCGATATTGCCTTCTGCAAAAATGCTTATTTTAAAATAAAAATTCTGCCAATGGCCATTATGTTACATACTCTATTTTCATTTGTCCACCATTGCAAACATCTCACATACTCCAGAGTGAACTGGAGAACCTATCTCAGTTGGTTAGAGCATTGGGTTAATGAGGACAAGGTCACAGATTTAATCCCATACAGCCCAGTTAACTTGGCAGAGAAAAACTTTGCTGCACAAGTTCCAGCTGCTATTTCAGCAAAACCCAATTGTAAATTCATATTGTGGATCACAGGGGAAGCTTGGGAAACAGTGGAGGTGATGAAAACAACCCATCCATCCTGTTTCCTGGAAAACAATGCCAAACACCCATGGTTCCAGTCAGCAATTGCTCATTTTATTTAAATAATACCACTTTTTTTTTGAATATTGCCTAGCCCTGAATACTGTTGGAAGATATAAATTCAGATAAATGTGTTTTATATCATTGAATGTGTTTTTGCTCATCATCTACTACCTTCCTCACGTCTATGCTTTGTTCACCTGTATCAAAGGAGTAATTCATACACCCTAAGCAGCAAGTTCAACACATCAGGCAGAAATGGTGATTTCCAAGAGTATAATTATGTAAAACGGAGTACATTTTCTGAGTCTCAGATTTAGAGGAAATTTTTCAGCAATGAGATATATCAAGCCATACTAAAAACATGCATTTTGCTCCCTAAGCATTACAAATAAGAGACATCCTATTTCATAAAAGACTCATAATTTAAAAATGGGTCTATGTGATAGATTAGTGAATTAGCTGCAACAAAAGATCCTGCATGACCAGGCCAAATATTAGAAGCAGCACATTTGCTATACAGTATGAACGTACACACACACACACACACACACACACACACGTGCACACACACACACTCAAGCTAAAAATCAAAATGTGAGTGTCATTGTCTAATATTAGTTTGTTTTATATCTCCCCCTTCAGTCACCTATTTTGAATTTTTGAGAGCATATCATTAAAGATCCTAAAGAACCAGAGGAACAAAATAAACTTGCTTTAATGAAGTTAGATGAACTAGCTCATTCTGATTTCTAGCTCTGTCACTGAATGTCTGTGTCATCCTGCTTAATATGTGCTTTAGATGAAAGACTGTGGCATCTGCTTTGTGTAGGAGAAAATAGAGTGAAAGGGTTGGCTCAAGATGCCAGTCATTATAATTCCCATATTTAATCCTCTATGTTCCTAAAAGGCTTTTTATATTAATGTTTACTTTGATTAAGATATTTAATCAATGTTTTCATTGAACTGAGTTCTATCACTCCTAAAGTTTTTACCCCTTTCTTCCGGTTTAGTCTCGATTGTTCTCTAAAGCACAGAAAAGGGAAGACATATTTAAAACTTCTATCAAATAAAGTGAAAGAGCAGAATCATCAGATTTTTTCAGGAACATCTGCAGAACAACAAGGGCCAAAAATGACTTCAAATGACACATAAAAGTGTCTCAGTCTAAAATATTGGCATTCTGCTAGGCCCTATTTGACTGATAAGTATTATGTGTTTTCCTCTGTCTCTTTCACCTACAAGGCTGAGCAACAAACTGTGTCTAGTTTCCTCATTTTAATATTCTTGTTGCTTCCATCTGGGTCATTTATTAACAAATCCCACAAAAGTGTATTTGAGACATCTTATTGGTCATCTTATTGGTGTTATTGACACAAGATTTTGAAGTCACACAATAAATGAGAAGATAAATCAGCTTTAAAAATCACCCGTGGTTGAGCTCTAATATTATCAGATTTAAATACTACTGTATGAAAATGGTGCTTCTAAGTAATATTGTAAAGTTTAAACAACAGTAGTAAACAAATATTAGCATTTCTAGGGGTTATTTTTTTCTCTTAAGTTCAGATTTGTTTTTTATTATAAACACTGAAATAAGTCAAATAAGTTAAATAGATAAAATAAAACAAATGGATATAAAGTCTAGGGATTTAAAAAATCATATTATTAGTTTTTTAGCTGCGGTTTTATTTCATAAGGTATTATAAAGAAAATAATTGCAGTGTGAAAAATCAGTTCTGAGTTTGCTATAGCTCTAGTTTTTGTGGTTTTGTGACATTAGGCAAATTACTTATGTTCTGGCAGTTTCAATTTCCAAATTTGCAAATTGGAAGATAAAAATTATACTAAATATTATAATTAACACATAAGATAGTCACACACATACTAGGGGCTCAAAATTTTAGTGATCATTTTATTAAGGTGAATATATTAATAATTGTGTTTTATGCATATTTAACAATTAGTCTTATTGTTTTTAGTAACACTAGGTCCAAAATGAAGCAATCATCATCAACAACTAAAAGCTTAAATATCTACCTGTCTCTCCCTGTGCTCAGCCTATGTGCTCCCATGAAATAAGGTCATTGAATAGGCTATGCCAGAAATGTGCTCTCTACTGGTAATTTTTCATCTTGTGCATGCTTCCTTATTAATTAGATCTCCTCATAATTGCCCCTTTCTTAGGGAAATATTCTTGACCTCCCTAAGTCATCTTGTTTTATTTTTAAAACAAAAATAAGAGCACTTACCACTTTGTAATCTTGTATTTACTTATGGTTCACAGTAAAGGAAGACTCGATTTAGGATTACAGACACAGGCTCCAGACTCAGCAACACTAGTCATAGCAAAAATGAAGCTAATATTTGGTTTATAGAGAGTCAACCCGACCCCACTCCAATTTCCCTCCTTTACCTTGGCTCAAAAAATACTGACAGCCAAAATTTATCTCTCAAGCCAAAAGGTAGAAATTTCTTCTTTGAAGAAATATGGAAAGCATATTCTAAGAATTCTCTAACTGCTTACACAAATGTTGACAATGACAGATTAAAGCATTTAGAGTCCTCCTGTTTAAAGGAAAGATTCATCCTACTCATTCTTTGTCAAGTGAGACAGAGACAAAACCCGCATAAGTAAGTTACAGGCCCCCAAGTCTGCCTTTCTTTTACTTATACTTAAATATGAACAGCAATCCAAGCATTACCATACATTTGAAGACAGCCTTCAACATGGAAAAAAACAATTTTTAAAAAAAGGGAAAATGGACTGTAAACTAGTTCAACCATTGTGGAAGTCAGTGTGGCAATTCCTCAGGGATCTAGAACTAAAAATACCACTTGATCCAGCCATCCCATTACTGGGTATATACCCAAAGGATTATAAATCATGCTGCTATAAAGACACATGCACACGTATGTTTATTGTGGCACTATTCACAATAGCAGACTTGGAACCAACCCAAATGTCCAACAATGACAGACTGGATTAAGAAAATGTGGCACATATACACCATGGAATACTATGCAGCCATAAAAAATGAGTTCATGTCCTTTGTAGGGACATGAATGAAGCTGGAAACCATCATTCTCAGCAAACTATCGCAAGGAGAAAAAAACAAACACTGCATGTTCTCACTCATAGGTGGGAATTGAACAATCGGAACACATGGACACAGGAAGGGGAACATCACACACCAGGGCCTGTTGTGGTGTTGGGGGAGGGGGGAGGGATAGCATTAGGAGATATACCTAATGTAAATGATGAGTTGATGGGTGCAGCACACCAACTTGGCACGTGTATACATATGTAACAAACCTGCACGTTGTGCACATGTACCCTAAAACTTAAAGTATAATTTTAAAAAAAGGGAAAATGACTATTGGGGAAGCAGAGATAACTCAAAGAAAAGGAATAGAAATAAAACTAAACTAAACCCAAATAAAATTCTTAATACCAATATTGCTAAAATGATTTATTTATGAAGATAGTGTATCCATAATACAGGTATAGGGTGCAGTGGGGAAAAAACAAACAGTTAAAGAACAACAAAAAATGAAACTAAAAGATACTTTCAATGGAAGAATTGGAAGATAAAATGAAGAATAGGAGGTGAAACTTTTGAGAAAAAAAGCTAAGAGACATATAGAATCAATACAAAAGATCCAACATAGAACTCAAGAAAGATAGAACATTTAAAAAGAGATAGAAATTTCAAGGAAATAAAAGACATGGAATTCCCAGTGTTGAAGGACACATCACAATTTTCCTGCATTCTTACATAGCTTCTAATTGGCCTCTTTACTTGGATATTTGCTTCTTACATTTATTTATCAATATAGGAGTAATTCTTTAAAAAATGTAATACAGAGCAGTACACATATTTGCTCAACCACCGAAATGCTCCCCTGAAATAGAGGAAAAGTGAAAGTCCTCACTGGATCTGTCCCCACCCCAATCCCCAGCCCCAATCACATCTCTGACCTCATCTTTTAACACTTTCACCTTTGCTTACTCCAGTCTCAAAGATCAGATACACTTCCCAGGTAGGATTTCCTCCTCTAATTCTACCTTCTGCTTCACACTCTATTTCTCTAGATATCTGTGTACTGAACTTCCTTATCTACCTCAATTATTGTTTAAATGAAGTCTAACTGATCACACTATTTAAAATTCTAACCTACAACCAGCAAGAATGGTCTTCCTCACCCTGCTTTATGTTTTCATTTCCCCATAGCTTTCTTAAATGTGATGTAATTTATTTACTTATTGTGTCCTTATTATTTGTCTCTGTTCAACGGGATATAAGCTTCAGGAGGTCAGGAACATTTGTAGTTTTCACTCATTATTTTATTCCATGAGCTTGGAACAGTGCCTGATACATAGAAGATGCCCTATAACTATTTATTGAACGAGTAGATAAACATACAAATAAATGGAGAAGTTCTTCATGAGTGGCACACAACTTTGAAGTACTGCAATTATAAAAAAGAAAACATAATCTTAGCACACCACTCATTGTAATGAGCAATGTTCATAGTCCAAATGATAATTATGGTATTACAGACTTTTCAAATTATAAAATCAGGCAATTGAACAAAGCATGAATGACATAATTACAGCTATACAAGGAGGTGAAAGATCTCTATAAGAACAATAAAATACTGTTGAAAGAAACCACAGATGACACAAACAAATGGAAAAACATTCCATGCTCATGGGTAGGGAGAATCAATATCATAAAATGGCCATACTGCCCAAAGCAATCTACAGATTCAACATTATTCCTATTGAACCACCAATGTCATTTTTCACAGAATTAGAAAAAAACTGTTCTAAAATTTGTATGGAATCAAAAGAGAGCCTGAATAGCCAAAGCAATCCTAAGCAAAAAGAACAAAGCAGAAAACATCACATTACTAAACTTTATACTACAAGGCTACGGTAACCAAAGCAGCATGCTACTGGTACAAAAACAGACACAATTGAAACAATAGGGAAGCCAGAAATAAAGATGAGCATCTACAACCATTTGAAAGTCAAAAAAACTGACAAAAATAAGCAATGGGGAAAGGACTCCCTATTCAATAAATGGTGCCAGGATAACTGTCTATGCATATACAGAAGAATGAAACTGGATTCCTACCCATCACCATATACAAAAATTAACTCAAGATGGATTAACAACTTAAATGTAAGACCTAAAACTATGAAAATCCTAGGAGAAACCTAGGAAATACCCTTCTGAATGTTAGCCTTGGCAAAGAATTTATGACCAAGTCCTCAAAAGCAATTACAACAAAAATAAAAATGGTCAAGTGGAATCTAATTAAATGAAAGAGGTTCTGCATAGCAAAATAAATTACCAACAGATAACCTACAGAATGGAGTAAAATATTCAAAAATTATGCACCCAACAAAGGTCTAATATCTAGAATTTCTAAGGAACTTAAATAATTGAACAAGTGGAAAAACAACCCCATTAAAATGCGGGCAAAGGACATGAAGAGAAACTTCTCAAAAGAAGATAGTCAAGCAAAAACGTATATATGAAAAAAAATGCTCAACATCACTAATCATCAGAGAAATGCAAATTAAAACCACAGTAAAATACCATCTCACATAACTTTATTATGTGTCTCACATGACTTTTATTAAAAAGTCAAAAACCGATAGATGGTGGTGAGGATGTAGAGAAAAGAGAACACTTGAATACTGTTGATGGGGATGTAAATTAGTACAGCCAATATGGAAACTCGTTTGAGATTCCTCAGAGAACTAAAAATAGAACTATAATTTGACCCAGCAATCCTATTATTGTGTACACGCCCAGAGGAAAATAAATCCTACCAAAAAGACATGTGCACTCATATGTTCATCGCAGCACTATTCACAATAGCAAAGACATTGAATCAACCTAGATGCCAATAAACAATGGATTGGATGAAGAAAATATGGTTCATACATACATCATGGAATATTACACAGCCATAAAAAAGAATGAAATAATATCTTTTGCAGCAACATAGATGCAGCTGGAGGCTATTATCCTAAGCTAATTAACACAGGAACAGAAAACCAATAACACATGTTCTCACTTATAAGTGGGAACCAGGCACACTGGGGACACATGGACATAAAGATAGGGAAAATAGACACTGGAGCCTCCAAATTTGGGGAGGGAGGGAGGGAGAGAGTAAAGGGTTGAAAAACTATCTACTGGATACCATACTAACTAACTGGGTGCTGGGATCAGTCATACTCTGAACTTCAGCATCACCTAGTATACCCATGTAACAAATCTGCATGTCCTGAATCTAAAATAAAAGTTGAAATTTTAAAACATATATAATTATGATTATAAAGTAACCTTGCAAAGTAAAAGTCAAGGTACACTTGTAAGATTTGGAAGGTAGAAAGTGGTCAGAAAAGGATTAAAAATGGCAAGACAGCTAGCAAGTCCTATCACACATATTAGGAGTCCAGATTAATCCTGTTCTCATAGAAAGCTGATGGTTAACAAAATGGTTAGTAGAGTATTATTTTTAAAGTTATAGAAGTAGCTGGTGAAGGAACTGAAAAACATTGGTATCAGTTTATGGGGAGTCAAAAGACAATGATTGCGGTGAAAAATTATGAAATAGAAAGGTATTTAGTTAAATCTAGGTAACTAAGAGAACAGCTAAACATAAAAGTAGCTGAAGTAGTCATATCTTGAAATTTAGACAGGGACAAGGAAGGTGTGAGTGGGAGAGGACATTTTTAAAAAATATATCTTTACATATTATTAGATTTTTCTTTAGTGCACAATATTTCTTTGACATTTTTAAAAAAAAATTTGAAAAGTAAATGGCTTAGAGAATGCTTATTAATAATTACTAACCTGTAGGGAAAAGAAAGAGAGATCAGACTGTCACTGTGTCTATGTAGAAAGGGAAGACATGAGACTCCATTTTGAAAAAGACCTGTACTTTGAACAATTGCTTTGCTGAGATGTTGTTAATTTGTAGCTTTGCCCCAGCCGCTTTGCCCCAGCCACTTTGACCCAGTCTGGAGCTCACAAAAACATGTGTTGTATAAAATCAAGGTTTAAGGGATCTAGGGCTGTGCAGGACGTGCCTTGTTAACAAAATGTTTACAGGTAGTATACTTGATAAAGGTCATCGCCATTCTCTAGTCTCAATAAACCAGGGGCACAATGCACTGTGGAAAGCCGCAGGGACCTCTGCCCTTGAAAGCGGGGTATTGTCCAAGGTTTCTCCCCATGTCATAGTCTGAAATATGGCCTCGTGGGATGAGAAAGACCTGACCGTCCCCCAGCCCGACACCCGTAAAGGGTCTATGCTGAGGTGGATTAGTAAAAGAAGAAAGCCTCTTGCAGTTGAGATAGAGGAAGGCCACTGTCTCCTGTCTGCCCCTGGGAACTGAATGTCTCGGTATAAAACCCGATTGAAGATTTGTTCAATTCTGAGATAGGAGAAAAGCTGCCCTGTGGCGGGAGACGAGACGTGTTTGCAGTAATGCTGCCTTGTTATTCTTTACTCCGCTGAGATGTTTGGGTGGAGAGAAACATAAATCTATCCTACGTGCACATCCAGGCATAGTACCTTCCCTTGAACTTAATTATGACATAGATTCTTTTGCTCACGTGTTTTTTGCTGACCTTCTCCTTATTAGCACCCTGCTCTCCTACTACATTCCTTTTTGCTGAAATAATGAAAATAATAACCAATAAAAACTGAGGGAACTCACCGGTGCTGGTGCAGGTCCTTGGCGTGCTGAGTGCCGGTCCCCCAGACCCACTGTTGTTTCTCTATACTTTGTCTCTGTGTCTTATTTCTTTTCTCAGTCTCTCATCCCACCCGACTAGAAATACCCACAGGTGTGGAGGGGCAGGCCACCCCATTCACTAACCTAACTAGCAAACATTGTTTTTCTTTTGCATGTGAAAAAACCCTTTGATTAAATTATTTTATGAATTGTGTAGAGGTATTTTTGGGTGAATTATAATAAACTATAACTATGAAATTAAAACACAAAAATAATGTTAAATTTAGAATGCCTGCTACTAGTCATTTATCCTGAGATGAAAGCAAGCATGATAGATTTAAACAATACTGCAGATTTTTTTATTCACAGTCCAGTGGTTGAAGCTATGGTCTCCTTAAGGCAGGGCAATGACAGACTTGGAAAAACTGTAGCTTGACATTTATTCATTTTTATAATTCATTTATTAATTTATTCACCAAATGTATGTTGTATGCCAGATATTTTCCAGGCACTGTGCAACATTTTATGAGAGAACTCATACAGCCATGTTCTAATTTCTAAGTAATTTATCACCATCTAAAGCCATAGGTCAGGAATTTAAAAAGAAATAGCTACTGCATATAATCATTTATTTCATGAAATATAAACATGAAGGTATTATTAATAATACATTAATTTATATATCATCATTTTATAGTTTATAAGGCATATTCATGTATATTATTTTTCTTCACAGTGGCCTGGTGTAGTTGGCGGTTTTCAATTTCTAACTTACAGGAGAGGAAACGGACTCAGAGAAGTCAAGGGACTTGCCCAAGGTCACCATGTTTGGTAGAAGCAAAACAAATAGCCATATTCATTGTACCCTCCACAACACTTCAGCTACTTTTGTTTCATTCTGATGCTTGGGCTGGACATGTTCATCTCATCCTGGTTACTCTGTAGACCTAGTTCAAGTGCTCCTCCCTGGAAGTTACACTGATTCAGCTCAGGCTCAGGCTATAATAAATAAATTTTTTTCTTTTTTTCTTTTTTTTTTTTGAGACGAGTCTTTCTCTGTCACCCAGGCTGAAGTGCAGTGGTGCTATCTCGGCTCACTGCAAGCTCCGCATGCTGTGTTCACGCCATTCTCCTGCCTCAGCCTCCCGAGTAGCTGGGACTACAGGCACCCGCCACCACACCTGGCTAATTTTGTATTTTGTATTTTTAGTAGAGACGGGGTTTCACCGTGTTAGCCAGGATGATCTCGATCTCCTGACCTCGTGGTCTGCCCACCTCAACCTCTCAAAATGCTGGGATTATAGGCATGAGCCACCGTTCCCCACGTAACTGTTTGTTTGATCTGGATTCTAAACATTTGTTTAAATGCATATAAGTCTTCTAAATCTTGCGTGCATGTATGCATACATGCATGCACATGTGTTCATGTGTATGTGTGTATGCAATAGCACTCATCCAGTTTCAGTGTGCTTATGCACTTCCCTGGACTGAAAGCCCCCCCCAGATCAGGGATTGGAAACACTCAATCAGTGATGCTCCTCAGCATGTATGTTCCCTTATGAAGCTATGTTTATTATATAGGCTTGGAATGGAAGAACTCTGGCTTCTAATTCTGACTGACTGAAACCTTAAGGCTGGATTTTCTATAACTTCAGACCCAACTAGATGACATTTTTTCTATACCTCTACACGTCATATAGAGATATGTACTAGGAATCATAGACTTATTTAATGTCTTTGCTCCTACTTCCTTCCCTGCAATATGTTGTCAAAGCCTGGGGCAGTTCTGGTGTCCAGGTGCTCGCATTCAAATTCCATTTCTGGCATTTACCACTTGTGAGGGCTTCAGTTATTAAGATATTTATTTTCTCCAAGCCTCAATGCCTGCACTTGTAAAATATTAACAGTATATACCTCATAGTATTTACTTAAATGAGTTAAGAAAAGAATTTAGAACAGGGTTTGAAATTGATATGACAATAAATAAATTAAGTTTTTTTATCTTCCTCACAGGTGATCTAGATATTTGAATTAGACAGCGTGAGTGAACGTGATTTGAAAGTACTCATACTATTTATATTTTATATATATATATATATATATATATATATATATATATATATATATATAAAACAACAATTGAAATTTAAAGTTAGAAAGTGCTAAATGACTTAATGGGAAGCATTACCTGAAAATATTTAAATGCTATGCAGTAGAGACTGACTGAAACTGTGAGGTTCTCAGCATACTTCTCTATTCAATTTTCATCAATAGCTGATTCATTCTACTAGAGAATTCTGAGAAGGAAAACAAGGAAAAATTTGCTGTTGAATTTCTGGAGCTTCTGAACATTTCTCATTATACAGTCTCCAGTTCAATTCTTCACCATTTTCACCTAACTTCAACAGCAGCAGCAGCAGCAGCAGCAGCAGCAGCAGCAGCAGCAGACCCGTGCTCAGTGACAGGAAATTAACATGTTTATTTAGATGATTCAAAAGCTAGCTTCTATTCCTTACCTTTATTTACATAATTTCTAACTTCACATTATTTTGACCATTTACTAGTTTTAGATCATTTATAAAACTCTAATTTATGCACTGTGAGTATTCCAGAGAACTCCTTTAATAGCCACTTACATTCAATTTCCTGTGGCCTAGACATTAGTTACCTGAATGAGAACCGATCAGTTTTAGCCAATTAAAGCTCATGAAGGGAAAACAGATACCACCCGTAAGCAAAACCAGAACTGTGGATTAAAAATACAAAACGAATGGTGTACCTGCAAATCAGTAAGTGTTGTGCTTTCCATAAACATTTAATTATATGTTTAAAAAGTATATTTTACTAAATAATAGTTACTAATTTTAAATTTTAAAATAGTTAATAACTGTAACTATTTTATATAACTCTCTTTTGTTAAACAGCTTAGAGTTAAATTTATACTCCACATTTGACCAGCGTGCAGTGTTTGGGGCATTCATTTTTATGTTTGAATCTCAGTGCTATTTAATAACCAAATATTTTTCTTTCCTTTGCCTGGCAGTCCTCACCTATTTCAAATTTAAAGAAAATCTGTTTACCAGCATATCTTTGTAGTCCAAATTATATATTTCAAAATAAGCAGGGAAGGTAATTAGATGGATAAATAGAAGGTGAGTGCATTTCTGAGGAGTTTGTGAAGCCGAAAAGAGTACAGGTAGGGAATGGAATGAGCATTCCAGGGAATAGTAGAAAACAGACATGGGGGTCTAAAAAAGCACTTTTCCTCTCATCTCCATCCTCCTTTGGGTTGTATTTTGGCAGCCTTAAGAATTTAGAATAACCATATAACTAAGCAAAAGCTTATAGTATTATGGTAGAAGCAAATAATTTACACAAACAAATACATCTATACCTATATAAAAGAATGGGAAGAAATAGGTCAATATTCCACAAAGGAGGAAGAGGGAATAGTAGGAATAGAAGGAATGAGGGTATTTTTTTTTTTTTTTTGCCACTGGCTTTATAATAAATGTATTACATTCTCAGTAGATACTTTGTTTGATACTTAAATGTTTTTAGATGAAGTATTTGGGGATAAGTTTACCTTACACAAATTTCTTTATCTGTTTATAGATAAAGGATTTCCTTTTACTTTGGGGGTTTTCTTAGCAACATGTGAGGGTAGTGACCATGTGTCACTTATATTCCCATAGCCTAGCATAAGGCCTGGCTTATAGTGAGAAGTCTAGAAATAATTATGTGTAAAAGGCTAATGATGGAGTAGAAATGAAAGATGGGCAAGACTGCTTATTGTGAATGTTAATTGATAATCCTTAAAAATTATAAACAGAAGTTTTCTAAGGAGAAATATAAATTTATGAGGTATCAAAAAGAATACAACATATACTTTTCTATATTCTTTTACTTTATATATACCCATTTACTCTTATCCTACATACCCACTCACCCCACACCATATTTGTAACTTAGAAGCTCAGCGAAAACTAACTTCAAATGGTAAAAGGAATACATTATATAGAGTCAAAAATAAATATCTCTTTCACCTCTGCCTGACCCCCAGTTCTCTAGGGGAAAACACCTAAAGATGTTTTATACATCTACCAGCATATGGATTTGTAACATTACTATCTTCTCCAGTTAATAGTGAATAATATTAATCATGCAATTTAACCTAGTATTTTCTCAAATAGCTCACAACACAATCAACTGAAAGGCATAAAATATTCTCAAATGCTATACTTCGACATTCAAACTCAGTAAGTCTACAGACGGCAAAAACCATGCATGTTTAAAAGGACCACCAGGTTTGTTTTTGTTTTTTCTTTTTTTTTCTTTTTCTTTTTTTTTTTTTGAGACGGAGTCTCGCTCTGTCGCCCAGGCTGGAGTGCAGTGGTGCAATCTCAGTTCACTGCAAGCTCTGCTTCCTGGGTCCACGCCATTCTCCTGCCTCAGCCTCCCGAGTAGCTGGGACTACAGGCACCCACCACCACGCCCAGCTAATTTTTTGTATATTTAGTAGAGACAGGGTTTCACCGTGTTAGCCAGGATGGTCTTGATCTCCTGACCTCGTGATCCACCCGTCTCAGCCTCCCAAAGTGCTGGGATTACAGGCATGAGCCACCGTGCCTGGCCAGTAGTTCCAAATTTAAAATGACACAGATATGAACGATATAAGAAAAATTCTAGATTTTTATAGAAAATTACTGCTTTAGAGCATTTTGCCCTTCAGGGTCAGAATAGTTCAGGAATAAATTTGGTTAAAAGAATAAACACTAGTTAATGTAAACAACATTCAGATTAATTCTGATCTCTTACATTGAATCCAAGATTTTAAGTTGCCAAATATAATTTGACAAGTCTCTTCAATTAGTTTATGAAGTTAAGCTGTTGCCAAGCTTCTCATAGGAATCATAATTCAGCCCATTCTCTCTCATTTTTCTGAAAAAATAAGTAACCAATTCATTGAATTAAGCCTCATCTTAACCATAAACTTTAAATCTAAACATAGCTTTTATAATAATGAGGATGAATGAGAATTAAACTTATTCAAAGACTTTGCCAGTGCACACTACCTGGAAATACAGAGTAAACCATGATATGATACATTCTCATAGCAAAGTGGATTCCAGTACATCAAGAAAAGTTAGTCCATGGTGAAATATCCTGCCTTGTCCTTGTGTTCATTCCTCATTTGAAATGAAAATAAATGCCGTTCAGGAAAGGCCTTTGTTATCATCAACCTCTCCCTTGTTGTTACTGCTGCTAGAAAAGCTATTTCTCTAGTTTTCAGCCGGACTAGGAAAACATAGAGTTTTTTTTTCTTTTATATCAACCATTTTTAATTGCTATTTTTATTGTGTATCAATTTATTAGAAATTACACAACACAGGAACAACCCAAATGGAAAGGATGCATAAGGCAAAGGGAGGGACAGACCACAAAGCTCCCATGCAGCTCTACGTGTTCACCAGCCCAGAAGCTCTATGCATTGCTTTGAAAATAACATCATTGTCTATAATACAACTCCACAGGAATACAAGACAAATGTGCAACAAATATAAAAAGATCATTAGATTGATTCTAGAAGTCACTAGTACAGTCCCATGTCTATATGTAACCCATGTATAAAACATGGTATGGAAAACATTATGTGTATATGAAATATTTGCTTATTAAGGTGAATTCTGAGCCCATTGATATCTTTCTTACTTGAAGTGTGTTCCTTCTGATGGTGATGGCAACTTTCTTTGTAGGAGTAACTGAACAACGTGCATTCCAGTGGCAAGACGTCTCAGGCAGAGGATGCTTTCTATGAGGATCAGCCTCTCTAACCTCTTTTATGTTGGGAAGACAGTAGCTTCCTGGCTGCATTGCTGATACCTACAGTAGACCCCAGCAGACTGACTGCCAGACCAGGAGCCTATGCTGTCTCATTGTGAAAAAAAAATTTGAGCATTTAAATAACCTATTGTCACTAGGATATACATTTGAGAAATGGCTTTTTCAGTACTGTTACTTGAAAATTATGGAAAACAGGACCTGCTGAGTCAATTTCAGAGGATTTTCATAAGAATTAAATTAAGTTATGAATGGGTGAGAGCTTTCAAAATTATAGCACACTTTAAAAAAATGCAAATTATCATTATTGTTGGAAGACCACTCTCAAAGGATGAGAAGGTTCCCTGGATACCTCAAAATAATAACAGCCATCATGGCAAACCCACAGCCAACATCATAATAAACGGACAAAAGCTAGAAGCATTCCCCCTTGAAAACTGGCATAAGAAAAGAATGTTCTCTCTCATCACTCCTATTCAACATAGAATTGAAAATCCTAGTCAGAGCTATCAGGCAAGAGAACGAAATAAAGGACATCCGAATAGAAAGAGAGGAAGTCAAACTATCCCTGTTTGCAGATCACATGATTCTATATCTAGAAAATCCCATAGTCTCAACCCCAAAGCTCATTAATCTGATACACAACTTTGGGAAAGTTTCAGGATACAAAATCAATGTACAAAAATCACTAGCGTTCTTACACACCAACAACATCCAAGCTGAGAGCCAAATCAAGAATGCAATCTCATTCACAATTGCCACAGAATGAATAAAAGACCTAGGAATACAGGCAACCAGGGAGATGAAAGATACCTACAAGGAGGACTACAAAATGCTGCTCAAGGAAATCAGAGATGACACAAACAAATAGAAAAACATTCCATGCTCATGGATAGGAAGAACCAATATTGTTAAAGTAGCCATATTGTCCAAAGCAATTTATAGATTCAATGCTATTCCTATCAAACTACCAAGGATATTCTTCACAGATGAGAAAAAACTATTTTGAAATTCATATGGAACCAAAGAAAGAATAGCCCAGGAAATCCTAAGCAAAAAGAGTAAAGCTGGAGACATCACACTACCCAACTTCAAACTATACTATGGGGCTACAGTAACCAAAACAGCATGGTAATGGTACAAAACAGATATTTAGACCAAATTAATAGAATAGAGAGCCCAGAAATAAGACTGCACACACACCTACAACCATCTGATCTTGGACAAAGCTGACAAAAACAAGCAGTGGGGAAAGGACTTCCTATTCAAAAAATGGTGCTGGGATAACTGGCTAGCCTTGTGCAGAAGATTGAAACTGGTCACCTTCTTTACACCATATACAAAAATTAACTCAAGATGGATCAAAGACTTAAATAAAAAACCCCAAACTGTAAAAACCCTGGAAGAAAACCTAGGTAATAACATTTTGGACACATGAACAGGAAAAGATTTCATGATAAAGACACCAAAAGCAATTGTGACAAAAGCAAAAATTGACAAATGGGATCTAATTAAACTAAACAGCTTCTGCACAGCAAAACAAACTATGAACAGAATAAACAGATAACCTACAGAAGGGGAGAAAATTTTTGCAAACTCTGCATCTGACTAAGCTCTAATATCCGGCGTCTATAAGGAACTTAAGGACATCTACAAGAAAAAATAAAACAAACAACCCCATATAAAAGTAGGCATGAACAGACACTTTTCCAAACAAGACATACATGCAGCCAACACACTTACTAAAAAAAAAGCTTAACATCACTGATTATTAGAGAAATGTAAATCAAAACCCAATGAGATACTGTCTTGCACCAGTCAGAATAGCTATTATTAAAAACTCAAAAAATAACAGGTGCTGCTGAGGTTGGGGAGAAAAAGAAATGCTTATACACTATTGGGTGGGAGTGTAAATTAGTTCAAGTATTGTGGAAAGCAGTGTGGCAATCCCTCAAAGAAATAAGAGCAGAATTGTCATTCAACTCAGCAATTCCATTACTGGGTAAATACCCAAAGGAATATAAATTGTTATATTGTAAAGACAGATGCACGTGTATGTTCATTGCAACACTATTCACAATAGCAAAGACATGGAATCAACCTAAATGCCTATCAATGGTATACTAGATAAAGTAACTATGGTACATATACACCCTGGAATACTATGCAGCCATAAAAAATGAGATAATTTCCTTTGCAAGAAAATGGGTGGAGCTAGAGGCCATTATCCTTAACAAACTAATTCAGAAACAGAAAGCCAAATCCCGCATTTTCTCACTTATAAGTGGGAGTTAAATAAGTAGAACACATGGACACATAGAGGGGCACAACAGATACTGGGGCCTACCAGAGGGTGGAGGGTGGAAGGAGGGAGAGGATCAGGAAAAATAATTAATGGGTACTAGGCTTAGTACCTGGGTGACAAGGAATCTGTACAACAAACCTCCATGACACAAGTTTATCTATAACAAATCTGTACCTGTATCCCTGAACATAAAAGTTTAAAAAAATCTACCAATGGATGTTCAAATTAGTATGAGAAAGTTTGAGGAGAAACAAAATTTCATAGTCTTAAAGTATCTCCTTCAAGATATTTACTAATTATAAAAGGAAAAAGTGTAACTTTACAGTGGAGAAAGCCAGCAGATACCACTTTAACCAAATGATCAAGGTTAATTATCACCAGTAATAAGACATACTGACATGATGTACTCCCTGATATATAGGCTGAGAAGGCCATATCAATCACTGTAGTATGCCTGCCAAAAATGCATAACTTCAATCCAATAATGAGAAAACATCAATCCAACCCCAATTGGCAGTTATTCTGCAATATAACTGACTAGTATTCTTTAAAAGTGGCAAGGTCATGAAAGACAAGAAAAGACTGAGGGAATGTCATAGATTGGAGGAGCCAAAGGAGATATGGCAGCTAAATATAATGTGAGATCCAATTAGTAAAAGAACTGATGAAGTTCCAATTAGGCCTATTTAATAGTAATTAATAGCACTAATAATAACATTAATAGCACGAATGTTAATTTCATGGTTTTGATCACTGTACTATGGTTATGTAAGATGTTACCTTAACATTCAGGGAAGCCAAGCAATGTGTAGATGAGTACTCTCTGTATGTTTTTTGTGACTCTTCTGTAAGTCAAAATTTGTGTCAAAATAAAAAGTCAAAAACTAACAAAACAAACAAATAAAATAAAGGATGAGCAGGTTCTTTGGCTGTGTTCTCTCTCTTCGATGTTGACAATACCTTGCATCTCATCACTAAATATAGATTCCTGGAATCAGCCTCTCTCTCACTCCCCACATCAACCAGCATTTGCATTATTTCCCTTTTTTTTTTTTTCTAAATAATTACTGAATCTGCACTTTCTGATCTTTCTCTATTGTCATCCTGATCCAGATTCTCATAAAATAGTCTCCAACTGGGATACCTAACTCCATTCTTATATCCCTGAAATCTGTCCTGTCTAAGTAGCTGAAAGAATATAAAATAAAAATGAATAATTATGGCCATTTCCTTCCTCAAATGCATTTCAGTTTCCTGCTCATGTCATGCTTCTCAGTATAAAAAATAACATCCTCTACAGTGTGACCTTTCCCTGTTCTCAAGCTCCTTTGTCACATTCTCTGTCTTCCACTCACGCTCTGGCAATGCCCAACTACTTCTTCATCTTTACTATGACATGCTATTTTGTATCTCTGAGTCTTTTCGTCATGCTGTCCCACTGACCTAGAGAGCACTTTCCATCACCTCCTCCCTCAATTCTTAGAGGTAGTAAACATCATCCAGGTAGTTTTTCTTGATGACTTCCTCTCTCAGCCCATTTCACCATTCTCCAGGGCTTCTATAAAACTGCAGGTTTATTTATATTCATGAACTTTCTATATTTTTTAAAATTTATTAATTTAAGTGTCTATCTCTCCTAGATGGGGAAGTTCTTGAAAACAAGGTCTATATCATAGTATGTCCCTATATGCCAGACACATAGAAAAACTCAATAAATACTTATAAAGCATGAGAAAGAAAGTGGTGGGAAAACGGATGATATGATAAACATTATATAAATGGAAAGAGAAATAAATGACTGACAGATGGAAGAAGCAAGTAATTTGTAAAAATGAGGTTAAAATGAAGGGATAGGATAATTGATGAGATTTAGATAAAGAGGGTGGTATCTAAAAGATAAATGTTGAAAGGCGAAATAGAAGTAGTAAGGAAAAATAATGAGAATACGGCTGGGCACAGTGGCTCATGCCTGTAATCCCAGCACTTTGGGAGGCAGAGGTGGGTGGAACACTTGAGGTCAGGAGTTCAAGACCAGCCTGACTAATATGATGAAACCTTTTCTCTACTAAAAATAGAAAAATTAGCCAGGCATGGTGGTGCATGCCTGTAATCACAGTTACTCAGCAGACTGAGGCAAGAGAATCACTTGAACCCGAGGGGTGGAGGTTGCAGTGAGCCGAGATTTTGCCACTGCACTCCAGCTTGGGTGACTGAGTGAGACTCTGTCTCAAAAAATAATAAAATAAAATAAAATAAAAATAATGAGACTAGGTGGATTGGAGAACAAGACTATTAGAGAACAAGATAAGAGAAGTAGACTGTGGAAATAAAAGGATGAAACTGACAATCTAATTACATTGAGGCCAGAGAAGTAGAAGAAAATAAACCAGAAGGTGTGTTGATAAGTAATCTCCATGGAAAGCAGCAAACATAAAATTGTCATCCGGGCAATGAAAAAAAAGAGAAGAGAAATCTCAGAGTAATTAAAAAAAAGATAAATGATTTAACGGCAATACTAAGAAAACAACATGTAGGGGAAAAACATGAAAAAGAAAGTAAAAAAATGTGACTTATAAATATATTGGAATATTGTCTTTTAAATATTGAACCCTTTGAAATAATGGATGCACATTGAACCCCAAATTAGCAATTCCGCTGGCAATGTAGTCATTAAGAGAGCACTATGGAGTTACTCAAGTCTTTTTTTAGGTTAATTTTATTATACTTTGTAGCTATATTAAATAAGTTTTGCCCTTATACAGAGCAATTGCAATTCAGTATCTGTCCTTTGCTACAACAAATGAGCCAGATTTGAAATATATACTGTCCTTTTCTGTCAATGCACTTTAAAAGACTACCAGTCCCCACTGGCCTCTTACAGTGTATGATTATACAAAGAGAAGAATGTCAGAAAAGCACCATGGGCAGATGTCCTGAATGCTGTCAGAGCAGGTGACACTTATGTGACATGACTCAACTTGACATCTCTCAGTATTCCATTACAAATCTGAGAGATTATGCTTTCACTTGTGGGCTGCGGTTGCCTCAGGTACCCAGATACTATCCCTGTTCTTCAGCAGAGGTCAGCCAATACTCATTGTTAAACACGAGTCAAACACATGACAGCCAGCTGGCAAACTGACACTCCCGAAATCTTGAATCTGCCTTTTCTAATCTTATTTTGCAGGAGGCATACCTCAAGGGACATCAAGATGTTAGTTAATTAGGGTGTGCCTAAAAATGTAATAGGACTATGCTGTGTGTGTGTGTGTGTGTGTGTGTGTGTGTTTGTGTATGTCTGTGTTTGAGATGGAGTCTCGCTATGTCACCCAAGCTAGAGTGCAGTGGTGCAATATTGGCTCACTGCAACCTCCCCTCCCGGGTTCAAGAGATTCTACTGACTCAGCCTCCCAAGTAGCTGGGACTACAGGTGCACGCCACCATGCCTGGCTAATTTTTGTATCTTTAGTACAGACGGAGTTTCGCCATGTTTGCCAGGCTGGCCTCAAACTCGTGACCTCAGGTGATCCACCGCCTCAGCCTCCCAAAGTGCTGGGATTACAGGCATGAGCCATTGTGCCCGGCCTAACATTTTTTATCCAGAAAAATCAGATGCAAATCAAACAAATGTTTATATTTATTTAAAACAACACCCTTTAATGTTTGTTTATCTTGATTTTTTTTTTTTTTTTAGAAATTTCTTCTCATTTCTGGCAATGCAGAATATAATCTACTCCTCTCCGTACATGACCCACATCACTGAAACTGCACTTTGCCCTTTGACTCTCTTCTAATATTATCCCACTATGAATTCGCTATCTATGATGACTATTCCATGCTGTAGGGCCAAAATGATTTTATCCTTTTTCTGTCATCAGCTGTTGACTATAAACTTTTTCATTGTCCAGCTATGGTATTATGTGGGTTTGCCCCATGTTCTAAGTTTTGTGGGATTCTGTAAAGAATTTTAAATTCCACACCAGCTCTGCCCTATGGTTTTTCTCCTGTCTGTTTACATTCTGTTTTAGAGAATTTGAAGTAATTTGAAAATAATAGTCACCATTTATTGTGTCCTCACTCTGTACCATACATTTTTATATGCATTATTATATAATAATCACAGCAAACCTATCATGGATCTTCTTTCCTCATTTTAATAATGACAAAATTGGAATTGAGAAAGAGTAACGGATTTGTCCATACCACAATTAGCCTCTAATGACAATCTCAGGATTCAACAATGGTGTGTGTTGGATTCCAAGGCCAACACTCAATGAGAAACACTAGAAAAACAAATGGTAGCACTCTGGCATTTTCCACTATGCATGGAACTTTCATATATGCCAGGGAAGATTCAATGACAGAGATAATCTGATGGGGGGAGAAACAATAACAACTACAAATACTACACACTTAGAGTTGTTGGGGACATTGTTCATTACAATTGGAGCAGATTTTAGAGAGCATTATCCTATTTACTCTGAACCTAAAGAAACAAAAACCAGACTACTCTGTACTGGGAGGAAATGACATTTGCTTTCAATAGACACTCCTGCCACAGTGCTAGGTTTTATCTACCTAAACCTTAAAATATTGTGTTTCTTTTGCTTTCTGTTCAAATAACATACCCTGAAAACTTATTGTGAGACTACATCCTCTGCCTTTTAATTGTCCTCAAAATGTAAAACATAGGTGAAAACAGACTAAACAAAAATGTTACTAATTGTTATAACATTAAAATATTCTATGTAGAAATATATTTATTTACTTTGATTTTGGTATCTCTAGTGGCATCCTAATGGAAACTTCTTTTTAATAATAGAAGGTGCTCTAACTCCTGCTTAGAAGTGGAATAAAAAAAGAAAGTGTTCATTGATTTAACCCTGTTGCTACTATGTATTTCTACCCTAGAGCAGATAGGAATATTGTGGTAGAAATTCAAAGCTAAATTTCCTTTTCAGTTATATTGAAGAACTACTGAAAATATGGGTATTCCTTTTTTTCTTCTAGGCTACTAAGCTCTAATCTGGAAACAAAACCAACCAAACAAACAAATAAAACTGAGGAAACTACAACTGTATTCTTCATAGATAAGGGATTTCATGGAACACCTATACAATATTCTCATTGCCAGGCCTATAATGATGATGTTTTATCTTTTATTAAGTTTATCTAAGAGGAATGTGTAATGTACAAGAAAGGTTTAAAGAGGTAGTGGCCATGATGGCCGACTAGGTGCAGCTGGTGTGCATGGCTCTCACGGAGAAGAATGAAAGGGGTGAGTAATACAATGCCTTCAACTGAAACATCCAGTTACTCACTGGATGATTATGACTAATCAAGGAAACAACTTGACCCACAGAGAACAAAGAAGGGCAAGACAGGACAACTGCCCACCTGGGAACAACACAGAGCAAGGGGAACCTCCCCCACCCAGAGAAGTGGTGAGTGAATGAGCTGCCCCAGGAAACCATGCTTCTGCACAGATCTTCGTAACCTTCAGGTCAGGAGATCTCCTTGTGAACTCATTGTACCAGGGCCTTCAGTCTGACAGACAGAGCCACTTGGAGTCTTGGAAGAGCAGCTGCTCAGTCATGCGTGGAGACCCTGGAGCCTTAGATACTTGGGCTTTCCAGCAAAAGTAGCTGCAGGTCCAGTAAAGTGGGAGGTTAGACCCCCATACATACAATATACCAGAATCTCTGAGACACAGCTAAGGCAGTGTTAAGAGGGAAATTCATAGCACTAAATGGCCACATCAAAATTTAGAAAAATCTTAAATTAATAACCTAATCTCACAACTGAAAAAATTAGAGAAGCAAAAACAAATAAACCCCAAAGCTAGCAGAAGACAATAAATAACTAATATCAGAGGTTAAATGAAGGAAATCAAGACACGCAAAAAAATTCAAAAGATCAATGAATACAGGAATTGGTTTTTTGAAAATAATAATAAGATAGATAGGCTATTATACCTGGACTAATTAGGATGAAAATAGAGAATATCCAAATAAACACAACTATAAGTGATAAAGTAATATTATTACTGGCCCCACAGAAATAAAAAGAACCATCAGAAACTACTACGAACACCTCTAGGCACACAAACTAGAAAATCTAGAAAAGATGGGTAAATTCTTGGACAAATACACCCTCCCAAGACTGAGCCAGAAAGAAATTGATTACCTGAACAGATCAAAAAGGAGCTCCAAAATTAACTCAGTATTAAATAGCCTACCAACCAAAAAAAGCCCAGGACCCAATGAAATCACAGCTGAATTCTACTAGATGTACAAAGAAGAGCTGGTACCATTCCTACTGAAACTATTCCAAAAAATGGAGGAGGAGGGACTCCTCCCCTACTCCTTCTATAAGGCCAGCATCATCTTAACACCAAATCCTGGCAGAGACCCACACACAAAAGAAAACTTCAGGCCAATGTCCTTGATGAACATTGATGAAAAAATTCTCAACAAAATACTTGCAAACTCAATTCAGCAGCATGTCAAAAGAATAATCCACTATGATTAAGTAGGCTTCATCCCTGGGTTGCAAGGTTGGTTCAACACACACAATCAATAAATGTGATTCATCACATAAACGGAACTAAAAACAAAAACCACATGAATATCTCAATAGATGCAGAAAAGGCTTTTGATAAAATTCAACACCCTTTCATGTTAAAAACTCTCCATAAACCAGATATTGAAGGAATATACCTCAAAATAATAAGAGCCATCTATGACAAATCCATAGCCAACATTATACTAAATGGGCAAAAGCTGGAAGCATTCCCCTTGAAAACCAACACAAGACAAGGATGCCCTCTCTCATCTCTTCTATTCAAAATAGTATTGAAAGTCCTACCCAGAGCTATCTGGCAAGAGAGACAAATAAAGGGCACCCAAATAGCAAGAGAGGAAGTCAAACTATTTCTATTTGTAGACTACATGATTCTATATCTAGAAAACCCCAAAGTGTTAACCAAAAATCTCCTCCAGCTGATAACTTCAGCAAAGTTGCAGGATATAAAATCAATGTACAAAAATCGCTAGCATTCCTATACACCAACAATAGCCAAACCAAGACCCAAATCAGTAAGGCAATCTCATTCACAATTGCCACAAAAAGAATAAAATACCTAGGAATACAGCTAACCAAGGAGGTGAAAGATCTCTACAAGGAGAATTACAAAATGCTGCTTAAAGAAATCAGAGAAGACGCAACAAATGGAAAAACATCCCATGCTTACAGACAGAAAGAATCAATATTATTAAAATGGTTATACCATCCAAGGCAATTTACACATTCAATGCTGTCCCTATTAAACTACCAAGGTCATTCTTCACAGAACTAGAAAAAAACTATTTTAAAATTCATATGGAACCAAAAAGAGTCTGAATAGCCAAGGCAATCCCTAAGCAGAAACAGCAAAGCTGGAGGCATGATGTTACCTGACTTCAAACTATACTACAAGGCTACATTAATCAATACTGCATGGTACTGGTACAGAAACCGACAAATAGACCAATGGACCAGAATAGAGAGCCGAGAAATAAAGCTGCACATCTACAACCGTCTGATCTTTGACTAAGCTGACAAAAATAAGCAATGGGGGAATGACTCCCTATTCAATGAATGGTGCTGTGATAACTGGCTAGCCATGTTCAGAAGATTGAAGCTGGATCTCTTCCTTACACCACATACAAAAATTAACTCAAGGCCCGGCACGGTGGCTCACGCCTTTAATCCCAGCACTTTGGGAGGCCGAGACAGGCGGATCACGAGGTCAGGAGATTGAGACCATCCTGGCTAACATGGTGAAACCCCATCTCCACTAAAAATACAAAAAGTTAGCCAGGCATGCTGGCGGGTGCCTGTAGTCCCAGCTACTCGGGAGGCTGAGGCAGGAGAATGGCATGAACCTGGGAGGCAGAGCTTGCAGTGAGCCGAGATCGCGCCACTGCACTCCAGTCTGGGTGGCAGAGCGAGACTCCATCTCAAAAAAACCAAAAAACAAAAAACAAAAATCAACTCAAGATGGATTAAAGACTTAAATGTAAAACCCAAAAAGTATAAAAACCCTGGAAGAAAACCTAGGCAATACCATTCTGGACATACAAACAGGCAAAGATTTCATGATGAAGACACCAAAAGCAATTGCAACAAAAGCAAAAATTGACAAGTGGGAACTAATTAAAATTAAGATATTCTACACAGCAAAAGAAACTCTTAACAGGGTAAACAAACAACCTAAAGAATGGGAGAAAACTTTTGCAAACTATACATCTGACAAAGGTCTAATATCCAGCATCTATAAGGAACTTAAACAAATTTACAAGAGAAAAACAACCTCATTAAAAAGTGGGCAAAGGATATGAACAGACACTTCTCAAAAGAAGACACACATCTGGGCAATAAGCATATGAAAACAAGTACTACATCACTGATCATTAGAGAAATGCACATTGAAACCACAATGAGATACAATCTCATACCAGTCAGAATAGCTATTATTAAAAAGTCAAAAAATAACAGATGCTTGCAAGGTTACAGAAAAAAGGGAACACTTATACACAGTTAGTGGGAGTGTAAATTAGTTCAACCATTGTGGAAAGCAGTATGGCAATTCCTCCAAGAGCTAAAAGCAAAACTACCATTCAGCCCAGCAATCCTATTACTGAGTAAATACCCAGAGGAATAGAAATCATTCTATCATAAAGACACATGCACGCAAATGTTCATTGCAGCACTATTTACAGTCGCAAAGACATGGCATGGAATCAACCTAAATGCCCACCAGTGACAGACTGGATAAAGAAAATGTGGTATATACATAACATGTCGTACTATGAAGCAATAAAAAAGAATGAGAGCATGTCGTTTATGGGAACATGGATGGAGCTGGAGGCTATTATCCTTAGCAAACTGATGCAGAAACAGAAAACCAAATACCACATATTCTTACTTATAAGTGGGAGTTAAATGGTAAGAACTTTTGAGCACAAAGAAGAAAACAAAATACATTAGCGTCTACTTGAGGGGGCAGGGTGGGAGGAGGGAGAGGAGCAGAAAAGATAACTATTGGGTACTGGGCTTAATACCTGGGTGATGAAATAATATGTACAACAAACCCCTGTAAAATGTATTTGCCTATGTAACAAACCTTCACTTTTACACCCACATTTAAAATAAAAGATTTTTAAGAGCCAAAGAAGTGTATAGGAACCACAAAAAAAGAGAGAAATGTTTAACAATTTATGAATGGCCAAATTAGTATTTGGTATTATAATATATTATATTTCAAAATAAAGACTAATATCTAACCTGCAGATTCATTTTCTTCTCTTTTCACACTGCCTACCCCGAGAAGCTATTTGGCTCTCAAAGTTTTAATAATTATGTCTCTGAGAATAATTCCCAAATTTGGATGTATAATTAATATTCTCCTGAATCCTAGCTGCTCTTTCCAACAGGAAGTCAGATATTTTCACATGCACATTTTTTTCTGAAATCCAAAATATCTGATTTTGAACTCTCTATTATCCTCAGAGTTATCTTTTTCCTTTAATTCACACTTCAGTAAAAAAAAAATAGCACCAATATTTTTCTCGATTATCCATGCACAACACATTAGAGTCATTTAAAAATACTTGACATCCTCAGGCCCTTTTTTTTTTTTTTTTAAATTTAGCAAGAGAGAGAGTCTTGCTCTGCTGCCCAGGCTGGAGTGCAGTGGTAGGTCATAGCTCACTTTAGCCTCAAGCTCCTGGGCTTGATCAAGTGATCATCCTGCCTCAGCCTCTTCACTAGCTGGGACGACAGGCTAGGGCTACTATGTCTGGCTCCTTAGATTTTTATAATATTAAGTTTTGATTCCAATCCTTTCATGATGTGTTCCCAATTCATACCATGTTATCTCCTGCTTCTTTTCTTCTAACTGTGCCCTACATTCCATATTCCTTCTCTGGGAATGCTGCTTCCACTTTCCCACCTGGGAAGCTACTCATCCTATCAGATTGAGCTCAAATAGTTCTTCCTTTATGAATTCTTCATTGATCCAAAAGGCATAGCTGCTCACTTCTTTTCTGGGTTCCTATTTCTTACTTTCTTTTTTTTTTTTTAAGAGATGGGGTCTTGTTCTTTTGCCCAAGTGGGAGTACAGTGGTGGAATTAGAGCTCACTGCAGCCTGGAACTTCTGGGCTCAAGTGATCCTCTCGCCTAAGCCTCCTGAGTAGCTAGGACTACAGGTGTGGGCTACCATGCCCAGCTAATATTTCCTTTTTATTTTTGTGGTGGGAGGGAAAAGTGAGGGTGTGGGGTCTCTCTTTGTTGCCCAGACTGGTCTTGAGCCCTTGACCTCAAGCATCCTCCCGTCTTAGCCTCCCAAAGTGCTGAGAATAGAGGCCTGAGCCACTGCACTCAACCTGGATTCTTATTTATTACATTTATTATTCCTCTAATTTCTGTAAGTCCTCGAGGACAGAAATTGAGTCCAAATTCAGATTTTGTTTTTTACATGAAGACCATAATCCTGTGTATAATACGTGATCATGAAATATTTTTAAATGCATGCATGAATGAATGAGCACATGAATGAACAAATAAGTGAATGAAACTTTGACTTCTTTATTCATTTTCCTGGACTTCATTCCACTGCTTTTAGTTTTTCCTTCAACCTATTTACTTGCAAAATAATTCCCCAGGTAATTTTAGTATCTGCTTAAACTGAAAAGCCAAGGCTTTCATGAAATATCTTGTATGAAATAATTCAGCTTATTTTTCTAGTTCACAATATGTTAGCAAACTTCAAAAACATTTAGTGATTTCCAAATAGTTACATTAAGCTATCTGAAGATAGTTTTGAAGGAATTCCCTACATGTGAGGATAAATTGTAATAAACAAAAATACTTTTAATGTTCAAAGGATAAAATATTATATTTAGTGTTCTTATTCCTACAAATCACTTGTTTCCACTTTTATTCCTATTTTTCTTGCAGACTATCAATTCTATCAGTTCAGAAACATGATAGAACCCTTTCCTAACATCTTAGGTCTCCCTTGTGGGATATAAGAAATATTCTCTTGCAGATAATAATTAGATTGATAGGTTTCAGGGTGTTTTCCTAAGGGAAACTCACTCAGAAGTTATCTCTTCTAAAACATTTAACAGCCCAAAATACCTAATTCAAAATTCTTAATGTTTTGGCCCCACAATAATGAAATTGTGAGTCTTTCTTTTTTTTGTTATTATAGATAGAAAAAAATTTGAAGCCAGTAAAAATTCCATAAATTGGCACGTGATATGAATGCTATATTGATGGGAAAGTCTAGATAAGTAAATACCATGATTTGAAAGCACAGTAAGCTCCCATGGAGAAAGTATACTAAAGGGCCATTTTGCCGTTATATGAGCAAACAGAAGGCATTCTTACATTTTAAGTGCCATGATAATTACAATGGGAATGATAACTAACATTTGTATAGTTACACCCAATTGACCAGTGAAATCATGCAGAAAGGACCTGGCTAATGAGCCTGTAACAGCCAAGGTATGGGCACTGAGATAAATTCTTATCCATAATTAGGAAACGTGGTCACAAAATATAAATATCAAAGAGGTGAGTACTTACTTGAAATGAAGGATGGGGAAGGCAGAGGAAAATATCTGTACTCAGGGTAGAGCATTCAGAGATCAAAGACTTAGAGAAAGTAAAAGAAAGGTTTACTAGAGAGGGTCAAGCTCTCTCTCAGTATGTGCATGTGTGTTTGTATATGTATGTTGTTTAAATTAAAAGTGTCTTCAGCAATTACATTTCAGAGTAGCAAAAATTTACCGCCTCTGTTTCTCTGAGGATCCCTCCCTCTATAACATTTCCTAGTACAAATACCTGAGCACTAGGGAAAAATGGGTGAGTTCCACAATCTGAAGACCAAACAAAGGACAGAAAAAGTCAGTGGTAGGATTGAGGCAGGGTTGAGATTTTGTGTCATATGGATAAGAGAGACAGAGAGATCAAAATTTTCATGAGAGAGTAGTTAAAATATGGGCAAAGCATTCTTTCTGAATAAGAAAATAAATAAAGAATTAAGTAGCTAAATAAGTTTGGAGAGAATGACAAAATGTAAAATGAGACATGACGAGGTTGAGGATAAGGTATTAAAATTTTTTTTGGAGACAGAAGTTGAAATTTAAAATTTCATTTATGAAAAAAATTCTATGTGTAGAATATATTCATCAAAGTACTGTAGAAGACCAAATAAATCCAAACTACTCTAACTAAGAGTTCTTGAAACAGACAGCGAGAATAAGGCTGACAAAAATAGTTATATTCACAAAGGTGCATCCACTGAACTATCTTACTGTGTTTTTTTAAACCAGGTACTTCTAAACTCATTGGACTATTGGTTTAGAATACACATTATCAGAGATCACCTTTTTCTATAAAATAACTTTTATTTTCAATTGTTTTTAAATATCAGATTAATTCAATATTGTTTTTATAACTACCTACCAATCACCATCTCAGAGAAATGATAATCAGTTAAATTTCTTTTCTTAGGATGTTTTTCACACATTTTAACATTTTTAATTTTATTTTTTAAACTTTGTATTGTTTATGTTTAAATTTTGTGGGTACATAGTAGATGTGTATATTTATGGCATACATGACATGTTTTCATATAGGCACACGATGTGAAATAAACACATCACGGAGAATGGGGTATCCATCCTTTGAGTTACAAACAATCCAATTATACTCTTCATTTTAAAATGTACAATTAAGTTATTATTGACTATAGTCACCCTATTGTGCTATCAAATAGTAGGTGTTATTCATTCTTTCTATTTTTGTACCCATTAACCATCTCCAACTCCCTTAATTTTTAATTATTATGAATACATAATAATTGTACACATTATGGGGTACATGTGATATTTTGATACAAGCATATAACATATAATGATTAAATAAGGGTGACTGTGGTATCTAATGTTTATCTTTTTTGTGTTAGGAACATTTTAATTCTACTCCCTTAGTTATTTTGAAATGTACAATAAATTATTGTTAACTATAGTTTCCCTATCGTGCTACCAAACGCCAGATCTTATTCCTTTTACCCAACTATATGTTTGTACCCATTAACCATATCTCATTTTTCTCTTAATTTTCTTGGTTTATTATTATTATTATTATTATTATTATCGTTGTTGCCACCTATTAGTGAGAACATGTGATATTTGTCTTTCTGTGCCTGGCTTATTTAACATAATGTCTTACATTTCTGTCCATGTTGTTGCAAATGACAGGATTTCATTCTTTTTATTGTTGAATAATATTCCATTGTGTATATGTACCACAATTTCCTTATCCATTTATCCTTTGATGGATACATAATTTTATTCCATTTCTTGGCTATTGTGAATAATGCTGCAATAAAAGTGGGAGTGTAAATATCTCCTTAATATGCTGATTTCCTTCCTTTTGGATGTATATCCAGCAGTGGGATTGCTGGATCACATGGAAGTTCTAATTTTAGATTTTGAGTAACCTCTATACTGTTCTCCACAGTGGCTGCACTAATTTGTATTCACACCAATAGTGTACAAGAGTTTCCCTTTTTCCACATCCTCATCAGCATTTTTTACTGCTTGTCTTTCGATAAAAGCCATTTTGACTGGGGTGAGGTGATCTCAAGGTAGTTTTCATTTGCATTTCCCTGATAATTAGTGATATGGAGCATCTTTTCATATACCAGTTTGCCATTTGTATGTTTCCTTTTGAGAAATGTCTGTGCAGATCTTTTGTACATTTTTTGATTGGATTGTTCTTTTCCTATTGAGTTGTTCAAGCTGCTTATAAATTCTGGCTATTAATCTCTTGTCAGATGGGTCATTGGCAAATATTTTTTTCCATCTTGTGGGTTGGCTTTTCAGTTTGTTGATGATTTCCTTTGCTGTGCAGAAGAAGCTTTTTGCTTTGATGTGATCCCCTTTGTCCATTTATTTGCTTTGGTTGCCTGTGCTTTTGAGGTCTTACTCAAGAAATCTTTGCTCAGACCAATGTCCTGAAGTTTTTCCCCAGTGTTTTCTTCTAGTAATTTCATAGTTTGCAGTCTTAGCTTTAAGTCTTTAATTCATTTAGGTTATTGTATATAGCGAGAGATAGAGGCCTAGTTTCATTCTTCTGCAGATGGATATCCAGCTTTCCCAGCACCATTTATTGAAGATACTCTCCTTTTCCCAATGTATTTTCTTGGCACTTTTATCCAAAATGCGTTGACTATAAATGAGTGGGTTTATTTCTGGGTTCTCTATTCTTTTCCATTGGTCTACGTGTCTGTTTTTATGCCACTATCATGCTGTTTGGGGTACTACAGCATTGTAATATAAATTTAAATCAGGGAATGTGATGTCTCCAGCTTCAGTCTTTTTCTCAGGATTGCTTTGGCTATTATGGGTCTTTTGTGGTTCCATATAAATTTTAGGATTACTTTTTCTGTTTCTGTGAAGAATGTCATTGGTATTTTGACACAGATTGCATGGAATTTGTAGATTGCTTTGGGTGGTATGAACATTTTAACAATATTGATTCTTCTCATCCATGAACATGAAATATATGGCCATATTTGTGTCCCTCTTCAATTTCTTTCCTGAATGTTTTATAGTTTTATTGTACAGATATTTCACTTCTTTGGTTAATTCCTGGGTATTTTATTTTATTTGTAGCTATTGTAATGGGATTACTTTCTTGGTTTCTTTTTTTCAGACTGCTTGCTGTTGTTATATAGAAATGCTACTGGTTTTTATACATTAATTTTGTATCCTGAAACTTTACTGAATTTATCAGACCCAGTAAGTTTTGGGATAGTCTTTAGTTTTTTTAAGATATAAAATTGGCTGGGCGTGATGGCTTATGCCTGTAATCCCAGCACTTTGGGAGGCCAAGGCAGGCAGATCACGAGGTCAGGAGTTTGAGACCAGCCTGACTAACATGGTGAAACCCCATCTCTACTAAAAACACAAAAATTAGCTGGGTGTGGTGGTGTGCACCTGTAATCCCAGCTACTCAGGAGGTTGAAGCAGGAGAATCGCTTGAACCCAGGAGGCAGAGGTTGTAGTGAGCCAAGGTCACGCCACTGCATTCCAGCCTGGGTGACAGAGTGAGACTCCAACTCAAAAAAAAAAAGATGTAAAATCATATCATCTGAAAGCAAGGATAATTTGACTCATTTCTTTTCAATTTGGATGACTTTTATTTCTTTCTCTTGTCTAATTGCTCTGGCTAGGACTTCTAGTATTATGTTCAATAAAAGTGGTGAAACTGGGAATCTTTGTCTTATTTCAGCTGTTAAAGGGGAGGCTTTCAGGTTTCCCCCATTCAGTGTGAGGCTAGCTGTGGGTTTGTTATATATAGCGTTTATCTTATTGAGGTACTTTTCATTTTGAGGACAAATACATACTTGTTGAGGGTTTTTACCATGAAGGGATGTTGAATGTTATCAGATTTTTTTTTTTAGAATCTTTTGAAATAATTGTATGGTTTGTGTCCTTCATTCTGTTGGTATGATGTATCACACTTATTGATTTGCATATGTTGAACCATTGTTGCATTTCTGGAATGAATCCCTCTTAATGATGATGAATGTACTTTTTAATGTGTTGTTGAATTCTGTTTGCTAGCATTTTGTTGAGTATTTTTTTATCATGTTCATCAGAGATATTGGCTTGTCATTTTCCTCTTTTGCTGTCTTTTCATCTGGTTTTGGTATTAGGATAATATTAGCCTTATAGAATGAGTTAGGAAGTATTCCCTCCTCCTCACATTTTTAAAATAATTTCAGTAGGATTCATATTATTTCTTTTTAAATTGTTTGGTAGAACCCAACAGTGAAGCCATTAGCTTTTAGCCATTTCTTCTATGGGAGACTTCTGTTAATATCTCAATACTTGTTATTAGTCTATTCAGGTTTTGGATTTCTTCAGTGTTCAATTTTGGTACTTGTATATGGTTAGGAACTTCTCCATTTCTTCTAGGTTTTCCACTTTGTTGTCAGAGAGATTAAATATATAAGTGAACAATGGCCAGAATTTATATGACAACAGAGCTTTGACCATAACCTCTGCAGCAACCAGTCCTGGAAATTAAACCACAGCTTATGTAGCAATTGACCCAGAATGGACATAATTTGGTCAATGATAGCCAACTTACCTATATTTGCCACAGCTTTCAATTCAGTAAGAATCAGAGAAAGTCACATATACCCCCTCAAACCCTTCTCATAAAATGTCCTGCTTCTATTTAGTCTACCGGAAACTTCTCTACCTCAACAGTATCCCATCAGAAAATACTGGAAATCTCCTTTTTAAAGCTTTCCTTTTCCCTGCCTGTTTTTGAGACTCTGCCCAAAGCAAGTGATGGTAGCTGACTCCTTTGTAAGGTCTGAATAATAAAGTCTGGATGAGCAATCCCTGTATGCTCTCATTTGGTTTATTCACACATTTTTGTACTAATATAATTTAACTATAAAACTTAAAATCTCTGAAGATTCACACAACACAGAACCGGTCTGCCACTTAGGAACTAAAACAGCCATTTCACTAAATTCTCTGATAAATTTACTATGGAGTTTAGAAATTGAAATTGAGATTTCAGGTAAAAGCATTTATGCCTTCCCAGTTAATTTTAATAAATAATTACTAAGATGTTATTTAAGCTGAATTTTTGCTCATTACTTATCATGATTAGCAATCATCCTGTACATTTTTATCATGTAAAAGTAACTGACAGATAAAATCATTCTCCTTTATATTAAAGCATTTCTCATCAGCATTACTAAATAGTTTCTAGTGATTCAAGACTGCATAAAGTAAAATAAACGGATTATTTACAGGGAGAATATTTATGGGAAAGGCAATGATTATTGCTTATAATTACTCTAACACACTATCCAATAGGAAAAAAAGTAAGTCATCATTCTGGAGCACAGCAAAAAATAATTCTTCCTTCTAGATATAATTATTTCAAACATACAATGAATGTTTTCTTAAAAGTATAAGTTGAAAAGCCAGGCATGTTTTTCAAAATTGTAAATAATCCTCTTATCCCATATTTTATATTTCAATTATTTGCTAGATATTTGTATATATTTACCATACATATGAGAAAGAGAATTCAGTAGTCTTATCAAGTAATGTAAAAAATGGACTTCTCTGCCTTTACAGTTTAAATCATAAGACATAGACTGTTTCTAAATGGGGAAAACATAAAACTTACCAATATTTCTAATTCCCTTTGCTGTGTGTGCTACAACATTTAAATTGCTATTGTCATTAACACATTATATTAGAATATAAATGTTTCACCTCAGAAAGCAAAATGAGTCATGTGCAAAGAGATTTCTTATTTTATAAACAAAAGGATATGAGGCATAGAACACATAGATTTTACATACTCCAACTATGCTTTCAGAAAGATTTAATTCTGAAACCCTAACAGAAGTGAGGCCAGGTGAGTTTCCCTCCCTCCCTCACTTCATTTTCTATTCCATCTCTCAGGGTTGTATCTTAGAAAAGACAGCGGGGGCAGAAATGCTTTGTAAATGCAAGCTTGTTTCCAGTGGGAAGTATGCACAGGGTACAAAATAAGTTCAATCCCACCTCCCAACCTAATTCTTCATCCACCATCCCTCTGCAGCTGTCCATCCCAAGGATTCTTTCTGATGATGAATGCAACATTACTTCTACATGGCTATTTATGAGTGTTGTTTTGGTTTCCCTTCTATTTGACAGATTTTAAAACATCTCCTCCATTGTCCAGTCAGATCTTAGGCTCTCCTGGACATGAGGAAAGCTGAGAGCTCAGTGCTTCCAAACAAACCCTATTTGATCCACATATTCCTCCATGTTTTTGGTTAATTCTTGAGTGCAACAGGCCATGCTTAAAATGGACAGAGTAACAAAACACCTGGCTCACTTGCAGACAAGTTGGCTTAGTTAGCTGGCTCATCAAAATTCTGAGACCATGTTTAGGGATATTATAGAAACATAGCACCAGAAGGATTACTGGCTGTGATATTAAGTAACAGGATGAGGTCAGGCCAGCCTTTTTAGAAAATGCAGCGTACATGCTTTCTCTTGGGTAACTAATCAAAACCTCTTAGAAAGTTGTCTTCTTCCCATGTTTATTATACATATGGTTAGACTTGCATTATAATTGACCTTTTTCAAGTTGTGATATTTCAGGGGCACTTGAATAACGTTGTGATTGACCACATTTGTCCCAAGAAGGTTGGCCCATTAGCAGACAAATGATGTCTATTAACAAAGAGGTTTTTCAGCTGTATAAATTATCATAACATAATTTATTTTTTCTTACTGGTAAATATTGATCTTCAAATTTTCAGAGAGGGAGTATCAGGAAGGAATTAGCCCCATTTTGGTAAGGAAAATTGGCATCTCATTTGGCAGACAAATCAACCCGTTTTCTGCAGTCATTTCTGTCCAAAGTTCTCTTCAGAACATCATTCTCATAAATACAGAATTGTGTCACTGAATAAAATTAAAATGAAGACAGCTGGATAATGAAGGTCCTTTCCATTCTTTTATTGTCTGTTCAACAAACTAATAGACTTCATTCAACACCTGCCAGAGTCTCAGATGCCTGAGTATAAGTAGACTCAGGTATAAAAACCTAGAAAATCTTTACTTTCCCTATTTATATCTCAGCTCCTAGCAACATTCTGCATTCCTTTCAGAGATGAATTTCTGCACCAGCTCGTCTGCTCCTACCTGTTATCTTTCCTTTGTATCTTTTTCTTTCCCTGTCTGCTTTGCTGCCCACCTCCTTGTTCTCGTCAGTTCTTCTTCCATGCTATCTTATGTTGCTCTGGCTCTAAATTCTCCACTGTGTTCACTGTATGTCCTTAATACCAAGGACGAGGACAGTGCCTAATATTCAGCAGATTTCTCAGTAATGAGCCAATGGAAATTCTAGAAAATTCTGTATAAATTTAGTACAATTAGTACATATTTTTCAAGTAAAAACACATCACATTGTATCTTGAAATATACAATTTCATGAGGATAGGGATGTCACCTTGGCATATCTTTGAATAAATAGTTTTAAGCATGTTGGTGCTTAGAGCAGCTTTACTTTCTTTTAGGTATTTTCAATGTTATAACTTTAATAATATTCACACTAAAGGTGGTACACTCTTAACAGTCATTATTTTTGCAAAGATAATATACTGGTTTGTATTATTTATTCAAGGAAGAGTTATGTTTTGCCTTTTACCCCATAATTTTCCTGAAACTTTTAAGAAAATGCCTCCTAGGTGATCATAGAAGATATAATTAAATATCTGGAAGTTATCCCTAGAGCCTGTCTTCTGCTCACATCAGGGAAGGAATGAAATGGTCTCAAGTGTTATGAAAGTCACAAAATGTGGGAACTGTTTAAGTTCACAGTCAAGATACCGCTTGGACAGAATTTGCCTAAGAGGAAGAGCAAAAAAAGGGGGCCATAATTTATGAAAAAAAAATATCTAATCTAATATCTAACTAACTATCATAAAGAGAAAACTTTCACAACCTTAATAAAAACTAATGCGCCTCCAGGTTAAGATGGCAAATTGACACGTGTATCTAATTTTGCTCCTTTCAAAGTCTCACTAAAACTATATATGAGTTATTTTTGTTTATTTCTAAAGACTTAAACACACTAGCATGGGGAGAATGGAATGGAAGATAAAATAACGGCAAGAAATATTAACAAACTCAAAAGCAGATGACAAGTACTAAATGACATAGCCAATCGGAGAAAGTCAGAGTTCAAACCAGCAATAGGGAAAATTAAGAATCAAGCTGATTTTATGCAGAAAGACTTAGGTATGATTAGACTTGGGGATGAAGGGAGGGACTGAAAAAGGCAGTTTGATCCCATCTCCTATTTCACACCACTGACTATCTACCCCCACCTCAGCCCAGCATAATTCCAGAGATTATTCTCTGAAGAGGATAAAATAATAGTCTTTGCACTGTAGGTCTTTAGACTTATTTTAGGGGTGGGGTACATTTTATGAACAACAGGGTGATTAAATGAGTGTGTGAATACTCAATGCTAAGTGTCAAGAGTCCCAGTCACCCCATCCTCTACCACTCTGCTCCTAGATCCTTACCTTCTAGGAAGAAATTTGAAAGATGTTTTTCTGGGAAAGTGATTAGTACAAGAAGAAATGCTTGCTTTCCTCTAGAAAGTTTTAAGTCCTTTACTCTGATTCTAGAAAATACCAGAAGATGTATAAAAGGAATGCTGGGTTGTTAGAAGATGCCACTGTCTCAATGTTAACAATGTAACACAGTTTATGTTACTACAGGAATGGCCCTTCACCAAGGAGAAATCATGTTTTCAAATCATAAAGCCTGACTTCTTTGCCCTTGAATAAGGCTATCACAAGGGGTACAGAGATGCCTTGCTGTATTTGTAACTGTGCACAAATGACTAGAGTAGAACTTGCTCCACGTCTTCATTTTAGGCTGGAAGAAGTGCCAAGTGGTCTACAGGTCAAAATTCATGTGCCAGTGCTCAGAAATGGCTACATCAAGTTTTATGTAAGTAATTTTTTCACACTGCTGATACAGTACTTTCTATGAGTTTATTATGTTTGAGTTAGTCTATACCAGACTTTCTCCAAAGCCCATCTAATTATGAGTCTCCAGCTGTGGCCAGATCCGCATAGGTGGTCTCTGCTACCCATAAATGCTTGTCCCTCTTCTCACTTATCATTTCCATTATGCCCCTACCATGATCATAATCCTTCAGTTGTTACGTATCTCCTACTTCATAAAAAGAAAAACTTTCAATTTTCTAAGGCCTTTTATAACCTATCACTTTCTTCATGCCCATCTTAATTTCCTCTTTTTTCATATTTTTTTTCTTAGAGCCCCTAAATGGATGTGACTCATTCCTACCTGCTGGCCTCCATTCTCATGAACTTTCTCACATACATCATCACCTTCCATGATTCAACCCCACACCTCATTCTAAATTGAATACAAATTTCACTTGTTCATACAAAATCTCTTTCTTCCGAAATCCTAACAGTTTGAACATTTAACAGTTTAACAACACATAACACAATTATTGCTATCTCTGAAGTGTCAATTTGTTTCTTCCTTGAGGAAAGAACTGACTGGGTCTTATCCTGTGTTTAGCACAGGGTAAAGACTTGTTGTACAATGAGTAGGTGCCCAAATTCTGAAGTTGGACCAACCTCCATTCAAAATCAACTTCACTTGTGTGTCCTTGAGCAATTTATCTGACCTCTATTTCTTTATTAGTAAAATGGAGGGTGTAATAATCAATCAAACTGTCTAGAGGATAAACAAGAAAACATGTTTTTCTCAAGATATAGTACACAGTAAGCACTCATCAAAGTTTAGCTATCATTATGGCTTTTATTAATAAAATAATATTTGAATAAAATGAGAAAACAGAGCATTTTGTGGCACTTCAGAAGATATAAAGAACGTGCTATTTTCTCTTTTATTATTTTTAAACTATAGAGCTATTTAAAATCTATATGGAGGACTTAAAGTGTACTACTACTACTACTACCAAATGGAGGACTACTAGCTGATAAATACTGCACTGCCAGCTATGACCCTCATTCTCACAGGTCCCACTACAAACAAGCAAAAAAAACTGCAATGAAAGAAATGTGACAAAGGTGGAACCAAGGAATAGCCTATATATAAAACTGCTAAGTTTAACCCTCAGAAAAACATTACAGTGTCTGAGAAGAAACTCTTGAAACAGAATTGGGAATAAAAAAGAAGTAAAGAACAGATTTCATTCATTTTAAAACAATTGGAGATTTATCACAGTTTATATGAACTGAAATTTAGCTGACTCTGGATTCAGTTCAAGCACAAGAGATTATCAGAGCCTAAATTCAATTTTACTACCCTTCGTTTATTGCAGTTCGAACACACAATATTCCTGTTCTGTAGATGCCTTTGCTAGTGATGCCTATAGACTGAGAGAATGTTGGGCTATTTAACTTTTGTAAAACATGAAATGTGTCTATTTTCAAATGATTTGTCACTCTGGAGTTATGAATCCCCTTCTAACACTCCAGCTACAGATTAAGATACCCTCAAAGCCACTGATTTGTCAGAATCCTTTTACAACTTGATTCAGAGTATGCCAATAGTAAGATATTAATTCCTTTAGGAGGGAGACATGTACAGAGCAGGAAAAAATACTGCAAGGTCTGTAACCTCACCATCTGTCAAGTGACATGCTGTTATTTTTCCACTTTGGCTCTACTCCCCAATATCAGTTCCTTTCTTTCCCAGTGTGGACCCAGTCATTTCAATATATCCTTCCTAGTAGTTTCAGTTCTGCTCCTTTCCAGCCAATGACTGGATACATGTGTATATAGATAGATAGATAGATCTATATATAGATTTATATATTCAGTTGGATATATATGTATAAATCTCTCTCTCTCTCTCTATATATATATATTATATATGTATATATTCCTAGTCGATTACCTTTTATATATCAAGATCTGCTTCTCTATCAAAGCTGTCACTCCATGTTTGTCTTCTGAAGGCTTCTCATATTCCACAGATGGCATCACCCCACAAATACAAGCTGTTAGGTATTTACTTCTAAAATTTCTTTCATTTTTTTTACACATTCCTTTACTCTTTTAGAGAGAGATTTCTTCCTCTTTCCCATAGTTCCCAGATCAAAAGATTCCTGTATGCCACTACGTTAAATGACAGATTTTTAAATCATTTTATTTTTAAAAAACTAGTAAGCTTACTAAATCTAGATATTAGAAATACTGGTATTATTGGTATGATTTATAATGTTATTGCTTTTTTACATTTACCCTAAATTTTAATTTTCTCATTTTCTAACTTATCTTCTCTACATTAATTTTGTCTACTGATATGGAACATTTATTCTATTTAATTCTATTTTCATTATTGTAAAGCTCTCTTGGAAATTTAAAAAGCATATAATGCCTATAATTTTCTATGTAGCAAAGTATGTTAATACTTTAAACTTCTTCCCGAATATAAGAATAGTAGGCCATTTAACTCTGATCTTCAACCCTTACACTTCTATGTAGTGTGGTCACTTCAAATAGTCTTTCTTTGTTGTCATTGATTGTATTAGTCTATTTTCACACTACTCTAAAGAATTGCCCGAGACTGGGTAATTTATAAGGGGAAGAGATTTAATTGACTCACAGTTCCGCATGGCTGGGGAGGCCTCAGGAAACTTACAATCATGTCAGTAGGCAAAGGAGAAGCAAGGTACCTTCTTTACAAGGCGCAGGAAAGAAAAGTGCCAAGTGAAGGGGGAAGAGCCGCTTATGAAACCATCAGATCTCCTGATAACTCACTCACTATCACGTGAACAGCATGTGGGAAACTGACCCCATGATTCAATTGCCTTCACCTGGTCTCTCCCTTGACATGTAGGAATTATAAGGATGATAATTCAAGATAAGATCTGGGTGGGGACACAAAGCCTAACCATATTATTGATGTCATTTTACCAAGGCTTCTCTGAATGTATCAACACCTTTTCTAATTTCCTTGGTGATCATTCTTTTTTGCATTTTAATTTCTCTTTCATGGTGGCATTTCTGATTATGCAATTTGAAATTCATCAGTTTAATAGGTCACACACTTGGGATCTCTATTTCTTAAAGATGGCCTTTATTTAAATAAGACCCCCCCAGGGAAAAGCATTCACTGTTGATGCTCCATCAAGCTGGTTCATGAAATATCTCTGGTTCCCCTTTTAAAGGCAGGGCTATAAGCTTTTCCAAGAGTCTTAGTCCCAGCTCTCCGGACTATGTGTCTCTTCTAAATGGTATAACGGCATTAAAATTAAAATCTTAGTCTCAACATTTAGGATCTATATATGGGCTAACAAGCAAGCAAAGAGAGTGACTTTCAAGACTTTCACAAAGTAAGCTTATGCTTACTTCCCTGTTTTTTGTTCAAATTTTTTGTTTGTTTGTTTATTCCTGGTTCCTTCTGAATTAAAGTAGTATTTAAAAAATCTAATTAATTCAGCTACTACATATTAAATATATACTAAGCATATATACACATGCTGTTATAAATTCTGGGTGTAAAAAAAGACAAATTTCATACTTTCATACAACTTATACTCTGTTATGGAAATAGAGGCAGGAAATATGTGAACAAATGAATTCTTTAAACCAAAAAGTGATAACTGCTAAAAGGAAAGTAATATAGAGTGATAATGAAACTGATATACAGACCAGTTGGGGGAAGTCTTTACCCTGAGTGGCCAAAAAAGGTTAATCTGATTCTCAGCTCATTCATTCAAGCTCTGACCAGAAGGAACAGCCATGTAAACTTATGTTGGTTTAAATGTTTCTTTTTTGGTTGTTTATTTTCCCTTCTCACTAACCATTTATCTCATTTTTGGCTACAGCTTTTTATTCCCCTTTTACAATTTCATTCTGCCCCTCCCCATTTCCTCTTTCCCTTCAGCCTAAAATATATTCAAATATCCAGAAGTCTCAAAAATCTTGTCATGATCATTAGTCTCTTTTAAGTTACTACCTTGAGTCTCATTGTTTTTTGATCTGCTATTCTCTTGCCTATCTTTTTAAATAAGGTTTTTTTTTCATTCACCATTTCGTAAAGCAAAAGTCAACAACAAATTGATTAAATCTACTAATTGCCAAACTAGTATCTTTTTAATCATTATCTTCAAGTAAGACCATGGATTACTCACTGAAATTCTCTGCCTAGCATCCTCCTTTCTATACAGTTACTTTTCTTATTAACACTTGAATGCTCTTTCTTTATCAGATTCTATTTTCTCTGCCCACTTCTTCAAAACTTCTGGTCCTCATGGCTTTACCCTTCATTGTTTTCCCTTCTAGCTCTAAATCCTGTCTATAAATACACCCACTTGAATTATTTATACTATTTTATGGTGAGAAGAGTTAAGAGCCTTCTCAGTGCCACTTACCAAGTTATTATTATTATTATTTTATTTTTATTTTTTTGAGACAGAGTTTCGCTCTTGTTGCCCAGGCTGGTATGCAATGGTGCAATCTCGGCTCACTGCAATCTCCGCCTCCTGGGTTCAAGTGATTCTCCTGCCTCAGCTTCCTGAGTAGTTGGGATTACAGGTGCATGCCATCACACACAGCTAATTTTGTATTTTTAGTAAAGACAGGGTTTCTCTATGTTGGTCAGGATGGTCTCGAACTCCTGACCTCAGGTGACCTGCCCACCTCGGCCTCCCAAAGTGCTGGGATTACAGGTGTGAGCCACCGCACCTGGCCACCAAGTTGATATTATAATATAGCTATTATAGTTCAGGTTTCTTTCCATATGTTGTTTTTCATATAAATGTATTGATACTTTAAATCAGCAACAAATTATAGAAGGTTAAAAATTGTAATTAAATTATCCAAAATCCAGCTACTAAAACATAATCATTATTTAAACCCATGAAAGTTTAGTTTTGTTTCCTATACAGGCATATACATGTCTATGTTATATAAGTTTGTCTTATATATGCTTGTGATTATATGTGTGGAGAAAGAGGCAGAAACAGAGACAGAGAGAAAGAGAGAGGCAGAGACATACAAACAGATTTCTCAGAATCTTTGCCTGCAGAACTTGAACCATGGGCCAAAACTGAATTACTTTCTATATGAAGAGGAATAAGAAGACATTTAGAAGCTATGGACTAGAGTTGGAAAAATGTCAAGAGTTAAGTGGGAAAAATAGAAATAGACATTTAAAGAGGTATTTTTATGAAATTCCATTTATAATACACAATAAATTTAATTTTCTCACTTCCCAATGAAATCTTCACTGCACATAATCTTTGGAAAGTGGATTTCTATCAAAAGAATACAAAGTAGAACTGAATTCTATTGTAAAGAGGAAGTTTGGTATAAAACAAAACAAAGACAAAAATATGCATAGGAGAATATCTATGCATCCATATATATAATAGATTATAAAATTTAGACTACTTTCATACTCTTTTTTTTTTTGAGATGGAGTCTTGCTCTGTAGCCCAGGCTGGAGTGCAGTGGCACAATCTCGGCTCACTGCAAGCTCTGCCTCCTGGGTTCACGCCATTCTCCTGCCTCAGCCTCCCGAGTAGCTGGGACTACAGGAGCCCGCCACCACTCCGGCTCATTTTTTGTACTTTTAGTGGAAACGGGGTTTCACCGTGTTAGCCAGATGGTCTCGAGCTCCTGACCTCATGATCCGCCCGCCTCGGCCTCCCAAAGTGCTAGGATTACAGGCGTGAGCCACTGCGCCCGGCTACTTTCATACTCTTTAAAAAACTTGACTTTATTTTCTATAGACTCTTTTCTTGTGGCAGGCAACCATTTGTTTAATCATCCCAATTTTTCTATTATTTTAAATAATTCTATAGTTATCCTGTTGGGGCTCAGAAAAAAAAAAAAAAAAAACATACACCAAAATGAAGGACTTAGAAGCAGCTTCAGAAGCAAAAGTTTTTCTCTGATTTTTTTTCGGTTCTCCTGTTGCTCAGTTCCATTTTCCCCTGAGGCTAGTCATAAATACTAGAATCTTTCTTCTCCAAGGCGGGTCACAGAAGCCAGAACCCCTTTTCCCCAGAGCTAGTGATGAAACATAAAAATATTATTCTAAAACGATCTCCATCACTCTGTATAACACTAGTCATACAATAATTCTCCTACCTACCTTGTTTGACTGTAGGTCATAAGACCCCTATTCCAGCGAGGGTCTTGCCCCATATCCAGAAGGTAGAAATACATGTTCAGAGAAGCCAAGAAAAATCTAGACAGACAGGCCTTGCTGCGTACCCCACTCGGTCTATTAACATAAGATCATATCTTATTTGTCCCATAGTATTTCTACATGATTGTCCATACTTTGTTGAACTTAAGCATAAAAATAAACAATTTATCCTGTGTCTTTGGGTCTTCATTCTGAAGTCTACCATATACACATGATAAATAAATTTCTATGTTTTTTCACCTATTAATCTGCCTTCTGTGAGTTGATTTTTCAGTAAACTTTCAGAGGCCAAGGGTTTCCTTTATTCAAAAAAGTTTGGCCAGGCGCGGTGGCTCACGCCTGTAATCCCAGCACTTTGGGAGGCCAAGGCGGGTGGATCACGAGGTCAGGAGTTTGAGACCAGCCACACCAATATGGTGAAACTCCGTCTCTACTAAGAATACCAAAATTAGCTGGGTGTGGTGGTGTGCGCCTGTAGTCCCAGCTACTCGGGAGGCTGAGGCAGAAGAATCGTTTGAACCCCAAAGGCAGAGGTTGCAGTGAGCCGAGATCGTGCCACTGCACTCCAGCCTGGGTGACAAAGCGAGACTCCATCTCAAAAAAAAAAAAAAAAAAGTTTATCACTTTATATTTTTTCCTTTGGATAGGTTCGCTGAAGTATAGTACAGATATGGATACAGATGATGCACATAGGAAAAGTTTATAAAGATTTTTAGTTTATGCATATTCCCAAATTACCATAAGACTTACACCATTTAGATTTTCACCGCCATGCTCTGTACCAAGCCTATGTTAAAAGTTTTGGCAAATTTGATAGATTTAAAATAAATATTTTAACTATTTTATTTTTAATATTTTTCAAATATTTGTCTGCCATAATTTTTATGAGGAGAAACTGGTTAATAATATAACCATATTCTCTGTCCATTCTTCCACTACAGTATTCTTTATATATAAATGGGATCATATTTTTGTTTATCCAGTTATCCATTTACATTTCAATATTGCTTAGGACATTCTATTGATGTACATTTTTTGAAGTTCAATTTAACAATCCTTTCTTTGTAAGTTATTTTGTATGTAATTTTCATAAACTCTTTCTCAATTTTAATATCACTGAAAGATTTATGTACATTTTCTCCATTAATTATGATTTTAAAATAAACAGTTATTTCATTACTCCACCTGAAAGTTATTTTGGGGTATAAATGAATGTACCAATGGTACATGGTACCATATAAATGAATACTACATGGTAATACAGATGAAAGGTTTTCTAAGTGTACTAGGTCTGCTTCAGTGCATCCTTCTGTTCTGTGGCTTTTATAACTACTCCACGACTGAATTATTTTAGTTGTTATAGTTTGTGTACATTAGTTACTAGTAGGGCAGCCACTGTATATTTTATTGCTTTTTGACTAACTCTATAAAATGACATTTTAAGACAATAACAAACATTTTTATTACTTCTGGAATATGCCCACAATGTACACTTTTTTCATGGCTATCATTAAGTGATTGTAATTTCAAACATATCTAGTTCTCATCTCAGAAGCAAAAGATACCATTATCCTGATTATGCTATAAATCACTATAACTAAAATTATATAGCTATGAAACTCAACCATGCAGATAGCTCCAATACCAGCGAAACACTTGGTTTACCAAATTCTTTGTAGAAGTCACATGCCAGTATGATACACAGAGCAGATGCCTGGGGAAGGGGAAGGTGAGAGAGTATAAGTGGTGTCTAAACCAATTCCACTGAAGTTTATGATAAACTTGCCATGTTTACTTATTGATCAAAACCTCTAGAATTGTACACCTACAACTTTCTAATACTATATTTGCTTTTGCCCTACCACCTGATTTTTGGCACTTGACACTCAGAGAATCTTGAGGTTTCACTAATAAGACTAATATTTTTAGCCATTATGAATATTACACATCATTTTCTGCATAATTACCTGGTGAAGTCTGTCATCTCCATCATGATCATACACATGTTCTTGGCCAGAACAATGATGTCGTTGCTTGTATCATCCCATATCTCAATCTCAGCATCCAGCTTACTCTTTACTTTCTTGAAATCAGCAACTTGCTCAGCAATCTTTTCTTTTTCTGCCTCAGGCAGTTGAGTCATCTTAGCCTAAAACATGTGGTAATTAGAATTAAAATCATTCCATTATGTCAAAAGCATTTTAGGAATAAGTAGATATTATAGGCTATTCATAAAACTTGTTCATTTAAAATCAGAGGCACAATATAGTTAAAGTCATTCAATTAAAACTTTCCAGGCTTAATATTTCATACAAAAATCTATTAAATTATAATAATTTGCTCTAGAACTATAATGTTACATTTAGAATAACACTGTAGACCTTGGTGTCCAACATACTTAAATCCATTTTATAAAATAAATGTGGGACTTTGCAAATTTCTAATACACCTCAAATTTTAAATTAACATCAATTTGGTGTAATGCATCACCTTTGCTAGAAAAGTGCATATAAAAAGGTGGATGTATAACATAATTTAACTTGAAATGAGACTATGTCTACCTATGTGTATATGTACAATTACAGGATGAATTAGTCATGCCTCAACTTTAACATAATAAAGAAAAAAACAATGATGCTTTTGGTTTGAATTTTCTGTAAATATCTTAGCATAATGCTTGACACATATTGAATGTTCCATAAATGGTAGCTATTTCTTATTCAATAAGATTATCAAAATATTTTCATATGTCTAATACGTTTTTTCATTTTGTTTGTATTTTTTCTATGAAGAATCAAATTAAGCTACACGAGACTAAGTTTTTAACTGACACAAGTGTTTTTTCTTAGCCTCTGAAAGTAGTTTGTAGTTTCTTTTCTCAGGAAATGTGTCCAATGTGAGGTTGTAAGAGAGGAGCAACTTTTACTACTGCTGGCATATGGCAAAGCACGTAAACGAAGACACAGCTCACTAATTCTGAAATGAAAAGTAATATGCAAGCACGTTAAGTAAATTATAAGCCACCAACCTATTAAACTAGCTCACAAATAGAAATGGGTTTTCTCCATCTTGACTACCGGTCATTATTCTCTCCATTCTCATAAAATGTGTTTAAATGTTCAAATTACAATAGCTCTAGATGGGTTCAACTGGGGCTTCTCTTTACATTCTGTATCTCAGAGGTCATAAATCTGTGATGCTACATCTAATAAATAGTGCTGAATATACACTGGTATATTATGGAAAATTATTTACTGTTCTCATAATAAAGTTAAAGCTATTCGAGAGCTGAACCGGTTAAGTGTATTCCAAGTTCTGTTACTTGGAATGCCACTGATTTCCAATATGACCTTGAGGAAGTTACTTAACCCTCCTGTCTAAGTTTCCCTAGACACAAAATGACAGTAATTGCAACCGCTATCCACCTGCCATGCAGGGAACAGAGTCGATTATTGGATAAGATTGAGACTGACCCTGTTGTGGACAGGGAGCTCATTGGTTGCACTTCATCTCCCTAATAACATCTCAATTCAAATGATGAATTATAACAGACATTTACCTCTGACAAGATAAGGGCCAAAAGTTGGGCAATAGTTTGCAAAATTAGAAGTTCTAGAGAATTCTGGTCCTTTTTCTCAAGGGGAACAACAGCAGCAACAAAACATTAAGTTACCGACACCTTTGCAGAAGGTTTTAAGTGCTTCTATGATTTATTATATGTCATCAATCAATTTCAACCACCCTGAAAATTCCAAAAGAAGACTTAAGAGAATACTTGATGTTTAGAAAGTCTAGGTGAAAAATTCTTTATTGAATTATTTTGTGCAGGTTAAACAAAGCCACTGAGGTACAGAGCTTAAGAAAAATTAGGTAAGTAGAATATCTCTGACGTATATCACCAGGTGGCTATATGTTTAGGCTTCTGCTTACATCTATAAAGCAGAACTCTGATATAAATAACTGTCAAAGGCTTTTTGAATCATTGCCATCTGAATAAGATTATATTGTGTATCTATTGATCTTGGAATCTGTTACCAAACACAAGAAAAACAGCTGACACATATATGACAGACACTCTTCTAGAAACCATGACCACATTTAAACTTCAATCTTCATAGCAGCCCTATGAGGAATTATTATTATCCCAATTTGTAAGTGAGGAAATTGAGTCTCTCTGAAACATTAAGTGATTGATCAAGATTATAGTGTCAGTCAATTGTAGAATCAGGATGTAAATCAGAAAATATAGCTCTAGAGTTTTTGTTCTATCACTAAGCCAACAAACATTAATAATATTGCCCACAGTATACCAATATATACACATTCTCCATGATGGTATTTCTCTATCACTTTCTACCTTTGAAAGCAATTGTTCTCCAAAGAATAGTCACATTGTTTAGAACCTAAGTTTCAAAATCTTAAACTATATACCATGATCTTTACCTGACAGGCTGTTTTGGACATCAAATGATATGTAAGAACACACTTTTTAAGCAAAGTGATGTTAACTGTCAACCATTACTTACACAAATAGATTCAGTTCTTTACTCTCTGCAGTGAATCTCAGAACTCTATTTATAATATTATGCATTATTTTTCAAGGAAAAGCTGTGTTATCCCAATAGCCTATTAGGCATTTTTAAGCATAGATTTCATTTACTATTTTAACTCTAAAAGAGAGGTCAGCAGAATTTTTCTGTAAAGGACAAGATAGTGATATATGCTTTGCAGCTCACACCGTATCACTGTTACTCAGCTGGCAGAGTTGTTACTCTGTTACATTGCAAGAGCAGTCATGAATACTACATAAACAAATCAGTGTGGCCCTGTTCCAATAACACCTTATTATAGACATTGAAATTTGAATTTTACATAATTTTCACATGCCACAAATATTATTCTGATCACATCTGATTACATCTATTCTGAATTTTTTCAACCACTTAAAAATGTAAAGGCCATTCTTAGCTCATGTACGAAAGCAGGCAGCAGGCCAGATTTGACCTGTTGACTACAATTTGCCAACAGCTGCTATAAAACTTTCCTATGACCAGGGAACACAGATTTTTATTGTTTTTCTCTGTCTTCATCACCCTTACTTTGTTTATAACTCCTAAAAGTACTGACCAAGTGATCCCTGAAACATTTTCTTGTTTTTGTTTTTGCTTTGTTTTGTTTCGAGGCAGAGTCTTGCTCTGTCACCCAGGCTGGTGTGCAGTGGCACAATCTCAGCTCACTGCCACCTCCACCTCCTAAGTTCAAGCAATTCTCCCACCTCAGCCTCCCGAGTAGCTGGGACTATAGGCGCCCACTATTGTGCCCAGCTAACTTTTGTATTTTTAGTAGAGACGGGGTTTCACCATGTTGGACAGGCTGGTCTTGAACTCCTGACCTCGTGATCTGCTCTCTTGGTTTTGCCTTCCCCTTACATCCAACTGCCCCTTCTCAGAGTCCTCTGTCTCCGCTTATCTGCCAAATGGGCATCTCCCAAAGAATCTGTGCTGACCCTTTTAACTTTCTTCATTATCTTCTCCCTTAGCACACTCATCTACTTTCTTTCTTTTCTTTTTTACATTGGGAAATAAAATTGTAAGTACTTACTATGCACCACATTATGTTCTGAAGTGTATATACATTGTGGAGTACACAATGGAATACTATTCAGCCATAAAAAGAATGAAATCCTGTCATTTGTGACAACATGGAATCTGGAGGAAATTATGTTAAGTGAAATAACCAGACACTGAATGATGAATACCACATGACCTCACTCATATGCAGAATCTAAAAACGGTATCACAAAAGGAGAGAATAGAGTAGGGGTTACCAGGGGCTGGGGTAGTGGGGGAGGGGGTTTGAGAAGATGTTGGTCAGACGATAAAAAAAATTTCATTTAGACAGGAGGAATAAGTTCAAGAGATCTATTATACAACATGATGACTACAGTGAATAGTAAATTGTATTCTTGAAAAATGCTGAGTGAATGTAAAGTGTTCTCACCACAAAAATGATAACTGTGTGAGGTAATGCATGTGTTAATTAGCCAGATATAGTCCTTCTACAGTGTACATATACGTCAGCTACTTTCATGACTTCAGCCATCACTGCATGAAGATTACTTCCAAACAACCTCTTCAGTCCTGTTCTCCTTTCCAATACTGTGATCAGCACATTCACTGCTGTTAGGAATACCTGATCACAGAAGGATGAAAAACACACTCAGCCAAACCATTTATCCTCTTGATTTTCATGTTTCTCAGTGATACTTCCTGCCTTCTAGTCTTGAAGTTTTATATTTTAGAAAATTATTCTCTTTTCTTTAGCCTATTCTGTCCATTGTCCATTTTATCCTCTATCACATCCATTTCCCTCTATGTATTAATATTACCATTCCTGCTGTCTTCTGGTCTTAATATTCTCCTTTGTTTTAAATCTTCTTGCTTTGCTACTGCTTGATTCAACCTTTCTGAATATGATGGAATTGTGCAATCCTTCATCTAATCTCCTTATCTTTACATCACCTTATCAAATAAAGGGTATCAATTCCTCAAACACCACCATTATATTTGTTTGATTAAAATAGAAAATTCATATAAAATGCCTAAATCATAAATGTACAGTTGGAACAATTTTCACAAACAGAGCTAATCCACGCACCTACACTCAAATCAAGAAACCTTAAAAAGATTACAGGCACCCGGAAGCCTCCTTCTATCTTCTGCTAGTCACTGTCTCCTAAGGGTAATCACTAACTTGATTTCTAAAACTGTAGAGTTGCCCATGTTTTAAACTTATAAAGGTGTGGAATCATAGCACATAAATTCTTGTGTCTGGCTTTTTGTATTCAGCACTTAAATGCTTGAAATGCATCTATTCTGTTGCATGTAGGTATATTTTGTTTATTCTCATTGCTCTATACAGATATTATTCCACTCTACAAATATATCTATATTTCTATAAATTTATTCATGTTTTTCTATAAGCAATATTTTGAAAACTATTCCATTTTTGGCTATGATAAATAATGAGTATTCTTGGACTTTTCTTTAGGTGCACATATGGGTGTATTTCTCTTGAGTATGTATCTAGGAGTGGAATTGCTACATCACAGGGATCATCATAACCTTTGTTTCTACCAGCTTTTCGATCTCATCTCATCTTACTTCCTTCAACACGCTGTACCCTTAAGCTAAGCTAAGCTATTTGTTGCTGCAGGTAAATATCTTGAGATATTGCCCATTACTTATTTTTGCTCATCTTCCCTTCCCCCAATTTGTTGGTCCAAATTTAATCATATTTCCAGGCCAAACTCATATAGTATATGCCCCTTTCTCCATCCTTCAGGTGTGTGTAATTATTCTCTCAAAATTCGTAGAACATGTTATCGGTTCTTCCCCCTGATGTTCATATTGTTCTCTCTTGTAGTCTAATCTTGTGAACACAACTATCTTATCTCACTTACTAGAGATGTTGTTGAAAACAATATCATCTTTCAGAATAATAATTATGACATTATACATAATTTTTTATTTGTACTTTTTAGATGTATTTTTTGTCTCCTTCCCCTAGAAAATAAGTTCTCTTAAAGTAGGAACATATTGCATGATAAATGTTTGTTTGTGATTGTTAACAGAAATACTCAAGAGCTAAAAAAACCCAGACTTTTGAGCTCAAAATTTCATACCACTGATCTTGTATTTTCATTGTCACCCACATTTACACAAATGCCAAGCTTTTACCTCTACACAGATCTTAGATTCATTTCTCTAATGCATTTTTCCTAGTATTTTTCAAACTGAGGTCCTTATTATTACTTCACGACTGTATTAATAGCACAATTGATCATTTTTCATCTTCATATCTGCTTATTAATTGTTCTATGCTCATTACTACTGCATAAAATATTGATATGCTTACATTATTTATCTGCTTAAAAAATTTAAATGACTATAATTACCCCTTAAAAGAGACAAAAGGAAAAGAAAGGAAAAAAGTGACATAATAGGAAAAATGCAGAAATTGTGGTCATACAGATCACCATTCAAATTCCACTTTTGCCAAGTATTAGTTATCCAGCAATTAACAATCCTAAACCCCAGTTTCATATGTTAAATGATAATAAATTTATAGGGGTTGCGTGAGAATTAGTTACGTCTATAAACAATTGTACCTGGGATATATTAGGGACTCAGTAAATGATGCATATATAAATAATGTGTATAAATGTATCACCTTGGCCTCCAAGACTTTCCACAATATGGAAAAGAGGATAACTGAAATATTCATGTAGCCTACCTCACAGAGCCTAGGCAGGAACCACATGAAATATTTTAAGTAATTGCTTTCCATAAGCAATAAATGCCATAGAAATATAGCACCATTATAATTATCTTATTCTCAGAAGCCCCAGAATCCACGTCACTTATTTTGCAGATAAGAAAATTGTCCCAGAAAGGGGAGATGACTTAAAAGAACTCTCCAGCTGGTTAGTGACAGATTTGGTGTTTCAGTCCATGTGTCTTCATTAGTAGCTTTCCCTTTCCACAATTTTTTTTTTTTTGCTTTCCTTAACTATAACTTTTTTCATGGAAATTAAATTCTTAGGTAAATCATACAACTTTGCTAATTTCTCTATCCACGAAACTGGATGAAATATAGAAATATTATATTGTTAATAAATAATCCACAATTATGATTTTTTAAATTTTATAAATATTAGAGAATTTCTGATTAATTCACATCACTCATGTGACTGGGTAGCTAGAACTCAACATTCAAAATAAAATGTTTGATGAACTTTAAAAATATACACATGGTATATATACATATTGGAAAAATAGTTCTCTAATGATAACTCATGTTCTTACATTCAGAGTGTCTCAAATTTAATAGTGACTGTATGTGTTTTCTTAAAATAAGCCTAGAGGCATTTGGGAAATAGATGTATTTTTAATACATCAAAAGTATAAATAGCATAGAACACTTTGCTGGAATTTTAGAAAATATAAAGTGCTTTTGGCAAAAATTCAACCTAATTAAAATTTTGAGAACAAATTTATTTAAGCAAGATTTATGCATTGGTATCTTAAGCATACTAAATTGTGATCTCGAATATATTCCTGAGAATTCATTAAGAGCAATTTTCTGTAATATTTTAAAATTAACATTTGGGAATTGGAGTTGGACTTTAAGAAGTGGTATACATTTCTGCATTTTTATGTATAGACCTCTAAATCAGACTTAAAATATATATTTGCTTTAATTAGCTCTCAGTTTCCTCATCCATCAAAAAAAAACCCCTCTTAACACGCAGTGGGTTACTTTCACAGTTATAAAACTGTCTCATTTTATTATAAAACTTTATAGGCTTCAGGGACTGGGTCGAAACAGAGTAAATTATCAGCTATATTTGATTGATTATCTATGTCTTAAATATAATAACAATAGTGATTGATGTTTGTTCACACTTCCAGTATGCCCAGTCACTCTATTGAGCACTTTTGGAAAAATTATGCCATTTAAATAATAACATGATGAGGCAGCTATTAATATCCATTTGTCATAATCATGGAAATGAGTTCCATAGGGAACATTTGCAGGTTTCCTATAAATGAAACCCTCTCCAATGTTTTCTTTCTTTTTCATAAGAAATAGTTATATTTTGTCTGTGAATCTAGTTTCTGTCCTTGTTCTAGAGATAAATAAAGGTTGTAAAGGGCATTTGGGAGATGGACGAAGGAATCTGTATATAAACTGAGTATTAAGAAAAATTAAGAAGTGATTGTTAATTTTCTTCAGTGTCGTGATCATATTGTGGTTATATAAGAGAATGTTCATTATTTTGGGATATTCCTGCTGAAATATTTAGGTATAAAATGCTATGATGTTTCCAATTACTTTGAAGTAGCTTAAGAAAAACCCAAATATGGCTCTGGAACTATGGTTAAACTGTTATTTCTAGGTAGTGGGAAGATGAGTCTGCATTGTACTAGTGATTAAACATTTCTGTGCATTTAATTTTTCACAATAAAAAATGAAACACAAATAACATTTTCTACAATTTTTTGTAGAGGCACGAGAGATCTTACAGGTTATATAATATCTTATTTCAAAATATCATTCCATCTATAACATTTGTGACCAATGATGCTTTCACCACTTTTCGGACTTTCCTGAAAGTCCAATGCTGGATTCTCTGGGCCTGAGAAATAAAGCAGTCCATGCACATTTTACCAATAAAAATTAAAACATAATAAATGAGACTCATGACCTCCAGAAGTAATCTTCACATAGATAAATTTCATTCAGGATCTTGGCATGTATCATAATGACAGAAATTTACATTTAAGTGTGGCTGTAGCATAAACTTTTCTCCAAAAAGAAAAGTTGTTTCAAAGGTGGTGACCCATATGGAGCCCCTAAAACAAGGTGCTGATGTGAGCAGATATCAAAAAAGCTGACGTGAATATTCTCATCCTTTTGACAGATGTGATCCTAGCACGGCCATATAGTTCTTGCAATATATATTTTATCCAGAAGGTGAAGATCCAAGCCTTTACACTCTTTCCTCTAAAATTATACATTGAAGTGTTGGTAAATTTGTTTAGCAAGAGTCAATCTTTAAAAGCCTGGTTGATTTGTTTAGGGACATCAACACTAAAGAGTTTCTATTCCCAGCAGTGAGGACCAACCCCAGGACCTCAGTGACCTCATCACTGAGGAGATTCTACTTGAGCTGTTAACCCTTTTTCCACTTGATACCTTACTTTTGTCTTCCAACAACAGGCATGTGCTTCCTTCTGAGGCACTGAATTACATTTTTAGACAGAGTTAGTTATTAGAAAATCTTTATCTTTCCTCTCTATGTCTACATGTTAGCCTGAATTCAGACCTCTAGAACCTAAAGGAGTATATGTAATCTATTTTTCCACAAGATGATCTTGCGGTTATGTGAAAAATAATCATCAGATGCTATTAACAGTCATCTTCCCATTCTCTCATTCATTCCTTCGCCTATTCCTTTTCTGTAGAACTCTTCAATTCCAGACACTTCAAGAACTTGTAATCCAGAAGATCAGAATCAAGGTTTTCCTTTGGGGATATCTCAGTATATCATCGTCTCTTTCATAAAATGACTTCCAGACAGAATTGCAAATTCTAGATGAATTCTGACCAGTCAAGAAAACAATAGTGGTCTTTGTTCAGGACACTATGTTCGCACTCTACAAAGACCAAAATTGTAATAGAAATTTTGTAACATTCATGTAAATTATTTACTCATACTTAACACTCAACTGAAATGCCCATTACAAAAATAAACTATAACTAAGCCATATCAAAACTGTCCTGTATTTTTATTTTTAAATATAAATATTGCAAAGATTTACACTAAATTTAATTTATTTAATTGCATTGTGTTTTCTTTGGTTCCTCGTTCCAGAATGCTGATATACTTTTTGTCTTTTGATGCTGCCAAAACTGACAATATAGAAATTCTCAAACAGTTCAATAAATAAATATTATAAAGGCTGTGAGGAAACCAAACTACGCTCTCTAAAAGCCTATTTTACTCACAAGAATGCCTTTAAGATGCTATTCAGTGCCTAGTAACTTATACTTTGCTCATGATTTAAATAAGTTTGGTTACCTGAATTCCATGACCCAGTTTACAGTAAATTGGAAGTAGACAGAAGGTGTGCTAGTCTGATCACAAGGATGGAAAAGAAAATCTATCAAAAAAGAGACAAACTACTCAGTCAGATAATGAGGCCCTTCAAGTTATAAATAAGCTTTCCTGCTTATATCAGGACACCTTCATCCTATTATTGTATTACAGCATAGTACAATTATATTTGGTCACAATACTGACAATGAGTCATCCGCAACATCATCACCCAGCATTTATTGATGTCTACTGTAAAGTAGAGTTGGATGGCACCATTTCTGCTCTCAAACAGTTTAAAAGATCCCTGTGCAGAAAAAGACATGTTTAGAACATTTTGGTTGGTAAGGTAAAGATGCATATAATACAATTAGAAAACCAATTCTAGTGACTTTTAAAAAAGTTAAATCTTATTATATGAATTTTATAATGACAAATTATATGAATAGTATAACAACTAAAGTAGGATTTGAGAAAGAATTATATACCTCCTAGTTTTATATGTATTTTCTTTTAATCATATTTTTGCAATGAATATAATTTTATTACTATATATGTATTAAATGTGTAATTGAATATTATTACCAGATTTCCCTCCAAATTGTTTATGGAAATTTGAAAATTTCATTCTATCTTTCTAACAACAATTTTCTTGATAAAATAACAATTTGAGGAATATTGTATAGAATTCTAAATATGGCATTTGCTTGTCCATAAATTATGCCTACATATGTCTATATTACTATGATTTAATATAGTACCAAGACTAATGATCCATATAAATATGCTAATTATAGCTCCTTCCATTGAAAACCAGATGCAACACCTGTAGTCATACACTCATGGCAAAGAAAATATAAAATCTATTCTCATTATATTATCAATTGAATATAGATTATGTAATGTACAAAGAAAAATAAGCCATTATATTTCACATAATATATAATCTATTGCCTATTTACTAGGTTTTTAAAAAGGTAAAATAAAATAGTTTATATCAATTTGAGTAATATACTACTATTATTTCTTTCTGACTCCACTACTGGGTAATCATTCAGATTCGGATCGCTTGAAGTCAGGAGTTTAGTTTATGACCTAAACCCAAAGTTAGCAGAAGTTTCCATATTCTGAAATATAAATAAAACAGTCATGCTTCTTCTCATACATTCTTTGAGAGTCTCAAGTTTACTCAAGAACTTCATAAATTACTGAGGGCTTATATTCCCATAGGCCACCTTTCTTCTCTGCATTTCTGATCTTGATCTACCGCATTCATTTGAGAGTGATCTTGTATAACTATTCCCTTCTTACTCCATTATAGTTACCCAACATTGTAAAATTCTTCCAGATCACTTATATATGTCATTTGTGTATATGTGAAGGTTTCTGAAAATGTTTAGGGATAACATGAGAATTTTACATAGTAAAATGACTTAACATTGCAATATCTCTGATTTTTACTTAAAGATATAGGATATGGGTAAAAAAGCATTGCTTCCACATTTATATCAACAACCAAAGCCAAAACTCTACAAGTCCATGACTTTTCCTAAAGCCAGTCATAGTTGTCAAATAATAATTTCACTGACTGAGTTAAACAGCCAAGGAAAATTTTATTCAATACTGCTGCAATGGAGGCAGAGAAGGAACTCAACTCTGCTGAAACCGAAGGAGAGTTTTTAAGCACTGGGGTGAGCTAGTAGAAAAGTACTGGAGGACATTAGTGGAGATGGTCAATGTCATTAGACCATCTGTGTTTGCTAAATGGTACTTACTGAATAGGCTTCTACCCTCCCATAGAGAGTAGGAAATAAAGGCTTTACCCTTCTTGATAAGTACATTTCAAAGAGATGGTTCACAGATGCTTAAGAAAGATATTCTCTTTTTGTTAAATTGGCAAGAAACTGGGACAAGATTTACATCACAAAGGGACAGAGAAAGAATTTGCAATAGGAAGTTCTCTAAAGTAGATGCTTTAAGAAAACGGAGGCCAGGAGCCTGTACTCAGAAAGAATCCCATCAAGACAAGGAGAAATTTAAGACTTTCTTGGTCAGAAGTCAGAAGTCAACTAATGAACCTGAGATCTAGGTCAATAAGTGCCTTCTCAAAGAGATATGATGTAAGTGTTTGCTTGCCTTGGGTAGATGCCACCTGACATTGGCAAGTAGAATTCAGCTAGAAGAGTTGACAAATTAGTTGAATAGGAATCATCCTATGGTGGCAAAAAGTAAGTAATTGCTCAAAAAAGAAGGACCTGTTAAAAAGAAACAGGATATCCAGGTCTGGTGGCTCATGGCTGTAATTCCAATACTTTCAGGGGCTAAGACAGGGGGACTGCTTGAAGCCAGGAGTTCAAGACCAAACTGGCCAACATAGCAAGACCCCATGTATAATAACAATCATAAAATAGGAAAAAAGTAAAATTAAAAAAAGGAAAAAAACTTTCAATACCAAAACAAGAAAAACTTTATATATCAAGGGTTGGACAATTTGGTCAGTGAAATAAGGTTAAACTCCATAGACTACAATAAATATCTATGAGTTCATAGTGATATAAATAAATAATTGATTGAATAACTAAATGTGGGAGAAGGGACAGCTCTTCCTTAAAACTCCAATTAATAAATACAGAAGAAGTGAGGAAAGTGGAAAATCATGGGTTAGGCAAACACCACAGTAATTATTCTTTGGCAAGTTTCCTCGATGGAGATTAAAATTTATAGGTGAACATTCGAGAAGGAACAAAATTGAATAGTCTTAAAGCACTGCACTTTGGCTGGGTGCAGTGGCTCACGCCTGTAATCCCAGCACTTGAGGAGGCTGAGGCAGGCAGATCACTTGAGGTCAGGAATTCGAGATCAGCCTGACCAGCATGGTGAAACCCCATCTCTACTAAAAATACAAAAAATTAGCTGGGCATGGTGGCAGGTGCCTGTAATCCCAGCTACTCTGGAGGCTGAGGCAGGAGAATCGCTTGAACCCGGGAGGCTGAGGTGGCAGTGAGCCAAGATCTCGCTATTGCACTCCAGCCTGGGCAACAGAGCAAAACTCTGGCAAAAAAATAAAAATAAAAACAGGCACTGCACCCAAGATGTTAACTACAAAGGAAAAAAAAAAACTTAGTTTTTCAGTGGGAAAAGCCAGCAACCAACACCAAATGACAAAAACCAACATCAGAAATGAGATCTATTAATATCTTGAACCTCCTGATTTGATGGACTGAGAAGGATATGTTAGTTTTGTGATATTTCCTCCAAAAACGCATAACCTTAAAATAATGAGGAAAACATAAGACAAATTCAAATTATACGAAATTCTATAAAATACTTCATCTGTATTCTTCAAAAATATCAAGATCACGAAATATAAGGGAAGATTCAGGAAACACCATACTCTAGAGGGGACTAGGAGATGTAACAACTAAATAAAATGTTGGATCCTAGATTGAATCCTAGAACAGAAAAACAATATAGGTGGAAAAATTGATGAAATTTGAATAAAATCTGTGGTTTAATTGGTGGTATAATACCAGTGTTCATTTCTTCATTTTGACAAATGAACCCCGGGTATGCAAGTTGTTAACATTAGGGGAAACTAGGTGAAAACCCTATAGGATCTCTCTGTACTTTTTTCAGCTCTCTGTAATTATAAAATTACTTCAAAATAAAAAATTAAAAACAATACAAAATATGCACCTGAATCGTCATATGTATGTCAGCAAATATAGAATAATTTACTTCGTGGTGGCTACCATTTTCAGTCATTGGCATCTTGCCTTCTTAGGTGGGCCCCTATCTGTCCTTTTCTCATGTCTCCTGTGTGTTCTCCTGCAGCAAAATACTGCATATTTTCTAAGCACACTTTTTAAGTATTGTCATATATACCCATCCATCAGAGTCTCATCTCCCAACATGGTGCAGCATATTTTCCTGAAGAAAAAGAGTCCCTTCCCTAAAGGAAAGTCTAAAACTATTTTTTTTTCTCTTTGCTAGAGATCTTCTTAGTGAGGGGTAAAAAGAAGTGAGGGCCTAAGTAAACAAGAAAACATTATCCTATGATCACAGATACTCACCAAAGCCAATTTGCATGTTATTAATAGCTTATAAACTGAGATGCTGTAAAAACTCATCTAATTTTGGATAACCACATAGCTTGTCAGTTAAAGCTCTACCCAAACTTAATACTAGAATAACATCATTAAATAACATGCAACTTGCAATTTAGGATGTTTAAATGGATCCTGATACCTCAATAAAATATTCGTGCTAAGACAAACTCCACAGGGGTAAGGCAACTGGACCAAGCGGCTTACGCTAGTCTTCTCTAGATTCACCTCCCACTTGAGTATTTCTTCCTAATTATCATTGCCACAACCTCCTTGGTTTCACTTGAGGGTCAAAGGACCTCCACACGCTTTCTACCTAACATCTTGCTTATGAAAAAATAAAATTTCTCTTAACTATCTATGATCAGCTAGCATAAGCCTGCACTACATATAAAAATATTATACAAGATATTAAAGATTTTGAAAGGCAGACAGAGGCAGAGTGATATGGTCTTGGTAAAGAGGCAACTAAGGTCTGGCTCATTCTTCTACGCTAGTTATGACCCATCCTATATATTGCGGGAACCATCGTATATTCATTACTGACCACCCAGGTACACAAACAGGATATTGTGTCCCAAATATAAGTATAGGTAGCCAAGTCCTACAGAGGCCAGGGTTTTCTTATTATGGCTTTCTGAGCACTCACTTCTCCAAGTGGTTTACATTAGAAATGATAGTGAGTTGGCCGGGTGCGGTGGCTCACGCCTGTAATCCCAGCACTTTGGGAGGCCAAGGCAGGTGAATTACCTGAGGTTGGGAGTTCGAGACCAGCCTGACCAACATGGAGAAACCCCGTCTCTACTAAAAGTACAAAATTAGCCAGGCGTGGTGGTGCATGCCTATAATCCCTGCTACTCAGGAGGCTGAGACAGGAGAATCGCTTGAACCCAGGAGGCGGAGGTTGCAGTGAGCCAAGATCACGCCGTTGCAGTTGCACTCCAGCCTGGGCAACAAGAGCAAAACTCCATCTCAAAAAAAAAAAAAAAAAAAGAAGAAGAAAAAAGGAATGATAGTGAGTTTTCAGAAGAGACCAAACTTTCAAAATGTAGCTCTACAAGCTCTAAAAGTATAGCCCATCAGAATGCTACAGAAAAGAACTTAAAGCACCACAAAATATTTGACTATTCTGTTGCATGCCATTATCAAAATAATTAATGTACTCCATAAATACATACACCTATCACGTATCCACAGAAATTAAAAATAAAAAAAAAAGAATGGGTCTTCCATTACAGTGGTATTAGTTTTGGAACTTCAAGCAATCTGTAATACCTTGAAATCTACCAGAAATTGAAGATGATTTCTAAAATTCTAGATTACTTACAAAAATGTAGGCAGTACCTAAAATAGATGTTTCCTAAATAAATGTTTTTTCTAAAGAGTATTTTTGGAATTAGAAAAAAAATTCTTAGAAAAAGGACTCATCTTGACGAGCTGAAAATGTTTTGCGTGTATACACACTGAATTTTTCTATTTTCTCTAAGCCTCCTTCAGCTAAAGATTCATTTAATAAATCCCCAAGTGAATTATGAATTATTTTCCCAGAGGTGGGACACAATAATTAAAAAATAAAATTGTTCAGGACAATTTGTAAAATAGAAGTTTCAATGGCATGTTTCAATGTTATATATCTATCATCTATCTATGTATTTATATATTCATTTGTGTATTTTTTTATTTAAGGTGATATGTAACAAACTTGAGATCTTATAGGATAGGAGAACACTAGGACACTAATTAGGAACTGGTCTCAGGAACAAAGACCTTCTGAACTCATCGGACAAGATAAGAATCATCAAGCATTCTTCCAGCAGAAAGTGACAAAGCCCTCCTTGAGCTGCTCATGAGAATTCACAAAGTAAGGCAATATGTGAAGAATTAAGATAGAAGAACTTGCAAAGAATCCCTTGTCTCTATTAGACTCCAAGATTGAGCCTTAGAATATTTCAAAATGATAAAAAAGAGAGTTTAAAGGATTTGTAGAAGAAGAATGAAATAATATATTCATTTTGAAACAATATATTTTCATTCAGGATTATTAATAAAATGCTCATGTTAGTGACACATGATTCACTAAGGAAAATAAGTGAGGAAGAGAAGATGGATAAAGTGATAGGAGGAGGAAACATGACACAATTGAGAAGGCACTGAGGTAGAAAGAGAATTGGTGTTTGTTGGTATAATTTAACCAGTTTTCATTTAATCACTTGGACCACAGAAATTTCTCAAAGTACAGTTCGCATGCAACTGTAATAGATTACATCTTGTCTGTATAATAAGTTAATGTGCAAGATTTTGAAAATTTTCCCTTATTTATAGAATAGTATTATTTTTTCTAGTTTCTTTTTTATTTTTCTTTTATAATCATGAAAAAAAATAAATGCAACAGAATATGGGAGAATGTCACCAGAGAGTCACAATGTTGGCATATTATTCTGACAATTCAAAAAATTCTCAAGGAATCTAAGTTTTAAGTGCTAAAAACTGCCAGATCATTTTTCATATTTATTCTTCTGATTACAGTGCCTACAGCATTCATAATTCTCCAAACAAAATCATGAGGCTTAATTGTTTTGAAATATACTTCTGTATTACATTGTCAGATCTCAATGAAAGGAATCTTCTATATGCAATGCAAGTAATTCAATCCCTTTTTATGCAGTACCATAAAAATTATTTTACATGAATATTTATGTTAAAATATGGCACAATCACTGCCTGAGATTCAAAACATATAAAACACCCCTTTGCTGCTGCAACAATCAAAACACAGGGTTGATGGTAACACCTATCCTACATCAGCAGCACTAACAATACAATCAGTTTGTAGAAGCTAAATCCATATGGTCAGAACACACACCAACATTACATAAACAAAATATAATTCCTCTTGTCTTCTGAATGTGAATTTGGAGGGGGAAACATCTGGATTAGAAAGGCACTTAGCAATAGACAAGGCTTTTTCAAGTAAAATTCCATTCAGGCACTAGAAATAAGACCCTCTGCTCAAGAGGCAGCAGCTGACACACGAGCCTAACTTAGTACTGAGACAGGATATAGATGAAGCTGTGTCTATAAATGAGTACAAAAGGAAATTAAAAGTAAGGCTTCAATTAGTTAAGCTTTCAAAGGTAAAACTCTAGGGTGTTTGGAGGAATCTTTCAGGAAGATGTATTCCAGTTTTACTGCAGACTCCACACAAACGGCTCTCAGACAAGTCACATCTATAGTAATTGGAAACATTTTCAAAGTAAAAGATGAGAGACCATGGTTTTTGCCAAAGGTTCTTAAGCATGGGCTTTCATGGGCGTGTGAATTTTTTTTTTTAAAGTAGCAGAATAAACATATGTTTGCAAATTATTTTATTTTACCAAGTAAGGGCAATAAAACACACACATTTAAAACAAAAAATTAAAAAAGGAAGAAAAAAAATTACCGCAAAAAACTTACTATCCACTATCACTATTCTTTTATTAAAAAGAATATTTTAACCTCAAAATTAGGAAGGACTCAGTAGAAAAGAACAATCTTTCCAAAGAAGGAATGGCTGTTCCTTTGGTTGATTTTACCTCTCCCCCACTCTGCAATCACAACCTCATTGTTACTTGGCAATCTCTTGGAAGATTTTTGTTAGTCACAACTGATGTAAGAGGTGTGCGCTACTGGTGATAGAGTAGTAAGAAATTGTTTAGGCAGTTAGTGAGGGTGAAAGAGTTCTTGGTAGAATTTTCTTTTAATAAAAAGCAGCCCCCAAATTATTTCTTTTCTAATAAAAAGCAGCCTGAAAAATCAAGCTACAAGCATAGATAAGCAAGATGGAAACTTGCATAGGTAAATGGCAGCAGCTGTACCTGGAAGCTAGGTACATCCAACATGGTGATTCCTTCTTCCTTTTCCTTGTCGCCACATGTGCAGGTGTCATGGCACCAGCCAGATAAAACCTTATCTATATAATAAAAGATTTGTGGGCTATGTAAATAGCACACCTGGTCAAACCAATCCCCTGGGCCCTATTTAAATCAAGCACCTCTCCTCAAGCCCCTCTATAAAATGGACCTCATCTCACCCCAAACCCGGAAACATACTTGGGCACCCCCTTTCTCCGCATGAGGAAGCGCTCTCTTCTTTCTTTTGCCTTTTAAACTTTCCGCTCTTAAACCCACTCCGTGTGTATGTGTCTGCGTCTTTGTTCCCCTTATCGCGAGACAACAAACTTTGGCTAGTTCCCCAGACAATGATGGCGTTTCACTGGCATCTACTGGGTAGAGACCAGAGATGCTGCTAAACATCCTACAATGCACAGCGCAGCTACTACAACAAAGAATTGTCTGGTCCAAAATGTCAACAGTACAGGGTAGAGAAACCCTTCCCTACACGGACATTTTAGCTAAGGACCAGTGGACATTTTGGCTCAGACTGACCCTCATGTAAGCTAACCAATTTACAGAGCCAGTGATCTCTGGAGTGCTTGGTTGACTCTTTTGTTTTCAGTCATTTTTGACAATAATCATCAGCAATAGAACTGCAGTGGTGGAATTCTATTCCGTCAATTAGAACTAGCCTGAAAAATTGTCACTAAAATCTATTCTGCAATTCTATCACTTTGACATCAATCCCATTGGCATATTAGTTTGTATTTGAACTTCAGGGCATTAGACTTAGTCTAGAGGTAGTGCTACTGTTTGGAAATGAAAGAATATTTAGCCAGTTTGAGTCAAGAATTAGTAGCCTCTATCAAAGGATAGAAAATTTCTTCTTACAGTGGGCTTTAATAATGTTTGCTTCATTAAATATTCAGTGAGAGTATATATACTTTCTATTAATGTAACTTTTTAAAGATTAAGAAAATCAAATGGATTAACAAACCGCGGCTCATTCTAGATAGTAAAATTATAGATAGCTATTTTTTCCTTTTGTTTGAAACATTTTGGTCTATAAAATTATGCACAAACTCTCAGTAGTATGGTAGGCTTCTTTTTCCCTCTGTACTTTCATACAGAATACCTTTATTTTTTTATTTTTATAAAATATTGTTTCATATGCCAAAGATTTTGAAAGCAATATTTTATGACTATTCTTGTAGGCTACATATACATGTGTCATTAGTTCTACAAATTATATTGCAAAATGAGATCATATTATGTATACTGTTTTGTTTCTTATTTTTTAACATTATAAAGTAGATCAGTGTCTATATAATACAGATTTGTCACATTTTACAACTTATTTCATGATTTAGATCTGGTATCATTTATCTACATGTTATTGATGGTTATCAGTTGTTTTATATTTATGTAGATATGTATGTAGATAAGTAGGTGGTGTGTGTGTGTGTGTGCGTGTGTGTGTGTATACTGAGTGGTGAATATCTTTCTGCAGTTCTCCAAATGTATCTGGGGCAAACATTCTAGAAGACAAAGAGAATGCACTTTTATAAAGGTTTTCAATGCTTACTTCCCAATTTCCCTGCAGACAGCTTACCCTAATTGGTATCTCCCCAAAGTGTTTGAGGATCAATTTTCCACAAAAACTTTCTGACAATGGATATTCACAATCTTTTCATTTCTTCTTCAAATGTTATCAGAATATAGTATTTCATTGTTGTTTTCTTTTGCATTTTTGTAACCTCTGATGAGATGGGACAACAATTTACATACTTACTATAAGTGTACATGTATTCTTTATGAATACCTTGTAACAGGGCCTATGCCCAGTTTTCTGTTGGCCAGGGGTGGAAAGTGGGGTGAGGAGACATTTCTTCTTATTAATTTGTGAAAATCTATTTCTATTAATATATAAACATTTTCTTATATAATTTGTGATTATCTCCTAAAATGAATGTTTGTCTTTATTTTGTGTTTTGTTTGTTTGAGTTTACCTTTTTAATTTTATATTCTCAGCAGTAAAGTTCGCATCCCTTTTCCATTGTTTTCTGTCTTTGGTATCACATTTAAAACATCCTTTACTATCCCAAAGTCAAAAAAATAAATATTTACTCTTTTTTATCTAGTACATATAGGGCCGTTTGTGGTGGTTGTTGTTGTTGCTGGAACCCAGGAGCTGAGGATTGCATTAGTCATATTCTTCAGTTCATTGCACACTATTACTCTTGGTAAATAGAGGGTCTTCCTGCCCCAACCCAAATCTCTCCCCTCTTTCTTTCTCCCTTCCTTCCTTTGCTTCCTTCCTTCCATCCTTCCTTCTTTCCTCCCTTCCTTCCTCCCTCTCTTCCTTCCTTCCTTTCTTCCTTCCTTCTATATACTTTTGTTTATTCCTATTCCTTGTGCCTTTTTCTCTATTCCCTCCCTGCTAATTAAAACATAAACTGTTTTTTTTTTAAATCTACTCTGGTTCACCTTTACCTTAGATAACCTATATTTAATTCACTGCACAATGTGAATCCCTTATGATTAGAAGTTACTGTTCTTTATAAACACTATATTTTAATAGAACAGACCGTGTGTTAGGCATCTACTTTGTTTTTATCACTACACAAGACCCCTTTATATGCATTATTTCTAATTATAATATTACAAGGTAGGTATTCTCTGAGTTGAAATATAAGGAATCAGTATCTCAGAGAAATATATATGTATTACTAAACGTCATACGGTCACTAATAAAAAGAGCCAAGATTAATCTTAGGGATGGTGACGCTAAGACCTGGGCACTCTTGGTGCTTCTTACAAAAATAATAGCAAACAAAACCAACCGAGTTCTGCATATTTTTAGAAACTATATTTGAAAATGAAATTCTTTTTCCTTACAACACCATTTTATATTATTTTGGGAAATTTTAGTAACAGTAGTTTCTAATTTCATCGTTTCAAAGAACAACATGAATCTAATGCTACATTCGTGACTACATAATTGCAAGCAAACGGATTTAGGCATCTGGTGTAATAACAGCCCTGACAACATAGCACTTCTTTTCTTCTGAGCTGCAGTTTGAAACTGGACCAGGGTAGGCACGTGGCTCAAGAGCTACCCATCTATAAATTAACTAGAAATTCATGAAAGGATCCCATGTAAAGGACTTTGTACATAGGAGGAGATTTATTTAGCTTGGCCATTCAGGCTGGCTCTCCCCAGAAACCATTCTGAAAAATCTGAAGAGAACTAATTAGGAAGGTGAATGTTGCCAAGCTGCAAAAATAGCAGAGATGTCATAAATGTGAATCCACTCAACAAATAATGATGACAACCGTGATAGTGGTGGTGGTGGTGGTAATGATTATGATGATGATAGATATTTTTTATCACCTAATGATACATCATTCCTTCTAATTATTAACTCCTATAAGCCTCACAATAACCCTATGATGTGAGTACGTCCATTTTAAAAATAAGTAAGCAAAACACAGAAATGTTCAGTAACTTGCTCAATGACAACAGTTAGTAAGTGGCGAAGTCTGATTCAAACATAGGAGTCTATTTCCAGAAATTGTGCTCTCCTTTAAAATAGTCTTAGCATCAGAAATGAAGACATATGTTTGGAGGCTGACTTTTTCTAAAAGCTCTGTTTCTTACAAGTACATGACTATTACATAGCTGATGACTTTACACTCAAGGAAATGCTTCTATTATATGTCTGTTCATATTTACATGGGATTTTAGCCAAGCTTTAGATGTTTAGAGAGTGCTATACAGCTTAAACAACTTATATATTAGAAATACACGTTCACATTTCTAAAAAATAAATGTAAGTTAGAAATTACTGACTGATTAAAAATATAAATATAAAAAGACTATTTCAGTTATGGTATTTTCACAGTACAAAGGTAATTTTTAGAATATGAGAAAGCACGTAAAAGAAGGTGTTGCATTTGGCTTCTTTTTCTGCTACCCTACCCATTACTACACACTTATTGTCTTTAGTAGGAAAAGATGTAAGTATATTTTTTTTTAACTGGGGACTAATAATTCAACAATATGTATACATGTTCAATTTTCAACATAAATGAAATAGGACTTTTTCAATGATGACAATTTAAGGCAGAAAAAGCAGAGACATACTTGGTAGCCAGATGTCTACCACAAACACCTTTAAACCTACAAAGAGAAAGAATCACCTGAGTACTTTAGCCTCAACGTTTTTCCAAATGCCCATTGTCTGAGTAATTATCTACTAAAATACTATTTTGGAAATATAGGAGTTACCCTATTTATTCTGTAGCTACATTATAATTGGTTGGATTCCAGTGCCGTATCTGAAACAACCCCACCACCCCCAAATTTTCTGCACAGGTCTCTTTTCCCAAAGCACATATATGGTTAACACCGTTTATTTATTGACTCAATAAATATTTAAAGCATATTTTCTAGCCAGGCACTGTTCTAAGTGTGGGGGAATACATCATAGGAAAAAAGAGAACATTAAAACTGTTGCCTTCATTGAATTTGCTATCTAATAGGGAGACTAAACAAACAAGCAAATAGGTAATACATCAGAGAGTGAAGGTAATGTTATGGAAAAAAGTAAAGAAAAAATGGAAAGAGGTTATAAGAGAGTTGGAAATGGAGTCACAGTTTTAAGTCGGGTGGTTAGTGGTGGCATTACTAAAAAGGTGCTACTCAAGAGAACAAGTATGTCAGAAAAGAGGATATTTGTTGGGGGATGAAGTCTCAAAGTTGAAGGAAAACAGACCTAAAGCCAATTCCTTGAGGAAAAAAAAAATGGTCACCAAGTAATACATAAAACTTCACTGTAAGTTTAGAAGGTTGCAAAATTATAATATAAAGCTATGTATATAAGATAATTTCCAGTCTAACTGACATCTTTGCTTGGTTTTTCAACTGACTTTTAGTCTAGTCACAGTCAAAATTAATTTCTGCTCTTGTACCATCTCCAGACTGCTCAATTCAGTCGCCTCTGTATCAATATAAACAGTAAGTCCATCTTCCCAGTTCTGAAGCCAAAACCTTGAGTTGTCCCTGACTCCTGTCTCTCTCATTCCCAATATCCAATCTTGTAGCAAATTTAGTTAGTTTTACCTCTCACCATATATACACAATCAACAATATTCAACCTCCCCATTTCTAAAATCCTGGTATCTGTCTCCACCATTTCTCACCAAAATAATAGCAATGTTTTTTAACTTCCTGCTTCTTCCTGTACCACTTCTCAGACTATTTTCAACACAGCCTTCAGAAAGACTCCTTTAAAGCATGTCATATCATGATTCTTCTGGCTTCAAACCCCTCCAATAGCTTCTCATTCTACTCAAAGTAAAAGCCAAATGTCTTATGATGGTTTATACATCATACAAGACCAGGCCTCCCTTTTAGTTTCAGACTTCTATTATTGCTCACTTCACCAACATTCACCTCCAAAAACATTTTCTCCTCAGAACTTCTCTACTTGCTATTTCTTCCACTGTAAATGCATCAATGAGTAGAAAACTCTTTTTAAAGAATGGATGGAAGGCTAGGTTCACTAACTAGCAAGTAAGTCACATATATCACAATATACCACTTAAATTCATGCCTTGGTGGCATTATAAACTACTAAAGACATAGAACTTTGGTTTTTTTGTCAATGTTATAAGGTGGAAAACTGGCATTTATGAATACCAAGGTTCTACTCTATAAATCAATGGAAGAGGAGAGAGATTTAGTCTTAAATCACAGAAGTTCTAATTGTTGCAAAAATATACTTGATGCCCATACCTTCTCTCACTCTAAAATACACTTCATCATTGGTGATAAGAAAATTTTGACAATGGAAAAACTAAATTAAGAAAAACTATAATAAAAAAGTTATCTTTTTAATTTTTAAAAATTATATACTAAGGAATTCAGATTAGCTATTGAATATTAATTTTTACAGAGAACTTCCCAGTAACCACAGCAGGGTGAAAATGTACATATTTAAATGAAGTGCCATTGTCTGATAAGTAAGAGCATATTAAGATATTTGGTAAAAATCTTTCCCAGATTGAAATTTCAAGAAGCATTTATTAAAAGAACTCTTATATAAGAAGTTTGGGATACTATAATATACAGTGTTTTAAACTTTAATTTTTCTCTGCCTAGATTTTTATACAGTGACTTATAAAATTAAAGAAATGACACTAAATTTAAATTCAAGTAAAGAACTTAAAGATCAAACTGCTCAAGTACACTACTTAACAATGGATAGAGATAGAGCCTAGTGAACTTGACATGTAAAAATCCAAAAGGAGTGAGTAAACTGTCGTTTAGACAGCTTTTCAGCAGAAGTTTTTGTTCTATTAAATCAACAGGGGCTAAAGTATAAAGAAAGCTTTATGAGAGTAAAGGGATTTGGGCTCATCTAGAAGAACTTTTGAAAGGAAGTAAAAAAGACAAAACTAGACCATTCTGACATGCAAAAATCAGAAATACAGGCTCAGGGAAAATCCTAACTCTCTGTCAGAAACACAAGGATCATTGTAGCAAATAAAAAGGGTTTAGGTTCGGTATCCCTTATATAGCCAGGAATAAAAAGGCATAGTGAAGGACTTTGGCAAACAAGCAGATCAATTAATATTTACACTAGTTGGTACTAAATTGAATATTTCAGTGTAGTGTCTAACAATTTATAGTAAGATTTATCTGGCACAAGGAGTTACAACTGTTGGAAGAAAAAAAGATAAAGAAATAAATTCATGTAATACCCTAGGCTCAATATGTTAGAAACCTTGTGTGCTTTTGGGGCAAGATATCTTACAAAATAAAGCCTCTCCTTATGTTCTTTCCTATATGACATGATTCACATATGAATCTCCTTTGTACTAAGTAGTGTCCATTCTGCAAATGTAGTGCTAAAAGAAGACAACATGTCCCCTGCTCTAATGGAGTTTAGAATTTAGTAGGGAGGAAAATCCATTATATAGGAAATTATACAGGCACAATGAATATCAAAATCTGAGAATCTCCACATGTAATGGACGATTATTGGAGGGAAACTATCTTGGACTTGCATATCAGAGAAGGCTGGGCTAATCTGGAATCCTAATGATGAACAGATACTGGTAAAGGGAAAGAGGGAGCATTGTAGGAATTGTGTTTCTCAGAGATAATGGAATGGTGTGAGGGTGAGCCTGATGTTTGTAAGACCTGAGATTTCTGCACGAGGAGGTAGCACTGAAGAGAAAGTGGCAAAATATAATGCAAATGAGAGCAGACCCTGAAGTTCCTTTACAGAGGGCATTAGGAGATTGGATTTCATGCTAAGGGCAAGGGGTGACACTAAGACCTAAAAGGGTTTTTATGTATGATGATAGATGACAGATTTTTCACTTTGGAAATATCACAGGAGCTTAAGTATGGACAATGGAAGTTTACAAAACTGACGGCAGGAGACAAGTTAGGAACATGCTGCAGAAATCTAGGTGAGAGGTGCCAGTGCCTAAACTAAAGGAGGGACCAAGAAGGCATGAATGTTCCCTTCCACTTGAAAACGACTTTCTCCAAGTTGTAAAACCATCTCCTATTATAAAGAAAACATTTATGAGAAGTTTTACTATTTCTTTGGTTAAAGACAATTAGCAAATTTGATGGACTATAATCCCTCTCACCTCATCTCTGAAAAATCTTTGTTTCAGCAGAGTTGAGCTCAGAATGAGTTCTAGCCTTTGTTCCATTGCAAAAGCCTTGAATAAAGTCTTCCTCTCCTATCTAACTTTGGTGCAATTCTTCTTTGACAGTGGTGATAGTGGAGGTGGTGAAAAATGGACAAGTTCAGAAAATACTTAGAAGAGAGTAAAACCAGAACATGTTGTATGATTAGCTATGGGAAGACTCAAAAACTATTCCTGAGTTTAGATTCGTGCAACTGAATGTACAGAGGTGCCTTAAGGAATATAAGAGTTTGAGCAGATTAATGGATTAAGGTGGTGCATTTAGGTTTGGAAACAGTGAGATCTACAGATACCTGTGATTATTTCAAGGAGAGGAAATTGGTAGGCCTCCCAATATATGTAGTCAGAGCTGAAAAGACAGGACTAGGCTAGAATCACGTGCCTATATATGATATTTGAAATCTTGGGATTACGTGACAATGTCTAAGAAAAGTAGGAAGAGCTGGAGGACTATAGGGCTTGGATGAGAACTCTAATAAACTCTAATGTTTAAAAATAGATAGAGGAAAAGGAGACCATGAAAAATATGAAAAAGATCACCCAGAAAGATAGCAGAGCAGAGTTACTGCCAAACATAAAATTGAAATGATAGTAACCAATGATGAGAAAATGTATTGCCTGCTGTGTTGCTGCTGATTAATGGAATTTTATCTAGATTTATTCAAACTGTTTTTTATAATAAGCCAAATTAGATCACGAAGATGGTAAAGAGGTCATGTGTCCCAATATTCTGTAAGGTAATTCCATACGAATTTGAGTTATTGAGAGTATATTCTGATAATAATTATGGCCTATTCAAATGTTTTTAATTTTTAGAGTAAACCACTCATCCATGGAATTGTTTTTCTATTTTCATAGTGAAGGATATTCAACTAACTGCATGTAAACAAGCAAAAGTAAGGCAGTTTTTCCTATCACCAACATAAAGTTTACATGGCATTTTTTTTACACTAAGAACCATCACTAGTATTTTAAGATTTGATATGCTCCAGTTCATCTGTTGCTACTGACGTTTTGAGGTTGTGTCCAGTAACCTAGGCAACTGTTCTTATTTCTGTCCTAATTTACTTCTATTTATAGAGCTTACATAGATTCAATAGCCCCAGAGATTTTCTCTAAGGCAGGGCAGGTTGACAAACTATATGCTCTTAAGTGAATATAATGTTAAACACATGACAGACCTTAGTCATCAAGCAAAGACTGCATATTACAATTTCTGTTATTTGAGGTCATCAGTATATATGACAAATAATGTATCTTTAAAAATGTAGTGTAACCTGGTCACAATGAAATATGAAATGACTATTGTTGAACTTATAATATTTAAATGTTTTGTTTTTAATGTTCTATTCATTAAACTCAATTTCAGCAATCAGAACTAGCAGATTCAAATATCCTTAAATAAAAATCTTACCCGCTCTAATTCAGTGCTGTTAAACAAATTCCTTTTCTCATCACTCACCTACAGACACTGTAATCAAAGTTTAAGTTGTGTGAGACAGAACAAAACCTTTGATTTAGTATTTAGACCTTATTGGATTTCAAGTTGTATAGGCGGAGGAAAGAATGACTGTAGAATATGTTCTTCTTGGACAGGGGCAAAGAAAAGAGAGGTGATTTTAAATGACTACTTGCAGAACTGTCTCCAACATGCATCCAATAAATATCAGAATGAGATGTATTTTTTTCTCTTTTTTAAAAATATCATTATACATCTAGAAAAATTAAATGTTGTTTTTTTCTTTTTTCTTTTTCTTTTTTTTTTTTTTTTTTTTTTTTAGGCAGTCTCTCACTCTCACCCAGGCTGGAGTGCAGTGGGTACAATCTCTGCTCACTGCTACCTCCGCCTCCTGGGTTCTAACAATCCTCCCACCTTACCCTTCCTAGTAGCTGAGATTACAGGCGTGCACTGCCATGCCCAGCTAATTTCTGTATTTTTAGTAGAGATGGGGCTTCACCATGTTGGCCAGGCTGGTCTTGAACTACTGGCCTCAAGTGATCCACCCACCTCAGCCTCCCAAAGTGCTGGTATTATAGGTGTGAGTCACTGAGCCTGGCAGAAAAATTAAAAATTGAAAAGTTTAAGTCCTATGCAACTTCATGAGAACTGACAGAGACAGAAACTAATGGATTACCAAGCTACCAAAGTTCCACAAGGAAGAAAAACTCCCAGTGCAGAGCCAGGCATTTTACTAAATGATGAAAGAAATAAGAACTTGACAACTATTGGGTCAACTTTTCTGTGATGTTGCGTTAACGAGAGTTACTTTTTTGGATATCTATTTCAGTTCTAGCTTATTTATGTGAATACAGATTTACATAAACTTGCTGGCATCATTAAGAATCACAATGCATTCTTCCTTTTAATCTCTTAAAGCACTTCTTGATTAGTCCCCTTCTTGAGGCAAAAAAAAATTTCAAAAGACTTCTGATAGTAAAGTGTCCATGATGTCAAAAATACTTAGTACCATGAAACAGGAAACCAAGTAGTCCCGTATCAGGAGTCAGAGAGATTTGTATTTATAAAGCTCCCTGAGCTACTCAATAAAAAGTCAAAGCACATCAGGAGCACACAAAGATCTGCATTTTTCATGAGATTCATTTTATAAAAATCAGAATTTATTGTTCACTTCCTATGTGCCAGAAACCAAACAAGAATTTTCACATATCTAATTGAATCTTCAAAAACACCTATAGATATTATTATTATCATCATCATGATTTTACAGATAAGAAAATTGAAAGTTAGAAATGTAACTTTATGAAGGTCATATGGATAGTAATTGGTGGAAATAAGATTTGAGTCAAGGTTTATGTGACTCCAAAGTCCATTCTCTTGACTTATACATTATAGCAGTTCTATAAAAGGCAATTCACTTGCTCACCTATTCTATTCCCCTAACTCTCTTTCAACCAATTTTATGAAGAGCCTTTTTAAACCCACAGTTATTACCCAGGTAAGTTTGAGGAACGTTCAGCTGCCGCCCTGCTGCAACTTAAATAATTTCCTAAGTCTCTACTACGACTGCTGCCCCTATTGCAGAAAATAAAACAGGAAAAACTTCTAGAAATCAGAATTCTCGTTTTATTGAAACATCACACAGGCCAACGTGATGAGACAATGACTAAGGAGCAACTGCCTTTGCTCTTCTGGATTCCGTAGTGGGAACTAACTTTGGATCCTCATCCTGCAGGATCCCCTGCTATATGACCCTACTGGCCTAATACTGCACTTCATCAAGGTGAAGTGACCCACCAAGAGAGACTTTCAGGGTCTGGTCATTACCAGGTAGTTTCTAAATGGTAATCAACTAGCCAATTTTGCTATTGATAGAAGATTGCAGGATGGGGACGTGTAGAAATTTGCAAGGTTTAAATACATCTGATTTTAAGGTTTGTGGTCTTCAGTTTAACAAATCGTCTTTCTAGTACAGCAATTTATAATATCAACTCTGTAATACTGGCTGTTGCAATAGTAGATCAATGACAATATTAAGGGATGATGAGACTATTACAGTTTACAAGTGTGCTGTACTGGAAAGAGAACACGTTTGAGGCCAAAAGACCTGAGATTTGGTCCCAGTCAATATGACTTGCACAAACTACTTAAATTTTTTGTTTCATTTCCTAATTAGTAAAACCAAAAGGAAAAGATAACAAAAAATAAGCTCCAGGGCTTTTTATAAATAAGCTACCAATTTGAAAATGTTCTGTAAACTATAATGGGTTAAGTAGTATCAGGTGCTGCTCTGTTTAAATAGAAAATATGATGTAGTCTGTATGTCATATAACATTTTAGGAAGCTTTTAGGACTTACAAAAATCTTATTAATAAGTTTAGAAATTTTATTCTCTTTTAAAAAGTATATTTTCATGTCTCTTTTGAATGTGAGTTTTTCGGATAAAAGATGCCTATTTTATTCTGGCTGAAAGCATGAACAGAATAAACAATGAGCTCTGTGAAGAATGCTCTATGAACCCGTATCAAACTCAAACTCCTGTGTCACTCCGGTATGCCGGATCACTGGATATAACCATGTATTGGTCCAGTGAGTATTCATGTTTAATAATTAAGATAATTACTGATTTCCACTGCTGTTTCCATTGCCACTTCATAAGTCATGCATTATTGGTCTTTTAATACTTTGTTCTCATTGACCACAGACTCTAAATCATTATATGTTAGTTACAGACCTTTACAATGCCTAGTGGCATTTGCCACTGGTGACAACAATAATAAATGATGTTGAGCTGAAGCTAGTAGGAATGAAATACAGAAAGTAAAATGATAATAAATAACTGTCACTCTATTACTAAACAGTGCCTGGTTCTAGCACATGTTCAATACAGCAGAGTCTGCATAATCCAAGAACTAAAAAGGCATTTACCCTTTAGTAACAGCAACAACAACAAAAAACAAATCCATTTACTCATCTTGTGCTGTGACCCCAAATTCCACACTGAGCATGGCATGAGTATTTAAAGATTTCTCAACAGAATCTCTTTCAATATCTTATAGTATCTTCTCAAAGTGAGAGTGTGTGTGAAATGTGCCAAAAGTTACACTCAGTCCAATGGATATGAAATTACAGCAATTATGGCTAGAATGTGACAATAATGTCTCAGATGGATATGAGACTGAAGATACAAATATCATTTTATTATTATAAGGATTATGGAACACAGATATTAGTATAAAGAATATGGGACTCAAGAATACAAGATGTCTGGTAGATATTGTAAACCCTGTCTAAATATAATGTTGGTTCTTGTTGGGTGATTTGGGTGGGGACCAAATTTGAGCTATCCTTTTCCTTGGCCATCTGTCTCATAAACTTAACTTAGGAGAGTAGAATCTGTTGTAATAAACTCACAAGGCAGATATAATGTAAGGGTTGTTATTGGTATCAAATCATCTACAATATAAAATAATTTCTTTTCAAAATTTAAAGGGAAATTTGTGTCTTCCCCTTGTCAGACAGCTGTGACATCCTTTGCTGTGTCCTCTTTCTCATTCCATTAATGATACATCAGGTTTATTGCTCTGGTGGCGGTCTGTTTGTTTTTTAGTAAAGGACTTATCCTAACTTTATTTCCTGAGTAAACTGATATGTGGCAATCACAGAAGGTCTGAGTCTGAAGACATAATCCTCTTACTACACAAGTTACATAAATCTGAGCCTTAGTGATCTTATTAGTAAAACTGTAATAATATTAATATAGCAAAGTTAATGTAAAAATTAAGTAAATAATATATGTGGAGTAATTTTCTTTTATTATTTTCTTCCAAAAAGCAGAGTCTGAGATTGGAAGGTAGTTTGTTTTGGAAATAGATATTAGTAAACAGAACTGGGAGCCTGGGAAGAACGAATCAGGAAAGAAAGGAGAGCCAGTCTAAAGACACAGTATCAACATGGTTACTACTTGATCCTACTGGGGACCCTTTCAGGTTCTGTGGAAAATGCATTTCCGAATTGTCCATCTTAGAAATAGAATAGGGCTATTCGTCAAGAGTTGCTCTACGTGGGGTTCATACCTCATATGAAGTTGTATATGTATTATCATGACTGAGCAGTTATCAGAGGGATTCCACATAGTAGTTGCTAGGAAGCCCCAGGGCAGGAAGTGAATAAAATCCAAATTATTTGGGATTTATGCAGAGAAGATTTATAAGAGCAGAGAATAGCCAGGTTGAATATAATGTTGCCATCGGTAGATTTCGTGGTCAGGGATCTATCTTGTCACTAAACTGTGGTGAGGTTTTCACCCAGCGGCATTCCCAATGAACTGGATTGTCCGAGAACTGTACACAGCAGAACACTAATGCAAGATGCAGAGCAGTTTCAGGGTAGTTTCCACAACATTAGAAGCAGTGGCTTCTATGAAACATTCTTAAGATTCAGAACCATAGAGATCATCAAGTTTGTAACCTATAATGGACAGCCAGTCATCCAGCTGGCCTGGCCTATACTTTGGACCAAGAACAAAAATACAAATGAAAATAGTAGTAATAAGAAGTTTACCATCTTATATAATGTGGAAATTTTTGAAACACTTCCATATGCATTATCTTAGTTGAAGTTACCAGTGATGCTGTGAGAATCTATGGTATTATTCATCTCATTTTTCAAATGAATAAATTTGGTTTTCTGTCCAAGTCTTCATCGTCTACAAGTGCTAAGCCAGAATAAAAAGTGAGATGTGTTTATCCTAATTCCAGAATTCTAAAAAAAAGCCTTAATATTAACAAAATTTCCTTTGGTCAATTACTTTGTAAGCCTTGACACCTACACTTCACCTTCAGTGACATCAGCCTGAGTGAATCACACACCCACTTCCCTGAAAGCATGAGCAAAGCTTATCTTTAGCAAAATGTATTTCCAATTCAATTTCCATTCATAAGATGTGATCTCTACCAACGATGCCAACTAGATTTGAAGGAAACTAAATCCAGATGCTGTGTGACCCTAGACAGTTTTCAACACAAATTGGCTACTAGAGGGCTGACAAATAACCCAAATAATTTGTAAGAAATGGAAACTCAAGAAAGTAGCATTTCCCAATATATTACCAAATACTATCTCTCTGGCTATGGGATAATGGTGTCTACTCGGAGAACATTTTTTTCTCCACTGAAATGAAATATTCCTATTACCAAAATTTGAGATAAGCAATGTTTCTGATAAAACATAGGTTTTATTTTCTTGGCTGATATATATTATTTCTAGGTAATCTGAATGTCTGAAAACATGGAACTTTCCCAAATTTATCCTTTCCCATATTATGTTTTACCATATTTTCTGTATTTTATAGTAAATGAGAAAATAGCACACTGTAAAAACAAATATGTAGATGCAAGATATTATTGTTAATAAAAAGATACAGTTAAGCTCTAACGAGAGCTTTTTAAACATTCATTTCACATATGTGAAATAGATAAAATATTTTACATAATATGTTGTGGGATTTTAAAAAGGCAATCAAAAAGAATGGTAGAAACAGAATCTAACTCTCCGCATCTGTTTAAAATGTATTTTTCAGTGTATTTATCTTATTTTCCATTCTTAGGGAATAGAAATCCAAAGGATTATAGGTAAAATTTGGTAAAGACTGAAGTTTGTTTTTTTCATTTTTTTTTCAAATCAGTTTCCACAAGCCATAGATTAGAATATCAAAACATGTAAGGAATATCAACATTTTTATTTAAGGAAATGTGCACTAACATGCATTGTGACATGGAGTTAACCAAACAGGTCTTTGTTTGAAATGTTTCTGCGGAGCTTGTATGACGATATGTCTACAAAAACAGAGTATGCGCCAGCCTTTCAATATAAGTGTTTCAACATCAGATAGATGCATAAGAGACCAGAAAACAGAGGGAAAGGTTAGGAATTTGCTTCCATCTCCAAATTTTATGTCACTGAATTTAACTAACTTAATAATAATACTAATAATGATGATCGTGATAATCATACTATTGTTGCTGCTATTACTACTATGAATAATAGTAACTAACAGTTATTGAGAAGTTACTATGAACTAGGCACTATATAAGTGCTCTGCTAGTTGACTCAGTTAATTCCCACAGTAATCCTCATATGAAGGATACTATTAGTATCTCTGCTTTACAAATGAGGGAACTGAGGTACAGAGAAGCTAATTGACTTTCTCAAGTAACACTCCAGAAGGAGGTGGCAGATTCACAGGCATTCCCAGGAAGCCTTAAGCACCATGCCGTACTACGTGGGTTTCAGATCCAAGGTTTGTTGTCTGGTCTATAGTTGCAAGCTATAAGTGGCTAGGATGCCAAACTTTCACAGATACCCAGGCACTGGGTGGGAGTAAAGTGAAGTACAATATCTCAGAGTAATTCAGAAATTAGAATTAACATATTTGGAGTTGTGTGGTGGTGGTGGCGGTGGTGGTGGTGGTGGTGGTGGTGGTTGGGTGTGTCTGTGTGTATGTGTTTCGGGGCAGGCACAGCAGAAGTTATTGTAGAGAAAGAAAAGTAGATTATTGACTTAGACAAGTTGTCTTTTCCACTAGAATTTTGGAGTATATTTACAACTTCTTCATTTCTTTTTTCTACTCTAAGCAAACATGTACATATTTCACTTTTATATTCCCATGACTCCTATAAAGATTAAAAGCAGTATGGAGTGATTCACTACATGACCTAAAATGGACTTACTGTGAGCTCTCAAGATAGAGGAAAATAATTCCCCTCATGTGGTTTCCCTTAATGCTAAGGCTTTTCTCCATGTGCTTCACAGAACTAGCTCCAGATCCAGAAGTCCCACCCATTAGAGGCTGCCTAGATTGACAAAGGGAGGGCACAGCCTTCAGTGACACAGTACATGGTTCTCCCACCAGTTGAAGTGACATACCCTATCAGTTTTCCCTTCGGTCTGAATGCTGGTGTGACTGCGGACCTCGTGTTCCTCTTCGAGGTCAGAAACATCCTCCAGTTCCTCTGGGGTCTATAAAAAGAAAGCAAAACATTGCTAGTGGGAATGTAAAAGCATTTCTTCTTTGGAAAACAACGTGGCAGTATCTTAAAAGGGTAATCATAGAGTTACCATATGACCCAGCAATTTCACTCCCGGTTATATACTCAAGAGAAACGAAGGCATATTTCCACACAAATACATACACACAAATGTTCACAGGAGCATCAGTCATGATAGCTAACAAAGGGAAACCAAATGTATACCTACTGATGAATGGATAAACAAAATGTGGTACATGTGTACAATGGAATATAATTTGGCCATAAAAAGGAGCAAAATACTGATAGACACCACAACACAGGTGAACCTTGAAAACATCATCCTAAGTGAAGGGAGCCAGCCACAAAAGGCCACATATTGTATGATCCCATTTACATGAAATGTCTACAACAGGCAAATCTATAGAGATAGAGATTTAATTAGTGGTTGCTAGGTGCTAGGGGAAAGGGGAAATGGGCAACGACAGCTGATGGGTATGTGGTTTCTCTTTGAGATGTAACAATGTTCTGCAGTTAGATAGTAGGAATGATCACAAACCCTTCTGAATATACTAAAAAACACTGAGTTTTATACTTCAAAATAGTGACTTTTATGGTATATGAATTATATCCCAATAAATTGTGAGAGAAAAAGAAAGCAAAAAAATGATCACAAGGAAAATTTTATTTCAGTGAATAGCAGTTTGGCTACCCACTATGTGGTTACTGCCAACCAAGATGCTTACAGTTGATAAATGCATTAGATAATCATCATTAAAATCATATATCATCAAAATGCCACCAGAAATTATCAAGAAATTAAAATTTTAGGGACTTAATAAATAATTCAACTTGAAATTCAGTGTCTATTATAAAGAGTTAGCTAACTTCCATTCCTTCTTTCAATTTCAGCTTAAGTGCCTCTTTCTCAGGGAGGTGTCTTGCTCAGGAATCCTCTAGACTGGGCTGGATTCCCTGCCAAGTGTTTCCTAGCCCCCTCTACTTTATTTGCCATAATGATCATCATACTTTAATATATCATTGCTGAATTAGGCAGCTAATTGTTGAACTGTCTATTCTGTGAGGCAAAGACATGTGTCCCTTGTCATTTTTGCAAATACAGGTCAAAGTGCTTAACTAGAATTAGCCTAGTATTTGTTTTAGTGCACAAGGTCTCAACTTAATGTATTTTTTTATTTCAATACCTTTGGGGATACAAGTGGGTTTTGGTTAGACAGATGAATTGCATAAATATGAAGTCTGAGATTTTAGTGAGCTCTTCATCCAAGTAGTGCACATTGAACCCAATATGTAGTTTTTTATTCCTAACCTCTCTCCCATCCTCCCTGCTTCTGAGTCTCCAGTGTCCACTATTCCACTCTGTACGATTCCTTTGCTACAAAATCCTGGTGACAAGCCCAGAAAATAAGTATTTAGGTTTCATAGAAAACAACCAAAAACGAAGTAGAAGATATCCTTGGGCCAGCATCTTTCGTGCACATATGGCTGTTGAAGACTGGAAATGGGCAGAGCCCGTCTCCTTAGACTAGCTCTGGTTTGCCCTAAACCTTGCTTTACACACAGATGTTCTGTTTATTTTCAGGGTTGCCAGTAGCCTTTCATCCCTTGGGAGCACTCCAGAGATGGGGACATTTGATGATTAGCTCATATTATAGAGCAAAACTACCAATTTCCTATTCATTAATGGTTTCAGATTCTTTCTCATCTCATAGATCTTTAAACAGCACTTTCTTTGTTCTCACACACTTGCACTGAGCAATACCCATCCCTTTGCAGAAGAGCATTTTACATTTATTTCAACCAATTCCTATCAGATATTAACATTCCCCCTCTCGCCAAAGCCTTCAATGTGCTATTTTTTATCTCTATGTTGATCTCTTTGCAATCCTTCTTTGCTGCAACTACATGCAGCTATTATCTTAGGACAATTTATTCTTTCTTCTTAGGTATTAATAGCACAAGTTCATTACTATGTAATTTCTATACAATCATATATCTCATTATTAGCCATTTTGTGTATTCTTGTCACGGTATTCTTGAGAAAGCATCTTTGCAATTTCCCTCCTTGTTATATCACCAGGCCCTATAACATTTGAACAAATTCAGTTAATCAAATTCTCTTTCTCGTGCCCTGTTGTTTTGCAACTGAAGGCTGTCTGGTGTCCCTACTGTGATCTGTTTCTTATAAATGTCTGTAGTTTATTACTTGGGTTTTATCCTATCATGCGATGACAAATAACTTCATCATCCACTCCTATAGTTTATTCAACCCCCAAATAAAGTAACAAACTAAGAACAATTGCTGCTATCAGAAGTCACAAGTGCCATTTTTGTTGGGGATGCTGTAGGAAGAAATAAGCCTACCATTTACGCCCACATACTTCCGTGTTTTTCTTTGGTTTAACACAGGACTAATAGTTTTCTTGCAAAGCTACAAAAACTGACCTCTTCTTTTCACGAACAAAATCAGTGGGGAAGTGTTCAAAACACTTGCTGGCAGCATTTCACATTCTGTAAGGCATGGTGTTGGATGGTATTGTGAAAATAAATAGTTAAATACAAAATGCTACCGTTTAAGTGGAAACTAAGAGAAAGAAAGGAGTACTCTAATAATTTTGAGGGCAATACATTAACTCCTTCAGCACTAAACACAAATAATAGAAACAATAAATATCCCAGACTTTGGGAGGCCAAGGCGGGTGGATCACCTGAGGTCAGGAGTTCGAGACTAGCCTGACCAACATGGAGAAATCCTGTCTCTACTAAAAATACAAAATTAGCTGGGCATGGTGGCACATGCCTGTAATCCCAGCTACTCGGCAGGCGGAGGTTGCAGTGATCCGAGATCGCGCCATTGCACTCCAGCCTGGGCAACAAGAGTGAAACTCCATCTCAAAAAAAAAAAAAAAAGAAAAGAAAAGGGGTGGGAAAGGAGGGATGATAGAGTACCCTAGATCATGCCTTCTTAAAATATTCTGCTTCTACCTATCTGGTAAACATCTGGAAGTTGTATGTGTGTGTGTGTTTCTAATCAATTTTCATTCTGTGAAAGATTAACTATCTTAGAGGCAGTGTTATATATTAGAAAGGCCCTATAATATTGAGTAATGCAGACCTGAATTTGAGTTCTGCTCCTCTAATGAGTGATTATGGGCAATATGTGTTCTCTTTTAAAGTTTGGTTCCCTCAGAATAAAATCTGGATAATAATACCTAATCCCAAAAGTTGTCGTGAGGCTCAATTATACTAAGATGCTTTGGGTAAGAGCTTAGCCCACAGCATAGCTGGATTGTGGCAAAAGTTTATTTCTGTTTGTTGCTTTTCCTCTTCTTTCTCCACTATCTTATACCTCATCCCAATATACACCTTTGTATTTTTATTAAACATTTATGTAAATTTATCCAAATTTTAATCACCTTTATTCCAAATTTAATAATTCTAATCCATTATACTCCAAATTTATTTTTGATTTGGGACTTTGGATAAGCCACCAATGTTTTTGTCCTTTAGATTCTACACAGACATTATTTTGGGTTGACATGGTACATTTACTAGTTGTCTCTAGTTACAGTTACCTGAGTTTGATTATCTAATATCATTGTGCTAAACAGGGTTTAATATAATTACCCATGCACTGCTTTCTTCTAAACTCCATGTAAGAGATCTCTTTTAATTGGACTTTAATCATGTCTAAGAGTGAAATTATCTCTTAAACTGGCCTCAGCAAAGATTCACTCTAGCATGATTCTTGGGGATGATAGAAATAATTTGTCTTCTTTAAGCTGGGCTGTCTCTAAACCAGACCAAGATGAAGAGAGCCCATTTTTTCAGAAAAAGTGTTAATCAATGCAGACATTAATGTTATTTCTCATATCAGAATTGTGGAGATATATTTCATATTTCCTATTTTACCTCTGGCTTATTATGGAGTCTTCCTTAGGCAGCCCAAAAGTGATTTGGAATAGGCTTAGTTTCTTCACCCATAAAATAGCACAAATACTACCTAATTTTTAGGGTTATTGTAAAGATAAAACAAGATGATGGACTAGAACATTATTCGGTGACTAGGAAATACTGAATTATTAATATTGTTTATGAATATTATAGATTATCATTACTGTTGCTATCTCACTTGATTCATGCAAAAGAAGCCAAAAACAAATATAGAAGTTGAAGTTGAAAACATTCAGGCTGAGGTGTTTACATAGAAGCCAGGACAGCAGTGACATAGTAGTAATACATTAAGACTTCAGGGTCACAGTACATTTCATATATATATCCTTTTTCCCACAAGGAGTTCAATCCTTCCTATAGACATTATCTCACTAATTCTTTCAGCATCCCTAATGAAACAGGTGGCATTATTACAATTAAAAATTCACTTGCGCAGATTTTATAAATATTTAATATTAAAATACAAAAAAGAAATTCGTGGTTGCTAAATTTTAAAGAAAGAAAAAAACACACAGGAAGAAAATAAAGAAGAAATAAAAGTATTAAAAATATTGTGGAAAACAGGAGTCATGCTTGGCTTCTTCTCAGAATTATGTTTGAATTCTAAATCATACACATGACTTATTATAAATATAATTCATTGGCTAGCTTTCACTGACTTACTAAAATCAAATAACCACCACAGTAATGTCAGGAGTGGTCTCGCACTCAGAGAAGCTCTTAGGAAACACGCTATGAATGTCCATCCCAAGCAGGAGGCTAATGTCACATGTTCAGTGATTTCATTCCAGCTGAGGTGGTAACGTAGGATGATTTTGCAATGTCAAAATGGAGAGATCAGAATTAAAATACATTTAAGAAATAAAAATATATCAATGACACAATGCCAAAATAAAGAAAATTAAGACATGGCCCTTGTTTAACACACACACACACAAACACACACTAAAGTTCCTGCCCCACACCTTTGACCATGAGACTGGCACTCTACCTTATAAATATTCGAGAAATCAGTGACATTTCTGTTACACTGACTCCTTTTCTCCTCCTCAAACATGTCCCACTTGTCAGCACTTTCCACTTAAGGCTCTTTGTGTCTTTCTATTTACCCCTTCTTGCGGACTGGATCCTTCTCGGCATGAGAGCTCAGATGCTCTCTATTCAGAGAAGTCTCCGCTGGCCAGTCTAACTAAAGTTAACCCTTTTCCCCATTTCATTTATTTATTATATTAGTCTACATATTTTCTTTAGGTCCTTTTTCATGATTTTCACCTAAAATTATATTTTTTCTCTATTTTTTTCTTTTTTTGGGCAGGTGGGATACATTTTTTATCTTATCCCCACTAGAACTTAACTTACATGAAAATAGGGATGTTGTTTGTCTTGTTCTCCACCCTGAGGACATGAAATGGCACATAGTATGTCTCAATTTTTCTATTCCTTAGCTGAATAAAGGAACAAACAATTTAATTACTGACAAGTTTTGTTATTGATCAATTTCACAAGAAAATCATGGGAACATTTTTGAGCTGTGGAGAATGTTTAATCCTTTGCCTTCTGTCTTTAATAAGCATTGAATCAATAACTCCTTGCCTATAGAAAAGTATATGCAAAGATTCTTGAATTTTTAAAAATTCCTATGGAAACTAGAGATGAGATTTTGTGTAGAGAAAGGTTTTCCATAAGCTCAGAAGAGATTCTCAGATGTGGAGGACTAAAAAGTTTATGATTCCATAATCAGTAGTAACTTGCCCTACTCCTTGACAATCCAATATGGATATAAAAAGACTTCAGAGAAAATGTCATCCAGTAAGCCCAGACCAGTGTTTCAAGTCTCACCATAACCCCGTGCCACAGACTTGTCATGGAAACAGTGGTAGACCTGAAAGGGCTACATGGGCTGGGACAATGGATGTCTCACTGGCAACCAGTGTGGGTAAATAACAGAATCGGTGAGACTTCCTGATGTCTTGATGCAGCCCAAGCCTCCAGAGACAGACTTAGCCTCAAGAGAAGTGTTTCAGTCTTAGCATTGTTGACATCTTGATCTGAGTAATTCCAGTTGTGAGAATCTGTTTTGTGTATTGTAAGAAGTTTAGCACCAACCCTAGCTTCTATCTACCACACACATTTGGACCCTCTCAAGTCATGAGATATAATTAAATATGTTTCCAGACATTACCAAATATCCCCTGGAAATCTAGGGGCTTAGGAATCACCCGTTTGAGAACTACTGCTCAAGAATTTTGGCTCACTTGGCACAACATAGGCAGCAGGAGTAAGGGAAGGCCCAAGAATGACTATATTTAAATTTCCCATGAGACAAGTTAAAACTAAATTTACTTGCAAATAAGTATGTAAACTGAAAGTCATATCCCATATAATAACATTATGTTTACAAGACAAAAGAGAGAAGACATTTTAATCTTAACCAGACTACTGGAAGAAGATATCAGAAAATGTATGAAAATAAAAGTACAAACTTGCTTGCAGTCTTTTTAAAAATTTATTTTTTAAATTTTTAATTGATAATAGCATGTATTATATATTTATGTAGCATACTGTGATGTTTACAACAATATATATTAACATTATGAAACGATTAAATTCTAATTAACAAATCTATCTCCTCACTTATGTATCTTTTTTTTTGTGTGAAAACAATATTCAAAATGGTCTGGGCACAGTGGCTCATGCTTGTAATCCCAGCATTTTGGGAGACCAAGGAGGGTGGATCACCTGAGGTCAAGAGTTCAAGACCAGCCTGGCAAACATGGTGAAACCCCATCTCTACTGAAAATACAAAAAATTAGAAGGGTGTGGTGGCATATGCCTGTAATCCCAGCTACTTGGGAGGCTGAGGCAAGGGAATCATTTAAACCCAGGAGGCGGAGATTGCCGTGAGCCAATATCATGCCACTGCACTGTAGCCTGGGTGACAGAATGAGACTCTGTCTAAAAAAAAAAAAAAATTCAAATCAATATGCCTAAGAGATGTCTACACTTCCATGTTCACAATAGCTAAGAGACGGAAGCAACCTAGGTGTCTATCCTTGGGTGAACGAATAAAGATAATGTGAGCTCTCTCTCTCAATATATATATACACACAAAAACATATACACACAGTGAAATACTATTTAGCCTTAAAAAAGGAAATTCTATCATTTGTTTGTCATCTTAATACCAGAATTTAATAAGCTGCTTTCATTCTGCTGAACTTGTTTTTATCTTTTATTCATAATGAGATTATCTAAAGATATCCAGTGCTAATCTAAGTTTGCTTGATTATATAATCAACTCAAGTTAACTCAGCTAACATATTCTATTGTCTTACATATACGGTCGTGTTGCTTAACAGTCAGGACATATCCTGAGAAATGTGTCATTATGTGAATTTGTCACTGTGCAAATATCATAGAGTATACTTAAATCTAGATGGTATAACTTACTACACACCTAGGCTATATGGTATCACCCATTGCTCCTAGGCTACAAACCTGTATGGCATGTTACTGTACTGAATACTATAGGCAGCTGTAACACAGTGGTAAATATTTGTGTATCTAAACATATTTAAACATAGAAAAGGTAAGGTGTTGTGTCACGATGTTAAGATGGCTACGGCATCTGATATGGTTTGGATTTGTGTTCCGGACAAAATCTCATGTCAAATTGTAATCCCCAGTGTTGACAGAGGTATCTGGTGGAGGTGATTGGATCATGGGGTCAGATTTCCTCCTTGCTCTTCTCATGATAGTGAGTGAGTTTTCACGAGATCTATTTAAAAGTGTGTAGCATCTCCTTCTTGGCTCTCTTCTTCCACCTCCTATCCTGTAGATGTGCCTGCTTCCCCTTCACCTCCTGCCATGATTGTAAGTTTCTTGAGGCCCCTCCAGCCATGCTTCCTGTATAGCCTGTGGAACTGTGAGCCAACTAAGCCTCTTTTATTTATAAATTACCCAGTCTCAGGTAGTTCTTTATAACCATGTGAGAACGAATAATACAATGTCATTAGGTGATAGGAATTTTTCGGTTCTATTATAGCCTTCTTATGGGACCATTGTCCTACACGCAGTCCATCACTGAATGAAACATTGTCATGCACGGCATGGCTGTATGTAGACATGAACTATTGTGCTAGATACTGGGAATCTTGAAGGAAATAAAACACAATCCTTGCCCTCAAGAGAGATAAAGGGTAAGAATATTAGATGGAGATGAAAGATATTCCATAGAATTATATGATTTGAGACTGAAGTTGAGTGGTTAGAGATGAAAAAATTTCCTGGGTTGTGTCAGGCAGAAGAGAGGAACGAGTGTAAAGCATCTGAGGAAAAACTGGGAAGATATTTCTTATATCATCAGAAAGCTGGTAGGCTTGTGTTATGGTGGGATATTAATGGAACTTGAAGTTAGGATACTTGGGTATCATAACAAAATTAGTTGTTTTTTGTTAGGCAAATCTAAGACTTTTCCTATGCTTAAATTCCTTGACCTTTATAACGAATATGAGAAGTAAGTAAAATTGATAATTTTTGTAAATCCTTTGAATTTTCAGTTTTTATGAATTGATGCTTAAACTGAAAACATAATAAGGCTACGACAAACATTAGGCTGTATCAAACATCTCCTCAACACTGAGAGATCTCAGAGCTAGTGAAGATTTGGTAAATCTGTTGAGTTCAGTTGATTGAAACATAGTCCACTCTAATTCATCATATCAATTCAAAATAGGGTTAATCTCCTGAATACACATATCTTTCTGTTATAGCCACTAGAGAGAGAAGGCATCTAGTATTATTCTCAGTTTTATAACCCAAGTGTCTAACAGTGCCTGGCACAGAGTCAGTGCTCAGTAAATACATATTTTATTGAGTGAATGCAACGGAAGAATAAACAAAGATGCAAATAAGATGCATGTCTCTATTTGTCAAAATGGAGAATTGGTGACTTTTCTTCTTACAATCTTTTAAAATATAATTCAAAACTGCCTCCAGGAACCATTAGCATCCCTCTATTTTGTTATTATTGTTCTTTACAGTATTATTATCAGTATTGTATTAAAATTTAATATGAAATCTACTCTCTTAACAAATTTTTAAGTAAATAACACAGTATTGCTAATTATAAGCACAATGCTGTATAGCAGGATCTTTATTTATTTATCTTGCATAATTGAAATTTCATACCTTTGGAGCAGCAACTCCTCATTTCCCCTCCCCTCAGCTTGACAACTACCATTCTGCTCATGGTTTCTAGGAGAGTAAAAACTTTAGATACCTCATATAAGGCAAATCATGCAGTATTTGCCTTTCTGCTAATGGCTTACTTCACTTAGAATAATGTCCCCAAGGTTCACCCTGGTTGTTGCATATGACTGATTTCCTTTTTTTAAAGGTTGAATTATATTCCATCTTATAAGTTTATCACATTTTAGTTACCCATTCATCTGTCAATGGACATTTAGATTGTTTTCACATCTTGGCTATTGTGAATAATGCTGAAATAAACATGGGAGTCCAGATATCTCTTTGAGATCCTGATTTCAATTATTTGGGACATATAACCAGAAGTAGGATTGCTGGATCATATAGTAGTTCTGTTTTTAATTTTGAGAAACCTCCATACTATTTTTTATAGCAGTTGTACCATTCTACATTCCCATCAACAGAGTACCAGGGCTCCAACTTCTTCATATACTCACCAACACTTATCTTTTCTGTGGCTGTTGATAATACATATCCTAAGAAGTGTGAAGTGATATCTCACTGTGTTTTTTTTCATGTCCATGATGATTAGTGATGTGGAGCATTTTTTTCATACACTTGTTGGCAATTTGTATGTCTTCTTTGGAGAAATGCATATTCATGTCCTTTCCCCATTTTTAAGTTGGGTTATTTCTTTTTATGCTACTGAGTTGAGTTTCTTATGGGTTTTGGATATTAACTCCTCGTGAGATCTATGTCTTATAAACACTTTCTTCCATTCCATAGATTGCCTTTTCATTTTGTTGACTGTTTCATTTGCTGTGCAGAGAGGTTTTAGTTTGATGTAATATGTCTATTTTTGCTTTTGTTGTTTGTGGTTTTGGTCAAAAAAGTCATTTTTAAGACCAACATCATAAAGTTTTTCCCTCATGATTTCTTCAAGGGTTTTACAGTTTCAGGTCTCAGGTAGAAGTCCCTAACCTATTTTTATTTTATTTTGTGTATGGTGTAAAATAAGGGTCTAATTTCATTCTTTTGCATGTCGATATTCAACACCATTTGTTGAAGAGACTATCCTTTCACCATGGAGTATTCTTAGCATCCTTGTTGAAGCTCAGTTGACTGTGAACTTAGGTTTATTTCTGAGCTCTCTATTCTCTTCCATTGGTCTACAGTTCTTCATTTATGCCAGTACCATACTGTTTTAATTATGGTAGATTTATAATATATTTTGAAATCAGGTAGTATGATGCCTCCCAGCTTTGTTCTTCTTTCTTTCTCAAGATTGCTTTAACTACTCAGAGTCTTTTGTAGTTCTAAGTGAATTTTAGAATTGTTTATTAAAAGCCTAGAGCTAATATGGTAGTGAAAAACTGAAAGCTTTGTCTCTAAGATCAGAAGCAAAGCAAGGATGCCCATCCTTGCTACTTCTATTCAACATAGAACTGGAAATCCTAACCAGAGCAGTTAGGCAAGAAAAAGAAATGAAAGGCACACATATCAGAAAGGAAGAATAAAATTATCTCTGTTTGCAGGTAATATTATATGTAGAAACCTAAAAATTTCACCAAAATACTGCTAGAACTCATAATTTAGTAAAGTTGCACAATACAAAAGCAAGATAATCAGTTGTGTTTCTACACAATAACAAATTATAAAAAAACAAAATTAATAGTCCAACTTGCAATATTATCAGAAAAATTAAAATATTTTAAAGTAAGCTTAACCAAAGAGATAAAAGACTTGAACACTGAAAACTATAAAACATTGCCAGCCAGGCACGGTGGCTCATGCCTGTAATCCCAGCACTTTGGGAGGCCGAGACGGGCGGATCATGAGGTCAGGAGATTGAGACCATCCTGGCTAACATGGTGAAACCGTGTCTCTACTAAAAATACAAAAAAAATTAGCCAGGCGTGGTGGCGGGCGCCTGTAGTCCCAGCTACTCAGGAGGCTGAGGCAGGAGAATGGCGTGAACCTGGGAGGCAGAGCTTGCGATGAGCCGAGATCGCGCCACCGCACTCCAGCCTGGGCGACAGAGCGAGTCTCCAACTCAAAAACAAAAACAAATGAACAACAACAACAAAAAAAAAACAAAAAAAAACAAACAAACAAATTGCCTAAAGAAATAAAAGAAGATACGAATAAACAGAAAAAAATTCTCATGTTTATGAACAGGAAGACTTACATTGTTAAAATGTTCATATTATCCAAAGTGATTTATAGATTCAATGCAATCCTATCAAAATCCAAATGACTTTTTTTCTAAAACAGAATATAAATCCTTTTATGTTTTATAAACCATTTTTCCCTTTTCCAACATGTTAAGAATATGAAAGGCAGGTGGATCACGAGGTCAGGAGTTCAAGACCAGCCTGGCCAATATGGTGAAACCTTGTCTCTACTCAAAAATATAAAAATTAGCCAGGCATGGTGGTGGGTGCCTGTAGTTCCAGCTACTCAGGAGGCTGAGGCAAGAGAATTGCTTGAACCCGGGAGGTGGAGGTTGCAGTGAGCAGAGACTGCACCACTGTACTCCAGCCTGGGCAACAGAGAGAGGTGCCATCAAAAGACAAACAAAAAAAAGAATATGAATTATTCCATAGGATAAAACTAACAGGCCTAGGTGAATATTTGACCTCACTACAATAATTGAAATACAGTTTGACAAATTTAAGTTGCAGAATGTAAAAATATATGCTAAAGTAAAAGGAAAAAAAAAGCCTATAACGTACGAAAGGGTATGATGAAACATGTAGCCAAACAGGACACTGTGGGCACATAAATCTTAAGCATACAGAATATTGCTGTCAGAGGAGACACAACCCTGAGCCTTAGTTGTTCATATATTTTCTAAGAAGCAAGTTTCTATTAGGTTACTATCTAGAAAGCTTCGCAGGCCAGCAAGCATCAAATATCTAAATATTTGATGCCTTATATTTGAATCTGAATTATAATGATTATCACAGAGAATAATCATAATTGCTCAAGTTTATATAAGGACTTTCTATGACTCAATAATAATAGAATCACATGGGGTAAATCATATTACAGCCTCAATCATTCTTTGTGCCAGGAAGCTTGAAAGCAGTCATTCTTCTGCTCCTAAGATGTCAATGATGCTAATAACAGCAGAAAAGCATACAGCAAATCAGCAAGTGGGTCATGAATTAAAGTGACATTATCAATATCATTGTACTTATTCAACCACCAAATAGGACTTGGTGACATAGCTCTGATTCCCAGGGCTGCATGTCTAATTCATGAAAACTGTCATAAGAAATATTTAAGCCAGAAATTTCAATAAAGACGTGAACTAATGAAGCCATAAAGAATAAGATTTGGCTGAAAGCTTATTTTTAGAAAGTTCAAATATTAGAAATATCCAGACTCAAATCAGGATCTTTGAAATTCTTCTCTTTGAGAACATAAAAGTGAGGTAATCATTTTTAATTAAGATCTTAATATAATTTATTAACAAAAACTGTGCCAGGTTACTCCACATTCATTTTCTCATTTAATCTTAACAATAAACCTGGGAGGCGAATGTTATCATTTTAATACCACAGCTGAGAAAACTGAGCCTTACAGTTAACAGAACCTGTCCAATATTATGCAGCTAATAAAGGGCTACTTCAAAATAGGGTCCAGTACTTGTTTCATGAAACATGTGGCTTGATACTTACAAATGTATGATATATGCAGGCACCAGACAGTCAAAACTTGTAAGTCTAGAAAATAGGCTTCGAACAGTATGAATATACTGCTCAGAGAGAAGGCAGGCAGGTATTTAAGGGCTTACAGCAGCACAATAGCAGAGAAGTCCTTGAACCCCCTCTTCCCCCTGCCAGATATGATTTCTGGACTTTAACAAACAATGTGTATGGAGCAAACATGAAAGAGACTCTTCCTCATTGCTTCACTGCTGTCTAACTTGAACCAGGCATTGTCTTTGAAAACCCAACTAAAAGAAAGTCTACTTGTTTCCCAGAATGGTACTCTGGCTCTAAGTTATACTAAGCTTGAGATGAATTCAATTTTCACCTATAGCACACATAGAAGTGTGTCAGTGGACCTGCAAAATGTTCCTGAGTTATTCTTTTTTCTTTAATTCTGTTTGAATTAAGCTCTACAAATAAGCACACCTACTAAATGTGCTCTGAGACAGAGCTGTGAGTTTATATCCTATTTCCAAATTAGGAACAGAAAATCTATGGTAAGTGACTTGCAAAACTTCTTCCAACATAATAAGGCTGGAACTATGGTAGAACATAATATCTAGGATTGAATATCCAGATTCAAGGTCAAATGCTGCCCTTAATATCTTGTGACCTAAAACAAGAACTTGTTGAGAACTCAGCTTCCTCGGTGGTAAATGAAAGGATTGGACTAATGATTTATAAAATTTCAGTTATTTTTATTAACTTTAGAATTTTATGGTAGGTTTAGCAAGGTATCAGGAAAGATAATGAATATCTATTTCAGAAAACTTTGAATTGTCAGCATATCCTTTATTCAACATGCTGAATAAAATTTTAGATCACAAATCTCTTATAGATTGTTAACTTCTCAGGAAATTAGAAACAGCTTTTCAAACTTCTTTTATGCAGGACTATGTAGGATGATGTGAGGGTTCTTCACACACAGCAATTGCTGATGCCATTGGCAATTGTGGCAATACCATGACTCTTGTTGATCTCTGGGGGGAAGTGGTTGAAACCATGCAATAATAATAAGAGCAGTAATGGGGGGAATGCTAAAAATGGTGGTGGCAGCAGTAGTAGAAACAGTAGCAGCAGATGGCTAGAAACACATCCTGACCTTCAACTCTTATGTCTGAATGCCTGATCAAAAATCAGGACACTGGTGCCATGAATATCAGACCTATTCTAATTTATTTTAGTAAGGAAAATCTCACCTTTTTCATCAAACTTTATAGTCAAATAAACTCTATATATGGGAATTTTTGATATTATCCTTAGACTAGACAGTAAAAGGGAGTATAACATAAAATTTGTTCATTTTTCTTTTCCAAAAATGCTACTCTATAGATATTAAGAGTTTCAGAGAATGTCTGATAGCAGAGAAAATGCACTTGAAATATTGTTAGCTGAGATTATTGGAGGTGGGAGCCAAGATGGCCGAATAGGAACAGCTCCAGTCTCCAGCTCCCAGCCCGAGCGACACAGAAGACTGGTGATTTCTGCATTTCTGCTTGAGGTACCTGTTTCATCTCACTAGGGAGTGCCAAACAGTGGGTGCAGGACAGTCGGTGAAGCGCACTGTGCGCGAGCCGAAGCAGGGCGAGGCACTGCCTCACTCTGGAAGCGCAAGGGGTCAGGGAGTTCCCTTTCCTAGTCAAAGAAAGGGGTAACAGACAGCACCTGGAAAATCGGGTCAGTCCCTCCCTCATACTGCGCTTTCCCAACGGGCCTGGAAAACGGCACACTAGGAGATTGCGTCCCGCACCTGGCTCGGAGGGTCCTATGCCCACGGAGTCTCGCTGATTGCTAGCACAGCAGTCTGAGATCACGCTGCAAGGCGGCAGCGAGGCTGGGGGAGGGGCGCCCGCCATTGCCCAGGCTTGCTTAGGTAAACAAAGCAGCCAGGAAGCTCGAACTGGGTGGAGCCCACCACAGCTCAAGGAGGCCTGCCTGCCTCTGTAGACTCCACCTCTGGGGGCAGGGCACAGACAAACAAAAAGTCAGCAGGAATCTCCAGAAACTTAAATGTCCCTGTCTGACTGACAGCTTTGAAGAGAGTAGTGGTTCTCCCAGCACGCAGCTGGAGATCTGAGAACAGACAGACTGCCTCCTAAAGTGGGTCCCTCACCCCTGAGCAGCCTAACTGGGAGGCACCCCCCCAGTAGGGAAAGGCTGACACCTCACTGGGCCAGGTACTCCTCTGAGACAAAACTTCCAGAGGAACTATCAGACAGCTGAATTTGTGGTCTCACGAAAATCCGCTGTTCTGCAGCCACCACTGCTGACACCCAGCCAAACAGGGTCTGGAGTGGACCTCTAGTAAGTTCCAACAGACCTGCAGCTGAGGGTCCTGTCTGGTAGAAGGAAAACTAACAAACAGAAAGGACATCCACACCAAAAACCCATCTGTACATCACCATCATCAAAGAAAAAAGTAGACAAAACCACAAAGATGGGGAAAAAACAGAGCAGAAAAACTGGAAACTCTATAAAGCAGAGCACCTCTCCTCCTCCAAAGGAACGCAGTTCCTCACCAGCAACGTAACAAAGCTGGATGGAGGATGACTTCGACGAGTTGAGAGAAGAAGGCTTCAGATGATCAAACTACTCTGAGCTACGGGAGGAAATTCAAAACAATAGCAAAGAAGTTAAAAACTTTGAAAAAAAATTAGAAGACTGGATAACTAGAATAACCAATGGAGAGAAGGGCTTAAAGGAGATGATGGAGCTGAAAGCCAAGTTTCGAGAACTACGTGAAGATTGCAGAAGCCTCAGTAGCAGATGTGATCAACTGGAAGAAAGGGTATCGCTGATGGAAGATGAAATGAATGAAATGAAGCGAGAAGGGAAGTCTAGAGAAAAAAGAATAAAAAGAAATGAACAAAGCCTCCAAGAAATTTGGGACTACGTGAAACGACCAAACCTATGTCTGATTGGTGTACCTGAAAATGATGGGGAGAATGGAACCAAGTTGGAAAACACTCTGCAAGATATTATCCAGGAGAACTTCCCCAATCTAGCAAGGCAGGCCAACATTCAGATTCAGGAAATACAGAGAACGCCACAAAGATACTCCTCGAGAAGAGCAACTGCAAGACACATAATTGTCAGATTCACCAAAGTTGAAATGAAGGAAAAAATGTTAAGGGCAGCCAGAGAGAAAGGTCGAGTTACCCATAAAGGGAAGCCCATCAGACTAACAGCTGATCTCTCAGCAGAAACTCTACAAGCCAGAAGAGAGTGGGGGCCGATATTCAACATTCTTAAAGAAAAGAATTTTCAACCCAGAATTTCCTATCCAGCCAAACTAAGCTTCATAAGTGAAGGAGAAATAAAATACTTTACAGACAAGCAAAGGCTGAGTGATTTTGTCACCACCAGGCCTGCCCTAAAAGAGCTCCTGAAGGAAGCACTAAACATGGAAAGGAACAACCGGTACCAGCCACTGCAAAAACATGCCAAATTGTAAAGACCATCGAGGCTAGGAAGAAACTGCATCAACTAATGAGCCAAATAACCAACTAACATCATAATGACAGGATCAGATTCACACATAACAATATTAACGTTAAATGTAAACGGGCTAAATGCTCCAATTAAAAGACACAGACTGGCAAACTGGATAAGGAGTCAGAACCCATCAGTGTGCTGTATTCAGGAAACCCATCTCACGTGCAGAGACACACATAGACTCAAAATAAAGGGATGGAGGAAGATCTATCAAGCAAATGGAAAACAAAAAAAGGCAGGGGTTGCAATCCTAGTCTCTGATAAAATAGACTTTAAACCAACAAAGATCAAAAGAGACAAAGAAGGCCATTACATAATGGTAAAGGGATCAATTCAACAAGAAGAGCTAACTATCATAAATATATATGCACCCAACACAGGAGCACCCAGATTCATAAAGCAAGTCCTGAGTGACCTACAAAGGGACTTAAACTCCCACACAACAATAATGGGGGATTTTAACACCCCACTGTCAACATTAGACAGATCATCGAGACAGAAAGTTAACAAGGATATCCAGGAATTGAACTCAGCTCTAAACAAAGTGGACCTAATAGACATCTACAGAACTCTCCACCCCAAATCAACAGAATATACATTTTTTTCAGCACCACACCACACCTATTCCAAAATTGACCACATAGTTGGAAGTAAAGCTCTCCTCAGCAAATGTAAAAGAACAGAAATTATAACAAACTGTCTCTCAGACCACAGTGCAATCAAACTAGAACTCAGGATTAAAAAACTCACTCAAAACCGCTCAACTACATGGAAACTGAACAAACTGCTCCTGAATGACTATTGGGTACATAATGAAATGAAGGCAGAAATAAAGATGTTCTTTGAAACCAACGAGAACAAAGACACAACATACCAGAATCTCTGGGACACATTCAAAGCAGTGTGTAGAGGGAAATTTATAGCACTAAATACCCACAAGAGAAAGCAGGAAAGATCCAAAATTGACACCCTAACATCACAATTAAAAGAACTAGAAAAGCAAGAGCAAACACATTCAAAAGCTAGCAGAAGGCTAGAAATAACTAAAATCAGAGCAGAACTGAAGGAAATAGAGACACAAAAAACCCTTCAAAAAATTAATGAATCCAGGAGCTGGTTTTTTGAGAAGATCAACAAAATTCATAGACCGCTAGCAAGACTAATAAAGAAGAAAAGAGAGAAGAATCAAATAGATGCAATAAAAAACGAAAAAGGGGATATCACCACCGATCCCACAGAAATACAATCTACCATCAGAGAATACTACAAACACCTCTATGCAAATAAACTAGAAAATCTAGAAGAAATGGATAAATTCCTCCACAAATACACCCTCCCAAGACTAAACCAGGAAGAAGTTGAATCTCTGAATAGACCAATAACAGGTTCTGAAATTGTGGCAATAATCAATAGCTTACCAACCAAAAAGAGTCCAGGACCTGATGGATTCACAGCCGAATTCTACCAGAGGTACAAGAAGGAACTGGTACCATTCCTTCTGAAACTATTCCAATCGATAGAAAAAGAGAGAATCCTCCCTAACACATTTTATGAAGCCAGCATCGTCCTGATACCAAAGCCAGGCAGAGACACAACCAAAAAAGAGAATTTTAGACCAATATCCTTGATGAACATTGATGCAAAAATCCTCAATAAAATACTGGCAAACCGAATCCAGCAGCACATCAAAAAGCTTATCCACCATGATCAAGTGGGCTTCATCCCTGGGATGCAAGGCTGGTTTAACACACACAAATCAATAAATGTAATCCAGCATATAAACAGAACCAAAGACAAAAACCACATGATTATCTCAATAGATGCAGAAAAGGCCTTTGACAAAATTCAACAACCCTTCATCCTAAAAACTCTCAATAAATTAGGTATTGATGGGACGTATCTCAAAATAATAAGAGCTATCTATGACAAACCCACAGCCAATATCATACTGAATGGGCAAAAACTGGAAGCATTCCCTCTGAAAACTGGCACAAGACAGGGATGCCCTCTCTCACCGCTCCTATTCAACATAGTGCTGGAAGTTCTGGCCAGAGCAATCAGGCAGGAGAAGGAAATAAAGGGTATTCAATTAGGAAAAGAGGAAGTCAAACTGTCCCTGTTTGCAGATGACATGATTGTATATCTAGAAAATCCCATTGTCTCAGCCCAAAATCTCCTTAAGCTGATTAGCAACTTCAGCAAAGTCTCAGGATACAAAATCAATGTACAAAAATCACAATCATTCTTGTACACCAATCACAGACAAACAGAGAGCCAAATCATGAGTGAACTCCCATTCACAATTGCTTCAAAGAGAATAAAATATCTAGGAATCCAACTTACAAGGGATGTGAAGGACCTCTTCAAGGAGAACCACAAACCACTTCTCAATGAAATAAAAGAGGATACAAACAAATGGAAGAACATTCCATGCTCATGGGTTGGAAGAATCAATATCGTGAAAATGGCCATACTGCCCAAAGTAATTTATAGATTCAATGCCATCCCCATCAAGCTACCACTGACTTTCTTCACAGAATTGGAAAAAACTACTTTAAAGTTCATATGGAACGAAAAAAGAGCCCGCATCGCCAAGTCAATCCTAAGCCAAAAGAACAAAGCTGGAGGCATCACGCTACCTGACTTCAAACTATACTATAAGGCTACAGTAACCAAAACAGCATGGTACTGGTACCACAACAGAGATATAGATCAATGGAACAGAACAGAGCCCTCAGAAATGATGCCGCATATCTACAACTATCTGATCTTTGACAAACCTGACAAAAACAAGAAATGGGGAAAGGATTCCCTATTTAATAAATGGTGCTGGGAAAACTGGCTAGCCATATGTACAAAGCTGAAACTGGATCCCTTCCTTACACCTTATACAAAAATTAATTCAAGATGGATTAAAGACTTAAATGTTAGACCTAAAACCATTAAAATCCTACAAGAAAACCTGGGCAATACCATTCAGGACATAGGCGTGGGCAAGGACTTCATGTCTAAAACACCAAAAGCAATGGCAACAAAAGCCAAAATCGACAAATGGGATCTCATTAAACTAAAGAGCTTCTGCACAGCAAAAGAAACTACCATCAGAGTGAACAGGCAACCTACAGAATGGGAGAAAATTTTTGCAACCTACTCATCTGACAAAGGGCTAATATCCAGAATCTACAATGAACTCCAACAAATTTACAAGAAAAAAACAAACAACCCCATCAAAAAGTGGGCAAAGGACATGAACAGACACTTCTCAAAAGAAGACATTTATGCAGCCAAAAAACACATGAAGAAATGCTCATCATCACTGGCCATCAGAGAAATGCAAATCAAAACCACAGTGAGATACCATCTCACACCAGTTAGAATGGCCATCATTAAAAAAGCAGGAAACGACAGGTGCTGGAGAGGATGTGGAGAAATAGGAACACTTTTACACTGCTGGTGGGACTGTAAACTAGTTCAACCATTGTGGAAGTCAGTGTGGTGATTCCTCAGGGATCTAGAAATAGAAATACCATTTGACCCAGCCATCCCATTACTGGGTATATACCCAAAGGTCTATAAATCATGCTGCTATAAAGACACATGCACACGTATGTTTATTGCGGCACTATTCACAATAGCAAAGACTTGGAACCAACCCAAATGTCCAACAACGATAGACTGGATTAAGAAAATGTGGCACATATACACCATGGAATACTATGCAGCCATAAAAAATGATGAGTTCGTGTCCTTTGTAGGGACATGGATGAAACTGGAAAACATCATTCTCAGTAAACTATCGCAAGGACAAAAAACCAAACACCGCATGTTCTCACTCATAGGTGGGAATTGAACAATGAGAACTCATGGACACAGGAAGGGGAACATCACATTCTGGGGACTGTTGTGGGGTGGGGGAGGGGGGAGGGACAGCATTAGGAGATATACCTAATGCTAAATGACGAGTTAATGGGTGCAGGAAATCAACATGGCACATGGATACATATGTAACAAACCTGCACATTGTGCACATGTACCCTAAAACCTAAAGTATAATAAATAAATAAATAAATTAAAAAAAAAAAGGGATTATTAAGCCATCTGCCCCCTTAAAGCGTCTGCCTGAAAAACAAACTCCAGGCTGCCAAAAGAATTTACTGTTTGCTCTAGCCAACACCTGAAGACAGGTCCCTGCTCACTCTTTCTTAAGGCATTTACTGAAAAGGGCTTACCATGGGGAATCCTTCCTCTGTCCCTTTGAGATGTGGATGTATCTCCAACAACTCAGGAGTGTCTTTCTCAAGGATCTGAAAGCCATTTCTTTGAAATGTAATCATCAGGAAGGATAGGACCCCTGTCTCCCAGTCTCTCTGGAATGGTAGAATCCTAACTCTGACAATTGCCAGCTCACAGACACAGCTGGTCTGATGGAACTGATGCTGACCAATGCTTTGTCATTTTTCACTTCCTTGCCTCTGCTCAAGTCCCTCTTTTGTTTCCCCAGTCTATTCCCTCCTGAAAACACCCAGTCACCTCTGTACAAACAGAAGTATATGTGCATAATCAGTATATTATTGATTAAAATCTGTCCTTACCACTTTAAAAAAAAAAAAAAAGAAATATTTTTAGCTGAATATCTGTATATATATGTGTGTGTATATATGTGTGTGTATATATGTATATGTGTATATATGTATATTTGTGTATATGTGTATATATGTGTATGTATATATGTGTATATGTATATATATGTGTGTGTATATATATGCGTGTGCATATATGTATATATATATAGTCTATTTAAAACTTATATTGTCTGTGTATGTGTGTGAGAAAGAGGAAGATAAAATGAAAAAAATATATATATCGGTTGGGTACAGTGGCTCACACCTGTAATCCCAACACTTTGGGAGGCTGAAGCGGGCAGATCACGAGGTCAAGAGATCGAGACCATCCTGGCCACCATGGTGAAACCCCGTCTCTACTAAAAATACAAAAAGTAGTTGGGTGTGGTGGATAAAGGCCTGTAATCCCAGCTTCTCGGGAGGCTGAAGCAGGAGAATCACTTGAACCCAAGAGGCAGAGGTTGCCGTGAGCCAAGATCACCCCACTGCACTCCAGCCTGGGTGACAGAGTGAGGCTCCATCTCAAAAATAAAAAAAAGAAAGAAAAAGAAAATATATCAACATATTTTATTAATTATCATCTATGGGTTATAGAATATTATAAGTGACTTTTCCTCTTTTAGTTGATTTGTCTCTAAGTTGTTACAAAACATTTTTCTATCTTTTATCATCAGGAAAAAAACAAGCAATGAGTGTTATAGGAAAATCTGCTTAAGGTTGAACGTACCATTTCAAGGACATGTCAGCAATAAAAAAAGGACAAGATTGCAAAATCTGCAGTGGGGTAGTATAGCTGGCCTTGTCACCTTGCAATAGGTCTATCAACGTGGCATGATATTTGAAGCTAATGTGGACACAGACAAAATCTTTCGATAGGCAAGAGGAAAATTGCAGTGTATATCTTTATTATCAGAGCAAACATTAAAGGGGGTGGTGACAGCAGATAGAGAGAAGTGTCCCTTACCTGGTCCCATGCTATTCCCTGTTTTTTATGGTCTTTTTTGTTCTGTGGATTTGTAAAAGCTGTTACTTCGTTATTTTAGGTATTACATTTTCAGTGCCCTGGAAAGTGGTTTTACAAAAGTTTTCCATAACAAAGATTTTGAGGGAAAGAGATGTTGTGGTTTGACTTCCCAATGGGAAATATATATATATATATATATATATATATATATATATATATATATATATATATATATAAACTAACACGGTGTCTTTTACTTTCAGAAATGTTAAGCTGCCAGGTATAGTATCAACAATCCTAACCAAATTCATCTAGCTAGATTTGCAAAGTAATCCTAGGCACAGTAATAAAGCAAAAAACTCCTGCTGTGTTCCAGCCATGGATATTACGTAAGGATAAGCAGGATGTCCAAAATTGACACTCCTATTTCACTGATCTAAAAAAAAAAAGAAAGAAATTACACATTACTGTAGGGGGGTGTTGCTCCATAAGACAGTAATTCAGATCTGTATTAGACTTTTGGACATATTATTCAAGGTTACTGGATTGAAGTTTGCTTTATGGGACATAAGAATTCCCTACACTGCTAGAATAAAGTAGCTTAAGTTGGCAGCTTATATATAAAATAGAAAACTAGAATGCGATAAAACAAATATCTGGACAACACCTAAGGAAGAATTATGCTCTGTATATAAAAAGATTTTTAAGTTCCAAAACTAAAAGGCCTATTTGTAGAAGCAAGTGAATACATCATTGTATAAGACGTAGTCAGATATAAGTGGCTGTGAAACTAGCTCATGGCAAATGCATTGTGCTGTTTCCACACAGATTTGTCCTGATCAAAGAAATTAGGACAAGTGAGGAAACAAACTTAATGTGGAGAATTGTTTTTTTTTTTAATGCCCGTGTATTTCTTAACATATTAAATATTAAATATATACACACTATAGAATCTAATCATTCTACTTGTTAGTATTTACCAAAGCGGAATAGAAACACATATTCACACAGACTTGTATACAAATATTCATAGCAGATTTATTTGTAATATTCCAGTAGGGAGAACAACTCAAATCTTAATCAACAGGTGAATTATTTAACAAATGGTATGTCCATTTAATGAAATATGATTCAACAATAAAAATGAATAAATTTGATTAAAGCAACAATATTTATGGATCTAAAAATAATTACATTGAGTAAAAGAAACTAAATAAAAACACATATTGTATGTATTAGTCTGTTATCACACTGCTATAAAGAACTACCTGAGACTGGGTAATTTATGAAGAAAAGAAGTTTAATCGACTCACAGTTCCACAGGCTGTGTAAGAGGCATGGCTGGGGAGGCCTCAGGAACCTTACAATCATGGCGGAAGGTACAGGGGAAGCAAGCACATCTTCACATGGAGTAGGAGAGACAGAGCCGAGCGGGAAGCACTATACTCTTTTAAACAACCAGATCTGGTGAGAACTCATTCACTATCACGAGAACAGCAAGGGGGAAGTCCGCCTACATGATTCAATCATCCCCCACCAGGCTCCCCCTCTAACACACGTGGATTACAATTCAACATGAAATTTGGGTGGTGATACAGAGCCAAACCATATCACTGCATGATTCCATTTATATAACGTACTAAAACTTGCCAATCAATCTGTAGTGGCAGAAATCAGATCTGTGGTTATTTGAGAGTTGGTTGGAGGAGTGATCAGATTATGAACGGGTATGAATACGCTTTTAAGTTTGATATATGGGTTCCTTATTTGATTATGGTGATAGCCTTGGGGTTTTATACATAAGCCAATAAAATGTATTAAATTGTATATTTTAAATGTGCATTTTATTAAATGTTTATGCCTCAATGCTGTCAAAAATGTGAAATGCTTATATGAACTCATTACATAGTGTAACATTGTTTGGCAAAATACTATATTATATATGCTACTAATATAATATAGTATAGCTGAAGTTCTGTTGAATAAATACATAAAAGAAGTAGTAATGCTATAAGATCATTTTTAATCAATTAATATATAAACTTATTTTCTATTTTAAAAAATGAACTTCATTTTGCAGTAGGGGACCACATATTTTGTTGTTGAGTAACGAAAGATGAGCTTCAGTTCAGAGACACCTTGTTCATGAGTCTTCTCACTAGAAGAACTTAGAGATCAAGAAACACTGCAGCTTTTAGTAAGCATGCTACCAAATGTAGGCTTTTCTATATGGATGTGAATGTGAAAGGACCACTAATAAGGCTGGCAATATGGCAGCAAATGTGATACTTCTATCACTTTATAGTGTTTATGAAATATCAAAGCAGGCTCTTTACTTTTTAAAAATTTCATTTAAGTCAATGATTTTCAAAAGTAATTTAAGTAGTAAAACCATTTTTAATAAAATTATAGAATGCCAATATTATTGACAACTATATAAGAGTACTATGGAGCTATCCTAAGTAAGGCATAATACCATGAAACTGGTGTGTGCGTATATACAGTGTGAAGCCTGGATCATCAGGCTTCTGGCCCTGCCCGCCTTCTAAAGCAGCCCAAGAGAGAGACCACAGCTGAGAGACCACCATGGTGTGTAACCTGGGAGAGTTACCGTCAGATGTTTGATTATGTCTGACTGAATTGGCATGGACCAACTTCTAGTCAAACATGGAGGATTTAAGAAAATTATGTACCTATACTTCCTCTTACGTATGACTAATTTGACTATAGTTTATTTAAAAATATACCAGAGTTAAATAATAATAAAGCAATTACAAATAATCATTGTAATAAGTACAGGCGGCATCTACTGGATTTCATCAGCTTTCCTTATGTCTTTGCTTTGTCCTGTCTTTTTTAGGAACCTCCCTCTCTGTTACTACTTTGGATTTATCCAGTAGTCTTAGACGTCACCAGGGCCAAGCCATGCATATATAGATTGAAATGTTGTTTTCAAAACCTACTCAAAGCTACCTCTTGACGAACAAGATTAGTACCACCTAGTTACAACACTGAAGGTATATGCTAAAGAAAACTAATAATAACATATACTATTCTTAAAACCAATCATTCTTTTTACAACATGACCAAAATAAGTCCCAGGCACTCTTTAGCTATGCTCTGTCTTCTCTTTTGGAATAGTCTTTTCTTCCCTTCTAACTCTCACCTTATATTCTTATCTTTCCACCTATTCAAAGTAATTTAGTATGTCAACAATTTTTTTTCTAACATTGTTCTGTCTGTCTTAGAACTTTTTCTCCCTGCAGCTCCCATCCACTGTCCAGAAACCAGTAATAATCATTTGTCTCTGAAAAGGTGACTTTGTTTCAAAATTAGTTTTCCAATGAGAGAGCTGATCTACTTTGGAAAAGGATCACTGTTATCAATGTGGCAAGATGAAAAAGCATGCCATATTCTATCTACTTGGTTTAATCGAACCAAGCATCAGCTTGGTTTAATTGAATTAACCGCAATGACTGTGTTTGTGTGTCACACTATTCTTTTTATATTTATATTTATTATTACTATTTTTTAAGAGAGACAGGGTCTCCCTGTGTTGCTCAGGCTGACCTCGAACTCCTGGGCTCAAGCAATCCTGCCACTGCCTCTCAAAATGCTGGGATTACAGGGGTGAGCCACCATGCCCAGCCACACTATTCTTTTTAAATTTAAAGACATAAAACATTGATTTTTATTAAATTTTAAAACAGAGAACTTTTAAATAGATACAGATTACATTCAGCAGGTATTCATGGATTGCCCACCATGTATGAAGTACAGTATGCTACGTATGGTGGGACTGTCATAAACTAGATGAGGCTACCACCACTAGGAAGCTAATGTAACATGGCCCAAGTTCTGTGTACTGTTTTAGTCAAAACTTCATGAATATTGAAACAGTGTTCACATTTGCCTATCAACATATAGTTTTATTTGTATGATAAAATTGTTAAATTTAATTACAAAGTGTTCAGTTTGGTTTGTTTTGCTAGACACCCTACAAGCTGTTCCTATTACTCTCTCTCGCTCTAATGTTTACAAACTGTTATAGCTTAGTGCTGAAATGAACAGCACAGTACTCTTCAAGATTTTCTAGGATCTTGCAGACAAATGTATACATATATTTTTTACACCTCATGCTGTTTTACCACCTTTCGATCCCTCCTAGGCTATTAGGCTGTGTAATTGTAAAGCTTTTTTAGGCTTTAACTATGGATTCTTTGTATAATGAAAAATAAGATAACTTTTGTATTATATATTGAACTGAGTAAGGGGTAAATTCAGTCATTCCTAGGTAAAAAGACAGGATAACTAGGTTCTCATTCTTGTTTTTCATTCCTTCATGTATTCATTCAATTTTTTTTTATTAAATAAGCACTCATTAATATGCCAGATACTGTGGTGGTTGCTGATGAGGGACCAATAAAGAGCCCGTGTTGTATCAAAGGGCTTTCCTGTCTAATTTATTTATTCTGTTACTCTGGAAAACTTATGTGGTGTCTGGTTTCATATATTGTAAAATAAAGATAGCTGTTTCTGCCTTATTTATGTTCTATATTTTACTTCTTTCTCATTGTAAACTTTGTATGGTCAATGGAGAAGGATGTGGATTCAACTCTGAATATACACTATGTAAGGCACACTTCATTCTCATGTGAAACTAGTTTTATAACTCAGCTCAGAGCACACAGTAGGTTCTCACTAAAAATTTTATCTTCCTCCTCTTTTTTCTTTTCTAAGATGGTAGTGTAGAAGATAAGTTGATACTATGCACATTCAAATAATTAATTTTAAATTATGAAAAACCATGGATAAGTTGTGTAGCATTAAGTATATTAAATTCCTTCAATTGTGATGTACCTATCTTATAGGGTTGTTGTGAGGAATATATGACAGTAATGTAAAGTACTGAATATACTGCCAAGAACACAATAAATGCTCAATAAATATTAGCTATCATGTCATTCTGACTTGTATCAATAAATATTAAGTATTATGTCTAGTTAATACTGTTAGAATATTAAATAAATAATACAGAAAATTTGTCCTGGTCCAATTATCTACCGTCTAGGTGACCTTAATCATGTCTTTTTTTTTGTTAACTTTTAGATTCTAGATTCCTTATTCTGCAAAATGGATTTATTGTATTTCAAGGCACTGTGAAGTTTGCAGGAGTAAGTTATATGAAAATTTTTAAAGCATTATGATTATAAATTGGAGAACAGCTGCTAACACAATTAAGAAATTATAAAATATTATTGCTTTTTTACTTTTACTCACATTTTGTTTTGTTAGATAATTTAAAACACTAAGAAGTAACTATTTTGTTCCCAGACAGAGAAAGTTTTAATAAGTTTTAAAAACTGAAAACTATTTCCTCTTTAAAAGGCAAAAAGGAAAGTCCAAAGAGAGGAAAAGAAAGCAGGAGAGATCTGAAATGACACAAGAAGTGACTCAGAATGGGAAAATTGTGCACTCCTTGTTGTCCCCTAATGCACATGGAAGTATGCAACAGAAGCTGTGAAAATAACCCAGGTGCAAAGGTCAATGGTTTTCATACATTTTGAGCTTCTCTCCATGATGTACCTTTCCATGTAAAATCTAAATCAGGTGTCCTATATACATAACATGAAATGGAGATGTAATTCAACTGAAGCTGGGAAACAAAAAACTTGCCTACTAGCCTTCTCTCAAACCAGTGATGAGAACCCTGAGTTATTTCTTTGAGAGACTAAGTACAATACAGAAGCTCAAGCCCAGAGATTAACAGTTAAAATTATGTCAAATTTCTTCACTGAAAAAGATCCCTATTAGCCTTTGACCTAATTTTGTTAATTTATAATGGAAGTTAACAATCACTAAATGTTATTGCTTATAAATCTCTTTACGTAATTTAAAACACTGCTAGTTGTAGCTAGAAATAGTTATGTCTTTATTTCTTTTAGCTATGTATTCCTTTAAAAGAAGCTCCAGACTTTTAAAATTGCACGTCCTCAGTATTTCCTCAGTTTCTTTTTTTAATACAACATACACACACACACACACACACACACACACACTATCTTATATATACTAGCTTAATAAATCACATGGTATTTTAGAACAGATCAAAACTTGGAATAATCATGTGGAAAAAAAGTTGTAGCCCGGTGCGGTGGCTCATGCCTGTAATCTCAGCACTTTGGGATGCCAAGGCAAGCGAATTGCTTGAGGTGAAGAGTTCGAGAGCAGCCTGGGCAACATGGTGAAACCCCATCTCTACAAAAAATTAGCAAAGCATGGTGGCACATGCCTGTGGTCCCAGCTACTCATGAGGCTGAGGTGGATAGATTGCTTAAGCCCTGGAAACAGAGGTTGCAGTAAGACCACACCACTGCACTCCACCTGTCCAGCCTGGGTGACAGAGTGAGACCCTGTCTCAAAAAAAATGTTGCTGAGGTTTACCAACTTTTTAAAATACTTGCTCTTAGACAACTAGTAAAATTGTTTCTGGTACAAAAGATGTTCATGGTTTTCTTCTAATTACAAATTAAAACATATTGCTATGGTTTTGTTATAAATACTTAATCACATAAATGACAACTTCCCACACAACCAGATTGAAACATGACACCAGTGTTATCAGGCAGAGAATTTAAAATACCACTCTTAATAAAGGCTATAATGGAAAAGCAGATAACAAACAAAAGGTAGTGGGTAATATAAACAGAGAGCTGAAAACTCTAAGAAAAAAATCAAAAGGAAATATACAAATTCAAAATCACTGTAACAAAAATGAAGAGTGCCTTTGATAGGCACATCAGTAGACTAGATACAGCTGAGAAGAGAAATCAGTGAGCTTGAAATTTGTCATTACCTACTTCCCAAATTGAAATGTGAAGAGAAAAAAAAAATCACTTAATAAAGAGCATCCAAGGAGTGTGGAACAATTAGAAAAGGTGTAACACACATTACATGTAATAGAAGAAAGAAAAAAGAAAATGAAGCGCAAGAAACACTGAAATGATAATGGCTGATCGTTTTCAGTAATTCATGATGTATAGCAAACTATAGATAGATGAACCTCAGAAAAGACCAAACAGGATAAATACCAAGAAAGTACAGCCAAGCATATTATATTCAACTACAGAAAACAAAAGACATCTTGAAGAAGTCAGTGAAAAAATGATAAGAATTATAGGATACTTATAATCAGAAACCATGTGTAAACCATGTGTGTTAGTCCATTTTCATACTGCTGATAAAGACATACCAAAGACTGGGCAATTTACAAAAGAAAGAGGTTTAATGGACTTACAGTTCCACATGGCTAGGAAGGCCTCACAACCATAGCAGAAGGCAATGAGAAGCAAGTCACATCTTACGTGGATGGCGGCAGACAAAGAGAGAGCTTGTGCAGGGGGATATCCTCTTTTTAAAACCATCAGATCTTGTGAGACTCATTTACTATCACAAGAACAGTGCAGGAAAGACCTGGCCCCATAATTCAATCACCTCTCACCAGGTTCCTCCCATGACATGTGGGAACTGAGGAGTTAAAATTCAAGATGACATTTGGTTGGGGACACAGCCAAACCATATAATTCCACCCCAGCCCCTCCCAAATCTCAGTCCTCACATTTAAAAACCAATCATGCCTTCCCAGCAGTCCACAAAAGTCTTAACTCATTTCAGCATGACTCAAAAGTCCATAGTCCAACATTTCATCTGAGACAAGGCAATTTCCTTCTGCTTATGAGCCTGTAAAATCAAAGGCAAGTTGGTTACTTCCTAGAAACAATGGAGGTTCAGGCATTGGGTAAATACAGCCATTCCAAATGGGAGAAATTGGCCAAAATGAAGGGGCTACAGGCAACATGCAAGTGTGAAATCCAGCAGGGAAGTCAAACCTTAAAGCTCCAAAATGATCTCCTTTGATTCCATGTCTCGCATCCAGGTCACGCTGATGCAAGAGGTGGGTTCCCATGGTCTTGGGCAGCTCCGTCCCTGTGACTTTGCAGCGTACAGGCTCCCTCTCGACTGCTTTTATGAGCTGGCATTGAGCGTCTGTGGCTTTTCCAGGCACAGGATGTAAACTGTCAGTGGATCTACCATTCTGGGGTCTGGAGGATGGTGGCCCTCTTCTCACAGACCCACTAGACAGTACCCCAGTAGGGACTCTGTATAGTGGCTCTGACCCCACATTTCCCTTCTGTACTGTCTTAGCAGAGGTTCTCCATGGGATCCCCACCCTGCAGTAAATTTCTGCCTGGACATCCAGGCATTTCCATATATCCTCTGAAATCTAGGTGGAGGTACCCAAACCCAAATTCTTGACTTCTGTGCACTGGTAGGCTCAACATCATGTGGAAGCCGACAAGGCTTGTGGCTTGCAACCTCTGAAGCCATGGCCCGAGCTCTACATTGACCCTTTATTCACAGCTGGAGCACCTGGGAGGCAGGGCACCAAGTCCCTAGGCTGCATACAGCACAGGGACCCTGGGCCTGGCCCATGAAACCACTTTGTCCTCCTAGGCCTCCAGGCCTGTAATGGAAGGGGCTGCCATGAAGACCTCTGACATACCCTGGAGACATCTTCCCAATTGTCTTGGTGCTTAACATTTGGTTCCTCATTACTTATGCAAATTTCTGTGGCTGGCTTGAATTTCTCCTCAGAAAATGGGATTTTCTTTTCTATTGCATTGTCAGGCTACACATTTTCTGAACTTTTATGCTCTGCTTCTCTTATATAACTGAATGCCTTTAACAGCACCCAAGTCACATCTTGAATGCTTTGCTGCTTAGAAATTTCTTCTGCCAGATACCCTAAATTATGTCTCTAAAGTTTAAAGTTCCACAAATATCTCTAGGGCAGGAGCAAAATGCTGCCAGTCTCTTTGCTAAACATAACAAGAGTCACCTTTGCTCCAGTTCCCAACAAATTCCTCATCTCCATCTGAGACCACCTCAGCCTGGATTTCATTGTCCATATCATTATTAGCATTTTGGTGAAAGCCACTCAACAAGTCTCTAGGGCGTTCTAAACTTTTCCACATTTTCCTGTCTTCTCAGCCCTCCAAACTGTTCCAACCTCTCCCTGTTACCCAGTTCCAAGTCACTTCCACATTTTCAGGTATCTTTTCAGCAGCACCCCACTCTGATGGTACCAATTTACTGTATTAGTCTGTTTTCACACTGCTGATGAAGAAATACCCAAGACGGGGCAATTTACAGAAGAAAGAGGTTTAATGGACTTACAATTCCACACGGCTGGGGAGGCCTCACAATCACGGAGGAAGGCAAGGAAGAGCAAGTCACATCTTACATGGATGGAGGCAGGCAAAGAGAGACAGCTTGTGCAGGGAAACTCCTCTTTTATTTATTTATTTATTTATTTTTTTTTTTTTTTATTATACTTTAGGGTTTTAGGGTACATGTGCACAATGTGCAGGTTTGTTACATATGTATCCATGTGCCATGTTGATTTCCTGCACCCATTAACTCGTCATTTAGCATTAGGTGTATCTCCTAATGCTGTCCCTCCCCACTCCCCCCACCCCACAACAGTCCCCGGAACGTGATGTTTGCTGGAGAGGATGTGGAGAAATAGGAACACTTTTACACTGTTGGTGGGACTGTAAACTAGTTCAACCATTGTGGAAGTCAGTGTGGCGATTCCTCAGGGATCTAGAACTAGAAATACCATTTGACCCAGCCATCCCATTACTGGGTATATACCCAAAGGACTATAAATCATGCTGCTATAAAGACACACGCACACGTATGTTTATTGCGGCACTATTCACAATAGCAAAGAGTTGGAACCAACCCAAATGTCCAACAACGATAGACTGGATTAAGAAAATGTGGCACATATACACCATGGAATACTATGCAGCCATAAGAAACTCCTATTTTTAAAACCATCAGATCTCATGAGACTCATTCACTATCATGAGAACAGCACAGAAAAGACCCACCCCTTTAATTCAATCACCTCCCACTAGGTTCCTCCAATGACACGTGGGAATTGTGAGAGTTACAATTTAATATGAGATTTGGGTGGGGACACAGCCAAACCATATCACCAAATAAGAGAGTAAAGTACATTTTTTGAATTGTCAATTAGGAAAAAGAACTCTATATTTCTACACACAGCAAAATTATCCTTCAAAAACGAAGAAGAAACAAAAACTTTCTCAGACAAACAAAACTTAGAAAATTCATCACCAGCACATCTGCCCTTCAAGAAACATTAAAAGAAGTTCTTCAGTGAGAAGGGAAATGATGTGTTAGAAACTTAGATCTAAAAAAAGAACATCAGAGAAGCACTAAATGAAGGTAAAATTAAATCTTTTTTCTTATTTTTAATTGATCTAATATGTAACATTTGTTCAAAATAATACTAGTAACAATATATTGTATGATTGTAGCATACAGGTAAATGAAATGACTGATAGCAATATTATAAAGAGTTGAGGGGAAGAATTGAGAATACTGTATTGAAAGATGACCCTACTACCTAGGAAGCAGTTTTATGAAAGTGGACCTAATTGCAAATGTATATTGCAAACTCTAGGGCAAGTACTCAGTTTTTTAAGAAAAGTATAATTTATATGCTGATAATAAAAAACAAAATAGAAACCATATGCAATGATTAAAACTAGAGAAGGTAGAAAAGTGAAAAGAAATGAAAAAAAAACACAGGTAATTCATAGAAAACAGAAATACTAATAATCACTTTAAATGTGAAAAGTCTGCAGCATCATTTAAAAGACAGAGATGTTCATCCTTAGAATGGAATATTCTTCATAATTATAAAGAAGTGAACTATCAAGCTATGAGAACATCTGGATAAACTTTAAATGCTTATAGCTGGGTGAAAGAATCCCACCTGAAAAGGCTACAGACTATATGATCCCAATTGAACAGCATGTTGAAAAGAACAAAACTAGAGGAACAGTAAAACAATGAGAGGCTGCCAATGATTCAAGGCGAGAGGAGGAGGATTGAATAGGTGAAGCACAGGCCTTTTTTGAGTGGTGAATCAATTTTGTATATATTAATGGTGGATACATGACATACCTTTGTCAAAAGCCATAGAAATTTACAGCACAAAGAGTAAACCTCAATTATGTAAATTTTTGCAAAATCATCTAGGAGGGCTAGGATCCTAGGAAAGAATGCAAACTGTGACAAAATCATTTACACATGTTCTGATTGTAACAAATAATCTCACTGTATGAGGTATGGAGAGGGAAAAGTTGCTGATGTAATAAACTTTGAAAATTAATGTAATCCATAAGACTGAAGTCAAAAGGAATTACCAGTAAGCAATATGCTGCACTTGATAAAGCTACTTTCCATAAGGGTACAGGTTAATGATTCTGCTAATGTTATACAAGTGTACTGAAATTAAACCGGTAAACAAATGATGGTGATGGGAGTCAGGTTTTTCACTGTTAGAATAGAAGTTTATAGATGAACAAGGGAAGAAGGCTAGAGTATAAATTCATGCTTAGCTAAATATAGATCATATGTAGAAACATTTATGGACATGTGGATGTACCTTAGTTAGTATGCACACATATATTCCCTTGGTCTGTCAGCTGTCACCTAAAAGAAATGACACCTTAGCAGCAACAAGCATGGCTGACACTCAGATTTTGGTTTCTGATACCATTCTCCAATAAAGGGGCCAGGGCTCCTTAGAGAAATGCTAATTCTACGACTGGGCAGGAAATATATAAAAGTAACCTGAAGTATTGGATACTGCCAAAAAATAAGGAAGAACTAAAAAATTTAAATCTGCAAGTACACACTGAAAGAGTTGTCAATAGCCGTATCTGGAATAATTTGAGCAGTAAAATAAACAAAGCAATATGGAATTGTAACTCAATGTATAAACTAAATATCCGTAAGTCCACAGTGATAGAAATAGATGACTGAATATATAAATAAATTAAAGAACATATACAAATATATCCTGAAAAGCAATTCCAAGCAAATTCCAAATAATTCCAAAGTATTATACAGCCTGCCCTCAAGGAGGGGAAAATAACTTCCACTCCTTAACTGTGGGCTACATAGTGACTTCCGTCCAGGGTAGAGCGTAGAAAAGGGGGAACATGGCCGGGCGCGGTGGCTCACGCCTGTAATCCCAGCACTTTGGGCGCCAGATCACGAGGTCAGGAGATCGAGACCATCCTGGCTAACACGGTGAAACCCCGTCTCTACTAAAAATACAAAAAAATTAGCCAGGCTTGGTGGCGGGCGCCTGTAGTCCCAGCTACTTGAGAGGCTGAGGCAGGAGAATGGCGTGAACCCAGGAGGCGGAGCTTGCAGTGAGCCGAGATCGCGCCACTGCACTCCAGCCTGGGTGACAGAGCAAGACTCTGTCTCACAAAAAAAAAAAAAAACGGTGGCGGGGGAATAAACTTTATAGTGTAGATACTACAACCTCAGCCAGGTCATCAATGTCAACATCAACAGCAATACATAATATCAATACTTGAAATGATATGATAAAAATGGTACTTTTTCTCACTGGTTTTCCTCCCAAAACCACATATTCCCAGACTAATCATAAGGACAAACTCACAAATTCCAATAAAGAGACATCCTACAAAATCTCTTATCTGTATTCCTGAAAACTGTCAAGTTCGCAAAAACAAGGAAAGTCTAAGAACTGTCACAGCCAAGAAAAGACTAAGGAGGCATGAGTATTAAATGCAATATAATATCCTAGATAGAGGGCTAGGAAAGGAAAAGGACATGAGATAAATACTAGAGAAATCTGAATAAATCATGAACTTAATAATAATATTACAATGTGCACTTATTAATTTTTAACAAAAGTATTATATGAATGAAGATGTTAATAATAAGGGTATAAGCTATATGGGAATGCTATGTTCTAGCTTCTCAATTATTCTGTAAAACTAGAACTGTTTTGCCTGTAATCCCAGTACTTTGGGAGGCCGTGACGGGCGAACCATGAGGTCAGGAGTTTGAGACTAGCCTGGCCAACATGGTGAAACCCCATCTCTAATAAAAATACAAATAATTAGCTGGGCATAGTGGCAAGATGCCTGTAATCCCAGCTACTTGGGAGGCTGAGGCAGGAGAATCACTTGAAACCGGGAGGCAGAGGTTGCAGTGAGCTGAGATAGCACCACTGTCCTCCAGCCTGGGCGACACAGCAAGACTCCATCTCAAAAAAAGAAAAGAAAAACAGCTAGAACTGTTTTATAAGATAAAATCTTTTCTTAATTCAGGAAATAACAAGGTAGAATATTAACATACAAAAGTTACTAATTTTCATATAGACAAACAATAATCACTTAGGCAATACAGAGAAAAGAAAATAATCTGTTTACAAATGCAATAGAAATAACAACTGATTTAAAAATAAATTTGGAAAAAATGAGCTAAATTTTTTTGAGAAAATCTTTCAAATATGCCAGGTCCACATAAAAACCTGCACATATATTTATAGCAGCTTTATTCATAACTGCCAAAAATTGGAAGGAACCCAGATCTCCTTTGGTAGGTGAATAGATAGATATACTGTGGTACATCCAGACAATGGATATTATTCAGTGACACAAGAATGAAAAAAGGCTGCCAAGCCAGAAAAAGACATGGAAGAAACTTAAATGCATATTACCAAGTGAAAAAAAACAAGCCAGTCGGAAAACGCTACATACTGTATGATTCCAACTATATGATATTCTGGAAGAGGCAAATTATGGAGACAATGAAGATCAGCAGTTGCCAGGGCTTAGAGGGAGGGGATGTATAGGCAGAACACAGAAGGCTTTTAGGGCAGTTAAACTACTTTTATTACATTATGATGGTGTTTAATGTCCAAACCCATAAAATATACAACCAAGAATACAGCCTGATGTCAGCTACAGACTTTGGGCAAAAATTATTTGTCAATGTAAGTTCACCAATTGTAACAAATGTACCCACTCTGGTGGAGGATGTTGATAACGGGAAAGGCTGTGTGTGTTTGTGTGTGTGTGTGTGTTGTGGAGGCTATCTCTGTAACTTTTATTCAATTTTGCTGTGAACCTAAAAAATAGTCTATTAAAAAAAAAATAAAAAAAACTCGGCTGGGCGCGGTGGCTCACTCCTGAAATCCCAGCACTTTGGGAGGCCGAGGCGGACAGATCACCTGAGGTCGTAAGTTCAAGATCAGCCTAACCAACATAGAGAAACCCCATTTCTACTAAAAATACAAAATTAGCCGGGCGGGGTGGCACATGCCTGTAATCCCAGCTACTCAGGAGGCTGAGGCAGGAGAATTGCTTGAACCTGGGAGGTGGAGGTTGCAGTGAGCCGAGACTGTGCCATTGCACTCCAGCCTGGGCAATAAGAGTGAAACTCTGTCTCAAAAAACAAAAGCAAACAAAAAAACTTCTATTAAGGTACAGGTAAGCAGCAACCTACTTCGCATTGGGCCTCTGGAATCCTGGCAGGATGAAATCCCCTCAACCACCATGGCATTGGAGTTGCCAGGGAAAGCTGCTTAGAGACGTGGTAGGATCAGAACTCCAGCCAGCGTGGAGCCCAGAGGGTTTGGTGTGGGATTGTCTGTAGCGCAGCACAGCCAGGGACACCCATCACCTTAAGCTCGACTTGCTTCCATAGGAGACTTTAGCCATAGGAGAACTGTTGGACCTGAACTCTGCAGGGCTGTCTTGCTTCTGAGATGGAGTTGATTAGACCTGGGCAACCCTCAGTCTACTGGCCTCTTCTGGGGCCCCAGCCTGGCCGTGCCTGCTTGCAGTGAAGCCCCCAGGTACCCGTGGGTGTCTGCATCATAGCTCCTGCTCTGGTGGACTGCACCTGATAAGCAGAGTGCTCCTGCAGAGTGGCCCCCAAAACACACACCAGGCCATCTGTGTCCTCCCCTCACTGCAGCCTCCCCCAGCCACTGTGCCCGCATGAACACACCACAGCCACCCCCCAAATCACTTAGCCAGTGCCTATGCATGCCCTTGGGTTGGATCTTGCTTTTACTTCCCCGACAGTGCACATGAACTCTGCACTATGCCATGCCACTACTGCCTGCATGAGGGTACCCCACCACCCTTCTCCCCACCACCCTTCTCCCCACCACACCACCATTGTCCTAGGAGCATTGGCAGGCATGAAACCTGCCTGCCTCACCTCTGCCAGCATCCTGCCCCTGTGCCAACACTGCCATCCGTGCTAAACTAGGCACACAGAACACTGGACCTGCCCCCAGCCCTGAGCGGCCATCATGCCAGCATGAACACATGCAGAGGGCACACACAGTCCTGCACCCACCACAAACATACAACATACCAGAATCTCTGGGACACAACTAAAGCAGTGGCAAGACGGAAATTTGTAGCACTAAATGCTTACATCAAAAAGTTAGAAAGATCTCCAGCTGACAACCTAACATTACAATTAAAAGAACTAGAAAAGCAAGAGAAAACCCACCCCAAAGCTAGCAGAAGACAAGAAATAACCAAAGTGAGAGCTGAGCTGAAGAAGATCGAGACACGAAAAACCATTCAAAACATCAACAAAATCAGGATGTTTTTTTTTTTGTAAAAATTAATAAGATAAACTGCTAGCTAGACTAATAAAAAGAAAAGACAGAAGATCCAAGTAAACACAATCAGAAACAGAAAAGGGAATATTACCACTGACTCCATAGAAACACAAAGAATTGGCCGGGCACTGTGGGTCACGCCTGTAATCCCAGCAATTTAGGAAGCTGAGGCAGACGGATCATGAGGTCTGGAGTCTGATACCATCCTGGCCAACATGGTGAAACCCCATCTCTACTAAAAATACAAAAAATGAGCCAGGCGTGGTGGCATGCGCCTGTAGTCCCAGCTACTTGGGAGGCTGAGGCAGGAGTATCGCTTGAACGCAGGAGGCGGAGGTTGCAGTAAGCCCAGATCGCACCACTGCACTCCAGCCTGGTGACAGAGCGAGACTCCATCTCAAAGTCTCAAAAAAAAAAAAAGAAAAGAAAAAGAAAAAAGAAATACAAAGAATCTTCAGAGACTATTATGAACAACTCTATGCAAACATACTAGAAAATCTAAAATAAATGGATAAATTCCTGGACACAGACAACCTTCTAAGACTGAACCATGAAGAAACTGAATCCCTAAACAGACCAATAATGAGCTCTATAATTGAATCAGTAATAAATAGCCTATCAAGAAAAAAAAAAAAAAAAAAGAAAGACAAGCCCTGGACCTGATGGATTCATAGCTGAATTCTACCAAATGTACAAAGAAGAGTTGGGGCCTTTCCTACTGAAACTTTTCCAAAAAATTGCAGAGAAAGAGCCCCTCTTCAACTCAGTCTATGAGGCCAGCATCACCCTGAACCAAAACCTGGCAGAGACACAACAAAAAAGGAAGACTTCAGGCCAATATCCTTCATGAGCATTGATGCAAAAATCCTCAACAAAATACCTGCAAAAATCCAGCAGCACATCAAAAAACTAACCCACCACAATTAAGAATGCTTTATTCCTGGGATGCAAGGTTGGTTCAACATATACAGATCAATAAATGTGAACTAATGAAGAAAACATTCCAAGCTCAATGGTCACACTGTGCAAAGTAATGATTTGTAGACTCGATGTTATTTCTATCAAACTACCAATGACATTTTTCAGAGAACTAGAAAAACTATTTTAAAATTCATATGGAACCAAAAAAAGGCCTGAATAGCCAAGGCAATTATAAATACAAAGAACAAAGCTGGAGGCATCACGTTACCTGACTTCAAACTATACTACAGGACTATGGTAACAAAAAACAGCATGATACTGGTACAAAAACAGACACAAAGACCAATGGAATAGAGAATAGAGAGCCCAGAAATAAGGCCATCTACAATCATCTGATCTTCGACAAAGCTGACAAAAACAAGCAATCGTGAAAGGATTCCCTATTCAATAAAAGGTGCTGGGATAACAGGCTAGGCATGTGCAGAAGACTGAAACTGGACGCCTTCCTTACACAGGATACAAATATCAACTCAAAATAGATTAAAGACTTAAATGTAATACCCCAAATTATAAAAACCTTGGAAGATAACCTAGGCAATACCATTCAGGATGTGGGAAGGGGCAAAGATTTCATGACGAAGACACTGAAGGCAATTGCAACAAAAGCAAAAATTGACAAATAAGATCTACTTAAACTAAGAGCTTCTGCACAGCAGAAGAAATTATCAACAGAGTAAACAGAAAACCTACAGAATTGAGGAATATATTTGCAAATTATGCAAATATTTTCTGACAAAAGTCTAATAGCATCTCTAAGGAACTTATATAAATCTATAAGAAAAAAAGCAAACAATCCCATTGAAAAGTGGACATGAACAGGCACTTTTCAAAAGAAGACATACATGCATCCAATAAGCATATGAAAAAAAGCTCAATATCACTGATCATTGGAGAAGCGCAAATCAAAACCACAATGAGGTACCATGTCACACCAGTCAAAATGGCTATTAATAAAAAGTCAAAAAATAATAGGTGCTGGCAAGGTAGCAGAGAAAAAGGAAAGCTTATACACTGTTGATGGGAGTGTAAATTATTAGTTCAACCATCGTGGAAGATCTGATTCCTCAAAGATCTCAAAACAGAACTACCATTCAACCCAGCAATCCCATTACTGGGTATATACCCAAAGAACTATAAATCATTCTGCCATAAAGGCATATGCATGCATATGTTTATTGTAGCAGTATCCACAATAGCAAAGACATAGAATCAACCTAAATGCTAATCAATGACAGATTTAATAAAGAAAATGCAGTACATATACCCCATGGAATACTATGCAGCCATATAAAAGAATGAGATCATGTCTTTTACAGAAACATGAATGGAGCTGGAGGACACCATCCTTAGCAAACTAATGCAGGAACCAAAAACCAAATACCACATGTTCTCACTTATAAGTGGGAGCCAAATGATGAGAACTCATGGACACAAAGAGGGGAACGACAGACACTGGGGACTACCAAAGGGTGGACGGTGGCAGGAGGGAGAGGATCAGGAAAAATAACTGTTGGTTACTAGTCTTAATACCTCGGTGATGAAATAATCTGTACAGCAAACCCCCGAGACACAAGTTTATCTATATAACAAACCTATACAAGTACCCCAGCACCTAAAATAACATTTTTTTAAAAACTCCAGAACATACAAAATGTACTTAAAAAAATAGAAAGTCACCCCATGATCTACAAATAAACATCACAAATATGTAAATTCTCCTATGTTAATATAGTTGAATCCTATCTTAATAAAAATACTACAAGATAATTTTCTGGAATAAAACTTGTGGGAAAAATATCTAGCCACTTGCAGTGGCTAATGCCTGTAATCCCAGCACTTTGGGAGGCCAAGACAGGTGGATTACTTGAGGTCAGGAGTTCGAAACCAGCCTGGCCAACATGGCGAAACCCCATCTCTACTAAAAATACAAAAATTAGCTGGGCATGGTGGCAGGCGCCTGTCATCCCAGCAATGGGGGAGGCTGAGACATGAGAACTGTTTGAACTGGGGTTCGGAGGTTGCAGTGAGCTGAGATCACGCCAGTGCACTACAGCCTGGTTGACAGAGTGAGTCTGTCTTAAATAAAAAAAAAACAAAAAACAAACAAACAAACAAAACAGAATAGAGAAATAAAGCAAGAAAGCATCTAAGAATATCCCGAAAAACAAAAAAAAAGTCAATGAAGAGGGATTAGCCCAATTAGAAATGAAAATATACACTAGGTGATCTGAAATCAGTCTATACTGGTTCTCATATCCACAGCACAATATAACAATAAAAGAAAGTCTAGAAATAAATCTATATTTGGCAGGTAATAAGGATGAAATCTCAGAAATGTTTGAAAAAGGTAGACTTTTTTAAATGAATGAGGTTAGGAAAACTGTATACTCATTAGGCTTAACATAAAATGAATGTGAACAACATACTCTATAGCAGAATAAACTTCAAATGAATTTTTAAAAATCTAACAGTTAATAAAAAAGTAAAATACAGAAACAGAAGAACATCTGGATAAATTATTTACATCCTCATTGTGGGTAAACTCTAGCAAAGACTCAAAATGCAATGAAATGAAATAAAAAATTGATAAATTCAACTACAGGCATATTAAACACTAATTGAATGACAAAAACACCACAGTCAAAATCAAACTATAAGTAATTAGAAGAAAATATCGACAACATGCAACTCCAATAAAAAGCTAATATCCCTAAATGTATAAAAAACTCATAAAAATCAAGAAAAAAGGAGAACATTAAAATGATCTTCATTTTAAATAAGAGGTATTAAGACTCCACAAGTATGTCATTTCTACACTGTTAGACTAGCAAAAAATTTAAAATCTTAATAATACACTCTGTTGGTGTGGCTGTGGAGAAATAGCACTTTCATGCACTGGTGGTTAGATTGTAAGAGTTATTTTTGCTCAGATAGAAATCAATCTTTGGCAATTTCAATAAAAAATCTGAATGAGTTCATTATTCGTAGATATTATAGAAAATATTAAAAACAAATTACATGGTTTACTATGTAGTACTAAAAATAAGATGAGGAAAATTTGTATGAGATAATTAGAAGTGATATTCAAGATGTTCAGTTAAGTGGGAAAAAACAAGTATAAGAATATATAGGTATCAGAAGCATTTTCTGTATGAAAGAAGGAAATTTAAGAATATTTGCTTTCAAACAGAAACATAGGGTAGATAATTAGTCGTTAACCAAAATGGTTAACTACAAGATGCAGGTGTGAATGGATGAAAGAATTAAGAATGGGTATCAGACTTGTGCAAGCATGCATTTGTATCTATGGTGATTTTTTATTCATATAAAGGTCAAAATGTCACAAAATAAATACACATTTTTTAAGACAGCAAACCATAAATTAAATATAAAAATAAGAATTGATCCTAATAGTTATTAACAGAGGAAAAACAATAAAGATTTAAGTCAAGGAAATTTTGATCACAGTACTCTGTACACTCTTGGTTGGAAATATTATAACAAAAGAATCTTGAACTTTACATGGTAATGGTACTGGTAAAACGATTCTGAAAATATTTTGTGTGATTGTAGCTAGAGTGAATGTTTAAAGATATTGTTATATTGGAGAACTAGAATTCTTAATGTAAGAAGAGATACCAAACTGGAATGAAAAATGATACGAAAATATTCTCGATCTTGTATTTGAATAAGAGGTATTATTTTTCATCATGTAATATTTCTTAGCTAGTAACAGTATAAGAATGACACCTCAATTGCAACAAAAACACACATAACACCGAGGTTTTGATGACTAAATATAATTCTTCACTACAAGGAACTAGAACTCATTGGAGATATGGCTCTTTCTGGCAAAGGTAACGTGTGCAATGAACGTTGAAGATTTTGTTAGGCGAGAAGGCAAAAAAACTGCCCCAAACCTAGAGATCGTGACTAAAAACACAGAGAAGCTGGTTTAAAAGTTCTCCCCTAAAAATTTTTGGGACTAATTAGCTAAAAAAGTTAATGACTTCAGTAGTGTTAATGTATTAAAACATTTCATCGATCCCATCCATAACAGTGAGAGAGAAATTGAAACGGCTTTTCTTTGTAGAAAAATCACAGCTAATATATATAGAATGAAGAAAATAAAATCACTATTTTGCCACCAGAAATGTACTAATTGATTAAAGCAAGAATCATCAATGGATGCTAAATTCATTAGGTGAAAGTGTTGTTGAACAACAGGGATGTTACTATGGTCTCTAAGTATCCTCTAACAGATAATTGAGAACAAAAGAAAAAGTGTTTCTTCACAATGCAAAGACATTGCAGACACCGCCTTCACCAAGTAAAACCTATCTATCATTACTGAAACAAAATAGCTTGCATGCACTGGTGTTCTGCTAAATGTTTAACAATTGGCTCTAAAACACATGCATATAAAAAGGGCAAAATGCTTATATAATATTTACAAATATTAATAGAAACGATATGTAACACAATTTTTTTTTTTTTTTGAGATGGAGTCTCACTCTGTCACACAGGCTGGAGTGCAGTGGCGTGATCTTGGCTCACTGCAAGCTCCACCTCCTGGGTTCACAGCATTCTCCTGCCTCAGCCTCCCAAGTAGCTGGGACTACAGGCACCCGCCACCACGCCTGGCTGATTTTCTGTATTTTTAGTAGAGATGGGGTTTCACCATGTTAGCCAGGATGGTCTCAAACTCCTGACCTTGTGATCCGCCCGCCTTGGCCTCCCAAAGTGCTGGGATTACAGGCGTGAGTCGCCGCACCCGGCCATGTAGCACAATTTACAAATAACATATAATACTCTTTATTGTAAGCTGAATATAATAAATCAATTCTCAAAGAATATTTTCAGTTTTATTGCCAAATTGTCATCAATGCATGTTTTGGTTGTTAAGTGATGAATAAGTGTAGTTCTAACATGGATGTTGGTTAATATGTTTGTTTACATTAATGAGTAAGACCAACAAAAAACAATAAAGATGTATGCCAGAACTTAATCAATGGCATAAGCTACCTTTTACTAAACTGGATAATAGTTTTCAAACACTAAATAGCAATTTCTTCACTTTTTTATTTTGGTGTTACTCACAAGGTAATTGTTATACACACAGCACAATTATAAGTTTAGTCTACATTATTAACATTTTTCTCCATCACTTTCTGACAATCAGTATCATAAACCATGCTCTGATTTGTAGCATTTGCCAATTCTTGCAGTGTAAGTACTGCACAATGGCCTACTTCCAGCTATTAATGTGACATCACTGAAAGCGGAGTATAGAAGAGAGTAACACAACACAGCATTGTGTTGCATTATCTCCATGACAGATGTAAATTTGGTAAAATAAGAAGGAATGAAACTTTAGTATCTATTACATTTGCTTAATATATATTATTTGTGAGTTCACATAATTTTTTTTTTTTTTTGAGATAGAGTCTCACTGTCGCCCAGGCTGAAGTGCAGTAGCATGATCTCAGCTCACTGCAACCTCCACCTCCTGGATTCAAGCAATTCTCCTGCTTCAGCCTCCTGAGTACCTGGGATTACAGATGCATGCCACCATGCCCAGCTATTTTTGTATTTTTTTAATAGACATGGGTTTCACCATGTTGGCTAGGCTGTTCTCAAACTCCTAACCTCAAGTGATCTGCCCACCTCAGCCTCTCAAAGCGGCTTGAGCCACTGCGCCCAGCCTAGTTCACATAATTTAATGCTTAATAATGACCATGTTTAATAACTAGCTCAGAGACTTCTTGAGACTTTTTTTTAGCAATCAGCTTCCAGCAAACCACTGCTTTGATGTGCCTCCTGTGCAACGCAGTGAGGATACAATATCAGCTTCATAGCTCTTCTACAAAAGATATTTAATCTTGTAATTATCAGGAAACAATCAGGAACATCCAGAATGTTAGATATTCAAACAGCCCTCTAGCTTGGAATCTTCAAAATTATAAGTGTCGTGGAATACCACATTTAAAAAAACACAGTAGGGGGACTGTTCCGGATTAAAGAAAACCAAGAGGCATGACAAGAAAACCCAATGCGTGAATCTGAATTACATACAGTGGCAGGGGGCAGGGACAGAAAAAAATTTAAAACTAAAAACAATACTTAGAGAAATCAGAATATGAACCACATATTAAATAATACAATATCAACATTAAATCTGTTAAGTATAATAATATTGAGGTTATATTGGAGAATGCCATTGATTTTATGAGATACGCGGAACAGCAAAAATAAGTTTGTGGACTGGGTTTGGTGCCTCGTGCCTTAACCCCAGCAGTTTGGGAGGCTGAGGCGGGTGGATAACCTGAGGTCAGGAGTTCAAGATTAGCCTGGGCAACATGGCAAAATCCCGACTCGACAAAAAATTTTTAAAAAAGTAATTGGGCATGGTGGCACGACCCTGTGGTCCCAGCTACTCTGGAGGCTAATGTCGGGGGATGGCTTGAGCCCAGGAGATGGAGGTTGCAGTGAGCCAAGATTGTATCACTGTACTCCAGCCTGGGCAACAGAGCCACATCCTGTCTTGAAAATAACAACAAAATTTTGTGCATAGATATATAAATAACAATAGATGATATATATCTATATATAGAGAAAAGAAAGAAAATAAAATAGCAAAACTTATTAAATCTAAGTAAAAGAACAAAATTACTCCAAAGAAAAAATAAAAGCCCGCAGTCTTCGAAAAGTATATGAAAGAAATAATAAACCCAAATATATATGTATATATGTATGCATTAAATTTAAAATTTGTATTTTCAAAGACAAAGTTTGAAACTTTCTCCTTGAATCCAGAACAATTATTTTAGTTGCTATTTATTGAGCAACAGGTGTGGATCAAGAATCTGGCAATTTACTTTATCTATATTATCTCAATGCCTCCAACCACATGATGACATAGTGATTCTTATTGTTACAGATAACAAACTTTGAATACTGACTATCTTTGGGCAATGATATCATGCTATATAACCAACAATCCATAATGGTCAAAGAAAAATTGTTTCTATATGGCCTTGTATTTTGTTGAGGCAAAGAAAACAATAGTAGGCTTATTTGTGATAATTCTTTATGTATTTTGCTCATTTGATGATAAAAATCCTTATTTAAAAAACAAATTGGGCTGGGCACAGTGGCTCACACCTATAATTCCAGCACTTTGGGAGGCCGAGGTGGGCAGATCACCTGCCATCAGGAGTTTGAGACCAGCCTGGCCAGCATGGTGAAACCCCGTTGGTTTCACTCCTAAAAATACAAAATACAAAAATATTAAAAATACAGAAATCAGCCAGGTGTGGTGGCATGCACCTGTAATCACAATTACTTGGGAGGCTGAAGCAGAAGAATCGCTTGAACCCAGGAGGTGGAGGTTGCAGTGAGCTGAGATTGCACCACTGCATTCCAGCCTGGGAACAAAGGGAGACTGTTTCAAAATGAAATGAAATGAAATAAAAATAAAAGATGGATTGACAATGATCAAACATCTGAATCTTTACCCATCACTCTCTCCAAATAAAAGTAATTTAACACTGATCTTCATTTCTTCACAATTTCAAATTTCTGCACTATATGACCAGGAAAGCCAAAGTTTCCCCCAGGCTTTCTGGTCATGTTGTTTGCCTCTGCCCTGTGTGATTTTTCTCCTGACTCAGTGAAGGGAATTCTAAAATCTGACAGATTAGCAATGAAATCTTTTACACCATTTCCTAAGATTCCTCTCAGATTTATGGCTGCACACTTAGGGATATCATGATGCAGAAATGTTAGGTGAGAAATAAAACTATATTTTCCCCTTTCTTACTTCAGTGGAGCACAATTTCCGTTTATTCACACCGTATTTCCTCACACAATATGTTCTTCCAACCCAAGGCTATAAATTTGAAAATATTTATAGGCAAGATTACCCCTGATGCCATTTATACCTTGATGGCTTTGTGTTTCAGCTCCTAAGAGCCACTCATATGTCATATGAATGGCTTACAACCATGTACTGCCTTGGATTTTTCTCTGTCAAATGCAAGGCCCTTCTTTGACTACAATACTCTTGATTCAATTCATTATTAATAACACACCCTGCTAATGACTTCAAAGAAAGCCTCTTTATATGTGTTCAGAGGTTTCCCAACCCTGGCTTTCTAGGTTTTACAAGTCAGTTTTAGATTTTGAGAGTGAAGGTTGTGTTCCTCCCTTTTCTCCTACATATATTTTTATAAAAATATTCAAATTATAACATTTCTCACACTACAATAGACCATCATAATTGTCCCTCTCATTGTGTCATATTTTTCAAGTGAAGGACATGGACAGATACTGCAAGCATTATACAGCTCTGGGCGGGAATCAGGCAGACAGGCCTGCAGGTTGTAGGTAGAAATCCAGCCTCAGTCATCCTGAGATGATGTTTAGGTCAGACAAGAAGGGAATATCCTGGGTGAACTCCAGTAAAGAGACTTTGCTTTCATCCTGTTCTCCCTTTTCCTGATGATTTTGTAAAGGGACTAGGAAGATCAACTGGGTATGTGGCAATGGGGGCTTTTGTGGTTTTGAAGGTGGCGTCATTAGTGACTATGAGTATCTTGTAACTGCACGCTCCATGTCTGGCATGTTGCATAGCAATCATTAAAGCAGCTATAAACCTTTCAGAGATGTTGCGATTTTGAGCAGCTCCATTTGTGCACAGAGTAGGGACCAAAATTCTAACTAACTAATTACCACATAACATTAAGAGAGCTTAGAAATCCTAAAGAGAGAAAACCTATTCATTGTTCCTCATCCTTCAAATTTTTGCACCAAAAGCAGAGAACCAGGGGAAATGCAATTTTACTTAATAGTAAACCCCCTTCAAGGAGATTAATTAATCCCTCCTCCTTTCAATTCTTTCCAGATGAATGTTGTTAAGTACCAATGTAATGGTATCTGGTATCTTTGAGGTATAGTGAACTCTGAGGAAGGTAATGTTAAGATGCATTTCAAGAGTATAAACAATCCATGAGCAAAGTAGAGAAAAAAATTACTCTCCTGACATTTTATAATACAATTAGCCGAAGAACAGAGATCTATGTCATGATTTCTCTAATTTTATCTTTCTAATGATTTAAGCCCTATTCACAATGTCATTAGATATTGGGGTTTCCACTTGTCTTTATGTATTTGTCCTCTCCTAGCAATAAAATGACCTATTGTTTATTGGTCACTGTTGAATAACATACCTGAATAACCCTTTAGGAACATTCTGTCCTATTCTGCAAATCCCACACTGCATGGCTAAAAAGGAAATGCAGCCAACTCATTTTTAAAAGACCTATGTGAGGAAGTGCCAGTTGTTATTTTTAAACAATTTGTTATAACAGAAGTAGTTCTGACTTTTCTTCTTAATTGCTTGGATAGTTAATGGAGAGTATCTTCTCTCTTACTTTAGTCTATGCTTCTTTATATTTTTATTTAAGAGATTTTGTCATTGTTGCTGTTGGTTGTGATGATACTTGAGGAGAAGCAGAGTTTAAGAAAGATAATAATCGAAGAGCATTTCAATAGAAAATTTTCTGAGTCTGGGTACACTGGCTCACGCCTATAATCGCAGCACTTTGGGAGGCCGAGGCGGGAGAATCACCTGAGCTCAGGAGCAGCCTGGGCAACATGGTGAAACTCCAATACTACTAAAAAACAAAAATTAGCCTGGCATGGTGGTGCATGCCTGTAATCCCAGCTGCTCAGGAGGCTGAAGAATGAGAATGGCTTGAGCCCAGGAGGTGGAAGTTGCAGTGAGCTTACATCATGCCACTTGACTCTAGCCTGGCAACAGAGTGAGAAGACTCTGTCTCAGATAAAAAAAAAAGAAAGAAAGAAAATTTTCTGAGAAAATGTTTAATTGCAGTATAGTCTGCTTAACAGTAATTAGTTTAATATTTAAAATTTCAAGAATGTATGAGGTTATAAATTTACACTAAAGAATATTGTTATTTATACTAAAAAAAAAGCAAAGAGATGACTCCCCAGAATTTAGGACTGAACGAAGATGTCCTCCAACAGTTAAACAATTGTTAAACTGTAAAATCAACATATAATTTGCCAAGATCAGAGACATAAAAAAATCTCCAATTATGGAGAACATCTCCATCCTAAGACAAATGTATCTTAACTTGCCTCAACATATTTCAGTGAGATTTGGAGGGATGAGGTATAGATAAATATAGATTAAAGTTTTATTGTTTCTGTCATACTCCAGTGGATTGATTTTATACAAACCTTGATAAATAATTTATTTATCTGATAGTGATAAAATATCCCCAAAATAACATCACACATAAGAGAGGTTGACTTAAAATTGTACTTAGAGAGTCACTGAAAACAGTAAAACAAGCAAAACACTGTCTGTTCAAATTCAAGCATTGCCTACAAGTTGATGATAATGTGTGTTCTAAGGCAGGTGTTTCCTTATAGAGAAGACGGATAGCCCAGGTTATTAAAGATATATCCCATATGTCTTTTGCAAATATTGTCTCCACGTCTGTGGATTCTCTTTTTTTCTCTTGAAAGTGTCTTTTACAGAGCAGAAAGCTTACATTTTAATAAAGTCTAGCTTATCAATGCTTTCTTTCATGGATCGTGGCTTTGGTGTTGTACCTAAAACGTCATTGCCAAAGCTGTTTACCTAGATTTTTCTCCTATCTTTTACAAATGTTATAGGTTTGTAAATTTATTTAGGTCTTCATCTATTTTTAGTTAGTGTTTGTAAAGCATATAAAGTCTGTGTCTAGATTCTTTTGTTTGTTACATGTAGATATCCAGTTGCTCCAAAATCATTTGTTGAAAAGACTATCTTTTCACCATTGTTTTGCCTTGACTCTTTCATCAGTGGTCAGCTGGCTTTATTTATGGGGGTCTATTTCTGGGCTCTGTATTCTATTCCATTGATCTATTTGTCTATTATTTGACCAATATGACACTGTCTTGATTATGGAAGCTTTATGGTAAGACTTGAACTCAGGCAATGTTGGTCCTCCAGCTTTTTTCTTTTCTTTAAATATTGTTTTGTCTATTCCAGGTCTTTTAACTCTACATATAAACTTTCAAGTCATTTTGTCAATATCCATAAAATAACTTTCTGAGATTTTGATTGGGGTTACACTGAATGTGTAGACCAAGTTGGAAATAATAGAGCCAGTTTTGAAACAGGATTTAAACAAGATCTGTTCAGCTCCAACATTAACCTTTTGCTATGACACTGTGACAGTAATTAAACAACCATAAATCACAGGTTAAAATTGATATATTTCAAAGACATTTTAAGAATTAGAGACCTCACCACAACGCATAACACTTGTTTTGGGGTAGTTTTCTTCAGCGAATTCTAATGCTATAGATACTACTGGCAGAAATTTTCTAGGAAAAGAGCAGAGTATAAAAATAATAAATAAGACAAGCATATGGAAAGAAAAAGTCAGTTGCAGAGGAAGAAAAGTTAAAAGGATTGTGTCTTTTTAAGGTGGTGAATAACACTTAGTAAATCATCTCAAATGTTTCTGATTTCTGGCTCTGCTTCCAGAATAACAATCCATTTTAAGCAGTTAAATACCCTGAATTTCTGACAGTGTAATATACAATATTTTGTGTATTTTATTGGAAAAATCTTTTAATATATCTGGTCTCATCTACTTCCTAATAGAATATACCACCACCATTATTATGGAACTCAATTATAAAAATATGAGCCATTTGACAGAAATTGGCTATCCTGAAAAATTGGAATACATATGCATTATTGATCGAAATATGCTTACAGTACCAAAAAAGCATAGAGCTAGTTCAGTGCTTTTAAAGCTTGATATTATGATACCAAGCAATAGCTGCTGAAATAGAAAGGAGTATACTTTATAAAATTGAAATCAGGTTTTTAAAAAATTTTCTTCAGAGGGCTAACTGGTCTATAATTGTTTTTAAGTTTCTTGCTGAAAAATTGAAATAGGTCCCAGGAGAACTTATGGCACTGATAAAGTAAAACTGTCACTTTCCAGTTTGGTCGTCAAATATATCATCCCTCTGTCTATTACACACAGCAGTTCTGTCACAAATCTTATTTCTACTTACAATTAATTAAGCAAAACTAAAATGTTTAAAGCTACTACAAATCAAATTTAATTTAAATGGCTACAATAACTTAAACAGAGATAAATGAAATGACTTTCTTATGCTTCATTACTTCCTCTAATTCCTTTTAAAACATTTCTGTAGAAGAAGTTCTGAGGATGAGGAGACAGGGGTGGACCAATGAGATCTCAATTAAACTACCAAAGTAATACCTTAACCGCAGGTGGTCCCAGGACCAGTTATTTCCACTTATTCCATTCCCTTTGCCACACAGACACTTTAATGTGAATTTTAAAGACATATATGTTACAATTTTCAGAGTCTGATTTATCTTAAAGCTTTAAAACATATGACATTTCTAATGTAAAAATGTAATCTTGATTTAGGTGCTTAATTAAAAGGATGGCTGCTTTATTAATAACTCGATTATAAGTTTAAAATATGTCTTATAGTATAATCTAATGATTGTACTGTTTTCCCCCATGGGACCTTTAAATACACACAAAATAATTCTATACCCTGATAGAATTCTATTTTTTGTTGTTGCTAAGACAATTTATTTTTGTTATTTCGTGACTTCACTGCATTTTATTGCATTTCTGTGATTTCTTTTTTTACTGCAGCGTCTCCAAAATCTCTTCCTACAGTTTGAGCATAGAATTGAGAGCAAAATGGAATTTATCACAACTAGCTCGAGCAATTTTTTCTTAAATTGAAATCAGATTACACAAATGCTTGTTTTGTTTCGATGGTTATGCAAGAAAATAATTTTTCAGTCAATTATACAAATCTATGCAGAATTTATACATGTATTGCTTATTTTATCTTTTTATCAAACTTAGCATGTTAGGAAACATTACTAAATTCTGAAAATGTTAGAAATTTAATTAATAATGTATTTGTAGCCTCGACCATCTTAAGAAAAATATATGGTGTTGGCTGGTTATTTATTTATTTATTTATTTATTTATTTATTTATTTGAGACACAGTTTTGCTCTTGTTGTCCAGGCTGGAGTGCAATGGCACAATCTCGGCTCACTGCAACCTCTGCTTCCCAGGTTCAAGTGATTCTCCTGCTTCAGCCTCCTGAGTAGCTGGGATTACAGCGACCCGCCACCACACCTAGCTAATTTTGTATTTTTTAGTAGAGACGGGGTTTCTCCATGTTGGTCAGGCTAGTCTCAAACTCCCAACCTCAGGTGATCCGCCTGCCTCGGCCTCCCAAAGTGCTGGGATTACAGGCATGACCCATGATGCCCAGCCTTCTATTTAATTTTTTAATAGGTAGGCTTTAACGCCAGTTAATGCTATATAAAATGACATGTATGGAGAAGTCTCATTACCAAAATTGCCTTCTATTCCAGTATCCACTCCCCTTCCACATACACATACTTTTAGGGAAACTCTATAACTAGTTTATTTATTTCAGTATTTCTGTTAGGAAAATGTAATGAAATGTATATGTGTATACCCCTACTTTTGTATAAAAAGTAGCTTCCTATATTATGCAAATACACTATTCTCTCCCTTGCTTTCTTTAATAGTATTTCCTTATGAACAACTCATATCAGTATATAGACACCTTCATTCATAAAGGAGAACCTACAAGCTACTAAGTATTTATTACTAGTTACCAGGAATCAGAATAGACTTTTAGCCATCCTTTGAAGTATATCCATATGCTGTTCAAGACTCTAAAACCTGTAAGGGCTGCTCCACAGCTCTAGCACATGGCTTTCCTTTCCAAGGCCCTTCTCCACACAAAGACAAAGGGGAATGTACATTAGCACCATGTCATGTACAGGTCAACTAGAGTGGAATAGAGAAAGCCTACAGATATGGAAGTAGCAGAGAGGCCCATGAAGCTGTCCTTATGCCCCAGAGAGATTTGCTTTGCCCCAGTGGGCATAGCTCCTTCGAATATATCATTGAAAGGACTCCAGGAAAGAGTCCCTGGCACCCAAATATCTCTATATATCATTTACAGAGAAAGTGGGGAAGGGCTTCTCTACTCTAAATGACTATGTAAAAATAGGTCCTTCTTGGTGAAGAAAATGGTCTTGTAGAAAGAGGTAACCGCTGGTTCTCAATGCCTGATAACAGCAGGTTTTTTCACTGCGCTAACTCGGACCTGCTGAGCCAGCATATTGCAAAGCAAATAAGAGGGAAGGGAATGAGCCTCTGGGGTCATCTGGGTTTGTTTCTCTTCATGAAGTGTTCTTTTTTTTTTTCATAAGCATCGCTGCTTATTCATAGATACATATAGAGATGCAGAATCAAAATGAGACACGAATGCTGTTTATCAGCTGCACTCACTCATAAGTAGTTCCCTTTGTTTTCTTTTGAGACAGAGTCTCGCTCTGTTGCCAGGCTGGAGTGCAGTGGCACGATCTCGGCTCACTGCAACTTCCCTCTCCCCAGTTCAAGCGATTCTCCTGCCTCAGCCTCCTGAGTAGCTGGGACTATAGGCACGTGCCACCAAGCCTTGCTAATGTTTGTATTTTAGTAGAGACAGAGTTTCACCATGTTGACCAGGATGGTCTTGATCTCTTGACTTTGTGATCCACCTGCTTTGGCCTCCCAAAGTGCTGGGATTACAGGCATGAGCCACCATGCCCAGCCAAAGTGGCTTTCTTGTATCTCAGCTTTATACTATGAGATGAAAATTTGAGTCTTAGTAAAATTCAAAATACTGGCCCTTCCAGGTCATTTTCAAATGGCTGAAGCTAGTCAAACCAGGAGTAGCAACTGCCTCTACTGAATAAAATACAACAGTGTAAATCTAATACAATAAAAAGAACTAGACCTGCCTCAGTAGAATATGATCTGGTTTACATTGAGTAACAGGTACTTTATTTAACAGGAATTACTCCAAAGTTTCATATAAGTATTCATTAGACCTCTTCCACTCTCTGGACACCACTTAGGATCTAAAGGAATATGAGTTGGGGTCCAGCATAAAGACAATTACAGACAATAGGATAAGACAAATGGCACTCTGTTAATAAATCTTATATTTTGTTTGTTTGTTTGTTTGTTTGAGCCAGGGTTTCACTCTCGTAACTCAGGCTGCAATGCAGTGGCATGATCTCAGCTCACTGCAACCTCTGCCTCCTGGGCTCAAGTGATCCTCCCACCTTGGCCTCCCGAGTATCTGGGACTACAAGCCTGCACCACCATGACCAGCTAATTTTTGTATTTGTTGTAGATACAGCGTTTCACCATGTTGCTCAGGCCAGTCTCAAACTCCTGAACTCAAGCAATTCACACGCCTCAGCTTCCCAAAGTATTGGGATTACAGGCATGAGCCACCACACCTGGCCATATTACTATGTTTTTAACCAATACATGGGAAAATATTATTACTTAAGAGATCTGATAGAGGCAGAAATAGTAAAGCACAGTTTGTTGAAATAATATGGAAAGTTTTCCTGTAGAATATGCAAATTTTGACTGGTTAGAAAGTCAGAAAGAAATGCTTTTGTCCTGAGGATATAAAACTTCTAAATTGTTCTTGAAGGTTGAAATTTTTTGGTTGCTGTTGTGTTGCTTCATGTTTTAATTATTATTATATTTATATCTCTCTTGTTAAATCTTGGCTATGGGGAACAGTGCCATTACCAGAGAAGAATTTACAGGATTAACCTTAAATAGAAGAAACTGGCTCTCATCTAAGTATTAAGAAATTATCTCTGCAACAGTGAACTTATCGGTAATATTATTCAGGGACAATCATTCTATGAAATATAATTAAACTCCCAATATTCTTTTTTTAAAAAAAGTTTCTATTAGGTTTTTAAAGTACAGCTATAATTCATGTTGTTTGTAACAAAACTTGCAAAGATTAAACAGAAAAAAACTATTTTACCACTTGTCCTCCTTTCTCAGTCCCTGAAGTATAATCAGAATGATATGATATATAGCGTTCTCATTTTATCCAGGTGTTTTATGCATCTGTAGTATCATGTCTTTGTTTGTAGAACAGATGACTCTACGTCATTATTTTTAAAAGCTACATAATACTCCATAGAATAACTGTACCAGGGTATTTCAGACAGCCTTTTGAGGGACACTCACACTGCTTTCAGTTTTATTTTTTTGTCATTGTTGTGCCAATGCTCTTAACAGTAGAAAAATACCTTTCAATATATATCTATATGTAGTGGCTGTTTTATATCTGTAAGGTACGTTTACAAAAGTATGTAAAATACGTTTATATTAGTATGTATATTATGTTTAGTATAGTATGTATAGTATGTATGTATGTTTATATTAGCATGTATGTATATTATATGCTTATAAAAGTATGTAAGACGTGTTTATAAAAATTGAACTCTGGATTCATTTTTAATTTGTATAGATACTGCTAGTTTATTCATTTATCAAAATCTACATCACCATATATTTAGTCACACTAGATGCGATCCCCATTTTTGTTCATCTGAAGGGTGATACAAGGCAGCTCATTACTGTTTTATTTCCTATATCTTGATTGTAAACAGAATTGAAACTCATATCCTTATTGCTCAAATATTTTCCTTCCCTGTAATTTACTTTTCCAATTTTCTGATGAATCATTTGCTTTTCTTATTTTCAGGAGCTTGTCATATATTATGGGCATTAATGTTGGGTCATTTACAATAAAATCATTTTTCTTGTCAATTTTTTGTTCTTTTACTCTGTTTATAGTATAGTATGGCCTATATTTTTAGTTATATTTTATGTAAACAAGTCCTGGCTTGTTTAAGAAAAATCTCACCACAAAAATGTTGCACAAATAGTATCTACTAGTTTTTAAAAATAATATATATATGCTATGGTTTGAATGTGTTCCTTGAAAATTCGTGTTGAAATCTAATCCCCATGGTGTTGGTATTAATAGGTGAGATGTTTGCAGAAGTGATTAGTCGTAGGTCTCTGCCCTCGAGGATGGGATTAGTGCCCTTATCAAAGTGGTTGAAGGAATCCCCTTGGCTCATTCTGCCAGAACACAGCATTCCCCTTTTCGTTATGTGAGGATACAGCACTTCCCGCTTGCTCCATATGAGGAAAACAGTGAGAAAGTGCCATCTCTGAAGCAGGGAGAGAGCCCTCATTTAACACCAGAGCTGCTGGCTCTTTGAACTTGTACTTCTCAGCCTCCAGGACTATGAGAAATAAATAAATAAATTATCCAATCTAAGGTAATTTGCTATAGCAGCAGGAGCAGGTTCAGGCTAAGGTCTTACGTGTGTATGTATTTATAAAATGTTGCACAAATAGTAACTACTAGCTTTTAAAATTAAATATATATATATATTTATGCTATGTATATATGTACACTGACAGCTACTTATCATATTCAATAATTTAAATAGATTACAAATCTAAATGTACAATTATATATGTTAATTTTGACCTTATATGTAATGAACATGCTTTATATTTAGATATTTATGTATATAATTTAACTACATAGTTATAATTAACTGTAATTTAACTATGTAGTTAACTATACTTGTTATAGTTTATAGTTCAATTATAGTTAACCATACAGTAAAATTATGTGCACATATATCTAAATATGAATAAATGCATATATATCAAATGCATACATATGTATAAAGCTAAATACAGTTAACTATACAGTTAATTATAACTAGTTATAATATATAATATACAAATATATATAACTATATTTATAGTTAACTGTATAGTTAGCCATATCATTAAAGTATATGCATATATACATTTAAATATAAGGAGTGTTCATTATACATAAGATTAAAGTCAACATATATAATTGCACATTTAGATTATTAATTTCTTTAAAAATTATTATTGAATATGGTAAGTAGCTGTCAGTTTTTTGTTTTTGTTTTCCATGTAAATATCCAATTAAGCCAGCCATATCTATTAATTAATAACTTTATTAGTTAAATGGGAACTGAATTCAATCAAATCATTTTGTGGAATTCACTATATAATTATATTTTTCTTCTTTTATTGTGTTTTTATCAATTATACTATTAGTTTTTCTAATGTATGAACACCCTTACACTTTTTAAATAAACTATTCTTCATCACAAATAATATTCTTATTGCACTGTAAAATTTGATATACTTTTACTTTATTTAGAATGGTAGCATTATTAATTATAAGTAAAATTAGTTTGCAGTTTACATTCTTATGAATCTTTTTCAGATTATTAAGATTATAGTTCTTTATAAATTATCATCCATTCTTATAGTCTTTCACTTTAATAACAATGGAATAACCTATCTCATTATTATAGTAAAAAAAATTAAATCATAAAAGTATCAGGCCCTTGTATTTATTTGTAATGGTAAATATTCTTCAATATGTTTTTCCAAACTTCAATAAGTTTTTCTTTTCCTTCTTTATGGTTTCTAAATGTCCTTGAGTTAACAATGGAATTAGATTATTATTTCATAATCTTTCTAATCCACAATGAACTTATTTTGGTTTTTCTTTGTTTTCCATAATGGTTCATATGGTTTGGCTGTGCCCCCACCCAAATCTCATCTTGAATTGTAACTCACACAATTCCCATGTGTCATGAGAGGAACCCAGTGGGAGGTAATTTAATTATGGGGGTGGATATTTCCTGGTCTGTTCTCGTGATAGTGAATGAGTCTCACGAGATCTGATGGTTTTAAAAACGAGAGTTTTTCTGCACAAGCTCGCTTTGCCTGGCACCATCCATGTAAGATGTGACTTGCTCCTCCTTGCCTTCCATCATGATTGTGAGGCCTCTCCAGGCATGTGGAACTGTAAGTCCCTTAAGCCTCTACTCTAGGAAATTGCCCGTCTCGGGTATGTCTTTATCAGCAGTGTGAAAGCAGACTAATACAATGGTGTTTGCCAAAATGTATGTGTTATGGTCTTTTAAAAAACAGCTTTTTTTCTATTTTATTATTTTTAATTTTTTTTTTTTTTTTTTTTTTTTTTTTTTTTTTTTTTTTTTTTGAGACCGAGTCTCGCTGTCGCCCAGGCTGGAGTGCAGTGGCGCGATCTCGGCTCACTGCAGGCTCCGCCCCCCGGGGTTCACGCCATTCTCCTGCCTCAGCCTCCCGAGTAGCTGGGACTACAGGCACCCGCCATCTCACCTGGCTAATTTTTTTGTATTTTTAGTAGAGACGGGGTTTCACTGTGTTAGCCAGGATGGTCTCGATCTCCTGACCTCGTGATCCACCCGCCTCGGCCTCCCAAAGTGCTGGGATTACAGGCGTGAGCCACCGTGCCCGGCCTTATTTTTAATTTTTATAGATATATAATAGTCATACATATTTATGGGCTACATGTGATATTTTGATACCAGCATACAATGTGTAATGATCAAATCAGGGTAATTAAGATATCCATTATCTCAAGCATTTATAATTTCCTTGTGTTGGGGTCATTCTAAATATCTTCTATTTTGAAATATATAATAGATTATGATTAGCTATAGTTACCCTATAATGCTATTGAACACTACTTATTCCTCAGGTAAAACTATTTATCATGCCATTTATTTTTATTAGCTGATTTTCTAGTTCATTGTGATCACATATTTTTGTTTTAAACCTAATTTCTTAAGGTAAAAACTTATCTTTCAATACTTTTACTGAGGAATAATGTTACGCTATACAGTGTAGCATTGTAAGTGTACAATACAATTATTTTTAATAAGGGATGAGACCGTATTTCTTGAGTTGTTTCCCTTCAGTGGCTTCGATCCATTATTAGGTCCTTGCCTAATTTATATATGTGCATTTCTTTTCTGAAGTATAAACTGTATTGAATAAACTTTTAAAATGCAATTATAAAATTGATTCAGCAATTGAGCAAATATGTTTTATTCCTTCGTAAGATGCCAATAATTGGTTCAATACTTGGTAATATAATATGTATTCAATCTAGTGGCAGAAAGAGACAAGAAAAGACTTAATTGTAATTCAGAATGTCATGTAGTTAAGTTGATACTTAGATAAAGTACTATGGGGACAACTTATGAGGGATTGGTTACTTCTAGTTTGAAGGAAGTGTGATAGGAGGGCTGAGACAGATAAAGTTTTCATGAAGAAGCTCACATCTGACATAGCTTTCAGAGACTTTCTTAAAAGAGAAAAAAGGAAAATGTTTTAACTAAAAAATGATAATAGTATGTGCTAATATTAGGAGTTATAACGACACATGGAATATCCATAGAATTTTGAGGATATTTACTTCTGACGCTCTTCAGTTTGTTTTCTTATGTTTGGCAACATGAAATTTAAAAACACCAAATTCAAAAGTTTCATAGCAAATGAGTCACACGTGACTCATTTCGCAAGAAAGGATTTCTTCACTTACAAATCATTGGATTTCTAGAATGTACTAAAGATAGAAGTATCTCCTGTAAATACCTGATAAAAAGAGATATACTTGCCTTTGTTCTTCAGCCACTGAAGGGAAACAAGAACAACAAGCTCATCCCTAAGGATGATATCATGCACCTTCCTAGTAACTTTAAATGTCTTGACATACTGAAGTTTGAGTTAAGCTACACCAGAGTTAAAAGCACTAATCAATTCCTCAGTCACTTTCTATACATGCTTCAATTCTTTTTAAAATTAGGCTGAATCATAAGTTATAGCTTAATCATTGATTTAACTAGAAATGATAATCATCTGGGTCATATTAATATTGGAACACATAGATTGAATGCTATAGAAATAAAATTTATGTGACTACGTTTCTGCCAGGGAACTCAAGGAGTCCTATAAATCATCATTTCAGATAATCCAAATAACCAAGAACGTGGAAATCATATTGTATCTATGCTTATTCTTGTTTATATAACCATGACAAATTATTTTTACGTAATTGGCACAGAATCATTTCATTCCTGCTGTAAAAAGAAGGAAAAATAAGTACCATTCAAAAACATTCTACCAAACTTGACAGAAATAGTAAGACAGCAGAAAATGTTTTCAAGATATTCAATTATGAATAAGCAGAATGCTAGAATAACCATGAAAGTTAAATATACATCCAATTTTACAAGCACTTGGAAAAATACCAGAAAATAAAGATATAGACACTGATAATACAGATATTAATTGTAAATGATAGACTATGATGGAAGTTGATAACTAATACAACTCATTAGCTAAATTATATGTCCAAAACAGGAAGCACAGATATACATAATGGGACAAAAAGTAAAATAATGAAAACTAAGAATGGTCTAACAACACAAAGTATAAAAATTCTCATGTATACTTTCACAGTATGAAGAAAACTAACAACAGATACATTCTGAATTCACCGTATCAGAATGTGTTATACACATTAACCAAAATCTAATAATAACTAAAAATGATTTCAAGATGAGAAAGAGTGTATACGTTTTTAAAGTAAGATTCTTGGTAATTTTCAAAATGCTGTACAAACTATGCCTATGGCCCTCAAGAGCATTTTTGAAATACAAAAGAAAGTATGACTTTTTTCTATTATCACCTCTTCTGGCAATGCTGTACACTACCACGAGCTTTGACTACGTTTTCCAGCCTTCTAAAGTGCCCTACTGAAACTTTGTTATCCTTTCTCTTTACTGAAAGTAGTCCAATTCACTGAGCTCCAGGAATCTGTAAATAATTTTCAGTAAGTCATCATTCAGTTTGAATTTTAAGCCATTATTTGCTTGAATATTTTTTGTGCCTCATTCCCACTCTCAACTGGGACTCTAATTAAATATATGTTAAAAGTTTTAATACTATCTCATAGACAACTTGGGCTCTGTTGATATTTTTAACTTTTTTTTCTCTTTTCTTCGTACTGATCTATCTTAAAGTTTAGTAATTATTTCCTTTGTCATCTTCATCCTTCTATAAAGCCCATAAAATATGCTTCTTTCTCAAATATGCATGTTTCAGTATGTTTCAGTTTTATAACGTGCATTCAGTTCTTTTAAAATATTTTCAATTTCTCTACTGAGATTTCCTATTTATTGTTTATTTTATTAAGCATAGATATATTGGCTGATATATAGTCTTTATCTGAAATTTCAACATCTGGGTCGTCTCAGGGTTGGACTCTGTTAATCATATATTTTTTCTTTGAATGTGAAGCCACTCTGTATTGTATCCAAGTCATTAATTCTGCATTCTCTAATATTCCTCCAAAAAAGTTACTATTTTTATATTAGAAGGCAATTAATCGGTTAAGCTCAAATTACATACTTTGTGTGCCTACAGTGGGAGACAGCCAAAATCTCAGTGTTGTTCTTTTAGCCTTAGCTGCAGGATGTTTTGAGTCTGCTGCAGACATGCTCAATTCACCTGTCAGCCTGAGAATTGGGCAAAGTTTGTATACCAATTTGGGGGCTCTTATCTTCTGGATTTCTCTTTTCTGAGATGCCTCTCCATCTTACTTTCTAGTACCTGCAGTTATCCCAGGCTCATTCCTGGATGCCAAGAGGATAGATTCTCTACCATAGTTTGAGTTATTTGCAGTCCACTGCACCTGCAGCCTGTCCTTACACTAAGACTAAAAAAATGAAAACGTATCCTATGCTGGTCCTGTCTTCCAAGTTTTGTATCATCTCCAAATCCGCCTCTGATATTTAATAGTTTGTTTACACACACACACACGCACACACACATACACATATATAATATAAATTGTACATAATAAGTTTTTTTTTTATAGTTGTGATCTGTTGGTGGGCTGGACCATTTGAAACTTACTCCTTACTCTATCATACCAGAAATGGAACTTCTAGTAATTAATCTGAAGGGCTGCAATCTCTATCTTCACTCATAAGGTCAAGATTAAACCCATACCTTTAAACACAGCTCAAAATATTCAGCAAATAAATAAGGTAGTCACTATTGATGGTGTAATTATTGCCCAAGACTTGTATTTTTTGGAGATATTTCTTATCCCCAAACATATCCAGCTTCAATTGGTTTATTTCTGGTACTCAATCCTTGGTTCTACTCTTTTATTTATAATCCAGCAAATCCTCTTTGGACTTATATTTTAAATTACTCCTGACTCTCAGGTCTCCTTATGAAGGATATTAGTCTACTGTAGACTTAAACAATCAGCTCTTTTAACATTGAGCAACTAGAGTAAGATATACCTAATACCCATCCTCTCCCATACTACCACAGGTCTTTTGGAATCTTACTTATATAGCACATTCACAAAAGACAGCCTACAAATATATCTTCTGCTGCAAAGGATGTTTGTTTTAGTGGGTCCTAAAAATGTCTTGATATTTATTTTCAAGGGTGGATTTTTACATTAGCTGTGGCTCTTACTTGCAAGCTACTGTCAATGGCAACATTTTCCCATTTGCCAAAAGCTACTCACAATGACAGTGGCTTCCACCAACAATTTTCGTCAAAGGCAAGTGATAGTATATCTCGTTTTCAGAAATGCCCTGTAGTAGTTTCTGGCAATAATCTTTTTCTCTGTCTACTTTTTGAAAAAGTTCATATATATATATATATATATATATATATATATATATATATATATTTCCCTTGAACAATTTATATGAAGCTCAATATTAGGAAAATGTCCTATTAGTTTTTTAACACTCACTAGAAAGCAATATAACAAGATGACCTGTTTAAGCCCCTAGTACAGCTATGGTAACCGAACAGTTCTTTCAGAGGAATATGTGCACATTCTCTAGAGTTGTTTGACAAAGAGTTGACAAACATTTTCTATAAACAGCCAGATAGTAAATATTTTGGGCTTTGTGAGGCATACAATACTTTCCACAACAACTCAACTTTACCATTGTAGCACAAAATTAGCCACTAAAACTTTATTTACAAAAATAGGTGGCAGGCAATTTGGCCTGTGGGCTGTAGTTTTTCAATCTTTGCTCAAGAATATAGTATGAAACAATTCCAATTTGCCACTGAACTTCTCCAGCATTCTTTTATGTGTCCCAAAGCAGACAGAAGTACAGAGACTCATAACTTAGAGAGAACTCTTGCATCTTAAAAGTAACTTAACTCTTGTATCTTAACAGTAACTTTCTAGGTATTGATATGAGAACCCATTATTTCAGTGATTCCATAAGCCAAGTGACTAAGACACTTGGCGAGATATACAAATTATGGAATTTCTGCTGTCCTACTCCAACTGGAAAATCAGTATCTGTGTTATACTTGTGCCACCAAATTAAATAAACTAAACTTCATGTCACATTTTGATTTCAAAAGTGGCACCACTCTATAAAAGTTATATCTTAATCAGGAAATAATAAAAGAAATACCTGTGGCTAAAAATGGCAAACTGATCAATGGAAAAAAGTCCAGAAACAAACCCACACACGTTTCCTGATCTACAGCAACAACAATAATATGAAGCTTTGGTGCTGTGAGGAGGGGAGGACCATTTTAATACATTGCACTAGGTCAAGTGGATATATGTATGAGAAAAACATCATCTAGATTCTCATCTCACACCACACACAAAAGTTAATGTCACAAAAATGTGTTATCTAAAAGTAAAATATAAAACAATAAAGCTTTTAGAAGCAAACATTAGAAAACAATTCCATGTTCTTGGGGCAAATAAAAAGTTGATGCATTGAACTATATAAAAGCCAAGAACTTCTGTTTTTCAAAAGGCATTGTTAATAGAGTCAATGAATCCACAGTGTGGGAAGGGTTTCCCAGAATAAAGAAAGAACTAAAAGAAAATCATTAAGGAATATGAAACACAATAGAAAAAATGAACAAAAGATTGAAAAGACACTTTATCAAAGAATATATCCAAATGGCCAAATTAGTATATTTTAAGAAGACTTCAAGTTAATTAGTTATCAAATTAAAGTCATGCTATACCATTATACGACATCCACGAGAATGGATAACGTATTCTGAAACTCTGAAAGGTAGACAGAAGCTAGACTGGTCAGGCATCTTGGGACCCAAGGAACAGCATGATGGTGAATTACCTGAGTTTTTATTCTCCCTCATATATCCCAGACTTGGAGCTGAAGAAGCTGGCCACAGCCCTAAAGAAGCTTGCAACCGACTAAAGAAAGGAAACAGGAGGGATCCTTGTGATGATAGAAATGTTCTATATCTTGACTCTATCAATGTAAATGTCCTGTGATTTTGTTGTGATGTTGGACCACACTTTACAAATACTGCCATCAGGAAAAAGCCAGTAAAGGATTTGTGAAGTTTCTATTATTTCTTAAATTCACAGGTGAATATAGTTAAAATTTGAAAGTTAATTTAAAATATTTATTCAGTGCTTTCTGTATGCCAAGTACAATTATAGATGCTAGGAAATAAGCAGTGAACAATGCCAACACCATCTCTTCAAGATGTTTGCAATCTGATTAGGGAAACAGACAATAAACAAACAATAAAAATGTCAAGTGGTGAAAATGAAGAAAAAAACAGTAGTGAGCATATAGAAAGATAGAGGAGATGCTATTTCACATATGGCATTGGGGGTGGTCTTGGCATGGTCAAAGAATAGTAACTAGGTTAATGAGGTGGAGAGTGGTAGGATTTTGAGCTCCAACATAGTGGGAAGCCAGATCATATAGTCCCTTCACTCATAATAAGACTCAATTTTAATCTAAGTGTGTGGAAGGCGCTGAGGGAGAGGGATCATGTATAATTTTGAATAGGGCATTGCCATGTTCTGACATGTTTAAATAAGGTGACTATGGCGGTCTTGTTGAGAACAGACTGATGAGGAGGATGTAACCTATTGATTTTCAGTTTTGTATTTCATTTGATTTTGGGTTTTGGTTTTGTTTTGCTTTCCTTATTTCATTTTTTTAAACTTTTCCAGAAGTTATCAGGGTACAGGTGGTATTTGGTTACATGAGTAAGTTCTTTAGTGGTGATTTGTGAGACTTTGGTGCACCCATCACCCAAGCAGTATACACTGCACCTTATTTGTAGTGTTTTATCCCTCGTCCCCCTCCCACTACTCCCCGCAAGTCCCCAAAGTCCATTGTATCATTCTTATGCCTTTGCATCCTCATAGCTTAGCTCTCATATATCAGTGAGAACATAAGATGTTTGGTTTTCCATTCCTGAGTTACTTTACTTAGAATAATAGTCTCCAATTCCATCCAGGTCACTGAAAATGCTGTTAATTCATTTCTTTTTATAGCTGAGTAGTATTCTATTATAGATAGGTAGATAGATAGATAGATAGATAGATAGATAGATAGATAGATAGATAGATAGATAATCACACTTTCTTTATCCACTCATTGAGTGATGGGTATTTGTGTTGGTTCCACAATTCCGCAGTTGTGAATTGTGCTGCTATAAACATGCATGTGCAAGCATCTTTTTTGAATAACGACTTCCTTTCCTCTGGGTAGATACCCAGTAGTGAGATTACTGGATCAAATGGTAGTTCTACTTTTAATTCTTTAAGGAATCTCCACACTGTTTTCCATAGTGGCTGCATAAGTTCACGTTCCCACCAGCAGTGTAGAAGTGTTCCCTGATTATCTCATCCGTGCCAACATCTACTGTTTTTTTTTTATTATGGCCATTCTTGCAGGAGTAAGGTGGTTTTGATTTGCATTTTCCTGATCATTAGTGACATTGAGCATTTTTTCATATGTTTGTTGGCCATTTGTATGTCTTCTTTTGAGAATTGTCTATTCATGTCCTTAGCCCACTTTTTGGTGTGATTGTGTTTTTCTTACTGATTTGTTTGAGTTCATTCTAGATTCTGTATATTAGTCCTTTGTCAGATGTACAGATTGTGAAGATTTTCTCCCACTCTGTGGGTTGTCTGTTTACTCTGCTGACTGTTCCTTTGGCCGTGCAAAAGCTCTTTAGTTTAATTAGGTCCTAGCTATTTATCTTTGTTTTTATTGCATTTGCTTTTGGGCTCTTGGTCATGAAATCTTTGCCCAAGCCAATGTCTAAAAGGGTTTTTCCGATGTTATCTTCTATAATTTTTATAGTTTCAGGTCTTAGGTGTAAGTCCTTAATGCATCTTGAGTTGATTTTTCTATAAGGTGAGAGAGGAGGATCCAGTTTCATTCTCATACATGTGGCTAGCCAATTATCCTAGTACCATTTGTTGAAAAGGGTGTCCTTTCCCCACTTTATGCTTTTGTTTGTTTTGTCAAAGATCAGTTGGCTGTAAGTATTTGGGTTTATTTCTGGGTTCTCTATTCTGTTCCATTGGTTTATGTGCCTATTTTTATACTAGTACCATGCTGTTTTGGTGACTATGGACTTATAGTATAGTTTGAAGTCAGGTAATGTGAAGCCTCCAGATTTGTTCTTTTTGCTTTGTCTTGCTTTGGCTATGCAGGCCCTTTTTTGGTTCCATATGAATTTTAGAATTGTTTTTTCTAATTCTGTGAAGAGTGATGGTGGTAATTTGATGGAAATTGCATTGAATTTGTAGATTGCTTTGGCAGTATGGTCATTTTCACAATATTGATTCTACCCATCCATGAGCATAGGACATGTTTCCATTTCTTTGTGTTGTCTATGATTTCTTTCAGCAGTGTTTTGTAGTTTTACTTGTAGAGGCCTTTTGACTCCTTGGTTAAGTATATTCCTAACTATTTTATTTTTATTTATTTATCTATTTATTTTTTGCAGCTACTGTAAAAGGGGTTGAGTTCTTGATTTGATTCTCTGCTTGGTCGCTGTTGTTGTATAGAAGAGCTACTGATTTCTGTACATTAATCTTGTATCTGGAAACTTTGCTGAATTCTTGTATCAGTTCCAGGAGCTTTCTGGAGGAGTCTTTAGGGTTTTCAAGGTAAACGATCATGTCATCAGCAAACAGTGACAGTTTGACTTCCTCTCTACCAATTTGGATGCCATTTATTTCTTTCTCTTGTCTGATTGTTTGGCAAGGACTTCCAGTACTATGTTGCAGAGTAGTGGTGAGAGTGGGCATGCTTGTCTTGTTCCAGGTCTCAGAGGGAATGCTTTCAACTTTTCCCCATTCAGTATAATGTTGGCTGTGAGTTTGTCATAGATGGCTTTTATTACATTAAGGTATATCCCTTGTAGGCCAATTTTGCTTTGAGTTTTAATCATAAAAGGATGCCAGATTTTGTCAGGTGCTTTTCCTGCATCTATTGAGATAATCATGTGATTTTTATTTTTGATTCTGTTTATGTGGTTTATCACATTTATTGACTTGCATATGTTAAACCATCCCTGCATCCCTGGTATGAAACCCACTTGATCATGGTAGATTATCTTTTTGATATGTGGTTGGATTTGGTTAGCTAGTATTTTGTTAAGGATTTTAGCATCTATGTTCATCAAAGATATTGGTCTTTAGTTTTGTTTTGTTTTTTCTTTTTTTTGGTTATGTTCTGTCCTGGTTTTGGTATTAGAGTGATGCTGGCTTCATAGAATGAATTAGGGAGGATTTCTTCTTTCTCTGTCTTGTGAATTAGTGTCAAAGGGATTGGTACCAATTCTTCTTTGAATGTCTGGTAGAATTCTGCTGTGAGTCTGTCTAGTCCTTTATTTTATTTTTGTTGGTAATTTTTCAATTACTATTTCAATCTCACTGCTTGTTATTGGTCTGCTCAGGATATCTAATTTGTCCTGATTTAACCTAGGAGAGCTGTATTTTTCCATGAATATATTCACCTCTTTTAAGTTTTCTAGTTTATTTACATAAAGATGTTCCAGGTAGCCTTGAATGATCTTTTGTATTTCAGTGGTGTCAGTTGTAGTATCTCTTCCTTCATTTCTCAGTGAGGTTATTTGGATTTTCTATCTTCTTTTCTTGGTTAATCTTGCTAATGGTCTATCAATTTTATTTATATTTTCAAAGGACCAGTATTTTGTTTTATTTATCTCTTGTATTTTTTGTTTGTTTCAATTTCATTTAGTTCTGCTTGGATCTTGGTTATTTCCTTTCTTCTGATGGGTTTGGGTTTGATTTGTTCTTGTTTCTCTAGTTCCTTGAGGTGTGACTTTAGAATGTCAGTTTGTGCTCTTTCAGTCTTTTTGATGTAGGCGTTTAGGGCTATGAACTTTCCTTTTAGCACCGCCTCTGCTAAAAATTCCAGAGGTTTTGTTAGGTTGTGTCATTATTGTCACTCAGTTCGAATAATTTCTTAATTTCCATTTTGATTTTGTTTTTGACCCAATGCTGATTCAGGAGCAGGTTATTTAATTTCCATATATTTGCATGGTTTTGAAGGTTCCTTTTGAAGTTGATTTCCAGTTTTATTCCATTGTGGCTTGAAAGAGTGCTTGATATAATGTCAATTTTCTCAAATTTATTGAGGCTCATTTTATGGCCTATCATGTGGTCTATCTTGGAGAAAGTTTCATGCGTTATTGAATAAAATGTGTATTCTGTGGTTGTTGGATGAAATGTTCTATATATTATCTGTTAAGTCATTTGTTTCAAGGTATAGTTTTGATTCATTGTTTCTTTGTTGATTTTCTGTCTTGATGACCTGTCTAGTGCTGTCAGTGGAGTACTGAAGTCCCCCGCTATTATTATGTTGCTATCTATCTCATTTCTTAGGTCTATGAGTAATTGTTTTATAAATTTGGGAGCTCCAATTTTAGGTGCATATATGTTTAGAATTGTGATATTTTTCTGTTGGACAAGGCCTTTTATCATTATATAATGTCCTTCTTTGTCTCTTTTAACTGCTGTTGTTTTAAAGTTTGTTTTATGTGACATAAGAGTAGTTACCCCGGCTTGCTTTTGATGTCCATATGCATGAAATGCCTTTTCCCACACCTTTACTTTAGGTTTATGTGAGTCCTTATGTGTAAGATGAGTATCCTGAAGGCCCCAGATAGTTGGTGAGTTCTTATGCATTCTGCAGTTCTGTATTTTATAAGTGGAGCATTTAAGGCCATTTACATTCAAGTGTTGGTATTGAAATGTGAGGTACCTTTGCATTCATCATGCTTTTTGTTACTTGTGTACTTTGGTTTTTTGGTTTTTGTTTTTGCTATTTAACTTGTGTTTTTGTTTTATAGGTCCTGTGTGATTTATGGTTTAAAGAGGTTCTGTTTTGATATGTTTCCAGCATTTGTTTCAAGACTTAGAGCTCCTTTTAGCCATTCTTATAGTGGTGGCTTGGTAATGGCAAATTCTCTTAGCGTTTGTTTTTCTGAAAATGACTGTATCTTTCCTTCATATATGATGCTTAGTTTCGCTGGATACAAAATTCTTGGCTGATAATTGTTTTGTTCAAGAAGGCCGAAGATAGGGCCCCAATCCTTCCTAGCTTGTAGGGTTTCTGCTGAAAAATCTGCTGTTAATCTGATAGGTTTGCCTTTATAGGTCATCTGGTGCTTCTGTCTCACAGCTCTTAAGAGTCTTTCTTTCATCTTAACTTTGTATAACCTGATGACAATGTGCCTAGGCAATGATCTTTTTACGATGAATTTCTCAGGTGTTCTTTGTGCTTCTTGTATTTGGATGTCTAGGTCTCTAGCAGCGCAGGGGAAGTTTTCCTCAATTATTCTCTCAAATACGTTTTCCAAATTTTAAGAATTCTCTTCTTCCCCGGGAACACTGATTATTCTTAGGTCTGGTCATTTAACACAATCCCAGACTTCTTGGAGGCTGTGTTCATATTTTTTTATTCTATTTTCTTTGTCTTTGATGGATTGGGTTAATCCAAAGACCTTGTCTTTGAGCTCTGAATTTCTTTATTCTACTTGTTCAATTCTATTGATGAGACTTTCCAGAGCATTCTGCATTTCCAAAAGTGTGTCTAAAGTTTCCTGAATTTTTTATTGTTTTTTTCTTTAAGCTATCTATTTTCTTGAATATTTCTTCCTTCACTTCTTGTATCTTGTTTTGGATTTCCTTGCATTGGGCTTCGCCTTTCTCTGGTGCCTCCCTGATTTGTTTAATAACTAACCTCCTGAATTCTTTTTCAGGTAAATCAGGGATTTCTTCTTGGTTTGGATCCATGGCTGGTGAACTAGTGTGATTTTTTGAGAGGATGTTGAAGAGCCTTGTTTTGTCATATTACCAGGGTTGCTTTTCTGGGTCTTTTTCATCTGGGTAGGCTCTGTCAGGGGGAGGGTCTAGGGCTGAAGGCTATTGATCAGATTCTTTTGTCCCAAGGAATGTAGTAATTGTGTTAAATCAAAATCATGGAAAATAAGAATGTTTATAATATTATTTACTTTAATTTTTGGCAAGGTAGAAGGTTATTTAAAGAGACATCAAAAACAAGTTGATCTACTTTATTACTTTGTTAATCCAGTTCCTCTGAGAAGCAAACATCTCATGGGATTAAAATCAGGAGGAAGCTGGAAAAGGCTGTGAGAACTGTCAGATCATGATGAAATTATTAACCTGAGTGAAGGAGAGAAGAAAGGATGGTTGGGCGCAAACTTCCTAGACTGCTGAGCAGTTTGAGGAAAATGAAGTGAAGTTACTGAGGAGTTCCAAGGCACAGGTAGCCACCAGAGGCATCAAGTGTGTCCAGGAATTGGCCTGCCTTAGTATCCCAGATACACTTAGTCATTGGCTAAGCACAGCCCATGGGAAATGTAGACATAGCCTCAGCATAGATGCAGTCATGGGTTTCAGAGCATGGCAGCTGGAGCTCTTGGCCAATTGCCCTCCTTGTGGTTGGAGATCTAAGAGGTGCATTCCTATGGGTGCCACAGTTACTTTGCTTAAGGCTGGACATGATCTCACGCAACATTAAAAAGAGCTTTTGGCATTTTATTTTTGATGAACAATATATAACTGCGAGCTGTCTATTCTGCTGGAATTTAATAATTCTATTGCTTTGTAGTTCTTATATTGTGTCACAAATGGAAACTCCCCATACCACATTGTGAAATGACATTCTGAAAGATAATGACAGCAACAGCTATAGGCAGGCAATGTCACCATTTCTAGTAGGCCACTGAATTATCTGTCCACTCATCCAGTTAAGGTATCCATTTATTATTTTTTTTAAAAAAATATACATAGTCTGGCCTTTGCCTAACTTTTCAACCTCATCTTTTATATTTCACCTATGGCTTACTGCACACTATTGTTCAGTGGTTTTTTTCTGTTCATTGAGCAAGCCAAACTCATTATAACCTTAGAATAGTAATAGCTATAATCTCCTTTGCCTGGAATGTTCTTTTAGATTTTCACATGTTGGACTCTCACACTATTCAGACCTCAATGCAAGTATTACTACCTCAGTGAAGCTTTGGTTGATCAGCTCATCTAAACTAGCACCTTGCCATCCAAAAACAGCTATCCAATTACTGGTGCTTTTTTATATTATAGTACTTACTAGTAACTGCAGTAATATCATTTTGTTATTCTCCAGTCTTTGTAGATTTGTGTCCCTAGAAAATCATAGAACTAATGCTCTCTACCATATAATCAATATCTAGACTAGCAATTGGCCTCTAAAAGTCAATAAATATTTGTTGAATAATAATTGACAAAAGACTTCTATATTTCAGTTTCTATAATGGGGGTCTGAGAATTCAAAGATATGATTTCTTCCCTCACTAGAGATTATAGTCCAAATAGAAAGTACAGTCTAATTGCTTAGAAATTACTTTTCCCGGCAGGGCGCGGTGGCTCAGGCCTGTAATCCCAGCACTTTGGGAGGCTGAGATGGGCGGATCACGAGGTCAGGAAATCGAGACCATCCTGGCTAACACGGTGAAACCCCGTCTCTACTAAAAATACAAAAGATTAGCCGGGCATGATGGTGGGCACCTGTAGTCCCAGCTGCTTGGGAGGCTGAGGCAGGAGAATGGCGAGAACCTGGAAGGTAGAGCTTGCAGTGAGCCGAGATCAGGCCATTGCACTCCAGCCTGGGCAACAGATACAGACTCCGTCTCAGAAAAAAAAAAAAAAGAAAAAGAAAAAAGAAATTACTTTTCTCTCACCTCCTAACAGTCATCTATTCTTTCTTAAGTTGCTCCAGGCATTCCTTCTCATGTACCAATTCATTGTCTATTTTTGTTGTTGTTGTTTTTACATGAGTAAGTTCTTTAGTAGTGATTTGTGAGATTTTGGTGCACCCATCACCTGAACAATACAAATTGAAGCCAATCTGTAGTCTTTTATCCCTCACCCCCTTCCTGCCCTTTACCCCCAAGTCCCCAAAGTCCATTGTATCATTCTTATGCCTTGGCATCCTCAGAGCTTAGCTCCCACTTATGAGTGAGAACATACAATGTTTGCTTTTCCATTCCTGAATTACTTCACTTAGAATAATAGTCTCCAGTCCCATCCAGGTTGCTCTGAATGCCATTAATTCATTCCTTTTTATTGCTGAGTAGTATTCCATTGTATATATATAACAGTTTCTTCATCCACTCGTTGGTTGATGGGCATTAGGGCTGGTTCCACATTTTTGCAACTATGAATATTGTAATGCTATAAACATGCATGTGCAAGTATCTTTTTCATGTAATGGCTTCTTTTCCTCTGGGTAGATACCTATAGTGGGATTGCTGGGATCAAATTGTAGTTCTACTTTTAGTTCTTTAAGGAACCTCCACACTGTTTTCCACAGTGGTTGTACTGTTTACCTTCCCACCAGCAGTGTAGAAGTGTTTCCTTTTCACTGCATCCATGCCAAAATCTATTATTTCTTTATTTTTTGATAATGGCCATTCTTGCAGAAGTAAGGTGGTATCGCATGGTGGTTTTGATTTGCATTTCCCTGATCATTAGTGATGTCGTGCATTTTTTATATGTTTTTTGGCCATTTGTGTATCTTCTTTTGAGAATTTTCTATTCATGTTCTTAGCCCACTTTTTGATGGGATTGTTTGTTTTTTTCTTGCTAATTTGTTTGAGTTCCATAGATTTCGGATATTAGTCCTTTGTCAGATGTATAGATTGTGAAGATTTTCTCCCACTCTGTGGGTTGTCTATTTAGTCTGCTATTTCTTTTTCTATGCAAAAGCTCTTTAGTTTAGTTAAATCCCACTTATTTATCTTTGTTTTTGTTGCATTTATATTTGGGTTTTTGGTCATGAAATCTTTGCCCAAACCAATGTCTAGAAGGGTTTTTCTGATGTTATCTTCTAGAATTTTTATAGTTTCAGGTCTTAGGTTTAAGTCTTTGATCCATCTTGAGTTGATTTTTGTATAAGGTGAGAGATGAGAATCCAGTTGCGTTCTCCTCCTCATTGTCCTTTTTTTTTTTTTTTTTTTTTTTTGATGGTAGAATAGCTCTGAACAACAGAGACTTTGGAACAACAGAAATATGGCATTCAAGAAGGCAATTTCTCTAGAACTTTACTTCCACAAATTTATATAACAATAAAACACTAGATTGCATGCTTCTGAAAATTTTGAAGTTTTACATATCAAGATCTTTTAGAATTTTCTTGAATAAAACATTAATACATTTGGTCAACAAATGTCTGCTGATACCAACCATGCACCAAGGAATGTTTTGAAATAATGGAGATACAATGCAGATCTAAACAGATAAAATCCTTAAAGACTTAATGTTTACTTGGAAAGGGAGATATACATAATAGGCAAAGAAATGAATATCACAAACTGAGATAGAGCTTTGAAGAAAAAAGGCACAAGTAGGGAAAACTGCATATAAAAGGTTTAGTCTAGTTATATAGGTCAGAGAAGATGCTTCAGAGAAAGCAATGTTTACCCAAATAAAAAAAAAGTTACTAGGTAAAAGTGAAGGGTATGTAGTTAGAAAGACATGAAGGCAAGAGCCTTCTAGCAGAGGAAACAGCAAGTGTGAAAAAACTGAAAGAAAAACTAACAAGGGGATGGGCGCAGTGGCTCATGCCTGTAATTCCAGCACTTTGGAGGTGGGTGGATCACTTGAGGTCAGGAGTTTGAGACCACACCAGCCAACATGGTGAAACCTAGTCTCTACTAAAAATACAAAAATTGGCAGGTGTGGTGGCAGGCGCCTGTAATCCCAGCTACTTGGGAGGACAAGGCATGAGAATCACTTAAACCTGAGAGGCAGAGATTGCAGTGAGCAAAGATGGAGCCACTGCACTCCAACCTGGGCAACAGAGGAAGACTCTATCTCCAAAAAAAAAGAGAAATATCTCAAAAAGACCTGAAAGAAATCAAGGAACCATAATTTGTGTAAGTCTTTGTAAAGTTTGTAAATTAGGCTAATCTTAACTTTGAAAAACAAACAAAAAACTAATTATGCTAGCCTTTATTAAAAAAAAAAAAAAATCCAAACCTTGGGCCAGGCACGGTGGCTTATGCCTGTAATCCCAGCACTTTGGGAGGCTGAGGTGGGTGGATCACCTGAGGTCAGGAGTTTGAGACCAGCCTAACCAACATGGTGAAACCCCATCTCTACTAAAAAATAAAAAAAATAGCCAGGCATGGTGGCGGGCACCCATAACCATAGCTACTTGGGAGGCTGAGGCAGGAGAATCACTTGAACCTGGGAGGTGGAGGTTGCAGTGAGCAGAGATTGTGCCATTGCACTCCAGCCTGGGCGATAGACTCCATCTCAAAATAAAATTAATATAAAAAATGGCATAAATTAAATGTGCACATTCTATGGACCTTAAGCATGTGTTCATTATGAAGTCCTGCTTGGCAAAGCTTCTAGAAAAACTGTCGTTTGGTTAGGCTCATCCAGGTTTGGACTAACCGAGTATGGAAGAAAATGAGCAGTACTTGTTCTAATGATGGAATTAGCTGAAACTTGGAGCCATGGTTTTGCAGGTGGTGTGATGAAGAATGGCAGACCCTGGATTTATTGAAAATTTAATTACATACTTAGTACAATTAAACCATGAAATCATGAGGGAACAAAAAAAAATTAAAAAAAATCATCAATGCTGCTGGGCAGCTGGAAACATTTTCATATTACAGACTTAACTTCTATTATCAGTGTCAATATCTATATCATCCTGTAATATCTCATATGGATTTCACTAATGGAATTAGGAACAAAATCAGGTGGCAAAGAGCAAGTATGCTCACTTATTGATAAAATACACTGGCACTGTTTGATCTCTTCTTCACAGTACTTTGCTTGTCCTTTGTTGCCCTGAATTACATGTATCCCTTATGAGATGAAAAGCTAATTTATATGATTGATGTTATATGCTTCCTGAAAGTTTAAGTATATGACCAAATGGGAGAGCAGCAAGAAACTCACTATTTTTTTAACCATAATTGTGAAAGATATGATTAAAAATATAGTTGGAATTTCTATATTTGATAGAAAACACAAATTTATGTAATGATCTTTTCATTAGTTTAGCAAAGCCTTTGTTTTCCTGCAGTAAATGTATAATTACAGAACTTAATTTAGTATTTGGCTCAATTAACTCTCTGCCTGTAAGTTAGGGAACATTTATAACCTGAATAATTGAATATGTTTTACATTATCCTATGTAATTGTTTGTTTTTAATTTTAGACTTAACATTCTTGTTTATTTTATCTATATTATTTTATGTATGTGTGTATATATATTTATTTTTCTTGATTTTTTTTAATTTCAGACATTTTGTTATGATTCTTTGATTTTGATGATCATTTTTTGAGAGAAAATTTCCGGGTAATTTTTCATTCATTGCATCCATGCTAAAATGATGGTATTTCTTTAGGAAAGAAATACCTGTTTTATCAAGCCATCCCCTTCAGAAAAATTCATATAGAGTGAAGAAGAAAAGGGTCCTTAACCCAGGGTTAATCCAACTTAAACATGAGTTGGATGAACCCTGGAGCCTGTGTTGCAGCCAATTTGTCCTCACATCCATATCTAAACCCTGAACTACAAAACAGTTCATCGTTTTAATTAGATGACTTGTACAAAACAAACACATCAACAAGCAAACAACAAGAATAAAAACAACTTGGCACCTAATTTGAACAAGGCATTATAACAGCTGTCTTGGGTGATGCCGAGATAGATACAACAAATTTACAGCCCTCAAATAATGCACAATTAAGAAGACAGTAAAAGTATACGCAGACCCAGTGGGGCCTCAGAGAGGGAGTTTAAAGGGGAATATACAAAGGACTGTGGAAATTCAGAGGTGGCTGTGGGAGAGTTGAGGAGAAGCAAAGGGAATTTTATGAAAAAGCACATTTTTCACATAATCCTAATCTATTAGAAGGGTTTCACTAAGTGAATAAGAATAATACATTTGAACATTTACCATGATAACTGAGTTGTGGAACATTAAAATACATCTATGTTTGCATTCAGGCAAAAGAAGGGGTAGAAAAAGAAAAGGTAGAGTATGAGATATTTTGAGAAAACCCAGCAAACAACACAGATATAAAAGCCGATTGACAAGAAAGTTCAGTGGAGGAGGAGATGTCTAGCAATATCAAATGTTCTAGGTGATCAACAAGGATTTAAATGGAAGATTTAGTATTTATGTGGTAACAAAGAATATTGAGTGTTTCAGTTTGGGAGGTCAAGTTAGGAGGATTGCTTGAACCCAGGAGTTTGAGACCAGCCTGGGCAAGATAATGAGACTCCATCTCTACATTAAAAAAAAAAAAAAAAATTAGCCAGGCATGGTGGTGTGCATCTCTATTTTCAGCCACTCAGAAGGCTGAGACAGGAGGATCACTTGAGCCTGGTAGGTAGAGGGGGCAGTGAGCCATCATCATGTCACTGTACTCCAGCATGGGCAACAGACAGAGACCCTATCTCAAAAAAAATCAAAAAAGACTGTTGCAGTACATTGAAAGAGCAAATGTGGTAATGTGAGGACTTAGGAATACAGAGAATTTAGGTACATATTCTTTATTTTAATACTTAAATAATAACCATATTCATATTCATAGCTACAACTTATTTGTGCATTCAGTATTTATTGAGCACCTACTATGTTCCAGGTACTCTTATAAGCATACAACAAGAAGCAGAAACTTAGGCACAAAGATTTTAAGTAACTTGCTCACCTGGTGACTTGAAGATGCCAAGATTAGAAACCAGACAGTCTCACTTCAAAATCTGTGTCCCTAGCCTCAAAAAAATAGCGTCTTTCTCTGTTCTAGGTGCTCTAATGCTTTCAATACATTACTTCATTTAGTACCCACTACAATCCTGTGACATATTGCTATGCTGATCATTGTTTAGGTAAAGAAACTGAGGCATAGCAAAGTTAAGTAACTTTCCCGAGCTCACACAGCTAGAAAAAAGCAGACTGGAATTTTAATCTGAGGAAGCCTGATCCCAAGGCCCAGGGTCTTATTTATTATAATATTATGCAAATATTTAATTTAGAGACATTTTGGAAAAAGTTTGGAAAGTGGTAAAATATAACAAAGAAAATAACGCTACCTGGCAATAAGTACTATCAAATTTTTAATATATTTCTTTACAATATTGTTGTGTATTTTTACATAATTGAAAATTTTAAATATGTGCAATTATATATGATTATTATCAAGATTTAAGTTATGTTCAAAACACTGACACTGCATCTAGTACATAGTAGGCATTCAAAGAAGGTAGGTACAATTATATTTCTACTTTTATCATGTAATTAAATTAACATACAGTTGACCCTTGAACAACATGGGTTTGAACTATGTGGGTCCACTTACATGTCAACTTTTTTTCAACCAAACAGGGATCGAAAATAGAGTATTTGCAGGATGTGAAACCTGATAGGATTCGATAGGGAGGGCTAATTTTTTGAATACACAGGTTCTGCTGAGCCAACTGTGGGACTTGAGTGTGCATAGATTTTGGTAAACATGGGGGTCCTGGAACCAATCCCCCATGTATACTGAGGGACAAATGTATTTATATAGTGCTTCATACATTAAAAGGTATATTCACATATGCTATCTCCTTTGTTCTTCGATGCATTTCTAATAGAAACATGAACTTTGTTACATTTCCATTTAACAAATGAGAAATTCAACCTGTGAATTTAAGTGATCTGCTCAAAGTTACACACACAAGCAGTAGCAATGCTTGGCCTAGAACACCATGTCAGATAAAATATATGTAAATGATAATCAATGTATCATTGCCTCAGGCATTGAGAAAGAAGGTACAAGATTTCATTTTCACCATGAGCTAATCATATACCAATTTCAATTCCTTGGGGTGGAAGCTACATGCTATCTCATTTTGCCCCAACAATGACCCTATGTGGCAACTGCTATGTTGGCCCCACAGAATCAACACACACACACACGCACACACACACACACACACACTCACAACCCTCAGCTAAAGCCATGACAGGTTAATTGACTTGCTCATATCCATGCTCCTTCTAGATCTTGCAAGGAGTGTATATACCTCTTTTCTTCTACAACTGAGGGAATAGAATAAGCAGAGTAGAATTAGAAAGATACAGACTTGAATAGAATAGGTATAGAACTAGAATGTGCAACTTCCGTTATTATAAAATACCATTTCAGAGAAAATAGAGTTGAGTCAACACCAGCGGATGCAGTGTAAGGATATGCATTTAAAAGACAGGGATATCATCAAACACTGAGTAGGTAGAGCTGGGTAAACAGTGGTGTGGGTACCTCCAAAAAGTCAGGGTGAAGGACTGCTTTTGAGGCAGTTAACACAAATAACAAAGAGTAGGAGCTTGAGACATTTGATGGAAACACCAGCTATTGGCGAGAGGAGGGTATTGTGAGTAGACAAGATTTTCTGCTTAACTAACCAGTCGCAATGGAGACTATACGGTTATAGTCAGCTAATCTTTCCGCAGATTAATTTCTCTTCCAGGTGCTGGCCTTTAGACTGATACTAACACTCAGGATTTATTAGCCATATTTATTTAAAGAACCACAAAAATGCCATGATTCAGAAATTTCTTATAAAAGTGCCTCATAACAAAAGAATTAGCATGGGTTAAACTTATGCTGATGCTAACCCAATGAAAAACATGCTTACAAAATTATCTGCGCTGACAACTCTACAATAGTCTAACATAGGGATAAGCTGAAGAATTCTTTGGAGTTCCATTCAGCTTTTATAATTAGGTAATTTTTCTATCACAGTCAGCTGGAGATTAATCATAAAATGTGAACAGTTTTATTTTCTGTATTTCAGGAAACTTAATTGGCAATAATCATTATAATTGTAAAGAAATCTGCAGAGCCCTTTCATTATGGCCATAGCACCGGCTTTAAAACAAGTTCAGTAGATGTCTGTGTGCATGTGTGCACACACGTATGTGTGTGCACATGTCTTTGTGAAAGAGTATAATTATACAATTAAATGAAGAAGTAAAAAGATTCTTAAGAGAATGTGACAGTTGATGGTCTGAAAGTAAAGACAAGGAGAAAGGATAATGCTTCTGAAAACCATCATTTAGACACGCAAATGGAGGCTTACATAAACTTTGTTCTGACCTTATGTATTTGAAATATTTTTAAATTAGTGAAGTCTTCAGAAACTGCAAATAGTTTCTTATGAAAAAAGATGCTCTTACATAAAAGGAACTATTAAACTTAGAGAATTGAGCAATGGAGAGATCAGACAGTAACTTACAATTCTCTGAAAGTCTTAAATACGTGTAAAATTCACAAAAATTCACAAAAAGCAGAGGAATATTTGTGTCCCCCTAAAATTCATATGTTAAAATCCTACCCCACAAGATGACAGTATTAGAAGGTGAGGGCTTTAAGAGGTGATTAGGTCGTGAGGGATTAGTGCCCTTATAAAAGAGGCCCCAGAGAGCTAGCTACCATGTAAGGATATAGCTAGAAGGTGTCAGCTATGAACCAGAAAGTAGAACCTCACTAGACACCAAATATACTTTGATTTTGGACTTTAACGCCTTCAGAACTGTGAGAAATAAATTTCTGTTGTTTATAAGCTACACAGTTTATGGCATTTTGTTACACCAGCCCAAATAGACTAAGGCAGAGTCTTACATAAACCCTGTTCTGACCTTATGTTTGTGAAATATTTTTAAATCACTGAAGTCTTCAGAAACTGCAAATAGTTTCTTACGGGGGAAAAAAAAAGTGTTCTTACTTAAAAGGAACTCTTGAACTTAGAGAACTGACTGAAGGAGGGATCAGACAGTAACTTATAATTCTCTAAAGGCTTAAATCCATGTAACACTCACAATGCAGAATAAATATGCACCCACGCACAGCCTAAATCTAACCAGTTACTGCTGAAAACCTGAATGTTTTGGGGAAGTGTGCCAGAAAGCTCTAAAGATTTTTAAGCTTTTCCTGACCTCTTTATTTTCACTGAAATGCAAATATACATTTAAAAATCTGTTTACATAAACTGAAGAAAAAGAAATCAATATAAAATTTTCCAAATTTCCTGGCTTATTTTAAGGTTAGAAGCAAAAATGAGAGAAGATATTTTCTTAAAAAGTAAGAAAATAATCAGTTTTGATTCACTGGGTCCAAAAAATGAGTAGAAACATACATCTAAACCCACCAGATTTTTAAAAATTTTATTCTTTATTTTAAGAATAACACTGTATTTTTGGAGGGGTCTATTTTTTTCAGGGAAGAAAATATCACAATTTTGAAAAAAAAGGGGACCAATACAATCTCCCTTTTTGAATTCTAGACAAATGATAAAAAGCGATTTTGTTAATGATTTTTTAAAAATGAGCTTTGCAACATATTGGCAGTCCTAGACTGAAGAATTTTACCATTCTAATTACAAACAGTAGCAGTTATTTTATACTAAACATACCAAAACATAAGTGAGCATTTTATATGAATATGAATTATTTATACTGGGTACCTATACACATGTTTTAAATATTCTGTGATTTACACAGAATCTAGTCAGAAGTAGGTCTTTTTGATAAAAAGTGCCTTTAGAACATGGATGGGTCATGAAAAAATCTATGCATAATGTAAACATTCCAACTATTTGTCAAATAAGTGAAGAAACATTTTCAATTATTAATTTTTTAAATTATATTCAATTTGGTTATTGGTAAAATTTAGTTTAAGGCAGGCATATTTCTTTTTACAATTTTGTTTTCTTTTTTCATGAACATCAGGTCCAGAAGGCAGGCATATTTCAATGAAGTAATTTTTATGCCTAGCTAACATTTTTTATTTTTAATGATATGATACTGGGTATATTAATGAAAAGATCCTACGATTTTATTTTATAACCTCGTTTTGCTTTTTTACCTGATTTTGAATCCTTTTTTCAACTTTTCCAGTTATGCATGAAGACATCATACTTGAAAAACTAAGTATAAATTAGCTTCTCTTTTGTAAAATAAAAACAAATTTGCAGGACTTCTGCTAGGGAGATGGGTTAGGTATACATTCCTCTTTTTTTATTAAGTACAATATACAACTAAAAATCTTGAAATGAAAGTGTATATGTATGTGTATGTATTACACACATATATATGTATACAAACATATATATAGGGATATAGTTTATTAAGTACAACATACAACTAAAAACCTTGAAAGTGTACATATATATAGATATAGAGAGAGATACATACACACACACACACACACACATACACACACACACACACACACACCTTAAGAGTTCTTAAACTTGACAGCAGAAGTATATACCATAAAAGGAAAAATTGATAAACTGGATTTCATCTAAATTAAATTATATTACTCTGTGAAGAACTCTGTTAAGAGGATTCAAAAAAAAAGCTACAGAGTTGGAGCACATATTTAAAAACCACAACATCAACAAAAGACTAGTATCAAGAATACATAAAGACCTCTCAACACTTAACAATAAAAAATATCCAATTGGAAAATGGATAAAACACATGAGCAGATAATTTACAAGAGAATATATGAATAGTAAGCACATAAAAATTTGCTCACCGTCTTTAGCCATTAGGAAGTTATAAATTAAAGCCACATGAAATATCATTACATACCTATCAGAATGGCTAAAATAAATAATAATGACAACACCTCATGTTAGTGATGACATAGAAACTGTGTCACTCATACATGGCTAATTGGAATGTAAAATGACACAACCACCCTGGAAAAGAGTTTGGCACTTTATTACAAAAACTAACCATGTAACTATTACATAATCAGCAATTGCCTTTCTGGGAATTTATCCCAGAGAAAATAAAAGCTATGTTCACCACAAAAACCTGTATATTCATGTTTATAATAGCTTAATTCATAATAGCCCCAAACTGGAAGACATCCTGATATGCTTTAATGGGTGAATGGGTAAACAGACTACAGTATAGCCATACTATGGAATCTCGCTTAGCAATTAAAAAAACTAACTACTAACATAGGCAAGAATCTGGATGAATCTCCAGACTTATGTTGAGTGAAAAAAAGTCAATCCAAAAAGGCTATATACTGCATGAAAAATTATAGAGAGAACACTTTGATGGTTGACACTGGTTGAGGAAGGGTTGGGAGTTGGAGGGAAGTATATGTGACTATAAAGGGTCAATAGGAGCAATCTTTATGGTGATGAAAATAGCCTGCATCTTAATTGTATCAATATCAACACCCTTGTTGGAATACTGTACTATAGCTTTGCAAGGTGTTATTGTTGGGTCTCTCTATACTATTTCTTATAAATGCCTATAAATCTATAGTTATCTCAAAATAAATAGCTCTACTTAAAGATAAATGGCGAAATAAATAATTTGCAAGATCTGAAAGGATCTCCATAAAGGCAATCACAAAGGAAAGCTCTTCGAGGTTTTTGAGATTTTTTTTTCCATTTTTCATTTTAATTTTTAAGTTTTTCTATGGGAAACATATTACTTTGGTAATAAGAAAGATAAAATATAATATGCTTATAATCTAAAGTATTTTTTAGATACAGTCTCATTCCTGGGTTCACATCAATACAATGTTCTATATATGAGAGGCAACTTCTAAATTCACCATCTGTCTATTATGAAAAATTTTAACCTGTGGTCAGGGTATTTTATAGCTAGAGTATAAACTTGTAATTTGAATAAGAGTATGGGTTGAATAGTAGATGTGCCAGCTTTGCTTTTTTCTATCTTAGAAATTTATAAAAAATTAAGTTTGCTTTTAAAACTTAAAAGTGTTAGTTCTGAACCCTAGAGATGCTGACCTAATGGCGGCATATTATGGCTGTATGCTGCCAATTAGATAAAAGCAGCATCAGGAATCATTTCATATCGCTTTGCTTGGCTGAAAGTGTGTGTGCACACAGATACATACACACACTTCTAATTTCTGCAAAAGATCACTGCTAGTTCTTTAGAAAACTGCTGGCCTATTTTCAAAAGCCGAAAATGAGCTGGAGCCCAGTGCTGAACATCAGAAATCAAGAGGCAATCTAAGTGATGGTGACAGTAGGTTTTAGAGAATACAAAAGATGAAATGGTAGGAAGCTGGATAAAGATAATTCTGCTCGAAAATCCAAAGGGCAAGAGAACATAAAGATGTCAGAGGTCAGTATCATTGAGGAGGGAAGAGTTTTGTAGCTCTAATTGATTCTCCAGGCTCCTAGAGGGATTGAACTTCTTTTGGAAACATAAAGGTAGAGGGCATAAGCAGAAAATATATATCAGATACAAAACCAATTTCTCCCAGAATACATCTCAAAAAGTAATGTCATTAAATTCTGGAGCCCTGAAGCAAAATTCTTCAAAGTTGTCTCCTTGCAGTTTTCACAAGAAATAACCTTTGCCATATGCTCTGGGAAACTCATGTTTTCATCTGCAATATGGCAGTGCTTATCAGTCTGAAAAGATTATTCTGATAAGTTACATAAACTTGTAAACTATTAAACTTTAAGTGAATGTAAATATGTTACGTCAGCTTCATTAGCATGCCTCCCTAAAACAATAGAGAGTGCTTAGCCTGAGAATCTGAGCTAAGCTTGAAGTAAAACACTGCTCTGCTGTGTAATTCGTTACTTGAAGAATTTACTTCCGGCCTAAATTCTGTTTAGTGGTAGGTCTGCCATCTAGTGGCCACTTACATAAATACAAGTTGTGATCATAAATTAAAGACCATATGAAAATATTAGGTCATCCAAATGGACCATTTCTAGTCCAAGTATAAAAAGGCAAAGAGGATTTGACTGACGGTAAGAAAATTTATATTCAGGGATCACTTAGAGGTAAGTGTGCTGACTCAAAGAACTATGAACACAAAAGCAAAGTAAAAAGTCATTTAGACTTACGTGGACTTCAAAATGAGAAATTTATATTCATAAACTTTCACTAAATTTAAAAGAAAGTAACTGTTTTGTTAAATTATTTATGTTTTCTCCTCATTATCTTTTAGTTCAATCACATTTATATTTTCTACTTAATGTAAACCATGAAATAAGATTTTCTTCAGTACTTGGATTTGTGCTGCCAATTTGCAGAATTGTCAGTTATTAAATAAAATGTAACACAGTTTCAGAACTTAAACTCTAAAATACAAAAATATAACATTGTTCACCTTCAAATAATACAGCAACTTTTGGGGCTCTATTATTATTATTGTTTTCTTTGTTAATAGAAATGACAGGTAATGCTAGGCCTTTGATGTTCATTCTCTTGGCATAATTTTTAGTTATTTGTCCAAAGCTACACACTCTCATCCTCAGTTCCTTCCAGAGTGCTAACCTGAAAGCTTATATTTGTAAAAGCCCCAGTATTATTAAAAAGCTCATTAACATACCTGCAAATGGTATTTGCACAGTGGCTAAGTACACTGAACACACCCTGAGAAGTATTTACTAAGCTAAATTCATCAGACAAGTGTACAATATTCACATTTCAGTGTTACAATTGTTATTTTTATTTATTTGGTTTTTGGGTTGGTATGCTTAAGAAGAGATTAAATCTACCTCCAAATTATAGTTCTTTGACATACTAATCAGTTACATTAAAGCCATTTAAATAAATAATATTTAAAAATCCCCAAATCATTAGGCATGTTTTCATTATTGTTGTATCCGGTTACTTTCCCCTTAGGCTTGTTATTATTGCTTGAAATAACAGGATGATATCATATTGTTCAAACTGGAAATATAATTTTGCAATTGCTAATGTTGTGTAAAAATGTTCTATGATAATCCACAAACCAATACTCTGTATTGTTGACATCCTAACAAGTATTTGTAAAACACAGGCAAAATAATAAAACAATTCCCATTCCATACTTAATCCTTGATTTTATGGGGTCTCATTTATTTGTAATTTGTAAATATAATCTCTTACAATCAAGTATGGGAGCCTCAAAGTCATGAATGATCTCCAATTTAAGGTAAGAATGGTCATACATTTGCTGGTGGATACATTTCTTTTTTTTTTTTTTTTGAGACGGATTCTCGCCCTGTCGCCCAGGCTGGAGTGCAGTGGTGTGATCTCAGCTCACTGCAAGCTCTGCCTCCTGGGTTCACGCCATTCTCCTGCCTCAGCCTCCCGAGTAGCTGGGACTACAGGCGCCCGCCAGCACGCCTGGCTATTTTTTTATATTTTCAGTAGAGACAGGGTTTCACCATGTTAGCCAGGATGGTCTCGACCTCCTGATCTCGTGATCCTCCCGCCTCGGCCTCCCAAAAGGCTGGGATTACAGGCGTGAGCCACCGTGCCCGGCCGAATACATTTATTTCTAAATAAGAACATCTCGTGTGGCTCCTAAGACTGATTATGCCAAGACCCATGTACTTTAAAATAGGGCATTCCGATGTGTGGAATTTTCTTTTTCCACTCAATCTGTCTACTTTTTAACAACATGGCCAAACTCCCAGGATCTTAATGCCAAAAAAAAGATGATTTTTTCTTAAGAAATAATTTAAGATCCTAAAATGAAAGCAAAATGTCCATCCTCGTGAATAACAAAGTCAGTCACAAGACTGAAACCATGGTCTATAATAATTTAAATTTATTTATTACTTACTCTATTATGTGTCAAACTTACCCTGAGTCAAAATCGTGAAGGTGAACGTAACATTAAATGTGCGTTTTCTTTAAACCACACTGTGATGAAATGGACTTTCTCTAGGGAGTCTGGCTCCAGAGGCCTCACCCAGCAGAGTGTTCACTATCACAGAGGACTTTTCACACATTTCCTCGGAGAGGAGGGAAGAAATCCATCAAGAAAGGGGATTTATATTCCAAAATCACAAAATGGCTACTATATCAACTGGAGAAAAACTACTCACAGGAAGAAAAATAGCACAGAACAAATCTTTAGACAGTCCATGCCCTAGCACAGGATTTGGACAGACATAAGCCAAGGGCCAAATCTGGCTCTCAATCTCTTTTGTAAATAAAGTTTTATTGGAAATAAAGTTCAGTGGACACGCTATGCCCATGTGTTCCCATATTGTGTATAACTTCTGTCTCCTTTTATTCATTGTCTTCTCTGTATGAGATGTGCATTTCTCTTACCTCAATCAACAAAATCCAACCTATCGTGAAGGTATAACTTTGTATAGTGGAATTAAATTGAATATATCATTTGGAGCCTTGTTTTTATATTTAATATTTTTTCTGAGATTTATGGATACTGCTGAATGTAAGTGTAGCTTACCAATTTCTACTTTTTAACTGCTATGGACTATTCAGTTATACAAATCAATAAAAATTAACCTATACTATGCCGAGGGGCATTGGGTTGGGGTTAACACTTTGGTTTTTCTCAGTAATGTTTCTATGAATGTTTTTGTACATATCTCTTGACTTACAAATGCAGCAGTTTTCTAGAGTTTTTACCTAAATGTTGATTTATTTTTGGCATGGTTGGTAAACACTTGACATTGTGACTTTTTTTCTTTTTCGTTAGTAGTAAAAGGAATCTTTTGTGGGTTTTATTGATACCAATTATATACCAATTATCTTTTTTATCATTGATTACCATTTGTGTTTCATCTCCTATGAAAAGCCTATTCAATTTTTTGGCTTTTTCCAATCCTCCTTTCAGTTTGTTTGTCTTTTTACCTTATTGAATTGCAGGTTTTTTAAAATATATTCTAGATACTACCTCTTTATCAATGATATGTTGCAAATATCTTCTCACTTTATAACATGTATTTTGTGTATGAGGTTTTTATAAAAGAAAATTTTATGGCTCACGCCTGTAATCCCAACACTTTGTGTTGGGCAGATCACCTGAGGTCAGGAGTTCGAAACCAGCCTGGCTAACATGGCAAAACCCTGTCTCTATTAAAAATACAAACATTAGCTGGGCGCTGGGGTGGGCACCTGTAATCCCAGCTACTCAGGAGGCTGAGGCAGGAAAATCGCTTGAACCTGGGAGGCGGAGGTTGCAATGGGCCGAGATTGCGCCACTGATCTCCAGCCTGGGTGGCAGAGCAAGACTCTGTCTCAAAAACAAAAAAAAGAAAATTTTAACTTTAATGTAGTTAAACGTACCTAAATTTTATTTTTATGGTATACAATTTTATATTTTGTTTATTAAAACTTCTCTGCCTCTGAGGTAATATAGGGATTGTTCCATATTATAACCTAAAAATGTTAAATAATCTAGAATCTACTGTGGTACAGTTCTAAGAAAGAGATAAATCCCTTTATTATACAAATAACCAATTTTTTCAGCATCATTTATTGAGAAGTCTATCTTTCCTCATTGTTTTGCAACATTAACTCTATACTATAAATCAAGTTTCCATAGATATGAAAGTCTTTTCCTGGGCTCTCATTGGAACAACGTGACGATGCTTACTCTTTTAATTCTGTATTTCCTTTGTATACTTTGAGCCAATGTTGTGCTCATCGGTACAGATATAAAATTGTTATATCAACCTGTCAAATCAAACCTCTTATCATTATGTATTGACTCTCTTCATTCATACTCTTTATTCCTACTAATGCATTTTGTCCTAACTACGTAAGTATTATTATGGGTAGTGTTCACCAGATACACCTTTATTTATCTCTTTACTTTTAATATTTGTATTCAGAGAAATCTGATGTGCAGAAAAACACTGTTATGCCATGAATTAGACTCTTGTTGAATATACACTAGAAGAGTATTTTTGTATGGCCTTGCTCTAAACTTTCTGAATGAAGTAATTATTGTCATGCCCCATGCCACTGTGTGCATAGCACTCACCACTAGCATAAGCTATTGACTGGGTATAACATATAAGACCTCTCCTGTCTTTCCTACTGAATCTTCTAAATTAGTTGATTACTAAGTTAGAAACAATGTACTAATCAATGAGGTTCTTATTTACATTAGCAATAATAATTTTGGTACATAAATAGAAAAAAAACATCACTTTTGAATAACACAATTAGTAGACAGAGTTGGAGGATGACAAATACCAGAGACGACAGTAATCTAGAACAATATTAAATAAAAATTCATGGCAGATTGAAGATTATTCAAATATAACCTTACCCCCACTTAATAGGATACTTTTTAAAAATGCTTCAAAGAGCATTATTTGTACCTCAATAAGTAACAAAATATTGAAATGAGCTATTAAAAGTTATAAATGAATTCATGAAAACAATGCATTTGAAAAAAATCTATACAATAATACTGCACCAAAAATGACAGAAAGACATAAAACTTTACATCAGGAATCTGTCTGAAAATATCAAGATTTCAGTAATGTATTTTATTCACAGAGAAGCTTGCTCTCCTAGGCAAAATTTGTCTAAAATGGTACCACATTAGTGAATCTAATGAATTCCAAAGTCCCAGGTTCCTGTAAGTTATCAGCTTTACAGAACTGATCAAAATTGAGTGTCTCAATATATTATTTAATGGAAAAAAGTTTGTCTGAAGTTGACAAGCCAAAAAATAAAAATTATATATGGGTAATACTTTACAGATTTTTTTGAAGGGTAGCTGTGGATTTTTAAAAATGTCTTATCTAATATTTAGATAAGAACCCAAATAAAGTATATTGTCAATGTGAATATGTACACTTATATATATGTATACACAAACATCTTTCTCTCATCACACACTCTCTCTATATATATACACATACACATATATATATACACGAATATGTACACACATATACACATATAAAAATATATATGTTCAATGGGTACAAAGTTATAGTTAGGAGGAATAAGCTCTAGTGTTTAATTGCACAGTAAGGTAACTATAGTCTGAAATAATGTATATTTCAAAATAGCTAGAAGAGAGATTTTGAATGTTCTCATCATAGAGAACTAACAAGTGTTCGAGGCAATGGATATGCTAATTACACTGATTTGATCATTACACAATGTATATAGGTACCAAAACATCACACTGTACCAAATATGTACAGTTATTATGTCAATTAAAAACAAAATAAAATGTGAGTGTGTGTGTGTGTGTGTGTGTGAGAGAGAGAGAGATGAGTGTGTGTTGGAAAGCTTACAATTTTAAAGTAAAAATTCAACTTTGGAAAAATTCACTAGTGATGTCAGTGTTATAATTTAAATCTTAAGGACAGATGAAGAAGATAAGTATGCTTAAAATGTGTATGCTTAAAGAAAATCTTCATCATTTTCTTAAATACTTGATGTTTCACATTGATAATTCCTATTGAATTAAATTAGAAATTCATCTGCATTATCATAAGATATATCAACATTTCATGTGTTAATAAGAGATTTAAAGAATTCTCACTCTGAAATATAATTTAAAGAAATAAAATTATCTGAACTCAGGTTATTGTCAAGACTGGTTTTATGGTTTTATCCAGTCAAGAAAAGGCATTCAGGACATTTGTTATTAACTACTTGTGCAAACAATGTTAATCATCAATGAAGACTATCAAGAATTTGGTGTCGTTGTGGGCAGCAGTAATCCCAATCTTACTTCCAAAAATCTTCTTCTCCATAAAAGCAACAAGAACACTGCAAAAAAATGGTGAACTTCAACTTTTTTAGGACTCTTGAGATTAAGCAAAAGCTTTCAATTATATAGGTAATGTTTATTAGAAAAATAATCGCTGAATCTTGGTAAAAACATGAAGTTTTGTGATGTTTTAACTTGCCCCAATATTGTCTCCCTCTCTCCAAGCCTGTGATTGCCTTGAAAACCAGCGGTTGGACAATCATAGTAAAAACCGGAAGTGTCGCAATGTCTGGAGGGAGCAGAATAGATTTCGAGCTCCTCCAAAATCTAATTCCCAAGCAACTGTCATTATTTGACTTGCTTCTGGAAAATCCGATGTGCAAAAACATTATTTGGCTTGTTCCCTGGAAAATCCCATGTGCAAAACTTGTTGTTAACTTGAGCTAAGTCAGAGCTTATCCCGTGCAGAAAGCTGTTTCCCTGTAGGCAGTTACTACAAAGAATTAGCAGCAATTGTTAAATATTGTGGTTAGCTGAACTGGTGACAGCAGTTAGGAAAAAACAATAAGGCAACCAAAACTTAAAAGGAAAAGCCAGGAATGAGTTATTCATAGGTGGATTAGAGAAGCTCTGTGATAATCCTAGGAATTTAGAATGCCACACTTATGCTTACAAGTTTGTGTATGCCCAGGAAAAACTAGAGAAGGCCCTATGCTGTCATGCTGTCATCTCTAGATGATGTTGAGGTTCTGTGCAAGCAGGAAGTGAGGGCTAAAGTGGTGTTGCAAGCAGCCTGACTGGGAATTGAAGGTGGGCCACAACGTGCACCCTGAGCTCCTCAGCAAAAGCTGGGAGACTTATTGGTACCAGCCTGTAAGAAAATCTCTATCAATTTTTTAGCCAACTAATAAGTCGACCAATAAGAAAGTTTAGTGTCCACCCATTAAAAGAATGCTAATTTTACAGAACTGATTCAGGAAAGTCATTAAACAAATAAACAACAGCAACAGCAACAACAAAAACCAATCATAGGAAAAGGAGGCAGAAAGAGTTAGCAAATTATATTACTTAAGATGTCTAGTTTTCAATAAGCAATTATGAAAAAAACAAATAAAGGCTCATTCACAGGGAGGAAAAAAAAGCAGTGAATAGAAACTGTCCCTAAGGAAGCTCATACATTGGACTTACTAAACAAAGACTTTAAATATGCAATTTTGAATATGTTCAAAGAAAATTATGGAAGTCTCACAAAACAAAGACTTAGAAATAAAGAGACAGAAAATATAAAAAATCACCAACTAGAAATTTTGGAGTTGAGAAATACTATCACTAAGCTTGAAAATTAACTAGAGGTACCCCAAACCAGATTTAAATAGAGAGAAAAAAGAATCAGCAAACATGAAGACAGATCAATTGAGGTTCTCTAACCTGAGAACAGAAATAAAAAGAATAAAGGAAAATGAGCAGAGTGCCTCAGAAAGCTAAAAGATACCATCAAGTGTACTAACATACTTACCTTTTATTAACTATCTATAGTCCTCATGTTGTACATTTGATTTCTAGACTTATTTATCCTGCATCATTGCAATTTTGTACCCTTTGACCTACATCTTCCCATTTCCCCAACCTCACCCCTGGTAACCACCATACTATTCTGTTTCCTTGTAGTCTTTCTTGTTTTTTTTTTTAAGATTCCATATATAAGTAAGATCAGGTGATATTTATCTTTTTGCATTTGGCTTAGTTCACTTAGCATAACGTGCTGTAGGTGATTTTCTTATTTTTAAAAGCTGATTAATATTCCATTTTGTATGTGTGTGTGTGTGTGTCTGTGTGTGTGTGTGCACCACAATTTATTTTCCCATTTATCCAATGGGTAACAATACTTGTTTCCATATCATGGCTATTGTAAATAACACTGCAATAAGCAAGAGAGTGTAGGTATCATTATGAAGTAATGACTCCCAGATTGCTCAGTCATATTGTAGTTCTATTTTTAGTTTCTTAAGGAACAGCTGTACTGTTTTCCACAATGGCTACATTAATCTACATTCCCACCAAGAGTATATCAGGATTCCCTTTTCTCCACATCCTCACCAACACTTCTCTCTTGATATTTTTATAAAGGCCATCCTAACAAGTGTGAGGTAATATCTCGTTGTGGTGTTGACTTGCATTTCCCTGATCATTAGTGATCTTGAGCACCTTTTCATATACCTACTAGCCATTTTACATCTTTGGAGAAATGTCTATTCAAGTCCTTTGCTCACTTTTTAAATTAGGTTATTCATTTCTATTGCTATCAAGTTGGATAATTCCCGTATATATATTGGATACTAACACCCAATTAGATATATGGTTCACAAATATTTTCTCCTAATCCATATGCTGCTTTTAAATTTTGTTGACCATTTGCTGTGCAGAAGCTTTTTAGTTTGATTTACTCCCACTTGTTTGCTTCTCTTGCCTACACTTTTGGTGTCCTATCAAAAAAAAACATTGTTAAGACCAATGTCAAGGAGCATTTCCTCTTTTCTCTAGGAGTTTTTCAGTTTCAGGTCTTATGTTTGGGTCTTTAATTTGTTTTGAGTTGATTTTGTGTATGGTATGAGTCCAATTTCATTCTTTTGCATATGGATATTCAGTTTTCCAAATACCATTTATTTCCCCATTGTGTCTTCTTGGCTCCACTGTTGAAAATGAGTTGGCTACATATGCTTAGTTTTATTTCTGGGCTTTCTATTATGTTCTGTTGCTCTATGTTCCTGTTTTCAAGCCAGTACCATACTGTTTTAGTTACTATAGATTTATATATATATATATACACACACACACACACACACACATATACACGTATACATATATTGTTTCTTCATTTTTCTTTTAAATTACATAGTAGGAAAAATAATTACAAGAAAAAATAAATTTATACTGTATTTTTATATTTAGCTATACGTTACCTTTATTTTTCGTATGAATTTGTGTTACTGCCAAGTATTCTTTCCTTTTCAGCCCACAGAACTTCCTTTAATATTTTTATGAGAAGGTCTACAAATGAGTAATTCTCTAATTTTTTATCTGGTATTGTCTTAAATTTTCCTTTCATTTTTGTGGCCTATTTTTTCTGAATAGAGTGCACCAATATACTTAAAATGGCAGTCCCACAAAGAGAGGAGAAAGAGAAAAAGGAAAATAATTTTTAAAGATACACTGGCCAAAGACTTTCCAAATTTGAAGAAACATGTGAAACTACAGAGCCAAGAAGCTCAACAACTTCCAGTTAAGATAAATTTAAAAAGACACACAGTAACACATTGTAATCAAACTGTGGAAAGCCAAAACAAAGAAAGAATCTTGAAATCAGTAGCAAAGAAGTGATTTATCATATATGAAGGATCTTCAATAACAGTAATAGGCAATTTCTCATCAAAAACCATAGAGGCAGGAATACAATGAGATGACAAGGTCAAAGTCCTGGGGCAGAGAAATAAAAACAAACCTGTCAAACAAGAATTCTTCGTCCAGGGGAACAGTGTTGAATCTTAGTTGACATATAATTCAACTGATAGAAACCAAAGTGTGTGTCTGTTGGAAAAGTAGTCTTTCAGACCCCAGAATGTTCTGCTACTCTGAGATACAGAGTGCCATTGACATCAGTCTGGAAGCCTTACAGTCTGAGTGGACTAGATAATTAATCTATTTAATAGATTAATTATGCTTTCCTCACAAACCACTACTCAGTTAATGTCTCCTGGACATGGTTCATAAGAAATCTTTGAGGAGTCTTTTGCCTATATGCATGTCAGCAAAACATGAGTTTGAATCTGTTCTGTCTGTCCTTCTCCCTTATGCATGTTTTGTTTGTAGCATTCTACCTCTCCTGATCTTTCCATGTCTTCTCATCCTATAACCTCTTACACAGGATTTGATTCTGAGCAGGATAACACACTCAAGTAACTGGCCCATCATTGTCTCTCAGTGGTTCAAAAGAAAAAGAATTGAGTGAATAAATCAAGTTCACCTTCCGAAAAGATGTTGCCTACCTTTCTGAAGGACCAGGACCCTCCACTTTCATAGCTTGGGTGTAAATAGCAATGACCCCCTAGCGGATGACCTTCAGAAAGTATATCCCACAAGACCACTGGGAATTGTATGTCTGAGGAAGATGATCATTAATCCAGAATTATTCATGTTATATTGAATGCAAAAAGTGAGATTTCTGGATCAAGTCAGAATATTATACTTTCTAGTGTGATGTGACAAGAGGCAGGTGGACAGGACTTTACATTCAAAAGGGCATTTTGACACTAACAAAGAAGGACTCAGAGGTTCTAATTCTAAGAGCTTATATACATATTTTTGAGAAAGGTAGAAAAACCTTTGTTCTGTAGGATAAATAAATTCTCTTGAGAAGAGAGATTCTAGGTTCTTGGCTTCTTACATTTTGGAACAGAAATAAGGGTCTCCAGGAATAAAATAAGACAATCCTTCTGGATTTACAACCCTTAAAATGTCTCCATGGTCCTGTGTTTCATCCCTCCATGTAATGTAAACACATACCTCAGTGACGTGAATCTCTCCAGAATAGCCTGTCACTATCTTACCATCCTTTAACTTCCAAGGTGGTTCCTTTAATCCAATTACCAGGTTTCTTTCTTCAAAAAGGCCTAATCATGCAGAAACTTTAAAATCTATTTTCTAGAGTCCCATAGGTATACTTCCTTCATTACTAGCAGGCTCTGCTGTGCAGTGCTGTTCAAAGATTGGCACTGCCCCACATTTGTATTTCAAAGTGAACTTTATGACTTAAAAAAAAAACTCCTGTAGCACCCATGTATATCTCTATTCCTGACTTAGCCTAGACACTCAGATTCTGAGACATTCTTTCATGATCATGGATCTACGGCTCATCTTCTGGCTATTGAAAATGACTCTTGTTTGGGGACAGACTATCCATAATGGCCCTTGCTATGGTTTCAATGTATCTCCCAAAGTTCATGTTTTGGTAAATTAATCCCCAATGCAACAGTGTTCAGAGGTAGGACCTTTAAGAGGTGATTAGGTCTTGAGGGCTCTGCCCTCATGAATGAATTAATGTCATTATCACAGGAGTGGGTTCTTTCTTGTGGGAATGGGTTTGTCCTAAGTGAGTTTCAGCCCCCTGGCCATCCACTCGGTTGCCTTCTGCCATGAGATGACACAGCAAAAAGGCCTTCACCAGATGACAGCCTCTTGATATTAGATTTTCCAGCCTCCAGAACTCTTGAGAAATAAATTTCATTTCTTTATAAATTACAGTCTTTAGTATTCTGTTATAGACCACAAAACAAACCAAGATAGATCTGAACAGTAAAAACCCCAGAGTGGTAAAATTCTGAGATGGCTCTTCCTTCTAGCAATACCTTCACGCACTCCCCCAGAAGAACTACACCCTACACATATGTGCATACAAATTTACTCCCAAGAATTAGAAAACAGTTTACAACAAAGAAATGTGTTTTGTGCAAATATGTGCACATTCAGCAAATATTTGAGTGCTACAGAATAAGAAGAGCCTTGAGAAAAATCACTCCAAAGTTTTAATCTGTGTTGATATTCCCATCATTTTAATTTGGTAATAAAGAAGCTGATAAGTGAACTCCACAAGTTCATAATGGTCTCAGAAGTTATAGAGAATAAGCAAGCATATGTATAAATTACCATGTACAAATAAATTAAAAATTCTTTTTCCTGTACCTTTAAGATAAGTACTTGAGTGCTTACAAAAACCTTGGATGATCTGACCTTTGCTCCCATTTCTAGTTTCACTACCCTTGTGCTTTAAACTCCAGCCAAACTAGCCTGCCTTTATTTATTCAAGGATAACACTCTTTCTTCTACTTTATGGTGTTTGCAATTTCTTTACCCCTTTCCCAAAACATTTTTTTTTTACATTTCCCAAGCTTGGTATAAGTAAATTTCTTTGCATATATTTTGCCTTACACTTATGTTCTATTTACTTAAAATTGTTAATCCTGATTGAAATTATGCTTAGTTTGTGTGCTTACTTGATTAATTGTATCTCCTCCACCAGACATTTGTTCCCTGAGAACAGAGACCATATGTTTATGTCACCTATTTTATTCCCAGTATATAGGATCATGTCTGACGAGTAGGTCCTTAATAATTTTGGAAAATAGAGTTTGTAAATAAGTCAGAAAAGTATTTACTTAGAAAAAAACAAAGTTGTGAGTCCCTGTTTATCAGCATTCATGAAAGCCATTTATGAGGTCTATTGGGAGAAGGTACAATGAAAAGAGGAACTGAGAATAAACTATGATATTTATTCTCAGGAAACCAATGTCTAGTAGAAGAGATACAATTAATCAAATAATCACACAAACCAAGTATAACTTCAATCAGAGAATAAACCTTCAGGTTTTTTCTGGTTAGAGAAAGATCCTGGCCAGATAAGTATGCTGCTGCAAAGGAGTCTGACAATAAATAAAATGGCTGGGACAAAAACCGTAAGACTGTGGTGTCATGGAGCAAGTGGATAGTCTGTTTCAACAGGAATGCAGGGCCTAAGGAAAGATCAAGCAAGGCAAATACTGAAAATTATGCATTGTATTTAGCAACCAGTGGTCACTAGCAGCCATAGTGAAAGTCGAAATGACAGCTTAAGGAAAAGAATCCATATATAATCAGCAAAGCTCATACCCAATGCTGAACTACAGACTCTAAAAGAATTTTCATCTCAGAAATTATCACTTAAAATAAGCTATATTGTCTAAAATCATTTTTAGACAATATAGCATAGTATAGACGTGAACCTTATAGAGGCTTTCCAATATAATTATCTATTAGTAATTCATTCAGTTATCTTTATTCCTGTTGCTTGGCTTTATTTCATACTTCTCAGTATGAAAGCACAATGCATAGCAGATTTCTTTCTAAAAAGCATGGCAACATATCCTGGGCTATACTCTGTTTGCTAATAATCCATCTCATAGCTCTTGTGAGTGCATGATACTCATTGAAATCAATAAGAATTACAGGCACAGAAGTGCTGCAAGGCTAAGTCTTTAAACTCAAGAATATATTGTCCATACACACCCAAATAGCACTTGGATAATCTGTGAATATAATTATAATAAAACCCATTATGTCTTCTTTCAGAAAGAAAAAAATGATGTAAATTTAAACATAGCATATTCTGGAAACAGTTTGCTTATGGAACAGCCAGAGGGATTTTCAAAACTTGATCATCTAAATGCAGAGAACAGTTTCAAGGTATGAGCAATGCATTAAGAGGCCACAGATTTGGGCCACATGAATGACCTGGGAGACACTTTTTAAAACAGCACAAAAATAGCATAAAAGTAGCACATTTTTCTTTGTAAAATATTTCAGTAAAATAATTATGCCTAAATTTCTCACTAGACATCTGATATGTCCAAATGGATAGATTTAAAATATAAACAGGCTGGGTGCGGTGGCTTACACGTGTAATCCCATCACTTTGGGAGGCCGAGGCAGGCAGATCACCTGAGGTCAGGAGTTCAAAACCAGCCTGGCCAACATGGCAAAAGCCAGTCTCTACTAAAAATACAAAAATTAGCCATGCATGGTGGCAGGCACCTGTAATCCTAGCTACTTGGGAGGCTGAGGCATGAGAATCACTTGAACCCTAGAGGTGGAGGTTGCAGTGAGCCGAGATCGTGCCACCACACTCCAGCCTGGTGACAGAGAAAGACTCCTCAAAAAATAATTAAACAAATAAAAAATAAACAAACTTACCATTGAGTGAAATTTACACATTGCAAGAATTTAAAACAGACATATGGAAAAGGACAATATCAACTATGTGTTTTTCTCAGATTTATGGTGTACATACATTCTATTCTCTGTCCTCATACAGTGGTCCATGAGACACGGGTCCTCACAGCACCTCATTATTCACCAGCTGAAGCCTAGTTTTTCTGGACCAGCACTGGAAGAATCAGGTTAAATAAATTTATGTTGAAAATCAGGCTCTATCCTGCCTTTTCCCCACCACTGAGGTGAAGAGAATCCCTGAGTATATTTTACGTTATGCAATCAATGCAAAGGAATGAACTTTGTTCTAGGCGTAAAAATAACTTAATTTGCCGTATGAAGTACAACCAAGGACCCCTCACTTCATGCTGTATCTGCTTGCATACTTTTAAAATGACATTAAATAATTTAGGTAGACTTGAGCATATACACGTTTAGTTTAGATGGAATATCTAATAAAACTAAAAGGAGCTTGATCATATTGGCCACTGATAAATGGAGCCTATAGATGTCACTGCAACTAGATATCACTGGGATTTAAAGAACAGATCAAGAGCTTCCCTATATCTTTTTTGTTTAAAAAAAGATGACCCTTTATTTTCTCTATAGATAACACTGCTGAAAAGAGGTTCATTGAGACTTTCTCATCAATCAGAACTATCTAAAATGCAATCTTAGAGCTGCTACATGATATACCACCAGTGTCAAATAAATAGGGAAGGAAAGAATAAAAAGGCAATATTTACATTTAGCTAAGATTATAAGTACTCTCTGATATAATGGATAATGTAAATAATATTAAAATGAATATTATTGTAGACTAATTCATTTGGATTGTTATGATCAAGTAGTTTTTGGAGATATGTACATAATAGCCCTGTCTCAGTTACCAATGTAGTGACATTTATTCAATACCAATAATAAACCAGGTGCTGCAACAGAAGCAAACCAGATGGTCCAGGACTTTCCGCATGAGAGAGCAAACTTGGGCAAGTCTTTGAATGCATTTTATTTCAATCTTTCCTTTATTGCAATGGAAAGCTGTCAACAGGAGTAAGTCTCTATGCTGCTTAAGGTAGAATGAGATTAATGGAATATTATCAATATCTCCACTATTTTTTATTGCATATGTTGCCTTGGGCACAAGTTCTATTTTTATGGTAAGATGAACATATATACAGAATGTTAACAGATTCTGAAAAAGCAACATCCTGCTGGGTGAACACATGTTAGCCATTGCCACAGTAATGAACTATAAATTAATGTTTTAAAGAACTGCCATTTGTGTGTAAAAATATCTATCTATCATTGTTTCTTAGCTACACACACATACACACACAAAGAAATTGGGTGTTCTTAGCAAGAATATTCATATCAGAAGAATTCTAAATGCTTCAAAGGAGGAAATTATTAAAAGAAAATAATATAATATTTACATAAAAATTCTATGTAGTTATTAAAAGAATGGGGTTTATAATAAGATTCCAAACTGGAAAGATATACAGAGTGTATTGTAAAATGACAAAAAATAGTGAAAGAAAGTTTAAGAGAATATAAAGCAAAGGTTAAACATTTGGAAATCTTTAAAGACTAGCAAGATAACATTAATGAGAAAAGTAGGAATCCAAGCCGATTTTCCCTAGAAAAGAATCTTACACAAAGCTTAAGTGCTAATACTTTATTGAAAGCAGCAATCCTGAACCAGCAAGCACAGGGAAAGGAAAGAGAGGCATAAAAAGTGAGGGGAAGTCAAGATCAAGCTGGCCACAACCTCAGGAAAAAAGACCCAACTGGTTGCTTGGCCATAGAGGACATCACGTCTTTAGGGAAGCCAACCAGAAACTGCATGCCTCTGTATATCAGAGGAAGTAAAGAAATGGAATTTATTTGCTAACTCCAGATATCTTCTTCCCTCCCTTACTGATTCACATTAGTATTAACTCAGGAACTAACTTTCTCACTTTCAGGTTACATCACCTGGCCTCTTAGGTGGCTTCTGAGAAAACCAAATCTCATGTCCTGTTGAAGGACACTTTACATGAGTAAAGAAAGAACAGAATGGAGAGCCTCTTTAAATCTGACTAGGTTGATGGCCAGAGCTATTATGGCTCCTGGCAGGCAGAACGGAGCAATGGAGACCACACCAGGAAGCCAATTACTCACCCAAGTAGCAGCCAAGACACACAGAAGTGTTAGAATCTGAGGTAGATTCAGCTGCAGTGGTGGCAGCAGCAACCAGGATCCTCCATAAGCTAGTGAATGGGGCCCCAGTAGACAGATGAAGCTGAGTAAATCACAGCAGGCTCATGAACTGAACCTGGTATATTAGGCAGGCCAAATTACAGCTAACACATATCCAGTGATCAAAATATCATGAGGAGTGTGGAAAGTGTGAAGAACATAAGACAGCATGCTGCTACCCAACTCTGGGAAACTACTACCATGCAAGGATATTGGTCTATGTCACCTGACTTTCCAATTTTTCAAAAAGACTATACCTTCATTTTCCCAGTGAGAATAATCACCTACAAACTGGATCTCTAGATTTTTTTATATAAAAGAGAATTTCTAAATATTGGCTTATCAAAAAAACAAACAAAACAGAGTGTAGACTAAAACGAGATCTGTTTATGAGTTATACTCAACCCATAGGTTACTGTTTTATAAACTCTGATGTATAGAACAAATGCATTTAAGAACCCAATCCAAATCTCTATCTATCTATCTATCTATCTATCTATCTATCTATCTATCTATCTATCAATCTATCCATGTTGCTCTCCAGGTTCATACATGCAAAAGAAATGATCAGCTACTTTGATCTCATAAACCTAGACAAACACATAACTCTATCACATAACTTCATCATAACTAACCTCTAATTATTCAATTATACCTTCATTTATCCAACAAGAATAATCACCTGCAAAAAAATGTATACTCTATTAATGTATAAAATGTTCCCATTAATTTGTAATATAAATCAATATGTGGACAAGATATCAGATTTCTGTCTTCCCAGAGACCAAGAGCCCAATGAAAGCCAAGAAGAATGTCCTTAAGGAGAAATTCTCAAAAACATGTCACAAAGAATTTTAGTTTCATTTGAGGTCCAGGGATTATGGAAATAAAAGCAAGACTAGTAAGGACCCTCAGTTTCATGGTGCGCTGTTCTTCCTAAGACAAACACCAGCTTCATGTAAGCCTCCAGGCTTAAGGTGATACAGAAAGAGCTATGCTTACCAACTTGAGAAAATAAAAATTTCATTCAGAGATGATGGGAAGAAGTAACATAAGAGAGAAATATATGAAAAATAACTCTAAGGAGGCAAAGGTGAATAAAAGTCATTTGACTCATTTTTTGTAGGAGGAGAAAAATAGGGTTGAAAATAAAGGCTTCATCTTTTGTCCCTCAGATAGAGACTAACTGTATGTCTGATTCCTATATCCTTCTGAGGATTGAGAAAGAAAATTTTACTGTCTCCCTTTTTGTTTCCCTGTGTAAAGACAATTAAATTTCAGTTTATTTCTCTCTGCTTGGGGATTGCTCAAACATTTTTTTAATATTCCAAATTGTATTGACATATCTCATCCAGGAAAACCTTTTTTCCTTAATTCTATTCTCTTGTGTTGATGTATTTTTTCAAAGCATTTTTAATGAGATCTGAAGAAAGAGCCAAGTTTAATCTGCATATAATCTGTCATCTGAAACTATCAGGACAACCCTTATTTTTGCACATTCTTTCATGGAAGATTAATTATAAGAGGAATTTACCTAATTAATTTGGTGAATTGGTGTAGTCCTTGTAGCAAAACCAGACAAGAAGAAAACAAGAAAATAAAAACATAGATGAGTATCACTTAGGTACACAACAAAAATATTAAATAAAATGCTACTAGCAAATTGAATCTGCTAGACTGTGAATAATCATAATGCTCTCAGAAATACAAGATTATTCAACATCAGATAATCTATAAAAAATTTACCATATTTATAAAGAAAAACACATCTTCCCAATAGTTTTCAATTAAATTTTACATTCATTAATAATTAAAGACTTAGCAAATATGAAACAAAAAGAAACCTCCTCAACCAAATAAAAATTATCTATCCAAAAATGCATAGCATATATAATTATATACAATGTACTTTATGTAATATATTTTCCAAAATTTCTATGAGCGAGCATTGTAACTTCATGATTATTGCATTGTCTTCATCATTTTAGTGAGAACACATAATATTGCGGGATCTTATTCTTCCTTTTGAAGGTTTTGAAGAAATATGTTTTCATTCAGCTGGACTTCTAGATAATTAAGATGATAAAGAGTAGTTTTTCAACTGCTTTAGGAATAAGTGTGAGTAGCCAGCACTTGAAAATCAAATCTGCCTTTTATCCGGCCCAAGACAAGCTTTCCTTTTTTGCTGAAGAGTTGTTTCCATCACGGGAATAATGTTCCTTGACGCTAACATGACTCCCTACTTTGTTTTCCAGCCTGAATTTCTAAATTGGCACTAGATCCTGGCTTACCTTCTCAGAGGAGGCTGGATTCAAAGGTGATCCTAGGTGCTCTTACTAAATCAGTTAGCGTAGAGCTAGTGGAAACATCAACGGTTTTACATGAAAAATTTCAAAGACTGACTGTATTAAAAGCATTATAATAGAACATATTGCATTGTTTTCAACCTACTATCAAGAAATACCAGCTGCCCAAATTAATATACTTCCTTTCTGGTAGGTGACTCTCGTGTTTCTGTTTGTTTTTAACCACACAAAGAATGCATTTGTGTATATTCTTTAAACTGTCATACTAACAAACATTTTAACAAGCAAAAAAAAAAAAAAGAAAGAACAACAAAACTTCAGTGCTATGTATGTATGGTCTTTAAATTTTATCCTACCTTCATTTTATGACATAAAAACTATCAGACATATTATCTCACTACACTTCAGACCAAATAGTTTTTTATTTTTTTTTTATTTTTTATTTTTTTAAGGCGAAGTCTTGCTCTGCCACCCCGGCTGGAGTGCAACGGGGTGATCTCGGCTCACTGCAACCTTCGCCTCCCAGGTTCAAGTGATTCTCCTGCCTCAGCCTCATGATTAGTTGGGATTACAGGCCTGTGCCACCATGCCTGGCTACATTTTTTTTTTTTTTTTAGTAGAGACGGGGTTTCACTGTGTTGGCTGGGATGGTCTCCATCTCCTGACCTCATGATCTGCCCACCTTGGCCTCCCAAAGTGCTGGGATTACAGGCATGAGCCACCGTGCCCAGCCAATAGTTATCTTTTTAACTAAATTCCTATGGGCATCAAATCAACAGGAAGTAGCGTTCAGATAAACGGCATATTATTGATTTATTTTAAACACCTTTCTACAAATTTTAAGTGACAAAGAAGCACATGTATGTACACACATGTATGTATGCACGCATACACACGCACACATACACACACACACTCATATATCGTCTTGGAGAGAATCAGGCCTGGGTTGTTTCCAAGAAATAGCCTGAAAGTGGTTTCACGGGGAAGAGGAAAGGAGAGGAGAGGAGAGGAGAGGAGAGGAGAGGAGAGGAGAGGAGAGGAGAGGAGAGGAGAGGAGAGGAGAGGAGGAGGAGGAGGAGGAGAAGAAGAGAAGAGAAGAGAAGAGAAGAGAAGAGAAGAGAAGAGAAGAGAAGAGAAGAGAAGAGAAGAGAAGAGAAGAGAAGAGAAGAGAAGAGAAGGCTTAAGCACCAGGGGAACAGTGTTTCATATCAACTCCAGTGAGAAAGGGCAGAAAGGCAAGAATACAATTAGAAGAAAAAGGACCACCAAGCTCAACAGAATGGACAGTTTCTGAAGCATGAACAAAAGTAAAATAACCTGTAGTGATTACCTGACCACCAGTTCTTGGAAGGATTATGGACATTTTGAGATAGGACTGGAGCTACTAAATGTGCTGAAGCAGTTTGAATAAATACTGAACTAGCCAGTTTTGGAATGACGATTTAAGTTATATGATGAAGTTCAGTATAAAATACGGATGAGAGTATCACAATGACTGGACGTCTCTTCAGAATTGCACTGCAAATGTATCCAATAAAATTTCCTTGATGTAATTTCTAATTTATGACCACGGGCAGTCCTTTTATATTTCTGTTCGATCCTCCTATTTCTGAAATATGCATATGAATCACATGCTTGTGGTTATAGTATTTTACTGAAATCTGGTTGTATTAAACATTACTCAGCATATAAAATATAATTTTATAGCTAAAGCTTAGGCAATATCTTGCTATAAAGCAAATTGCTTTAGATTGCACTTTGTAGAAAACATTTCACCTACAAATAATGATTTAAGAAATCCAAATCAGCCTATCTTCTCATGACCCCAGCATTTAGATTAGAATTTTTCTTATTATCCATTGTCACTGACATCATGAAACCAGTGTTGCCAACCCATGTGACACCCTGAAACTCAGTTTCTTTAGCTTGCTTACTACACTGCCTGACTTCATAACAGCACTTATCACTCAGCATTTCTCTATCTCCGAAATCTATAAACTTCTTATGTGATTTTAATCCCATTCTCATTACCTAATACATTTCTACTTTATCCACATAAATGTCTATGTATCACTTACTTCTCAAGCTTAATTCTGACTGTTCTTTACTCACTGCCCAGACAAATATTCAGTTTAGTTGCATCATTATTACCTTCACTAACTGCCTTCCTAAGGATTTTTTTGCCTCTCTTTTATCACCATCACCATTCCCAATGTTTTCTGGGTTGCTAATAGTTGATCCTGAATCTTTCCTACCACCTTTTTTGGTTGTGTTAATGTTATTGGCAAAAGGCAGAAGAACTGCCCTGTTGTAAATTTCGACATCTAATTTCAACCAGAGTTTCATTAGCAATTGGTATTCCTTTATTCATTTTTGTATTGCTTTTCTGATGAATTCTCCAATAGGCCTATATCTAATCCTTCTCCTCCATCAGCCAAAATCCCATTTTTATTTTCTCAAAAGCAGAAGTTACCAGAAGACATCAGCCACGTGGTGTTACTTCTTTTATCTCCTCTCTCTGTATTTCAAAATATTTGTTATGGTAATACCCTTATTTCTCTCTATTAGAAGAATATGTATATCCTATATTTCCGAAGCTTGCCTGCTGTTTCTTTTAGACTTGCTATGGAACACACAGTTATAACAACTCTTTTGGTTTTTTATACTTATTTGATTGTTGCCGTCTTTTTTTTTCTCTTTTTTTTTTTTTTTTTTTTTTTTTGAGATGGTTTCACTCTTGTTGCCCAGGCTAGAGTGCAGTGGTGTGATCTCGGCTCCCTGTGATCTCCACCTCCTGGGTTCAAGTGATCCTCCCGCCTCAGCCTCCTGAGTAGCTGGGATTACAGGTGCCTGGCACCATGCCCAGCTAACTTGTATTTTTAGTAGAGATGGGGTTTCACTATGTTGCCCAAGTTGGTCTTGAACTCCTGACCTCAGGTGATCCACCCACCCTGGCTTCCCAAAGTGCTGGGATTATGGTGTGAGCCACCACACCTGGCCTTGCCATCTATTTTTAACCAAAGAAAGCTATTGCACCTACTGCAAAAGTTTAAACAAATCATTGTTTAACATTTATGTACTGTCTTTTATTTCAAACATCCTACATTGTCTGTATTTCACAGTTCCATACAATCTCCCCTCAACACTGTTAAATCAAGTTTAGCCTAAAGTTGCCTCATTACATGTTTTAAGTTCAGCCTAAAGGTTTCTCAGTACACCGTGAACTATAACCTAAAAGGAATTGTAAAGAGACAGTAGCCTCCTCTCGTGTCAATCACCAAGTTTTGGCTAAATAAATGTGGCCAACTGTTAGAATCATGTTCAAATAAGGCAAATGCCAACGTACAACAAATCTGGCTGTTTCTGTACCTAACTTCCAATTTCTGTATTTCGCTTTTCCTTTTTCTGTCCATAAATCTACCATGTGACTGTGCTGGAGTCTCTGAGCCTACTCTGGTTTGGTAGGCTGCCTGATTTGTACATTGTTCTTTGCTCAATTAAACTCTTCTGAATTCAGTTTCGCCCAAGTTTTTCTTTTAACAACACCTATAACATAAATTTTTACTTCTACCAGACTGGGTAATCAAACTTTTCTTCACTTTTAGTTAAACTATTGATTTTTTAAAAACCTTATTTGACTATTTTGTGGTGTTTGTCTACCAATGTTTTCATTTTCTTTCCTTGAAACTCTGACTCTTCTACCATACGACTTCTCTTTCTTCTCCTCTTCTTTTGTGAGCACTCCCCGAGGCACATCTGCTAGTCTTACAGGTGAGATTTTAAACTCTTTTAAGGTGAAATCAATTAATTACTCATTAATCATGTACTAAATGTATATTAGTTTATAGATTTCCTCAGATGAATCTAATTTAGCAAGGTTTCTTCCTTTCAGTATGGAGTTCTTTTCACACTGTATGGACTAGAAATGTAAATATAAGGAAATAAAGTCTCTACTGGTCTCCACTGCTGAGGTCTAAGCTATACTTCATGGGACAAATCATTAAAAATTACAAACAAAACTTTAGTGTTTGGACCAGGATCAACCATATAGATTTATGTCCATCACTGTTTTCTGATAAAAGATCCAACCATTAATGAGAAACAAGCATTATGGCCACACTTGAAAAGGTCAATAAGATGCTTTAGAACAGAAAGGGGAAATCATTAATGACAGATGAATTAGTAAAGAATCCAAGTCAATCCCCATTTAGAGAACAATATAAAGACTAAATGAATTTCAATTATAAAATGAGCAAGATGGTAAGTATAAACTAACAGCCATAAATAATACTTCAAAATGCTGCTATGCTTCAAAGTATATTACAAAATATATTTCTGAATAGTGATACGCCTAGATTTTCTGAAAGGATTTTTCTGAGTTTTCAAAAAGTCCTGGGTAATGCAGGGAGCATTCTCACTCCCATGTAAACAGAGGAGTAATTATGGAAATATTATAGAGTAATCTTAGTGGACAAAAAAAAAAAGATACAAGGGCCACAATTATAACGTAGGCTTAACCTCAAATGTTGAAACAACACCAAAGAAAGATGCTCTGGCTTTGAACATAATTTTTATAATTAATTTTTTTCTTTAATAAAGGAGAAAATTTTATTAAAAATCATGTCTACAATTACCTAATTTTGTTAACCCATCTGAAAAATTATAAACACCTAGGGTTTCCAAGCAAAATACTTTTATTATGTTTTTAGTATAATTTATTCATTAACTGAAATTCAAATGTAAATCAAGGTTTTGCATTTTTATTTGCTAACTCTATCTTCTCTGTAGACACCTAACTGATGAATGTTATTTGTGTTCATATTACTGCTTGTTCACCTTTACGCACCCCATGAAGAATATAAATTCTAGTAGAGACCACGTATTTCACATTTACTACTCTATCTTCAGCATCTAAAAACCACAAATTCTAGGCCAAAATTTGGAGGTAAGAGGACTATGCTCAATTTTACAGACTCGTTGTCATCTTTATTTTTAATAAAGCTACCAAGCGTGAATAAAAAGTAAATACCATCATCACACTCCAAAAGCTCAATAAGAGCTCTTTCACAGAGCGTAGATTCTTCTAAAATAGTTGTTTTAAATAAAATAATGAAAATTAACCACTCACATTACTTCATCTCTTCACATCTAGGCTACTCCACATAGCAATGAAGTGTTCTTTGGTTGACAATGTTACCTGGTGGCTGACTTAAGCTGTCAACACATCTAAATTTCTCATTCAGTCTCTCCCCTCTCCCTTACTGTTCAACAGAATAATGACTCAATTTGACTGATAAATCACAAAATTTTGGAACAAAAAGGGACATAAAATATCAAGTTAACCTCCTTTATTTTACAGATTAAAGAACTAACGTTCACATACCTACAAGAGTATTGCCCTGATCCAAATTTTTCAATGGTTCTGAGTCACTTATAAACCTTCTAAAGTTTTGGCATGGTACAAATGTCCTCCAAGAATCTGTCCCAGCCTTCATCTCCAGATGTGTATCTCATCACAGGAATTAATACTATCTCCTGGCACCTATAAATGACTAGTATCCCTGTGCTCTTAGTGACCCATAGGTGACCACTTCCTCCCTTGTACTTACATCTATTCATACTTCTATTATAGCACTTTTAAGACTATGGAATGTGGAATGGAATTTATCAGTTTAAATGTCTGTCTCCTCTTACTAGTCTGAGTGTAGGAACTACAGCTTATTCCTGCTGGAATTACTAATGCCTATTCAAGTGCCTGGCATGTGCCAGGGCACCCAGTAGAAGCCCAATATGCATTTGACAAATGAAGAAACACATACATAATTAATGGCACATATTATCATATAATTAAAGGCAGAAATGAAGACTGTGCTTTATTACCAATCCACAGAATTAAGCTAAGAAGCTATCAATATCAATAAAAAAGAAATAAATTTTGAGATGAGAATTTGTCTTAAAAATCAGTGTCAGCAATATGTCAAGCTTACAAACATGCTGAGAAAGCCTGCTCTACGATGTCCAAAAAAATGTTGTTTTTCTGTTTTATGTCCGCTAATTAAGTTTGATTTTTTTTCCAGGCATAGTTCTGAACATGAATATCTATTTCTTATTCCTTTGTGTTTAATTTCTATAGTACAGTAAGTCTTTATTTAAATTCTTCCATAGTTCTTGGAAACTGCAACTTTAAGTGAAACAATGTATGATGATACCCATTTTTTAAAAATCATCAACGTTGTAAGAAAACAATGTTGAATAAAAAAACATTATTGGAGGACCACTAAAGTCGCAGTTTCCAAGAACTTGCTGAAAACATTAGTGAGAACTTACTGTACTATATTTTGTAATTTTTCATTATACACACCACCATTTTGATAATAATGTGGATTGAGCAGATTATGGAAGAGAATACCTTCAATCATTTGCTTCTATAACTTAAGTTTTCAAATCCTAACATAGGAATGGATTTCTAGAATCGAACTTGTGTGAAAACTAAGACCCACCATTGTGTATGCAAGGTAGGAATAGAAAAAAATTCCATACACAACATGTAAATCAAAATTTAAAAACAGTTATAGATATAATTTCCATTTATAAATACATTTGAAATAAAACTTTAAAATTTGGTAAATGTATGTTAACTGAGGTATACCAGCATCATCATTTTTAAATTCTTTTAATTCATTGTGATCTGACTTATAATAATATAAAATGATACATTTATCCATAAAGCCTGTCATTATGTGTGGCTGAATTATTTATGTGTACATCTTTTAACAGAACTTTTAAGAATAGTAAAGAAAAACCAATATAAAATTGGTGATTCTTTTAATAAATACAAATGTCACCATTTATTTGCTATGTTCAAGTCCTAATTATGCAGAAGGCACTGAACTAACCACATTAAGTCAATTTAAACCTTGTTACACTCCAGAAAAGTCAGCAATATCATTACCCTCTAATTTGGCCAAAAAATAAAAATATAAAAATTTAGTGGATATACTCAACTATAAGAGAAGTACATTTATTACATGAATATTACTTAGAAGTGAGAAGTGAGAAATTTAGTCCTTTTACTAGGTGTGCTCTGAATTATTTTATTTTGATCACCATACTTAGGGAAGAATCCATCAATTATAGCTTGGGGTAATTGTAGAGAGAACCTATACGCATTTAAAAGAAAAAGTCAAGGAAATGTAACACCAACTTAGTAAGTATTTCTGGGATATTATCTAATAATTGTTAACTATTGGACATAATTTCAAGTAAATCTTTTGAAGACTGCCTTATCAGAGTAAGTAGCTACCTTGTAGGGATCACGTATATGTATCTACAGAATAAATGAGTGAATGGGAATGGCCTAACTTCATGGGACAACACTTGTGAAATAAATTTTCCAGTGACAATATGACCCATAGATTCATACACTTGAGTATTTCAGAGTGTTATCCTCTAGAAAACAGTTTTAGAGGACTCAGAGAAGATGAAGCTACTGATATCTCAAGATACCAGTGAAGAATGCAAGGGAATGCGTTTCATGAAATGTGATCAGAAACCACTTAACAGGTTTTATATAATTTTACCATAAACATATATAGTCCATATATTAATTAATTTGCAGAGATTTGGCTATATCATCTACACTCTTGGAAGATTTTGTCATTAAACTGGCCAACTAAGAAAAGGTTTTCTTTGTAAAATGAAAGATTGGCTTATATTTTCTGGTGTTTCTTATCATGGGCATGTATCACAACCTAACTACACTTTCGTAAGCTTTAATAGGTAGAATCAGACTGACCAGCATCTGCCCACCTCAACAGCCTGCCTTTTAATTACTGTCTATTAAAAATGTATATTCACTCTCCCTCCTCTAAACTTTTGAATATAATTAGTAAAACAAAATTATACCTTGGTAGTCTCTAGCACTTTCTAATGGCAGTCTCTTGGCAGATAAGAGGATGTGCATGTATATTCAGTTGCCATGTAGCGTCTCAGAACTGGGTATGTTTCAGTGAGTGCAAATAAATACTATCTAACACAATTCACTTTAAAAGAGAAAGATTATAAGACTAACTAAGGAAGAAAAAGAATAAGCTTTTCTAATACATTATTTATCTAATATATAGATAGATATCTAATGATCTAGCTAATGATATCTATCTATCTATCTATCTATCTATCTATCTATCTATGTGTCTCCAAAAGGTATGTATTTTGATCCTTAAATGTCATGCTCAATTGGGTAACATTCTTAAAACTTATCTATCATATTTTATAAAACAAAACGTGTGTCTAGGTCCTTCATAGAAGAGATATTTTGCTCTATGGGACTGGTCCTTCATAGAAGAGATATTTGCTGTATGGGATTGGCACCCTTCCTTTATATAATATGCAACCAAAGAAATAAGTGTTTCTTTTCCCAAAGAAAAACAGTATTTAAAATACACAATATATTTTTCTCCCATGTTTGAGATACCTGCAATAACCATAAAACAGCTGGAGTGTTTTTGTAAGCATTATCCATGTCTTAGCCATATTCTTTGCTCTCATATTATTCCTAGCCCCTAAATAAGCTCATCTTCTAGACATGTCATCAATAATAATTCCAACGTTTTTAAAAAGTGTTGCATTTTACATTGTGAATCTAATTATGGCAGAAGTGAGAAAAGGAGTAGGCAAAACTTTACTGATAGTTTATAAATATAATAATCGCTTTCTAAATATGTAAATTTGAGTTTTAGAAGGACTAGGGCTTGTAATGATTATGTGGTCTTGTTGTTCTATTGTGCTAATTTGAATTGAAATGGTGCTGCAATGCCAAAACCACTACTTTTAAAGTAATTTTCTACCTAATTTATTTATTCACATTAATAAACAAAAAATATTGTGCTGTAGTCATTCACAGAAGCTGAAACAGCAAAACACAAACTAGTCCACCACGATCTAATTTGTACTTGCCACCACAATATTTCTTCCAGGCACAATCAACTACTCTATCAGGATCAGTGAACTTCTCTATAATGTTTAATGAGAAAATGTGAAGAAAGAATATCAAAAACATTTTTATCAGGGCTCAATTTTCCAACGCACTTATAGTTTCAAGATTCCTAGGCAATAGATGAGGCTCAGGCAAAGGTGAAAAACGACTGATGATCTTGGTTTCTCATCTCTGGAGTAAGAATTAAGTAGACAGAGAGGGAGATTGTACAGGACTTAGTAATTTTGTAGCTACTCAAACATGGGAAAGAAAAATGAAAAGAATTCTAAACCTGCCAATGCCATTCCCTTTACATATTAACAGGAAATAGATTACAAAGAGGAAGGACAACCTCAGATGATTTGAGCATCATTTTAGCAGCATTCCTAGGATGATAATATACTAGAAACAACATGGTAAAACTTAACTAAACCATAATACAATTGTCACTAAATAGCAATAGTTAAAATAAATAGCATTTATATAGTACTGTGCAGTTTCCACACATACATCACCATGGGTGCTTATATCAACTTCAGTGAATAAATTTTAAAAAATCAAACCTTTCCAAAATAGTTTGAGAAAGAAAATCAAGAACACGCTTGAAGGAACTTAAAAAGAGATTTATGTAAAATTCATAAATGGTTAGAAAGTAAAGTCAGTATACATTTTGAAAAGTGACATTTTATGGCCTTCTGTTACATTTACAGTGCATGCAAACATTGTTTCAAATATATAATTAAACATGACAACCACCACCAGCCCTCAGCTCCAGCCCCAGATATACTTTATCCACTCCACATTCTCACATAAGCACTACTGTTTTAATAACATGAGGATTTCTCCCATCCTAGTCACCAAAGGGCCCAGGGGACACTGGAGTGGATGGCTTTAGTCTCCTCCACTTCAATGCACCCCATTACATCCCACCAAAACCATCCTAAGAATACTCAATCCAAGTAAAATGAGTATATTTTATGGTATATTTATAGTAAAATATACTATGTATAAATACAATGTAGTATATTTTTATGCAAATGCATATTTTTTAAAAGTCCTCCAATACTATCCCCATCTTCTAAAGAGTTGGCTGTATCTAAACTGCCATTTAGAAGCTCTGGATACCTCAATATGTTAAATAATTTTCCAGTTAAAATAATAACATCATTTCTGCCATGAGTCATACATTTATTCATTGAACAAATATGTAAAGGGCCTACTTTATGTCATGACTCTTCTAAGACTTGGTGATACATCAACGGAAAAAAGACAAAATTCTTACTCTCTTGATGCTTACACTCTAGTGAGGAGAAAGACAAACGAATAAATAAGTAAATGATACAGAATTATAGCAAGGTAAGAAGAATGGAGAGAACAAGATGGGAGTCAGTTATGATTTTAAATAGGGAACCTAAGGTACATCTCAATGATAAGGTGACATTTGAAAAGAGTTGAAGGTGAGAGAGAGGTCATGTCGTGCATACATCTGGAGTATGGAAAGAGAAAAGCTAGTTCCAAAGCCCTGAGGCAGGATCATAGCCAGCGTGTTAGGGGAACAGTAAGGAAGGGCAATGTGAGGAAGTTAATGGAATAAACGCAGTCAGAGATTACAAGGTTCTTAGAAGACATGTTTTGAAAAGCATGAAAAAAATAGAGGAGTCAGGGATAAGCCCATTTTTTCATATTGTCATATTTTATAGTAATAAGCTAGTTTCTGCTTATAAAGAAATCTGGGACATAGGACAGTAAACCATGTGGCCTCAGGAAAACTTTAGCATGTGTTTCTCACATTTGGTTAAAACATGTATGTGTAGTAGCTGATATTTATGCCTTTCCTATAGTGTTTAACATAAACATTTAAGTCTATCCTACAAGCAACTTATATGCAAAAGTAAGAGAGACAGAGATAGAGGCAGAGACAGAGAGAGCACTAAGAAGAAATGTAGTGGCTAAGAAGGCTTTCCTCTGACTTGGTCCTCCCTTCTGGTTCTCGGATCTTAAAATCACAGTAAATATATTGCTGAACATTGAACGATAAGAAAATGCATCTCACACATAATATCCAGTGTGGGTTAATTTTTAATTGACCATTTAAAGTAACAATATTGCACAAACCAGCTGGAGTAAAATAAGGGTAAGTATGATGAGGAATCTTTAGGCATTAAAAATAAACTGTATCATAGATGGGAAGAAATGGCTTAGGTATGCCAAGAAGCATGATCTCAACACACAGCTGATATGGGGAAAAAATGGCAATGATAGTGGAACCACTTCCTATAATTTACTAAGACAAACAAGATAATAAAAGCATCTGATTTAGAGTCTTTGCTTACTCTAAATAATTGCACATAAATTGAGTCCAGGGTTCTTGCACTGAGAAGCAAGGGAGTACTACTTTTTAATCCTGACAGGAAAATTAAAAGGTCCAAGTTATTACATAATGTAAATAATGTATTAGAGTTATCAGTGAGAAAGACTTCCTTTAGAGCAAGGCTTATTTCATAATTCCAGGGTAAATCTATTGTTTCGATAAGATTTTTTTTCAATTGATAAATAAATGAATGTATACATTTAGGTACACTTTTACTTTTACAGAAATTTAAATTTATGCTAATGTGCCACTTAAAATTGCATTAAATAAAGTAGCATAATATGTGTTTTTGTAATGTAAGAAAGGTATCAGTGTATGCTAAAATATATGAAATCCGATGCTAAGCAAATGGAGTAAACAACAAAAAACAACATAGCCATATAAAGTTTACAAAATAATTCACATGTAGTTTACAATTGTGTTTAGAACGTGATATACTGAAAATGATAGAATTATTTATAACATCTCTTTGGGCCTAGGCCACCTTATACATATAGAAAGCCACAGTTCTTGGGTGGCTGACATACTCTGAAATGTTCTCAGATTTTAAATTGTGGAAACAACACTTCCCATAAACAGAGAACTCTCTGGGGGCATCTATAGGACTAAGTGGTAATTCTCAGGGAAGCAACGTTTTGGGAACATTCCGTCATACTGTACCATTAATGAATTGCCTGATTTATAACCAATGTAAATTTGAAGCTGGCTACCTTCCCAGAATGCTTCCAAGCGGCAGCACAGTCACAACAGTAACACCATCAACACAGGAAAAGACAGCAGCCTGAGGAATTCAAAAATGGACATTTTGGCCAAGGTATGAACATATAATGGATGTGGAGTTCTAAAGGAGGTGCTAGACTTCAAGCAGCACATAAAAATTGAAATACTCAATATGAGTAATGTTACACTTCAACCTTTGTCACACAGAAGCTCTACAGGGCTCCAGATATGGGGACAGCAGATATGGGCAGCATCCTTGAAGCAATTATTTTAGAGAGAGCTATGCTGTGAGTATAACCAAAAGGGAAGAATGGGAAGCAGTTCCCTAACTCTGAACTAAGATTTCTCTGCAAGTACAAAAAAGGCTTGAATGAGCTACCTACAGTTGGGGGATGCTTTGGCCTGGAGCCTAATTCACATCTGAAAAGCTAAAGAGGCCAGTGAGTACCAAGTACAAGCCTGTGTTTGAGTTTAAAAGCAACCCCTTTACCTACATACTGAAAGGGGATGAATTCCAGAAGCCAACCCTGATATCTGCAGTAGAATCCTCAGTGTGGAGCCATTTAAAAACAGGCTGGCCCAAGAGGGTAACATGCCAGGATAAGAGTTCCTGGTGGTAAGAGGTGGAGTTTACCGTGGGAGTCCACGATGATGGGGAACACCAAACACCAGCCAATTCCACAACAGAGTTGCAATTGGAGGGACCCAACAGGCCAGTTTTTCTTCAAAAATCCTTCCCTCGTGTCTACTGTCCCACTCTACGGATGTGATTATGTGGTTCAAGAATTGTTGAACCAATTTCAGATTATAACTTTTGTGCATGTCTAACATTTCCTTTGCAGTCATAGCAACTATTGTTTTCTTGGTGTTTTTTTTTTTTTTTTTTTTTTTTTTGAGACAGAGTCTAACTCTTTTCTCCAGACTGGAATGCAGTGGCGTGATCTCGGGTCATTGCAACCTCTGCATCCCGAGTTCAGGAAATTCTCCTGTCTCAGCCTCCCAAGTAGATAGGGTTATAGGCACCCGCCACCACTCCTGGCTAATTTTGGTATTTTTAGTAGAGACGGGGTTTCACCATATTGATCAGGCTGGTCTCAAACTCCTGACCTTAGGTGATCCACCTGCCTCGGCCTCCCTAAGTGCTGGGTTTACAGGCTTGAGCCAATGCGCCCAGCCAGCAACTACTGTTTCTTAATGCCTCAACCTAATAATACTTACAGTAATCTGTTATACATATGTGCTTTGAGGATTTTAAAACCTCTCCATTTCTTAGCCAGAACCTAAATATTCAGGTTACTTTGCTGTTGTTAATTTTTTAAACATTTCTTAGTAGCATCCCTAGAAGTTTTATTTCTATTTTAACTTTCTTACTATTTCGGCTAATAAATATAATTACTTTCATATTTCGGAGTTGTGTTTCTGCTTAATCTTTTTTTTTTTTTTTTTTGATGCCTTTGAAGAGGGTGCAACAAAGTAATTGAGGGCAAATGCTTTCAACAGTGTGCTGTTGTAAAAGATTTTTAATTTAGTATTTTAATTATGTATTAATATCATTTCAGTGTAGCTTTCTTTCAGGAAAATATTAAGAGATAGCTAAAAATAAGAAATGTACTTTTTTGGCCAAGCATGGTGGCTCATACCTATAATCCCAGCACTTTGGGAGGCCAAGGTGGGCAGATCACTTGAGGCCAGGAGTTTGAGACCTGCCTGGCCAACATGGCAAAACCCCATCTCTACTAAAACTACAAAAATTACTCAGGAGTGGTGGCACATGCCTGTAATCCCAGCTATGCGGGAGGCTGAGGCACGAGAATCCCTTGAACCTGGGAGGCAGAGGTTGGAGGCAGAGGTTGCAGTGAGCCAAGATCATGCCACTGCACTAGAGCCTAGGTGGCAGAGAGACTCCTGTCTCTAAAAAGAAAGAAAGAAATGTCCTTTTTGCCCCATGTTACACAAAGTGTTGTATTAAGACCTATTAATGTATTACATTTATTACAATATCATTTACTATATTCTCTCTCCAAAGTTTTACAGTTAAAGTAGTTTTGCTTTAATTTAAAGGTATTTTCTTTTTACTGAATTTTCTACTTATAACTTCATAGGATATTGAGATTATATTTAAATGGACAAAATATTTTATTATAATATTATTTATCCTCATATTTGAAGATGATGGTAGAAAAAAAATCCCCACTACATCATGTCCCATTTAGTGTTCCAAATTTCTTTATTTGCTTTGATACATCTGACTATAGCATTACAGATTTAAATATTTTAAAAGCAAATAGTGGTTAATTTATATATCATACTAGCTAGATGCATTACTGACTACGCTACATTTTTTCCTATGTCAGGCAAAAGTTAGAACATTGTACTAGTACTTAAAATAGATATAAGCAGATGATCTCCAGTATATTTTCATTATATCCAGTATATTTCATTATTATCTTATAATACAGTATGAGCTAAGCTAATGAGAAGAAATATTGAAACCACCTTGCCAATATCAGTAACATTGACCTACCTTGGCCTCCTAAATCAGTTTTGGACTCAACCATCACATACTATGAACTAATTTGAGACTCTCAAACCTTTTATTTCACAGTATTTCCTAGTGCCTATGGCTGTAAGACATATTTAAGGGGGAAATGGGTGCCTAAATTCTCAATTCACATTAATGGGTTTAATGTGTAAGAAAGGGTAGTAGGCTACTGCTTTGCAAAGCAGATTTTTATGTTTTGGCCCCTAGCCATACCTGAATTTCTTAGAAGGAAACTGTTTCCTCCCTTAGAACTGCTTCAAGAAAGTGGAATTCAAGAAATTATTTTAAAAGGGTCATTTAAAATATGAAATCAGCAGAAATCGGGGATTTAGTTGATAGTAGCCAAAAACATTGTAAGGAGCACTGGAGGCTGTGTAATTTTGAAAGGATTGTGTTTGTAGGCATTGTGTTCAGCAGTCAACATGAGCAAAAGTGGTAAGAAAAAAAAGATTCAGCAGAGGCTCCATTGCCAGGGATGCTGGCAGCCTGCCAAACACACAGAGGTAGCAACTATTCTACCTCTTTGGCTGTCTTCAGGGTAACATTACCCTTCCCTGCTAAATAAAGGAAAAGGTGCCCATTGAAATCTGCAGCATGCAGTCACACCTGCTTAAGTTGTGCTTGCTTTTCCTTCATACAAAATATTTGTGTATCTGCAAGCAGAGGGTTACATCTTCACCTAGCATATAAAATGGAGAAACAGCATATATTATAATTTTTCACAAGACAGACAATAAGGACAAAAAATTTTAGTTATGTATATTTTACTATGTTGTTTGCAATTGTATATTCAATCATATTGTCATGTTAAATTTCTTTTTACTTCATTATATATAGATAGGCTGCCTGGACAATTCAAATAAATGTATTCCTCTTTGTTCCTAGAAGTGTAGGTCGTCTCCTGTCTTATAAGACAGCTATTTGGTTAGAGCAGCTTCTGATTTTCTACATAAGGCTTATAATTTAAATATTTCAGGAAAGAGAGGGAGAAAAAATATAAATTATATTTAATTAGTGGATTTTCAGAACACAAAATGAGAAGAGAAAGAAAATGACTCTTCCTTCTGGTTTCGTAAAGGGACATACTAACTTTGCCATTTTAGTCTATTTGCTAGAGGAACTGAGCAGCTTCCTAGGATATTCTAAGTAAAAAAGAAGTGATGGGCATAATCCCCATTGAAAAATGCCAGGTGGCTGCCTGAGGGTACAGGAGACTCTCAGTATATATAGAGAATTTCCCTCCAACTAGCTCTCAACCCAATTCCCTATGGACTCATGACTCATGAGTAAGTCTTAGGAAAAAAAGACACTCATTGAAAAAACTTCCAAGGTTGATGACTAGATAGATAGATAGATAGATGGACAGATAGATAGATATGCAGAAATTTCTGTTATTGTGAAATATAAACTAATACTTGAAAAAAAAAAGAAGACTTGATTTCAGTCCTCATTGGAATCTCATGTGCACAGAGTAAGAAACAAGAAATAACACGGATGATGGTTTCCAATGAGAGGTGAAAATATTCAGAAGATGTGGCTCAACTGTGGACACTGGATGCCACCAGGAGGCGGTGTAGGAAGCAACACGTGCATGATCAAATCTGAAGGGAACATCAGCAGAGGAAGAAATAGATGCTGGGATATTGAGTTACTATTTTTTCAGTGTTTGAGCCAACCCAAGCAATGTGCTATGCCCTTTACATAAGTTACCTCAGTTGATCCCTGTAGCAAGTCTTTAAATTAGATATTATAATTCCCACTTTACATATGAGGAAACTGATGATTTAAGAACAAGTATTTGAGGAAACTACCCACTTCTGGTATCATTGTTCTGTCACACACGAAAATATACAATAACTCCATCTCTGGGAATTCTGGAAATCAAAACATTGCATTGCAAATCAATATTAGAAGACCAAGAGCAGGAAGGAGTGTTATTATTCAAAATTTATAAATAGAACAATATATAGTAACTGTTAATACACAAAGCTAAGATGGTGGTAGGGAGATTGTTAGCTATTCATGATTTGAAAGAAAACTATAAGGTTTAAGATAAGACACAATGAAATTATTAATAGCACTAAATAAGAACCATGGAAGGAGGAGTGGAGTTTAGGTATCATAGGTTTATGTCATGATTACATCCAAGAAAGAAAATAAAAATTTCAAGAATGCTGCCCAAGGTGGAAGGCACAAGTCATGTCTTGACATTGTCAATTGGCATTAACAATTACATTCTGGAGGAATTTCACTATCTCCCTCTGCTTCTCTAACACTATCTCTCCACTCCCTTTTTGTACAGATTTCAGAAGTAGAAAGCAAAGGAAGGCAAACTCTCAAGCCTCTTGTGCTTTTACTTCCAGTTATTTTATTACTAGCCTCATTGTATGTGGAGGCTAATGCAAATCCATCTTGGATGTTAATCTGCCATGTTGACTCTTGATTAACCCCTGTTCAGGGAAAGCCTCTCAGAGTTCTACTTTGTCTGTTGTTAGGGTAAATCCTGCCCTTAGGCCAAACATCCTTGACCATAAATCCTCTCCTTAGGGAAATTTACATAGCATTCTTGCTTTTCCCTGGGAAATCTGTCAACTTCAATCCCACCTTTGTATGTTGGTTATGTGGGAACAGACAACTTATATCTTTAGTTTACAGGTCTACAAATCAAGATAAAGAGTACTGTGGTATTTAAAACCTGAATCTGGCAGGTAATGGTGTGGGGATCCACCATCATGTCTCACTGTCACCCATGACTAGTGCTTCTCTTTGGAAATTCATATTAAATGTTTCTTTCTGAGGAACCGGATATGTCAGCCTCTTCCTTTGGCCTCTTAGCCTCCTTAGACTTTGGGGATAAATTTGCACAGATCTAGCTGTTGCAGAACAGCATAAAAGGTTTTTGTTTTGTTTTGTTTTTACTACCAAGCATCATAACAAATTAACTGGATTTTTAAAAAACTAACATAAAATGGTTAAGCAATGCATCCACAGCTACACAGTTAATGGGTAACAGAGCTGGGATGTAAACGCAGTCTGTCTGACTTGAGGAGCCATTTTTTAATGCTTTTTATTTTAAAATAATTAAATATTATATTCACAAGAATTTGCAAGACAGTACAGAGAGGAACCTACATTCTTCACCCAGTTTCTTCCAATGGTTCTATGGTACATAACTACACTACAGTATAAATACCAGGAAGTTGTCATCGGTGCAATGCATGTTAATGCATAAGATAAAATTCATGCCATTTTATCTTATGTGTAGATTCTTGTAACTACCATCACCAAAGCTAAAATACAGACCTATTCCTTATCACGAAGATCTCCCTCATACTACCCTTCTACAGTCACAACTACACTCTCCTCCAACCATTTCTAAACCCTGATAACCACTTATCTGTTCTCTATTCTATATTTTTATTTCAAGAATCCTATATAAATGGAGACATATAGCCAGGCGCAGTGGCTCACACCTGTAATCCCAGCACTTTGGGAGGCTGAGAAGGGTGGATCACGAGGTCAGGAGTTCAAGACCAGCCTGGCCAAGATGGTGAAATGCCAACTCTACTAAAAATACAAAAATTAGCTGGGTGTGGTGGTGGGCACTTGTAATCCCAGCTACTCGGAAGGCTGAGGCAGAGAATTGCTTGAACCTGAGAGTCGGAGGTTGCAGTGAGCCGAGATCACGCCACTGCACTCTAGCCTGGGCAACAGAGCGAGACTCTATCTCAAAAAAAAAAAAAAAAAAGAGTCATACAATATATAACTTCCTGATATTAACTTTCTAAAACTTTGTATAATACCTTTGATCCATCCAAATTGTTGCATGTATCAAGTTTGTTCCTTTTTATTGATGAATAGTGTTGTATGGGATGGATATTCCAGTTCGTTTAACCATTCATTTGTTGAAGGACATTTTGATTGTTTCCAGTTTTCACTACTACAAATACACTTGCTATGAACAATCATGTAAATGTTTTCATCTGGACATACATTTTTCATTGTTCTGTGGTAAATATCTAGAATTATGACTGCTGGGTCATATGGTAAATGTATATTTAGTTTATGTTTGTTTTTAAGAAACTGGCATTTTCTCCCCCCAAAAGGATTAATGTTTAACCACTGTATTTCAGTTATTTTAGTACTTACTAAATTTGGATAAACAGTATCCATGATGGCTGTGGTAGGGATAGAGACAGGAGACAGCTGGGGGTCCAGCGAAACTCCACCTTCAAGCCTAGGGCAGCCTGAAGACTGAAAAACCAGACTGCGGGTCCCAGATGAAGCCCGTCCGCTCCTGACTGATTCTCTCTGAATAGTGCCCACCTGCGCACTAGGGGAAGGAGATGGAGCCAGGAGAAGCTTAAGCTGTTTTCAGAGGGGAGGTGCCGGGCCTCTTCAGTTCCTGTGTGGTGGCCTGGGATTCAATCTGTGAGGCAGGAGACCTGCTAACAGGAGTCTCTCGCTTTGCTGAAAGTTCCTCTTTCCTTTTTTCTTTTCACCTAATAAGCCCTGTCCTACTCACACTGCAATGTGTCCGCATGCCTAAATTTTCCAGGCCATGTGACAAGAACCTGTTTTTTTCTAGAACAGTAGCCAGTTTGCAATATTTCCAATATGGTCCCCAAGGATCCCTGCCTCCTCCCAATATTCACAGCCTGTGTAATCCCCTCCGACATTTTTCTACATTTAGAATGTGTGGTCAATAGTTTAAAACAGAAGTGATGGTACAGACTTCCAAGATTAGGTTGTAAAACACTGTGGCTTTCATCTCTCTCTCTCTTTCTCTCTGTCTGTCTCTCTTCATATGGCCTGAAGGAAGTCATGTTGAGAGGAACCCTATAGGTGAGCTCAGTTCTAAAGAACTGAAGCCTTCTGCAAAAACCACATGAGCAAACTTGAAAGTGAATCGTTCAGCCTCAGTTAAGCCTTCAGAGACTACAACTCTAGCAAACACTTCAACTGTAACCTTTTAAGAGACCCTAAGCCAAACTCAACTAGCTAAGACACTGCCAGATTCCTTAAGAAGCTAAGTTTTGTGTTATTTGTTACTCAAGCATACACAGCAAATATATATTTTGACACAAAAGTGCAGTGATGCCAAAATAAAAACTTAAAATGTAAGAGTGGCTTTGGAACCACCTAATGATTGGAGCTAAATAAACTAAAGATTTTGAGAAGACTGCTAGGATATCTTAAGGAGCCTTTTACACACTGTTCATAGAATTTTGACTTTGATGAATAACTCCTGGGCAGATACAGGACAGAGTCCCAATCAAGAAACTTCCAAATTTTTCCTGACTGAATTTAAAACTTCCTAGGAATCAAGACTCCTTTGTAACTTCCATTGTTCTCCTTTCTTAGTAGAAATACATATAGTGGTTATTCATATGCTTGTCCCAGCTTCGTATGTTGGTTATGTGGGAACAGATAACTTACCTCTTGAGTTTACAGGTCTATAAATCAAGATAAACAGTACTGGAGCTTTACCTACAGAACTGCACCCAAGAAAACTTATCATAACTCGTCCTGATTCATATAGTGAAATTCTAGATTATGAGCTGATGCTGTAATAGGATGAGGCTTTGTGGGGTATCGGGGGTGGGTGGTGAGGGGCCTTGGGAAAGGGTGAGTGTACTTTCGATGTGGGAGGGATATAAATCATCAGCAGATAGAGGAAAAACCGTAGCATCCAGGCCCCAAAATGGCTCCCAATGATTGCTGAATCCTGGTTTCACACTCTTGCCATGGTCCCTCCTATATTGTACTAGGATCAGTCAATGTGACCAATAGAGTAGGACTGAAGTAATAGTACAGTGTATCATTGCTGAGATTCAGTTATGGAAAACTGTGGCTTCTGTTTTGTTCCCCCTCTCTCTCTCATCATTTACTTTAAAGAAAAACACGATGTGAGTAGCCCACATGGTGAAAAACTGAATCCTCCTCTTAACAGCCACATGAGAAACCTTAGAGTCAGATCCCTAGTCCCAATTAAGTCTTTTTTTTTTTCTTTTTTGGAACTGCAGCTCTAGCCAACACCTCGATTGAAACCTTATGAGACAACTGAGATAAAATCACTCAGCTAAGCCACGCCAGCATTCTTGATCCACAGAAACTTTTGGATAATAAATGTCCTATTTTCAAGCCACTATGATTTGGGGTAATTTGTTATGCAGCAATAGGAAACTACTACTGTGATTAATAAGACTTAAGACTAAAGGCTGTGTTCAGTGGCTCACACCTGTAATCCCAGGACTTTGGGAGGCTGAGGCGGGCAGATCATTTGAGGTCAGGAGTTGGAGACAAGCCTGGTAGTTTGAGACAAGCCTGGTCAACATGCAGAAACCTCATCTCTACTAAAATACAAAAATTAGCTGGGCATAGTGGTGCGCACCTCTAATCCCAGCTGCTCAGGAGGCTGTGGCAGGAGAAACACTTGAACCCAGGAGGCAGATGTTCAGTGAGCGGAGATCACGCCACTGCACTCCAGCCTGGGCAATAGAGCGAGACTCAGTTGCAAAAAAAAGAAGAAGAAGGAGAAGGAGAAGGAGAAGAAGAAGGATATCCACAAACACAGAAATGTAAGATTTATCTGACACAGAAATAACCAGAGTTTTTCCCAAAAAATGTGATTTTAAACACAGTTTAGATGCTCAGAATTATTGTTTCAGAAAGGCATAACTGAACTGTGATTATAATTTGTAGAACATATCTCTAACATATTGAAGTGTATCCTTTTGAAACAGGAAATTTTCTCTGACTTGTTTACTCAGCCGGTAGTTCTCAACCCCTGAGAAGGTGCAGGGGCTGGGATGAGTGCTTCTGGGCGCCAGCAGGGGCAGAACTCTGTGTGGCCCCATGGCAGTGGCAGAGTTTTGGAGGGTACTCGCGACCCCTGGAGCCCAAGAGGGTGTGTGATGCAGTGCGGTCTGCTTTGCTGTCTACGGATGGCTTAAGTATTTAACAGCTCATTGTGACAGCCTCTGTATTTCGAGCTCTTGTTCAGAATCAAGAAGAATCAGGCCGCGCAAACGAATTGAAGACGGTAAATGTGGGGGATTTTATCGCCGATGGAAGTGGCTGTCAGCCAGATGGGAAGCTGCAAAGGGAGGGGAGTGGGAAGGTGGTCTTCCCCTGGAGTTCAGGGCAGCCAAACTCTTCTCCACCGTCCCACCATCAAGTCGTCCCTCTGAAGTCAAGCTGCTTCTCACCAACATCAAGCTGCTTCTCTTCTCTCCTTCTCTGCCACATGCTGCCAGTGGAGCCTGGGATTTTTATGGGTACAGGATGGAGGGTGAGGTGGGCCAGAGTGGTTTTGAAAAAGACAACATTCAAGCCAGAAAACAGGGATGTAAAGTTCTCACTTTGAGCCGCGGGTCCAGGCTTGATGGTAGGGCCCTCGCCAGGGATCGCCCTCTTCTACCCAGTATTTCCCTGCCTCCTGTCAATATCACTTTTGGAGGAAAATACCAAACAAAAGAAGCTGTAAGTATGTCTCCTGTACTATTCAGAAGAGCACATATTCTGACCAGGTAATATGAATTCACTTGGCCAGTGTTTAATCTTATCAAGGATTGCATAGAATTGATGACATTAAATCATTACATGAGCTCATCTGGTTGTGATCCCACATTCACAAAGACACTGTCTAATTATAACCTGGCTTCACTCATAAATTTTCCTAGAGAAGGCCCAGTTCACTAGCTACCTGATATTTGTTTCTAAGCTAGTTGGTATTTGTGACCTGTATCGTAAACAAGCATTCTGATTTTTATGTAAGTGATATGTGGTCACGTTAGCAGAAGCCAGTTATCATAATTCTGATCAATTCCGGATGTCCTGCAGAAAAAAATGAGCTTCTTAATATTTAAGTCAAAAGAGCATGGGAACTGCACTGAGATCTTAACAACTAGTGCTCTTTCCTCTGCCCCTTCAACAGCACTGAGCTGGCCTCACTTCCATCTCTGATTTTACTCACTTTAAATTCAATACTACTATTACTAAATCTCACTGTGTTACCTATTCAACCAAATATAACTTAGTAATAGTTTTCAGGCAATTGAGAACATACTTCCATTTAACAATGACAACAACAACAAAAAATTGCTAGATGAATGAATAAATGATAGGTCAGTAAAATTTTAGACGCTGTAGTTAAAAGCAAGTATTTTGAATGTATTAAAGAGGCAATGTAACATGCTGGGAGGGGGGGAATCTCATGTCATCATGCTTAGTGTGGGTATTTGTTACAATTTGTCAGTCAAGTATAATTTTACCAAGACCTTGTATTTAGAATCAAATCACAGTGCTTGGAAGTAATTGAGTTGCATTTTGGGATTTGCCTTAAGGGAGATAGAAGGTGAGAGGCTTCTAGCTTAAGTACAATTACAGAAAAGGGCCTTGCATTTTTATGACTTAGGTTATTGTCCAATCAATGGGTCATTGGATCTTTATTATTTTAATTAAAATCGGTTCACTTTGATGACATAAAACATATTGATTATGGGTATTCTCTTCAGAGTCTCAAAAGATTCGGTAGAAAATAGCAATCTCTACCTTTCTCATGTACCCATCAATTCTGTTAACTCTCTTAGTCTGATTTCTCTTTTCTTCTTTGATTTTACTTCTACATGACTTTTTGTTTTTATTCATATTTTGGAGTAATCTTATGGAAGTGACACCCACCCCTACACAGCGTATAACCAGGAGTCATTACTACTCTGTATTTGATAAGTGTAGAAAGGGCCATTGCTCATTCAAATGTCTACACATTCTCTGCACAGCTACTTACTATTAACTTCAATATTGTTTAACTCACACACTGTAATTTTGACCACAGACCCAAAATTATTCTGTTATTTTCTTTTTTGCTCATGTGTTTATGCCTTTATTAAAAAATATTTCAGTTCTTACTGTGTATTAAGTTGGGAAGGAAGGAAAGAAGGGAGAGAAAGAAGAAAACAAAGGAAAGAAGAGAGAGAGAGAAAGAAAGAAAGAGAAAGAAAGAAAAAGAGAAAGAAAGAAAGAGAGAAAGAAAGAAAGAAAGAAAGAAAGAAAGAAAGAAAGAAAGAAAGAAAGAAAGAGGGAAAACTGGCTAGCCATATGTAGAAAGCTGAAAATGGATCCCTTCCTTACACCTTATACAAAAATTAATTCAAGATGGATTAAAGACTTAAATGTTAGACCTAAAACCATTAAAATTCTACAAGAAAACCTAGGCAATACCATTCAGGACATAGGCGTGGGCAAGGACTTCATGTCTAAAACACCAAAAGCAATGGCAACAAAAGCCAAAATTGACAAATGGGATCTCATTAAACTAAAGAGCTTCTGCACAGCAAAAGAAACTACCATCAGAGTGAACAGGCAACCTACAGAATGGGAGAAAATTTTTGCAACCTACTCATCTGACAAAGGGCTAATATCCAGAATCTACAATGAACTCAAACAAATTTACAAGAAAAAAACAAACAACCCCATCAAAAAGTGGGCGAAGGACATGAACAGACACTTCTCAAAAGAAGACATTTATGCAGCCAAAAAACATGAAAAAATGCTCATCATCACTGGCCATCAGAGAAATGCAAATCAAAACCACAGTGAGATACCATCTCATACCAGTTAGAATGGCCATCATTAAAAAGTCAGGAAACAACAGGTGCTGGAGAGGATGTGGAAAAATAGAAACACTTTGACACTGTTGGTGGGACTGTAAACTAGTTCAACCATTGTGGAAGTCAGTGTGGCGATTCCTCAGGGATCTAGAATTAGAAATACCATTTGACCCAGCCATCCCATTACTGGGTATATACCCAAAGGACTACAAATCATGCTGCTATAAAGACACATGCACATGTATGTTTATTGCGGCACTATTCACAATAGCAAAGACTTGGAACCAACCCAAATGTCCAACAACGATAGACTGGATTAAGAAAATGTGGCACATATACACCATGGAATACTATGCAGCCATAAAAAATGATGAGTGGATGTCCTTTGTAGGGACATGGATGAAACTGGAAAACATCATTCTCAGTAAACTATTGCAAGGACAAAAAACCAAAGACCGCATGTTCTCACTCATAGGTGGGAATTGAACAATGAGAACTCATGGACACAGGAAGGGGAACATCACACTGGGGGACTGTTGTGGGGTGGGGGGAGGGGGGAGGGACAGCATTAGGAGATATACCTAGTGCTAAATGACGAGTTAATGGGTGCAGCAAAACAACATGGCACATGGATACATATGTAACAAACCTGCACATTGTGCACATGTACCCTAAAACCTAAAGTATAATAATAATAAATTTAAAAAAAAAGAAAGAAAGAAAAAGAGAAAGGGAGAGAGGAAGGGAGGAAGGGAGGGAAGGAGGGAGGGAGGAAGGAAAGGGAAGGGAAGAAGGGAGAAGGGGGAGAGAGAAAAAAATAAAAGAAAAAGAAAAGAAAAGAAAAGGAAAAGAAAAGAAAGGCAGGCACTAAAACGTTACAGGTATTCATAAAGCAGCTACTTAAAAATAAAACTAATTCTTTTCTATAAGGTTATTCTCTTCTAGACAAAGTTCAACTGGTCAAATGTTCTTGTTTTTTAAAGTTACTTTGTAATAATTGTCCTAAGCTTGTTTTATTTATATAGTTTAGTGTATTTAGAGTGTGGATACTTAGATATTTGGGTTTCAAAGTTCATGTGCTCATATTATCATCTAAGCTCTAAGATACAAAAACCAAAACCAAACAAACAAACAGAAAACCTTAACAAAATGTTTATAATTTCCTTAAGCTGACCTTTAAGAACATCCCTGAAATGCATCTTTTGGACAATATTTTGTTTGTAATGTTTCTGGACATTAGGAAAAGTTAATATAGACCAGGGAAAAACAGTAAGGAATAAAACTCTACATGTCTAAAGAATAATATGAAGCAGGAGAAAGGAAGTTTAGCATTTTTACACTACCCAAGTATGTTAGGTAATGGGTTACTTATGAAAATTAAGTATTTGTACATTTGTACATTTTTATAGCAGCCCTTCAGAGAAAAACATGTTATTGAACTTATATTCCTTCAGATTTTAGAAAACTAATTCACATGTTTCTTTTTCTACTACATTAATGGTTCAAAGGCAAAAGTTATGATTATGGCCGGGCGCGGTGGCTCACGCTTGTAATCCCAGCACTTTGGGAGGCCGAGGCAGGCGGATCACGAGGTCAGGAGATTGAGACCACGGTAAAACCCCGTCTCTACTAAAAATACAAAAAATTAGCCGGGCGTGGTGGTGGGCACCTGTAGTCCCAGCTACTCGGAGAGGCTGAGGCAGGAGAATGGTGTGAACACGGGAGGCGGAGCTTGCAGGGAGGCGGAGCTTGCAGTGAGCCGAGATTGCGCCACTGCACTCCAGCCTGGGTGACAGAGCGAGACTCCATCTCAAAAAAAAAAAAAAAAAAAAAAAAATTAAAAAAAAAAAAGCTATGATTATTCACACTAAATAGGATTTTTAAAAGACTATCAATAACTTCTCATTTGCACAAGCTTTACCACCAAATGATTTATAAGATTCGTTTCTATTTTTCAGAGGTATTTGTTTGAATTTTGAAAATGGTAATAAGCAATGATAAAACATTATAGTTCATCTGTTTTACAGATAAGAAAAGTGAGGTTTACAAGTATAAGTTACCCAGCCTGTCAATTATTGGCTTGGTATACATGCCCAAGATCACCACATTAATATTTAGTGGTATGATCATTAATTTTATGTATCAACTTTATTGACCACAGGGTGCTAGATGAAATATTCTTTCTGGGTGTGTCTTTCAGCCTGTTTCTGGATGAGATTAGCATTTGAATTGCTGGATTCAGTTATGTAGCTTACCCTTCACAATGTGGTTGGGCATCATCCAAGTCTTCAATGGTTTGAGTTGAACAAAAAGCAACAAAAGGCTGGGTGCAGCGGCTCAAGCCTGTAATCTCAGCATTTTGGGAGGCTGAGATGGGAGGATCACTTGAGCCCAGGAGTTCAGGACTAGCTTGTGCAACATAGTGATGCCCTGCCTCTAAAAAAATTAAAAATAAATAAATGTAAAAAGCAAGAAAGGAGAAATTCACTACGGTTTTCCTGCCTCACTGTTTGAGCTGAGGCATCTCATCTCATCTTCTCAGACGCTGGGAGTAGGATGTACTCCATTGACTCCCCTGGTTCTCAGGCCCTCACACTCTGACTGATTTACACCACCAGCTCCCATGTGAGCCAATTTCTCATAATAAATCTTCATATATATAAACAGTCTCCTACTGGTTCTGTTTCTCTGGAGAACTCTGACTAATACAAGTAGGAAGCGTTCAGTTCAACAAAGATTTATCCGGTGGAGATTCAAACTAATGCCTGACACATTTTATACTCCACGCTTTTCCACCACACCAAGTAGTGCCAATTAATAGAAAATACTTTCTCCAGAAGGCTTGGTATTTAGAAATGTCATATAATATTGTATTGCTTGTCATGGTAACAATGTGAAATACAAGAATATGATACTAAAATATTTGCTTTAAGGTAGAAATTTTCTCTTACAATTTTTCTTCCTACAAGAAGGCTGTATGAGTCAGACACTGATCAAATTCTCACTGGCCCAGTTAACTTCTCTAATATAATTAAGAAGATGAAATAAAGGAACTCATCTATACATTAACTAATAGGCTTCCTTAAGTACTAAGAAATGTGTACTCAAAAAGGAAGGATGTGGCTTTCCTAAAATATGAACCAAACATAGAAATGTGAGAAGGTCCTTTATAAGATAACTTATATAGCAATTAAGTGGCATTATACACTAAAATTCACAGTCCTCTCAGTTTTTTAAAAGCAGTCTCAATTTAGTTTGTAACTGTGACTTACTTTCTAAGTCCAATCTCATTTTTTTCTTTGTTTTTCATTTTTAATTGACACATAATAATTCTACATATTTATGTCATACAAAATGATATTTCAATACATATATACAAAGCATAATGATGAAGTCAGAGTAATTATATTTATGATCTCAAACATTTATCATTTCTTTGTGCTAGGAACATTTAAAATCCTTTCTTCTAGCTGTTTGAAAATATACATTGAATTATTCTTAACTATAGTCACCCCACAATGCTATAAAACCCTATAACCTATTCCTCCTTTATTGCATCTAGCTTTAATTTTGTATCCATTAACCAACCTCTCTATCATTTCCTCCCTCCTACCAATCCCAGCTTCTAATAATCACAGTTTTCATGGTTTACTTCTATAAGGTCAAGTTTTTTAGCTCCCACATGAGTGAGAACATGTGATATTAATCTTTCTGTGCTAGACTTATTTTGCATAACATAATCCCCTCCAGGCTCATCCATGTTTCCAAGAATGACAGGATTTCATTCATTTTATTCATATATATATATATATGAATGAATAGTATTCCATGGTGTATATATACTATATTGTCTTTATCCATTAATCTGGTGATAAGCAATTAGGCTGATTCCATATCTTGACTATAGTGAATAGTGTTATAATAAATATGGGGATACATATATCTTTCTGATACACTTTATTTCCTTTGGGTAAATATCAAGTAATGGGATTGCTGGATCATATGGTATTCAAATTTTTAATTCTTGGAGGAAACATTATACTATTTTTCATAATAGAGATCCTAATTTACATTCTCATCAACAGTGTATAAGAGCTCCCTTTTCTCCACATCCTCACCAACATTTCTGATTTTTTTTTAATAACAGCCATTCTAATTGGGGAAAAATTATATCTCTCTGGCTTTAATTTGCATTCCCCTGATGATTAGTGATATTGAACATTTTTAAATATACTTATTAGCCACTCATATGTCTTATTTTGAGAAATGTCTATTCAGATACTTTGCTCATTTTAAAAATGAGATTATTTGGATATTTTGCTGTTGACTTCTTTGAGTTCTTAATATTAATCCCTTGTCAAATGAGTAGTATGCAAATATTTTCTCCCATTCTACAAGTTACTTCTTCATTCTTCGCTCTGTTGTTTCCTTTGCTGCACAGGAGCTCTTTAGCTTTATATAATCCATTGGTCTGTTTTTGCTTTTATAGCCTATGCTTTCGAACTCTTAACTACCAAAACTTTGCCGAGGCCAATATCTCTAGTTTTCTTCTAGCAGCGTTATAGACTTGGGTCTTACATTTAAGTTTTCACCCATTTTGAGTTGATTTCTGTATACAGTGAGAGATAGAGATCTAGTTTCATTCTTCTACCTACAGATATCCAGGTTTGTCAGCACCATTTATTGAAAGGGCTGTCATTTTCCCAATGCCTACTCTTTGCACTTTTGTGAAAAATCGATTGGCTATACATATGTGGATTTATTTCTGGGTTTTCTATTCTGTTCCATTTGTCTGTCTGTTTTTATATCAGTATCACACTGTTTTGATTACTATAGCTTTGTAGTATATTTTGGAGACAAGCATTATTATGCCTCTAGCTTTATTCATTTTTCTCAGAACTGATTTAGTGATTTGAGGTCTTTCGTGGTTCCATACAAACTTTAGGATTTTTTTTCTATTTTTTTTTGAAGCATGTCCTAGGTTTGGATGGAAATTGCATTAAACCTGTAGGCTACTTTGGGTAGTATGGTCATTTTTATAATATTAGTTCTTCTAATCCATGAACATGGAATGTCTTTCCATTTTATTTGTGTCCACTCTAATGTATTTCATCAATATTTTATAATTTTTATTGTAGAGAATTTTAAACTCCTTGGTTGAATTTACTCTCAGGAATTTTATTTATTATTTTTATAACTATTATAAACATAATTGCTTTCTTAGTTTATTTTTCACCAAGTTTGTTATTGGTGTATAGAAAGACTAATTATTTTTGCTCATTTGTTGTGTATCCTGCAAATTTACTAAATTTATCAGGTCTAAGAATTTTTTTGGTGGAGTCTAGGTTTTCCTATATATAAGATCATGTCATCTCCATAGAGGGATAATTTGACTTCCTCTTTTTTGAGTTGGATATACTTTTTTAAAGAGATAGGGTCTTACTGTGTAGCCCAGGCTGGTTTCAAACTCCTGAGCTCAAGTGATCCTCTCATTCTAGCCTCCTGAGTAGCTGGGACTACACAAATATGCCACTGCACCCAGCTGCACTTTATTCCTTTCTCTTGCCTAATTATTCTGGCTAGGACTTCCAGTGCTATGTTAAATAAGAGTGGTGAAAGTGGGCATCATTGTCCTATCCTAGTTTTTCAAGGAAAAGCTTTTAGTTTTCTCCATTCAGTATAATATTAGCTGTGGTTTTGTCATATATGGCCTTTACTGTGTCGAGGTACACTTCTTCTGTACTTAATTTGTTAAGAGGTGTTTTTTTTTTTCATGAGGTAATGTTGAATTTTATCAAATGCTTTTTCTGCCACTATTGAGATGATCATTCAATTGTTGGTGTGATGTATCACATTTATTGACTTGCATATGTTAAACTATCCTTGCATTCCTAGAAAAATAATCCCACTTAATTGCAATGTATAATGCTTCTAATATGCTGTTGGATTTCATCTGTTAGTTTTTTGTTGAGGATAGTTGCATCTATGTTCATTCAACATATTGGTCTGTAGATTTGTTTTATTGTTGTGTCCTTGTCTGGTTTTGGTATCAGGGTAATGCTTCCCTTATAAAATGAGTAAGAAAGTTTGTACTCCTTTTTACTTTTTTGCAAAATTTTGAGAACTGATTTTAGTTCTTTAAAAATTTGGTAGAATTTAGCAGTGAGGCCATCTGGTCCTAGGCTTTGTGCTGTTGTTATTGGGAGACTTTTTTTTTTTCTGATTTAATCTCCTTACTCATTATTGGTCTGGTTAGATTTTCAAATTCTTCCTGGTTCAGTCTTAGAAGGTGGATATATCCAAAAATTTATTCATTTCCTCTAGGTTTTCCAATTTATTGGCATATAGTTGTTCACAATATTCTCTTGTAATCCCTCATATTTCTGTGGTATCTGTTTTAATGCCTGCATTATGATTTTTGATTTATTTGAGTCATCTCTCTTTTTTCTTTGTTTGTCTCACTAACAACTGTTCAATTTTGATTATCTTTTCAAAACACTATCATTATATTGTTGTTTTTATTTTATTGATCTTTTGTATTTTTGTGCCTGTTTCATTTTTGCTCTGAATTTTATTATTTCTTTCTATCTACTAAGTTGGGTTTGGTTTGTTCTTGCTTTTCTAATTTCTCAAAATGCATCATTAGGTTGTTTATTTGAAATCTTTCTTTTTTGTTGTGTTTTTGCCATAAATTTCTATATTAATACTGCTTTTGCTGTATCTCATAGGTTTTGGTATGCTGTCTTTCAATTTTCATTTGTTTGAAGAAATTTCTTCATGTTCTTCTTAATTTTTTATTAACTAATTGACCATTTAGGGGCATGTTGTTTGATTTCAATGCATTTGTACAGTTTCTGAAGTTCCTCTTCTTATTAATTTCTATGTTTATTTCATTGTTGTTTTGTAAAAATAC